>NW_026061887.1:0-2660592 GCF_023897955.1 Schistocerca gregaria | reverse complement strand
CTCTGTCTCACACCCCCCTTCCCTCTCTCTCACACCCCCCTCTCTCCCCACCCCCTCTCTCTCACACCTCTCTCTCACCCCTCTATCTCCCCCCCTCTCTCTCTCCCCCCTCAGTCCCCCCTCTCTCTCCCCCCTCTCCCCATGCTGTCTTCCAAAGACAGTAGCAACTAAATTATTAGTTCTTTATCCATTTTCTGCTTCATTTAGCAACATCTCAGTTAAGATTCACCATTTCTTCTGCTGTTTTGTGTAATAAACACTTCCAATTCAGCTGGTGCAGTAAGAGCATACCCTTCTGCAATCACGAGTTTTTGTGCTGTAGCACTCACTTATTGCCTTCCTTATTCTACCCGTTGTTTTATTACTTCTACTATATCATTCACTCTTTCAACCTCATCAGCTGTCCCACTGTTTCCACATGTCATCCTAACACAGTGATCCAACCTCTACTTCTGGTATGTGGTATATTCCCCAAAGCCTAAGTCACCTCATCCCCCAAATCCTCCCATGTTTCCTCCTACACACCCTGGAAACTCCTTCAAACATTCTGTGATCACATACCATCAGTTTAAAATTACCGAGGGCTTCTTCTAACCATGTTACCTCATTCTATGTCTACCATTCATTAAATAACACCTGTATCCCCCATTGATAAGCACATTTGTTGATGTGCTTGGTGAACAGTTCTCACTGTCAACGTGGTCGTTCTGAAATGCTGCCACTGCAATGACAAGCCATAGTCCTCTTAAGACTGGGTTTATCTTCTCTCCTGGCATAGTTCATCTGAGGACAGTGCATGTGTCTCTAATGCAAAAATCCACTGCTCCTGCACAGCAGGTAATCTTCCTTGTACCAAACATACAAAGAAAACTCCCTTACATCCTAGGTCTTCCCGTGTAGACCTACTATAGCTGTTTCACTTAAAACTTCTTGCTTGTTACTCATCACTTGTTTCCCACTTTCTTTCTGGCTCAGCCCTCCAATTCTTTGGTTAATCTAAGGACTTGTCACATGTTCCATATTTCCACATGCAGAATTCTCGTAGACAACTGCATTTTGAAAGTCACTGGTGACAGTTTCACAATCTGATATTGGCCATGACACTGCATAAAAAGTAGTGTCTTACTATTTGTAGTATGTGAATTCGATAGATTTCACATTGGCCATTTTTGTCTTGGTGTGATCTTTCCCTGTGAGTCACTGCTCCCTCTTGTTTATACAGTGCCAGTCTATTTGCCTTAACCAACCTTTTCAATTCTTCTCTTGCCACCCTCACAAATGCGTTAACATGCATTCAATTATTGAAATAGGAAAACAAAAAGAGAAAGACAATAGGTTTTGACCATATTCCACCTCATATGGCTAAAGTTCTGTAGTTTTTGCTGTTTTGATTTGTACACAGACAAAGATAACTTGAACAGACATCACAATTGGTATGTGTGTGCTATATGGTATTATAGCATGCTCTCTATTGCTTCATGCACGCTTAACATGGTCCTACTAGCCTGACGATGTAGATGACTTGTCCTCAATTTCTTCCCACATTACAGCTTAAATTCCTTCTATAAATCCAAGATACGGATGACCTCCTTGATTTGTTATTTCTGGTACAATTAAGTTCCCTATTGTTAATTACTGCTTGTACCAATGTTGCTGCCTGTTCATTTGGCACTGCGACCATTTAGACAGGTTATGAAAAATGATTCATAATAACAAAACATCAATCCCAAAAAATTCAACCTCCTAAATCGCTCGTCACTTTTCAATGAGTTTGGGCTTGGCTACCATCGGACCTCTGCCATTGTAGCACCTTTGCACTTCCGTGCTGCATGTCTATCCTCCCTTTGGAACATGTCATGGACACGTTTTGTGAATGACGTTGAGGTGCTAGAGCTTCAGCACACAGACTACAGTTTCGTAATCTATCGTTCTCCATTTTGGCGTTTGAGGTTTGGCTTTGTTTCCTCTTCATCCCTGTGCAGTTCTGAAGGCCAGCCCAAGTGTACCATGTGACGGGGGTAACACGTAATGACCATCCCCAGGTCTGCAGGTAGGGTTTCCACATACATGGTACAGGCCAGGTCCAGGGAGGTGTGGTAGTTTGAGCTGTAACCCTCCCAAATTGCCATTTAGTCCCTCTGTCAGAAGTTTGGGAGGTGTGATCCATCGCCTAATGAGTGTGAGCTCCCCTCTGAGAAAGGGTCCCACAGCAGGAGGGAACATGCTATGCCTTTGGAGATGATGGCGGTCTTGGGGATTCTGTCACAATGAGCCAATTCCAATCTGTGTCTACTAAACGTAATGGGAATGAGGTGAAACATTCAGACTCTTCCAGCTTTCACATTGGTTCCTCATACCACATAGTGGACACTGTCATTTCTTTGCTACAGATAATCCACATATTATTCAGAAAGGTGTTGACAAAATTGCCGGCCCTGTGAAATCCTGCTCTCATTTATGTAATTGCACTTTGCTTTTGGAGACCAAGTGTGGTCCTCAAGCCCAACAACTGCTTGCAGCTTCACTCCTCCAAAGCTATCATGTTAGTGGTAAGGCCCATCGAATCCTTAATTCATGTGGTGGTATTTACACCAGGCTGCTCAATGGTC
This sequence comes from Schistocerca gregaria, assembly GCF_023897955.1. Classification (NCBI taxonomy): domain Eukaryota; kingdom Metazoa; phylum Arthropoda; class Insecta; order Orthoptera; family Acrididae; genus Schistocerca; species Schistocerca gregaria. The sequence continues at coordinate 2,657,983 of NW_026061887.1, read as the reverse complement.
AGAATGAAGGACAAATCGAAATATACCTTTCTGATGAGTGTGTCACTGCAGTCTGTTGGTTAATGAAACAGGTTGATGCAACCTTAGTCCGTACATACTCGCACTTTTGGTAGAGTAGTGCCTCTGTCAAACATAGACCAAGTTATGAAGTCATCAAAGTCCAACCACACATTTGAAGCCAGACGAGCTGTTACCACTGCTACTGTAACAACAACACTCCTGTCGCAACACAGCAAAATGTACTTGTGGTAGGGATGCTCATGAGTGATTGCCTGCCTTGTCCTCCCTCCTGCATAAATTTCACTGACGACCATGCAGTCTCATCCTGAGATGAGAAAGTCATGCATCAGATCTGAGTGAAGGCTTGCAAGTTGTTGGCTAGTTCAAAGCCTTGCATTTTACCATCCGGCACTTGCAGTACTGTTCTTGCTACACCTTGCTGCACAAAGGACATATCCAAGCAGACGTGACCTCAAATTCATCACTACAGCTGTAAAATTGCCCAGTGTAACAATAGTGTCACCTTCTCCTCTACCTGTGCAAGCCGCCAAATCTTTGCCTCTGGCAGCGAAATCACGTGCTACATAATAAGCAGGATGGAAAGGACAGAGGAAATGCTTCCGTGGAGGCTTCCTACTTCCTTCAAGCTAACAAACTTCTCAGCTTTCATCTACTGAATGCAAAGCTTGCAAGACACCAAAGGCAAACAGTCTTCTTCTTCACTGACTCACTGGTCCTCCTCAGTAGTCTCACTGAATAATACCCTCACCCACCCAACCTCAATTTTGCCAGTGCACGCTGCTAACCATTTGGATACTCCGGAATCTCCACACTGACTCTGATAGAATGCTGACACACACGTAGCTCACATAGAGCAGGACTCTACAGTGACTGTAGCTGCCAAGTGCCAGCCTTTGAAGATTCATTACTACAGGTGACAGAGGTGACGACCCGTCACTTCTTTACCTCTTCCCATTTCCCCACCGTGACCTCCCTTCAGTGGAACAGTCGCAGCACTAGATCCAACAAGGAGGGATTATGGCTACTCTTGCAATTGCAGTGTCCACTTGTTTTCTCCCTCCAGGAAACAAAATTGCCCTCACAACTGCTTCAAACCTCTTGGTATTCTTTCCAGTCCTCTTTCACCTTCCAACTGGGGATAGCATTCCATTTGAGGAGTCACACTGCTCATCTGCAATCACATTCACTGTCACTCTGTCTCACTGAACACCAGACTGAAGCTGTTGCAGTCATCACTTCATCTTTCCTGTTTCCATTGTCCACGTCTCTCCATCATTGTGTGTTACCAGTGCAGACATCCTTCAGCTTATTGGGCAACTTCCTCACTTTTTGCACTTCAATGTGCACCATCCCCTTTTGGGCTCTTCTGAATAAGATATTTGTAAAAATAGCAAAACCATGGTGAAGAGATAATAAACTTTTATCCACACCTTGTATTTGCGACTTACTGGCTGATTTTTTAACCTCTTTCTCGACCTTCATGCAGAAATTAGCAGTAGTACCTTCGTCAAAATGGATGGCTCTCACTGGTGTTGGGTCTCTCTTCATTATTGGTACAGACTTTCCAGCATCAGCTTTCAAAACATTGCTCAGTATTTAGAGCGGTTTTCTTTGTTGTGTATCAGGCCACATAGCGACACAGGCTTTTCAGTCGTATCATCTGCTCTGCCTACACCCTTCAGAGCCTGTGCTGTATGTTGTCCATCCCTTAGTGAAACAGATCCAAGAAATCTTTCACTTGCTGAACCTTTATGGAGCCACTGTGATGTATTTGTGGGTCCCTGGTCACGGCAACCTGAGAGGAAATGAGGGAGCTGATACTGCTGCTGAGGCAGCTGTCCTCTTACCTTGGCCTGCTAGTTCTTCCATTCCCTCCGATCTTTGTGTTGCTGTCTGTCAGCAAATGGTGTCTCTTTGTGATTAATACAGGTCTTCCCTTCATGGAACAAGCTCCAGGGAATTAAACCTCTTAGTGGCTTGGCCAACTTCTTCCTCTTACCTTAAAGAAATGTCTTGGAATGTACACGCTGAGCTACAGAATTAGTCCTTTGCCAGCCACAAATGACACCATATTACTCCCTAAGGAAGTTTAATAATCCCAAGCAATCTTGCCCTCAATTCCAATTGTAAGAAGTCTTGCCATGCAACTAAGAACATCATTCCGGATAAGCACTGGTATATCAGCAAAATGAAGGCTGTGCCATTCACTCAAAACAAGGAAGCACTGCTCATACACTGCAGACATTGTCCTGCTGAACTGGCCTCCATCACTTGATTCCACATTGCTCTCCTTTGATTCCCATTACGCCAGCAGTACGGCTCAAGTTGGCAATAATTCACAGATGTGCCACTTGTCCTCATAACAGATATTCCATTGGAATACTGCTGCCATCTGCAAACATGGTAAATTTGGTAAATTTGTACTAAACACCATTCACAATAGCTGGCAGATAATTATCAGAAATCAGAGGACAGACACAGGACAGAAGGCCTTTTTCCCCCAAACCCTATCCCATTGCTATTACTAAAAGACTAACTTCATGGCCTGCAGTACCAGTTTCATATTGCTTATCTGACAGTGTCCCGGGTCAACAGAAATATTCCTTTTTAAAATGCACGTAGTAATTACAAAAATACTGAAAATGGAACTGTTGTCAGAATGTAGTCAGTAAGAAGTATGATCTTGAATCAGCGGTTAAACATAAGAAGAACAGTATTCAGAAATGGCGTGCATGTCTTCAGCCAGTAGAGATAAAGATGTACAAAAAACACACACTATATTAATCCAGTGTTTCTTAATGAGAGCACTTAGCTGCTTCCAACAAAAACATTGATTATAAATTCAAACCTTCTCAAAATTCCTAATAGCAGACATTTAAAACACCATTTGCAAAGTAACAAAAGTTCAGAGAAACTGCAGTGTGTAAAACAACTCCAGATAATTTGAAGCTCAGTTATTAGAAGCAATAATAGCAATTAGAAACCCAATAGCAAACGATTTCCCTTAGTTTTTTTGTGGCCTTCCATAACATTTTCTAGGTTTGGCTGAGCTACAATAAATCCAGGTTTATGAAAACTATATTATCAGTGTCAGTTTGCTACACTTCACTTTCCTTTGATTTCTGTCACATGCTTTTGAAATTAAGACTTAAAGCAACATATGTATTACATTCCTGCTTTGTGTCCTTTAGCCTTTTCACTATCCAAGGTTTTTATTGCATACTGTGCGCATTGAGAACATAGAAATAACTGTAATCCGATATGACTCTCGTTCCTGTCATGCTATTAAATAGGTTATATTAAGTACATGAAGATCAGAGCATATTTTTCTACTACGTATGTATGTCTACAAACTACTATTTCATGTGCAGCTACACAAGAATGTATTGTTACTCCTGTGCTTTTTAATCTCTCTCTAGGAGAGCTTACATCACAAAGTTATAGGCTTTTTATGATACATTTTCCTGAAAATATATATTTGTGCACACTACTGCCATTCAGTTGTAAATTGTTTTCTTTGAAGCGAACAACTGTGCATATAGAAATATTACACGCTTGTAATATGATCTGAAATGCTGAGTGCCTGTTACTGTTGACATCCCACCTCTTGTCCTAAGCAGACTAATAAAAATGTTGATGTATTGTTACATTACAAAGCAGTTAATTGTATGTGTTGTCTGGCAGTTTATTGTGATGGTGTATAAGCTTAGGGGTGGCCACTTGCTTAAGATTGATCGACCCACAGATTGCCACCTCTTCATAATATTAGACTTCATAAATAAGACATAGTAATACATTTATGTTCCTTGACATGATGTAATTATAATGGAACTAGCTATAGTGAGTGAGCTGCTTATGACATTGCAGTTTTGTGTGTTTACACAAGTTAGGGTTGGTACACTGCGTTTCTCGTTATGGCATATATATACGTCAAGAATATGTGCACCCTTTTTATTCAGTTTTCTTCAGTCTTTTTTTTTTACACAATACTGGTACTGTGAGGATGGGAAATGACTGAAAAAAGTTGTAATAAAGTAACCTCTCACTACTCTCACCTGTCTGAGGAAAGAATTATTAGCTCAAGAAGCCATAGTTTCCTCATTTAAACATTTCTATTGACATTTTCACTGTTTTGATATGACTTGTTCACACTCGATTACAGTTGTATGATATTTATTCAAAAGTTTGCGTAAAATACAATAGATTTCATGTAAGTTTACATTCTGATAACTAGAATTAGTAGTATAAATTTGCATTTGTCAAAGTAGTTACTGAAATCAGAATTTCTGTGCTTGGAGTCTCTTATCCAGAAGCACTCTTCAAAATATTTTGTGTTCCAAAAATGTATCATTATTCACATTTGTAACTGTTAGTTGTTTAAATTTGGTCCCTTTGAAAGGAAGCATAAGTACTTCATATTGCAATTACTGAAGCTTCTACATTACTGTCGTTTCTTGCAATCATTGTAAAATGTCTGTGTCATTTAATTGAACCTCATGAAGCTCCCATTATTGCTAATATTTGCACCAATGTCATATTTTGTACTTCCAACATAGACATTACAGTATTTGGAGATTTACGAACTACAGGAAATAGTAAAGCACTGATGTAGAAACTGTATTCTATCCCTAATGTAACATCCAGTATTTAGGTTGCATGTTCCATAATATGAAAATTATTAAAATGATATTCCTCAGTTACTAGAAACTCTTACCCAGCTAGATGACATTCTTTGTTTGCATTTAGGATGTATATTATACCGTCAGCCACAGGGTCATATATTATAGATAGTCTTGTATGTTGTCTTTGTATCTTTGGCAGAAGTTAAAACAGCTAACTGGATCTTGACAAAATAATCTACTAGTAACATCAACATACAGAGTCATTTGTTGTTCGTCTGTCTGTCCGTTCTCAAGAATGGCTATACTATGGTAAACGATCCCTTTGCGATGTAAATAATTTAAGGTTCTAAGTCAATGTAGTCAAAAGATACGGCCACATATGTCACATATTTCGTTACTTGCAAACTCACTCGTCAAATCCTATTGATGAAATCAGAGCTCGACCCTGGGGCCTGGCGCTGTGCACGTATAGCGCAGAAACCGAGAGGTCGTTATCGTTTCTCGATCGGACCACCAATTTCTCATTCATCGTTTTAACCTAGTCTTCACATCTCAACGATGTGAGGAATCGTGAGGAACAACATGTGGTTCAGATTCCGCGTAAAAATATAGGTTGCCTTTACCCGGTTCGATAACGTAAGCAGGTTAGGGACACGGTAGTCGCTCTGGTGGCGTTGAATACGAAGACTTGCTTCACGCCTCTGAGCCACACTAAATTATTATTATTATTATTATCTATAAGAATAAGTAATTTGTACAGAAACCTCATAGCGCCGTCATCCTCCCAGTTGTACTGTCGTTTTTGGCAAATTTTGCCCAGGTGGATTACATAGGTCAGTCCTCCTCAAATAATGTGCTGCATGACAAAAGGTCACAACGCCCTTACCTACTCAGTTATATGACACGAAATTTGGTTTAAAAACATAGGGTGAGAGTGTACTTGAGATCTGGTTTTTGCGTTTACACTCTGTCATTTTTGAATAGACCATGAACACACACATCAACACAGAATCACAGACGGAAAGTAACACTTCCAGCAAAAATTTCCGCATACTACCGTGTTGACAGTATGTGCAACTGATAGTTATGTGATTTCATTTCAAAGATTATAGAATCAAGTCAAATGCAAGTTTTGGTTGTCAATGCAAATAAAATGGGCTCTAAGCACTATGGGAGTTAACATCTGAGGTCATCAGTCCCCTAGAACTTAGAACTACTTAAACCTAACTAACGTAAAGACATGACACACTTCCATGCCCGAGACAGGATTCGAACCTGCGACCGTAGCAGCAGCGCGGTTCCGGACTGAAGCGCCTAGAACCGCTCGGCCACAGTGCCGGTGGTTGTCAATGCAGATAATGAATATCGATGTGGACGAACAAGGTAATGAATGTGTCGAACAAGTAGCAATAAACCTACAGGGAATCAGAATTCTCTTTCAACGTGGAGCACCCTTACTTACGACGCAAACTGGAACAAATGCTTGGCGTTTTGTATGAACATTCTCTGTGTGCTTAAGGTCTGGGTGGGATTCACACGTCAGGCAACCATTTTTAACAAGTAAAAGACCCACTTCACCTGTGGTAAGGCCGGCTGAGCTGTGCCGTGTTGCACCGTGTTTCCATATCCACGTTAAACGCGACGACCGGTCGCTACATACTGGTGGAGTTGGATTGGGTTGTTTCGGGGAGAAGACCAGACAGCAAGGTCACCGATCTCATCGGATTAGGGAAGGATGGGGAAGGAAGTCGGCCGTGTCTTTTGACAGGAACCGTCCCAGCATTTGCCTGGAGCGATTTTGGAAAATCAAGAAAAATTAAATCATGGTGGTCGGACGCAGGACTGAACCGTCCACCTCCCGAAAGCGAGTCCACTTTGCTGACCACTGCGCCATCTCGCTCCGTCTACTGGTGGAGAGTCGCTAATTGTTGGAGACGTAATAGAGGCTGATGTCACGCTACATAGCGATTCTGTTATCAGTAAGTTTCTTTATACAAGAGTTATTATAATTAATGAACGAATCGTCACGTAAGGTCGCAGGACACTTATTTCTTACGGTGTTTGAACCCGAGATGTTGAAAATATTTGTCTGGGACTGAGATTCGAACTCTCATCCTTCCCTTCGCCAGGCTTCACCCCTTTCAGATGATTTAGTTCCAACGATTCAATGTTTCCCCTGGATTTCTGAGTTCTCAAAGTCTCTCCGAAAGACGCATATCTGGGTTCGACAACTGGTCTGGCAAAAAGTTTCCATCACGACGTTTCAAGCTGCAGTACGCGCACACCAGCCTGCAGGTGACAATTATAGCTTTCAACGTCTCTCCGTGCCTTTCAACATTATTGATTGCTGCCGGTTTCGACTCGCAATCAGAATGATTCCTCATATTAATTTCATATACAATCATCGTCGCTTAGTTTGGTGAAAAAGTATTTCATAGTCAATGCCTCTTCGTGTGTAGTCAAAACGAAGACATTTGCAGGGCTCGACTTCCAATCAGCACACAGCTGTACGTCATGTTATTTCCAGTTCAAATACCTGTACATCTCACAACTGGTGAAATAAAATGTTTTGTAACATGTGTTCATGACTGTATAACACTAAAAGGGGTACTGGTTTCGAATCCCGGTAAATCAAAAGTTTTTCACCTCGGTATTTCAGTTTTAGTCGTCTTGCTAGTGTTGAAAAGATTTCAGATCTAATATTTGATTGTGCTCGATTAACAATTCAGTATCAACTGGGTTCGAATCCCAATCCCCCACAAACTTTATGCCATGTCATTTCAAATTCAATCCTGCACACACTTGTTACTTTTGACCTGAACCATGTTTAAAATTTTTCGTTGTTACTTAACATGAAGAAGAATTGCTGGATTGGAGACTTCAGTCCCATTCCAGTACAAAAATGTCTGTAATATAATTTCAAGTTGAATTTTGCTTTTTGAAATGTTATTTACTGTAATAAATTTGAGTTTGCAAGCGTAATGGCCGTGTCATGTCTAATAACGTGTTTTCTGTATTAATTTGTATGTGGATTGATACCCATTAAGGGCAGTTATTTTTTGAGGCCTCTTGTAATAACCATTTTAGTTAGTCAAACAACTGTATCCAAAAGACCACAGAGGGTATGCAAGAAAGTTGCGTTATGGGGATTGCATATAAATCAGGCGAAACGCGATTCATGTCGTTCGGGTACTTTTGAGCATGACAGTACCACTCTCCTTAATAAAGCACTTGTGTTTAAAAAGGTATATAATGTTTCTGATATTTATGTCTTGATATAGTCAGATATTAAGCTCTTTAAACTATTTTGGACTTCTTCTGGCATAATGTCTACTGCGTTTCATACGTGGCATGTCTAATTTTCGTGCATGCACGTTCGCAGAGTCGCTTCGCGTTAGAATAACTTACTATACAAACTGATTGTTTAGGTCACGATATTTATTTCGCCATTAATCTGAAAATTCTGTTGTGATTATTTCCCTCGCAGAAAAGTGTAGCACGTTCTTTTACGAACAAAGTTCACCTACACGGTTTCCCATCGTTAGCGAACTATGAAATAGTTCTAGGTAGAGTTACTTGTTACATTGCACAAATCTGAAATACGTATGTTGCTAAATCTTGCAGTGAGAAAAATATGGGAATGTAGAGCATCAATTTCTCAGTTCAGATAAGTTTTGACTTCCAATTCTCTTACTGAGTTTCTACTGCACAAAGGGAAAATCTAATCTCATTACATAATTACTTGTTTACTATATATAGATCCCCCATTGGGATATTTTGAATCGATTATGAGGAATTTCGAATCCTTATTATGCTGTCTGCCAGACAGCAGAAAGCCGTTAACGGTCTGCGGTGACTTCAACATGGACTTACTAAAGGGTTCTGATAAAACATACACTCCTGGAAATTGAAATAAGAACACCGTGAATTCATTGTCCCAGGAAGGGGAAACTTTATTGACACATTCCTGGGGTCAGATACATCACATGATCACACTGACAGAACCACAGGCACATAGACACAAGCAACAGAGCATGCACAATGTCGGCACTCGTACAGTGTATATCCATCTTTCGCAGCAATGCAGGCTGCTATTCTCCCATGGAGACGATCGTAGAGATGCCGGATGTAGTCATGTGGAACGGCTTGCCATGCCATTTCCACCTGGCGCCTCAGTTGGACCAGCGTTCGTGCTGGACGTGTAGACCGCGTGAGACGACGCTTCATCCAGTCCCAAACATGCTCAATGGGGGACAGATCCGGAGATCTTGCTGGCCAGGATAGTTGACTTACACCTTCTAGAGCACGTTGGGTGGCACGGGATACATGCGGACGTGCATTGTCCTGTTGGAACAGCAAGTTCCCTTGCCGGTCTAGGAATGGTAGAACGATGGGTTCGATGATGGTTTGGATGTACCGTCTACTATTCAGTGTCCCCTCGACGATCACCAGAGGTGTACGGCCAGTGTAAGAGATCGCTCCCCTCACCATGATGCAGGGTGTTGGCCCTGTGTGCCTCGGTCGTATGCAGTCCTGATTGTGGCGCTCACCTGCACGGCGCCAAACACGCATACGACCATCATTGGCACCAAGGCACAAGCGACTCACATCGCTGAAGACGACACGTCTCCATTCGTCCCTCCATTCACGCCTGTCGCGACACCACTGGAGGCGGGCTGCACGATGTTGGGGCGCGAGCGGAAGACGGCCTAACGGTATGCGGGACCGTAGCCCAGCTTCATGGAGACGGTTGCGAATGGTCCTCGCCGATACCCCAGGAGCAACAGTGTCCCTAATTTGCTGTGAAGTGGCGGTGCGGTCCCCTACGGCACTGCGTAGGATCCAACGGTCTTGACGTGCATCCGTGCGTCGCTGTGGTACGGTCCCAGGTCGACGGGCACGTGCACCTTCCGCCGACCACTGGCGACAACATCGATGTACTGTGGAGACGTCACGCCTCACGTGTTGAGCAATTCGGCGGTACGTCCACCCGGCCTGCCGCATGCCCACTATACGCCTTCGCTCAAAGTCCGTCAACTGCACATACGGTTCACGTCCACGCTGTCGCGGCATGCTACCAGTGTTAAAGACTGCGATGGAGCTCCGTATGCCACGGAAAACTGGCTGACACTGACGGGGGCGGTGCACAAATGCTGCGCAGCTAGCGCCATTCGACGGCCAACACCGCGGTTCCTGGTGAGTCCGCTGTGCCGTGCGTGTGATCATTGCTTGTACAGCCCTCTCGCAGTGTGCAGAGCAAGTATGGTGGGTCTGACACACCGGTGTCAATGTGTTCTTTTTTTCCATTTCCAGGAATGTATGATGTGGAAACCATATTTGGTCTTACAGTGTGATCTCAGTGACTAATCTTCCAACATGGGTGGATAAAAGTAGCACCCCAACTAATGATATTTCCTTTGATGAAGCTGAATGCAAGAAAGTAACTGTGCACTCACTAACAATGCTGTCTCTGATCATGGTGCACAGTCAGTTAGAATAAAAACGACAGTGCCTCTCCTCAGTGAAAACCGAATAATTAATGATTGAAGAACAAATGTTTCTTAGAATGCTTTACGAGAAAAAAACATGGGATGAAATTTATAATGAACTAAATGCTAACACAAAATTTAATTTATTCTATGATAAATTCATATAACTGTTTGAAAATAGTTTAAGAAGACAGAGGGATTCATATTGACAATGTTTCCTTTGATGAAGCTCAAAGCCAGGTAATAGCTGCATAACTAATAATAAATTTTCTCTCAGTTCATGATGCACAGTTACTCAGGATAAATAAGACACTGCCTTACTGTATAAGACGTCTAAGTCGATACCAATTAGAGTAATTAATGACGCTTGGACAAATATTTTTGAGAATGGTTTACAAGCAATGACAAGGGATAAAATTTATAACGAGCCAAATGTTGAATTAAAATTTAATTTATGGAACTATAAATTGATATCAGAATTAGAAGACAGCTTTCAACATAAGCAAATTAGAAAGAACATTAACAAGCGTATAAAACACATGGATCACTAGAGGAATTCAATCATTTTGTGAAAGGAAAATGGAAATATATACACTCCTGGAAATGGAAAAAATAACACATTGACACCGGTGTGTCAGACCCACCATACTTGCTCCGCACACTGCGAGAGGGCTGTACAAGCAATGATCACACGCATGGCACAGCGGACACACCAGGAACAGCGGTGTTGGCCGTCGAATGGCGCCACCTGCGCAGCATTTGTGCACCGCCGCCGTCAGTGTCAGCCAGTTTGCCGTGGCATACGGAGCTCCATCGCAGTCTTTAACACTGCTAGCATGCCGCGACAGCGTGGACGTGAACCGTATGTGCAGTTGACGGACTTTGAGCGAAGGCGTATAGTGGGCATGCGGCAGGCCGGGTGGACGTACCGCCGAATTGCTCAACACGTGAGGCGTGACGTCTCCACAGTACATCGATGTTGTCGCCAGTGGTCGGCGGAAGGTGCACGTGCCCGTCGACCTGGGACCGGACCTCAGCGACGCACGGATGCACGCCAAGACCGTTGGATCCTACGCATTGCCGTAGGGGACCGCACCGCCACTTCACAGCAAATTAGGGACACTGTTGCTCCTGGGGTATCGGCGAGGACCATTCGCAACCGTCTCCATGAAGCTGGGCTACGGTCCCGTACACCGTTAGGCCGTCTTCCGCTCACGCCCCAACATCGTGCTGCCCGCCTCCAGTGGTGTCGCGACAGGCGTGAATGGAGGGACGAATGGAGACGTGTCGTCTACAGCGATGTGAGTCGCTTCTGCCTTCGTGCCAATGATGGTCGTATGCGTGTTTGGCGCCGTGCAGGTGAGCGCCACAATCGGGACTGCATACGACTGAGGCACACAGGGCCAACACCTGGCATCATGGTGTGGGGAGCGATCTCCTATACTGGCCGTACACCTCTGGTGATCGTCGAGGGGACACTGAATAGTGCACGGTACATCCAAACCGTCATCGAACCCATCGTTCTACCATTCCTAGACCGGCAAGGGAACTTGCTGTTCCAACAGGACAATGCACGTCCGTATGTATCCTGCGCCACCAAACATGCTCTAGAAGGTGTAAGTCAACTACCCTGGCCAGCAAGATCTCCGGATCTGTCCCCATTGAGCATGTTTGGGACTGGATGAAGCGTCGTCTCACGTGGTTGCACGTCCAGCACGAACGCTGGTCCAACTGAGGCGCCAGGTGGAAATGGCTTGGCAAGCCGTTCCACAGGATTACATCCAGCATCTCTACGATCGTCTTCATGGGAGAATAGCAGCCTGCATTGCTGCGAAAGGTGGATATACACTGTACTAGTGCCGACATTGTGCATGCTCTGTTTCCTGTGTCTATGTGCCTGTGGTTCTGTCAGTGTGATCATGTGATGTATCTGACCCCAGGAATGTGTCAATAAAGTTTCCCCTTCCTGGGAGAATGCATTCACGGCGTTCTTATTTCAATTTCCAGGAGTGTATGTTGGGAAGAACAAGTAGAGATCCAGCAGTGATTGAACATTACAAACGTTTTTCATAATAATCACATAGGGTGTCTCCCAATGCTCAATCTTAGGTCTGCTATGGTTCCACATATATGTAAACGATTTTTGGTCTAATATACAGCAAGTGGAATTGGTTATTTTTGTGGATGACACTAGTATGGTAATCGTTCCAAGCATACATATCTTAACAAATGAGATGGTAAACAAGATTCTTAAAAGTATAATTGTTTTTCTGCTTGCAGGCTTACCCTCTATTATAAAAAGACACATACTCAGTTTTGAACATCTAGGGATACTATATCAATGATCAGGGTAAGGCACATAGTGGGGAAATAATAAGTAGGGTGGAAACTTCAGTATTCTTAGGTGCCCAAACTAAAGTTAATTTAAACTGCAAAAGCACATTTCGTTGCTCCCGAAAAAACTTTGTCCATGTAAACACACTTAGAATCATTGTAAATTTAGGGAGAAACAAAACAGAAAGTTGACATTTACATGTATTTTCATTCAATAACCTCTATGGAATAATGTTCTGGTATAACTCATCATTAAGGAAGCAAGTCTTCATTGCTCAAAAATGTCGTGCAAGAATGATATATAGTGCTCACCCATAATCATCTTGTTGACATCTGTTTAAGGAGTTGGGCGTTCTGACTACTTTTTCACAGTATTTTTATTACCTCATGAAGTTGACTATAAATAATCCAGTTCAGTTCAAAAGGAACAAATTACAATACCAGAACAAAAATGACATTCATTATTCCACATTAAAGTTTAGTTATCACAAAAAAGGGTGCACAACATTGCAACAAAAATTTTTGGTAACTTACCCAGTGATTTCAAATTTTACTTAGTTGTCTAAGATTATATTACAAACTGAAAAAGTTTCTAGAACGATAGTTTCTCTCCTCAATTATTATGGCCAATTGAGTCAATGATGAAGAGCTGGCAAATATTGTTCACGAAAATGTCCATTAACAACAGGAAATTATTTGTGACACATAACATGATTTGGTGGTATATTATGTCTTGCAGCAATATATCGTTGTCTGAAAGTGTAACATGGACCATAGAAATTCTTCAGATAGTGAGGATGGAAGCATGAAGGAGAATGTTAAAACGTGATGGAACCACAAAATGCAGATGATAATGTATTAGAGTAACTAAGAAGAAATTACAAGGGCTGCCGTAAGATGACCAGAATTAGAGGGCGGAGGTGTAAAGAGTATATACGAAAATGGACTCTTTGCAGCAGTAATTCAGGATGATGTGCGAAATAATCACCCCCATTAGAACAGGAAGATATGTAAAAGATAACGAAATCAGTTGCTGGACAGTTGTCAGTTGAGTGAAACACACAAGACAACGTATTCTCAGGAGCTCCTCACACTACAAATTTCGCTTTCAGTAATTTTCTATACTGTTTGTTTCTATGAAAATGAGGTTAGCAAACGCAAGAGATGAAATATAATTTCATTGTAAAATTAGGTTGAAGAGAATATTTGAGACTCCTAGTAATTAGAAAAAACTCACGTGTATGCATTTTTTGTGTTAAACGGATAATGACCTTGAGCAGCTGGTGGGCAAATTTCTTATACTGAACATTGTCAGCTAACAAATTTTCGCACATAATCCGCTCAATGGAATAGTTATGCATCATTGACATCTGACATTCTTATTTATACAGGGTGTTACAAAAGGTACGGTCAAACTTTCAGGAAACATTCATCACACACAAAGAAAGATGATATATTATGTGGACATGTGTCCGGAAACGCTTACCTTTCATGTTAGAGCTCATTTTATTTCTTCTCTCCAACTCACATTAATCGTGGAATAGAAACACACAGCAACAGAACGTACCAGCGTGACTTCAAACACATTGTTACAGGAAATGTTCAAAATGTCCTCCGTTACCGAGGATACATGCATCCACCCTCCGTCGCATCGAATCCCTGATGCGCTGATGCAATCCTGGAGAATGGCGTATTGTATCACAGCCGTCCACAATACGAGCACGAAGAGTCTCTACGTTTGGTACCGGGGTTGCGTAGACAAGAGCTTTCAAATGCCCCCATAAATGAAAGTCAAGAGGGTTGAGGTCAGGAGAGCGTGGAGGCCATGGAATTGGTCCGCCTCTACCAATGCATCGGTCACCGAATCTGTTGTTGAGAAGTGCACAAACACTTCGACTAAAATGTGCAGGACCCCGTGCGGGTTTGGGGGTTAGAATAGGTCCGCGGTATTCCTGCCTGTCCTAAGAGGCGACTAAAAGGAGTCTCAAACTTTTGGGCCTTATATGATGGTCCCCTGTTGGGTTTGACCTCCATCTCTCAAAATTTTCCGAAGAGCGAGCCGATTGGGGAAGGGCGTTTTACTTGGTGCATTGTGTCCATCTCGCGATCAGACCGTTCGCCTGCTTATACACTGTTGAATTGCAGTCCTCTCCACTCTCCATCTCTTGGGCATGACTCTGTTTCTCCGTGCAGATTACACCTTGCACTGTGCAGTGCCTGTTTCTGCACCGACGGCGACCATGGACCACATGTTACCTAACATCCAGCACGGTAGCCAGGCTGTTGTGGTGGGGCCGCCATGTACCCTATTGATTGTAGCCCCCTGACTACACAGGGATCGCTCTACTGATGCCTGCGCCGTTAACTCCCCACGTATGCCAAGGAGTAGATGCCTATCCTCCTGGGGTATCGGGACTCCCGGCAACAGCCATCCTGCCAGGTGGCTTTTTTGCCGTGGCTGGGTGGCGCCTGTGGGGAGGGCCCTTGGTCGGAGTAGGTGGCATCAGGACGGATGACCCGCAATGAAGCGTGGTACATCGTCTCTCGCTGGTGGCCAGCCGCCAGCAGTCTCTAAGCGTTCTCGGGCTCAGTTTAACGCTCAGAAGTACGATCCGAAAACGTTTCCCTCCCTGGCCACAGTGTGGGAGAAACGTATGTCTCAGGATGGCAGTAGCAGTTATTCGCCCCGCTTCTCAGTTTGTATGAGGGCTGATGGGGAGTCTTTGCTCTCCACAAAGCCTCAATTCTTCGTCAAGCATTTAGAGGACAAGTTTGAGGAGGTGGAGGGCTTGTCAAAATGCGCTCTGGGTCAGTCCTGATATAAATGGCATCCTCTGCCCAGTCACAATGGTTACTCGCTTGTGAGAAGTTGGGGGATGTTGCCGTTATGTTCACACCCCATAAGAGTTTAAATATGGTCCAGGGAGTTATTTACCATAGGGATCTTCTTTTGCAGTCTGATGAAGAGCTGCGCGCCAGTTTAGAGCGCCGAGGTGTACATTTCGTCCGGCACGTTCATCGGGGTCTGAAGGAAAATCAGATTGCTACCGGTGCCTTCATCTTGGCCTTCGAAGGGGATACATTACCGGAAAAGGTCAAGGTGATGGTCTACCGATGTGACGTTAAGCCCTATATCCCTCCCCCGATGCGGTTCTTTAAGTGCTGGAAGTTCGGCCATATGTCTTCTCGCTGCACTTCCAGCCTCACATGTCGAGATTGTGGACGGCCATCACATCCCAATACTCCATGTGCCCCGCCTCCCATCTGTGTCAACTGCGGGGAGCACCATTCACCTTGCTCGCCAGACTGCCGAATTTTCCAGAAAGAGCGTAAAATCATGGAATACAAGACCCTGGGCAGACTAACCTATACTGAGGCCAAAAGGAAATACGACTGACTCCATCCTGTGAGAATGACATCTTCCTACACTGCTGCTACAACACCTGTGCTAGCCCTGTCTGTTTCTCCAATTGCGGCCGGATCGACGAGTAGTACAACTCCTCCTGCCCCCTCGCCAGTGGGGGCTCTACCCACCGGGTTGCTCCTGCGCCACCTACCTCAGGAGAAACACCATCCCACCCATCGGGGACGTCCATCCCCACTTCTAAGCCAGAGAAGTGTCCAACTTCTTCGGCTTCTCACGCTTGCAAGGGGTCCCTTGGGGGTCCCTCCCTTTCCAGGTTTCCGCCAGCGAGAAGGCTGACGACTTACAGTCGCGTAAGTGCCCGCAATCCGCTGGTCGTGGGGCTTCACGATCCTCCTCCGTCCCGGAGACTGAATCGGTGAAGCCCTCCCAGCCGGTGCGACCCAAGGAACGGCGTGAGAAATCCAAGAAGAGCTCTCAGCCCAAGGAACTCGTGGTGGCAGCCATCCCACCGCAACCTTCCAGCTCTGCGTCTGAGGAAGAGGTGGAGATTCTGGCGTCCCCTGAGGACCTCAATCTCGCTGGTCCATCAGACGCCATGGAAAGCACTATCACAGGTGCTAAATCGGAGGCAGCAGGTGACCCAGTGGCGTAATCTCCCTTCCCAGTCCCGTCACGCCTTTCTCAGCCATGGACACACCATCCTCCAGTGGAACTGCAGCGGTTTCTTCCACCATCTAGCTGAGCTCCGCCAACTTACCAGCCTTCACCCTTTCCTCTGCATTGCTCTGCAGGAAACTTGGTTTCCGGCAATGCGAACCCCCACCCTCCATGGCTACCAGGGTTATTATAAGAACTGGGCAGCTTATGAAAGGGTGTCTGGTGGCGTCTGCATATATGTCCTGAACTCTCTTCACAGCGGGTCTGTACCTCTCCAAACACTTTTAGATGCTGTCGCTATTCGGGTGTGGACGCCACAGGCTGTTACCGTCAGCAGTCTTTACCTTCCACTGGATGGTGATCTCGTGCAGCATGTCCTGGCTGCTCGGATAGCCCAATTGCCGCCACCTTTCTTGTTACTGGGCGACTTTAACGCCCATACCCATCTGTGAGGTTGGTCAGTGGCAACAGGTCGAGGCGCCATCGTTGAGCATTTATTGGCGCAGCTTGATCTCTCGATATTAAATGATGGTGCCTTCACACACTTCAGTGTGGCGCATGGCACATACCCCGACAAAGACCTTTCGATCTGTAGCCCTAGCCTCTTACCGTCTGTCCAATGGAGAGTGCATGACGACCTTTGTGGTAGTGACCAGTTTCCGATCTTTCTGTCACTACCACAGCGTCAGTCTTCTGGGCGCCCTAGCAGATGGGCTGTGAATAAGGCTGACTGGGACTTGTTCTCCTCCACTGCCGCTATTGAGCCTCTCTCTAACGATGACAGTAATGCAGTGGTTCAATCGGTCACCACTGGCATCGTTACTGCCGCCGAATCTGCCATTCCCCGTTCTTCTGGGTACCCTCGGCTGCGGACTGTGCCTTGGTGGTCGCCTGAGATCGCTGAAGCGATTAAAGCTCGCCAGCGGGCGCTCCAGCTTTACAAGCGACATTCCTCAATCGAACTCCTTATCGCCTTAAAACGGCTGCGTGCGCGAGCCCGCCGCATTATCCGCCAACACAAGCAGGAGTGCTGGGAGCTGTATGTGTCCACCATTGGCCTCCATGTCACTCCATCGCAGGTCTGGGTCAAGATTCGCCGCCCCTATGGCTATCGGACCCCTGTCAGCGTCCCTGTGCTCTCACTGAATGGAGCAGTTTGTACTGACTCCGACGTCATTGCAAACCGCTTGGCAGAGCTCTTTGCTCTGAATTCCGCTTCTGCCAACTACCCCTTGGGCTTCCGCTGCATTAAAGAGCGGATAGAATGTCGGAGTCTTTCTTTTCGCACCCACCATCCTGAATTGTACAATGTTCCATTCAGTGAGTGGGAATTCCGCAGTGACCTCGCCGCTTGTCCTGATACCGCTCCTGGCCCAGATAGCATCCACTCTCAGATGCTGAAACATCTTTCAGTGGACAGCCAGCGACACCTCCTCGACCTTTACAACTGCATTTGGGTCGAGTGTGAGTTTCTGTCGCAATGGCGGGAAAGCCTTGTTGTCCCCATTCTGAAACCGGGGAAGAACCCTTTGGAGGTGGACAGCTACCGTCCCATTAGCCTCACCAACGTTCTTTGCAAGTTTCTTGAACGGATAGTGAGCCGGCGCTTGAATTGGATACTGGAGTCTCGCGGCCTTCTGGCTCCGTCTCAGGGTGGGTTCCGTAAAGGCCGCTCCACCACCAACAATCTGGTGAGCCTAGAGTCGGCCATCCGCTACTGCCTTTGCCCGCCATCAGCATCTGGTCGCTGTCTTTTTCGACATGAGGAAGGCGTATGATATGACATGGCGTAATCCCATCCTTTCTACGCTTTATGGATGAGGTCTTCGGGTCCCTCTGCCGATCTATACCCGTAATTTTCTGTCGTATCGTACTTTCCGCGTGCACGTCGCGGCCTCATGTAGTTCCTCCGAAGTCCAGAAGAACGGTGTGCAACAGGGTTCTGTTCTAAGTGTGTGTCTGTTTTTAATAGCCATTAACGGGCTCGCTGCGGCCGTGGGAAATTCTGTCTCCGCTTCCCTGTATGCTGACGACTTCTGCCTTTACTACAGCTCTATTGGCATTGCAGTTGCTGAACGTCAGCTACAGGGCGCAATCCGCAAGGCGCAGTCTTTGGCTGTAGCGCACGGTTTTCAGTTTTCGGCAGCCAAGACCTGCGTCATGCATTTCTACCGGCGACGCACTGTTCACCCAGAGCCGCGGTTTTATCTCGACGGCGAGCTTCTTGCAGTGGTGGAGTTACATAGGTTTTTGGGGTGGTTTTTGGTGCCCGGTTGACTTGGCTGCAGCTTAAACAGGCGTGTTGGCGGCATGTAAATGCTCTGCGATGCCTGAGCCACACCAGGTGGGGCGCCGACCGATCTACTCTCCTACGGCTTTACCAGGCGTTAATCCAGTCCCGTCTGAACTATGGGAGTCTGGCTAATGGCTCAGCATCCCCATTTGCGCTGCGGGTGCTGGACCCAATCCTCCACAACGGGATACGCCTTGCCACTTGTGCCTTCCGGACCAGTCCTGTGGACGGCATACTTGTGGAGGCAGGTGTCCCTCCACTGCGGATACGACGCCAACAATTACTGGCTGCTTATGCTGCCCTTGTTTTTAGCTTGCCCGAGCATCCAAATTATCGTGTCCTGTTCCCGCAGTCCCTCGTCCATCTGCCAGAACGTCGGCCCAGGTCGGGTTGTCCGATCGCCGTACGCGTCAAACAGATTCTCTACGGGCTTGGATGTTTCCCTGTACCACCTCCTTTCCGGGCCCCTCTGCGTACACCCCCATGCCTTCGGCTCGACTTGGCACAGGGCCCAAAGGACTCAGTTTCTCCGGTGGCCTTCCGACGCCGCTTTTATTCCATCCTGGACACGTATCAGGGCTCTGGCGTTGTCTATTCCGACGGTTCGATGGTTCCTGGTCGTGTCGGTTATGCACTAACTCTAGGGGACCATTCTGAACAACGTTCGTTGCCGGCTGGCTGCAGTGTTTACACTGCTGAGCTGGTCACCATCTTTAGCTCCCTAGAGTATATCCGCTCCTGCTCAGACGAATCCTTCGTTATCTGTAGCGATTCCCTGAGCGGTTTACAAGCTATCGACCAGTGTTTCCCTCGTTCTCGTCTGGTGATGGCTATCCATGAGTCCCTGCATACTCTTACCCGTTGCGGCAGATATGTGGTCTTTGTTTGGACCCCGGGTCATGTTGGGATACCCCGAAATAAAACTGTTGACCGCCTGGCGAAAGAGGCCACTAGTGCACCATCTCTGGAGATTGGCCTCCCGGCGACTGATTTGCGGGCACTATTACGCCGCAAAGTTTTCGATTTATGGGACACTGATTGGCGCAACATGCCCGTGCCTAACAAACTCCGCCGTATCAAGGAGACGACTACTGTGTGGCGGTCATCCATGCGAGCTAACTGCAGGGAATCAGTCGTCCTTTGTCGGCTCCGCATTGGCCACACCTGACTGACGCACACTTATTTACTGTGTTGTGAGGATCCCCCTCTCTCTCGTTGTGGGGCGTCCTTGACGGTGGTCCATATTCTGTTGGAGTGCGCCCTTATATCTGTGCTCAGGCAGACTTTTGCGTTGCCTGATACGCTCTCTGCGCTTTTATCTGACGACTCTTCCATAGCGGACGTAGTTCTGCGTTTTATTCGGGCAGGGAGATTTTATCGCTTAATGTAAGTGTGTGAGTTTTTGTGTTGATTCTGGCCTATGGCCTACGATTTGTCTGATTTTTTTTCATGTCTTTCTCGATGGTTGGCTTTTCCGTTTTTGTTTGTATGGTCGGCCAACCACCGTCATACTCTGTGTGATTTTAGTTCGTCTTGTCTGGTCTTTGTCTACGTTTCTCTTGTTCTGTGTCGTCTGTCTTATCGTCTGTCTTATCGTCCGTTGATCGTTTTATTCTCAGTGGGTGTTTTTAGTATTTGGAAAAAGGGACGGATGACGGTAGCAGTCTGGTCCCTCTAACCCCCACAAACCAACCAACCAAAATGTGCAGGACCTCCATCGTGCATGAACCACACGTTGTGTCACACTTGTAAAGGCACATGTTCTAGCAGCACAGGTAGTATCCTGTATGAAATCATGATTACGTGCTCCATTGAGCGTAGGTGGAAGAACATGGGGCCAAATGAAGACATCACCAACAATGCCTTCCCCAAACGTTCACAGAAAATCTGTGTTGATGACGTGATTGCACAATTGCGTGCGGATTCTCGTCAGGCCACACATGTCGATTGTGAAAATTTACAATTTGATCACGTTGGAATGAAGCCTCATACGTAAAGAGAACATTTGCACTGAAATGAGGACTGACACATTGTTGGATGAACCATTCGCAGAAGTGTACCTGTGGATGCCAATCAGCTGCTGATACATGGTACAGAAACAACTGGTTCTCCCGTAGCTTTCTCCATACAGTGACGTGGTCAATGTTACCTTGTACAGCAACAACTTCTCTCACATTGAAATTAGGGTTATCGTCAACTGCACGAAGAACAGCCTCGTCCATTGCAGGTGTCCTCGTCGTTCTAGGTCTTCCCCAGTCGCGAGTCATAGGCTGGAATGTTTCGTGCTCCCTAAGACGCCGATCAATCGCTTCGAACGTCTTCCTGTCAGGACACCTTCGTTCTGGAAATCTGTCTCGATACAAACGTACCGCGCCACGGCTTTTGCCCCGTGCTAATCCATACATCAAATGGGCATCTGCCAACTCCGCATTTGTAAACATTGCACTGACTGCAAAACCACGTTCGTGATGAACACTAACCTGTTGATGCTACGTACTGACGTGCTTGAGCGTAGAGGAATGAGTCGCATGTCAACACAAGCACCAAAGTCAACTTTACCCTCCTTCAATTGGGCCAACTGGCGGTGAATCGATGAGGTACGGTACACACGGATGAAAATAAAATGAGCTCTAACATGGAAATTGAGCGTTTCCGGACACATGTCCACATAACATATTTTCTTTATATGTGTCTGCGGAATGTTTCCTGAAAGTTTGACCGTACCTTTTTGTAACACCCTGTATAGGTTCTATGTGTATCTATAAACGTTTATAGCTTCTACGAAATTTGGAAGGTATCAGTGTATGAAAAAACTGATGAACAATCAAAGATTATTTCCAAATGAAGAAAGTGAAATAGCAGAAGACCTTCTAAAATAATGGCTTAGAGGCATATCGGACCTAGCGAGGAGGCGCAGTGGTTAGCACAATGGACTCGCTTTCGGGAGGACGACGGTTCAAATTCTGATTTAGGTTTTCTGTGATTTCCCTAAATCGCTTCAGGCAAATGCCAGGATGGTTCCCTTGAAAGGGCACGGCCGGCTCCCTTCCCTAAGCCGACGAGACCGGTGGCCTCGCTGTCTGGTCCCCTCCCCAAATCAACCAACCAACAGAGACATCGGAAGAATCATATTGGAATACAGTTTTGTTATCGATTTGTAGACATATTAGATTTATTCTCTCTATGACTCCTTTCCCCTGTCTTCTTTATCTTCGTGGATGCATATTTATTTTTTCCTCGACACTTGGACGATAGTTTACATATGAACGGCGGCTTTCGTCAACGAATTAGACTATCACATGTGGCGATAAAATTGGGAAGTTGTAAGGCTGCAAGTATATGTCTTGGTGGGATTGTTAGAAAAATACGAAGCAGGATCCGCTTTGTACTTCGTACCTTGTATTTTAGATCGATAACCTATGTCTGGGGAATAAATAAATTACTGTAGTTATTGAGTCTGTCTAGTCTTGCTGTTCGTTGAGTGCAATAATGATTTCTTCAGATTTACTTACCTCATTAGTAACCTCAACAAGGGTATGTCAGTATAATACTCAGTATGTGATTAGTTCACGTTGTTTGATCAAAATAAACAAAGATCTGAACCGATTTGTAGCACCTATCACGTCAGTTGACCGGCATAAATATTGCCTCCTCTCGCTCTCAGAGAAACGATATGGCCTACAAATTATTGCGAGATTACGTAGCTAAGGTCTTAAGCTTTAAAATCATCTAAGATTATTGTATGCATCATTTATAGTTTACTAGTTACTGTCGATCATGGACAATATAACGTTTATAACCCAAACTTTTTCGAACATGCCTAAGGGCCTCGAACACGTGTAGCCACTCGCTAAGTAAGCCTTCTCAGTGTTTGTGTGCTTTCTTAACTGCGCCCTCAGAGCTTCGGCGCAAAACAAATCTGGAGCTGCATTTTGTGGAGGGCCGGTGCTTTCCCAGAAGTGACCTCCTGCTGCGAGACTAGGGGTGGTGGCTGCCCGCCTTTGTTTGTTTGACGTTATATAAGACGTCACTCAGCGGTAGGGTGACGGGAGGGCGACGCCAGTTGTCTGCAGTAACCACATTAGCAATCTGCAGACAAACATGACACTTTGTCCTGTCGTCGTCCTTGTGCCTCCACAAACATTCCCTGGCCGCGGTTGTGTGTTTCGGACAACATAAAGAAGAGGTTCAGTCACCGAAGTAAAGGAACAGCACATATGTTAACTGCTTCTTGGAGTGAAAACTTTACAGTTCTCTGTTAATACATCGAAAGCGGAGTCATATGCCCTCCTGTAAAATTGCTGAAGGGAATGAAAACTGAACATCAATTAAGTTTGTCTGTGTTTTGAGGACGTTGGTGTAAGAGAAATCGTTACCCCTGTTCATAGATTTGAATCCACTTCTGTCATTTACGAACCCAGGGATTTCTAACGTGGTGAAGCCCTCTATTGGTGATTAAGTAGTTACACCAACGGAATAGAGTCTCAGTTGGACAATGATATGAATCTTTATTAAAGGTATTTTGGGATGATAGTGCTGAAATAATAATCTACTGTCAGAGATATTTCGAATCTTCGAATAAATTTTTACTTTGTTATTTACATTTCTAGTGGTGATCATGTCATCTGGTTGCACTACCATTCCCTGTTACCGAATAACCCACTTGCGTTATTCATTTGCGTGTATAAAAGAAAACGAAGAATGCTCACATGTGCATTTCACCAAGTGTCGTGTAGGTTGCACATATATCAGAAATTTTGTGATGACTAAATCTTATACAAATGGTCCGCCCCCGGTAGCTGATTCAGTCTGCTTTCCGCAGCGCTGTGGCGAGGACGTCTTGTTTACGTCCCGTCCGCGCGGTCGCGAGTGCTCGTAGTTGTTTACTACTGCGTTGTCGCTAGTTTAGCGTCCATCACTACCGACGGAACATGGCACATTCATACAGACAAACCACCATCAAGATCAGTTTTCAACCCGATAATGCACGACCGCGAGCTTTTGAAGTGGAACGTTTCCTTCATGACGACGTTAAAATTGACCCGCGAGACGTAATTGGTATCCATCTCTCTATCACGAGCAGTGTTGTCTACGTCAAGCTAGTAAGTGACGAGGTGTGCAACAGAATCGTGAGCGCACATGCCAACGGTCTTAAATTCAAACATTCTGATGGCCATATTCGGGCGGTCTCTATCGATCACGCTGGGCTTGGCCTACGTACGATACGCGTCTTCGAACTCCCTTTTGAAGTACCACTGGACGTAGTCACCGCGGCTTTCCAGCCCAACGGCAGAGTAATCAGCCATATGGCCGAAAAATGGACCACCTTTACAACGTACCCCGTTCTTAACGGGGTACGACAGATTAAAATTGAATTGACCAAACATGTTCCGTCATATCTGTCATCGGCGGATGTAGGGCGATCATTATGTATGACGGTCAGCCACGCACTTGCTCTGGTTGTGGCCAAGTAGGGCACGTCCGTTCGGATTGACTCCGACGACGGCTTACTCAAATCCCGACAGGTGAATCTTTGACTCCTTCTACGGTGACGACCCTTCCTCTCAATTACGCCGAAGTTACACGGGCAGCAACCTTTACCGCTGCTGACGACATTAGTCCGATAACCGCCCTCGATGGAGAGAACATAATGGCTTCTGCAGTACAGGATCCGGCACCCCCACCTGAAGATAATCACCGACCGACCTTGCAAGAAGGCGTAGATGCCAGGATGGACATTGACCCACGGGTTGTGCCGACAGCAGCTTTTCTTCCAGACACCGGAGCAGCTGAAGAAATCTACCCACATTCAGATACTGAAGCACACGTCCGTAAACAGCGTTCCCCGCGAAAATACAAGAGACGGCGGCGTGCTCCATCGGACGAGTGTTTGCAGCAATCGTCTGCCATGGACTGTGGAAATTCCGACGACGGTACCGGCGGTACAGAGGCCGCTGTAACTTCAAACTCAACAGATCGCCGTGGTGACGGCTTCAGCCCCTCCGACCCCACAGAACAGCAGGATCACAAGCAGACAGCCGCTGCCGATTCCCAGCCAGAAGAGCCGATGGAGTCAGCGCCGAGTGCCACAGCAGCCACTAACAGCCACCAACAGCCGATGGTATTTCATGGCGACTGGGCAGACGACTGTGAGGCACACTCCCTGCCCATCGTGTCGGACGACACGGGGGGAAATTTATCCCACCAGTGCTGACCCTTTCCCGCCATTAGGTAGAGTGACGAGACAGCCTTACAGGGGTACTGATGGCCAACACAGATGCTGTGGATAGACCTCAAACTTATCGCATTGCAAATATAAACATCAACACTATACGGACGCGCGCTAAGTTATCATTGCTTCAGGATATGTTGAACTCGGCTTCCATCGACATAGCCCTCCTCCAGGAAGTGTACGTCGACGACTTCCCAGACATGTACGGTTACGATGCTTGCGTCTCTCCAGCTTCCCCAAAAGGCAGTGGTGTCGCTGTACTTCTTCGGGAAGGGGTAGTGGCAGACGATATCCTGTTTCTGCCTGGGGCAAGAGGAACGGCACTCACAGTACTGGGTGTCCGCCTTATCAATATCTACGCACCTTCCGGGACGGACAAACGTCGCGAACGTTCACGATTCTTTGCGGAAGACGTCGCCCCGCTCTTCCAAGGCCCCCACGTCCATCTGTTGTTTGGAGGTGACTAAAATTGCGTACTGGCGCCCAAAGACCAACTCCCACGACATAATCCTTGCCCGGAACTGGAGACGCTAATTCGAGACCTGCAGATGGTGGACACTTGGGAACATCTTCACAGCCAACGACCGGGATTCACGCACTTCACGAGTCACTCTTCCAGTCGTATCGACAGGATTTATGTCTGACGCTCTCTCGCCGCTGGAACACAAGATGCGGAACTGTGGCCTGCAGCATTCTCGGACCACTCAGCTTACATTTGTGCCGTCACCCTGCGGCGGCAACAAGTTTGGAGAAGCCGCAGCCCGTGGAAATTAAACATCGCTCACCTGACGTACCCGGATTGCCGCCAAGCCGTTGAGGATACGTGGCATTCGTGTGAAAATCCCCTCCGTGCATATCCCACAACGATCCGCTGGTGGTTGGACTGCGCCAAACCGTCACTGAGGCGAACGTTGATAACCTACGGTCGCGACCACGCTACTTGGCGAAGACATACACTCGACTTTTACTTCCGGGTCCTGCGCGACTGCGATACTATGGCGCCGTCTCCGGAACGACAAACGGCGGTCCACCGTGCTAAGGCTCATATTCTCGTTCATATGCGACGCCACCTAGAGGGGGTAGTCATCCGCTCGAGGACGCAGGATCGGATATCTAGCGAACGCCCGTCAATGTTCCACGTCCTTCGTGAACGTAAACGACGCCAACGAGCGCTGATACGCTTCATCGACACGGAGGACGGTCATCGCCTCACCACGCAACAAGACATAAACACAGCGTTCTACAATCATTAATCCCAGCTCAATTCCGCTCAGACCCCTGATCCGACAGCACTGGAGGACGTCTCTCAGACGATTTACAGCACCGTCACCCCGGTAATAGAAGCGGCCTTGATGGAAGAAATTACAGAAGAAGAAGTGATCAACGCCATTAGAAAAGGGGCTGTCAACAAGTCTCCGGGTCCTGATGGGCTCCCCTTGGAATTTTACCGGACTTTTCAATATTTATTAGCCTCCCGATGGACGGACATCTGTCGCGAACTACTATCCCCGGACGTGCCGCTCCCTGCGGCGCTTGTGGAAGGGATGATTATTCCTATTCACAAACCGTCCGGTGGCTCACGACTGCAGGACTACCGCCCGTTGACGCTATTGAACTGCGACTTTAAGATCTTTTCTCGACTGTTGGCGGCGCGGATACGCCAGACCCTACGCAATGTTATCTCACCCGGTCAGACGTCATTGGGAGGCGACAATAATATTCAAACGGCACTCAGCGAATATCGTGACTTGATCTCACTGGCGAGGGCATGTAGTCTGAAGGGTGCACTGGCGACCATCGATTTTAGTCAAGCTTTCGACCACAACTATTTGGAAGCGGTCCTCCAACATATGCGGTACCCACAGCCATTCGTCACTGTCGTCATGCGACTACTCCGCGGCGCAACGTCCAAGGTGATAGTCAACGGCCGACCTACGCAGCCCCTCACCATTTCTCGATCGATACGCCAAAGCTGCCCTCTGTCCACTTATACTTTACGCTGTGGCCACAGAACCTCTCCTCTGCGGCCTGCGCCAACGACTAACGGGTATGACGTTACGAGGCCACACTTTCCGATGTAAAGCGTACGCTGACGACCTGGTGATTGTCATCCGCAACGGTGACGACACCGCTAGCGCACTAACTTGGATAGCGAAATATGGCATGGCCACTGGTAGTCGTATCAACGTCGCAAAATTGGTGGCGATGAACATCGGGGTCGGATTGTCTGAGAACAGTGTCACCCCCTTACAGCTCAGTGATAGTTTGAAATGTCTCGGCATTGATTTTACAGACGATATACGACGGACCGCTGCTCACATCTTTGGAAGGCTTTTACGAAATGTTCGGACTGGAATTGCCAACAACCGCCTACGAGCCCTGGATATCGTCCAACGGATCCAGTATGTCAACACACATTTAGCGTCACGCATTCCGCACTACGCCCAGATAT
Organism: Schistocerca gregaria; assembly: GCF_023897955.1. Classification (NCBI taxonomy): domain Eukaryota; kingdom Metazoa; phylum Arthropoda; class Insecta; order Orthoptera; family Acrididae; genus Schistocerca; species Schistocerca gregaria. Next base: position 2,630,516 of record NW_026061887.1, on the reverse strand, counting down.
TACCTATACCGGTGATGTTAGCTCGCCGTATACTTGCGGCTTTTGGGTCCTTCGTGAGTTCTGGAATGCTTTTCAAGATCAAATATGAGACTCTCACCCTTCCCCCGGATCGGGGAGGGCTTGGCCTTTATCACGTTTATGACAAAGGGGTCGCCCTATTTGTCAGCACATTAGTCAAACTATGGCACCGCCGTCCGGACAGTCTGACCAGTTTGTTAATAGAAGAACTAGCACCGCCCTCCCTGTTGCCGCCTGTGCCAATACACCACGTCCCCTCTTCGCTCTTCTACATCGGTGTCTTTTACCTCGAACTCAGTTACGTTCGACTTGCCTTACCAGCGACTCAACTGGCGACGGCAAAGACTGTTTGTAGGGTCCTGCAACGTGGACGACCCGATAACGTCGTGGAGAGGAAGCACCCAAACGTCAACTAGCGAGTAGTGTTGAGGACAATTCACCACGTAACACTAGACACTGACGTCACGGCGATGTGGTATATCACTATCAACGGTAATCAGGTGACCAGATCAAGGCTTCATGCGATCCACATGGTAGACTCACCCATGTGAACGAGCTGTGGCGTTCAAGACAACGATGAACACCGTCTTAGCTGTGGCGAGTCTACAGCAGTGTGGCACTTAGTGAGGCAAATGTCAGCATACTTCCTTCGGGTAACGCCGCATCATATCGACCCCAAGACTATCTTATACCCGGATGAAACGTATTACCCACGCACTAAAACTAATGCAACGACGTGGCTTCGTGGACATGCAGTGCACTATTTGTTTCAAGACGGCACTAAGGACACTTTAGACTTTTGGAACTATTTGCAGGAACGGCATTGCAAGATCCTCCGTAACCCAGAGTATCGACAATATTTTTCCAATTTTTTGTGGAGTGCGTTCCACGACCCTCCACGTAGCTGGAACATCACGGGTAAGAGAAGCTAAAATTACAATACGATAATAGAACACTACACGGTACAAGGTGGGATCTACTTTCATCATTACAAGAAGTCATACCTGGATGATACAGCAGATGGAGAGTTTCGTTGGGAACCCTCACACTCTGTAGCAGTATTTGTCCCATTTCCTCTTTTTGTCCCCGGTGCGAAAAGGTCTTCGCAGTTTTAGTTTTCCCATCCGGTGCAAGATGTAGCACTGGTTAATGGTGGTATGGATTCCACCCTTCAGTTTTGTTTCATGGTTTCCTTCGCCCCGCACTTTGCTCTCTTTCTTTATGCCCTTTTCTACAACTATTAGTATGGTTTTAGTTACGTGCGTCCCCAACTCGACGCAACGAGTGCACTTACTAGTTTTCTGTTCCTTACTGTTAAAAGAAATAAAAATAAAAATTAAAAAATAGTGGTCAGCGCGACAGACTGTCAATCCAAAGGGCCCGGGTTCGATTCCCGGCTGGGTCGGAGATTTTCTCCGCTCAGGGACTGGGTATTGTGTTGTCCTAATCATCATCATTTCATCCTCATCGACGCGCAAGTCGCCGAAGTGGCGTCAAATCGAAAGACTTGCATCAGGCGAACGGTCTACCCGACTGGAGGACCTCGTCCCACGACATTTCATTTCATTTTACAAATGAACTTGTCAGTTAGTTTTATATGTTGTCACATCGGATCGATATAGGATTTTAACACAATGGCATGTTCGATGTAGTTTTTTAATAGTATGATTGACAGTATAAAAGTGGTGACCAAAGCTCGTTTTGTTTAAAATCTTTCTGTTTGAATATGTTAGTCAAACATGAAACAGTTCCAAGTATAACATAACAAAGAAATGAAATTATTGCGCTAGTCGTACACTGGTCTTACTCAAAGAGCCTAAACAGCCCATCACCCATAAAAACATAGAACCCAAAATATATTTTATTATTATTAGGTGGCATTAAAGTTAGTTGACTACAGGCATACAGTAAAAGTACGGATCGATAATATGGTTTAATGTATATTAGCTAACGAGAAAATACCTATTATGTAAACGTAAACACCCTACGTAACGTAAAAAAAATATAAAAAGATGTCCACTGGCTGCCAAACTAATGCAGCACGTGGTGCAGTTATAAAGCTACAAGAACACATGAAAGGTAATGGAAAGTTAGCGAGCATCACTTATAATGGCGGACACCAAGCTTACTCAGTTAAAAGTGGAAGTATTTCATGTGTGTCGTCAGTCTCTCTTTCATTACTCATTATTTTCGCGCTGGTATTTTATTAAAACGCTCATTGTTAATGTGTAATCATCGACACAGACACTCTTTTATATATTTTGTGGAGTTGTTTAAATATTCCGATACAAAAGTGGCTATGTAACTTATAAACTATTAAAGAGTCCATTTTCTTCCGTTTTCAGGTTATATCATCTACACAGTCTCTCAACTTGTCAACTAATTTTTTTCGCTTCAGGTATGGATCCATTTTTGGTTCAACTGCGTCTTCTGCCACTCATGTACTGCACCCTCCCGAGACAGTTTAACAAAATTTAAGTTGTCAACAATTAATTTTGAACTAAAACGATTAACAAACCAGCTTACTGGTAACAATTGTTCAATATACATACGCTTTTATACTTCACACACGTCTTCTTTGCAACTTGGGCTGCAATCGAGTGTTAATATTCGATCCACCAAGTCTATACTGCCAAAAAAGGAAAGAATCGTACTTTAGTGCATCGTGATTCGTTTAGCTAGACTGAACTATCATTGTCTGTCACCAATAAATCAAACTCTCATACAACGCCTTCATCACACAACTAATGTAACACGAGAAAATCACAAAATTAAATTGATAGCTTCCAGTCGAGTAACGCGAATTATCAAATAAATCTAAATCATTTACTCAGTAACAGCTGCGAGAAATACCGTTAAATTAAAACACAATAGTGACGGTCTACATTCCTGTGTTGAAACTGTCTTTTTTGTTGTACTTTTAACACTTCACGTCATCTAGTTAATATTTATTGTAAGCCTTCAGTAAGCTTTTCGATAATTGATGATAACTCTGTGTAGGGCATCTACGTATCTGTTCTTTGTTTTTCATACGATGGGTGCAACAGTTTTGTTTAGACAACGAAAAGAACGATGACTTACTTTCTCAGGTGAACTTCTTCCTCACTGACATCTCAACGGAAAGCCTTCCTCGCTGAGTAGCTGACTGTTTATAATGATCTTTGACAGACCGTGCGCTAAATTCGGCACCATTAACTGCAATAATAGAAAAATGCTAGTTGTTAGATTATATGCCGTGTACAGACCTTCTCCATAAAATTTTGCTGATCTGAAAAATAAAATATAGTCTGTCAGATTCACTGCTCAGGATGTTAGCCCTAATTTTTGTGTATAAAATAGATTCATATATTGACGTCTCCGGTATGTGCACAGATACTGAAATTTTGGTAATTCCCAAGAATGATTGCCTATCGAAGTTGGTGGGGTCCAAACGATACATATCGAACGTGCGATAGTAAATCGATTACGGAAGTCTCGTGGCGGGCGTTATGAGTATGTTTCAAGTTGTCACTACAAAAACGACCAAAGAAAAGTGTTGGAGAAGCATTTGTAAATTCAAAGGAGACGACTTACCTTACTCGTCGTTGGTGTTATCGTCTTGTAACAGACCGTGTGATGTATAAAGTACAGGGGCAATTCCATTTTCCTGTGGCCAGGATAAACTCTGCCAATATCGCGCAGGAATATCGGAAGAGTGTCGCATGCATCGACTTTTCCCTGCAAACGCCAAGTTGTGGAAGTACAGGTACTGGAAGGAGTACAGTCCGTTCCTCTGTCCTGGACGCCCTTCTCTTTTTATGGGAGACTTGACAGACTTCCACAGCCGTTCTATATTCTGGGTGTGGACACTGTGGAGTTCGTCTCTTTGGAAGACGCTAGAGTGGTTCACAAATTCGTGGTAGAACCCTTCAGCCTTCAGAGTCTGGTACGACTAAAATCTTGTGTGATTACTTTTGTTAGAGGCAGTATGAAGTGTTTTATGAGACCGATTAAACTCAACTTGTCTCGGGACAATACCCTCACAACACTTGCGGTACTCTCTTTGCCCGCATCTCGTGGTCGTGCGGTAGCGTTCTCGCTTTCCACGCCCGGGTTCCCGAGTTCGATTCCCGGCGGGGTCAGGGATTTTCTCTGCCTCGTGATGGCTGGGTGTTGTGTGATGTCCTTAGGTTAGTTAGGTTTAAGTAGTTCTAAGTTCTAGGGGACTGATTACCATAGATGTTAAGTCCCATAGCGCTCAGAGCCATTTTATTTGGACACCCTTTCTGTTCCACCGATAACCCAAATATGATCTACTTCACTTTTAGAAGGCCGTCCTCTCTGGTTCTTTCGTCTAATATATATAAGATTCGTCTACTTCTACTATTTTATTCGGTCCTCCAATTTAGTTTGAGTGTGGCTGATTAACGTCTCTGCAAGTTAGTTTTACACTTTACACATCACAGAAACTAAAAAGTGTAGTTACATTGGAGACGTACACGAATTCCGTTAAAAATATCTATTACATGCATAATTGTAACATGACAGTTTTGTTATCCGCATTAAATATTAGTTCACGTGTATATGTACTGCTTCAAAAATTGCCAGAAAAATGGTACCGTAGGAATGAATGTTGAGAAAAGGATTAACTTTGTGGTGTGTTTGGTGCGTTGTGTGAGTGCCGTTCATATTCAGCCTTTGATGCCGGCGCCGTGCGCTGTGGCCGAGCACCAGTGCCCGCTGCACGCCGCATTTTTTGCGCGCAATGCAGCTCTGCTCTGTCCTGCTTTCACACTCGTAGTGCTGTCGCCAGTTTTGGACTTTGTACTATATATTTATTAGGCAAGATTTATACAAATCACTCATAAGTGTTCCATATTAATCGTCAGATTCGGACGATGATTCCCTTTCATCTTCAGAGTCACTATCCAGTATGAGAGAAAGAGTTTCATCCACAGTATATCGCTTACCTGCCATATCACTTCTAGTAGAAACTGAAGTTAACAACACGTCACTTCAGATCAGAATCAAGGCGGGAAATGAGCGAAACAAACACTTTGAAAGTGATTGCAACTGCATCTAGCGACTGTTGTTAACTACAGACGTTGAACAAAGCCGCTAGATGGTGCATAGGTCAAGCTTCCACACAAGTCGAGCGTAGTGAAGCGGAGAAGTATGACGCGAAGCGGAACTGCTGCACCAGTCCACCGGTTGAGCGCCACATTCGCTCCCGACTTCTACAGAAGTTCATCGTAGCGAAAGGGTTACTCGCGGGGATTGGATCCGTTTTATAAGAATCAGTTTGGCACCTAATTGCAGCACTCTCTCATACCCTAGCCAATCGACACAGCCAGAGTTCGAGCTGTGCGACAGTTCCCAACTCAAGTCATGGGCGGCACTGTCAAGTTTGATTTCTGATATCCATCAAACTCACTCTGAGTTTCGATTTGTGTCATGTTAGCTTTATTGCCGACAGCATTGCAGTTACTAATCTGTTTCGTGCTGTCATTATTAATATTACTCCAAAATTGTTTCAACTGCGAGTAGACGACCTAACGTATTTAATTCACCGTGACAATGTAAACTTTAATCCAACTATGTCAGTGTTCGCCCGCCCGGTTGGCCGTGCGGTCTCACGCACGTCTTCGGGCGGGAAGGAGCGCCTGGTCCCCGGCACGAATCCGCCCGGCGGACTTGTGTCGAGGTCCGGTGAGCCGGCCAGTCTGTGGATGGTTTTCAGGCGGCTTTCCGTCTGCCTCGGCGAATGCGGGCTGGTTCCTCTTATTCCGCCTCAGCTACACTATGTCGGCGATTACTGCGCAAAACAGTTCTCCACGTACGCGTACATCACCATTACTCTACCACGCAAACATAGGGGCTACACTCGTCTGGTGCGAGACGTTCCCTGGGAGGTCCTTCAGGGGCCGAACCGCACAATAACCCTGGGTTCGGTGTGGGGCGGCGGAGCGGTGAAGTGGACTGCGGTAGTCGTCGTGGGGTTGTGAACCACTGCGGCTGCGGCCGGGACGGAGCCTCTCCGTCGTTTCTAGGTCCCCGGTTAACATACAATACAATGCAATGCAATGTCACTGTTCTCCTGCGGTCGGTCAGAATCCACTCCACATGTTATTTTCAACTAGTATCCGCACTGCGCGACAATCTCGCTCCCCACTGTCTACTACCGATAGTTTATTCTCGAGTCTTGTACAAGCTTCCGTAAGGATCACATACTCACATAATGAAAATCTGGAACCTAGCAGTTACAATTGGAAACTGATTGATAAGGGTTATCAAATGTCTATTTCGTAAAAGTACCTGCAGATATTAATGAAATATGAAAAATAAATTACAAGGTCTTTTCTTTTTTACTGTTTCCTGTTCACCGTACTTGAGTAATCTTAACTCTGGTTACGGTTCTCCCACAGTTGAAGTGCGAAGGAATGGTTGGACCCTTATTTTGAAAATATAATTTTAAGCTAAACGTCAAAGCAGCAAAAATATTTCTGAATTCATATTTGATGACGAACTACAGTTTCAAACACAGAAACTTAGTTCTTAAATTCAACTTAACTGTAATATATAAGGTGTTCAACTTTGCTTCCGCCGTTTGCCGATAGGTAACGGCAACGATAAGTAGCGGTCGAGAGAAACAGATCGCAGACGTCAGGCAGTTAGCCTTGACCTCGGTCAACATAACCTCATTCAGACATTAGTCGATTTGTGTCTGCGTAATAAAGTCAGTTTACGATCCTAATTCTCGTCATTTGCGGGAGGTGTTACTGTTTTGTTTCAGTATGAACAAAACAGCGGCGAGTCTCATCGAATGTTCTCAAGCACGTATGGTAAGGACGCTATTAGTGAAAGAATGTTGCGTGAGTGGTTTCAACGATTCAAGAGCGGTGATTTTAACGTCTTAGACCGGCATAGTGGTGGAATAGAGAATGTTTTCGAAGATGCAGAATCGGAGGCATTGCTGAGTGAAGACTCTCGTCAAACTTAAGAAGAATTGGCACGATTAGTGGGAGTGACACAGCAAGATATTTCAAAACGTCTCAAGGCTATGGGCACGATTCAGAAAGAAAGAACGTGGATCCCCTGTGAACTGAAACCGAGAGATGTTGAACGGCGTTTTTGTGTGAATAGTTGCTTCAGAGACAAAAACGGAAGGGATCTGCATCGCATTGTGACCGGGGACGAAAAATGGGGTCATTACGATAACCTAAAGGCAGAAAATCATGGGGATATCTCGTCCAAACCGAATATTCACGACTCCGAGATCATGCTCTGCATTTGGTGGAACCAGCTCGGCGTCGTGTGGTGCAGTATGAGGTGTTAAAATCAAGTGAAACAATCACAGGTGCTCGTTATCGAACGCAGTTAATGCGTTTGAGCAGAGCATTTAAAGAGAAACGGCCGCAATAGAGCGAGAGGCACGATAAAGTGATTTTGCAGCACGACAACCCTCGACCCACGTTGTAAAGGAGGTCAAAATGTACTAGGAAACGTTAAAATGGGAGGTCGTACCCCACTCGCCGTATTCTTCACACATTGCTCCCTCTATCACCTGTTTAGATCAATGGCGCATGGCCTGGCTGACGAAAAGTTCTGAACTCGTGAAGAAGTAGGAAATTGGATCTATTCTTGGAACGTTACAAAAGATGAACAACTTTTTCGACGCTGGATTCGTACAGTGCCCGAAAGATGGGAGAACGTATTGGCTACCGGTCGAAAATACCTTGAATGATACAAGTGTAATCAATTTTTTTCTCTAAAGCCTCAAATGTTGGGGAAAAACGGGGGAAGCAAAGTTGTACACCTTGTAAACAAATTTATGCCGGCCCTGGTATCAGATTTTCAAATGTCGCATCGGTAGTACATCTATACCTTTTACAGTTAAGTTGAATTTCAGGAATAAATTTCAGTATTTCACAGTGCTTGTAGAGATATTTACACGGCTTGGAAATTGCTATGTTGGTACTCAGATCTAAAACTCCGGGAATGACGAGGATCGTAAGACGACAACATGTTAATATGTAACTCATTAGAAGGTTTGCTCCATAATGAACGTTGTATAATATATACAGGGTGTTACAGAAAGGTACGGCCAAACTTTCAGGAAACATTCATCACACACAAAGAAAGATGATATATTATGTGGACATGTGTCCGGAAACGCTTACTTTCCATGTTAGAGCTCATTTTATTACTTCTCTTCAAATCACATTAAACATGGAATGGAAACACACAGCAACAGAACGTACCAGCGTACCTTCAAACACTTTGTTACAGGAAATGTTCAAAATAACCTCCGTTAGCGAGGATACATGCATCCACCCTCCGTCGCATGGAATCCCTGGTGCGCTGATGCAGCCCTGGAGAATGGCGTATTGTATCACAGCCGTCCGCAATTCGAGCACGAAGAGTCTGTATATTTGGTAGACAAGAGCTTTCAAATGCCCCCATAAATGAAAGTCAAGAGGGTTGAGGTCAGGAGAGCGTGGAGGCCATGGAATTGGTCCGCTTCTACCAATCCATCGGTCACCGAATCTGTTGTTGAGAAGCGTACGAACACTTCGACTGAAATGTGCAGGAACTCCATATTGCATGAACCACATGTTGTGTCGTACTTGTAAAGGCACGTGTTCGAACAGCACAGTATCCCGTATGAAATCATGGCGGTGAATAGAGGAAGTACGAAACTAAAATGAACTCTAACATGGAAATTAAGCGTTTCCGGACAGATGTCCACATAAGGTCTTTTCTTTATTTGTGTGTGAGGAATGTTTCCTGAAAGTTTGGCCTTACCTTTTTGTAACACTCTGTATAATATGAGTCGACCAAAAAGTTCCGTTTTAGGGCGTTGCTGCAGCATATATATAACGTAACTTGACTTATATGTGGGTATATAAACAGTATGATGCAGGCAAGGGATTAGTGTGGTATCCCTTTCTATCCGACGTGTGTCCGGTAAATGTCTAAACGTGGCATATTACCAAATGCGTTGAAAAGGGACCAACGTGCTGTTATTGTTTCCTTCACTGCCGAAGGATAAGCAGCGGTTGACGCCCTTCAGAGAATGAAGAATGCGTGCGCTAAGGGCTGCTGGTGCTTCACGATAACGTACGTCTCCACATTGCACATGCCGTGACGCATTTGTGCCAACTACTGATCTCTGCCCCATGTGATTGTCATACCTTTCGTCCCTTCAGAAAAGCCACTGAAGGATGGACGATGTGTAGCACGCAGCAACGGACTTCTTCACGCAGCAGGACACCGTGTTTCATCAACATGGTGCACCGATGGGGCGAGTACCTCAATGCTGACGGGGATTTCGCCGGATTGAAATATCGTTTCTGGATTGTACGGCCTTCGAACAGAAACATTTTGATCAACCCTTATATGAAGACCTTATCTTCATAATGTTTCCGTGTATGTATTGGAGTAAGTAAAAGTCGTAAAACATAAACGCTCCTTTTGTGTAAGAACCAGACGCTGTGGACAGAAACGGAGACTCATTTGTTACAAAAGGGTGAAAAACATTTTTCAGGAATCGTCAGGAAACTATTCTTCCTGCCAAACTAACATTCTCTCTTCTTCTGTTGCGGAAGCAGTGAACTAAATGGCCCATAATGAAACAAGAACCAGGAAATCATTGTAGAACTGTAGCTGTGTCGCCTGTAAAAAGGACTGTCAATACGTTTCACCTGGCCAGATGTAAAAACTTTAATAATCGCATTAAAACTACGAATTTCGTAAAAATTACACTAACTACGTATTACAAGAGTAATACTAATATAATTCGTTCAGTTGTTAAAATGAGTGCTTGATTTTTAATTACAAATGAGAATAACTGCAAATGTCAGCTCCTCTTCACATCGTGTTTAATGATAGAAACTCAGATTTTCGTCTACGTCTACATCATACTGCGCAAGCCACCTAATTGTGTGTGACGGGGGGTACTTACGGTACTACTATCTGATCCCTCCAGCCCTGTTCCACTCGCGAATACTGCGTGGGCAGAATGATTGACTGTAAACCTCTGTATTGGCTCTAAGATCTGTAATTTTCTCCGCGTGGTATGTGGAGGGAAGTAATATGTTGTCCGACTCCTCCTGAAAAGTGCTGTCCCGAAATTTCAGTAGTAAATCTCTCCGTGATGCACAACGCCTCTTTTGTAACGTCTGCCAGTGGAGTTTGTTTAGCATCTCCGTGATGGTCTCTCGCCAGCTAAACGATCCCGTGACGAAACGCGCCGCTCTTCTTTGGAACTTCTGTCCTAACTGACAGGGATCCCAGATGGATGGACAATACTCAAGAATCGGGCGAACAAGCGCCTTATAAACCACTTCGTTCGTTGCTGAGTTAGACTGATCGCAAGAATCGTAAGGAAATAGGAGTCTGGTGTCTGCTTTTCCCATTATTTCTTTTACGTGGTCATACCACTTAAGGTCGCTTTGGATAGTTACGCCTATCGGATATTTTACGGCATATGCTATTTCCAGGTGCTTGTCATCAATGGTATAGCTGTGTAGTTGCGGATTTCTTTTCCTACTTATATGCAATGTTACATTTATTTACGTTCAGGGTCAACGGTCAGCGCCTGCACCACTCATCGAATCTGTGCAGGTCGTTATGCAAATTCGTACCATCTTGTGGCGTTGCAACTATGGTATAGACAACTGCATCATCTGCGAATAGCCTTGAAAGGCATCCCACGCTTATATATATATAGTGTAAACAGCAACGGTGCTATAACACGTCCCTGTGGTACTCTGCATATTACCTTTACATCTGCCGATTTTGTTCCGTTCCCCTTCATGTGGCTTACGTTGTTAGTTATTGGTGAAACCTGCTAGGCAAGAGAAAGCAGGATTTGGTTACGCTTGTGGACGGGGCCGTTATACACAATTTATTTTAAACCAGTAATTCCATACTCAACAATAAATAAAAAATAACACACGTTAATAATGAAGAAGTAAACAACTGTCTAAAAAAGAGTTTTCAGTGTGTTAGAATTTAGCAAATCACCATTAAATACAGATACAGCAGATAATGTTTTAAAAGCAAGCCACTGTGATCTGGGCAGAAAGTCTTACACGCCAGGAATGGCAATATATTAAGAATTGTATAAGAACTAGCTGCAATTCACAACTTACTGGTATTGGAATATTAAAGGTAAGTCGCCACAAACACAGCAGAAGGCATCAGAGGCCAGGAATGACAAATTAGAATTTTAAGGCAGATGGCCGCAATCACGCCAGGAACGGCAATAATATAAAAAGTTTAGAAATCTGCTGTAAAACAGCAAATACAATAGCAAAGGTTAATTAAAAAACAACGCTTTCAATGTTAACCAACCACTGAACACTACACTGCTAGATTTATTCCAGAAGGTGACCAGAACTATTAAGTAGACATATATAACCTCTAATGTAGGCATTACAAGGTATTGTAGTAAATAATACAATACTAAAACACAAGGACCAGTACATAAGTTCCCTAATGGGTACTGAGGCATATTATACCCGCAGAAGGCGTGGGCTGAAGGAGCGTAACACAGAACTATTGGCCATCAGTCCTTTTGGAACACACATGTCTTACAAGAACCAAGAGGCCACAGACGGTGCTCCAGGAATCGACCTCAGAGAAGCTCCGGCAACAAACACTTTCGCGAGCGATGAGATTGACAGCCAAGAGTTGCATTCACTTCACGAGATGGTAATTCAGACGAATGACTAATGGTAATTTTGGTGAAGCTACCTGACGTCTGATAAACCAAATTCAACGATGGAACAATACGCCAAAGCTGGAACCGGCAGTCTGTATTACGTCCCCAGAATACTGTGTTTAGAGCCCCCGGAACGAGAAAGCAATCACTACAACCGGAGTAGAAGAATCACCAGCCGGCCTACGATCAAGAAAGCTTCCAAAACTACGCGCTTTACTGGACAGCAGAGGAAAGGCGAGGAAACTTACACTGCCGTTACGCACACTAACCCCCAGGGTAGGTAACTGGGACGTTAGCGGCCACCAGGCAAAAAAAATTACCGTTTGTTGAACTTAACAAATTGTAACAAGTTGAACGCAGTAAATAGTAATAAGAAGCTAATCAGATCTGCCTTTCCCAAGCACTCCACTCGCTACTCTTCGCGTCGGCGAAACTACGAGCAGCAACACGAACCCAAGTCACTGGAGAATCGCGAGATATCACATTGGTGGAGGTTTCTGTACATGGATTGAAATGCACTGACCTTAAAGCTTGCTGGATCCGGTTTACGACGAGGTCGTACTCCTTCGTGAACACAGCCCTTCCATCCGGCAGTCCATGCGTACCGCCAGCGGCCCCGACGTGTTCTGGCACTGTGCGGGCCTGGCTCCTCCTGAGTCCCCAACCGAACTGGCCAACTCACACGACCCAGAAAACCAACGACGTCGCCCCAAAGATGGGGCAACAGTTACTACATATCGATAACAGCCGCAGCTGCCACTAGCTGGCATGCAACCCTTGCGAAACCGAGTGGCGCCAGTCAACACGAGAAGCTGACAAACAAACTCAACCGTGCCAACTAAACGATACCGTCTGGCCTCAAACACAGGGCGAAAACTGTACGTTGTAGAACAGCACCAACGTGACCGCAGCACGGCTCAGTTGGTGTCACACGCAAGCGTGGTGGAGGCAGAGCACAAGCACGTATTAGGGAAGGATAGGGAAGGAAATCGGCCGTGCCCTTTCGAAGGAACCATCCCGGCATCTGTGTGAAGCGATGTAGGGAAAACACGGAAAACCTAAATCAGGATGGCCGGACACGGGTTTGAACCGTCATCCCCCGAAAGCGAGTCCAGTGTGCTAACCACTGCGCCACCTCGCTCAGTGGCGTGCATGGTCTGTATGTAGACAGTCCACGTGACCACTGCCTAAGTCTGACGTCAGCGTGCAATAATCACTCACAGACAGCACGCCGCAGCAGTGGCAGTGGAGGGTACATGAAAGATGTCAAGGGAAGCGGAAAACAATACAGTCGTTGAAACTTCCTGACAGATTAAAACTATGTGCCAGACCGAGACTCGAACTCGGGACCTTTGCCAGTCGTTGACATAATCTACATCTACATCTACATCCATACCATGCAGCCACCTGACGGTGTGTGGCGGAGGGTACCCTGAGTACCACTATCAGTTCTCCCTTTCTATTACAGTCTCGTATTGTTCGTGGAAAGAAAGACTGTCGGTATGCTTCTGTTTGGGCTCTAATCTCTCTGACTTTATCCTCATGGTCTCTTCGAGAGATATACGTAGGAGGGAGCAATATACTGCTTGCCTCTTCGGTGAAGTATGTTCTCGAAACTTTAAAAGCCCGTACCGAGCTACTGAGCATCTCTCCATCTTCCACTGGAGTTTATCATATCTGTATCGCTTTCGCGATTACTAAATGATCCTGTAACGAAGCGCGCTGCTCTCCGTTGGATCTTCTCAATCTCTTCTATCAACCCTATCTGGTACGGATCCCACACTGCTGAGCAGTATTCAAGCAGTGGGCGAACAAGCGTACTGTAACCTACTTCCTTTGTTTTCGGATTCCATTTCCTTAAGATTCTTCCAATGAATCTCAGTCTGGCATCTGCTTTACAGACTATCAAATTTATATGATCATTCCATTTTAAATCACTCCTAATGCGTACTCCTACGGTGCTACATGTGGGCTTGAGCAGTAGGCGCCCGCTTCCTGCGCCCGTGGCGACTGCTGTTTGCCATTCACTGGCGACGAAGGGTGGAGTTTGCACGCCAGTACTGCAACTGGACGTCCACCGAGTGGCCTTTTCAGGTAAATCACGTTTTACGCTTCATCTGAATGAGACATCTGAAAGCAGGTACCCTTCAACAGTCATCGGAATGGTCCAGGCGGGGGAGGGGGTGATGGGGAAGGGGGGGGGGCAACGTTATGACCTGGAAATCTTTCCGTGGCCTTCCGTGGGTGATATCGTCATTCCGGAAGGCACAGTCGATCATAACATGTATGCATCCACCACTGTGAACCGTGTCGACTTCTATATGCAGCTCGTTTTTCCTCAGCACCACTGCATCTATCATCAGTACAATGCAACTTGTCACACAGTTGGCAGTGTACGTGTGTAGTTCGAAGAGGACCAGGTCACCAAACTCCACGGATTTAAAACCAGTCGAGAATCTGGGGGACCACTTGGATCCGTGTGTTCGCACCACGGATCCTCAACCTGGATACCTATTGCAGCTCGTCTCGCAATTGGAGTTGGGGTTGCATCAGAACACGATTACTGACCCCGTGGAGTGCGAAAAAAGTAAACAATATTATTAAAATGGCTCAAATGGCTCTGAGCACTATGGGACTTAACCCTAGAACGTAGAACTACTTAAACCTAACTAACCTAAGAAATCACACACATCTATGCCCGAGGCAGGACTCGAACCTGCGACCGTAGCAGCCGCGTGTTTCCGGACTGAAGCGTCTATAACCGTTCGACCACAGAGGCCGGCAAAACCTGACGTCCTGCTATGACTAATGTACAATGAGGGGCAAAATAATAATTCAGGCAAAATAATAATTTAGAATCCAAGAACAGAGCATTACCAATGCCCAAGTTCAGAAGAGCCTGTATTCACATCTCAGCGATTTGTGGAGATTCAGCTTGCTGTTTACGACTGCAAATAGAAGCAACACAATAGTTAGGATATAGTATTTGTCAAGATACATTGCAATTTAACTCATCCTTTCGCTTCGTTTGGAAATCATTATTCGAACTCGTAGACACGGTCGAAATATAAGAATTCCACGTCGGTAGAATTACTGCGACCAAAGTTGGCCGTCAGTGACGGACCGGCGAGGACGCGTCGTCGCCGCCCCGCCGGCCTCGTGGCGTTCGCGAGCGCGAGACGCTTACTACAAGCTCACTGCAATGACATGACGAACTCATTTAGGAAGAACACTACCAAGATTACATTCCAAGCCGAATATCCGAGACCGCGAGCACACGAAGTAGAAAACTTGTTGCGTGACGAACTGCGTCTAGATCCAAAGGACACAACTGGTATTCACTTTTAGCACACAGCCAGCGTAGTCAATATTTAGATGATTGACGAAGAACAGTGCACTGCCGACAAACCACAGTTTACGTACTTTGATGGACTTACCGGCGCTGATACCGCTGAACACGCAGGCAGGGGTGTAAGGCCACTTTCTGAGGTATCCACGAAGTCCGTTATCCCCCCCTCTCAAGTAATATATATATATATATATATATATATATATATATATATATATATATATATATATATATATATATATATATGGTATCTGTTCTCTTGGACATGTCCGAAAGAACAGATACCATCGCTGACCATGCAGCTCGTTAGAATGATATTGCAATGAAATGAACACCCATAGCTGCTTACAGGCGTTGACATACGTCAACGGGGGCAGATGAAAATGTGTGGCCCGTACCGGGACTCGAACCCGGGATCTCCTGTTTACATGGCAGACGCTCTATCCATATGAGCCACCGAGGGCACAGAGGATAGTGCGACTACAGGGATTTATCTCTGGCACGCCTCCTGCGAAACCCACATTCTCAACGTATTGTCCCGCACTACATTCGTTGTGTCCCCGCCCATTATACTCATTCCTCACGGCGCATTGCCGATTCCCGTAAGAGTTCGGGCACTGTTCGTGCATTCGCACAATGTGGATTTCGCAGGAGGCGTGCCAGAGGTAAATTCCTGCAGTCGCGCTATCCTCTGTGCCCTTGGTGGCTTAGATGGACGCCGGCACGGTAGCTCAGCGTGCTCGGTCAGAGGGTTAGCTGCCCTCTGTATTAGAAAAAAAACTGAGATAATCGAGCAACAACGAACTTAAACGGATGGCTTACGACGTCCGCCCCGAGCAGATGCAACGAACAAAATGAAAATGAGATGTCGTACAATTATCGCGTACGATGGACAACCGGGCACATGCTCAGGAAGCAGCAAGGAGAGTCACATTCGCTCTGATTATTTGCAGGGGCGGATCGCCAAGAGTCCTTCAAGAGAAGCGGCACAGCACGTTCCTCCATCGATCCTGCCAGTTACTTATGTACATCTGCGACGTCGTGCGGCGGGGATCGGGACATGCTGCCACCGCAGGCGGGCGAAGACGCTGTTGATGAGCCACATACGGTCCTCCTTATGCAGACGGAGTCGCCTGATTGACCTGAACAGCAATCGTCACCTCACAACGAGCGGCTGGATGTTGATTCACGAGTCGTGCCAACCCGAACTTTCCTCTCTGAAGGCGCCGAGGCACGGAGGCACGCCGTCTCGGGACTGTCTCTTGTGGGCAGGGGCAAACGATCACACCGATGTAGACAGTGTCGTGGATGTCCGTGCTCCGGAGTTGTCGACCGACGCTGCTCACTCTTAGGAACTGCCACGACGGACTTTCCTTCTTGCTGACACCAGTGCGGGGATGGAGGGGCGATGGAACACCGACGCAGCCGCGAGGAATCGTAACAAGAGGGGCTTCTTTGGTAGCCGATGAACCACACCGACAGCCTCTCTCCAGTAACTCGTGGGCGGACGACTCTCAGGTGGGCACACCACATGCAGAAGAGGGGGAGTTACATCATCCTACCCATCTCCTGCGGACAACATGGTAATGGTAACGTCAGGGTGGCGTGCGGGTGAGCGAACCTGTCGCCACCGGGTGCACCGATGACTGACGCTGCCGTCGAGGACGAACGACAGTCATGTCGATTCGTGAAGATTAACATCAATATCATCCAGTTGCGCGAGAATCTTGCATTGTTACGCGACACACTTTATTCAGCCGACACTGAGGTGGCCTTATTGCAGGAAATATACATTCTTGGCTTCCAGGACATCTCTGGATGCACGACACGCGTATCACATGCGTTGGATACAGGCAGTGGCCCCGCAAAACTTTTCAAAGAAAGTTTAATAGCGACCGATATAAGTTACCTATCAAATGCCAGGGGCATGGCTCTTATAATCCCAGAGATACTCCTCGTCAATGATTACGCAGCGTCCGGTACCAACAAAAGGCGTGAACGTTCCTCAGTTCTTTACTGAGGAATTAACACAGTTATGCCCAGGCAGGATAGATGATATGGTGATCGGGGGCAGTTTTATTGTACAATTCGCTATGACCAAATTCCTCAGCATACACTACGCCCAGAACTCGGCACTGTCATTTGCGAGCTCGATTAGATAGACACTTGGATCATCATCTGTGCTGATAGGGTTTCGCGCACTTTACGGGACATTAATCAAGCAGAATTAAAAGGCTGTATACATCCCGCTCTCTCGAGGATGCGGTCAAGGCAGCCGAGTTGTGGCCAGCTGCATTTACGGATCACACTGCTTACGCCCGCCCCCAGGGGCTCAGCATTCACTTGCTGAGTACGGGCTTGGCGACCCCGGGGTCCTGAGCTGGGGACTGGTCTGCGCCGCCAGTGCCCTGACACCGTAACCCCCGGACATGCTTCAGCGACCACCGTACGGCGCGGCGGTGAAACGTTGTGTGCTGCGGGGAATGGTAATCTTGGCTTGACCGCCTGGATTGCGAGGAAGGCCAACCTCTATAAAAACCCCTCAATCTTTCGGTGTGCTCCGCGCCTAGAAGATGCATGGCTGTTGGGGTGGAACAGTCGCAAGCGGGCAACCTCTGGGGCACCTGCCGCACCCCAGTTGTAAAAGGCTTACTCAGGCACGCGGGGCTCTGTCTGAGCGGACTTTTAGTTCCCTAGCTGCTCGTGGGACCACAATGGACCCTTCGACCTCTACTTTTCCCCCTACCAGTGGCTTGGGTGGGCCGCTGGTAGGAAAACACACCCATTCGAAAAAGCGGCTACGCGCTGCGAGTCCTCCAGCGCCTGGTGTTGCTAGAGATTTAACAGAATGTAGTAACGGAGCGCATGCTGATCATCAGAATGTGTTTTTGATTATTAAAAGGAAGGAGGGTAGCTTTGAGAGGGTTTCTCCCTTTTACATCCACAAGGGTCTTGAGGGCATTGCAGGAACGCTGAAATCTGTAAAGCGACTGCGCAATGGGACTCTGTTAGTTGAAACTTCTAGTTCCCGTCAAGTCGCTGCCCTTCGGAAAGCAAATTGTCTAGGAGAGTACGCTGTCGAGACCGAGCTCCACTCCACTTTGAACTATAGTAAGGGTGTTGTGACGTGTAGGGACTTGGTGGATATCCCCATAGACGTGCTAAAATCTGAGTGGGCTGACGAAGGAATTGTTGACGTGCAGCACATTATGAAACGAGTCAATGGGGACCTCGTCAAATCTGACTCGTTTATTCTCACATTCAGTTGCCCGAGACTGCCGGAGCATGTTAAAGCGGGGTTCTTACGTTTGTCCGTACGGCCATATTTCCCCAACCCAATGCGCTGTTTTAAATGTCAGCGCTTTGGGCATACTACGTTGGGGTGCAATGGAATAGCCACGTGTGGTAAATGTGGTCAGCCTGCCCATGACGGAGCCGATTGTTCCTCGCCTGTGAAGTGCGTGAATTGCTCTGGGAGTCACCCTGTCTGGAGCCGGATCTGCCCCATCTATCTCGAAGAGCGGAAGGTACAGGAGATTAAAACCTCTAAGCGCATCCCCTATGGTGAGGCCAAGAAGATCTTTAAGGCCATGCAACCTCCTGTTTTTTCCACATCTTTCGCTTCCGCTCTCAAAAAACCGGTCCAACTGGCCACTGTTGCTACACAAACGGAGGTTGCTAGTGTTAGCACTAAAACCTGCGCTTGCCAGTGCACTTGTGCTGCTGCGGTTGTTTTGCAATCTGCGGCTCTCCCCGCTACATCGGACAAGGCCGTGGTTGCTGACATTGAGGTACTTCCAGCCTCCCCCCATATGGCGCCTTCTGCCCAGGCGAGTCAACCTCCAACTGTTGACAAGGCTCTGCATTCCAAGCCCCCCAAGACAAAGCCTCAGAAGCTGAAGGTTCTGCCACCTGAGGAGACTAGTCAGCGTCGGTCCGATGATGATGCCATCGTACTGTCTGACATCTCCCGTGGGTCGTCATCGGATCTTATGGACATTGATGTCGACCGGGGGCGGTCTTCTCGCCCCAGGAATAAATCTCCGGCCAGTACGGTCTCTCCTCCAAAGCACAGAGGCAGGGTGAAAGTTCAGCCACCCTGATCACTGGCTCCCATATTACAGTGGAACCTGAATGGTTTCAGGACGCATGTGGCCGAATTACAACTCCTCATACGAGAGTGCCCCTTGTGCTTATGTCTCCAAGAGACACATTTTCGGGCCACTGATTCTCCTTCTTTACGCGGCTATACCGCATATCGAAAAGATGATCTGACGGGGCAAAGGGCAAAGGGTGGTGTTGCAGTTTTTGTCCGTGATGTGCACCCCTCATCTGAGCTCCCTCTCGTCACCGACTTGCAAGCAGTTGCAGTTGACATTCTTGTGGGTCGGAGGCTCACAGTCTGTTCTGTTTATTTACCACCTCCGGATGCGATAGACACTGAGGCTCTCACGGACCTTATTAGCCAACTCCCTCGCCCATTTCTTCTTCTGGGGGACTTCAACGCTCATAATGTCTTATGGGGCTCTCCGACTACTTGCCCCAGGGGTCGCATTCTGGAAAGCGTCATGATGTCTGAAGAACTGTGCCTCCTCAACTCTGGTGCTCCCACTCATTTCTGTACTGCTTCCGGATCGTCATCGGCTATTGACCTTTCCTTTTGCTCTCCTGCACTCGCGGATTCTGCTCTGTGGGAGGCTGCAGCTGACCTCCATTCTAGTGACCACTTCCCCCTCTGGATTCGCCTCCTGGATGAGGCTGTGGCATTACCAGTGCCGCCCCGGTGGCACCTTTGCAGAGCTGACTGGACACTTTTCAGCCAACTGGCTGTTTTGGAACACCGTGCCAGCGTCCACGAATGGGTAGACCATGTTGCAGCCGTGATCTCTCATGCTGCTGAATTGTCCATCCCACGGTCATCCGGTCATCCCAAGAGGCGTCCTGTCCCTTGGTGGACCACTGAGTGCCACTCAGCCATCCGCGCCCGCCGTGCAGCACTGCGCCGCTTCAAGTGCCGTCCCTCAGCTGACAATCTTGCGGCCTTTCGAGTGGCAAGGGCCAGAGCGCGGCGGGTGATTAAAGAGAGCAAACGACGGTCATGGCAATCGTTCTTGAATTCCATCTCTCGCTCCACTAGTTCTACGAAAGTATGGGAAGCCATCAGGAGGATTTCCGGGAAACTCAGCCAGCTACCTGTCACGGCTTTGCTGCATCAGGGATGTCTCCTCACGGCGCCGAGAGACATTGCCCAGACACTGGCCATGCATTTTGCGGAATCTACCGCCACTATTAACTGTGATCCAGATTTCTGCCGCTACCGCACTGCCATCGAAAGGGGTCACTTGGACTTCCGGTCTCTAAATTCTGAACCCTATAACTGCCCCTTCACAATGTGGGAACTGGATTCTGCGCTGTCTGTGGCTCATGATACTGCGCCTGGTCATGATCAAATCCGGTACAGCATGCTGCGGCACCTGTCGCTGCCATCCAAGGAAGTTCTCCTGAACTGTTTCAATATGATATGGTTATCTGGCACGTACCCTGACTCGTGGAGGGAGGCAATTTTGATTCCCCTCCTCAAACCAGGGAAGGACCGAACGCATCCCAGTAGTTATCGGAGTATTGCCTTGACGAGCTGTGTTGGGAAGACGTTGGAACGCATGGTCAACCGCCGCCTGGTTTGGCTGCTCGAGACCAGGCAGCTCCTTAGCCCCTCTCAGTGTGGCTTTCGGAGATGTCGTTCCACTATAGACAACTTGACCCTGCTTGAGGCCGCCATCCAGCAGGCCTTTCTACGTAACCAGCATTGTCTAGGGGTCTTCTTTGACATTAATAAGGCGTATGACACTACTTGGCGCCGCCTTATCCTCAATCAACTCCATGAGTGGGGCTTTCGTGGCCGTCTCCCCATCTTCATTCGGTCCTTTCTTTCTCACCGCCTCTTTCGGTATCGGGTTGGTAATGTGCTATCGGATTTGTACGTGCAGGAGAATGGTGTTCCTCAGGGCAGCGTTTTAAGTGTCACCCTCTTTGCCGTTGCTATTAACAGTATCACGTCCATTATCCGGAGTCCTGCCCAATGCTCCTTGTTTGTGGACGATTTTGCTGTTTTCTGTTCTTCCTCCAGTCTTATCAGTGCTAGTCGGCAGTTACAGCTTACGATAAAGCGCTTAGAGGCATGGACTGCAAAGACGGGTTTTACCTTTTCTGCAGACAAATCTGTGTGTGTTCATTTTAATCGTTCTCGGCGTCTTTTTCCCTCCCCTGAATTGCGTCTGAGGGACACCGTTCTTCCTTTTAGAGACACTGTGAGGTTCCTGGGCCTCACTTTTGATTCCAAGTTGTCGTGGTTGCCTCACCTTAAAGACCTCAAGGTGCGGGCCCTGAAGGCACTGAATATTTTGAGGTGTCTGAGCCATCGGTCCTGGGGAGCAGATCGGGCGCGTCTGCTGCAGTTTTATAGGGCTTTCGTCCGATCGCGTCTTGACTATGCTTGCACCGTGTATGGGTCAGCAAGGCCTTCGTATCTGAAGATCCTTGACGCAGTACACCATGAGGGTATCAGGCTGGCCACTGGTGCCTTCCGTACCAGTCCCATCCCCAGCCTGTGTGCTGAGGCAGGGGAACCGCCGCTCGCCATCCGGCGGAAACTCCTCATGGTGCGACGGGTGTGTCATTTCCTTTCCTGTCCTACCTCCCCTGCGTACCCTACCGTTGCCCGACCGCCTATGGAACGTCTCTTTTCCAGTCGTCCCAGGGCAACAAAACCATTTGGGATTCGTGCCAAGCATTTGCTTGAGTCCCTTGGTGTGGAGCGTGTGGCCCCCCAACGACAAGGTTTTACTCGCCTGCCTCCCTGGTTGCTCCAGAGGCCCAGCATCCTTTTAGACTTGTCGGAGAACCGGAGGAACTGCACTCCGGCGTTTGTTTTTACCTCCTTATTTTACGATATTTTAAACCAGCATGCGGACCATGTACCTGTATTCACAGATGGCTCTAAACAGGGGGACACTGTTGGTTGTGCTGTTGTTTTCCCTGATCGAGTCGTCAAGTTACGGCTTCCTGCGGTGTTTACCATCCTCGATGCCGAATTGTTTGCAATATTGCGGGCATTGGAGCAGATGAGATGTGTTCCCAGTATTAAGTTCCTCATCTGTTCTGACTCCCTGAGTGCCCTTCAGACCATTCAACACTTGTACCCAGCGGATACGGTCGTCCAGAAGATCCATGATGCCCTACTCCACCTGCAACGGCAGGGGAAGGAGGTTTCTTTCTGCTGGGTGCCGGGGCACGTGGGTATTAGGGGCAACGAACTGGCGGATGTGGCTGCCAAAGATGCATGTTCCCTCCCTCACGTTGTTGAATGTGCCGTCCCCCTCCATGCTGTAACCTCCCTTTTGCGTTTTCGTGTTATGCATCAATGGGAAGAGGAGTGGTTGGCAGTTTCTGACAATAAGCTGCGTCTGGTAAAGGCCACTACGCGACCATGGCGTACGTCCTACCAGTCATACAGGCGGTATGAGGTTCTCCTCACTCGCCTCCGCATTGGACACAGTCCCTTCACGCATGGTTTCTTACTCCGGCGGGAGGACCCCCCAATCTGCAGTGCTTGTGGCGTCCAGATTACTGTCCGCCACATTTTACTTGACTGTCTTTTATTCTCTGACCAGAGGGCGGTGGTTTCCTTGCCACCGGATTTGCCCTCTATTTTGCAAGACGACGCAGCGACTGTCGTTAAGGTTTTACGGTTTTGTGTCCTGTCCAATCTGTTGCCTCGGATTTTAGGGAGAAGGTTTTAATGTGCTGCTGGGTGACTGGCTCACCCAGTTTTTAGGTAAGAGGTCCGCCAGTCACGATTACCTCCTTGTTTCACTTCGGTATCTGTTCTCTTTTCCTTGTGTTTCCTTTCCTTTTTTAGTGTGTTTCTTCTCCTCTTGTTTTGCCTCTGTATGTGCGCATTTGGAACTGCGTCAGGCCTGTGTCTTTTAGCCGTTCTCCTTGTTCGGCGTCCGTCTTCGTCCCTTCACCGCCTGTGTTCCTGTTTCTATGCGCTTGGGCGCTGATGACCACGCTGTTTAGCGCCCGTAAACCTCAAACACACACACACACACACACACACACACACACACACGCTTACGCCTGTACCATCAAGCTTCGACGACAACTACTATGGCGTAGGCGCTGCCCGTTTACCTGATCTCACCGGAATGTCAACCGGCAGTTGGAGACACGTGTAGACTGTGCCTACTTAAACCTAACTAACCTAAGGACATTACACAACACCCGGTCATCACGTCGCAGAGAAAATCCCTGACCCCCCCCCCCCCCCGGGAATCACAGAGTTTTACTACGCCATCCTCGGATATTGTTCCGTTATGCGACAAGCACGGGCTCGACAGATGACTGTCAACCGAGCACGTCAACACTGTGAAGGGACCATCATTTGTACTCGTCAAATGGTTGGAATCATCAACGACTGCCCTCCATATCCCACGTTGTTTTTGTTGGAGTCTTCAGTCCTGAGACTGGTTTGAAGCAGCTCCTTATGCTTCTCTATCCCTCTGAATCTGCTTAGTGTATTCATCTCTTGGTCTCCCTCTACCATTTTTACTTTCCACGCTGCCCTCCAATACTAAATTGGTGATCCCTTGATCCTACCAACCGATCCCTTCTTCTAGTCAAGTTGTGCCACAAACTTCTCCCCAATTCTATTCAATACCTCCTAATTAGTTATGTGATCTACCCATCTAATCTTCAGCATTCTTCTCTAGCACCATATTTCGAAAGCTTCTATTCTCTTCTTGTCTAAACTATTTGTCGTCCATGTCTCACTTCCATACATGGCTACACTGCATACAAATACTTTCAGTAAAGACTTCCTGACACTAAAATCTATATTTGATGTTAACAAATTTCTCTTCTTCAAAAACGCTTTCCTTGCCATTGCCAGTCTACATCTTATATCCTCTCTACTTGGACCATCATCAGTTATTTTGCTCCCAAAATAGCAAAAGTCCTTTACTACTTTAAGTGTCTCATTTCCTAATCTAATACCTTCAGCATCAACCGACTTAATTCGAACACATTCTATTATCCTCGTTTGGCTTTTGTTGATATAATCTTTTATCCTCCTTTCAAGACACTATCCATTCCCCACAACTGCTGTTCGTAGTCCTTTGCTATCTCTGAGGTTTGCCGATGACATTGAGATGAAATAAATACATAAATCTATACTCGATGTTAACAAATTTCTCTTCTTCAGAAATGGTTACCTTGCCATTGCCAGTCTACATCTTATATCCTCTCTACTTCAAACATCATCTGTTATTTTACTTCCTAAATAGCAAAACTCCTTTACTACTTTAAGCGTCTCATTTCCTAATCTAATTCCCTCAGCGTTACCCGACGTAATTCGACTACATTCCATTATCATCGTTTTGCTTTTGTTGGTGTTCATCTTATATCTTCCTTTCAAGACACTATCCATTCCTTTCATTTGCTCTTCCAAGTCCTTTGCCCTCTCTGACAGAATTACAATTTCATCGCCGAACCTCAAAAGAAAACTTCGGAGTATGTATTAAAATCCATGGAGAAGAAATAAAAACTTTGTTTACTTCACTGCTTACTCAATATACAGATTGAATAACATCTGGGAGAGGCTACAAACCTGTCTCACTCCCTTCCCAACCACTGATTCCCTTTCATGCCCCTCGACTCTTATAAATGCCATCTTGTTTCTGTACAAATTGTAAATATCGTGTAAATACACTGTATATTACCCATGCCACCTTCAGAAATTCAAAGAGAGAAAACATTTGACAGTGCACTGGAATACTCTAAGGAAAGGCCAACCTACGTTTCTAGCTTTTGTAGACATAATCTATTTTCTAAGATAAGTCGTAGGGTCAGTATTGCCTCACGTATTCCAATATTTCCTAACTGATCTTCCCTGAGGTCGGCTTCTACCAGTTTTTCCATTCGTCTGTAAAGTATTTTGCTGCCATGACTTACTAAACTGATAGTTCGGTAATTTTCACATTTGCCAACACGTGCTTTCTTTGGGATTGGAATTATTATATTCTTCTTGAAGTCTGAGGGTAATTTTTCTGTCCCATGCATTTTGGTCACCAGATGGTAGTTTTGTTAGGCTTGGCTCTCCCAAGGCTGTCAGTAGTTCTAATTGATTGTTGTCTACTCCTGGGGCCTTATTTCGACTTAGGTCTTCCAGTGCTTTGTCAAACTCTTGATGCAGTATCATATCTCCTATTTCAACTTCATCTACATTTTCCTCCTGTTGTATGATATTGTCCTCAAGAACACCGCCCTTGTATAGACCCTCTATATACTCCTTCCACATTTCTGGTTTCCCTTCTTTGCTTAGAACTGCGTTTCCATCTCAAATCTTGAAATCCATGCAAGTGGTTCTCTTTTCTCCAAAGGTCTCCTTAATTTTCCTGTAGGCAGTGTCTATCTTTCCCCTAGTGACTATCACGACAGCTGTCCCGCAGAAATATGTGGACGGCAATCAGCGCAAAGCGTGTGGCACGTGGTGTCCACTGACAAGCAAATATTCTGTTAGGCCAAATTATGACAATGGTATGATGCACACAGGAGTAAAAAACAAACCAGTTTGAGATGGGCTATAGTACCGTGTATACACGTATTCTGGGTCTGGTGCACAAGCCATGGACTACTTGGGTTGAGCTTAACGTGAGCTACTGATGTGTTTGGCTTTATTTAGGGCTGTCCACATGTTTCGCTTTCGTTCCTAAGTACAGTGTGCCTGGTGGTTCATAAAGAAAGTTTGCTTCACTCCAGACTTACGTCCATTGTTATTCCGTGGTCACGTGATCGGACGACATGCTCATATCACTGAGGCCTGTATGCCCTCAACGTGCACTCCTGTGAGAACATCATTTACCGCATTCACCAGCTAGTAGACATTATAAATAGATTTCATTTGCCGGTTACTTGTTTACTCTTTTGTGCAGAGTCAATGTATTTATGGCAAACAAACACCATCAAGTTCCATCGCCATGACATCACTTTATCCTTGTCCCTCAACACAGTACAGGTGTACAGCAATAAAGCTAGTTCACTGCGCAACTGGCATGTGAGCAACAATATTAGCCTGTTCCGTCTTCACTGGTGATCCAGATGTGATCTGTGCATAACATTTGGTGAAGGACTTTCGCTGATGTCTGTGACATGGAACCATTAGGTGACAAACCATCGAGTTTTTTGTAATAAGCCTCTGCATCCTTACATTTGTCCTATAGCCATCCCTGATTAGCCATTTTGCACTTCCTGTCGATCTCATTTTTGAGACGGTTATATTCCTTTTTGCCCGCTTCATTTACTGCATTTTTATATTTTCTCCTTTCATCAATTAAATTCAATATATCTTCTGTTACCCAAGGACTTTTACTAGCCCTCGTCTTTTTACTTACTTGATCCACTGCTGCCTTCACTACTTCATCCCTCAAACCTACTCATTCTTCTTCTACTGTATTTCTTTGCCCTATTCCTCTCAATTGTTCCCTTATGCTCTCCTTGAAACTCCTTACAACCTCTGGTTCTTTCAGTTCATCCAGATCCCATCTCCTTAAATTCCCACCTTTTTGCAGTTTATTGAGTTTTAATCTACAGTTCATAATCAATAGATTGTGGTCACAGTCCACATCTGCCCCTGGAAATGTCATACAATTTAAAACCTGGTTCCTAAATCTCACGCATCGAGTGGCAGCTCGAATTCTGCGTACGACATCCCGTGTCCTATCAATTGATGAGTCATCGATAGGTGGGATGCATAATATGCGCTCCGCCCTGTGCCGCTGATTGCCCTCGCTAAGGTGCGTCGCGTATCGGGAGCTCTGGCTGCGATGTTCGTCAAGCATTTGATTGCGTCAGTCATACGTACTAAACTGCTGTTCTTCAGAATAAGCATTACCCCGACGCTTCCTCCGAGGTGTTACTCGTCTCCTACGTGGCGCAACAGGGAAAGCGCTTGTCAACGTTAGACTGTCGAACACCTTGTAAATTCGCCGCTGTGTTACACAGGTACGCCTATTATGGACAATACTGTACGCCTTGCAGTAGAACCTTTGTTGTGCGGGCTGCGACACCGCCTCACGGGTTTGTCTCTTGGTGGCTTCTTTTTTAGGTGCACTGCGTATGCTGATGATCTGATGTTACCTATTCGTGACGAACATGATGTTCGCAAATCATTGGATTGGTTAGCCACTTCGAAGCTTCGAGATGCCGTGTAAATGTACATAAATCAATGGTTTTGAACACTGGCGTGGGATGACACCTGCGAGGGTGGCACTGCGCGATAAAATCCGTTGTCTCGGTATCGACTTCACGGACTACATCTCACGCACGACCACCATCAATTATCGGAGTCTCTTGCAAGTGCTGGGCTTGTGGATCTTCGTCTTCGTGTGTAGGACCTACATCAACGGACCGAATATGTTAACGTCTATCGGGCATCGCGAATTCCGCACGTAGCGCAAACACTACCGATGCCTAAACACATAGCTCGGAGCATCGTGGCCGCATTCGGTTCCTTTGTCAGCGCTGGAATGATATTAAAGGTTCGATATTACTCCGTCACTCTTCCGAAAGAACGAGGCGGACTTGGCCTTGTCAGTGTTCACTATCGAGCAGTATTTCTCTTCGTTAGTTTGCACCGCAGGCTTTGGCGACGATGACCGACCAGCCTCACCGGCCTACTGACGGATGGCCTGGCACCGTGTTCCCTTGACCCTCAGGTCAGACACGGGTGCCCTTTTCCTGCTCTGGCAGGCTTTACCTGGAGTACGGCAACCTCCCCGTCTCTCGCTTACCAACAGCCAGTCACCTGCCGCACACTACTTCGCCGCCGGTCGCTTAATGTCGTCGAATTGACGTGTCCTACCGTGCACTGGAACGTAGTATGGTGCTCTGTCAACGCGGTGACGCTCGATCCTGGTGTACGTTCGACCTGGTATTCGAGGGACTCTCCATAGGACCCATCTTGCAGATTCGCCTTATGTGTGAACTGCAACGTCTAGAATAGAGACCAACACCGGCTCCGTTGTGGGCCAGTGGAAGAGATCTGGTGTTTTGAGCGTCAAAGTCTGGCTCTCTTTTTACGTATGTCACCCTCTTATGCCGATTCCCGCACTCTACTCTACCCGGACGATGTTTATTATCCGAGGACGAAACACAACGCTGTCACGTAGATACAGTGCATGTACTACAGCTATTAAAACATCGATATCTAAGCCTCTTGTGGCGGTAATACAACACTAATGCTGTAGGTAGATAATAAATTTAAACAAATTTAAAGAAATTAATACAAATTTACAGAGATTATATTCGAAGTGAATTGGAAACACGCTACTAACTCCCACCGGCTGCTAGAGCAAATTTCGTGAGCAGAGTGGATGGTTGTAGTGCTATAGTCGTTAAAAAAAAGATTTATGTCTAGTTCATGTAATACAGTTATTCATATCTCAGCCTGTTATGGCGGTAGCATGAAACTAATGCAGCAGATAGGCAATAAATTTATAAAAATTTGAACAAATTATATTCGAATTGAAAGGAAACACCATACTAACTCTCATCAGCTGCAAGAATAAAGTGTTAGAGCAAATTTCGTGAACATTCTCAAAGACGGTGGCGAACACACTTGATGGTTGTAGAGGTTCTAATTGTTTAAATAAGGACATATGTCCAGTGCAAGTAATAGAGCTATCGATATCTTAGCCCCCTATGGCGGCAACACAACACTAATGCTGTAGGTAGATAATAAATTTAAACAAATTATATCCGAATTGAATGAGCAGGCTCTAGTGGAGGCAACACAACACTAACTCCCATGATTTGTGGGAGTAAGCTCTTAGAGGCAGTACCACAATCCTCTTGGAAAATGCACGTTAATTTCGCTCTAACTGCTTAATAAGGACTTATGTGTAGAGTTGAATGATTTCATGTAACATACCGACAACCTATATCTCAGCCTCGTGGTGGTAACACACTAATGCCGTAGGTAGATAATAAATTTAAAGAAATCTAATCAAATTTAAACATATTTAAACAAATTTATAAAAATTATATTCGAATTAAATGACAAAATCATAATAACTTGCATCAGCTGCAGGAGTAAGCTCTTAGAGGAAAATTCGTGAACATTTGACAAGAGCATGGCGAAAACACTTGATAGTGGTACTGCCTCTAATGGTTTAAATAAAGACTTATGCCTACTTCCTAGGAAGAGTTGACTTAGGTTAGTGGAGATAGCCAATTCTTTCTCGCCATTTTTTTAGGTTAGTAGAGGTAGCGCAATTGAGCTATCATCCCTCCAAAAGCCACTATCTTGGATAACGGTAATCGTGTCATCAGCTAACATCAATCGCGTTATCAGTTGCCCCACTACTTGAAGTTACTCATTCTGAAACACTAAATTTTGAAAGTAACGTTAAATGTTATGCAGAAAAAGACGTTCGGTAACCTCAGTGTAACTTAATGCAAAGTTTAGACAACGGCAAACATTTATTTTTGACTATTGAAAGATTGAACTGAATTACCTTTAAGCATATGAGAAATCGGTTTCACTTTTAAAATAACAACAATCAAATAAATACCAAGGTAGCTGAAGTCACTCTCTAAGGTTAATACAGAGTAAATGAAATTGCGCTCTCTTAATTTATATTGTTGTAGCCTACAGTCCTGAGGCTGGTTTGATGCAGCTCTCCATGCTACTCTATCCTGTGCAAGCTTCTTCATCTCCCAGTACCTACTGCAACCTACATTCTTCTGAATCTGCTTGGTGTATTCATCTATTGGTCTCCCTCTACGATTTTTACCCTCCACGCTCCCCTCCAACACTACACTGGTGATCTCTTGATGTCTCAGAACATGTCCTAGACGTCGATCCCTTCTTCTAGTCAAGTTGTGCCACAAACTTCTCTTCTCCCCAATCCTATTCAATATCTCCTCATTAGTTATGTCATCTACCCATCTAATCTTCAGCATTCTTCTGTAGCCCCACATTTCGAAAGCTTCTATTCTCTTCTTGTCTAAACTATTTATCGCCCATGTTACACTTCCATACATGGCTACACGCCATACAAATACTTTCACAAACGACTTCCTGACACTTACATCTATATTCAATGTTAACAAATTTCTCTTCTTCAGATAAGCTTTCCTTGCCGTTGCCAGTCTCCATTTTATATCCTCTCTACTTCGACCAACATCATTTATTTTTCTCCCCAAATAGAAAAACTCCGTTACAACTTTGTCACATTTCCTAATCTAATACCTTCAGCATCACCCGACTTAATTCGACAACATTCTATTATCCTCGTTTGGCTTTTGTTGATATCATCTTTTATCCTCCTTTCAAGACACTATCCATTCCCCACAACTGCTGTTCGTAGTCCTTTGCTGTCTCTGAGGTTTGCCGATGACATTGAGATGAAATAAAAACTTTGATAAGAATTACAATGGATTTTAATACCTACTCCGAATTTTTCTTTTGTTTCCTTCACTGTTTGCTCAATATACTGATTGAATAACATCGGGGCGAGGCTACAAACCTGTCTCACTCCCTTCCCAACCACTGATTCCCTTTCATGCCCCTAGATTCTTATAACTGCCATCTGGTTTCTGTACAAATTGTAAATAGCCTTTCGCTCCCTGTATATTACCTTCAGAAATTGAAAGAGAGAAAGCTTTTGACAGTGTTGACTGGAATACTCTAAGGAAAGGCAAACATACGTTTCTAGCATTTGTAGACTTAATCTATTTTCTAAAATAAGTCGTGGGGTTAGTATTGCCTCACGTATTCCAATATATCTACGGAATCGAAACTGATCTTCCCCGAGGTCGGTTTCTACTAGTTTTGCCAATCGTCTGTAAAGATTTCGCGTTAGTATTTGGCAGCTGTGACTTATTAAACCGACAGATCTGTAATTTTCACATCTGTCAATTCCTGCTTTCTTTGGGATTGAAATTATAATATTCTTCTTGAAGTCTGTGGGTATTTCGCCTGCAGATGGTAGAGTTTTGTCACGACTGGCTTTCCCAAGGCTGTCAGTAGTTCTAATGGAATGTTATATACTCCCGGGGCCTTGTTTCGACTCAGGTCTTTCAGTGCTCTCTCAAACTCTTCACGCAGTATCGTATCTCCCATTTCATCTTCATCTACATACTCTTCCATTTCCATAATATTGTCCTCAAGTACATCGCCCTTGCGTAGACTCTCTATATACTCCTTCCACCTTTCTGCTTTCTCTTCTTTGCTTAGAACTGGGTTTCCATCGGAGCTCTTGATATTCATGCAGTTGGGTCTCTTTTCTCAAACGGTCTCTTTAATTTTCCTGTAGGCAGTATCTATCTTCCCCCAAGTGAGATAAGCCTCCACATCCTTACATTTGTCCTGTAGCCATCCCTGCTTAGCCATTTTGCACTTCCTGTGGTTCTCATTTTGAGACGTCTGTATTCCTTTTTGCCTGCTTCATTTTCTGCATTTTTATATTTTCTCCGTTCATCAATTAAATTCAATATTTCTTCTGTTACCCAAGGATTTCTGCTAGCCCTTGTCTTTTTACCTACTTGTCCTCTACTACATTCACTATTTCATCCCTCAAAGCTACCCACTCTTCATCTACTGTATTTCTTTTCCCCATTCCTTTCAATTGTTCCCTTATGCTCCCCCTGAAATTCTGTACAACCTCTGGTTTAGTCAGTTTATCCAGGTCCCATGTACTTAAATTTCCACCTTTTTGCAGTTTCTTCAGTTTTAATCTACTGTTCATAACCAATAGATTGTGGTAAGAGTCCACATCTGCCCCTGGAAATCTCTTAGACTATACAACGGTAAGATACAACTTAAAACCTGGTTCCTAAATCTCTATCGGATACCTGCTAGTATCAACAGGATTCTTCCATGTATACAACCTTCTCTTACGATTCTTGAACCAAGTGTTGGCTTTGATTAAGTTGTGCTCTGTGCGAAATTCTACCAGGCTGCTTCCCCTTTCATTTCTTACCCCCCATTTACATCTACATGACTACTCTGCAATTCACATTTACGTGCTTGGCAGAGGGTTCATCGAACTACATTCATTCTATCTCTCTACCATTCCACTCCCGATCAGCGCGCGGGAAAAACGAACACCTAAATCTTTCTGTTCGAGCTCTAATTTCTCTTAATTTATTTTGATGATCATTTCTTCCTATGTAGGTTGGGCTCAACAAAATATTTTCGCATTAGGAAGAGAAAGTTGGTGACCGAAATTTCGTAAATAGATCTCGCCGCGACGGAACACGTCTTTGCTTTAATGACTTCCATCCCAACTCGCGTATCATATCTGCCACACTCTGTCCCCTATTACGTGATGATACAAAAGGAGCTGGCATTTTTTGCACCCTTTCAATGTCCTCCGCCAATCCCACCTGGTAAGGATCCCACACCGCGCAGCAATATTCTAACAGAGGACGAACGAGTGTAGTGTAAGCTGTCTCTTCTGTGGATTTGTTGCATCTTCTAAGTGTCCTGCCAATGAAACGCAACCTTTGGCTCGCCTTCCCCACAATATTATCTATGTGGTCCTTCCAACTGAAGTTGTTGATAATTTTAACACCCAGGTACTTAGTTGAATTGACAGCCTTGAGAATTGTACTATATATCGAGTAATCGATTTCCAGAAGATTTCTTTTGGAACTCATGTGGATCACCTCAGACTTTTCGTTATTTAGCAACTGCCACCTGCCGCACCATATAGCAATCTTTTCTAAATTGCTTTGCAACTGATACTGGTCTTCGGATGACCTTACTAGACGGTAAATTACAGCATCATCTGCGAACAAAATAAAAGAACTGCTCAGATTGTCACCCAGATCATTTATATAGATCAGGAACAGCAGAGGTCCCAGGGCGCTTCCCTGGGGAACACCTGATATCACTTCAGTTTTACTCAATGATTTGCCGTCTATTACTACGAACTGCGACCTTCCTGACAGGAAATCACGAATCCAGTCACACAACTGAGACGATACCCCATAGGCGCGCAGCTTGATTAGAAGGCGCTTTTGAGGAACGGTATCAAAAGCTTTCCGGAAATCTAGAAATACTGAATCAACTTGAGATCCCCTGTCGATAGTGGCCATTGCTTCGTGCGAATAAAGAGTTAGCTGCGTTGCACAATAACGATGTTTTCTGAAACCATACTGATTACGTATCAATAGATCGTTCCCTTCGAGGTAATTCATAATGGTTGACGTCGGTTTTCAGGAGGGTTTTGGAGCATATACTGTATTCAATGATACAGGTCTGTTGTTCGATGGATTACTCCTACTACCCTTCTTAAACACTGGTGCGACCTGCGCAATTTTCCAATCTGTAGATACAGATCTATCGGTGAGCGAGCGGTTGTATATGGTTTCTACGTAGGGAGCTATTGTACCAACGTAATCTGAAAGGAACCTAATCGGTATACAATCTAGACCTGAAGACTTGCCCATATCAAGCGATTAGAGTTGCTTCGCAACCCCGAAGGTATCTACTTCTAAGAAACTCATGCTAGCAGCTGTTCGTGTTTCAAATTCTGGAATGTTCTATTCGTCTTCCCTGGTAAAGGAAATTCGGAAAACTGCGTTCAGTAAGTCCGCTTTAGCTTCACAATCGTCGGTAAGAGTACCATCGGCACTGCGCGACGATGGTATTGACTGCGTCTTGCCGCTTGTGTACTTTACATATGACCAGAGTTTCTTCGGATTTTCTACCAAATTTCGTTACAATGTTTTGTTGTGGAACCTATTAAAAGCATCTGGCATTGAAGTCCGTGCCAAATTTCACATGTCTGTAAATTTTAGCCAATCTTCGGGATTTCGCATTCTTCTGAACTTCGCATGCTTTTTCCGTTGCCTCTGCAATAGCGTTCGGCCCTGTTTTGTGTACCATGGGGGATCAGTTCCATCTCTTACCAATTTATGAGGTATGAATATCTCAATTGCTTTTGCTACTATATCTTTGAATTTGAGCCACATCTCGTCTACATTTGCGTAGTCAGTTCGGAAGGAATGGAGACTGTCTCTTAGGAAGGCTTCTAGTGACACTTCATCCGCTTTTATTTTGCGTTTGTTTCTGGTGGATTTGGAAGAAATGGCATTGAGCCTAGCTACAATGACCTTGTGATCACTAATCCCTGTATCAGCCACAAACAGTCCAGAGCTAATAGCATCGTGACTAAGAGGTCAAGTGTGTTTTCGAAACCATTTACAATTCATGTGGGTTCGTGGACTAACTGCTCGAAACAATTTCGGAGAAAGCATTTAGGACAATCTCGGAATATGTTTTCGCCTACCACCGGTTTTGAACAAGTATTTTTGCCAACATAACGAGGGAAGGTTGAAGTCCCCACCAACTATAACCGTTAGAGTGAGGGTATTTATTTGTTACGACACTCAAATTTTCTCTGAACTGTTCAGCAGCTATATCATCGGAGTCTGGGGGTCGGTAGGAGGAGCCAATTCAGTTGTTAAGTATAACCACCACACATACGAATTCGCACTGAGTACCTACTTCGGCTTCACTACAAGATAAACCACTACTGACAGACACAAACAGTCCACCACCAATTCTGCCTAATCTATCTTTCCTGAACACCGTCTAAGACTTCGTAAAAATTTCTGCAGAACTTATTTCAGGCTTTAGCCAGCTTTCTGTACCTATAACGATATCAGCTTCTGTGCTTTTTATTAGCGCTTGAAGCTCAGGGACTTTTCCAGCGCAACTACAACAATTTACAACTATAATTCCGACTGTTCCTTGATCCAAGCACGTCCTGTAATTGCCAAGCACCCTTTGACATTGCAGCCCATCCCGCACTTTCCCGAGGACTTCTAACCTAAAAAACCGCCCAGTCCACGCCACACAGCCTCCGCTACCCGTGTAGCCGCCAGCTGAGTGTAGTGAACTCCTGACCTATTCAGCGGAACCCGAAACCCCACCACCCTATGGCGCAAGTCAAGGAATCTGCAGCCAATACGGTCGCAAAACCGTCTGAGCCTCTGATTCAGACCCTCCACCCGGCTCTGCACCAAAGGTCCGCAGTCGGTTCTGTTAACGATGCTGCAGATGGTGAGCTCTGCCTTCATCTCGTAAGCAAGACCGGCAGCCTTCACCAAATCAGATAGCCGCTGGAATCCAGAGAGAATTTCCTCAGATCCAAAGCGACACACGTCATTAGTACCGACATGTGCCACCACCTGCAGCTGGCTGCACCCTGTGCTCTTCATGGCATCCGGAAGGACCCTTTCCATATCAGGAATGACTCCTCCCGGAATGCACACGGAGTGCACACTGGATTTCTTCCCCTCCTTAGCCGCCGTATCCCTAAGGGGCCCCATTACGCGCCTAACATTGGATCTCCCAACTACCAGTAAGCCCACCCTCTGCGATTGCCCGGACCTTGAAGGCTGAGAATGATCCTCTTAAACAGGGCAGGCAGCTACATCTGGCTCAGCCAGAGACAGTGCCTGAAACCGGTTTGTCAGACACACAGGGGAGGCTTTCTGATCAGCCTCCGGGGACGCCTTTCGCTGCCTGCCACGCCTTGGAACGACCTCCCAATCAACCACAGGCGAGGGCTCAGCCCCACTGCGGGCAGCAACCGGGGCAACCACAGCGGCAGACCGATCTGGGGACAGACGGGACGAGGTTGACATCCCCGTGATACCCGAGCCCGGCTCCCCACAGTGGTGCCCATTGGCAACAGCCTCAAGCTGCGCGACCGAAGTCAGCGCCGATTGCAGCTTTGAGCGAAGGGATGGCAAGTCAACCCTCATCCGAACACAGCAATCGCAGTCCCTGTCCATCCTAATCGATGTTTCACAACAGTTACCGAAACACGAGAACGTGCCTAGATAACGCAAGCGGAACACGCAAAGAATATATCAACTAACCACGGATACGTACGGGACAGGCAACAGCTGAAACTGCAGCTTCCCCCGCCTGTCCACTCCTACCGTGCTCTCAGTAATCACAGGTTAACGAGTGAGGGATGTCTACACTGGCGCGAGTATAGGTACACACCGGGTCGGCCGGAGCGTTCAACAAACACTTCCGCACTCTTTCATGACACAAACTGCTCTGCCTCCCATCTGCACGCCACGCGACAGAGGCTCTCCATGCGCAAAGATAAACATCGGTACAGCTATTATCATTTCGTCGTTGCTATTGATACATCTCAATAAAGCTCCCTTGGCTATTACCCGGCAATTTATAATATTTCTATTATAATTACAATCAATTATATACAGTCAAATTTTTATTTAATACGTAATCGAAGTATTGATGTATTTAATTTCTGTAGTGCAGCATATAGCATCAGAATCAAGAGTATAGTGCAAGATATCAACGAAAATTAAACGGCGAAAATTTTGGATGTTGCAGACGGTACTTTGTCTGCATTTTTGGTGTTATACCCTCTATGAGACATGTGTATATTGATGATTACCCGGTACACGCCTGATCACGTGGTACCGTAGACATGCCAGAAAATGGAGAGACACCGAAATCCATTGCAAATAAATACATAAAAAACCACATTTAGACGTCAACTGCTAGGAGTCTCACGCGTACATCTGAAGGACTATCTCATGTATATATGTTTGAGGGAATCCCATCATTCCCAGAGTGACAGGTAGGTATGGCAACTCGCCGGACAATGATGTGACCGCCCAACATTCACCAAGCTTTTGTATGAACAGAAAGACCTCCACTTGCTTTGCCTGTAAGGTAGGACGATAATTGCCCGTGGATGATACTGAGGCCAAGAAGATTTACTAATCATCAGGACACAGTGGTTGCGAATTCTGGGAGATATCGTAAGCCAACCATTAACCAGGAAAGGAATCCTTTTACATTGACAATCTTTTTGTGAAATACGTCTTTATTTATGTGTGTGGCAAAGGCATTGCCCAACCGTAAGGGAAGCTGCTAAGAAGTAATTCAGCTGACTGCTTGTAGAATCCTATCTGGCTAATCAAACGTAAAGAAACGACCACGGTGAATAAAGTGCTCGGAATACTGCTGCATCCAGTAACTGACCTGTGCTGATATTTCGTCCGAGACTTCTTCGCAGCCGTATATTCTTCACAGATGTCAGCATCTTCCGAATTGCTGTTTTATATTGTTTATTGAGGTCAGAGTATGTGTTACTCGATGCATATATCTCGCTTACCAAGTGGAATGGTGCTACGAAGGTAAGTTCACCCAGAGTTTCAAGAACTCTGAAGGAATTTCGTCTACTACAGCTGCCTTCTTTTGATTTATGTGTTTCAGTGCTCTTCGGCAACTGCTGTTGTTATAACGTCAAAACTCAGAGACTGAAAAATATTCCCGTTACGAGCAACACTACCGCTGAAATGGGTAGTTTGAAGCGCGAGAAGTTGTCAGATACTACCCTACGCCTTGTACTGTACATGAACGCCTGCGGTTCAGCGGGGCATCCTCATGGCTGGATGCACGTTCCCCTCACGCTGCGGCATCCCGTCACACCGGTAAGCTCTGCGGACTGCCGTGTCTCATGCAGAAAAGGTATTTGGCTGGTGCATAAGTTCTAACGTAACACAGACGTTTATCAATAATACGTTCTCCTTCTCTATTTAAAACAATCCGTCAACGCTGGAGTACGTTTTATATTCCGCGACTGTGGAAATCACGTGGTTTTGAGGCGAAGAACTCGTCGAGCCATGTTCATAGAGCATCTTCATTGGAAAGGGAAGTTCCTTCAAGGTTGTATCTGTGTATGAGGACACCAGATCAGCTGAATAACGTGGTTGCGGAAGGACTCCCCAACACAACTCCCGTATAGTGTCTTCCCTCAGCCTAGCAAAATGCGGGTGGTCGTTATCGTGGAGCAGCATCACTTCACGCGGTCTTCCTCCTTGTCGTTCTTGGATTGCGTCTGCAAAACGTCGCGGTTGCTGAGAATAAACGTCAGCAGTGATGGTTACACTTCGGGGAAGCAATTCGTAGCGCACCAGATGCATAACATCATCTTTTGTAGATGATTACAGGTCGTTGTTCGGGGAGTTGCTGCTTTGCTAAGCTCAACCATTCCTTTCGTTTCCCTGTGTTAGCATTGTTGTTGTTTGCTGTCTTCAGTTCTGAGACTTTCTTGATGCAACTCTCCATGCTACTCTATCCTGTGCAAGCTGCTTCATCTCCCAGTACCTACTGCAACCTTCATCCTTTAGAATCTGCTTAGTGTATTCATCTCTTGGTCTCCGTCTACGATTTTTACCCTCCACGCTGCCCTCCAGTGCTAAATTTGTGATCCCTTGATGCCTCAGAACATGTCCTACCAACTGGTCCCTTCTTCTTGTCAAGTTGTGCCACAAACTCCTCTTCTCCCGAATTCTATTCAATACTTCATCGTTAGTTATGTGATCTGCCCATCTAATCTTTAGCATACTTCTGTAGCACCACATTTCGCAAGCTTCTATTCTCTTCTTGTCCAAACTATTTATCGTCATGTTTCACTTCCATGCACGGCTGTCGTGCGGTAGCGTTCTCGCTTCCCACGCCCAGGTTCCCGGGTACGATTCCCGGCGGGGTCAGGGATTTTCTCTGCCTCGTGATGACTGCGTGTTGTGTGCTGTCCTTAGGCTAGTTCGGTTTAAGTAGTTCTAAGTTCTAGGGGACTGATGACCATAGATGTTAAGTCCCATAGTGCTCAGAGCCACTTGAACCATTTGAACCATACATGACTACACTCCATACAAATACTTTCAGAAACGACTTCCTGACACTGAAATCTATACTCGATGTTAACAAATTTTTCTTCTTCAGAAACGCTTTCCTTGCCATTTCCAGTCTCTATTCTATATCATCTGTACTTCGACCAT
This sequence comes from Schistocerca gregaria, assembly GCF_023897955.1. Lineage (NCBI taxonomy): Eukaryota > Metazoa > Arthropoda > Insecta > Orthoptera > Acrididae > Schistocerca > Schistocerca gregaria. The sequence continues at coordinate 2,591,535 of NW_026061887.1, read as the reverse complement.
CATCAGTTATTTTGCACCCCAGTAGTGGTACGGAGTAGTCATCGTCGGTGTTGTTCACGAGCCAAGCAATGATGCACATGTGGTCACCTGCTGATTTTGTGATTTTGGCTTAGGGCATGCGGCACCCGTACTCTTGATGTTTGAGCCTTTCCCATTGCACTTAAATTCGTACGGTGGTGAAATAATTGCAGTTTACCACATTTACCAGCTCTCGAGTACACTCGCGTGGATCATTGTGGGTTCATGAGTGTGAACGACTTCCATCAAACAGCGAAATCATTAACGTCAAAACGATCCTCCTTAACAAGAGAAAACCACTTCCTTAGAGTTCTCTGTCCAATAGTCCAATAGTATTATCCCCACACACGGTGCAAATGTTTCTGGGTGCCTCCGTTGCTGTAGCCCCTCGAATGAACTGAGACCGTGAAAAATGTCGGAAATGTTCCGATTTCTCCTGTTTGTACTCCATTTTGTAGCGTCGACAGCTCCACTCACTATCTTCAGACACAATATTTCAACATGTAAACTCAAATAGCAACAGTAAACTAAAAATAAAAACTGACAATCGTTAAATAAACCCATAGCAACCTGAATACCAGCTGACAAAAAAAAAAAAAAAAGAAAAAGCTGTGAACTTCTGCACCAGCCTAATAGATACATATTATCAAGTGAACCTAAGATTTCAGACTTAAATTTTTTGTTTTAGAGTGATTGTATCAGGACGCTAATTATGGACAAAGTATGGTCACAAAATTTCGACATAATATTTACAGATGACTTTGACATAACACAAATCAATATTTTGCACATTTTGCGCCATTTTCTGGAGCATCTATGTTCCACTACATCCGCATTATGTACAAACCAGCAGAATTTCTGAGATTTATAGTAGTGTTGCAAAACAATACCTATGATGTATAAGAAAACACAATTAGTTACTTCAGACTTTTTTTGAGTACACCCTGTGGTCCATAGCATTCTACTTAAAGCTCCTAAAGCATCTCGCTAACACTAGGCAGATATGAGACATCGACGTGACAATTCTAAACACTGCGTATGACTTTAGTATGACAGATGTATCCCATCAGCAACGAAAGATTTAACTTTTTCTCAGTTTCCCTGATTTATTTAAAGAAGTTAAATCGTTTTTCGCAAAACTAGGCCTCACGCTGGTCTATTTGCTTCCTCATTTGGTCATATCCTACTCTTTGTTTCGAACAATTTATAGAGAATCATATTTTCGTTACAATGAAAAGTTTGACCAATGAAATACACAGACAGCATTCCGCTCTAGGCAGAAGCACGCCAAAAAGAGAAACTAAAGTGTAGCCTGTATAGAAACAATAGCTGTTGTACGTTCTCGCTTCCCACCCCCGGGTTCCCGGGTTCGATTCCCGGCGGGGTCAGGGACTTTCTCTGCCTCGTGATGGCTGGCTGTTGTATGCTGTCCTTAGGTTGAAGTAGTTCTACGTTCTAGAGGACTGATGACAATAGATGTTAAGTCCCATAGTGCTTAGAGCCATTTTTTGAATAACTGTTGTAGAATTAAGGAACATGTTTTATGTGGAAGAACTGCGATGTTTTTGGAAAATGAATATCTCTTCTATACAAGTCAACATTGACTTATCAGGATGGCAACGTAAGAAGGCAGTATTGAATACTGAAAAGAATTGTCAGCACCATTGCTCTTTGCAACGTATGTGAGCCGTGACTGGCTGGATGGGTGCCTTGCTTTTTTTTTTTTTTTTTTTTTTTTAATCATTTGTTGTAGCCCAGTGGTTACCGCAATAACGTTGCTGTCTTCTCTCCGTGAGCCGCAGCAGTGTGTATCGATACTAGTACTGCTGTACTATGTCTGGTGTGGCGGATATGTTTTCCGGGTGTGCTGTGTGTGACAGTCGGTCCGTTGGGTCAGAGCAACGAGGAAGTCTCTGTGGCGCGTGGTCAGACCGGAGCCGCTGGCGGCGTGCACGTGCGGTTGGAGTTGTGAGGTGCTTTTTGCGAGGGTTACGAAGTTCGTCAGCCACCGAAACTGGACACTAAAGTTGAGTGCTCACTTAACCTACTATCAAGCCTCAACTGCTATCACATCTCATGGTTTGATCCTGGTTGTCACTTTCTGAGAGATCCACGCGAGCAACAACGTGTGTGCATTGAAGTCGACTAGAATTGCAGCCGTCTTCCTGTGTGGTGTTAAACTTCATTAATGAAGGAATGACTTAAATTAAGTGTACCAGAGGTATCTCCTGTGTTGTGGCCGTTGACGTTCCAGTGACCTAAAGTGGTTGTTGACGTAGTTTCTGGCAGTGTATTTTCCACATCGTGTTGGTATTGTACAGCACAGCGTGTAGTGTGACAGCTAAGGTGTTGGTAGTTTTGGGCGTTTATTCTCATTTGGCTTGATTGGCCACCAGTATCCGGAACGTTTTGCGATTGACATCTTGTTGTCGTTTTGCTGTTCAGATGCAGTAGAAGTGATGTTGTTGGTTGGTTCCTCGGCTGGCTTTTTGTTGGGTTGCCTTTTGATTAAGAAGTTGTCGGTCTGGCTGCCTGTTTCACCTAAAAGTGCGTTAGTTACTTCCCCAGGTTGGAACCTTCTGAGCGCCGCTCCTTGTGTTTTACAGAGTGATTTCCTTTTTAGTCTTAAGTACTGTGTGTGGCCTTCAGCGGAGTTTTTTCTTATTGAAATTTCAAGGCTTTTCTTCTTAGGCCTTAAGGCGTAAAAAAAGTTTCTTGACTGGTATGTGGCCTTCAGCCGAGTTTTCAGCCTTTTAAAATCAAAAGTTGAAAATTTTGTCTAGGATTTAAGCCGGAAGAAATATTTTGTAGTTTTTATGTGGCCTTCAGCCGAGTTTTTCAGTTAAAGCCCAGACAAAGAAATTTCCAATTTTTAATTTTAAGACGTGAGATTGTTTGGGTTTCGTATGTGGCCTTCAGCCGAGTGTTATGTGAAGCATTTTAGGATAAAGACTTTAGCCTATTTTAGTTGAAATTCAGAATCGCTTCCTTTAGGCCTTAAGTCGTAAAATTGTTTTCTCCATGATGTGTGTTTTAATCTCTATTAAATTAAAAATTCAAAATCCTTGTCTTGCCCTTAAGTCATAAGATTGTTATTTTTTAATATGAGGCCTGCAGCAGAGTTTTACACGAAGTATTTTGAGATCAGGCCTTCAGCCTTTCCAAATTGAAAGCTCTTCTTCCCAGGCAAAATCCGTAAAATTGTTTTGTTGATATGCGGCCTTCAACCGAGTTTTCAGCCAATTTAAATTAAACTTTGAAAATCTTTGTCTCAGCCTTAAGCCGCGACACTATTCTTGATTAACGTGAGGCCTTCAGCCGCGTTATATGGGATAAAATTAAAGCTAAGGCTTTCAGCCTATTTATATTGAAGATAAAAAAAATTCTGAAGAAGTGAAACCGCCAGAAGAACTCCTGTACCTTGCTTAGGCCTTGTGCCTTGGATGTTCGATGTGGCCTTCAGCCGATCTAAATTAAATCAAAGGAGGTCTTTCGTTAAAACCTTGAGAGTTTTGATTCTTGCTTGTCTGATTGTGTGTTTTAAGAAATAAATTTTGTATGTTGGTGTGCAACTGACAGTAACATATTTTGACCTCTTTCCACAAATATAACCCCATCCGCTCCGTCCTGCTAGCCCAGGGATTTCACTGGTAGCAGAGAATGGTTACGTTTGTGTTCTTGCCATTCCAGTTACTGTTAGTTTCAATTTTATTTCTGTTCTGTGACACCACATTGTTTTGGGTGTTGATTGTTTCAGGTGTATTGTAATGGCGGTCAGTCAGAGTCCGGGGATCGGCCTGCTCAGGAACATCTTGTTTACGAGTTGGAAATAAGGCGCCAAGCTACTGAGGGCAGTGATCCGGATTTAGTGGCCCGTTTAGGTGCTGCCGTTTTTCAGCCGGTTGACGTCACGCCGGCGGTGTTGGGTGAGACAGGAGCGGCCACTGAATTTTTGTTGAAGGCTGTTAGGGGCCTTGTGGACAATATTTGCGTTTTGGAAGGCACTCAACCTAGTGCCAGTCTATTGGATACGGTGTAGGCCCAGTTAACAAATCGGAAAGCGGATTTGGGCATGTTAGCTTTGGAAGATCACCATTAAAAATTAGCCGCCGAATTGGGCTCTTTGGTTAGTGCATTGCAGTTTAATCTTACGTGTTTAGAGTTGGTGAGAGGAGGATTGAGTAGCGGAACTTGCTGTGTTCGGGAGAGGGCGAGAGCCTACCCGGGATGGTACTGTTACGTCCTCGGTGAAGTTAGACGCAATGTTTGCCAAGTTGCCTAATCCTCTCGTGATATTACTGAATTAGTCGTGGAGCGGCTTGAACAGGTCGAAAAATTATTACGGTTGTCGGTTCGTCTTGAACTTTATGCTTCTCCCTTTCGTGGTTCCACACCAAGTAATTTTGTCACTGCCGTACCTGTTAGCTAGAAGTGAGTTGCAGAACCTCCTCTTCCGAGCCATGGCTGAAGTGTTCTCCTTACAGCAGTTCAGGGAGCTCGTCATTAGGCAGAGATTGACCACAGGAGTTCGAAAACCGCTTGAATGTCGTTACATTTGGGAGTTGCAGCGGGATAAAGAGCAGTTACATCAGTATGTGGACAGAGTTCAGACGGCGTCCTTGGCTTTGTTAATCGATTTGCCTGAACAACACCCGGTGTCTATTGTTCTTAGGGTAATGCGCGTTGCGGATAAGTAGCACTATGTTTTCCGTAATCAGCCTTCAGCTTGGGAAGAACTCCGTGCCGCGGTTGTAGCGATATGGGCGTTGCCGCTTGGATACGATGTATGTCACGAAGTTAAGGGGCAGGCCACCGGCGCTGGCAAGGGAAATTCCGAAGTGTCTGCATCCGCTGAAGCAGTAAAACTGGAACCCCGGTGTTGTTTCAGGTGCGGCAGCACGGCTCACTTGGAGCTCTCTCGGATTCAGCCTCGCGCTCTCAGAGCCAATAAATGACGCCGGACTGGGCAGCTATCTCGTGATCGAGCCTTTAGACGCTGGCGTACCCGTGTTGTCGCTCCCTCTTCACCGCCCTCGCCTTACGTTTGTTCTCGAGTAGGTGGCGAACCGATCTGTGCTCTTTCCGATTCTGCTAGCTCATTTTCATTATTGTGCTTCGAGTGGTTTTTGGAAGTTGGTCATTTTACGAAACTTCGGTCGGTGCTTTCTCCGGTGCAGAAATGTCGGGTGGCCAATGACCAGGTGTTGCCTCTGCATGATTGGGTCCGAGGGAATATATCGATGGGGGATTTTTCCTGGCCATTGTCATTAGCCTCGGTCAAGGAGCTGCCGGTCGATCTAATTTTGGGATGTGATTTCAGTAAATACTGGGTTATTCTTGGATTATTCTGGGCACACCTTTTTCTTTAAGTTAGATCCTGTGGAGAAGTTTCTACATCTACATCCATACTCCGCAAGCCACCTTATGTTTCTTTTATAAGTGCGCTAAACGTATTGTGCATCGAAATGCAGATGCATTGGCCGTTCAGGATGTGGCTAATGAGTTTGATCTTACCCATCTCTCGCCGCATCACGCTTCTCAATTACGGGATTTGTTACAGAGTTTTCCTGAGCTTCTTAGTGATAACTTGAGTGTCACTAATGTTCTTAATTACCATATCCTTCTATCCGACGATAGTCCTGTCAGGCAGCCCCCACGTCGCCTCTCACCTCCTAAGGTGAAGATACTGAAGGCGAGAATATCACAAATGCTCCAACAAGGAGTTATTACGCCTTCTACATCTACTTATGCTTCCCCCATATGCCATGTTCCCAAGGATCAGGAGCACTATTTCAGACCTGTGGTTAACTACCGGGTGCTTGAACACTAAGGTTGTCTTCGAATGTGCCTCTGCCTCTGATCTACATAACTTTTACCTGGTTTGCCGGTACTAATTGGTTTACTGTTCTTGGTTTGAACCAAGCCTGTTATCAGATTCCATTAGCTGAAGAATGTAAACATGTTACCGCATTTTGTACTGATTGGAATCTGTTTGACAGAGTTCCTTTTGGTTTGGCAACTCGTTTGCTGGATAATATCCTTAGGGACTTGAAATTAGTGTTTGCCTATAATTATTTGGACGATTTAGTCATCTATAGCCGTTCGTTTCAGGACCATTTGGATCATATCCAGAAAGTTCTTTCGAGGTTTCAGGGAGCCGGGCTGACTGTTAAACCCAGTAAGATGACATTAGAAAGGCAGCAGGTGTTCTTCTTAGGTCACCTAGTGTCAGGTCAGAGTATTCGCATCGAACAAGAGCGAACTAAGACCATACGGGCGTTGCCTCCGCCTACTGATAAACGCGGAATTTGCTAGGTTCATAGGCATGTTGAACTATTTTATCGTTTTGTCCCTAATTTTGCTTAGTTGGCCGCGACCTCAAACGAACAGTGCCGGAAGAGAGTGCGTTTTGAATAAGGACCTGTCCAGGAGCCCGCGTTTGAGTATATTAAGGCAGCTGTAGCCAATCGTCCATTTCTAGGAGTACCATACTTTAATAAAAGGCTTATTGTCCAAAATGACACATCTAATGCTGGTATTTGAGCTGTTCGAAGGTCAGACGCAGCCATTAGCTTACGCGTCTCGTCGGTTCACTGGCGCCGAACTTAAGTACTCCATCTACGAGTGCGAGGCGTTGGCCGTTTTGTTTGCATTGGAGAAGTACCACTTCTGCCTTGAGCATCGGGAATTTCAGTTAGAAGCCGACAATCAGGCTTTGAGCTGGGTGCTGGCTAGGCCGCGTAAAACTGGCCGTAGTGCCAGATGAGAGGTACGCATTTAATTTGAAGTTAAACACGTGAGAGACACTGAAAATATCCTTGCGGATGTCCTCAGCCGGTAGTTCGCCGAATCTACACCTAGTGAGGGAACCCGGGAGACAGATGGAGGCAGGATTGGGAGAAATTCCTCTTTAGTTTGATGTCGCTCAGCGTCGGGATCAGGACCCTATTTGGCTGGGGAACTGTCGCATGAGTATATTATTAACAGTTGCATTCTGCGTAAAAGGGTCGGGCATGCGAAGCAGTTAAAGAAGTTTGCCAGTAGCTCTGGTGCGCCCGGTTTTTCGGTACTTTCATGATTCGTTGGTGGGTAGCCACTTATAAGTTCCTAAGACTCTGAAAAAAGTCAAGGAGCAATTGACTTGGCCCTCCATGGAGCGAAATGTCAGAGAGATGGTATAGCAATATCGGCTGTATAATGTAGTCAAACCCAAGAATGCTCTTCAACAGGGTTTGCTGAGCTCTGAGCGCGAGTCCTGTCCTACGCACAAGCTCTATATCGATTATCTAGGACCCTTTCTTCGTACTAAGAAAGGTCATCGGTACGTGTTAGTTATTATTGATGCGTTCTCCGGATTCACTTGGCTCATTCCGAGCCGTAACGTCACTGCTACCACCACTATTTCTCATTTAACTAAAGTTTTCATTGTTTTTGGCCCCCCTAAGAAAATTGTTAGCGATAATGCGCCGGCCTTCCTTTCGGCTCCTTTCAAGGCGTCCTATTTTCAGAACGGTGTCGTATTATCCGCAGGCATGCTTTACGGAGAGGGTTAACCGAAATCGTAAATCCGCTTTGATTTCCGAAAACGCCTAGTAAGTGGGACTCTAGTCTTCCTTGGCTTAGTTTTGCTTTTAATACCACCAATCATGAAGCCTTGGGAGCTACTCCCGCCTCTTTGATCCTTTCCTATCCTGTTAATTCCCCTTTTTAGAACTTGTGGGGAATTCAAGATCTAGTTCCTCAAGTCATCAATGAAAACTGGAACCGTGCCAGACGTAATATACTCAGGGTCCATAATAATCAAGGTGAGCGTTACAATCGTAATCGGCGAACCTTTAGAGGGAGGCTAGGAGATCAGGTCTATGTCCGTAGTTTCCCCAGTAGGCAGCTGCGTGTCGGAAATATGAGTAAATTTACTCCTCATTTTCTGGGGCCTAGCACCAATTTGTTCATTTTAGGCCCGGTGAATCTGCTGGTTAAGGATAACCATTCCGGTAACCAGTACTGGGTTCACCTTAGCCAGGTTAAATCCAGTTAGTTAGTCTGATGGTTAAGTAGCCACCCCCCCGCCCCCCCTTCCAGCATCGTGTTTGTTTGAGGGCGGGAGGTTGAGCCGTGGCTGGCTCGTGTTATGCTTCCCATTAAATATTGGTTTTGGTTGATATTCTGTGATTAGTCTCTCGCGGTTAAGCTGTTATCCTCTCTCTCCGTGAGTCGCAGCAGCAGCGCGTATCGATATTAGTACCCTTGTACTATCTATGGCATCGCGCTTATAGTTTTCCGACTGCAGCGCGTGGGGGTAATGCTCCGGTCCTTTTGCCTCAGAAAGTCTACAAGGAAGAGCTATGTGGTCTACTTAGTTCTGGTGCATACCGGAAGATTAACAAAGATCCTACTAGCAAGGTGACAGTATGGACTGCTGCCTTGCTGAACGCTTCATCACTACCAAAGGAAGTCAAAAGAAGTACCACCGAGATATTATGGTCTTCCTAAAGTTCACAAAATGTCTAAGTATGAGAGTGTAGAGGTCTATGAGACCTATAACGAGCGCTATTGGTTCACCGACGTATTTTTCTGCAAAACACTTGACTTCCTAATTAAAACAATTGGTAGGAAAACGGAGTCACCACATTCGTAATTCTATGGATTTTATTCAGAGACTTAACACGTCAAAACTAACTAGCACATCATTATTATTTAGCCTGATGTTGCTGTCATTATGCACCGGTACCTTTAAAGGACTCTTTCTCTTATCAGCCAACATCTTGATACGAACATTACGGCCTTATTTGAACATGTGCTTTTATCATCTTATTTCCAGTTTAATGGTGAATTTTATGAGAAGATTGATAGTTACTAAAAATTTGCGGGTTTCCAGCCGCGTCGGGTGGTTAAAATCCCACGGGCTTTCGACCGAGCTCTCCCCGGTCATTCTCAAGTGGTAAGACTGACTGCTGTGTCGTCGTGGCCGCGTCGTTATACAGCCGCACTGCTGGCTGTGACGTCACTGGTGCTCTCTTCCACGTCATATATGATCATGTTTTCATACCGCGTTCATCGCGCCCGTTTTAACATCGCGATAGCCGGGTCCCTGGCTGTGCTGAGTTGCAAACATCCGCCATTGTTGATGGTGTCTTCAGCGTTTTTTATTTCAATAGCTTCTTTTATGACGCTATCGCAAAATCCCTCCGCTTTCATAACGACAGATGTTTCGTCGAATAGAATTCGGTGTCCATTTTCTAAGGCGTGTTCTTCCACGGCTGATTTTTCTGGATAGCGTAGGTGTAAGCACCTCTCGTGTTCCTTTTCCGACGTTGCTCTACCATGCGTACTGTTTGGCCGACGTAGTAACAGCCACACTGACATGGTATCTTGTACACTCCAGGCGTTCTTAGCCCTAGGTAGTCCATCACAGGCCTTATGAGCTGACGAATTTTTGCTGGGGGCCTGAACACCGATGAAATGTTATATCTCTTCAGGAGTCGGCTAATCTTTCCCGACACTGTACCACAGAAAGGCTAAAACACAAGTTTCTTGCTTTCTTCTTCGGTGGTGTTCTCTTCTCTGTTGGTGTGTTTCTTGCGTGTCAAGCCAGATATAGCCTGGACACCTGTCCGTGGCTGTACCCGTTTTCCCGGAAGACGTTTCGGAGGTGGCTCAGTTCTAGTGGCAGATTTGCTGCGCCTGGGACGACTTTAGCACGATGGACGAGGGTATTCAGAACGCCACGTTTTTGTGCCGGATGGTGGTGGCTGAGAGCGTGCAGATACTGATCTGTGTGTGTGTGTGTGTGTGTGTGTGTGTGTGTGTGTGTGTGTGTGTGTGTGTGTGTGTGTGTGTCTCCGTTTTCTGTAGACACTGTGGCTGAGGGGCCCCTTGGTTTTCCGTCGAATGAGGACGTGAAGCAAGGGCAATGTACCCTCTGTCTCGACTTACATCTTACACTTGATGTGGCCGTGAATGCTGTTCAGGTGTTCCAAAAGTTCACGACCATGGGGCTACATGATGAAAGTGTCATCGACGTAACGCTAAAAGCAACTTGGTTTAGCTGGAGCCTTGTCCAAGGCGAAGTCTTCAAATTTTGCCATAAAAAGTTTGGCTATGGATGGAGCCAGAGGGCTTCCCATAGCCACGCCGTCCAACTGGACGAAATACTGGCCGCCATGTAGGAAGTACGACTATGTCACTGTGTGCTTAAACAGTCCCACAATTGTGCTATCAGATAATTGGAAGAGGAGATCTATACAGTCTTTGACCGGAACACGTGTAAACAGGGAGACCACACCAAAACTAACCATCATATCTCCTTGACTAAGACGCAGTTGTTTAATTCTGTTGAGAAAGTCGACGGTGTTCTTGATGTGATGCACACAACGACCCACATGCGGTGCAAGGAGGCTGGTCAGGTGTTCTGCCAGTCTATAAGTGGGTGACCCAATGGTGTTCACAATGGGACGAAGAGGAGAATCCGGTTGTGGATTTCTGGTAGTCCAGAAAGCGTAGGTGGTCTTGGCGCCTGAGGGAGGATAGTCTTAATAACGCCCTCTTCCAGCATTTACTGTTTTGGAAGCTCTGATGTCTTCCTCATTATTCTTGACGTCGGGTCCCGTGGCAGTTAACGCTATATATCCTCTTCAAGCATTAACTGAATTTTGGCATCGTAGTCAGCTTTATTTACAATGACGGATGCATTGCCCTTGTCGACTGGCAGAACCACGATGAGTGCGTCGTTGCGGAGTGCGTGAAGACCATTGCGTTTAGCCCTAGTCAAGTTAGACCTCGGTGGTTTAGATTTTGAAATGATGCGACACGTTTCGCGATGAATTTCGTCAGCATTCTCACTAGGCATCTTACGGATTGTTTGTTCAACCCCACTTATATCATCACAGACAGGGATGCTCTGAAGCGCTGGTGCGAAGTTAATACCCTTCTTAAGCGCCGAAATGGCACCCGCATCGACCTCTTTCTTCGTCATATTGATGACAGTTCCTTCTGTTGATTTCCGTTCTGCACCGTGTTGTTGTTAAGAAATCCGCGCGAACTACCCTTTCTGTTTCTCTGTGGCCTTCTTTTGCTGTGGTGGCCGCGTCGACCCACTCAAAATCTAATTGTGAGAGTACCTCTGTCAACTGCAGATGTATAGCCAGCAGTTCGCGACCTTTTAAATCCAGCTGCCTCCTAGTGAAGTGTATCGTTTCCCGCAGCAGGGCAGAGCTGGCTGAACGGTAGATTCACCTGGCTGCCGAGGTAAATCGTGGAATCGCGTTCTCATCTCGACAGCGTAGCAGGAAGGCTAGAGAGCTTAACAGGTTAGCCTTCTTCCCAAGCAGGTTCCCTAGGCGCCACGTTCCCCCCCCCCCCCCCCCCCCCCCTCCCGTAGAGGTACGCCATGTATGAATGCGTGGTTTCGTGGCGATATGAATTAATAAGATTTTCTCGGGCTTCCAGCCGCGTCAGGTGGTTATAATCCAACGAACTTTCGACCGAGCTCTCCTCGGCCACATCAAGTTTACGATGGAAGTCGAGACAGATGATGCACTGCCCTTGCTTGACGTACTCGTTCGACGGAAAACCAACGGGCACCTCAGCCACAGTGCCCGCAGGAAACCTACACACACAGATCGGTAACTCAGCCACCACCATCCGGCACAAAAAGTGGCCTTCTGAATACCCTCGTCCATTGTGCTAAAGTCGTCCCAGACGCAGCAAGTCTGCCACTAGAACTGAGCCACCTCCGAAACGTCTTCCGGGAAAACGGTTACAGCCACGGACAGGTATCACAGGCTATATCTGGCGCGACACGCAAAAAAACAAACTAAGAGAGGTGAGAACACCACCGAAGAAGCAAACAAGAAACTTGTGTTTTAGCCTTTCTGTGGTACAGTGTCGGGAAAGATTAGCCGGCTCCTGAAGAGATATAACATTTCATCGGTGTTCAGGTCCCCAGCAAAAGTTCGTCAGCTCATGAGGCCTGTGAAGGACGATCTAGATCTTAGAACGCTTAGAGTGTACAAGATACCATGTCAGTGTGGCTGTTACTACGTCAGCCAAACAGTACGCATGGTAGAGCAAAGTCGGGAAGGAACACGAGAGGTGCTTACACCTACGCTATCCAGAAAATTCAGCCATGGAAGAACACGCCTTAGAAAGTGGACATCGAATTCTATTCGACGAAACATGTCGATATGAGGGAGGGATTTTGCGATAGCATCATAAAAGAAGCTATTGAAATAAAAACCGCTGAAAACACCATCAACAAAGACGGAACCCGACTATCGCGATGTTAAAACGGGCGCGACGGACGCGGAATGAAAACATAACTATATACAGTGTGTTACAAAAAGGGACGCCAAATTTCAGGAAATATTCCTCACACACAAATAAAGAAAAGATGTTATGTGGAGATGTGTCCGGAAACGCTCAATTTCCATGTTAGAGCTCATTTTAGTTACGTCAGTATGTACCCTACTTCCTCTATTCACCTCCAGTTGGCAAAATAGAAGGAAGGTAATGTTGACTTCGATGTTTGTGTTGACATGCGACTCATTGCTCTACAGTACTACCATCAAGCACATTAGTACGTAGCATCAACAGGTTAGTGTTCATCACGAACGTGGTTTTGCAGTCAGTGCAATGTTTACAAATGCGGAGTTGGCAGATGCCCATTTGATGTATGGATTAGCACGGGGTAATAACCGTGGCGAGGTATGTTTGTATCGAGACAGATTTCCGGAACGAAGGTGTCCCGACAGGATGACGTTCGAAGCAATTGATCGGCGTCTTAGGGAGCACGGAACATTCCAGCCTATGACTCGCGACTGGTGAAGACCGAGAACGACGAGGACACCCACAATGGACGAGATAATTCTTCGTGCAGTTGACGATAACCCTAATGTCAGCGTCAGAGAAGTTGCTGCTGTACAAGGTAACGTTGACCACGTCACTGTATGGAGGGTGCTGCGGGAGAACCAGTTGATTCCGTACCATATACAGCGTGTGCAGGCACTATCAGCAGCTGATTGGCCTCTACGGGTACACTTCTGCGAATGGTTCATCCAACAATGTGTCAATCCTCATTTTAGTGCAGATGTTCTCTTTACGGATGAGGCTTCATTCCAACGTGATCAAATTGTAAATTTTCAGAATCAACATGTGTGGGCTGACGAGAATCCGCACGCATTTGTGCAATCACGTCATCACCACAGATTTTCTGTGAACGTTTGGGCAGGCATTATTTGTCGGTGATGTCTTGATTGGGCCCCATGTTCTTCCACCAACGCTCAATGGAGCACGTAAATATGATTTCATACGGGATACCCTACCTGTGCTGCTAGAACATGTGCCTTTACAAGTACGACACAACATGTGGTTCATGCACGATGTAGCTCCTATACATTTCAGTCGAAGGGTTCATGTGCTTCTCAACAACAGATTCGGTGACCGATGGACTGGTAGAGGCGGACCAATTCCATGACCTCCACTCTCTACTGACCTCAACCCTCTTGACTTTCATTTATGGGGGCATTTGGAAGCTCTTGTCTACGCAACCCCGGTACCAAACGTAGAGACTCTTCGTGCTCGTATTGTGGACGGCTGTGACACAATACACCATCCTCCAGGGCTGCATCAGCGCATCAGGGATTCCATGCGACGGAGGGTGGATGCATGTATCCTCGCTAACGGAGGACATTTTGAACATTTCCTGTAACAAAGTGTTTGAAGTCACGCTGGTACGTTCTGTTGATGTGTGTTTCCATTCCATGATTAATGTGATTTGAAGAGAAGTAATAAAATGAGCTCTAACATGGAGTTAAGCGTTTCCGGACACATGTCCACATAACATCTTTTCTTTATTTGTGTGAGGAATGTTTCCTGAAAGTTTCCCGTACCTTTTTGCAACACTCTGTTTGTCGAGGAAGAGAGCACCAGTGACGTCACAGCTAGCAGTGCGGCTGTATAACGACGCGGCCACGTCGACACAGCAGTCAGTCTTACCACTTGACAATGACCGGGGAGAGCTCGGTCGGAAGCTCGTGCGATTTTAACCGCTGGAAGCCTGAGAATATTTTATTAATTCATATCGCCGAGAAACCATGCATTCATACAAGACCGATGGTGTTGTCATGGGACGCCCCCTCTACCCTCTGGTAGCTAATTTATTCATGGAAGACTTCGAGGACAAGGCACTGGACTCAGCAAGTTTTAAACCAACGGTCTCCTGGAGGTACGTGGACGACACATTTGTGGTATCGCCGCACGGGATGAATGAATTACATCGATTTCTTGAGCATTAGAATTCCATCCATTCTAGTATCAAATTTACTATGGAAATATAAAAAAACGTCTACCTCCCATTTTTGGATGTTGTCGCTCGCCGTAAAGTTGATGGCACATTAGGACACGCCGTATACCGGAAACCAACGTATACAAATCTATATGTTCATGCCAGTAGCTGCCATCACCCTTCACAGACCGTATGTGTTCTTAAGACCTTAGTGCATAGGGCACACTGTATTTCCGATAAAGACAATTTGCAACAAGAGCTCACATACCTTAAGAGCATTTTTAAATCGAATGGATTTTCTCCGCAACAAATTTGTAGAGCATTCAATGTAAAACCTAGGAAGAAGATAGTAATTCTTTCAAATCTAGTACTTTTTTGCCGATGTGGGTGTATTCCTGAGAAATTCTGTGTTGTGGTGGTCTTTCACCCCCCCCCCCCCCCATCCCCCCCAACGAAGACTGCTGCAGCTTTACTCTGTGAAGGACGATTTACAGCTTCGTAAAGCGGGTGTGTATCAGATTTATAGCGGAAATTGTGAGAAATCGTACAGAGATCAAACAACACGCACCGTTCATGAGAGATGTGTAGAGCATCGAAGATACAAACGCTTATTACAGCCAGACAAGTCAGCTGTGGCCGAACATTGTCTTGGTACAGGTCATTCCATGAATTACAGTGATGTGAATATTTTAACATCCACGTCTTCCTTTTGGGAATCTCCCGTCAAGGTATAGAGATTAGAGCAGCTAATAATTTAATAAACAGAGATAATTGTTTTAATTTGGACAAAGCATGGAATCCGGCTCTTGGGGTAATTGAACTGCAGAGAAGTCGTCACGGTGTCACCGCCGCCGCTCATACATCGATAAGCGAATCAAATGTCTGTACGCCTTCGCCACAGGCGGTGCATGTATAAGCGTATTTCTTTGCCGCCGACCAACATCTCTCACTCGCATGCGCAGTACCGCCGCGGTGGAGCATCTAAGGCCGCGCTTGGCATCTTGTCGTCAGTCTTATGACTCACTCTGAGGATGGCCGGACGATACGCGGCCGAAATATCAGCGGAGGAAATTTTATTTGCGCGGCTGCGTGCCCAAAATTTAATGGACTGTTCATTACGCCGCGAGAAATTGAAAATGGACAGTGGTTATGAAGTTTTTTAAGTGAGAAACTGAGGAAAAATAGGGAGGAAACGTTTATGAAAAAGCACATCGCCGATTCAAAAATGAGCTTGTAATGTCTTCACTTACGTTGTACTATATCCCACAGTATGTCTCGTTTCACCAGCTATCGATGCCCCTTAATAATTACATTGTTTCATCGTATAATGCGGTCAATAATTAAGTTTTGCATGTTAACCATACGGCAAAGCACTCTTCTCTTTGCGTGCTGTCATTTGCGAAAATCTTGTTTCCATATCTCAAACCGTTTGAGATGTGAGGAATGTTGAGAATATCTCATTCTAGCTTTTTCGCTGGCTCGGACGGTTGCAGATGAGTGCGCTACATCAGATTAATTTTTCCGTCATTGGTGACTGAGACTTCCACCAAAGTCTAAAGAAAAATTCATTATCTCAGCTGAATTTTATACGCGGCAACATATTATGTAATGTGTACCAAACGCAAAATCTTAGCAACCCCTATTTTCTATTTTAAGCTTTTTCGTATTTCATGCAGTGTCTTACTTAAATCGAAGTACCATAATAACTGTCACCATTAACGAAATGATGGGCACGTCACACGAAGCTGGCATATAAAGCTATAAGTAGGGAAAAAAGATTTTTTTTTTTTTTTTTACGGAATAGTATCTGTAAAATCGTTTGAGGAAGAACGCAGGGCGTGTGGCTCGCTTCTGCCATCGCAGTGTGTCGCCAGCCGGCTGGAAGTGGCCAGACAAGGTCGGCCCCGCCTAAAGAAACAAATGAAATCGCTCAGTAACTGTTCCCTGCGCATCGGCCACTGTATCCAGCACGGATTCCACCATCTGCCACAGCATATTACACGGCTTGCAAGGTATAGGGTAGATGTGGACCAGTGATTTTCCACAGCTGCCACTTTGCTCTGTATGTAAGTAAAGATTTTACAGCGGGTTTGTCGTTCAGAAATCGCATTTGAGTGTTGTTTGTTTGTGGGAAGACTGTGTGACACCTTGTGTACGAAGGGGAAACGTCTACCAGCACGTACCAAAGTCCGAGACTGCAGTTTGTCGTTACGCTGCTCGCGCTGTCACGTGAATACGGTGCCTATCGGTTCGCGAGGGTCACGTAGGCTGTTAATGGCCCTACGTGACTAGCGCCTGAGAGGCTCGACGTGCTGTTTGGTTGGCTGTGCAGGACCACACAGACACACCAGGTTCCCTGTGTCATGGAACGCAGCGAGCTCACTGGTGGCCAGAAGAGCGCCCTCACGGACAGTGCGGCGACGTCCAGCGACAACTGCTGTCGAAGCCCACATCGACGCGGCAGGAGACCGAGGCGGTCGACAGTGGAACTCCCAACAAGGAGACTGGACATACCAAAGTGGCACTATGTCGTCTTTGCAAACGAGTCCCAGTCCTGTGTACAACATCACATTGGACGTATCCATGCATGCAAGCTCTGAGGAGGACGAACGTTGCCAGACTGCTTTCGTCATCTTCTCATGGGCTCATCATCTGAATTGTTGGTATGGGGTACCACTGGGTAAATAAGATGATCGCGTCTTGTCCACACAGATGGTAATTTGCACTGTACCTATCACATTTCTGGCGCCTTAAGGACGGTGGCTATGACCCTTCTCCGAGATCTTCGTGACATTATCTTTCAACACATTACACCAACATCGCATGTTGCCCATGCTGTGCTGACCTGTGCCGCACACCGGAGTATATTTACCGAAATTATGGCCAAAATGGCAAAAATGGACGTTTGGTCAACTATTGTAGCAAGTACATGAAAGGTTCTCGGTTCACTTGCCTCGTCAAATTTTCAGAAAATTCCACGCTTTCGATGATACCCTCCACCATCGTCGTCAGGGACTAAAACTGTCGTGAACTGGCAAGGTTCCCTCTTTCATACTCATAGGAAGGCATCTGATTTGGTGGATTACGTCACCGTGTAGCATACAGATGTGTTGCCCCCCTACGTAGATAGATTTTGCTTGCAATCGAGCGCTGCATGCAGCACCATCTATCGCATCAGGCTGTGAACTGCGAGAAGTAAGAAAATAAACCAACGTGCAATTGAAAAGAACTTTGCGAGAGGCCTGGGACAATCACCTGCTGTGATCGGTAAAATTAGACAAGTGAACGTAGCAGAACCAACCTAGATTAAACATACTAACATACACTTCTCAATACGCACATATATAACACAGTACATAGCTATAATTAGTTTGAAGGCGCATTTAAAAATTGCGAGAAAAGTATGGCAAACTAACTACATATGGAACAATCACACACGTGACGAGCAATTCGGTGCCCTAGTAGAAGCAGTCCTGTCATCACGTCACCAGTAAAATCGGTACAGCAAATTAAGGGTATCACACGAATCTACTTTGAAATTTTCAAGTACAAAAGGTTAAAAACTAGTGGAAAGTGGCATGGTACAAACTGAAAGACAGGCAGACAAACTAACAAATGCATGCCGAGTCATCCCAGGCCAATCTCTATGGACGGCAGTGGAGTAGTTTAGGGGTATTCACAACTACAGTTAACCTAGTAGTGAAAGGGAGTGCTTTAAAGGTTTGAAACTATCAAAAATAATTTTGGCCAGGATTTCGGTACATGTAATCCACTGTTGGTTGGTTGAATTGTTGGAGGGCACCAAACAGCAAGGCCATCGGTCCCTCACATTATGGAAGGATGGGGAAGGAAGGTGGCTATGCCCTTTCAGAGGAACCATCCCGGCATTTGCCTGAAGCGATTTGGGGAAATCACCGAAAACCTAAATCAGGATGGCGGAATGGGTTTGAACCGTCGTTCTCCCTAACTAGAGTCCAGTGTGGTAACCACTGCGCCACCACGCTCAGTATATAATCCTCTTTGCGTCGATACAGAGCGTTCCAGACTGTTGCTTTAAACAGACACCAGAAACACTGGCTACGAACTGTGCAGAGACAGCCACAACAGGGGGTGAAACCCGTGTAGAGGCTACACGTAACACGACTTCGGTTCGCTGTCAGGCCACTTGCAGTGCTGCAAGTTTATTAATGCATCATGTCGCTTTCTTATTGGATGATCGTTAGGTTCTGTGTTTGTTTTCGTTCCGTAGTGAACGGAACTTAACAGAAGCTCGTTTCAAATCATTGTGCTTCTCATTCCTTATTGTGTGCTTTGCACTCTTTGAGTTACGTTGTAAGTATGTTGCTCATATTCTGATTGAGCTCTGTTGACATCAGTAATACTGGGTCGGGTAAATGGGTCCATATTTGGTTGTTGTTCATATAAAACAGAAGTTGGTTTCTTCACATGATGTTCTGAGATTTATGATTTTTGTTACCACTTACGAATCTGTGTGTTAACTACGCGATTTAGACAATTGTTAAGAACGCCGCTTTTATTATACTTTATGTGGTGGCACCGCCAGACACCACACTTGCTAGGTGGTAGCCTTTAAATCGGCCGCGGTCCGGTAGTATACGTCGGACCCGCGTGTCGCCACTATCAGTGATTGCTTACCGAGCGCCGCCACACGGCAGGTATAGTCTAGAGACTCCCTAGCACTCGCCCCAGTTGTACAGCCGACTTTGCTAGCGATGGTTTACTGTCTACATACGCTCTCATTTGCAGAGGCGACAGTTTAGCATAGCCTTCAGCTACGTCATTTGGTACGACCTAGCAAGGCGCCATATTCAGTTAATATGAATGTATTCTGAACAGATAATACTGTGAATCATGTACCGTCAAGAGCGACGTTCATCATTAATGGATTAAAGTTAAGTATCAAAATAATTACGTCCGCTTTCTGAATTCTAATTCCTTGTCATGTTCCAGATCTGACGTTAGTATAGTTCTTTCCTCCTCACGCCAGCCTGCGTGAGCTAAAACGCGTGCATTTCGGCCTCCTCTTGTAACACGGTGTTGGCTCTTCTGCCAACACAACACTTTATATCTGTTTACATACGTGTCCTGTACTTTCACGCTTTTAATGAAGAACTCCATCTTATCGGGTGTCGACAGTATTGCAACTCCACATTATTACATCTGTTGCGGAACTTGTATCTAATTCTGCATTGAGTGCTGTTGCTTCTCGTCACTGGATGCCATGCGTTTCGCAATGGCTCGAAGAGTGTCGATGTAGGTGTAGATGTCTGTTTCGTAGTCTCAGTAACTAGCAAATGTTTTCACACGTTAGTAACAGGCAGTGCAGATAGTGCATTTTAGCAGAAGTCAATGAAAATTTTGGTGGAGTACGAAAAACGAATGGGAACAAAAATAACAAAGGATACGAAGAGTACACTAACAATGGATTTCAATCGAGGTTCTTAAGCTGTAACAAAAATACGTGAGTCTGCAGAACACCGCGATACAAAACTAGCGTCCTTTAGCATGCAACAAAAACAAATACAGAAGCATTTAGTTCACCCTATAATACGGATGTCAGCAAAAATTAAACAGAATACGAGCAACGTATTTGCAATGCAATTCAAAGACTGCAATACACATAGAGAGGTCCTCAAGTGGTTTGAATGGCTGTGAGCACTATGGGACTTAACATCTGAGGTCACCAGTCTCCTAAAACTACTTAAACCTAACCAACCTAAGGCCATCACACACATCCATGCCCGAGGCAGGATTCGAACCTGCCACCGTAGCGGTCGCGCGGTAGAGATGTCTTAATCGGGAACATAATTTCAACTCGATTACAGCCAAACGGTAGAAATTGCATTATTGGGTTTTAAAATAAATGCACTTTGTCACCAGACCCACTCATATAAATGAAAAATATTATCATATAGTACTCGCATTTTGCAGAGCAAGAATACAGATTATCACGTCATATTTCCCCGAATTCAAAGTTCACCGCCAGGGCATTTGGAGCGCTAGTGTCGGTCTCTGCGACCGTACCTTAACATAGTCGCTACTCTTGTGATATTTTGGTATTCTGTGTGGCGGATCACCACCCTCGATTCAGTACGATACAGAGTCGTATCAGCGTGGAATGCCTCGCGGCACCCCTGTCTGTCACACGAGCTTAGTTCGACTCGATGTGCTGCCGCTTGTCACTGCCTGATGTAGCTTCACTGTCTATTATTCTGAATGAACAAAAAATTAAGTACTCTAACTAGAAGAGAAACCAGGCATTGAGCAAGTATTTATTTCTTCTAGTCTTCCGTTATACCATCTCTTCCTCCCGCTTCACTCTGTCCACCTACTTCCCCCCTTTCTCTAGCCATCCTCTCTCTCTCTTTATCCACTCTTCTCTCCCGTCCCTCCTTTATCCACGGCCTCCACACCTCCCCTGTCTCTTGCCATCTCGTCCTCTCCCCTCTCTCTGTCCATTTCCTCTCTTCTGCTGTCCATGTCCTCCTCCTCCTCCTCCTCCCCTCGTCCCTCTCCACGCTATCACGCTCACCCCAGCAGGAAGCTGGTGGTTTTTAGCTCTTCATTCTAGACAGCGACTAATATGTGTGCCAAATATGACTGAAGTCGTTCCAAGGATTAGGATGAGAATTTTACCGCTAGTTTGCTCGTATACGTACACGTCACCTAATTTCAGACAAATTTCGATCATATTTGTATACATATTTCACCTGTATGCCTAGCGAATTTTCACCCTGCTGTTGTGTTTTCATATAGCTAAATGTTTATGACGTCGTATATCCTGAAATATGTGTTGTACAAAAAGATAATTTTCCAGGTAGATCCAGCAGTATACGTGGCCACTATCTGCGAAATGCGTTGTGAACACAGTTGGCAGTAAAGAGGTAATAAATTAAAACGTCACACATCATCTGACAGTTTCTCGCGCATCTCACTGTTTATGACGTAATATCTCTTGAACTATTTGTTATAAAATTATATATTTTTGTAGGTACGTTGAGCGGCATATATGGATGATGTTTGCGACTAGAGTTGGTTTCAAATAAGTGATAAATTGAAACGTCATGCATAATCTGAACGTTTTTCACTCATGGTTCAGGAGACATGTCAAATACTGAGATGAGTTGTAGAATTATATATTGTAGGTACATTCAGCGACAAATGTGGATATTGTCTGTAAAAAATGTTGCAAATAGAATAAGTAGCAACTAAGTAATAGATTTAAACGTCTTACATGATATGGTAGTTTTCCACGCAGTCAGTGTTTATGAAGTCTTGTCGCCACCATACTTGCTCCGGACACTGCGAGAGGGCTGTACAAGCAATGATCACACGCACGGCACAGCGGACACACCAGGAACCGCGGTGTTGGCCGTCGAATGGCGCCACCTGCGCAGCATTTGTGCACCGCCGCCGTCAGTGTCAGCCATTTTGCCGTGGCATACGGAGCTCCATCGCAGTCTTTAACACTGGTAGCATGCCGCGACAGCGTGGACGTGAACCGTATGTGCAGTTGACGGACTTTGGGCGAGGGCGTATAGTGGGCATGCGGGAGGCCGGGTGGACGTACCGCCGAATTGCTCAACACGTGGGGCGTGAGGTCTCCACGGTACATCGATGTTGTTGCCAGTGGTCGGCGGAAGGTGCACGTGCCCGTCGACATGGGACCGGACCGCAGCGACGCACGGATGCACGCCAAGACCGTAGGATCCTACGCAGTGCCGTAGGGGACCGCACCGCCACTTCCAAGCAAATTAGGGACACTGTTGCTCCTGGGGTATCGGCGAGGACCATTCGCAACCGTCTCCATGAAGCTGGGCTACGGTCCCGTACACCGTTAGGCCGTCTTCCGCTCACGCCCCAACATCGTGCAGCCCGCCTCCAGTGGTGTCACGACAGGCGTGAATGGAGGGACGAATGGAGACGTGTCGTCTTCAGCGATGAGAGTCGCTTCTGCCTTGGTGCCAATGATGGTCGTATGCGTGTTTGGTGCCGTGCAGGTGAGCGCCACAATCAGGACTGCATACGACCGAGGCACACAGGGCCAACACCCGGCATCATGGTGTAGGAAGCGATCTCCTACACTGGCCGTACACCTCTAGTGATCGTCGAGGGGACACTGAATATTGCACAGTACATCCAAACCGTCATCGAACCCATCGTTCTGCCATTCCTAGACCAGCAAGGGAACTTGCTGTTCCAACAGGACAATGCAAGTCCGCATGTATCCCGATCGACCCAACGTACTCTAGAAGGTGTAAGTGAACTACCCTGGCCAGCATGATCTCCGGATCTGTTCCCCATTGAGCATGTTTGGGACTGGATTAAGCGTCGTCTCACGCGGTCTGCACGTCCAGCACGAACGCTGGTCCAACTGAGGCGCCAGGTGGAAATGGCATGGCAAGCCGTTCCACAGGACTACATCCAGCATCTCTACGATCGTCTCCATGGGAGAATAGCAGCCTGCATTGCTGCGAAAGGTGGATATACACTGTACTGGTGCCGACATTGTGCATGCTCTGTTGCCTATGTCGATGTGCTTGTGGTTCTGTCAGTGTGATCATGTAATGTATCTGAGCCCAGGAATGTGTCAATAAAGTTTCCCCTTCCTGGGACAATGAATTCACGGTGTTCTTATTTCAATTTCCAGGAGTGTAAATGTCGTTCCACGATGTAATTTTCTGCTACATTCAGAGCTATAGGCGAATACTGTCTGCATAAAAAATTTGCCACGAAAACGTTAGCAACAAATACCCAATTAATTAAAACGTCACTTGCCAAGTGAACAGCAACACTGTAGTAAGCGACATTTTTTTTTGTTTTCATCAGTTTTTGGTGTTATGAGAGAGAAAAAGTTTCCTAAAGATTTGAAATTATGTGTCAAGTTTATTGCAAGTCTGTAAGTGATCTGAGCTACAACTGCTGGATGACTGAAGAGTGGGTGTTCTCGATCGTGGGCTGCGCTGGTTTTGCACTCCCATCCCCCACCCCCACCCCTTGTGGTCCTTACCACCACAGTGCTCCTTTCCACTCAGTAAATGATACGTGCACCAAGTTTGGTTGAAATTCGTCCTGTGGTTTAGGCAGGTGTGTTTAACGAACATACATACATACACATATACATACAAACATGTATATAATTTGTGTGAAGTACACAGTGAGAAGATTTAGTTATTTACTGTCCTTCCAGTGCAGTTTTAACACTCGCAATACCAAGCCATTTTCAGTAACATGTATTACCAAAGAGAGGGGGGCGGGGGGCTACTTTGTACCCACCGTAAAGAATTTATAAAATAAAAACGTCTCATTAATTGTTTTTAAATTGCGTTAATAGCATACTTTTGAAAGATCTATTGAACATAGTCAGGATCCAGTACCTCAATATGTCTTATAAAATGCATTTTTGAAAACAGTTTTAACCTTTCACTTACATCACTTTTAAGTTAAGTAAGTCTAATTATCTTGAGAAAAATTAGTAGTAAAAGTCGTTAAAATACTATTGAAGTGCACTTTACTATAATTAAAATAGTTACAAATACCTGAGGTAATATAGAAATATATGTTATGTACATAACATAGTGTCGTGAGAGTAATTATTCACGACTTTCTTGGGCTTGGAACATACAACAGTTTTTTGCTGTTTTGCACATATGTACCTCTTACAATTGTGGCAGACTATTATTGTTTTGTTCACTTTGTTGTACTTTTCTGCTTTTGAAAGGCTTTCACTAACACACAAAAGACATCTACCTTTACCTCCATGAGCTTCCTTTGCACCGTAGTCCTGCTGGATTTTCCTCTGAGAATACCCTCCATTCTTGAAACTACAGGCTTTGGCAGTCCAGAAATATTTTAGCCCTTTCTTCAGTGTATGGTTTCGCGAGCTGTAGTCCAAGTTCTTGAAGAATAAGTCGTCACTTACTAGGTTCTTCTTATCCCAGTCCGGCAAGTTCAACAAAAATAGTGTAGACCTATTCACCACTGCTATGTACACAAGAGTACAGAAAAGAGATAGCGCCCACCTTCTTGTAGCCCTCTTAGTTGAATATTTCCTCACCATTTGATCTATCGTGTCAACGCCACCTTTAGTCTCATTATAGTATAAATTTATGATCAGATGATAGAAATAGCAGATTTCTTTTGGGTTTTTACGGGGGATACAATTGTGATTGGAATATTTCCAACACTAATATGTAATTGTCGTCTTGAGATGTCTCTCAGTTCTTGAGGTATGTGTTTCCAATTAGCTTGTAATGTTCCCACGAGAGTCAGCTTGTGATTCCTCTATAGATCTTCGGCCAAATCAATTGAAGTGTAATATCTATATGTGGTGACCTTTCTCACTGAATTATGTATAGGAACTTTCAGGCGTTTGACCACAGCTGCAGCGGAATTTGAGTGCTGTGTACCATTATTTCTTTTCCCAGCATAAGGCTCCGTGCAGATAACATATCTGGTTTTAGCGTCTGTGAGCATGCGTGTAAGTACACCGTATTTACCATGCTTTTCCTTCACGAAGACCTTGACGGGACACCTGCCACGGAACAATGGAAACTTTTTATCAATAACAGTGTGCATCCCAACAGAATAATATTTTGGACAAAATTCATTCTTTTTATCAAAAACTTCTTGTATTGCAGCAAACTTATCACGTTTATTGCGATCGCTTCGTGACTCTCTGTGATCAAATCTTATTACTTTAGTAAGCTGCTCGAATCTGGTACGACTTGTAGCAGTATAAACAAACATTCCTTAAGTATAGAACCATAAATCTATAAATGATGACTTACTGTCGTTTACCTTCCCCATTATAATAAATAGTCCTATATACGCTATGAACGCAGGTCTGTCTGTCTGTCTGTCTGTCTGTCTTGGGTATTTTCTGCCTCAATGCTTCTTGATTGGTATGCTTTATTATGATGTTGACAATTTCTGGAGACAAAAACTCTTCAAATATGTCTGTTATTGTTCCTAGTTTACCTTCGTCTCTTATGCCTTCTCTTTCTTTCACTGTGTTTTCTGCTACTCGTCTTCTAATTTGAGGTGGTTTGGAGGTATAAATTTTTCCAGTGCTTGTAATATCCTTGTCACTAACCTCGCAAACTGCGACGTCATCAGTTTCAGGTACCCAGAGTTCATCATCAGCTTCTGTAAGTGCTCTATCACTGTCCACATCCTAGCGCACAACACAATCCTCTTCAGGTCCACTCACTACAGCTTCAGTTTGATCAGATTCCATTTGAGAAGCCGTAGCTTCTTCCAAAATCTGTGATATTTCTCCATCAGTAAGTGAATGTCGACAAGTTTTGAAGCACAGTTGTATTAAGACTGAACTAAGTGCCACTGAACAGGAAACAATAAAGAAACAAAGGGAAATGAATCATTGTTGGGACCATTGTTGCTATCAGTCCAGAGAAATATAATTTCCATGTGTTCTAAGGTCATATAATGCTGTTATTTGTGGAGTAAGACAAACATTGTGGAAGTCTCATCTACTACCAAGCGGGTAAGACATTATGACCACCTCCCTTCAACTTAAAATTTCGGATTAAGCTTAAACGAAAAATGTAAAACAATCATAAAATCTGTAAGAAGATTTCATCAAAGACAACAAACATTTTTTACAAAACTTAAGAAAATAAAGTACCCGAGTAGATTTCAATATTTTCAAAAGGTGGGTACAAAGTACCCCCCCCCCCCCCCCTGGTAATGCGAGTATTGCGAGGGTTACTGGTCAAGACTGTAAGTGATTAGGATTTCCATTACTATATTTGACCGATATACTACTAACTCGCAAAAAAGAAACGATATTGCTCGCATTACTAACGATTTCTTTTAACGAACATTTTCTGAGTGTGTCGTTTTTGACCTGCGATAGCGCCACTACGCCATCACAAAAATTGCATCAAAACTGATAAAGTGGACCAACAATTTCTTGCAAACGTGTTCTTACGCTCTATAGAGAAATTTCAAGTAGCGCTTCTGACACGAAAGAAACGACAATGATGTCCCGATACCGGATACGCTCCGTTGCTGTAACCTGCTCTGAGGCAGACGAGAGGACCTTGCTGAATTGACCTCTGCCACTTCCTTCATACCTACCGCAGTTCAAGGTCAGTGTCGCACGTGTACTTCCTTGCGTACGTATAGTACGACACAGTTCTCAAAAAAGGTTGAAATATCGCCTTTGCTTAATATACTCGGAAGTTCTGTAACCTTCACAGAACTCTTATAGTTATCTTCTTAATATATTCCTCCGCAAGTGAGTGTGCAGCGAAATGATTGGCCCGTGTCACGCACACGGCGCCTTCAACCATACCGCTAGAAAATAGACTGAAGCACCAAAGAAACTGGTATAGGCATGCGTATTCAAACAGAGAGGTATGTAAACAGGGAGAATACGGCGCTGCGGTCGGCAACGCCTACGTAAGACAAGTGTTTCGCGCAGTCGTTAGACCTGTCAAGGCTGCTACAATAGGTCATGATTGTGAGTTTGAACGGGATGTTACTGTCCACGCACGAGCGATGGGACACAGCATCTCCGAGGTAGCGAAGAATTGGGGATTTTCCCGTACGAGGATTTCACGAGGGTACCGTGAATATCAGAAATCCGGCAAAACATATAATTCCCGACATCGCTGTGGCCGGAAAAATATTCGGCAAGAACGGGACCAACGACGACCGAAGAGAATCGTTCAATGTGACAGAAGTGCAGTCCTTCCGAAAATTGCTGCAAATTTCAATGCAGTTGGAATGATATGGACCCCTGATACGTCTAGATACTACTCTGACACGTTCCTAAGCATCCTGTCTGATCACCTGCATCCGTTCACTTTCATTGTGCTTTCCGACGGACGTGGGCAATTTCAGCAGGACAGTGCGACACCCTACACGTCCAGAATTGCCTCAGAGTGGCTCCAGGAACACTTTTCTGAATTTAAACACTTACGTTGGCCACCAAGGTGCGCAGCCACGAAAATTATTGAGCATATCTGGGATGCCTTGCAACGTGCTGTTCAGAAGAGATCTCCACCCCCTCGTATTCTTATGGATTTATGGACAGCCCTGCAGGATTCACAGCGTCAGTTCTCTACCGCATTACTTCAGACGTTAGTAGAGTCCATGCCACGTCGTGTTGCGGCACTTGTGTGTTCGTGGGGGACCTACACGATATTAGGCAGGTGTACCAGTTTCTTTGGCTCTTCAGTGTATATTACCATCGGATTGGCAGTTCTAACATAACATTTGCGTGTGGTACGTGACTCACATTGTCCCTTACATACTCACTTCAACGAGAGACACAACGGGCGTTAGTGACTACTTAAATATGCAACAGTAGTTTTAATAACCAACTTACAACAGAAATAGAAATAATTTTCCTGCAATTTTCTAGAAATTTCTCCCAGTAAAATAGATTAATGGCCGATGTACATGTATTTTGATTGTTTTTTTAAGAAGAGTTGTTATTGCTTGTTTTTCCTGTGAAGAGGAGCCTTTTTCTTGTTGTCTTCCAGAGTAATTTGTAATAACTTCCTTTCTTCGCGTGACGATGTTTAACAATTTTGCGAAGAGGAGTGTTACTTCACAGTTTATTCCATTCTTTTGCATGAAGAAGTTGTTTCTCTGCTTTTCACGAAGTAGCTCACCTTGTACAAAGACCAGGTTATAGTTTTGAGAGGGTTACTTAAGCATTCTGGAAGAGGAATCAGGTCGAATCCTGTGAGGAAAATACCGTTACGAGCTACAAGCCTCCATCAACTTAGGAATTCTTTTATGGTGAGCGTAAGACGGAGCTAAATGGGAAAAGTAAAAAGGAGCGTAGCTGTGATTCGAATCTTGCTAGTAGCAATGTCTATTTTTAGTATTTATGTTTCACATTTATTAACAAATGAAAATGTTATTAACTGACATTATCTCATAGTCTTTAATGATAATAAAATCTCTCCATTTCGAATTACTGACCGCGTAAAAATTTGATATAGAGAGGCGAAACGCGTTTATTAAATAAGAAAGTTGTACATCAACAACGCAGTTCAATCTCTAGAAATGAAAATAGGGTTTATTTTGTATCTGATGTTTCGCATTTTTGTACCCAATAAATTTTAAAAAGGACGTTATTTTTATTAAAAAATGTGATTCGATACTTGATAATAAACGTTTCCATATTATCATAAATTCGGTATTTAAATAAAAGTAAAAGTGAATGCTAATAGCGAAATTCGAACTAACGATTTTACGCTTACAGGCCTCTACGAAATGGCTCTGAGCACTGTGGGACTTAACATCTGAGGTCATCAGTCCCTTAGAACTTGGGTTAGTTGGTTTTAAGTAGTTCTAAGGACATTACACACATACATGGCCAATGCCTTTACACTATGCATTTCAATGCCAGTGAATACGTTAATGGTAATAAATTTTTTGTACGATACTTAATAATGAAGAGAATTCTTATGATATTCAAGAGCGACATATTCGAGGTGTTTCTTATTTAATTGTGTCGTATTTCGTTAGAATGATGCTATCCCAACACAAACCTTAATATCCCGTTACGCCAGTGCTATGCAGCCTTCCTTACTTCTTTGCCTCTGGAGGTTTACAGGAAGTACAAAGTGTCTGAGAACCATGGCGCCCTGATTGCTTCCCACTCTTCAGCTCTAAGGCGTGCAGGGCTGCAGTGCTGCCTGTGACTTCCAATGTGCACTCACATTAATATGACCATCTGTCGGATGACTTTGCGGCTAAGAGTGCTGGGAGACGCGTGGGAAGAGAGTCGCTGAGGTTCTGGAAGGTACCGGCAGGGATGTGGAGCCGTGCCAAGTCTACAGCCGTGGCCAGCCTGGCTACTTGTCTCAGCTGAGCAAGCATGGAACGAGCAGCCCCATCCAGCCACTCTTTGAAACCACTCGTACACTGTGAGCTGTGTGACTCGTTGCATTGTCCTGCTGGTAGTTGCCATCGCGCTTAGGAAAAACAAACTGCATGTAGAGGTTGACATCGACGCATATTTGTGTTGATCCACTGTGGCTTCCAGAATGACAAGATCATTCAAGGAATTTTGTGTCGTCTTGTTGTCACTGTAGACTTGTACTGTGGGAAGCAAGGAGAGCATGTTGTTTGGTTGCCAGTATCCTCTTCTATAACAAAAGGTGCATGGGTGTATTAACAGGGTTCTTTACTTATAAGAACAAGAAGTTACTTAAGATGGCCGACTTTTACTTCACACAAGACCTGGACTATGCACACTATTCTGATGGCTAGGTACTGACTGTGAGCTAGAGGCTGAGCTAACTGCGATTTCGACTCCCATTAGGCTGTGACTGATGACTCAGTTCGTTGACTCACTGGACGCCTGCTGACTACCCCCCTCTCCACCCCAAATCTGCGGCGGCGATCTAAATACTGGAGGTCGAGAGGGCGCTGGCGGCGCATTGTTTGCGAGTGCGTCTTTGGCCTCTCTCCCGATAGGCTCGCTTGCTCCGGTGACTACAATCAATCTTCTCACAACCTCTGTGTCACCTGCTGTGCTGGCGAGAGCTTATGCCAGCACATTACCTCCCCCCCCCCTCCCCCCGAAATGGCGCACCGTTGCCGTGTAGTGAGGCAGTTAATGACAATGGGGAGGGAGGCAGGACGCTGGACGTAGAGATGAGCGAGGAGCCGTAGCTGTGGAGAATGGCGTGCTTCTGGCTGTACCCTGCCTTCTGGCTTGTGAGGCAACAGCAACGCACTCCAGAAAACTGCTGCCAGGCCGCACATCCAGGCCTAAGGGCGTGTCCTGGGGCAACGAGGGCGACGGCGATGCTGATGCCATGTCCACCTCCATTGGGTCGGCGAGCGGGTACGGTAGGGCGAGGGCGTATCGTCCATCTGTTTCTTGGTGGCACCAGCGGGCATCTGCGAAGGCCGTGCGCCCCTGTGAGGCAGTGAACATGGGGGAAGAAAAGCAGCAGAATGGTGGAGAGATGACACGCACGAATTTGGTTCTGATGGCGGCGGTGCAAACCATTCGAAGCTGCAATCAAATATGTAAAGAGCCAATGCGTTCCTGAACCACGCCTCTTGCACCAGCGCTCACTGTTGCCATAAACAGTACAAAAAAAAAAACAAGATTACGCGGCACGAAGCGGTACCTGCGGCCCATTCGCGGCACCGGGTGCTGTGGTGGGTGTAGCAACTGAAGCACTGACCTATGGCTGCGGCCGTGCAGAAGTTCCGGCAGTGATGGTCCGTCTCGTGGGTGTGAGCGATAGGAGGCGGAAAAGAGTTGCAGCGCCTGTTCCGATTAGAATCTTAATAAATTTACAATAAAACACCATTCCGAGGTTTTTAATTTAAACTATTAATCAGATTTTATTCTGTATTATAGTAAATGTGTAGGTGGTGAGAAGCTTGGCCACTGTTGTTTGCAAGTCCGTATGAAGCGATCTGCTTGTCCGCTGGTCTGCGGGTGAAACGGAGCACTTGTTAGATGACGAATGCCGTTTCGTTCACAAAACTGTTCAGGGTTTGCCATGAAAACGTTCCCAATACCACAACGCTCCCGCCTCTGGCCTGGACTCTTCTGACGACTGTTGCCGGGTGTTTTCTTTTAGATGTTTCTAGCCATAAACGCCAGCAGCCGTCAGTCTAGTGGACCATAAAAACGGGAACCACGTGATGAGGCCATCTGTTGCCACTGGGTGGACGTCCAATTACGGTACTGGGCTGCGAATTCCAGCCTCTGTCGACGACGAACAGCGGTCAGCATGCTGACCTGAAGCGGGCGCCTGCTGTAGAGGTTCAGACACAGCAACGTGTGGTGAACGGCCGCTGAGGAGACGCAGTCGGCAGCCCCTCGGCTAAGATGGGCGGCCAGCTGCTCAACAGCTGCTCGTCTCTTCGGCCGTACACGTCTCCACAGCCATCATTCACTCCTGTCATCTGTGGGGCGCGCTGCACTACACTTCCACTGGCGCCAGGTTTGGTTAGCGCCGTCTTACCGTTGACTTCATGCTTCAGCCACGGTGACAGCGAACAATTTTTAAACTTAGCCGCTTCCATCCCTGGCTCGAAAAACAATTGTCGTGCCCTTTTGGTCGCCAATTCAGTTTCTCCTTTTCCTATCAACGACTGCACCGTTTTCCGCGTCCCCTGACACGCTATGCGTACACCCTCCACTGCTAGAGCTGCACTTGCTGTCTGTGAGTGGTTACTGCATGTGTGACGCTATTTCAGTGATTACATAATCATGTCAAGTTACAAAGAACTTGACCGTATGAGCCCATTTATCAGTTTGACGTTGCTCTCCTTCTCTCCTAGCTGTCATGCACTGATTCGGTTGAGGAAGATGCCATAAGGTCAGTTTACCCCGGAGCCACTGCGCTGAAACAGTTTATTTGGCGTCTTCAGTCCCCAATACTCGTTCTATGTGCAATCTTGAGATGCAGATCTCCAATCTAAATGTACATGTGCACCACTGCAAACATTCTATTTTCAGTTGGTCATCCTGCTAAGATGCAGATGTGCTAATGCCGTCTACATTATTTAATGGGACCCACATAGCAAGTCTTTCTGTTCAGTACGGGACGTTGGCCAGCAGAGATGTCTATTGAGGCAATGGAGGACTGCAGGATAGGTGTGTTGAATCTGCAAATATCTTACATTAGGTGTCAGGTTACCAACTTGGGAATGCTTGGTAAATACCCCCCCCCTTCCACCCTATTCCCCGAGAACCAGTGAGAATTGATTAAAGTCCCCAGAGTAGTCATCGAGGCAACTTTGTCATGTGACAAAGGTGACGACAACCGGCTCACTTACTCTCCCCTCTAAGCAATGAGGATCAAGCATTACCTCCTCCCCTCTTTTATAACTGGGACACTTGAGTGCGAGGGGCTACTCCAGAGCTGTAAAGCACGGGGGGGGGGGGCATCAGCCAATGGCTATTTGTTTGTAACGAATTACATTAAGTCATGTCACTTGAGTTATATTTGTTAATACCAGTATTATATAATTAGAGGCACCAGCGGATGCCGCATCCAGGAAGTACTCTCATTATTCCATATTTTTTTGTAGTTTTCACCCATTTTCCTATTTTTTGTGTATTCCTCAGTTTTATGTATTTTTCTTTCTTTTTCTTATTGCTACCAGATTTTCCACCACACTTTTCCCGGCGTCACGTCGCCATTGTGACTCTATCTGCCAATCACAGTCCAGCGTGGTTCCGATTTACGGATCACTGCTAAGCCACCACTCCATTACTAGTGTGTGTGTTATGTCATAGTGTTAGAAATGAAGAAATTGGTAGAAATAGTGACGTCTCGTCTAATACATAATAAAGAATTTCTAACCAAAGATATTCTATGTATAACAAATACCACACTGTGATACATAAATACCAAATACATCGTCAGATTGTGTGATGTCATAGCGATATATTGATGCTTCCAATCAAAGCTACTGTGTTTGTAGAACAGCACTACAAAATATGCCTCTGGAGAGGTGAGCAGTATCTGCAACAAACCTACCTAATGAACAGCACATCACCTGCAGGATGGTCCTCCACTCAGAGACCCAAGGAAACTGAGTTTTGTCATTTAATACTAACATGGCATTCTGAGTCATATGTTTAGTCATTTCAAGTATTTCCAGGTGGATCATCCTTTTGATATTCTTTACAGAATGTAAAATCTTACAATCAACATAATTTGAGCGATTAGTTTTCTGTTATCAGATAATTAGCAAAGGTTTAACCTTTCTTTCTTAATCTGTAGTTTCTCTCATGTTCAGATAACCTAAGTTATTGGTCTGCCGCTGTGGTTGCCCCGGTTGCCGCCCGCAGTGGCGCTGAGCCCTCGCCTGTGGTTGATTGGGAGGTCGTTCCAAGGCCTGGCAGGCAGCGAAAGGCGTCCCCGGAGGCTGATCAGAAAGCCTCCCCAGTGTGTCTGACAAACCGGTTTCAGGCACTGTCTCTGGCTGAGCCAGATGCAGCTGCCTGCCCTATTTCAGAGGATCATTGTCAGCCTTCAAGGTCCGGGCAATCGCAGAGGGTGGGCTTACTGGTAGTTGGGAGATCCAATGTTAGGCGCGTAATGGGGCCCCTTAGGGATACGGCGGCTGAGGAGGGGAAGAAATCCAGTGTGCACTCCGTGTGCATTCCGGGAGGAGTCATTCCTGATGTGGAAAGGGTCCTTCCGGATGCCATGAAGAGCACAGGGTGCAGCCAGCTGCAGGTGGTGGCACATGTCGGCACTAATGACGTGTGTCGCTTTGGATCTGAGGAAATTCTCTCTGGATTCCAGCGGCTATCTGATTTGGTGAAGGCTGCCGGTCTTGCTTACGAGATGAAGGCAGAGCTCACCATCTGCAGCATCGTTGACAGAACCGACTGCGGACCTTTGGTGCAGAGCCGGGTGGAGGGTCTGAATCAAAGGCTCAGACGGTTTGGCGACTGTATTGGCTGCAGATTCCTTGACTTGCGCCATAGGTTTGTGGGGTTTCGGGTTCCGCTGAATAGGTCCGGAGTTCACTACACTCATCTGGCGGCTACATGGGTAGCAGAGGCTGTGTGGCGTGGACTGGGCGGTTTTTTAGGTTAGATGGCCTCGGGAAAGTGCGGGATGGGCTGCAATGCCAAAGGGTGCTTGGCAAATACAGGACGTGCTTGGATCAAGGAACAGTCGGAATTATAGTTGTAAATTGTTGTAGTTGCGCTGGAAAAGTCCCTGAGCTTCAAGCGCTAATAGAAAGCAGAGAAGCTGATATCGTTATAGGTACAGAAAGCTGGCTAAAGCCTGAAATAAGTTCCGCAGAAATTTTTACGAAGTCTCAGACGGTGTTCCGGAAAGATAGATCAGGCAGAATTGGTGGTGGAGTGTTTGTGTCTGTCAGTTGTGGTTTATCTTGTAGTGAAGTCGAAGTAGGTACTCCGTGCGAATTGGTGTCTGTGGAGGTTATACTTAACAGCCGAATTAAGATAATAACTGGCTCCTTCTACCGACCCCCAGACTCCGATGATACAGTTGCGGAACAGTTCAGAGAAAGTTTGAGTCTCGTAACAAATAAATACCCGACTCAAACGGTTATAGTTGGTATGTTGGCAAAAATACTTGTTCAAAACCGGTGGTAGGCAGAAAACGTCTGCCGAGATTGTCCTAAATGCTTTCTCCGAAAATTATTTCGAGCAGTTAGTCCACGAACCCACGCAAATTGTAAATGGTTGGGAAAACACACTTGACCTCTTAGCCACAAACAATCCAGAGCTGATAGAGAACATCATGACTGATACAGGGATTAGTGATCACAAGGTCATTGTAGCTAGGCTCAATACCATTTCTTCCAAATCCATCAGAAACAAACGCAAAATAATTTTATTTAAAAAAGCGGATAAAGTGCCACTAGAAGCCTTCCTAACAGACAATTTCCATTCCTTCCGAACTGACTATGCGAATGTAGACGAGATGTGGCTCAAATTCAAAGATATAGTAGCAACAGCAATTGAGATATTTATACCTCATAAATTGGTAAGAGATGGAACGGATCCCCCGTGGTACACAAAAAAGGTCCGAACGCTGTTGCAGAGGCAACGGAAAAATCATGCGAAGTTCAGAAGAACGCGAAATCCCGAAGGTGGTCTAATATTTACAGACGCGCGAAATTTGGCACGTACTTCGATGCGAGATGCCTTTAATAGGTTCCACAACGAAACTTTGTCTCGAAATTTGGTAGAAAATCCGAAGAAATTCTGGTCGATGTAAAGTACACAAGCCGCAAGACGCAGTCAATACCTTCGCTGCGCAGTGCCGATGGTACTGTTATCGACGACTGTGCCGCTAAAGCGGAGTTATTGAACGCAGTTTTCCGAAATTCCTTCACCAAGGAAGACGAATGGGATATTCCAGAATTTGAAACACGAACATCTGCTAGCATGAGTCTCTTAGAAGTAGATACCTTAGGGGTTGCGAAGCAACTCTAATCGCTTGATACGGGCAAGTCTTCAGGTCCAGATTGTATACCGATTAGGTTCCTTTCAGATTACGCTGATACTATAGCTCCCTACTTAGCACTCATATACAACCGCTCGCTCACCGATAGATCTGTACCTACAGATTGGAAAATTGCGCAGGTCGCACCAGTGTTCAAGAAGGGTAGTAGGAGTAATCCATTTAACTACAGACCTATATCATTGACGTCGGTTTGCAGTAGGGTTTTGGAGCATATACTGTATTCAAACATTATGAATCACCTCGAAGGGAACGATCTATTGACACGTAATCAGCATGGCTTCAGAAAACATCGCTCTTATGCAACGCTGCTAGCTCTTTATTCGCACGAAGTAATGGCCGCTATCGACAGGGGATCTCAAGTTGATTCCGTATTTCTAGATTTATGGAAAGCTTTTGACACCGTTCCTCAAAAGCGACTTCTAATCAAGCTGCGGAGCTATGGGGTATCGTCTCAGTTGTGCGACTGGATTCGTGATTTCCTGTCAGGAAGGTCGCAGTTCGTAGTAATAGACGGCAAATCATCGAGTAAAACTGAAGTGATATCAGGTGTTCCCCAGGGAAGCGTCCTGGGACCTCTACTGTTCCTGATCTATATAAATGACCTGGGTGACCATTTGAGCAGTACTCTTAGACTGTTCGCAGATGATGCTGTAATTTACCGTCTAGTAAGGTCATCCGAAGACCATTATCAGTTGCAAAGCGATTTAGAAAAGATTGCTGTATGGTGTGTAAGGTGGCAGTTGACGCTAAATAACGAAAAGTGTGAGATGATCCACATGAGTTCCAAAAGAAATCCGTTGGAATTCGATTACTCGATAAATAGTACAATTCTCAAGGCTGTCAATTCAACTAAGTACCTGGGTGTTAAAATTACGAACAACTTCAGTTGGAAGGACCACATAGATAATATTGTCGGGAAGGCGAGCCAAAGGTTGCGTTTCATTGGCAGGACACTTAGAAGATGTAACAAGTCCACTAAAGAGACAGCTTACACTACACTCGTTCGTCCTCTGTTAGAATATTGCTGCGCGGTGTGGGATCCTTACCAGGTGGGATTGACGGAGGACATCGAAAGGGTGCAAAAAAGGGCAGCTCGTTTTGTATTATCACGTTATAGGGGAGAGAGTGTGGCAGATATGATACACGAGTTGGGATGGAAGTCATTACAGCACAGACGTTTTTCGTCGCGGCGAGACCTTTTTACGAAATTTCAGTCAACAACTTTCTCTTCCGAATGCGAAAATATTTTGTTGAGCCCAACCTACATAGGTAGGAATGATCATCAAAATAAAATAAGAGAAATCAGAGCTCGAACAGAAAGGTTTAGGTGTTCGTTTTTCCCGCTCGCTGTTCGCGAGTGGAATAGTAGAGAGATAGTATGATTGTGGTTCGATGAACCCTCTACCAAGCACTTAAATGTGAATTGCAGAGTAGTCATGTAGATGTAGATGTAGATGTAGATGTACCACAGATCTACCTGACTCACAAGCAGTACTGTGGAGAAGTATAAGTTAGTCACTCTATACACAACACTCATTGCCAGTACTTCTCGGTGACATAAGCAAAGTGATACTTTCCTATGTAAACAATCTACATCTCATTATCTTTGGATCTTATGCATTTATAACATCCACGAACTCAGTTTGAATTACCTTTGGCAATAAGACCGGAGCTCATTAAGGCGATTAAAGGGCAATCACCACGCAGCATTGCAAGAGAAGATCTTAATGAATTCTCGGTTCCACAAAACCAATTACAGCAAAATAAGCATCTCCGGTTTAAAGACTATGAGACTAGCCGACAGAGATTTTCCAAGCCCTTTATAGCTCCTAGGTCTCCGTGAGACACCCTATTGTAGTGCAGAAATGAAGCAGTTGCTGAAGTGAAGCACATCCTGTTCATCAAAGAGAACTACTGACGGATGTGTTATGGAAAAATGTTCTTCTCCCCGTGTCCAGTGCAACTCTGTTGCGATCATGAGTAGTTGCCATCTACGATCACTGTTTGTAGGTAATGTCTAGTAAAGTCATTAGAAGATCGAAATCGGTTGCAAAACGATTTAGTAAAGATATCTGTATGGTTCGAAAGTTGGCAGTTGGCAATTAGCGCAAAGTTAAGAAAAGTGTGGGGTTATCCGCAAGAGTGCTACTAGAAATCCGTTAAACATCGGCTACACGATAAATCAAATCTAAAAGCCGTAATTTTAAATTAATACCTAAGAATTACAGTTACGAACTACTTAAGTGGAAAGAAGAGAGAGAAAATGATGCGGGGAAGACAAACCAAAGACTGCGTTTTTTTGGCGGAACAGTTAGAATATGTAACAGATCTACTGATGAGTCTAGCTACACTGTGCTTGTCCGTCTCCTTTCGAAGTACTGCTGCGCGGTGTGGGATTGTTACCAGATGGAATTAACGGAGTACGTCGAGAAACTTCAAAGAAGCGCTGCTCGTTTTGTATTAATATGGAATAGGGGAGAGAGTGTCACTGCATGATACACAGTTAGGGGAGGACGTCATCAAAACGAAGGCGTTTTTCGTTGCGGCGGAATCTTCTCACGGAATTTCAGTCATTAACTTTCTTCTCCGAACGTGAAAATATTTTGTTAACGCTGACCTACATAGGGAGAAACGATCATCATAATAAAATAAGGGAAATAAGAGCACGCACTGACAGATATACGTGTTAGTTATTCCACCACGCTGTTCGAGATTGGAATAATAGAGAATTATTGTGAAGGTGGTTCGATAAACCCTCTGCCATGCACTTAAGTGTGATTTGCAGTCTACCCATGTAGATATAGATGTAGACAGTGGACGCTCATATCAATAAAAGTACCCCGTAACTCCACAGGAGAAAACGCAAAAATCACTGCATGAAGGATTATAATTAGTGTGTTTATGATATGTTGAAATGTCTGTGTAGAGTCGCTTCATAAGACTGTTGTCCTGTTTGATTCTGTTTGTCTGCAGTTGGTTCTACTAACTCTCCCAGAAGGACTGAGAAGTTTCAGTGATAATCTGACGTTAAGTGCAAGCAACTCGTTCTGCGCATCAGTATGTCAGTACTTTAAGTGATCCATTAATATTCCATGTGTAATCGAGCCCCATATTTATAAAGTTCGTCCATTAGCCTATCTTGTGTGACCAGGTCTTTTTATGTGTCTTTTCAGGTTTGTCTTGGGTTTGGTACTTGAGCTGCTTTTCGTCTGCTAGAAGCACAGGATAACCAATTTTGTACCTCTTACGTGGGCAAAGAGTTCTATCGGTGCTGTTCGACAGCTTCGTGGTTGTCAAGTTGGTATTGTCCGTTTCCCGTGTGGGCTTTCCATGCGCTCCGAGCCGAGCGGTGGCTGTCGGTGGATGTATGGCTCTGAGCGCTATGGGACGTAACTTCTGAGGTCATCAGTCCCCAAGAACTTAGAATTACTTAAACCTAACTAACCTAAGGACATCACACACATCCATGCCCGAGGCAGGATTCGAACCTGCAACCGTAGCAGTCGCGCGGTTCCGGACTGAACTCGGTGGATGGTAGCTGTGCTCTTAAGTGAGCCCTCTCCTGCCAGTGATGAGATAGGTCGTAGCTTCAAACGCGGCCTTCATGCGTGGAGCCGTTCGGAAAAGCTCTTGGCCTGAATGAAGTGTTTCGATTACTTCTTGCTTTATATTGCTCTTAATAGGATGCTTGAGTCTATGATTTTGTCAGTGTCCGGAGTTTGCTTTGTTCCTTTCTACTATTGTTGTGTCAATGCGCTCTACGGGATATGGTTAGCCTGAGTTAATGTGCTTTAAAGCTTTGTGAATATGACAGAACTTGTGTTTTCGTGTATGTGCGATATTTCTTTTTATGTATTGTAGTTTATCGCATGTTCTATTTTCTGCTGTGATCTCGAGTTGTCTTTATTCTGTGAGCGTTGCGCTCTATTACTGAATCTCAATAGTTGTTCCGTGTTATTTTAACTGATAAGTTATGGGTGAATATTTGCGTTACTGCATTTCCGTGTTTTGTGGGAACGTGTAGCAGCTGCCTTTGTTTAATGGGGGCCATATGTTTCTCGAATCATTGGGGCCTTCCGCCTTGATGGTTTTATTATGAATTCGGTGTGATTCATGATCTATTCGTTGTTACAGTGGTGTACTCTCATTGATTTATACATTTAGCGATTTTCACTCACATCTGTTTGAAACAGTTGGATGTGCAACTCAGGTGACTTCTTTTCATGATGCTTGCGTGAATTCTCAGGTGGTGTATTTGCTGTAACAAGATGTTTCAATCGGTGTAAACCCCTTTGATGTTAGTGCATGCAGGCAATGCAGGTATTGTTCCTCTGAATTTCGTCGTTTTCGTGTGAAGCTTGATTGGATAACTGAAGTCATATGTTTCTGTTCCCTTTCCTCTCTTTTCCCTCACGTATGCATAGTTAAATTGCGCTATGTAATTTCTTCTTGCCAGATCAGATTAGTTTATTTCGTGTTCAGGCACAACTTAAGTATATCTACAGAATGTCCACCCATAATTCTTTGTGGCTATATTTGAATAAATGTGTTTCATGAAAACTCAAATCGTGTGTCCTCTAACTACTTCAGAACGCACCAAATAGCTGCCAGACTTGCAACTCGATGCTCTTAACGGCTTCTTTCTTTGAAATATTAGCCTGATTTTTATATGCTGCACAAAAAGACAGTGATAACGAAGTACCCAGAGAGAGGAATGAGTAGAACTAATGTGCCAAATTCACAATCCATTGATTAATTATACAGGTTCATTTAACGATGTTATGTACTATGGTTAGATTTAGTATTGCATTAACTGCATGCAAATTTTTTTTCCACTATGCTCAAACAACCTCTGTGCCGGTTGGTGAACTCACGAAGGGACTGAAGAGAAATTTAATGAGCCGAGGAAAGTGAATGAAAAGCTATTTGATGACTTAGAAGCTGCGAATCTTAAGCTCGAACGGAACGTGGAAAGTAAAGCGAATGACTAGAAGATGCTACGGGATGAAATAGTGATCGAGTTAGCGAAAACGTCGAGGGTCGTCGAGAAGCGTCTGTGAAGCTGAAAGCGAGCAGTTGCCGCTAAACAGAGTGCTCGAAGAACAGGAGAGCAGGGTTATGGCGACGTTCGTGGCTGTCCCAAAGTGAACGCGTAGAGCTACTGTCCCGAGCTGAGAGAGCGGCTGCCGGGCGTTTGGAAGCCACGAAGGGTCAGGCAGAGCAGAGAATCAGCGCGATACGTACTCTGTCTTTTGCTGCGCCCGAGTTCCTGTTCCTAAGAGCTGCCGAGAGCCGGGAGTTAACGTCGCAGAGACAGCGAGCACCAGTTCGGCCGCAGGCGGTGGCGATAAAGCAACAGACTGCCGGCTACTGTGAGCAACACCCAGGTTTGGTCCAGAGGGGACGATACGTAGCTCGTGACTTGAAGAAACGTGTGGCTCACCTCAAAGCAGGTTGTCCCGAAATTGAAGTAGACAGTTCCTGCGAATTAGTATGCACAGAGGACATTCTTGGCAACCGGAATCAAATAATAACTGGATCCTTTTACCGACCTCCCAATTCAGATGATACAGTAGGTGAAAGGTTCAAAGACGAGTTGAGTTTAATTTCAAACGCGTACCCGACTCATACAAATATAGTTCGTGGTGCCTTTAATCTATCCTCGATATGTTAGTGAAAATACATGTTTAATTCCGGAGGTACGCATAAAACATCATCCGAAATTTTGCTAAACGCTTTCTCCGACAACTATTTCGAGCAGTTACTTCATGAATAGTAAAAGGTTGTGAAAACCGCGCTTTACCTGTTAACACGGAATAATCCTGAACTAGTAACGAGGATTAAAACGGATACTGGTATTATTGAACGTACCCAGACCCCCAAGTCCTCCACAAATAAACGAAATATATACCTGTTCAAAAAAGCACATAAAAATTCACATAACATCTTCCTCCACTCCTTCCACATTAATAATGTCACTGCAGACCAGATGTGACTTGAATGCAAAGAAATAGTATCGGCGGCAATTCAGAGATTTACACCAAATAAATTAACAAACGACGCAGTTCATCCTCATTGGTACGCCAAACGCGTCAAAACACTGTTGCAGAAACAACGAAACAAACCTGCCAAATTTAAACGGAAACAAAATCTCCAACATTGGCGATCTTTTAAAGAGACTGGAAATTTAGCGCTGACTTCAATGCGACATGCTTATAATAGTTTCCACAACGAAACTTTATCTCCAAACCTGGCAGAAAATTCAGACAGATTCTGTTCGTATGTGAAGTATGCTAGCGGCAAGACACAATCAATGCCTTCTCTGCGCGATAGCAATGGAGATACTATCGAAGACAGTGCTGCCAAAACAGAGCAACTAAACACAGTTATCCGAAATGCCTTCACAAAGGAACACGAAGTAAATATTCAAGAATTCGAAACAAGATCAGGTGTCAACATGAGTAACGTCGAAGTAGATATCCTTGGAGTAGTGAAGCAACTTGAATTACTTAATAAACGCATGTCTTCTGGCCCAGAGTGTATACCAATTAGGTTCCTATCAGAGTTTGGAGGTGCAAGTCATCGAGTAAAACAGAAGTGATTCCTGGCGTTCTCCAGGGTCCTTTGCTGTTCCTCATCTCTATAAACGATTTGGGAGACAATCTGAGCATCCGTCTTTGATTGTTTGCAGATGACCCTGTCGTTTATCGGCTAATAAAGTCATCAGAAGATCAAAACAAATTGCAAAGCCATTTAGAAAAGGTATCTGGATGGTGCGAAAATTGGCAATTGACCCTAAATAACGGAAAGTGTGAGGTCATCCACATGAGTGCTAAACGTAATCCGTTAAACTTCGGTTACACAAAAAATCAGAAAAATCTAAAGGTCGTAAATACCTAGGAATTATTATTACGAACAACTTAAATTGTAAGTCACACACAGAGTATGTTCTGGGGAAGGCTAACCCAAGACTGCATTTTACTGGCAGGAGACTTAGGAAGTGTAATACATCTGCTAAGGAGACTGCTTACACTATGCTTGTCCGTTATCTTTTAGAATACTGCTGTGCGGTGTGGGATCCTTACCACATAGGACTGACGGGGTGCATCGAAAAAGTGTATTATCACGATATAGGGGAGAGAGTGTGACTGAAATGTTGGAGGCTTTGGGATGGAGATCATTAAAACAAAGGCGTTTTTCGTTGCAGAGGAAGCTTCCTACGAAATTTCAATCACCAACGTTCTCCTCCGAATGCTAAAATATTCTGCTGACGGAGACCAACATAGGGAGAAACGATCAGCATAATAAAATAAGGGAAACCAGACCTCGCATTGAAAGATATATATGTTCGTTTCTT
Organism: Schistocerca gregaria; assembly: GCF_023897955.1. Lineage (NCBI taxonomy): Eukaryota > Metazoa > Arthropoda > Insecta > Orthoptera > Acrididae > Schistocerca > Schistocerca gregaria. The sequence goes on along the minus strand of NW_026061887.1, from coordinate 2,548,874 downwards.
CTGCGCTCTATACGAGATTGGAATAATAGGGAATTGTGAAGGTTGTTCGATGAAATGGCTCAAATGGCTCTGAGCACTATGGGACTCAACATCTGAGGTCATCAGTCCCCTAGAACTTAGAACTACTTAAACCTAACTAACCTAAGGACATCGCACACATCCATGCCCGAGGCAGGATTCGAACCTGCAACCGTAACGGTCGCGCGGGGTTCGATGAACCCTCTGCCAGCCACTTAAATATAATTTGCAGAGTATCCATGTAAATGTAGATGTATAGGGGCTGATGGAGTTGGAGCCTCAGGGAATAAAGTGCAAAGAGGGTCTCGGAAAGCGAGGATAAGTGCGATTACAGGGAAAGCAATGTTGCGGGAGGTTCTCGCGGCGGAGGACAGACCTTCGCGAGAGAAAAGCAAAGCTTCTGTTTTAAGCATTTCCTTTCACTACGTGAGTTTGAGATGTTCCTGAACTCGGTTAACTGAATTCACCCTATGTCTGGTCGGAACTGTTCGAATTTGTGCTTTCCCCAGTGTGGCCCAGCACACACTACTGGATTCGTGCGTTGTTTCTTAGCAGGGGAACCTGCCATGCCAATGAGGACCAGATCGCGGCGTTGTGCGACAGTAAGGGAATTTCGGCTGGCTTTCCTTTCAGCGCCGCCCGTTTGCTCGAACACATGGTACAGGCTAATCAATTTTTGTTTTATACGTTCGGAGAAACAGAGCTGATCAGTATTTGCCTGACTATCATGCCAACCCACATGTGTCACATCATCCCAGCTGCCAAATGCAGCCGGCCGGTGTGGCCATGAGGTTCTAGGCGCTTCAGTGTGATGTCATTTGGTTAGTTAGGTTTAAGTAGTTCTAAGTTATAGGGGACTGATATCTCATCGTTTTGCAAAATGAAAGGATGATGTGGAAGCATTTAAAGCGGTGCAATAAGAGTTCGAGTACGATTTGGGGGAGTATCTGTCTAAGTATACGATCTAGTCACGCGGTGCGCAAACGCACGATTCCAGTTGCGGGCGCAGTCGAAAACCTAGACCAGAGTGACAGACTGTACGCAGCCACCCTAGTTCCTTTGGGAACAACTGGGGAATAGAAAAACGTAGGGTAAATCAGTACACGAATGAAGGGGCACACGTACGCGGTCACGAGAACCCTGGAAGCAGTGGGATCAAAAACCATTTTTATGCATTTCTGTCTGTAAAATATCGGAGTGTGCATGCGGAACGATTTGAAGTGGAATGATCATATAAAATTAATTTTTGGTAAGGCGGTCACCAGGTTGAGATTCATTGGGAGAGTCCTTAGAAAATGTAGTCCATCAACAAAGGAGGTGGCTTACAAAACACTCGTTCGACCTATACTTGAGTATTGCTCATCAGTGTGGGATCCGTACCAGATTGGGTTGACGGAGGAGATAGAGAAGATCCGAAGAAGAGCGGCGCGTTTCGTCACAGGGTTATTAAGCGTGATAGCGTTACGGAGATGTTTAGCAAACTCAAGTGGCAGAGTCTGCAAGAGAGGCGCTGTGCATCACGGTGTAGCTTGCTGTCCAGGTTTTGAGAGGGTGCGTTTCTGGATGAGGTATCGAATATATTGCTTCCCCCCGCTTATACCTCCCGAGGAGATCACGAATGTAAAATTAGAGAGATTCGAGCGCGCACGGAGGCTTTCCGGCAGTCGTTCTTCCTGCGAACCATACGCGACAGGAACAGAAAAGGGAGGTAATGAGAGTGGCACGTAAAGTGCCCTCCGCCACACACCGTTGGGTGGCTTGATCAGTATAAATGTAGATGTAGTAGCGACAACAACGGGCGGTCGTAGTGAGTTCGATTACGGGGCTGGAATCAGCTGAGTGGTGATAGCAATAACGGGTGGCGGTGATTTGGGAACATCTGGGGAATAGAAAAAGATAGGGCAAATCAGTACAGGAATGAAGAGACACGCGAACGCAATCACAAAACCCTGGAAGCAGTGGGATCAGAAACCACTTTAATGCCTTTCTGTCTGTTTTAATTATTCGGGAGCTGACCGTTTGGTTTTAAACTTTGTTTTCTGCGTTTAATTTGATTGGGAAACCGTTGAGATTAAACTTAACATATACGTGGATGGACATGAGAAATGAAAGGTGTAAGTAGGCTGTTTAGGTTTTTATGTTGGTAACGCCACATAGCGCTCTGTATGAAAATCACTGATTGTGCTATGTGCAGTCTGTGGCTGGTTGGCATTGTTGAAATATTCGCTATTGTAGTGTTGGGCAGTTGGATGTGAACAGCGCTTAGCGTAGCGCAGTTGGAGGTGAGCCGCCAGCAGTGTTGGATGTGGGGAGAGAGATGACAGAGTTTTGAGAGCGGATGATCTGGACGTGTGTCCATCAGAGTAAATTTGTAGGACTGGATTTCTAGTTAGTGCCTTCAATAGTTAGAATCTTTTATGTAGCTGGCAGTACTGGCGCTCGCTATATTGCAGTAGTTCGAGTAACGAAGATTTTTATGAGGTTAGTGATTCGTGAAAGGTATAGGTTATTGTTAGTCGGGGCCATTCTTTTGTGGGGATTATATAAGTCAGATTGCGTTGCGCTAAAATATTGTGAGTCCGTTTAGTGATGATCAGAGTAAGTGAAGAGAAATGTCTGAGTACGTTGAGTTTTGCTCAGCTGTTTGAAAATCAAATAACGTAAAGGAGATTATCAGCACAATCATTAATAAATTTTTCTAAAGGGAGGTTTCAAAGGTTGCAATAAATTTTTCATCTATGATTATTACTTTACATATGAAATATTCTATTGCAGATTAATAAAAACGAATTTCTTTGAATGTTCCCAAAATAATGTTCAAGTTTTTTTTTATTCAAGGACTACAGCTGTTTGTACAAGAATGAAAATATAATTTTCCATCGAACTTAGCAAAGATTTTCACGTTGCACTGGATTTTTGTTTACTGGATATAGCCCGACTAGCTTTGAAGCATAAGACTATCTTTACTTTATGAATTCTTTTTTATATTTCTAAGCTCTCCTGAAGAATTATCCACTTTTAAATACACTTCACGTTATGTTCAGAATTTATCACTTTTTGAATGAAAATTTAAAAGAGCTGCAGCTTGTATCCACCTGTGAATGCACAAGATAAAATCTACTATCTCTTTGTATTCTGCCTATGGAATGCTGTGAAAAGAAACACGTTTTTATTTTCGTTCACCTCTACCTGCACCCTTTTTAGGATGTGGTCGTTATTGCGATGGTATATTTTAATCTGCCGCTGTTCCAGAATGCTCGCTCACGGTGCAGCTCCGTACTGCCAGCGATATCCAATAAAATGCTGGAAATTCTAAAATAAAATGGGTAATGTCCGGTGCGAACTTTGCAGTAATTGTGACAAACAGATTTTACTAGATAAATATATTTTAACAGAAACAATTAAAATCTTTACACACCGTTTACAATCCCAGCTACAAATGGCGTCGATCATCGACTTATGACAAATGAAGACTACGTAAGAGCCTAATGCAACGTTACGGGTTCCTCTCCCATTCAGTCTGTGCAGAAGGCATGCGATTCTACTACAATATATTGCCAATTTATATCTTACCTAATTTTTGTACAGTCTTTGTCTTTTCTGATAACATATCCTTTCTTCTGTAGCGGTTTTCACATCCTCCGCCACAGATAGTATTTAACAGTCTTTGAATAATCATTTATAATAGCAAAATTCATAATTATCTTTTAAATGTCCTTTTGAAATACAATTAACAGAAACACATATAAATTATTTGTTGCAATGAACATTATACATCGAAATGTTCTTTTAACTTTCACTTTGGATGCATGCTGCCAGAGAACGTTACACCACGAAAGCAGAGACTGCTCATGAGGGGACCGTGAGCAGAATAGGAATGCCTTGGCGGGACCACCACAGTTGGAGAAAATCAAACCCGCTGATCCACAACATAATCCACTTAACGACAATGAGTGGCGGGAACTCTCGCGACAGAATGGTGCGGAACAGGACGGATCTCTGAGCAAGGTAAGTGCGAATGTTCTACACGTGGAAAAATCCAGCACACGGGACGATTTGTTACAGGAGGCTGCAGGCAGTAAGGTTTCAGCTTTTATGCCAGATATCACCACCTCTATTAGAGTATCAGTACCCAGAACGCACTTGAGCTGCATCTGCCTGTGTTCTATTACAGGTGAGGCAGTGTTTCGTAACTATGTGTGGCTACAGAGGCAGCGTGCAATATTTCTGCAAGGGACTTCTATCGACTTTTTGAGTACACGCCACACGGAGATGATGCTCTGTACTGGGTGAAACGAGGTCCGACACGATGCTACGACGTGCTCCGTGACTTTTGCTACTTCAGTGTATAAATGTACCGGATGTCTCTCTTAAAAGTCTTCAGGCACATTTCTTCTGGTTTTTCAGTAGATATTTTAAATGTGTAGATGCAGTCAGTCCAAACGTGTACTGGTCATCACGTCGACGGAAAGCTTCGGTTTGTTTCCGTTACACGCGAAATGCTGTTTGAAGCGGAATTTTACATTCTCATTCGTTAGAGCGGCCCGAGATTAGTCCAGCTTGGTATTCGTTTTAGCGATACGTATTAGCAGGAAAACTGGAAAACGGAGAGTGGCGGTAGCTATCAATTTGGGCCAGGGCCTTGTTGTCGCTGTTAGAGTATCGGTTATTCTTAGAGTTTTCCCGCTCCTGTTAATACAAATGGATGAAGCGAATGACGTTGTAGACTAGTTTGTGGCCCGTCCATCCCAATGGGTACGTGAAATTCCGCTTTGAAAATAAATTATTTTTTTTTAACGGGGAACAAACCGACGCTTTGCGGCGACAGTGGCAATCATGACAGGCGTAATGAACAGTATTAATTTCGACTGACTCCACCTACACATTCCAAACACGAAATTGAAAATATCTGTCGGAACACCAGAGCAAATGCGCCTGAAGACTCTTGGGTGGAATACCTACACCGAATATTGGAGAAATAGTGGCAAATATTTTGATAGGTGATACCAACCACAAGAACAAGAAAAAAAATACCTCGAACGTGGGTCTGGAAATGCATACTTTGTGAGATCTCTACACTTGTCCATTGTGGCTGAAGACGTTCGGGTGTGAATATGTCCGCCTGACACGCAAGGTAGATATTAAATAAACAAGTGATGTATGGCCACAGGTGCTGCCCCCATGATCCGTGAACCGAGCGAGGTGACGCAGTGGCTTGCACACTGGACTCGCATTCGGGAGGACGACGGTTCAATCCCGCGTCCGTCCATCCTGATTTAGGTTTTCCGTGGTTTCCCTAAATCACTCCAGGCAAATGCCGGGATGGTTCCTTTGAAAGGGCACGGCCGACTTTCTTCCCCGTTCTTCCCTAATCCGATGAGACCGATGACCTCACTGTCAGCTCTCCTTCCCCAAACAACCGAACCCCAACCCATGATCCGTCAATAGCGTTCACTACTGTACGTGTCTTTCCGTATTGACGTACTCCAGTGTACACAAGTCTGAGCACTGGGTAATCTACAGGCAGTTGTGTTGCATGTACTATAGTTTTAGCGTTGTTGGTGTGTGTTATTTTGTAGTAAATTGCTTGCAACTATGGGTATGTATCGCATTTATTTATTCGGAGTATGGCATTTAAGTACATTTCAGAATTGCATCACGTTATTCTATATTACATGGTTTCACAGACAAACATCTAGTCCCTGTAAGTCATATCGCAATGTTTACTGTCACTGTGATATTTGTACTGCACTGTGCACGAATAGGTTGGTAAATTTTCCATTTCTCTTCTGCTTGTTAACAATGGAAGCTTACTACTCATAAAGTGACATGACGGATATAATTATCTCCTATGGGTTAGCAATTGGAAATAGGCCGTAAGCACGTTCCCACTACGCAGAAAAATACCCACGTTGCAGAGTACCATGCGATAAGTTGTTGACCCAAAGTTTTCGGCTTCTTAAGGACACGGATTTTCTAGCATCCAAAAGACGAATGGTGGACCGAATGAGTCAGTTCACACACCTCAGATGCAGGGGGACATACCAGATTTGCTGGACGAAAGACGTGCAACAGCAGTGTGGGGATTTGGCGATTGACACCAACAGAAGGCATAAGTCATCCTGTTGTCCGGCTGGTACTGCTTGAGCTATTGCTGTATCCGTAACACCTTCAACACATCGAGGCACTAATGCCAGAGGACCACGATAGCCTATCATAGTTGTGTCATTGGCCCATACAGAAGCGTGCTGCAGGTCCACTGTTTTCGACGAAGAATTTATTTCTCTGATCCTGTGCGGTTCACAAAGGGTCGTGCTGTGGACTTCCGTACTCAGCACGTGTGGGCTTATGAAAACCCCTATGCTGCTGTACAAAGAGTACATCAACCTCATTTCTCCGTCAACTAATGGATAGACATTCTTGGTGATAAGTTACTAGGGCCATATATCCTACTCCAAACATTTAATGGAGCTCATTATCGTCAACTTCTTGTTAACATTTTGCTTACCTTGTCTGAGGAGGTACCACATCAGTAAAGACTACCGATGTGGTTTATGCATTATGTCACATTTCATCTGCAATGTGTGTGAATATCGGATGCTGACGCTTCATGTCTTTTGGAATGGTTGGGGCGGAGGGGGCACACCTTGGTCCCCTGTTCCCTCGACTTCAGTCCTCTGTAGTTTTGGTTATGGGAACAGTTCAAGGCGTTAGTCTTGCAGTACCACATGTATGTGAAATTAGAAATCGTTACCAGAGTCGGAGACTATTTAGACTCTGAAAAATCCCTTTAGATACAGTTTTGATATACATAATACAATGGAAATATGCTACTTGAAATTTGGCCCTTACATGAGGTCCTAGGGTGAACAATTTGTATAAAATTACTTAATAACTGTATTTTAAAAACAATTAATAATGCAAATCGAATGAAAGGAACACTAAATTCTTTAAATGAAATTCAAGTAAAAAATGAACTGGTGATTTATTGCAAAAAGTCTTCTTCGTACACAAGAAAACCAATAGACTAACTGTCTATCATGTTAGACTAATACTGACAATCAGCAAAAGCATAATGTCCAGGGAAGGATAATGTGTTCATGCTGCACATTCCCTCCACGATGTTGAGGCGAAATAAATAAAAAAATTAAATTTCTTGGTTTTTTGTAAAGAGGAAAAATTGTGGACATGGAATTGTAACTTCAGAATTTTTGAAATGCCTTTCTTTTTTTACGGGCTGTATTGACCAGCTTGAATGCGGACAAATTCAGTGCTGCGTGAAATATGCCTGTAATATAATTTACCATTCCGATTAATTACATTTTTGAATTCTACGTCACTGTTGATTTAATCAGAGTTCTCACCTTAGACGTAGAATTAGTCCTTCTGCCACAATATTAATTCATTAGTCGTCCTCGATGTTCTTCTCTTTGTTGACCGTGTGTACCTTCCTAAGTCGGCATCGGTTCACTTCACGAAGACGGTGGAAACCAAAGAAATACAATGCTACGTCACTTTAAAAAATAGTGAGAAGTATCGAAGTGTTACGAAAATTATTTATTCACAAGACAACAAGACTTGCTCTGCTCGTCGCACAAATCATGATTACTAACAACATGGCTGCCTTTCCGCACAGTCCGAAATTACGTCCGTCCTCCACAAGGCAACAATCGAAAGTGTCTCTCAGCTCCTTCTTGAGTATGAAACAAAAGCGAATCCAATATGAACATTACAGAGATTATATTCTACATCCCTCTCAATTTGATCTTTGGCGCAGCCTTTAAGGTGTTGTATGTCTCTGCGTCGGAATGTGTCATTACAATGTGAATAAACCCTACGAATCTGAATTTTCCTATGTAGTGGTTCCTTGTCGGGACTAAAATGAAAAGAACCTCTCTTCGTATCCGGAATCTTACGGTACTGCGGTGGTGTACAACTATAAAATGGTAATCTCCCAGGCAAATTGGTGCCGCTACAATGTGCTCACCAATCACTAGCCATCTCGATCTACATCCACATCTACATCGATACTCTGCTAATTACGTTGAAGTGCCTTGCAGAGGGTTCTTCGAACCACCTTCAAAATTCTCTATTCTCCAAATGTCGTATAGCGCGCGGAAATAACAAACACCTACATCTTTTTCGTACGTGCTCTTCAAATGGTTCAAATGGCTCTAAGCTCTATGGGACTTAACATCTGAGGTCATCAGTCCCCTAGACTTAGAATTACTTAAACATTAACGAACCTAACCACACACACACATCCATGCCCGCGGCAGGATTCGAACCTGCGACCGTAGCAGAAGCGCCGTTCCAGACCGAAGCGCCTAGAACCGGTTGGCCACAGCGACCGGCTGTACGAGCTCTGACTTCCCTTATTTTATCATAGTGATCGTTTCTTCCTATCTAGATCGGCGTCAACAAAATATTTTCGCATTCAGAGGAGAAAGCTGGTGACCGGAATTTCGTGAGAAGATTGTTCCGCAACGAAAAATGCCTTTGTTTTAATAATCTCCATCACAAATCCTCCATCATTTCAGTGACACTCTCCCCCCTATTTCGTGTTGATGCAAAACATGCTACCATCTTTGCACTTTTTCGATGTACCTGCTAATAAAACGCAGTGTTGGGTCAGCCTTCCCCACATGATTTTCTGTGTGTTCCTTACAATTTAAGTTGTTCATAATTGTAATTACTAGGTATTTAGTTGAATGTATGGCCTTTAGATTTGACTGATTTATCGTGTGACGGAAGTTTAACGGATTACTTTTAGCACTCATGTGGATGACCCCACACTTTTCGTTATTTATGGTCGTTGCAATTTGTTTGCCGGCCGGTGTGGCCGTGCAGTTCTAGGCGCTACAGTCTGGAACCACGTGACCGCTACGATCGCAGGTTCGAATCCTGCCTCGGGCATGGATATGTGTGATTTCCGTAAGATAGTTAGGTTTAAGTAGTTCTAAGTTCTAGGGGACTGATGACCACAGATGTTAAGTCCCATAGTGCTCAGAGCCATTTATCTATTTCTTTGCAATGTGTTTTGATCTTCTGATGACTTTATTAGTCGATAACCGATAGCGTCATCTGCAAACAACCTAAGCGACTGCTCAGATTGTCTCGCAAATCGTTTATACGGATAAGGAACAGCAAAGGGCCTGTAACACTAAGATGTGTGCGTCAACACGAGATCTGCGCCCCCATGGAACTTGTGGACCGAGTTAAGTTGTCAGGACGACTTCCCAGTGCGGAACACCAGAATGATCGCCCCCTTCAGCGATCGAGCACGAGAAGTCTCCTCTACCCAAGAGTGTTCGATCATCCACATCCAACTCCTCAGTTTGGGCCGTCATGGCAACAAGCATGTCAGGTAAAACGTTATGTACTTCTAACACGCGATCTAGTGTGAATCAGAGCCTTGTATAAACAACTCAGAATTTCCAACAAGCCAAGCAAACGCCGCTGGAACCCCACCAGGTCAGGTTCACACAGCAGCAGGCCGCTCCTCGTCAAGAACTGGTCAGTTCTCTCCAGATGTTACCGGGTAAGACACTCAGCGTCAAATTCTGAGCTTCCTGGTGTCGTGACTCGTGACGTCACTATGTGTGCCACTGGATGTCAGACTCGGAAAAACTTTCTTCTTCAAGGCGTGAAAATGACTGTAATGCGTGAGTTATTGCCGGATTTGTTATGCGCTCTGTATGTGCTTTCACCCTGCTCAGACAGCAGCTGGTATAGATTTTACGCTTGTGAGCGTATATATACGTTGTTATGTGGCTAGCGGAGCTTGTGGACTGGCCCTGTTCGATTTCCTTTACGTACATTTATGTAATTCGAAAATCTGTGCCCAGACATCAGTTTACTAAAACAACGTGACAATTTTAAAAAACGCAAAAATGTTAATTCTAAAAAAAGGGAGATATTTTTCCGGCTCAGTTAAATACAAATCTATTCGTAAGTATTTGAGTTTCATATTGGAACAGTGTCGAGGTTAGAACCTCATATTCAGCATTTTTTTAAATTGTATTAATATTGTATTTTTTTGTCAACTGGAAATACTGAATTATAATATTCTAATGAAAATACGATTTTATTTGAGTCAAATCAAATAAATTAAAATTTGATTCAGACATGTGAAATGACTTGTCTATACTAATAAAACTCCCTGAAAGAATATCACTCTGCAGCAGAGAGTGCGCTGCGATGATACGTCCTCTCAGAACTAGAATAATCTGCCAGAAGGTTCCATCAGTAATACTGGTGCGCTTTATATGTTCGTTTCTCCATGTAATGGAGAAAAAAGAATTACTCGACATTCACAGTGACTAGAGTATGTACAAAAAGGGCAATCAATACACATTTGCAGTTGACCAGCAGATCGTTCTGCACATACAGTCTATCCTTTTGAATTTTTAAGTACTAGAATCTATTTCTGTGAAGGATGCTTATCACGATATTTATTTGGTCTTTCACTTTATTCACATGAACTCTGAGAGTTTTATGTGACTATATTATTTTGTTTCTGCAAACATAATTCGTTCCACCAAAATAGCTGGAAATCCCACAGCAGATCAGTTCCAGTCATTCCACGAGTAAGGAGGTACACGGCTCGTCTTGTCTGTAATTCAACCATGCCTAGACGGTCAATACCGTATTTTATCGCGTCCGCTTTGTTACTTTGTGCCAAGAAGGTCTCTCAACAAGGGAGGGGTCAGGCGTCTCGGAGTGAACCAAAGCTATGTTGTTCGGGTATGGAGGAGATACACAGAGAGAGAGGAAATCCCTCGTTCAGACCGTCCAAGGACTACTACGGCAGTGGATGACCGTATCCTACGGATTATGGCTCGGAGGAACTCTGACAGCAACGCCACCATGTTGAATAATGCTCTTCGTGCAGCCACAGGACGTCTTGTTACGACTCAAACTTTGCGCTACAGGCTGCATGATGCGCAACTTCACTTCCGACTTCCATGGCGAAGTCGATCTTTGCAACCACGACATTTTGCAGTACAGGTGGGCCCAACAACACGCAGAATGGACCGCTGAGGATTGGCATCACGTTCTATCCACCGATGAGTGTCGCATATGCCTTCAACCAGACAATCGTCGGAGGAGGATGAATGCCTCAAGATACACTGTCCAGCGAGTGCAGCAAGGTGGAGGTTCCCTTCTCTTTTGGGATGGCATTATGGAGGGCGGACGTACGTCGTTGGTGGTCATGGAATGCGCCGTAACGGCTGTACAATACGTGAATACCACCTTCCGACCGATAGTACAACCATGTCGGCAGCATATTGGCGAGGCATTCGTCTTCATGGACGACAGTTCGCGCCCCCATCGTGCACATCCTGTGAATGACTTCCTTCAGGATAACGACATCGCTCGATTAGGGTGGCCAGCACCTTCTCCAGACATGAACGCTATAGAACATGTCTGGGATAAATTGAAAAGTGCTGTTTGTGGAAGACGTGACGCACCAACCACTCTCAGTGATCTACGCCCAATCGCCGTTGAGAAGTGGGACAATCTTGACCAACAGTGCCTTGATGAACTTATGGCTAAAATGCCACTACAAATACAGGCACGAATCAATGCAATAGGACGTGCTACTGGCTATTAGAGGGAGAGGTGTGTACAGCAATGTTGACCACCACCTCCGAAGGTGTCCCTGTATGGTGGCACAAGATGCAATGCCTGACTTTCATTAGCAATAAAAAGGGTGCAAAGGATATTCATGTTGATCTCAATTCCAATTTTGTGTACAGGTTCCGGAGTTCTTGGAGCCGAGGTGATGCGAAACTTTTTTGATGTATGTACATTTTTACATTGTCTGTACAGAACTGTATACACTGTTAGCGTAAATAGCTCTAGGGAGGTGCATTATAGATTCAGTAAGCGTACAATACTTCAAAACTCGTTTACTACCTCATTTTCCGCAATTTGATCTTACGTTCTTGCCTCAGTGTCAGAGGTACAACAACAGAGTTTGCGCTTGGCTGTCATCCATTCGTATGTTCCGCTACATTTTTGGAGAGAAACCCGGTTGCCGCACAGTCGCGGCGTTGGCCTCCCTCTCTCTCTCTCTCTCTCTCTCTCTCTCTCTCTCTCTCCGTCTCTGGTGCCAACTCGCTGAGTGTGACACCTAGCGGCAGCACTGGCTACCTTTGGCGCGACGTCGCGAGTCACAATCCCAGAAAGCTAAGGAATTAACGCCGGGTCTTGAGACTCAGACCTGCTAGCCGCCAGTGGCGCACGCAACACCAAAGATCCCACCCTCCTCCGCGTGACCCCTGCGGGCCGCAATGTAGCTGCCCTGCCGGACTTATAACCGGGGACTCAATGCTCTGAGCGGTGAGCAGGCTGTCCCTCCCTTATTCCCATTGTTGTGTGCCTCGGATGTTCTACAACTCTTGGGGAAACGAACTCCGAGGTTCCCACGAATTCTCTCAGCTGAAGTGATGTAAGTTAAGACACACAACCTCTGGAATTTTATCAGGCACAATAGTGAAAATCAAGTATATTAATGAGAGTTTAATAAAGTGATGAGAATCGTGTTCCAGCATTTCTCCGTCATAAGGAGCGGATGGTGTTAGTTTATCAATGGATGGAGCAACCCAGATTGCTTGTAACATTTCAGCCGACGCCACGCCGGTCAATGATACCGAGACACTACAGGATCGCGTCTTCGACGCAACAACGAGCAAGCGTATTTCGGAGAGTGCGTGATCTCTTAAGCTGAGGAGCAGAGCGATACATTGCCATTGGAGGAACGTCACGTTGAGCACCTCATATGAGAAATGTCATTAACGGATATCAGGATGGACGGCTCCTATGGACAAGTGTGCAGATCACAGAAAGTATGCGTTTCCCGATCCACGTTATAACATCCCAGCTTCCTCAACCAAATTATAACGTCCCAGGACTTTCTGCACCAAATTATAACATTTCAGCTCCTCAACACCAAGTTAAAACGTTGCATTAGGAGGTGTCTGCTTCGTGTAAAAGGTCTTGAGTTCATATTGACGACAACAAGTAATTCTTCATTACAGACATTTATTTACAAGCAGAACTGACAGACTTCACAGACTCAACAACTGACTCTCCGAGCTAACCGCACTGCATATCCGAACTGGCAACTGACAACTCCTAGGTGTATTAATATCTTTCCAAACAATGAGAGTCTTTGACAATGTTTTGTTTACAATACGATAGCAATTCACGACTTAAAACTAAATTAGACATCACAGAATTTTAGTTCAGATTAAAGTAAGTAAGAGGATCAGTACATATAAATTTTTACAAGCATAATTTCCAAATTGATTTTATAACATTTTTCTACCAGCTTCTGGATAACCTTCACCAGATTTGTACCGGTGTTTCCAGAAATATCTTGACATTTGATTCTGGATATTTCTTGAGTGATTTAGAACAACTATTTATATGTAAAATGATTTAAATCGTGTTTCAAAACGTAAATAAATCTTTTTAGCAATAGTTCTTGATACAAATCGTCTTTCGAAATTAGGTTATGAAACAGTTTTCACAAGTTTTCCTATTTTTGCGATCATAATATACAATTTCTCCATTGAAAGTTCCAGAAGTGTGCATTAAACGTTCATTTCCAGACTTTCTCTTTAGCTGGTGAGTTTTTAAAAGTATCTTGTCCATATTATACGAAATAATTTAGCTCAAAACTGATAATTTATACAATTAATCAGAGCTACAGCAAACAGTGAGTCTTTCTTTTACAAAATGAAATATAATTACAAAATTGAATGAAAATAGGTTACTAACACTAATATATATTTACATTAATTCTATTTTTGTTCTTTCTGTGCAAAAGTCCTAATATTGACACAGTACAATATTTAAACATCACCAAAGTTTCCCTTTACATTTTGCATATCTGTATCGACATCCCCTAAAAGTCTACAGTATCGAATACTTCAATATGTCCCAATATGTCCTGTAATGTTACAACGTGTAATGGATTTTTTTTCTTGTTTTGGGGGACAGTCCCACCTCTCGAAATATTCGACACTTTGCACTACAGGTTAAAAGAAGAGTGACGAACATAAGATGCCTTCAATATTTATTAACGTTGTGGGTGGTTCTCTTGATTTATGCTAACTTTTTTCCACCCTACGTCTAGATCTGGTTTTGTTCCCTGCATATAAAATTATATGCAAGCGTTTCTATCGCACCAGAAAGGATGGAGGGGGTTTGATGTAAGATCTATTCGTGGTTTCTCCCTTATCGAAATCGTTTCCCATATGAATCCAAGCTACATCGTTAGCCTCGTGGCTATTGAGGTTGATCCTCAAAAAAACGTAGTACTAATAGTTCAATCCAGAACGGTTTAGGTAGCCTTTACGGTACTTGGGTATAGCTGTGTGGTTGGTATCCGAACAGACATCCGAAGTAGTGTGGCGGTAATGCTTCAATCTGTCCGAAGAACAGTTCCAGCTTTATAAATGTAGCCAGAAGTGTATCGTGGCTAATGGAGTTGATCATGAAGACCGATTAAAGTATTTTCCTAATATATTTTGTTGCCCTTATTTTATAAAACCATTCGGTGGCTTTCTAAGAGGTACTTTGTGTTAGGAGTACGAAACGTAAATAAAATTACATTTTCACACGTTTTTCTTCAGGCAGAATGAGGTAATAAAGCCAGTCGATACCTATCGTATAGTGCAACGACATAGTTGCTTACTGGCTGAGTATTTTTCAAGAGATCCTCTCACACAGACTGGTAATTTACACTGTTTTTAAGAGACACTCCGAGTGCGCCGTATCAGTCACTCTTTAACCTGTTACGTAAGGCGATTCGTTCCTGCTGTTATCTTTTGCGTGTATTCAGTCCCGCAACCTATAACCGTGCATTCGGGCGGTAATCAGTTATCGGTGCGTTATTGTAGTCTAAAAACTGAATCCGTTATAGTAACTCTTTTGTTTACTCACTCGGGGTCCCACCGTTTTGTACACAACTGAGGTGAGAAGTAGTTGTGACGTTCTCTACGGCGACATCAAAAACCCATTCTGAGGTGGTGCCGTCGAAAGCGTAAACCGAAGCAATCGGACTGGATTCGAATACATCTTTCGAAAGCGAGTACAAAAGAATATTATCACAGGACTTTACAAACAGGTTTTTCAGAAATTCCTACCAGTTCACTTACTTAACTTATTTAATATTGCAACGCGTTTCGAGCTATCACCTCTTTATCAGGCAAGCCGGCCGCGGTGGTCTCGCGGTTCTAGGCGCTCAGTCCGGAACCGTGCGACTGCTACGGCCGCAGGTTCGAATTCTGCCTCGGGCATGGATGTGTGTAATGTCCTTAGGTTAGTTAGGTTTAAGTAGTTCTAAGTTCTAGGGGACTGATAACCACAACAGTTGAGTCCCATAGTGCTCAGAGCCATTATCAGGCAAAATATGACAAAACAAAAAACATTCAAACAGAATGGACATAGACCTTAATGCAAGTATTTTTTCAGTCTTGTCGTTTGTTGTGGCTTTCCTGCAGAGAAAGTCAAATAGAAGCCGTATGAGAGCGCGTTTACTTCGTTTTCTTGTCTGTAGATGAATACTGGAGCACTCCGTTCATCAGAAAAGGCTGCCGTCTTGTGGCCACTGTGGCTTTAAATTGTAAGCACACCACGTAGCTCACTCGGAAAACATGAATAACTGATCTGGCTACTTCAGTATTATGGGCTTAATTTGTATTATTAGTTCACTTTTCTCGGACATGAGCAGACATCCACAAGTAGCAAATAATGTGACCGTGGCTTCCAAGTTAAGGTTCTTCGGTTAATCACAAGGCGTCTACTTCGGTAATAATCTTGCTGGCATTTCGATGATCTTTCTTGGGATTTCTTCATGATTCATTACATTCTTGCACGTGCTACCTTTTTATAGTTTTATGCACTGTGAGATATAATATCTAGCGATTTTAAAAAGCGAGTGAATCAAGCTGCGTCGGATAGAGGTGGAGGGGATAGCTTCAGTTACGTTTGACGCGAAATAGCATTTAGTCATAATGGAGCGTACACTGTCAAAGCATTTTATCAAAACGGTAGTTCGTACCAGCTAGCACGACGTGCAATCCGCAACCACTTCAGCGTTAATCGAAATTGGCCGCTGCACCTGCCTGGGCGATTAAAATGTGGCTGGGGAACATTGAGGAGACGGCGCCAACTGGGAGACCAAAAACTGTGCGCTCGCCTGAAAAACATCGAACGTGTACGCCAAATGAAACGCGTATAGCACGTGTGATTTGACACGACACTACAGCGCGACACGCACGTGCCGCACGAGTCGCGCGGCTGCAGTGCATATTGCGACACGTACACCGTACTTAGCACGCGCCGACTGGCGACGCTCTGCGCTGACAGAACCGTAGGGCGCGCACCTTTTTATCTTTCTCTAATAATTTACAGAAACTATTCACTGAAAATATTTGATTTTTTTCCGTACTTGTGGCTTTACGTGTGAACTTCTTGGCCAAGTGCCTATCATCTGGCTAATAGTCATGCTTACTGTGATCTACACATTTTAGTAAGTCACTACGCAAAACTCAAAAAGTTTGCAATGAAAAATAGGGGGCGCTATGATTTTGCGTTTGGTGAGTATTACAAAATATGTTTATGAGTATGAAATTCAGCTAACATATTAAATTTTTGTTTAGACTTAGGAGGAGGTCTCCATCTGTCTTCGATTTCGAGAAAATGGATCCCATGTAGAGCATTCACTCCCAATCTTACGCCACGGGAATGAAATATTCCTACATCACTGGTATTTCCTAAACCGCTCGAGACATCGAAACAAGATTTTGGTGAATGATGACACAAGGAAGAGAGTACTTTGCCACCCCGGCCGGTGTGGCCAAGTGGTTCTAGGCGCTTCAGTCTGGAACCGCGCGACCACTACGATCGCAGGTTCGAATCCTACCTCGGGAATGGATGTGTGTCATGCCCCTAGGTTAGTTAGGTTTAAGTAGTTCTAAGTTCTATGGGACTGATGACCTCAGATTTTAAGTCCCATAGTGTTCAGAGCCATTTGAACCATACTTTGCCACGTCGTAAACACACTGAGCTTTCTTATCTATCACGGTATATCAGTAGTTACACTTCCCTATTTATTTTTTTTCATTCCACTGTCTATTTTTTTTAGAGTTATCGACAGCTAGTGAGACAAGAGTGTCCTAATAAGAAAGTAAACATGAAATTTCTTCTCTTATGTTGCCACAAACCGTCACAATGAGTTTTTTGGTAAGATATTCGGCTCTCTGGTCGCCAATTACTTGTTTAATGAGACAGATTTCTAAAACAGTGTGTCACAATAACTGCTGCAAAAATGAGTTTATGCAAATCATATTGTGTTTTGGCAAAAGAAGTGCTCTCAAACCCTTCAACAAGAGAAGTGTGGCCGTTACTCGCAAATGGTATTGCATCTTCGAATGAGACGAGGTTAACAACTCACACGAAAATAAATCGCTAATTCTGTTGGAATTTTTGTTGAATCTCACAACCCATTTTATTTTTAACACCGAGCGACTGAAATGGAAACTTACCAAAGAGTTTTATTCCTTTCCTTCATCTGAGCAATAGCAAAGTAATGAAGAGCGTGGTCTTCAGGCGGGATACCACGCACACTACTGATGCCGGTTCCTCACCAACGCCTTGCCAAACTGACAGACCGTGGTTCGCGAATAAAATAGTTGTTACTGAGAAAAGTAAACAACTGATACGTGGCACAACACAATGGCCAGTGTATCGTCAGCAGCTGCGAATAAATCGCGCGACAGGAATGCGGAAGCCAGCAAGTGTGCTTTGTGAGAGGAAGAGTTCACATCGTTCCGAAAACATTGTCACCATTACATTTCTACATATCACCACACTCTTTCAGGATATTCCTACTTTTATAATAGTACCGACCACTAATTCCTTTGTGTAGCCTGTTGTGTAATTAGTTTATTAATGCTGATAGCGTGTATGCAACCACTGAAATACTTTTCCTCGTCACGACGAGCCGATTAAAACATCGTTATTTACGAGGGCTTCTCGACTATTTCGGGCTTGCAATGGAAATGTCACGTCCACATGTACGAAGTATAACGTCTCTTATTAGACCCATATCCACATGATGATATGAAGTACTTAAGTTTTACTATCTCGGACGCTTTTTACCAGGAGCGCAAAGGGGTCATACCTGTGGAAATTATGCCTTCCCGACTTTTTGTAACGGATCGCAGAGATACTTCAGCATAAGAGGCAGCAAGTAGGTAACCTTGTTTTACTTTCCTGTCTTGCTTCTAGATGACACGATTTTATAATATTCCTTACTTCCTTATTCACTACCCTCACGGTAAATCGTCTGTCCCTTCTTACGTTCTGAAAAAATTGTGGAGGCAGACGATATACTTTCAGTGGCTAATGGCTCACCGGTTATTGAACTGTGCATTGGGTTTTTTGACAAAGAATAAACAAAACAAAAGAACTGTACATATGTATGTAAATGAAAACTATTACGTGCTAACGAAAATGGACGGAGCGCTTAAACAGCGAAAAAAAGAACACTGCTCAGTGATAGAAAACTTCAGTTTACATTACAGGCCGTACTCTTCGGATGGACAATACTTCCACTGCCCGTATGCGCCATGCCGAAGTGAGTATATGGCAGAACTGCCCTCCCGCTCCCCGCCTCACACATCCGTCAGTACCCGCGTGACGCGCGGCGCGAGAAACTGCGCCGGTACCACAAAGCCGCGCGACCTGGCGCAGGCGCGTGTCGCGTCCCAGTCGCGTCGCGTCGCAGTTTGCGCGGTCCCATTTGAACCTGTGAAGTTGCAAAAACGCGCGCTGCGCTGCGCCTAGCCTTTAGAGTTGCCATTGAGAGACACACTCGTCGCTCAGTTCGCCGGCACAGCGCTACACTTGGGATTTCAAAGAGAACGGTAGGAAGGATTTTACCCCAGGATTTGCACTTTCACCCCTACAAAATCTAAACGGTACAGGTCCTTAAGGGAATAGATTATGTGATCCGCAGCCGCTTCTAATTAAAAGTTTTGGTCATGATTATTCGGGACCAGGACATTGTAAACCGTTTGTGGATGAGGGATGAAGCTCACTTCCGTCTCTCCAGTTATGTGAACAAGCAGAACTTTCGATTTTGCAGTGACGTTAATACTAGAGAACTGCATCAGCAACCACTGCACTGGGCAAAAGTTACTGTGTGGTTCGTAATGTCTTCAATTAGGGATCATAAGGCCAAACGATTTTTAAGTTGTAACAGTGACTTCGCAGAGATACGCTAGTAAGCATGAATATTGTCAGTCGTTTGTTTCCAAAGATATGGCCTCCCGAAATGGGTACATTGCATGGCCCTCTTGTTCACTGGACGTCACATGTTTGTGACTTTTTCTTTGGGGTTATCTGAAGCGGAAAGTTTAGCAAGATAACCCACCTCGAACAACTGAAGCCCTGAAAGAGTGGACGCGACAGGAAGTGTGATGAGTCAGTACAAGGTCTGGCTGGAGGAATGCGTGCTTCTAAGCGGACGCCATAATAAGACAGTTATCTTGAAAAAGTAACTGAGGAGGAGGAGGAGGACATTAGTGTTTAACGTCCCGTCGACAACGAGGTCATTAGAGACGGAGCGCCAGCTCGGGTGAGGGAAGGATGGAGAAGGAAATCGGCCGTGCCCTTCAAAGGAACCATCCCGACATTTGCCTGAAGCGATTTAGGGAAATCAGGGAAAACCTAAATCAGGACGGCCGGAGACGGGATTGAACCGTCGTCCTCACGAATGCGAGTCCAGTGTGCTAACCACTGCGCCATCTCACTCGGTGAAAAAGTAACTGACGTTTTACTGTTACAGAAAACACTTTTTCGTATATTTTAAGATTATGAAATAGAAAAAGTGTCTTTATTTAACAGCTTTTCAAAAATCGCTCTTTATTATGCCTCACCCTGTAGTTGAAACTCTCTTCTTCATTTAGCTCATGAGGCCCTCAGCTTTAAAAGAATTTATTGTGTCGTAAACACAGTACTATTTCAATATGCTATACGAGCTTATTTTAGGAAAGACACACGGGAAATATATAGTGGTAAATGCGAAAAACAAATACAGAACTAGTTCTCTCACAAATGTTATGACTACTCTTATTTTTTATTTGGGGGACTTATGAAATCTGAATATTTTCGTAGTCTCCATGAAATAGCTGTGTTAATCTTAGATAACGGTGGGTGTGATTAACGTCTCTGACTGGTGGTGTGGAACTGTCTCAAGTGAAGGACAGCAGTAATTGGGTTATTCAGATACACACAGTAGACGATTGTAACTGCACTGTTTACGTGGAAAGAACCCACACATATTACAAAAAATTGATGTATGTACGTATGTGGCACATCTCCCCCTAGACCACTGGACTGATATGGACCAAAGTTTGTGCACATACCACTTACTGACAGGTAACAATCATAATTCAGGAGGTGCGGCATCATAAACGATGAGATGCATGAAAATCAGCCGCACCATGCCTGATGTTGAAATTTGCTTCTGTACTACTAACTCTATTCGTAACAAATTTCGCAGACATTCGCAGCGAAAGGCACATACAAAACTATATCATGATGCCACACATGATTCGGGAGATCCGACGTCATGAACACCAAGATGTGTGAAGAACTGCCGGAGTGTGCCTAATGTTTATATTTATCCTTGCTGCTCACTCTGTTAGCAACATATTTTGCTGACGGTATTGACATACGCCGCTGAATGCGCCTACATGAATGCATCGTTGTAGGACTCTTCACTGCCGAGCCACTCGTGCAGTCGAGTGAAGTGACTCCAGGCAGCGCTTTTGGCAGCTTTCAACTATGAGGCGCAAACGGTTGTAGGCCTCG
Organism: Schistocerca gregaria; assembly: GCF_023897955.1. Lineage (NCBI taxonomy): Eukaryota > Metazoa > Arthropoda > Insecta > Orthoptera > Acrididae > Schistocerca > Schistocerca gregaria. Next base: position 2,527,958 of record NW_026061887.1, on the reverse strand, counting down.
CCACAGAGGCGTGCAGATACTCGAAGCAGCTGTGCCAAGCGCATCATCCCACGCCGAGCCTACTGGCAGGTGTGCGTGCAAGGTTCCTCGTTGTGGAAAACTAGCAAAGTGAACACCCCGACCGACAGTGCCGGCTGTCAGCTAGTGTACAATAAAAACATTATGACAGGTGACAGACTTACGTCATTCAACAGTCTCTGGTCAATGAATTAGTTCTTTCTTATGATCTTAATGAATTATTGTCAATGTAAACAACAAGACACCAACAGAGATAGTGATAAATGGTTCAAATGGCTCTGAGTACTATGGGACTTAACATCTGAGGTCATCAGTCCCCTATACCTAGGGTAGTTAGGTTTAAGTAGTTCTAAGGACAGCACACACATCCATGCCCGAGGCAGGATTCGAACCTGCAACCGTAGCAGCAGCGCGGTTCCGGACTGAAGCGCCTAGAAACGATCGGCCACAACGGCCGGCAAAAGCGATAAATGAGGTATTAGTGAAAGATACTGGCTTATTAACATGGCTTGCTTCAAATTTTCAGAAAATGTAACTGATTCGAATATTTGACTAACGTAAAGCCTACCAAAATCGGCTGTATAGTTACGTTCACAGTCTGCACATAACTTTGCGGTGCACGGCCGTTGCCCCTGATAACAAAGTGCGAGTGCACCGCCCTCGTGGATAACATTGCGCCCCCTAGAGTGTGCAGCTGGAACACTGATAGAGGCAGAACATTCCCATTCGTCTGGTGCGCTCTCAAGTGTCATTGATACCTTCTCTGACAATGATCTCTTACCTTCGCCATCAAAATGGCCTACCTCACTGGGAACGCATTTCTGGCCATATGTCCGCATGACCTTTTTTGCTCCTTTTGCTGCGGAAGCTGTGATCTCTGTATCTTGAAACAATACAAACCAAGGGAAAATCGAAATCACTATCTCTCGCCAATAAATAAACGATCTCTATAATCATACAACACGAGCGAATTGTGTTAAGTAACTGATCGTTCATTTTGGCCGCTGTGCACAACGCAAATACCGTCTCCTTGCGATGAACAGCTTACGAATAGAAGAGGTTATAGTTATTATTTGCGGGTCGTCTTGCCCCTCAAAAACTGGAGGGCAGTAAGTGATCTTGAAATTCGGCGACGTTCCTGGGTGCATTACGTGCTCCCACTTCTGGCCATATGAGGGTACGACGAGAATTGTCCATATAATCGTTCCGATGCGCTCACGTGTTATGTTTTGGAGAGGCATACCGTTGGTTGGGCAAATTGATCATGGTACACTCGCAGGTCAGCGGCATTGTGACACTGCATTCGTTTCCCATGCGTATCTTTTCAGGCTGTATGCGACCCTCACTGTACTTTTAAGGACGACAATGCGTGATCGCATCGAAAGCACTGGTGTAGGAGGTCTTTGAATGAGTGGATGTTCGGCAAACGTAAACACCGTGGGCCACGTCGTTATGCATTGGGGATGCATACCGCAGCTCGCCTACATGTTCCAGCGACCATCCAGAGTTCTCAGTCAAACTTGTTGAGGAATGGAACGCTCTACCACATTTCCTTACCAACCTCGTGCCCAGCTTGGGAGCTGGTTACAGAGCACGCACAGCTGTGTTTGGTGATCACATGCTTCATGGAGAACACGTTCCGCCTTTTGCAATGTGACTACTGTCTTTGAACAAAAACGTCAGTTATGTTCGTATCATTGCATGCTGCTTTGTTACCATCTGTACCATGCAGCAGCAATTATTTCTATTTTGCTTGACAGTGACACAACATGTGAAAGTTACTTTGGCCCGGAGTTTCGCAAAGCACTATAATCGAAAACGAAAAAGGTCTGACGGGGTCTATTGGGGTGAAGTGAGACCACGGGGGCTGATTCCATACCACTGTGGCGGCTCCTTTATTGTATGAAGGACTGAATTTAGTTGAAAGTACTTGATCTTCATTTGTCGAGTATATGCTGAAGATTAAAGTTAATCGCATGTGAACCGGTACTTTCAGAGACTAAAATAAAGAGCTCCTGCAAACGCTATTTACTATTCTAAAGAAATGTGACTGGGATCCTAGAATACGCAACTGACTACAACTGTATGTAAGCAATATCTGTTTCTGGTGCTCCATTTATGACAATATGAGAATAGGGGGGGGGGCATAGGATAGTGTACCTACAAACACATCTTCTTTCTTGGTCGGTGTTTCAGTTAGTCACCGATTTTAGAACTATATGAAGCAACGCGTACTAGAGGACGCGGTAAGTAGTTCCTGGCATTTTCGACTGCTGCTGTTGTGGGGCCTGAGGTTTTGTTTTCTGCAGGGTTTGCAAATATAACGAGTTCTACATATTTAGTGTTGTGTAATATATTAAAGATATTTGGAGGATACTGTCTGTTCTATGGTTAAAGAATTTTGTGGTGAATAAAATATTGTTTAATTTTGACTAGTTACATAACGTGTGGATGAATAAGTTATAGTTCGTGGGTCACAAACCATCTCGTACCTTCAAACGGAAGACCTTGCACCATGGAGTATATGAGATTTGCAAAAGAAGTATGTTTATGTAATGTATTAACGAAGTTACCAGTCTCGAAAAGGGAAATTTGTGATAGCTGCAACAGCTTCTATTTCAGATCGTTGTTAACTTCTAACTGGTTTTTGATAAAACGATTGATTTCGCTTGCTGATTATTCTTGTGTAGTAGAGTAATAACGTAAGACATTTCTCATAGAGAAATACACTACTGACAAAATTTTTTTCTCGATTGCAACGATTTGAACTGATATTTGTACCTAGGTACATGACCATGTTGTATCTTGGAACAGTCTCTCATTTGTCAAAAATCTTACTTTTCCGGAGTAATTGTAATTTCAGAAAGAAAGTGCACCACTCCTAAAGTGAATGCTGTCATTTCAAAATAGAATAACAAAATGGAGTAAAGGTCTATTAAAGTGTGAAAGTCTGAAGTGTGTTCCACGGTAAAACACTTTTCGCTAATAATTGTCAAAACTAAGAACAAACACAAAACGCTGTCCGAGCATATAAACGATCGATAGTCGAACTAAAAATCTGAATGCCGGGTGTTCGGACAAACTTCTAGGACTTGTAGAAGGGAGACAGGAAAGAATATTTTGAGTACAAACCCATGCCCAGGAATGTACCGTTTCAGTTCTACAATGGTTTCAACTTCGATTTTTAACTCATCCACTTCTGTTTGAGGGATTAAATTACGCATAAGGCAATACAAAACAATTCGAAATGAAACATAACGGAACACCTGTTTATCACTTAAGCACATTTGTTTGTGTTAAGACTCCTCGCCCTGTCCATCTGTCACCATATCGTTTGTTCAGATGTCTGCAAACTGCACGATACAAGCGAGTTGGTGCATCATCATGCTGAAACCACATTTCCTGATGGGCAATCACTGGCACAGCTTTCAAGGACGGCCCCAATATCTTTTGTAGAGACATAAGAGATGCAAGACCAGTTAGAGTGGAAGGAGGTACGGCCCAGTTACACGACAGTCTGGAATGCCTGCCAACAAACAAATATCCAACAGGCACCGAAGCCTCGGAATGTGCTTCGCATGGAGCTTTTTGGCTGCCAGACATGGCTGTTTAGCGAATTCAGAACACAATCCCTCCCCAGTGAACTCACATTTGTCTGTGAACAGGAGTAGTTGGGTAAGGAAAGGATCAGCACATTTTGTTAGCGCAGGTTGCCTACATCAGGAGCAAGCATACATTCAGTGGAAAACCTATTGGTCTCTTTTGATTGACAAGTCCTTAACTTACTATTTTGCTAAGTGGATTATGTCCACCTGAGGATAATCCGTCATTCCAAGAAACCCTCCACACTCCTCCCTTCCCTCTCCTTCTCCCCACTTCTCCTCCTTCTCCACCACCCCTCTGGAAATTGTCTCGCAATACAAGCACACTTATGATATGGACCCATTTGACTAATTAATTAAATCGACCAATTAATTAACCCCTCCCTATCTGGGACACCCCCAGCAGTTCCCCTCCCCTCCCCTCCCCCTCCAGGAATTTGTCTGGAAAAAGACCCAATTGATTGGCTAGCAGGTGGAAAATTGATTGCAGTGTATGGAATATTGTTTAACCCTTTATTTGGCAGTGTTGCTTTCAAGCAACATCACATTTACCTTGGCCTTATGGGACAACAAACTCTTCCCAGTGCATTTTACTGGCATTACTGCCTCCAGGCAACATTCCTTTACACACTGCCAACGCCAGTTTTTGTAATAGCTTAAGGTTTTCCACACGAGATAGCAGTTTGTGCAGTGGTGTTACAGAGATCTCCTCGTGTGAGCAACAGAGGTGTCTTATTTTGGTTCTAAAAGAGTGGATTTAAATAGATTGAAGAAAAACTGCTAAGATTACTGGCAAGATATACCCAGAGGTAAGTTTACAGCAGAAATATTTCAATCTTTGTTTGGAAATACGTAAGTAGTATAAAACTTTTATGTTGCCTGTGAGCAACATTGCCTATAGTTGGGACATGTGCCATTAGTATATTACACATGTTTACGGTGTGACAGAGAAGATATTTTTATTTTTAGGGGCTTTTTAGCAATGGATTCCAGAATATTTTATGGAATTGAAAAAGCGAGAGGAATAGTAGTTCCACTAGAAAACCCGGCTTTGTCTGATCTAAGTGAATCTGATGACACTGAACTCGAAGCTTTGGCAGGCTGTAGTGATTCCAGAGCGTCAATCTCAGTTCCATAACCAAGTTATACCAGACACTGATTCTGATTTAGGAAGTGAAATCTCAGAAGCTGAACATGTGCAAGGACCTTCTGCAGTGAATCCTTCTAGTGCAAGTGGCAGTCAAGTGAAAAAGTAAATTACAAAAGCAGTCACTTACATGTGGGTAAAGGAAGATACAACTGCTAGGGCAGAAAGTCTCTCTCCTGTGTTTTCTGATGAAGGCAATACACCACTGGGTTATTTCAGAAGATTCTTTGATTCAGAACTAATTGACAAAATTGTGCAGGAAACGAACTTAAACTCTGACCAACGAACTACACGTCAGTAAACAGCAATATAAATTAAATAGAACAATTTTTCGGTGTTCTGATATACATGGGTCTTGTTTCTATGTCTTAGTAGACTGACTATTGGTCTCAGTCAATGAACTGTGAAAAATTCACCAGCATTTTCAGTTTGAAGCGCTTTCAGAAACTCCGCCGATACCTGCATTTTACGAGCAATGAGAATGCTGTGAACTGTTCTGAAAGACTTTTGAAAATAAGACCTGTTCTTGAGTCAATTGTATAGAACTGCCGTGAGCAGAAACAAGAGTCGGCATTTTCTACAGATGAGAAGATGGTTGCATATAAAGGTACAAGAGCAGGTAATTTGCGCCAATATATTCAAATAAGCCACACAAGTGGCGTTTTAAGATTTTTGTTCGTGCTGGTGTGTCTAGAGTTGTCTATGATTTTCTTCCCTATACTGGCAAGGGGATGATAACTGATCTTGCTGATGACGTGAAAATAATGGAATTGGAATACTTTTATTTTGACAATTTATTTTGCAGCCTTGAACTTAAAACATACTTAAAAAACATCAAAACATTGAGTCCATGGGCACCATAAGGAGGAACTGAATAAAGAACTGTCCTCTACATGACGAGAAGCGGTTACTGAATGACGAGTCAGCTATGACTACAGGAAGGACAGTCACTCCGACCTCATTTTAGTAAGGTGGGCAGGCTATAAAATCGTGACACTTGCAAGCTCGTTTTTTGGTGTCCAACCACTCTCAACAGGAAAACGATGGGACAGCAATCAAAAAAGAATTGATGTGCCCTGTCCCAGTAATGTACGTCAGTACAACAAGCACATGGGAGGAGTTGATCTTGCTGGTATGCTGATAGAGCTCTACAGAGTACCAATGAAAACTAGGCGATGGTACATGAGATGGTTTAGATTTATTCTAGATCTGAGTGTTTTAAATGCTTGCCTGCATTTTTCGAAGAGAATCTCTGGACAAAAAGACCTCATCAAAGTCATTTAGGGCAGATACTGCCAATGGTTTGATATTTTCAGGTAAAAGTAAAGTAGGAAGACCTTCAACAGACAAACCACCACCATAAAAGAAGAGGAGGAAGGCAACAGCTCCGACTGTTACACAAGATGCCCGATTTGATAATATGGAGCATTGGGCCTGTATACGGTCCCAAAGGTCGTTGTCGTTATTGTCCGTCTGAATATTCTACAGTCATGTGTTCCAATTGCAATCTAGTATTGTACTTCGATCCAAAGAGGAACTGTTTCTAAACATTCCATTGCAAGAAGAACAAGAAGGGAAAATGAAACAGTTCTATTACACAGCAGGAATGCATAAATGTGTTTATAAATTAAATTATTCACGTACGGCAAACATTTTGCTTCAGGTTATCGGCAAACTCCTTTTTCCTATAATATGTATAAGTGTGATCTACTGCTGGCAATGTTGCTTGTAAGCAACGTTTCATAATTTTCATAATTTTTGTCAAAAATTTCTAAAACTGACTGAATTGTATTTCTTTAAGTATAATAAATAGATATAAGCACTTAATTTTTTTTATTTTCACCATTTGCCAAATAAAGAGTTAAAAAGTTTCTCATACACAAAACAATGTGTGAAAGATTCTTTATTTAAACAATTTAAGGGATACAAGGCAGTGTATATCATACAGTTCATTTATTTACTTTAAATATTTAAATAGACAAAATTCCATTACCTACAAATTCTTTGAGGGTGAGAAGATACTTGGAATATTAAACAACTTCGAAATTTTTTTTTTAGCCCACACGCCCAAACACTTCACTGGGCTTGTCATTCCACGTATTACTATATGTGGAGGCCACGCTACCCCTGCTCAGGTCCGTGACTGGCCACTATGAGAGCAGACGTTGCAGTAATCCCCAAACAAAAGAGCTTCTGATGGTGGCTGTTCTTTATTATTTGATTGCTGAGAAATTCCTGTTCAAGCACATGCTCTCTCTCTCTTTCCCCTATCCCCCTCACTGTCCCTCCACCCCCCCTCCTCACAACCGGTCATGTCCTGTAGTGTAACCCTGCTAGGACTGCATTCACCATTGGCCATGGTCGGATCGAATCACACACAAAGCAGCATTTACCTAGTAAACCCCACCTGTGCATTTCTTAGAGTGAGGTAATATCTCCATCAGATTGATTGTCTAATTAATTAAATCGATGCCCTTCGTGTGGGACAGTTTTCCGTTGCTTTCTATTGGTGGATTACTAGGATTAGAATATTTGATGTGATTCGATCCTACAGCTTCCCAATTTCCGAACCCTACTGTTATTTTTTCCCGTTGCCTCCTATTGGTGTATACTGATACAGTTAAGTCATTTATAGAAAGTCCATTAACCTGGAGGTAGCTGAAAATTTCAAATTTCAGCTCAGCTGCATGCTGTGTCCATAGAAATTCTGTGGAGATTTCGGACTGGTATGTGTGCTCGTAATAAAGCAACAACAATAAATTGATTAAACGGGGATTGGATATTGCGATTGGATTTTTAAATCTTTGTAGAATTCCTAAATTGGTTCTCTCCACTACATTCGGAAGGAGGAGGAGGAGGAGGAGGAGAAAGGGTGGGTTAGGGGGTAGGACAAAGACACAGAAAATACCACAGTCCAGGCCGTAGCAGTAGTTGTCATGGCCAGATGTTGGATATCGCTGAAATACATCCTGAATGCACATGCCCAGTGTCCACACGTCACTCGCCAATCTCCTCATGAGCAACCAGCGCCAACGCTCAGAGGTCGGACGGCCGTAGCCAGTTTGGTGGACGCGTGTGTCCGCCAGAGTGCACCACCCTGACGTGGAGGGCGTCTGGAAGTGATTGGAGTGGTAGGAATTAGGATGTTATCAACACGTTCATTGCCAACACTTGACAGTTATCGATATTGAATGACTCAATTTTCCAAGGGGAATACATGCAACACATACGATCACAGAGACAGCCCAATGCACACTGTGTATTAGTTTGCTGTTTAGCTATCGAAAGGGCACTGTGGCTGGGACTTGTGTGTGCAATAACCGACTAGCTGGCCTACTTGAACTTTTCGTTGTAACCACCGATTGCCAGAAAAGCCCATTTGTTCTGGCCACATGCCTCCTCTGGCACACGCCTCACATTCGAAACCGCGTCGTCCTAGGAAACCAGCAAAATTTATTTATCGCTGTAATTAGAATTAAATATTACACTTGCAGCCCTAATCGCATAACATTGGACACCGACTCTGGAAATATCGCCCTTATAATTGGGTACAGTTTAACACATAAAATGATTCATCCTCCTTGGGGGTATTGGTGCATTAGTACAATGGACATCCAGCTCACAAAATAGTTTGATTGGGGTGATCATGTGCCATCACTGTGGATTTTTAGAGTATAAAAGGAGGTGTGATAGGAGCAATCGTACACCTTGCATGTTTATTATTACTGGAGAATCTAGACAATATTGGTTGTTGTTTTGGTCTTCAGTCCTGAGACTGGTCTGATGCAGCTCTCCATGCTACTCTATTCTGTGCAAGCTTCATCATCTGCCAGTACCTACTGCAACCTACATCCTTCTGAATCTGCTTAGTGTATTCATCTATTGGTCTCCCTCGCCGTTTTTTACCCTCAAAGCTGCCCTCCGATACTAAATTGGTGATCCCTCGGTGTCTCAGAACATGTCCTACCAACCGATCCCTTCTTCAAGTCAAGTTGTGCCACAAGCTTCTCTTCTCCCCAATTCTATTCAATACCTCCTCATTAAGTATGTGATCTACCCATCTAATCTTCAGCACTCTTCTGTAGAACCACATTTCGAAAGCTTCTATTCTCTTCTTGTCTAAGCTATTTATCGTCCATGTTTCACTTCCATACATGGCTACACTCCAATACAAATATTTTCAGAAACCACTTCCTGACATTTAAATCTATACTCGATGTTAACAAAATTTTCTTCTTCACAAACGCTTTCCTTGCCATTGCCATTCTATATTTTATATCCTCTCTACTTCGGCCATCATCAGTTATTTTGCTCCCCAAATAGCAAAACTCCTTTACAACTTTAAGTGTCTCATTTCCTAAACAAAAATCCCTCAGCATCAGCCTCGTTTTGCTTTTGTTGATGTTCATCTTATACCCTCCTTTCAAGACACTGTCCATTTTGTTCAACTGCTATTCCAAGTCCTTTGCTGCCTCTGACGTTCGCCGATGACATTGTAATTCTGTCAGAGTTTTTATTTCTTCTCCATGGATTTTAATACCTACTCCGAACTTTTCTTTTGTTTCCTTCATTGCTTGCTCAATATACAGATTGAATAACAACGGGGACAGGCTACAACCTTGTCTCACTCCCTTCCCAACCACTGCATGCCTTTCATACCCCCCGACTCTTATAACTGCCATCTGCTTTCTGTACAGATTGTAAATAGCCTTTCGCTCCCTGTATTTTACCCCTGCCACCTTCAGAATTTGAAAGATAGTATTACAACCAACATTGTCAAAAGCTTTCTCTAAGTCTACAAATGCTAGAATCGTAGATTTGCCTTTCCTTAATCTTTCTTCTAAGATACGTCTTAGGGTAGGTATTGCCTCACGTGTTCCAACATTACTATGGAATCCAAGGTGATCTTCCCCGAGGACGGCTTCTATAAGTTTTTCCATTCGTCTGTAAAGAATGCACGTTAGTATTTTACAGCTGTGACTTATTAAACTGATAGGTAATTTTCACATCTGTCCACGCCTGCTTTCTTTGTGATTGGAATTATTATATTCTTCTTGAAGTATGAGGGTATTTCACCTGTCTCATACCAAATGGTAGAATTTTGTCAGAACTGACTCTCCCAAGGCTGTCAGTAGTTCTAATGGAATCTTGTCTACTCCCGGGGCCTTGTTTCGACTCAGGTCTTTCAGTGCTCTGTCAAGCTCTACACGCAGTATCATATCTCCTATTTCATCTTCACCTACATCCTCTTCGATTTCGATAATATTATCCTCAAGTACATTGCCCTTGTATAGACCCTCTATATACTCCTTCCACCTTTCTGCTTTCCCTTCTATGCTTAGAACTGGGTTTCCATCTGAGCTCTTGATATCCATGCAATTGGTTCTCCTTTCTCCAAAGGTCTCTTTAATCTTCCTGTAGGCAGTATCTATCATACCCCTTGTGTGATAAGCCTCTATATCCTTACATTTATAGTCTAGCCATCCCTGCTTAGTCATTTTCCACTTGCTGTCGATCTCATTTTTGAGACGTTTGTATTCCTTTTTGCCTGTTTCATTTATTGCATTTTTATATTTTCTCCTTTCATCAGTTAAATTGAGTATTTCTTCTGTTACCCAAGGATTTCTACTAGCCCTCGTGTTTTAACCTACTTGATCTTCTGCTGCCTTGACTATTTCATCCCTCAAAGCTACCCATTCTTCTTCGACTGTATTTCATTCCCCCATTCCTGTCAATTGTTCTGTTATGCTCTCCCTGAAACTCTGTACAACCTCTGGTTCTTTCAGTTTATCCAGGTCTCATGTCCTTAAATTCCCTCCTTTTTGCAATTTCTTCAGCTTTAATCTTCATTTCATAACCAATAGATTGTGGCCAGAGTCCAAATCTGCCCCTGGAAATGTCTTGCACAAATATTGGTAATATAAGTTATATCGAAATAGGTATGATCTTTAGCAGCACGAATTTAAATGTTGTGGTGTCCTAACAGAGGATGGAGGGAAGACAGGGGTTTAAGGTCAGTCTACAAGTTCTGAATGGTGAGAAGTAAATGCCGGCAGACAAATATCCAGTGAAGGGAGGTTGATGATTTGGATCAGCGTCAAACGGTGTCACAGGGCATCTACAAGAGATGCAGATGTTGAGACTCGATACTTGCAGCAGGGGTCTGATTAGCACATTTGATTTGTGTTCAGACTATCTATTACACTGAATGCTAATTCTAAACATTAGAAAAAACAAAGGAGGCGATTTGTTGCACAACACAAGTCAATATCTAAAGCCACGGGAGCTGCACTACATGAGTCTGCAGACAGCCTCTCTCATGGATCATATCAGCACATGGAATTGTTTTTCAACGGCTGGCGCGGATGATGGATGTAGTGGAGTCTCATACAGGTACTAATCGACTGCTACTATATTTTTAATGATCGGCCTATCCAAAATTCATGCATGTGGACCATAAGGGAAAGGGCAAGTCTTGGGATTTTTAATAGTTTGGTGTACAATAAACGCAAATATTCTTGTAGAATATCAGACAGTACATGGGATGTCAGCACTACGACCACACCTATGGGAAACTTTGACGAAAAATTGAATAACGCATTATACGAGGTTTTTCTCGAATTTTACCGATTTCATCACGAGATACTGATGTGAAATACGTTGAAATTGAGGGAAATGCGATAAAATATGTAAAATCACGAAAAACTAGTTAAATATACAAAATTAGAGAAGAATGCCATGAGATATGAAGCTAGCGAAATCAATAGGACTGCATATTCTGGAGGAGGGTGGTAGAATGGCGCTACATAAAGACACCTTAATAGCGGAGATGGCAATATTATCGTGCACATGAGCAATACAACCTAAAATCGAACCATGACATCTGTGTGCAAGAGGAAGGTTACAAGGGGCTATGGTAAACTGTAGGACTGTTACACATTCTCTGGCACTGCCTGTAGTGCTTATTTCCTTGTAAGCTGTCGCTGTTCCTTCGTATGCATTTTTGCCTGCTGACGACCATTTTATGGGACTGTTGTGAAAAGATCACAATTTCTGAACTGTAATTGGCCTTCATACTTTTACAGAGGTGTATGACACCAGGTGTTTACAAAGTTGGAGTGTTTGTTTTACAAAGAATTAATGCCTTCTTTGGCGTGATAAGTAGTAGTTTTATCACCTTACAGTGCGTCACCATAGTTCACCATAAAGAAACTCACAGGAAGAATGTATATCATGCGCTTTATTGCACTGGAATATTAACAGCGTTGTATTCCACACGACTCAGAAGTCACAAGCAGCACAGCTCTAGCAATATAGCGTGTTTAGTGCAGGACCATGTAGCCCTTGGAATGTGTTTATGTTCCACGATCATTTCTCTCTTTCTGATACCTTACTTGTATGGGCGCCAAACACAGGACCAATAATTTGGAATATTTTATATGAATCTACTGTGCTACCAGTTCTAAACTACATTCGTCTGGAGCTCAATCATGCACAAATTTCTTCTTTACGATCATCTGTTATATCATCACAACACTTTCATATCTACCATACACCGATAAGGGGTGCTAACCTCTTCCACATGTCTGCATCTGGAGATGCGCTGTGAGTACGATTGGTTGTGAATAGTCTCCCTGAACACCTGTTACGGATTCAGCTCTCTCTGTTCCTTCACGAGACCTGGGGTTTAATGGGTATAATAACCTCCTACTTCTAGTCAGTTGAAAATTAAATAGGAGCCAGTTTTTAGGGAGGGTTGGTCAAAGACAGTGCAAGGAGACCTTTCAATATCCAACTTTATCTAATCAATGCAAGAATAGTCTGTGACCCACATCCACGCAGGGAAAGATGGGCAATCGTAATACTAAATTACGCAGTATGATCAAACTGCTAGAAATATGTAGATAACCTAACTTCATGAGTAGAGATGCTGTCTGGTCTACTTTGTGCAGTACATCCATTCATCGATAATTCTTGTACATATGCACCAGTCATCTATCTACATTCGCAATGGTACTCGAAAAGTAGAGGGGGGGGGGGGGGGCAGTTTAGTGATGATGCAGAACCTGGGAAACATGCTACCATGTCACTGGTCCGCGTTGACATTATGGAAAAACTGATAATATTGCTGAAATTGATAGCACCACCAACTGTGGTGCTTATTACAGTGCATCGGTGGCATCTTTTCCATCTACTGGTACATGGTTGATTACCACATAATGATTGACCGACTCCACCTGTTTGAGGGGGAGAGAGTCTTTATGAGAGCAACACGTTCCAGGGATGACCAGCACCGATTCCTTATATTGCAGCTATGTACGTGATATCTGTTTCAATCATAATGGAACACCAAGACGTCTGCTACCCCCATCACTATTGAAGATGAGATTAAATGTACAGGTCATCACCTCTGTATAGCTGTTTGGAAACGCTCCACAATGCCGCAAACTCTTCCAGTTTCCACATGTTGTGATGTTTTCCACATTTTTGTCAGTAAGAAACACCGCCTCTCTCTTATTTCAACCATCCTGTGTGCTGTGAGAACAGCATCATAGTTTACACCATGCAATGTCCAGCTTTCTGTGAGAGCCAATGGATCGAAATGTGTTTATGTCGGTTTAACACCTGACACAGACCTTGAAGTCATGGTGGATAAAAAAAAAAAAAGGTATGGCGGTGTACAAAGCTGCAGACATATACTACTTCGATGTGTTACAGCGGAAAGCAACATATCAAACAAAGGCCCAATGACACTCTTTTTTAATTGATAATCTGTGGGATATGGTGGTCCTACAGTGCAGGTCCTGAAGCGACTTCGATCACTGGTTACCTGCTCCAGTCGAGCAGTACCTGTATATTTTCAGTAGGATCTCCACATAGCACACAGACGGTACTTGTTTTTGACATATCGGAAGAGAGGAACACAGTAACACCTTATCAAATTCTCTATTGGGTGAGAGTGAAGTTTTTATAGCTCATAGTTTCTTTCTATTGGATGGTACAAAATAACGAAGATAGAGATAACGTTTTCGTGACAGATAGAAATGCACCCTGAGGGATGCTGTGCGCTAAGTCCGCCGCTGGCGGCCGGAGTGGCCGTGCGTTCTAGGCGCTACAGTCTGGAGCCGAGAGACCGCTACCGTCGCAAGTTAGAATCCTGTCTCGGGCATGGATGTGTGTGTGATGTCCTTAAAACTAATTAAACCTAACTAACCTAAGTTCTAGGCGACTGATGAGCTCAGAAGTTAAGTCGCATAGTGCTCAGAGCCATTTGAACCATTTGTAGTTTGAAAACATCCCTCAAAGCTGTAGCAAAATCATTGTCCATCTTCTAGTTCACATATTATGTGGAGTCTACCTAACTTTCCTCATAAACACTACTGTAACTGCTGGTACTGTCTTTCCTACTAGCTTGTGTCGCAGGAGAAAGCTTTGTTTGGCACTGGCTTTACACATTGCACACGGTTAGCACAGCTACGACAAAATGTTCCCATTTCCACCAGACGGTAAAAAGATGGTCCCGTTGCATTAACTCAGCTCTCCGTGTTTGTCTCTCCAACTTCGGCTCAGTTACGACTCAAACTGTGATGACCACATGGACAAGGCTGCAGTGAGATCGTGGCAGAGACCGAGGGAGAGTTACAAGGTGCAGAGGGACTGATTAAAATCACGATGGAGTTTTGCCGTACAGGGTCCTTAGCAGACAGGATCGAAAGAGGTAACTAGTTTTGAGATAGGAGAGTGCCGTGAATATAATCTACCAGTGGCTGTAATCATGAAAATGTGAATCTCGTGTCACTATGGCCTCCCGTCGGGTAGAGTGTTCGCCGGGTGCAAGTCTTTCTACATCTACATTCATACTCCGCAAGCCACCTGACGGTGTGTGGAGGTGGGTACCCTGAGTACCTCTATCGGTTCTCCCTTCTATTCCAGTCTCGTATTGTTCGTAGAATGATGTATTGTCGGTATGCTTCTGTGGGGGTTCTAATCTCTCCGATTTTATCCTCATGGTCTCTTCGCGAGATATACGTAGGAGGGAGAAATATACTGCTTGACACTTCGGTGAAGGTATGTTCTCGAAACTTTAACAAAATCCCGTACCGAGCTACTGAGCGTCTCTCCTGCAGAGTCTTCCACTGGAGTTTATCTATCATCCCGTAACGCTTTCGCGATTACTAAATGATCCTGTAACGAAGCGCGCTGCTCTCCGTTGGATCTTCTCTGTCTCTTCTATCAAACCTATCTGGTGCGGATCCCACACTGCTGAGCAGTATTCAAGCAGTGGGCGAACAAGCGTACTGCAGCCTACTTCCTTTTTTTTCGGATTGCATTTCCTTGGGATTCTTCCAACGTATCTCAGTCTGGCATCTGCTTTACCGACGATCAACTTTATATGATCATTCAATTTTAAATCACTCCTAATGCGTACTCCCAGATAATTTATGCAATTAACTGCTTCCAGTCGCTGACCTATTTTGTAGATAAATAAGGGATCTATCTTTCTATGTATTCGCAGCACATTACACTTGTCTACATTGAGATTCAATTGCCATTCCTTGCACCATGCGTCAATTCGCTGCAGATCCTCCTGCATTTCAGTACAATTTTCCATTGTTGCAACCTCTCGATACACCACAGTATCACCTGCAAAAAGCCTCAGTGAACTTCCGATGTCATCCACCAGGTCATTTATTGTGAAAAGCAACGGTCCTATGACACTCCCCAGCGGCACACCTGAAATCACTCTTACTTCGGAACACTTCTCTCCATTGAGAATGACATGTTGCGTTCTGTTATCTAGGAACTCCTCAATCCAATCACACAATTGGTCTGATAGTCCGTATGCTCTTACTTTGTTCGTTAAACGACTGTGGGGAACTGTGTCAAACGCCTTGCGGAAGTCAAGAAACAGGGCATCTGCCTGTGAACCAGTGTCTGTGGCCCTCTGAGTCTCGTGGACGAATAGCGCGAGCTGGGTTTCAAACGACCGTCTTTTTCGAAACCATTGCTGATTCCCACAGAGTAGATTTCTAGTCTCCAGAAAATACATTGTACTCGAACATAATACGTGTTTCAATATTCTACAACTGATCGACGTTAGAGATATAGGTCTATAGTTCTGCACATCTGTTTGATGTCCCTTCTTGAAAACGGGAAGGACCTGTGCCCTTTTCCAATCCTTTGGAACGCTTCGCTCTTCTAGAGACCTACGGTACACTGCTGCAAGAAGGGGGGCAAGTTCCTTCGCGTACTCTGTGTAAAATCAAACTGGTATCCCATCAGGTCCAGCGGCCTTTCCCCTTTTGAGCAATTTTAATTGTTTCTCTATCCCTCTATCGTCTATTTCGATATCTACCATTTTGTCAACTGTGCGACAATCTAGAGAAGGAAGTACAGTGCAGTCTTCCTCTGTGAAACAGCTTTGGAAGAAGACATTTAGTATTTCGGCCTTTAGTCTGTCATCCTCTGTTTCAGTACCATTTTGATCACAGAGTGGACATTTTGTTTTGATCCACCTACCGCTTTGACATAGGACCAACATTTCTTAGGATTTCTGCCAAGTCAGTACATAGAACTTTACTTTCGAATTCATTGAACGCCTCTCGCATAGCCCTCCTCACACTACCTTTCGCTTCGCGTAATTTTTGTTTGTCTGGAAGGCTTTGGCTATGTTTATGTTTGCTGTGAAGTTCCCTTTGCTTCCGCAGCAGTTTTCTAACTCGGTTGTTGTACCACGGTGGCTCTTTTCCATCGCTTACGATCTTGCTTGGCACATACTCATCTAACGCATAGTGTACGATGGTTTTGAACTTTGTCCACTGATTCTCAACACTATCTGTATTTGAGACAAAACTTTTATGTTGAGCCATCAGGTACTTTGTAATCTGCTTTTCGTCACTTTTGCTAAACAGAAAAATCTTCCTACCTTTTTTTAATATTTCTATTTACGGCTGAAATCATCGATGCAGTAACCGCTTTATGATCGCTGATTCCCTGTTCTGCATTAACTGATTCAAATAGTTCGGGTCTGTTTGTCACCAGAAGGTCTAATATGTTATCGCCACGAGTCGGTTCTCTGTTTAACTGCTCAAGGTAGTTTTCAGATAAAGCACTTAAAAAAATTTCACTGGATTCTTTGTCCCTGCCACCCGTTATGAACGTTTGAGTCACCCAGTCTGTATCCGGCAAATTAAAATCTCCACCCAGAACTCTAACATGGTGGGGAAATGTACTCGAAATGTTTTCTAAATTATTCTTCATGTGCTGAGCCCGGGGTCCTATAGAGACATCCAATTGCGATGTCTGAGCCTGCTTTATCCTTGACCCTCACCCAAATCATTTGACAATTCGGATCTCCGTCAATTTCCTTCGATACTATTGCACTTCTTATCGCTATAAACACGCCTCCCCGTTCACTGTCCAGCCTGTCTCTGCGGTATACATTCCAATCTGAGTTTAGGATTTCATTACTGTTTACGTCTGGTTTCAGCCAACTTTCTGTCCCTAGTACTATATGGGCGCTGTGACCGTTTATTAATGAGAGCAGTTCTGGGACCTTTCTATAGACGCTCTTGCAGTTTACTATTAGCACATTAATATTGTTATTCCCTGTTGCATTTTGCCTACTCCTACCTTGCCGCGTCTCAGGAGGCGTCTTGTCGGGCCTAGGGAGGGAATTCTCTAACCTAAAAACCCCCATGTGCACTCCACACGTACTCCGCTACCATTGTAGCCGCTTCCGGCCTGTAGTGCACGCCTGACCTATTCAGGGGGACCCTACATTTCTGCATCCGATAGCGGAGGTCAAGAAACTTGCACCCCAGCTCTCCGCAGAATCGTCTGAGCCTCTGGTTTAAGCCTTCCACTCGGCTCCAAACCAGAGGACCGCGATCGGTTCTGGGAACGATACTACAAATAGTTAGCTCAGATTCCACCCCGCGAACGAGGCTTTCCGCCTTCACCAATTCCGCCAACCGCCTGTACGAACTGAGGATGACCTCTCAACCCAGACGGCAGGAGTCATTCGTGCCGACATGAGCAACAATTTGCAGTCAGGTGCACCCAGTGCTCTCTATCGCCGCCGGTAGGGCCTCCTTCACATCTCGGATGAGACCCCCCGGCAAGCAGACAGAGTGAACACTGGCCTTCTTCCCCGACCTTTCCGCTATTTTCCTAAGGGGCTCCATCACCCCCCCCTAACGTTGGAGCTCCCAATAACTAATAAACCCCTCCCCCCGTGTGCCTGCTCGGACCTTGCTGAAGGAGCAGCCACATGTCCACTCACAGACAGAGCGGGTGATGCCACACGGCCAGCCTCCACATTGACCCTCCGCCTCGTGCGCCGCGAACGCCACTGAACCCGCCACTCCCCTTGCGGAGAGGGTGGCCCAACCGCGCCCGGTACCCGAGAAGATATCTTGACAGCAGGGACAGTGGGTGAAGCATGTAACACCTGGGGTGTACCTTGAGACGCTCCAGACTCCCCACTGCCGCTACACTCCGAGGTAGCAGCCTGAAGTCGGATGACCGCGGCCATCAACACGCTCAGCTGTTCGCGAAGAGTGGCCAGCTCCTCGTGCGTCCGTACACAGCAGTCACACATCCTATCCATCCTAAGGAATTAATTTACTGAAGAGACTTAATAAACTTTTAACTAGACTGCTAATTCACTAAAGGCGGCTGATTATTGACTAAACTGTGATTGCTAGCCACTTCTTGTAGAAAACAATGAAAATAGCACTACCCGTCTCTGGACTGTATTGAAAACAAACACTAGCACTACTGGCACTATGGCTCACTAAAGGGACTCTCTCTGACTGTATTCAAAACTAACACGAAATCTATGGAACACTATTAATAGCAGTCGACAATTAAAGCTTCCTAAAAGCAAAAACACACGGTAAAAGAAGTGACAAGTAAGAAAAATACAGTTAATATTTAAATAACGTAGCTCGCTGCACAGCAGACGTGAAGCAGACGGCGGTTAGGACGACATTTTCGGTTTGACGCCACTTCGACGAGTTGCGCGTCGATGGGGGATGAAATGATGATGGTTAGAACAACACAACATCCAGTCCCTGAGCGGAAAAAATCTCCAGTCCAGCCGGGAATCGAACCCGGTCGCTTAGGATTGACATTCTGTCGAGCTGACCACTCAGCTACCGGGACTGGACGGTGTAATCATTACGACAACGCGATAGGATGCACCCAAAATATGTGGCTGAATGGTACTAAATTCCAGACAGCATTTCTGGCTGAAAGCTTGACACTAAAGACCTGAGAAGTCATGGGATTTTATACATATTTTATGAGGTCCATGTAGTGATGCATTTTTAAGTGATTGCTCATATAACATACCATCCACTGTATGTGATCATTCTCAATCAACCATCAACCTCCCCTATAACCACGTGGATATATCGCAGAACCTCTGTTACACTGTCTACATACTATCGATATAGAAGACGCTACAAATACTGTTTGTTAGTGTGACAAATACGTAGCAGCT
Organism: Schistocerca gregaria; assembly: GCF_023897955.1. NCBI lineage: Eukaryota > Metazoa > Arthropoda > Insecta > Orthoptera > Acrididae > Schistocerca > Schistocerca gregaria. Next base: position 2,508,682 of record NW_026061887.1, on the reverse strand, counting down.
GCAAGAAGCAGTTGCAAATATTGGACTAGTACCATGTTTCTTAGCTGCATCACTTTCTAAATTCGGTGATAGTGTTGATTTTATTACGGGCTTACATCGCTAGCAATGTGCACCTACACTTTCGGTCTGTTAATACAGAAACCGCAATCACTATCCACGTTCAATATCTTGGTATTTGTGCGGAAGACTACTTTATTCAGAAGCACTAGCATACCTCGATTTATAAGGAAGGTATACTTTTCAGCATGGATATCGTTGTTGATACTTGGGTGTCTGTAGAACGAAGACCGATTTTTATGCGGGGTTACAATAACACGGTCTTTGCGATCGTGTTTTTAATATCTGGTAGCTCATAGGACGATTATGCCTCTCTTCCTAAGACACACATGCAAGGTAAACAAATGAGGCATGTCGATCCATTGCGGTTTTCCACTGAATATTGCTTGGAGCCACCAGCATTCAGTTACTGGCAAAGTATTGTACTTAGTAGGCGGTGTGAATGGCAGGATTATAAAGCTAGTTTTGGGGGTGTGAAGTGACTGTGGTTATTGTTTCAACATGTACAAAGAAAACGGCTGTGTCCAGTCATAAGGGAGATATGGGTTTGACATGGGGGATTGCAGTTTCAAGGCATCGATAGCCATAAGGAGGTGCCCAGTCATAAGAGGGTTATTGATATTTCCAGAGCCACAGTCTTCAGGAGGAGGTGTTTCTCTTACTTCGATCTCTTTTTAATGTTATCAGGTTGGGGCTGCAATCGAACTATGTGATTGTAATTACAGTGATAAATACGTCGCTGGTTTCCTAGGACGACAAAGTTCGTCATGAGGAGCACGTGGCAGAGGTAGACTGTGGCCAGAACAAATGGGTTTGCTGGCTAAAAGCTCTTGCGAGTGGTAGAGACAAAGAAAAGTTCAGGCCAGCGGACTAGTCGTTTTTTGCGCACAGCTGCAGGACAACTCCCGGCGATTATGCCCTCTGGATAGCTGAATAGCGAACTGATACTCAGTACGAGTTGAGCTGTCTTTTCGATCGCGTGTGTTGCATGTATTCTCCATGGACAATTGAACAATTCAGTATTTATCACTGCCAAGTGTTGGTCCTGAACGCATTGATGAAATCCGAAGTCCTACCACTCCAATTATCCCTGGACGCCGCCCATGGCTTGGATGGTGCATTCTGGTATACACGCACATCCATGGCTGCTACAGTTTTCTCTGGCCTCTGAGCGTTGGCAATGGCGGTGTACGAGGGGACAGGTGCGCTGTGTGTGGACGATCAGGAGGTGGTTTAAGTGTGTCAGGTTTAGTGCTTCTCAATACATCACAGTGATCTCTGTCTTTCAGTGGTATTTGCTGTTGTCTCTATCATATCAGGCAGTAGACCCTTCCTTCTCGTTCTCCTCCATCTCCATCTCATTGTAGCACCAGTACAAACCCTCCACAGATTGTTTATAGACATAGCGTGCAACTGAACTGAACTTCGAAATTTTCAGTTACCTTCAACTTAATGGACTTTCTACCAAATGACGTAACTGTACTAGTATCGACCGATAGGAGGCAAGTGAAAAAAATAACAGTAGGGTTTGCATACTGGGAGGTTGTAAAAATGGCTGTGAGCACTATGGGACTTAACAGCTCAGGACATCAGTCCCCTAGAACTTAGAACTACTTAAACCTAACTAACCTAAGGACATCACACACATCCATGCTCGAGGCCGGATTCGAACCTGCGGCCGTAGCAGTCGCGCGGTTCCAGACTGAAGCGCCTAGAAACGCTCGGTCACTCCGGCCGGCTGGGAGGTTGTAGGATAACATCCCATCAAATATTCCAGTTCTATTATCCACCAATAGGAAGCAAGGAAAAACTGTCCACAAAAAGGGTATCGATGTAATTAATTACTCAATCAGTCAGATAGAGTGCGGGAATATTTCCAAGACATCCACACCTGGGGTTTACCAGGTAAATGCTGCTTTGTTTGTGGTTTAAACCAACAATGACCAACGGTGCGTACAGTCCTGGCAGTGGCACACTACATGACGTGACTGCTTGAGAGAGAGAGAGAGAGAGAGAGAGAGAGAGAGAGAGAGAGAGAGAGAGAGCGAGCATGTGCTTCAACAGGAATTTCTCAGGTATCAAATATCGAAACTTTGCCACCAGCTGAAGCTTTTGTTTAGGGATTAGTGCAACTTCCGCTCTGCCAGTAGCCAGTCATGGACCTGAGTGGGAGTAGTGCAGCCTCCGCATGAAGAAATAGGCTAAATGGCCAGCCTCGCGAAGTGGTTGGAGGTGTGGTCGCACAGTGCTATGAGGTTGATGAAAAGGATTTTCAACAGTGTAATAACGCTTGGTGAGTTATGTTGATGGAATTCCTTGCACAATTGGGATAATAAAGCGCCACAATTGTTTAAATATTCGGAACTACATTGTCACCATCAAAATTTTCCAAGCTCTCGTAAACGACGGCAAAAGTATTTACAGAAAATCTAAATAATTCTAATCATTCTAATATTTCAAATATTTCCCCCTATGAGTGAATATAAATTGGTTCAAGAATCATGAAAGAAGGTTGTGTACATGGAAGAAGCTTAGAGATACTAGAAGGTATCAGATAGATTATATAATGGTGAGACAGAGATTTAGGAACCAGGTTTTAAATTTTAATGACAAAAAAAAGTTCAAATGGCTCTGAGCACAATGGGACTTAAAATCTGAGGTCATCAGTCCCCTAGAAATCCGAAATAAATAAACCTAACTAACCTAAGGACATCACACACATCCATGCCCGAGCCAAAATTCGAAACTGCGACAGTAGCGGTCGCGCGGTTCCAGACTGTAGCACCTAGAACCGCTCGGCCACTCAGGCCGACAAATTGTAAGGCATTTTCAGGGGTAGATGTGGACTCTGACCACAATCTATTGGTTATGAATTGCAGATTAAAACTGAAGAAACTGCGAAAAGGGGAGAATTTAAGGAGATGGGACCGTGGATAAACTGACTAAACCAGAGATTGTACAGAGTTTTAGGGAGAGCATAGGGGCACAATTGACAAGAATGGGGGAAAAGAAATACAGCAGAAGAATAATGGGTAGCTCTGAGGGATGAAGTAGTCAAGGCAGCAGAGGATCAGGTAGGTAAAAAGACGAGAGATGCTAGAAATCTTTGGGTAACAGAAGAAATATTGAATTTAATTGATGAAAGGAGAAAATATAAAAATGCAGTAAATGAAGCGGGCAAAAAGGAATAGAAACGTCTCAAAAATGAGATCGGCAGGAAGTGCAAAATGGCTAAGCAGGGATGGCTAGACGACAAATGTAAGAATGTAGAGGGCTCATCTCACTAGGGGTAAGATAGATACTGCCTACAGGAAGAAAGGAGAAAGGAGAACCACTTGCATGGATATCAAGAGCTCAGATGGAAACCCAGTTCTAAGCAAAGAAGGGAAAGCAGAAAGGTGGAAGGAGTATATAGAGGGTCTATACAAGGGCAATGTAATTGAGGACAATGTTATGGAAATGAAAGAGGATGTAGATGAAGGTGAAATGGGAGATATGATACTGCATGAAGAGTTTGAAAGAGCACTGAAAGACCTGAGTCAAAACAAAGACCCGAGAGTGGACAACATTCCATTAGAACTACTGACAGCCTTGGGAGAGCCAGTCCTGACAAAACTCTACCACCTGGTCAGTAAGATATATGAGACAGGCGAAATACCCTCATACTTCAAGAAGAATATAATAATTCCAATTCCAAAGGAAGCAAGTGTTGACAGATGTGAAAATTACCGAACTATCAGTTTAATAAGTCACGGCTGTAAAATACTAGCACGAATTCTTAACAGAAGAATGGAAAAACTGGTAGAAGTCGAACTCAAGAAAGATCAGTTTGGATTCCGTAGAAATGCTGGAACACGTGAGGCAATACTGACCCTACGGCTTATCTTAGAAGAAAGATTAAGGAAAGGCAAACCTACATTCCTAGCATTTGTAGACTTAGAGAAAGCTTTTGACAGTGTTGACTGGAATACCCTCTTTCAAATTCTGAAGGTGGCAGGGGTAAAATACAGGGAGCGAAAGTCTATTTTCAATTTTAACAGAAACCAGATGGCAGTTATAAGAGTCAAGGGGCACGAAAGGGAAGCAGTGGTTGGAAAGGGATTGAGACGGGATTGTAGCCTCTCCCCGATGCTGTTGAATCTGTATATTGAGCAAGTAGTAAAGAAAACCAAATATAAATTCGGAGTAGGTATTAAAATTCATGGAGAAGAAATAAAAACTTTGACAGAGTTACAATGTCATTCGCGAAGCTCAGAGACAGCAAAGGACTTGGAAGAGCAGTTGAACGGAATGGACAGTGTCTTGAAAGGAGGATATAAGATGAACATCAACAAAAGCAAAACGAGGATAATGGAATGTAGTCGAATTAAGGCCTGTGATGCTGAGGGAATTGGATTAGGAAATGAGACGTTTAATGTAGTAAAGGAGTTTTGCTACTTGGGGAAAAAAATAACTGATGATGTTCTAATTAGAGAGGATATAAAATGTAGACCGAGAATGGCAAGGAAAGCGTTTCTGAAGAAGAGAAATTTGTTAAAACCGAGTATAGATTTAGAAGTATTTGTATGGAGTACGTGGACGATAAATAGTTTGGACAAGAAGAGAATAGAAGCTTTCGCAATGTGGTGCTATACAAAGATGCTGAAGATTAGTTGGGTGGATCACATAACTAATGAGAAGGTATTGAATTGAATTGGGGAGAAGAGGAGTTTGTAGCACAACTTGACTAGAAGTAGGAATCGGTTGGTAGGACATGTTCTGAGGCATCAAGGAATCACCAATTTAGTACTGGAGGGCAGTGTGGAGGGTAAAAATCGTAGAGGGAGACCAAGAGATGACTACACTAAGCAGATTCAGAAGGATGTAGGTTGGGGTAGGTGCTGGGAGATGAAGCAGCTTGCACAGGATAGAGTAGCATGGAGAGCTGCATCAAACCAGTCTCAGGACTGAAGACCAAAACAACAACAACAAAACGTGAGTGATTACAATGACTACTGTTAACCCGCTGCCCCACACTTTGTATAGACCCTCTACATACTCCTTCGACCTCCCACCTTTCCCATCTTTGCTGAAGACTGGTTCTCCATCTGAGATCTTTATATTCGTACAGCTGCTTCTCTTTGTTTCCCGAATACCTCCTTAACTTTCCTGTAGCCTAATTCACAGAACAATTTCGGTCGAGTGGTAAAAAGTGAAACAAATGCCTGAAATGGCATCGGCTTTTATTGAAATGGAAAAAGACAGTAAAACTGGGCAACAGACGGGCAACTTTGCAAACTGTCAGCGTGGCGGGTGCGAGGTAGGTCGATGTTACTAAATCGCATCGTCCCATGTCTGGCTAATAAACACTCTCCGAAAGGTACGACTTTTATCCAGGACGGCGCCCCACTCCGCACTGCTACACGTGTGCAAGATGTCTCGCGCACATTATTTAGTGAGGATCACGAGCTGAGCAGCCACTCCCGGCTCCCCAGACCTCAGTACGTGTGATTATTGGCTGTGGGCTTAGCTGAGGTCTCAAGTCACCCGCGATCGTCCGACCGCATTAACGATGCTAAAAGACAACACTCGACGGCAGTTTTTCACCATACCTACTGGTGTGTTGTACAGAGCATATCACAACGTTGTCGCCTGACTACAGGCACTGTGGGTGAATGACGGCCGACATACTGAGCATTTGTTATAAGTAACATCTTCAAAACTCCATTGCTATGCTAAATATTGCTTTTGTATCATATAAAGAGCCATCTGTTGGTGTACATCTACATCTACATGGATACTCTGCAAATTACATTTAAGTGCCTGGCAGAGGGTTCATAGAAACACCTTCACAATTCTCTATTATTCCAATTTCGTATAGCGCGGGGAAAGAATGGAAACCTGTATCTTTCCGTACGAGCTCTGATTTCCGTTATTTTATGGTGGTGATCGTGCCTCCCAATATAGTTCGGTGTCAACAAAACATTTTCGCACCCGGAGGAGAAAGTTCGTGATTGGAATTTCGTGAGAAGATTCCGTCACTACGAAAAACGCCTTAAATGATGCCTAATCCACATCCGGTATCATTTCGGTGACACTCTCTCCCATATTTCGCGATAAAACAAAATGTGCTGCCTTTCTTTGAACTTTTTCGATGTACTCCGTCAGTCCTATCTGGTAGGTATCCCATACCGCGCAGCAGTATTCTAAAAGAGGACGGACAAGTGTAGTGTAGGCAGTCTCCTTAGAAAATATAACCGACCTACTAAGTGTCCTGAAAATAAAACGCAGCCTTTGGTGAGCCTTTCCCACAACATTTTCTATGTGTTCTGTCCAATTTAACTTGTTCGTAATTGTAATACCTAGATATATAGTTGAATTTACGGCTTTTCGATTAGACCTATTTATCGTGTAACCGAAGTTTAAAGAGTTCCTTTTAGTACTCTTGTGGATGATCTCATACTTTTCGTTATTTAGGGTCAGCTGCCACTTTTCGCACAATCAGATATCTTTTCTAAATCATTTTGCAGTTTATTTTGATCTTTTGATCTAGGCGCGCAGTCCGGAACCGTGCGACTGCTACTGTCGCAGGTTCGAATCCTGTGTGTGATGTCCTTAGGTTAGTTAGGTTTAAGTAGTTCTAAGCTCTAGGGGACTAGTGACCGCAGCAGTTGATTCCCATAGTGCTCAGAGTAATTTAAATTTGATCTTTTGATGACTTTATTAGTCGATAAACGGAAGCGTCATCTGCAAACAACCGAAGACAGCTGCTCAGATTGTGTCCCAAATCGTTTATATGGATAAGGAACAGAAAAGGGCCTATAGCACTACCTTGGGGAACGCCGGAAATCACTTCTGCTTTACTCGATGACGTTCCGTCAATTACTAAGAATTGTGACCTCCGTGACAGGAAATGGCCAATCCAGTCACAAAACTGAGACGATATTCCATAATCACGCATTTTCACTACGAGCCGCTTGTGCGGTACAGTGTCAAAGGCCTTCCGGAAATACGGAATCGATCTCAAATCCCTTGTCAATAGCACTCAACAAGAGCTAGTTGTGTTTCACAGGAACAATCTTTACAAAACCCATGTTGACTGCGTGTCAGTGTTATAGCGCAGAGGAGGCATTGATTGTAAATTGCCACTAGCATACTTCATATACGACCAGAATATCTTGGATTTGTCTGCCAGGTTTCGAGACAAAGTTTCGTCGTGGAAACTGTTATAGGCATCTCGCATTGAACTCTGGCTATCCTTTAGAGAAGCCCGGAATTTAAGCAATCTTAGGGATTTTGCGTCTGTTTAAATTTGGCATGTTTGTTTCGTTGTTTCTGCAACAGTGTTCTAACCCGTTTTGTGTACCACGGAGGATCAGCTCCGCCGTTTGTTAGTTTATTTCGTATAAATCTCTCAATTGCTGCCGATACTATTTTTTGAATGCAAACCACTTCTGGTCTACACTTATATTATTAATTTGGAATGAGTCTCTCAGGAAGGCGTCAAGTGAAATTTTATCAACATTTTTGAATAGGTATAATTTTTATTTGTTTTTCGAGGATTTCGGGATTACAATATACAGTCTCGCTACGACAACCCTGTGTTCACTAATCCCTATAACGGTTTTGATGCTCGTTATTAACTCAGGATTATTTGTCATTTGCACTTTCTTTAGTTTCAGTAAAAACCTAAATTTGGGAAATTTGTGGTAAGTTCCTATGGGACCAAACAGCTGAGACCATCGGTCCCTAACTTAAACTGACTTACATTACGGACAAAACACACACCCGTGCCCGAGGAAGAGCTCGAACCTCCGAGGGGAGCCGTGCGAACCGTGGCAAGGCGCCCAAGACAACTCGGCTACCGCGTGCGGCTATCTCTACCTGCATTATTCCGTGAAATATTGACTTTTGAAATAATATGGACTTTAGCATATCCCTGCACAATATCAACAGCAAGGCTTCCAAGACACTTCCCTCGGGCACAATCTAAGTTACTTTGATACTTAATGATGACTCTTCATCCAAGATTACAAGCTACATTCTCCTTATCAAATATCCTCAACTGACGCAAATTTTCATTGATTCCTCATAGTGCCTTACTATTGATAATAGTATAGCATTGGTACTGAATCAAATACTTTTCGAAAATCGAAAAATACTGCATTTATCTGCCTTCGTCCATTACTTTTAGCAGTCATCTGATAAAATAGCGAGTTGGGTTTCACGTGATCATTGTTTTCGGAAATCATACAGGTTGCCATAGGGAGGTCATTCTGTCAGACATACCTCGTTATTTTTTTAATTTAGAATATATTCTAAGATTCTATAACAAATCGATATCAAGGATACCGGACGGAAGTTTTGAGGATCACGTGTACTGCCCTTCTTGTAAACGGGTGCGATCTGTGACTTCTTCCAACTACTGGGCAGGGCTTTTTGTTCGTGCGATGGACGATGGATTATAGTTAACAGAACTGCTAACGCAGCCGCAAATACCATGCACCGTGTTAAGGGATCGGCCGAGCCATGGAGCTTCATTCAATTAGAGAGATTTCAGCTGTTCTCAATGTTCGATGATCTATTGGAATTTGCCGGACGCTGTGGCCGAGCGGTTCTAGGCCCTTCAGTCCGGGAATGCACTGCTGCTACGGTCGCAGGTTCGAATCCTGCCTCGGGCATGGATGTGTGTGATGTCCTTAGGTTAGTTAGGCTTAAGTAGTTCCAGGTCTAGGGGACTGATGACTTCAGATGTTAAGTCCCATAGAGCTCAGAGAAATTTGAACCATCTATTGAAACTGATTAAAGGTAAACACACTATATGAGCAGAAGCGTTCTCTTCTGCAAATGCTTTGCAAAAAAGGGATGACAGTCCTTTTTGAACAGCAATCTGTTGTAGACTAATTATTATTGGTTTTCCCATTTTAAGGATACTGCAAATACACTCCTGGAAATGGAAAAAAGAACACATTGACAAGGGTGTGTCAGACCCACCATACTTGCTCCGGACACTGCGAGAGGGCTGTGCAAGCAATGATCACACGCACGGCACAGCGGACACACCAGGAAGCGCGGTGTTGCCCGTCGAATGGCGCTGGCTGCGCAGCATTTGTGCACCGCCGCCGTCAGTGTCAGCCAGTTTGCCGTGGCATACGGAGCTCCATCGCAGTCTTCAACACTGGTAGCATGCCGCGACAGCGTGGACGTGAACCGTATGTGCAGTTGACGGACTTTGAGCGAGGGCGTATAGTGGGCATGCGGGAGGTCGGGTGGACGTACCGCCGAATTGCTCAACACGTGGGGCGTGAGGTCTCCACAGTACATCGATGTTGTCGCCAGTGGTCGGCGGAAGGTACACGTGCCCGTCGAACTGGGACTGGACCGCAGCGACGCACGGATGCACGCCAAGACCGTAGGATCCTACGCAGTGCCGTAGGGGACCGCCCCGCCAATTTCCATCAAATTAGGGACACTGTTGCTCCTGGGGTATCGGCGAGGACCATTCGCAACCGTCTCCATGAAGCTGGGCTACGGTCCCGTACACCGTTAGGCCGTCTTCCGCTCACGCCCCAACATCGTGCAGCCCGCCTCCAGTGGTGTCGCGACAGGCGTGAATGGAGGGACGAATGGAGACGTGTCGTCTTCAGCGATGAGAGTCGCTTCTGCCTTGGTGCCAATGATGGTCGTATGCGTGTTTGGCGCCGTGCAGGTGAGCTCCACAATCAGGACTGCATACGACCGAGGCACACAGGGCCAACACCCGGCATCATGGTGTGGGGAGCGATCTCCTACACTGGCCGTATACCTCTGGTGATCGTCGAGGGGACACTGAACAGTGCATGGTACATCCAAACCGTCATCGAACCCATAGTTCTACCATTCCTAGAACGGCAAGGGAACTTGCTGTTCCAACAGGACAATGCACGTCCGCATCTATCCCGTGCCACCCAACGTGCTCTAGTAGGTGTAAGTCAACTACCCTGGCCAGCAAGATCTCCGGATCTGTCCCCCATTGAGCATGTTTGGGACTGGATTAAGCGTCGTCTCACGCGGTCTGCACGTCCAGCACGAAGGCTGGTCCAACTGAGGCGCCAGGTGGAAATGGCATGGCAAGCCGTTCCTCATGACTACATCCAGCATCTCTACGATCGTCTCCATGGGAGAATAGCAGCCTGCATTGTTGCGAAAGGTGGATATACACTGTACTAGTGCCGACATTGTGCATGCTCTGTTGCCTGTGTCTATGTGCCTGTGGTTCTGTCAGTGTGATCATGTGATGTATCTGAGCCCAGGAATGTGTCAATAAAGTTTCCCCTTCCTTGGACAATGAATTCACGGTGTTCTTATTTCAATTTCCAGGAGTGTATTTCATACCTGCCACAGAAAATTTGTGTACGTGGGGTTTGTATTCTAATTCGAACGTTTGATTTACGCTATACGTATTCGTTTCGGAATATCGTTTCTACGTCTTCCGTTAACTATACTTGGTTAACATTATGAAGACATTTAATAACATTAATGAAATACAACTTTGTTTGCGGAAAACATAATGATGTTCGAAGTTGCCAGTTTTTCCACGACAAACTACTTTCAACAACTTATTATATGCATAATTGTTGCAACTGATTGCTGGGAATTATATATATATATATATATATATATTTTGTGTGTATGTACACAAATTTGAATTACAAAAAACAAATACTAAAAAAAATGGTTGCATGGCGCGAGATTCGATCCGGCGAACTTCGGAATTACCAACCCGAACCCGAGAGTTTACCGCTGCGCCACGACGCTGTAGAATACTATCAATCGTAGTGAGTATTTCACCGCAACGGTTTCTTTTAACTGTCAATTTTCTCGACAACGGCTGAGAAGTACATCTTGGTGCTTTCCCACATAGCACCTCTGGCCATGAGCTTTTATTATGCGCAGTATGAATTGAATCTGAATTTCACAATTGGCGGCCTCCCCTTGTAAGAGTGCTTCGAATTCCTCACGAGGGATCACAGACAGCCAACCGCTCGACGCTTGTTTACAGCGAGGCACGGGACAGAATGCACGCGGGGAGAGTTATGTTGTCCCGGTTGCCTCTTCGTCATATCATAGTTTTGAATCTGGAAGAGAGAAGGTGTCCAGCACGAGCCTTATAGACGTAAATCGGAAAGAGTTGTTTTCCGTCATTAGGCTGCCGCGATCCTGGCGGATACAGTAGTGATTTTTCCATCATTAATGTGCCGAATGAAATAAGTTTCGTGAATGAATACAGTGTTATTCTGTAAGTAACATATGACGAGTGCTGTATGTAGTTTGTAGAAATTAGCTCGTCTGTTTATGCCGTAGTAACTAGTTATTATTTGTTGTCATATCTTTCAGGTGCATAATCTGAGTAACGGAGGATGTACACCCTTCGACTAGCGTTGTAATATATAGTTGGGAGCCTGTCACAGACGATGGCAAGCGGGAAGTTACTGTCACTGTGTTTTGGTTTGCAAAATACAGATGCATTATCAACGCACTACCGGAAGCAGCCAGGTCTGTTTCTCGGCGTTCCAGGTTGACAGGAACGGCTATGGTGGAGAGATTTTTGGTGGTGACGAACGAAATGACTTTTCTTGATACTGAGGTACTATACCATGAAGACGAAGCAGAAGGTGATTCAGTGGAAGATATCCCGACTAGTGAATCGCTAAATTGTCATAACACTTCAGAAATCTCCACATCACTGGGAATATGTGCTTCATCCGTTCCCGATAAGTATCACGAACCGGTTACTAAACGACTTAACTACAGCTCTATACCCCTTGAAGTAAAAGTTAAGGCGGTAGCGCTAGCCAGGAATCATCCAAATTTGAACTTACAAACACTGCAAAGGAATGGAGCAACAACAGCCCTGGAACAGAAGAAGGACTTGAAATTGTGTGAAAGTGATATCGTTAAAGGAGGGACAAGATACGACAAATACCAGGCGATAAATATGTGGACATACGACCGATTTGTCGAATCTTGTTGACGTAACTAGAATGTAACAGCGAGAATACTTCAGGAGTGGGCTGCAGGTGCAGCGCTTCAATATACGGCCAACAAGGATTCTACGTCTGCTGCATCATTATCTTGGGCAAAAAATTTCAGATCGGAGTATAAAATTCGTCAACGGCGCGTCACTAAATACGTCTCTCATAAGGAGGTACAAAATATAGAAGATATACAGGAAGTGGGAGCTCTTTTCAACAGGCAAACGGCGTCACTTATGACCGGTTTTAATAGTGATTACGTGATCAACACCGGCATACAGGATGCGAGTATTGGATGAACATTCGACGCACGTTATCGCATAAGGGAGAAAAACGAATCCTTGTCGCAGTTGGTAGTAAAAACCTACTAACACATTCGTACACGGCGCAACATGCCACTACAGCCTCTGGAAAACTGTTACGTAAGGTTTTCCTATGTTTACAAGAAACGAATGTTACATTTGGTCCTCAGGTTATAGAAGAGGTCAACCGTTTAACCGACTCGTTGAAAAATGTTTACATTACCTTCTCCAAACTGACGAATGCGATTTACAGAACATTTCTTGAGAATGTTTTAAAACCATACGTTTCCGATAGCAAGTTTTTTCTAGTAGTGGATTCCTGGAGTGGACAAAGTAATGCTATATTATATGACACAATGATTATAGTTGGCGAGGGTCAGCCAACGTGCACGGTAAAAGTAATACCGCCCAACTGTACACCTGTGTACCAGCCGTGTAATGTTGATTTCGATCGCCAGGTTAAAAACCTTATTTCCAGGCTTCAGGATTGCAGTGTGCTTCTGGAAGCCCAGCGGGAATTGGACGACCGCACGGATACAATAACTATTTACAACATAATTCATAACCAACTTTCAGCACCGATTTTTCACGCAATGATATCGTATGCGTGGTACGCATCAAAATTAATTCCCGAAAAAGACATTTTTAAATGTAAACCAAGTTTGTTTTCCGCCTACTCTTGGGAAGGAACAGTGTAGCTATCGAAAGATTGCATTCATTAGATGTTCTTGGTGCCGTGAGTATATTTGCTTCAAATTTTTATGTGACAAGTACCAGCCATCTCGTTGTTCGACGAAAAATGAGGACACGTAACAGTGACTGGAAGAGCCATTCTAAAGTGACCTGGAGTAACATTTTAGTTGTTTACTACCCCAAGAAGTTTCAGAAATTTATTTGCCTACCTTATTTTTATCGTTCCTTATAGATTTACTTACCTTATTAACCCTCCTATTCCTATCAATTGAGATATGGAAAAATACAAACGAAAATAATAACATCCACTGGGTTTCCTCGCGATTCGAACCCGGGTTCTTAGATTCCCAGCCAGTTACCTTGGCTGTTGCGCTATCAGTGCTGTCGGCAAAAACCGTTTAAAAAGTAGGAACAGAAGCGACAGTTGTAAAACTTTCTTTCCTCGGTTTCTGGAATAGTATGCGTTTTCAGTTACAATAGCTGATATTGAAAAATGCTCTATTTACAATTATCTATCGATCCCACCAATTTTGAGTCGATTGCTCTTCATAACTTTTAGGGGTGATTTTTTCAATAACGTGGCGGTGTTGACCTAAAATATCTTAGATTCCTCCGTTTTAGGTTGTACACAAGCGACCTGCCAAATTTTAAGCGAATCGGTTGGCCGTGTCTGAGGCCTTCCATTTGTAAGGAGTTACATGTCAAGCTCAAGGAACAAACGCGCCGTCTCAGTGCGACGTCAAACATTATTTGTGAATATTTGAATGTTGTTGAAAGAGAAGGAACAATTACTTATTCATTCTTTCTCTTACTTTTGTAAGGTCCAGACGGTTGTCTTGTTAAATTTTGTGAGATTTGTACACTGTATTTATGGAAAAATGAATGTGATAGTTTCTGACGGACCAGAAGGTTCCGAGCTTGCGAAAAATGTTTTGTTGTTGTTGTTGTTGTTGTGGTCTTCAGTCCTGAGATTGGTTTGCTGCAGCTCTCCATGCTACTCTGTCCTGTGCAAGCTTCTTCATCTCCCAGATCCTACTGCAACCTACATCCTTCTGAATCTGATTAGTGTATTCAGCTCTTGGTCTCCCTCTACGATTTTTACCCTCCACGCTGCCCTCCAATGCTAAATTTGTGATCCCTTGATGCCTCAAAACATGTCCTACCAACGGATCCCTTCTTCTAGTCAAGTTGTGCTACAAATTGCTCTTCTCCCCAATTCTATTCAATACCTCCTCATTAGTTACGTGATCTATCCACCCTATTTTCAGCATTCATCTGTAGCACCACATTTCGAAAGCTTCTATTCTATTCTTGTCCAAACTATTTATCGTACATGTTTCACTTCCATACATGACTACACTCCATACTTTCAGAAACGATTTACTGATACATAAATCTATACTCGATGTTAACAAATTTCTCTTCTTCAGAAATGGTTACCTTTCCATTGCCAGTCTACATTAATAGGATGTATACATCCCGCTCTCTCGAGGATGCAGTCAAGGCAGCCGAGTTGTGGCCAGCTGCATTTACTGATCACACTGCTTACGCCTGTACCATCAAGCTTTGACGACAACTACTATGGCGTAGCCGCTGCCCGCTTACCTGATCTCACCGGAATGTCAACCGTCAGTTGGAGACACGTGTAGACTGTGCCTACTTAAACCTAACTAACCTAAGGACTTTACACAACACTCGGTCATCACGTGGCAGAAAAATGCCTGACCCCCCCCCCCCCATCCGGGAATCGCAGACTTTTACTACGCCATCCTCAGGTAGTGTTCCGTTATGCCACAAACACGGACTCGACAGATGACTGTCAACCGAGCACATCAACACTGTGAAGGGACCATCAATTGTACTCGTCAAATGGTGGGAATCATCAACGACAGCCCTCCATATCCCACGTTGTTGTTGTTGGAGTGTTCAGTCTTGAGACTGGTTTGAAGCAGCTCCTTATGCTTCTCTATCCCTCTGAATCTGCTTAGTGTATTCATCTCTTGGTCTCCCTCTACGATTTTTACTTTCCACGCTGCCCTCCAATACTAAATTGGTGATCCCTTGATCCTACCAACCGATCCCTTCTTCTAGCCAAGTTGTGCCACAAACTTCTCCCCAATTTTATTCAATACCTCCTAATTAGTTATGTGATCTACCCATCTAATCTTCAGCAATATTCTATAGCACCATATTTCGAAAGCTTCTATTCTCTTATTGCCCAAACTATTTATCGTCCATGTCTCACTTCCATACATGGCTACACTCCGTACAAATACTTTCAGAAAAGACTTCCTGACACTTAAATCTATATTTGATGTTAACAAATTTCTCTTCTTCAAAAACGCTTTCCTTGCAATTGCCAGTCTACATCTTATATCCTCTCTACTTGGACCATCATCAGTTATTTTGCTCCCCAAATAGCAAAACTCCTTTACTACTTTAAGTGTCTCATTTCCTATTTTAATTCCCTCAGCGTTACCCGACGTAATTCGACTACATTCCATTATCATCGTTTTGCTTTTGTTGGTGTTCATCTTATATCTTCCTTTCAAGACACTATCTATTCCTTTCAATTGCTCTTCCAAGTCCTTTGCCCTCTCTGACAGAATTACAATGTCATCGCCGAACCTCAAAAGAAAAATTCGGAGTAGGTATTAAAATCCATGGAGAAGAAATAAAAACTTTGTTTACTTCACTGCTTACTCAATATACAGATTGAATAACATCGGGGAGAGGCTACAAACCTATCTCACTCCCTTCCCAACCACTGATTCCCTTTCATGCCACTCGACTCTTATAAATGCCATCTTGTTTCTGTACAAATTGTAAATAGCCTTTCACTCCCTGTATATTACCCATGCCACCTTCAGAAATTCAAAGAGAGAAAACTTTTGACAGTGTTGACTGGAATACTCTAAGGAAAGGCAAACCTACGTTTCTAGCTTTTGTAGACATAATCTATTTTCTAAGATAAGTCGTGGGGTCAGTATTGCCTCACGTATTCCAATATTTCCTAACTGATCTTCCCTGAGGTCGACTTCTACCAGTTTTTCCATTCGTCTGTAAAGAATTCGCGTTAGTATTTTGCAGCCATGACTTACTAAACTGATAGTTCGGTAATTTTCACATCTGCCAACAGCTGCTTTCTTTGGGATTGGAATTATTATATTCTTCTTGAAGTCTGAGGGTAATTTTTCTGTCTCATGCATTTTGGTCACCAGATGGTAGTTTTGTTAGGCGTGGCTCTCCCAAGGCTGTCAGTAGTTCTAATTGAATGTTGTCTACTCCCGGGGCCTTATTTCGACTTAGGTCTTTCAGTGCTTTGTCAAACTCTTGATGCAGTATCATATCTCCTATATCAACTTCATCTACACTTTCCTCCGGTTGTATGATATTGTCCTCAAGAACACCGCCCTTGTATAGACCCTCTATATACTCCTTCCACCTTTCGGGTTTCCCTTCTTTGCTTAGAACTGCGTTTCCATCTCAAATCTTGAAATTCATGCAAGTGGTTCTCTTTTCTCCAAAGGTCTCCTTAATTTTCCTGTAGGCAGTGTCTATCTTTCCCCTAGTGACTATCACGACAGCTGTCCCGCAGAAATATGTGGACGGCAATCAGCGCAAAGCGTGTGGCACGTGGTGTCCACTCACAAGCAAATATTCTGTTAGGCCAAATTATGGCAATGGTATGATGCACACAGGAGTAAAAAACAAACCAGTTTGAGATGGGCTATAGTACCGAGTATACACGTATTCTGGGTCTGGTGCACGAGCCATGGACTACTTGGGTTGAGCTTAACGTGAGCTACTGATGTGTTTGGCTTTATTTAGGGCTGTCCACATGTTTCGCTTTCGTTCATAAGTACAGTGTGCCTGGTGGTTCATAAAGAAAGTTTGCTTCACTCCAGACTTACGTCCATTGTTATTCCGTGGTCACGTGATAGGACGACATGCTCATATCACTGAGGCCTGTATGCCCTCAACGTGCACTCCTGTGAGAACATCATTTACCGCATTCACCAGCTAGTAGACATTGTAAATAGATTTCATTTGCCGGTTACTTGTTTACTCTTTTGTGCAGAGTCAATGTATCTATTTCAAACAAACCTCATCAAGTTCCATCGCCATGTCATCACTTTATCCTTGTCCTTCAACACAGTACAAGTGTACAGCAATAAAGCTAGTTCACTGCGCAACTGGCATGTGAGCAACAATATTAGCCTGTTCCGTCTTCACTGGTGATCCAGATGTGATCTGTGCATAACACTTGGTGAAGAACTTTCGCTGATGTCTGTGACATGGAACCATGAGGTGACAAACCATCGAGTTTTTTGTAATAAGCCTCCACATCCTTACATTTGTCCAATAGCCATCCCTGCTTAGCCATTTTGCACTTCCTGTCGATCTCATTTTTGAGACGGTTATATTCCTTTTTGCCCGCTTCATTTACTGCATTTTTATATTTTCTCCTTTCATCAATTAAATTCAATATATCTTCTGTTACCCAAGGACTTTTACTAGCCCTCGTGTTTTTACTTACTTGATCCACTGCTGCCTTCACTACTTCATCCCTCAAACCTACTCATTCTTCTTCTACTGTATTTGTTTGCCCTATTCCTCTCAATTGTTCTCTTATGCTCTCCTTGAAACTCCTTACAACCTCTGGTTCTTTCAGTTCATCCAGATCCCATCTCCTTAAATTCCCACCTTTTTGCAGTTTATTGAGTTTTAATCTACAGTTCATAACCAATAGATTGTGGTCACAGTCCACATCTGCCCCTGGAAATGTCATACAATTTAAAAGCTGGTTCCTAAATCTCTGTCTTATAATTATATAATCTATCTGAAACCTGTCAGTATCTCCAGGCCTCTTCCATGTATACAACCTTCTTTTATGGTTCTTGAACCATGTGTTAGCTATGATTAAGTTGTGCTCTGTACAAAATTCTACCAGGCGGCTTCCTCTTTCATTTATTACCCCCAATCCATCTTCACCTACTACGTTACATTCTCTCCCTTTTCCTACTGTCGAATTCCTGTCACCCATGACTATTAAATTTTAGTCTCTCTTCACTATCTGAATAATTTCTTTTATTTCATCAATTTCTTCGTCATCTGCAGAGCTGGTTGGCATATAAACTTGTACTACTGTAATAGGCGTGGGCTTCGAATCTATCTTGGCCACAATAATGCGTTCACTATGCTGTTTGTAGTAGCTTACCCGAACTCCTATTTTTTTATTCATTATTAAGCGTACTCTTGCTTTATCCCTATTTGATTTTGTGTTTATAACCCTGTATTCACCTGACCGGAAATCTTGTTCCTCCTGCCACCGAACTTCACTAATTCCCACTATCTCCAACTTTAACCTATCCATTTCCCTTTTTAAATTTTCTAACCTACCTGCGCGATTAATGGGTCTGACATTCCACGCTCCGATTCGTAGAATGCCAGTTTTCTTTCTCCTGATAACGATATCCCCTTGAGTAGCCCCGCCCAGAGATCCAAATGGGGGACTATTTTTCCACCGGAATATTTTACCCAAGAGGACGCCATCATCATTAAGCATACAGTAAAGGTGTATGCCCTCGGGAAAAATTACGGCTGTAGTTTCCCCTTGCTTTCAACCGTTCGCAGTACCAGCACAGCAACGCCGTTTTGATTAGTGTTACAGGGTTAGATCAGTCAATCATCCAGACTGTTGCCCCTGCAACTACTGAAGAGGCTGCTGCATCTCTTCAGGGACCACACATTTGCCTGGTCTCTCTACTGATACCCCTCCATTGTGGTTGCACAAACGGAACGGCTATCTGTATCGCTGAGGCACGCAAGCCTCCCTACCAACGGCAAGGTCCATGGTTCATGTGGGAGATTTATATTGTATCTGTAGTTATTTGTTTTGCCAGCGAAACTTACTTTGCTGTAAGTAGCTTCTGTTAAGCAATACAACAATGTAGTTACTAAGGCAGAAAATTTAGACTGAAACTGGTCAGTATGAAGTACACGAAACTAGCAGTAAATATTTAATCAGTTTTGATATTCTTATGACACTCGACGATTGCATGGAAAGGAAAGGGACCCTGCATGGTAATAATGTATGAGGACAATGCAACACAGGTGTCCTAGAAATTTTAACTTTTGCAAGTTATTATTCAAGTTATTCACACTCTGTGAATGAAATGTTGCTGGTTGAAGCCTCTCTACACTACAATGTTTGTCAATTAACAGTCCTTCGATATTGTAGCTGTGCGGATGACAAGTATGTAGCCGACGACAATGCGGAGCTGCTGTTGCTGCTGCTGCTTGATGAGAGGAACCCCGAGTCGTCTCCAGAGCCACGGATACTTACGGGACAGGCAACAGTTGAAACTGCAGCTTCCCCCGCCGGTCCACTCCTACCGTGCTCTCAGTAATCGCAGGTTAACGAGTTAGGGATGTCTACACTGGCGCGAGTATAGGTACACAACGGGTCGGCCGGAGCGTTCAACAAACACTTCCGCACTCTTTCATGACACAAACTGCTCTGCCTCCCATCTGCACGCCACGCGACAGAGGCTCTCCATGCGCAAAGATAAACATCGGTACAGCTATTATCATTTCGTCTTTGCTATTGATACATCTCAATAAAGTTCCCTTGGCTATTACCCGGCAATTTATAATACTTCTATTATAATTACAATCAATTATATACAGTCAAATTTTTATTTAATACGTAATCGAAGTATTGATGTATTTAGTTTCTGTAGTACAGCATATAGCATCAGAATCAAGAGTATAGTGGAAGATATCAACGAAAATTAAACGGCGAAAATTTTGGATGTTGCAGACGGTACTTTGTCTGCATTTTTGGTTTTATACCCTCTATGAGACATGTGTATATTGATGATTACCCGGTACACGCCTGATCACGTGGTACCGTAGACATGCCAGAAAATGGAGAGACACCGAAATCCATTGCAAATAAATACATAAAAAACCACATTTAGACGTCAACTGCTAGGAGTCTCACGCGTACATCTGAAGGACTATCTCATGTATATATGTTTGAGGGAATCCCATCATTCCCAGAGTGACAGGTAGGTATGGCAACTCGCCGGACAATGATGTGACCGCCCAACATTCACCAAGCTTTTGTATGCACAGAAAGGACCTCCACTTGCTTTGCCTGTAAGTTAGGACGATAATTGCCCGTGGATGATACTGAGGCCAAGAAGATTTACTAATCATCAGGATACAGTGGTTGCGAATGCTGAGAGATATCGTAAGCCAACCATTAACCAGGAAAGGAATCCTTTTACATTGACAATCTTTTTGTGAAATACGTCTTTTTTTATGTGTGTGGCAAAGGCATTGCCCAACCGTAAGGGAAGCTGCTAAGTAGTAATTCAGCTGACTGCTTGTAGAATCCTATCTGGCTAATCAAACGTAAAGAAACGACCACGGTGAATAAAGTGCTCGGAATACTGCTGCATCCAGTAACTGACCTGTGCTGATATTTCGTCCGAGACTTCTTCGTAGCCGTAATATTCTTCACAGATGTCAGCATCTTCCGAATTGCTGTTTTATATTTTTTATTGATGTCAGAGTATGTGTTACTCGATACATATATCTCGCTTACTAAGTGGAATGGTGCTACGAAGGTAAGTTCACCCAGAGTTTCAAGAATTCTGAAGGAATTTCGTCTACTACAGCTGCCTTCTTTTGATTTATGTGTTTCAGTGCTCTTCGGCAGCTGCTGTTGTTATAACGTCAAAACTCAGAGATTGAAAAATATTCCCGTTACGAGCAATACTATCGCTGAAATGGGTAGTTTGAAGCCCGAGAAGTTGTCAGATACTACCCTACGCCTTGTACTGTTCATGAACGCCTGCAGTTCAGCGGGGCAACCTCATGGCTGGATGCACGTTCCCCTCACGCTGCGGCATCCCGTCACACCGGTAAGCTCTGCGGACTGCCGTGTCTCATGCAGAAAAGGTATTTGTCTGGTGCATAAGTTCTAACGTAACACAGACGTTTATCAATAATACATTCTCCTTCTCTATTTAAAACAATCTGTCAACGCTGGAATACGTTTTATATTCCGCGACTGTGGAAATCACGTGGTTTTGAGGCGAAGAACTCGTCGAGTCATGTTCATAGAGCATCTTCATTGGAAAGGGAAGTTCCTTCAAGGTTGTATCTGTGTTTGAGGACACCAGATCAGCTGAATAACGTGGTTGCGGAAGGACTCCCCAACACAACTCCCGTATAGTGTCTTCCCTCAGCCTAGAAAAATGCGGGTGGTCATTATCGTGGAGTAGCATCACTTCACGCGGTCTTCCTCCTTGTCGTTCTTGGATTGCGTCTGCAAAACGTCTCGGTTGCTGAGAATAAACGTCAGCAGTGATGGTTACACTTCGGGGAAGCAATTCGTAGCGCACTAGATGCATAACATCATCTTTTGTAGATGATTACAGGTCGTTGTTCCGGGAGTTGCTGCTTTGCTGGGCTCAACCATTCCTTTCGTTTCCCTGTGTTAGCATTGTTGTTGTTTGCTGTCTTCAGTTCTGAGACTGGCTTGATGCAACTCTCCATGCTACTCTATCCTGTGCAAGCTTCTTCATCTCCCAGTACCTACTGCAACCTTCATCCTTTTGAATCTGCGTAGTGTATTCATCTCTTGGTTTCCGTCTAATCTCTTGGTCTCCGTCTACGATTTTTACCCTCCACGCTGTCCTCCAGTGCTAAATTTGTGATCCCTTGATGCCTCAGAACATGTCCTACCAACCGGTCCCTTCTTCTTGTCAAGTTGTGCCACAAATTCCTCTTCTGCCGAATTCTATTCAATACTTCATCGTTAGTTATGTGATCTGCCCATCTAATCTTTAGCATACTTCTGTAGCACCACATTTCGCAAGCTTCTATTCTCTTCTTGTCCAAACTATTTATCGTCATGTTTCACTTCCATACACGGCTGTCGTGCGGTAGCGTTCTCGCTTCCCACGTCCGGGTTCCCGGGTACTATTCCCGGCGGGGTCAGGGATTTTCTCTGCCTCGTGATGACTGCGTGTTGTGTGCTGTCCTTAGGCTAGTTAGGTTTAAGTAGTTCTAAGTTCTAGGGGACTGATGACCATAGATGTTAAGTCCCATAGTGCTCAGAGCCACTTGAACCATTTGAACCATACATGACTACACTCCATACAAATACTTTCAGAAACGACTTCCTGATACTGAAATCTATACTCGATGTTAACAAATTTTTCTTCTTCAGAAACGCTTTCCCTGCCATTTCCAGTCTATAATCTATATCCTCTGTTCTTCGACCATCATCAGTTATTTTGCACCCCAATAGCGGTACGGAGTAGTCATCGCCGGTGTTGTTCACGAGCCAAGCAATGATGCACATGTGGTCACCTGCTGATTTTGTGATTTTGGCTTAGGGCATGCGGCACCCGTACTCTTGATGTTTGAGCCTTTCCAATTGCACTTAAATTCGTACGGTGGTGAAATAATTGCAGTTTACCACATTTACCAGCTCTCGAGTACACTCGCGTGGATCATTGTGGGTTCATGAGTGTGAACGACTTCCATTAAACAGCGAAATCATTAACGTCAAAACGATCCTCCTTAACAAGAGAAAACCACTTCCTTAGAGTTCTCTGTCCAATAGTATTATCCCCACACACGGTGCAAATGTTTCTGGGTGCCTCCGCTGCTGTAGCCCCTCGAATGAACTCAGACCGTGTAAAATGTCGGAAATGTTCCGATTTATCCTGTTTGTACTCCATTTTGTAGCGTCGACAGCTCCACTCACTATCTTCAGACACAAAATTTCAACATGTAAACTCAAATAGCAACAGTGAACTAACAATAAAAACTGACAATCGTTAAATAAACCCTTAGCAACCTGAATACCAGCTGACAAAAAAAAAAAAAGCTGTGAACTTCTGCACCAGCCTAATAGATACATATTTTCAAGTGAACCTAGGATTTCAGACTTAATTTTTTTTGTTTAAGAGCGATTATATCAGGACGCTAATTATGGACAAAGTATGGTCACAAAATATGGACATAATATTTACAGATGACTTTGACATAACACAAATCAATATTTTGCACATTTTGCGCCACTTTCTGGAGCATCTATATTCCACTACATCCGCATTATGTACAAACCAGCAGAATTTCTGAGATTTATAGTAGTGGTGCAAAACAATAACTATGATGTATAAGAAAACACAATTAGTTACTTCAGACTTTTTTTGAGTACACCCTGTGGTCCATAGCATTCTACTTAAAGCTCCTAAAGCATCTCGCTAACACTAGGCAGATATGAGACATCGACGTGACAATTCTAAACACTGCGTATGACTTTAGTATGACAGCAACGAAAGATTTAAGTTTTTCTCAGTTACCCTGATTTATTTAAAGAAGTTAAATCGTTTTTCGCAAAACTAGTCCTCACGCTGGTCTATTTGCTTCCTCATTTGGTCATATCCTACTCTTTGCTTCGAACAATTTATAGAGAATCATATTTTCGTTACACTGAAAAATTTGACCATTGAAATACACAGACAGCATTCCGCTCTAGGCAAAAGCACGCCAAAAAAAGAAACTAAAGTGTAGCCTGTATAGAAACAATAACTGTTGTACGTTCTCGCTTCCCACGCCCGGGTTCCCGGGTTCGATTCCCGGCGGGGTCAGGGACTTTCTCTGCCTCGTGATGGCTGGGTGTTGTATGCTGTCCTTAGGTTAGTTAGGTTGAAGTAGTTCTAAGTTCTAGAGGACTGATGACCATAGATGTTAAGTCTCATAGGGCTCAGAGCCATTTTTTGAATAAGTGTTGTAGAATTAAGGAACATGTTTTATGTGGAAGAACTGCGATGTTTTTGGAAAATGAATATCTCTTCTATAAAAGTCAACATTGACTTATCAGGATGGCAACGTGAGAAGGCAGTATTGAATACTGAAAGGAATTGTCAGCACCATTGCTCTTTGCAACGTATGTGAGCCGTGGCTGGCTGGATGGGTGCCTTGTTTTTTTTTTTTTTAATCATTTGTTGTAGCCCAGTGGTTACCGCAATAACGTTGCTGTCTTCTCTCCGTGAGCCGCAGTAGCAGTGTGTATCGATACTAGTACTGCTGTACTATGTCTGGTGTGGCGGATATGTTTTCCGGGTGTGCTGTGTGTGACAGTCGGTCCGTTGGGTCAGAGCAACGAGGAAGTCTCTGTGGCGCGTGGTCAGACCGGAGCCGCTGGCGGCGTGCACGTGCGGTTGGAGTTGTGAGGCACTTCTTGCGAGGGTTACGAAGTTCGTCAGCCACCGAAACTGGACACTAAAGTTGAGTGCTCACTTAACCTACTATCAAGCCTCAACTGCTATCACATCTCTTGGTTTGATCCTGGTTGTCACTTTCTGAGAGATCCACGCGAGCAACAACGTGTGTGCATTGAAGTCGACTAGAATTGCAGCCGTCTTCCTGTGTGGTGTTAAACTTCATTAATGAAGGAATGACTTAAATTAAGTGTACCAGAGGTATCTCCTGTGTTGTGGCCGTTGACGTTCCAGTGACCTAAAGTGGTTGTTGACGTAGTTTCTGGCAGTGTATTTTCCACATCGTGTTGGTATTGTACAGCACAGCGTGTAGTGTGACAGCTAAGGTGTTGGTAGTTTTGGGCGTTTATTCTCATTTGGCTTGATTGGCCACCAGTATCCGGAACGTTTTGCGATTGACATCTTGTTGTCGTTTTGCTGTTCAGATGCAGTAGAAGTGATGTTGTTGGTTGGTTCCTCGGCTGGCTTTTTGTTGGGTTGCCTTTTGATTAAGAAGTTGTCGGTCTGGCTGCCTGTTTCACCTAAAAGTGCGTTAGTTACTTCCCCAGGTTGGAACCTTCTGAGCGCCGCTCCTTGTGTTTTACAGAGTGATTTCTTTTTTAGTCTTAAGTACTGTGTGTGGCCTTCAGCGGAGTTTTTTCTTATTGAAATTTCAAGGCTTTTCTTCTTAGGCCTTAAGGCGTAAAAAAAGTTTCTTGACTGGTATGTGGCCTTCAGCCGAGTTTTCAGCCTTTTAAAATCAAAAGTTGAAAATTTTGTCTAGGATTTAAGCCGGAAGAAATATTTTGTAGTTTTTATGTGGCCTTCAGCCGAGTTTTTCAGTTAAAGCCCAGACAAAGAAATTTCCAATTTTTAATTTTAAGACGTGAGATTATTTGGGTTTCGTATGTGGCCTTCAGCCGAGAGTTATGTGAAGCATTTTAGGATAAAGACTTTATCCTATTTTAGTTGAAATTCAGAATCTCTTCCTTTAGGCCTTAAGTCGTAAAATTGTTTTCTCCATGATGTGTGTTTTAATCTCTATTAAATTAAAAATTCAAAATCCTTGTCTTGCCCTTAAGTCATAAGATTGTTATTTTTTAATATGAGGCCTGCAGCAGAGTTTTACACGAAGTATTTTGAGATCAGGCCTTCAGCCTTTTCAAATTGAAAGCTCTTCTTCCCAGGCAAAATCCGTAAAATTGTTTTGTTGATATGCGGCCTTCAACCGAGTTTTCAGCCAATATAAATTAAACTTTGAAAATCTTTGTCTCGGCCTTAAGCCGCGAGACTATTCTTGATTAACGTGAGGCCTTTAGCCGCGTTATATGGGATAACATTAAATCTAAGGCTTTCAGCCTATTTATATTGAAGATAAAAAATTCTGAAGAAGTGAAACCGCCAGAAGAACTCCTGTACCTTGCTTAGGCCTTGTGCCTTGGATTTTCGATGTGGCCTTCAGCCGATCTAAATTAAATCAAAGGAGGTCTTTCGTTAAAACCTTGAGAGTTTTGATTCTTGCTTGTCTGATTGTGTGTTTTAAGAAATAAATTTTGTATGATGGTGTGCAACTGACAGTAACATATTTTGACCTCTTTCCACAAATATAACCGCATCCGCTCCGTCCTGCTAGCCCAGGGATTTCACTGGTAGCAGAGCGTGGTTACGTTTGTGTTCTTGCCATTCCAGTTACTGTTAGTTTCAATTTTATTTCTGTTCTGTGACACCACATTGTTTTGGGTGTTGATTGTTTCAGGTGTATTGTAATGGCGGTCAGTCAGAGTCCGGGGATCGGCCTGCTCAGGAACATCTTGTTTACGAGTTGGAAATAAGGCGCCAAGCTACTGAGAGCAGTGATCCGGATTTAGTGGCCCGTTTAGGTGCTGCCGTTTTTCAGCCGGTTGACGTCACGCCGGCGGTGTTGGGTGAGACAGGAGCGGCCACTGAATTTTTGTTGAAGGCTGTTAGGGGCCTTGTGGACAATATTTGCGTTTTGGAAGGCACTCAACCTAGTGCCAGTCTATTGGATACGGTGTAGGCCCAGTTAATGTATTTAACAAATCGGAAAGCGGATTTGGGCATGTTAGCTTTGGAAGATCACCATAAAAAATTAGCCGCCGAATTGGGCTCTTTGGTTAGTGCATTGCAGTTTAATGTTACGTGTTTAGATTTGGTGAGAAGAGGATTGAGGAGCGGGACTTGCTGTGTTCGGGAGAGGGCGAGAGCCTGCCCGGGATGGTACTGTTACGTCCTCGGTGAAGTTAGACGCAATGTTTGCCAAGTTGCCTAATCCTCTCGTGATATTACTGAATTAGTCGTGGAGTGGCTTGAACAGGTCGAAAAATTATTACGGTTGTCGGTTCGTCTTGAACTTTATGCTTCTCCCTATCGTGGTTCCACACCAAGTAATTTTGTCACTGCCGTACCTGTTAGCTAGAAGTGAGTTGCAGAACCTCCTCTTCCGAGCCATGACTGAAGTGTTCTCCTTACAGCAATTGAGGGAGCTCGTCATTAGGCAGAGATTGACCACCGGAGTTCGAAAACAGCTTGAATGTCGTTACACTTGGGAGATGCAGCGGGATAAAGAGCAGTTACATCAGTATGTGGACAGAGTTCAGACGGCGTCCTTGGCTTTGTTAATCGATTTGCCTGAACAACAGCCGGTGTCTATTGTTCTTAGGGGAATGCGCGTTGCGGATAAGTAGCACTATGTTTTCCGTAATCAGCCTTCAGCTTGGGAAGAACTCCGTGCCGCGGTTGTAGCGATATGGGCGTTGCCACTTGGATACGATGTATGTCACGAAGTTAAGGGGCAGGCCACCGGCGCTGGCAAGGGAAATTCCGAAGTGTCTGCATCCGCTGAAGCCGTAAAACTGGAACCCCGGGGTTGTTTCAGGTGCGGCAGCACGGCTCACTTGGAGCGCTCTCGGATTCAGCCTCGCGCTCTCAGAGCCAATAAATGACGCCGGACTGGGCAGCTATCTCGTGATCGAGCCTTTAGACGCTGGCGTACCCGTGTTGTCGCTCCCTCTTCACCGCCATCGCCTTACGTTGGTTCTCGAGTAGGTGGCGAACCGATCTGTGCTCTTTCCGATTCTGGTAGCTCATTTTCATTATTGTGCTTCGAGTGGTTTTTGGAAGTTGGTCATTTTACGAAACTTCGGTCGGTGCTTTCTCCGGTGCAGAGATGTCGGGTGGCCAATGACCAGGTGTTGCCTCTGCATGATTGGGTCCGAGGGAGTATATCGATGGGGGATTTTTCCTGGCCCTTGTCATTAGCCTCGGTCAAGGAGCTGCCGGTCGATCTAATTTTGGGATGTGATTTCAGTAAATACTGGGTTATTCTTGGATTATTCTGGGCACACCTTTTTCTTTAAGTTAGCTCCTGTGGAGAAGTTTCTACATCTCCATCCATACTCCGCAAGCCACCTTATGTTTCGTTTTATAAGTGCGCTAAACGTATTGTGCATCGAAATGCAGATGCATTGGCCGTTCAGGATGTGGCTAATGAGTTTGATCTTACCCATCTCTCGCCGCATCACGCTTCTCAATTACGGGATTTGTTACAGAGTTTTCCTGAGCTTCTTAGTGATAACTTGAGTGTCACTAATGTTCTTAATTACCATATCCTTCTATCCGACGATAGTCCTGTCAGGCAGCCCCCACGTCGCCTCTCACCTCCTAAGGTGAAGATACTGAAGGCGAGAATATCACAAATGCTCCAACAAGGAGTTATTACGCCTTCTACATCTACTTATGCTTCCCCCATATGCCATGTTCCCAAGGATCAGGAGCACTATTTCAGACCTGTGGTTAACTACCGGGTGCTTGAACACTAAGGTTGTCTTCGAATGTACCTCTGCCTCTGATCTGCATAACTTTTACCTGGTTTGCCGGTACTAATTGGTTTACTGTTCTTGGTTTGAACCAAGCCTGTTGTCAGATTCCATTAGCTGAAGAATGTAAACATGTTACCGCATTTTGTACTGATTGGAATCTGTTTGACGGAGTTCCTTTTGGTTTGGCAACTCGTTTGCTGGATAATATCCTTAGGAACTTGAAATTAGTGTTTGCCTATAATTATTTGGACGATTTAGTCATCTATAGCTGTTCGTTTCAGTCCATTTGGATCATATCCAGAAAGTTCTTTCGAGGTTTCAGGGAGCCGGGCTGACTGTTAAACCCAGTAAGATGACATTAGAAAGGCAGCAGGTGTTCTTCTTAGGTCACCTAGTGTCAGGTCAGAGTATTCGCAACGAACAAGAGCGAACTAAGACCATACGGGCGTTGCCTCCGCCTACTGATAAACTCGGAATTGCTAGGTTCATAGGCATGTTGAACTACTTTAGGCGTTTTGTCCCTAATTTTGCTTAGTTGGCCGCGACCTCAAACGAACAGTGCCGGAAGAGAGTGCGTTTTGAATAAGGACCTGTCCAGGAGCCCGCGTTTGAGTATATTAAGGCAGCTGTAGCCAATCGTCCATTTCTAGGAGTACCATACTTTAATAAAAGGTTTATTGTCCAAAATGACACATCTAATGCTGGTATTTTAGCCGTAAAACTGGCCGTAGTGCCAGATGAGAGGTACGCATTTAATTTGAAGTTAAACACGTGAGAGACACTGAAAATATCCTTGCGGATGTCCTCAGCCGGTAGTTCGCCGAATCTACACCTAGTGAGGGAACCCGGGAGACAGATGGAGGCAGGATTGGGAGAAATTCCTCTTTAGTTTGATGTCGCTCAGCGTCGGGATCAGGACCCTATTTGGCTGGAGAACTGTCGCATGAGTATATTATTAACAGTTGCATTCTGCGTAAAAGGGTCGGGCATGCGAAGCAGTTAAAGAAGTTTGCCAGTAGCTCTGGTGCGCCCGGTTTTTCGGTACTTTCATGATTCGTTGGTGGGTAGCCACTTATAAGTTCCTAAGACTCTGAAAAAAGTCAAGGAGCATTTGACTTGGCCCACCATGGAGCGAAATGTCAGAGAGATGGTATAGCAATATCGGCTGTATAATGTAGTCAAACCCAAGAATGCTCTTCAACAGGGTTTGCTGAGCTCTGAGCGCGAGTCCTGTCCTACGCACAAGCTCTATATCGATTATCTAGGACCCTTTCTTCGTACTAAGAAAGGTCATCGATACGTGTTAGTTATTATTGATGCGTTCTCCGGATTCACTTGGCTCACTGCTACCACCACTATTCCTCATTTAACTAAAGTTTTCATTGTTTTTGGCCCCCCTAAGAAAATTGTTAGCGATAATGCGCCGGCCTTCCTTTCGGCTCCTTTCAAGGCGTCCTATTTTCAGAACGGTGTCAAGCATATCACGACTGCGTCGTATTATCCGCAGGCATGCTTTACGGAGAGGGTTAACCGAAATCGTAAATCCGCTTTGATTTCAGAAAACGCCTAGTAAGTGGGACTCTAGTCTTCCTTGGCTTAGTTTTGCTTTTAATACCACCAATCATGAAGCCTTGGGAGCTACTCCCGCCTCTTTGATCCTTTCCTATCCTGTTAATTCCCCTTTTTAGAACTTGTGGGGAATTCAAGATCTAGTTCCTCAAGTCATCAATGAAAACTGGAACCGTGCCAGACGTAATATACTCAGGGTCCATAATAATCAAGGTGAGCGTTACAATCGTAATCGGCGAACCTTTAGAGGGAGGCTAGGAGATCAGGTCTATGTCCGTAGTTTCCCCAGTAGGCAGCTGCGTGTCGGAAATATGAGTAAATTTACTCCTCATTTTCTGGGGCCTAGCACCAATTTGCGCATTTTAGGCCCGGTGAATCTGCTGGTTAAGGATAACCATTCCGGTAACCAGTACTGGGTTCACCTTAGCCAGGTTAAATCCAGTTAGTTAGTCTGATGGTTAAGTAGCCCCCCCCCCCCCCCCCCCCTTCCAGCATCGTGTTTGTTTGATGGCGGGAGGTTGAGCCGTGGCTGGCTCGTGTTATGCTTCCCATTAAATCTTGGTTTTGGTTGATATTCTGTGATTAGTCTCTCGCGGTTATGCTGTTATCCTCTGTCTCCGTGAGTCGCAGCAGCAGCGCGTATCGATATTAGTACCCTTGTACTATCTATGGCATCGCGCTTATAGTTTTCCGACTGCAGCGCGTGCGGGTAATGCTCCCGTCCTTTTGCCTCAGAAAGTCTACAAGGAAGAGCTATGTGGTCTACTTAGTTCTGGTGCATAACGGAAGATTAACAAAGATCCTACTATCAAGGTGACAGTATGGACTGCTGCCTTGCTGAACGCTTCATCACTACCAAAGGAAGTCAAAAGAAGTACCACCGAGATATTATGGTCTTCCTAAAGTTCACAAAATGTCTAAGTATGAGAGTGTAGAGGTCTATGAGACCTATAACGAGCGCTATTGATTCACCGACGTATTTTTCTGCCAAACACTTGACTTCCTAATTAAAACAATTGGTAGGAAAATGGAGTCACCACATTCGTAATTCTATGGATTTTATTCAGAGACTTAACACGTCAAAACTAACTAGCACATCATTATTATTTAGCCTGACGTTGCTGTCATTATGCACCGGTACCTTTAAAGGACTCTTTCTCTTATCAGCCAACATCTTGATACGAACATTACGGCCTTATTTGATCATGTGCTTTTATCATCTTATTTCCAGTTTAATGGTGAATTTTATGAGAAGATTGATAGTTAATAAAAATTTGCGGGTTTCCAGCCGCGTCGGGTGGTTAAAATCCCACGGGCTTTCGACCGAGCTCTCCCCGGTCATTCTCAAGTGGTAAGACTGACTGCTGTGTCGTCGTGGCCGCGTCGTTATACAGCCGCACTGCTGGCTGTGACGTCACTGGTGCTCTCTTCCACGCCATATATGATCATGTTTTCATACCGCGTTCATCGCGCCCGTTTTAACATCGCGATAGCCGGGTCCCAGGCTGTGCTGAGTTGCAAACATCCGCCCTTGTTTATGGTGTTTTCAGCGGTTTTTATTTCAATAGCTTCTTTTATGACGCTATCGCAAAATCCCTCCGCTTTCATAACGACAGATGTTTCGTCGAATAGAATTCGGTGTCCATTTTCTAAGGCGTGTTCTTCCACGGCTGATTTTTCTGGATAGCGTAGGTGTAAGCACCTCTCGTGTTCCTTTCCGACGTTGCTCTACCATGCGTACTGTTTGGCCGACGTAGTAACAGCCACACTGACATGGTATCTTGTACACTCCAGGCGTTCTTAGCCCTAGGTAGTCCTTCACAGGCCTTATGAGCTGACGAATTTTTGCTGGGGGCCTGAACACCGATGAAATGTTATATCTCTTCAGGAGTCGGCTAATCTTTCCCGACACTGTACCACAGAAAGGCTAAAACACAAGTTTCTTGCTTTCTTCTTCGGTGGTGTTCTCTTCTCTGTTGGTGTGTTTCTTGCGTGTCACGCCAGATATAGCCTGGACACCTGTCCGTGGCTGTACCCGTTTTCCCGGAAGACGTTTCGGAGGTGGCTCAGTTCTAGTGGCAGACTTGCTGCGCCTGGGACGACTTTAGCACGATGGACGAGGGTATTCAGAACGCCACGTTTTTGTGCCGGATGGTGGTGGCTGAGAGCGTGCAGATACTGATCTGTGTGTGTGTGTGTGTGTGTGTGTGTCTCCGTTTTCTGTAGACACTGTGGCTGAGGGGCCCCTTGGTTTTCCGTCGAATGAGGACGTGAAGCAACGGCAATGTACCCTCTGTCTCGACTTCCATCTTACACTTGATGTGGCCGTGAATGCTGTTCAGGTGTTCCAAAAATTCACGACCATGGGGCTACATGATGAAAGTGTCATCGACGTAACGCTAAAAGCAACTTGGTTTAGCTGGAGCCGTGTCCAAGGCGAAGTCTTCAAATTGTGCCATAAAAAGTTTGGCTATGGATGGAGCCAGAGGGCTTCCCATAGCCACGCCGTCCAACTGGTCGAAATACTGGCCGTCATGTAGGAAGTACGACTATGTCACTGTGTGCTTAAACAGTCCCACAATTGTGCTATCAGATAATTGGGAGAGGAGATCTATACAGTCTTTGACCGGAACACGTGTAAACAGGGAGACCACACCAAAACTAACCATCATATCTCCTTGACTAAGACGCAGTTGTTTAATTCTGTTGAGAAAGTCGACGGTGTTCTTGATGTGATGCACACAACGACCCACATGCGGTGCAAGGAGGCTGGTCAGGTGTTCTGACAGTCTATAAGTGGGTGACCCAATGGTGTTCACAATGGGACGAAGAGGAGAATCCGGTTGTGGATTTCTGGTAGTCCAGAAAGCGTAGGTGGTCTCGGCGCCTGAGGGAGGAGAGTCTTAATAACGCCCTCTTCCAGCATTGACTGTTTTAGAAGCTCTGATGTCTTCCTCATTATTCTTGACGTCGGGTCCCGTGGCAGTTAACGCTATATATCCTCTTCAAGCATTAACTGAATTTTGGCATCGTAGTCAGCTTTATTTACAATGACGGATGCATTGCCCTTGTCGACTGGCAGAACCACGATGAGTGCGTCGTTGCGGAGTGCGTGAAGACCATTGCGTTTAGCCCTAGTCAAGTTAGACCTCGGTGGTTTAGATTTTGAAATGATGAGACACGTTTCGCGATGAATTTCGTCAGCATTCTCACTAGGCATCTTACGGATTGTTTGTTCAACCCCACTTATATCATCACAGACAGGGATGCTCTGAAGCGCTGGTGCGAAGTTAATACCTTTCTTAAGCGCCGAAATGGTACCCGCATCGACCTCTTTCTCCGTCATATTGATGACAGTTCCTTCTGTTGATTTCCGTTCTGCACCGTGTTGTTGTTAAGAAATCCGCGCGAACTACCCTTTCTGTTTCTCTGTGGCCTTCTTTTGCTGTGGTGGCCGCGTCGACCCACTCAAAATCTAATTGTGAGAGTACCTCTGTCAACTGCAGATGTATAGCCAGCAGTTCGCGACCTTTTAAATCCAGCTGCCTCCTAGTGAAGTGTATCGTTTCCCGCAACAGGGCAGAGCTGGCTGAACGGTAGATTCACCTGGCTGCCGAGGTAAATCGTGGAATCGCGTTCTCATCTCGACAGCGTAGCAGGAAGGCTAGAGAGCTTAACAGGTTAGCCTTCTTCCCAAGCAGGTTCCCTAGGCGCCACGTTTCCCCCCCCGTAGAGGTACGCCATGTATGAATGCGTGGTTTCGTGGCGATATGAATTAATAAGATTTTCTCGGGCTTCCAGCCGCGTCAGGTGGTTATAATCCAACGAACTTTCGACCGAGCTCTCCTCGGCCACATCAAGTTTACGATGGAAGTCGAGACAGATGATGCACTGCCCTTGCTTGACGTACTCGTTCGACGGAAAACCAACGGGCACCTCAGCCACAGTGCCCGCAGGAAACCTACACACACAGATCGGTAACTCAGCCACCACCATCCGGCACAAAAAGTGGCCTTCTGAATACCCTCGTCCATTTTGCTAAAGTCGTCCCAGACGCAGCAAGTCTGCCACTAGAACTGAGCCACTTCCGAAACGTCTTCCGGGAAAACGGTTACAGCCACGGACAGGTATCACAGGCTATATCTGGCGCGACACGCAAAAAAACAAACTAAGAGAGGTGAGAACACCACCGAAGAAGCAAACAAGAAACTTGTGTTTTAGCCTTTCTGTGGTACAGTGTCGGGAAAGATTAGCCGGCTCCTGAAGAGATATAACATTTCATCGGTGTTCAGGTCCCCAGCAAAAGTTCGTCAGCTCATGAGGCCTGTGAAGGACGATCTAGATCTTAGAACGCTTCGAGTGTACAAGATACCATGTCAGTGTGGCTGTTACTACGTCAGCCAAACAGTACGCATGGTAGAGCAACGT
Organism: Schistocerca gregaria; assembly: GCF_023897955.1. Classification (NCBI taxonomy): domain Eukaryota; kingdom Metazoa; phylum Arthropoda; class Insecta; order Orthoptera; family Acrididae; genus Schistocerca; species Schistocerca gregaria. The sequence goes on along the minus strand of NW_026061887.1, from coordinate 2,474,507 downwards.
CGGGAAGGAACACGAGAGGTGCTTACACCTACGCTATCCAGAAAATTCAGCCGTGAGCCGTGGAAGAACACGCCTTAGAAAGTGGACATCGAATTCTATTCGACGAAACATGTCGATATGAAGGAGGGATTTTGCGATAGCGTCATAAAAGAAGCTATTGAAATAAAAACCGCTGAAAACACCATCAACAAGGACGGAACCCGACTATCGCGATGTTAAAACGGGCGCGACGGACGCGGAATGAAAACATGACTATACACAGTGTGTTACAAAAAGGGACGGCCAAATTTCAGGAAATATTCCTCACACACAAATAAAGAAAAGATGTTATGTGGAGATGTGTCCGGAAACGCTCAATTTCCATGTTAGAGCTCATTTTAGTTACGTCAGTATGTACCCTACTTCCTCTATTCACCTCCAGTTGGCAAAATAGAAGGAAGGTAATGTTGACTTCGATGTTTGTGTTGACATGCGACTCATTGCTCTACAGTACTAGCATCAAGCACATTAGTACGTAGCATCAACAGGTTAGTGTTCATCACGAACGTGGTTTTGCAGTCAGTGCAATGTTTACAAATGCGGAGTTGGCAGATGCCCATTTGATGTATGGATTAGCACGGGGTAATAACCGTGGCGAGGTATGTTTGTATCGAGACAGATTTCCAGAACGAAGGTGTCCCGACAGGAAGACGTTCGAAGCAATTGATCGGCGTCTTAGGGAGCACGGAACATTCCAGCCTATGACTCGCGACTGGCGAACACCGAGAACGACGAGGACACCTGCAATGGACGAGACAATTCTTCGTGCAGTTGACGATAACCCTAATGTCAGCGTCACAGAAGTTGCTGCTGTACAAGGTAACGTTGACCACGTCACTGTATGGAGGGTGCTGCGGGAGAACCAGTTGATTCCGTACCATATACAGCGTGTGCAGGCACTATCAGCAGCTGATTGGCCTCTACGGGTACACTTCTGCGAATGGTTCATCCAACAATGTGTCAATCCTCATTTTAGTGCAGATGATCTCTTTACGGATGAGGCTTCATTCCAACGTGATCAAATTGTAAATTTTCAGAATCAACATGTGTGGGCTGATGAGAATCCGCACGCATTTGTGCAATCACGTCATCACCACAGATTTTCTGTGAACGTTTGGGCAGGCATTATTTGTCGGTGATGTCTTGATTGGGCCCCATGTTCTTCCACCAACGCTCAATGGAGCACGTAAATATGATTTCATACGGGATACCCTACCTGTGCTGCTAGAACATGTGCCTTTACAAGTACGACACAACATGTGGTTCATGCACGATGTAGCTCCTATACATTTCAGTCGAAGGGTTCGTATGCTTCTCAACAACAGATTCGGTGACCGATGGACTGGTAGAGGCGGACCAATTCCATGACCTCCCCTCTCTACTGACCTCAACCCTCTTGACTTTCATTTATGGGGGCATTTGGAAGCTCTTGTCTACGCAACCCCGGTACCAAACGTAGAGACTCTTCGTGCTCGTATTGTGGACGGCTGTGATACAATACACCATCCTCCAGGGCTGCATTAGCGCATCAGGGATTCCATGCGACGGAGGGTGGATGCATGTATCCTCGCTAACGGAGGACATTTTGAACATTTCCCGTAACAAAGTGTTTGAAGTCACGCTGGTACGTTCTGTTGATGTGTGTTTCCATTCCATGATTAATGTGATTTGAAGAGAAGTAATAAAATGAGCTCTAACATGGAGTTAAGCGTTTCCGGACACATGTCCACATAACATCTTTTCTTTATTTGTGTGAGGAATGTTTCCTGAAAGTTTGCCGTACCTTTTTGCAACACCCTGTTTGTCGAGGAAGAGAGCACCAGTGACGTCACAGCTAGCAGTGCGGCTGTATAACGACGCGGCCACGTCGACACAGCAGTCAGTCTTACCACTTGACAATGACCGGGGAGAGCTCGGTCGGAAGCTCGTGCGATTTTAACCGCTGGAAGCCTGAGAATATTTTATTAATTCATATCGCCGAGAAACCATGCATTCATACAAGATCGATGGTATTGTCATGGGACGCCCCCTCTACCCTCTGGTAGCTAATTTATTCATGGAAGACTTCGAGGACAAGGCACTGGACTCAGCAAGTTTTAAACCAACGGTCTTCTGGAGGTACGTGGACGACACATTTGTGGTATCGACGCACGGGATGAATGAATTACATCGATTTCTTGAGCATTAGAATTCCATCCATTCTAGTATCAAATTTACTATGGAAATATAAAAAAAACGTCTACCTCCCATTTTTGGATGTTGTCGCTCGCCGTAAAGTTGATGGCACATTAGGACACGCCGTATACCGGAAACCAACGTATACAAATCTAAATGTTCATGCCAGTAGCTGCCATCACCCTTCACAGACCGTATGTGTTCTTAAGACCTTAGTGCATAGGGCACACTGTATTTCCGATAAAGACAATTTGCAACAAGAGCTCACATACCTTAAGAGCATTTTTAAATCGAATGGATTTTCTCCGCAACAAATTTGTAGAGCATTCAATGTAAAACCTAGGAAGAAGATAGTAATTCTTTCAAATCTAGTACTTTTTTGCCGATGTGGGTGTATTCCTGAGAAATTCTGTGTTGTGGTGGTCTTTCACCCCCCCCCCCATCCCCCCCAACGAAGACTGCTGCAGCTTTACTCTGTGAAGGACGATTTACAGCTTCGTAAAGCGGGTGTGTATCAGATTTATAGCGGAAATTGTGAGAAATCGTACAGAGATCAAACAACACGCACCGTTCATGAGAGATGTGTAGAGCATCGAAGATACAAACGCTTATTACAGCCAGACAAGTCAGCTGTGGCCGAACATTGTCTTGGTACAGGTCATTCCATGAATTACAGTGATGTGAATATTTTAACATCCACGTCTTCCTTTTGGGAATCTGCCGTCAAGGTATAGAGATTAGAGCAGCTAATAATTTAATAAACAGAGATAATTGTTTTAATTTGGACAAAGCATGGAATCCGGCTCTTGGGGTAATTGAACTGCAGAGAAGTCGTCACGGTGTCACCGCCGCCGCTCATACATCGATAAGCGAATCAAATGTCTGTACGCCTTCGCCACAGGCGGTGCATGTATAAGCGTATTTCTTTGCCGCCGACCAACATCTCTCACTCGCATGCGCAGTACCGCCGCGGTGGAGCATCTAAGGCCGCGCTTGGCATCTTGTCGTCAGTCTTATGACTCACTCTGAGGATGGCCGGACGATACGCGGCCGAAATATCAGCGGAGGAAATTTTATTTGCGCGGCTGCGTGCCCAAAATTTAATGGACTGTTCATTACGCGGCGAGAAATTGAAAATGGACAGTGGTTATGAAGTTTTTTAAGTGAGAAACTGAGGAAAAATAGGGAGGAAACGTTTATGAAAAAGCACATCGCCGATTCAAAAATGAGCTTGTAATGTCTTCACTTACGTTGTACTATATCCCACAGTATGTCTCGTTTCACCAGCTATCGATGCCCCTTAATAATTACATTGTTTCATCGTATAATGAGGTCAATAATTAAGTTTTGCATGTTAACCATACGGCAAAGCACTCTTCTCTTTGCGTGCTGTCATTTGCGAAAATCTTGTTTCCATATCTCAAACCGTTTGAGATGTGAGGAATGTTGAGAATATCTCATTCTGGCTCTTTCGCTGGCTCGGACGGTTGCAGATGAGTGCGCTACATCAGATTAATTTTTCCGTCATTGGTGACTGAGACTTCCACCAAAGTCTAAAGAAAAATTCATTATCTCAGCTGAATTTTATACGCGACAACATATTATGTAATGTGTACCAAACGCAAAATCTTAGCAACCCCTATTTTCTATTTTAAACTTTTTCATATTTCATGCAGTCTCTTACTTAAATCGAAGTACCATAATAAATGTCACCATTAACGAAATGATGGGCACGTCACACGAAGCTGGCATATAAAGCTATAAGTAGGGAAAAAAGATTTTTTTTACGGAATAGTATCTGTAAAATCGTTTGAGGAAGAACGCAGGGCGTGTGGCTCGCTTCTGCCATCGCAGTGTGTCGCCAGCCGGCTGGAAGTGGCCAGACAAGGTCGGCCCCGCCTAAAGAAACAAATGAAATCGCTCAGTAACTGTTCCCTGCGCATCGGCCACTGTATCCAGCACGGATTCCACCATCTGCCACAGCATATTACACGGCTTGCAAGGTATAGGGTAGATGTGGACCAGTGATTTTCCACAGCTGCCACTATGCTCTGTATGTAAGTAAAGATTTTACAGCGGGTTTGTCGTTCAGAAATCGCATTTGAGTGTTGTTTGTTTGTGGGAAGACTGTGTGACACCTTGTGTACGAAGGGGAAACGTCTACCAGCACTTACCAAAGTCCGAGACTGCAGTTTGTCGTTACGCTGCTCGCGCTGTCACGTGAATACGGTGCCCATCGGTTCGCGAGGGTCACGTAGGCTGTTAATGGCCCTACGTGACTAGCGCCTGAGAGGCTCGACGTGCTGTTTGGTTGGCTGTGCAGGACCACACAGACACACCAGGTTCCCTGTGTCATGGAACGCAGCGAGCTCACTGGTGGCCAGAAGAGCGCCCTCACGGACAGTGCGGCGACGTCCAGCGACAACTGCTGTCGAAGCCCACATCGACGCGGCAGGAGACCGAGGCGGCCGACAGTGGAACTCCCAACAAGGAGACTGGACATACCAAAGTGGCACTATGTCGTCATTGCAGACGAGTCCCAGTCCTGTGTACAACATCACATTGGACGTATCCATGCATGCAAGCTCTGAGGAGGACGAACGTTGCCAGACTGCTTTCGTCATCTTCTCATGGGCTCATCATCTGACTTGTTGGTATGGGGTACCACTGGGTAAATAAGATGACCGCGTCTTGTCCACACAGATGGTAATGTGGACTGTACCTATCACATTTCTGGCGCCTTAAGGACGGTGGCTATGACCCTTCTCCGAGATCTTCATGACATTATCTTTCAACACATTACACCAACATCGCATGTTTCCCATGCTGTGCTGACCTGTGCCGCACACCGGAGTATATTTACCGAAATTATGGCCAAAATGGCAAAAATGGACGTTTGGTCAACTATTGTAGCAAGTACATGAAAGGTTCTCGGTTCACTTGCCTCGTCAAATTTTCAGAAAATTCCACGCTTTCGATGATACCCTCCACCATCGTCGTCAGGGACTAAAACTGACTGTCGTGAACTGGCAAGGTTCCCTCTTTCATACTCATAGGAAGGCATCTGATTTGCTGGATTACGTCACGGTGGAGCATACAGATATGTTGCCCCCCTACGTAGATAGATTTTGCTTGCAATCTAGCGATGCATGCAGCACCATCTATCGCATCACGCTGTGAACTGCGAGAAGTAAGAAAATAAACCAACGTGCAATTGAAAAGAACTTTGCGAGAGGCCTGGGACAATCACCTGCTGTGATCGGTAACATTAGACAAGTCAACGTAGCAGAACCAACCTAGATTACACACACTAACATTCACTTCTCAATACGCACATATATAACACAGTACATAGCTATAATTAGTTTGAAGGCGCATTTAAAAATTGCGAGAAAAGTATGGCAAACTAACTACATATGGAACAATCACACACGTGACGAGCAATTCGGTGCCCTAGTAGAAGCAGTCCTGTCATCACGTCACCAGTAAAATCGGTACAGCAAATTAAGGGTATCACACGAATCTACTTTGAAATTTTCAAGTACAAAAGGTTAAGAACTAGTGCAAAGTGGCATGGTACAAACTGAAAGACAGGCAGACAAACTAACAAATGCATGCCGAGTCATCCCAGGCCCATCTCTATGGACGGCAGTGGAGTAGTTTAGGGGTATTCACAACTACAGTTAACCTAGTAGTGAAAGGGAGTGCTTTAAAGGTTTGAAACTATCAAAAATAATTTTGGCCAGGATTTCGGTACATGTAATCCACTGTTGGTTGGTTGAATTGTTGGAAGGCACCAAACAGCAAGGCCATCGGTCCCTCACATTATGGAAGGATGGGGAAGGAAGGTGGCTATGCCCTTTCAGAGGAACCATCCCGGCATTTGCCTGAAGCGATTTGGGGAAATCACCGAAAACCTAAATCAGGATGGCGGAATGGGTTTGAACCGTCGTTCTCCCTAACTAGAGTCCAGTGTGGTAACCACTGCGCCACCATGCTCAGTATATAATCCTCTTTGAGTCGATACAGAGCGTTCCAGACTGTTGCTTTAAACAGACACCAGAAACACTGGCTACGAACTGTGCAGAGACAGCCACAACAGGGGGTGAAACCCGTGTAGGGGCTACACGTAACACGACTTCGGTTCGCTGTCAGGCCACTTGCAGTGCTGCAAGTTTATTAATGCATCATGTCGCTTTCTTATTGGATGATCGTTAGGTTCTGTGTTTGTTTTCGTTCCGTAGTGAACGGAACTTAACAGATGCTCGTTTCAAATCATTGTGCTTCTTATTCCTTATTGTGTGCTTTGCACTCTTTGAGTTACGTTGTAAGTATGTTGCTCATATTCTGATTGAGCTCTGTTGACATCAGTAATACTGGGTCGGGTAAATGATTCCATATTTGGTTGTTGTTCATATAAAACAGAAGTTAGTTTCTTCACATGATGTTCTGAGATTTATGATTTTTGTTACCACTTACGAATCTGTGTGTTAACTACGCGATTTAGACAATTGTTAAGAACGCCGCTTTTATTATACTTTATGTGGTGTCACCGCCAGACACCGCACTTGCTAGGTGGTAGCCTTTAAATCGGCCGCGGTCCGGTAGTATACGTCGGACCCGCGTGTCGCCACTATCAGTGATTGCTTACCGAGCGCCGCCACACGGCAGGTATAGTCTAGAGACTCCCTAGCACTCGCCCCAGTTGTACAGCCGACTTTGCTAGCGATGGTTCACTGTCTACATACGCTCTCATTTGCAGAGGCGACAGTTTAGCATAGCCTTCAGCTACGTCATTTGGTACGACTTAGCAAGGCGCCATATTCAGTTAATATGAATGTATTCTGAACAGATAATATTGTGAATCATGTACCGTCAAGAGCGACGTTCATCATTAATGGATTAAAGTTAAGTATCAAAATAATTGCGTCCGCTTTCTGAATTCTAATTCCTTGTCATGTTCCAGATCTGACGTCAGTATAGTTCTTTCCTCCTCACGCCAGCCTGCGTGTGCTAAAACGCGTGCATTTTGGCCTCCTCTTGTAACACGGTGTTGGCTCTTCTGCCAACACAACACTTTATATCTGTTTACATACGTGTCCTGTACTTTCACGCTTTTAATGAAGAACTCCATCTTAGCGGGTGTCGACAGTATTGCTATTCCACATTATTACATCTGTTGCGGAACTTGTATCTAATTCTGCATTGAGTGCTGTTGCTTCTCGTCACTGGATGCCATGCGTTTCACAATGGCTCGAAGAGTGTCGATGTAGGTGTAGATGTCTGTTTCGTAGTCTCAGTAACTAGCAAATGTTTTCACACGTTATTAACAGGCAGTGCAGATAGTGCATTTTAGCAGAAGTCAATGAAAATTTTGGTGGAGTACGAAAAACGAATGGGAACAAAAATAACAAAGGATACGAAGAGTACACTAACAATGGATTTCAATCGAGGTTCTTAAGCTGTAACAAAAATACGTGAGTCTGCAGAACACCGCGAGACAAAACCAGCGTCCTTTAGCATGCAACAAAAACAAATACAGAAGCATTTAGTTCACCCTATAATACGGATGTCAGCAAAAATTAAACAGAATACGAGCATCGTATTTGCAATGCAATTCAAAGACTGCAATACACATAGAGAGGTCCTCAAGTGGTTTGAATGGCTGTGAGCACTATGGGACTTAACATCTGAGGTCACCAGTCTCCTAAAACTACTTAAACCTAACCAACCTAAGGCCATCACACACATCCATGCCCGAAGCAGGATTCGAACCTGCCACCGTAGCGGTCGCGCGGTAGAGATGTCTTAATCGGGAACATAATTTCAACTCGATTACAGCCAAACGGTAGAAATTGCATTATTGGGTTTTAAAATAAATGTACTTTGGCACCAGACCCACTCATATAAATGAAAAATATTATCATATAGTACTCGCATTTTGCAGAGCAAGAATACAGATTATCACGTCATATTTCCCCGAATTCAATGTTCACCGCCAGGCCATTTGGAGCGCTAGTGTCGGTCTCAGCGACCGTACCTTAACATAGTCGCTACTCTTGTGATATTTTGGTATTCTGTGTGGCGGATCACCACCATCCATTCAGTACGATACAGAGTCGTATCAGCGTGGAATGTCTCGCGGCACCCCTGTCTGTCACACGAGCTTAGTTCGACTCGATGTGCTGCCGCTTGTCACTGCCTGATGTAGCTTCACTGTCTATTAATTTTCGAAGCCTGAATGAACAAAAAATTAAGTACTCTAACTAGAAGAGAAACCAGGCATTGAGCAAGTATTTATTTCTTCTAGTCTTCCGTTATTCCATCTCTTCCTCCCGCTTCACTCTGTCCACCTTCTTCCCCCCTTTCTCTAGCCATCCTCTCTCTCTCTTTATCCACTCTTCTCCCCCGTCCCTCCTTTATCCACGGCCTCCACACCTCCCCTGTCTCTTGCCATCTCGTCCCCTCCCCTCTCTCTGTCCATTTCCTCTCTTCTGCTGTACATGTCCTCCTCCTCCTCCCCTCGTCTCTCTCCACGCTATCACGCTCACCCCAGCAGGAAGCTGGTGGTTTTTAGCTCTTCATTCTAGACAGCGACTAATATGTGTGCCAAATATAACTGAAGTCGTTCCAAGGATTAGGATGAGCATTTTACCGCTAGTTTGCTCGTATACGTACACGTCACCTAATTTCAGACAAATTTCGATCATATTTGTATACATATTTCACCTGTATGCCTAGCGAATTTTCACCCTGCTGTTGTGTTTTCATATAGCTAAATGTTTATGACGTCGTATATCCTGAAATATGTGTTGTACAAAAAGATAATTTTCCAGGTAGATCCAGCAGTATACGTGGCCACTATCTGCGAAATGCGTTGTGAACACAGTTGGCAGTAAAGAAGTAATAAATTAAAACGTCACACATCATCTGACAGTTTCTCGCGCATCTCACTGTTTATGACGTAATATCTCTTGAACTATTTGTTATAAAATTATATATTTTTGTAGGTACGTTGAGCGGCATATATGGATGATGTTTGCGACTAGAGTTGGTTTCAAATAAGTGATAAATTAAAACGTCATGCATAATCTGAACGTTTTTCACTCATGGTTCAGGAGACATGTCAAATACTGAGATGAGCTGTAGAATGATACATTGTAGGTACATTCAGCGACAAATGTGGATATTGTCTGCAAAAAATGTTGCAAATAGAATAAGTAGCAACTAAGTAATAGATTTAAACGTCTTGCATGATATGGTAGTTTTCCACGCAGTCAGTGTTTATGAAGTCTTGTCGCCTAAACTACACTCCTGGAAATGGAAAAAAGAACACATTGACACCGGTGTGTCACACCCACCATACTTGCTCCGGACACTGCGAGAGGGCTGTACAACCAATGATCACACGCACGGCACAGCGGACACACCAGGAACCGCGGTGTTGGCCGTCGAATGGCGCTAGCTGCGCAGCATTTGTGCACCGCCGCCGTCAGTGTCAGCCATTTTGCCGTGGCATACGGAGCTCCTTCGCAGTCTTTAACACTGGTAGCATGCCGCGACAGCGTGGACGTAAACCGTATGTGCAGTTGACGGACTTTGGGCGAGGGCATATAGTGGGCATGCGGGAGGCCGGGTGGACGTACCGCCGAATTGCTCAACACGTGGGGCGTGAGGTCTCCACGGTACATCGATGTTGTTGCCAGTGGTCGGCGGAAGGTGCACGTACCCGTCGACATGGGACCGGACCGCAGCGACGCACGGATGCACGCCAAGACCGTAGGATCCTACGCAGTGCCATAGGGGACCGCACCGCCACTTCCAAGCAAATTAGGGACACTGTTGCTCCTGGGGTATCGGCGAGGACCATTTTCAACCGTCTCCACGAAGCTGGGCTACGGTCCCGCACACTGTTAGGCCGTCTTCCGCTCACGCCCCAACATCGTGCAGCCCGCCTCCAGTGGTGTCACGACAGGCGTGAATGGAGGGACGAATGGAGACGTGTCGTCTTCAGCGATGAGAGTCGCTTCTGCCTTGGTGCCAATGATAGTCGTATGCGTGTTTGGCGCCGTACAGGTGAGCGCCACAATCAGGACTGCATACGACCGAGGCACACAGGGCCAACAGCCGGCATCATGGTGTGGGGAGCGATCTCCTACACTGGCCGTACACCTCTGGTGATCGTCGAGGGGACACTGAATATTGCACAGTACATCCAAACCGTCATCGAACCCATCGTTCTGCCATTCCTAGACCGGCAAGGGAACTTGCTGTTCCAACAGGACAATGCTCGTCCGCATGTATCCCGATCCACCCAACGTACTCTAGGAGGTGTACGTCAACTACCCTGGCCAGCAAGATCTCCGGATCTGTTCCCCATTGAGCATGTTTGGGACTGGATGAAGCGTCGTCTCACGCGGTCTGCACGTCCAGCACGAACGCTGGTCCAATTGAGGCGCCAGGTGGAAATGGCATGGCAAGCCGTTCCACAGGACTACATCCAGCATCTCTACGATCGTTTCCATGGGAGAATAGCAGCCTGCATTGCTGCGAAAGGTGGATATACACTGTACTAGTGCCGACATTGTGCAAGCTCTGTTGCCTGTGTCGATGTGCCTGTGGTTCTGTCAGTGTGATCATGTGATGTATCTGACCCCAGGAATGTGTCAGTAAAGTTTCCCCTTCCTGGGACAATGAATTCACGGTGTTCTTATTTCAATTTCCAGCAGTGTAAATGTCGTTCCACGATGTAATTTTCTGCTACATTCAGAGCTATAGGCGAATACTGTCTGCATAAAAAATTGGCCACGAAAACGTTAGCAACAAATACCCAATTAATTAAAACGTCACTTGCCAAGTGAACAGCAACACTGTAGTAAGCGACATTTTTTTTTGTTTTCATCATTTTTTGGTGTTATGAGAGAGAAAAAGTTTCGTAAAGATTTGAAATTATGTGTCAAGTTTATTGCAAGTCTGTAAGTGATCTGAGCTACAAATGCTGGATGACTGAAGAGTGGGTGTTCTGGCTCGTGGGCTGCGCTGGTTTTGCACTCCCACCCCCCACCCCCAACCCTTGTGGTCCTTACCACCACAGTGCTCCTTTCCACTCAGTAAATGATACGTGCACCAAGTTTGGTTGAAATTCGTCCTGTGGTTTAGGCAGAGGTGTGGAACGAACATACATACATACACATATACATACAAACATGTATATAATTTGTGTGAAGTACACAGTGAGAAGATTTAGTTATTTACTCTCCTTCCAGTGCAGTTTTAACACTCTCAATACCAAGCCATTTTCAGTAACGTGTATTACCAAAGAGAGGGGGGCGGGGGGCTACTTTGTACCCACCGTAAAGAATTTATAAAATAAAAACGTTTCATTACTTGTTTTTAAATTGCGTTATGAACATAATCAGGATCCAGTACCTCAACATGTCTTATAAAATGCATTTTTGAAAACAGTTTTAACCTTTCACTTACATCACTTTTAAGTTAAGTAAGTCTAATTATCTTGAGAAAAATTATTAGTAAAATTCGTTATAAAACTATTGAAGTGCACTTTACTATAATTAAAATAGTTACAAATACCTGACGTAATATAGAAATATATGTTATGTACATAACATAGTGTCGTGAGAGTAATTATTCACGACTTTCTTGGGCTTGGAACATACAACAGTTTTTTGCTGTTTTGCACATATGTACCTCTTACAATTGTGGCAGACTATTATTGTTTTGTTCACTTTGTTGTACTTTTCTGCTTTCGAAAGGCTTTCACTAACACACAAAAGACATCTACCTTTACCTCCATGAGCTTCCTTTGCACCGTAGTCCTGCTGGATTTTCCTCTGAGAATACCCTCCATTCTTGAAACTACAGGCTTTGGCAGTCCAGAAATATTTTTAGCCCTTTCTTCAGTGTATGGTTTCGCGAGCTGTAGTCCAAGTTCTTGAAGAATAAGTCGTCACTTACTAGGTTCTTCTTATCCCAGTCCGGCAAGTTCAACAAAAATAGTGTAGACCTATTCACCACTGCTATGCACACAAGAGTACAGAAAAGAGATAGCGCCCACCTTCTTGTAGCCCTCTTAGTTGAATATTTCCTCACCATTGGATCTATCGTGTCAACGCCACCTTTAGTCTCATTATAGTATAAATTTATGATCAGATGATAGAAATAGCAGATTTCTTTTGGGTTTTTTACGGGGGATACAATTGTTATTGGAATATTTCCAACACTAATATGTAATTGTCGTCTTGAGATGTCTCTCAGTTCTTGAGGTATGTGTTTCCAATTAGCTTGTAATGTTCCCACGAGAGTCAGTTTGTGATTCCTCTATAGATCTTCGGCCAAATCAATTGAAGTGTAATATCTATATGTGGTGACCTTTCTCACTGAATTATGTATAGGAACTTTCAGGCGTTTGACCACAGCTGCAGCGGAATTTGAGTGCTGTGTACCATTATTTCTTTTCCCAGCATAAGGCTCCGTGCAGATAACATATCTAGTTTTAGCGTCTGTGAGCATGCGTGTAAGTACACCGTATTTACCATGCTTTTCCTTCACGAAGACCTTGACGGGATACCTGCCACGGAACAATGGAAACTTTTTATCAATAACAGTGTGCATCCCGACAGAATAATGTTTTGGACAAAATTCATTCTTTTTATCAAAAACTTCTTGTATTGCAGCAAACTTATCACGTTTATTGCGATCGCTTCGTGACTCTCTGTGATCAAATCTTATTACTTTAGTAAGCTGCTCGAATCTGATACGACTTGTAGCAGTATAAACAAACGTTCCTTAAGTAAAGAACCATAAATCTGTAAATGATGACTTACTGTCGTTTTCCTTCCCAATTATAATAAATAGTCCTATATACGCCATGAACGCAGGTCTGTCTGTCTGTCTGTCTGTCTGTCTTGGGTATTTTCTGCCTCAATGCTTCTTGATTGGTATGCTTTATTATGATGTTGACAATTTCTGGAGACAAAAACTCTTCAAATATGTCTGTTATTGTTCCTAGTTTACCTTCGTCTCTTATGCCTTCTCTTTCTTTCACTGTGTTTTCTGCTACTCGTCTTCTAATTTGAGGTGGTTTGGAGGTATAAATTTTTCCAGTGCTTGTAATATCCTTGTCACTAACCTCGCAAACTGCGACGTCATCAGTTTCAGGTACCCAGAGTTCATCATCAGCTTCTGTAAGTGCTCTATCATTGTCCACATCCTAGCGCACAACACAATCCTCTTCAGGTCCACTCACTACAGCTTCAGTTTGATCAGATTCCATTTGAGAAGCCGTAGCTTCTTCCAAAATCTGTGGTATTTCTCCATCAGTAAGTGAATGTCGACAAGTTTTGAAGCACAGTTGTATTAAGACTGAACTAAGTGCCACTGAACAGGAAACAATAAAGAAACAAAGGGAAATGAATCATTGTTGGGACCATTGTTGCTATCAGTCCAGAGAAATATAATTTCCATGTGTTCTAAGGTCATATAATGCTGTTATTTGTGGAGTAAGACAAACATTGTGGAAGTCTCATCTACTACCAAGCGGGTAAGACATTATGACCACCTCCCTTCAACTTAAAATTTCGGATTAAGCTTAAACGAAAAATGTAAAACAATCATAAAATCTGTAAGAAGATTTCATCAAAGACAACAAACATTTTTTACAAAACTTAAGAAAATAAAGTACCCGAGTAGATTTCAATATTTTCAAAAGGTGGGTACAAAGTACCCCCCCCCCCCCCTGGTAATGCGAGTATTGCGAGGGTTACTGGTCAAGACTGTAAGTGATTAGGATTTCCATTACTATATTTGACCGATATACTACTAACTCGCAAAAAAGAAACGATATTGCTCGCATTACTAACGATTTCTTTTAACGAACATTTTCTGAGTATGTCGTTTTTGACCTGCGATAGCGCCACTACGCCATCACAAAAATTGCATCAAAACTGATAAAGTGGACCAACAATTTCCTGCAAACGTGTTCTTACGCTCTGACACGAAAGAAACGACAATGATGTCCCGATACCGGATACGCTCCGTTGCTGTAACCTGCTCTGAGGCAGACGAGAGGACCTTGCTGAATTGCCCTCTGCCACTTCCTTCATACCTACCGCAGTTCAAGGTCAGTGTCGCACGTGTACTTCCTTGCGTACGTATAGTACGACACAGTTCTCAAAAAAGGTTGAAATATCGCCTTTGCTTAATATACTCGGAAGTTCTGTAACCTTCACAGAACTCTTATAATTATCTTCTTAATATATTCCTCCGCAAGTGAGTGTGCTGCGAAATGATTGGCCCGTGTCACGCACACGGCGCCTTCAACCATACCGCTAGAAAATAGACTGAAGCACCAAAGAAACTGGTATAGGCATGCGTATTCAAACACAGAGGTATGTAAACAGGGAGAATACGGCGCTGCGGTCGGCAACGCCTACGTAAGACAAGTGTTTCGCGCAGTCGTTAGACCTGTCAAGGCTGCTACAATAGGTCATGATTGTGAGTTTGAACGGGATGTTACTGTCCACGCACGAGCGATGGGACACAGCATCTCCGAGGTAGCGAAGAATTGGGGATTTTCCCGTACGAGGATTTCACGAGGGTACCGTGAATATCAGAAATCCGGCAAAACATATAATTCCCGACATCGCTGTGGCCGGAAAAATATTCGGCAAGAACGGGACCAACGACGACCGAAGAGAATCGTTCAATGTGACAGAAGTGCAGTCCTTTCGAAAATTGCTGCAAATTTCAATGCAGTTGGAGTGATATGGGGCCCCTGATACGTCTAGATACTACTCTGACTCGTTCCTAAGCATCCTGTCTGATCACCTGCATCCGTTCACTTTCATTGTGCTTTCCGACGGACGTGGGCAATTTCAGCAGGACAGTGCGACACCCTACACGTCCAGAATTGCCTCAGAGTGGCTCCAGGAACACTTTTCTGAATTTAAACACTTACGTTGGCCACCAAGGTGCGCAGCCACGAAAATTATTGAGCATATCTGGGATGCCTTGCTACGTGCTGTTCAGAAGAGATCTCCACCCCCTCGTATTCTTATGGATTTATGGACAGCCCTGCAGGATTCACAGCGTCAGTTCTGTACGGCATTACTTCAGACGTTAGTCGAGTCCATGCCACGTCGTGTTGCGGCACTTGTGTGTTCGTGGGGGACCTACACGATATTAGGCAGGTGTACCAGTTTCTTTGGCTCTTCAGTGTATATTACCATCGGATTGGCAGTTCTAACATAACATTTGCGTGTGGTACGTGACTCACATTGTCCCTTACATACTCACTTCAACGAGAGACACAACGGGCGTTAGTGACTACTTAAATATGCAACAGTAGTTTTAATAACCAACTTACAACAGAAATAGAAATAATTTTCCTGCAATTTTCTAGAAATTTCTCCCAGTAAAATAGATTAATAGCCGCTGTACATGTATTTTGATTGTTTTTTTAAGAAGAGTTGTTATTGCTTGTTTTTCCTGTGAAGAGGAGCCTTTTTCTTGTTGTCTTCCAGAGTAATTTGTTATAACTTCCTTTCTTCGCGTGACGATGTTTAACAATTTTGCGAAGAGGAGTGTTACTTCACAGTTTATTCCATTCTTTTGTATGAAGAAGTTGTTTCTCTGCTTTTCACGAAGCAGCTCACCTTGTACAAAGACCAGGTTATAGTTGTGAGAGGGTTACTTAAGCATTCTGGAAGAGGAATCAGGTCGAATCCTGTGAGGAAAATACCGTTACGAGCTACAAGCCTCCATCAACTTAGGAATTCTTTTATGGTGAGCGTAAGACGGAGCTAAATGGGAAAAGTAAAAAGGAGCGTAGCTGTGATTCGAATCTTGCTAGTAACAATGTCTATTTTTAGTATTTATGTTTCACATTTATTAACAAATGAAAATGACATTATCTCATAGTCTTTAATGATAATAAAATCTCTCCATTTCGAATTACTGACCGCGTAAAAATTTGATATAGAGAGGCGAAATGCGTTTATTAAATAAGAAAGTTGTACATCAACAACGTAGTTCAATCTCTAGAAATGAAAATAGGGTTTATTTTGTATCTGATGTTTCGCATTTTTGTACCCAATAAATTTTAAAAAGGACTTTATTTTTATTAAAAAATGTGATTCGATAGTTGATAAGAAACGTTTCCATATCATCACAAATTCGGTATTTAAATAAAAGTAAAAGTGGATGCTAATAGCGAAATTCGAACTAACGATTTTACGCTTACAGGCCTCTACGAAATGGCTCTGAGCACTGTGGGACTTAACATCTGAGGTCATCAGTCCCTTAGAACTTGGGTTAGTTGGGTTTAAGTAGTTCTATGGACATTACACACATACATGGACAAGGCCTTTACAATATGCATTTCAATGCCAGTGAATACGTTAATGGTAATAAATTTTTTGTACGGTACTCAATAATGAAGAGAATTCTTATGATATTCAAGAGCGACATATTCGAGGTGTTTCTTATTTAATTGTGTCGTATTTCGTTAGAAAGTTGCTATCCCAACACAAACCTGCTGGGAGACGCGTGGGAAGAGAGTCGCTGAGGTTCTGGAAGGTACCGGCAGGGATGTGGAGCCGTGCCAAGTCTACAGCCGTGGCCAGCCTGGCTACTTGTCTCAGCTGAGCAAGCATGGAACGAGCAGCCCCATCCAGCCACTCTTTGAAACCACTCGTACACTGTGAGCTGTGTGACTCGTTGCATTGTCCTGCTGGTAGATGCCATCGCGCTTAGGAAAAACAAACTGCATGTAGAGGTTGACATCGACGCATATTTGTGTTGATCCACTGTGGTTTCCAGAATGACAAGATCATTCAAGGAATTTTGTGTCGTCTTGTTGTCACTGTTGACTTGTATTGTACGAAGCAAGGAGAGCATGTTGTTTGGTGGCCAGTATCCTCTTCTATAACAAAAAGTGCATGGGTGTATTAACAGGGTTCTTTACTTACAAGAACAAGAAGTTACTTAAGATGGCCGACTTTTACTTCACACAAGACCTGGACTATGCACACTATTCTGATGGCTAGGTACTGACTGTGAGCTAGAGGCTGAGCTAACTGCGATTTCGACTCCCATTAGGCTGTGACTGATGACTCAGTTCGTTGACTCACTGGACGCCTGCTGACTACCCCCCTCTCCACCCCAAATCTGCGGCGGCGATCTAAATACTGGAGGTCGAGAGGGCGCTGGCGGCGCATTGTTTGCGAGTGCGTCTTTGGCCTCTCTCCCGATAGGCTCGCTTGCTCCGGTGACTACAATCAATCTTCTCACAACCTCTGTGTCACCTGCTGTGCTGGCGAGATCTTATGCCAGCACATTACCTCCCCCCCCCCCCCTCCCCCCGAAATGGCACACCGTTGCCGTGTAGTGAGGCAGTTAATGACAATGGGGAGGGAGGCAGGATGCTGGACGTAGAGATGAGCGAGGAGCCGTAGCTGTGGAGAATGGCGTGCTTCTGGCTGTACCCTGCCTTCTGGCTTGTGAGGCAACAGCAACGCACTCCAGAAAACTGCTGCCAGGCCGCACATTCAGGCCTAAGGGCGTGTCCTGGGGCGACGAGGGCGACGGCGATGCAGATGCCATGTCCACCTCCATTGGGTCGGCGAGCGGGTACGGTCAGGGCGAGGGCGTATCGTCCATCTGTTCCTTGGTGGCACCAGCGGGCATCTGCGAAGGCCGTGCGCCCCTGTGAGGCAGTGAACATGGGGGAAGGAAAGCAGCAGAATGGTGGAGAGATGACACGCACGAATTTGGTTCTGATGGCGGCGGTGCAAACCATTCGGAGCTGCAATCAAATATGTAAAGAGCCAATGCGTTCCTGAACCACGCCTCTTGCACCAGCGCTCACTGTTGCCATAAACAGTAAAAAAAAAAACAAGATTACGCGGCACGAAGCGGTACCTGCGGCCCATTCGCGGCACCGGATGCTGTGGTGGGTGTAGCAAGTGAAGCACTGACCTATGGCTGCGGCCGTGCAGAAGTTCCGGCAGTGATGGTCCGTCTCGTGGGTGTGAGCGATAGGAGGCGGAAAAGAGTTGCAGCGCCTGTTCCGAATTAGAATCTTAATAATTTTACAATAAAACACCATTCCGAGGTTTTTAATTTAAACTATTAATCAGATTTTATTCTGTATTATAGTACATGTGTAGGTGGTGAGAAGCTTGGCCACTGTTGTTTGCAAGTCCGTATGAAGCGATCTGCTTGTCCGCTGGTCTGCGGGTGAAACGGAGCACTTGTTAGATGACGAATGCCGTTTCGTTCACAAAACTGTTCAGGGTTTGCCATGAAAACGTTCCCAATACCACAACGCTCCCGCCTCTGGCCTGGACTCTTCTGACGACTGTTGCCGGGTGTTTTCTTTTAGATGTTTCTAGCCATAAACGCCAGCAGCCGTCAGTCTAGTGGACCATAAAAACGGGAACCACGTGATGAGGCCATCTGTTGCCACTGGGTGGACGTCCAATTACGGTACTGGGCTGCGAATTCCAGCCTCTGTCGACGACGAACAGCGGTCAGCATGCTGACCTGAAGCGGGCGCCTGCTGTAGAGGTTCAGACACAGCAACGTGTGGTGAACGGCCGCTGAGGAGACGCAGTCGGCAGCCCCTCGGCTAAGATGGGCGGCCAGCTGCTCAACAGCTGCTCGTCTCTTCGGCCGTACACGTCTCCACAGCCATCATTCACTCCTGTCATCTGTGGGGCGCGCTGCACTACATTTCCACTGGCGCCAGGTTTCGTTAGCGCCGTCTTACCGTTGACTTCATCCTTCAGCCACGGTGACAGCGAACAATTTTTAAACTTAGCCCTTTCTATCCCTGGCTCGAAAAACAATTGTCGTGCCCTTTTGGTCGCCAATTCAGTTTCTCCTTTTCCTATCAACGACTGCACCGTTTACCGCGTCCCCTGACACGCTATGCGTACACCCTCCACTGCTAGAGCTGCACTTGCTGTCTGTGAGTGGTTACTGCATGTGTGACGCTCTTTCAGTGATTACATAATACTGTCAAGTTACAAAGAACTTGACAGTATGAGCCCATTTATCAGTTTGACGTTGCGCTCCTTCTCTCCTAGCTGCTATGCACTGATTCGGTTGAGGAAGATGCCATAAGGTCAGTTTACCCCGGAGCCACTGCGCTGAAACAGTTTATTTGGTGTCTTCAGTCCCCAATACTCGGTCTATGTGCAATCTTGAGATGCAGATCTCCAATCTAAATGTACATGTGCACCACTGCAAACATTCTATTTTCAGTTGGTCATCCTGCTAAGATGCAGATGTGCTAATGCCGTCTACATTATTTAATGGGACCCACATAGCAAGTCTTTCTGTTCAGTACGGGACGTTGGCCAGCAGAGATGTCTATTGAGGCAATGGAGGACTGCAGGAATCTGCAAATATCTTACATTAGGTGTCAGGTTACCAACTTGGGAATGCTTGGTAAACACCCCCCCCCCCCCTCCACCCTATTCCCCGAGAACCAGTGAGAATTGATTAAAGTCCCCAGAGTAGTCATCGAGGCAACTTTGTCATGTGACAAAGGTGACGACAACCGGCTCACTTACTCTCCCCTCTAAGCAATGAGGATCAAGCATTACCTCCTCCCCTCTTTTATAACTGGGACACTTGAGTGCGAGGGGCTACTCCAGAGCTGTAAAGCACGGGGGGGGGGGGGGGGGGGGCGGCATCAGCCAATGGCTATTTGTTTGTAACGAATTACATTAAGTCATGTCACTTGAGTTATATTTGTTAATACCAGTATTATATAATTAGAGGCACCAGCGGATGCCGCATCCAGGAAGTACTCTCATTATTCCATATTTTTTTGTAGTTTTCACCCATTTTCATATTTTTTTGTGTATTCCTCAGTTTTATGTATTTTTCTTTCTTTTTCTTATTGCTACCAGATTTTCCACAATTTTACGTATTTTCCACCACACTTTTCCCGGCGTCACGTCGCCATTGTGACTCTATCTGCCAATCACAGTCCAGCGTGGTTCCGATTTACGGATCACTGCTAAGCCACCACTCCATTACTAGTGTGTGTGTTACGTCATAGTGTTAGAAATGAAGAAATTGGTAGAAATAGTGACGTCTCGTCTAATACATAATAAAGAATTTCTAACCAAAGATATTCTATGTATAACAAATACTACACTGTGATACATAAATACCAAATACATCGTCAGATTGTGTGATGTCATAGCGATATTTTGATGCTTCCAATCAAAGCTACTGTGTTTGTACAACAGCACTACAAAATATGCCTCTGGAGAGGTGAGCAGTATCTGCAACAAACCTACCTAATGAACAGCACATCACCTGCAGGATGGCCCTCCACTCAGAGACCCAAGGAAACTGAGTTTTGTCATTTAATACTAACATGGCATTCTGAGTCATATGTTTAGTCATTTCAAGTATTTCCAGGTGGATCATCCTTTTGATATTCTTTACAGAATGTAAAATCTTACAATCAACATAATTTGAGCGATTAGTTTTCTGTTATCAGATAATTAGCAAAGGTTTAACCTTTCTTTCTTAATCTGTAGTTTCTCTCATGTTCAGATAACCTAAGTTATTGGTCTGCCGCTGTGGTTGCCCCGGTTGCTGCCCGCAGTGGGGCTGAGCCCTCGCCTGTGGTTGATTGGGAGGTCGTTCCAAGGCCTGGCAGGCAGCGAAAGGCGTCCCCGGAGGCTGATCAGAAAGCCTCCCCGGTGTGTCTGACAAACCGGTTTCAGGCACTGTCTCTGGCTGAGCCAGATGCAGCTGCCTGCCCTATTTCAGAGGATCATTGTCAGCCTTCAAGGTCCAGGCAATCGCAGAGGGTGGGCTTACTGGTAGTTGGGAGCTCCAATGTTAGGCGCGTAACGGGGCCCCTTAGGGATACGGCGGCTAAGGAGGGGAAGAAATCCAGTGTGCACTCCGTGTGCATTCCGGGAGGAGTCATTCCTGATGTGGAAAGGGTCCTTCCGGATGCCATGAAGAGCACAGGGTGCAGCCAGCTGCAGGTGGTGGCACATGTCGGCACTAATGACGTGTGTCGCTTTGGATCTGAGGAAATTCTCTCTGGATTCCAGCGGCTATCTGATTTGGTGAAGGCTGCCGGTCTTGCTTACGAGATGAAGGCAGAGCTCACCATCTGCAGCATCGTTGACAGAACCGACTGCGGACCTTTGGTGCAGAGCCGGGTGGAGGGTCTGAATCAAAGGCTCAGACGGTTTGGCGACTGTATTGGCTGCAGATTCCTTGACTTGCGCCATAGGTTTGTGGGGTTTCGGGTTCCGCTGAATAGGTCCGGAGTTCACTACACTCATCTGGCGGCTACATGGGTAGCAGAGGCTGTGTGGCGTGGACTGGGCGGTTTTTTAGGTTAGATGGCCTCGGGAAAGTGCGGGATGGGCTGCAATGCCAAAGGGTGCTTGGCAAATACAGGACGTGCTTGGATCAAGGAACAGTCGGAATTATAGTTGTAAATTGTTGTAGTTGCGCTGGAAAAGTCCCTGAGCTTCAAGCGCTAATAGAAAGCAGAGAAGCTGATATCGTTATAGGTACAGAAAGCTGGCTAAAGCCTGAAATAAGTTCCGCAGAAATTTTTACGAAGTCTCGGACGGTGTTCCGGAAAGATAGATCAGGCAGAATTGGTGGTGGAGTGTTTGTGTCTGTCAGTTGTGGTTTATCTTGTAGTGAAGTCGAAGTAGATACTCCGTGCGAATTGGTGTCTGTGGAGGTTATACTTAACAGCCGAATTAAGATAATAACTGGCTCCTTCTACCGACCCCCAGACTCCGATGATACAGTTGCGGAACAGTTCAGAGAAAGTTTGAGTCTCGTAACAAATAAATACCCGACTCAAACGGTTATAGTTGGTATGTTGGCAAAAGTACTTGTTCAAAACCGGTGGTAGGCAGAAAACGTCTGCCGAGATTGTCCTAAATGCTTTCTCCGAAAATTATTTCGAGCAGTTAGTCCACGAACCCACGCAAATTGTAAATGGTTGGGAAAACACACTTGACCTCTTAGCCACAAACAATCCAGAGCTGATAGAGAACATCATGACTGATACAGGGATTAGTGATCACAAGGTCATTGTAGCTAGGCTCAATACCATTTCTTCCAAATCCATCAGAAACAAACGCAAAATAATTTTATTTAAAAAAGCGGATAAAGTGCCACTAGAAGCCTTCCTAACAGACAATTTCCATTCCTTCCGAACTGACTATGCGAATGTAGACGAGATGTGGCTCAAATTCAAAGATATAGTAGCAACAGCAATTGAGATATTTATACCTCATAAATTGGTAAGAGATGGAACGGATCCCCCGTGGTACACAAAAAAGGTCCGAACGCTGTTGCAGAGGCAACGGAAAAATCATGCGAAGTTCAGAAGAACGCGAAATCCCGAAGGTGGTCTAATATTTACAGACGCGCGAAATTTGGCACGTACTTCGATGCGAGATGCCTTTAATAGGTTCCACAACGAAACTTTGTCTCGAAATTTGGTAGAAAATCCGAAGAAATTCTGGTCGATGTAAAGTACACAAGCCGCAAGACGCAGTCAATACCTTCGCTGCGCAGTGCCGATGGTACTGTTATCGACGACTGTGCCGCTAAAGCGGAGTTATTGAACGCAGTTTTCCGAAATTCCTTCACCAAGGAAGACGAATGGGATATTCCAGAATTTGAAACACGAACATCTGCTAGCATGAGTCTCTTAGAAGTAGATACCTTAGGGGTTGCGAAGCAACTCTAATCGCTTGATACGGGCAAGTCTTCAGGTCCAGATTGTATACCGATTAGGTTCCTTTCAGATTACGCTGATACTATAGCTCCCTACTTAGCACTCATATACAACCGCTCGCTCACCGATAGATCTGTACCTACAGATTGGAAAATTGCGCAGGTCGCACCAGTGTTCAAGAAGGGTAGTAGGAGTAATCCATTTAACTACAGACCTATATCATTGACGTCGGTTTGCAGTAGGGTTTTGGAGCATATACTGTATTCAAACATTATGAATCACCTCGAAGGGAACGATCTATTGACACGTAATCAGCATGGCTTCAGAAAACATCGCTCTTGTGCAACGCTGCTAGCTCTTTATTCGCACGAAGTAATGGCCGCTATCGACAGGGGATCTCAAGTTGATTCCGTATTTCTAGATTTATGGAAAGCTTTTGACACCGTTCCTCAAAAGCGACTTCTAATCAAGCTGCGGAGCTATGGGGTATCGTCTCAGTTGTGCGACTGGATTCGTGATTTCCTGTCAGGAAGGTCGCAGTTCGTAGTAATAGACGGCAAATCATCGAGTAAAACTGAAGTGATATCAGGTGTTCCCCAGGGAAGCGTCCTGGGACCTCTACTGTTCCTGATCTATATAAATGACCTGGGTGACCATTTGAGCAGTACTCTTAGACTGTTCGCAGATGATGCTGTAATTTACCGTCTAGTAAGGTCATCCGAAGACCAGTATCAGTTGCAAAGCGATTTAGAAAAGATTGCTGTATGGTGTGTAAGGTGGCAGTTGACGCTAAATAACGAAAAGTGTGAGATGATCCACATGAGTTCCAAAAGAAATCCGTTGGAATTCGATTACTCGATAAATAGTACAATTCTCAAGGCTGTCAATTCAACTAAGTACCTGGGTGTTAAAATTACGAACAACTTCAGTTGGAAGGACCACATAGATAATATTGTCGGGAAGGCGAGCCAAAGGTTGCGTTTCATTGGCAGGACACTTAGAAGATGTAACAAGTCCACTAAAGAGACAGCTTACACTACACTCGTTCGTCCTCTGTTAGAATATTGCTGCGCGGTGTGGGATCCTTACCAGGTGGGATTGACGGAGGACATCGAAAGGGTGCAAAAAAGGGCAGCTCGTTTTGTATTATCACGTTATAGGGGAGAGAGTGTGGCAGATATGATACACGAGTTGGGATGGAAGTCATTACAGCACAGACGTTTTTCGTCGCGGCGAGACCTTTTTACGAAATTTCAGTCAACAACTTTCTCTTCCGAATGCGAAAATATTTTGTTGAGCCCAACCTACATAGGTAGGAATGATCATCAAAATAAAATAAGAGAAATCAGAGCTCGAACAGAAAGGTTTAGGTGTTCGTTTTTCCCGCTCGCTGTTCGCGAGTGGAATAGTAGAGAGATAGTATGATTGTGGTTCGATGAACCCTCTACCAAGCACTTAAATGTGAATTGCAGAGTAGTCATGTAGATGTAGATGTAGATGTAGATGTAGATGTACCACAGATCTACCTGACTCACAAGCAGTACTGTGGAGAAGTATAAGTTAGTCACTCTATACACAACACTCATTGCCAGTACTTCTCGGTGACATAAGCAAAGTGATACTTTCCTATGTAAACAATCTACATCTCATTATCTTTGGATCTTATGCATTTATAACATCCACGAACTCAGTTTGAATTACCTTTGGCAATAAGACCGGAGCTCATTAAGGCGATTAAAGGGCAATCACCACGCAGCATTGCAAGAGAAGATCTTAATGAATTCTCGGTTCCACAAAACCAATTACAGCAAAATAAGCATCTCCGGTTTAAAGACTATGAGACTAGCCGACAGAGATTTTCCAAGCCCTTTATAGCTCCTAGGTCTCCGTGAGACACCCTATTGTAGTGCAGAAATGAAGCAGTTGCTGAAGTGAAGCACATCCTGTTCATCAAAGAGAACTACTGACGGATGTGTTATGGAAAAATGTTCTTCTCCCCGTGTCCAGTGCAACTCTGTTGCGATCATGAGTAGTTGCCATCTACGATCACTGTTTGTAGGTAATGTCTAGTAAAGTCATTAGAAGATCGAAATCGGTTGCAAAACGATTTAGTAAAGATATCTGTATGGTTCGAAAGTTGGCAGTTGGCAATTAGCGCAAAGTTAAGAAAAGTGTGGGGTTATCCACAAGAGTGCTACTAGAAATCCGTTAAACATCGGCTACACGATAAATCAAATCTAAAAGCCGTAATTTTAAATTAATACCTAAGAATTACAGTTACGAACTACTTAAGTGGAAAGAAGAGAGAGAAAATGATGCGGGGAAGACAAACCAAAGACTGCGTTTTTTTGGCGGAACAGTTAGAATATGTAACAGATCTACTGATGAGTCTAGCTACACTGTGCTTGTCCGTCTCCTTTCGAAGTACTGCTGCGCGGTGTGGGATTGTTACCAGATGGAATTAACGGAGTACATCGAGAAACTTCAAAGAAGCGCTGCTCGTTTTGTATTAATATAGAATAGGGGAGAGAGTGTCACTGCATGATACACAGTTAGGGGAGGACGTCATCAAAACGAAGGCGTTTTTCGTTGCGGCGGAATCTTCTCACGGAATTTCAGTCATTAACTTTCTTCTCCGAACGTGAAAATATTTTGTTAACGCTGACCTACATAGGGAGAAACGATCATCATAATAAAATAAGGGAAATAAGAGCACGCACTGACAGATATACGTGTTAGTTATTCCACCACGCTGTTCGAGATTGGAATAATAGAGAATTATTGTGAAGGTGGTTCGATAAACCCTCTGCCAGGCACTTAAGTGTGATTTGCAGTCTACCCATGGAGATATAGATGTAGACAGTGGACGCTCATATCAATAAAAGTACCCCGTAACTCCACAGGAGAAAACGCAAAAATCACTGCATGAAGGATTATAATTAGTGTGTTTATGATATGTTGAAATGTCTGTGTAGAGTCGCTTTATAAGACTGTTGCCCTGTTTGATTCTGTTTGTCTGCAGTTGGTTCTACTAACCCTCCCAGAAGGACTGAGAAGTTTCAGTGATAATCTGACGTTAAGTGCAAGCAACTCGTTCTGCGCATCAGTATGTCAGTACTTTAAGTGATCCATTAATATTCCATGTGTAATCTAGCCCCATAGTTATAAAGTTCGTCCATTAGCCTACCTTGTGTGACCAGGTCTTTTTATGTGTCTTTTCAGGTTTGTCTTGGGTTTGGTACTTGAGCTGCTTTTCGTCTGCTAGAAGCACAGGATAACCAATTTTGTACCTCTTACGTGGGCAAAGAGGTCTATCGGTGCTGTTCGACAGCTTCGTGGTTGTCAAGTTGGTATTGTCCGTTTCCCGTGTGGGCTTTCCATGCGCTCCGAGCCGAGCGGTGGCTGTCGGTGGATGTATGGCTCTGAGCGCTATGGGACGTAACATCTGAGGTCATCAGTCCCCAAGAACTTAGAACTACTTAAACCTAACTAACCTAAGGACATCACACACATCCATGTCCGAGGCAGGATTCGAACCTGCAACCGTAGCAGTCGCGCGGTTCCGTACTGAACTCGGTGGATGTAGCTGTGCTCTTAAGTGAGCCCTCTCCTGCCAGTGATGAGATAGGTCGTAGCTTCAAACGCGGTCTTCATGCGTGAAGCCGTTCGGAAAAGCTCTTGGCCTGAATGAAGTGTTTCGATTACTTCTTGCTTTATATTGCTCTTGATAGGCAATGCTTGAGTATATGATTTTGTCAGTGTCCGGAGTTTGCTTTGTTCCTTTCTACTATTGTGGTGTCAATGCGCTCTACGGGATATGGTTAGCCTGAGTTAATGTGCTTTAAAGCTTTGTGAATATGACAGAACTTGTGTTTTCGTGTATGTGCGATATTTCTTTTTATGTATTGTAGTTTATCACATGTTCTATTTTCTGCTGTGATCTCGAGTTGTCTTTATTCTGTGAGCGTTGCGCTCTATTACTGAATCTCAATAGTTGGTCCGTGTTATTTTAACTGATAAGTGATGGGTGAATATTTGCGTTACTGCATTTCCGTGTTTTGTGGGAACGTGTAGCAGCTGCCTTTGTTTAATGGGGGCCATATGTTTCTCGAATCATTGGGGCCTTCCGCCTTGATGGTTTTATTATGAATTCGGTGTGATTCATGATCTATTCGTTCTTACAGTGGTGTACTCTCATTGATTTATACATTTAGCGATTTTCACTCACATCTGTTTGAAACAGTTGGATGTGCAACTCAGGTGACTTCTTTCCATGATGCTTGCGTGAATTCTCAGGTGGTGTATTTGCTGTAACAAGATGTTTCAATCGGTGTAAACCCCTTTGATGTTAGTGCATGCAGGCAATGCAGGTAATGTTCCTCTGAATTTCGTCGTTTTCGTGTGAAGCTTGATTGGATAACTGAAGTCATATGTTTCTGTTCCCTTTCCTCTCTTTTCCCTCACGTATGCATAGTTAAATTGCGCTATGTAATTTCTTCTTGCCAGATCAGATTAGTTTATTTCGTGTTCAGGCACAACTAAAGTATATCTACAGAATGTCCCCCCATAATTTTTTGTGGCTATTTTTGAATAAATGTGTTTCATGAAAACTCAAATCGTGTGTCCTCTAACTACTTCAGAACGCACCAAATAGCTGCCAGACTTGCAACTCGATGCTCTTAACTGCTTCTTTCTTTGAAATATTAGCCTGATTTTTATATGCTGCACAAAAAGACAGTGATAACGAAGTACCCAGAGAGAGGAATGAGTAGAACTAATGTGCCAAATTCACAATCCATTGATTAATTATACAGGTTCATTTAACGATGTTATGTACTATGGTTAGATTTAGTATTGCATTAACTGCATGCAAATTTTTTTTCCACTATGCTCAAACAACCTCTGTGCCGGTTGGTGAACTCACGAAGGGACTGAAGAGAAATTTAATGAGCCGAGGAAAGTGAATGAAAAGCTATTTGATGACTTAGAAGCTGCGAATCTTAAGCTCGAACGGAACGTGGAAAGTAAAGCGAATGACTTTAGAAGATGCTACGGGATGAAATAGTGATCGAGTTAGCGAAAACGTCGAGGGTCGTCGAGAAGCGTCTGTGAAGCTGAAAGCGAGCAGTTGCCGCTAAACAGAGTGCTCGAAGAACAGGAGAGCAGGGTTATGGCGACGTTCGTGGCTGCCCAAAGTGAACGCGTAGAGCTACTGTCCCGAGCTGAGAGAGCGGCTGCCGGGCGTTTGGAAGCCACGAAGGGTCAGGCAGAGCAGAGAATCAGCGCGATACGTACTCTGTCTTTTGCTGCGCCCGAGTTCCTGTTCCTAAGAGCTGCCGAGAGCCGGGAGTTAACGTCGCAGAGACAGCGAGCACCAGTTCGGCCGCAGGCGGTGGCGATAAAGCAACAGACTGCCGGCTACTGTGAGCAACACCCAGGTTTGGTCCAGAGGGGACGATACGTAGCTCGTGACTTGAAGAAACGTGTGGCTCACCTCAAAGCAGGTTGTCCCGAAATTGAAGTAGACAGTTCCTGCGAATTAGTATGCACAGAGGACATTCTTGGCAACCGGAATCAAATAATAACTGGATCCTTTTACCGACCTCCCAATTCAGATGATACAGTAGGTGAAAGGTTCAAAGACGAGTTGAGTTTAATTTCAAACGCGTACCCGACTCATACAAATATAGTTCGTGGTGCCTTTAATCTATCCTCGATATGTTAGTGAAAATACATGTTTAATTCCGGAGGTACGCATAAAACATCATCCGAAATTTTGCTAAACGCTTTCTCCGACAACTATTTCGAGCAGTTACTTCATGAATAGTAAAAGGTTGTGAAAACCGCGCTTTACCTGTTAACACGGAATAATCCTGAACTAGTAACGAGGATTAAAACGGATACTGGTATTATTGAACGTACCCAGACCCCCAAGTCCTCCACAAATAAACGAAATATATACCTGTTCAAAAAAGCACATAAAAATTCACATAACATCTTCCTCCACTCCTTCCACATTAATAATGTCACTGCAGACCAGATGTGACTTGAATGCAAAGAAATAGTATCGGCGGCAATTCAGAGATTTACACCAAATAAATTAACAAACGACGCAGTTCATCCTCATTGGTACGCCAAACGCGTCAAAACACTGTTGCAGAAACAACGAAACAAACCTGCCAAATTTAAACGGAAACAAAATCTCCAACATTGGCGATCTTTTAAAGAGACTGGAAATTTAGCGCTGACTTCAATGCGACATGCTTATAATAGTTTCCACAACGAAACTTTATCTCCAAACCTGGCAGAAAATTCAGACAGATTCTGTTCGTATGTGAAGTATGCTAGCGGCAAGACACAATCAATGCCTTCTCTGCGCGATAGCAATGGAGATACTATCGAAGACAGTGCTGCCAAAACAGAGCAACTAAACACAGTTATCCGAAATGCCTTCACAAAGGAACACGAAGTAAATATTCAAGAATTCGAAACAAGATCAGGTGTCAACATGAGTAACGTCGAAGTAGATATCCTTGGAGTAGTGAAGCAACTTGAATTACTTAATAAACGCATGTCTTCTGGCCCAGAGTGTATACCAATTAGGTTCCTATCAGAGTTTGGAGGTGCAAGTCATCGAGTAAAACAGAAGTGATTCCTGGCGTTCTCCAGGGTCCTTTGCTGTTCCTCATCTCTATAAACGATTTGGGAGACAATCTGAGCATCCGTCTTTGATTGTTTGCAGATGACCCTGTCGTTTATCGGCTAATAAAGTCATCAGAAGATCAAAACAAATTGCAAAGCCATTTAGAAAAGGTATCTGGATGGTGCGAAAATTGGCAATTGACCCTAAATAACGGAAAGTGTGAGGTCATCCACATGAGTGCTAAACGTAATCCGTTAAACTTCGGTTACACAAAAAATCAGAAAAATCTAAAGGTCGTAAATACCTAGGAATTATTATTACGAACAACTTAAATTGTAAGTCACACACAGAGTATGTTCTGGGGAAGGCTAACCCAAGACTGCATTTTACTGGCAGGAGACTTAGGAAGTGTAATACATCTGCTAAGGAGACTGCTTACACTATGCTTGTCCGTTATCTTTTAGAATACTGCTGTGCGGTGTGGGATCCTTACCACATAGGACTGACGGGGTGCATCGAAAAAGTGTATTATCACGATATAGGGGAGAGAGTGTGACTGAAATGTTGGAGGCTTTGGGATGGAGATCATTAAAACAAAGGCGTTTTTCGTTGCAGAGGAAGCTTCCTACGAAATTTCAATCACCAACGTTCTCCTCCGAATGCTAAAATATTCTGCTGACGGAGACCAACATAGGGAGAAACGATCAGCATAATAAAATAAGGGAAACCAGACCTCGCATTGAAAGATATATATGTTCGTTTCTTCTGCGCTCTATACGAGATTGGAATAATAGGGAATTGTGAAGGTTGTTCGATGAAATGGCTCAAATGGCTCTGAGCACTATGGGACTCAACATCTGAGGTCATCAGTCCCCTAGAACTTAGAACTACTTAAACCTAACTAACCTAAGGACATCGCACACATCCATGCCCGAGGCAGGATTCGAACCTGCAACCGTAACGGTCGCGCGGGGTTCGATGAACCCTCTGCCAGCCACTTAAATATAATTTGCAGAGTATCCATGTAAATGTAGATGTATAGGGGCTGATGGAGTTGGAGCCTCAGGGAATAAAGTGCAAAGAGGGTCTCGGAAAGCGAGGATAAGTGCGATTACAGGGAAAGCAATGTTGCGGGAGGTTCTCGCGGCGGAGGACAGACCTTCGCGAGAGAAAAGCAAAGCTTCTGTTTTAAGCATTTCCTTTCACTACGTGAGTTTGAGATGTTCCTGAACTCGGTTAACTGAATTCACCCTATGTCTGGTCGGAACTGTTCGAATTTGTGCTTTCCCCAGTGTGGCCCAGCACACACTACTGGATTCGTGCGTTGTTTCTTAGCAGGGGAACCTGCCATGCCAATGAGGACCAGATCGCGGCGTTGTGCGACAGTAAGGGAATTTCGGCTGGCTTTCCTTTCAGCGCCGCCCGTTTGCTCGAACACATGGTACAGGCTAATCAATTTTTGTTTTATACGTTCGGAGAAACAGAGCTGATCAGTATTTGCCTGACTATCATGCCAACCCACATGTGTCACATCATCCCAGCTGCCAAATGCAGCCGGCCGGTGTGGCCATGAGGTTCTAGGCGCTTCAGTGTGATGTCATTTGGTTAGTTAGGTTTAAGTAGTTCTAAGTTATAGGGGACTGATATCTCATCGTTTTGCAAAATGAAAGGATGATGTGGAAGCATTTAAAGCGGTGCAATAAGAGTTCGAGTACGATTTGGGGGAGTATCTGTCTAAGTATACGATCTAGTCACGCGGTGCGCAAACGCACGATTCCAGTTGCGGGCGCAGTCGAAAACCTAGACCAGAGTGACAGACTGTACGCAGCCACCCTAGTTCCTTTGGGAACAACTGGGGAATAGAAAAACGTAGGGTAAATCAGTACACGAATGAAGGGGCACACGTACGCGGTCACGAGAACCCTGGAAGCAGTGGGATCAAAAACCATTTTTATGCATTTCTGTCTGTAAAATATCGGAGTGTGCATGCGGAACGATTTGAAGTGGAATGATCATATAAAATTAATTTTTGGTAAGGCGGTCACCAGGTTGAGATTCATTGGGAGAGTCCTTAGAAAATGTAGTCCATCAACAAAGGAGGTGGCTTACAAAACACTCGTTCGACCTATACTTGAGTATTGCTCATCAGTGTGGGATCCGTACCAGATTGGGTTGACGGAGGAGATAGAGAAGATCCGAAGAAGAGCGGCGCGTTTCGTCACAGGGTTATTAAGCGTGATAGCGTTACGGAGATGTTTAGCAAACTCAAGTGGCAGAGTCTGCAAGAGAGGCGCTGTGCATCACGGTGTAGCTTGCTGTCCAGGTTTTGAGAGGGTGCGTTTCTGGATGAGGTATGGAATATATTGCTTCCCCCCGCTTATACCTCCCGAGGAGATCACGAATGTAAAATTAGAGAGATTCGAGCGCGCACGGGGGCTTTCCGGCAGTCGTTCTTCCTGCGAACCATACGCGACAGGAACAGAAAAGGGAGGTAATGAGAGTGGCACGTAAAGTGCCCTCCGCCACACACCGTTGGGTGGCTTGATCAGTATAAATGTAGATGTAGTAGCGACAACAACGGGCGGTCGTAGTGAGTTCGATTACGGGGCTGGAATCAGCTGAGTGGTGATAGCAATAACGGGTGGCGGTGATTTGGGAACATCTGGGGAATAGAAAAAGATAGGGCAAATCAGTACAGGAATGAAGAGACACGCGAACGCAATCACAAAACCCTGGAAGCAGTGGGATCAGAAACCACTTTAATGCCTTTCTGTCTGTTTTAATTATTCGGGAGCTGACCGTTTGGTTTTAAACTTTGTTTTCTGCGTTTAATTTGATTGGGAAACCGTTGAGATTAAACTTAACATATACGTGGATGGACATGAGAAATGAAAGGTGTAAGTAGGCTGTTTAGGTTTTTATGTTGGTAACGCCACATAGCGCTCTGTATGAAAATCACTGATTGTGCTATGTGCAGTCTGTGGCTGGTTGGCATTGTTGAAATATTCGCTATTGTAGTGTTGGGCAGTTGGATGTGAACAGCGCTTAGCGTAGCGCAGTTGGAGGTGAGCCGCCAGCAGTGTTGGATGTGGGGAGAGAGATGACAGAGTTTTGAGAGCGGATGATCTGGACGTGTGTCCATCAGAGTAAATTTGTAGGACTGGATTTCTAGTTAGTGCCTTCAATAGTTAGAATCTTTTATGTAGCTGGCAGTACTGGCGCTCGCTATATTGCAGTAGTTCGAGTAACGAAGATTTTTATGAGGTTAGTGATTCGTGAAAGGTATAGGTTATTGTTAGTCGGGGCCATTCTTTTGTGGGGATTATTTAAGTCAGATTGCGTTGCGCTAAAATATTGTGAGTCCGTTTAGTGATGATCAGAGTAAGTGAAGAGAAATGTCTGAGTACGTTGAGTTTTGCTCAGCTGTTTGAAAATCAAATAACGTAAAGGAGATTATCAGCACAATCATTAATAAATTTTTCTAAAGGGAGGTTTCAAAGGTTGCAATAAATTTTTCATCTATGATTATTACTTTACATATGAAATATTCTATTGCAGATTAATAAAAACGAATTTCTTTGAATGTTCCCAAAATAATGTTCAAGTTTTATTTTTATTCAAGGACTACAGCTGTTTGTACAAGAATGAAAATATAATTTTCCATCGAACTTAGCAAAGATTTTCACGTTGCACTGGATTTTTGTTTACTGGATATAGCCCGACTAGCTTTGAAGCATAAGACTATCTTTACTTTATGAATTCTTTTTTATATTTCTAAGCTCTCCTGAAGAATTATCCACTTTTAAATACACTTCACGTTATGTTCAGAATTTATCACTTTTTGAATGAAAATTTAAAAGAGCTGCAGCTTGTATCCACCTGTGAATGCACAAGATAAAATCTACTATCTCTTTGTATTCTGCCTATGGAATGCTGTGAAAAGAAACACGTTTTTATTTTCGTTCACCTCTACCTGCACCCTTTTTAGGATGTGGTCGTTATTGCGATGGTATATTTTAATCTGCCGCTGTTCCAGAATGCTCGCTCACGGTGCAGCTCCGTACTGCCAGCGATATCCAATAAAATGCTGGAAATTCTAAAATAAAATGGGTAATGTCCGGTGCGAACTTTGCAGTAATTGTGACAAACAGATTTTACTAGATAAATATATTTTAACAGAAACAATTAAAATCTTTACACACCGTTTACAATCCCAGCTACAAATGGCGTCGATCATCGACTTATGACAAATGAAGACTACGTAAGAGCCTAATGCAACGTTACGGGTTCCTCTCCCATTCAGTCTGTGCAGAAGGCAAGCGATTCTACTACAATATATTGCCAATTTATATCTTACCTAATTTTTGTACAGTCTTTGTCTTTTCTGATAACATATCCTTTCTTCTGTAGCGGTTTTCACATCCTCCGCCACAGATAGTATTTAACAGTCTTTGAATAATCATTTATAATAGCAAAATTCATAATTATCTTTTAAATGTCCTTTTGAAATACAATTAACAGAAACACATATAAATTATTTGTTGCAATGAACATTATACATCGAAATGTTCTTTTAACTTTCACTTTGGATGCATGCTGCCAGAGAACGTTACACCACGAAAGCAGAGACTGCTCATGAGGGGACCGTGAGCAGAATAGGAATGTCTTGGCGGGACCACCACAGTTGGAGAAAATCAAACCCGCTGATCCACAACATAATCCACTTAACGACAATGAGTGGCGGGAACTCTCGCGACAGAATGGTGCGGAACAGGACGGATCTCTGAGCAAGGTAAGTGCGAATGTTCTACACGTGAAAAAATCCAGCACACGGGACGATTTGTTACAGGAGGCTGCAGGCAGTAAGGTTTCAGCTTTTATGCCAGATATCACCACATCGAGGCACTAATGCCAGAGGACCACGATAGCCTATCATAGTTGTGTCATTGGCCCATACAGAAGCGTGCTGCAGGTCCACTGTTTTCGACGAAGAATTTATTTCTCTGATCCTGTGCGGTTCACAAAGGGTCGTGCTGTGGACTTCCGTACTCAGCACGTGTGGGCTTATGAAAACCCCTATGCTGCTGTACAAAGAGTACATCAACCTCATTTCTCCGTCAACTAATGGATAGACATTCTTGGTGATAAGTTACTAGGGCCATATATCCTACTCCAAACATTTAATGGAGCTCATTATCGTCAACTTCTTGTTAACATTTTGCTTACCTTGTCTGAGGAGGTACCACATCAGTAAAGACTACCGATGTGGTTTATGCATTATGTCACATTTCATCTGCAATGTGTGTGAATATCGGATGCTGACGCTTCATGTCTTTTGGAATGGTTGGGGCGGAGGGGGCACACCTTGGTCCCCTGTTCCCTCGACTTCAGTCCTCTGTAGTTTTGGTTATGGGAACAGTTCAAGGCGTTAGTCTTGCAGTACCACATGTATGTGAAATTAGAAATCGTTACCAGAGTCGGAGACTATTTAGACTCTGAAAAATCCCTTTAGATACAGTTTTGATATACATAATACAATGGAAATATGCTACTTGAAATTTGGCCCTTACATGAGGTCCTAGGGTGAACAATTTGTATAAAATTACTTAATAACTGTATTTTAAAAACAATTAATAATGCAAATCGAATGAAAGGAACACTAAATTCTTTAAATGAAATTCAAGTAAAAAATGAACTGGTGATTTATTGCAAAAAGTCTTCTTCGTACACAAGAAAACCAATAGACTGTCTATCATGTTAGACTAATACTGACAATCAGCAAAAGCATAATGTCCAGGGAAGGATAATGTGTTCATGCTGCACATTCCCTCCACGATGTTGAGGCGAAATAAATAAAAAAATTAAATTTCTTGGTTTTTTGTAAAGAGGAAAAATTGTGGACATGGAATTGTAACTTCAGAATTTTTGAAATGCCTTTCTTTTTTTACGGGCTGTATTGACCAGCTTGAATGCGGACAAATTCAGTGCTGCGTGAAATATGCCTGTAATATAATTTACCATTCCGATTAATTACATTTTTGAATTCTACGTCACTGTTGATTTAATCAGAGTTCTCACCTTAGACGTAGAATTAGTCCTTCTGCCACAATATTAATTCATTAGTCGTCCTCGATGTTCTTCTCTTTGTTGACCGTGTGTACCTTCCTAAGTCGGCATCGGTTCACTTCACGAAGACGGTGGAAACCAAAGAAATACAATGGTACGTCACTTTAAAAAATAGTGAGAAGTATCGAAGTGTTACGAAAATTATTTATTCACAAGACAACAAGACTTGCTCTGCTCGTCGCACAAATCATGATTACTAACAACATGGCTGCCTTTCCGCACAGTCCGAAATTACGTCCGTCCTCCACAAGGCAACAATCGAAAGTGTCTCTCAGCTCCTTCTTGGAGTATGAAACAAAAGAGAATCCAATTTGAACATTACAGAGATTATATTCTACATCCCTCTCAATTTGATCTTTGGCGCAGCCTTTAAGGTGTTGTATGTCTCTGCGTCGTAATGTGTCATTACAATGTGAATAAACCCTACGAATCTGAATTTTCCTATGTAGTGGTTCCTTGTCGGGACTAAAATGAAAAGAACCTCTCTTCGTATCCGGAATCTTACGGTACTGCGGTGGTGTACAACTATAAAATGGTAATCTCCCAGGCAAATTGGTGCCGCTACAATGTGCTCACCAATCACTAGCCATCTCGATCTACATCCACATCTACATCGATACTCTGCTAATTACGTTGAAGTGCCTTGCAGAGGGTTCTTCGAACCACCTTCAAAATTCTCTATTCTCCAAATGTCGTATAGCGCGCGGAAATAACAAACACCTACATCTTTTTCGTACGTGCTCTTCAAATGGTTCAAATGGCTCTAAGCTCTATGGGACTTAACATCTGAGGTCATCAGTCCCCTAGACTTAGAATTACTTAAACATTAACGAACCTAACCACACACACACATCCATGCCCGCGGCAGGATTCGAACCTGCGACCGTAGCAGAAGCGCCGTTCCAGACCGAAGCGCCTAGAACCGGTTGGCCACAGCGACCGGCTGTACGAGCTCTGACTTCCCTTATTTTATCATAGTGATCGTTTCTTCCTATCTAGATCGGCGTCAACAAAATATTTTCGCATTCAGAGGAGAAAGCTGGTGACCGGAATTTCGTGAGAAGATTGTTCCGCAACGAAAAATGCCTTTGTTTTAATAATCTCCATCACAAATCCTCCATCATTTCAGTGACACTCTCCCCCCTATTTCGTGTTGATGCAAAACATGCTACCATCTTTGCACTTTTTCGATGTACCTGCTAATAAAACGCAGTGTTGGGTCAGCCTTCCCCACATGATTTTCTGTGTGTTCCTTACAATTTAAGTTGTTCATAATTGTAATTACTAGGTATTTAGTTGAATGTATGGCCTTTAGATTTGACTGATTTATCGTGTGACGGAAGTTTAACGGATTACTTTTAGCACTCATGTGGATGACCCCACACTTTTCGTTATTTATGGTCGTTGCAATTTGTTTGCCGGCCGGTGTGGCCGTGCAGTTCTAGGCGCTACAGTCTGGAACCACGTGACCGCTACG
Organism: Schistocerca gregaria; assembly: GCF_023897955.1. Lineage (NCBI taxonomy): Eukaryota > Metazoa > Arthropoda > Insecta > Orthoptera > Acrididae > Schistocerca > Schistocerca gregaria. The sequence goes on along the minus strand of NW_026061887.1, from coordinate 2,437,277 downwards.
ATCGCAGGTTCGAATCCTGCCTCGGGCATGGACATGTGTGATTTCCGTAAGATAGTTAGGTTTAAGTAGTTCTAAGTTCTAGGGGACTGATGACCACAGATGTTAAGTCCCATAGTGCTCAGAGCCATTTATCTATTTCTTTGCAATGTGTTTTGATCTTCTGATGACTTTATTAGTCGATAACCGACAGCGTCATCTGCAAACAACCTAAGCGACTGCTCAGATTGTCTCGCAAATCGTTTATACGGATAAGGAACAGCAAAGGGCCTGTAACACTAAGATGTGTGCGTCAACACGAGATCTGCGCCCCCATGGAACTTGTGGACCGAGTTAAGTTGTCAGGACGACTTCCCAGTTCGGAACACCAGAATGATCGCCCCCCTTCAGCGATCGAGCACGAGAAGTCTCCTCTACCCAAGAGTGTTCGATCATCCACATCCAACTCCTCAGTTTGGGCCGTCATGGCAACAAGCATGTCAGGTAAAACGTTATGTACTTCTGTCCAATGACAGCAGACGAATCAGAGCCTTGTATAAACAACTCAGAATTTCCAACAAGCCAAGCAAACGCCGCTGGAACCCCACCAGGTCAGGTTCACACAGCAGCAGGCCGCTCCTCGTCAAGAACTGGTCAGTTCTCTCCAGATGTTACCGGGTAAGACACTCAGCGTCAAATTCTGAGCTTCCTGGTGTCGTGACTCGTGACGTCACTATGTGTGCCACTGGATGTCAGACTCGGAAAAACTTTCTTCTTCAAGGCGTGAAAATGACTGTAATGCGTGAGTTATTGCCGGATTTGTTATGCGCTCTGTATGTGCTTTCACCCTGCTCAGACAGCAGCTGGTATAGATTTTACGCTTGTGAGCGTATATATACGTTGTTATGTGGCTAGCGGAGCTTGTGGACTGGCCCTGTTCGATTTCCTTTACGTACATTTATGTAATTCGAAAATCTGTGCCCAGACATCAGTTTACTAAAACAACGTGACAATTTTAAAAAACGCAAAAATGTTAATTCTAAAAAAAGGGAGATATTTTTCCGGCTCAGTTAAATACAAATCTATTCGTAAGTATTTGAGTTTCATATTGGAACAGTGTCGAGGTTAGAACCTCATATTCAGCATTTTTTTAAATTGTATTAATATTGTATTTTTTTGTCAACTGGAAATACTGAATTATAATATTCTAATGAAAATACGATTTTATTTGAGTCAAATCAAATAAATTAAAATTTGATTCAGACATGTGAAATGACTTGTCTATACTAATAAAACTCCCTGAAAGAATATCACTCTGCAGCAGAGAGTGCGCTGCGATGATACGTCCTCTCAGAACTAGAATAATCTGCCAGAAGGTTCCATCAGTAATACTGGTGCGCTTTATATGTTCGTTTCTCCATGTAATGGAGAAAAAAGAATTACTCGACATTCACAGTGACTAGAGTATGTACAAAAAGGGCAATCAATACACATTTGCAGTTGACCAGCAGATCGTTCTGCACATACAGTCTATCCTTTTGAATTTTTAAGTACTAGAATCTATTTCTGTGAAGGATGCTTATCACGATATTTATTTGGTCTTTCACTTTATTCACATGAACTCTGAGAGTTTTATGTGACTATATTATTTTGTTTCTGCAAACATAATTCGTTCCACCAAAATAGCTGGAAATCCCACAGCAGATCAGTTCCAGTCATTCCACGAGTAAGGAGGTACACGGCTCGTCTTGTCTGTAATTCAACCATGCCTAGACGGTCAATACCGTATTTTATCGCGTCCGCTTTGTTACTTTGTGCCAAGAAGGTCTCTCAACAAGGGAGGGGTCAGGCGTCTCGGAGTGAACCAAAGCTATGTTGTTCGGGTATGGAGGAGATACACAGAGAGAGAGGAAATCCCTCGTTCAGACCGTCCAAGGACTACTACGGCAGTGGATGACCGTATCCTACGGATTATGGCTCGGAGGAACTCTGACAGCAACGCCACCATGTTGAATAATGCTCTTCGTGCAGCCACAGGACGTCTTGTTACGACTCAAACTTTGCGCTACAGGCTGCATGATGCGCAACTTCACTTCCGACTTCCATGGCGAAGTCGATCTTTGCAACCACGACATTTTGCAGTACAGGTGGGCCCAACAACACGCAGAATGGACCGCTGAGGATTGGCATCACGTTCTATCCACCGATGAGTGTCGCATATGCCTTCAACCAGACAATCGTCGGAGGAGGATGAATGCCTCAAGATACACTGTCCAGCGAGTGCAGCAAGGTGGAGGTTCCCTTCTCTTTTGGGATGGCATTATGGAGGGCGGACGTACGTCGTTGGTGGTCATGGAATGCGCCGTAACGGCTGTACAATACGTGAATACCACCTTCCGACCGATAGTACAACCATGTCGGCAGCATATTGGCGAGGCATTCGTCTTCATGGACGACAGTTCGCGCCCCCATCGTGCACATCCTGTGAATGACTTCCTTCAGGATAACGACATCGCTCGATTAGGATGGCCAGCACCTTCTCCAGACATGAACGCTATAGAACATGTCTGGGATAAATTGAAAAGTGCTGTTTGTGGAAGACGTGACGCACCAACCACTCTCAGTGATCTACGCCCAATCGCCGTTGAGAAGTGGGACAATCTTGACCAACAGTGCCTTGATGAACTTATGGCTAAAATGCCACTACAAATACAGGCACGAATCAATGCAATAGGACGTGCTACTGGCTATTAGAGGGAGAGGTGTGTACAGCAATGTTGACCACCACCTCCGAAGGTGTCCCTGTATGGTGGCACAAGATGCAATGCCTGACTTTCATTAGCAATAAAAAGGGTGCAAAGGATATTCATGTTGATCTCAATTCCAATTTTGTGTACAGGTTCCGGAGTTCTTGGAGCCGAGGTGATGCGAAACTTTTTTGATGTATGTACATTTTTACTTTGTCTGTACAGAACTGTATACACTGTTAGCGTAAATAGCTCTAGGGAGGTGCATTATAGATTCAGTAAGCGTACAATACTTCAAAACTCGTTTACTACCTCATTTTCCGCAATTTGATCTTACGTTCTTGCCTCAGTGTCAGAGGTACAACAACAGAGTTTGCGCTTGGCTGTCATCCATTCGTATGTTCCGCTACATTTTTGGAGAGAAACCCGGTTGCCGCACAGTCGCGGCGTTGGCCTCCCTCTCTCTCTCTCTCTCTCTCTCTCTCTCTCTCTCTCTCTCCGTCTCTGGTGCCAACTCGCTGAGTGTGACACCTAGCGGCAGCACTGGGTACCTTTGGCGCGACGTCGCGAGTCACAATCCCAGAAAGCTAAGGAATTAACGCCGGGTCTTGAGACTCAGACCTGCTAGCCGCCAGTGGCGCACGCAACACCAAAGATCCCACCCTCCTCCGCGTGACCCCTGCGGGCCGCAATGTAGCTGCCCTGCCGGACTTATAACCGGGGACTCAATGCTCTGAGTGGTGAGCAGGCTGTCCCTCCCTTATTCCCATTGTTGTGTGCCTCGGATGTTCTACAACTCTTGGGGAAACGAACTCCGAGGTTCCCACGAATTCTCTCAGCTGAAGTGATGTAAGTTAAGACACACAACCTCTGGAATTTTATCAGGCACAATAGTGAAAATCAAGTATATTAATGAGAGTTTAATAAAGTGATGAGAATCGTGTTCCAGCATTTCTCCGTCATAAGGAGCGGATGGTGTTAGTTTATCAATGGATGGAGCAACCCAGATTGCTTGTAACATTTCAGCCGACGCCACGCCGGTCAATGATACCGAGACACTACAGGATCGCGTCTTCGACGCAACAACGAGCAAGCGTATTTCGGAGAGTGCGTGATCTCTTAAGCTGAGGAGCAGAGCGATACATTGCCATTGGAGGAACGTCACGTTGAGCACCTCATATGAGAAATGTCATTAACGGATATCAGGATGGACGGCTCCTATGGACAAGTGTGCAGATCACAGAAAGTATGCGTTTCCCGATCCACGTTATAACATCCCAGCTTCCTCAACCAAATTATAACGTCCCAGGACTTTCTGCACCAAATTATAACATTTCAGCTCCTCAACACCAAGTTAAAACGTTGCATTAGGAGGTGTCTGCTTCGTGTAAAAGGTCTTGAGTTCATATTGACGACAACAAGTAATTCTTCATTACAGACATTTATTTACAAGCAGAACTGACAGACTTCACAGACTCAACAACTGACTCTCCGAGCTAACCGCACTGCATATCCGAACTGGCAACTGACAACTCCTAGGTGTATTAATATCTTTCCAAACAATGAGAGTCTTTGACAATGTTTTGTTTACAATACGATAGCAATTCACGACTTAAAACTAAATTAGACATCACAGAATTTTTGTTCAGATTAAAGTAAGTAAGAGGATCAGTACATATAAATTTTTACAAGCATAATTTCCAAATTGATTTTATAACATTTTTCTACCAGCTTCTGGATAACCTTCACCAGATTTGTACCGGTGTTTCCAGAAATATCTTGACATTTGATTCTGGATATTTCTTGAGTGATTTAGAACAACTATTTATATGTAAAATGATTTAAATCGTGTTTCAAAACGTAAATAAATCTTTTTAGCAATAGTTCTTGATACAAATCGTCTTTCGAAATTAGGTTATGAAACAGTTTTCACAAGTTTTCCTATTTTTGCGATCATAATATACAATTTCTCCATTGAAAGTTCCAGAAGTGTGCATTAAACGTTCATTTCCAGACTTTCTCTTTAGCTGGTGAGTTTTTAAAAGTATCTTGTCCATATTATACGAAATAATTTAGCTCAAAACTGATAATTTATACAATTAATCAGAGCTACAGCAAACAGTGAGTCTTTCTTTTACAAAATGAAATATAATTACAAAATTGAATGAAAATAGGTTACTAACACTAATATATATTTACATTAATTCTATTTTTGTTCTTTCTGTGCAAAAGTCCTAATATTGACACAGTACAATATTTAAACATCACCAAAGTTTCCCTTTACATTTTGCATATCTGTATCGACATCCCCTAAAAGTCTACAGTATCGAATACTTCAATATGTCCCAATATGTCCTGTAATGTTACAACGTGTAATGGATTTTTTTTCTTGTTTTGGGGGACAGTCCCACCTCTCGAAATATTCGACACTTTGCACTACAGGTTAAAAGAAGAGTGACGAACATAAGATGCCTTCAATATTTATTAACGTTGTGGGTGGTTCTCTTGATTTATGCTAACTTTTTTCCACCCTACGTCTAGATCTGGTTTTGTTCCCTGCATATAAAATTATATGCAAGCGTTTCTATCGCACCAGAAAGGATGGAGGGGGTTTGATGTAAGATCTATTCGTGGTTTCTCCCTTATCGAAATCGTTTCCCATATGAATCCAAGCTACATCGTTAGCCTCGTGGCTATTGAGGTTGATCCTCAAAAAAACGTAGTACTAATAGTTCAATCCAGAACGGTTTAGGTAGCCTTTACGGTACTTGGGTATAGCTGTGTGGTTGGTATCCGAACAGACATCCGAAGTAGTGTGGCGGTAATGCTTCAATCTGTCCGAAGAACAGTTCCAGCTTTATAAATGTAGCCAGAAGTGTATCGTGGCTAATGGAGTTGATCATGAAGACCGATTAAAGTATTTTCCTAATATATTTTGTTGCCCTTATTTTATAAAACCATTCGGTGGCTTTCTAAGAGGTACTTTGTGTTAGGAGTACGAAACGTAAATAAAATTACATTTTCACACGTTTTTCTTCAGGCAGAATGAGGTAATAAAGCCAGTCGATACCTATCGTATAGTGCAACGACATAGTTGCTTACTGGCTGAGTATTTTTCAAGAGATCCTCTCACACAGACTGGTAATTTACACTGTTTTTAAGAGACACTCCGAGTGCGCCGTATCAGTCACTCTTTAACCTGTTACGTAAGGCGATTCGTTCCTGCTGTTATCTTTTGCGTGTATTCAGTCCCGCAACCTATAACCGTGCATTCGGGCGGTAATCAGTTATCGGTGCGTTATTGTAGTCTAAAAACTGAATCCGTTATAGTAACTCTTTTGTTTACTCACTCGGGGTCCCACCGTTTTGTACACAACTGAGGTGAGAAGTAGTTGTGACGTTCTCTACGGCGACATCAAAAACCCATTCTGAGGTGGTGCCGTCGAAAGCGTAAACCGAAGCAATCGGACTGGATTCGAATACATCTTTCGAAAGCGAGTACAAAAGAATATTATCACAGGACTTTACAAACAGGTTTTTCAGAAATTCCTACCAGTTCACTTACTTAACTTATTTAATATTGCAACGCGTTTCGAGCTATCACCTCTTTATCAGGCAAGCCGGCCGCGGTGGTCTCGCGGTTCTAGGCGCGCAGTCCGGAACCGTGCGACTGCTACGGCCGCAGGTTCGAATTCTGCCTCGGGCATGGATGTGTGTAATGTCCTTAGGTTAGTTAGGTTTAAGTAGTTCTAAGTTCTAGGGGACTGATAACCACAACAGTTGAGTCCCATAGTGCTCAGAGCCATTATCAGGCAAAATATGACAAAACAAAAAACATTCAAACAGAATGGACATAGACCTTAATGCAAGTATTTTTTCAGTCTTGTCGTTTGTTGTGGCTTTCCTGCAGAGAAAGTCAAATAGAAGCCGTATGAGAGCGCGTTTACTTCGTTTTCTTGTCTGTAGATGAATACTGGAGCACTCCGTTCATCAGAAAAGGCTGCCGTCTTGTGGCCACTGTGGCTTTAAATTGTAAGCACACCACGTAGCTCACTCGGAAAACATGAATAACTGATCTGGCTACTTCAGTATTATGGGCTTAATTTGTATTATTAGTTCACTTTTCTCGGACATGAGCAGACATCCACAAGTAGCAAATAATGTGACCGTGGCTTCCAAGTTAAGGTTCTTCGGTTAATCACAAGGCGTCTACTTCGGTAATAATCTTGCTGGCATTTCGATGATCTTTCTTGGGATTTCTTCATGATTCATTACATTCTTGCACGTGCTACCTTTTTATAGTTTTATGCACTGTGAGATATAATATCTAGCGATTTTAAAAAGCGAGTGAATCAAGCTGCGTCGGATAGAGGTGGAGGGGATAGCTTCAGTTACGTTTGACGCGAAATAGCATTTAGTCATAATGGAGCGTACACTGTCAAAGCATTTTATCAAAACGGTAGTTCGTACCAGCTAGCACGACGTGCAATCCGCAACCACTTCAGCGTTAATCGAAATTGGCCGCTGCACCTGCCTGGGCGATTAAAATGTGGCTGGGGAACATTGAGGAGACGGCGCCAACTGGGAGACCAAAAACTGTGCGCTCGCCTGAAAAACATCGAACGTGTACTCCAAATGAAACGCGTATAGCACGTGTGATTTGACACGACACTACAGCGCGACACGCACGTGCCGCACGAGTCGCGCGGCTGCAGTGCATATTGCGACACGTACACCGTACTTAGCACGCGCCGACTGGCGACGCTCTGCGCTGACAGAACCGTAGGGCGCGCACCTTTTTATCTTTCTCTAATAATTTACAGAAACTATTCACTGAAAATATTTGATTTTTTTCCGTACTTGTGGCTTTACGTGTGAACTTCTTGGCCAAGTGCCTATCATCTGGCTAATAGTCATGCTTACTGTGATCTACACATTTTAGTAAGTCACTACGCAAAACTCAAAAAGTTTGCAATGAAAAATAGGGGGCGCTATGATTTTGCGTTTGGTGAGTATTACAAAATATGTTTATGAGTATGAAATTCAGCTAACATATTAAATTTTTGTTTAGACTTAGGAGGAGGTCTCCATCTGTCTTCGATTTCGAGAAAATGGATCCCATGTAGAGCATTCACTCCCAATCTTACGCCACGGGAATGAAATATTCCTACATCACTGGTATTTCCTAAACCGCTCGAGACATCGAAACAAGATTTTGGTGAATGATGACACAAGGAAGAGAGTACTTTGCCACCCCGGCCGGTGTGGCCAAGTGGTTCTAGGCGCTTCAGTCTGGAACCGCGCGACCACTACGATCGCAGGTTCGAATCCTACCTCGGGAATGGATGTGTGTCATGCCCCTAGGTTAGTTAGGTTTAAGTAGTTCTAAGTTCTATGGGACTGATGACCTCAGATTTTAAGTCCCATAGTGTTCAGAGCCATTTGAACCATACTTTGCCACGTCGTAAACACACTGAGCTTTCTTATCTATCACGGTATATCAGTAGTTACACTTCCCTATTTATTTTTTTTTCATTCCACTGTCTATTTTTTTTAGAGTTATCGACAGCTAGTGAGACAAGAGTGTCCTAATAAGAAAGTAAACATGAAATTTCTTCTCTTATGTTGCCACAAACCGTCACAATGAGTTTTTTGGTAAGATATTCGGCTCTCTGGTCGCCAATTACTTGTTTAATGAGACAGATTTCTAAAACAGTGTGTCACAATAACTGCTGCAAAAATGAGTTTATGCAAATCATATTGTGTTTTGGCAAAAGAAGTGCTCTCAAACCCTTCAACAAGAGAAGTGTGGCCGTTACTCGCAAATGGTATTGCATCTTCGAATGAGACGAGGTTAACAACTCACACGAAAATAAATCGCTAATTCTGTTGGAATTTTTGTTGAATCTCACAACCCATTTTATTTTTAACACCGAGCGACTGAAATGGAAACTTACCAAAGAGTTTTATTCCTTTCCTTCATCTGAGCAATAGCAAAGTAATGAAGAGCGTGGTCTTCAGGCGGGATACCACGCACACTACTGATGCCGGTTCCTCACCAACGCCTTGCCAAACTGACAGACCGTGGTTCGCGAATAAAATAGTTGTTACTGAGAAAAGTAAACAACTGATACGTGGCACAACACAATGGCCAGTGTATCGTCAGCAGCTGCGAATAAATCGCGCGACAGGAATGCGGAAGCCAGCAAGTGTGCTTTGTGAGAGGAAGAGTTCACATCGTTCCGAAAACATTGTCACCATTACATTTCTACATATCACCACACTCTTTCAGGATATTCCTACTTTTATAATAGTACCGACCACTAATTCCTTTGTGTAGCCTGTTGTGTAATTAGTTTATTAATGCTGATAGCGTGTATGCAACCACTGAAATACTTTTCCTCGTCACGACGAGCCGATTAAAACATCGTTATTTACGAGGGCTTCTCGACTATTTCGGGCTTGCAATGGAAATGTCACGTCCACATGTACGAAGTATAACGTCTCTTATTAGACCCATATCCACATGATGATATGAAGTACTTAAGTTTTACTATCTCGGACGCTTTTTACCAGGAGCGCAAAGGGGTCATACCTGTGGAAATTATGCCTTCCCGACTTTTTGTAATGGATCGCAGAGATACTTCAGCATAAGAGGCAGCAAGTAGGTAACCTTGTTTTACTTTCCTGTCTTGCTTCTAGATGACACGATTTTATAATATTCCTTACTTCCTTATTCACTACCCTCACGGTAAATCGTCTGTCCCTTCTTACGTTCTGAAAAAATTGTGGAGGCAGACGATATACTTTCAGTGGCTAATGGCTCACCGGTTATTGAACTGTGCATTGGGTTTTTTGACAAAGAATAAACAAAACAAAAGAACTGTACATATGTATGTAAATGAAAACTATTACGTGCTAACGAAAATGGACGGAGCGCTTAAACAGCGAAAAAAAGAACACTGCTCAGTGATAGAAAACTTCAGTTTACATTACAGGCCGTACTCTTCGGATGGACAATACTTCCACTGTCCGTATGCGCCATGCCGAAGTGAGTATATGGCAGAACTGCCCTCCCGCTCCCCGCCTCACACATCCGTCAGTACCCGCGTGACGCGCGGCGCGAGAAACTGCGCCGCTACCACAAAGCCGCGCGACCTGGCGCAGGCGCGTGTCGCGTCCCAGTCGCGTCGCGTCGCAGTTTGCGCGGTCCCATTTGAACCTGTGAAGTTGCAAAAACGCGCGCTGCGCTGCGCCTAGCCTTTAGAGTTGCCATTGAGAGACACACTCGTCGCTCAGTTCGCCGGCACAGCGCTACACTTGGGATTTCAAAGAGAACGGTAGGAAGGATTTAACCCCAGGATTTGCACTTTCACCCCTACAAAATCTAAACGGTACAGGTCCTTAAGGGAATAGATTATGTGATCCGCAGCCGCTTCTAATTAAAAGTTTTGGTCATGATTATTCGGGACCAGGACATTGTAAACCGTTTGTGGATGAGGGATGAAGCTCACTTCCGTCTCTCCAGTTATGTGAACAAGCAGAACTTTCGATTTTGCAGTGACGTTAATACTAGAGAACTGCATCAGCAACCACTGCACTGGGCAAAAGTTACTGTGTGGTTCGTAATGTCTTCAATTAGGGATCATAAGGCCAAACGATTTTTAAGTTGTAACAGTGACTTCGCAGAGATACGCTAGTAAGCATGAATATTGTCAGTCGTTTGTTTCCAAAGATATGGCCTCCCGAAATGGGTACATTGCATGGCCCTCTTGTTCACTGGACGTCACATGTTTGTGACTTTTTCTTTGGGGTTATCTGAAGCGGAAAGTTTAGCAAGATAACCCACCTCGAACAACTGAAGCCCTGAAAGAGTGGACGCGACAGGAAGTGTGATGAGTCAGTACAAGGTCTGGCTGGAGGAATGCGTGCTTCTAAGCGGACGCCATAATAAGACAGTTATCTTGAAAAAGTAACTGAGGAGGAGGAGGAGGACATTAGTGTTTAACGTCCCGTCGACAACGAGGTCATTAGAGACGGAGCGCCAGCTCGGGTGAGGGAAGGATGGAGAAGGAAATCGGCCGTGCCCTTCAAAGGAACCATCCCGACATTTGCCTGAAGCGATTTAGGGAAATCAGGGAAAACCTAAATCAGGACGGCCGGAGACGGGATTGAACCGTCGTCCTCACGAATGCGAGTCCAGTGTGCTAACCACTGCGCCACCTCACTCGGTGAAAAAGTAACTGACGTTTTACTGTTACAGAAAACACTTTTTCGTATATTTTAAGATTATGAAATAGAAAAAGTGTCTTTATTTAACAGCTTTTCAAAAATCGCTCTTTATTATGCCTCACCCTGTAGTTGAAACTCTCTTCTTCATTTAGCTCATGAGGCCCTCAGCTTTAAAAGAATTTATTGTGTCGTAAACACAGTACTATTTCAATATGCTATACGAGCTTATTTTAGGAAAGACACACGGGAAATATATAGTGGTAAATGCGAAAAACAAATACAGAACTAGTTCTCTCACAAATGTTATGACTACTCTTATTTTTTATTTGGGGGACTTATGAAATCTGAATATTTTCGTAGTCTCCATGAAATAGCTGTGTTAATCTTAGATAACGGTGGGTGTGATTAACGTCTCTGACTGGTGGTGTGGAACTGTCTCAAGTGAAGGACAGCAGTAATTGGGTTATTCAGATACACACAGTAGACGATTGTAACTGCACTGTTTACGTGGAAAGAACCCACACATATTACAAAAAATTGATGTATGTACGTATGTGGCACATCTCCCCCTAGACCACTGGACTGATATGGACCAAAGTTTGTGCACATACCACTTACTGACAGGTAACAATCATAATTCAGGAGGTGCGGCATCATAAACGATGAGATGCATGAAAATCAGCCGCACCATGCCTGATGTTGAAATTTGCTTCTGTACTACTAACTCTATTCGTAACAAATTTCGCAGACATTCGCAGCGAAAGGCACATACAAAACTATATCATGATGCCACACATGATTCGGGAGATCCGACGTCATGAACACCAAGATGTGTGAAGAACTGCCGGAGTGTGCCTAATGTTTATATTTATCCTTGCTGCTCACTCTGTTAGCAACATATTTTGCTGACGGTATTGACATACGCCGCTGAATGCGCCTACATGAATGCATCGTTGTAGGACTCTTTACTGCCGAGCCACTCGTGCAGTCGAGTGAAGTGACTCCAGGCAGCGCTTTTGGCAGCTTTCAACTATGAGGCGCAAACGGTTGTAGGCCTCGCCACAGAGGCGTGCAGATACTCGAAGCAGCTGTGCCAAGCGCATCATCCCACGCCGAGCCTACTGGCAGGTGTGCGTGCAAGGTTCCTCGTTGTGGAAAACTAGCAAAGTGAACACCCCGACCGACAGTGCCGGCTGTCAGCTAGTGTACAATAAAAACATTATGACAGGTGACAGACTTCCGTCATTCAACAGTCTCTGGTCAATGAATTAGTTCTTTCTTATGATCTTAATGAATTATTGTCAATGTAAACAACAAGACACCAACAGAGATAGTGATAAATGGTTCAAATGGCTCTGAGTACTATGGGACTTAACATCTGAGGTCATCAGTCCCCTATACCTAGGGTAGTTAGGTTTAAGTAGTTCTAAGGACAGCACACACATCCATGCCCGAGGCAGGATTCGAACCTGCAACCGTAGCAGCAGCGCGGTTCCGGACTGAAGCGCCTAGAAACGATCGGCCACAACGGCCGGCAAAAGCGATAAATGAGGTATTAGTGAAAGATACTGGCTTATTAACATGGCTTGCTTCAAATTTTCAGAAAATGTAACTGATTCGAATATTTGACTAACGTAAAGCCTACCAAAATCGGCTGTATAGTTACGTTCACAGTCTGCACATAACTTTGCGGTGCACGGCCGTTGCCCCTGATAACAAAGTGCGAGTGCACCGCCCTCGTGGATAACATTGCGCCCCCTAGAGTGTGCAGCTGGAACACTGATAGAGGCAGAACATTCCCATTCGTCTGGTGCGCTCTCAAGTGTCATTGATACCTTCTCTGACAATGATCTCTTACCTTCGCCATCAAAATGGCCTACCTCACTGGGAACGCATTTCTGGCCATATGTCCGCATGGCCTTTTTTGCTCCTTTTGCTGCGGAAGCTGTGATCTCTGTATCTTGAAACAATACAAACCAAGGGAAAATCGAAATCACTATCTCTCGCCAATAAATAAACGATCTCTATAATCATACAACACGAGCGAATTGTGTTAAGTAACTGATCGTTCATTTTGGCCGCTGTGCACAACGCAAATACCGTCTCCTTGCGATGAACAGCTTACGAATAGAAGAGGTTATAGTTATTATTTGCGGGTCGTCTTGCCCCTCAAAAACTGGAGGGCAGTAAGTGATCTTGAAATTCGGCGACGTTCCTGGGTGCATTACGTGCTCCCACTTCTGGCCATATGAGGGTACGACGAGAATTCTCCATATAATCGTTCCGATGCGCTCACGTGTTATGTTTTGGAGAGGCATACCGTTGGTTGGGCAAATTGATCATGGTACACTCGCAGGTCAGCGGCATTGTGACACTGCATTCGTTTCCCATGCGTATCTTTTCAGGCTGTATGCGACCCTCACTGTACTTTTAAGGACGACAATGCCTGATCGCATCGAAAGCACTGGTGTAGGAGGTCTTTGAATGAGTGGATGTTCGGCAAACGTAAACACCGTGGGCCACGTCGTTATGCATTGGGGATGCATACCGCAGCTCGCCTACATGTTCCAGCGACCATCCAGAGTTCTCAGTCAAACTTGTTGAGGAATGGAACGCTCTACCACATTTCCTTACCAACCTCGTGCCCAGCTTGGGAGCTGGTTACAGAGCACGCACAGCTGTGTTTGGTGATCACATGCTTCATGGAGAACACGTTCCGCCTTTTGCAATGTGACTACTGTCTTTGAACAAAAACGTCAGTTATGTTCGTATCATTGCATGCTGCTTGGTTACCATCTGTACCATGCAGCAGCAATTATTTCTATTTTGCTTGACAGTGACACAACATGTGAAAGTTACTTTGGCCCGGAGTTTCGCAAAGCACTATAATCGAAAACGAAAAAGGTCTGACGGGGTCTATTGGGGTGAAGTGAGACCACGGGGGCTGATTCCATACCACTGTGGCGGCTCCTTTATTGTATGAAGGACTGAATTTAGTTGAAAGTACTTGATCTTCATTTGTCGAGTATATGCTGAAGATTAAAGTTAATCGCATGTGAACCGGTACTTTCAGAGACTAAAATAAAGAGCTCCTGCAAACGCTATTTACTATTCTAAAGAAATGTGACTGGGATCCTAGAATACGCAACTGACTACAACTGTATGTAAGCAATATCTGTTTCTGGTGCTCCATTTATGACAATATGAGAATAGGGGGGGGGCATAGGATAGTGTACCTACAAACACATCTTCTTTCTTGGTCGGTGTTTCAGTTAGTCACCGATTTTAGAACTATATGAAGCAACGCGTACTAGAGGACGCGGTAAGTAGTTCCTGGCATTTTCGACTGCTGCTGTTGTGGGGCCTGAGGTTTTGTTTTCTGCAGGGTTTGCAAATATAACGAGTTCTACATATTTAGTGTTGTGTAATATATTAAAGATATTTGGAGGATACTGTCTGTTCTATGGTTAAAGAATTTTGTGGTGAATAAAATATTGTTTAATTTTGACTAGTTACATAACGTGTGGATGAATAAGTTATAGTTCGTGGGTCACAAACCATCTCGTACCTTCAAACGGAAGACCTTGCACCATGGAGTATATGAGATTTGCAAAAGAAGTATGTTTATGTAATGTATTAACGAAGTTACCAGTCTCGAAAAGGGAAATTTGTGATAGCTGCAACAGCTTCTATTTCAGATCGTTGTTAACTTCTAACTGGTTTTTGATAAAACGATTGATTTCGCTTGCTGATTATTCTTGTGTAGTAGAGTAATAACGTAAGACATTTCTCATAGAGAAATACACTACTGACAAAATTTTTTCTCGATTGCAACGATTTGAACTGATATTTGTACCTAGGTACATGACCATGTTGTATCTTGGAACAGTCTCTCATTTGTCAAAAATCTTACTTTTCCGGAGTAATTGTAATTTCAGAAAGAAAGTGCACCACTCCTAAAGTGAATGCTGTCATTTCAAAATAGAATAACAAAATGGAGTAAAGGTCTATTAAAGTGTGAAAGTCTGAAGTGTGTTCCACGGTAAAACACTTTTCGCTAATAATTGTCAAAACTAAGAACAAACACAAAACGCTGTCCGAGCATATAAACGATCGATAGTCGAACTAAAAATCTGAATGCCGGGTGTTCGGACAAACTTCTAGGACTTGTAGAAGGGAGACAGGAAAGAATATTTTGAGTACAAACCCATGCCCAGGAATGTACCGTTTCAGTTCTACAATGGTTTCAACTTCGATTTTTAACTCATCCACTTCTGTTTGAGGGATTAAATTACGCATAAGGCAATACAAAACAATTCGAAATGAAACATAACGGAACACCTGTTTATCACTTAAGCACATTTGTTTGTGTTAAGACTCCTCGCCCTGTCCATCTGTCACCATATCGTTTGTTCAGATGTCTGCAAACTGCACGATACAAGCGAGTTGGTGCATCATCATGCTGAAACCACATTTCCTGATGGGCAATCACTGGCACAGCTTTCAAGGACGGCCCCAATATCTTTTGTAGAGACATAAGAGATGCAAGACCAGTTAGAGTGGAAGGAGGTACGGCCCAGTTACACGACAGTCTGGAATGCCTGCCAACAAACAAATATCCAACAGGCACCGAAGCCTCGGAATGTGCTTCGCATGGAGCTTTTTGGCTGCCAGACATGGCTGTTTAGCGAATTCAGAACACAATCCCTCCCCAGTGAACTCACATTTGTCTGTGAACAGGAGTAGTTGGGTAAGGAAAGGATCAGCACATTTTGTTAGCGCAGGTTGCCTACATCAGGAGCAAGCATACATTCAGTGGAAAACCTATTGGTCTCTTTTGATTGACAAGTCCTTAACTTACTATTTTGCTAAGTGGATTATGTCCACCTGAGGATAATCCGTCATTCCAAGAAACCCTCCACACTCCTCCCTTCCCTCTCCTTCTCCCCACTTCTCCTCCTTCTCCACCACCCCTCTGGAAATTGTCTCGCAATACAAGCACACTTATGATATGGACCCATTTGACTAATTAATTAAATCGACCAATTAATTAACCCCTCCCTATCTGGGACACCCCCAGCAGTTCCCCTCCCCTCCCCTCCCCCTCCAGGAATTTGTCTGGAAAAAGACCCAATTGATTGGCTAGCAGGTGGAAAATTGATTGCAGTGTATGGAATATTGTTTAACCCTTTATTTGGCAGTGTTGCTTTCAAGCAACATCACATTTACCTTGGCCTTATGGGACAACAAACTCTTCCCAGTGCATTTTACTGGCATTACTGCCTCCAGGCAACATTCCTTTACACACTGCCAACGCCAGTTTTTGTAATAGCTTAAGGTTTTCCACACGAGATAGCAGTTTGTGCAGTGGTGTTACAGAGATCTCCTCGTGTGAGCAACAGAGGTGTCTTATTTTGGTTCTAAAAGAGTGGATTTAAATAGATTGAAGAAAAACTGCTAAGATTACTGGCAAGATATACCCAGAGGTAAGTTTACAGCAGAAATATTTCAATCTTTGTTTGGAAATACGTAAGTAGTATAAAACTTTTATGTTGCCTGTGAGCAACATTGCCTATAGTTGGGACATGTGCCATTAGTATATTACACATGTTTACGGTGTGACAGAGAAGATATTTTTATTTTTAGGGGCTTTTTAGCAATGGATTCCAGAATATTTTATGGAATTGAAAAAGCGAGAGGAATAGTAGTTCCACTAGAAAACCCGGCTTTGTCTGATCTAAGTGAATCTGATGACACTGAACTCGAAGCTTTGGCAGGCTGTAGTGATTCCAGAGCGTCAATCTCAGTTCCATAACCAAGTTATACCAGACACTGATTCTGATTTAGGAAGTGAAATCTCAGAAGCTGAACATGTGCAAGGACCTTCTGCAGTGAATCCTTCTAGTGCAAGTGGCAGTCAAGTGAAAAAGTAAATTACAAAAGGAGTCACTTACATGTGGGTAAAGGAAGATACAACTGCTAGGGCAGAAAGTCTCTCTCCTGTGTTTTCTGATGAAGGCAATACACCACTGGGTTATTTCAGAAGATTCTTTGATTCAGAACTAATTGACAAAATTGTGCAGGAAACGAACTTAAACTCTGACCAACGAACTACACGTCAGTAAACAGCAATATAAATTAAATAGAACAATTTTTCGGTGTTCTGATATACATGGGTCTTGTTTCTATGTCTTAGTAGACTGACTATTGGTCTCAGTCAATGAACTGTGAAAAATTCACCAGCATTTTCAGTTTGAAGCGCTTTCAGAAACTCCGCCGATACCTGCATTTTACGAGCAATGAGAATGCTGTGAACTGTTCTGAAAGACTTTTGAAAATAAGACCTGTTCTTGAGTCAATTGTAAAGAACTGCCGTGAGCAGAAACAAGAGTCGGCATTTTCTACAGATGAGAAGATGGTTGCATATAAAGGTACAAGAGCAGGTAATTTGCGCCAATATATTCAAATAAGCCACACAAGTGGCGTTTTAAGATTTTTGTTCGTGCTGGTGTGTCTAGAGTTGTCTATGATTTTCTTCCCTATACTGGCAAGGGGATGATAACTGATCTTGCTGATGACGTGAAAATAATGGAATTGGAATACTTTTATTTTGACAATTTATTTTGCAGCCTTGAACTTAAAACATACTTAAAAAACATCAAAACATTGAGTCCATGGGCACCATAAGGAGGAACTGAATAAAGAACTGTCCTCTACATGACGAGAAGCGGTTACTGAATGACGAGTCAGCTATGACTACAGGAAGGACAGTCACTCCGACCTCATTTTAGTAAGGTGGGCAGGCTATAAAATCGTGACACTTGCAAGCTCGTTTTTTGGTGTCCAACCACTCTCAACAGGAAAACGATGGGACAGCAATCAAAAAAGAATTGATGTGCCCTGTCCCAGTAATGTACGTCAGTACAACAAGCACATGGGAGGAGTTGATCTTGCTGGTATGCTGATAGAGCTCTACAGAGTACCAATGAAAACTAGGCGATGGTACATGAGATGGTTTAGATTTATTCTAGATCTGAGTGTTTTAAATGCTTGCCTGCATTTTTCGAAGAGAATCTCTGGACAAAAAGACCTCATCAAAGTCATTTAGGGCAGATACTGCCAATGGTTTGATATTTTCAGGTAAAAGTAAAGTAGGAAGACCTTCAACAGACAAACCACCACCATAAAAGAAGAGGAGGAAGGCAACAGCTCCGACTGTTACACAAGATGCCCGATTTGATAATATGGAGCATTGGGCCTGTATACGGTCCCAAAGGTCGTTGTCGTTATTGTCCGTCTGAATATTCTACAGTCATGTGTTCCAATTGCAATCTAGTATTGTACTTCGATCCAAAGAGGAACTGTTTCCAAAAATTCCATTGCAAGAAGAACAAGAAGGGAAAATGAAACAGTTCTATTACACAGCAGGAATGCATAAATGTGTTTATAAATTAAATTATTCACGTACGGCAAACATTTTGCTTCAGGTTATCGGCAAACTCCTTTTTCCTATAATATGTATAAGTGTGATCTACTGCTGGCAATGTTGCTTATAAGCAACGTTTCATAATTTTCATAATTTTTGTCAAAAATTTCTAAAACTGACTGAATTGTATTTCTTTAAGTATAATAAATAGATATAAGCACTTAATTTTTTTTATTTTCACCATTTGCCAAATAAAGAGTTAAAAAGTTTCTCATACACAAAACAATGTGTGAAAGATTCTTTATTTAAACAATTTAAGGGATACAAGGCAGTGTATATCATACAGTTCATTTATTTACTTTAAATATTTAAATAGACAAAATTCCATTACCTACAAATTCTTTGAGGGTGAGAAGATACTTGGAATATTAAACAACTTCGAAATTTTTTTTTTAGCCCACACGCCCAAACACTTCACTGGGCTTGTCATTCCACGTATTACTATATGTGGAGGCCACGCTACCCCTGCTCAGGTCCGTGACTGGCCACTATGAGAGCAGACGTTGCAGTAATCCCCAAACAAAAGAGCTTCTGATGGTGGCTGTTCTTTATTATTTGATTGCTGAGAAATTCCTGTTCAAGCACATGCTCTCTCTCTCTTTCCCCTATCCCCCTCACTGTCCCTCCACCCCCCCTCCTCACAACCGGTCATGTCCTGTAGTGTAACCCTGCTAGGACTGCATTCACCATTGGCCATGGTCGGATCGAATCACACACAAAGCAGCATTTACCTAGTAAACCCCACCTGTGCATTTCTTAGAGTGAGGTAATATCTCCATCAGATTGATTGTCTAATTAATTAAATCGATGCCCTTCGTGTGGGACAGTTTTCCGTTGCTTTCTATTGGTGGATTACTAGGATTAGAATATTTGATGTGATTCGATCCTACAGCTTCCCAATTTCCGAACCCTACTGTTATTTTTTCCCGTTGCCTCCTATTGGTGTATACTGATACAGTTAAGTCATTTATAGAAAGTCCATTAACCTGGAGGTAGCTGAAAATTTCAAATTTCAGCTCAGCTGCATGCTGTGTCCATAGAAATTCTGTGGAGATTTCGGACTGGTATGTGTGCTCGTAATAAAGCAACAACAATAAATTGATTAAACGGGGATTGGATATTGCGATTGGATTTTTAAATCTTTGTAGAATTCCTAAATTGGTTCTCTCCACTACATTCGGAAGGAGGAGGAGGAGGAGGAGGAGAAAGGGTGGGTTAGGGGGTAGGACAAAGACACAGAAAATACCACAGTCCAGGCCGTAGCAGTAGTTGTCATGGCCAGATGTTGGATATCGCTGAAATACATCCTGAATGCACATGCCCAGTGTCCACACGTCACTCGCCAATCTCCTCATGAGCAACCAGCGCCAACGCTCAGAGGTCGGACGGCCGTAGCCAGTTTGGTGGACGCGTGTGTCCGCCAGAGTGCACCACCCTGACGTGGAGGGCGTCTGGAAGTGATTGGAGTGGTAGGAATTAGGATGTTATCAACACGTTCATTGCCAACACTTGACAGTTATCGATATTGAATGACTCAATTTTCCAAGGGGAATACATGCAACACATACGATCACAGAGACAGCCCAATGCACACTGTGTATTAGTTTGCTGTTTAGCTATCGAAAGGGCACTGTGGCTGGGACTTGTGTGTGCAATAACCGACTAGCTGGCCTACTGGAACTTTTCGTTGTAACCACCGATTGCCAGAAAAGCCCATTTGTTCTGGCCACATGCCTCCTCTGGCACATGCCTCACATTCGAAACCGCGTCGTCCTAGGAAACCAGCAAAATTTATTTATCGCTGTAATTAGAATTAAATATTACACTTGCAGCCCTAATCTCATAACATTGGACACCGACTCTGGAAATATCCCCCTTATAATTGGGTACAGTTTAACACATAAAATGCTTCATCCTCCTTGGGGGTATTGGTGCATTAGTACAATGGACATCCAGCTCACAAAATAGTTTGATTGGGGTGATCATGTGCCATCACTGTGGATTTTCAGAGTATAAAAGGAGGTGTGATAGGAGCAATCGTACACCTTGCATGTTTATTATTACTGGAGAATCTAGACAATATTGGTTGTTGTTTTGGTCTTCAGTCCTGAGACTGGTCTGATGCAGCTCTCCATGCTACTCTATCCTGTGCAAGCTTCATCATCTGCCAGTACCTACTGCAACCTACATCCTTCTGAATCTGCTTAGTGTATTCATCTATTGGTCTCCCTCGCCGTTTTTTACCCTCAAAGCTGCCCTCCGATACTAAATTGGTGATCCCTCGGTGTCTCAGAACATGTCCTACCAACCGATCCCTTCTTCAAGTCAAGTTGTGCCACAAGCTTCTCTTCTCCCCAATTCTATTCAATACCTCCTCATTAAGTATGTGATCTACCCATCTAATCTTCAGCACTCTTCTGTAGAACGACATTTCGAAAGCTTCTATTCTCTTCTTGTCTAAGCTATTTATCGTCCATGTTTCACTTCCATACATGGCTACACTTCAATACAAATATTTTCAGAAACCACTTCCTGACATTTAAATCTATACTCGATGTTAACAAAATTTTCTTTTTCACAAACGCTTTCCTTGCCATTGCCATTCTATATTTTATATCCTCTCTACTTCGGCCATCATCAGTTATTTTGCTCCCCAAATAGCAAAACTCCTTTACAACTTTAAGTGTCTCATTTCCTAAACAAAAATCCCTCAGCATCAGCCTCGTTTTGCTTTTGTTGATGTTCATCTTATACCCTCCTTTCAAGACACTGTCCATTTTGTTCAACTGCTATTCCAAGTCCTTTGCTGTCTCTGACGTTCGCCGATGACATTGTAATTCTGTCAGAGTTTTTATTTATTCTCCATGGATTTTAATACCTACTCCGAACTTTTCTTTTGTTTCCTTCATTGCTTGCTCAATATACAGATTGAATAACAACGGGGACAGGCTACAACCTTGTCTCACTCCCTTCCCAACCACTGCATGCCTTTCATACCCCCCGACTCTTATAACTGCCATCTGCTTTCTGTACAGATTGTAAATAGCCTTTCGCTCCCTGTATTTTACCCCTGCCACCTTCAGAATTTGAAAGATAGTATTACAACCAACATTGTCAAAAGCTTTCTCTAAGTCTACAAATGCTAGAATCGTAGATTTGCCTTTCCTTAATCTTTCTTCTAAGATACGTCTTAGGGTAGGTATTGCCTCACGTGTTCCAACATTACTATGGAATCCAAGGTGATCTTCCCCGAGGTCGGCTTCTATAAGTTTTTCCATTCGTCTGTAAAGAATGCACGTTAGTATTTTACAGCTGTGACTTATTAAACTGATAGGTAATTTTCACATCTGTCCACGCCTGCTTTCTTTGTGATTGGAATTATTATATTCTTCTTGAAGTATGAGGGTATTTCACCTGTCTCATACCAAATGGTAGAATTTTGTCAGAACTGACTCTCCCAAGGCTGTCAGTAGTTCTAATGGAATCTTGTCTACTCCCGGGGCCTTGTTTCGACTCAGGTCTTTCAGTGCTCTGTCAATCTCTACACGCAGTATCATATCTCCTATTTCATCTTCACCTACATCCTCTTTGATTTCGATAATATTATATATATATATATATATATATATATATATATATATATATATATATATATATATATATATATATATATATATATATATAATAATATCACCTACATCACATTAAACTGATAGAGCTACCCATTCTTCTTCTGCTGTGTTTCTTTCCCCCATTCCTGCCAATTGTTCCCTTATGCTCTCCTTCAAAGTCGGTACAACCTCTGGTTCTTTCAGCTTATCCAGATCCCATGTCCTTAAATTCCCACCTTTTTGCAGTTTCTTCAGTTTTAATCTACAGGTCATAACCAATAGATTATGGCCAGTGTCCACATCTGCCCCTGGAAATCTACTACAATTAAAAACTTGATTCCTTAATCTCTGTCTTACCATTAAATAATCTGATACCTTTTAGTATCTCCAGGATTCTTCCATGTATACAACCTTCTTTTATGATTCTTCAACCAAGTGTTAGCTATGATTAAGTTATGCTCTGTGCAAAATTCTACCAGACGGCTTCCTCTTTCATTTCTTAGCCCCAATCCATATTCACCCACTATGTTTCCTTCTCTCCCTTTTCCTACTGACGAATTCCAGTCACCAATGACTATTACATTTTCGTCTCCCTTCACTACCTGAGTAATTTCTTTTATCTCATTATACATTTCATCAATTTCTTCATCATCTGCAAAGCTAGTTGGCATATAAATTATACTACTCTAGTAGGCATGGGCTTTCTGTCTATCTTGGCCACAATAATGCGTTCACTATGCTGGTTGTAGTAGCTTACCCGCACTCCTATTTTTTTATTCATTATTAAACCTACTCCTGCATTACCGCTATTTGATTTTGTATTTATAGCCCTATATTCACCTGACCAAAAATCTTGTTCCTCCTGCACAGAACTTCACTAATTCCCACTATATCTAACTTTAACCTATCCATTTCCCTTTTTAAATTTTCTAACCTACCTTCCCGATTAAAGGATCTAACATTCGACGCTCCGATCCGTAGAACGCCAGTTTTCTTTCTCCTAATAATGACGTCCTCCTGAGTAGTCCCCGCCTGGAGATACAAATGGCGGATTATTGTACCTCCAGAATATTTTACCCAAGAGGACGCCATTATCATTTAATCATACAGTAAAGCTGCATGTCCTCAGGAAAAATTACGGCTGTAGTTTCCCCTTGCTTTCAGCCTTTCCCAGTACCAGCACAACAAGGCCGTTTTGGTTAATGTTGCAAGGCCAGATCAGTCAATCATCCAGACTGTTGCCCCTGCAACTACTGAAAAGGCTGCTGCCCCTCTTCAGGAACCACATGTTTGTCTGGCCTCTCAACAGATACCCCTCCGTTCTATCTACAAACCTTGCCACAGCGACCCCATTCCAGTAATCCAGCAAGATCTCCAGTCACTACTCAAATCCTTATGCCCACCTCAGAGCCTCTCCCTGGAGTCCTTGCCTCTGCTCAACTCTCTCACTCCACTAATAAATCCTACCTTCTACATGATTCCTAAAGTCCATAAACCTAATCACCCAAGACACCCCATTGTGGCCGGTTACTGAGAGAATTGCTGCTCTCATAGACCAACCCCTACAATCTATTACCCCTAACATACCTTCCTATTTAAAAGGCACCAACGATTTCCTCCAGCCACCCAGAGTGGCCGAGCGGTTCTAAGCACTACAGTCTGAAACCGCGCGACCGCTATGGTTGAAGGTCCGAATCTTGCATCGGGCATGGATATGTGTGATGTCCTTAGGTTAGTTAGGTTTAAGTAGTTCTAAATTCTGGGGGACTTATGACCTCAGAAGTTAAGTCCCGTAGTGCTCAGAGGCATTTGAACAATTTCCTTCACTGACTCTCCACAGTTCCTGACTCTTTACCACAAAGTGCCATGCTTCTCACTATTGGTGCCACCTCGCTGTACACTAATGTTCCTAATGCCCATAGCCTTCCTGCTATTGAACACTCCCTTTCCCAAAGGTTGCACAGATTCCAAACCAACAACCTAGTCACCATGACAAGTTTATCCTCACACACAATTTCTTCTGCTTTGGAGGCATTACCCACAAACAAATTCAGGGTATGGCTATGGGCACCCTCATAGCACCATCTAATGCCAACCTATTCATGGGCCATATAAACGAAACCTTCCTAAAAACAGAGAATCCTAAACCCCACTCCTGGTTCAGATTCAGTGATTACATCTTTGCTATCTGGAGTGAGGATAAGGATACCCAATCCACATTCCTCCAGAACTTCAACTACTTCTCCCCCATTTGCTTCACAAGGTCCTACCCAACCCAACAATCTACCTTCCTAGATGTTGACCTCCACCTCAAATGTGGTTACATCAGTACCTCCGTCCATATCAAACCTACTAACCACCAGCAATACCTCCACTTCAACAATTGCCATCCATTCCATACCAAGAAGACCCTTCCGTATAGCCTATCCCCACTTGGTCACCGCATCTGCAGTGATGAGCAGCCCCAATCTAACTACCTCACTGAAGCCTTCACTGACCATAATTATCCTCCCAACCTTGTATAATAACAAATCTTGCATGCCTTATCTATTCAGTCTCCCACCACCTCCCAAAATCCCACTGTCTGACCACAGACAACCATGCCCCTCATAACTCAGCATCACCCAGGACTGGAGAAACTGAATTACACTCTATGCCAGGGTTTTGATTACCTCTTGTCGTGGCCTGAAATGAGAAGTATCCAGACCACTATCCTTCCCATGCCTCACATGGTATTCTGTCATCCACCGAACCTACATAATGTACCCATCCTTACACAACCCCTGCTCCCAATCCCTTACCTCATGGTTCATACCTCTGTAACACACCTACATCCATACATTCTCCTGCCACCACCTACTCCAGGTCAGGCACCATCACCACTAATCCCATCAAAGGCAGGCCTACCTGTGAAACTAGTCATGTGCTTTACAAGCTAAGTTGCTACCACTGTGCTGCATTCTATGTAGGAATGAGAACCAACAAGCTGTCTGTCCACACAAATGGTCACCAACAAACTGCAACCAAGAAACAAGTGGACCACCCTGTTGCTGAACATGCTGCCAAACATGATATATCAATGACTGCTTCACAGTGTGTGCTATATAGATCCTTCCCACCAACACCAGCTTTTCTGAATTGTGCAGGTGGGAACTTTCCCTGCAATACATCCGATATTCCCATAAACCTCCTGGTCTCAACCTTCATTAGTCACTGTTCTCATCCATCCCACACATTCCCTGCACCCGTTCCAGCACTATGCAGCCATTATTCCACCACCACACCCAGTCTTTTTATTTCCCTCCGTTTCTGCTACTTCTGCCACCCTCCCCACCTCTCCCCTGCCCATGGTCTAACCTGCAGCACTTTACTCTAAATCACTTCCACCCTCCCTCCCTGCCACCCAGTTGCCACTCCCATCATGCAATGTTGCTATGTGTAAGTGTGTGTGTGTCTGTGTGTGTGTGTGTGTGTGTGTGTGTGAATTGTGAGAGTCGTTGTTGTGTGTATCAGCGACACAGCATCTCTGCTAGATAGTGAGTAGCAGCTTTCTTTCTCGTAATATTGTTACATTCTATCCTGGATTTTCCATTATTTGAATATGTATTATACTAATTCATGAACGAGATAGATGAGCACTTAAAATAAAGGGCCAAAGGGCCAAAATGAACTCCCTTGGCCTCTTTCAAAACAGAAAGAGCATATATTATTCAAAAAATTTCATGTAGAATGCCCAAGTACAAGTAGACCCTAATATAAGTAAATCTATATTTTTATTTGAATGCTCCTGATAAAGTAACTGATCTGACTATTGTTGTAAGCATACCTGTATTCATTCCATCTATGCTGCGATCAAATGGTTAATTTTCCATACTTGTGTGTGAAGTGTAAATATTCCATTGTACAATTTCCCTGTATAAAACTGATGTGCTCAATACTATGTGGAAAATGATTCAAAAT
The DNA here is from genome assembly GCF_023897955.1 of Schistocerca gregaria. Classification (NCBI taxonomy): domain Eukaryota; kingdom Metazoa; phylum Arthropoda; class Insecta; order Orthoptera; family Acrididae; genus Schistocerca; species Schistocerca gregaria. Next base: position 2,411,265 of record NW_026061887.1, on the reverse strand, counting down.
CAGTAGCCAATAATCAATTAAATAAAAAAAGTCCATTTGCAGTGTATATGTACAAATTGAGAAAGCTCATTTTTCTTAGTAAAGCCACAAAGACAAGTTTTATGAAATTACACAAGTTTTTTTGTACTCAAGTTGATCAGATACACTAATTACATACAGCAGCAGCGTTTTTTCATCATAATGGTCCAGCTAGGCATTGGGGATATGGTATTCTTTGAGAAGGTACTCCACTATTTTCCATTTTTAGATCACCTACAATGCTCAAATATTTCAATATGTGTAAAGCCCTAAAAACCATTAACAATACCCTCTAACATAACCGAAGGCCAGATAGAAGGTCAACTGTTTCAGGAATTACAAGAAATGGAAAGAATAGAATCCCATTAGTTGTCAACTGCTGGACACTGCGGGTTCTAGATAGTTATTTCCATAGCGGTACAAAAATATTTTGCTCACTCCAGTAACTATTCTCTCTGGAAATGTCACTGGGTTACCTGTAGTGGTAGCGTGTTAAGTGTCAGAGAATGAAACTTAAAGAGAATAATAACAGCTAGAGAAAAATAACAACCTCTGACAGTTATTTCCATTGTCGCTCTAATTGCTTTATTTGTACTAACTGCCCAAACTAATGACGCAAGGGAACTCTAGTACATGTACAATGCCTTTAAGTTTGCTCCTATCAGCAACCACTCTGACATTAACTTTATTTAGTTTTTGTGCTGAAAGTAGTGAGAGCGCACAAAATAACTCATAGTTGTATTAATAGATGGCGCATAGTCTCTGTTATTTCCATGACATGTAGAACCTCTTCCAGATGACATATCCCTCTCTGTCATAGCCAGATCTCAGATTAATTGACGTGAAAGCATAGTATGATCTTCTGTAAACAGGTGGCGCAAAGCACTGTTATGTAAGTAACTGCTAGTATCAGATGAGCCCTTATCACAGTAACTGCTACTTCTCAATAACCAGTTATTTCTATCAGTTACGTTATTTTCTTGTCACCTCTAATGTACACCATTACGCCAGGAGATACTGATTTACTGTATACTGGGGAAAACATCTGCAGTAAAATTCATTTTTACAGCCTTATATACACTCCTGGAAATGGAAAAAAGAACACATTGACACCGATGTGTCAGACCAACCATACTTGCTCCGGACACGCCCCAACATCGTGCATCGTGCCTCCTGTGGTGTCGCGACAGGCGTGAATGGTGGGACGAGTGGAGACGTGTCGTCTTCAGCGATGAGAGTCGCTTTTGCCTTGGTGTCAATGATGGTCGTATGCGTGTTTGGCGCCGTGCAGGTGAGCGCCACAATCAGGACTGCATACGACCGAGGCACACAGGGCCAACACCCGGCATCATGGTGTGGGGAGCGATCTCTTACACTGGCTGTACACCTCTGGTGATCGTCGAGGGGACACTGAATAGTGCACGGTACATCCAAACCGTCAGCAAACCCATCGTTCTACCATTCATAGACCGGCAAGGGAACTTGCTGTTCCAACAGGACAAAACACGTCCGCATGTATCCCGTGCCACCCAATGTGCTCTAGAAGGTGTAAGTCAACTACCCTGGCCAGCAAGATCTCCGGATCTGTCCCCCATTGAGCATGTTTGGGACTGGATGAAGCGTCGTCTCACGCGGTTGCACGTCCAGCACGAACGCTGGTCCAACTGAGGTGCCAGATGGAAATGGCATGGCAAGCCGTTCCACAGGACTACATCCAGCATCTCTACGATTGTCTCCATGGGAGAATAGCAGCCTGCATTGATGTGAAAGGTGGATATACACTGTACTAGTGCCGACATTGTGCATGCTCTGTTGCCTGTGTCTATGTGCCTGTTTTTCTGTCAGTGTGATCATGTGATGTATCTGACCCCAGGAATGAGTCAATAAAGTTTCCCCTTCCTGGGACAATGAATTCATGGTGTTCTTATTTCAATTTCCAGGAGTGTATATATCAAGATAGACGACAAACAATGTCATATAGTTATTAGCCATATCAAGCGAGAACAAATTCCCTCTCGTTCATACCACTACACTTCATAACTGTATCAAGAAGAAGATTCCGTAAGCTAAACGGCAGCAGATGTCCAGGGCTGTTAAAATGACAATTTTTGCTATGCCTAGGTTGTATAACCTGAGTTGACAAGTAGCATAAATAATAGTTGAAGGAGACCAAAAGAGTGTTACAATACAGTACAAACATGGACAAAGACCACAGTATGGAGATAGCTACACATTGTATAAAAGTCTCATTCACAGTGATTATTAATTTTATAAAAATCGTTCATGCACTTGCAGCTTGTTTCATATTTCACTGTACACATATGGACCAAAAATTCACACAATTCAGAGCAATGATCAGTTAATGACTTCAGATTTCTAAAGTCAAGGCTATGTTTTTTACTTGTGGTGGCAGGCTGTTCTGTATCTTGGTTAAATGGTGCCATTGTTCATTGTTTGGACATGGAGTTTCCTATCTAATACAAAGTGTGTTGAAATGACGATAATGTAATAATAATCCTTTGAGTTATTTTCTCTTTGCCTTTTTATGTGTTTTTTCTGTGTTTCTTCGCTCTGTTTATATTTTGTCTTCATTGTTGTCCCATGGTTGTAATTGTAAATTGTGTGAAGTAACGAGTTGAAATTACTTATCCTAAATAACTGTTATTTTCTTAGCAACTGGTCATGGACCCAGGTGCCAGGTGTTGCAGTACAACAAATAAAGGTGGAAAAAATTAATCCAGTACCTAATTTAGAGTCATGGCTCAAGAAGAAGAGGAATACAAGGTACTGTTGTTTAATGGGAAGAACTTTAGCAACTGAAAATTTAGGACTGAAATACTTCTATATGAGCTGGAAGTGAGTTTTGTGTGAAAGAGATACATGGACATGGCTGAGACAGCTGAATAGTGTGCATGGAAGAAAACTCTTCTGGGAGAGATTGGCAAAACCGATAAGAAGTGTAAGTCTCAAGTAATCCAAAGAATTTCACAAAGTTGCTTGGAGTAGGCCTACACCAAAAATAAGAAATACATTAATTCAAACATTTGAGCTGAAAGGTTATGGCTTTTATTAAGAACGACCTTTAAACATTAATGCAAATGACAATAACTCTTGAAATTAATTTTTTGGAGTTTCGTAAGTTAATGGGTAATTTGAAGGATCGGATGATAATATTGGAGGAACTGATATAGTATGCGGTTTCTTACAAACAATTCCACCAGAATCATAAGTAGTTGTTACTGCTCTGAATACCTTCTCAAGTGAGGAATTGGAACCGAATTTCTTAAAGGGTAGATTACTAGACAAAGAAGCAAAACTTAGTAAATCTAAAGGTAACAACTGGACAGTAAATGAATTGCCATCGTCGACAGCATCTGACAGCAAGGTAAAAGGATGTATTCAGAGACAACCAAGTCTCAAGCTATGTATGATGCAGTTAAAGCTTTGTCTAAAAATAAGATTTTAGTTGATATTGTGGATGCTAGGAGTTGTCATTTTTTACTTTGTAATTCACTGTTGCTATATGAGTTCACATATTGTCATTTTGTTATATAGAGATAATGAGTGGAGGTTCGGACACTAGAAAATGGAGTGCCTAGTGGAGAAATCTATACATTTCTTATGTATTCTTCTATTACAGTTCAATAGGAATGACAGCTACGGAGGCAGTCAGAAACATTCACGCCACATGTGGGAGGGGGATAATTCCATGAGACAGATCATGGCAAGAATGCAGTTTTCTTGTTTTAAGAAGGATCATTTTGACATTAGTGATTCAGCACATTCAGGAAGACAGTCAAAGTTTCATAAAGATTGTTTAAACACATTAACCCACAATAATCAATGTCAGTAAACTCGAGAACTGGAAAATGTTATTAACTGTGATCATTCTACCATCGTGCGACATTTGCATGCAATGGAGAAGGTTGCAAAAAGGTACCACATGCTCTAAGCCGAAAACACATAAATCAGCAGGTGGATGTATGTGCTTTTCTCATTGTTAGTGATCAGTTTGCTTGAAAGCAACGTTGACCATTCCTAACTTGTATCGTTATAGCCTTATAGGTGACAAGAAATGGTGTCTTTATCCTAAGATCATAAGGAAAAGAAAAGAATGGTTGCCCCCAAACAAAGCAGCAACTCCCCATATAAAAGCCTGCATGCATCCATAATATTATGCATCTAGTTGAACAGTGATGGTGTGGTGTAGTACAGATTGCTTCCCTGAGATGTAACCATCACTGATGATATTTATTGTCAGTAACTGAGACATCTTATGGACGCAATTTGAGGACAACGACCAGGCAGACTGCGAAAAGTGATGCTACTCCACGATAACGCCCGCGCCCATTCTGCGAGACTGACCAAAAACTTTATACTAGAATTGGATTGGGAGGTCATTCTGCACTCACCTTATTCAACTGATCTTGCACCCTCAGTTTTTCCTGCTCCCTATCGAACAAACTTCAAGCTAAGCTTTGCCGGATGCAAAAGGTGCTCCTACCATGGCTCGACGAGTTCTTCACCTCAAAACCACTCGATGTCTACAGTCATGGAATCAAAAAGTTATTTCAGCATTGATAGACTGTTGTAAATAGTGAAGGAGAATATATTATGGATGAGTAGGGTGTGTATGTGTATCTGTTGTGTTTATCAAACGTACAGAAAAATGCAACAAACTTATGTAACAACCCAATATATGTGTTACAGACGTGGGAAACAATGCCATTATTGAGGAAAAATACAATGTTAGATTGCCACAAAAGCATAGAGGTATAGTTCTGCAAATTTAGCTAAATCTCTCCAAAAAATAAACAGAAATGAAAATAATTTTTCTTTCTCAGCTGTTACTGGAAGTTTTCCAGGTGGCAAAGTGGATTGGTTTCTAGATTTGAGGGTAACAGGATATTTAGTTAATTAATCTGTTCTTTGATGGATGTGAACAAACTGGTGAATCAAATAAGAATAAAGTTTGGAGAAATTTATGTTGAAAGCATAGTTTGTGGACTGGAATTTCAAATTAAAACTAAAAGGTGCTCTTCTAGTGTCAGGTTCACTAAATAATTAATTGTCAGTGCATAAACTATTATTGGCTGGATGATGCTTGTTTTTAAAAATTCAGCAGGTTCAATTCAAAAGGGTGATAGCTATAGCTGCTGCTCACAGAAATGATTCAATTGTGTATATACACACACTAACAAGGGGAGTGTGAGGGTTGGGAAATGATGTTAAGAGTGGGATGGCATGTGTTGGCAGCACTAACCCATAGAGTTACAATGCCCCAGCCATACGGCCAGATGGCTAGCCACTCACGAGAAAAACACTCCGAAACTTTCAGTCCTACAGTATATAATACCCATGTGTCAGCTCACTGAACTGTATGGCACAGTGGTCGATACAATATTGGTAACAATTCTTGCTTCGTATTTCCAAAGTATGTATTTGCTGAAAATCAGGAGATTTAAAAGTGACAACGGTCATGAGTATATTTGCAAAGTCATTTACGAAATGGAGTGGCGGAGCGACTAAATCATACTGTCATTGAGAAGTCTCATTGCACAATTCTTGGACGCGAAGTTTGAAAGCAATTTTAGTCAAAAGTTACTGGCAGATACTTTTATCATTAACCGTAGTTATACTTCAGTTTTAGATGCAGAAATTCTAGAAATGCTATCGGATGGAAGAAAGCCAAATTTAACAAATATGACTTTGGGTGTGTTGCATAGTGGCACATTCCCAGGAAAGTATTGAAAAGGAACTAGCCCATTAAAATGAAACTGTCTAATTAGCCACAGAATATAGTGCGCCAAGCAACACAAAGTTGTATTTGGGAGAGATGTAATTTTTGAAAAAGATAAGTTTCAATTTGAAGATGAAAGCAATTATGATTGGATCTTGAAGAAGACCATTCAAGTGAACAACGTAATTCAGAACATTCTTCAGTTTCCTCAAAGTTATTTCTGTTTTGAAGTCCTTGATTTTGTGCAAACTGTTGAAGGGAACTCAAGGCCCACAATGTCAGAAGAAGTGGAAGCCAGCAGAAACTTTGCGGAAAAGCAATAGAATAACAAGAAAATTATGTTTTTCAAGGATTATCCAGTGTTTCCCTTGAATGCAAAAACATTAGTGGGAAAACTTACCTCAGAAGTCTGAAGACGTTCAGGTTAGGCATCATGAAGAAGAAGTAGAAGAAGAATGGAAAAAAAGCAATAATGGAAAAACTGGGCTCTCAGTCATCTAATGGAACTTTGACTTATGCACCACTTACAGCAAATAAAAGTATCACTGACAGTAAGAGGATGTTCAAAGTAAAAATAGACATGTCTGGAAATATTGAAAGAGATATGACTATACTCCACTTGCTCAATTCACAACACTAAGAATGCTCCTTAGTGTGGTGAAGGAACATAATTCATTTATGGAACAAACAGATGTACAAAATTGATTCCTGCATTGAGACCTGGTGTAAAGATTAAGAAAAGTCTTGTATGCAAACTAAAAAAACACTTTTGACAGTTTTAGAAGGAAATCATGTTTCGACAACCCAAAATTGGCAGATGTCTCTATGTTGAAATCATTGATGATCATTATACTCAATTTGCTTCCATAAGTAGATAATATTCCAGCTGGATGTAATAGTAAAAAAAAAAGTCACCTACATTAAGAACTAGTTAAAATGTCGAATGTGAGAACTTGGAGAACCAAAATCATTCCTCAGAATAAATATGCAGAGCAACAGTGGCAAAATGTTTCTTTGTCACTATGTTCATCTTGAATACTTATTGAAAAGATTCAACATGGAAGACTGTAAGCACTGAGAACATCGATGGAAGTCAAATCCAGTGGAGATGCGTGTGGTCAAATGGATGAATTTAAACCAGATGGACAATTACTGTGTTTTTCAATGTATATAATGACAGCTATGACCAGACGAAGTGCATCACTTAACTATTTTAGTAGACAGAAAAATTAACCAACAGAATTAGAGTAGAAATTTTTGAAATGAATTCCTTGATATATTAAAGGAACACTTGATGTTGGCCTGTGTTACAAAAAGGAAATTTTAAATGCTATTACTGCTATGTTGATTCTGACTATGTTATGTTGTAGATCTTCTGTCTTCTTCACTTTCTTATAGTTTTTTGTTTGAAAATACTGTTTCTGGTGACAAGGAGACAGATGAGTTTCACTAGGAAATAGAAGCAGAATATCCAGCTTCGGCGACAGCTATGACAGACACCCCATGGCTTAAGCATCTTCTTGAAGAATCTGTCAATTACGGAAGTGGGAACATAGATGACTGAAGCATTTGGATGTGAAATCCGTTCTACACAAGAGCTATACAACAAAGGCCATCTGAATGTTCAATACATTAGCTCCGAGGAACAAATGGCCCATATTTTACCAAAAGTAGCTAAGAGTGCACGTTTCAATGGACTGTGTTAAAAGCTGGGGATAGTGAATTTTATGAGCAATTTAGGAAATTATTAAATTGATTGGGGGGGGGGGGGGGTGTTGAAGTAATGACAATTTAATAATTATACTTTTCTAACTTCCAGCATTCTGGAAGGCATTGTAATGCCTAAGGAATTTTGGAGTAAATTCTAGAGACCCTCGTTTTTCCACCGTCTTGAACACGCGTTATTTTAGAGATGAGTAGAACTGTGTCTACTGCACCACAGTTATGTGTGTGTGCAGGACGGACGTGTATGGGACGGATGATCGGCGTGGGCAGGTAGTCGCCTATAGTTACACATCCACCTCAAGGAATAAACGCGCCGTACTCCATGCGACATGAAACATTACTGTGTGAACATTTGAATGTTGTTGAAAGAAGAGAAGGGACAATTACGAATGTAAGAGAAAGAATCAATAAGTAAGGTCTAGAGAGTTGTCTTGTTAAACTTTGTGAGATTTGTAGACTGTATTTATGGAAAAATGAATGTGATAGTTTTCATACAACTAAAACATTTTTTGTAAGCTTGAAACCTTCCGGTCTGTCAGAAACTGTTGTGTGTGATGAAAATACAGTGAGATTGAGTTTTAAAATAACTCCGTACACTCAAGAATATTTTAAAGTATAAAAAATTTCCTCCATGTAGCATCCTATATTCAGAGAAGAAGACGTGCAGGACATCACAGCTGGCTATCCTGAAAAGATGATCGGCGAAGCAACTCCAAGTAAGTTTGATAGCCAAGAGGGAGTGTGAGTCTTGCACACCAGTACCACACTGACACCCTTAATCACCGGAAACCACCAGAGCATGTCAGAAAAAACAGTATGGTTTACCAAATTATGCAATAAATTGCAGAGAACTGTCAAAGTGGAAATATTAATTTGTTTTACTTCATTACTATGCAATAATTAATGCAGAGTAATGTTGGAGGCAGCCACTTCCAGATACGTTGGAAATGTGAGATGGTCTATGGACAGCTGATTCTAAGTGAGAAATGACAACCATGGCAGACAAAGCCCTGAATTCAAATTTGTGTCCTAAGCTAACCACAACCCCATGATGTGAAATGCATAAGAGAGAATAGCAATCAACAATCTGTGCAGATTTAAAAATCGCACTTGCTTTGTTTATGGTGGTTAAAGCTAACCTCTACGAAGCAACTTGAGACGGACACACACACATTAACAATTATTTTCCACATTATAGGTGACACAGGCAGATTCCAGGAGAAAAAAGAATGACAGAAAGAAAAATAAGGGTAAATAAAACAAACAATAATATCAAAAATTACATGTAAACGAATTAATTGAATAACAATAATAATCAAATTCTTTTGATCAGATTTATAAATTGAAAAAAAAGTTTCATTTGTCGTTTTTTGATCCAACAACCTTCTACATCATGTTTATATGATAACCATTGCGCTAGGCCCCAATACAGGTATGTAGCTGGTGCATTAGTTTGTATACTTTTTCTATAGGTTTAATAAACATAACAGAGACTTCAGCGTACAATAATATATCATCCTTCAGTGCTTACAATGGACAGCAAACATTGGGGAAATTTTCGATTCTGCGAAATGTAAATGGCATGGTTTCCTGGTGAAGAATTCATTGAGTCATCTTCAGAACACTTTCTTAATCCGAAAGGGAAGTTCCATGAAAGTTATTTGATAGAGAGTGGAAAAGGCTCAAATCTGAGGCACAAGATCAGGTGAATAAGGTGGGTGTGACATGACTTCCCAACCCAACTTTTGCTAGACTGACAAAAAAATACTGTACGGAATGCAGGCAGGCTCTTTCATGGATCAGTATTGCTTCACTTGGACTTCCTGGTTGCTGTTCTTAGACTGTATAAGCAAGACATCTTTTCTGTTGACAGAAAATGTCAGCAATGACCGTTACATCTTGCGGAAGCAATTCATAATACACCCCACCATCGTCGTTCCACTAGATGCATAACATTATCTTTTGTGAAAGCATGCAGATTTTTCTATGGGATGTTGCTCCTTTGTTTGGCCCCAACCAATCCTTTCTTTTCCTTATGTTAGAATACAGACACAATTGTTCATAACCAGGATAGTGCTGCACTAGTGTCAATCTAGTCAAGGGAAAGGGAAATTTTTTCGAAATTCAATGAAGGCGCTGTTGGGGGATGAAATCTGGGGCCGCTGGCAGAGTGCCATAACGGACGACAGCCAGCAGGCCAGGCAAGTTAACATGGCACCTGCCGGCGCAGAGCTGCGACAGCGGTATTGCATGCACGATTTGTTTTGAGTGGAGCAACAACAAGGTAGGAAACTGCAGCGTTGCTCTTAGTTAGTGGATATATGAGGTGGGGCACTAGGCCAGAGCCAGGAGAGGATATTTGTAAATGGCTGACCTGTAGGAATTTATCCCTACAATTGTTCCTGTCTCTCTCTGACACTATGTCAGAAGCAAGGGAGAAATCAATATAAATAGACGGGCAAGTTTAGCTTGACAGGGTCTGCCAGGTCAGTGGAACGTCTGGACAGACCTGTGCTGCTCTATGCTTATAGTGGCCAGTCTGGCAGCAATATTATAAGCATTCTGTATAAATTTGTACTTTGTTTCTATGTTGTTGCTCGGGCTATATTCTGCATCGGGGGACACAACGCCAGGGGAGGGTGGAATGGCATCCTTCCACTTGGAAATAGCATAGTCTGCCTGAAAAACGGCAGTGAGAGAGGTCTGCAGCAGGTCCAGGAGGGACTCAGTTCCACTCTAGTGTAGTTGCCAAGTTTGCTTCCCACCTGGCAAACTGGGTCCGGGCGAGGCGTACCCTAAGGGTAGCAGAGCAGCGCTACGACAGCGCCAGAGATGGCAGTGGGTGTTGCCATCCGGCAAGCACCATTAGCGGAAAATTTCAGCACAGAATCCAGGTGCGCGTGGGTTTGAGTCAGGTCACTAGTTGGGAGCAGCGGTGGCCTGAGGGCCACGGGTCACCAGTACATCCACCTTCATCCCTTGGTCAGACAGAGCAGGCCTAATGGGGCAGAGAAAGTCACAAAGCGCTATGCATCGCTGGGTGGTGACCGGGAGAGCGGCGGCCAAGTTCCGTTGGCAGGCAGCCTTGATAACAACAGCAGTGGCATCGGCATACCAGGAGTCTGCTGAGCCCGGCTGGACTTGCAGGACATCGGGCGGGCAGCACGCTGACCACTACGCTTCAACCATCAAATACTGTAAATTAGCTGAATAAGCAATGTTACTGAATACCGCTTTATCACTCTGCACTGTCTCTCAAAATTCTTGAACTTGCTCGGCCTCCTGACGAAATACGGTGTGGTGGGTCCCAGCTTCAGGTCTGCCATGTGGAGTCCCGGTTTGACCCCTAACCCTGCAACAATTGTAATGTTCAGTATTTCATGAGCCACTTGATGATGAGCAAATAGAGATAGATATGGCCACCAAACTGATTTTTGCGATTTTCACTTCGGACATGCGGTACTCATACACCTCATTTTGTAACCTTTCTGTTTCATGCAAAATTTGCACAGTGGTGGAATGCAACATGCAAAACGAAAATGCTATTAACTTGTGTGTGAACCTTATACGTGTCAAAGTGTATGAAAAAGCTGATAGTTATACATATGTTACATAATTGGGCATAAAGTGTTTGACACACAATAAATAAAGGTTTTAAAGTTTGATAATTTAATGTTTTTTTTCAATTGGGATTAACAAAAAGATAGTTGTGTTCTCAGTGGAAAGTGAAAAGCTACTGTATCACATATATACCTAGTATATGACAAAGTAGTTGAGAGGAAAAGTAACAAATTAAAGGAAACTTTCTGTATTCTCAGTACTACTTCATGATTTCAAAATGAGTGGTGCACAACTCTATTGATAAGAACAAACTGGATAACAACATTTCCATGTGTACAGCAAATGAGGTCTTAATGAACAGTCTGTAGTTAATCTTAAGTTTGTATCAGAGAAAGCACATTATTAAATGTTAATATAACATAGATGGAAGGTATGACTCAGTGAAAGACACAGTAAGAGTGACAGAATGGAAAGTAGTAGGAAACCCATGTATCAAGTAAAACTTAAATATGCTATATAGACACTTTTGACACAGAAAGAGATATAGTTTTCAATTTTTAAGTTCAGTGAACCCCATTTTATGTATGGAAGTGAGGGGGACATAGACGGACCCCATAGGAGGGATGGTGTTACCTGGGGACAGGTGGATACATACAGGAAATTACCTATACTATTTTTGTATGGAGGTATAAAAGAAGGGACAATATCATCTCAAAAATAATATATGTACACAGTGTCTGTCCTAAAATTGAGTTGTAAATGTTGGTGCTACAAATATTTTAAGCTGCAATGTGATGTTGTGTCACAATAATGACATAGTCTCCTAAATAGTCAAAAGTAAAGAGACTTAGCTGGAAAATGACAAGTCAACCTGTACAGAGACACCATTTAATATTTGTCACAAATCAGATTTGAAGTAACGTAGTGCAGTATAGAGCCCAGAATCAGCATGTGACTCCCTATGGTAAAGAACAGTTAAACTATTTCCACCAAAACATGGTTATAAACTATGTCCTTACGAATTAATTACATACTATTACACTTAACTGGAAATGTTATAAGTGTGATCAAACTTAACAACAACTTGAAATTGCATGTATTATCTCTCACGCCGAGGAACGACATTCGTAATTGTTATAAACATATTTTTAGTAATCAGTAAGTGTGGGCCAACCAACCGTGTGTGCCCTTTGTCGTGTATGTATAGATTTGTGAAAAGTGGAGTTAACTAATTAAGATCAGCAAGGCACAGCAGTGTTTGTGCTATCTGTCTCGCGTGTGTCTGTGGGTTGAAGTCATGGCTTGGCAGTGTCTTTGAACTCGAGGAGAAAATGGACACTGGCGACAATGATCCAGAAACTTTTCTGTCACAGCAAGATTGAATGAGAGCTCCTGTTATGAGCCTGGCCACACCTACATACATATTCCACCAGCAGCTGTAGTGTGCATGTACCCTGTACCACTACTAGTCATTCCCTTTCCTCTTCCACTCGCATAAAGAGTGAGGTAGAAATGAATATCTATATGCGTCTGTGTAAGCCCCAGTATCTTATAGCTTATCTTTATAATTCATATGCAAAATGTATGCTGCTGGCAGTAGAATCATTCTGCATTCGGCTTTAGATGCCAGTTCTCTAAATTTCTCTATACAGTGTTCCTCAAAAAGAATATTGCTTTCTCTCCAGGGATTCCCATACGAGTTCCCAAAGCATCTATGTACAACTTACATGTCATTTGAAAATACCGTTAACACATCCTTCTCTCTCTCTCTCTCTCTCTCTCTCTCTCTCTCTCTCTCACTCACTCACTCACTCACTCACTCACACACACACACACACACACACACACACACACACACACACACACACACACACACACACACACACAACCATAAATGTTGTCTAAATCATCTTGTATCACAGCATCATCTGCAAACAACCGCACATTATTCCCCACCCTGCTTGCCAAATCATTATGTTTACAGAAAACACTTCCCTAGGGGCATTCCTGACAATACCATTGTTTCCGTTGAACACTCGTCTCATTAGAGGAGTTTGTTAAGAGTGGTTACATTACTTTATCATGAGTCTGAGTAGATATGTGCTTTCTTACGGTCCTCAATCATCTGCAAACAGAAATAAAATTACATGGCCAGAAGTATTGGAACTGCACAGCAGCTCCACTGCATCAAGAAAGTACAAAGTGCAGCAGCAAATTTAAAGATCTATTCACAGCAAATGAGAGACAAGTGTGTTACTATGGAACGGTGGGTTTCCTACGGATTTCCATGAATACTACTACAGGTTGTTGAATGGAGATGTGGATCGTGTGCTGCCTAAACCAGACATAAGTACAGAGAGATGACAAACCAAAGATTCTGTGTGAGAGCTCCCACAGTTGTTTCTATAGGTATTTTGAAGCAATAAATTGCAACGGGCACCAGTATATTTGATTTACCTGTTGCACCAATCTGAAAAATCCAATAAATATTTCTCACTGTGGAACAATGAATGGTAAATGGTTATCAATCTCATACCCTAATATTTGTGTTTTGGAACAGATGAGACAGTATGCCATGCACTTGTGACCACCCACTTTCTGGGAGGGCATGGTGAAAGCATCATTAAGAATGGGAGGTTAAACCCTAGTATACCTTTCTGTTTACATAATTAGGCATTCACAGTTTTCCTGTCGATGGCATGGAATAAACTGCAAGTTCCTCTTTTTCAGTTTGCAAAAGCCACAAGATTTTACATACCACTTAAAATTTTGAAAATGGTGCCTTAACATGATAACGAGTCACTCCCTAAACGAATGTGATAATTAACGTACCCTAAATATGAGTGTAAATTTATTTACCACAACAGGGCTTATTTATTGCGTCCGAGTGTTACTTAGGAGTAACAATTGTTTCTACACAATCAGAACAAGATTATGAAATTTTTAGATATGTTTTTCAGATTTACTTGCCCCTTAAGGTTTTAGGGAGAAATAAAGCTTTCAACAGCTTCTCTGTTATTGACAGGACCTGCCTGTTGAACCGCACACTGTCATCCTCTGTATGTAAAAAACTGTCACAGTGTTACTGGCAGAGCTAACTCTCTTAACTGAGTATGGAAGAAGCTCCCAAATGCTCAAGCTATCTGTGCACCCTCATGTGGGAATAGGAGAAAATTATCCCATAATGCTGTCACAAAAGAAATTTTGATTATTGGAAAATTCTGTTCTAATGTAGTGTATAACCACTCAGATACAACCATTTCAGTGTTGTGTATTTGATAACAGCACTTGCCACCATTATCTTTCTTCCCAATTCCAAATTTTATGGACAAAAACGTTGCAAGAGTTTGTTTTACATCTTGAGGTTGCTTCCTGACTACCACATCAAATTAATAAACACTGCCAGAGATGAAATAAGTTATATGTGAGATATCCTGAGGGAGATGAATTAAAATACCTATACATGTCAAACATATTTTTATTTCTTTCTGGATGAAGGCATAGCCGCTTACACTATAATTCAACAACATTGTTAACATCCACTTTCCGCAGCAGGCAATAAAGATATAAAAATAGATGATGTATATAAATCAAGAATCTGCTTTTATAAGAGATCAGTAACAAAATAATGGTAAGTGGCCATAAAAGTGTAAATCAGCATCAACATATTACAATGACTTACAAAAAACACTGCGAGTGACAGTAGGGGATAACTTTAATAATGTATTTCAGGATAGTTAGTAATATTCTTTAATGTTCAGAACATACTAACAGTGAAACATCAAACTAAACTTAAATAACATATTAAACACAAACAACTTTCTTTTTTTTACAATTATAGCTTTGAAAACTAAATTACAAACAAGTGTTAGGCAATGCTATACATAAATTCGAGATAAAAATGGCAATAGTGACAAGGATTCAGATGAGGCATTAAAGAAATGATACACTGGTGTATTTAACATCCAAATGAATACAGAATTCCATCAAATGAACAATTCAATCATATCATTTAATTTTACTTTATTGTTGCAGCAACATATGTGGACACGAAAAATTTATTGAATAAAGCAGAAATTTGTATTAAGCAGTCTTGCTTCAGGTGGTAATGCAGTCATCATTGCACTGATTAACAATCAACTCATCTAACAGAATAAATAAATAATTACAAATTTACTGTCCAGTGAATAGACTATTATAAGTGTTGTTCATGTCATCAATGTCGTTATCATCGCCATTAATACTGTTCACTGTGCTGTGTGTTATTTATGTAATGTTATAAATTAACTGGGTCAAAGAGCACTTCATGACACATTCGATGCTGTAGAATTAAATACTCTGAAACCCCTGATGGATGTTCTCAAAAAGAAGTACATGCCACATATGCACAGCCTTTATTGCTACTACTTTAGAGGCAGTCTTGGATAAGGTAGTGGTAAGCTGTCAAGTTACAGTTCACAGTGCCGCAAACGTATGTCGGCTACCCATGTCTTGTGTTGCATAAGAAGGGCTTTGATGCACATACAGATTCATATCCATATAAAATTTGAGAACTGTTGTTCATGGGTGGAGTGAGGATGGGTCTGTGTAGGACCAATTTTCTCTTGGAAAGGAAACTGAAGCCTCTTCACAAGTGTCATGTTACCCACTGCACCTGCAAAGGGAGGTACAAAGAACAGGGTGTGGTAGACAGTGTGATAGCAGTACAGATTAATCCAGGAGTCTAAGAAATATGGAATGTCCAGTACAGCTAGGAACAGATCGTAATCCTGGTGGCTGCACACCTATCAAGAGAAATTCTTGCACCCCAGAGATGGTCATCCACTCAAGAATGTTTTCATCTCCACACCAGTCCCATTGTAGCACTAGTCCCATCGTCAAATCAGCCCCATCGTAGCACTAGTTATGCTGTTACATCCAGAAACATCATAGAAATGACGTTTCTGATTATCACAGAATGTCATTAGCTCTGATAGTATTGTTAACATGCGAATACAGAGCTCATTTGTTTTACACAAAAGTAGTATTGTTTTGACTTCTCCCATATGATGCATACAAATATAAAGTAACCAAGCAAAACTGAAGCTAACACAGCTAACATTTACAGCATTAAGTATCAGGTACCAGCAAGGCATCTTTACACTTAAAAATGCATGCAGAAATCAGTGTACAGTAAGAAAGGAAAGAATGTCTTTAAGCATTAATCTGAATGTTACTAAGTTTACATTTAATTTTGTATATTTTAAGATAATTGTGCATAAACTATTTTAATTATTATCATAAATTATAACTGTCTGTTTGGAATTGTGTTGACCCAAACTTAAGTTTCCTAGCGAACAATAAACATTTACATACATAATGTATAAACAGGTTACTATATAACATGAATAAAAGTACTTACGTAACTAGAAACATTCTAGATTAAGGAATAATCATTATGTCAACGTGACAAATTACTATCAAGCAGTTACAACTTTTACAAGCAGCGCAATGGCAGATTTCTATAGTGATGTTTGCTACATACAGAATGTAAACATCAAAGGTAATTATAAGTTTAAGGTAGAAGATCAATTTTCAACATTTGGTAAATACAACTTCAGTTATAGCTGAGCAGTCTAAATATGCACATAGTGCAAACTTCACATCATCCTCTGTAAGTCATTCATTTTACATTATTGTTTGCACAACATACTTATATGTAGCATCTCTGTCCCAAATAATCCCACCACAAACCTCATAGTTTGGGCAATTACATAATATCAGACTGAATAACAATATTTTTGGCTTATACAGAACAAAGCAGTTATCTCACAAACAGCTGTATTCACATGATCTGAGTAAATATCAGTTTTGTCCGACACATGTTTCAAGATAAACAAAACAACAGCCAGTATTTTCTACAATGGAATAAAACTGCACCATAATTTTTTTGAATGCATTAAAACCCTAATATTAAAAAAAATGAAGCATACCTCTCAAATAGTTAATACTAAAAAGTCCATGATTATTTATGTAACATCAAGCAGGCATTGAAAAAATTATTATTATTTAACTAGAAATAATGTGAAATTCTGCACCCAGTGTCTGTGATGGATAATTTCCATCCTTCATCCAATTTTGTCATCTTAACTTTGTGGTGAGCTGATGACTCTGCTTTTTCAAATGGGCTAAAGAGACAACACAAAGAATACAAGGGGATGCTAAAAGTATTGTCAAGGTACTTGAAACAGCTGAAAGGCAGTGCACAAACTACAAATATTCGCTCACCCAGTGTGTAGTTATGCGACACAAACTGTATTTTTTTTTTTACATAAATTGTACACTTGTTTGGCAATGTGTATAAAAAATTGTACAAAACACTTCAAAATTAACAGCAGATCATCATCATCTACAACTGTAAAAGATGTTATTGCTGTATGTATGGATTAGTTAATTAAAAAACTGTTTCCTCTTTCAATTAACATGACATATGTAATATTTCATAAATATTCTATGGTTGAATAAAGTAACTTACTAATATTTTCTGCACAATTTCGACTTTAAGCCCATAGATGCACACTAAATGCGGCAACATAACATAGTACATAAAACCAAAACCATTGGGCTGGGTCTCTAAAACTGAGGAGTACACAGTACTGATTGTGACAATTGCATCAGATTTTATCTTGGCCTGACTGGCAGCAACTTCAAGATATAATAAGTACAAGGATGCTTTTAGACTGAAAACATTTAAGTACATCTGCAACTGCCACTCACATGGCTCAATATAGATACAGCATTTCAAACACTAAAGATAATCTACAAACAAAATATACAACTAACTTATGGAGGAAAATGGGTATCTTAAAATAACTAGAAATATGCATTCACACCTTCAATTCATCTCAGCAAATTCTAAATGAGCAACTACAGCTGGCTAACAAACAATCCTGAAAATGTTCATTGCACTTTTCACACAAATTAAACATGATTGGTCTGTGTTAGGACTCTGAACAAGGGTATCCTTATTCCACTAGCTGCCCAACTTAACATCCATTGAAGAATATTGTCAGGGACCAAAATCAAAACACATGCCATTGCTTCTCGAGAGTAGCCTGATAAATCTTCTTGTTAATTTCTCCTATGACATGCTACAATTAGAGTTCCTCACTTGTAAGAAGTGCACTTTTCTGGACAAAGCATTTTTCTGTTATTTAGATTTGTATCGTCCACACATTCTTTACTTAACATACAGTAGATGAGATGTTTCCTTGTTGAGAAATGAGTGATATCATTGGTCAGTGGATAGACTTTTCACTGTAAGCAAAATCATTACATGTGAAGTACTTGTCAAAGGCTGCAACTGATGAAAAATACTGTGAAGTGTGTGCACAACACAGTGGATTGTTTAGAATAAGTGCATTGTCTATAATTCTTAACTCTTCGTGTGTCATGCTGAAAATGCTTAAGGACCAAAGAAAGCCTAAATGATACCGACAAAACAAATCGAGGGTATGTAAGTATTTCATTTTATATTTTATCAAATACACGTATATTAGCACATTGTTGCAATTACTTAAAAAAAAGTAAGTAAATAAAATAAAAACCTGTAGACAGACATAATAGCTTGAGACTGGTAATGGCATTTAAATAAATACTTTTAGAAGTACTCATGGTTGGTTGCATTCTTAATCAACATTTGTTCACAGCTGATGAGTTCAGAAAGATCCAGAATGGATAATAGACCATTAAAATTATATGCTAAGCTGACAACAGCCAATGATTCAACATTACATATTTATAAAAGCATTTCAACCCTCAGAGAAATTTTGAAGTGAAATTATCTATAAAACATGATAAACTGAACTGTACATTTAACTATGTGGGCCCGAATAGTATGGAAACAAATGTGTACCCAGTAACTCAGATCCATAAGGGAATGCATCACATATCCTGTGACTATCTACATACTGCAAATAATAATGGTGTACTGGCATTTTTCCATATTATAAAAAGTTTTTACATCTATTTATCATGTTTTATGTTATTAAATTACAGGAAAATTGAAAATAACTCTGTGGGCAGCTACTGACAGGTTATGTATACAGAGATGCATGCTGAACTGATTACAAAAAATGCAATATTAAATACTTGTTATTGTATGCAGGCCTGCAAGGGACTGCAAGTGCTTTATGTGGATCAAATCAGTTTCATATAAGCATCATTTCATTATACTGGAAGAAAAAAACATCGGGACAGTGGAAGGTTTATAAAACTAAACGAAACAAACCAGGACCAGAAATGAGAAAAATCAGTAAAAAGTAGTAAATAGTGTTATGATGATGAAACTTTCCAAATTATTACTAATGTTAACAGTTTAATTCCATTACCCACAGACATTCTTGAATTCATTCACAAATTACTGTAACTATTGTCACTGATAAGCTTATTAAGCAAACGACTTCATTGACATGAACGTTCATAAATATCCTGAAGCTTATTAGCAAGAAAAACAGATATAAAAGACTGAAGGTGACACTGTCAAAAGGGTGCAACAGTAAAGAACTGACTTATTTGTAACTACAGATTCTTTAATTTTTTGTATTTTCATTAAATACGCCACCAGCTTGTTCCCCTATCCAGGTGTTTTGCTATTTCATACTTCAAATATCTGTATCTGTGCTTACAAACATATCAATTCTTTACCATTGGATCGTTTTGACAACTTCACTTTCAGTTCTTTATATCAATTTTTCCCATGGATAATAAGTTTCAGGGCTACTCAAAATTCATGCAGGTTCAAGATCCGTGCCAACATAGTTGAGGGCAAAAGCTAGTGGATATTAAGAGAAGAATTGGAATGCCCAAGCCTTCAGAAATAAGAGTAAATTATTTACAGACAGACACCTTAGTATACAAAGAAGAAGGACAGTGACTTGGATCATTTTAAATTATAGTTGCCAGGAGTGGACTTTGTAGAAACAGGAAAAAATATACAGAAGCATTAGGAATGTGAAGTTGCAGAAAATCTGCTACAACATCCTGGGCCGGAAGAAGATATTTTTCCCATTTGGTTGCAGTTGCTGCTCACTGTTAACCCATTGTGATACAGATTTTCTGGACACACAACTTGGTGTTTTTTCAGGCTTTTCACTTTAAATGTGTTTTTGTGAAACTTTTACATTTAATTACGTCTCTAATAGTTTTACGTCTCTATATCAGGCTGATTTTCTTTCAGCCCAAGATGTTCATAAACACTGCCCGGCTAAGAAATTGAAATTCGCAGAAATAAAAGAAATGCCATGGGTTCAGTCGGTATGTGATGTTACTTTAGTGATTACAAAATTGAGTCAGATTTACAAAGAACTTGGCAGTATGAGCTCACTTATCAATATGACATGCACCCAATTGCCCTTCTTGCATACACTTGTTTGTTTGGGAGGGTGTCATAAGGCCACTAGATTCCTTCCTCGGGCAAGCTGGCCTCAAACTGTTGTAATGGTCCACAATATTCTGGATACTGACACTGGGGCAGAGTTTACGTCCAAGCTCGTGCCACATATGCTCTGCAGGGAACATATCTAAGGATTTTGCTGACTATGGGAGCAGCTAATACCATGCATACAATTGATACATACACATGCCACTATGTGGATGAGCACTGTTGTGTTGGAAATAACATCACGATACTGTCATACAAGATGTAACACGAGGATTATCGACATCTGAAAGATTGTTGTTCCGTCACAGTTCCCTCAATCACTATCAACTGCAACCTACAATCATAACCATTTGCTGGCCATACTGTGCCTTTCCAAAACACTGGAAGAATGGAATGTCCCCCAAGCTGCCGCCACACGTGCTGACAGTGGTCATCGGGGATAGTGCAGAACCGTGATTCAACACTGAACACAATGTGACACCTCTCATCAGTAGTCTACCCGATGGTGCTCACACCTCTTGTATACCCTCCACCATCAACACTAGTGGCCTTTCTACTTTCGCTGAGAACCGCTGCTGTAATTGTGTACATGCCCGCTAATAGTTTGTACTTGTACAAAGTTACACTGTTATGGGTGCTTTATTTCCTTTTTCCAGACACTGCATATGAGGTGTGATCAAAAAGTTACAGGAATTTAATTCTGTCGGCTGTATACATTTTTGTTCTTTTCTTATTAGTACACGTGTTCCTGATGTACCGTACATATATTTACATCTATTTTCAGTATTTAGTTCATTGTTGACAGTGGAAAAGGAGGTTTTTGTTTTTGAGTGCTCAGAGAATTTTTACTTTCAAAAAAGATGGATCAAAGATTCTCCATTAAATTTTGTTTAAAAATGGAACAAAGTGCAGTATCGCATTGGAAACATCGAGTGTGGCTTTTGGCGACTCTACTACGAGTACAAGACTTTACAAGTGGTACAAATGTTTCAAAGATGGTTGAGAAGATGTTGAAAATGACTACTGCAATTACTGACGACAATGTGGTAGGAGCGAAGTAAATTGTGGTAACCACAACCATCAGCAGGAATGGCTGGGGTTGCGGATCGGAGCCGCCAGGCAGGGAAGACACCAGCGGTGGAGCACGCACCACAAGGTAAACACAGGACAAGTCGGACGACAGACCAATGACACCTGACAACAACCAACCGCTACCGACTATAGGCGACACAAGGAGGAAGAGATAAACAACAGAGGCTTGTGGAAACCAAACACCAAACGTAAATCCACTCAGAACCAGAGCCAGGCTATTGTCAACAACGAGCAACGACCAGAATGCACTACCACCGAGATAGAAACAAAACCCAGAGCGAGTACCAGACTGGCTGGACTAGGGCAGAGCGGGTCCCTATTACGAAACCGGAGAGAGCAGCTATTGGCCACTGTCTGCACGTGGCTTTCACTGTGACATAGATTAAGGCTTCCTGAATGAAAATGAGGAGAGATTTAATTAGGTGAAAAATGAATTAGTTACTTAAATTGTATCCTTTATTTCTCATCAACTGAGTTTGCACATGTTCCCCATGTGCTAAATATAATGCATAAATATGAATTATGTTCACTGGAAGCTCAGATGTAACTAAAGAAGATCTACGTAGTTAGTGTGTGTGTGTGTGTGTGTGTGTGTGTGTGTGTGTGTGTGTGTGTGTGTGTGTGTGTGAAGTTTGATTTCAACTTGCAATGGTACAGAATATAAAATACAATGGCCAGGTTGCCCTGCCTTACCACACAGACATAGGACACTCATTTACAGAAGGAAATGGCTTTCACTCAAATCATTTTTCAATGTCGGCCACTGTGGAAGACATGTTCTACAACAAACACATTGTTAATGATATGCAGAAAAACCTGCATATTCATTCCAGTGGCAGGAAAATGTATCTCCTGGAGCGGATAGATATACATTTATAAATGAAAAATAACAAAATGTATACCACCAGAAAAAGAATGGTTTACCAGTCACACCTGATTCTACTGACTCTTTTAGACCTTTTGTAAAGTTACAGAATTTTTAATACTGCAGTTTACCACAATAGCATTGTCTGTGTTTTCACGTCGACTAAAGATCTTATTCTTTGCCAAACCCACAACGCTTCTCAACTCTCAACTGCTTCAATCCTGTATATGAACATGAGGAATTAGAGCACAGCAGAAAGGCCTTTTGAAGTACATTACTTGACACACATTTCCTCAGACAGGTCCGATAATAATTTAAGTTAAATAGTGACAACAGTTGGAGACTGTGGCTGAAATTCACTACATTCTAGTTCAATCCCAAGGAAACATGTACGCCAGGTTAGTGCTGTTTCCTCTAAATACACGAGCTACAACAAAATACTTTGTCGATGACTAATATTCAGTGTTTTATCAAGAATGAAAACACATGATACGTGAAGGATAGAAAATACTGCGAAGCTACTCACACCACGCGCATTAAATCACCTCCTACTCCTCCTTTCACAAGGTACACTTCAGGAGACAAGCACACATTTACACAACATAGGCCAGAATCAACACAAAAACACACACAAAAACACACACATTTACATTAAGCGATAAAATCCCCCTGCCCGAATAAAATGCAAAACTAAGTCCGCTATGGAACAGTCATAAGTTAAAAGCGCAGAGAGCATTTCAGCCATCGCAAAAGTCTGCCTGAGCACACTTAAAAGGGCGCACTCCAACAGAATATGGACCACTGTCAAGGAAGCCCCACAACGACAAAGAGGTGGATCCTCACGACACAGGAAATAACTATGCATCAGTCAGGTGTGGCCAATGCGGAGATGACAAAGGATGACTGAGTCCCTGCGGTGGCACGCATGGATGACCAGCACACAGTCATCGTCTCCTTGTTATGACGGAGTTTGTTTGGCATGGGCAGGTTGCGCCAATCACTGTCCCATAAATCTAAAACTTTTTGGCGTAATAGTGCGCGCAAATCAATCTCCGGGAGGCTAATCTCCAGAGATGCTTTACTGGTGGCCTCTTTCGCCAGGCAGTCAACAGTTTCATTGCAAGCTATCCCAACATAGCCTGGGTTCCAAACAAAGACAACAGATCCGCCGCAACGGGCAAGATTATGCAGGGACAACTGGATAGCCATCACCAGACGAGAATGAGGGAAACACTTGTCGAGAGCTGGTAAACCGCTCAGGTAATAGCCACAGATAATGAAGGACTCACCTGAGCAGGAGCGGAGATACTCTAGAGCTCGAAAGATGGTGACCACGTCAGCAGTGTAAAAGCTGCAGCCAGCCGGAAATGAAAGATGTTCACAATGGTCCCCTAGAGTTAGGGCATAACCGACACGACCAGCAACCATCGAACCGACAGTGTAGACAATGCCAGAGCCGTGATACGTGGCTAAGATGGAATAAAAGTGGTGGCGCAAGACCTCCGGAGGGACTGAGTCCTTCGGGCACTGTGCCAATTACAGCCGAAGGCAAGGGCGAGGCACACACCAAGGCAGCATACACTATGTGGTATAATTAGTACACAGACACAATCAATACATTTCTTTTATGGAGTTTGTTTGTTGGAATGGTTACTACAAAGCAAAAATCATTGCATTTCATTCATTACCCTATGTATGGTTACTACAATCGTTACATTTCATCCATTACCTGATGTGACATATTTCTGAGGGAAGCTACATAAAGCTCCTCCCTCATTTCGTTTGTTTGTTGGAATGGTTCCTAAAAACCCAGAATCATGGCATTTCATCTATCACCCTATGTGAAATATTTCTGAGAAAAGCTACAGAAAGGTCCTCCCTCATTTGCGTTTGTTTTTTGGTATGGTTACTACAAAGCCAGAACCATCGCATTTCATCTATAACCCTATGTGATGTATTTCAGAGAGAAGGTGCAGAAGGCTCCTCCCTCACTTTCATCTGATCGTTGGTATGATTAGTACACTACCCTACGTGAAGTATTTCTGAGAGAAGGTGCAGAAAGCTCCTCCATCACTTTCATCTGATTGTTGGTATGATTAGTACACAGACACAATCATTACATTTCATCCATTACCTGATGTGATTTATTTCTGAGGGAAGCTGCAGAAAGCTAATCCCTCAATTGGATCCCATTGTTGGTATGATTAGTACAGAGACAAAATCATTACATTTCTTTTATGGACTTTGTTTGTTGGTAGGGTTACTAGAAAGCCAGAATCATCGCATTTCATCTATTACCCTATGTGAAGTATTTCTGAGGAGAGCTACAGAAAGCTCCTCCCACATTTGCATTTGTTTGTTGGTATGGTTACCACAAAACCAGAATCATTGCATTTCATCTATTACCCTATGTAATGTATTTCATGGAAAAGCTGCAGAAAGCTCTTCCCTCACTTGCATCTGTTTATGGTATGATTAGTACACAAACACAAACACTACATTTAATCCATTACCGGATGTGAAGTATTTCTGAGGGAAGCTGCAGAAAGCTCTTCCCTCACTTACATCTGTTTGTTGTTATTTTCAGTACACAGACACAATCACTGCATTTCATCCATTACCTGATGTGAAGTATTTCTGAGGGGGGCTACAGGAAGCTCCTACCTCAGTTGTGTTTGTTTGTTGGTATTATTACTACAAATCCAGGATCATCGCATTTCATCTGTTACCCTTTGTGATGTATTTCTGAGAAAAGCTACAGAAGGCTCAAGCGTCACTTGCGTTTGTTTGTTGGTATGGTTACTACAAAGCCAGAATCATTGCATATAATCCATTACCCTATGTGATGTATTTCAGCCAATGAAAGCTCCTTAATCACTTGCCTCTGTTTGTTGGAATGATTAGTACACAGACACAATCAGTACATTTCACCCATTGCCTGATGTGAAATATTTCAAAGGGAAGCTATGGAAAGCTCCTCCATGATTTGCGTTTGTTTGTTGGTGGGGTTACTACGATGCCGGAATCAACGCATTTCATCTATTACCCTATGTGATTTATTTCTGAGAATAGCTAGAGAAACCTCCTGCATTATATGTGTTTGTTTGTTGCTATGGTTACTACAAAGCCAGAATCATTGCATTTCAACCATTGCGATATGTAGTGTATTTCAGCGAGGAGCAGCAGAAAGCTCCTCCCTCACTTGCATCTGTTTGTTGATATTCTTACTACAAAACCAGAATCATTGTATTTCATTTATTACTCTATGTGATGTATTTCAGGGAGGAGTAGCAGAAAGCTCTTCCCTCACTTGCATCTGTTTGTTGCTATTATTAGTACACATACACAAACATTAAATTTCATTTACTAGATGATGTGAAGTATTTCTCAGGGATGCTCTGGAAGCAGCTCCCTTATTTGCATTTGTTTGTTGGTATGGTTACTACAAAGCCAGAATTATACCATTTCATTTATTACCCAATGTGATGTATTTCAGAGAGAACTTGCAGAAAGCTCCTCCTTCACTTGCATCTGTTTGTTGTATGATTAGTACACAGATACAAACAATACATTTCATTTATTACACGATGTGAATTATTTCTGAGGTATGCTACAGAAATCTCCTCACTAATTTGCATTTGTTTGTTGGTATGGTTACTACAAAGCCAGAATCATCGCACTTCATTTATTAACCCATGTGAAGTATTTCTGAGAAGAGCTACAGAAAGCTCCTCCCTCAATTGCATTTGTTTGTTGCTATGGTTACTACAAAGCCAGAATCATCGCATTTCATCTATTACCGTATCTGAGGTATTTCAGAGAGGAGCAGCAGAAATTTCCTCCCTCACTTGCTCTGTATGTTGGTATGATTAGTACCCAGGCACAATCATTACATTTCATCCATTACCTGATGTGAAGTATTTCTGAGGGAAGGTACAGAAAGCTCCTCCCTCATTTGCGTTTGTTTGTTGGTATGGTTATTGTGAAGCCAGAAACATTGTGTTTCATCCATTATCCTATGTGGTGTATCTCAGAGAGAAGCTGCAGAAAGCTCATCCCTCACTTGCAACTGTTTGTTGTTGTGATTAGTACACAGACACAATCATTACACTTCATCCATTACTTGATGTGAAATATATCTGAGGGAAGCTACAGAAAGCACCTCCCTCATTTGCGATTGTTTTTTGGTATGATTACTACAAAGCCAGAATCATCGCATTTCGTCCATTACCCCATGTGATGTATATCAGAGAGAAGCTGCAGTATGCTCTTTCCTCACTTGCATCTGTTTATGGCAATATTAGTACACAGACACAATCATTACCTTTCATCCATTACCGGATGTGAAGTATTTCTGGGGGAAGGTACAGAAAGCTCCTCCCTCATTTGCATTTGTTTGTTGCTATGGTTACTACAAAGCCAGAATCATCGCATTTCATCTATTACCCTATCTGAGGTATTTCAGAGAGGAGCAGCAGAAATTTCCTCCCTCACTTGCTCTGTATGTTTTTATGATTAGTACACAGGCACAATCATTACATTTCATCCATTACCTGATGTGAAGTATTTCTGAGGGATGGTACAGAAAGCTCCTCCCTCATTTGCGTTTGTTTGTTGGTATGGTTACTGTGAAGCCAGAAACATTGTGTTTCATCCATTATCCTATGTGGTGTATCTCAGAGAGAAGCTGCAGAAAGCTCGTCCCTCACTTACAACTGTTTGTTGTTGTGATTAGTACACAGACACAATCATTACACTTCATCCATTACTTGATGTGAAATATATCTGAGGGAAGCTACAGAAAGCACCTCCCTCATTTGCGTTTGTTTTTTGGTATGATTACTACAAAGCCAGAATCATCGCATTTCGTCCATTACCCCATGTGATGTATATCAGAGAGAAGCTGTAGTATGCTCTTTCCTCACTTGCATCTGTTTATGGCAATATTAGTACACAGACACAATCATTACATTTCATCCATTACCGGATGTGAAGTATTTCTGGGGGAAGCTAAAAATGCTCCTCCGTCATTTGCGTTTGTTTGTTGGTGGGGTTACTACAAAGCCAGAATCATCGTATTTCTCATGTATTACCCTATGTCATGTATTTCAGAGGAAAGCTCCTGAAAGCTCCTTTCTCACTTGCAACAGTTCGTTGGAATGATTACTACAGAAAGCACCTGCCTCATTTGCGTTTGATTGTTGGTATGGTTACTACAAAGCTAGAATCATTGCATTTCACCTATTTTCAGAGAAAAGCTGCAGAATCCTTGTCCCTCACTTGCACCTGTTTGTTGTTATGATTAGTACACAGAACGATCATTACATTTCATCCATTACCTGATGTGAAAAATTTCTGAGGGAGGCTACAGAAAGCTCCACCCTCATCTGCGTTTGTTTGTTGGTATGGTTACTACAAAGCCAGAACCATCACATTTCATCTATTACCCAATGTGAAGTATATCTGAAAAAAACTGCAGAAAACTCCTCCCTCATTTGTGTTTCTTTGTTGGTATGGTTACTACAAAGCCAGAATCATTGCATTTCATTTATTATCCTAAGTGAAGTATTTCTGAGGGAAGCAGCACAAAGCTCCTCCCTCACTGGCATCTGTTTGTTGATATGATTAGTACTCAGACACAACCATTACATTTCATCCTTACCTAATGTGAAGTATTTCTGAGGGTATTTACAGAAAGCTCTTCCCTCATTTACGTTTATTTGTTGGTATGGTTACTACAAAACCAGAATCATCGCTTTTTATCTGTTAACCTATGTGATGTATTTCAGAGAGAAGCTGCAGAAAGCTCCTCCCTCATTTGCATCTGTTTGTTGGTATTCTTACTACAAAACCAGAATCATCACATTTCATTTATTACTCTATGTGATGTATTTCAGAGTGAAGTTTGCAGAAAGCTCTTACCTCACTTGAATCTGTTTGTTGGTATTATTAGTGCACAGACACAAGCATTAAATTTCATTTACAAGATGATGTGAAGTATTTCTCAGATATGCTACAGAAAGCTCTTCCCTAATTTGCATTTGTTTGTTGGTATGGTTACTACGAAGCCAGATTCATCCCATTTCATTTATTACCCTATGTGATGTTTTTCAGAGAGAAGCTGCAATAGATGTAATTCAGAGAGAAGCTGCAATAATCTCTTCCCTCGCCTGCATCTGTTTTTGTATGATTAGTACACAGACACATGTATTTCGGAGGAAAGCTGCAGAAAGCTCCTTTCTCACTTGCATCAGTTCGTTGGAATGATTACTACAGAAAGCACCTCCCTCATTTGTGTTTGTTTGTTGGTATGATTAGTACACAGACACAATCATTACATTTCATTTATTACATGATGTGAAATATTACTGAAGGCTGCTACTGAAAGCTTCTCCCTAATTTTCATTTCTTTGTTTGTATGATCACTACAAAGTTAGAATCATCACATTTCATCTATTACCCTATGTCAAATATTTCTGAGAATAGCTATAGAAAGTTCATCCCTCATTTGCATTTGTTTCTTCGTATGGTTATTACAAATCTAGAATCTTCGCAATTCATTTATTACCCTATGCGATGTATTTCAGAAAAAAAAAACCTGCAGAAAGCTTTTCCCTCACTTGCATCTGTTTATGGTATGATTAGTACACATACACAATCACTGCATTTCATCCATCACCTGATGTTAAGTATTTCTGAGGGGGGCTAGCGAGGGCTCTTCCCCCATTTGCGTTTTGTTGTTGGTATGGTTACCACAAAGCCAGAATCATCGCATTTCATCTTTTGCCATGTGTGAAGTATTTCTGAAAAGAGCTACAGAAAGCTCAAGCGTCATTTGCGTTTGTTTGTTGGTATTGTCACTACAAAGCCAGAATCATTGCATTTCATCCATTACCCAATGTGATGTATTTCAGAGAGGAGCTGCAGAAAGCTCCTCCCTCACTTGCATCTGTTTATGGTATTCTTACTACAAAACCAGAATCATCGCATTTCATTTATTACTCTGTGTGATGTATTTTAGAGAGAAGTTGCAGTAAGCTCCTCCTTCACTTGCATCATTTTGTTGTATGATTAGTACACAGACACAAACATTACATTTCATTCATTACATGGTGTGAAGTATTTCTGAGGGATGCTACAGAAAGCTCCCCCATAATTTGCAATTGTTTGTTGGTATGGTTACTACGAAGCCAGAATAATTGCATTTCATCTATTACCCTATGTGAAGTATTTCTGAGAATACACAAACATTAAATTTCATTTACTAGATGATGTGAAGTATTTCTCAGGTATGCTCTGAAAGCAGCTCCCTAATTTGCATTTGTTTGTTGGTATAGTTACTACAAAGCCAGAATCATCCCATTTCACTTATTACCCATTGTGATGTATTTCAGAGAGAAGTTGCAGAAAGCTCCTCCTTCAATTGCATCATTTTGTTGTATGATTAGTACACAGACACAAACATTACATTTCATTTATTACATGAAGTGAAGTATTTCTGAGGGATGCTACAGAAAGCCCCTCCCTAATTTGCATTTGTTTGTTGGTATGGTTACTACGAAGCCAGAATCATCGCATTTCATCTATTACCCTATGTGAAGTATTTCTGAGTATAGCTACAGAGAGCTCCTCCGTCATTTGCATTTGTTTGTTGCTAGGCTACTACAAAGCCAGAATCATCGCATTTTACTATTACCCTATGTGAGGTATTCCAGAGAGGAGCAGCAGAAAGCTCCACCCTCACTTGCTCTGTATGTTGGTATGATTAGTACTGAGACACAATCATTACATTTCATCCATTACCTGATGTGAAGTATTTCTGAGGGAAGCTACAGAAAGCTCCTCCCTCATTTGCGTTTGTTTGTTGGAATGGTTACTACGAAGCCAGAATCATTGCATTTCATCCATTATCCTATGTAATGTAATTCAGCGAGACCATGCAAAAAGCTCCTCACTCACTTGCATCTGTTTGTTGGAATGATTAATACACAGACACAAACATCACATTTCGACCATTACCTGATGTGAAGTATTTCTCAGGGAAGCTACAGAAAGCTCCTCACTCCTTTGCGATTGTTTGTAGGTATGGTTACTACAATGCCAGAATCATCGCATTTCATCTATTACCTAATGTGATGTATTTCAGAAAGAAGCTGCAGAAAGGTCCTCCCTCACTTGCATCTGTTTGTTGGAATGATTAATACACAGACACAATCATCACATTTTGTCCATTACCTGATGTGAAATATTTCTGAGGGAAGCTACAGGAAGCACAACACTCATTTGCGTTTCTTTGTTGGTATGGTTACTGCAATGCCAGAATCATCGCATTTCATCTATTACCTAATGTGATGTATTTCAGAAAGAAGCTGCAGAAAGGTCCTCCCTCACTTGCATCTGTTTGTTGGAATGATTAATACACAGACACAATCATCACATTTCGTCCATTACCTGATGTGAAGTATTTCTGACGGAAGCTACAGAAAGATCTTCCCTCATTTGCATTTGTTTATTGAAATGGTTACTATAAAGAAAGAATTATCGCATTTCATCTATTACCCTATGTGAAGTATTTCTGAGAATAGCTACAGAAAGCTACTCATTCATTTGCGTTTGTTTTTGGTATGGTTACTACAAAGCCAGAATCATTGCATTTCATCTATTACCCCATGTGATGTATTTCAGAGAAAAGTTGCAGATAACTCACCCCTCATTTGCAACTGTTTGTTGGAATGATTAGTACACAGCCAAAATCATTACATTTCATTTATTACATGATGTGAAGTAATTATGAGGGTAGCTACAGAAAGCTCCCCCCTCATTTGTGTTTGTTTGTTTTATGGTTACTACAAACCCAGATTCTAAGCATTTCGTCCATTACCAAATGTGATGTATTTTAGAGAGGAGCTGCAGAATCCTCATCCCTCACTTGCAGCTGTTTGTTGTTATGATTAGTATACAGACACAATCATAACATTTCATCCATTACCTGATGTAAAATATTTCTGAGGGAAGATGCAGAAAGCTCCTCCCCCATTTGCGTTTGTTTGTTGGTATGTTTAACTCAAAACCAGAATCATTGCGTTTCATCTATTACCCTATGTGATGTATCTCAAATAAAAGCTGCAGAAAGCTTTTCCCTCACTTGCATCTATTTATAGTATGATTAGTACACAGACACAATCATTATATTTCATTTATTACATGATGTGAAATATTACTGAAGGCTGCTACTGAAAGCTTCTCCCTAATTTTCATTTCTTTGTTTGTATGATCACTACAAAGATAGAATCATCACATTTCATCTATTACCCTATGTCAAATATTTCAGAGAATAGCTATAGAAAACTCATCCCTCAATTGCATTTGTTTCTTCGTATGGTTATTACAAATCTAGAATCTTCGCAATTCATTTATTACACTATGTTTTGTATTTCAGAAAAAAAACCTGCAGAAAGCTTTTCCCTCACTTGCATCTGTTTATGGTATGATTAGTACACATACACAATCACTGCATTTCATCCATCACCTGATGTTAAGTATTTCTGAGGGGGGCTAGCGAGAGCTCTTCCCTCATTTGCGTTTTGTTGTTGGTATGGTTACCACAAAGCCAGAATCATCGCATTTTATCTTTTGCCATGTGTGAAATATTTCTGAAAAGAGCTACAGAAAGCTCTAGCGTCATTTGCGTTTGTTTGTTGGTATTGTTACTACAAAGCCAGAATCATTGCATTTTATCCATTACCCAATGTGATGTATTTCAGAGAGAAGCTGCAGAAAGCTCCTCCCTCACTTGCATCTGTTTATGGTATTCTTACTACAAAACCAGAATCACCGCATTTCATTTATTACTTGATGTGATATATTTTAGAGAGAAGTTGCAGTAAGCTCCTCCTTCACTTGCATCATTTTGTTGTGTGATTAGTACACAGACACAAACATTATATTTCATTCATTACATGGTGTGAAGTATTTCTGAGGGATGCTACAGAAAGCTCCTCCCTAATTTGCAATTGTTTGTTGGTATGGTTACTACATTAGAACTACTGACGGCCTTGGGAGAGCCTGTCATGACAAAACTCTACCAGCTGGTGAGCAAGATGTATGAGACAGGCGAAATACCCTCAGACTTCAAGAAGAATATAATAATTCAAATCCCAAAGAAAGCAGGTGCTGACAGATGTGAAAATTACCGAACTATCAGTTTAATAAGCCACGGCTGCAAAATACTAACGCGAATTCTTTACAGACGAATGGAAAAACTGGTAGATGCAGACTTCGGGGAGGATCAGTTTGGATTCCGTCGAAATGTTGGAACACGTGAGGCAATACTGACCTTACGACTTATCTTAGAAGAAAGATTAAGAAAAGGCATACCTACGTTTCTAGCATTTGTAGACTTAGAGAAAGCTTTTGACAATGTTGACTGGAATACTCTTTTTCAAATTCTAAAGGTGGCAGGGGTAAAATACAGGGAGCGAAAGGCTATTTATAATTTGTACAGAAACCAGATGGCAGTAATAAGAGTCGAGGGGCATGAAAGGGAAGCAGTGGTTGGGAAAGGAGTGAGACAGGGTTGTAGCCTATCCCCGATGTTATTCAATCTGTATATTGAGCAAGCAGTAAAGGAAACAAAAGAAAAATTCGGAGTAGGTATTAAAATTCATGGAGACGAAGTAAAAACTTTGAGGTTCGCCGATGACATTGTAATTCTGTCAGAGGCGGCAAAGGACTTGGAAGAGCAGTTGAACGGAATGAACAGTGTCTTGAAAGGAGGATATAAGATGAACATTAACAAAAGCAAAACGAGGATAATGGAATGTAGTCAAATTAAATCGGGTGATGCTAAGGGAATTAGATTAGGAAATGAGACACTTAAAGTAGTAAAGGAGTTTTGCTATTTAGGAAGTAAAATAACTGATGATGGTCGAAGTAGAGAGGATATAAAATGTAGACTGGCAATGGCAAGGAAAGCGTTTATGAAGAAGAGAAATTTGTTAACATCGAATATAGATTTATGTATCAGGAAGTCGTTTCTGAAAGTATTTGTTTGGAGTGTAGCCATGTATGGAAGTGAAACATGGACGATAACTAGTTTGGACAAGAAGAGAATAGAAGCTTTCGAAATGTGGTGCTACAGAAGAATACTGAAGATAAGGTGGATAGATCACGTAACTAATGAGGAGGTATTGAATAGGATTGGGGAGAAGAGAAGTTTGTGGCACAACTTGACTAGAAGAAGGGATCGGTTGGTAGGACATGTTCTGAGGCATCAAGGGATCACCAATGTAGTATTGAAGGGCAGCGTGGAGGGTAAAAATCGTAGAGGGAGACCAAGAGATGAATACACAAAGCAGATTCAGGAGGATGTAGGTTGCAGTAGGTACTGGGAGATGAAGAAGCTTGCACAGGATAGAGTAGCATGGAGAGCTGCATCAAACCAGTCTCAGGACTGAAGACAACAACAACAACATGGTTACTACGAAGCCAGAATAATTGCATTTCATCTATTACCCTATGTGAATTATTTCTGAGAATACACAAACATTAAATTTCATTTACTAGATGATGTGAAGTATTTCTCAGGTATGCTCTGAAAGCAGCTCCCTAATTTGCATTTGTTTGTTGGTATAGTTACTACAAAGCCAGAATCATCCCATTTCATTTATTACCCAATGTGATGTATTTCAGAGAGAAGTTGCAGAAAGCTCCTCCTTCACTTGCATCATTTTGTTGTATGATTAGTACGCAGACACAAACATCACATTTCATTTATTACATGAAGTGAAGTATTTCTGAGGGATGCTACAGAAAGCTCCTCCCTAATTTGCATTTGTTTGTTGGTATGGTTACTACGAAGCCAGAATCATCGCATTTCATCTATTACCCTATGTGAAGTATTTCTGAGTATAGCTACAGAGAGCTCCTCCGTCATTTGCATTTGTTTGTTGCTAGGCTACTACAAAGCCAGAATTATCGCATTTTACATATTACCCTATGTGAGGTATTCCAGAGAGGAGCAGCAGAAAGATCCTCCCTCACTTGCTCTGTATGTTGGTATGATTAGCACTAAGACAAAATCATTACATTTCATCCATTACCTGATGTGAAGTATTTCTGAGGGAAGCTACAGAAAGATCCTCCCTCAGATGAGTTTGTTGGCTCGTATGGTTACTACAAACACAGAAATATCGCTTTTCATCTATTACCCCATGTGATGTTTTCAGAGAGAGACTGCAGGAATCTCAACCCTCACTACCATCTGATTGTTGGTAAAATTAGTACACAGACACAATCATTACATTTCATCCATTGCCTGATGTGAAGTATTTCTGACGGAAGCTACAGAAAGATCCTCCCTCTTTTGCATTTGTTTATTTAAATGTTTACTATAAAGAAAGAATTATCGCATTTCATGTATTACCCTATGTGAAGTATTTCTGAGAATAGCTACAGAAAGCTACTCATTCATTTGCGTTTGTTTTTGGTATGGTTACTACAAAGCCAGAATCATTGCATTTCATCTATTACCCCATGTGATGTATTTCAGAGAAAAGCTGCAGATAACACACGCCTCATTTGCATCTGTTTGTTGGAATGATTAGTACACAGACACAATCATTACATTTCATCCATTACCTGATGTGAAGTATTTCTGAGGGAAGCTATAGAGAGCTCCTCCCTCATTTGCGTTTATTTGTTGGTATGGTTACTACAAAACCAGAATCATCGCATTTCATCTATTACCCTATGTGAAGTATTTCTGAGAATAGCTACAGGAAGCTACTCTTTAATTTGCGTTTGTATTTGGTATGGTTACCACAAAGCCGGAATCATTGCATTTCGTCTATTACCCCATGTGATGTATTTCAGATAAAAGCTGCAGAAAGCTCATCCCTCATTTGCATCTGTTTGTTGGAATGATTAGTACACAGCCAAAATCATTACATTTCATTTATTACTTGATGTGAAGTAATTCTGATGGAAGCTACAGAAAGCTCCCCCCTCATTTGCGTTTGTTTGTATTATGGTTACTACAAACCCAGATTCAAAGCATTTCGTCCAGTACACTATGTGATGTATTTTAGAGACAAGCTGCAGAATCCTCATCCCTCACTTGCACCTGTTTGTTGTTATGATTAGTATACAGACACAATCATAACATTTCATCCATTACCTGATGTGAAGTATTTGTGAGTGAAGCTACAATAAAATCCTCCCTCATTTGCGTATGTTGGTTTTGTATGGTTACTACAAAGCCAGTATCATCGCATTTCCTCTATTACCCTATGTGATGTATTTCAGAGAAAAGCTGCTGAAAGCTCACCCTTCATTTGCTTCTGTTTATGGTACGATTACTACACAGACAAAATCATTGCATTTCATCCATTAGCTGATGTGAAGTATTTCTCAGGGAAGCTGCAGAAAGCTCTTCCCACGCTTGCATCTGTTTGTTGTTTAGATTAGTACACAGACACAATCATTACATTTCATCCATTACCTGATGTAAAATATTTCTCAGGGGACCTACAGAAAGCTCCTCTCTCAGTTGCGTTAGTTTGTTGATATGGTTGCTACAAATATAGTGTCATCGCATTTCATCTATTACCCTATGTGAAATATTTCTAAATAAAGCTACAGGAAGCTCAAGTGTCATTTGCATTTGTTTGTTGGTATGGTTACTACAAAGCCAGAATCATCGCATTTCATCTATTACCCCATGAGATGTATTTCTGAGAATAGCTGCAGAAAGCTACTCCCTCATTTGCTTTAGTTTTTTGCTATGGTTATTACAAAGCCAGAATCATCGCTATTCATCTATTACTTTATGTGATGTATTTCAGCATGGAGCTGCAGAAAGCTCCAACCTCACTTGCATCTGTTTTGTTATAATGATTAATACACACACACACTGATTACATATCATCCATTACCTGATGTGAACTACTTCTGAGGGAAGCTGCAGAGAGCTCTTCCCTCAGTTGCATCTGTTTATGGTATGATTAGTACACAGACACAATCATTATTTTTCATCCATTACCGGATGTGAAGTATTTATGAGGAAAGCTGCAGAAAGCTCATCCATCACCTACATCTGTTTGTTGTTATGATTAGTACACAGACACAATCGTTTCATTTCATCCATTACCTGACGTGAAGTATTTCTGAGGGGGGCTACAGCAAGCTTCTCAATCACTTGCGTTTGTTTGTTGGTATTATAACTACAAAGTGAGAAACATCGCATTTCATCTATTACTCTATGTGAAGTATTCCTGACAAAAGCTACAGAAGGCTCAAGTGTCATTTGCGTTTGTTTGTTTTTATGGTTACTACAAAACCAGAATAATCGCATTTCATCTATTAACCTATTTGATGTATTTCAGAGAGAAGCTGCCGAAAGCTACTCCCTCACTTGCATCTGTTTGTTGGTATTCTTACCAGAATCATCGCATTTCATTTATTACTCTATGTGATATATTTCAGAGAGAAGTTGTGGAAAGCTCTTCCCTCACTTGCATCTGTTCGTTGGTATTATTAGTACACATACACTAACATTACATTTCATTTATTACATGATGTGAAGTACTTCTGAGGGATGCTACAGAAAGCTCCTCCCTAATTTGCATTTGTTTGTTGCTATGGTTTTTACAAAGCCAGAATCATCGCATTTCATCTATTACCCTATGTGAAGTATTTCATAGAGGAGCAGCAGAAAGCTCCTCCCACACTTGCTCTGTATGTTGGTATGATTAGTACAAAGACACAATCATTACATTTTGTCCATTACCTGATGTGAAGTATTTCTGAGGGAAGCCACAGAAAGCACATCCCTCATTTGCATTTGTTTGTTGGAAAGGTTACTATAAGGCCAGAATCATTCGTTTCATCTATTACCCTATGTGAAGTATTTTTGAGAATAGTACAGAAAGCAACACCCTTATTTCCGTTTAGTTCTTTGGTATGGTTACTACAAAGCCAGAATCATCGCATTTCATCTATTACCCTGTGCGATATATTTCAGAGAATAGCTGCAGAAAGTTCATCCCTCATTTGCATCTGTTTATGGTATGATTAGTACACAGACACAATCATTACATTTCATCCATTACCGGGTGTAAAGTATTTCTGAGGGAAGCAGGAGAAAGCTCTTCCCACACTTGCATCTGTTTGTTGTTATCATTAGTACACAGACACAATCATTACATTGCATCCATTACCTGTTGTGAAGTATTTCTGAGTTGAGCTACAGTAAGCACCTCTCTCAGTTGTGTTTGTTTGTTGGTTTATTTACTACCAAGCCAGAATCATCACATTTCATCTATTAACCTATGTGACATATTTCTAAAAAAATCTACAGAAGGCTCCTCCCTCATTTGCTTTTGTTTGTTAGAATGGATACTACAAAGCCAGAATCATTGCATTTCATCCATTATCCTATGTGATGTATCTCAGAGA
Source organism: Schistocerca gregaria (assembly GCF_023897955.1). Classification (NCBI taxonomy): domain Eukaryota; kingdom Metazoa; phylum Arthropoda; class Insecta; order Orthoptera; family Acrididae; genus Schistocerca; species Schistocerca gregaria. The sequence goes on along the minus strand of NW_026061887.1, from coordinate 2,373,387 downwards.
GAAGCTGCAGAAAGCTCGTGCCTCACTTGCTCATTTTTTTGTTATGATTAGTACACAGACACAATCATTATATTTCATCCATTACCTGATGTGAAATATTTCAGAGGGAGGCTACAGAAAGCACAACCCTCATTTGGGTTTCATTTGTTGGTATGGTTACTACAAAGCCAAAATCATCGCATTGCATCTATTACCTCATCTGATGAATTTCTGAGAATAGCTACAGAAAGCTCCTCCCCCATTTGCTTTAGTTTGTTGGTATGGTTATTACAAAGCCAGAATCATCGCAATTCATCTACTACCTTATGTGATGTATTTCAGAAAGGATCTGCAGAAAGCTCCTCCCTGACTTGCATCTGTTTGTTATAATGATTAATACACACACACACACACTCATTACATTACATCCATTACCTGATGTGAAGTATTTCTGCGGGAAGCTGCATAAAGCTCTTCCCTCACTTGCATCTGTTTGTTGTTGTTATCAGTACACAGACACAACCATAACATTTCATCCATTACCTGATGTGAAGTATTTCTGAGAGAAATGTGTTTGTTTGTTGGTATGGTTCCTACAAATCCAGAATCTACGCATTTCGTCTATTACCCTATTTTAAGTATTTCTAAAAAATGCTACAGAAAGCTTAAGTGTCGTTTGCATTTAGTTTGTTGGTATGGTTACTACAAAGCCAGAATCATCGCATTTCATCTATTACCATATGTGAAGTATTTCTGAGAATAGCTACAGGAAGCTCCTCCATCTTATGTGTTTGCTTGTTGGTATGGTTACTACAAAGCCAGAATCATTGCATTTCATTTATTACCCTATGTGAAGTATTTCTAAAGAAAGAATACAGAAAGCTGAAGTGTCATTTGAGTTTAGTTTGTTCGTATGGTTACTACAAAGCCAGAATCATTGCATTTTATCTATTAACCTATGTGAGGTATTTCAGAGAGGAGCAGCACAAAGCTCCTCCCTCACTTGCTCTGTATGTTGATATGATTAGTACTAAGACACAATCATTACCTTTCATCCATTACCTGATGTGAAGTATTTCTGAGGGAAGCTACAGAAAGCTCCTCCCTCATTTGCGTTTGTTTGTTGGAATGGTTACTACAAAACCAGAATCATTGCATTTCATCTATTACCTAATGTGATGTATTTCAGAAAGAAGCTGCAGAAAGCTCCTCCCACACTTGCATCAGTTTTTTGGAATGATTAATACACAGACACAATCATTACATTTCATCCATTATCTGATGTGAAGTATTTCTGAGGGTAACTACAGAAAGATCCTCCCTCAGTTGCGTATGTTTGCTGGTATGGTTACTACAAAGCCAGAATTATCGCATTTTATCTATTAGCCCATGTGATGTATTTCAGAGAGAGACTGCAGAAATCTCCCCCCTCACTCCATCTGATTGACTCCATCAATCATTGCATTTCATCCATTACCTTATGTAATGTACTTCAAGGAGAACCTGCAGAAAGCTCCTCCCACACTTGCATCTGTTTGTTGGAATCATTAATACACAGACACAATCATCACATTTCGTCCATTACCTGATGTGAAATATTTCTGAAGGAAGCTATAGAAAGCTCCTCACTCATTTGAGTTTGTTGGTTGGTATGGTTACTACAAAGCCAGGATCATTGCATTTCATCCATTACCCTATGTGAGGTATTTCAGAGATACGCGGGAGAAAGCTCTTCCCTCACTTGCATCTGTTTATGGTATGATTAGTACACAGACACAATCATTTCTTTTCATCCATTACCGGATGTGGAATATTTCTGAGGGAAGCTGCAGAAAGCTCTTATCTCACTTACACATGTTTTTCGTTATGAATAGTACACAGACACAATCACTGCATTTCATCCATTACCTGATGTGAAGTATTTCCGAGGGGGGCTACAGAAAGCTCCTCCCTCATTTGCATTTTTTTTTGGTAAGGTTACTACAAAACCAGAAACATCGCATTTCATCTATTACCATATGTGAAGTATTTCTAAAAAATGCTACAGAAAGCTTAAGTGTCATTTGCATTTAGTTTGTTGGTATGGTTACTACAAAGCCAGAATCATCGCATTTCATCTATTACCATGTGTGAAGTATTTCTGAGAATAGCTACAGAAAGCTCCTCCATCATATGTGTTTGCTTGTTGGTATGGTTTCTACAAAGCCAGAATCATTACATTTCATTTATTACCCTATGTGAAGTATTTCTAAATAAGCTACAGAAAGCTCAAGTGTCATTTGCGTTTAGTTTGTTGGTATGGTTACTACAAAGCCAGAATCATCGTATTTCATCTATCATCCCATGTGATGTATTTCTGAGAATAGCTACAGAAAACTCCTACCTCATTTGCGTTAGTTTGTTGATATGGTTATTACAAAGCCAGAATCGTTGCATTTCATCTATTACACTATAAGAAGTATTTCTGAGAATAGACACAAAATGCTCCTCCCTCATTTGCGTTAGTTTGTTGGGCTGGTTATTACAAAGCCAGAATCATCTGATTTCATTTTTTACCCTATGTGATGTATTTCACATTGAAGCACCAGAAAGCTCCTCAGTCATTTGCATCTGTTTGTTGGTATGATTAGTACACCGACACAATCATTACATTTCATCCATTACCTGATGTAAAATATTTCTGAAGGAAGCTATAGAAAGCTCCTCCCTCATTTGCGTTTGTTAGTTGGTACGGTTACTACAAAGCCAGAATCATTGCATTTCATCCATTACCCTATGTGATGTATTTCAGAGAAAAGCTGCTGAAAGCTCCTGCCTCACTTGCATCTGTTCATTGGTATCCTTACTACAAAACCAGAATCATTGAATTTCATTTATTACTCTTTGTGGTGTACTTCAGGGAGAAGTTGCAGAAAGCTCTTCCCTCACTTGCATGTGTTTGATGGTATTATTAGTACACATACACAAACATTAAATTTCATTTACTAGATGATGTGAAGTATTTCTCAAATATCGTCTGAAAGCAGCTCCGTAATTTGCATTTGTTTGTTGGTAAGGTTACTACAAAGCCAGAATCATCCCATTTCATTTATTACCCAATGTGATGTATTTCAGAGAGAAGTGGCAGAAAGCTCCTACTTCACTTGCATCTGTTTGTTGTATGATTAGTTCACATACACAAACATTACATTTCATTTATTACATGATGTGAAGTATTTCTGAGGGATGTTACAGAAAGCTCCTCCCTAATTTGCATATGTTTGTTGGTATGGTTACTACGAAGCCAGAATCATCGCATTTCATCTATTACCCTATGTGAAGTATTTCTGAGTATAGCTACCGAAAACTCCACGTCATTTGCATGTGTTTATTGCTATGGCTACTACAATGCCAGAATCATTGCATTTTATCTATTACCCTATGTGAGGTATTTCAGAGAGGAGCAGCAGAAAGCTCCTCCCTCACTTGCTCTGTATGTTGATATGATTTGTACTAAGACACAATCATTACATTTCGTCCATTACCTGATGTGAAGTATTTCTGAGGGAAGCTACAGAAATCTCCTCCCTCACTTCCATATGATTGTTGGTGCCATTAGTACACAGACACAATCATTACATTTCGTCCATTACTTGATGTGAAGTATTTCTGAGGGAAACTACAGAAAGCTCCTCCCTCATTTGCGTTTGTTTGTTGGAATGGTTATTACGAAGTCAGAATCATTGCATTTCATCCATTACCCTATGTAATGTACTTCAGAGAGAACCTGCAGAAAGCTCCTCCCTCACTTGCATGTGTTTGTTGGAATCATTAATACACAGACACAATCATCACATTTCGTCCATTACCTGATTGAAGTATTTCTCAGGGAAGCTACAGAAAGCTCCTCACTCCTTTGCATTTGTTTGTACGTATGGTTACTACAATGGCAGAATCATCGCATTTCATCTATTACCTAATGTGATGTCTTTCAGAAGGAAGCTGGAGAAAGCTCCTCCCTCACTTGCATCTGTTTTTTGGAATGATTAATACACAGACACAGTCATTACATTTCATCCATTACCTGATGTGAGGTATTTCTGAGGGAAACTGCAGAAAGATCCTCCCTCAGATGCGTTTGTTGACTGGTATCGTTACTAGAAAGCCAGAATTATCTCATTTCATCTATTACCCCATGTGATGTATTTCAGAGAGAGACTGCAGAAATCTCCTCCCTCACTTCCATCTGATTGCTGGTACCATTAGTACACAGACACAATCATTACATTTTGTCCATTACCTGATGTGAAATATTTCTGACGGAAGCTATAGGAAGATCCTCCCTCATTTGCGTTTGTTTGTTGAAATGGTTACTATAAAGAAAGAATTATCGCATTTCATCTATCACCCTATGTGAAGTATTTCTGAGAATAGCTACAGAAAGCTACTCATTAATTTGCGTTTGATTTTGGTATGGTTACTACAAAGCCAGAATCATTGCAATTCATCTATTACCCCATGTGATGTATTTCAGAGAAAAGCTGCAGAAAGCTCATCCCTCATTTGCATCTGTTTGTTGGAATGATTAGTACACAGCCAAAATAATTACATTTCATTTATTACTTGATGTGCAGTAATTCTGAGGGAAGCTACAGAAAGCTCCCCCCTCATTTGCGTTTGTTTGTATTATGGTTACTACAAACCCAGATTCAAAGCATTTCCTCCATTACACTATGTGATGTATTTGAGAGAGAAGCTGCAGAATCCTCATTCCTCACTTGCACCTGTTTGTTGTTATGATTAGTATACAGACACAATCATAACATTTCATCCATTACCTGATGTGAAATATTTCTGAGGGAAGCTACAGAAAGCTCCACTCCCATTTGCGTTTGTTTGTTGATATGTTTAACTCAAAACCAGAATCATTGCATTTCATCTATTACCCTATGTGATGTATTTCAAATAAAAGCTGCAGAAAGCTCTTCCCTCACTTGCATCTGTTTGTTGGAATGATTAATACACAGACACAATCATCACATTTCGTCCATTACCTGATGTGAAGTATTTCTCAGGGAAGCTACAGAAAGCTTCTCACTCCTTTGCGTTTGTTTGTAGGTTTGGTTACTACAACGCCAGAATCATCGCACTTCGTCTATTACCTAATGTGATGTATTTCAGAAAGAAGCTGCAGAAAGCTCTTCCCTCACTTGCATCTGTTTGTTGGAATGATTGATACACAGACACAATCATCACATTTCGCCCATTACCTGATGTGAAGTATTTCTGAGGGAAGCTGCAGAAAGCTCTTCGCTCATTGCATTTGTTTGTTGTTCTGATCAGTACACAGACACTATCATGACATTTCATCCATTACCTGATGGGAAGCATTTCTGAGTGAGGCTACAATAAAATCCTCCCTCAGTTGCGTTTGTTGGTTGGTATGGTTACTACAAAGCCAGAATCATCGCATTTCATCTATTACCCTATGTGATATATTTCAGAGAAAAGCTGCAGAAAGCTCATCCCTCATTTGCTTCTGTTTATGGTATGATTAGTACACAGACACAATCATTGCATTTCATCCATTAACTGATGTGAAATATTTCTGAGGGAAGCTACAGAAAGCACAACCCTCATTTGCTTTTTTTTGTTGGTATGGTTACTACAAAGCCGGAATCATTGCATTTCATCTATTACCCTATGTGATGTATTTCAGGGAAAAGCTGCAGAAAGCTCATCCCTCATTTGCATCTATTTATGGTATGATGAGTACACAGACACAATAATTACATTTCATCCATTACCGGATGTGAAGTATTTCTCACGGAAGCTGCAGAAAGTTCCTCCCACACTTGCTTCTGTTTGTTGTTACGATTAGTACACAGACACAATCATTACATTTCATCCATTACCTGATGTGAAATATTTCTCAGGGGAGCTACAGAAAGCTCCTCTCACAGTTGCGTTTGTTTTTTGGTATGGTTACTACAAATATAGTGTCATCGCATTTCATCTATTACCCTATGTGAAATATTTCTAAATAAAGCTACAGGAAGCTCAAGCGTTATTTGCGTTTGTTTGTTGGTATGGTTACTACAAAGCCAGAATCATCGCATTTCATCTATTACCCCATGAGACGTATTTCTGACAATAGCTACAGAAAGCTACTCACTCATTTTCTTTAGTTTTTTGCTATGGTTATTACAAAGTCAGAATCATCGCAATTCATCTATTACTTTATGTGATGTATTTCAGCATGGAGCTGCAGAAAGCTCCACCCTCACTTGCATCTCTTTGTTATAATGATTAATACACACACACACTCATTACATAACATACATTACCTGATGTGAAGTATTTCTGAGGGAAGCTGCAGAAAGCTCTTCCCTCAGTTGCATCTGTTTATGGTATGATTAGTACACAGACACAATCATTACTTTTCATCCATTACCGGATGTGAAGTATTTATGAGGGAAGCTGCAGAAAGCTCATCCCTCACCTACATCTGTCTCTTGTTATGATTAGTACACAGACACAATCACTTCATTTCATCCATTACCTGATGTGAAGTATTTCTGAGGGGGGCTACAGCAAGCTCCTCAATCATTTGCATTTGTTGGTTGGTATTATTACTACAAAGCCAGAATCATCGCATTTCATCTATTACCCTATGTGAAGTATTCCTGAGAGAAGCTATAGGAGGCTCAAGTGTCTTTTGCGTTTGTTTGTTTTTATGGTTACTACAAAACCAGAATCATCGCATTTCATTTATTACTCTATGTGATATATTTCATAGAGAAGTTGTGGAAAGCTCTTCCCTCACTTGCATCTGTTTGTTGGTATTATTAGTACACATACACAAACATTAAATTTCATTTACTAGATGATGTGAAGTATTTCTGAGGGATGCTACAGAAAGCTGCTCCCTAATTTGCATTTGTTAGTTGGTATGGTTACTTCAAAGCCAGAATCATTGCATTTTATCTATTACCCTAAGTGAGGTATTTCATAGAGGAGCAGCAGATAGCTCCTCCCTCACTTGCTCTGTATGTTGGTATGATTAGTACAAAGACACAATCATTACATTATGTCCATTACCTGATATGGAGTATTTCTGAGGGAAGCTACAGAAAGCTCCTCCCTCTATGGTGTGCATTTGTTGGTAAGATTACTACTAAGCCAGAATCATTGCATTTCATCTATTACCCTATTTGATGTATTTCAGAGAGAAGCTGTAGAAAGCTCATCCCTCACTTGCATCTGTTTATTGTTATGATTGGTACAAGGAGACAATCATTACACTTCATTCACTACCTAATGTGAAGAATTTCTGAGGGAAGCTACAGAAAGCTCCCCCCTCATTTGGATTTTGTTTGTTGGTATGGTTACTACAAAGCCAGAAACATCGGATTTCATCTACTACCTTATGTGAAGTATTTCTGAGACAAGCTGCAGAACGCTTCTCCCTCACTTGCATCTGTTTTTTGGTAAGATTACCATACAGACACTATGGTTACATTTCATCCGTTACCTGATGTGAAATATTTCTGTGGGATGCTACAGAAAGCTCCACCTGCACTTGTGCTTGTTTGTTGGTATGGATACTAGAAGCCCAGAATCATCGCATTTCATCTATTACCCTATGTGATGTATTTCTGAGAGAAGCTGCAGAAAGATCCTCCCTCACTTGCATCTGTTGTTGGTATGATTAGGACACAGACACAATTATTACACTTCATCCATTACCTGATGTAAAGTATTTATGAGACAAGCTACAGAAAGCTCATCCCTCATTTGCGTTTGTTTGCTGGTATGGTTACTTCAAAGCCAGAATAACCGCATTTTATCTACTACTCTATGTGAAGTTTTTGTGAGGGAAGCTGCAGATCGCTCCTCCATCACTTGTATCTGATTGTTGGTAAGATTAGTGCTCACACTCATTCAATACCTTTCATCAATTACCTAATGTGAACTATTTCTGAGGGTAGCTAGAGAAAGCTCCTCCCTCATTTGTGTTTGTTTGTTGGTATGGTTACTACAAACCCAGAATCATCCCATTTCATCTATTACCCTATGTGAAGTATCTCTGATAGAAGCTGCAGAAAGTTCCTCCCTCACTTGCATTTTTTTCATATGATTAGTATACAAACACAATCATTACATCTCATCCATAACCTGATGTGTAGTATTTCTGAGGGAAGCTTCAGCAAACTCATCCCCCATTTGAGTTTGTTTGTTGGTATGGTTACTACAAAGCCAGGATAATCGCATTTCATCTGTTACCTTAAGTGAAGTATTTCTGAGAGAAGTTGTTGGAAGATCCTCCCTAACTTGCATCTCTTTTTTGGTTTGATTGTTACACAGAAAAGATCATTACACTTCATCCATTAACTGATGTGAGGTATTTATTATAGAAGCCACTGAAAGCCTCTCCCTGATTTTAATTACTTTGTTGGTATGCTTATTACAAAGCCAAAATCATCGGATTTCATTTTTTACCCTATGTGGTGTATTTCAGATAGAAGCTACAGAAAGCTCCTCCCTCACTTCCATCTGTTTGTTGGTATGATTAGTAGACGGTGACAATCATTATATTTAATCCATCACCTGATGTGAAGGATTTCTGAGGGAAGCTGCTGAAAGCTGCTCCCTCACTTGCATCTCTTTGTTGGTATGGTTAGTACAAAGCCAGAATATTATCATTACATCCATTACCCTATGGATGTGTTTCAGAGAGAAGCTGCAGAAAGCTCCTCCCACACTTGCATCTGTTTGTTGCTATGATTAGTACACAGACACAATCATTTCATTTCATCCATTACTTGATGTGAAGTTTTTGTGGGAGAAGCCACAGAAAGCTCCTCCCTCACTTGCGTCTCTTTGTTGGTATGGTTAGTACAAAGCCAGAATAATCGCATTTCTTCTATTACCCTATTTGAAGTATTTCTGAGAGATGTTGCAGAAAGCTCCTCCCTCACTTGTATCTGTTTGTTGGTATGATTAGTACACAGACCCAATCATGACATTTCAGCATTTACCTGATGTGAAGTATTTATGAGGGGAGCCACAGAAGGCTCCTCCCTCATTTGCGTCTAATTGTTGGTATGATTACTACACAGACAGAATCATCACGTTTCATGCATTACCCTATGTGAAATATTTCTGAGAGAAGCTACAGAAAGTTCCTCCCTCCTTTGCATGTCTTTGTTGGTATGGTTACTATGAAGCCAGAAACATCGCACTTCACCCTTTACCCTATATGCAGTATTTCTGAGAGAAGCTGAAGAAAGCTTTTCACTCATTTGCTTCTCTTTGTTGGTATGGTTACTACAAAGCCAGAATCATCGCGTTTCCTCCATTACCCTATGTGAAGTATTTCTGAGAGATGTTGCAGTAAGCTCCTCCCTCATAGGCATATCTTTGTTGGTAAGGTTATTACGAACTCGGAATCATCGCATTTCGTCCATTACACTGTTGTTGTTGTGGTTGTTGTTGTGGTCTTCCGTCCTGAGACTGGTTTGATGCACCTCTCCCTGCTACTCTATCATGTGCAAGATTCTTCATCTCCCAGTACCTACTGCAACCTAGATCCTTCTGAGTCTGCTTGGTGTATTCATCTCTTGGCCTCCCTCTACGATTCTTACCCTCCACACTGGCCTCCAATACTAAATTGGCGATCTCTTGATGCCTCAGAACATGTCCTACCAACCGATACCTTCTTCTGGTCAAGTTGTGCCAGTCACCAACTTTCTCTTCCGAATGCGAAAATATTTTGTTGAGCCCAACCTACATATGTAGGAATGATCATCAAAATAAAATAAGAGAAATCAGAGCTCGAACAGAAAGGTTTAGGTGTTAATTTCTCCCGCTCGCTGTTCGGGAGTGGAATAGTAGAGAGATAGTATGATTGTGGTTCGATGAACCCTCTGCCAAGCACTTAAATGTGAATTGCAGAGTAGTCATGTAGACGTAGATGTAGATGTAGGAGGCATTGATTGTAAATTGCCACTAGCATACTTCATATACGACCAGAATATCTTGGATTTGTTTGCCAGGTTTCGAGACAAAGTTTCGTCGTGGAAACTGTTATAGGCATCTCGCATTGAACTCTGGCTATCCTTTAGAGAAGCCCGGAATTTAGCGCAATCTTAGGGATTTTGCGTCTGTTTAAATTTGGCATGTTTGTTTCGTTGTTTCTGCAACAGTGTTCTAACCCGTTTTGTGTACCACGGAGGATCAGCTCCGCCGTTTCTTAGTTTATTTCGTATAAATCTCTCAATTGCTGCCGATACTATTTTTTGAATGCAAACGACTTCTGGTCTACACTTATATTATTAATTTGGAATGAGTCTCTCAGGAAGGCGTCAAGTGAATTTTTATCAGCATTTTTGAATAGGTATACTTTTTGTTTGTTTTTCGAGGATTTCGGGATTACAATATACAGTCTCACTACGACAACCCTGTGTTCACTAATCCCTATAACGGTTTTGATGCTCGTTATTAACTCAGGATTATTTGTCATTTGCACTTTCTTTAGTTTCAGTAAAAACCTAAATTTGGGAAATTTGTGGTAAGCTCCTATGGGACCAAACAGCTGAGACCATCGGTCCCTAACTTAAACTGACTTACATTACGGACAAAACACACACCCGTGGCCCGAGGAAGGACTCGAACCTCCGAGGGGAGCCGTGCGAACCGTGGCAAGGCGCCCAAGACAAATCGGCTACCGCGTGCGGCTCTCTCTACCTGCATTATTCCGTGAAATATTGACTTTTGAAATAATACGGACTTTAGCATATCCCTGCACAATATCAACAGCAAGGCTTCCAAGACACTTCCCTGGGGCACAATCTAAGTTACATTGATATTTAATGATGACTCTTCATCCAAGATTACAAGCTACATTCTCCTTATCAAATATCCTCAACTGACGCAAATTTTCATTGATACCTCATAGTGCCTTACTTTTGATAATAGTATAGCCGTGGTACTGAATCAAATACTTTTCGAAAATCGAAAAATACTGCATTTATCTGCCTTCGTCCATTACTTTTAGCAGTCATCTGATAAAATAGCGAGTTGGGTTTCACGTGATCATTGTTTTCGGAAATCATACAGGTTGCCATGGGGAGGTCATTCTGTCAGAGATACCTCGTTATTTTTTAATTTAGAATATATTCGAAGATTCTATAACAAATCGATATCAAGGATACCGGGTACGATCTGTGATTTCTTCCAACTACAGGGCAGGGCTTTTGTTCGTGCGATGGGCAATGGATTATAGTTAACAGAACTGCTAACGCAGCTGCAAATACAATGCACCGTGTTAAGGGATCGGTCGAGCCATGGAGCTTCATTCAATTTGAGAGATTTCAGCTGTTCTCAATGTTCGATGATCTATTGGAATTTGCCGGACGCAATGGCCGAATGGTTCTAGGCGCTTCAGTCCGGGAATGGGCTGCTGCTACGGTCGCAGGTCCGAATCCTGCCTCGGGCATGGATGTGTGTGATGTCCTCAGGTTAGTTAGGCTTATGTAGTTCCAGGTCTAGGGGACTGATGACTTCAGATGTTAAGTCCTATAGGGCTCAGAGCAATTTGAACCATCTGTTGAAACTGATTAAAGGTAAACACATTATATGAGCAGAAGCGTTCTCTTCAGCAAATGCTTTGAAAAAAACAGATGACAGTCCTTTATGAACAGCAATCTGTTGTAGACTAATTATTATTGGTTTTCCCATATTAAGGATACTGCAAATAATTAAACAGTATTTTCACCATATTTATAACGCATCTTCTTAGTCATTCTGGGAGTATGGATATACGTTATAACACACATAAAAACTATAGGCCATGAAAGAATAATGCGAATGAGACGAAAATCCGTCGATGTGTAGTACATGTACAGAACAATGTGGATGATTTATCCAACACAAAGTGCTTCAGAAATCGAGCAAGTAAGTAACGCGTTGATCCACATCTGGTGCTTATTCAGGTATTTATTCGATTCGGCATTATTAAGTACAGTTATTGGATGTTCTCCTGAGGTATATCGTGCCAAAATTCTGTCGAACTGACGCGTTAGATCGGCGAAATCTCGACGAAAGATCCATACCCAAAGACTGGAAAGTTGCACAGGTCACACCAATATTCAAGAAAGGTAGTAGGATAACATTATGAATTACCTCGAAGAAAACGACCTATTGACACACAGTGAACATGGATTTAGTGAAGATCGTTCTTATGTAACATGTGAAGTGTTGACTGCTATTGACAAGTGATTTCAGATCGATTCCGTATTTCTGGATATCCAGAAGGCTTTTGACACTGTACCACATGAGCGGCTTTTAGTGAAATTGCGTGCTTTGGAATATCGTCTCAGTTTTGTGACTGGATTTGTGATTTGCTGTCAGGGAAGTCACAGTTCGTAGCAATCGACGGAAAGCCATCGAGTAAAACAGAAGTGACTTCTGGCGTTCCAAAGGTAGTGTTATAGGCCCTTTTCTATTCCTTATATTTATAAACGATTTTGAAGACAATCTGAGTAGCTGTCATAGATTGTTTGCAGATGACGCTGTCGTTTATCGACTAGTAAAGTCGTGAGAACAGCAAAACAAATTACAACACGATTTAGAAAATATGTATACTGCGAAAATTGTCAATTGACCCTAAATAACGAAAAGCGTGAGGTCATCCATTTGAGTGCTAAAAGGAATCAGTTAAACTTCGGTTACACGATAAATCAGTCAAATATGAAGGCCGTAGATTCAACTAAATGCCTAGGAATTACAATTACGAACAACCAAAAATTGGAAGGAACACAAAGAAAATGTTGTGGGGACGGCTAACCAAAGACTCCGTTTTATTGGTAGGACACATAGAAAATGTAACAGATCTACTAACGAGACTGACTACATTACGTTTGTCCGTCCTCTTTTAGAATACTGCTGCGTGGTGTGGGTTCCTTACCAGATACGACTGACTGAGTACATCGAAAAAGTTCAAAGAAGGGCAGCACGTATTGTATTATCGCGAAATATGGGAGAGAGTGCCACAGAAATGATACAGGATTTGGGCTGGACATCATTAAAAGAAAGCCGTTTTTCGTTCCGACGGAATCTTGTCATGAAATTCACCAACCTTCCCCTCCGAATGCGAAAATATATTGTTGACACTGACTACACAGGGAGAAACGATCACCATGATAAGGGAAAGCAGAGCTCGTACGAAAAGATAAGGGTGTTCGTTGTTTCCGCGAGGTTTATGAGTTTCGAATAATAGAGGATTGTGAAGGTGGTTCTATGATCCCTCTGCCAGGCACTTCAATGTAATTTGCAGAGTATCCATGCAGATGAGGTGCTGCCCATAATGCTCCGAACGTTCTCAGTTGGAGAGAGACCAGGCGATCTTGCCGGCCGAGGTATGGTTTGGCAAGGACGAAGACAAGCAGTAGAAACTCTCGCCGTGTGCTGACAGGCATTGTCTTTCTGAAGTGTCAGACCAGAATGGCTTCTCATGAAGAACAAAAAAAAAAAAAAAAAAAAAAAAAACAGCACGTGCAATGTCTTGGACTGTTGTGCTGTAAGGGTGTCGCGGCTGACAACCAAAGAGGCCTTACTGTGAAAAGTAATGGCACCCCGGAGCATGACTCCTATTTGTCGGGTCGTATGGTGGTATACCACCACTGTCCATGAGGTTTCCACAAACGCTTTCGGCCTGGAATCTCATTGGCTGGGGTAGAGCTGTCTTCATTCTTGAGTCCCGCTTCGAACTGAGCGAAAGTGTGTCTGGAGGCGCCCTGGACAGCAGTGGGATACCTACTTGACTCTTCCAAATTGGCCTGTAGAGTGTAACGTGGTTACCGGTTCCAGTGTCTGCTTAGAATCGACGTTTAACGTGATCCGGTAACAAGATTTTGAGGTAATACTATTTTGTTCCCATCGGGATGCTTACTATCGCTGAGCACCCATGCCGCTCACCATTGGAATGCTTGATTTCGTTGAGTATCCATGACAGGTGAGCCTGTCATTATCACCTTGTGGGCATTTTAACTTATTAGAGTGGTTGTGGTTTGTGTTCCGCGTAGCGGCCAGCGGGAGATTTACAGCGGTTGGGCGGAAACGCACATCTAAATCAGTCACCCTGTTGGAGGAGTTCGAGGGAGGCGACCGAAGTGAAGCATTCAGCTTCAAATGGTTCAAATGGCTCTGAGCACTATGGGACTTAACATCTGAGGTCATCAGTGCCCTACAACTCAGAACTCAGGATTGGAACCTGCGACAGTAGCGATCGCGCGGTTCCAGATTGAAGCGCCTAGAACCGCTCGGCCACAACGCAGGCGATGCATTCACGTGGATTCTGAGAGAACTAAGTGTTCTACATCCCACAGTACACTGAGGTATCTGCCAACCACAATCACTCACCTCTGGCCACCACAGTACTGATGAAACACGTTGAAGACTCTATCACCACTAAATTGCATCATAAGTGATACAATCACAGCCACCCCGTAGGAAACAGAAAACTACGTTACCATACAAGTAGCTTATTTGCTAGAAATGTCTTTTATTTGCCCCGTACACATTTACAACACACTCAGGCAATGTCTGAAGATCAGTATGTACCTTTTGAACAGGAAGGTTTTCATTTACATCGTAAATTCTTTGTGTCTTAAATGCAAAAACAGGCACAGTGGATATTCGTCGATTACAGCGCCATCTACCGCGATTGGGAAACAAGAAACAATGGTTTGGGTAGGCCGTAGGAATGTTTCTTTTTTCTTTTCTTTTCTTTTCTTTTCTTTTCTTTTCTTTTCTTTTCTTTTCTTTTCTTTTCTTTTCTTTCTTTTACTTACACACTTTCCTGCATGACGGACTGCCATCGACTCCTTGTTATGTTCGTAGCTATCGCTTGGTCTCACGCTGTTAGTAAGATAGTAAGGGACTTCTGTCTTGGTGCGTGACAGTGGATAAGTGTGGCGAACAGAAATTCGCGAAATACTGAGCAACAAATACTCTTAGGAAGAGCTACATACTCTGTGATTTACGAACTTTACCGTACATATGAAAATGCGTTTATTGTTTCATTTGACAGACGCCATACGATGCTTGCCCAGTTTCATTATTCAAACTTTAATAAATATATCAGTTTTTAATGTTCCAGTGCGTTTTCGTTAATTACAGTTTGCCGACAATCAACAGAGTCACAAAGAAAAAAAATCCAGATATACTACGAGGTAAAACCACTCGTAACAAACAAATGAGTAACCGAACGATTCTCTACAGTGATCTCGCATAAGCATTTCGCTTTTTCTTCATATGTATAATGCTTTTCACGATTTTGCGCGTTTCCGTCAGTAACTGCAAATATAGTCTGTAAGAAAATATTATGAAAACAATATATTACATATATGCAATGAAAAGTAATGCCTAATGACATAAGGCAGCTTCCTCGCATTTCGAGCTTCATTTAAATAGCATTATTTTAAGAGAGTATTACTGCTGTTAAATATGTCGCGTAACGCAACGTTAATGCCAGTATGGATGCAACAGGGAGAGGATTGTATAAGCGAGTATATTAAGTAATGCGGTAAAGTTCAAAGGTAATAGAGAATATAGCCTTTTCTGAGAGAACTAAGTGTTCTACATCCCACAGTACACTGAGGTATCTGCCAACCACAATCACTCACCTCAGGCCACCACAGTACTGATGAAACACGTTGAAGACTCTATCACCACTAAATTGCATCATAAGTGATACAATCAAAACACTTTTACATATATGGCAATGCTCCTAAGTCATATACACTGAAGAGCCAAAGAAACTGGGACACCTCCCTAACATCGTGTAAAGCCCCCGTGAGTACACGGAAGTACCGCAACTCGACGTGGCATGGCTCGACTAATGTCTGAGGTTAGAATTACATTAACACCTTCAGCTGCTGATGGGCTTTGATATATATAAACGAGCACAGGTGAAAATGTGTGCCCCGACCGGGACTCGAACCCGGGATCTCCTGCTTACATGAAGGACGCTCTATCCCGGTCGGGCACACATTTCCACCAGTCCCCGTTGCTATACGTCAACGCCCGTCAGCAGCTCAAGGTATTAATACAATCGTAATTTCGTTCTAGACGGCCTCAGGTCAGCAATTGTGTCCGTTCTTTTGGACGAGAGTCGTCCGACCATGCAACATATTTCCAGTCACCAATAGTCCAATATCGGTGTTGAAGGGCCTAGTGCAGGCGTAAAGCTTTGTGTCGTGCAGTTATCAAGGATACACGAGTGGGCTTTCAGCTCCGAAAGCCCATATCGATGATGTTTCGTTAAATGATTCGGACGCAGCGATGTGGGACACTTGATATTTTACCGGATTCCTGATATTCACGGTTCACTACACATACATCCTCACTTCGTCGCTACTTTGGAGATGCTGTGTCCCATAGCTCGTGCGCCTACTATAACATCACGTTCAAACTCACTTAAATCTTGATAACCTGTCATTGTAGCAGTAGTAATGGATCTAACAACTGAGCGTGTCACCTGTTCTCTTATATTACCGTTGCCGACCGCAGCGCCGTATTCAGCCTGTATTTGAATACGCATGCCTATACCAGTCTGTTTGGCGCCTCAGTGCATATTATTTAGTATTACCGAAGAGTATTTATTGCTCCATATTTCGCGGATTTTGCCTACTTCACTCAGCCACTACCACGTACCGCGACCAAACTAACATGGTAACTGCATTCATAATATCCTTAATGAGATATACGTCTGTGTGCATCTCATATCTAGACCGCTACGCATGGGTGTTCTCATGCCACACATTCTGACTCGGGCAACGATCTGGATGAGAAAAACTGGCGATACCTGCAAGAAAATGACCCAGGTTCCGAGCCAGAACCACAATTCCACAACGAGGCAGCTTTCATCGCATAACCTGGTGGCTGGGATTTGTTGCAGCTGCGGTGTTCATTCCTTCGTATGGGCCATTACTGTGGAGTAACACTTGTAAGCAGCAACAATCTGATGTAATGAAAGTTTACTTTATTACTGGCGCTTCCTGGCAGATTAAAACTGTGTGCCGGACCGAGACTCGAACTCGTGATATTTGCCTCACGGCGTTCTCTGCCGTCTGAGCTACCCAAGCACGACTCACGACCCGTCCTCACAGCTTCAATTGTACCTTCCTAAATTCACCGAAGCTCTTCTGCGAGCGTTGCAGAACTGGCTCTCCTGGAAGAAAGGATTTTGTAGAGACATGGCTTAGCCACAGCCTGGTGGATATTTCCAGATTGATATTGGGTACTTTATTACTGTTTAATTAAACAGCTTCATTAAACAACGAAAAAGTAACTCACATTATATGAGCTGAATCACTAAGATTAAACTGCGTAATGACAGCAGCGCCGTCATTCACTAATGAACATGAAAAATATCAGTTCTGCAGAAGTATGTAAAGATTCTTACGAAAATTCCAATAGAGTTGCAGATTCTCAAGATAAGAAGGCTACACACAGCCCGCTACACTGGCCATACTAATGTAAAAGTTGATTCCTTATTTCCCTCGCAAAGTCCAAAACATCCCCACCACGCCTGAGGTTTTGCGGACCTCCTACCACGCCGTGCGTCAGCGCCGGCACGGAGACCTGTCTCTGAACTAACAGAGCGCTCCATTAATTCGGGCTGAAACACGCCACCACTCTCCAGGACAGGTGCAAGACCCACCCGTGGCTGGCGATAAGTCGCACGGAGACGTGGTGTGGATGTTTTACCAAATAGGCGCGCCTCCACTGACGGAACAGTTTCTGTCAACCTGCAGACTACAGGGCCCCTCATCATACAAGATACTTCCAGTCAGCGTTTGGTGTTAGGAAGCCTTCCAAATTTCGTATATACTCTACACTCGACACTCAAAATTATGTTTGAGAACATTTTTCATATTATCCCCACTATTTGTAGTTAAAGAAAGAAAATGATTACAGTGCTTCAAAAAGTAATATTTGCAGTAAACTGAAAAACGTATTGATTTAATTTTACATATTTTAAAAGAAGAAATGTTGAATTTTCTCGCGCGGAGTACGAGAGACTGGCGCGGCTATATGCGCACTGTTTTGACAGACAGGTGGAGCTGAGCTAGATAGGAGCTGGCGTGTATAGCTGGCTGTCTAACGAGCAGGCGATAACCGTGATACTGGCGGAATGTGTGCGCCACTTAGAAAGCGAGTGTCGTAATGACTGCAAGTCTAGTATACAGGCACGTTAATGCAAGTGCTTTTTCCAAGGGAGGGTGGTCTTCCCTGGCCCTCGCGACGTGTGACGGTGCCTCACGCCGCAAATTCTGAGATCGCAAGCTATTAGGATGGTGCATAAGATCGCAGCGTTTTCTTCTGTATATTAATATTGTTATAGGTTTTGGATTTTACAAGGAGTGTTATACGTCATTGGTCCCTTACCTGCATTTGTCGTAGATCCCTCGCCCAGCGCGAAGTTCCAAGCGACTGGAAAAAAAGCGCAGATGACTCCAGTATATAGAGAGGTAAGGAAACGGACCCGTAAAATTAGAGACCAATATCCCAAACTTCTGATTGCTGCAGACTCCCTGTACACATTCTCAGTTCGATTATAATAGACTTACGTGAGGCTAAGCAACATACGTCGACGAATCAACATGGCTTTAGGAAGCATCGTAAGTGCGAAACTCAGCTTGCCCTTTCCTCACGTGACATACTGAGAACTATGTACGAAGGGCAACAGGCAGATTCCATATTTCTAGATTTCCGGAAAGAATTTGACATCGTGCCCCATTGCAGATTGTTAAAGAAACTACGAGCATATCGTATAAGTTCACAGATATGTGAATGGCTCGAAAACTTCTTGAAAAATAGTACGCAGTATGTTGTCCTCGATGGTGAGGGTTCATCAGAGTCAACGAAATGTGATAGAACGGCTGTTGTTCTTTATACAGGGCGAGGCCATCTAAATGTTCAATACATTAGCTCCGAGGAACAAATGGCAGTTTACTGAAATGTCCAGTCCTAGTTGCTTCTGGTAAAATATGTCAAAAGCTGGGGATAGTGAATTTTACGGGTAATTAAGGAAAGTATTAAATTGATGGGGGTGTTGAAGTAATGACAATTTAATAATTATACTTTGCTAACTTCCAGCATTCTGAAAGGCATTGTAGTGTCTCGAGAATTTCGGGGTAAATTCTAGAGACCCTCGTATTTCCACCGTCTTGAACACGGGTTATTTTAGAGACGAGTGTGGTATAGTAGAATGTATCTACTGCACCACAATTATGTGTGTGCAGGACGGACATGTATGGGACGGATGATAGGCGCGTGCAGGTAGTCGCCGATCCTGGCTAACAAGGGGAAGGCCTCAGACACGGCCAACCGATTCAGCTCAAATTTGGCAGGTTGCTTGTGTAGAACCTAAAATGAAATACTCCAAGATCTTTTGGGTCAACACCCCCGCGATTTTGAGAAAATCAACCCTAAAGGTTTTGACGAGCAACGGACTCAGAATTAGAGCGATCGATAGGTAATTGTAAATAGAGCATTTTTCATCATCAGGTATGGGGTCCGCAAACGCAAACTTTTCCAAAAATTGAGGAAAGAAACTTTTACAATTGTCGCTCCTGTACCCACTTGGTAAACGCTTTTCGCCGACAGCGGCGATAGCGGAACAGCTAAGGTAACTAACTGGCTGGGAATCGGAGAACCCTAGCGGATGTTATTATTTTCGTTTGTATTTTTCCATATCTCAATTGATAGGGATAGGATGGTTAATAAGGTAAGTAAATTAATAAAGAATGATAATAATAAAGTAGGCAAACTAATGACCCCAACGCCGTTGGTTAGTAAAATATTAAACTTTTAAGGCTTGTCACATGACCACAACTACGACTAACAAGGGGAGGCCGCCAATTGTGAAATTCAGATTCGATCCCTACTGCGCATAATAAAAGCACATGGCCAGAGGTGTAATGTGGCAAAGCACCAAGATGCACTTCTCAGCCGTTGTCGAGAAAATCGACAGTTAAAAGAAACCGTTGCGGTGAAATACTCTCTACGATTGATAGTTTTCTACAGCGTCGTGGATCAGCGGTAAACGCTCGGGTTCGTAATCCGAAGGTGGCCGGATCGAACAGCCGGCACGGTAGCTTAGCGCGTTCGGTCAGTGTGTTAGCTGCCGTCTGTAATAAAAAAACTGAGTTAATGGATCAACGACGAACTGAAACGGGTGTCTTGCGATGTCTGCCCCGAGCAGATACAATGAACAAAAATGAAATAAAAAAAATAAAAAAATCAATGGAACGCCTAACCAACTAATTAGCAGCATAAGCAGTGCAGGGTATATGAAGCGTTTTGGGAGAGGCGGAAAAATAAAAAAAAAAAAAATCTCGCGCCATGCAACATTTTTTATTATTAGTGTTTTGTAATTCATATATGAATTGCTTACACATGTTGGTGAAGGCGGATCG
This sequence comes from Schistocerca gregaria, assembly GCF_023897955.1. Classification (NCBI taxonomy): domain Eukaryota; kingdom Metazoa; phylum Arthropoda; class Insecta; order Orthoptera; family Acrididae; genus Schistocerca; species Schistocerca gregaria. Next base: position 2,352,940 of record NW_026061887.1, on the reverse strand, counting down.
CTGTCCAATTGTACCGCCTCAATTTTTCCGTTTGTTTAACAGGGTGTACCAAAGCTCTCACGTCCGCACTGATTTTCGACGATGTTATAAGTTGCGCTAGGGACCGAACCTACCTTCTTTCGAAGTTGGCAGGCAACTACGCTGTTATGCGGCGGCTCGTTTCGGCCCATTCAACATCTGTCCTTCGAGTGTAACGAGCGAGTAACGGAGTTTATATTTCATACCTGCCACAGCAAATTTGTGTACGTGGGGTTTGTATTCTAATTCGAACGTTTGATTTACGCTATACGTATTCGTTTCGGAATATCGTTTTTACGTCTTCCGTTAACTATACTTGGTTAACATTATGAAGACAATTAATAACATTAATGAAATACAACTTTGTTTGCGGAAAGGGTTAATAAGGTAACCTTATTAACTTTGTTTGAAGTTGCCAGTTTTTCCACGACAAACGACTTTCAACAACTTATTATATGCATAATTGTTGCAACTGATTGCTGGGAATTATATATATATTGTGTGTATGTACAAACATTTGAATTACAAAAAACAAATACTAAAAAAAAAATGGTTGCATGGCGCGAGATTCGAACCGGCGAACTTCGGAATTACGAACCCGAACCCGAGAGCTTACCGCTGCGCCACAACGCTGTAGAAAACTATCAATCGTAGTGAGTATTTCACGCCGGTTTCTTTTAACTGTCGATTTTCTCGACAGCGGCTGAGAAGTACATCTTGGTGCTTTCCCACACAGCACCTCTGGCTATGAGCTTTTATTATGCGCAGTATGAATTGAATCTGAATTTCACAATTGGCGGCCTCCCCTTGTAAGAGTGCTTCGAATTCCTCACGAGGGATCACAGACAGCCAACCGCGCGACGCTTGTTTACAGCGAGGCACGGGGCAGAATGCACGCGGGGAGAGTTATGTTGTCCCGGTTGCCTCTTCGTCATATCATAGTTGTGAATCTGGAAGAGAGAAGGTGTCCAGCACGAGACTTATAGACGTAAATCGGAAAGAGTTGTTTTCCGTCATTAGGCTGCCGTGATCCTGGCGGATACAGTAGTGATTTTTCCATCATTAATGTGCCGAATGAAATAAGTTTCGTGAATGAATACAGTGTTATTCTGTAAGTAACATATGACGAGTGTTGTATGTAGTTTGTAGAAATTAGCTCGTCTGTTTATGCCGTAGTAACTAGTTATTATTTGTTGTCATATCTTTCAGGTGCATAATCTGAGTAACGGAGGATGTACACCCTTCGACTAGCGTTGTAATATATAGTTGGGAGCCTGTCACAGACGATGGCAAGCGGGAAGTTACCGTCACTGTGTTTTGGTTTGCAAAATACAGATGCATTATCAACGCACTACCGGAAGCAGCCAGGTCTGTTTCTCGGCGTTCCAGTTTGATAAGAACGGCTATGGTGGAGAGATTTTTGGTGGTGACGAACGAAATGACTTTTCTTGATACTGAGGTAGTATACCATGAAGACGAAGCAGAAGGTGATTCAGTGGAAGATATCCCGACTAGTGAATCCCTAAATTGTCATAACACTTCAGAAATCTCCACTTCTCTGGGAATATGTGCTTCATCCGTTCCCGATGAGTATCACGAACCGGTTACTAAACGACTTAACTACAGCTCTATACCCCTTGAAGTAGAAGTTAAGGCGGTAGCGCTAGCCAGGAATCATCCAAATTTGAACTTACAAACACTGCAAAAGAATGGAGCAACAACAGCCCTGGAACGGAAGAAGGACTTGAAATTGTGGGAAAGTGATATCGTTAAAGGAGGGACAAGATAGGACAAATACCAGGCGATAAATATGTGGACTTACGACCGATTTGTCGAATCTTGTTGACGTAACGAGAATGTAACAGCGACAATACTTCAGGAGTGGGCTGCAGGTGCAGCGCTTCAATATACGGCCAACAAGGATTCTACGTCTGCTGCATCATTATCTTGGGCAAAAAATTTCAGATCGGGGTATAAAATTCGTCAACGGCGAGTCACTAAATACGTCTCTCATAAGGAGGTACAAAATATAGAAGATATACAGAAAGTGGGAGCTCTTTTCAACAGGCAAACGGCGTCACTTATGACCGGTTTTAATAGTGATTACGTGATCAACACCGGTAATACAGGATGCGAGTATTGGGTGAACATTCGACGCACGTTATCGCATAAGGGAGAAAAACGAATCCTTGTCGCAGTTGGAAGTAAAAACCTACTAACACATTCGTACACGGCGCAACATTTACAAGAAACGAATGTTACATTTGGTCCTCAGGTTATAGAAGAGGTCAACCGTTTAACCGACTCGTTGAAAAATGTTTACATTACCTTCTCCAAACTGACGAATGCGATTTACAGAACATTTCTTGAGAATGTTTTAAAACCATACGTTCCCGATAGCAAGTTTTTTCTAGTAGTGGATTCCTGGAGTGGACAAAGTAATGCTATATTATATGACACAATGATTATAGTTGGCGAGGGTCAGCCGACGTGCACGGTAAAAGTAATACCGCCCAACTGTACACCTGTGTACCAGCCGTGTGATGTTGATTTCTATCGCCAGGTTAAAAACTTTATTTCCAGGCTTCAGGATTGCAGTGTGCTTCTGGAAACCCAGCGGGAATTGGACAACCGCACGGATACAATAACTATTTACAACATAATTCATATCCAACTTTCAGCATCGATTTTTCACGCAATGATATCGTATGCGTGGTACGCATCAAAATTAATTCCCGAAAAAGACATTTTTAAATGTAAACCAAGTTTGTTTTCCGCCTACTCTTGGGAAGGAACAGTGTAGCTTTCGAAAGATTGCATTCATTAGATGTTCTTGGTGCCGTGAGTATATTTGTTTCAAATTTTTATGTGACAAGTACCACCCATCTAGTTGTTCGACGAAAAATGAGGACACGTAACAGTGACTGGAAGAGCCATTCTAAAGTGACCTGGAGTAACATTTTAGATGTTTACTACCCCAAGAAGTTTCAGAAATTTATTTACCTACCTTATTTTTATCGTTCCTTATAGATTTACTTACCTTATTAACCCTCCTATTCCTATCAATTGAGATATGGAAAAGTACAAAGGAAAATAATAACATCCACTGGGTTTCCTCGCGATTCGAACCCGGGTTCTCAGATTCCCAGCCAATTACCTTGGCTGTTGCGCTTTCAGTGCTGTCGGCAAAAACCGTTTAAAAAGTTGGAACAGAAGCGACAGTTGTAAAACTTTCTTTCCTCGATTTCTGGAATAGTATGCGTTTTCGGATACCATAGCTGATGATGAAAAATGCTCTGTTTACAGTTATCTATCGATCCCGCCAATTTTGAGTCGATTGCTCTTCATAACTTTTAGGGGTGATTTTTTCAATAACGCGGCGGTGTTGACCTAAAATATCTTAGATTCCTCCGTTTTAAGTTGTACACAAGCGACCTGCCAAATTTGAGCCGAATCGGTTGGCCATGTCTGAGGCCTTCCATTTGTAAGGAGTTACACGTCCAGCTAAAGGAACAAACGCGCCGTCTCAGTGCGATGTCAAACATTATTTGTGAATATTTGAATGTTGTTGAAAGAGAAGAAGGAACAATTACTTATTCATTCTTTCTCTTACTTTTGTAAGGTCCAGACGGTTGTCTTGTTAAATTTTGTGAGATTTGTAGACTGTATTTATGGAAAAATGAATGTGATAGTTTCTGACGGACCAGAAGGTTCCGAGCTTGCGAAAAATGTTTTGTTGTTGTTGTTGTTGTGGTCTTCAGTCCTGAGATTGGTTTGCTGCAGCTCTCCACGCTACTCTGTCCTGTGCAAGCTTCTTCATCTCCCAGATCCTACTGAAACCTACGTCCTTCTGAATCTGCTTAGTGTATTCACATCTTGGTCTCCCTCTACGATTTTTACCATCCACGCTGCCCTCAAATGCTAAATTTGTGATCCGTTGATGCCTCAAAACATGTCCTACCAACGGATCCCTTCTTCTAGTTAAGTTGTGCTACAAATTGCTCTTTTCCCCAATTCTATTCAATACCTCCTCATTAGGTACGTAATCTATCCACCTTATTTTTAGCATTCTTCTGTAGCACCACATTTCGAAAGATTCTATTCTATTCTTGTCCAAACTATTTATCATACATGTTTCACTTCCATACATGACTACACTCCATACTTTCAGAAACGATATCCTGATACATAAATCTATACTCAATGTTAACAAATTTCTCTTCTTCAGAAATGGTTACCTTGCCATTGCCAGTCTACATTTTATATCCGCTCTACTTCGAACATCATCTGTTATTTTACTTCCTAAATAGCAAAACTCCTTTACTACTTTAAGCGTCTCATTTCCTAATCTAATTCCCTCAGCATCACCCGATTTAATTTGACTACATTCCATTATCCTCGTTTTGCTTTTGTTGATGTTCGTCTTATATCCTCCTTTCAAGACACTGTCCATTCCGTTCAACTGCTCTTCCAGGTCCTTTGCTGTCTCTGACAGAATTACAATGTCATCGGCGAACCTCAAAGTTTTTACTTCTTCTCCATGAATTTTAATACCTACTCCGAATTTTTCTTTTGTTTCCTTTACTGCTTGCTCAATATGCAGATTAAATAACATCGGGGAGAGGCTACAACCCTGTCTCACTCCTTTCCCAACCACTGCTTCCCTTTCATGCCCCTCGACTCTTATGACTGCCATCTAGTTTCTGTACAAATTGTAAATAGCCTCTCGCTCTCTGTATTTTATCCCTGCCACCTTCAGAATTTGAAAGAGAGTATTCCAGTCAACATTGTCAAAAGCTTTCTCCAAGTCTACAAATGCTAGAAACGTAGGTTTGCCTTTTCTTAATCTTTCTTCTAAGATAAGTCATAAGGTCAGTACTGCCTCACGTGTTCCAACATTTCTACGGAATCCAAACTGATCCTCCCTGAAGTCCGCATTTACCAGTTTTTCCATTCGTCTGTTAAGAATGCGCGTTAGTATTTTGCAGCTGTGACTTATTAAACTGATAGTTAGGTAATTTTCACATCTGTCAGCACCTGCTTTCTTTGGGATTGGAATTATTGTATTCTTTATTTAGTCTGAGGGTATTACGCCTGTCTCATATATCTTGCTCACCAGCTGGTAGAGTTTTGTCATGACTGGCTCTACCAAGGCTGTCAGTAGTTCTAATGGAATGTTGTCTACTCCTGGGGCCTTGTTTCGACTCAGGTCTTTCAGTGCTCTGTCAAATTCTTCAAGCAGTATCTTATCTCCCATTTCATCTTCATCTACATCCTCTTCCATTTCCATAATATTGTCCTCAAGTACATCGCCGTTGTATAGACCCTCTATATACTCCTTCCATCTTTCTGCCTTTCCTTCTTTGCTTAAAACTGGGTTTCCATCTGAGCTCTTGATCTTCATACAAGTGGTTCTCTTTTTTCCAAAGGTCTCTTTAATTTTCCTGTAGGCAATATCTATCTTACCCCTAGTGAGATAAGCCTCTACATCCTTACATTTGCCCTCTAGCCATCCCTGCTTAGCCATTTTCACTTCCTGTCAATCTCATTTTTGAGACCTTTTGTATTCCTTTTTGCCTCCGTCATTTACTGCATTTTTATCAATTAAATTCAATATTTCTTCTGTTACCCAAGGATTTCTAGCAGCTCTCGTCATTTTACTTACTTTATCCTCTGCTGCCTTCAATACTACATCCCTCAGAGCTACCCATTCTTCTTTTGCTGTGTTTCTTTCCCCCATTCCTGCCAATTGTTCCCTTATGCTCTCCTTCAAACTCGGTACAACCTATGGTTCTTTCAGCTTATCCAGATCCCATGTCCTTAAATTCCCACCTTTTTGCAGTTTCTTCAGTTTTAATCTACAGGTCATAACCAATAGATTATGGCCAGTGTCCACATCTGCCCCTGGAAATCTACTACAATTAAAAACTTGATTCCTTAATCTCTGTCTTACCATTAAATAATCTATCTGATACCTTTTAGTATCTCCAGGATTCTTCCATGTATACAACCTTCTTTTATGATTCTTCAACCAAGTGTTAGCTATGATTAAGTTATGCTCTGTGCAAAATTCTACCAGACAGCTTCCTCTTTCATTTCTTAGCCCCAATCCATATTCACCCACTATGTTTCCTTCTCTCCCTTTTCCTACTGACGAATTCCAGTCACCAATGACTATTACATTTTCGTCTCCCTTCACTACCTGAATAATTTCTTTTATCTCATCATACATTTCATCAATTTCTTCATCATCTGCAAAGCTAGTTGGCATATAAATTATACTACTCTAGTAGGCATGGGCTTTGTGTCTATCTTGGCCACAATAATGCGTTCACTATGCTGGTTGTAGTAGCTTACCCACACTCCTATTTTTTTATTCATTATTAAACCTACTCCTGCATTACCGCTATTTGATTTTGTATTTATAGCCCTATATTCACCTGACCAAAAATCTTGTTCCTCCTGCACAGAACTTCACTAATTCCCACTATATCTAACTTTAACCTATCCATTTCCCTTTTTAAATTTTCTAACCTACCTGCCCGATTGAGGGATCTAACATTCCATGCTCCGATCCGTTTTCTTTCTCCTAATAATGACGTCCTCCTGAGTAGTCCCTGCCTGGAGATACAAATGGCGGACTATTTTACCTCCAGAATATTTTACCCAAGAGGACGCCATTATCATTTAATCATACAGTAAAGCTGCATGTCCTCAGGAGAAATTACGGCTGTAATTTCCCCTTGCATTCAGCCTTTCCCAGTACCAGCACAACAAGGCCGTTTTGGTTAATGTTGCAAGGCCAGATCAGTCAATCATCCAGACTGTTGCCCCTGCAACTACTGAAAAAGCTGCTGCCCCTCTTCAGGAACCACATGTTTGTCTGGCCTCTCAACAGATACCCCTCGTTGTGGTTACACCTACGGTACGGCCATCTGTATCGCTGAGGCACGCAAGCCTCCCCATCAACGGCAAGGTCCATGGTTCATGAGGGGAAAAATGTTTTAGTTGTATGAAAAGTGTTATGTGTGATAAAAATACAGTGAGATTGAGTTCAAAATATTCTCGAGTGTACGGAGTTATTTTAAAAGTATAAAACGTTTCCTCCAAAGTAGCATCTTATCTTGGGAGAAGAAGTTGTGCAGGACATCACAGCTGGCTATCCTGAAAAGAAGATCGGAGAAGCAACTCCAAGTAAGTTCGATAGCCAAGAGGGAGTGTGAGTCTTGCACACCAGTACCACACTGACACCCTTAATCACCGGAAACTGCCAGAGCATGGCATAAACAGTTGCCTCACTATCTTTCCCCAAATCCCTCAACATGCATTCTAACCTTACATCTGCAGAAATAGCTGCAGTCCACCACATAAGAACTGATCCTGACCTTCTAATCCTACCTGTGGACAAAGGCTCCACCACTGTTGTTTTTAACTGCAAGGATTACCTGGCAGTAGGACTCTTCTGGCTGTCAGATACTTCTATCTACAAACCTTGCCACAGCGACCCCATTCCAGTAATCCAGCAAGATCTCCATTCACTACTCAAATCCTTATGCCCACCTCAGACCCTCTCCCTGGAGTCCATGCCTCGGCTCACCTCTCTCACTCCACTAATAAATCCTACCTTCTACATGATTCCTAAAGTCCATAAACCTAGTCACCCAAGACGCCCCATTGTGGCCAGTTACTGAGAGAATTGCTGCTCTCATAGACCAACCCCTACAATCTATTACCCCTAACATACCTTCCTATTTAAAAGATACCAACCATTTCCTCCAGACAGCCAGAGTGGCCGAGTGGTTCTAAGCACTACAGTCTGAAACCGCGCGACCGCTATAGTTGAAGGACCGAATCTTGCCTCGGGCATGGATATGTGTGATGTCATTAGGTTAGTTAGGTTTAAGTAGTTCTAAATTCTGGGGGACTTATGACCTCAGAAGTTAAGTCCCGTAGTGCTCAGAGGCATTTGAACAATTTCCTTCACTGACTCTCCACAGTTCCTGACTCTTTACCACAAAGTGCCATGCTTGTCACTATTGGTGCCACCTCCCTGTACATTAATGTTCCTAATGCCCATAGCCTTTCTGTTATTGAACACTCCCTTTCCCAAAGATTGACAGATTCAAAACCAACAATCTAGTCACCATGACAAGTTTATCCTCACACACAATTTCTTCTGCTTTGGAGGCATTACCCACAAACAAATTCAGGGTATGGCTATGGGCACCCACCAACACCAGCTTTTCTGAATTGTGCAGGTGAGAACTTTCCCTGCAATACATCCGATATTTCTATAACCCTTCTGGTCTCAACCTTCATTAGTCACTGTTCTCATCCATCCCACACCTTCCCTGCACCCGTTCCAGCACTATGCAGCCATTATTCCACCACCACACCCAGTCTTTTTATTTCCCTCCATTTCTGCTACTTCTGCTCCCCTCCCCACCTCTCCCCTGCCCGTGGTCTAACCTGCAGCACTTTACTCTACATCACTACCCACCCTCCCTCCCTGCCCCAGTATCCTCCATACCCCCACCCAGTTGCCACTCCCATCATGCAATGTTGCTATGTGTAAGTGTGTGTGTGTCTGTGTGTGTGTGTGTGTGTGTGTGAATTGTGAGAGTCGTTGTTGTGTGTATCAGCGACACAGCATCTCTGCTAGATAGTGAGTAGCAGCTTTCTTTCTCGTAATATTGTTACATTCTATCCTGGATTTTCCATTATTTGAATATGTATTATACTAATTCATGAACGAGATAGATGAGCACTTAAAATAAAGGGCCAAAGGGCCAAAATGAAGTCCCTTGGCCTCTTTCAAAACAGAAAGAGCATATATTATTCAAAAAATTTCATGTAGAATGCCCAAGTACAAGAAGACCCTAATATAAGTAAATCTATATTTTTATTTGAATGCTCCTGACAAAGTACCTGATCTGACTATTGTTGTAAGCATACCTGTACTCATTCCATCTATGCTGGGATCAAATGGTTAATTTTCCATACTTGTGTGTGAAGTGTAAATATTCCATTGTACAATTTCCCTGTATAAAACTGATATGCTCAATACTATGTGGAAAATGATTCATAATCAGTAGCCAATAATCAATTAAATAAAAAAAGTCCATTTGCAGTGTATATGTACAAATTGAGAAAGCTCATTTTTCTTAGTAAAGCCACAAAGACAAGTTTTATGAAATTACACAAGTTTTTTGTACTCAAGTTGATAAGACACACTAATTACATACAGCACCAGCGTTTTTTCATCATAATGGTGCCACTAGGCATTGGGGCTATGGTGTTCTTTGAGAAGGTACTCCTCTATTTTCCATTTTTAGATCACCTACAATGCTCAAATATTTCAATATGTGTAAAACCCTAAAAACTATTAACAATACCCTCTAACACAACCAAAGGCCAGATAGAAGGTCAACTGTTACAGGAACTACAAGAAATGGAAAGAACAGAATCCCATTAGTTGTCAACTGCTGGACACTGGGGGTTCTAGATAGTTATTTCCATAGCGGTACAAAAATATTTTCCTCACTCCAGTAACTATTCTCGCCGGAAATGTCACTGGGTTACCTGTAGTGGTAGCGTGTTAAGTGTCAGAGAATGAAACTTAGAGAGAATAATAACAGCTAGAGAAAAATAACAACCTCTGACAGTTATTTCCATTGTCGCTCCAATTGCTTTATTTGTACTAACTGCCCAAACTAATGACCCAAGGGAACTCTAGTACATGTACAATACCTTTAAGTTTGCTCCTATCAGCAACCACTCTGACATTAACTTTATTTAATTTTTGTGCTGAAAGTAGTGAGAGCGCACAAAATAACACATAGTTGTATCAATAGATGGCGCATGGTCTCTGTTATTTCCATGACATGTAGAACCTCTTCCAGATGATATATCCCTCTCTATCATAGCCAGATCTCAGATTAGTTGACGTGAAAGCATAGTATGATCTTCTGTAAACAGGTGGCGGCAAACACTGTTATTTAAGTAACTGCTAGTATCAGATGAGCCCTTATCACAGTAACTGCTACTCCTCAATAATCAGTTACTTCTATCAGTTATGTTATTTTCTTGTCACCTCTAATGTACACCATTACGCCAGGAGATACTGATTTACTGAATACTGGGGAAAACATCTGCAGTAAAATTCATTTTTACAGCCTTATATACACTCCTGGAAATGGAAAAAAGAACACATTGACACTGATGTGTCAGGCCAACCATACTTGCTCCGGACACGCCCCAACATCGTGCATCGTACCTCCAGTGGTGTCGCGACAGGCGTGAATGGAGGGACGAATGGAGACGTGTCATCTTCAGCGATGAGAGTCGCTTCTGCCTTGGTGCCAATGATGGTCGTATGCGTGTTTGGCGCCGTGCAGGTGAGCGCCACAATCAGGACTGCATACGACCGAGGCACACAGGGCCAACACCCGGCATCATGGTGTGGGGAGCGATCTCTTACACTGGCTGTACACCTCTGGTGATCGTCGAGGGGACACTGAATAGTGCACGGTACATCCAAACCGTCATCGAACCCATCATTCTACCATTCCTAGGGAACTTGCTGTTCCAACAGGAGAATGCACGTCCGCATGTATCCCGTGCCACCCAACATGCTCTAGAAGGTGTAAGTCAACTATCCTGGCCAGCAAGATCTCCGGATCTGTCCCCCATTGAGCATGTTTGGCACTGGATGAAGCGTCATCTCACACGGTTGCACGTCCTGCACGAACGCTGGTTCAACTGAGGCGCCAGGTGGAAATGGCATGGCAAGCCGTTCCACAGGACTACATCCAGCATCTCTACGATTGTCTCCATGGAAGAATAGCAGCCTGCATTGATGTGAAAGGTGGATATACACTGTACTAGTGCCGACATTGTGCATGCTCTGTAGCCTGTGTCTATGTGCCTGTGGTTCTGTCAGTGTGACCATGTGATGTATCTGACCCCAGGAATGAGTCAATAAAGTTTCCCCTTCCTGGGACAATGAATTCATGGTATTCTTATTTCAATTTCCAGGAGTGTATATATCAAGATAGACGACAAACAATGTCATATAGTTATTAGCCATATCAAGCGAGAACAAATTCCCTCTCGGTCATGCCACTACACTTCATAACTGTATCAAGAAGAAGATTCCATAACCTAAACGGCAGCAGATGTCCAGGGCTGTTAAAATGACAATTTTTGCTGGACCCAGTTTGTATAATCTGAGTTGACAAGTAGCATAAATAATAGTTGAAGGAGACCAAAAGAGTGTTACAATACAGTACAAACATGGACAAAGACAACAGTATGGAGATAGCTACACATTGTATAAAAGTCTCATTCACAGTGATTATAAATTTTATAAAAATCATTCATGCACTTGCAGCTTGTTTGATATTTCACTGTACACATATGGACCAAAAATTCACACAATTCAGAGCAATGATCAGTTAATGATTTCAGATTTCTAATATCAAGGCTATGTTTTTTACTTGTGGTGGCAGGCTGTTCTGTATCTTGGTTAAATGGTGCCATTGTTCATTGTTTGGACATGGAGTTTCCTATCTAATACAAAGTGTGTTTAAATGATGATAATGTAATAATAATCCTTTGAGTTATTTTCTCTTTGTCTTTTTTATGTGTTTTTTCTGTGTTTCTTCGCTCTGTTTGTATTTTGTCTTCATTGTTGTCCCGTGGTTGTAATTGTAAATTGTGTGAAGTAACGAGTTGAAATTATTTATCCTAAATAAGTGTTATTTCCTTATCAAGTGGTCATGGACCCAGGTGCCAGGTGTTACAGTACAACAAATAAAGGTGGAAAAAATTAATCCAGTACCTAATTTAGAGTCATGGCTCAAGAAGAGGAGGAATACAAGGTACTGTTGTTTAATGGGTAGAACTTTAGCAACTGAAAATTTAGGACTGAAATACTTCTATGTGAGCTGGAAGTGAGTTTTGTCTGAAAGAGATACATGGACATGGCTGAGACAGCTGAATGGCAAAACCGATAAGAAGTGTAAGTCTCAAGTAATCCAAAGAATTTCACAAAGTTGCTTGGAGTAGGCCTACACCAAAAATAAGAAATACATTAATTCAAACATTTGAGCTGAAAGGTATGGCTTTTATTAAGAACGGCCTTTAAAGTTTACTGCAAATGACAATAACTCTTGAAATTAATTTTTTGGAGTTTCGTAAGTTAATGGGTAATTTGAAGGATCGGATGATAATATTGGAGGAACTGATATAGTATGCGGTTACTTACAAACAATTCCACCAGAATCATAAGTAGTTGTTACTGCTCTGAATACCTTCTCAAGTGAGGAATTGGAACCGGATTTCTTAAAGGGTATATTACTAGACAAAGAAGCAAAACTTAATAATTCTAAAGGTAACAACTGGACAGTAAATGAATTGCCATCGTCGACAGCATCTGACAGAAAGGTAAAATGATGTATTCAGAGACAACCAAGTCTCAAGCTATGTATGATGCAGCCAAAGCTTTGTCTAAAAATAAGATTTTGGTTGATACTGTGGATGCTAGGAGTTGTCATTTTTTACTTTGTAGTTCACTGTTGCTATATGAGTTCACATATTGTCATTTTGAAGTATAGAGATAATGAGTGGAGGTTTGGACACTAGAAAATGGAGTGCCTAGTGGAGAAATCTAAACATTTCTGATGTATTCTTCTATTACAGTTCAATAGGAATGACAGCTACGGAGGCAGTCAGAAACATTCACGCCACATGTGGGAGGGGGATAATTCCATGAGACAGATCATGGCAAGAATGCGGTTTTCTCGTTTTAAGAAGGATCATTTTGACATAAGTGATTCAGCACATTCAGGAAGACAGTCGAAGTTTCATAAAGATTGTTTAAACACATTAACCCACAATAATCAATGTCAGCAAACTCGAGAACTGGCAAATGTTATTAACTGTGATCATTCTACCATTGTGCGACATTTGCATGCAATGGAGAAGTTTGAAAAAATTTACCACATGCTCTAAGCCGAAAACACATAAATCAGCAGGTGAATGTATGTGCTTTTCTCATTGTTCGTGATTAATTTGCTTGAAAGCAACGTTGACCATTCCTAACTTGTATCGTTATAGCCTTATAGGTGACAAGAAATGGTGTCTTTATCCTAAGATCATAAGGAAAAGAAAAGAATGGTTGCCCCCAAACAAAGCAGCAACTCCCCATATAAAAGCCTGCATGCATCCATAATATTATGCATCTAGTTGAACAGTGATGGTGTGGTGTAGTACAGATTGCTTCCCTGAGATGTAACCATCACTGATGATATTTATTGTCAGTAACTGAGACATCTTGTGGACGCAATTTGAGGACAACGACCAGGCAGACTGCGAAAAGTGATGCTACTCCACGATAACGCCCGCGCCCATTCTGCTAGACTGACCAAAAACTTTATACTAGAGTTGGGTTGGGAGGTCATTCTGCACTCACCTTATTCAACTGATCTTGCACCCTCAGTTTTTCCTGCTCCCTATCGAACAAACTTCAAGCTAAGCTTTGCCGGATGCAAAAGGTTCTCCTACCATGGCTCGGCGAGTTCTTCACCTCAAAACCACTCGATGTCTACAGTCATGGAATCAAAAAGTTATCTCAGCATTGACAGACTGTTGTAAATAGTGAAGGAGAATAATTATGGATGAGTAGGGTGTGTATGTGTATCTGTTGTGTTTTTCAAACGTACAGAAAAACGCAACAAACTTATGTATCAACCCAATATATGTGTTACAGACGTGGGAAACAATGCCATTATTGGGGAAAAATACAATGTTAGATTGCCACAAACGCATAGAAGTATAGTTCTGCAAATTTAGCTAAATCTCTCCAAAAAATAAACAGAAATGAAAGTAACCTTTCTTTCTCAGCTGTTACTGGAAATTTTCCAGGTGGCAAAGTGGATTGGTTTCTAGATTTGAGGGTAACAGGATATTTAGTTAATTAATCTGTTCTTTGATGGATGTGAACAAACTGGTGAATCAAATAAGAATAAAGGTTGGAGAAATTTATGTTGAAAGCATAGTTTGTGGACTGGAATTTCAAATTAAAACTAAAAGGTGCTCTTCTAGTGTCAGGTTCACTAAATAATTAATTGTCAGTGCATAAACTATAAATGGCTGGAGGATGCTTGTTTTTAAAAATTCAGCGGGTTCAATTCAAAAGTGTGATAGCTATAGCTGCAGCTCACAGAAATGATTCAATTGTGTATATACACACACTAACAAGGGGAGTGCGAGGGTTGGGAAATGAAGTTAAGAGTGGGATGGCATGTGTTGGCAGCACTACCCCATAGAGTTACAACGCCCCAGCCATACGGCCAGATGGCTAGCCACTCACGAGAAAAACACTCCGAAACTTTCAGTCCTACAGTATATAATACCCATGTGTCTGCTCACTGAACTGTATGGCACAGTGGTCGATACAATATTGGTAACAATTCTTGCTTCGTATTTCCAAAGTATGTATTTGCTGAAAATCAGTAGATTTAAAAGTGACAACGGTCATGAGTATATTTGCAAAGTCAATTACGAAATGGAGTGGCAGAGCGACTAAATCATACTGTCATTGAAAAGGCTCATTGCACAATTTTTGGACGCGAAGTTTGAAAGCAATTTTAGTCAAAAGTTACTGGCAGATACTTTTATCATTAACCATAGTTATACTTCAGTTTTAGATGCAGAAATTCTAGAAATGCTATCGGATGGAAGAAAGCCAAATTTGAACAAATATGACTTTGGGTGTGTTGCATAGTGGCACATTCCAAGGAAAGTATTGAAAAGGAACTATCCCATTAAAATGTTTCGTGACTGGAAACTGTCTAATTAGCCACAGAATATGGTGTGCCAAGCAACACAAGGTTGTATTTGGGAGAGATGTAATTTTTGAAAAAGATATGTTTCTATTTGAAGGTGAAAGCAGTGATGATTGGATCTTGAAGAAGACCATTCAAGTGAACAATGTAATTCAGAACATTCTTCAGTTTCCTCAAAGTTAGTTCTGTTTTGAAGTCCTTGATTTTGTGCAAACTGTTGAAGGGAACTCAAGGCCCACGATGTCAGAAGAAGTGGAAGCGAGCAGAAACTTTGTGGAAAAGCAATAGAATAACAAGAAAATTTAGATTTTTCAAGGATTATGCAGTGTTTCCCTTGAATGCAAAAACATTCGTGGGAAAACTTACCTCAGAAGTCTGAAGACGTTCAGGTAAGGCATCATGAAGGAGATGTAGGAGAAGAATGGAAAAAAAAAATTAAGGAAAAATTGGACTCTCAGTCATCTAATGGAACTTTGACTTATGGACCACTTACAGCAAATAAAAGTATCACTGACAGTAAGAGGATGTTCAAAGTAAAAATAGACATGTCTGGAAATATTGAAAGAGATATGACTATACTCCACTTGCTCAATTCACAACACTAAGAATGCTCCTTTGTGTGGTGAAGGAACATAATTCATTTATGGAACAAACAGATGTACAAAATTGATTCCTGCATTGAGACCTGGTGTAAAGATTAAGAAAAGGCTTGTATGCAAACTAAAAAAAAAAAAAAAAACTTTTGACAGTTTTATGAAGGAAATCATGTTTCGACAACCCAAAATTGGCAGATGTCTCTATGTTGAAAGCATTGATGATCATTATACTCAATTTGCTTCCATATGTAGATAATATTCCAGCTGGATGTAATAGTAAAAAAAAAAGTCACCTACATTAAGAACTAGTTAAAATGTCGAATGTGAGAACTCGGAGAACCAAAATCATTCCTCAGAATAAATATGCAGAGCAACAGTGGCAAAATGTTTCTTTGTCACTATGTTCATCTTGAATACTTATTGAAAAGATTCAACATGGAAGACTGTAAACACTGAGAACATCGATGGAAGTCAAATGCAGTGGAGATGCTTGTGGTCAAATGGATGAATTTAAACCAGATGGACAATTACTGTGTTTTTCAATGTATATAATGACAGCTATGACCAGACGAAGTGCATCACTTAACTATTTTAGTAGACAGCAAAATAAACCAACAGAATTAGAGTAGAAATTTTTGAAATGAATTCTTTGATATATTAAAGGAACACTTGATGTTGGCCTGTGATACAAAAAGGAAATTTTAAATGCTATTACTGCTATGTTGATTCTGACTGTGTTATGTTGTAGAGCTTCTATCTTCTTCACTTTCTTATAGTTTTTTGTTTGAAAATACTGTTTCTTGTGACAAGGAGACAGATGAGTTTCACTATGAAATAGAAGCAGAATATCCAGCTTCGTCGACAGCTATGACAGACACCCCATGGCTTAAGCATCTTCTTGAAGAATCTGTCAATTACGGAAGTGGGAACATAGATGACTGAAGCATGTGGATGTGAAATCCTTTCTATACAAGAGCTATACAACAAAGGCCATCTGAATGTTCAATACATTAGCTCCGAGGAACAAATGGCCCATATTTTACCAAAAGTAGCTAAGAGTGCACGTTTCAATAGACTGTGTTAAAAGCTGGGGATAGTGAATTTTATGGGCAATTTAGGAAATTATTAAATTGATTGGGGGGGGGGGGGTGTTGAAGTAATGACAATTTAATAATTATACTTTTCTAACTTCCAGCATTCTGGAAGGCATTGTAATGTCTAAGGAATTTCGGAGTAAATTCTAGAGACCCTCGTATTTCCACCGTCTTGAACACGCGTTATTTTAGAGATGAGTAGATCTGTGTCTACTACACCACAGTTATGTGTGTGCAGGACGGACGTGTATGGGACGGATGATCGGCGTGGGCAGGTAGTCGGAATAAACGCGCCGTACTCCATGCGACATGAAACATTACTGTGTGAACATTTGAATGTTGTTGAAAGAAGAGAAGGGACAATTACGAATGTAAGAGAAAGAATCAATAAGTAAGGTCTAGACAGTTGTCTTGTTAAACTTTTTGAGATTTGTAGACTGTATTTATGGAAAAATTAATGTGATAGTTTTCATACAACTAAAACATTTTTTGTAAGCTTGGAACCTTCCGGTCTGTCAGAAACTGTTGTGTGTGATGAAAATACAGTGAGATTGAGTTTTAAAATAACTCTGTACACTCGAGAATATTTTAAAGTATAAAAAATTTCCTCCATGTAGCATCCTATATTCAGAGAAGAAGTCGTGCAGGACATCACAGCTGGCTATCCTGAAAAGATGATCGGCGAAACAACTCCAAGTAAGTTTGATAGCCAAGAGGGAGTGTGAGTCTTGCACACCAGTACCACACTGACACCCTTAATCACCGGAAACCACCAGAGCATGTCAGAAAAAACACTATGGTTTACCAAATTATGCAATAAATTGCAGAGAACTGTCAAAGTAGAAATATTAATTGGTTTTACTTCATTACTATGCACCAATTAATGCAGAGTAATGTCGGAGGCAGCCACTGCCAGGTACGTTGGAAATGTGAGATGGTCTATGGACAGCTGATTCCAAGTGAGAAAGGACAACCATGTCAGACAAAGCCCTGAATTCAAATTTGTGTCCTAAGCTAACCACAACCCCATGATGTGAAATGCATCAGAGAGAATAGCAATCAACAATCTGTGCAGATTTAAAAATCGCACTTGCTTTGTTTATGGTGGTTAAAGCTAACCTCTATGAAGCAACTCGAGACGGACACACACACATTAACAATTATTTCCACATTATAGGTGACACAGGCAGATTCCAGGAGAAAAAAGAATGACAGAAAGAAAAATAAGGGTAAATAAAACAAACAATAATATCAAAAATTACATGTAAACGAATTAATTGAATAAAAATAATAATCAAATTTTTTGATCGGATTTATAAATTGTAAAAAAGTTTCATTTGTCGTTTTTTGATCCAACAACCTTCTACATCATGTTTATATGATAACCATTGCGCTAGGCCCCAACACAGGTATGTAGCTGGTGCATTAGTTTGCATACTTTTTCTATAGGTTTAATAAACATAACAGAGACTTCAGCGTACAATAATATATCATCCTTCAGTGCTTACAATGGACAGCAAACATTGGGGAAATTTTCTATCCTGCGAAATGTAAATGGCATGGTTTTCTGGGGAAGAATTCATTGAGTCATGTTCAGAACACTTTTTTAATCTGAAAGGGAAGTTCCATGAAAGTTATTTGATAGAGAGTGGAAAAGGCTCAAATCTGAGGCACAAGATCAGGTGAATAAGGTGGGTGTGACATGACTTCCCAACCCAACTTTTGCTAGACTGACAAAAAAATACTGTACGGAATGCAGGCAGGCTCTTTCATGGATCAGTATTGCTTCACTTGGACTTCCTGGTTGCTGTTCTTAGACTGTATAAGCAAGACATCTTTTCTGTTGACAGAAAATGTCAGCAATGACCGTTACATCTTGCGGAAGCAATTCATAATACCATTAGCGGAAAATTTCAGCACAGAATCTAGGTGCGCGTGGGTTTGAATCAGGTCATGTGTTGGGAGCAGCGGTGGCCTGAGGGCCACGGGTGACCAGTACATCCACCTTCATCCCTTGGTCAGGCAGAGCAGGCCTAATGGGGCGGAGTAAGTCGCAAGGCGCTACTCATCGCTGGGTGGTGACCGGGAGAGCGGCGGCCAAGTTCCGTTGGCAGGCAGCCTTGATAACAACAGCAGTGGCATCGGCATACCAGGAGTCTGCTGAGCCGGCTGGACTTGCAGGACATCGGGCGGGCAGCACGCTGACACTACGCTTCACCATCAAATACTGTAAATTAGCTGAATAAAGCAATGTTACTGAATACTGCTGTATCACTCTGCACTGCCTCTCAAAATTCTTGAACTTGCTCGGCCTCCTGACGAAATACGGTGTGGTGGGTCCCAGCTTCTGGTCTGCCATGTGGAGTCCCGGGTTTGACCCCTAACCCCACCACAATTGTAATGTTCAGTATTTCATGAGCCGCTTGATGATGAGCAAATAGAGATAGATATGGCCACCAACTGATTTTTGCGATTTTCACTTCGGACATGCGGTACTCATACACCTCATTTTGTAACCTTTCTGTTGCATGCAAAATTTGCACAGTGGTGGAATTATCATGATCATCAATGACCCAGATCTTGAATACACTGGCATGCATCACTGTGGATTAATCTTTCCATGATCTTCAGGAAGGCCTTCGCATTTTTATGAACTTAGTGGGTCACTAATGTGAAAATGGTCCTCCTTTAAATGAGAAAACCATATTCTTGCTGTGCTCTGATGAATAGCATTATCCCCACATATGGTGCAGATGTTTCTGGCTGCCTTCACTGCTGTCACCCCTCTACTGAACTCAAGAAGAAAATGTTCAGATTATTCCATTTGGCACTCCACTTTCTAGCGTCCACAGCTCCACTCACTATCTCCAAATGGAAAAATGTAAACTGAGATAGCAACAGTGAACCACAAATTAAAATGGCAATTGATAAAGAAACCCGTAGCAACATGCGAAACGAAAATGCTATTAACTTGTGTGTGAACCTTATACGTGTCAAAGTGTATGAAAAAGCTGATAGTTATACATATGTTACATAATTGGGCATAAGGTGTTTGACACACAATAAATAAAGGTTTTGAGTTTGATAATTTAATGTTTTTTTCAATTGGGATTAACAAAAAGATAGATGTGTTCTCAGTGGAAAGTGAAAAGCTGCTGTATCACATATATACCTAGTATATGACAAAGTAGTTGAGAGGAAAAGTAACAAATTAAAGGAAACTTCTGTATTCTCGGTACTACTTCATGATTTCAAAATGAGTGGTGCACAACTCTATTGATAAGAACAAACTGGATAACAACATTTCCGTGTGTAACAGCAAATGAGGTCTTAATGAACAGTCTGTAGTTAATCTTAAGTTTGTATCAGAGAAAGCACATTATTATATGTTAATATAACATAGAGGGAAGGTATGACTCTGTGAAAGGCACAGTAAGAGTGACAGAATGGAAAGTAGTAGGAAACCCATGTATCAAGTAAAACTTAAATATGCTATGTAGACACTTTTGACACAGAAAGAGATATAGTTTCAATTTTTAAGTTCAGTGAACCCCATTTTATGTATGGAAGTGAGGGGGACATAGACGGACCCATAGGAGGGATGGTGTTACCTGGGGTCAGGTGGATACATAGAGGAAATTACCTATACTATTTTTGTATGGAGGTATAAAAGAAGGGACAATATCATCTCAAAAATAATATATGTACACAGTGTCTGTCCAAAAATTGAGTTGTAAATGTTGGTGCTACAAATATCTTAAGCTGCAATGTGATGTTGTGTCACAATAATGACATAGTCTCCAAAATAGTCAAAAGTAAAGAGACTTAGCTGGAAAATGACAAGTCAACCTGTACAGAGACACCATTTAATATCTGTCACAAATCAGAGTTGAAGTAACGTAGTGCAGTACAGAGCCCAGCATCAGCATGTGACTCCCTATGGTAAAGAACAGTTAAACTACTTCCACCAAAACATGGTTATAAACTATGTCCTTACGAATTAATTACATACTATTACACTTAACTGGAAATGTTATAAGTGTGATCAATCTTAACAAGAGCTTGAAATGCATGTATTATCTCTCACGCCGAGGAACGACATTCGTAATTGTTAAAAACATATTTTAAGTAATCAGTAAGTGTGGGTCAACCAACCGTGTGTGCCCTTTGTCGTGTATGTATAGATTTGTGAAAAGTGGAGTTAACTCATTAAGATCAGCAAGGCACAGCAGTGTTTGTGCTTCCACCCTGCTGTGGAGGTCCACCTGTGGGTTGAAGTCATGGCTTGGCAGTGTCTTTGAACTCGAGGAGAAAATGGACACTGGCGACAATGATCCAGAAACTTTTCTGTCACAGCAAGATTGAATGAGAGCTCCTGTTATGAGCCTGGCCACACCTACATACATATTCCACCAGCAGCTGTAGTGTGCATGTACCCTGTACCACTACTAGTCATTCCCTTTCCTCTTCCACTCGCATAAAGAGTGAGGTAGAAATGAATATCTATATGCGTCTGTGTAAGCCCCAGTATCTTATAGCTTATCTTTATAATTCATATGCAAAATGTATGCTGCTGGCAGTAGAATCATTCTGCATTCGGCTTTAGATGCCAGTTCTCTAAATTTCTCTATACAGTGTTCCTTAAAGAGAATATTGCTTTCTCTCCAGGGATTCCCATACAAGTTCCCAAAGCATCTATGTACAACTTACATGTCATTTGAAAATACCGTTAACACATCCTTCTCTCTCTCTCTCTCTCTCTCTCTCTCTCTCTCTCTCTCTCTGTCTGTCTGTCTCTCTCTCTCTCTCTCTCTCTCTCTCTCTCTCTCTCTCTCTCTCTCACACACACACACACACACACACAACCTCAATCATCTGCTAACAGAAATAAAATTACATGGCCAGAAGTATTGGAACTGCACAGCAGGTCCACTGCATCAAGAAAGTACAAAGTGCAGCAGCAAATTTAAAGATCTATTCACAGCAAATGAGAGACAAGAGTGTTACTATGGAACGGTGGGTTTCCTATGGATTTCCGTGAATACTACTACAGGTTGTTGAATGGAGATGTGGAACGTGCGCTGCCTAAACCAGACATAAGTACAGAGAGATGACAAACCAAAGATTCTGTGTGAGAGCTCCCACAGTTGTTTCTATAGGTATTTTGAAGCAATAAATTTCAACGGGCACCAGTATATTTGATTTACCTGTTGCACCAATCTGAAAAATCCAATAAATATTTCTCACTGTGGAACAATGAATGGTAAATGGTTATCAATCTCATACCCTAATATTTGTGTTTTGGAACAGATGAGACAGTATGCCATGCACTTGTGACCACCCACTTTCTGGGAGAGCATGGTGAAAGCATCATTAAGAATGGGACTTTAAACCCTAGTATACCTTTCTGTTTACATCATTAGGCCTTCACAGTTTTCCTGTCGATGGCATGGAATAAACTGCAAGTTCCTCTTTTTCAGTTTGCGAAAGCCACAAGATTTTACATACCACTTAAAATTTAGAAAATGGTGCCTTAACATGATAAAGAGTCACTCCCTAAACGAATGTGATAATTAGCGTACCCTAAATACGAGTGTAAATTTACTTACCACAACAGGGCTTATTTATTGCGTCCGAGTGTTACTTAGGAGTAACAATTGTTTCTACACAATCAGAACAAGATTATGAAATTTTTAGAAATGTTTTTCAGATTTACTTGCCCCTTAAGGTTTTAGGGAGAAATCAAGCTTTTAACAGCTTCTCTGTTATTGACAGGACCTGCCTGTTGAACCGCACACTGTCATCCTCTGTATGTAAAAAACTGTCACAGTGTTACTGGCAGAGCTAACTCTCTTAACTGAGTATGGAAGAAGCTCCCAAATGCTCAAGCTATCTGTGCACCCTCATGCGGGAATAGGAGAAAATTATCCCATAATGCTGTCACAAAAGAAATTTTGATTATTGGAAAATTCTGTTCTAATGTAGTGTATAACCACTCAGATACAACCATCTCAGTGTTGTGTATTTGATAACAGCACTTGCCACCATTATCTTTCTTCCCAATTCCAAATTTTATGGACAAAAATGTTGCAAGAGTTTGTTTTACATCTTGAGGTTGCTTCCTGACTACCACATCAAATTAATAAACACTGCCAGAGATGAAATAAGTTATATGTGAGATATCCTTAGGGAGATGAATTAAAATACCTATACATGTCAAACATATTTTTATTTCTTTCTGGGTGAAGGCATAGCCGCTTACACTATAATCCAACAACATTGTTAACATCCACTTTCCGCAACAGGCAATAAAGATATAAAAATAGATGATGTATATAAATCAAGAATTTGCTTTTATAAGAGATCAGTAACAAAATAATGGTAAGTGGCCATAAAATTGTAAATCAGCGTCAACATATTACAATGACTTACAAAAAACACTGCGAGTGACAGTAGGGGATAACTTTAATAATGTATTTCAGGATAGTTAGTAATATTCTTTAATGTTCAGAACATACTAACAGTGAAACAACATACTAAACTTAAACAACATATTAAACACAAACAACTTTTTTTTTTTACAATTATAACTTTGAAAACTAAATTACAAACAAGTGTTAGGCAATGCTATACATAAATTCGAGATAAAAATGGCTATACTGACAAGGATTCAGATGAGGCATTAAAGAAATGATACACTGGTGTATTTAGCATCCAAATGAATACAGAATTCCATCAAATGAACAATTCAATCATATCATTTAATTTTACTTTATTGTTGCAGCAACATATGTGCACACCAAAAATTTAATGAATAAAGCAGAAATTTGTATTAAGCAGTCTTGCTTCAGGTGGTAATGCAGTCATCATTGCACTGATTAACAATCAACTTATCTAACAGAATAAATAAATAATTACAAATTTACTGTCCAGTGAATAGACTATTATAATAGTTGTTCATGTCATCGACATCGTTATCATCGCCATTAATACTGTTCACTGTGCTGTGTGTTATTTATATAATGTTATAACTTAACTGGGTCAAAGAGCACTTTGTGACACATTTGATGCTGTAGAATTGAATACTCTGAAACCCTTGATGGATGTTCTCAAAAAGAAGTACATGCCACATATGCACAGCCTTTATTGCCACTACTTTAGAGGCAGTCTTGGATAAGGTAGTGGTAAGCTGTCAAGTTACAGTTCACAGTGCCGCAAACGTATGTTGGCTACCCATGTCTTGTGCTGCATAAGAAGGGCTTTGATGCACATACAGATTCATATCCATATAAAATTTGAGAACTGTTGTTCATGGGTGGAGTGAGGATGGGTCTGTGTAGGACCAATTTTCTCTTGGAAAGGAAACTGAAGCCTCTTCACAAGTGACATGTTACCCACTGCACCTGCAAAGGGAGGTACAAAGAACAGGGTGTGGTAGACAGCGTGATAGCAGTACAGATTGATCCAGGAGTCTAAGAAATATGGAATGTCCAGTACAGCTAGGAACAGAGCGTAATCCTGGTGGCTGCACACCTATCAAGAGAAATTCTTGCACCCCAGAGATGGTCATCCACTCAAGAATGTTTTCATCTCCACGCCAGTCCCATTGTAGCACTAGTCCCATCGTCAAATCAGCCCCATCGTAGCACTAGTTATGCTGTTACATCCAGAAACATCATAGAAATGACGTTTCTGATTATCACAGAATGTCATTAGCTCTGATAGTATTGTTAACATGCGAATACAGAGCTCATTTGTTTTACACAAAAGTAGTATTGTTTTGACTTCTCCTATATGATGCATACAAATATAAAGTAACCAAGCAAAACTGAAGCTAACACAGCTAACATTTACAGCATTAAGTATCAGGTACCAGCAAGGCATCTTTACACTTAAAAATGCCTGCAGAAATCAGTGTACAGTATGAAAGGAAAGAATGTCTTTAAACATTAATCTGAATGTTACTAAGTTTACATTTAATTTTGAATATTTTAAGATAATTGTGCATCAACTATTTTAATTATTATCATAAATTATAACTGTCTGTTTGGAATTGTGTTGACCCAAACTTAAGTTTCCTAGCGAACAATAAACATTTACATACATAATGTATAAACAGGTTACTATATAACATGAATAAAAGTACTTACGTAACTAGAAACATTCTAGATTAAGGAATAATCATTATGTCAACATGACAAATTACTATCAAGCAGTTACAACTTTTACAAGCAGCATAATGGCAGATTTCTATAGTGATGTTTGCTACATACAGAATGTAAACATCAAAGGTAATTATAAGTTTAAGGTAGAAGATCAATTTTCAACATTTGGTAAATACAACTTCAGTTATAGCTGAGCAGTCTAAATATGCACATAGTGCAAACTTCACATCATCCTCTGTAAGTCATTCATTTTACATTATTGTTTGCACAACATACTAATATGTAGC
Source organism: Schistocerca gregaria (assembly GCF_023897955.1). Classification (NCBI taxonomy): domain Eukaryota; kingdom Metazoa; phylum Arthropoda; class Insecta; order Orthoptera; family Acrididae; genus Schistocerca; species Schistocerca gregaria. The sequence continues at coordinate 2,327,931 of NW_026061887.1, read as the reverse complement.
ATCTCTGTCCCAAATAATCCCACCACAAACCTCATAGTTTGGGCAATTACATAATATCAGACTAAATAACAATATTTTTGGCTTATACAGAACAAAGCAGTTATCTCACAAACAGCTGTATTCACATGATCTGAGTAAATGTCAGTTTTGTCCGACTCATGTTTCAAGATAAACAAAACAACAGCCAGTATTTTCTACAAAGGAATAAAACTGCACCATAAATTTTTTGAATGCATTAAAACCCTAATATTAAAAAAAATGAAGCATACCTCTCAAATAGTTAATACTAAAAAGTCCATGATTATTTATGTAACATCAAGCAGGCATTGAAAAAATTATTATTATTTAATTAGAAATAATGTGAAATTCTGCACCCAGGGTCTGTGATGGGTAATTTCCATACTTCATCCAATTTTGTCATCTTAACATTGTGGTGAGCTGATGACTCTGCTTTTTCAAATGGGCTAAAGAGATAACACAAAGAATACAAGGGGATGCTAAAAGTATTGTCAAGGTACTTAAGACAGCTGAAATGCAGTGCCCAAACTACAAATATTTGCTCACCCAGTGTGTATTTATCCGACACAAACTGTATTTTTTTTTTTTTTTACGTAAATTGTAAACTTGTTTGGCAATGTGTATAAAAAATTGTACAAAACACTTCAAAATTAACAGCAGATCATCATCATCTACAACTGTAAAAGATGTTATTGCTGTATGTATGGATTAGTTAATTAAAATACTGTTTCCTCTTTCAATTAACATGACATATGTAATATTTCATAAACATTCTATGGTTGAATAAAGTAACTTACTAATATTTTCTGCACAATTTCGACTTTAAGCCCATAGATGCACACTAAATACTGCAACATAACATAGTACATAAAACCAAAACCATTGGGCTGGATCTCTAAAAACTGAGGAGTACACAGTACTGATTGTGACAATTGCATCAGATTTTATCTTGGTCTGACTGGCAGCAACTTCAAGATATCTTAAATAAAAGGATGCTTTTAGACTAAAAACATTTAACTACATCTGCAACTGCCACTCACATGGCTCAATATAGATACAGCATTTCAAACACTAAAGATAATCTACAAACAAAATATACAACTAACTTATGGAGGAAAATGGGTACCTTAAAATAACTAGAAATATGCATTCACACCTTCAATTCATCTCAGTAAATTCTAAATGAGCAACTACAGCTGGCTAACAAACAATCCTGAAAATGTTCATTGCACTTTTCACACAAATTAAACATGATTGGTCTGTGTTAGGACTCTGAACAAGGGTATCCTTATTCCACTAGCTGCCCAACTTAACATCCATTGAAGAATATTGTCAGGGACCAAAATCAAAACACATGCCATTGCTTCTCGAGAGTAGCCTGATAAATCTTCTTGTTAATTTCTCCTATGACATGCTACAATTAGAGTTCCTCACTTGTAAGAAGTGCACTTTTCTGGACAAAGCATTTTTCTGTTATTTAGATTTGTATCGTCCACACATTCTTTACTTAACATACAGTAGATGAGATGTTTCCTTGTTGAGAAATGAGTGATATCGTTGGTCAGTGGATAGACTTTTCACTGTAAGCAAAATCATTACATGTGAAGTACTTGTCAAAGGCTGCAACTGATGAAAAATACTGTGAAGTGTGTGCACAACACAGTGGATTGTTTAGAATAAGTGCATTGTCTATAATTCTTAACTCTTCGTGTGTCATGCTGAAAATGCTTAAGGACCAAAGAAAGCCTAAATGATACCGACAAAACAAATCGAGGGTATGTAAGTATTTCATTTTATATTTTATCAAATACACGTATATTAGCACATTGTTGCAATTACTTAAAAAAAGTAAGTAAATAAAATAAAAACCTGTAGACAGACATAATAGCTTGAGACTGGTAATGGCATTTAAATAAATACTTTTAGAAGTACTCATGGTTGGTTGCATTCTTAATCAACATTTGTTCACAGCTGATGAGTTCAGAAAGATCCAGAATGGATAACAGACCATTAAAATTATATGCTAAGCTGACAACAGCCAATGATTCAACATTACATATTTATAAAAGCATTTCAACCCTCAGAGAAATTTTGAAGTGAAATTATCTATAAAACATGATAAACTGAACTGTACATTTAACTATGTGGGCCCGAATAGTATGGAAACAAATGTGTACCCAGTAACTCAGATCCATAAGGGAATGCATCACATATCCTGTGACTATCTACATACTGCAAATAATAATGGTGTACAGGCATTTTTCCATATTATAAAAAGTTTTTACATCTATTTATCATGTTTTATGTTATTAAATTACAGGAAAATTGAAAATAACTCTGTGGGCAGCTACTGACAGGTTATGTATACAGAGATGCATGCTGAACTGATTACAAAAAATGCATTATTAAATACTTTTTATTGTATGCAGGCCTGCAAGGGACTGCAAGTGCTTTATGTGGATCAACTCAGTTTCATATAAGCATCATTTCATTATTCTGGAAGAAAAAAACATCGGGACAGTGGAAGTTTTATAAAACTTAACGAAACAAACCAGGACCAGAAATGAGAAAAATCAGTAAAAAGTAGTAAATAGTGTTATGATGATGAAACTTTCCAAAATATTACTAATGTTAACAGTTTAATTCCATTACCCACAGACATTCTTGAATTCATTCACAAATTACTGTAACTATTGTCACTGATAAGCTTATTAAGCAAACGACTTCATTGACATGAATGTTCATAAATATCCAGAAGCTTATTAGCAAGAAAAACAGATATAAAAGACTGAAGGTGACACTGTCAAAAGGGTGCAACAGTAAAGAACTGACTTATTTGTAACTACAGATTCTTTAATTTTTTGTATTTTCATTAAATACGCCACCAGCTTGTTCCCCTATCCAGGCGTTTTGCTATTTCATACTTCAAATATCTGTATCTGTGCTTACAAACATATCAATTCTTTACCATTGGATCGTTTTGACAACTTCACTTTCAGTTCTTTATATCCATTTTTCCCATGGATAATAAGTTTCAGGGCTACTCAAAATTCATGCAGGTTCAAGATCCGTGCCAACATAGTTGAGGGCAAAAGCTAGTGGATATTAAGAGAAGAATTGGAATGCCCAAGCCTTCAGAAATAAGAGTAAATTATTTACAGACAGACACCTTAGTATACAAAGAGGAAGGACAGTGACTTGGATCATTTTAAATTATAGTTGCCAGGAATGGACTTTGTAGAAACAGGAAAAAATATACAGAAGCATTAGGAATGTGAAGTTGCAGAAAATCTGCTACAACATCCTGGGTCAGAAGAAGATATTTTTCCCATTTGGTTGCAGTTGCTGCTCACTGTTAACCCATTGTGATACAGATTTTCTGGACACACAACTTGGTGTTTTTTCAGGCTTTTTCACTTTAAATGTGTTTTTAGTGACACTTTTACATTTCATTACGTCTCTAATAGTTTTACGTCTCTATATCATGCTAATTTTCTTTCAGCCCAAGATGTTCATAAACACTGCCCGGCTAAGAAATTGAAATTCACAGAAAGAAAAGAAATGCCATGGGTTCAGTCGGTATGTGATGTTACTTTAGTGATTACAAAATTGAGTCAGATTTACAAAGAACTTGGCAGTATGAGCTCACTTATCAATATGACATGCACCCAATTGCCCTTCTTGCATACACTTGTTTGTTTGGGAGGGTGTCATAAGGCCACTAGATTCCTTCCTCGGGCAAGCTGGCCTCAAACTGTTGTAATGGTCCACAATATTCTGGATACTGACACTGGGGCAGAGTTTACGTCCAAGCTCGTGCCACATATGCTCTGCAGGGAATATATCTAAGGATTTTGCTGACTATGGGAGCAGCTAATACCATGCATACAATTGATACATACACATGTCACTATGTGGATGAGCACTGTTGTGTTGGAAATAACATCACGATACTGTCATACAAGATGTAACACGAGGATTATCGACATCTGAATGATTGTTGTTCCGTCACAGTTCCCTCAATCACTATCAACTGCAACCTACATTCATAACCATTTGCTGGCCATACTGTGCCTTTCCAAAACATTGGAAGAATGGAATGTCCCCCAAGCTGCCGCCACACGTGCTGACAGTGGTCATCGGGGATAGTGCAGAACCGTGATTCAACACTGAACACAATGTGACACCTCTCATCAGTAGTCTACCCGATGGTGCTCACACCTCTTGTATACCCTCCACCATCAACACTAGTGGCCTTTCTACTTTTGCTGAGAACCACTGCTCTAATTGTTTACATGCCCGCTAATAGTTTGTACTTGTACAAAGTTACACTGTTATGGGTGCTTTATTTCCTTTTTCCAGACACTGCATACGAGGTGTGATCAAAAAGTTACAGGAATTTAATTCTGTCGGCTGTATACATTTTTGTTCTTTTCTTGTTAGTACACGTGTTCCTGATGTACCGTACATATATTTACATCTATTTTCAGTATTTAGTTCATTGTTGACAGTGGAAAAGGAGGTCTTTGTTTTTGAGTGCTCAGAGAATTTTTACTTTCGAAAAAGATGGATCTAAGATTCTAAATAAAATTTTGTTTAAAAATGGAACAAAGTGCAGTATCGCATTGGAAACATCGAATGTGGCTTTTGGCAACTCTACTACGAGTACAAGAGTTTACAAGTGGTACAAATGTTTCAAAGATGATTGAGAAGATGTTGAAAATGACTACTGCAATTACTGGCGACAATGTGGTAGGAGCGAAGTAAATTGTGGTAACCACAACCAACAGCAAGAATGGCTTGGGCTGTGGATAGGAGCCGCCAGGCAGGGAAGACGCCAGCGGTGGAGCACGCACCACAAGGTAAACACAGGACAAGTCGGACGACAGACCAATGACACCTGACAACAACCAACCGCTACCGACTATAGGCGACACAAGGAGGAAGAGATAAACAACAGAGGCTTGTGGACACCAAACACCAAACGTAAATCCACTCGGAACCAGAGGCAGGCAAATGTCAACAACGAGCAACAATCAGAATGCACTACAACCGAGATAGAAACAAAACCCAGAGCGAGTACCAGACTGGCTGGACTAGGGCAGAGCGGGTCCCTATTACGAAACCGGAGAGAGCGGCTATTGGCCCCTGTCTGCATGTGGCTTTCACTGTGACATAGATTAAGGCTTTCTGCCTGAAAGTGAGGAGAGATTTAATTAGGTGAAAAATGAATTAGTTACTTACATTATATCCTTTATTTCTCATCAACTGAGTTTGCACATGTTCCCCGTGTGCTAAATATAATGCATAAATATGAATTATGTTCACTGGAAGCTCAGATGTAACTAAAGAAGATCTACGTAGTTAGTGTGTGTGTGTGTGTCTGTCTGTGTGTGTGTGTGTGTGTGTGTGTGTGTGTGTGTGTGTGTGTGTGTGTGTGTGTGTGAAGCTTGATTTCAACTTGCAATGGTACAGAATATAAAATACAATGGCCAAGTTGCCCTGCCTTACCACACAGACATAGGACACTCATTTACAGAAGGAAATGGCTTTCACTCAAATCATTTTTCAATGTCGGCCACTGTGGAAGACATGTTCTACAACAAACACATTATTAATGATATGCAGAAAAACCTGCATATTCATTCCAGTGGCAGGAAAATGTATCTCCTGGAGCGGATAGATATACATTTATAAATGAAAAATAACAAAATGTATACCACCAGAAAAAGAATGGTTTACCAGTCACACCTGATTCTACTGACTCTTTTAGACCTTTTGTAAAGTTACAGAATTTTTAATACTGCAGTTTACCACAATAGCATTGTCTGTGTTTTCACGTCGACTAAAGATCTTATTCTTTCCCAAACCCATAACGATTCTCAACTCTCAACTGCTTCAATCCTGTATATGAACATGAGGAATTAGAGCACAGCAGAAAGGCCTTTTGAAGTACATTACTTGACACACATTTCCTCAGACAGGTCCTATAATAATTTAAGTTAAATAGTGACAAAAGTTGGAGACTGTGGCTGAAATTCACGACATTCTAGTTCAATCCCAAGGAAACATGTACGCCAGGTTAGTGCTGTTTCCTCTAAATACACGAGCTACAACAAATACTTTCTCGATGACTAATATTCAGTGTTTTATCAAGAATGAAAACACATGTTACATGAAAGATAGAAAATACTACGAAGCTACTCACACCACAAGCATTAAATCACCTCCTACTCCTCCTTTCACAAGGTACACTTCAGGAGACAAGCACACATTTACACAACATAGGCTTTCACAGCGACTGTTCACATTAGTCAAAACTTCTGGACTGGCTTGTGGGAGGACGGCACAGTCGATGAATAAAATTATTTCTGACATTTCATCTCCGACTGAGGTAGACATCTTAGGATTGGTTGGTTTTTGGGGGTTAAAGAGACCAGACTGCTACGATCATTGGTCCCTTTTTCTAATACTAAAAACACCCACAGAGAATAAGAACAATCAACAAACGAGAGGACAGATGACACAGAATGAGAGAAACTGAGACAAAGACCAGACAAGAAGAACTAAAATCATACGGAGAGTGACGGTGGGTGGCCGACCATAGAAACAGAAAAGGAAAAGACAACCACCGAGAAACACATTAAAAAAAGCAGACTAAAATTGTAGCCCATAGGCCAGAATCAACACAAAAACACACACATTTACATTAAGCGATAAAATCCCCCTGCCCGAATAAAATGCAAAACTAAGTCTGCTATGGAACAGTCATAAGTTAAAAGCGCAGAGAGCATTTCAGCCATCGCAAAAGTCTGCCTGAGCACAGTTAAAAGGGCGCACTCCAACCGAATATGGACCACTGTCAAGGAAGCCCCACAACGACAAAGAGGTGGATCCTCACAACACAGGAAATAACTATGCATCAGTCAGGTGTGGCCAATGCGGAGACGACAAAGGATGACTGAGTCCCTGCGATGGCTCGCATGGATGACCACCACACAGTCATCGTCTCCTTGTTATGACGGAGTTTGTTTGGCATGGGCAGGTTGCGCCAATCACTGTAACATAAATCTAAAACTTTTTGGCGTAATATTGCCCGCAAATCAGTCTCCGGGAGGCTAATTTCCAGAGATGCTTTACTGGTGGCCTCTTTCGCCAGGCAGTCAACAGTTTCATTGCAAGCTATCTCAACATAGCCTGGGTTCCAAACAAAGACAACAGATCCGCCGCAACGGGCAAGATTATGCAGGGACAACTGGATAGCCATCACCAGATGAGAATGAGGGAAACACTGGTCAAGAGCTGGTAAACCGCTCAGGTAATCGCCACAGATAATGAAGGACTCACCTGAGCAGGAGCGGAGATACTCTAGAGCTCGAAAGATGGTGACCACGTCAGCAGTGTAAAAACTGCAGCCAGCCGGTAATGAAACTTGTTCACAATGGTCCACTAGAGTTAGGGCATAACCGACATGACCAGCAACCATCAAACCAACAGTGTAGACAATGCCAGAGCCGTGATACGTGGCTAAGATGGAATAAAAGTGGTGGCGCAAGGCCTCCTCAATGGCATCACATTGTTAGTATGATTAGTACACAAACACAATCATTACATTTCTTTTATGGAGTTTGTTTGTTGGAATGGTTACTACAAAGCCAAAATCATTGCATTTCATTCATTACCCTATGTATGGTTACTACAATCATTACATTTCATCCATTACCTGATGTGACATATTTCTGAGGGAAGAATCATGGCATTTCATCTATCACCCTATGTGAAATATTTCTGAGAAAAGCTACAGAAAGGTCCTCCCTCATTTGCGTTTGTTTTTTGGTATGGTTACTACAAAGCCAGAATCATCGCATTTCATCTATAACCCTATGTGATGTATTTAGGAGAGAAGGTGCAGAATGCTAAAGACTGATAGTTGGTATGATTAGTACGCAACGCTACGTGAAGTATTTCTGAGAGAAGGTGCAGAAAGCTCCTCCATCACTTTCTTCTGATTGTTGGTATGATTAGTACACAGACACAATCATTGCATTTCATCCATTACCTGATGTGAAGTATTTCTGACGGGAAGCTACAGCAAGCTCCTCCCTCATTTGCGTTTGATTGTTGGTATAGTTACTACAAAGCCAGAATCATCGCATTTCATATATTACCCTATGTGAAATATTACTCAGAAAAGCTACAGTAAGCTCCTCCCTGATTTGTGTTTGTTTGTTGGTATGGTTACTACAAAGATAAAATAATTGCATTTCACCTATTGTCCTATATGAAGTATTTCTGAGAGATGCTGCAAAACCCTCCTCCCTCACTTGCATCTGTTTGTTGGAATAATTAGTACACAGACACAATCCTTATATTTCATCCATTCCCTGATGTGAAGTATTTCTGAGGGAAGCTACAGAAAGCTCCTCCCTCATTTGCGTTTGTTTGTTGGTATGGTTACTAGAAAGCCAGAATCATCGCATTTCATCTATTACAATATGTTATTTATTTCAGAGAGAAGCTGCAGAAAGCTCTTCATTCACATACATCTGTTTGTTGGTATGATTAGTACGTATACACAAACATTGCATTTCATCCACTACCTGATGTGAAGTATTTCTGAGGGAAGCTAATGAAAGCTCCTCCCTCATTTGCGTTTGATTGTTGGTATGGATACTACAAAGATAGAATCATTGGATTTCATCTATTACCCTATGTGAAATATTTCTCAGAAAAGCTACAGAAAGCTCCTCCCTCATTTGTGTTTGTTTGTTGGTATGGTTACTACAAAGCACGAATAATTGCATTTCATCTATTCCCCTATATGAAGTATTTCAGAGAGAAGCTGCAGAAAGCTACTCCCTCACATGCATCTGATTGTTTGTATGATTAGTACACAGACACAATCATTACATTTTATCCATTACTTAAAGTGAATTATTTCTGATGGAACCTGCAGAAAGCTCCTCCCACACTTGCATCTGTTTGTTGTTAAGATTAGTACACAGACACAATCATTACACTCCATCCAATACCTGACGTGAAATATTTCTGAGGGAAGCTACAGAAAGCTCCTCTCTCAGTTGCGTTTGTTTGTTGGTATGGTTACCACAAAGCCAGAATCATCGCATTTCATTTATTTCCATATAAGAAGTATTTCTGAGGTAAGCTACAGAAAGCTCAAGCGCCATTTGCGTTTGTTTGTTGGTATGGTTATTACAAAGCCAGAATCATCGTATTTCTTTTTTTACCCTATGTGATGTATTTGAGAAAAAAGCTGCAGAAAGCTCCTCCCTCACTTGCATCTGTTCTTTGGAATGATTAGTACAGAGACACAATCATTACATTCATCATTACCTGATGTGAAGTATTTCTGAGGGAGGCTGTAGAAAGCTATTCCCTCACTAGCATCTGTTTGTTGTTCTGATCAGTACACAGACACAATTTTTTCATTTCATCCATTACCTGATGTGAAGTATTTCTGAGGAAAGCTATAGAAATAACCTCCCTTAGTTGCGTTTGTTGGTTGGTATTATTACTACAAAGCCAGAATCATTGCATTCCATCTATTACCCCTTGTGATGTATTTCAGAGAGAGACTGCAGAAATCTCCTCCCTCACTTGCATCTGTTTGTTGGTACGATTAGTACACTGACACAATCATTACATTTCGTCCATTACCTGATGTGAAGTATTTCTGAGGGAAGCTACAGAAAGCTCCTCCCTCAATTTCGTTTGTTTGTTGGAATGGTTACTATAAAGCCAGAATCATCGCATTTCATCTATTATCCAATGTGAAATACTTCTGAGATTAGCTACAGAGTGCTACTCCCTCATTTGCGTTTCTTTGTTGGTATGGTTACAACAAAACCAGAATTATTGCATTATATCCATTACCCTACGTGATGTATCTCGGAGAGAAGATACAGAAAGCTCGTCCCACACTTGCACCTCTTTGTTCTTATGATTAGTACACAGACACAATCATTACATTCCATCCATTACCAGATGTGAAATATATCGGAGGGAAGCTACAGAAAGCACCTCCCTCAATTGTGTTTGTTTGTTGGTCTGGTTATTACAAAGCCAGAATTAACGCATCTCATCTATTACCCTATGTGAAGTATTTCTGAGAATAGCTAAAGAAAGCTACTCATTCATTTGCGTTTGTTTTTGGTATGGTTACTACAAAGCCAGAATCATTGCATTTCATCTATTACCCCATGTGATGTATTTCAGAGAGAAGCTGCAGAATCCTTGTACCTCACTTGCACCTGTGTTTTGTTATGATTAGTACACAGACAAAATCATTACATTTCATCCATAACCTGATGTGAAATATTTCTGAGGGAAGCTACAGAAAGCTCTTCCCTCATTTGCATTTGGATGTTGGTTTGGTTACCACAAAACCAGAATCATTGCATTTCATCTATTACTCTATGTAATGTATTTCATATCAAAGCTGCAGAAAGCTCTTCCCTCACTTGCATCTGTTTATGGTATGATTATTACACAGACACAATCACTGCATTTCCTCCATTACCTGATGTGAAGTATTTCTGAGGGGGGCTACAGGAAGCTCCTAACTCAGTTGTGTTTCTTTGTTGGTATTATTACTACAAATCCAGGATCATCGCATTTCATCCATTACCGGATGTGAAGTATTTCTGAGATAAGCTACAGAAGGCTCAAGCGTCACTTGCGTTTGTTTGTTGGTATGGTTACTACAAAGCCAGAATCATTGCATTTCATCCATTACCCTATGTATTTCAGCCGAGGAAAGCTCCTTAATCACTTGCATCTGTCTGTTGGAATGATTAGTACACAGACACAATCAGTAGATTTCACCCTTTGCTTGATGTGAAATAGTTCAAATGGAAGCTACAGAAAGCTCCTCCATGACTTGCGTTTGTTTGTTGGTGGGGTTACTACGATGCCAGAATCAACACATTTCATCTATTACCCTATGCGATTTATTTCTGAGAATAGCTACAGAAAGCTCCTGTCTTATATGCGTTTGTTTGTTGCTACCGTTACTACAAAGCCAGAATCATTGCATTTCATCCATTGGGATATGTGATGTATTTCAGCGAGGAGCAGCAGAAAGCTCCTCCCTCACTTGCATTTGTTTGTTGGTATTCTTACTACAAAACCAGAATCATTGCATTTCACTTATTACTCTATGTGATGTATTTCAGGGAGAAGTTGCAGAAAACTCTTCCCTCACTTGCATCTGTTTGTTGCTATTTTTAGTACACATACACAAACATTAAATTTCATTTACTAGATGATGTGAAGTATGTCTCAGGGATGCTCTCTAAGCAGCTCCCTTATTTGCATTTGTTTGTTGGTATGGTTACTACAAAGCCAGAATCATCACATTTCATCTATTACCATATATGAGGTATTTCAGAGAGGAGCAGCAGAAAGCTCCTAACTCACTTGCTCTGTATGTTGGTATGATTAGTACACGGACACAATCGTTACATTTTATCCATTATCTGATGTGAGGAATTTCTGAGGGAAGCTACAGAAAAGCTCCTCCCTCATTTGCGTTTGTTTGTTGGTACGGTTACTGCGAAGCCAGAAACATTGTGTTTCATCCATTATCCTATGTGATGTATCTCAGAGAGAAGCTGCAGAGGGCTCGTCCCTTAGTTGCAACTGTTTGTTGTTGTGATTAATACACAGACACAATCATTACACTTCATCCATTACTTGATTTGAAATATATCTGAGGGAATCTGCAGAAAGCATCTCCCTCGTTTGCGTTTGTTTGTTGGTATGATTACTACAGAGCCAGAAACATCGCATTTCGTCCATTACCCCATGTGATGTATATCAGAGAGAAGCTGCAGTATGCTCTTCCCTCACTTGCATATGTTTATGGCAATATTAGTACACAGACAAAATCATTTCATTTCATCCATTACTGGATGTGAAGTATTTCTGAGGGATGCTGTAAAAGCTCCTCGTAATTTTCGTTTGTTTGTTGGTGGGGTTACTACAAAGCCTGAATCATCGTATTTCATCTATTACCCTATGTGATGTATTTCAGAGGGAAGCTGCAGTAAGCTACTTTCTAACTTGCATCGGTTCGTTGGAATGATTACTACAGAAAGCACCTCCCTCATTTGCGTTTGATTGTTGGTATGGTTACTACGAAGCCAGAACCATCACATTTCATCTATTACCCAATGTGAAGTATTTCTGAAAAAAACTGCAGAAAACTCCTCCCTCATTTGTGTTTCTTTGTTGGTATGGTTACTACAAAGTCAGAATCATTGCATTTCATCTATTACCCCATGTGATGTATTTCAGAGAAAAGCTGCAGAAAGCTCATCCCTCATTTGCTTCTGTTTATGGTATGATTAGTACACAGACACAATCATTGCATTCTATCCATTACCTGATGTGAAATATTTCTGAGGGAAACTACAGAAAGCACAACCCTCATTTGCGTTTCATTGTTGGTATGGTTACTACAGAGCCAGAATCATCGCATTTAATCTATTAACCTATGTGATGAATTTCAGAGAAAAGCTGCAGAAAGCTCATTACTCATTTGCATCTGTTTATGGTATGATGAGTACACAGACACAATCATTACATTTCATCCATTACCTGATGTGAAATATTTCTCAGGGGAGCTACAGAAAGCTCCTCTCTCAGTTGCGTTTGTTTGTTGGTAAGGTTACTACAAATATAGTGTCATCGCATTTCATCTATTACCCTATGTGAAATATTTCTAAATAAAACTAAAGGAAGCTCAAGTGTCCTTTGCGTTTGTTTGTTGGTATGGTTACTACAAGCCAGAATCATCGCAATTCATATATTACTTTATGTGATGTATTTCAGCATGGAGCTGCAGAAACTTCCACCCTCACTTGCATCTGTTTGTTATAATTATTAATACACACACACACTCATTACATAACATCCATTACCTGATGTGAAGTATTTCTGAGGGAAGCTGCAGAAAACTCTTCCCTCACTTGCATCTGTTTATGGTATGATTAGTACACAGACACAATCATTACTTTTCATCCATTACTGGATGTGAAGTATTTATGAGGGAAACTGCAGAAAGCTCATCCCTCACCTACATCTGTTTGTTGATATGATTAGTACACAGACACAATCATTTCATTTCATCCATTACCTGATGTGAAGTATTTCTGAGGGGGGCTACAGCAAGCTCCTCAATCATTTGCGTTTGTTTGTTGGTATTATTACTACAAAGCCAGAATCATCGCATTTCATCTATCACACTATGTGAAGTATTCCTGAGAAAAGCTACAGAAGGCTCAAGTGTCATTTGCGTTTGTTTGTTTTTATGGTTACTACAAAACCAGAATCATCGCATTTCATCCATTATCCTATGTGATGTATCTCAGAGAGAAGCTGAAGAAAGCTTGTGCCTCACTTGCTCCTTTTTTGTTATGATTAGTACACAGACACAATCACTAAATTTCATCCATTACCTGTTGTGAAATATTTCAGAGGGAGGCTACAGAAAGCACAAACCTCATTTGGGTTTCATTTGTTGGTATGGTTACTACAAAGCCAAAATCATCGCATTTCATCTATTACCCCATGTGATGAATTTCTGAGAATAGCTACAGAAAGCTCCCCCCTTATTTGCTTTAGTTTGTTGGTACGGTTATTACAAAGCCAGAATCATCACAATTCATCTATTACTTTATGTGATGTATTTCAGAAAGGATCTGCAGAAAGCTCCTCCCTCACTTGCATTTGTTTGTTATAATGATTAATACACACACACACTCATTACATTACATCCATTACCTGATGTGAAGTATTTCTGCGGGAAGCTGCAGAAAGCACTTCCCTCACTTGCATCTGTTTGTTGTTCTTATCAGTACACAGACACAACCATAACATTTCATCCATTACCTGATGTGAGGTATTTCTGAGGGAATTTACAGAAAGATCTTACCTCAGTTGCATTTGTTGGTTGGTATGGTTACTACAACGCCAGAATCTTTGAATATCATCTATTACTCCATGCGATGTATTTCAGAAAGAGACTGCAGAAATTTTCTCCCTCACTTGCATCTGATTGTTGGTACGATTAGTACACAGACACAATCATTACATTTCATGCATTACCTGATATGAAGTATTTATGAGTGAAATGTGTTTGTTTGTTGGTATGGTTACTACAAATCCAGAATCATCGCATTTCATCTATTACCCTATGTGAAGTATTTCTAAAAAATGCTACAGAAAGCTCAAGTGTCATTTGCGTTTAGTTTGTTGGTATGGTTACTACAAAGCCAGAATCGTTGCATTTCATCTATTACCCTATGTGAAGTATTTCTGAGAATAGATACAAAATGCTCATCCCTCATTTGCCTTAGTTTGTTGGGCTGGTTATTACAAAGCCAGAATCATCTTATTTCATATTTTACCCTATGTGATGTATTTCAGATAGAAGCTGCAGAAAGCTCCTCCCTCATTTGCATCTGTTTGTTGGTATGATTAGTACACAGACACAATGATTACATTTCATCCATTACCTGATGTCAAATAATTCTGAGGGAAGCTACAGAAAACTCCACCCTCATTTGCATTTGTTTGTTAGTATGGCTACTTTAAATCCAGAATCATCACATTTCATCTATTACCCAATGTTAAGTATTTCTAAAGAAATCTACAGAAAGCTCCTCCCTCATTTTCGTTTGTTTGATGTTATAGTTACTACAAAGCCAGAATCATTGTATTTCATCCATTACCCTATGTGATTTATTTCAGCTGATGAAAGCTCCTTCCTCACTTGTATCTGTTTGTTGGAATGATTAGTACACAGACACAATCATTACATTTCACCCATTACCTGATGTGAAGTATTTCTGAGGGAAGCTACAGAAAGCTCCTCCGTCATTTGCGTTTGTTTGTTGGTGTGGTTACTACAAAGCCAGAATCATCACATTTCATCTATTACCCTATGTGATGTATTTCAGAGGGAAGCTGCAGAAAGCTCCTCCCTCACTTGCATCTGTTTGTTGGAATGATTACTACACAGACACAATCATTACATTTCATCCATTACCTGATGTGAAATATTTCTGAGGGAAGCTGCAGAAAGCTTATAACACTATTGTCTGCTGCTGCTGAACCATAACCTTAAAGCAGGTTGTGAAGTAAAACAATATTATTAAAGCAATTATGGTATAATGCAACAGAGCAGTGTTACCCTCTGGGAGGAATTTTGTTGTGTTGACCGTGTTGTACCTAACGGAAGTGGCTTATCGGAAATGAAAGTCAGAATTACGGAAATATTTGAACAGTAATAAACAAAATTTTGCCTATCTGCACTGTTTAACAGGTAAAGAAAACGGTCGCCAGCCTAAGTAGGCAAGAGAATGATTAACATTCTCGTTCAAGAAAATAGTTATTAGTAACTTGAATGGATAAACACAACCTATACATTGTCACATGCGAGAGCAGTATACTCTTGACACATTCATGTGGGTACGGTAAGATTGAAACTAACAGTTAAAGCAGCACAAACTATTTGCAAAATTATAACAGATACTGAAACACACTATTACTTTCAGGGCTTACACAAACTGAATGGTCTTTATAACATTATTACTACTAACTGCAGAATCATTAATTGGATATAGGTTAAGTCTCTCTCAGTTAAGTGCGTTACTATTTAAAACGAAAGTTAATTTGAATCCACTTACAGGTTGCTCCTCACTATCATTTGATTAAAGAAATTAAGGTTTTCCTAATTAGTGGTCTTTCTGTTACTTGTTACCAAGCATTAACCCAATATACAAACTGTGGATCCTGTTATATTATTAATAAGCACTTCTAAAACACAGGAGAGACATACACTTAGCAGACTTGAGTATATAATGTTCCACACTGCAGTTTTCCACTTTTACTACATTGACACACAAAATTAACATATATGTAAGATACTGACTCACCTTCTGTGATTTACAACAGGTGGTAATGAGATCATTTACGAAGCAAAACTTTATAAGCCTCAGCCTCACGAACTTTTTAATTTGAAGTTGGCAACAATGCATTAATAAGCAGTATTATTAGGAAAATTACTTTCATTAACTTTCTTTTTCTATGTTCATGAGGCATTAATTAGCAAAAACACTGGTCTTTAATGTTCTTTCAGTAGGGACACTTGGAAATCTCTTTACTTCAAACGGAGAGGAACCTGATAGGTGTTATGGTAAGGAGAAAAATCAAGGTAGGTACATAAACTCAGTTATAAATTACCTTATATTTGAACACACTAACACATCCATTTAGCTGATCCATCACTGTACATCATTATAGTACTCGATTACAGTGATTGCGCAATGTAGTGGCGACTGCATGTCAGTAGGTGGAATTGCGGGTAGAATTGCTGGACTCTGTCATTTCTTGGTGGCGATGATAGATACAAATTCCAGAATAGTTCCAGCTACTTATCATTTACCTGATGTGAAGTATTTCTGAGGGAAGCTACAGAAAGTTGCACCATCACTTACGTTTGTTTGTTAGTATTGTTACTACAAAGCCAGAATAATCGCACTTCATCTATTACCCTTAGTGAAGTATTTCTAAGAATAGCTACAGAAAGCTTCTCCCTCATTTGCGTTAGTTTGTTGGGATGGTTGTTACAAAGCCAAATTCATCGTATTTCATATTTTACCCTATGTGGTGTATTTCAGATAGAAGCCTCAGAAAGCTTATCTCTCACTTGCATCTGTTTGTTGGTATGATTGGTACACCATCACAATCATTATATTTAATCCATCACCTGATGTGAAGTATTTCTGAGGGAAGCTACAGAAAGCTCCTCAATCATTTGCGTATGTTTGTTGGTATGGTTACTACAAAGGCAGAATCATCAGAATTCATCTATTATCCAATGTAATGTATTTCAGAGAGAAGGTCAGAAAGCTCCTCCCTCACTTGCATATGGTTGTTTTTATGATTAGTACAGAGACACAGTCATTACATTTCATCCATTACCTGATGTGATGTATTTCTGAGGTAAGCTACAGAAAGCTCCTCCCTCATTTGCGTTTGGTTGTTGGTATGGTTACTACAAAGCCAGAATCATTGCATTTCATCTATTACCCTATGTGATGTATTTCAGAGAGAAGCTGCAGAAAGCTCCACCCTCCCTTTAATCTGATTGTTGGTATGGTTAGTACAAAGCCAGAATCATAGCATTTCACCTATTAAACTATGTGAAATATTTCTGAGGAAATCAACAGAAAGCTCCTCCCTCATTTGCGTTTGTTTGTTGGTATGGTTACTACAAAGCCAGAATCATCGCAATTCATCCTATACGTATATGAAGTATTTGTGAGAGAAGCTACAGAAAGCTCCTCACTCATGTGCATCTGTTTGTTGGTATGATTAGTACTCAGACACAATCACTACATTTCATCCATTACCTGATGTGGAGTATTTCTGAGGGATGCTACAGAAAGCTTGCCCATCATTTATGTTTGTTTGTTGGTATGGTTACTACAAAGCCAGAATCAACGCATTTCATCTATTGCACTATGTGAAATATTTTCAAGAAAAGCTACAGAAAGCTCCTACCTCATTTGGTTTTGTTTTTTGGTATGGTTACTACAAAGCAAGAAACATCGTATTTCATATTTTACCATATGTGATGTATTTCAGACAGATGCTGCAGTAAGCTACTCCCTCACTTGCATTTGTTTGTTGGTATGATTAGTACACAGACACAACAATTATATTTCATTTATTACATGATGTGAAGTATTTCTGAGAGAAGCTACTGAATGCTCCTCCGTCATTTGCGGTTGTTTGTTGGTATGGTTACTACAAAACCAGATTCATTGCATTTCATCAACTACCCTTTGTGATGTATTTCAGAGTGAAGCTGCAGAAAGCTTCTCCTTCACTTGCAACTGTTTGTTGGTATGATTAGTACACAGACACAATCATTACATTTCATCCATTTCCAGATGTGAGGTATATCTGGGGGAAGCTAAAGAAAGCTCCTTCCTCAATTGCATTTGATTGTTGGTATGTCTTCTACCAAGTAAGAATCATTGCATTTCACACAATACCCTACGTGATGTGTTTCACAGAGAAGCTCCAGAAACCTCTTCCCTAATTTGCATCAGTTTGTTGGTATGATTAGTACACAGACACCATCATTACATTCCATCCATTACCTGATGTGGAGTATTTCTGAGGGAAGATGTAGAAAGCTCCTCACTCACTTGCATCTGTTGGTACGGTCACTACAAGCCAGAAACATCGCGTTTCATCTATTACACAATGTGAAGAATTTCTGAGTGAAACTACAAAAAGCTCCTCCATCACTTGCGTTTGTTTGTTTGTATGGTTACTACAAAGCCAGTATCATCGCAGTTCATCTATTACATTATGTGATGTATTTCAAAGAGAAGCTGCAGTTACTTCACCCTCACTTGCATCTGTTTGTTGATATGATTAGAATACAGACTCAATCATTACATATCACACATCACCTGATGTGAAATATTTCTGATGGAAGCTACAGAACATTCCACCCTCTTTTGTGTTTGTTTGTTCTTAAGGTTACTACAAAGCCAGAATCATAGCATTTCATTTTTCACCCAATGTGAAGTATTTCTGAGAGAAGCCGCAGAAAGCTCGTCCCTCACTTACATCTGTTTGTTGGTATGTTTAGTACACACACACAATCAATACATTTCATTTATTCCATGATGTGAAGTATTTCTGAGGGAAGTTACAGAAAGCTCCTCAATCATTTGCATATGTTTGTTGGTATGGTTTCTACAAAGCCAGATTCATCGCAATTCATCTATTACCCTGTGTGAACTATTTCTGAGAATAGCTACAGAAAGCTCCTCCCACATTTGCCTTAGGTTATTGGTATGGTTATTACAAAGGCAGAATCATCGGATTTCATTTTTTACCCTTAATGATGCACTTCAGAGAGAAGCTGCAGAAAGCTCCTCCCTCACATGCATTTGTTTGTTGGTATGATTATCACACAGACACAATCTTTACATTTCATCCATTAGCTGATGTTGAGTTCTTCTGAGGGATGCTACAGAAAGCTCGCCCCTCATTTACGTTTGTTTGTTGGTATGGTTACTACAAAGCCAGAATCAACACATTTCATCTATTGGACTTCGAGAAATATTTTTGACAAAAGCTACAGAAAGCTTTCTACCACATTTGTGTTTGATTTTTTGTATGGTTACTAGAAAGCAAGAGTCATCGTATTTCATATTTTACCCAATGCGATGTATTTATGACAGATGCTGCAGAAAGCTACAACCTAACTTGCATCTGTTTGTTGGTATGATTAGTACACAGACACAATCATTACATTTCATTCATTACCTTATGTGAAGTATTTCTGAGACAAGCTACAGAAAGCTCCCACCTCATTTTGGTTTGATTGTTGGTATGGTTAATACAAAGCCAGAATAATTGCATTTCATCCATTACTCTTTGTGATGTATTTAAGACAGAGGCTGCAGGAAGATCCTCCCTCATTTGCGTTTGATTGTTGGTATGGTTACTACAAAGCCAGAATCATTGCAATTCATCCATTACCCTCTGTGATGTATTTCAGAGAGAAGCTGCAGAAAGCTCATCCCTCACTTGCATCTGTTTGTTGGTATCATTGGTACACAGACACAATCATTACATTTCATTCATTACCTAATGTGAAGTATTTCTGAGATAAGCTACAGAAAGCTCCCCCCTCATCTGGATTTTGTTTGTCGGTATGGTTACTACCATGCCAGAAACATAGCATTTCATCTACTACCCTATGTGAAGTATTTCTGAGAAAAGCTGCAGGACGCTCCTCCCTCACTTGCATCTGTTTGTTGGTAAGATTACTATACAGACACTGTGGTTACATTTCATCCCTTACCTGATGTGAAATATTTCTGTGGGATGCTACAGAAAGCTCCACCTGCACTTGTGTTAGTTTGTTGGTATGGATACTATAAGCCCAGAATCATCGCATTTCATCTATTACCCTATGTGATGTATTTCTGAGAGAAGCTACAGAAAGATCCTCCCTCACTTGCATCTGTTGTTGGTATGATTAGGACACAGCCACAATTATTACATTTCATCCATTACCTGATGTAAAGTATTTGTGAGGGAAGCTACAGAAAGCTCCTCCCTCATTTGTGTGTGTTTGTTGGTATGGTTACTTCAAATCCAGAATCATCGCATTTCATTTTTACCCTATGTGAAGTATCTCAGTGAGAAGCTGCAGAAAGTTCCACCCTCACTTGCATATGTTTGTTGGTATGATTAGTACACAGACACAATCATTACATTTCATTCATTACCCGATGTGAATTATTTGTGACGGAAGCTACAGAAGCTCCTCCTTCATTTGTGTTTGTTTGTTGGTAAGGTTACTACAAAGCCGGAATCCTTGCATTTCATCTATTACCCTATGTGAAGTATTGCTGAGAAAAGGTACAGAAAGCTCCCACCTCATTTTGGTTTGATTGTTGGTATGGTTACTACAAAGCCACAATAATTGCATTTCATCCATTACCCTTTGTGATGTATTTCAGACAGAGGATGCAGGATTCTCCTAGCTCATTTGATTTTGATTGTTGGTATGGTCACTACAAAGCCAGAATCATTGCATTTCATCCATTACCGTGTGTGATGTTTTTCATAGAAAAAGTACAGAAAACGCCTCCTTCACTTGCATCTGTTTGTTGGTATGATAACTACACAGACACAATTATTATATTTCATTCATTACCTAATGTGAAGTATTTCTGAGGGAAGCTACAGATAGCTCCCCCCTCATTTGGATTTGTTTGTTGGTATGGTTACTACAAAGCCAGAAACATCGCATTTCATCTACTACGCTATGTGAAGTATTTCTGAGACAAGCTGTAGTATGCCCCTCTCTCACTTGCATCTGTTTGTTGGTAAGATTACAACACAGACACTATGGTTACATTTCATCCCTTACCTGATGTGAAATATTTCTGTGGGATGCTACAGAAAACTCCACCCGCACTTGTGTTTGTTTGTTGGTACGGTTACTGCAAGCCCAGAATCATCGCATTTCATCTATTACCCTATGTGAAGAATTTATGAGTGAAGCTGCAGAAAGCTCCTCCCTCACTTGCATCTGTTGGTATGATTAGTACACAGACACAATCATTACATTTCATCCATTACCTGATGTGAAGTATTTCTGAGGGAGGCTACAGAAAGCTCCACCCTCATTTGTGTTTGTTTGTTGGTATGGTTACTACAAAGCCAGACCCTCGCATTTAATCTATTACCCTATGTGAAGTATTTCTGAGAGAAGCTGCAGGACGCTCCTCCAACTCCTCCCTTGTTTACGTCTCTTTGTTGGTATGGTTACTACAAAGCCTAAATAATCTCATTTCATCCATTAGCATATGTGAAGTATTTCAGAGAGAAGCTGATGAAAGCTCCTCCCTCACTTGCATCTGTTTGTTTGTTTGATTAAACTGACACAATCATTACATTTCATCCATTTCCTGATGTGAAGTAGTTCTGAGGGACGCTACAGAATGCTCCTCCCTCACTTGCATCTGTCAGTTGGTATGATTAGTACACAGACACAATCATTACATTTCATCCATTACCTGATGTGAAGTATTTCTGAGGGAGGCTACACAAAGCTCCACCCTATTTTTGTGTTTGTTTGTTGGTATGGTTACTACAAAGCCAGACCCTCGCATTTAATCTATTACCCTATGTGAAGTATTTCTGAGAGAAGCTGCAGGACGCTCCTCCCACTCCTCCCTTGTTTACGTCTCTTTGTTGGTATGGTTACTACAAAGCCTAAATAATCCCATTTCATCCATTAGCATATGTGAAGTATTTCAGAGAGAAGTTGATGAAAGCTCCTCCCTCACTTGCATCTGTTTGTTGGTTTTATTAAACAGACACAATCATTACATTTCATCCATTTCCTGAAGTGAAGTAGTTCTGAGGGACGCTACAGAATGCTCCTCCCTCACTTGCATCTGTTAGTTGGTATGATTAGTACACAAACACAATTATTACATTTCACCCATTACCTGATATGGAGTATTTCTGAGGGAAGCTACAGAAAGCACCTACCACATTGTCGTGCATTGGTTGGTAAGTTTACTACTAAGCCAGAATCATTGCATTTCATCTATTACCCTATTTGATGTATTTCAGAGAAAAGCTGCAGAAAGCTCATCCCTCACTTGCATCTGTTTGTTGGTATGATTAGTACACAGACACTATGGTTACTTTTCATCCCTTACCTGATGTGAAATATTTCTGTGGGATGCTACAGAAAGCTCCACCCGCACTTGTGTTTGTTTGTTGGTATGGTTACTACAAGCCCAGAATCATCCCATTTCATCTATTACCCTATGTGAAGTATTTCTGATAGAAGCTGCAGAAAGCTCCTCCCTCACTTGCATCTTTTATTGGTATAATTAGTACACAGACACAATCATTACACTTCATCCATTACCTGGTGTGAAGTATTTCTGATGGAAGCTTCAGAAAGCTCCTCCCTCATTTGCGTTTGATTGTTAGTATGTTTACTACAAAGCCAGAATCATCGCATTTCACCTATTACCCTATGTGAAGTATTTCTGAGTATAGCTACAGAAAGCTCCTCCCTCATTTGCATTAGTTTGTTGGTATGGTTATTACAAAGCCAAAATCATCGGATTTCATTTTTTACCCTATGTGGTGTATTTCAGATAAAAGCTACAGAAAGCTCCTCCCTCACTTGCGTCTCTTTGTTGGTATGGTTAGTACAAAGGCAGAATATTCGCATTCCATCTATTACCCTATTTGAAGTATATCTGAGAGATGTTGCGGAAAGCTCCTCCCTCTCTTGTATCTGTTTGTTGGTATGATTAGTACACAGACCCAATCATGACTTTTCAACTTTTACCTGATGTGAAGTATTTATGAGAGGAGCCGCAGAAGGCTCCTCCCTCATTTGTGTCTCTTTGTTGGTATGCTTACTCTAAAGCCAGAATAATCATTTTCATCCATTACCCTATGTTAAGTATTTCAGAGGGAAGCTGCAGAAAGCTCCTCCCTCATAGGCATCTATCTGTTGTTAGGGTTCCTACATAGCCAGAATCATCGTATTTCATCCATACCCTATGTGAAGCATTTCTGAGAGAAGCTACAGACAGCTCCATGTTCATTTGTGTCTCTTTGTTGGAAGGTTTACTACAGACCGCGAATCATCACATTTCATCCATTATACTATGTGAAGTATTTCAAAGAGAAGCTGGAGAAAGCTGCCCCCTCATAGGCGTCTGTTTGTTGGTATGATTACTATGCAGATAGAATGATCACATTTCATCCATTACCTGATATGAAGTTTATCAGAGAAGCTACAGAAAACTCTTCCCTCATATCCGTTTCTTTGATTGGTTACTAGAAAGCCAGAATCATCACATTTTATCCATTACTGTATGTGATGTATTTCTGAGAAGAGCTTTAGAAAGCTCCTCACTCAGAGGCGTCTCTATGTTGATAACGTTACTACAAAGCCAGAATCATCACATTTAGAAAGCTTGTATCCTCTTCTTGTTCAAACTAGTTATCGTCCATGTTTCACTTCCATACATAGCTGCACTCCATACAAATACTTTCAGAAATGACTTCCTGTCACTTAAATCTATACTCGATGTTAACAAATTTATCTTCTTCAGAAATGCCTTCCTTACCATTGCCAGTCTACATATTATATCCTCTCTACTTTGACCATCATCAGTTATTTTGCTTCCCAAATAGCAAAACTCATTTACTACTTTAAGTGTCTCATTTCTAATCTAATTGCCTCAGCATCACCCAACTTAATTCGAGTACATTCCCTCATCCTCATTTTGCTTTTGTTGATATTCATCTTATATACTCCTTTCAAGACACTCTCCATTCTATTCAACTGCTCTTCCAAGTCCTTTGCTGTCTCTGACAGAATTACAATGTCATCGGCAAACCTCAAAGTTTTTATTTCTTCCTCATGGATTTTAATACCTACTCAGAATTTTTATTTTGTTTCCTTTACTGCCTGCTTAATATACAGATTGAATAACATCAGTTAGAGGCTACAACCCTGTCTCACTCCCTTCCCAACCACTGCTTCCCTTTTATGCCCCTCGACTCTTATAACTGCCATCTGGTTTCTGTACAAATCGCAAATAACCTTTCGCTCCCTGTATTTTACCCCTGCCACCTTTAGAATTTGAAAGAGAGTATTCCAATCAACATTGTCAAAAGCTTTCTCTAAGTCTACAAATGCGAGAAACATAGGTTTGCCTTTCCTTAATCTTTCTTCTAAGATAAGTCGTAAGGTCAGTATTGCCTCATGTGTTCCAGTATTTCTACAGAATCCAAACTGATCATCCCTGGGGTCAGCTTCTACTAGTTTTTCCATTCGTCTGTAAAGAAATCATGTTAGTATTTTGCCGCTGTCGTTTATTAAAGTGATTGTTCGGTAATTTACACATCTGTCAGCACCTGGTTTCTTTGGGATTGGAATTATTATATTCTTCTTGAAGTCTGAGGGTATTTCGCCTGTTTCATACATCTTGCTCACCAGATGATAAGAGTTTTGTCAGGACTGGCACTCCCAAGTCTGTCAGTAGTTCCAGTGGAATGTTGTCTACTCTGGGGGCCTTGTTTCAACTCAGGTCTTTCAGTGCTCTGTCAAACTCTTCACGCAGTATCGTATCTCCCATTTCATCTTCATCTACATCCTCTTCCTTTTCCATAATATTGTCCTCAATTGCATCACCCTTGTATAGACCCTCTATATACTCATTCTACCTTTCTGCTTTCCCTTCTTTGCTTAGAACTGGGTTTCCATCTGAGCTCTTGATGTTCATACAAGTCGTTCTCTTATCTCCAAAAGTCTCTTTAATTTTCCTGTAGGCAATATCTATCTTACCCCTAGTGAGATAAGCTTCTACATCCTTACATTTGTCCTCTAGCCATCCCTGCTTAGCCATTTTGTACTTCCTGTCGATCTGATTGTTGAGACGTTTGATTTCCTTTTTGCCTGCTTCAGTTATTGCATTTTTATATTTTCTCCTTGCATCAATTAAATTCAATATTTCTTCTGTCACCCAAGGATTTCTAGCAGCCCTCGTATTTTTACCTACTTGATCCTCTGCTGCCTTCACTACTTAATCTCTCAAAGCTAGCCATTCTTCATCTACTGTATTTCTTTCCCCCACTCCTGTCAATTGTTCCCTTATGCTCTCCTTGAAACTCTGTACAAACTCTGGTTCTTTCAGTTTATCCAGGTCCCATCTCCATAAATTCGCACGTTGTTGCAGTTTCTTCAGTTTTAATCTACAGGTCATAACCAATAGATTGTGGTCAGAGTCCACCTCGGCCCCTGGAAATGTCTTACAATTTAAAACTTGATTCCTAAATCTCTGTCTTACCATTATATAATCTATCTGATACCTTTTAGTATCTCCAGGGTTCTTCCATGTATACAACCTTCTTTCATGATTCTTAAACCAAGTGTTAGCTATGATTAAGTTGAAGTCTGTGCAAAATTCTACCAAGCGGCTTCCTCTTTCATTTCTTAGCCCCAATCCATATCCACCTACTATGTTTCGTTCTCTCCCTTTTCCTACACTCGAATTCCAGTCACCCATGACTATTAAATTTTCACCTCTCTTCACTATCTGAATAATTTCTTTTATCTCATCATACATTTCTTCAATTTAGTCATCATCTGCAGAGCTAGTTGGCCTATAAACTTGTACTACTGTAGTAGGTGTCGGATTCGTATCTATCTTGGCCACAATAATGCTATCACTATGCAGTTTGTAGTAGCTTACCCACATTTATATTTTCCTACTCATTATCAAACCTACTCCTGCATTACCTCTATTTGATTTTGTGTTTATAGCCCTGTAGTCACCTGACCAAAAGTCTTGTTCCTCCTGCCACGGAACTTCACCAATTTTCTAACCTACCTGCTAGATTAAGGGATCTGACATTCCATGCTCCGATCCGTAAAACACCAGTTTTCTTTCTCCTGATAATGACATCCTCTTGTGTAGTCCCCGTCTGGAGATCAGATTGGGGGACTATTTTACCTCCGGAATATTTTACCCAAGAGGACCCAATCATCATTTAATCATACAGTAAAGCTGCATGCCCTCAGGAAGTTTCCCCTTGCTTTCAGCCGTTCACAGTACAAGCACAGCAAGGCCGTTTTGGTTATTGTTACAAGGCAAGATCAGTCAATCATCCAGACTGTTGCCCTTGCAGCTACTGAAAAGGCTGCTGCCCCTCTTCAGAAACCACACATTTGTCTGGCCTCTCAACAAATACCCCTTCGTTGTGGTTGCACCTACAGTATGGCTATCTGTATCACAGAGACACGCAAGCCTCCCCACGATTGGGAAGGTCCATTGTTCATGGGGTGTCCATTACACAATGTGAAGTATTTCTGAAAGAAGCTAAAGAAAGCTTTTCCCTCATTTGTGACTGTTTGTTGGTATGATTACTACAGAGGCCAGAATATTCGCATTTCATCTATTACCCCATGTGAAGTATTTCAGAGAGAAGCTGCAGGAAGCTCTCCCCTCATACGTGTACATTTGTTGGTAACGTTACTACAAAGCCAGGATCATCGCAATTCATCCATTACCTTATGTGAAGTAATTCTGAGAGAAGCTACAGAAAGCCCTTCCCTCATTTGCAATTTTTGTTTGTATGATTACTACACAGACAGCATCATCACATTTCATTTATTACCTGATGTGGTGTACATAAGAGAAGCTACAGAAAGCTCCTCCCTCATTTACATCTGTTTGTTGGTATGATTACTACACAGACAGAATCATCACATTTCATCCACTACCTGATGTGAGGTATTTAAAAGAAGCTACAGAAAGCTCGTCCCTCATTTCTGTTTCTTTGTTGGTATGGTTACTACAAAGCCAGAATCATCACATTTCATCCCTTACCCTATGTGAACTATTTCTGAGAGGAGCTGCAGAAAGCTCCTCCCTCAAAGACGTGTCGTTGTTGGTAAGGTTATTACAAAGTCAGAATCATCGCATTTTATCCATTACATTTCGTGAAGTATTTCTGAGAGGAGCTGCAGAATGCGCTTGCCTCATAGGTGTCTCTTTATTGGAGAAGTGACTACAAAGCCAGAATCATCACATTTGGTCCTTTACCCTATGTGAAATTTTTTAAGGGAAGCTACAGAAAGCTCCTCCCTCATTTGCCTCTCTCTGTTCTTCCGGTTACTACAAAGCCAGAATCAATGCATTCCATGCATTACCCTTTGTGAAGCATTTCTGTGAGAAACTGCAGAAGGCTCATCCCCCATTGGCGTCTGTTTGTTGGTATGGTTACTACAAAGCCAGATTCATCGCATTTCATCCATTACACTATGTGAAGTATTTCTGAGAAGAGCTACAGAAAGCTAATCTCTCATTTGCTTCTCTTTGTTAGTAAGGTTACTACAAAGCCAGAATCATTGCATTTTATCCATTACTTTATGTGAAGTATTTCTGAAAGAAGTTACACGGCATCTAAGTGTGAACCCATGTCTATGGTCCTCTGAGTCTTGTGGATGATTAGCAAGAGCTGGGTTTCACATGGCCGTCTTTTTCAAAACAAATGATGATTCCTACAGAGTAGGTTTGTAGTCTCCAGAAAACTCATTATACTCTAACATAATTCGTGTTCCAAAGTTCTACAACTAATCAACATTAGAGATATAGGTCTATAGTTCTGCACATCTGTTCGAAGTCCCTTCTTGAAAATGGGGAAGACCATGCTGTTTTCCAATCCTTTGGAATGCTATGCTCTTCTAGAGACCTACGGTACACTGCTACAAGAAGGGGGCTAAGTTCCATCGCGTGCTCTGTGTAAAATCTAACTGGTATCCCTTCAGGTCCAGTGGGCTTTCCTCTTTTGTGTGATTTTAATTTTTTCTCTATCACTCTGTCGTCTATTTTGGTATCTACCCTTTTGTCATCTGTGGTGTCAGGACATTTTGTTTTGATCCACCTATCGCTTTGACGTAAGACCAAAATTTCTTAAATTTTCTGCCAAGTCAGTACATTGAACATTACTTTTGAATTCATTAAGTGCCTCTCACATAGCCCTCCTCACACTACATTTCACTTCGCATAATTTTTGTTTGTCTGCAAGGCTTTGGATATGTTTATGTTTGTTGTGAAGTTCCCTTTGCTTCCGCAGCAGTTTTCTAACTCGGTTGATGTACCATGGTGGATCTTTTCCATCTCTTACGATCTTGCTTGGCACATACTCATCTAACGCATATTGTACGATGGTTTTGACCTTGTCCACTGATCCTCAACACTATCTGTACTTGAGACAAAACTTTTGTGTTGAGCTGTCAGGTACTCTGTAATCTGCTTTTTGTCAGTTTTGCTAAACAGAAAAATCTTCCTCCCTTTTTTAATTTTTCAATTTATGGCTGAAATCATCGATGCAGTAACTGCTTTATGATTGCTGATTCCCTGTTCTGCATTCACTGTTTCAAATAGTTCAGGTCTTTTTGTCACCAGAAGGTCTAATATGTTATCGCCATGAGTTGGTTCTCTGTTTAACTGCTCAAGGTATTTTTCAGATAAAGCACTTAAAAAAAAATTCACTGGATTCTTTGTCCTTGCCATCCGTTATGAACGTTTGAGTCTCCCAGTCTATATCTGGCAAATTAAAATCTCCACCATGAACTATAACATGGTGGAGAAATCTGCTCAAAATATTTTCCAAATTACCCTTCAGGTGCTCAGCGACAACAGCTGCTGAGCCAGGAGGCCTATAGAGACATCCATAGGACTGTTGCTATTCACAATATACATAAATGACCTTGTGGATGACATCGGAAGTTAACTGAGGCTTTTTGCAGATGATGCTGTGGTGTATTGAGAGGTTGCAACAACGGAAAATTGTACTGAAATGCAGGAGGATCTCCAGCGAATTGACGCATGGTGCAGGAAATGGCAATTCAGTCTCAATGTAGACAAGTGTAATGTGCTGTGAATTCACTGAAAGATAGATCCCTTATCATTTATCTACAAAATAGCAGGTCAGCAACTGGAAGCAGTTAATTCCATAAATTATCTGGGAGTACGCAGTAGGAGTGATTTAAAATGGAATGATCATATAAAGTTGATCGTCAGTAAAGCATATGCCAGACTGAGATACGTTGGAAGAATCCTAAGTAAATGAAATTCGAAAACAAAGGAAGTAGGTTACAGTACGCTTGTTCGCCCACTGCTTGAATACTGCTCAGCAGTGTGGGATCCGTACCAGATAGGGTTGATAGAAGAGATAGGGAAGATCCAACGGAGAGCAGCGCACTTCGTTACAGGATGATTTAGTAATCTCGAAAGGGTTACGGAGATGATAGACAATCTCCAGTGGAAGACTCTGCAGGAGAGACGCTCAGTACTCGGTATGGGCTTTTGTTAAAGTTTCGGGAACATACCTTTACCGAAGAGTCAAGCATTATATTGCTACTTCCTACATATACCTCGCAGAGAGACCATGAGTACAAAATCAGGGATTAGAGCAAAAACAGAAGCATACCGACAATACATCTTTCAATGAACAATACGAGACTGGAATAGAAGGGAGAACGGATAGAAGTACTCAGGGTACCCTCCAAAAACACACAGTCAGGTGTCTTGCGGAGTATGGATGTAGATGTAGATGTAGATGTAGATGTAGATGTAGATGTAGAAGCTGCAGAAAGGTCCTCCATCATTTGTGTCTCTTTGTTCGTATGATTACTACAAAGCCAGAATCATTGCATTTGATCCATTACCATATGTGAATTATTTCTGAAAGAAGCTGCAGAAAGCCCCTCCTGCAGCAGCATATCTATATTGATATGATTACTACAAAGCAAGAATTATTGCATTTCATCCATTACCCTATGCGAATTATTTCTGAAAGGAGTTCCATACAGCTCCTGCTACATCAGTGTCTTTATGGTCGTATATTTAATACAAAGCTAGAATCATCCCATTTCATTCATCACGCTATGTGAATTATTTCTGAAAGAAGTTGCAGAAAGCTCCTCCCACAGCAGCGTCTCTCTGTTGGTATGATTACCACAAAGCCAGAATCAACATATTTCATACATTATCCTATGTGAATTATTGCTGAAAGAACATGCAGAAGGCTTCACTCACAGCACCACCTGTTTCTTGTTATGGTTACTACAAAGCTAGGAACATCGCATATCATCCATTACACTATGTGAATAATTTCTGAATGAAGCAGCAGAAAGTTCCTTCTGCAGTAGTGTCTCCTTGCTTGTATGATTCCTACAAAGCCAGAATCAATGCATTTAATCCATTAGCATATGTGATTTATTTTTGAAAGGACCTGCAAAAAGCTCCTCACATAGCAGCGTCTTTTTGTTCATATGATTACTACAAAGCCAGAATCATTCCATTTCATTCATTACCATATGTGTATTATTTCCGAAAAGAGGTGCAGAAATCTCCTTCCACAGTAGTTTCTCTTTTTTCATCAGATTACTATAAAAACCAGAATCATCAAATTTCATCCATTACACTATGTGAATTATTTCTGAAAGGAGCTGCAGAAAAGCTCCTAGCACAGCAGCATCTTTTTGTTGATATGATTACTACAAAGCCACAATCACGCATTTCATCCATTACCCTATGCAAATTATTTCTGAAAGAAGTTGCAGTCCCTCCTCCAGCAGCAGTGTCTATTTGTTGGTATGATTACCACAAAGCCAGAATCATCGCATTTCATCCATTATCCTATGTGAATTATTTCTGAAAGAAGCTGCAGAAGGCTTCTCCCACCTCACCATCTCTCTGTTGTTATGATTACTACAAAGCTAGAATCATCCTATTTCATCTATTACCCTAAGTGAATTATTTCTGAACAATGCTGCTGAAATCTCCTCCTGCAGCAGCATCTCTTTGTTGCTATGATTACTACAATGCCAGAATCATCGCATTTCATCCATTACCCTATGTGAATTATTTCTCAAAGAAGTTACAGAAAGCGTCTCCCACAGCTGCATCTTTTTCTCCGTATGATTATTACAAAGCCAGAATCATCCAATTTCATCCATTACTGTATGTGGTTATTTTCTAAAAGAAGCTGCAGAAAGCTCCTCCCGCAGCAGCATCTCTTTTTTGGTATCATTACAACAAAGCCATAACCGTCACACTACATCCATAACCGTATCTGATCTATTTCTAAAAGAAGTTGCAGAAAGCTCCTCAGGCAGCAGTGTCACATTGTTCATATGATTACTGCAAAGTGAGAATCATCCCATATCATCCATCATGCTATGTGAATTATTTCTGAAAGAAGTTGCAGAAATCTCCTCCCACAGCACCGTGTCTTTGTTGGTATGATTACTACGAAGCCAGAATCATCTCATTTCATCCTTAAGACTATATGAATTATTTCTCACAGGCAGTGTCAAAAGAACCTCCCACTGCAGCGTCACATTGTTGGTATGATTACTCCAAAACCAGAATCAAAACATTTCATCCATTACACTACGTGCATTTTCTCTGAAAGAAGCTACAGAAAGCTCCACCCATATTTGCGTTACTTTGTTGGTGTTATTACTACAAGACCAGAATCATCAATTTTCATCTATTACCCTATGTGAATTACTTTTGAAAAAAGCTGCAAAATGTTCCACCCACAATGGCGTCACTCTGTTGGTATGATTAATACAAATCCTCAATTATCACATTTCATCTGTTACCCTATTTGAATTTTTTTCCGGAAAAAGCTGCAGAAAACGCCTCTCACATTTGCGTTGTTTTCTTGGTATGATTACTACAAAGTGAGAATCATTGCATTTCTTTGATTACCCTATGTGAATTATTTCTGAAAGGAGCCGCAGAAAGGTCCTGCCGCAATTGTGTCACTTTGTTGCTATGATTACAACAATGCCAGAATCATTTCATTTCATCCATTACCCTATGAGAATTATTTCTAAATGATGCTACAAAGAGCTCCTCCCACACTTGCGTCACACTACAAAGCCAGAATCATTACATTTCATCAATTACACCATGCGAATTATTTCTGAAAGAAGCTGCAAAAAGCTCCTCCCACATTTGCATCACTTTGTTGGTATGATTACTACAAAGCCAGAATCATCGCATTTCATGCATTTCCATATGTGAATTTTTTTTTTCAAGAGAATCAGCAGAACGCTCATACCACAGCAGCTTCACATTGTTGGTATGATTACATAAAAGCCAGAATCATTGCATATTATCCATTACACTACCTGAAATATTTCTGAGAGGAGCTGCAGAAAGCTCCACTCACACTACTACACTTTGATCCTACAGTTACTACAAAGACAGAATCATCACATTTCATCCATTGCCCTATGAGTATTATTTCTGAAAGGAACTGCAGGGAGCTCCTACCACACTGCTATCACTTTCATGGTATAGTTACAACAAGGCCAGAATCTTCTGATTTCATCCACTACCATACGTTAATTATTGCTGAAACGAATTGCTTGTAGCTCTGCTCACAGTACTGTAACTTTGTTAGTACAGTTTCTACAAGGCCACATTCATCGCATTTCATCCACAACCCTGTGGAAATTATTTCTGAAAGAAGCTGCAGAAAGATTCTCTCACATTACTATCACATTGTTGGTTCAGTTGTGATCTATTTCTGAAGGAAGCTGCAAAAGCACCTCTCTCAGTACTGTCACATTGTTTGAAATTTTACACGAAGCAATACTACTACTACTAGTACTACGTGATCAGGCCCAGTAGACCACACACATCTACAGGTTACCTCCTCCACTGTATTCTGTCCAATGCTGCTATCTGCCATTCGTCCACATCTATTGACACTTGGATTAAATCTTCATGGGATCCACCACTCCAATGGTTCTTGGGTCTCCCAGGAAGTCTCTTTCCTGTAGGTGTGAAATCCAGGAGCTTCCGAGGCCATCTGTGATCCTCCATCCAAGCTATAATGTCGGCCCACTGCATTTGTTTGGCTTTGAGGGTACCTGCTATGTTGGGCCACTGGTATAGTTCCTCAAGCGCTTCATTGTATCTGATCCTCCATTCCCCAGTATCTGCATCCAGAACTGTACCAAAAATCTTCCGAAGCACTTTTCTCTCAAAAACAAGGAGCTTATGGAAGCCCTGTTTCCGGATACTCCATATCTCACAGCCATATAGAACAAGAGGCTGGATAAAGGTTTTGTACGGTTGAATCTTGAACTGTCTGGAGAGATATTTCTACCAAAGCAGTTGTGCTAGGCTGTGGAAAGATCGGTTTCCTGCTTGTATTCTGGCATTGATCTCTGCATCACATGACGAGTTCACAGTGGAAAGTGCCCCTAGGTATTTGAATTCTTGCACTCTCTTGTAGGAAAGGTCCACAACAAGCAACAAGCATTGCATTTTATCGATAACCCTATGAAGATTATATCTGAAAGAAGCTGACAAAAGCTCCTCTCAAATTACTATTCCTTTGTTGGTATAGTTACAAAAAAGCCACAATCATGGCATTTCATCTTTAACACTATGATAATTATTTCTGGAAGAAGCTCCAGAAAGCTCCTCTCACACTACAATCACTTTCACAGTTAGTTACTACAAAGCCACAGTCGTCTCATTTCAGCCATAACACTATGTGAATTATTTCTGGATGAAGCTGCAGAAAGCTCCTCTCACACTACAATCACTTTCTTGGTGTAGTTACCATAAAGCCAGAATCATCACATTTCATTCATAACACTATGTGAATTATTTCTGAAAGAATCTGCAGTAAGATGCTCTTCCTTAACAATCAATCTGTTCATATAGCTACTACAAAGCAACAATCGTTGCATTTAATTTGTAACATCATGTGAATTATTTCTGAAAGAAGCCACAGAACGCTCCCCTCAAAATACTATAAACCTTGATGGTGTAGTTACTACAAAGCCACAATTATTGCATTTGATTCATAGCATGCTGTGAAATATTTCTGAAAGAATCTGCAAAAAGTTCCATTCACTCTAGAACCAAAGTGTTGGTATAGTTATTAAAAAGTGACAATCATTGCACTTCACTCATAATGGTATGTGAATTATTTCTGAAAGAAGCTGCAGAAAGCTCACAATACTATCACCTTGTCGGTATAGTAACTACAAAGTCATATCCATCGCATTTTATGCATAAACCTATGTGAATTATTTCTGAAAGACGCTGCACAAAGGTACTCTCACTGTAGAATCATTTTGTTGCTATAGCTACAACAAAACCACATACATGGCATCTCACCCATAACACTATGAGATTTATTTCTTAAAGAAGCTGCAGGAAGATTCCCTCACAATACTATCACTTTGTTGTTATAGTTACTGAAGACATACAACCATTGCATTTAATCCATAACCATATGTGTATTATTTCTGAAAGAAGGTGCAGCAAGCTCCTCTCACTCAAGTATCAATCTGTTGGTATAGCTATTACAAAGCCACAATCATAGCATTTCATCCATAAGCCTATGTGATTTATTCCTGAAAGAAGCCGCAGGAAGCTCCCCTCACAATACTATCACTTTTCCAGTATAATTACTAATGAGCCACAATCATCTCATCTCATTCGTAGTCCTATGTGAATTATTTCCAAAAGAAACTGTAAAAAGCTTTCCGACCAATACCACGGGTTTTGGTACAGTTACTAAAAAGCCACAATCATTGCATTTCATTCATAGTCCTATGTGAATTATTTCTGAAAGGAGCTTCAGAAAACTCCACTCACAATACTATCATCCTGTTGGTATAGTTACTACATGGCCACAATCATCACACTTCATCCAAAACCCTATGTGAATTATTTCTGAAAGAAGCTCCAGCAAGCTCCTCTCACTCTATTACACTATGTTGGTATGGTTACTACAAAGCAACAGTCATCCCATTTCATCCATAATCCTAAGTGCTTTATGGGACATAAGCTGCACGAAGCCCCCTCACAATACAATCACTTTGTTGGTTTCCTGAATGAGATTTTCACTCTGCAGCGGAGTGTGCATTGATATGAAACTTCCTGGCAGATTAAAACTGTGTGCCCTACCGAGACTCGAACTCAGAAACTTTGCCTTTTGTGGGCAAGTGCTCTACCATCTGAGCTACCATAGTATGACTTACGCCCGGTCCTCACAGCTTTACTTCTGCCAGTATCTCGGCTCCTACCTTCCAAACTTTACAGATTTTCTCCTGTGAATCTTGCAGAATTAGCACTCCTGAAAGAAAGGATATTGCGGAGACATGGCTTAGCCACAGCCTGGGGGATGTTTCCAGAATGAGATTTTCACTCTGCAGTGTAGTGTGCACTGATATGAAACTTTCTAGCAGATTAAAACTGTTCTGGAAACATCCCCCAGGCTGTGGCTAAGCCATATCTCCGCAGTATCCTTTCTTTCAGGAGTGCTAGTTCTGCAAGGTTCACAGGAGAGCTTCTGTAAAGTTTGGAAGATAGGAGACGAGATACTGGCAGAAGTAAAGCTGTGAGGACCTGTATCTTCATTAGGGTGATCCCCATATGCATCTGCTTCCCACTTACTTACTGTTTTTAGAGTGTCATATGCCTGTAACGCTATCAGGTGGCGTCTGACATCACAGTGGGCAGTGGTCATAATGTTTTGGCTCCTCGGTGTATAGGGGATCTATACAAGGGAGATATAACTGAGGGCAACATCATACAAATAGTAGAAGAGACAGATGAAGGTAACAAGGGAGATATACTGTGAAAAGCATTTGACTGAGCACTGAAGACTCACAGTGAAACAAGGAAACAAGTACCCAGGGGTAGACAACATTCTGTCAAAACTACCGATAGCATTGGGAGAGACAACAATGACAAAATTATTCCATTTGCTGTGCTAGATGTACGAAACAGGTGAAATATCCACAAATTTCACTAAGAATGTATTAATTTCACTTCCAAAGAAATAAGGTGCTGTGAGGTGTGAATATTCCCAAACTGTCAGTTTAGGAATTTGTCGTTGCAGAATACAAACACAAATTCTTATATAAAAGGACCAAAAAGCAGCAGATACTGACTTCATAGAAGATAACTTTGGATTCTGGAGAAATGTAGGACCACATGTGACAATACTGACCCTACAACTTATCTTAGAAGATGCATTCAGGAAAGGCAAACCTATGTTTCTACCATTTGTAGACTTAGAGAAAGCTTTTGACAATGTTGACTGGAATGCTCTTCTTCAAATTATGAACCAGGGATGAAATACAGGGAGTGAAAGACTATTTAAAATTTTTACAGAACCAGATGGCAGCTATAACAGTTGAGGGGCATGAAAGGGAAGCAGTGGTTGGGGAGCAAGTGACACAGGGTTGTAGCCTATATGTGATGTTATTCGAACTGTATATTTGGCCACCAGTAAAAGAAACAAAAGAAAAGTTCAGAATAGGAATTAAAATACATGGAGAAGAATTAAAAAAACTTTGAGGTTTGCTGACAACATTGTAATTCTGTCAGAGACAGCAAAGGACCTGCAAGAGCAGTTGCACGGAATGGACAGTTCTTGAAAGGAAGATATGATATGAACATAAACAAAAGCAAAAGAAGATAATGGAATGTAGTCAAATTAAATCAGGTGATGTGAGGGAATTAGATTAATGAATGAGACACTTAAAGATGATGATTTTTGCTATTTGGGTAGCAAAATCGCTAATGATGTTCAAGGTAGAGATGATATAAAATCTAGGCAGACAATGGAGAGGAAAGTGTTTCTGAAGAAGAGAAATTTTGGAGCATTGAATATAAACTTAGGTTGTAGAGTAATTGCACTTTATGCAAGACACCTTTGTAGCTTTGTTTTCAGTGAGACATTTTTCAGCACTTTTTTTTGCTATCTTCAGACATGTAGATGTAGATAGTACAGAAAATGCTAAAACAGGTTTGTGTGAAAACACAGCTATGAACATGCCCGAAAAAAAAAGAGAGGGGAAATTTCTCTCTAATTTTCTTAGACACAGAAATAAAGAGAACTGCAATATTCACAACATGGAACTGCAATATTCACAACATGTTTATAGATTTAGGTGTTACAAAGATTTTTCTGGAAACATTTGTATTGATTGTTGTCATATACGAAGTGAAACATGGATATCAAACAGCTAGACAGGATGAGAATAGAAGCTTCTGAAATGTGGTGCTACAGATGTATACTGAACATAAGGTGGGTGAATGGACTTGGAGAGAAAAGAAATTTCCTACACAATCTGACTAAAAGAAAGGATTAGCGGACAGGATGCATTCTAAGATGTTAACGGATCACTAGTTTAGCACTGGAGAGAAGTGTGGAGCAGTGGCACCACACCAATATCGTATATTAAGATCCACATAAGACTTTTGGTAACTTTATTTTCAAAATTCTGATGATGAAGTTCATACTTTATGCAAAGTCTTACGAGTTAATAGGTATATTTTGAAGGAAAGATCACTTTCAAATTAAAGGGCTATTTTTCCTCTTTTCAGTAAACTTTACTATCTTAACAGATATTGAATATAATAGAGGGAAACATTCCACATGGTAAAAATATACATAAAAAACAAAGATGCTGTGACTCACCAAATGATAAAACACTGGTAGACAGACGTTGCTTCATCTATGGGTTGTGAAAGCTTGAAATTTGTGTGTGTGTTTGTGTATTTTTTATTGTGTCTATCTACCATCACTTTCTCATTTGGTAAGTCACAGCAACTTTCTTTGTTATATGCATTAACAGATATTGATAATTG
The DNA here is from genome assembly GCF_023897955.1 of Schistocerca gregaria. Taxonomy (NCBI): domain Eukaryota; kingdom Metazoa; phylum Arthropoda; class Insecta; order Orthoptera; family Acrididae; genus Schistocerca; species Schistocerca gregaria. The sequence goes on along the minus strand of NW_026061887.1, from coordinate 2,290,084 downwards.
TTAGTTTAACTTTATCCACATTTGTAGTGCCAGTTATGGACATATTGCTGTGAATTTCCAGGATCTGTTGATACACTTTTGATCATCTGATTTTTCTAATTTCTATTGACACCAGTACTAATGAGCAAGAGTCCTGAATTACAAATTACAGATTTTTCAGTAACTACATTTTAATATGCAAGATGGGTCCCATAATAATAATAATAAGCCCTTGATTTCCAATGCATAGGCATAAATTAGAATTGAACTTTTGAATAGACGCTGCTCATGCAAAGTAACATACTGCTACAAACAAAATATAATGACAATATCCACAGCCAATAAAACTTAGCCTTCTGGCTCACAGGTTTTGTAAATAATAATAAATTAACATAATTCATTAATACCGTAGAACAAATCTGTTTACGGCCTACATTCACTCCACTTTCTTGATTCTGCTGTTAATCTTCTTCAGGTATGGCTTCAGTTTAACTTGGCTGCATTCTAGACCACTCTTGGGAACTATTTGTGTTGCCTCTCCATTCATTTAAGTCAGGCTGAGGGAACTCCTTTTACAATTATGAGCAATAAATATCATTATGTGTGTATTTCAGTTTTGTTTAGTAATATTTGTGTTTACAACAACCATTCTTTGCTGTGTTTTACTTAACTGTATGTGAAACAACTTTTGATCACTTCATCTGTATTGTGTGCACATTTATTTTCTGAAGAGATAATAAGTATTGTGCTCCACAGATGTCCATACTAAGTACCTGTCTGCATACATCATTAGAAACTGTAAGAGATCTGGTCATCCCCAACAGGATCTTAAAGACATGATTAAAGATTAGTGAGCTCATAATTTTGAACTTATAAAAGAAACTTCTGGCTATCCATTTTAAGTACGGAACTATCAACAGTAATTTCAGGTGCTGATCCTCTGAAACTGTACAGCTTCTGAACGGCTTGTATCACAACTATTGATGTGACATAACACCTACGGTATATTTTCTATTGTCATCTGGAATGAAGATCCCATTCTATCCATTACAGGGTTTAACCTTACTTGAACCATAATCATGATGATGAACATCTCAATAATTTAGTGGGTTCTGAACCTGAAACATGAAATAGTAGAGGACTACAAATACGACAGTGGGAGCTCATCTTCAGTGCTGTGTGAAAGATCATGCACAAAAATCCTTGTGGGATAGTGTTGCTAACAACTATTGTTTTGATTTAGTTAACTTCAGTGCTAGTAAACAGTCACTATTGCTCAATAGATATTAAAACTGAAAATAAGTAAATTTTTTGAAATATGTAGAATCTGATCACAGATGGAAGAAAATAGAAATAATCTTAAATATATGTTCTTGATTATTAGCATTATTTTCAGAGAGAGATAACAGAAATAAGATTGAGCCCACAGTGTTTTAAATGTTTCAAAGCCAGAAGCTTCTTCAAGGAAATGCACCCAACTGTAGAGCTTTTCTTTGACAGTAGACAATGATAATCCCATTCCTTAATAGAATGTTGATACCTTGCATATTGGCTGCATATTAATAATCATAACAAATCTTCATCAGAGCAAGGAAAACAAACACAAAAGCACACAAGCTCTGGCACCCAAGACCAGACTGCAAGCAGAAGCACATGGTGGGAGAAGCAAACAGGTGGTAGGGAAGGAGGAGAATGGGGCAGGGAGAGATAGTAGGGTAGGGGGACAGTTATGTGCTGCTTGTGGACGGTTACAGGGACAAAGTGGGGAGAGAGTACGGCAGCTAGTTGGAGTCAGGAGATTAGACAGATGTCAGCAGGGGGGTGGGAGGGCCATCAGAAAAGGAGGTAGCTATAAAAACTGTGGGTGCATTACTGGAATTGAGTTCTGGAATGGGAACAAGGAATGGTATAGTTTGGTGGTAGACAGTGACTAATGAAGGTTGAGGGTTACTTAAATGTAAGCTATACTGTAGGGAGAGTTCCCACTAGTGCAATTCAGAAAAGTTGGTGTTGGTGGGAAGAATCCAGAAGGCACAGGTTGTGAAGCAGTCACTGAAATGACAAATGTCATGCTGCGCAGCATGCTCAGAAATTGATTGGCCCAACTGTTTCTTCATCACAGGATTTTGGTTGTCATTCATGTGAACATACATTTTGTCAGTTGCCGTGTCAACATAAAATACAGCTCAGTGGTTGCAGCTTAGCTCTTGGATCACATGACTGGTTTCACAGGTAGCATTGTCTTTGATTGGGCAAGCGATAATTGTGAGTGGACTGGAGTAGGTGGTGGAGGGAGGATGTATGGGACAAGTCTTGCATCTATGTCTATTACAGGGGCATGAGCCATGAGGTAAAGGGCAGCAAGCAGGGGTTGTGTAGTAGTGATATTCTCTAGGTTCAGTGGTCAGTGGAATACTACTGTGGAAGGGATGTAAAAGATAGTGCTTAATACATTCCCCATTCCAGGGTACTATGATATATATTTTTGGTTTGTAAATAAAGCTTCCTTTTCCTTCTGCTAGTTACTTTATTTATCCTATATGTGTTTCGCCTTCTGTTCTAAGGCATCATCAGTGGGATATATAATGATACAATTTTGTTAGCTTTAGATTATTAAACAGTTCACTTTGTAAAAAAAAGTAATTACTTATGATTTGCTAATTTGCTTATCCTCACATCTGGTCTGGAGGTCACACTACCACTTTTATCACTGCCATATAATCACATTTTTGTGTTCTCACCTTCCATACACCATTCACCATATTTCTTCCCTTTCTTTGGTCGACTATTGTTCCTTTGTCACTCAATACATTTATTTCGTCGTACACCGTTTTTCTCAACGTAAATATTGCAACTCTATTATTTGTTTCATCTTCTTTGAGAAATTTACCTATTTGTTGCAAATGTAACTAAGTATATGTTCGAGACTAACTTCTATTTCTGATGTTTATACTGTGTGTGCGTATGATTGAGAGAGAGGGAGGGAGGGGGATAGAGCTGACGAGTTTTAATTTGGGTGGGGGGGGGGGCAGTGGAGGGGGGAATACAAGCTATCAGTGAGTGGTTGAAAACTTTGGTGACAGCGACAGCTGATTTGACTTTTCCTTTCAATATTCTGTGGAGGGGCTCATGGATTTTTTGGATTCTATTATTATTATATTGGACTGTATTATTTTATTAATCCTTTTTGCAGATGGTATTATATTATTTTAAATAATGAATGGCTTGGCATGTGTACTTGGTCATTCAACAGGATTTTCCCTTCTGATTTGGTTTTCTGTATGTGGTAATTTTCTTGCATTATTAGGAGGTGTTGTTTTACTGTCGATTAAAATTATTTTATGTCATTGTCTCTAGTGGTTGATTTGTGGTCATTTTCTCTTAGGCATTCTGCAAATGTGATGTGGTTTGTCCCATATTTCCAAACTCTCATGTGTTTTTTTATCTGACATCAGATGTTCCCCTGTTTGCTCTATGTAACTGCCTTCACAAGTGTTACACTGTAGCTGATATATACTTGCTTTCTGGTATATGTCTCTGTTATTAGTCAGTTTTGGGGTGTATTTTTGCATAGAACTGTCTGTTGTGTCTGCTATGTTTATTCCTTGTCTCTTGAAAATGTTGGTGATTTGATAGGTGAGTTTGCGTTCGTATGTCATTGTGTACCATCTATTGTTTTCTTTCAACTTTTTCTGATTATCCTGTGCAGTTGTTATGGGACTACATGTTTGTGTTTGGTTCTGTTGTGTTGTTGTCTGTGGTTTGGAGCTTTCTGCTTTTATTTTACTTTTAATTTTGTTGTTAAGCTTTGTTACTGTGTTACTGTTGTAACCATTATTTTGTGCCTCCTGCATCATTATGTCCCATTCTTTTTGGTAGCCTTCTTTGCCAAGTGGTACTGTGTTGAGTCTATGGAGCATGTGTTGAAGTGCTGTTTGCTTTTGTGTGTGCGGGTGGTTAGAGGACTGAGGAATCATATTGTCTGTTGCTGTGGGTTTACGGTAAATTTCAAACATATGCTTATGGTTCTGTTTTTTTATTGTTATATCCAGGAAGTTAATTTGGTTGTTCTGTTCTCTTTCAATTGTGAATTTTATATTTTTATGGATCTTGCTGATGTCAGTATGTAGTTTTTCAATTTAACTTTGTGGTATATTTGTTAAGCAAAGGATGTCATCCATGTATCTGAACCACTATAATATGTTGTATTCTTTTGCTAATATTTTTGTGAAAATGATCTGTTAAATGTGGTTTACCAAAATATCTGCTAAGGCTTCTGAAACTGGGGACCCAATTGGTAATCCATCTTCTTCTAAATAATATTCATTACTGAATTTGAAGTAATTTTGTTGTGTTATGAGCTTTATTAGTGTGTATATTTCCTTAATCTGTTCATCAGGAAGGTGACTATAAGTTTTCAGGTACTTATCTATAATTTCTATTACTTCTGGTACTCCTGGCTGGTGTGACCAAGCCATTCTAGGCACATCAGTCAGGAACTGCGCAGCCACTAAGGTTGCAATTTCGAATCCTGCCTCTGGCATGACAGTGTGTGTGTTGTCCTTAGGTTAGTTAGGTTTAAGTAGTTCTAAGATCTAAGGGACTGACGACTTCAGATGTTAAGTCCCATAGTGCTCAGAGCCATTTGAACCATTTCTGGTACTGGTATGTTGCAATACATGATTTCTATAACAAATGAAAAGAGGGTTATATTTTTTGTTCATTGTGTTTGCTGTGTAGTGTTTTTAATGGTTCTGTCTTCTTGTACTTTGAAATTTTCAGACAGAAATTTTAACATGTATCCTGCAAGCTCTGAAGTGGGGGGAGTTTCTGAAATCCAGTATTGGCCTCACAGAAGATTCGGTTTGTGGATTTTTGGTTGGCTTTGGAGAACCAGCGCAGTGGGACTGATCTATGACAACTTTCTTTTCTCTATGTTATCCAATATGATGTCAATATTTTTCAGAGTGTGTTTTCTTTTTTCTTTTTTTTTTTTTACTTTTGTCTTTAATCTGAATGTCATGTCTGATTTTAAATTTGTAATGCTATTTTGTAAAATGAATTCTTGTGTTTTTTCAATGTATTGTTCTTTGTGTATCAGTAATATTGTGGTCTCCTTGTCTCCTTTTAAAATGTTGTTGTTGTTGTTGTTATTGTTGTTGTTGTTGTTGATGTGGTCTTCAGTCCTGAGACTGGTTTGATGCAGCTCTCCATGCTACTCTATCCTGTGAAAGCTTCTTCATCTCCCAGTACCTACTGCAACCTACATCCTTCTGAATCTGCTGAGTGTATTCTTCTCTTGGTCTCCCTCTATGATTTTTACCCTCCATGCTGCCCTCCAATACTACATTGGTGATCCCTTGATGCCTCAGAACATGTCCTACCAACCGATCCCTTCTTCTAGTCAAGTTGTGCCACAAACTTCTCTTCTCCCCAATCCTATTCAATACCTCCTCATTAGTTACGTGATCTACCCATCTAATCTTCAGCATTCTTCTCTAGCACCACATTTCGAAAGCTTCTATTCTCTTCTTGTCCAAACCAGTTATCATCCATGTTTCACTTCCATACATGGCTACACTTCATACAAATTCTTTCAGGAAAGAGTTCCTGACACTTAAATCTATACTCGATGTTAACAAATTTCTCTTCTTTATAAACGCTTTCCTTGCCATTGCTAGTCTACATTTTATATCCTCTCTACTTCAACCATCATCAGTTATTTTGCTCCCCAAATAGCAAAACTCATTTACTACTTTAAGTGTCTCATTTCCTAATCTAATTCCTTCAGCATCACCTGACTTTATTTGACTACATTCCTTTATCCTCATTTTGCTTTTGTTGATGTTCATCTTATATCCTCGTTTCAAGCCACTATCCATTCCATTCAACTGCTCTTCCAAGTCCTTTGCTGACTCTGACAGAATTACAATGTCATAGGCGTACCTCAAAGTTTTTATTTCTTCCCCATGGATTTTAATACCTACTCTGAATTTTTCTTTTGTTTCCTTTACTTCTTGCTCAATATACAGATTGAATAACATCAGTGAGAGGCTACAACCCTGTCTCACTCCCTTCCCAACCACTGCTTCCCTTTTATGCCCCTCGACTCTTATGACTGCCATCTGGTTTCTGTACAAATTGCAAATAGCCTTTCGCTCCCTGTATTTTACCCCTGCCACCTTTAGAATTTGAAAGAGAGTATTCCAATCAACATAGTCAAAAGCTTTCTCTAAGTCTACAAATGCTAGAAACATAGGTTTGCCTTTCCTTAATCTTTCTTCTAAGATAAGTCGTAAGGTCAGTATTGCCTCATGTGTTCCAGTATTTCTATGGAATCCAAACTGATCTCCCAGAGGTCAGCTTCTACTAGTTTTTCCATTCGTCTGTAAAACATTCATGTTAGTATTTTGCAGCTGTCACTTATTAAACTGATTGTTTGGTAATTTTCTCATCTGTCAACACCTGCCTTCTTTGGGATTGGAATTATTATTTTAAAATGATAACATTTTGTTTTTGTAGTTTTCTCCTAATTTTTCCTAGTGTTGCAGATCTGAGTTTTTGTTGTTTTGTGTTGTTGCATTTTTATGCTGGTTATTATATTCTGGATTTCTTTTTTTACTAGTTCTCTAGTTAATCCAATGCTGACACTGCTATTTTCATTCCTATCATCCCTTGTCAAAACACTTTATGCTTCTATAATTAGATTTCATAAGTAACCTTCATCTATTTCTGAATTTAGATTGTATTTTCATCCTTTCTCCAACAGCTGTCTTTCTTTACTGTTTAACTGTGTGTCTGTAAGGTTCACTAATCTTGGGTAGAATTTGTGTGTGTGAGTAAAGGTAATATGTTGTAACTGTAGTTTTTTGAGTAGGTTGATCTTTCTTCTATTAACTGTTTCTATTCTTTGTGCAGCAGTTTTTGTAAGCTTTTCGACCCAGTTGACCAGATGGGAGAAAACTTTCATATTATTTATGGTGTCTGTGAGTTGTAAATATGTTTTATACAACTCGTAATTTAACTCTTGTTTTTTAGAGTCTAGGGATTTTATCTCGTATTTTAACCATATTTTCTGAGCAGAATGCATTGCTTTTTGGGTGGTGGTTGAACTGTTTTTAATTTTTACATTGAATATTTAGGTACCAGATTGTTACATTTGCATATGTTGAATTTTGTGTGTTGTATGGTTTTATGGATGTTCAGATGATTCTTCTGAATTTCTGGTATGGGCCATGTGGAAATGCCTGGCATGGTATGAATAACAAGTCTGTTTGTGTGGCCATCCTCTGCAGCAAGCATATAAAAATTTGTTTTGTAAATAAAGCTGCCTTACCCTGCTGCTAGTTACTTTATTTATCCCGTACACTTTTCACCTTCTCCTGTTCTAAGGTATCATCAGTGGGATTTATAACGATACAGTTGTGTTAGTTTCATATTATTAAACAGTTAAATTCACATTTTGGTGATTTGCATTTTCTCACAACTGCCTATCATACAAGTTCATGGCCAGGGATAATGACGTGTCCTGGGGTCCACTGATAAACCACGGAATGGCTCCCAAGCAGGCGACGTGGAAACTGCTTCATGAGATAGGCATTCTCTGAAGCTGACCTACATTCTGTCTACACCATGGGGTTTTCTGGCTTTGGGAGAGGGAATGGCATAACAGCACACATAACAAACTGCATGTCGTTAAGGAGGCTATGAATGTGTGGAAGTCTTCCAGGCAGGCCTCTCCCAGGGAATCAGTCATCCTCTTCCGGCTCTGCATTGACTATATGAGGCTAATGCATGGTTAACTACTCTGTAGCGAGAAGCCACCTAAGTGTCGATGTGGCTTCCAAATGACAGTTGTTCACCTCTTGCTGGACTACTCACATTTAACCGCTCTGTGACAGACTTTCAACTTTCCCACCAACCTGCCTTCGGTGTTGGACACAATGACTCCACAGCAGCTTTAGTTCTACATTTTATCCGTGAGAGTGGGTTTTATACTTCTATATAGGGTTTAGTGTATCCTTTGACCCTCTGTGTCCTCCAGCCTAGTGCTTTACGGTTGAGTTTTTAATGTGTTGCAGAGTCACTGGCTTTCCCTTTCTATTCTCGTGCTTGCCAGCCACTGTAATCTGCTTTCATGTTTTACTCTCTTCTGTTGTTTCCTTGTCCTCTTTTGTTCCTTTTAGTGTTCATAGTGTGCCCTTCATTCTTATGGCTTTTCCTTTCTTTCTGTTTTGTGTTACACATTTAATCCGTTTTATTCTCACTCTTGTGGCATTGCTTTTTAGGAACATTGGTGAGGCAGATGGTGTGATAGCTGTCCACATCAAGTGCGTTTTTACACAATCTCACCATAGCCGGTTGAAGATGATGATTATATGTCACTTGTAGTCAGATGAGATATGTTTAATCACCTGGCTGTGGATGCGGTCAGGCCCAGGAACTGTGTCGGTGCAATGTGCAAGAGCACTGAAAAGCTTCCACTTTGTAAATGGGGCGTTATAGGATTCACCACAGCATGTAGTGCATTAGAGTACATTACCTTTCAGCCACCGTTCCAGTGTGCGAAACCTTGGGGGGTGATTATCCAATGCAGTGCCCGGCAAAGTGCCCTGAAATCGCATTTGTGTTGGTACATAACTCGCCATTTAAGGTAACACCAGGGACAGCCATTGAGGCTTGGTACCCAAAGAGACATTTGATCTTTTTCCAGACTTGGGAAGACATGTGGCCTCCAATGGTGGAGACTTATCTCTCCCAACACCACTCCTTCTGTTGCTCGATAAGGTAGCGAACACTGGCACAGAGCCATTTAAAGACTATGATGTGCTCCAGGGAAGGGTGCCACTTACGGGCTGTAAAGCTTGCAGACACTCTTCAATTGCCTGAACGATTTGCGGCGACCACCAAGTGACTGCCTTACTCCTTGGGCAACCTAAAGAGCGAGGGATTCCGTTTTCTGTGACATAAACAATTGTGCTAGTCATCTGCTCAACCATCACATCGATATTACAATGTAGGGGAGATTCAGCGGTGACAGCTAAGGTGAAAGTTACCCAGTTAGCCTTGTTCAAAGCCCATCTGGGCAGGCATCTGTGTGCCTGATGCTGGGGCACTGCCAGGAAGATGGGGAAGTGCTCACTACCACACAGGTAGTCATGTCTTCTTCAGTGGATGGATGGGAGATGTTCTGGGCTGCAGATTGATACGTCAATGGCTTAGTAACTCCCATGAGCCACACTGAAACATGTGGCGGCCCCAGTATTTAAGAGTCATAGGTCAAATTGCAACAGTAAATTTCGACAACTCTGCCTCGCCCAGTAACTATGGTACCACCCCACAAGGGGTTATGGGCATTAAAATCATCCCGAAGAAGGAAAGGTTTAGGCAGTTTATCAATTAGTGCAGCTAATACATTCAGGGGTACTACACCATCTAGATGAAGATATACATTTCAGACAGTTATTTCCTGCATCATCTTTATTCTGACAGCCACAGCTTCAAGAGAGTTTTGAAGGGGCACATGTTCACTACAGACTGAGTTTAGAACATAAACGCAAACTCCACCTGTCAATCGATTATAGTCACTGTAGTTGCTGTAATATGCCTTATAGTCACGGAGGGCAGGGAACCAGGTTACCTGGAGGGCAATGCAGATGGCAGGTTTAAACCTCAACAGTTGCTGTAGCTCAGCCAGGCAGTGGATAAAACCACCACAGTTGCACTGGAAGATGACATCGTGAGACTGGGAAGGCACGGAAAATTCAGTGAACCACTGTATGGCTCACAGTCACCTGCTTCCACTGATTTATTGCCTGAATAGTCTATATCCATCATGTGAGAGGATCTGGCAAGATCTACACTCCTGGAAATGGAAAAAAGAACACATTGACACCGGTGTGTCAGACCCACCATACTTGCTCCGGACACTGCGAGAGGGCTGTACAAGCAATGATCACATGCACGGCACAGCGGACACACCAGGAACCGCGGTGTTGGCCGTTGAATGGCACTAGCTGCACAGCAGTTGTGCATCGCCGCCGTCAGTGTCAGCCAGTTTGCCGTGGCATACGGAGCTCCATCACAGTCTTTAACACTGGTAGCATGTCGCGACAGCGTGGACGTGAACCGTATGTGCAGTTAATGGACTTTGAGCGAGGGCATATAGTGGGCATGCGGGAGGCCGGGTGGACGTACCGCCGAATTGCTCAACACGTGGGGCGTGAGGTCTCCACAGTACATCGATGTTGTCGCCAGTGGTCGGCGGAAGGTGCACGTGCCCGTCGACCTGGGACCGGACCGTAGCAACGCACGGATGCACGCCAAGACTGTAGGATCCTACGCAGTGACGTAGGGGACCGCACCGCCACTTGCCAGCAAATTAGGGACACTGTTGCTCCTGGGGTATCGGCGAGGACCATTCGCAACCGTCTCCATGAAGCTGGGCTACGGTCCCGCACACCGTTAGGCCGTCTTCCGCTCACGCCCCAACATCGTGCATCCCGCCTCCTGTGGTGTCACGACAGGCGTGAATGGGGGACGAATGGAGACGTGTCGTCTTCAGCGATGAGAGTTGCTTCTGCCTTGGTGCCAATGATGGTCGTATGCGTGTTTGGCGCCGTGCAGGTGAGCGCCAAAATCAGGACTGCATACAACCGAGGCACACAGGGCCAACACCCAGCATCATGGTGTGGGGAGCAATCTCCTACACTGGCCGTACACCTCAAGTGATCGTCGAGGGGACACTGAATAGTGCACAGTACATCCAAACCGTCATCGAACCCATCGTTCTACCATTCCTAGACCGGCAAGGGAACTTGCTGTTCCAACAGGACAATGCACATCCACATGTATCCCGTGCCACCCAACGTGCTCTAGAAGGTGTAAGTCAACTACCCTGGCCAGCAAGATCTTCGGATCTGTCCCCCAATGAGCATGTTTGGGACTGGATGAAGCGTCGTCTCACGCGGTCTGCACGTCCGGCACGAACACTGGTCCAACTGAGGCGCCAGGTGGAAATGGCATGGCAAGCCGTTCCACAGGACTACATCCAGCATCTCTACGATCGTCTGCATGGGAGAATAGCAGCCTGCATTGCTGCGAAAGGTGGATATACACTGTACTAGTGCCGACATTGTACATGCTCTGTTGCCTGTGTCTATGTGCCTGTGGTTCTGTCAGTGTGATCATATGATGTATCTGACAACAAGAATGTGTCAATAAAGTTTCCCCTTCCTATGACAATGAATTCAAGGTGTTCTTATTTCAATTTCCAGGAGTGTAGGTACTTAGCAGGTGCCCAAATCTCCACCCCACCCTCAGCTGCAGAGCCTGTAGGTAGCAGTGGTGTGGGTGCGACCGCAATTTCTTTGGTCTTAGCGGTTTTCGTTTTGGATTTCTCTCACTGCTCCTTGGGTTTCCCTGGCTGGGAGGACTTCACTGGCTCAGTCTCCAGGACTGAGGATGAGCGTGACGTCCTACAACCAGCTGCTTTTTTGCTCTTTGGCCACTGGCAGGTGTCTTGTTTCCCACTAGAAGCTACCTAGGAATGGAGTGACCCAAGGGACCACTTCCTAGGGAGAGAAGCTGAAGAACACTTACGCTTCTCCAGCTCCAGCCATGATTGTTGCGCAATGATGGTGGTGGCGGGGGGCGGCGGGGGGGGGGGGGGCAGGGTGGTGTTGCTCCTCAAGTAGGTGGTGCAGGATCAACAGGGATGGAAATGCTCTCCAACATCAAGGGGGCAGGTGAGTCTACCAGCTCTGAGAGTTGACCTGGGTTGGCAGAGCTCATGGTGTCAGAACTGTTGTAGTGGTGGTGTAAGACTATGTCATACACACAGGATGCAGGTGTTCAAATTTTCTCTTATCCTCAGTGTAGGTCATTCATTCCAGCGTCTTGTACTCCATGATTCTCCTTTCTTTCTGGAGAATCCTGCAGTCAGGTGAGCAAGGTGAATGGTGCTCTCTGCAGTTGACACAGGTGGAAGGCAGTGCACATGGAGTATTGGGATGTGATGGGCATCCAAAATCTTGGTTTGTGACACTGGAAGTAGTGAGGGAAAACATATTGCTGAATTTCCAGCACTTCAAGCACCGAGTTGGGGGGTGGATACAGGGCCTTACATCACACCAGTAGACCATCACCTTGACCTTCTCGAACAATGTATCACCCTCAAAGGCCAATATGAAGGCACCGCTGGCAACCTCATTATCCTTCCGACCCCGGTGGACATGCTGGACGAAATTTACACCTCGTCACTCTAAATTGGCCAGCAGCTCAATTTCGGACTGCAAAAGAATGTCTCTATGAAATGTGATACCCTGGACCACATTTAGGCTCTTACTTGTTGTACTGTTGTGTGTTGAATTGTGCTTGTGATCGCTTAGAGACTGCTGGTGTTTCACCACCAGCAAGAGGTGATGGACTGCGCTTCATCGTTTGTCATCCACCCTGATGCCGCCCACTCTGACCAGGGGCCCTCCCAACAGGCGCCACCTGATAGGATGGCCTTTGCTGGGAGTCCTGATGCCTCAGGAGGATGGGCATCTACCCCTTGGCATATGCAGGGAGTTAACAGTGCAGTCATCAGCAGCACAATGCCTGTGTGGTTATGGGTCTAAAGATCTTAATTCACGAAGAACACGATGGACCTTTTAAGGCTCCCTTCTCCAGTTGGCTCATTCTTTTGGAAATGTTTGAAGAATGGAAGTCAAACCCTACAGGGGGCCATCACATAAAGGCTGAAACAAGTGAAACTCCTTTTAGTCACCTTGTACGACAGGCAGGAATACCCCGGACCTGCAGGGGAGAAGGAGAATATGATATGGTTGCTCCAGTCCTGATTGTGCTACCATGTCATGAGTGGAATGCTGCACCTTTGGGAGGTGGTGGGTGACTGGAGCAATAAGGCACGGGGATGTGTTGTTGTACGAAGCTGGGAAGGTAATAACAGTGTGTGAAGGCCTCAGTGAGATCCTCAGCATATTTTCAGAGGAACTGCTCATCACTACTGATGCAACAGCCATGGATGACTAGGCTGTATGGAAGGGACTTCTTGGTATAGAAAGTGTTGCAGCTGTGAAAGTGTTCTAGAAACTAGAACTGAGATCCAGACATTTTTATTAATTAGACTGCGCATCTTATGTGGTGAGAAAAAGTCAATAATTGTATCTGGGGACTTTATAATGTCAATATGTTGGTACACAGTGCAAATAAAATTCCGTTCCTTAACTTTCTATGTAGTTTCAACTTTTATTCTAATACACACATCAAAAAAGTTTTGCATAACCTCATTCCCTAGAGTTGGAGAGTACAGAACCTGTACAGAAAATTGGAATAGAAATCAACATAAACAACATTTCTGCCCTTTTTATTGCTCATAAAAACCACACACTGCATGTTGTACCACTATACAGTGATACCTTCACAGGTAGGGGGTCCAGATTTCTGTATACACTGGTACCTCTAATACCCAATAGCACATCCACTTGCATTGATGCATGCCTGTATTTGTCATGGCATACCATCCACAAGTTCATCAAGGCACTGTTGGTCCAGATTGTCACAGTCCTCAACGGCGATTTGGCATAGATCCCCAAGAGTGGTTGGCGGGTCATGTTATCCATAAACAGCCATTTTCAATAAATCCCAGACAAGTTTGATGGGTTCTGTCTGGAGAGCATGCTGGCCACTCTAGTTAAACAATATAATTATCCCGAAGGAAGTCATTCTTGGGGGTATGAATTCTCGTCCACAACAATTAATGCCTCACGAATATGCTGCCGATATCATTGCGCTATTGGTTGGAGAATGGCATTCATGTATCATGCAGCCATTATGATGCCTTCCATGACCAGCAGCAACATACATCAGCCCCACATAATGAAACTACACCTGCTGTACAGTGTGTCTTAGGTGTTCAGCTTCACCGTGTTGCCTCTAAACACGTCTCCAACGATTGTGTGGTTGAAGGCATATATGATACTCATTAGTGAAGAGAATGTGATGCCAATCCTGAGTGGTCTGTTCAGCATGTTGTTGGACCCATCTGTAAGACACTGCATGTTGTCATGGTTGCAAAAATGAACCTCACCATGGATGTCAGGAGTGGAGCTGCCCATCATACAGCCTGTGGTGCACAGTTTGAGTCATAACACGACATCCTGTGGCTCCACAAAAAGCATTATTCTGGCATTGCTGTCAGGGTTCCTATGAGCCATAATCCATAGCTAGCAGTCATCCACTGCAGTTGTAGCCCTTGGGTGGCTTGAGTGAGGATTGTCATCAGGAGTTCCTGTATCTCTGTAGGTCCTCTATGTTTGAACATTATCACTTTGGTTCACTTCGAGATGCCTGGACACTTCCCCTGTGGAGAGACCTTCCTAGCACAAAGTAACTAAGTGGATGTGTTCAAACCACAGTATTGGCCATCTAGGCATGGCTGAACTTCAGACAACATGAGCTGTCTACCTCCTTCCAGGTGGAATGACTCGAACTTATTGGCTGTCGGAGCCCCTCCGTCTAATAGGTGCTGCTCATGCATGGTTGTTTACATCTTTGGGTGGGTTTAGTGACATCTCTTAACAGTCAAAGGGACTGTGTCTGTAATACAATATAAACAGTCAACATCTATCTTCAGGAGTTCTTGGAACTGGGATGATGCAAAACTTTTCCGGCATGTGTATAAATATCCCAGCTATGCTAACAAACTCTTCAAAAAGTTTCATAGACAATACATCTTCAAATCTAGAAACCTCAGATTTAGAAGTAAGGAACATTGACCTAGGCTTATCTGACCACAATGCACTCATTACAGTTCTCACACTTCCCGTAAATACAACAATAGTACATCATAGGTACAAAAGAATTTTCTCCCCTGAAAACTGCCACCAGTTTACTACCACACTGACTGACCAATCCTCGGCATACGTATTGTCACAAACAAATACAAATGACATGTTCTCTCTTTCCATGATAGATCTGGAAATGTGCTGTCTATAAAGATTCATGAAAGTCCACTCACATACACTTACAAAAACACACTGAGAAACTTCTACACTGAAGTGAAAATTTTTTCTGTCACTAAAAAAGAAAAAAAAGTATGAAACTGCAAATGTAAGTGTATAAAAAGGATAATTAATGTGGCATACATATTACATAATTATAGATTGGTAAGGGAGTCAGACAATGAATCAAGCAGAACATGGTAAATAGTTAAAGAGAACTGGGAAAAGCAGTAAGGAACAGGAGACTATACTTATATCTGGAGATAACAATCAACTAAAAAAAGAAGCATTGCTCAATTACATTATTAACTACTTTCTAAGTGTACTTGAGAAACTAAGCATGAACTTTAACAAACAAAAGTAAAAACCAGCACCAAAGTAGGCATCAGTAGGAGAATAAGTTCCAAGTTCCACTAATGAATATGAAATGTGGAAGTAATTAATAGTCTGAGGCCAAAAATGTCTGCAGAAATGGATAAAGTGCAAGTGTCACAAATAAAAAAGTTGCGCCACAAATTTTGTAGCCACAGGTACATACTGCCAATTTCTCATTCAGTGAAGGTGTGTTCACACAGAGGATGAAAATTTCTAAGGTTAGAACTCTGTTCAAAAATGGGTATTCATGCTAGGTAGAAAACTGCAGACGTATGTCCCTCCTTCAATCTCTTTCATAAATCTTTAGGAAGTTGATGAAAATCAGGATCATAAGCTATCTCGACACCTCCAATCTTCTGAATTGTAATCAACACAGCTTTCATACAGGTTATAACACAGGAGCCATACAAGCCTCATGAAGGAGCCAGAAGGAATTTCGACCATAACAAAAGTGTTGTAGCAATCAACCAAGATCTTATCAATGCCTTTGATACAGTAAACCACTAAATACTCCATGAGAAACTGGAAGCTATAGCATCAAAGATATTGGCAAGGAACTAACTTAATCCTATCTACAACATAGAACACAGGTTTTGGAACTCACAGGGTCTCAAAACAGGCAAAAAATAAAGTGGCTATCAGATGCTAAGAGGGTGGCAAAAGGTGTCCTGTAGGGTACTGTTCATGGCCCCACCTATAATTTCTTATCTATATAATTGACATTAAAAGCCCAAACAGTTTGTCAAAAATGATGTTATTTGCAGACCATACAACCATAATTTGGTGATGATGGAAAATCCTTATCTATTACTGCTGAAAAAGTTGTGAAATGCGTGCTGCAGCAGTTTCTTCCTAATAAGTTAACATTTAATTTAAATAAAATAAATTAGCTACAGTACAGTAAAGGAAATGAGAAGTATATCCTCCAGTTTTTATTGAGTGCCCATGAAATAGAGAAAGTAAAGTTTACAGAATTATTGGGCATGCACACTGACCATGTCTTCAGCTGGAAAAGCCATTGCATTTACATATCCCAAAAACTCAATTCTGCATGTTTTGCACCGAGCATAATTTATGGAATTTGTTACAAACAATGTACAACGTTACTGTATTTTGCTTATTTCCAGTCTGCTGTATCTTATAGAAGAATGTTCTGAGGTGTCAAAAAACCTCACTTGCAGATACTTTGAAATGACAGGAAAATGTCATTAAAATTATTAAATACAGCTCTACACAAACACACTGCAAGCCCTTATTCATGCATTTAATAATACTTACAGTACCATTGTAGTTCATATTCAAAAGTATGTCTGATAGAAGTACACACACAAGTAATTTACATATGAATTCAGATTTACAGAAGTACAACACACGTCAGTAAGAATCTGCATGTAGAAAGAGCTATAAAAACAAAAACTCAAAACAGGTTGAGCCATTATGGAATAAAGCTGTATAACACACTGTCAATTTAGATCAAGGGAATTATGGATGACAAAAAATTTGTCAGAAATAAAACTTAAGTATTAAATTAATGTATCTATATCATGGATGAGTATTTTGAATTCCTTGATGACTAATAACCACTTGTTTTCTTTTCATTGTCATTCAAACATGCTGTTCTGATTGTAAATATTAAATATTGTTTGTATATTCTTGTTTCTTGAAGTGTACTGCTTGTATGTCAGAATCGTTATAGGGCACATCTAATACCAATCCATTAGTCCATTATGAAATTTTTTAAACACATTGTATAATGTTAATTTCATATTAGTTATATTAACATCTAGAATTGTGATGTATGTATGCTGTATCTCATTATGACAATACCTACATCATGTATGTGATGCAAAGGATACTATGGTGAACAGTAATTACTTACTTAAATCTGAACACACTTTTCTTTTTGTAAATAATAAAGAAAAAACACAAACTAGGAAATGATCAGAAAGTAATTATATGTACAAATTAACTTGGAATGTCAATGTAAAATGACTTTCTCCACATCATTACAATCTGTCATGCAAAATTGTCCATGGAATGTGTAACTAACTAACTTTATAATGGGTCACTGATGAAGATGGAGTAGTTTCTTCTTTTATTTCTTTGATACACTAATAATAACACACAAATGGTAAAAACATTAAGCCGTTTTCAAGATTTTTAGTGTTATTGTTGTTGTTGTTGTTGTTGTTGTGATCTTCAGTCCTGAGACTGGTTTGATGCAGCTCTCCATGCAACTCTATCCTGTGCAAGCTTCTTCATCTCCCAGTACATACTGTAGCCTACATCCTTCTGAATCTGCTTAGTGTATTAATCTCTAGGTCTCCCTCTATGATTTTTACCCTCCACACTGCCCTCCAATACTAAATTGGTGATCCCTTGATGCCTAAGTACATGTCCTAGCAACCAATCCCTACTTCAAGTCAAGCTGTGCCACAAACTCCTCTTCTCTCCAATTCTACACAATACCTCCCCATTAGTAATGTGATCTACCCATCTAATCTTCAGCATTTTTCTGTAGCACCAAATTTTGAAAGCTTCTATTCTCTTCTTGTCCAACTATTTATCATCCATGTTTCACTTTCATACATAGCTACACTCCATACAAATACTTTCAGAAACGACTCCCTGTGTTCCAGCCAACATTGTCAAAAGCTTTTTCCGAGTCTAGAAATGCTATAAACACAGGTTTGCCTTTTCTTAATCTAGCTTCTAAGATAAGTCATAGGGTCAGTGTTGCTGCACGTGTTCCAATATTTCTACGGAATCCGAACTGATCTTCCCCGAGGTCAGCTTCTACCAGTTTTTCCATTCATCCGTAAAGAATTCTCGTTAGTATTTTGCACCTGTGACTTATTGAACTTATAGTTCGGTAATTTTCACATCTGTCAACACCTGCTTTCTTTGGGATTGGAATTATTATATTCTTCTTGAAGTCTGAGGGTATTTCACCTGTCTCATACATTTTGCTCACCAGATGGTAGAGTTTTGTCAGGACTGGCTCTCCTAAGGCTGTCAGTAGTTCTAATGCAATGTTGCCAACTCCCAGGGCCTTGTTTCAACTTAGGTCTTTCAGTGCTCTGTCAAACTCTTCGCGCAGCATCATATCTCTCACTTCATCTCAGCATTTTAAGTGTTATATAGGGACAAAATGGAAGAATCTGATGTCTTGGTTCAGTTACACGTAATATTTTTTGAGTGTTTTATCTACCAATGGGAAAATGCTCCTCTCTAAACACAAATAAGTGTATATGCTCCTTTTTAAATAATTGACTGAAAAATCTGATTCTAGCTGCCTCATCCTACTTTACACAGCACCTTCCCAAAAATTTCCCAAAACTTTTGGTACACAAATATACTTGTTCTCTTCTCACTAATATGTCACTCATACCCCTCACAGCGGCTTGCCCATTCTCACTCATTCACTACTACTATTACTACTACTACCACTACTAGTAGTACTAGTAGTAGTAGTAGTAGTATTTCCTCTTGCTGTCACTGTCTCTGCCTTGCTCTATCTTACTGCTACTATCTGTTTCACTCCTTCCTACTGCTGCTGTATCTTCTCACTGACACACTGTCTCTCTTCTTTTTCGCCATTGTCACAGACTCAGTGTTGCATAATCATTGGTTCTCACCTACTTCCACATCCCAATTTTCTACATTCCTCTCCAACCATGGAGAAAAGTTCGCATGGTGCCTGTTGTATTAAATTCCGATGCAATTTCTATCTTTCATCAACACTCTGAAGGTACACCGATTACATAATGCCTCCAGTTGTGCTTTGGAAACTACTATTAGTCTTCCAGGGAACGATCAAAGCGTAGACAGTTTGAGACATTACTCCCATGGAGAAAAGTCCCCATGTTGCCTGTTGTATTCAATGCTGATGCAATTTCTGTGTTCCATCAACACTCTGAATGTCCAAAGATTACTGAATGCCTCCAGATGTGCTTCGGAAACTACTACTGGTTTTCCAGGGAACGATCAAAGCGTAGACAGTTTGAGACATTACTCCCATAGAGAAAAATCTAGTGCCTGTTGTATTCAATCCCGATGAAATTTCTGTGTTTCATCAACACTCTGAAGGTCCACAGATTACATAATGACTCCAGATGTGCTTCGGAAACTACTACTGGTCTTCCAGGGAACGATCAGAGCGTAGACAGTTTGAGACATTACTCCCATGGAGAAAAGTCCGCATGGTGCCTGTTGTTTTCAATGCCGATGCAATTTCTGTGTTTCATCAACACTCTGAATGTCCAACGATTACTGAATGCGTCCAGATGTCCTTTGGAAACTACTACTGGTCTTCCAGGGAACGATCAAGCCGTAGACAGTTTGAGATATTACTCCCATGGAGAAAAGTCCGCATGGTACCTGTTGTATTCAATCCCGATGCAATTTCTGTGTGTCATCAACACTCTGAAGGTCCAAAGATTGCAGAGTGCCTCCAGATGTGCTTCGGAAACTACTACTAGTCTTCCAGGGAACTATGTAAATCCAGACAGTTTGAGACTTTACTCCCACAGAGGAACATCCGCATGGTGCCTGTTGTATTCAATCCCGATGCACTTTCTTAGTTTCATGAACACTGTGAAGGTCCACAGATTTCAGAATGCCTCCAGATGTGCTTCGGAAACTATTGCTGGTCTTTCAGTGAACGATCAGAGCGTAGACAGTTTGAGACATTACTCCCATGGAGAAAAGTCCGCATGGTGCCTGTTGTTTTCAATGCCGATGCAATTTCTGTGTTTCATCAACACTCTGAATGTCCAACGATTACTGAATGCGTCCAGATGTCCTTTGGAAACTACTACTGGTCTTCCAGGGAACGATCAAGCCGTAGACAGTTTGAGATATTACTCCCATGGAGAAAAGTCCGCATGGTACCTGTTGTATTCAATCCCGATGCAATTTCTGTGTGTCATCAACACTCTGAAGGTCCAAAGATTGCAGAGTGCCTCCAGATGTGCTTCGGAAACTACTACTAGTCTTCCAGGGAACTATGTAAATCCAGACAGTTTGAGACTTTACTCCCACAGAGGAACATCCGCATGGTGCCTGTTGTATTCAATCCCGATGCACTTTCTTAGTTTCATGAACACTGTGAAGGTCCACAGATTTCAGAATGCCTCCAGATGTGCTTCGGAAACTATTGCTGGTCTTTCAGTGAACGATCAAAGCGTAGACAGTTTGAGACATTACTCCCATGGAGAAAAGTCCGCATGGTGCCTGTTGTATTTAATCCCGATGCACTTTCTGTGATTCATGAACACTCTGAAGGTCCACAGATTACAGAATGCCTCCACATGTGCTTCGGAATCTATGACAGGTCTCCCAGGAATAGATCAAAGCGTAAACAGTTTGAGACATTACTCCCATGGAGGAAAGTCTGCATGGTGCCTGTTGTATTCAATCCCGATGCAATTTCTGTGTTTCGTCAACACTCTGAATGCCCAAAGATTCCTGAATGCATCCAGATTTGCATCGGAAACTACTACTGGTCTCCCAGGAATCGGTCAAAGCGTAGACGTTTGAGACATTACTCCCATGGAGAAAATTCCGCATGGTGAATGGTGTATTCCATCACGATGCAATTGTTTGTTTCACCAACACTCTGAAGGTCCACAGATTATATAATGCCTCCACATGTGCTTCGGAAACTAGTACTGGTCCTCCAGTGAAATATCTAAGCGTAGACAGTTTCAGAAATTCCTCCCATGGAGAAACGTCCGCCTGGTGCCTGTTGTATTCAATCCCTTATCAATTTCTGTGTTTCATCAAACCTCTGAAGGTCCAAAGATTACTGAATGCCTCCTTATGTGCTTTGGAAACTACTACAGGTTCTTCCAGGGAACGATCAAAGTGTAGACAGTTTGAAACATTACTTCCATGACGCCTGTTGTATTCAATCCCGATGCAATTTCTGTGTTTCTTCAACAATCTGAATGTCCGCAGATTAAAGAATGGCTCCAGATGTGCTTCTGAATCTATGACTGGTCTCCCAGGAACGATCAAACCGGAGACAATTTGAGACATTACTCCCATGGAGAAAAGTACGCATGGTGCGTGTTGTATTCAATGCCGATTCAATTTCTGTGTTTCATCAACACTCTGAATGTCCAAAGATTACTGAATGCCTCCAGATATGCTTTGGAAACTACTACTGGTCTTCCAGGGTACGATCAAAGCGTAGACAGTTTGAGACATTACTCCCATGGAGAAAAGTCCGCATGGTACCTGTTGTATTCAATCCCGATGCAATTTCTGTGTTTCATCAACACACTGTAGGTCCAAAGATTGCAGAGTGCCTCCAGGTGTGATTCGGAAAATACTACTGGTCTTCCAGGGAACGATGTAAACCTAGACAGTTTGAGACATTACTCCCATGGAGAAACATCCGCATGGTGCCTGTTGTATTCAATGGCGATGCACTTTCTGAGTTTCATGAACACTCTGAAGATCCACAGATTACAGAATGAATCCAGATGTGCTTCGAAAACTACTACTGTTCTTCCAGGGAACGATCAAAGCGTAGACAGATTGAGACATTTCTCCCATGGAGAAAAGTCCGCATGGTGAATGTTGTATTCCATCACGATGCAATTTCTTTGTTTCACCAACACTCTGAAGGTCCACTGATTACAGAATGCCTCCAGATGTACTTCGGAAACTACTACTGGTCTTCCTGGGAACGATCAAAGCATAGACAGTTTGAGCATTAGTTCCATGGAGAAAATTCCGCATGTTGAATGTTGTATACCATCTCGATGAAATTTCTGTGTTTCACCAACACTCTGAAGGTCCACAGATTATAGAATGCCTCCAGATTTGCTTCGGGAAACTACTACTTGTCTTCCAGGTAACGATCAAAGCGTAGACAGTTTGAGACATTACTCCCATGGAGAAAAGTACGCATGGTGCGTGTTGTATTCAATGCCGATTCAATTTCTGTGTTTCATCAACACTCTGAATGTCCAAAGATTACTGAATGCCTCCAGATATGCTTTGGAAACTACTACTGGTCTTCCAGGGTACGATCAAAGCGTAGACAGTTTGAGACATTACTCCCATGGAGAAAAGTCCGCATGGTACCTGTTGTATTCAATCCCGATGCAATTTCTGTGTTTCATCAACACACTGTAGGTCCAAAGATTGCAGAGTGCCTCCAGGTGTGATTCGGAAAATACTACTGGTCTTCCAGGGAACGATGTAAACCTAGACAGTTTGAGACATTACTCCCATGGAGAAACATCCGCATGGTGCCTGTTGTATTCAATGGCGATGCACTTTCTGAGTTTCATGAACACTCTGAAGATCCACAGATTACAGAATGAATCCAGATGTGCTTCGAAAACTACTACTGTTCTTCCAGGGAACGATCAAAGCGTAGACAGATTGAGACATTTCTCCCATGGAGAAAAGTCCGCATGGTGAATGTTGTATTCCATCACGATGCAATTTCTTTGTTTCACCAACACTCTGAAGGTCCACTGATTACAGAATGCCTCCAGATGTACTTCGGAAACTACTACTGGTCTTCCTGGGAACGATCAAAGCATAGACAGTTTGAGCATTAGTTCCATGGAGAAAATTCCGCATGTTGAATGTTGTATACCATCTCGATGAAATTTCTGTGTTTCACCAACACTCTGAAGGTCCACAGATTATAGAATGCCTCCAGATTTGCTTCGGGAAACTACTACTTGTCTTCCAGGTAACGATCAAAGCGTAGACAGTTTGAGACATTACTCCCATGGAGAAAACTCCGCATGGTGCATATTGAACTCAATCCCGATGCAATTTTTTGTTTCATCAACACTCTGAAAGTCCACAAATTACAGAATGCCTAAAGATGGGCTTCGGAAACTACTACTGGTCTATCAGGAATCGATCAAAGCGTAAACACTTTGAGACAATACTGCCATGGAGAAAAGTCCGCATGGTGGCTGTTGTATTCAATCGCGATGCAATTTCTGTGTTTCATCAACACTCTGAAGGTCCACAGATTACAAACTGCCTCCAGATGTGCTTCGGAAACTACAATTGGTATTCCAGGGAATGATCAAAGCGTTGACAGTTTAGGACATTTCTCCCATGGGGAAAAGTCCGCATGTTGTATGTTGTATTCCATCACGATGCAATTTCTTTGTTTCACCAACACTCTGAAGGTCCACTGATTACAGAATGCCTCCAGATGTACTTCGGAAACTACTAATGGTCTTCCTGGGAAAGATCAAAACATAGACAGTTTGAGATATTACTCCCATGGAGAAAATTCGGCATGGTGAAGGTTGTACACCATCTCGATGCAATTTCTGTGTTTCACCAACACTCTGAAGGCCCACAGATTATAGAATGCCTCCGGATTTGCTTGGGAAACTACTACTTGTCTTCCAGGGAACGATCAAAGCGTAGGAAGTTTGAGACATGCCTCCCATGGAGAAAGATCCGCATGGTCACTGTTGTATTCAATCCCGATGAAATCTCTGTGTTTCATCAACACTCTGAAGGTCCACAGATTACAGAATGCCTCCAGATGTGCTTCGGAAACTACTACTAGTCTTCCAGGGAACGATCAAAGCGAAGACAGTATGAGACATTACTCCCATGGAGAAAAGCCCGAATGGTGCCTGTTGTATACAATCTCGATGCAATTTTTGTGTTTCATCAACACTCTGAAAATCCAGAGAATACAAACTGCCCCAGATATGCTTCGGAAACTACTATTGGTCTGCCAGGGAACGATCATATCGTAGACAGTTTGAGACATTACACCTATGGAGAAAAGTCCGCATGGTGAATGTTGTATTAAATCCCGATGCAATTTCTATGTTTCATCAAGACTCTGAAGGTCCACAGATTACGATTTGCCTACACATGTGCTTCGGAAACTACTAAGGTCTTCCATGGAACGATCAAAGCGTTGACAGTTTAGGACATTACTCCCATGGAGAATAGTCCGCATTGTGCCTGTTGTATTCAATCCCGTTGCAATTTTTGTGTTTCATCAACACTCTGAAGGACCACAGATTACAGTGTGCCTCCAGATGTAATTCAGAAATTGCTGCTGGTCTTCCTGGGAGCGATCAAAGTGTAGACAGTTTGAGACAATACTCCCATTGAGAAAAGTCCGCTTGGTTACTGTTGGATTCAATCCCGATGCAATTTCTGTGTTTCACCAACACTCTGAAGGTCCAAAGATTACTTAATGCCCCCAGTTGTGCTTTGGAAACTACTAGTGGTCTTCCAGGGAACGATCAAAGCGTAGACAATTTCAGACACTACTCCCGTGGAGAAAAGTAGGCGTGGTGTCTGTTGTATTCAATCCCGATGCAATTTCTGTGTTTCATCAACACTCTGAAGGTCCACAGATTACAGAATGCTACCAGATGTGCTTCGGATATTGCTACAGGTCTTCCTGGGAACGTTCAAAGCGTAGACAGTTTGAGACAATACTCCCATTGAGAAAAGTCCGCTTGGTTACTGTTGGATTCAATCCCGATGCAATTTCTGTGTTTCACCTACACCCTGAAGGTCCAAAGATTACAGAATGCTTCCAGATGTGCTTCGGAAATTGCTACAGGTCTTCCAATGAACGATCTAAGCGTAGACACTTGATACGTTACTCCCATAGAGTAACGTCCGCATGGTGCCTGTTGTATTCAATCCCGATGCAATTTCTGAGTTTTATCAACACTCTGAAGGTCCACAGATTACTGAATGCCTCCAGACGTGCTTCGGAATATACTACAGGTCTCTCAGGAATCGATCAAAGCGTAGACAGTTTGAGACATTACTCCCATGGTGAAAAGTCCGCACGGTCCCTGTTGTATTCAATCTCGATGCAATTTCTGTGTATCATCAACACTCTGAGGGTCCACAGATTACAGAATGCCTCCAGATGTGCTTCAGAAATTGCTACTGGTCTTCCAGGGAACGATCAAAGAGTAGACAGATTCAGAAGTTACTCCCATTGAGAAAAGTCCGCATGGTGCCTGTTGTATTCACCCCGATGTAATTTTAGTGTATCATCATCACTCTGAAGGTCCCCACATTACAGAATGTCTCCAGATGGTCTTCGGAAACCACTACTGGTCTCCCAGGAATCGATCAAAGCGTAGACAGTTTGAGACATTACTAATGAGGCGAAAAGTCCACATGGTGCTTGTTGTATTCAGTCCCGGTGCAATGTTTGTGTTTCATCAACACTTTGAAGGTCCACAGATTACAGAATGCCTCCAGATGGGCTTCGGAAACCACTACTGGTCTCCCAGGAATCGATCAAATCGTAGACAGTTTGAGACATTACTCCCATGGAGAAAAGTCCGCATGGTGCCTGTTGTATTCAATCCCGATGCAATTTCTGTGTTTCATCAACACTCTGAAAGTCCACAGATTACAGGATGCCTCCAGATGTGCTTCGAAAACTACTACTTGTCTTCCAGGGAACGATGTAAACGTAGACAGATTGAGACATTACTCCCATGGAGAAACGTCTGCATATAGCCTGTTGTATTCAATCCCGATGCAATTTCTGTGTTTCATGAACACTCTGATATTGCACAGATTACAGAATTCCTCCAGATGTGCTTCGGAGACTACCACTGGTCTTCCAGGGAACGATCAAGGCGTAGACACTTCGAGACATTACTCCCACGGAGAGAAGTCCACGTGGTGAATGTTGTATTCCTTTACTTTGCAATTTCAGTGTTTCACCAACACTCTGAAGGTCCACAGATTATAGAATGCCTTGAGATGGGCTTCGGAAACTACTACTGGTCTTCCAGGGAACAAACTAACCGTAGACAGATAAAGAAATTACTCCAATGGAGAAACGTCCGCATGGTGCCTGTTGTATTCAATCCCGATGCAATCTTGGTGTTTCATCAACACTCTGAAGGTCCAAAGATTACAGAATGCCTCCAGATGGGCTTCGGAAACCACTACTGGTCTCCCAGGAATCGATCAAAGCGTAGAAAGTTTGATACATTACTCCCATGAAGATAAGCCGCATGGTGCATCTTGTATTCAATCCCAATGCAATTTCTATGTTTCATCAACACTCTGAAGGACCACAGATTACAAACAGCCTAAAGATATGCTTGGGAAACTACTATTGTTCATCCAGGTAACGATCAAAGCGTACATAGTTCGAGACATTACTGCCATGGAGAAAAGTCCTCATGGTGCCTGTTGTATTCAATCCCGATGCAGTTTTTGTGTTTCATCAACACTCTGAAGGTCCACAGATTACAGAATGCCTCCGGATGGGCTTCGGAAACCACTACTGGTCTCCCAGGAATCGATCAAATCGTAGACAGTTTGAGACATTACTCCCATGGAGAAAACTCCGCATGGTGCCAGTTGTATTCAATCCCGATGCAATTTCTGTGTTCCATCAACACTCTGAAGGTCCACAGATTATAGAATGCCTTGAGATGGGCTTCGGAAACTACTACTGGTCTTCCAGGGAACAAACTAACTGTAGACAGTTAAAGAAATTACTCCAATGGAGAAACGTCCGCATGGTGCCTGTTGTATTCAATCCCGATGCAATTTCTGTGTTCCATCAACACACTGAAGGTCCACAGATTACACAAAGCTTCCAGATATGCTTCGGAAACTACTACTGGTCTTCCAGGGAACTATAAAAGCGTAGACAGTTTGAGACCTTACTCCCATAGAAAAAAGTTCGCATGGTGAATGCTGTATTCAATCACGATGCAATTTCTGTGTTTCACCTTCACTCTTAAGGTCCACAGATTATAGAATGCCTCCAGATTTGCTTCGGAAACTACTACTGGTCTTCCAGGGAACGGTCATTGCGTAGGCAGTTTGAGACGTGACTTCATGGAGAAAAGTCCGCATGGTGCCTGTTGTATTCAATCCCGACGCAATCTTTGTGTTTCATCAACACTCTGAAGGTCCAAAGATTACAGAATGCCTCCAGATGGGCTTCGGAAACCACTACTGGTCTCCCAGGAATCGATCAAATCGTAGACAGTTTGAGATATTACTCACATGGTGAAACGTCCGCATGGTGACTATTGTATTCAAACCCGATGCAATTTTTGTGTATCATCAACACTCTGAAGGTCCAAAGATTACGAATGCCTCCAGATGGGCTTCGGAAAACACTACTGGTCTCCCAGGAATCGATCAAAGCGTAGAAAGTTTGAGACATTACTCCCATGAAGATAAGCCGCATGGTGCCTCTTGTATCCAATCCCGATGCAATTTCTATGTTTCATCAACACTCTGAAGTTCCACAGATTACAAACAGCCTCCAGATATGCTTGGGAAACTACTATTGTTCTTCCAGGGAACGATCAAAGCGTACACAGTTTGAGACATTACTCCCATTGAGAAAAGTCCGCATGGTGCCTGTTGTATTCAATCCCGATGCAATTTTTGTGTTTCATCAACACTCTGAAGGTCAAAAGATTACAGAATGCCTCCAGATGGGCTTCGGAAACCACTACTGGTCTCCCAGAAATCAATCAAATCGTAGACAGTTTGAGACATTACTCCCATGGAGAAAAGTCCGCATGAGGCATGTTGTATTCAATCCCGATGCAATATCTGTGTTTCATCAACACTCTTAAGGTCCAAAGAATACTGAATGCCTCCAGTTGTGCTTTGTAAACAACTACTGGTCTTCCAGGGAACGATCAAAGCGTAGACAGTTTGAGACATTACTCCCTTCCAGAAAAGTCCGCAAGGTGAATATCTTATTCCATCACGATGCAATTTCTGTGCTTCATCATCACTCTGAAGCTCCACTGAGTACAGAATGCCTCCAAATGTGTTTCGGAAACTACTGCTGGTCTTCCAGGGAACGATCAAAGCGTAGACAGTTAGAGACATTACTCGCATGGAGAAAAGTCCTCATGGTGCCTGTTGTATTCAATCAGGATACAATTTTAATATTTCAACAACATTCTGAAAGGAAGGTCCACAGATTACAGAGTTCCTGCAGATGTACTCCGGAATCTGCTACTGGTCTTCCAGGGAACGATCAAAGCGTAGACAGTTTGAGACATTAGTCCTATGGAGAAAATTTCGCATGGTGCCTGTTGTATTCAATCTCGATACAATTTCTGTGATCCATCAACACTCTGAAGGTCCACAATTACAAACTGCCTCCAGATGTGCTTCAGAAACCACTACTGGTCTCCAAGGAATCGATCAAAGCGCAGACAGTTTGAGACATTACTCCCAAGGAGAAAAGTTCGCATGGTGAATGTTGTATTCCATTTCGGTGCAACTTCTGTGTTTCATCAACACTCTGAAGGTCCACAGATTACAAACTGCCTCCAGATGTGCTTCGGAAACTACTATTGGTCTGCTAGGGAGCGATCAAAGCGTGGAGAGTTTGAGACATTACTCCCATGGGGAAAAGTCCGCATGGTGCCTGTTGTATTCAATCGCGATGCAATTTCTGTGTTTTCATCGACACCTTTCTTTGGTGAATTTGGACATGAGCTAGGAACTTAAGATTTTGCATGAAAGGAGGACTATTAGCCGCGTTGCACTGCAGATTGTGAAAAGTGTTCATATGTAGTAAAAACCAGAGAAATCCGTCCGTATTCGTCATTTGATATCGAATCGACTTAAAACCAGATCGTCACATTGTCCGCTCTTCTTTCTGAAACGGTTACATTTATCGTCTGCAATGCAATGTCACGTGCTACGGTATGCGGAGACTCTAGAAGCACCACAGTAGAACACAGAAGAAGCTTCTAAGTTGATCTAATAGCCAGTAAGAAGCAGTACAATTCGAGTTTTAGTTATCGGTTATTGACTTTTTACCCTTCTTTGGTGCTTTTGTACATGAGCTAGGACCTTAACATTTTGCATGAAAGGAGGACTAGCAGCTGCGTTGCACGGGAAAATGTGAAAAGTGTTGATATGTACTAAAAACCTGAGAAATCCGTGCGTTCTCGTCATTTGTTATCGAATCGACTTAAAGCCAGATCGCCACATTGGCCGCAATTCTCTTTGAAACGGTTACATTTATTGTCTGAAAAGCTATGTCGCGTGCTGCGGTATGCGAAGACACTAAAAGCACCGTAGGAGAACACAGAAGAAGCTTCCAAGTTTATGTAATAGCCAGTAAGAAGCAGTACTACTCAAGTTTTAGTAATGGATTATTGACTTTTTAGCAGGCTTTGTTGCCTTGGAAATGAGCTAAGACCTTAAGATATTGCATGAAAGGAGGACTAGCAGCCGCGTTGCACGGAAGAATGTGAAAGGTGTTCATATGTAGAAAAACCTGAGAAATCCGTCCGTTCTCGTCATTTGTTGTCGAATCGAGTAAAAGTCAGAACGTCACATTGGACGCTATTCTCTCTGAAAATGTTAAATTTATCGTCTGAAAAGCTATGTCGCGTGCTGCGGTATGCGGAGACACTAAAAGCTGCATGGTAGAACACAGATGAAGCTTCTAAGTTGATGTAATAGCCTGTAAGAAACATTACAATTCATATTTTAGTTATCGATTATTGATTTTTTTACCATTCTTTGGTGCTTTGGACACGAACTAGGACCTTAATATTTTGCATGAAAGGTGGACTAGCAGCCGTGTTGCACGGGAGAATGTGATAAGTGTTCATATGTAGCAAAAACCTGAGAAACCCGTCCGTTTCCGTCATTTGTTATCGAATCGACTTAAAGCCACATCGCCACATTGGCTGCAATTCTCTTTGAAATGGTTACATTTATTGTCTGAAAAGCTATATCGCGTGCTGCGGTATGCGAAAACTCTAAAAGCACCATAGGAGAACACAGAAGAAGCTTCTAAGTTGATGTAATAGCCAGTAAGAAGCAGTACAATTCAAGTTTTAGCTATCGATTATGACTTTTTACCCTTCTTTGGTGCCTTGGATATGAGCTAGGACCTTAAGATTTCACATGAAAGGAGGACTAGCAGGTGCGTTGCACGGGAGAATGTGAAAAGTGTTCATATGTAGAAAAAACCTGAGAAACCCGTCCGTTCTCGTCATTTGTTCTCGAATCGACTAAAAGCCAGATCGCCACATTGGATGCTATTCTCTCTGACACGGTTAAATTTATTGTCTGAAAAGCTATGTCGCGTGCTGCGGTATGCGGAGACACTAAAAGCTCCATGGTAGAACACAGAAGAAGCTTCTAATTTGATGTAATAGCCAGTAAGAAGCAGTACAATTCAAGTTTTAGTAATCGATTATTGACTTTTTACCCTTCTTTGGAGCCTTGGACTAGAGCTAGGATCTTAAGATTTTGCATGAAAAAATTACTAGCAGCCGCGTTGCACGGAAGAATGTGAAAAGTGTTAATATGTAGTAAAAACATGAGAAACCCGTCCGTTTAAGTCGTTTGTTATCGAATCGACTTAAAGCCAGATCAACACATTGGCCGCTGTTCCCTATGAAACGGTTACATTTATCGTCTGCAACGCTATGTCGCATTCTGCGGTATGCGGTGACACTAAAAGCGTCATAGTAGAACTAAGAAGAAACTTCTAAATTGATGTTATAGCCAGTAAGAAGCAGTACAATTCATGTTTTAGTAATCGATAATTGAGATTTTACCCTTCTTTGGTGCCTTGGACATGATCTAGGATCTTAAGATTTTGTATGAAAGGATTCCTGGCAGCCGCGTTGCACGGGAGAATGTGAAATGTATTCATATGTAGTAAAAACCTGAGAATTCCGTCCGTTTTCGTCATTTGTTATCGAATCGACTTAAACCCAGATCGTCACAATCGCCGCTCCTCTCTCTGAAACGGTTACATTTATCGTCTGCAAAGGTATGTCACGTGCGGCGTAATTCGGAGACACTAAAAGCACCATATTAGAACACAGAAGAAGCTTCTACGTTGATGTAATAGCCAGTAAGAAGCAGTACAATTCAAGTTTTAGCTATGGATTATTCACTTTTTACGCTTCTTTGGTGCCTTGGACATGAGGTAGGACCTTAAGAATTTGCATGTAAGGAAGACTAGCAGCCGCGTTGCACGCGAGAATGTGAAAAGTGTTCGTATGTAGTAAAAACCGGAGAAATCTGTCCGTTTTCGTCATTTGTTATCGGATCAACTTAAAGCCAGATCGTCACATTGGCCACTATTCTCTCTGAAACAGTTACATTTATCGTCTGCAAAGTTATGTCGCGTGCTGCGGAATGCGGAGACACTAAAATCGTCATTGTAGAACACTGAAGAAGCTTCTAAGGTGATGTAATTGCCAGTAAGAAGCAGTACAATTCAAGTTTTTGCTATCGATTATTGACTTTTTAGCCTACCTTGGTGCCTTGGACATGAGCTAGGACCTTAAGATTTTGCGTGAGAGGCGTACTAGCAGCCGCGTCGCACGGGAGAATGTGAAAAGTGTTCATATGTAGTAAAAACCTGAAAAATCCGTCCATTTTCTTCCTTTGTTATCGAATCGACTTAAAGCCAGATATTCACATTGACCGCTCTTCTCTCTGAAACGGTTACATTTGTCGTCTGCCAAGCTATGTCGCGTGCTGAGGTATGCGGTGACACTAAAAGCACCATAGTAGAACACAGAAGAAGCTTCTAAGTTTATGTAATAGCCAGTAAGAAGCAGCACAATTCAAGTTTTGCTATCGATAATGGACTTTTTACCCTTCTTTGGTGCCTTGGACGTGAGATAAGACCTTAAGATTTTGCATGAGAGGAGGACTAGCAGCCGCGTTGCACGAGAGAATGTCAAAACTGGTCATATGTAGCAAAAACCTGAAAAATCCGTCCGTTATCCTCCTTTGTTATCGAATCGACGTAAAGCCAGATCTTCACATTGACCGTTCTTCTCTCTGAAACGGTTACATTTATAGTCTGCAAAGCTATGTCGCGTTCTGCGGTATGCGGAGACACTAAAAGCGTCATAGTAGATCAAAGAAGAAACTTCTAAGTTGATGTAATAGCCAGTAAGAAGCAGTAAAATTCAAGTTTTAGCTATCGATTATTGACTTATTATCCGGCTTTGGTGCCTTGGACATGAGATAGGACCTTAAGATTTTGAATGAAAGAAGGACTAGCAGACGCGTTGCACGGGAGAATGTGAAAAGTGTTCATATGTAGTAAAAACCTAAGAAATCCGTCCGTTTTCCTCATTTATTATCGAATAGACTTAAAGCCAGATCGTCACATTGACCGCTATTCTCTCTCAAACAGTTACATTTATCGTCTGCAAAGTTATGTCGCGTGCTACGGTATGCGTAGACGCTATATGCACCATAGTAGAACACAGCAGAAGCTTCCAAGTTTATGTAAAAGCAAGTAATATGCAGTAGAATTCAAGTTTTAGTTATCGATTATTGACTTTTTAGCCGGCTTTGGTGCCTTGGACATGAGCTAGGACCTTAAGATTTTGCATGAAAGGAGGACTAGCAGATGCGTTGCACGGAAGAATGTGAAAATTGTTCATATGTAGAAAAACCTGTGAAACCCGTCCGTTTCCGTCATTTGTTATCGAATCGACATAAAGGGATCGTCACATTGGCCGCTATTCTCTCTGAAACGGTTACATTAATCGTCTGCAAAGCTATGTCACGTGCTGCGGTATGCATAGACACTAAAAGCACCATAGGAGAACACAGAAGAAGCTCTAAGTTGATATAATAGCCAGTAAGAAGCAGTACAATTCAAGTTTTAGTTATCGATTATTGACTTTTTATCTTTATTTGGTGACTTGGACATGAGCTAGGACCTTCAGATTTCACATGAAAGGAGGATTAGCAGGTGCGTTGCACGGGAGAATGTAAAAAGTGTTCATATGTAGAAAAAACCTCAGAAACCCGTCCGTTCTCGTCATTTGTTCTCGAATCGAGTAAAAGCCAGATCGCCTCATTGGCCGCTATTCTCTCTGAAACGGTTACATTCGTCGTCTGCAAATCTATGTCGCGTGCTGCGGTATGCGGAGACACTAAAAGCACCATAGTAGAACACAGAAGAAGCTTCTAAGTTAATGTAATAGCCTTTAAAAAGCAGTACCATTCAAGTTTTAGCTATCGACTATTGACTTTTTACCCTTCTTAGCTGCCTTGGACATGAGCTAGGACCTAAAGATTTTGCATGAAAGGAGGACTAGCAGCCGCGTTGCACGGGAAAATGTGAAAAGTGTTCATTTCTAGTAAAAACCTGAGAAATCCGCCAACTTTCGTCATTCGTTATCGAATAGACTTAAAGCCAGATCGTCACTTTGGACGCTCTTCTCTCTGGAACGGTTACATTTATCGTCTGAAAAGCTATGTCGCGTGCTGCGGTATGCGGAGACACTAAAAGCACCATAGTAGTTGATGTAATAGCCTGTAAGAAGCAGTACAATTCAAGTTTTAGTTATCGATTATTGACTTTTTAGCCTTCCTTGTTGCCTTGGACATGAGCTAGGACCTTAAGATTTTGCGTGAAAAGAGTACTAGCAGCCGCGTTGCACGGGAGAATGTGAAGAGTGTTCATATGTAGTAAAAACCTGAGATATCCGTCCGTTTTCGTCATTCGTTATCGAATCGACTTAAAGCCAGATCGTCACATTGACCGCTATTCTCTCTGAAACGGTTACATTTATCGTCTGCAAAACTATGTCGCGTGCTGCGGTATGCGGAGACACAAAAAGCACCATAGTGTAACACAGAAGAAACTTCTAAGTTGATGTAAAAGCCAGTAAGAAGCAGTACAATTCAAGTTTTAGTTATCGATTATTGACTTTGTAGCCTTCCTTGGTTCCTTGGACATGAGCTAGGACCTTAAGATTTTGCATGAATGGCGGACTAGCAGCCGCGTTGCACGGGAGAATGTGAACTGTGTTCATATGTAGTAAAAACAGAAGAAATCCGTCCTTTTTCGTCTTTCGTTATCGAATCGACTCAAAGCCAGATCGTCACATTGGCCGCTCTTCTCGCTTAAACGGTTACATTTATCGTCTGCAAAATTATGTCACGTGCTGCGGTATGCGAAGACACTAAAAGCACCATAGTAGAACACAGAACAAGCTTCTAAGTTGATGTAATAGCCAGTAAGAAGCAGTACAATTCAAGTTTTACCTATCGATTATTGACTTCTTACCCTTCCTTGGTGCCTTGGACATGAGCTAGGACCTTAAGATTTTGCATGAAAAGAGGACTAGCAGCCGCGGTGCTCGGGAGAATGTGAACTGTGTTTATATACAGTAAAAACCTGAGAAATCCGTCCGTTTTCGTCATTTGTTATAGAATCGACTAAAAGCCAGATCGTTACATTGGCCGCTCTTCTCTCTGCAACGGTTACATTAATCGTCTGCAAACCTATGTCGCGTGCTGCGGTATGCGGAGACACTAAAAGCACCATAGTAGAACACAGATAAACCTTCTAAATTGATGTAATAGCCAGTAAGAAGCAGTACAATTCAAGTTTTAGTTATCGATTATTGACTTTTGAGCCGGCTTTGGTGCCTTGGACATGAGCTAGGACCATAAGATTTTGCATGGAAGGAGGACTAGCAGCCGCTTTGCCCGGAAGAATGTGAAAGGTGTTCATATGTAGTAAAAACCTGAGAAATCCGTCCGTTTTCGTCATTTGTTATCAAATCGACTCAAAGCCAGATCGTCACATTGGCCGCACTTGTCTCTGGAACGGTTACATTTATCGTCTGCAAAGGTATGGCGCGTACTGCGGAATGCCGAGACTCTGAAAGCACCATAGTAGAACACAGAAGAAGCTTCTAAGTTGATGTAAAAGCCAGCAAGAAGCAGTACAATTCAAGTTTCAGTTATTGATTATTGACTTTTTAGCCTTATTTGGTTCCTTGGATATGAGCTAGGACCTTAAGATTTAGCATGAATGGCGGACTAGGAGCCGAATTGCACGGGAGAATGTGAACTGTGTTCATATGTAGTAAAAACCTGAGAAATCCGTCCATTTTCGTCATTTGTTATCGAATCGACTTAAAGCCAGATCGTCACATTGGCCGCTCTTCTCTCTGGAACGGTTACATTTATCGTCTGCAAAGCTATGTCGCGTTCTGCGGTATGCGAAGACACTAAAAGCACCATAGTAGAACACAGAAGAAGCTTCTAAGTTGATGTAATAGCCAGTAAGAAGCAGTACTATTCAAGTTTTAGCTATCGATTATTAACTTTTTACCCTTCTTTGGTGCCTTGGACATGAGCTAGGACCTTAAGATTTTGCATGAAAAGAGGACTAGCAGCCGCGGTGCACGGGAGGATGTGAAAAGTGTTCATATATACTAAAAACCTGAGAAATCCGTGCGTTTTCGTCACTTGTTATAGAATCGACTTAAAGCCAGATAGTCACTTTGGCCGCTATTCTCTCTGAAACGGTTAAATTTATCGTCTGAAAAGCTATGTCGCGTGCTGCGGTATGCGGAGACACTAAAAGCACCATGGTAGAACACAGAAGAAGCTTCTAAGTTGATGTAATAGCCTGTAAGAAGCAGTACAATTCACATTTTAGCTATCGATTATTGATTTTTTACCATTCTTTGGTGCTTTGGACATGAGCTAGGACCTTAAGATTTTGCACGAAAGGAGGACTAGCAGCTGCGTTGCACGGGAGAATGTGAAAAGTGTTCATATGTAGTAAAAACCTGAGAAACCCGTCCTTTCTCGTCATTTGTTATCGAATCGACTTAAAGAGGTCGTCACATTGGCCGCTATTCTCTCTGAAACGGTTACATTTATCGTCTGCAAAGGTATGTCGCGTGCGGCGGAATGCGGAGATACTAAAAACACCATAGCTGAACACAGAAGATGCTTCTAAGTTGATGTAATAGCCAGTAAGAAGCAGCTGAACTCAAGTTTTAGTTATCGATTATTGACTTTTTTGCTGGCTTTGGTGCCTTGGACATGAGCTAGGACCTTAAGGTTTTGCATGAAAGGAGGACTAGCAGACGCTTTGCTTGGGAGAATGTGAAAAGTGTTCATATGTAGTAAAGACCTGAGAAATCCGTCCGTTTTCGTCTTTTGTCATCGAATCGACTTAAAGACAGATCGTCACATTGGCCGCTATTCTCTCTCAAACGTTTACTTTTATCGTCTGCAAAGCTATTTTGCGTGCTGCGGCATGCGGAAACACAAAAAGCACCATAGTATAACACAGAGGAAACTTCTACGTTGATGTAAAAGCCAGTAAGAAGCAGTACAATTCAAGTTATAGTTATCGATTATTGACTTTTTAGCTATCCTTGGTTCCTTGGAAATGAGCTACGACCTTAAGATTTTGCATGAATGGCGGATTAGCAGCCGCGTTGCACGGGAGAATGTGAACTGTGTTCATCTGTAGTAAAAACAGGAGAAATATGTCCGTTGTCGTCATTCGTTATCGAATCGATTCAAAGCCAGATCGTCACATTGGCCGCTCTTCTCTCTGGAACGGTTACATTTATCGTCTGCAAAGCTATGTCGCGTTCTGCGGTTTGCGAAGACACTAAAAGCACAATAGTAGAACACAGAAAAAGCTTCTAAGTTGATGTAATAGCCAGTAAGATGCAGTACAATTCAAGTTTTAATTATCGATTATTGACTTTTTACCCTTCTTTGGTGCCTTGGGCATGAGGTAAGACCTTAAGATTTTGCATGAGAAGAGGACTAGCAGCCGCGTTGCACGAGAGAATGTAAAAAGTGTTCATATGTAGTAAAAACCTCAAAAATCCGTATATTTTCCTCCTTTGTTACCGAATCGACTTAAAGCCAGATATTCTCATTGCCCGCTCTTCTCTCTGAAACGGTTACATTTATCGTCTGCAAAGCTATGTCGCGTGCTGCGGTATGCGGTGACACTAAAAGCACCATAGTAGAACACAGAAGAAACTTCTAAGTTGATGTAATAGCTAGTAAGAACCAGTACAATTCAAGTTTTAGCTATGGATTATTGACTTTTTACCATTCTTTGGTGCCTTGGACATGAGGTAGGACCTTAAGAGTTTGCATGAAAGGAGGACTAGCAGCCGCGTTGCACGCGAGAAAGTGAAAAGTGTTCATATGTAGTAAAAACCGGAGACATCTGTCCGTTTTCGTCATTTGTTATCGAATCGACTTAAAGCCAGATCGTCACATTGGCCGCTATTTTCTCTGAAACAGTTACATTTATCGCCTGCAAAGTTATGCCGCGTGCTGCGAAATGCGGAGACACTAAAAGCACCATAGTAGAACACAGAAGAAACTCCTAAGTTGATGTAAAAGCCAGTAAGAAGCAGTACATCAAAATTTACTTATCGATTATTAACTTTTTAGCCTTCCTTGGTGCCTTGGACATAAGCTAGGACCTTAAGATTTTGCGTGAAAGGCGTACTAGTAGCCGCGTCGCACTGGAGAATGTGAAAAGTGTTCATATGTAGTAAAAACATGAGATATCCGCCCATTTTTGCCATTCGTTATCGAATAGACTTAAAGCCAGAGCGTCACATTGGACGCTCTTCTCTCTGGAACGGTTACATTTATCTTCTGAAAAGCTATGTCGCGTGCTGCGGTATGCGGAGACACTAAAAGCACCATAGTAGTTGATGTAATAGCCAGTAAGGAGCAGTACAATTCAAGTTTTAGTTATCGATTATTGACTTTTTAGCCTTCCTTGGTGCCTTGGACATGAGCTAGGACCTTAAGATTTTGCGTGAAAGGCGTACTAGCAGCCGCGTCGCACGGGAGAATGTGAAAAGTGTTCATATGTAGTAAAAACCTGAGAAATCCGTCCGTTTTCTTCATTTGTTATCGAATCGACTTAAAGCCCGATCGTCACAAAGGCCGCTATTTTCTCTGAAACGGATACATTTATCGTCTGCAAAGCTATGTCGCGTGGTGCGGTATGCGGTGACACTAGAAGCACCATAGTAGAACACAGAAGAAGCTTCTAAGTTGATGTAAAAGCCAGCAAGAAGCAGTACAATTCAAGTTTTAGTTATCGATTATTGACTTTTTAGCCTTATTTGGTTCCTTGGACATGAGCTAGGACCTTAAGATTTAGCATGAATGGCGGACTAGCAGCCGCGTTGCACGGGAGAATGTGAACTGTGTTCATATGTGGTAAAAACCTGAGAAATCCGTCCGTTTTCGTCATTTGTTATCGAATCGACTTAAAGCCAGATCGACACATTGGCCACTATTCTCTCTGAAACGGTTACATTTATCGTCTGCAAAGGTATGTCGCGTGCGGCGGCATGCGGAGACACTAAAAAGACCATAGTTGAACACAGAAGAAGCTTCTAAGTTGATGTAATAGCCAGTAAGAGGCAGTTGAACTCAAATTTTAGTTGTCGATTATTGACTTTTTAACTGGCTTTGGTGCCTTGGACATGAGCTAGGACCTTAAGATTTTGCATGAATGGCGGATTAGCAGCCGCGTTGCACGGCAGAATGTGAACTGTGTTCATATGTAGTAAAAACAGGAGAAATATGTCCGTTTTCGTCATTCGTTATCGAATCGACTCAAAGCCAGATCCTCACATTATCCGCTCTTTTCTCTGGGACGGTTACATTTATCGTCTGCAAAGCTATGTCGCGTTCTGCGGTATGCGAAGACACTAAAAGCACAATAGTAGAACACAGAAAAAACTTCTAAGTTGATGTAATAGCCAGTAAGAAGCAGTACTACTCAAGTTTTAGTTATCGATTATTGACTTCTTATCCGGCTTTGGTGCCTTGGACATGAGCTAGGACCTTAAGATTTTGCATGAAAGGAGAACTAGCAGACGCGTCGCTTGGGAGAATGTGAAAAGTGTTCATATGTAGTGAAAACCTGAGAAATCCGCCGGTTTTCGTCATTTGTCAACGAATCGACTTAAAGCCAGATCGTCACATTGGCCGCTATTCTATGTGAAACGGTTACATTTGTCGTCTGCAAATCTATGTAGCGTGCTGCGGTATGCGGTGACACTAAAAGCACCATAGTAGATTACAGATGAAAAATTCTACGTTGATTTAATAGCCAGTAAGATGCAGTACAATTCAAGTTTTAATTATCGATTATTGACGTTTTAGCCGGCCTTTGTGCCTAGGAGAAGAGCTAGGACCTTAAGATTTTGCATGAAAGGAGGACTAGCAGCAGTGTTGCATGGGAGAATGTGAAAAGTGTTCATATGTGGTAAAAACTTGAGAAATCCATCCGTTTTTGTCATTTGCTATCGAATCGACTTATAGCCAGATCGTCACATTGGCCGCTCTTCTCTCTGAAACGGTTACATTTATCGTCTGCAAAGCTATGTCGCGTGCTGCGGTATGCGGAGACACTAAAAGCAACATAGTAGAACACAGAAGAATCTTCTAAGTTGGTGTATTAAACAGTAAGAAGCAGTACAATTCAAGTTTTACTTATCGATTATTCACCTTTTACCCTTCTTTGTTGCCTTGGGCATGAGCTAGGACCTTACGATTTTGGATGAAACGAGGACAAGCAGCCGCGTTGCACGGGAGAATGTGAAAAGAGTTTATATGTAGTAAGAACCAGAGAAATCCGTCCGTTTTCGTCATTTGTTATCGTTACGACTTAAAGCCAGATCGTCACATTGGCCGCTCTTCTGTCTGAAACGGTTACATTTATCGTCTGCAAAGCTATGTAGCGTGATGCGGTATGCGGGGACACTTAAAGCACCATTGCAGAACACAGAAGAAGCTTCTCAGTTGATGTAATAGCCAGTAAGAAGCAGTACAATTCAAGTACTAGTTATCGATTATTCACTTTTTACCCTTCTTTGGTGTCTTGTAGATGTGCTAGGACCTTAAGATTTTGCATGGAAGGACCACTAGCAGCCGCGATGCACGGAAGAATGTAAAAAGTGTTCATATGTTGTAAAAACCTGAGAAATCCGTCCGTTTTCGTCATTTGTTAGCGAATCGACTTAAGGCCAAATCGTCACATTGGCCGCTTTTCTCTCTGAAACGGTTACATTTATCGTCTGCAAAGGTATGTCGCGTGCTGCGGTATGCGGAGACACTAAAAGCACCATAGTATACCACAGATGAAGCTTCTAAGTTGATGTAATAGCCAGTAAGAAGCAGTACTACTCAAGTTTTAGTTATCGATTATTGACTTCTTATCCGGCTTTGGTGCCTTGGACATGAGCTAGGACCTTAAGATTTTGCATGAAAGGAGAACTAGCAGACGCGTCGCTTGGGAGAATGTGAAAAGTGTTCATATGTAGTGAAAACCTGAGAAATCCGCCGGTTTTCGTCATTTGTCAACGAATCGACTTAAAGCCAGATCGTCACATTGGCCGCTATTCTATGTGAAACGGTTACATTTGTCGTCTGCAAATCTATGTAGCGTGCTGCGGTATGCGGTGACACTAAAAGCACCATAGTAGATTACAGATGAAAAATTCTACGTTGATTTAATAGCCAGTAAGATGCAGTACAATTCAAGTTTTAATTATCGATTATTGACGTTTTAGCCGGCCTTTGTGCCTAGGAGAAGAGCTAGGACCTTAAGATTTTGCATGAAAGGAGGACTAGCAGCAGTGTTGCATGGGAGAATGTGAAAAGTGTTCATATGTGGTAAAAACTTGAGAAATCCATCCGTTTTTGTCATTTGCTATCGAATCGACTTATAGCCAGATCGTCACATTGGCCGCTCTTCTCTCTGAAACGGTTACATTTATCGTCTGCAAAGCTATGTCGCGTGCTGCGGTATGCGGAGACACTAAAAGCAACATAGTAGAACACAGAAGAATCTTCTAAGTTGGTGTATTAAACAGTAAGAAGCAGTACAATTCAAGTTTTACTTATCGATTATTCACCTTTTACCCTTCTTTGTTGCCTTGGGCATGAGCTAGGACCTTACGATTTTGGATGAAACGAGGACAAGCAGCCGCGTTGCACGGGAGAATGTGAAAAGAGTTTATATGTAGTAAGAACCAGAGAAATCCGTCCGTTTTCGTCATTTGTTATCGTTACGACTTAAAGCCAGATCGTCACATTGGCCGCTCTTCTGTCTGAAACGGTTACATTTATCGTCTGCAAAGCTATGTAGCGTGATGCGGTATGCGGGGACACTTAAAGCACCATTGCAGAACACAGAAGAAGCTTCTCAGTTGATGTAATAGCCAGTAAGAAGCAGTACAATTCAAGTACTAGTTATCGATTATTCACTTTTTACCCTTCTTTGGTGTCTTGTAGATGTGCTAGGACCTTAAGATTTTGCATGGAAGGACCACTAGCAGCCGCGATGCACGGAAGAATGTAAAAAGTGTTCATATGTTGTAAAAACCTGAGAAATCCGTCCGTTTTCGTCATTTGTTAGCGAATCGACTTAAGGCCAAATCGTCACATTGGCCGCTTTTCTCTCTGAAACGGTTACATTTATCGTCTGCAAAGGTATGTCGCGTGCTGCGGTATGCGGAGACACTAAAAGCACCATAGTATACCACAGATGAAGCTTCTAAGTTGATGTAATAGCCAGTAAGAAGTAGTACAATTCAAGTTTTAGTTATCGATTATTAATTTTTTACCCATCTTTGGTGCCTTGGACATGAGCTTGTAAGTAGGCTGTTTAGGTCTTCTTATTGGTAACGCCACATAGCGCTCGGTATGAAAAAATCACTGGCTGTGCCGTGTGCAGTCTGTGTTTAGTTTGCATTGTTGTCTGCCATTGTAGTGTTGGGCAGCGGCAGCTGGATGCTAACAGCGCGTAGCGTTGCGCAGTTGGAGGTGAGCCGCCAGCAGTGGTGGACGTGGGGAGAGAGATGGCGGAGTTTTGAAATTTGTAAGAATTGGTGTCATGAACTGATATATATATTATGACTATTAAAGTAAATACATTGTTTGTTCTCTATCAAAATCTTTCATTTGCTAACTGTACCTATCAGTAGTTAGTGCCTTCCGCAGTTTGATTATTTTAGTTAGCTGGCAGTAGTGGCGCTCGCTGTATTGCAGTAGTTCGAGTAACGAAGATTTTTGTGAGGTAAGTGATTTGTGAAACATATAGGTTAACGTTAGTCAGGGCCATTCTTTTGTAGGGATTATTGAAAGTCAGATTGCGTTGCGCTAAAAACTATTGTGTG
Source organism: Schistocerca gregaria (assembly GCF_023897955.1). Lineage (NCBI taxonomy): Eukaryota > Metazoa > Arthropoda > Insecta > Orthoptera > Acrididae > Schistocerca > Schistocerca gregaria. The sequence goes on along the minus strand of NW_026061887.1, from coordinate 2,247,729 downwards.
TCAATTTAAGCACAGTCTTGTATAATTTTTCTAAGGGGACGTTTCATATGTCGACCCTTAGCCGAGGATACCTCACTGGAATCTTCTGATTTTTTCCTTGTAGTTTGTGTAATTAGTGTAGCTTTTGTTTATTGCTAGCGCCTAATCTTAGAGTGAATTTCCTTTGTAGTTGTAGTCTTTCATTGTTGTACAGTACAACAGTTGTGGCATGCATGTAGAGTTGCACCAAGTATTTCGCAGCTGCGCTTGCAATTAACTAGATATTATTTTCAGTGCTATGTTAATGTGTTCTGTTATTTTTGCTCTTCAAATTGTGCTTTTCTGTTTTATCGTGTGAAATATTGTGACAATAATGGCGTGTGAAAAACGTAATACTAGGCTACAAAGTAAACTGGGAAATGACAGTGAAGACGGAAGCAATGTGTTAGCGCCACCATGTAATGAATTCACAAATGTTCAAAGTAGTAATTTGGTAATAGTGCATAGGAAAATGGAGCGGGCTGCAAATAATGGTGTAGGAAGTGAAACAGTTAGTGAACAGGGAAGCATTATCGATCGATTGGTCGGCAACAGCTCGCGTCAGGAATCCGATATGACAGGACACAATCTTGCAAATACTGTACATTCAGGTTTGCGTCCTCACCGTTTTCTCAAATAAGCCGAGACACATTTTCTGCTTGTCAAACTGTGAATGTTGCCGGTGCAAATGCACTGATGAAATGCATAGATGATCAAATTCCAGACACTAATACATTATTATTGCAATTAATGCAACAAATGAAACAAAACAAGAGACAAACACAGCAACAGTTAGACACAATGGAACAAAATCTTCAAAAGTTAGACACAATGGAACATAATCTTCAAAAGTTAGACACAATGGAACAAAATCTTCAAAAGTTAGACACAATGGAACAAAATCAGAGACAAACACAGCAACAGTTGGACACAATGGAACATAATCTTCGGAAGTTAGACACCACACTTGAACAAACACGTGAAGATTTAACTACTGAGTTACATAACATTGAATCGAAATGTCAAAAAATCTGTAATGACGTAAAAACACAAATTTGTGAGCATTTTCAACCTATTTTTTCGCGGCATGAAAACTCATTACAGAATCACGAAGCAGCCATCAAAGAATTGCAAACTGTTGTTCGTTAAAATCACGACACCTTGCAAGCTAAAATGGACTCAGTTGCATCCACCGATTCGGTTATGCAACTTGCAAGAACTCAGGAAAACTTAAAGGACACGATTTCAACACAAATGGACATTCTGAAATTTGGTTCAGAAAATCACACTGAGGAAATGTGTTCACTATCGGAGAAAGTAGCCGAACTTTCGGATCAGTTCACTAATTTATCTACGAAGGTAGATGATAATTTGAATGACACAAAACCGGTAGTCTTTAATGACACAGAAGAGTGCGAACAAATTAGGAAATTCAAACAAAGTCTGAATCAAATTAGTACGCAACACCAAAGAGAAATCCGGGAAGTACAGGATCAGCTGACACAGGTAATACAACAATTACGTATTTCAGAGGACACTCGCGCTCCAACACGGAAAGAGCGACATAGAAATACGGAACAGCCACAAAATAATATCACAGGGCACTTCGGAAATTATGAAAGAAATTGGCAAGGTACACCGAATTCTGAGATGGAACCGCCGACACGACGTAACAATGACCGATATGCTACCCGCCGAGACGATGATTTTGACTATAAGCTGTTCATTACTGCACGTAAATTCAAAACATTTAAGAATTCTGGCAACGACATTCATCCACAAGCGTGGCTCCATCAATTCTCTCATTGTTTTCCTCCCAACTGGTCACTAGAGCACAGATTAGAATTTATGTATGGCTGCTTAGAGAATGAACCAGCTGTAAGAATGCGATCGGTCATTCACGATTGCCACAGTGAAGGAGAATTTTACCATGCCTTCCTCTCAGCATATTGGCCGCAAGCCACACAAGACCGAGTAAAACATGGCATCATGATGATGAAACATTTCGAACAATCTGAATTTTCCAGTCTTGTGAAATATTTTGAAGACATGTTGCACAAGAATCAGTACCTGTCAAACCCATACAGCCTGTCAGAACTCATCCGCATTTGCTTAATCAAATTGCCTGAACATTTACGGCATATTATTTTGGCAGGCCGTTGCAAAGACGACATTGAAGCTTTTCAGGGACTCTTACAAGAATTAGAAATTGACACTGACAATCGCGGAACGCGAAAACAGGAACACAACAATTACAGGTCACATCCGTCGCAATTCCGCGATGAAAGAAATAATAACTGGACACGACAAGGCTATTCTCACAATACAAATCGTGACCAAAACAGACACCACCCGTATGACAACCGTTGGCAGAGTAGTAATAATTACAGGGAAAGGTCACCTCTCCGCGGTAATGACTATCACAGAGACAATCAGAGAAACAGACAATATGGGAACCAAAATAATTACTATCAAGGGAGACAGAATAACTTTAGACGCAACGGTCCAGCGCGCAGTTACGATTCAGAGAGAAATTCTCCACCACGTGACCGACAAGAAAGAAACTATGGAATCTACCGACATGACGACAGACGATATGATCGTAACGACAGACCTGAATTGCAGCAGAACTGGCGGGAATCAAACAGAGCAGGGCCCTCTCGACAAGGTGAATTTGTAGAAGTTAGGTCTCCAAATCCCAATAACGACGCGCGCCAACAAAGACACAGTAGGCAATGACTCATACCGCTGGCAGCCTCAAAACGTAGTTATCAAACTGACGACGCAGCTGCCGTAGCTAGTAATTACGTTAAAATGGAAGAAATTAGGGACATATTACTCCAGGAACACGACGTAAAACACAACAACATTGCATATCCTGTGATTCACATTACTGTAAATGACGTAAAATTTACGGCAGTACTTGACTCAGGCAGTCCCATTTCAGTAATTAGTGAAACAGCTTTTAGCAAATGCAATAAATCGAACGATTGCCCCACACTTCCGTTACGCAAGATTAAATTACAAAGTGCAGTCATTGGAAAAAGTGTAGATGTACACCAACAAACCAACTTAGAATTCTTTTGTCAGAGCCACAGCTTCTCTATGAACTTTCTTATTGTTCCATTGTTGTCGACGGAAATTATACTGGGAGTAGACTTTTTGAATGAATACAAAGCAATCTTAAACTTTCACGATGCTGAAATAAGTTTAGAGAAAGAAGGTAAGTCAATAGCTTTGAAATTTGAAGATTGGCTCTCAAACCATGACGAGGAAATTAATCGGATTTTCCTTCTGTTAGACAACAGTTCGGAATTTTCTACGGAACTAGACACTAACAGTCGCTCTGCAAGTACTGACAGGGATGATATCGACGGCACAATTGAAACTAATGAGTTAATTCAGAATAAAATTCAAACAATTGAGAATTGTAATTACACTGATAGGCAGGACCTTTCTGAGATTTTACAAGCACATTCCACAGTTTTTACTCACAAAACAGGAACAATCAAGGGATTTCAATACCAATTTCGTGTTCATGAGCATACTAAATTTTGTGTTAGACCATACGTAATTCCAGCACATTATAGGGACCGTGTTAGAACAGAAATACAATCCATGCTTGACGACGGCATTATTGAGCCTGCAGTAAGCTCATACAACAATCCATTACATGTTGTTGAGAAGAAAAATGGATCGATCAGGCTTGTCTTAGATTCGAGACAAATCAATACTATCATTATTCCTGAAACAGACAGGCCGCAAACGTTGGAAGAACTTCTTCAAAATTTTAATGGTGTAAAAGTGTTGTCTTCCATTGATCTCAGATCCAGCTTTTATCAGATCGAACTTCATCCAGAATGTAGAAAATATACAGCTTTTCTTTGTTTTGGCGTTTGTTATCAGTTTCGGAAACTTCCTTTTGGTTTGAACATTTCCTCGGCAGCATTCATTCGCGGGCTAAATTCCATATTACCTGAGCTCTTAAAACGTCACATCACCTTATATGTGGACGATATTCTGATAGCAGAAGCCTCATGGGAACAACATAATCGCATCCTCAACAGCGTGTTACATATTTTTGCAGAATCTGGAATTACAGTTAACTTGGAAAAGTCTGAATTCGGTAGGACAAAAGTGAAGTTTTTGGGACATATTATTTCTTCTGAAGGCATCCAGCCGGTTCCTGAAAAGTTAGAAGCAATCAGAGCCATTCCAATTCCATCCACAAAAAAACAAGTCCGCAGTTTTCTAGGTCTCGTAAATTTTTACCGTCGTTTTCTGAATATGCAAATTCTAGTTACACCAAAACTTTGTTCTCTCACTGGAAAAAATACTATTTGGAACTGGGACGAACAAGCACAGTTGGAATTCAATTCTTTGAAAGAATCGCTCCTTAACGCGCCAATACTAGCTCATCCAGATCTTTCACAAGACTTTTGCCTAAGCACGGATTCTTCTAAAGTCGGTCTTGGTGCCCATTTATTTCAAGAAGACACAGAAAATGACATTACTGTTCAGAAAACCATTGCTTTTGCTAGCCGAGTGCTAACAAAATCTGAAAAAAATTATTCCGTTACTGAATTAGAAGCTTTAGCTATCGTTTGGGCATTTAACAAATTCCGTTTCTTTCTTTATGGTAAGCACGTAAAAGTATACAGTGACCACCGTGCATTACAATTTCTTATGTCTTCAAAATTAAATCATGACAGGTTAAAACGTTGGGCATTGTTTCTGCAAGAATTCCACTTCACAATAGTTTACATTCCCGGCAAGGAGAACATTGTTGCGGACGCACTGTCACGCGCACCGGCTGGGCTTGAGAAAAGTAACACAGAAAGCAACCTCGAGAGAAATTTCAGTATTCTTTACATCCAGAAAGTCGCCTTTGAAAACTTCATCACCACATCTTTAAAGGACATTGCTCATGAACAAGACAAAGATCCGATTTGGAAAGACATCAAAAGTAAATGGCATGAAAAGACACACACACAGATTCGGCTTTATTATCTGGTTAGAAACAACATACTGTTCAAACGATGCACTGTTGATGACAAGCTATGGGTACTTTGCATTCCAGACGATTTTGTTAATAAGCTCATTTGGTACATTCATTTCAGCTATGCACATTTTGGTCCACGAAAATGTTATCATATTCTTCGAACGACTTGTTATTTTAACAATATGGAAAAGAGAATTCGAAGAGTCTTGTCTATTTGTAAACTTTGTCAAAAGGCGAAGCCATCTACTGTCACTCATCGTGCTCCATTGTTTCCTATCATTCCTTCTAAATTAAAAGAATTTGCTGCTGTTGATCTCTTGGGACCGCTTGTCAGAACATCTAATGGATTTTCGTACGTTCTAGTCGCTGTTGAACTTACTTCAAAATTCGTTTCTTTCACTCCGTTACGTAAAGCCACTGGACGGTCTGTATCCAACGCCTTTGTTAGAAATTTCTTACGTGAAGTTGGACACGTTAGTAAAGTAATTTCAGATAACGGACCGCAATTCAGATCTGCTGTTTGGTCACGCATGCTTCGTAACCATAAAATCAAATCTGTTTTTATTTCATTGTACTCACCACATTGTAACCCGTCTGAACGGATTATGAAAGAAATCAATAAGCTTTGCAGACTTTATTGTCACAGAAAGCATCAGCATTGGGACAGATATTTACACTTATTTCAAAACGTGCTGAATGAAATGCCTCATGACTCCACTGCTTTACCACCTGTTCTTGTACTGAAGAATAAAGAACCACCAAACAGAATCAGAGAGCTTGTACCTTTTCCGAATACACGTAAACTTCGACACAAAGACATAATTGATTTGGCTATTAAAAATATAAATTCTGCTGCAGACAAAAGGAAAAAATTACACGGTAAAGCAAATGCAAAGAAATTATATATTGGTCAGAAAGTTCTCATTAATGCTCATCCATTGTCACATAAGAAGAAACACTTGAGTCACAAATTCTTTCTAGTTTACAATGGACCTTACAGAATCCGACGTATACCACATGATAATTGCGTTGAAGTTGAAACTCTGCGTACTAGGAAGAGTAAAGGTTTACACCACATTTCACATGTAAAACCGTTTATTGAAAGATAATCTGCTTTTTAACTTTGTCTTTGCCATAAAACATTTCACTTCACATTTCTAGTATGCTTTGTCACACTGAGAAACTGTTAACATGCAACAATGTTTGAAGTTTACTATCCAGTTTAGAACCTACGGAACATATTTAAACAGAAATTACGAATGCATTGTTATAGTGAACAGACGTCACAGTGTTATTGTGCGTGTACATTCTTGCTTGTTAGTTGCACGATTACGTAACGACCAAGAGGTTCACATACTTAGAACATTTACCAGTATTGCTAATGGGATTTTAATGCAACATTTTGGTTTACTTGAAAATACATTCTGGATTTAAAGTACTTTCTGTGAGATACCAGATGATACAGTGGTTAGTTTATGTGACAGCTACACGATTTTATCACGACGCTACTGATGAGTGACAATTTACAACGTTGCTTTTGCAGTTTATCTGTTTTATATCTACACAGTTTTTCTGAATTTTTCTGGAAAGTAAAACATGTTTTAGTAGTAACGTTTGTGGTATAGCTACAATGAGACAGCCTTTTCTGTAGCACAACAATACGTACAGTACAGTACTTACTTCATCACGGCAATAAGTGTAATAACTATGATATCTATACGCATAGCATTTCAATTTCGTTTATCATGAGGTAAGTACATTGACTTCTGCAGAACTTAGCCTTCGGAGGACAACAACTACGACACTTCCACAGAGATTGTCTTACAGCAAGACGCACATTTAGCGCTACAGGACACGCATTAAACTATTTATTTTTCAACATATTTTAATTACAAAGAAAGTTTTCCGTAATACATTTCATTCCATTGCTGTAATCTGTAACACTTGAGGATATAATTACATTATCCTCAGGGGGGTACACGCATGCTTTGTGTACCATGTGTTTGGCAAGCACAAGGAGCCCTAGCTAATATGGTATTTGCTTATACAACTTTACACATCGGTACCATATTTCTCTAACACATAAATTACACAGCTATCTGATCATTTAACTGAGAGAGACAAACATTTACTTTACTACATCAGCGACAGATGTTTACGTAATTACACCATTGGATAACTTCACACTTACGAAGTTGTATTTTGTCTGTACTTTGTGAACTGTTCATATTTTTTCGGAACCATTGTGATACTATGAGAGCTTTGAATGACATATTTGGTATGGGATCACGATTTTTAAAGTACGTTTGAGGCAGATGACACTTTTGACATGAGCAGAGAATTTTTTTTTTAGGTTTTGAAATTATTGGAGGAAGTTACGGAGATTTTGAGAGTTGACTGAGGTGTTATGATGTTATTATTACGATTACTATGTGTATTATGCTCTTGCGGTATGTTTATGATCAATAAGCCGATGCTATATGAGTCATTTGATTATGCTATGTATCTGTTATGATGAAATATTGAAGAAGTGTCGACGAATAAGGTAAGAAATAATGAGAAGAGGTTAGGGACTCTGGTTTGTGAAAAAAGTTGTTGGAAACCAAGAATCGTACTTTAAGAGTTATGAGATGTATGTAAATGCGTGAACGTATTACAATGCCGACGAAAATTTTTTGGACACTGTTATATCAATAGTATTTTGTTTCTACAGATGTGTAACGCAAATTCTTGACCTGTGAATTTTTTTATATGAGCCTGCCACTGTAGCGGAAACTGGTGTCGTAAATATTTCGATAAGACAGTTAAGTGACCAACTGCATGTAATGCGTCGTGGGCACCCAGCTGCGCGACAACCACCTGACAAAAAGAAAGCCATTAGTGTGTGACTTTCAGAGACACAGGTAAAAAAAAAGAGGCCATTATCCTCGCTATTGACATTCATTCCTTTGTAGAAAGCATCGCAAATACGCCACGCCCAAACCTGAAAACATATGATTACACTGTGAAGCTCTTAATTTATGATATTTACTGAAATGAAATGATGAGAAATATTTTATATCTATTGTCTTTATAGCTGAGAGATTGCTCATTTTCTTTAATATCCAGTTTCTATCTGCACTGCAGCATTGGCTAAAACAAAATTTAATAGATGTACTAATATCACTATTTTATGTCTACAGACCCAGTAAAGAATCATTTTATGATACTTTCTTAGAAAAGAGAACACAAATAGACATTTCCCTTCACAGGAATTGCAAAAATAATCTTTTTACGATTTGGTAACTTATCTGCTAGCGTATGTTTTCGTGATGCATCACTCTAATGTTAAGATGTGACATAGGTATTAAACATTTATACTGTAATATTTTTTCTGCTTCAGCTTTGTCATGTTTAGGTATAAGTTATAGCATTTGCTGCGGCTGCTTGCCATTCATAGTGCTACTGAATGTCACTTTGTATTACTAGGTTAAGCTAATTTTATTACTGATTTATTTTTCTTGTTTGCCTTATATTAGTTGTAATATTGCTGCCTTTTTTTGCCAATTTCCATTTTTTTATCATTGCTGTTTGTCTTAATTGTTTTGTGCTGCTGCATTGCCTCGTCCCTTAGTTTCGTATCTGAGCTCAGTAGATTTAAGTTAGCTTAAGAGGGGGTAGACTATATAAGAAACTAACTATGATGAATTGGAAGAAAAGCATTGAGAAGCTTTAAGAAACTGGTTTGGCCAAAAAAGTAGTGTACAGTGGAGAAAAACTATTTTTGAAAGAGGATGTGAACCGAATACAGAAAGCAGGTTTAGATAGGACTTTTTGGAAAAATGATGAACTAAGGGAGATCTCTATGCAAAATACTGCAGTAAAACAAACCCTGTCCTTTCCTTTCGTATTATCCCTCTATGTGTTTATGTACCCTTGTGTATTTGTCTTTTTCCTGTCTTTATGTGTTTAGCTAATAAGATTTATGTTGTAGAATTTTTCAAATACTATGTCATTTTCTTTGTAAATATGTTCAGACATTATTTATAGTGTTTTGTTTTAATGCTCATGTGTGAAGTTGATGTTTCAAAAGTTATTCTGAACCTTATGTATGTACTTTTGTTGTAATTTTTGTAACACTGATATATTTGCTATTTCGATTCTTTTGTAAAGCCTGTACTACTGCAAATGTTATCTGTATTGTTATGTTCTTTAAAGATGTATTTTGTACCTTTGTTATTGCATTCTTATGTTATAAAATTGTAATTGACACCAGTTCATCAAATTAAGTAACTTGTAAATTACATTTCACGTCACACGTTTCTGTTGGTCATAGTATATGGACAATATGTGAGAAGTAGGGACTGATAGTGTTTGCACGTGTGTTAATAACTCAGTAAGGGAATGGATAACAGCATTGCTGGTTCTAAGGACAATTCAATAACAATTTTTCTGAGTGCACAAGTGGTGGTTATGGACTTGTTATATTATCCGCAAGACTCTTCAATGGTGATTGTGCGCCTGCACAGTCAAACAGATAGCTGCTGGCCATCTCTACAAGGACTACAGTGGGTCTACACCTTTGATGACTCACCAATACCATTATTTCTACAAGGACTGCAATGGGTCTGCACCTCTGGTGGCCCACCAATACCGTAATCTCTACCAGGACTACAATGGGCCTATTCTGTGACGACCTACCTACCAATATTCTTCAAAACTTGGGCTGACTCTGCTGTGGGTTTGCTATGTGGTGGCCCATTACCTGTCAGCATCTGAAGAGCCAGCACTGTCTTTCTGTTGGAAGGAAAACACTACTTCTTCAAGACTGCATGGAAATCCACTACTTCAGTGTGCACTTTCTTTTACTCCATAGACATTGATCAAAAACACTGCTATTTTACTATGATGAACGATCAGGACTGTCTTTATGGACTGTGAGCTATATCGCGTGTTGCGATACGTGTGGACGCTAAAAGAACCACAGTAGAACACAGAGGAAGCTTCGAAGTTGATGTAATAGGCAGTTAGAAGCAACACAATTCAAATTTTAGTTATCGATTATTGATTTTAGCTGGCTTTGGTGCCTTGAACATGAGCTAAGACCTTAAGATTTTGTATGAAGGGAGGTCAGGGTGCCGCGTTGCACGGAAGAATGAGAAAAGTGTTCATATGTAGTTAAAACCTGAGAAATACGGCCGATTTCGTCATTTGCTATCGATTCGACTTCATTCCACACCGCCACATTGGTCGCTCTTCTGTCTGAAACCGTTACATTTGTTGTGTGTAAAGCTATGTCGCATGCTGTGGTATGCGGAGACACTAAACGCACCATAGTAGAACTCAGAAGAGGCTTCTAAGTTGATGTAATAGCCAGTAAGATGCAGTACAATTCAAGTTTTAGTTATCGATTATTGAATTTTTACCATTCTTTGGTGCCTTGGACATGAGCCGGGACCTTAAGATTTTGCATGAAAGGAGGACTAGCAGCCGCGTTGCACGGGAGAATGTGAAAAGTGTTCATATGTATTAAAAAAATAAGAAATCCATCCGTCTTCGTCATTTGTTATCGAATCGACTTAAAGCCAGACCGTCAGATTGGCCGCTCTTCTCCCAGAAACGGTTAAATTTATCGTCTGCAAAGTTATGTCGCGTGCTGCGGTATGCGGAGACACTAAAAGCACCATAGTAGAACACAGAAGAAGCTTCTAAGTTGAAGTAATAGCCTTTAAGAAGCAGTACAATTCAAGTTTTAGTTATCGATTATTGACTTTTTAACCGGCTTTGGTGCCTTGGACATGAGCTAGTATCTTACGATTTTGCATGAATCGAGGTCTAGCAGCCACGTTGCACGGGAGAATGTGAAAGGTGTTCATATGTAGTAAAAACAAGAGATATCCGTCCGTTTTCGTAATTTAGTATCGAATCGACTTAAGGCCAGATCGTCACATTGCCTGCTCTGTTCTCTGAAAGGGTTACATTTAACGTCTGCAAAGCTATATCGCGTGCTGCGGTACGTGGAGACACAAAAAGAACCACAGTACAACACAGAAGAAGCTTCGAAGTTGATGTAATCGCCAGTTAGAAGCAGTAAAATTAAAGTTTTTGTTATCGATTATTGACTTTTTAGCTGGCTTTGGTGCCTTGGACATGAGGTAAGACCTTAAGATTTTGCATGAAGGGAGGTGAGGGAGCCGCATTGTACGAAAGAATGTGAAAAGTGTTTAAATCTAGTAAAAACCTGAAAAATACGACCGTTTTCGTAATTTGCTATCGAATCGACTTCATTCCATATCGCCACATTGGCCGCTCTTCTCTCTGAAACGGTTATATCCTTCGTGTGTAAAGCTATGTCGCGTGCTGCGGTATGCGGAGACACTAAAACCACCATAGTAGAACACAGAAGAAGCTTCTAAGTTGATACAATAGCCAGTAAGAAGCAGTACAATTCAAATTTTAGTTAACGATTATTGACTTTTTAGCCGCCTTTGGTGTCTTGGACATAAGCTAGGACCTTACGATTTTCGATGAAGGGAGGTCTAGCACACACGTTGCACGGGAGAATATGAAATGTGTTCATATATAGTAAAAACCTGCGAAATCCGTCCTTTTCGCCATTTGTTATCGAATCGACTTAAAGCCAGATCGTCACATTGGCCGCTCTTCTCTCTGAAACGGTTAAATTTATCGTCTGCAAAGCCATATCGCGTGCTGCGGTACGTGGAGACACTAAAAGAACCACAGTAGAACACAGTAGAATCTTCAAAGTTGATGTAATAGCCAGTTAGAAGCAGTAAAATTCAAGTTTTAGTTATCGATTATTGACTTTTTAGCTGGCTGTGGTGTCTTGGACATGAGCTAAGACCTAAAGATTTTGCATGAAGGGAAGTCAGGGAGCCGCGTTGCACGGACGAATGTGAAAAGTGTTCACATGTAGTGAAAACCTGGAAAATCCGTCCGTTTTCGTTATTTATTATCGAATCGACTTAAAGCCAGGTCGTCACATTGGCCGCCCTTCTCTCTGAAATGGTTACATTTATCGTCTGCAAAGCTATGTCGCGTGCTGCAGTATGCGGAGACACTAAAAGCACCATAGTAGAATACAGAAGAAGCTTCTAAGTTGATGTAACAGCCACTAAGAAGCAGTACAATTCCAGTTTTAGTTATCGATTATTGACTTTTTAACCGGCTTTGATACCATGGACATGAGCTAGTACCTTAAGATTTTGCATGAAAGGAGGACTAGCAGCCACGCTGCATGAGAGAATGTGAAAATTGTTCAGATGAAGTAAAAACCTGATAAATCCGTCCGTTTTCGTCATTTGTTATCGAATCGACTTAAAGCCAGATCTTCACATTGGCGCTCTTCTTTCTGAGATGGTTACATTTATCGTCTGCAAAGCAATGTCGCGTGCTGCGGTATGCCGAGACACTAAAGGCACCATAGTACAACACAAAAGAGGCTTCTAAGTTGATGTAATAGCCAGTAGGAAGCAGTACAATTGAAGTTTTAGTTATGGATTATTGACTTTTTACCCCTCTTTGGTGCCTTGGACATGAGCTAGGCATTAAAGATTTTTGCATTAAAGGAGGACTAGCAGCCGCGTTGCACGGGAGAATGTGAAAAGTGTTAATATGTAGTAAAAACCTGAGAAATCCGCCCGTTTTCGTCATTTGTTATAGAATCGACCTAAAACCAGAACGTCACATTGGCCGCTATTCTCTCTGAAACGGTTACATTTATCGTGTGCAAAGCTATGGCGCGTGCTGCGGTATGCAGAGACACTAAAAGCACGATAGTATAAAACAGATAAAGCTTCTAAGTTGATGTAATAGCCAGTAAGAAGCAGTACAACTGAAGTTTTAGTTATCGATTATTGACTTTTTACCCTTCTTTGGTGCCTTGGACAAGATCTAGGCCCTTAAGATTTTTTCATTAAAGGAGGACTAGCAGCCGCGTGGCACGGGAGAATGTGAAAAGTGTTCATTTGTAGTAAAAACCTGAGAAATCCGCCCGTTTTCGTCATTTGTTATCGAATCGACTTAATGCCAGATCGTCACATTGGCCACTTTTCTCCCTGAAACGGTTAAATTTATCGTGTGCAAAGCTATAACGAGTGCTGCGGTATGTGGAGACACCTGGTAAGGATCCCACACTGCGCATGAATATTCTAACAGAGGACGAACGAGTGTAGTGTAAGCTGTCTCTTTAGTGGAGTTGTTGCATTTTCTAAGTGTCCTGCCAATGAACCGCAACCTTTGGCTCGCCTTCCCGACATTATTATCTATGTGGTCCTTCCAACTGAAGTTGTTCGTAATTTTAACACCCAGGTACTTAGTTGAATTGATAGCCTTGAGAATTATACTATTTATCGAGTAATGGAATTTCAGCGGATTTCTTTTGGAACTCATGTATATCATCTCACACTTAATACCAGATCGTCACATTGGCCGCTCTTCTCTATGAAACGGTTACACGTTTCGTCTGTAAAGCTATGTCGCGTGCTGCGGTATGCGGAGACACTAAAAGCACCGTAGTAGAACACAGAAGAAGTTTCTAAGTTGATGTAATAGGCAGTAAGGAGCAGTACAATTCAAGTTTTAGTTATCGATTATCGACTTTTTAGCCGACTTTGGTGATATGGACATGAGCTAGTACCTTATGATTTTGCCTTAAGCGAGGTCTAGCAGCCATGTTGTACGCGGGAATGTGAAATGATTTCATATCTAGTAAAAACCTTAAAAACAGCTCGTTTTCGTCATTTGCTATCGAATCGACTTAATTACTAGATCGTCACATTGGCCGATCTTCTCTATGAAACGGTTACACTTTTCGTCTGCAAAGCTATGTCACGTGCTGCGGTATGCGGAAACACTAAAAGCACCATAGTAGAACGCAGAAGAAGCTTCTAAGTTGATGTGATAGCCAGTAAGAAGCAGTACAAATCGAGTTTTAGTCGTCGATTATTGTCTTTTTAGCCGGCTTTGATGCCTTGGGCATGAGCTGGAACCTTAAGATTTTGCCTGAAGAGAGGTCTATTATCTAAGTTGCACGGGAGAATGTGAAAAGTGTTCATATGTAGTAAAAACCTGTAAAATCCGCCCGTTTTCGTCCTTTGGTATCGAAACGACTGAAAGCCAGATCGTCACATTGCCCGCTCTTCTCTATGAAACGGTTACACTTTTCGTCTGCAAAGCTATGTCGCGTGCTGTGGTATGCGAAGACACTAAAAGCACCATAGTAAAACGCAGAAGAAGCTTGTAAGTTGACGTGATAGCCAGTAAGAAGCAATACAAATCAAGTTTAAGTTTTCTATTATTGTCTATTTAGCTGGCTATAGTGCCTTGGATACGAGCTAGGACCTTAAGATGTTGCATGAAGGGAGGTCTATCAGCCCGCGTTGCACGGTAGAATGTGAAAAGTGTTCACATGTAGTAAAAACCTGTAAAATCCGCCCGTTTTCGTAATTTGCTATCGAATCGACTTCATGCCAGATCGTCACAATGTACGCTCCTCTCTATGAAACGGTTATATTTATCGTCAGCAAAGCTATGTCGCTTGCTGCTGTATGCGGAGACACTAAAAGCACCAAGTAGAACATAAAATAAGCTCCGAAGTTGATGTAATAGCCAGTAAGAAGCAGTACAATTCAAGTTTTAGTTATCGGTTATTGACTTTGTAGCCGGCTTTGGTGCCTTGGACAATGGCTAGGACCTTAAGAGTATGCATGAAGAGAGGTCTAGCGGCCACGTATCACGGGAGAATGTAAAAAGTGTTCATATGTAGTAAAAACCTGTAATATCCGCCCGGTTTCGTCATTTCCTGTCGAATCGACTTAATGCCAGATCGCCAAATTGGCCGCTCTTCTCTAAGAAACGGTTACACTTTCCGTCTGCAAAGCTATGTCGCGTGCTGTGGTATGCGAAGACACTAAAAGGACCATAGTAGAACGCAGAAGAAGCTTCTAAGTTGATGTGATAGATAGTAAGATGCAGTAGAAATCAAATTTAGTTTTCAATTATTGTCGTTTTAGCCGGCTTTGGTGCCTTGGACATGAGATAGGACCTTAAAATATTGCATGAAGAGAGGTCAGGCAGCCACGTTGAACGGTAGAATGTGAAAGGTGTTCGTATGTAGTAAAAACCTGTAATATCCGCCCGTTTTCGTCCTTTGCTATCGAATCGACTCTAAGCCAGATCGTCACACTGGCCGCTCTTCTCTATGAAACTGTTACACGTTTCGTCTGCAAAGCTATTTCACTTGCTGCGGTATGCGGAGACACTAAAAGCACCATAGTAGAACATAAAACAAGCTTCTAAGTTGATGTAATAGCCAGTAAGAAGAAGTAAAATTCAAGTTCGAGTTATCGATTATGGTTCTTTTTGCCGGCTTTGGTGCCTAGGACATGAGCTACTACCTTAAGATTTTGCCTGAAGTGAGATCTATCAGCCATGTTGTACGCGGGAATGTGAAATGTGTTCATATGTAGTAAAAACCTTAAAAACTGCTCCTTTTCGTCATTTGCTGTCGAATAGACTTAGTGCCAGATTGTCACATTGGCCGATCTTCTCTATGAAACGGTTACTCTTTCCGTCTGCAAAGCTATGTCACGTGCTGCGGTATGCGGAGACAAAAAAAGCAACATAGTAGAACGCAGAAGAAGCTTCTAAGTTGATGTGATAGTCAGAAAGAAGCACTACAAATCAAGTTTTAGTTATCGATTATTAACTTTGTAGCCGGCTTTGGTATCTTGGACATGAGCTAGGAACTTACGATTTTGCATGAAGAGAGGTCTAGTAGCCACATTGCACGGGAGAATGTGAAAAGTGTTCATATGTAGCAGAAACCTGTAAAATCGCCAGTTTTCTTCATTTGCTATCGAATCGACTTCATGCCAGATCGTCACATTGGCGGCTCTTCTCACTGAAACGGTTACATTTTTCGTCTGCAAAGCTATGTCACGTGCTGCGGTATTTGGAGACAGTAAAAGCAATATAGTAGAACACAAAAGAAGCTTCTAAGTTGATGTAATTGCCAGTAAGAAGCAGTACAATTCAAATTTTAGTTATCGATTATTGATTTTTTTTTCAAGTTCGAGTTATCGATTATTGTTTTTTTAGCTGGCTTTCGCGCCGTGGACATGAGCTACTGAAGGGAGGTCTAGCAGCCACGTTGCACGGGAGAATGTGAAAAGTGTTCATATGTAGTAAAAACCTGTAAAATCTGCCCGTTTTCGTCTTTTTCTATGGAATCGACTTAATGCCAGATCGTCACATTGGCCGCTCTTCTCTGTGAAATTGTTACACTTTTTGTCTGCAAAGCTATGTCTGCTGCTACGGTATGCAGAGACAGTAAAAGCAACATAGTAGAACACAAAAGAAGCTTCTAAGTTGATGTAATTGCCAGTGAGAAGGAGTACAATTAAAATTTTAGTTATCGATTATTGAATTTTTAGTCGGCTTAGGTGCCGTGGACATGAGCTAGTTCCTTGAGATTTTGCCTGAAGGGAGGTCTAGCAGCCACGTTGCACGGGAGAATGTGAAAAGTGTACATTTGTAGTAAAAATCTGTAAAATCCGCCTGTTTTCGTCATTTGCTGTCGAATCGACTCAATGCCAGATCGTCACATTGGCCGCTCTTCTCTAAGAAACGGATACACTTTCCGTCTGCAAAGCTATGTCGCGTGCAGCGGTATGCGAAGACACTAAAAGGACCATAGTAGAACGCAGAAGAAACTTCTAAGTTGATGTGATAGATAGTAAGAAGCAGTAGAAATCAAATTTAGTTTCCGATTATTGTCTTTTTAGCCGGCTTTGGTCCGTTGGACATGAGCTAGGACCTTAAAATATTGCATGAAGTGAGGTCTAGCAGCTACGTTGCACGGAAGGGTGTGAAAGGTGTTCGAATGTAGTAAAAACCCCTAAAATCCGCCCGTTTTCGTCCTTTGCTATCGAATCGACTCAAAGCCAGATCGTCACACTGGCCGCTCTTCTCTATGAAACAGTTACACGTTTCGTCTGTAATGCTATGTCGCGTGCTGCGGAATGCGGAGACACTAAAATCACCATAGTAGAACACAAAAGAAGGTTCTAAGTTGATGTAATTGCCGGTAAGAAGCAGTACAATTCAAGTTTTAGTTATCGATTATTGACATTTTTGCCACCTTTGGTCCATGGACATGAGCTCGAACCTTAAGATTTTGCATGAAGGGAGGTCTAGCAGCAAGCGTTGCACGGTAGAATGTGAAAGGTGTTCGTAGGTAGTAAAAACCTGTAAAATCCGAGCGTTTTCGTCATTTGCTATCGAATCGACTTAATGACATATCGTCACATTGGTCGCTCTTCTCTATGAAACGGTTACACGTTTCGTCTGTAATGCTATGTCGCGTGCTACGGTATGCGAAGACACTAAAATCACAATAGTAGAACACAGAAGAAGCTTCTAAGTTGATGTATTAGCCAGTGAGAAGCACTACAATTTTAGTTTTAGTTATCGATTATTGCCTCTTTAGCCGGCTTTGGTGCCTTCGACATGAGCTAGTACCTTAAGATTTTGCCTGAAGAGAGGTCTATTACCACGTTGCGCGTGAGAATGTGAAAAGTGTTCATATGTATTAAAAACCTGTAAAATCTGCCCGTTTTCGTTATTTGCTATCGAATCGACTTAATGCCAGATCGTCACATTGGCCGATCTTCTCTATGGAACGGTTACACTTTTCGTCTGCAAAGCTATTTCACTTGCTGTGGTATGCGGAGACACTAAAAGCACCATAGTAGAACAAAAACAAGCTTCTTAGTTGATGTAATAGCCAGTAAGAAGAAGTAAAATTCAAGTTCGAGTTATCGATTATTGTTTTTTTAGCCGGCTTTGGCGCCGTTTACATGAGCTAGTTCCTTGAGATTTTGCCTGAAGGGAGGTCTAGCAGCCACGTTGCACGGGAGAATGTGAAAGGTGTTCATATGTAGTGAAAACCTGTAAAATCTGCCCGTTTTCGTCATTTGCTATGGAATCGACTTTATGCCAGATCGTCACATTGGTCGCTCCTCTCTAAGAAACGCTTACATTTTCCGTCTGCAAAGCTACGTCGCGTGCTGTGGTATGCGAAGACACTAAAAGGACCATAGTAGAACGCAGAAGAAGCTTCTAAGTTGATGTGATAGCCAGTAAGAAGCTATACAAATCAAGTTTTAGTTGTCGATTATCGACTTTTTAGCCGGCTTTGGTGCCTTGGACAAGAGCTAGGAACTTAAGATTTTGCATGAAGTGAGGTCTAGCAGCCACGTTGCACGGAAGGGTGTGAAAGGTGTTCGAATGTAGTAAAAACACCTAAAATCCGCCCGTTTTCGTCCTTTGCTATCGAATCGACTCAAAGCCAGATCGTCACACTGGCCGCTCTTCTCTATGAAACTCTCACACGTTTCGTCTGTAAAGCTATGTCGCGTCCTGCTGTATGCGGATACACTAAAAGCACAATCGTAGATCACACAAGAAGTTTCTAAATTGGTGTAATAGCCAGTAAGAAGCAGTACAATTCAAGTTTTAGTTTTCGATTATTGACATTTTTGCCACCTTTGGTCCATGGACATGAGCTCGAACCTTAAGATTTTGCATGAAGGGAGGTCTAGCAGACCGCGTTGCACGGTAGAATGTGAAAGTTGTTTGTAGGTAGTAAAAACCTGTAACATCCAAGCGTTTTCGTCATTTGCTATCGAATCGACTTAATGCCAGATCGTCACATTGGCCGCTCTTCTCTATGAAACAGTTACACGTTTCGTCTGTAATGCTATGTCGCGTGCTGCGGTATGCGGATACACAAAATCACCATAGTAGAACACAAAAGAAGCTTCTAAGTTGATGTAATTGCCAGTAAGAAGCAGTACAATTCAAGTTTTAGTTATCGATTATTGACATTTTTGCCACCTTTGGTCCATGGACATGAGCTCGAACCTTAAGATTTTGCATGAAGGGAGGTCTAGCAGACCGCGTTGCACGGTAGAATGAGAAAGTTGTTTGTAGGTAGTAAAAACCTGTAAAATCCGAGCGTTTTCGTCATTTGCTATCGAATCGACTTAATGCCAGATCGTCACATTGGCCGCTCTTCTCTGTGAAATTGTTACACTTTTCGTCTGCAAAGCTATGTCTGCTGCTACGGTATGCGGAGACAGTAAAAGCAACATAGTAGAACACAAAAGAAGCTTCTAAGTTGATGTAATTGCCAGCGAGAAGGAGTACAATTAAAATTTTAGTTATCGATTATTGAATTTTTAGTCGGCTTTGGTGCCGTGGACATGAGCTAGTTCCTTGAGATTTTGCCTGAAGGGAGGTCTAGCAGCCACGTTGCACGGGAGAATGTGAAAAGTGTACATTTGTAGTAAAAACCTGTAAAATCCGCCCGTTTTCGTCATTTGCTGTCGAATCGACTCTAAGCCAGATCGTCACACTGGCCGCTCTTCTCTATGAAACTGTTACACGTTTCGTCTGCAAAGCTATTTCACTTGCTGCGGTATGCGGAGACACTAAAAGCACCATAGTAGAACATAAAACAAGCTTCTAAGTTGATGTAATAGCCAGTAAGAAGAAGTAAAATTCAAGTTCGAGTTATCGATTATGGTTTTTTTTGCCGGCTTTGGTGCCTTGGACATGAGCTACTACCTTAAGATTTTGCCTGAAGTGATGTCTATCAGCCATGTTGTACGCTTGAATGTGAAATGTGTTCATATGTAGTAAAAACCTTAAAAACTGCTCCTTTTCGTCATTTGCTATCGAATCGACTTAATGCCAGATTGTCACATTGGCCGATCTTCTCTATGAAACGGTTAGTCTTTCCGTCTGCAAAGCTATGTCACGTGCTGCGGTATGCGGAGACAATAAAAGCAACATAGTAGAACGCAGAAGAAGCTTCTAAGTTGATGTGATAGTCAGAAAGAAGCACTACAAATCAAGTTTTAGTTATCGATTATTGACTTTGTAGCCGGCTTTGGTATTTTGGACATGAGCTAGGAACTTACGATTTTGCATGAAAAGAGGTCCAGTAGCCACATTGCACGGGAGAATGTGAAAAGTGTTCATATGTAGCAGAAACCTGTAAAATCGGCCAGTTTTCTTCATTTGCTATCGAATCGACTTAAAGCCAGATCGTCACATTGGCCGCTCTTCTCACTGAAACGGTTACATTTTTCGTCTGCAAAGCTATGACACGTGCTGCGGTATGCGGAGACACTAAAAGCACCATAGTAGAACAAAAACAAGCTTCTTAGTTGATGCAATAGCGAGTAAGAAGAAGTAAAATTCAAGTTCGAGTTATCGATTATTGTTTTTTTAGCTGGCTTTCGCGCCGTGGACATGAGCTACTGAAGGGAGGTCTAGCAGCCACGTTGCACGGGAGAATGTGAAAAGTGTTCATATGTAGTAAAAACCTGTAAAATCTGCCCGTTTTCGTCTTTTTCTATGGAATCGACTTAATGCCAGATCGTCACATTGGCCGCTCTTCTCTGTGAAATTGTTACACTTTTTGTCTGCAAAGCTATGTCTGCTGCTACGGTATGCGGAGACAGTAAAAGCAACATAGTAGAACACAAAAGAAGCTTCTAAGTTGATGTAATTGCCAGTGAGAAGGAGTACAATTAAAATTTTAGTTATCGATTATTGAATTTTTAGTCGGCTTAGGTGCCGTGGACATGAGCTAGTTCCTTGAGATTTTGCCTGAAGGGAGGTCTAGCAGCCACGTTGCACGGGAGAATGTGAAAAGTGTACATTTGTAGTAAAAATCTGTAAAATCCGCCTGTTTTCGTCATTTGCTGTCGAATCGACTCAATGCCAGATCGTCACATTGGCCGCTCTTCTCTAAGAAACGGATACACTTTCCGTCTGCAAAGCTATGTCGCGTGCAGCGGTATGCGAAGACACTAAAAGGACCATAGTAGAACGCAGAAGAAACTTCTAAGTTGATGTGATAGATAGTAAGAAGCAGTAGAAATCAAATTTAGTTTCCGATTATAGTCTTTTTAGCCGGCTTTGGTCCGTTGGACATGAGCTAGGACCTTAAAATATTGCATGAAGTGAGGTCTAGCAGCTACTTTGCACGGAAGGGTGTGAAAGGTGTTCGAATGTAGTAAAAACCCCTAAAATCCGCCCGTTTTCGTCCTTTGCTATCGAATCGACTCAAAGCCAGATCGTCACACTGGCCGCTCTTCTCTATGAAACTCTTACACGTTTCGTCTGTAAAGCTATGTCGCGTCCTGCTGTATGCGGATACACTAAAAGCACAATCGTAGATCACACAAGAAGTTTCTAAGTTGGTGTAATAGCCAGTAAGAAGCAGTACAATTCAAGTTTTAGTTTTCGATTATTGACATTTTTGCCACCTTTGGTCCATGGACATGAGCTCGAACCTTAAGATTTTGCATGAAGGGAGGTCTAGCAGACCGTGTTGCACGGTAGAATGTGAAAGTTGTTTGTAGGTAATAAAAACCTCTAAAATCCAAGCGTTTTCGTCATTTGCTATCGAATCGACTTAATGCCAGATCGTCACATTGGCCGCTCTTCTCTATGAAACAGTTACACGTTTCGTCTGTAATGCTATGTCGCGTGCTGCGGAATGCGGAGACACTAAAATCACCATAGTAGAACACAAAAGAAGGTTCTAAGTTGATGTAATTGCCGGTAAGAAGCAGTAAAATTCAAGTTTTAGTTATCGATTATTGACATTTTTGCCACCTTTGGTCCATGGACATGAGCTCGAACCTTAAGATTTTGCGTGAAGGAGGTCTAGCAGACCGCGTTGCACGGTAGAATGAGAAAGTTGTTTGTAGGTAGTAAAAACCTGTAAAATCCGAGCGTTTTCGTCATTTGCTATCGAATCGACTTAATGCCAGATCGTCACATTGACCGCTCTTCTCTATGAAACAGTTACACGTTTCGTCTGTAATGCTATGTCGCGTGCTGCGGTATGCGAAGACACTAAAAGGACCATAGTAGAACGCAGAAGAAGCTTCTAAGTTGATGTGATAGCCAGTAAGAAGCTTTGCAAATCAAGTTTTAGTTGTCGATTATTGACTTTTTAGCCGGCTTTGGTGCCTTGGACAACAGCTAGGACATTAAGGTTTTGCATGAAGTGAGGTCTAGCAGCCACGTTGCACGGAAGGGTGTGAAAGGTGTTCGAATGTTGTAAAAACCTCTAAAATCCGCCCGTTTTCGTCACTTGCTGTCGAATCGACTCAATGCCAGATCGTCACATTGGCCGCTCTTCTCTAAGAAACGGATACACTTTCCGTCTGCAAAGCTATGTCGCGTGCTGCGGTATGCGGAGACACGAAAAGCACAATCGTAGATCACACAAGAAGCTTCTAAGTTGGTGTAATAGCCAGTAAGAAGAAGTAAAGTTCAAGTTCGAGTTATCGATTATTGTTTTTTTAGCCGGCTTTGGCGCCGTTTACATGAGCTAGTTCCTTGAGATTTTGCCTGAAGGGAGGTCTAGCAGCCACGTTGCACGGGAGAATGTGAAAGGTGTTCATATGTAGTAAAAACCTGTAAAATCTGCCCGTTTTCGTCATTTGCTATGGAATCGACTTTATGCCAGATCGTCACATTGGTCGCTCCTCTCTAAGAAACGGTTACATTTTCCGTCTGCAAAGCTACGTCGCGTGCTGTGGTATGCGAAGACACTAAAAGGACCATAGTAGAACGCAGAAGAAGCTTCTAAGTTGATCTGATAGCCAGTAAGAAGCTATACAAATCAAGTTTTAGTTGTCGATTATCGACTTTTTAGCCGGCTTTGGTGCCTTGGACAAGAGCTAGGAACTTAAGATTTTGCATGAAGTGAGGTCTAGCAGCCACGTTGCACGGAAGGGTGTGAAAGGTGTTCGAATGTAGTAAAAACACCTAAAATCCGCCCGTTTTCGTCCTTTGCTATCGAATCGACTCAAAGCCAGATCGTCACACTGGCCGCACTTCTCTATGAAACTCTCACACGTTTCGTCTGTAAAGCTATGTCGCGTCCTGCTGTATGCGGATACACTAAAAGCACAATCGTAGATCACACAAGAAGTTTCTAAGTTGGTGTAATAGCCAGTAAGAAGCAGTACAATTCAAGTTTTAGTTTTCGATTATTGACATTTTTGCCACCTTTGGTCCATGGACATGAGCTCGAACCTTAAGATTTTGCATGAAGGGAGGTCTAGCAGACCGCGTTGCACGGTAGAATGTGAAAGTTGTTTGTAGGTAGTAAAAACCTGTAACATCCAAGCGTTTTCGTCATTTGCTATCGAATCGACTTAATGCCAGATCGTCACATTGGCCGCTCTTCTCTATGAAACAGTTACACGTTTCGTCTGTAATGCTATGTCGCGTGATGCGGTATGCGGATACCCAAAATCACCATAGTAGAACACAAAAGAAGCTTCTAAGTTGATGTAATTGCCAGTAAGAAGCAGTACAATTCAAGTTTTAGTTATCGATTATTGACATTTTTGCCACCTTTGGTCCATGGACATGAGCTCGAACCTTAAGATTTTGCATGAAGGGAGGTCTAGCAGACCGCGTTGCACGGTAGAATGAGAAAGTTGTTTGTAGGTAGTAAAAACCTGTAAAATCCGAGCGTTTTCGTCATTTGCTATCGAATCGACTTAATGCCAGATCGTCACATTGGCCGCTTTTCTCTGTGAAATTGTTACACTTTTCGTCTGCAAAGCTATGTCTGCTGCTACGGTATGCGGAGACAGTAAAAGCAACATAGTAGAACACAAAAGAAGCTTCTAAGTTGATGTAATTGCCAGCGAGAAGGAGTACAATTAAAATTTTAGTTATCGATTATTGAATTTTTAGTCGGCTTTGGTGCCGTGGACATGAGCTAGTTCCTTGAGATTTAGCCTGAAGGGAGGTCTAGCAGCCACGTTGCACGGGAGAATGTGAAAAGTGTACATTTGTAGTAAAAACCTGTAAAATCCGCCCGTTTTCGTCATTTGCTGTCGAATCGACTCTAAGCCAGATCGTCACACTGGCCGCTCTTCTCTATGAAACTGTTACACGTTTCGTCTGCAAAGCTATTTCACTTGCTGCGGTATGCGGAGACACTAAAAGCACCATAGTAGAACATAAAACAAGCTTCTAAGTTGATGTAATAGCCAGTAAGAAGAAGTAAAATTCAAGTTCGAGTTATCGATTATGGTTTTTTTTGCCGGCTTTGGTGCCTTGGACATGAGCTACTACCTTAAGATTTTGCCTGAAGTGATGTCTATCAGCCATGTTGTACGCTTGAATGTGAAATGTGTTCATATGTAGTAAAAACCTTAAAAACTGCTCCTTTTCGTCATTTGCTATCGAATCGACTTAATGCCAGATTGTCACATTGGCCGATCTTCTCTATGAAACGGTTAGTCTTTCCGTCTGCAAAGCTATGTCACGTGCTGCGGTATGCGGAGACAATAAAAGCAACATAGTAGAACGCAGAAGAAGCTTCTAAGTTGATGTGATAGTCAGAAAGAAGCACTACAAATCAAGTTTTAGTTATCGATTATTGACTTTGTAGCCGGCTTTGGTATTTTGGACATGAGCTAGGAACTTACGATTTTGCATGAAAAGAGGTCCAGTAGCCACATTGCACGGGAGAATGTGAAAAGTGTTCATATGTAGCAGAAACCTGTAAAATCGGCCAGTTTTCTTCATTTGCTATCGAATCGACTTAAAGCCAGATCGTCACATTGGCCGCTCTTCTCACTGAAACGGTTACATTTTTCGTCTGCAAAGCTATGACACGTGCTGCGGTATGCGGAGACACTAAAAGCACCATAGTAGAACAAAAACAAGCTTCTTAGTTGATGTAATAGCGAGTAAGAAGAAGTAAAATTCAAGTTCGAGTTATCGATTATTGTTTTTTTAGCTGGCTTTCGCGCCGTGGACATGAGCTACTGAAGGGAGGTCTAGCAGCCACGTTGCACGGGAGAATGTGAAAAGTGTTCATATGTAGTAAAAACCTGTAAAATCTGCCCGTTTTCGTCTTTTTCTATGGAATCGACTTAATGCCAGATCGTCACATTGGCCGCTCTTCTCTGTGAAATTGTTACACTTTTTGTCTGCAAAGCTATGTCTGCTGCTACGGTATGCGGAGACAGTAAAAGCAACATAGTAGAACACAAAAGAAGCTTCTAAGTTGATGTAATTGCCAGTGAGAAGGAGTACAATTAAAATTTTAGTTATCGATTATTGAATTTTTAGTCGGCTTAGGTGCCGTGGACATGAGCTAGTTCCTTGAGATTTTGCCTGAAGGGAGGTCTAGCAGCCACGTTGCACGGGAGAATGTGAAAAGTGTACATTTGTAGTAAAAATCTGTAAAATCCGCCTGTTTTCGTCATTTGCTGTCGAATCGACTCAATGCCAGATCGTCACATTGGCCGCTCTTCTCTAAGAAACGGATACACTTTCCGTCTGCAAAGCTATGTCGCGTGCAGCGGTATGCGAAGACACTAAAAGGACCATAGTAGAACGCAGAAGAAACTTCTAAGTTGATGTGATAGATAGTAAGAAGCAGTAGAAATCAAATTTAGTTTCCGATTATTGTCTTTTTAGCCGGCTTTGGTCCGTTGGACATGAGCTAGGACCTTAAAATATTGCATGAAGTGAGGTCTAGCAGCTACGTTGCACGGAAGGGTGTGAAAGGTGTTCGAATGTAGTATAAACACCTAAAATCCGCCCGTTTTCGTCCTTTGCTATCGAATCGACTCAAAGCCAGATCGTCACACTGGCCGCTCTTCTCTATGAAACTCTTACACGTTTCGTCTGTAAAGCTATGTCGCGTCCTGCTGTATGCGGATACACTAAAAGCACAATCGTAGATCACACAAGAAGTTTCTAAGTTGGTGTAATAGCCAGTAAGAAGCAGTACAATTGAAGTTTTAGTTTTCGATTATTGACATTTTTGCCACCTTTGGTCCATGGACATGAGCTCGAACCTTAAGATTTTGCATGAAGGGAGGTCTAGCAGACCGTGTTGCACGGTAGAATGTGAAAGTTGTTTGTAGGTAATAAAAACCTGTAAAATCCAAGCGTTTTCGTCATTTGCTATCGAATCGACTTAATGCCAGATCGTCACATTGGCCGCTCTTCTCTATGAAACAGTTACACGTTTCGTCTGTAATGCTATGTCGCGTGCTGCGGAATGCGGAGACACTAAAATCACCATAGTAGAACACAAAAGAAGGTTCTAAGTTGATGTAATTGCCGGTAAGAAGCAGTAAAATTCAAGTTTTAGTTATCGATTATTGACATTTTTGCCACCTTTGGTCCATGGACATGAGCTCGAACCTTAAGATTTTGCGTGAAGGAGGTCTAGCAGACCGCGTTGCACGGTAGAATGAGAAAGTTGTTTGTAGGTAGTAAAAACCTGTAAAATCCGAGCGTTTTCGTCATTTGCTATCGAATCGACTTAATGCCAGATCGTCACATTGACCGCTCTTCTCTATGAAACAGTTACACGTTTCGTCTGTAATGCTATGTCGCGTGCTGCGGTATGCGAAGACACTAAAAGGACCATAGTAGAACGCAGAAGAAGCTTCTAAGTTGATGTGATAGCCAGTAAGAAGCTTTGCAAATCAAGTTTTAGTTGTCGATTATTGACTTTTTAGCCGGCTTTGGTGCCTTGGACAACAGCTAGGACATTAAGGTTTTGCATGAAGTGAGGTCTAGCAGCCACGTTGCACGGAAGGGTGTGAAAGGTGTTCGAATGTTGTAAAAACCTCTAAAATCCGCCCGTTTTCGTCACTTGCTGTCGAATCGACTCAATGCCAGATCGTCACATTGGCCGCTCTTCTCTAAGAAACGGATACACTTTCCGTCTGCAAAGCTATGTCGCGTGCTGCGGTATGCGGAGACACGAAAAGCACAATCGTAGATCACACAAGAAGCTTCTAAGTTGGTGTAATAGCCAGTAAGAAGAAGTAAAGTTCAAGTTCGAGTTATCGATTATTGTTTTTTTAGCCGGCTTTGGCGCCGTTTACATGAGCTAGTTCCTTGAGATTTTGCCTGAAGGGAGGTCTAGCAGCCACGTTGCACGGGAGAATGTGAAAGGTGTTCATATGTAGTAAAAACCTGTAAAATCTGCCCGTTTTCGTCATTTGCTATGGAATCGACTTTATGCCAGATCGTCACATTGGTCGCTCCTCTCTAAGAAACGGTTACATTTTCCGTCTGCAAAGCTACGTCGCGTGCTGTGGTATGCGAAGACACTAAAAGGACCATAGTAGAACGCAGAAGAAGCTTCTAAGTTGATCTGATAGCCAGTAAGAAGCTATACAAATCAAGTTTTAGTTGTCGATTATCGACTTTTTAGCCGGCTTTGGTGCCTTGGACAAGAGCTAGGAACTTAAGATTTTGCATGAAGTGAGGTCTAGCAGCCACGTTGCACGGAAGGGTGTGAAAGGTGTTCGAATGTAGTAAAAACACCTAAAATCCGCCCGTTTTCGTCCTTTGCTATCGAATCGACTCAAAGCCAGATCGTCACACTGGCCGCACTTCTCTATGAAACTCTCACACGTTTCGTCTGTAAAGCTATGTCGCGTCCTGCTGTATGCGGATACACTAAAAGCACAATCGTAGATCACACAAGAAGTTTCTAAGTTGGTGTAATAGCCAGTAAGAAGCAGTACAATTCAAGTTTTAGTTTTCGATTATTGACATTTTTGCCACCTTTGGTCCATGGACATGAGCTCGAACCTTAAGATTTTGCATGAAGGGAGGTCTAGCAGACCGCGTTGCACGGTAGAATGTGAAAGTTGTTTGTAGGTAGTAAAAACCTGTAACATCCAAGCGTTTTCGTCATTTGCTATCGAATCGACTTAATGCCAGATCGTCACATTGGCCGCTCTTCTCTATGAAACAGTTACACGTTTCGTCTGTAATGCTATGTCGCGTGCTGCGGTATGCGGATACCCAAAATCACCATAGTAGAACACAAAAGAAGCTTCTAAGTTGATGTAATTGCCAGTAAGAAGCAGTACAATTCAAGTTTTAGTTATCGATTATTGACATTTTTGCCACCTTTGGTCCATGGACATGAGCTCGAACCTTAAGATTTTGCATGAAGGGAGGTCTAGCAGACCGCGTTGCACGGTAGAATGAGAAAGTTGTTTGTAGGTAGTAAAAACCTGTAAAATCCGAGCGTTTTCGTCATTTGCTATCGAATCGACTTAATGCCAGATCGTCACATTGGCCGCTCTTCTCTGTGAAATTGTTACACTTTTCGTCTGCAAAGCTATGTCTGCTGCTACGGTATGCGGAGACAGTAAAAGCAACATAGTAGAACACAAAAGAAGCTTCTAAGTTGATGTAATTGCCAGCGAGAAGGAGTACAATTAAAATTTTAGTTATCGATTATTGAATTTTTAGTCGGCTTTGGTGCCGTGGACATGAGCTAGTTCCTTGAGATTTTGCCTGAAGGGAGGTCTAGCAGCCACGTTGCACGGGAGAATGTGAAAAGTGTACATTTGTAGTAAAAACCTGTAAAATCCGCCCGTTTTCGTCATTTGCTGTCGAATCGACTCTAAGCCAGATCGTCACACTGGCCGCTCTTCTCTATGAAACTGTTACACGTTTCGTCTGCAAAGCTATTTCACTTGCTGCGGTATGCGGAGACACTAAAAGCACCATAGTAGAACATAAAACAAGCTTCTAAGTTGATGTAATAGCCAGTAAGAAGAAGTAAAATTCAAGTTCGAGTTATCGATTATGGTTTTTTTTGCCGGCTTTGGTGCCTTGGACATGAGCTACTACCTTAAGATTTTGCCTGAAGTGATGTCTATCAGCCATGTTGTACGCTTGAATGTGAAATGTGTTCATATGTAGTAAAAACCTTAAAAACTGCTCCTTTTCGTCATTTGCTATCGAATCGACTTAATGCCAGATTGTCACATTGGCCGATCTTCTCTATGAAACGGTTACTCTTTCCGTCTGCAAAGCTATGTCACGTGCTGCGGTATGCGGAGACAATAAAAGCAACATAGTAGAACGCAGAAGAAGCTTCTAAGTTGATGTGATAGTAAGAAAGAAGCACTACAAATCAAGTTTTAGTTATCGATTATTGACTTTGTAGCCGGCTTTGGTATTTTGGACATGAGCTAGGAACTTACGATTTTGCATGAAAAGAGGTCCAGTAGCCACATTGCACGGGAGAATGTGAAAAGTGTTCATATGTAGCAGAAACCTGTAAAATCGGCCAGTTTTCTTCATTTGCTATCGAATCGACTTAAAGCCAGATCGTCACATTGGCCGCTCTTCTCACTGAAACGGTTACATTTTTCGTCTGCAAAGCTATGACACGTGCTGCGGTATGCGGAGACACTAAAAGCACTATAGTAGAACACAAAACAAGCTTCTAACTTGATGTAATAGCCAGTAAGAAGAAGTAAAATTCAAGTTTGAGTAATCGATTATTGTCTTTTTAGCCGGCTTTGGTGCCTTGGACATGAACTAGGACCTTAAGTGTATGCATGAAGAGAGGTCTAGCAGCCACGCTTCACGGGAGAATGTAAAAAGTGTTCATATGTAGTAAAAACCTGTAAAATCCAACTGTTTTCGTCATTTCCTATCGAATCGATTTAATGCCAGATCGTCACATTGGCCGCTCTTCTCTAAGAAACGGTTACATTTATCGTCTGCAAAGCTGTGTCGCGTGCTGTGGTATGCGAAGACACTAAAAGGACCATAGTAGAACGCAGAAGAAACTTCTAAGTTGATGTGATAGCCAGTAAGAAGCTATACAAATCAAGTTTTAGTTGTCGATTATTGACTTTTCAGCCGGCTTTAGTGCCTTGGACAAGAGCTAGTACCTTAAGATTTTGCCTGAAGAGAGGTCTATTACCACGTTGCGCGGGAGAATGTGAAAAGTGTTCGTATGTAGTAAAAACCTGTAAAATCTGACTGTTTTCGTTATTTGCTATCGAATCGACTTAATGCCAGATCGTCACATTGGCCGCTCTTCTCTATGAAACGGTTACACTTTTCGTCTGGAAAGATAAGTCGGGTGCTGCGGTATTTGGAGACAGTAAAAGCAATATAGTAGAACACAAAAGAAGCTTCTAAGTTGATGTAATTGCCAGTAAGAAGCAGTACAATTCAAATTTTAGTTATCGATTATTGATTTTTTAGTCGGCTTTGGTGCCTTGGACAAGAGCTAGGACCTTAAGGTTTTGCATGAAGTGAGGTCTAGCAGCCACGTTGCACGGAAGGGTGTGAAAGGTGTTCGAATGTAGTAAAAACCTCTAAAATCCGCCCGTTTTCGTCATTTGCTATCGATTCGACTTAATGCCAGATCGCCACATTGGCCGATCTTCTCTATGTAACGGTTACACTTTTCGTCTGCAAAGCTATTTCACTTGCTGCGGTATGCGGAGACACTAAAAGCACCATAGTAGAACAAAAACAAGCTTCTTAGTTGATGTAATAGCGAGTAAAAAGAAGTAAAATTCAAGTTCGAGTTATCGATTATTGTTTTTTTAGCTGGCTTTCGCGCCGTGGACATGAGCTACTGAAGGGAGGTCTAGCAGCCACGTTGCACGGGAGAATGTGAAAAGTGTTCATATGTAGTAAAAACCTGTAAAATCTGCCCGTTTTCGACTTTTTCTATGGAATCGACTTAATGCCAGATCGTCACATTGGCCGCTCTTCTCTGTGAAATTGTTACACTTTTCGTCTGCAAAGCTATGTCTGCTGCTACGGTATGCGGAGACAGTAAAAGCAACATAGTAGAACACAAAAGAAGCTTCTAAGTTGATGTAATTGCCAGCGAGAAGGAGTACAATTAAAATTTTAGTTATCGATTATTGAATTTTTAGTCGGCTTTGGTGCTGTGGACATGAGCTAGTTCCTTGAGATTTTGCCTGAAGGGAGGTCTAGCAGCCACGTTGCACGGGAGAATGTGAAAAGTGTACATTTGTAGTAAAAACCTGTAAAATCCGCCCGTTTTCGTCATTTGCTGTCGAATCGACTCTAAGCCAGATCGTCACACTGGCCGCTCTTCTCTATGAAACTGTTACACGTTTCGTCTGCAAAGCTATTTCACTTGCTGCGGTATGCGGAGACACTAAAAGCACCATAGTAGAACATAAAACAAGCTTCTAAGTTAATGTAATAGCCAGTAAGAAGAAGTAAAATTCAAGTTCGAGTTATCGATTATGGTTTTTTTTGCCGGCTTTGGTGCCTTGGACATGAGCTACTACCTTAAGATTTTGCCTGAAGTGATGTCTATCAGCCATGTTGTACGCTTGAATGTGAAATGTGTTCATATGTAGTAAAAACCTTAAAAACTGCTCCTTTTCGTCATTTGCTATCGAATCGACTTAATGCCAGATTGCCACATTGGCCGATCTTCTCTATGAAACGGTTACTCTTTCCGTCTGCAAAGCTATGTCACGTGCTGCGGTATGCGGAGACAATAAAAGCAACATAGTAGAACGCAGAAGAAGCTTCTAAGTTGATGTGATAGTCAGAAAGAAGCACTACAAATCAAGTTTTAGTTATCGATTATTGACTTTGTAGCCGGCTTTGGTATTTTGGACATGAGCTAGGAACTTACGATTTTGCATGAAAAGAGGTCCAGTAGCCACATTGCACGGGAGAATGAGAAAAGTGTTCATATGTAGCAGAAACCTGTAAAATCGGCCAGTTTTCTTCATTTGCTATCGAATCGACTTAAAGCCAGATCGTCACATTGGCCGCTCTTCTCACTGAAACGGTTACATTTTTCGTCTGCAAAGCTATGACACGTGCTGCGGTATGCGGAGACACTAAAAGCACTATACTAGAAAACAAAACAAGCTTCTAACTTGATGTAATAGCCAGTAAGAAGAAGTAAAATTCAAGTTTGAGTTATCGATTATTGTCTTTTTAGCCGGCTTTGGTGCCTTGGACATGAACTAGGACCTTAAGTGTATGCATGAAGAGAGGTCTAGCAGCCACGCTTCACGGGAGAATGTAAAAAGTGTTCATATGTAGTAAAAACCTGTAAAATCCAACTGTTTTCGTCATTTCCTATCGAATCGATTTAATGCCAGATCGTCACATTGGCCGCTCTTCTCTAAGAAACGGTTACATTTATCGTCTGAAAAGCTGTGTCGCGTGCTGTGGTATGCGAAGACACTAAAAGGACCATAGTAGAACGCAGAAGAAACTTCTAAGTTGATGTGATAGCCAGTAAGAAGCTATACAAATCAAGTTTTAGTTGTCGATTATTGACTTTTCAGCCGGCTTTAGTGCCTTGGACAAGAGCTAGTACCTTAAGATTTTGCCTGAAGAGAGGTCTATTACCACGTTGCGCGGGAGAATGTGAAAAGTGTTCGTATGTGGTAAAAAACCTGTAAAATCTGACTGTTTTCGTTATTTGCTATCGAATCGACTTAATGCCAGATCGTCACATTGGCCGCTCTTCTCTATGAAACGGTTACACTTTTCGTCTGCAAAGATAAGTCGGGTGCTGCGGTATTTGGAGACAGTAAAAGCAATATAGTAGAACACAAAAGAAGCTTCTAAGTTGATGTAATTGCCAGTAAGAAGCAGTACAATTCAAATTTTAGTTATCGATTATTGATTTTTTAGTCGGCTTTGGTGCCTTGGACAAGAGCTAGGACCTTAAGGTTTTGCATGAAGTGAGGTCTAGCAGCCACGTTGCACGGAAGGGTGTGAAAGGTGTTCGAATGTAGTAAAAACCTCTAAAATCCGCCCGTTTTCGTCATTTGCTATCGATTCGACTTAATGCCAGATCGTCACATTGGCCGATCTTCTCTATGTAACGGTTACACTTTTCGTCTGCAAAGCTATTTCACTTGCTGCGGTATGCGGAGACACTAAAAGCACCATAGTAGAACAAAAACAAGCTTCTTAGTTGATGTAATAGCGAGTAAGAAGAAGTAAAATTCAAGTTCGAGTTATCGATTATTGTTTTTTTAGCTGGCTTTCGCGCCGTGGACATGAGCTACTGAAGGGAGGTCTAGCAGCCACGTTGCACGGGAGAATGTGAAAAGTGTTCATATGTAGTAAAAACCTGTAAAATCTGCCCGTTTTCGTCTTTTTCTATGGAATCGACTTAATGCCAGATCGTCACATTGGCCGCTCTTCTCTGTGAAATTGTTACACTTTTTGTCTGCAAAGCTATGTCTGCTGCTACGGTATGCGGAGACAGTAAAAGCAACATAGTAGAACACAAAAGAAGCTTCTATGTTGATGTAATTGCCAGTGAGAAGGAGTACAATTAAAATTTTAGTTATCGATTATTGAATTTTTAGTCGGCTTAGGTGCCGTGGACATGAGCTAGTTCCTTGAGATTTTGCCTGAAGGGAGGTCTAGCAGCCACGTTGCACGGGAGAATGTGAAAAGTGTACATTTGTAGTAAAAATCTGTAAAATCCGCCTGTTTTCGTCATTTGCTGTCGAATCGACTCAATGCCAGATCGTCACATTGGCCGCTCTTCTCTAAGAAACGGATACACTTTCCGTCTGCAAAGCTATGTCGCGTGCAGCGGTATGCGAAGACACTAAAAGGACCATAGTAGAACGCAGAAGAAACTTCTAAGTTGATGTGATAGATAGTAAGAAGCAGTAGAAATCAAATTTAGTTTCCGATTATTGTCTTTTTAGCCGGCTTTGGTCCGTTGGACATGAGCTAGGACCTTAAAATATTGCATGAAGTGAGGTCTAGCAGCTACGTTGCACGGAAGGGTGTGAAAGGTGTTCGAATGTAGTAAAAACCCCTAAAATCCGCCCGTTTTCGTCCTTTGCTATCGAATCGACTCAAAGCCAGATCGTCACACTGGCCGCTCTTCTCTATGAAACTCTTACACGTTTCGTCTGTAAAGCTATGTCGCGTCCTGCTGTATGCGGATACACTAAAAGCACAATCGTAGATCACACAAGAAGTTTCTAAGTTGGTGTAATAGCCAGTAAGAAGCAGTACAATTCAAGTTTTAGTTTTCGATTATTGACATTTTTGCCACCTTTGGTCCATGGACATGAGCTCGAACCTTAAGATTTTGCATGAAGGGAGGTCTAGCAGACCGTGTTGCACGGTAGAATGTGAAAGTTGTTTGTAGGTAGTAAAAACCTGTAAAATCCAAGCGTTTTCGTCATTTTCTATCGAATCGACTTAATGCCAGATCGTCACATTGGCCGCTCTTCTCTATGAAACAGTTACACGTTTCGTCTGTAATGCTATGTCGCGTGCTGCGGAATGCGGAGACACTAAAATCACCATAGTAGAACACAAAAGAAGGTTCTAAGTTGATGTAATTGCCGGTAAGAAGCAGTACAATTCAAGTTTTAGTTATCGATTATTGACATTTTTGCCACCTTTGGTCCATGGACATGAGCTCCAACCTTAAGATTTTGCGTGAAGGAGGTCTAGCAGACCGCGTTGCACGGTAGAATGAGAAAGTTGTTTGTAGGTAGTAAAAACCTGTAAAATCCGAGCGTTTTCGTCATTTGCTATCGAATCGACTTAATGCCAGATCGTCACATTGACCGCTCTTCTCTATGAAACAGTTACACGTTTCGTCTGTAATGCTATGTCGCGTGCTGCGGTATGCGAAGACACTAAAAGGACCATAGTAGAACGCAGAAGAAGCTTCTAAGTTGATGTGATAGCCAGTAAGAAGCTTTACAAATCAAGTTTTAGTTGTCGATTATTGACTTTTTAGCCGGCTTTGGTGCCTTGGACAACAGCTAGGACATTAAGGTTTTGCATGAAGTGAGGTCTAGCAGCCACGTTGCACGGAAGGGTGTGAAAGGTGTTCGAATGTTGTAAAAACCTCTAAAATCCGCCCGTTTTCGTCACTTGCTGTCGAATCGACTCAATGCCAGATCGTCACATTGGCCGCTCTTCTCTAAGAAACGGATACACTTTCCGTCTGCAAAGCTATGTCGCGTGCTGCGGTATGCGGAGACACGAAAAGCACAATCGTAGATCACACAAGAAGCTTCTAAGTTGGTGTAATAGCCAGTAAGAAGCAGTATAATTCAAGTTTTAGTCATCGATTATTGACATTTTTGCCAACTTTGGTCCATGGACATGAGCTCGAACCTTAAGATTTTGCATGAAGGGAGGTCTAGCAGCAAGCGTTGCACGGTAGAATGTGAAAGTTGTTCGTAGGTAGTAAAAACCTGTAAAATCCGAGCGTTTTCGTCATTTGCTATCGAATCGACTTAATGACATATCGTCACATTGGTCGCTCTTCTCTATGAAACGGTTACACGTTTCGTCTGTAATGCTATGTCGCGTGCTACGGTATGCGAAGACACTAAAATCACAATAGTAGAACACAGAAGAAGCTTCTAAGTTGATGTATTAGCCAGTGAGAAGCACTACAATTTTAGTTTTAGTTATCGATTATTGTCTCTTTAGCCGGCTTTGGTGCCTTCGACATGAGCTAGTACCTTAAGATTTTGCCTGAAGAGAGGTCTATTACCACGTTGCGCGTGAGAATGTGAAAAGTGTTCATATGTATTAAAAACCTGTAAAATCTGCCCGTTTTCGTTATTTGCTATCGAATCGACTTAATGCCAGATCGTCACATTGGCCGATCTTCTCTATGGAACGGTTACACTTTTCGTCTGCAAAGCTATTTCACTTGCTGTGGTATGCGGAGACACTAAAAGCACCATAGTAGAACAAAAACAAGCTTCTTAGTTGATGTAATAGCCAGTAAGAAGAAGTAAAATTCAAGTTCGAGTTATCGATTATTGTTTTTTTAGCCGGCTTTGGCGCCGTTTACATGAGCTAGTTCCTTGAGATTTTGCCTGAAGGGAGGTCTAGCAGCCACGTTGCACGGGAGAATGTGAAAGGTGTTCATATGTAGTAAAAACCTGTAAAATCTGCCCGTTTTCGTCATTTGCTATGGAATCGACTTTATGCCAGATCGTCACATTGGTCGCTCCTCTCTAAGAAACGGTTACATTTTCCGTCTGCAAAGCTACGTCGCGTGCTGTGGTATGCGAAGACACTAAAAGGACCATAGTAGAACGCAGAAGAAGCTTCTAAGTTGATGTGATAGCCAGTAAGAAGCTATACAAATCAAGTTTTAGTTGTCGATTATCGACTTTTTAGCCGGCTTTGGTGCCTTGGACAAGAGCTAGGAACTTAAGATTTTGCATGAAGTGAGGTCTAGCAGCCACGTTGCACGGAAGGGTGTGAAAGGTGTTCGAATGTAGTAAAAACACCTAATATCCGCCCGTTTTCGTCCTTTGCTATCGAATCGACTCAAAGCCAGATCGTCACACTGGCCGCTCTTCTCTATGAAACTCTCACACGTTTCGTCTGTAAAGCTATGTCGCGTCCTGCTGTATGCGGATACACTAAAAGCACAATCGTAGATCACACAAGAAGTTTCTAAGTTGGTGTAATAGCCAGTAAGAAGCAGTACAATTCAAGTTTTAGTTTTCGATTATTGACATTTTTGCCACCTTTGGTCCATGGACATGAGCTCGAACCTTAAGATTTTGCATGAAGGGAGGTCTAGCAGACCGCGTTGCACGGTAGAATGTGAAAGTTGTTTGTAGGTAGTAAAAACCTGTAACATCCAAGCGTTTTCGTCATTTGCTATCGAATCGACTTAATGCCAGATCGTCACATTGGCCGCTCTTCTCTATGAAACAGTTACACGTTTCGTCTGTAATGCTATGTCGCGTGCTGCGGTATGCGGATACACAAAATCACCATAGTAGAACACAAAAGAAGCTTCTAAGTTGATGTAATTGCCAGTAAGAAGCAGTACAATTCAAGTTTTAGTTATCGATTATTGACATTTTTGCCACCTTTGGTCCATGGACATGAGCTCGAACCTTAAGATTTTGCATGAAGGGAGGTCTAGCAGACCGCGTTGCACGGTAGAATGAGAAAGTTGTTTGTAGGTAGTAAAAACCTGTAAAATCCGAGCGTTTTCGTCATTTGCTATCGAATCGACTTAATGCCAGATCGTCACATTGGCCGCTCTTCTCTATGAAACAGTTACACGTTTCGTCAGTAATGCTATGTCGCGTGCTGCGGTATGCGGAGACACTAAAAGCACAATAGTAGATCACACAAGAAGCTTCTAAGTTGGTGTAATAGCCAGTAAGAAGCAGTACAATTCAAGTTTTAGTTATCGATTATTGACATTTTTGCCATCTTTGGTGCCTTCGACATGAGCTAGAACCTTAGGATTTTGCATGAATGGGGTGTAGCTACCCGCATTGCACGGTAGAATGTGAAAGTTGTTCGTAGGTAATAAAAACCTGTAAAATCCGCCCGTTTTCGTCATTTGCTATCGAATCGACTTAATGCCAGATCGTCACATTGACCACTCTTCTCTATAAAACGGTTACACGTTTAGTCTGTAATGTTATGTCGCGTGCTGCGGTATGCGGAGACACTAAAATCACCATAGTAGAAGATAGAAGAAGCTTCTAAGTTGATGTATTAGCCAGTAAGAAGCACTACAATTCTAGTTTTAGTTATCGATTATTGTCTCTTTAGCCGGCTTTGGTGCCTTCGACATGAGCTAGTACCTTAAGATTTTGCCTGAAGAGAGGTCTATTACCACGTTGCGCGGGAGAATGTGAAAAGTGTACATATGTAGTAAAAACCTGCAAAATCCGCCTGCTTTCGTCATTTGCTATCGAATCGACTTCATGCCATATCGTCACATGGGCCGCTCTTCTCGATGAAAAGGTTGCACTTTTCGTCTGCAAAGCTATTTCACTTGCTGCGGTATGCGGAGACACTAAAAGCACCATAGTAGAACATAGAAAAAGCTTGTAACTTTATGTAATAGCCAGTAAGAAGCAGTACAAATCAAGTTTTAGTTATCGATTATTGACTTTTAAGCCGGCTTTTTGCCTTGGACATGAGCTAGGACATTAAGATTTTGCGCGAAGGTTGGTCTAGCAGCCACGTTGAACGGTAGAATGTGAAAAATGTTCATATGTAGTAAAAACCTGTAAAATCCGCACGTTTTCGAAATTTGCTATCGAATCAACTTAACGCCAGATCGTCACATCGGCCGCTCTTCTCTATGAGACGGTTACACTTTTCGTCTGCAATGCTATGTGGAGTGGTGCGGTATGCGGAGACACTAAAAGCACCATAGTAGAACACTGAAGAAGCTCGTAAGTTGATGTGATAGCCAGTAAGCAGCAGTACAAATCGAGTTTTAGTCATCGATTATTGTCTCTTTAGCCGGCTTTGATGCCTTGGGAATGAGCTAGGACCTTAATAATTTGCCTGAAGAGAGGTCTATTATCCACGTTGCACGGGAGAATGTGAAAAGTGTTCATATGTAGTAAAAAACCGTAAAACCCGCCCGTTTTCGTCCTTTGCTATCGAATCGACTTAATGCCAGTTCGACACATTGGCCGATCTCCTCTATGAAACAGTTACACGTTTCGTCTGTAATGCTATGTCGCGTGCTGCGGTATGCGGAGACACTAAAATCACCATAGTAGAACACAGAAGAAGCTTCTATGTTGATGTAATTGCCAGTAAGAAGCAGTACAATTCAAGTTTTAGTTATCGATTATTGACAATTTTGCCACCTTTGGTCCATGGACATGAGCTCGAACCTTAAGATTTTGCATGAAGGGAGGTCTAGCAGACCGCGTTGCACGGTAGAATGTGAAAGTTGTTTGTAGGTAGTAAGAACCTGTAAAATCCGAGCGTTTTCGTCATTTGCTATCGAATCGACTTAATGCCAGATCGTCACATTGGCCGCTCTTCTCTATGAAACAGTTACACGTTTCGTCTATAATGCTATGTCGCGTGCTGCGGTATGCGGAGACACTGAAAGCACAATAGTAGATCACACAAGAAGCTTCTAAGTTGGTGTAATAGCCAGTAAGAAGCAGTACAATTCAAGTTTTAGTTTTCGATTATTGACATTTTTGCCATCTTTGGTGCCTTGGACATGAGCTAGAACCTTAGGATTTTGCATGATTGGAGGTGTAGCTACCCGCATTGCACGGTAGAATGTGAAAAGTGTTCGTAGGTAATAAAAACCTGTGAAATCCGCCCGTTTTCGTCATTTGCTATCGAATCGACTTAATGCCAGATCGTCACATTGACCGCTCTTCTCTATAAAACGGTTACACGTTTCGTCTGTAATGCTATGTCGCGTGCTGCGGTATGCGGAGACACTAAAATCACCATAGTAGAACACAGAAGAAGCTTCTAAGTTGATGTATTAGCCAGTAAGAAGCACTACAATTCTAGTTTTAGTTATCGATTATTGTCTCTTTAGCCGGCTTTGGTGCCTTCGACATGAGCTAGTACCTTAAGATTTTGCCTGAAGAGAGGTCTATTACCACGTTGCGCGGGAGAATGTGAAAAGTGTTCATATGTAGTAAAAACCTGTAAAATCTACCCGTTTTCGGCATTTGCTACCGAATCGACTTAATGACAGATCATCACATTGGCCGCTCTTCTCTATGAAACGGTTACACTT
Organism: Schistocerca gregaria; assembly: GCF_023897955.1. Classification (NCBI taxonomy): domain Eukaryota; kingdom Metazoa; phylum Arthropoda; class Insecta; order Orthoptera; family Acrididae; genus Schistocerca; species Schistocerca gregaria. Next base: position 2,208,283 of record NW_026061887.1, on the reverse strand, counting down.
TTCGTCTGCAAAGCTATGTCTGCTGCTGCGGTATGCGGAGACACTAAAAGCACCATAGTAGAACACTGAAGAAGCTCCTAAGTTGATTTAATAGCCAGTAAGAAGCAGTACAATTCAAGTTTTAGTTATCGAATATTGACCTTGTAGCCGGCTTTGGTGCTTTGGACTTGAGCTAGGACCTTAAAATTTTGCATGAAGGGAGGTCTAGCAGCCCGCGTTGCACGGTAGAATGTGAAAAATATTCATATGTTGTAAAGTCCTGTAAAATCCGCCCGATTTTAAATTTGCTATCGAATCGACTTAATGCCAGACCGTCACATCGGCTGCTCTTCTCTATGAGACGGTTACACTTTTCGTCTGCAAACCTATGTCGTGTGCTCCGGTATGCGGAGACACTAAAAGCACCATAGTAAAACACTGAAGAAGCTTTTAAGTTGATGTAATAGCAAGTAAGAAGCAGTACAAATCAAGTTTTATTTATTGATTATTGACTTTTTAGCCGGCTTTGGTGCCTTGGACATGAGCTAAGACGTTACGATTTTGCATGAAGGGAGGTCTAGCAGCCGCGTTGCAAGGGAGAATGTGCAAAGTGTTCATATGTAGTAGAAACCAGAAAAATCCGCCCGTTTTCTTCATTTGCTATGGAATCGACTTAATGCCAGATCGTCACATTGGCCGCTATCATCTATGAAACGGTTACATTTTTCTTCTGCAAAGCTATGTCGGGTGCTGCGGAATGCGGAGATACGTAAAGCAACATAATAAAACACAGAAGAAGGTTTTAAGTTGATGTAATAGCCAGTAAGAAGAAGTACAATTCAAGTTATAGTTATCGATTATTGACTTTTTAGCCGGCTTTGGTGCCTTGGACTTGAGCTAGGACCTTAAGATTTTGCACGAAGGGAGGTCTAGCAGCCACGTTGCACGGTAGAATGAGTAAAATGTCCATATGTAGTAAAAACCTGTAACATCCGCACGTTTTCTTAATTTGCTATCGAATCCACTTAATGCCAGATCGTCACATCGGCCGCTCTTCTCTATGAAACGGTTACATATGTCGTCTGCAAAGCTATGTCGCGTGCTGCGGTATGCGGAGACACTAAAGGCACCATAGTAGAACACTGAAGAAGCTTCTAAGTTCATGAAACAGACAGTATGAAGTAGTACAATTCAAGTTTTAGTTATTGATTATTGACTTTGTAGCCTTCTTTGGTGCCTAGGACATGAGCTTGGACCTTGAGATTTTGCCTGAAGCGAGGCCTAGCAACCACGTTGCACGGGAGAATGTGAAAACTGTTCATATGTGGTAAACACCTGAAAAATCTGCCGGTTTTCGTCATTTGCTATTGAATCGACTTAATGCCAGATCGACACATTGGCCGCTCTTCTCTATGCAAAGCTATGTCGCGTGCTGTGGTATGCGGAGACACTAAAAGCACCATAGTAGAACACAGAGGAAGCTTCTAAGTTGATGTAATAGCCAGTAAGAAGCAGTATAATTCAAGTTTTAGTGAATTATTATTGACTTATTAGCCGTCTTTGGTGCCTTAGACATGGGCTAGACCTTACGATTTTGCATGAAGGGAGGTCTAGCAGCCACGTTGCATGGGAGAATGTTGAAAGTGCTCATATGTAGTAAAAACCTGAGAAATCCGCCCGTTTTTGTCTTTTGCTATCGAATCGACTTAATGACAGTCCGTCACATTGGCCGCTCTTCTCTATGAAACGGTCACAATTATCGTCTGGAAAGCTATGTTGCGTGCTGCGGTATCCCTAGACACTGAAAGCACCATAGTAGAACACAGAAGAAACTTCTAAGTTGATGTAATACACAGCAAGAAGCAGTACAATTCAAGTTTTAGTTATCGATTATTGACTTTTAATCCGTTTTTTGTGCCTTGGACATGAGCTAAGACCTTACGATTTTGCATGAAAGGGGGTCTACCAGCCACGTTGCACGGGATAGATCGAAAAGTGTTAATATGTAGTAAAAACCTGAGGATTCCGCCTGTTTTGGTCATTTGATATCGAAACGACTTAATGCCAGATCGTCTGTTTGGCCACTTTTCTCTATGAAACGGTTACATTTATCGTCTGTAAAGCTATGTTGCGTGGTGCGCTATGCCGAGACACTAAAAACACCATAGTAGAACACAGACGAAGCTTCTGAGTTGATGTAATAGCCAGTAAGAAGCAGTACAATTCAAGTTTTAGTTACCCATTACTGATTTTGAAGCCGGCTTTGCTGCCTTGGACATGAGCTAAGACCTTACGATTCTGCATGAAGGGAGGCCTACCAGCCACATTGCACGGAAGAATGTGAAAAGTGTTCATATGTAGTAAAAACCTGAGAAATCCGCCCGTTGTTGTCATTTGCTATCGAATCGACTAAATGCCAGATCGTCAGTTTTGCCGATCTTGTCTATGAAACGGTTACACTTATCGTCTGCAAAGCTATGTTGCGCGCTGCGGTATCCGGAGACACTGAAAGCACCATAGTAGAACACAGAAGAAGCTTCTATGTTGATGTATGGACAGTAAGAAACAGTAAAATTCAAATTTAAGTTATCGATTATTGACTTTTTAGACGGCTTTGGTGCCTTCGACTTGAGCTAAGACCTTATGATTTTGCATTAAAGGAGGTCTAGCAGCCACGTTGCACGGGAGAATGTGAAAAGTGTTCATATGTAGTAAAAACCTGCGAAATCCGCCAGTTTTTGTCATTTGCTATCGAATCGACTTAATGCCAGATCGTCACTTTGGAAGCTCTTATCTATGAAACGGTTACACTTTTCGTTCTCAAAGCTATGTTGCCTGCTGCGGTATCCGGAGAGACTGAAAGCACCATAGTACAATACAGACGAAGCTTCTAAGCTGATGTAATAGCCAGTAAGAAGCAGTACAATTCAAGTTTTAGTTAACGATTATTGACTTTTAAGCCGACTTTGGAACTTTGGACATGAGCTAAGAACTTACGATTTTGCATGAAGGGAGGTCTAGCAGCCACGTTGCACGGGAGAATGTGAAAAGTAAAAACCTGAGAAATCCGACCGTTTTCCACATTTGCTATCGAATCGACTTAATGCCAGAACGTCACTTTGGCCGATCTTCTCTATGAAACGGTTACACTTATCGTCTGCAAAGCTATGTTGCGTGCTGCGGTATCGAGTGACGCTGCAAGCACCATAGTAGAACACAGACGAAGTTTCCAAGTTGATGTAATAGCCAGTAAGAAGCAGCACAATTCCAGTTTTAGTTTTCGATTATTGACTTTTTAGCCGGCTTTGGTGCCTTGGATATGAGCTAAGACCTTACGATTTTGCATGAAGGGAGGTCTACCAGCCACGTTGCACGGGAGAGTGTGTAAAGTGTTCATACGTAGTAAAAACCTGAGAGAACCACCCGTTTTTGTCATTTGCTATGGAATCGACTTAATGCCAGATCGTCACTTTGGACGCTCTTCTCTATGAAACATTTACACTTATCGTCTGGAAAGCTATTTTGCGTGCTGCGGTATCCGGAGACACTGAAAGCACCATAGTAGAACACACAAGAAGCTTCTAAGTTGATGTAATAGATCGTATGAAGCAGTACAATTCAAGTTTTATTTCTCGATTATTGACTTCTAAGACGGCTTTGCATCCTTGGACATGAACCAAGACCTTACGATTTTGCATTAAGGTAGGTCAACCAGCCACGTTGCAGGGGAGAGTGTGAAATGTGTTCATATGTGGTTAAAACCTGAGAAAACCGCCCGTTTTTGTCATTTGCAATGGAATCGACTGAATGTCAGATCGTCACTTTGGCCTCTCTTCTCTATGAAACGGTTACACTTATCGACTGGAAAGCTATGTTGCGTGCTGCAGTATGCGGAACCACTAAAATCACAATAGTAGAACACAGAAGAAGCTTCTAAGTTGATGTAATAGCCAGTAAGAAGCAGTACAATTCAAGTTTTAGCTATAGATTCTTGACTATTAAGCAGGGTTTGATGCCTTGGAAATGATCTAAGACCTAATGATTTGGATGAATTGAGGTCCACCACCCACGTTGCACGGGAGTATGTGAAAAGTGTTCATATGTATTAAAAACCTCAGATATCCGCCCGTTTTTGTCATTTACTATCGAATCGACTTAATGCCAGATCGTCACATTGGCTGCTCTTCTCTATGAAACGGTTAGACTTATCGTCGGCAAAGCTATGTTGCGTGCTGCGGTATCCGGAGACACTGAAAGCACCATAGTAGAACACAGAAGAAGCTTCTATGTTGATGTAATAACCAGTAAGAAGCAGTAGAATTCAAGTTTTACTTATCGTTTATTGACTTCTTAGGCGGCTTTGGTGCCTTGGACATGAGCTAAGACGTTACGATTTTGCATGAAGGGAGGTCTACCATCCACGTTGCACGGGAGAGTGTGAAAAGTGTTCATATGTAGTAAAAACCTGAAAAAACCGAACGTTTTTGTCATTTGCTATGTAATCGACTTAATGCCAAATCGTCACTTTGGCAGCTCTTCTCTATGAAACGGTTACACTTATTGTCTGCAAAGCTATGTTGCGTGCTGCGGTATCGGGAGACACTGAAAGCACCATAGTAGAACACAGATGAAACTTCTAAGTTGGTGGAATAGCCAGTAAGAAGAAGTACAATTCAAGTTTTACTTATCGATTACTGACTTTTTAGACGGCTTTGGTGTCTTGGACATGATCTAAGATCTTACGATTTTGCATGAAGGGACGACTACCAGCCACGTTGCATGGGAGAATGTGAAAAGTGTTACAATGCAGTAAAAACCTGAGAAATCTGCCCGTTTAGCTCATTTGCCATCAAATCGACTTAATGCCAGATCGTCACTTTGGCCGCTCTTCTGTATGAAACGGTTACACTTATCGACTGGAAAGCTATGTTGCGTGCTGCAGTATGCGGAACCACTAAAATCACAATAGTAGAACACAGAAGAAGCTTCTAAGTTGATGTAATAGCCAGTAAGAAGCAGTATAATTCAAGTTTTAGTTATCGATTATCGAGTTTCAAGCCAGCTTTTGTGTCTTGGACATGAGCTAAGACGTTACGATTTTGCAGGAAGGGCGGTCTAACAGCCACATTGCATGGGAGAGTGTGAAACGTGTTCATATGTAGTAAAAACCTGAGAAATCCGCCCGATTTTGTAATTTGCTATCGAATCCACTTAATGCCAAATCGTCACTTTGGCGGCTCTACTCTATGGAACGGTTACAGTTATCGACTGCAAAGCTATTTTGCGTGCTGCGGTATCCGGAGACACTGAAAGCACCATAGTGGAACATTGATGAAGCTTCTATATTGATGTAATAGACAGTAAGAAGCAGTACAATTCAAGTATTAGTTATCGATTATTGACTTTTAAGCCGGCTTTGGTGCCTTGGACATGAGCTAAGACCCTACGATTTTTCATGAAGGGAAGTATAGCAGCCACGTTGCAAGGGAGAGTGTGTAAAGTGTTCATACGTAGTAAAAACATGAGAGAAACGCCGGTTTTTGTCATTTGCTATGGAATCGACTTCATGCCAGATCGTCACTTTGGCTTCTCTTCTCTATGAAACGTTTACACTTATCGTCTGGAAAGCTATATTGCGTGCTGCGGTATCCGGAGACACTGAAAGTACCATAGTAGAACACAAGCTTCTAAGTTGATGTAGTGGATAGTAAGAAGCAGTATAATTAAAGTTTTAGTTCTCGATTAGTGACGGCTTGGTGCCTTGGACATGAGCTAAGACCTTACGATTTTGCATGAAGGGAGATCTAGCACCCACGTTGCACGTGAGTGTGAAAAGTGTTCATATGTAGTAAAAACGTAAGAAATCCGCCCGTTTTTGTCATTTGCTACCGAATCGACTTAATGCCACATCGTCACTTTGTTGCTCTTCTCTATGAAACGGTTACACTTATCGTCGGCAAAGCTATTTTGCGTGCTGCGGTAACCGGAGACACTGAGAACACTATAGTAGAACACAGAAGAAGCTTCTAAGTTGATGTAATAGCCAGTAAGAAGCAGTACAATTCAAATTTTGGTTAAAGATTATTGACTTTTTGGCCGGCTTTGGTGCCTTGGACATGAGCTAAGACCTTACGATTTTGCATGAAGGCAGGTCTACCAGTCACGTTGCACGGGAGAGTGTGAAAAGTGTTCATTTGTAGTAAAAACCTGAGAATTCCGCGCTTTTTTTGCCATTGGCTATCGAATCGACTTAGTGCCAGATCGTCACAATGGCAGCTTTTCTCCCTGCAACGGATACATTTATCGTCTGCAAAGCTATGTCGTGTGCTGCGGCAATGCGGATACACTAAAAGCACAATATTAAAACACAGAAGAAGCTTCTAAGTTGATGTAATCGGCCAGTAAGAAGCAGTACAAATCATGTTTTAGCTATCAATGATTGATTTATTAGCTGGCTTTGGTGCGTTGGATACGACCGAGGCCTTTAAGATTTGGCATCGAACGAAGTCTGTCAGCCACGTTGCACAGTAGAATGTGAAAACTGTTCATATGTAGTAAAAACCTGAGAAATCCGCTCGTTTTCGTCATTTTCTATCGAATCGACCTAATGCCAGATCGTCACATTGGGAGCTCTTCTCTCTGAAACGGTTACTTTTATCGTTTGCAGAGCTATGTCACATACTGCTGTTTGCGAAGACACTAAGAGCACCACAGTAAAAGACAGAAGATGCTTCTAAGTAGATGTAATCGGACAGCAAGTGCCACTACAACTAAAGTTTTAGTTATCGATTATTTACTCATTACACGGCTTTGGTACTTTGGACATGAGCTAGGACCTTAAGATTTTGCATGAAACGAGGTCTGTCGACCACGTTGCACGGGAGAATGTGAAAGGTGTTCATATGTAGTAAAAACTCGAGAAATCCGCCCGTTTTAGTCATTTGCTATCGAGTCGAATTAATGCCAGATCGTCACAATGGCCGCTTTTCTCCCTACAACGGATACATTTATCGTCTGCAAAGCTATGTCGTGTGCTTCGGTAATGCGGATACACTAAAAGCACCATATTAAAACACAGAAGAAGCTTCTAAGTTGATGTAATCGGACAGTAAGGAGCAGTACAAATCAAGCTTTAGCTATCAATTATTGATTTATTAGCTGGCTTTGGTGCGTTGGATATGACCGAGGCCCCTAAGATTTGGCATCGAACGAGGTCTGGCAGCCACATTACACGAGAGAATCTGAAAGGTGTTCATATGTAGTAAAATTCTAAGAAAACCTTTCGTTTTCGTCATTTGCTTTTGAATCGACGTAATGCCAGATCGTCACATTCGCCGCTTTTTTCTCTGAAACTGTTACATTTATCGTCTGCAAGCTTATGTCGTGTGTTGCGGTATGCGGAGACACTAAAAGCAACAAAGTATAAAACAGATGAAGCTTCTAATTTGATGTAATCGGCCAGAAAGAACCAGTACAATTCAAGTTTTGGTTATCGATTATTGACATATTAGCCGGCTTTGGTGCCTTGGACATGATCGTGGACCTTAAGCTTTTGCATCAATCGAGGTCTGGCCGCCACGTTGCACGGAGAAATGTGAAATGTGTTAATATGTAGTAAAAACCTGAGAAAACCTTTCGCATTTATTTAAGTTCCGTCAGTACAAAAAGAAACTGGCTACAATAATCATAATCTTGCTCTACAAATCAAGTAGCTACTATTATTAACAGTATTTATCAACAGCAAATATAACAAAAGACAAAACAGAAAGATAATCAAACGTCTAATGACACAGTAACGAAACTGAAAACAGTTCGCGAAAATTTCGTTTGAAATTATTTCACCAGATGACAATAAGAACACCGGACGAAGACTCTTAAAGTTCCAAAATAAGCCACTATACACAAACAAATAATTAGTACTTAGCTTTGGATGCGCCGCTACAGCTGCACCTGGTCAGCGCGGAATGTAAACACAGGTAAGAAGTTAAGGTGCTCGATACGAAACACTCACAAAGATCGGGTCACAACTCAAGAAAGGCGGAGGTGACTGAAGAAACCATTAATAAGTAACTTATATAGTAAATATTATCACAAAAACCGTTAAAATATGTATCTGAAACCTAAAAATGTATGAAAACTTAGAGAGCGATTTCACACGCACTCACGCGCTTAATCGTAATGCCAGATCGTCGCAGTGGCAGCTTTGCTCACGGAAATGTTTACATATACATCTGGATACTTACGTCATGTGCTGAGGTATGCGGTGGGACCACAACCAACAAAATATGAGCTTCTAAGTCGATGCAATAGGTAGGTAAGAAGTAGTTCTACTCAAGTTTTAGGTATCGAAAATTAAACTGTAGGCCGGTTTTGGTGCCTTGCATTTGACCGAGGACCTTATGATTTCGCATGAACCGAGGTCTGGCACCCACATTACACGAGAAAATGCGAAAAGTGATAATATGTAGTAAAAAACTGAGAAAACCTCACGATTTCGTCTTTTTCTTTCGTAATGACGTAATGACATCTCGTCACATTGATCTCTTTTTTTCCGGAAAGGTTTACATTTATCATCTGAAAACTTCTCTCGCCTGCTGATGTATGTGATGACTCCACAAGAAACAAAATAGAAACTTCTAAGTTGATGTAATAGGCAAGTAAGACATATTATAGTCTAGTTTTAGTAATAGAAAATTCAGTTATTTGTCGGTTTTGGTGTTTCGCAGTTGATAGAGTACCTTGGAACATATCTGTCTATCTACCACCCCCCCTCGTAAGATGACAGCCTACGTACACCACCCCCCATCGTAAGATGTCTGTCTACCTACTTCCCCCTGAGATGTCTCTTTACTTATCCCCTCAACCGGAAAACGTGTTTTCAAACCCGCCATCAGAAGATGACTTTCTTCGTACACACCCTTGGAAGATACCTGTCTACCTACCTCCCCCCCCCCCCCCAGAAGATGTCTGCCCATCTACCTAGGTACCGCCATTTAGAAGGTGTCTGCCTACCTACCCCCACTTCGAAAGATGTTTAACTGCCTACCCCACCTCTGAAGATCTCTGTCAAACCCTCCCCCATCCCTGGAGGATGTCTGTGTACATACCCCCCTTTTGGAAGTCATTTAACACGCGATCTAGTGTTTTGGAAGATGTATGACTTCCTATCACTACCCTCGTAAGGTGTATGTCTACCTAGGACCCCTCTGGAAGATGTCTGTCTAACTAACGAACCTCGGTATATGCCAGTCTCACCCCCTCAGAATATGTCTGTCTACGTACCCCACATGGAAGATGTCTGTCTACCTGCCCCCCCCCATAAGATGTTTGGCTATCTACCCCTCCTTGGAACATGTCTGTCTAACAACCACCCCCCCCCCCAGTTGTCTGTCTACCTACCCCCTTGAAGATGTCTGTCAACCTACCCCCCGCAAAATGTCTGTGTACCCATCTTACCCTGAGAAAATGATAGTCTACCTACCCCTGTATGTAAGATGTCTCACTACCTACCCCCCTCCCCCCCCCCCCCCCCCATTCGGGAAATGTCTGTCTATCTACCCAATCCACTCTTGAAAGATGCTTATCTAACCACCTTCGAAGATGCCTTTCTACCCCAGCTCAGAAATTGTCTATCTACTCCCTCGTCAGAAGATGTCGGCCAACATACCCGTCCCCTCAGAAAATGTATATCTATCACCCTTGGAAGATGTATGTCTGTCTACCCCCTCAAAGAATATATGTCTATCTGCCCAACTCGGAAAATGTCTGTCAACATGCCCCCTTCGGAAAATGTCTAACATCACCAAGCTCAGTAGATGTGTGTCTATCTGTCCCGCCCCCTCGGAAAATGTCTATTTCCAGCCCCCCTCGGAAGAAGTATGTTTACCAACCCTCCATCAGGAGAAGTCTGTCAAACTACGCCCCAGGAAGGTCTCTCTCTACCTACCCCCCTCCCCCCCATCGAATATATCTGTCCACTGAACCCATCCTTGGAAGATGATTGGCTACCTCCCCCATGGAAGATGTCAGGCAACCTGCCCCCTCACTTAGGAAGATGCCTACTTCCCCCTTGGAAGTTGTCTATTTTCCACCACTCGGAAGATGTCTAACTACCCCATCCCAATATATATGTCTATCAAATCCACACAAATGATGTCTGTTTACCTACTCCCATAAGATGTCTATCATCCCCTTCAGAAGGTATCTTCCTATATACCCCCTCCCCTTGGAAGATGCCTGTCTACATACCCAAACTAAGATGATGTCTATCAACCTTCCACCGCACATATGATGTCTGTCTACCTACCACCCTTGGAATATCTATGTCTTTCTACCCCCCGGAAGATGTCTGTCAGCCTGCCCAACTTGGAAAATATCTGTCCATGTGCCCTCCTTCGGAAGATTTCTATTATCCCCAGCCTCAGAAGAATTGTGTCTATCTGTCCTGCACCAACAGTAGATGTCTGTGTACCTACCCCTCTTCAGAAGAAGTCTGTTTACCAACCCCCCATCAGGAGATGTCTCTCAAACTACCACCAAGGAAGTCTCTGTCTACCTACCCCCCTTTGGAAGATATCTGTCTACCTATAACACAACTCAGAAAATGTCTGTCTACCTACCCCTCAGAAGATGTCTGTTTATCCACACCTCCACAGATAATGTCTATCTACCTACCCCCCCCCCCTATCCTCTGAGGATGTCTGTCTACCTACCCCCCCCCCCCCTCTTGGAAGATGTTGGTCTACTTACCCCTCTAGAAGATGTCTGTCTAAGTACGCCCCTCGGAAGTTGGCTGTCTACCAACCCACCAATGGGAGATGTCTGTCTACCTACCCCCCTCGGAAGGTGCCTTACTGCCTACTCCCTCAGAAGATTGTCTACCTACATACACTCAGAAAATGTATGTATACCCACGCCCCCCCCCCCCCCGGAAGAAGTCTGTCTAAATTATCCCCACCCCTTGGTAATTTCTGTCTACATATCACTCCCTTGCAAGATGTCTGTCTACCTACTCCCTCTCGAAAGATATCTGTTTACCTACATCTTCTGTGGGGAGGTAGGAAGACACACATCTTCTGCGAGGGGTAAGTAGACGGACATATTCCGAAGCAGGGTATGTGGTCAGACATCTTCTGAGGGGGTGGTAGGTAGACAGACATCTTCCAAGGGGGGAGGGAGTAGACATCTTCTGTGGTGATAATGGTAGACAAACAATTCCGAGGAGGGGTAGATAGACAGACATCTTCTGAGTGGTTGTTTCTTAGACAGACGTCTTCCAGGAGGGAGCTTGGTAGACAGACATTTTCCAAGGGGGAGACATTTTTCGATTCGGGCCGGATAGGTAAACAGATATCCTTCGAGAGAGAGGGTTGACATTTTTCTGGGGGGGGGGGGAGGTAGATATTTTCGAGAGGTAGATTGACATCTTCTGGGAGGGGGGGAGATAGTATTCTTCCATGGGGGGAGGTGAGTAGTCAGGCATCTTCAAAGGGGGAGGGGGGTAGACAGACATCTTCCAAGAATGGTCGGTAAGTAGACAGACATGTTCTGTGGGGAGTGATGGTATGTACACTTACATCTTCCAATGGGTTCTGGTAGATAAACAGGCATCTTCCGTGAAGGGGTGATAGAGCTCCTCGAAGATGGGGTGTAGATATCTTCGGCAAGGAGGGTAGGTATACATCTTCCGAGAGAGGGTTAGATAGATTTCTTCCATAGGGGGGATAGATAGCCTTTTCCCGAGTTTGTGAGGAAGACAGACATACAGACATGTTCCTAGAATTTGGAGGTAGACAGACATCTTCAGAATAGGCGGTAGACACATTCCAAATGAAGGAAGGCTGTAGAAATCTTTTGAGTGTAGGATAAACGTCCTCTGAGGGGAGGGGCTAGATGGAAATCTTACAGGGGTGGGGTAGGTAGACAGACATATTCCAAGAGGAGGGGGTTGGTAGACAGGCATCTTTCATGAGGTGGGTTATATACATCCTCCTGGGGGATATACATCTTCTGAGGTGGGGATAGGTATCTTCCAGAGGGTGTAGATGTCATCTGAGGGTGGGGTAGATAGACATCTTCCAAGCTGTTGGTTGATTTTCACCATCCGAGTGGAGGGATACATAGATATTTTCCGCCTGGGCTGGGTAGATAGACATCTTCAGAAGGGGGTAGACATCTTCCATGGGGGGTAGGGAGACAGCTTCTAAGGGGGGTAGATAGACATTTTCCAAGATTAGTGGTAGATACACATCTTCTGAGGGGTGTAGATAGACCTCTTCCGAGGAGGGAGATTGGCATCTTTGGAGGGAATGGATAGATAATCTTATGAGGTGGGTGTGGGTAGGCATCAACCTAAGGGGCGAGATTGGCATCTTCCGATGTGGAAGGGGTTAGGTAGGCATTTTTAGAGGGAGGGATATCTTCCTAGGGGTTTAGATAGGCATCTTCCAAGGGGATGTAGGAAGACATCTCAGAGGGGGGGTAGACAAAATCCTCCGAGAGGTGGTAGGTAGACAGATATCTTTGGATGGGAGAGTAGGTAAGCAGACATCTTTTGAGTGGGGTTGGTAAACTGACATATTCCAAAGGGGCAAGGTAGACAGACAGTTTCTGAGGGTGGGGCATAAGTAGACTGACACTTTCCGAGATGTGGTAAGTGGAATTACATCTTCTGAGGTGATGGGGTAGGTAGACAGACATTTTCCGAAAGGGTGTAGGTATAAAAAAAATGGTTCAAATGGCTCTGAGCACTATGGGACTCAACTGCTGTGGTCATCAGTCCCCTAGAACTTAGAACTACTTAAACCTAACTAAACTAAGGACATCACACACATCTATGCCCGAGGCAGGATTCGAACCTGCGACCATAGCAGTCGCACGGTTTCGGACTGTGCGCCTAGAACCGCGAGACCACCACGGCCGTCTGTAGGTATACAGACATATGCCTAGGTGGGAAGGTAGACAGAGATGTCCCGATTGGGGGTAGGTAGACAGCCATCTTCCAGGTAGGTAGGTACACAGACATCATCCGAAGGGGTTAGAAGGACAGACACTTTCCATGTGGGCATTGGTAGACATACATCATCTGAGGGGGAAGAGACATCTTTCGAGGGGAGGGTACATAGACAGATATCTTCAGAGAGGAGGTAGTCATCCTCCGAGAGGGAGGTAGTTGTCCATCATCCACTGGTCTTAGGTAGGCAGACATCTTCTGAGGGAGGGTATGTAGACAGACATCTTCTGAAGGCGATAACGTCGACAGTCATCTTATGATGGGGGTGGGTAGGTAGACAGACATCTTCTGAGTGGTGGTAGGTATGGAGACATCTTCTGAGGCTGGGTTTGGTAGACAGACATCTTCCATGGGGGGATGGGGGTGTTGGAAGACAGATATCTTCCAAGGGGTGGGAAACAGCTTCTAAAGGATGTAGTTTGGTAGACAGACATCCTCCGAGAGGGGTGTAGACATTCTCAGATGGGGAGTGTATAACTTCTGAGAGGAGTGGTAGACTGACATCTTCCGAGAGGGGAGAGATACTTTTCTTCCATGGTGGCAATAGATAGATATCTTTCGAGAGGAGGTACATAGATAGACATCTTCAAATGTGTGGTGAATGTAGAGAGACAACTTTTGAGAAGGGGGGTAGGTATACAGACACCCTCAGAGGGGGTGGGTAGGGAGACAGACATCTTCCGAGATAGGGATAAGATAGACACAAATCATTCGACGTTGGGTAGGTAAATATACAGATTCTGAGGGGTTTAGGTACACATTCATATTATGAGGGGTTGTGGGTGTAAGTAGACAGAAACCATCTGAGGAGGGGTATTTAGGCAGATAACGTCTGAGAGAGGGTTAGGTAGACTGACATCTTCTGAGGGGTTGTAGGAGGACAGACATCTTCCAAGTGGAGGGTTGGTAGACAGACATCTTCAGAGGTGGGGTGGGGTAGGTAGACAGACATCTTCCAATAGGGGGTTGGTTGGCAGACATCTTCTGTGAGGGGATGGTAGTAGACAGCCTTCTTCTGATGGGTGGGTGGGTAGACAGACATCTTCCATGATGGGGCATAGGTAGAGAGACATTGTCCGAGGTAGGGTGACTATAGACATTTTTCGAGAGGGGGGGTAGGTAGACAGACTTCTTCTGGGGGGTTGTAGGTAACTGACCTCTTCAGAGGGTTGGTGTAGAATGACATTTGCCAAGAGGGGATAGGTAGAGAGACATATTCCGATGGTGGTAAGTAGACAACATCTTCTGATGGGTGTAGGTAGACAGACATCTTCCAAGCGGGAGCTACAGGTAGACAGACATCTTCAGAGGGCGATTGTAGGTTGATGGACATCTTTTGTGCTGGTAATAATAGATAAACATATTCCAAGGGGTGGTAGTTTAACAGACATCTTTCCAGGGGGGCTGAGTAGATAGACAGACATCATCCAACATGGGTAGACAGACATTTTCCAGGGGGAGTAGACATCCTCCAAGGGGGTAGACATCTTCGAATGGTGATGAGGGCTGGAAGACACCTTCTGAAGTTTGGGGGTCTCTAGACATCTTCCATGATAGGGGTAAACAACTTCTGAGCGGGGGGCTGGATGGGGGTTGGGATAGGTAGACAGACATATTCCGAGAGGGCAGGTAGGTAGATAGACATCTGCGTAGCGAGTGGGGGGGGGGGGGTGGAGGGTTGAGAGACATCTTCCAGAGTGATAGACATCTTACGAGGTGGGGAGAAAGTTTTTCTGGGGGATGTAGATAGACATCTTCAGAGGGTGAGGTAGGTGGACAAACATCTTCCTTAGGGGGTTGAGGTAGGCAGACATCTGCCGAGGGGGTTAAGTAGATAGACGTATTTCACGGGGCAGGTAGACAGACATCGCCTGTGGGGGGGTTATGTAGACTGATATTTTCTAAGGAGGCAAGTAGGTAGAATGACATATTAGGTGGTGGGGCGATGAGAGACAGACAGTTTTCAATGAGGAGAGGTAGAATGACATCTTCCGATGTGGGAGGTGTAGGTAGATATCTTCCGAGGGGTGGGGTAGGTAGACATACATATTCCGAGGGGAGTGGTAGGTAGTCATACATATTCTGAGGGGGGGGGGGGTTAGGTAGACAGACATCTTCCAAGGGTGTGGGTAGGTACACAGACATCATCTGAGGGGGTGGGGAGGTAGGTGCAGGTTGACATAGATCTTCCGAGGAGGGGTAGGTAGACAGATATCTTCCGAGGGGGGGGGGGGGGGGGTAGCTAGGCAGATATCTTCTGAAGGGGATAGATAGGCATATTTCGAGTGTGGGGTAGATAGGCACCATCCCAGGGGGGGGGGGGGCAGATGGTCATGGGTGTGACGTCAAGTGAGCTGCACTGCTGTTGAAATAGGTTGTTAATGTTTTATAACTTTTAGGCTTCATTTACGTATTTTATAGTTTGTTTGTGTTATTATTTTAGCCGTAAAAGCAACTTATTAGTGGATATTCATTTACCTCCGTCTTTCTTCCTGTTGCATTGACTCGAGTGGTCTATTATTTGTGAGTGTGCTTTCGTGGTTCGTCTAAGCCTCGCGCCTCATCAGTGTGTTTACATTTTGCGGCGTGCACTGCATCTGTAGCGGTTATAAGCTAAGTACTGACGAACTTGTTTGTGCTCTGTAATACAGTTATTAAATTGAATGGATTACAGTGGTGTTGCTTGCCGTTTGTGGTGAAATAATGACTTAATAAACTTTTGTAATCGTTCGCTCGCTGTGTTTTATAGAGTTTTCAGTAAATTTCGTGCTTTAGTTTTGAACTGGCGTTTAGTTTTAATTTTTTGGTTTTAGCCAATAATTTTGTGAAGTTTTGCTGGTATTGGTATCGGCTGTGTTGTAGTAGTATTAATACAAGTAGCTGCTTTCTTAGTAGTTAGAGAATTTCGAGACCATAGTTGTTAGTTCTTAAACAGTGCTGCTTTTGTAACTGAACTTTGGTAACGTAGACGTATAGTTTTTTTTAGTAACTGTAAAATTTTATCATGAGTGAGAAGTGTGGGTTCTGTCGTAGGTTTGTGAGTAGTGGATTACACTGTGGGATTTGTTCAAAGTGTTTTCATTGCGGGAAATGCATTGGGGAAGCCAGTGGTAATTTTAGGGTGATCCTGTCCTGGGAATGTAGAATCTGTAGTAGAAACAAGTTAATAGAGGAGCAGGAGTGTAAGATCTGTGCCCTTCAGGTGCAGTTACAATGCGCAAAGAAGGAACTAGATAAGTTGAGGAGGGTGAAGGGTGCTAGGGAATGGGAACTGGCAGTTGGCAGGATGATAGCTAGGAAAAGGAGGTAGTCAGACAGTTTTACTTTGCATACATGCAATAGATACGACAAACTGTCAGAGTAGAGCGGAGAGGAGCCTCGTGAAGCTGTATATGTAGGTAACTTGCAGCAGTCCTCAGCAATTAGGAGGCCTAGGTTCTGCTGCTAGGTAGTTCCCACGGTAGAGGTGTGGGCCAGCATTTGCAGGAAGTTTTGTGGAGTCAGTACCAGGTCACAAGCATTGTGAAGCCTAGTGCAGGGTTGGCTCAGGTGGCTGAAAGCGTAGGGGAGTTATGTAAGAATTTTACAAAGGAGGATAAGGTATTGATAGTGGATGGAGCTGGGAGCAGTCGCAATAGGGACAGGGGGTATGATGTCAGTGGTGACTTGGTTAAGATAGCTACTCAAACTGGTGGCACTAATGTGCTTTTCGTGAAACTGTTTCAGCATCATGATCGGCCACACCTTAATGCGGCTGTTAGGCGCGTTAATGTGGGGCTGGAGGGTGCACTGATGACAGAGGGCATGGATCACATCTCAGTGGTACCAGTTGGGTCTATCAGTAAATTGGGTTTCACTAGGATGGCCTGCACCTCAATAGGTATGCGAAGGGGAGGCTACCTAAGCTTATAGGTGACAGTGTAGTGGGTGGTGGTGGCGGTAGTGGTGTCACTCATGGAAAAGTTCCTGTAGTAGTTGCTGTTAGAGCTGCACCTTTTTAATACTGAAGTCAGCTGATAGGTATACCTGCTTAAAGGAAGTGCCTTTAAGGGCTCTCCTCCAGAGGATGTAATGTTTCCAAGTAAAGAAGGAATTAGCATATTTCATCAAAATATAAGATTTATTAGAGATAAAGATAGTGAACTGCTAATAGATGTTAATGCTGAAATTATTGGTACATCAGAGCACCACTTCAATAAATTGATAATTTATAGGCTTGCTTTACCAGGCTACAGATTAGCTGGCTGTTTCTCAAGGAGTTCCTTGCGGGGTGGGGAAGTGTCTCTGTACACAAAAAAACAGTATGTTATTTGAGTCCATAGACTTGTTGCGACACTGCACTGAACAGATATTTGAAAGTTGTGCAGCATTTGTTGAATTTAGTGAAATTAAACTTCTAATTGCTGTTGTTTATAGGGCCTCTAACTCCAACTTCAGAGCATTTTTGCTTAAGCTAGAGAGGGTTCTTGATTCACTTGTGTAGGAAGTACCAGAAAGTAGTTATATGTGGGGACTTCAATATTAATTTTGTATATGATTGTGCAAGAAAAAGGGGGGTTGGGTTGTTTGGGGAAGGAGACCAGACATCGAGGTCATTGGTCTCGTCGGGTTAGGGAAGGATGGGGAAGGAAGTCGGCCATGCCCTTTGAGAGGAACTAACCCGGCATTTGCCTGAAGTGATTTAGGGAAATCACAGAAAACCTAAATCAGGATGGCTGAATGCGGGACTGAACCGTCGTCCTCCCGGATGTGAGTCCAGTGTCTTAACCACTGCGCCACCTCGCTCGGTCCCAAGAAAAATGATGTTAGAAGATCTCCTAAATTCATATGATCTGATGCAAACTGTGTTTTTTTCCAACTAGGGTGCAGGGGAACAGTAGCACAGTCATAGACCATATTTTTATTCGTTCTTCATTACTAGATGGGCATTCTGTTAGTAAAAGAGTGAATGGCCTTTCAGACCATAATGCACAAATTTTAACACTAAAAGGTTTTTTTACTCCAACCAATGTCATATTTAGTTACATAGAACATAGGAAAGTCAATCCAACAGCAATAGAGAGTTTTTTAAAACTTGTCAAGGAACAAGAGTGGCAAGATGTTTATAGTGCCAATAATACAGAGGATAAATGCAATGCTTTCCATAACACATTTCTCATGCTCTTTGAGAGTTGTTTTCCATTAGAACATTCTAAATGGGGTACTAGCAGTCATGGACAGCCCGGTTGGCTGACTAGTGGGATAAGGATATCATGTAGAACATAGTGGGAATTACATCAAAATGTTAGAAGTAGTCACAATCGAGCTACCATAGCCCCTTACAAACAGGATTATAAGGTGCCTAAAAATGTTATTAGCAAGGCAAAAAGTATGTGATATGCAAATAGAATAGCTTATTCACAGGATAAAATTAAAGACATTTGGTTAGTTGTGAAGGGAGTGACTGGTCATCAGCACAAGGTCGATGATATAAAGTTAGTTCTAAGTAATAATATTTTCGTTAGTGATAAATCAGATATATGTACGGTATTTAACAATCACTTTCTGAGCATTGCTGGCGAGCTAAATAAAAATTTAGTTTCAACAGGAAATCATACAAATTTCTTAGCAAATACCTTTCTGAGATTGATGTCTGATATACTCCTCTGTGATACAGACAAGGGGGAGATTGAGTCAATAATTAAATCACTGAATACTAAGGACTCTCATGGTTATGATGGAGTGTCTTGCATAATATTAAAGTACTGTGCTGCACATGTTAGTCCTGTATTCAGCCAAATTTGTAATTTTTCTTTAGGAACGGTCAGTTTCCTGAGCGATTAAAGTAATCAGCTGTAAAGCCGCTTTATGAAAAGAAAGGGATAATGTAGAAAATTTTAGACCTATTTCTATGCCATCAGTGTTTGCAAAAGTTACCGAAAAGGCTGTGCATGTAAGGTTAGTTGATCATTTTATATCACACGATTTGTATCAAATGCACAGTTCGGTTTTAGAAGTCGTTTGGCAACTGAAAATGGTATATTCTCTTTTCTCTGTGAAGTACTGGATGGGCTAAACAAAAAGGTAGTCAGAACCTTACGAGGGGAGGTAGGCAGACAGACATCTTCAAAGTATAGGGTAGGTAGACAGACATCTTCCCAGGGGGGGGGGGGAGGGGTAGGTAGACAGACCTGTTCCGAGGGGTGGGTAGGGAGACATACATCTTCATAGAGAGTGAGTATGTAGACAGATATCTTCCAAGTGGGGTAGGTAGACAGACATCTTCCAAGGGTGCGGGTAGGTAGACAGACATCTTCAGATGGGAGGTAGGTGGACAGATATCCTCTGAAGGGGTAGGTAGACAGACATTTTCCGAGGGTAGGTAGACATCTTCCGAGTGGTGGTAGACATCTTCCGAGGGGGTTAGATACTTTCTGAGAGGGTGGTAGATAGACATATTCCAAGAGGGGGGAGACATCTTCCGACAGTTGGTTAGATAGCCTTCTTCCTAGGGGTGGTAGGTAGAGTGAAATCCTCCAAGACGGGAGGGGAGAGGGCGTAGATAGACACACATCTTCCAAAGCAGTGTGTATGGTCGAAAGACATCTTCCGAGTGAGGGATAAGGTCGACAGACATCTTCTGTGGGGAGGGTTGGCAGACAGACATCTTCCGAGGGGGAGTAGGAAGACATGTTCCAAGAGGGGGTAGACAGACATCTTCCAAGGAGGGGGGGATAGACACATCCTGGCATGGGGTAGGTAGACAGACATCTTCCAAGGGGGTAGGAAGACAAACATCTTCCGATTGCGTGGGTGGGTAATCAGACATCTCTGGAAAGGGGGAGGTCGACAGACATCTTCTGATGGGAGGAAGGTAGAGTGACATATTCCATGGAGGGGAGTAGGTAGACAAATGTCTTCCAATGGGTGAGGTAGGTAGAGAGAGATCTTCCAAGGGGTGGTAGGTAGGCAGACCTAATACGAGAGTAGCGGTAGCGGAAGAGCGATAGGTAGACAGAAATCTACCGGACGGGAGGGGAGGGGGGAGCGTAAGTAGACAGATAAGTTCCCAGGTCCTCAATCTACTGCAAGACACCAAAACTGGCCAATAATTGACATTCCGTAACCGAAACTAGTCTTGTACTACTTCTTACTAGTCAATTGCAACAACTTAGAAGCTTCTATTTTGTTCCTTGTGTTACTACTGGATACCTCAGTACGTGACATAGGTTTCCAGACCATAAATGTAAACGTTTCCAAGAGAAAAGATACCTATGTGACTATCTAGCAATACGTGATAAGGCAAGTGACGCAAACGGGTGCTCTTCTACAGTTTTTAAATACATATTAAAAGTTTTCGCATTTTTGCGTGTAACGTGGCTGCCTGACCTCGGCTCATGCTAAAGCATAGGGTCCTCGTTCACATGCAAGGCAATAAAAGCCGGCCAATAATTCATCAATCAGTAACAAAAATCTCACTTATACTACTTCTTACTGGCCGATTGCATCAACTAAGAAGCTCCTATTTTGTTGCTTGTAGTGTCACCCCACACCGCAGCAAGCGAAATAAGTTTTCAGACGATAAATGTAAACGTTTCAGAGAGAATAGGGGACAATGTGACGATATGGCATTACGTCGATTCGAAAGCAAAAGGTGAAACAGGGTGGATTTCTCAAGTCTTACCATATATAAACACTTTTCACATTATCCCGTGCAACGTGGCGTCCAGACGTCGTTTCATGCAAAATCGCAAGGTCCAAGCTCATGTCCAAGGCACTAAAGCAGCGAAATAAGTCAATAACCGATAAATAAAAATGAATTGTACTGCTTGTTACTGGCCGATTACATCTTCTTTGAAGCTTCTTCTGTGTTCTACTATAGTGCTTTTAGTGTCTCCGCATACCGCAGCACGCGACATAACTTTGCAGACGATAAATGTAAACGTTTCAGTGAGTAAAAAGCGACCGATGTGACGATCTGGCATTAAGTAAATTCGATAGCATATGACGAAAAGGGGCGGATTTCTCAAGTTTCTATTACATATGAACACTTTTCACATTCTCCCGTGCAACGTGGCGTCCAGATGTCGTTTCATGCAAAATCGCAAGGTCCTAGCTCATGATCAAGGCGCCAAAGCCGGCTAATAAGTCAATAATCGACGACTAAAACTTAAACTGTACTGCTTTTTACTCGCCGATTACATCGACTTAGAAGTTTCTGTGCTCTACTGTGGTGTTTTAGTGTCTCCACATACCGCAGCACGCCACACAAATTTGCAGACGATAAATGTAACCGTTTGAAAGAGGAAAGCGGCCAAAGAGACGATCTGGCATTAAGTCGATACGATAGCAAATGACGAAAACGGTGCGATTTCTCTGGTTTTTACTGCATATGGACACTTTTCATATTCCCTCGTGTAACGTGGCTGCCAGTCGCTGTTTCATGCAAAATCTTAAGGTCGTCGGTCATGTCCAAGTCACTAAATCCGGCTAATAAGCCAATAACCGATAACTAAAACTTCTTACTGGCCGATTACATCAACTTGGAAGCTTCTTCTGTCTTCTATTGTGGTCTTTTAGTGTCTCCGAATACCATAGCACGCGACATAAGTTTGCAGTCGATAAATGTAACCGTTTGAGAGAGAAAAGCGGCCCAACTGACGATCTGGCATTATTCCCCCGCCGGAGAAACAATGCACTTGACAGTTCGCTTTTTGTCTAGCTAGGTTGGCTATACTGTAATAGCGATGTTGTAACAGCAGCCTCTATACACACAGCAGACGATACAGTTTTCCGTCCCGTCTCGTAAATGCAAGCGATTGAGCAATTGCAATGTATATAAAAACTCGTTTTTAGTTGTACTACAATGACAGGAAGTAAACAACCGTATAATAATGCATGTAAAAGCATAACAATGCGCACCCTTTCGATAACGGAGCATAGAAATACAAAAAACAAGCAACTGACGACTGGTACTTTAAAATCAATAATGTACGTAGTTTACAAAATAAATAATAACCGAGATTGCAATAAATAACCAATATTAGAATTTTTTCACTCACCAATTTACAGCGATAATGGCGCAATTCCATCCAGCTCGCCATCGTCACTGTTGTCCGATTCATCGCTAAAACCGTCTTCATCGTCGTCATCGGCAAGACAAATCATTAATTGTTCAGGCCACTGATAATGCCTTCTATTGTCTGTGCTGCTCGTATAAGCTTCTCGACGTGCTCTACTTTTTTTCTCCGTGAGGCTGCATCCACAGTCACAATAGCTTCACGCAACAGCTTTTCCACCTCTGCTATTGTAAAGGACTTGTTGTTGTTCCTTACATACATTTTTACGTCACTCCATACTAACTCAATAGGGTTGAAATGGCAGTGATATGGTGGCAGCCTTATTACAGTATGACCCTGCTCCTTGGCAATTTCGTCTACTACGTATGTAGGTGTCGTAGGCTTATTTTCTTTAACGAGAGAATATAACAGAACCTTTGTCATACCCATATCCGCTGCAATATTTCGAGCCTGTAACCACTGCACCATAATTTCTTTCCGATCATTTGTAGTTGGGGCATTGTTCTGTATCACCGAATGATATGGAGCATTGTCCATTACAATTGTTGTAGGGACAAGAAATTGTTTTAAAAGGTTCCTGAACTACTCAACAAATCGTGCGTGATCCATATCTTCATTGTAATCACCAGTCTTTTTTGATCTAAAAACTGAAAGTGCGTCAGGGACAAAACAACTGGAGGAGCCTGCATGGACCACAATTAATCTAGCTCCTCTTCCCTTCGGCTGATGGCCGGTACTGCTGGGTGTGTTATCCCTCCAACATTTACTGACAGCTTCCCCGGCATTAACCCACGTTTCGTCTAGCCAAATTATGGAATGAATGTCTCTGCCCACAATTTTGTGCAAGAAAATGCTACGAGCGGTAACAATATGTGCCCTCTCTAACAGTACTTTGCGTCCGTCTAGCGTTTTGTAACGGAAACCCATATTTTTTAGCACAAATTTTAGTGATGTTTTACCACCCCTGAAGAGTTCACTTTCTTTTAAAGAGATTAATAACTTAGCTACAGTCGGATACTCTTTTCTGCTGTAGTAAGCATAAACATGCCTACGAACTGCATCAGTCTGGAAAGAATCTAAATCTGTGATAGGACTACGCCGCTTTTTCTTCTTTCCCGGGGTTGATAAAAATGTATTATTTGATCCAGACAGCTCGGAGTCGTTACGGCTCACTTCAGTATCTTCAAAGTTTTGTAGTAATACTCCCTTACTTACTACCGTTCTTGCACTAATACCAAGAGTTTTCGACGTACGTTCCACCACTTTGTCGGCAGGAATTGATGGCTGTCCATGAATTCTTACGTAGCTTTTCTCCTGCTCGTAAAACTCACGAGTTCTGCGTAGCAACTCCAGTGCCTGGCTGTTTAGCGGCACCCCTCGACGCAAAGGATTGTCACTAGGTGAACGAAGTCTTTTCGGTGGCATTTTCCAAGTACGTAAACTCACAACGTAACAAAAGTCACAACGATATAGCACACAGTACAACGAAAATACGCGGTAAACAACACACAACTCACGTTGTATACACATTCACTAAACAAAGCCGGCAACGCGGTAACTTTAACGTCACAGCACGTGAGTAACAGCAGTGCTCACTGCGCTGTGATTGGCTGGCGCCCCACGCTGAACGCCTAGTGCCTATCGTTCTTCACTTGTTACTCTGTTACACTGCCAACTTCATACGCAAACGTCAAGTGCAATGTTTCAACGGCCCGGGTATAAGTCGATTCGATACCACATGACGAAAACGGTGCGATTTCTCAGGTTTTCACTACATGTGGATATTTTTTTCATTCTCTCCTGTAAAGTTTCTCCCAGTCGTTGTTTCCAGCAAAATCGAAAGATCGTCGGTCATGTCCAAGGCACCAAAGCCGGCTAATAAGTCAATAATCAATTACTAGCACATGAATTGTACTGCTTCTTACTGGCCGATTACATCAACTTAGAAGCTTCTTCTGTGTTCTACTGTGGAGCGTTTAGTGTCTCCGCATATCGCGGAACGCGATATAAGTTTGCAGAAGTTAAATGTAACCGTTCTAGTGAGAAACGCGGCCAAAGTGACGAACTGGCATTACGTCGATACGATAGCAAATGACGAAAACGGTGCGAATTCTCAGGTTTTTACAACATTTGGACACTTTTCACATTCTCTCGTTTAACGTGGCTGCCAGTCGTTGTTTCATGCAAAATCTTAGTGTCGTTGGTCATGTCCACGTCACCAAAGCCAGCTAATAAGTCAATAATCGATAACTAAAACTTGAATTGTACTGCTTCTTACTGTTTGATAACATCAACTTAGAAGCTTTTTGTGTGTTCAACTGTTATGCTTTTAGTGCCTCCACATACCGCAGCACGCCACATAGGTTTGTAGTCGATATATGTAACCGTTTGAGAGAGAAAAGCTTCCAATGCGACGATCTGGCATTCCGTCAATACGATTGCACATGACGAAAACGGTCTGATTCCTCAGACTTTTACTATTTATGGACTCTTTTCACATTCTCTCTTGTAACGTGGCTGCCAGCCGTTGTTACATGCAAAATTTTATGGTCCTCGATCATGTCCAAGACACCAAAGCCGGCTAATAAATCAATAATTGATGAATAAAACTTGATTTGTACTGCTTCTTACTGTTTGATAACATCAACTTAGAAGCTTTTTGTGTGTTCTGCTGTTATTCTTTTAGCGTCTCCACATACCACAGCACGCCACTTAAATTTGCAGGCGATAAATGTAACCGTTTGAGACAGAAAAACTTCCAATGTGACTATCTGGCATTACGTCGATACGATAGCAAATGACGAAAACGGTGCGATTTCTCAGGTTTTTACTACATATGAACACTTTTCACATTCTCCCGTGCAACGCGGCTGCTAGACCTCCCTTCATGCAAAATCTTAAGGTACTGGCTCATGTCCAATGCACCAAAGCCGGCTAAAAGTAAACAATAGATAATTAAAACTTGAATTTCACTGCTTCTTATTGGCTATTACATCAACTTAGAAGCTTCTTCTGTGTTCTACTGTTGTGCTTTTAGTGTCTCCGCGACATAAGTTTGCAGACGATAGAAGTTACCGTTTGAGAGAGAAAAGCGGCCAATGTGACGATCTGGCATTGCGTCGATACGATAGCAAATGACGAAAACGGTGCAATTTCTCAGGTGTTTAGTACTTATGGACACTTTTCACATTCTCTCGCGTAACGTGGCTGCCAGTCGTTGTTTCATGCAAAATCGTAGGGTCGTTGGTCATGTCAAAGGCACCAAACCCGGCTAATAAGTCAATAATTGATAACTAAAACTGGAATTGTACTGCTTCTTACTGGTGGATTACATGAACTTAGGAGCTTCTTCTGTGTCCTACTGGGGTTCGTTTAGTGACTCCGCATACCGCAGTACGCCACACAAGTTTGCAGACGATAAATGTAACCGTTTGAGAGAGAAAAGCGGCCAATGGGACGATGTGGCATTACGTCGATACGATAGCAAATGACGAGAACAGTGCTATTTCTCAGGTTTTTACTACTTATGGACACGGCTAATAAGTCAATAATCGATAACTAAAACTTGATTGTACTGCTTCTTACTGACCGATAACATCAACTTAGAAATTTCTTGCGAGTTCTACTGTGGTGCTTTTAGTGTCTCCGCATACTGCAGCACGCCACATAGGTTTGCAGACGATATATGTAACCGTTTGAGAGAGAAAAGCTTCCAATGTGACGATTTGGCATTCCGACTATAGGATAGCAAATGACGAAAACGGTTCGATTTCTCACGTTTTTACTATTTATGGACACTTTTCACATTCTCTCGCATAACGTGGCTGCCCCCCCCCCCCCCCCCCCCCCCCATGAACCATGGACCTTGCCGTTGGTGTGGTGGCTTGTGTGCCTCAACGATACAGATAGCCGTACCGTAGGTACAACCACAACGGATTGGTATCTGTTGAGAGGCCAGACAAACGTGTGGTTCCTGAAGAGGGGCAGCAGCCTTTTCAGTAGTTGCAGGGGCAACAGTCTGGATGATTGACTGATCTGGCCTTGTAACAATAACCAAAACGGCCTTGCCGTCCTGGTACTGCGAACGGCTGAAAGCAAGGGGAAACTACGGCCATAATCCTTCCCGAGAGCATGCAGCTTTACTGTATGATTAAATGATGATGGCGTCCTCTTGGGTAAAATATTCCGGAGGTAAAATAGCCCCCATTCGGATCTCTGGGCGGGGACTACTCAGGAGGATGTCGTTATCAGGAGAAAGAAAACTGGCGTTCTACGGGTCGGAGCGTGTAATGTCAGATCCCTCAATCGGGCAGGTAGGTTAGAAAATTTAAAAAGGGAAATGGATAGGTTAAAGTTAGATATAGTGGGAATTAGTGAAGTTTGGTGGCAGGAGGAACAAGACTTTTGGTCAGGTGAATACAGGGTTATAAACACAAAATCAAATAAGGGTAATGCAGGAGTAGGTTTAATAATGAATAGGAAAATAGGAATGCGGGTAAGCTACTACAAACAGCATAGTGAACGCATTACTGTGGCCAAGACAGATACGAAGCCCACACGTACTACAGTAGTACAAGTTTATATGCCAACTAGCTCTGCAGATGACGAAGAAATTGAAGAAATGTATGATTAAATAGAAGAAATTATTCAGGTAGTGAAGGGAGACGAAAATTTAATAGTCAAGGACGACTGGAAAACGAGTGTAGGAAAAGGGAGAGAAGGAAACGTAGTAGCTGATTATGGATTGGGGCTAAGAAATGAAAGAGGAAGCCGCCTCGTAGAATTTTGTACAGAGCACAACTTAGTCATAGCTAACACTTGGTTTAAGAACCATGAAAGAAGGTTGTATACATGGAAGAACCCTGGAGATACTAAAAGGTATCAGATAGATTATATAATGGTAAGACAGAGATTTAGGAACCAGGTTTTAAATTGTAAGACATTTCCAGGAGCAGATTTGGACTCTGACCACAATCTATTGGTTATGACCTGTAGATTAAAACTGAAGAAACTGCAAAAAGGTGGGAATTTAAGGAGATGGGACCTGGACAAACTGAAAGAACCAGTGGTTGTACAGAGTTTCAGGGAGAGCATAAGGGAACAATTGACAGGAATGGGGGAAAGAAATACAGTAGAAGATGAATGGGTAGCTCTGAGGGATGAAGTAGTGAAGGCAGCAGAGGATCAAGTAGGTAACAAGACGAGGGCTGGTAGAAATCCTTGGGTAACAGAAGAAATATTGAATTTAATTGGTGAAAGGAGAAAATATAAAAATGCAGTAAATGAAGCAGGCGAAAAGGAATACAAACGTCTCAAAAATTAGATCGACATGAAGTGCAAAGTGGCCAAGCAGGGATGGCTAGAGGACAAATGTAAGGATGTAGAGGCTTATCTCACTAGGGGTAAGATAGATATTGCCTACAGCAAAATTAAAGAGACATTTGGAGATAAGAGAACCCTTGTATGAACATCAAGAGCCCAGATGGAAACCCAGTTCTAAGCAAAGAGGGGAAAGCAGAAAGGTGGAAGGAGTATATAGAGGGCCTGTACGCAGGCGAAATACTTGAGGGCAATATTATGGAAATTGAAGAGTATGTAGATGAAGATGAAATGGGAGATACGACATTGCGTGAAGAGTTTGACAGAGCACTGAGAGACCTAAGTCGAAACAAGGCTCCAGGAGTAGACAACATTCCATTAGATTTACTGACAGCCTTGGAAGAGCCAGTGCTGACAAAACTCTACCATCTGGTGAGCAAGATGTGTGAGACAGGTGAAATACCCTCAGACTTCAAGAAGAACATAATAATTCCAATCCCAAAGAAAGCAGGTGTTGACAGATGTGAAAATTACCGAACTAATCAGTTTAATAAGTTACAGCTGCAAAATACTAACACGAATACTTTACAGACAAATGGAAAAACTAGTAGAAGCCGATCTCGGGGAAGATCAGTTTGGATTCCATAGAAACACTGGAACACGTGAGGCAATACTGACCTTACGACTTATCTTAGAAGAAAGATTAAGGAAAGGCAAACCTATGTTCCTAGCATTTGTAGACTTAGAGACAGCTTTTGACAATGTTGACTGGAATACTCTCTTTCAAATTCTAAAGGTGGCAGGGGTAAAATACAGGGAGCGAAAGGCTATTTACAATTTGTACTGAAACCAGATGGCAGTTATAAGAATCGAGGGACATGAAAGGGAAGCAGTGGTTGGGAAGGGAGTGAGACAGGGTTGTAGCCTCTCCCCGATGTTATTCAATCTGTATATTGAGCAAGCGGTCAAGGAAACAAAAGAAAAATTCGGAGTAGGTATTAAAATCCATGGAGAAGAAATAAAAATTTTGAGGTTCGCCGATGACATTGTAATTCTGTCAGAGACAGCAAAGGACTTGGAAGAGCAGTTGAATGGAATGGACAGTGCCTTGAAAGGAGGATATAACATGAACATCAACAAAAGCAAATCGAGGATAATGGAATGTAGTCGAATTAAGTCGGGTGATGCTGAGGGAATTAGATTAGGAAATGAGACACTTAAAGTAGTAAAGGAGTTTTGCCATTTGGGGAGCAAAATAACTGATGATGGTCGAAGTAGAGAGGATATAAAATGTAGACTGGCAATGGCAAGGAAAGAGTTTCTGAGGAAGAGAAATTTGTTAACATCGAGTATAGATTTAAGTGTCAGGAAGACATTTCTGAAAGTATTTTTATGGAGTATAGCCATGTATGGAAGTGAAAGGTGGACGATAAATAGTTTGGACAAGAAGAGAATAGAAGCTTTTGAAATGTGGTGCTACAGAAGAATGCTGAAGATTACATGGGTAGATCACATAACTAATGACGAAGTGTTGAACAGTGTTGGGGAGAAGAGAAGTTTGTGGCAAACCTTGACCAGAAGAAGGGATCGGTTGGTAGGAAATGTTCTGAGGCAACAGGGGATCACGTATTTAGTATTGGAGGACAGGATGGAAGGCAAAAATCGTTGAGGGAGACCAAGAGATGAAACACTAAGCATATTCAGAAGGATGTAGGTTGCAGTAGGTACTGGGAGATGAAGAAGCTTGCACAGGATAGAGTAGCATGGAGAGCTGCATCAGACCAGTCTCTGGACTGAAGACCACAACAACAACAACAACAACAACGTGGCTGCCAGCCGTTGTTACATGCAAAATCTTATGGTCCTCGGTCATGTCCAAGACACCAAAGCCACCTAATAAGTCAATAATCGATAACTGAAACTTGAATTGTACTGCTCTTTACTGGCCGATTACATAATTTTAGAAGCTTCTTCTGTGTTCTACTATGGTCTTTTTAGTGTGTCCACCTACCGCAGCACGCCACATAGGTTTGCAGACGATATATGTAACCGTTTGAGAGAGAAAAGCTTCCAATGTGACGATCTTGCAATCCGTCGATACGATAGCAAATGAAGAAAGCGGTGCGATTTCTCAGGGTTTTATTACATATGGACCCTCTTCACATTCTCTCGTGCAACGTGACTGCCAGTCGTTGTTTGATGCAGAATCTTAAGGTCGTCGGTCATGTCCAAGGCACCAAATCCACCTAATAAGTCAATAATCGATAGCTAAAACTTGAATTGTACTGTTTCTAACTGACCGATATATCAAGTTAGAAAGTTTCTTGTGTGTTCTACTGTGGTGCTTTTAGTGTCTCCGCATACCGCAGCATCCCACATAAGTTTTCAGACGATAAATGTAATCGTTTGATAGAGAAAAGCGGCCAATGTGACGATCTGGCATTAAGTCGGTTCGATAGCAAATGAAGAAATCCGGTAGATTTCTCAGGTTCTTACTACATATGAACACTTTTCACATTCTCCCGTGCAACGTGGCTGCTAGACCTCCCTTCATACAAAATCGTAAGGTCATAGCTCATGTCCAAGGCACCAAATCCGGCTAAAAAGTCAATAATCGATAACAAACCTTGAATTGTACTGCTTCTTGCTGTCTATTACATCAACTTAGAAGCTTCTTCTGTGTTCTACTATGGTGCTTTTAGTGTCTCCGCATACCGCAGCACGCGACATAGCTTTGCACACGATAAATGTAACCGTTTTCGAGAGAAGAGCGGCCAATGTGACGATCTGGCATTACGTCAATTCGATAGCAAATGACGAAAACGGTCGGATTTCTCAGGTTTTTAATACATATGGACACTTTTCACATTCTTCGTGTAACGTGGCTGCTAGGTCTCGTTTCATGCCAAATCTTAAGGTCGTTGTTCATGTCCCAGGCACCAAAGTTGGCTAATAAGTCAATAATCGATAACTAAACTTCAATTGTACTACTTCTTACTGGCCGATTACATCAACTTATAAGCTTCTTCTGTGTTCTACCTTATTGCTATAAGTGCCTCCACGTACCGCAGCACGGAACATAAGTTTGCAGACGATGAAGGTAACCGTTTCAGAGAGAAATGAAAAATTCCGTGTCTGTGTCTACTGCCTGCTCATATTGTTTAAAGCAGGTTGCTCTAAATGCCCAGTGGATCTGATTCCCTTGATACATTCTAAACAAACTCGGAATGGGAAAGACCGAGCTCTGCTTATACTTATAGTCTGGAAAGTTGATATATCTTAGACAGTAAAATATGACTGTAATAGATGTCCACTGAGTATTCCCATTTATACTGAAATTAGCTTTGAACAACAAATTATTAATTGGCCACCTAGTCATGACTCAATAGCTACTAAGATCTTTCACTGGTGAAGGAGGTGACGACGTTGTTATGTCCATTAGAGGCTTCTGTAGCTTGCTGAGAATGATGTAAAATAATTGTGCCATGTGATTTTCTATGGAGTTTCAGAGTATGTTCTATACTGGTGCAGGACATTCATTCCTGCTGTTCTCATTATAGGCAATCCTAGATTCTGAATCTCAAACACCAGAAGATTAGAAACAGCAATGCAACCTCTGTCTTCCTGGCTGTGCACTATTTCAAAGTCTCTTCTCATTGTGCAGTACTTGTAGATTATTGTAAATAGATTATCTGTAATATTTAGAACATCTCATTCTAAACTTTCTAAAGAATGGGTCTTTTCTGTTATGACCATGTCATAACGCCGAGGTCGGCGGTTTTCCCCGAGGTCGGCGTTTTTCCCCCGAGGTCGGCGTTTTTGTCCCGAGGTCGGATCGGCGTTTTGTTTCCCCAGGTCTAGGAAGCTATCGTTATATTGAAAATCGAAACTATTTTCATGTATATCGAACTATACTGATATGTGTTGTCATCTTGAAACATATATCTGACCACTAGATATCGTTATTTATCGAGTTAGCGATATATTTCGATATTTATTTATTTATTTCGTGAATCGTTTTCTTAGAGGTCAGATTTATTTTGAGACATCCATACATATCACATTATCGATTCATTTCGATATACCATTTTATTTCGAGGCCCAGTTTTGTATTGAGCAGTCGATTTATTTCTATATATCTGTCTGTATCGAGTAGTCGACGTATTTCGAGATATCGATTGATTCTGTGTATCCGGTTATGTCGAGATATCGATTTATTTTGATATACCGACACAATACGGGTTGTCTATATTTTTTGAGGTATCTATATATTTCCATGTATAGGTGTACTCCAGATAGCGATTTCTTTCGAGATATCGATATATTTCGAGATATCTCTATATCTCAAGTAACCATAAATTTCTAGATATCCCTCTTTTTAGAGAAATCTTTGTATTACGAGGTATCGATATATTTCCAGATATCGATGTGTTTCTAGACCACGCATCATATCGAGACCTCGAATTATTTCGAATTATCGATCCATTTCGTACGTCGTAATGCATCTTGATGTCTATACATTTCGATATTTCGACTCATTTCGATGTGTCGGTTGTTTTGGATGTGTCGGTTTATATCGAGGTTTTGATTTATCTCTGGGTCTCGATTTCTTTCGTGGTTTCGATTTATTTCGAGGTGGCGATTTATTTCGAGGTGGCGATTTATTTCGAGGTGACGATTTATTTCGAGGTGTTGATTTATTTCGAGGTGTCGATGTATTTCGAGGTGACAATATATTGCGACCATACTTGTCGACTGAATCACCTTAGAACCTACTGTATTTCGTACAGAGTGGTGCGACTGCATACCTCAGCACGAGACATTAATTGCCAGACGATAAATGTAAACGTTTCTGAGAGAAAAGCGTTCATTCTGACGATTTCCCATTTCGTTATTAGGAAAACAAATGTAGGAAACGTAAGGTTTTCTTCGGTTTTTACTACACATTAACACTCCTCGCATTTTCCCGTGTGGTGTGGCTACCGGACCTCGGTCGTGCAAAATCGCAAGGTCCTATGTCAACTACAAGGCAGAAAATAAGGCCTATAATTGAATTTTCCATATCTAAAACAAGACAGACACTGCTCCTTACTTGTCGACTCCATCAACTTAAGCTTCTGTCGACTCCATCAACTTAAGCTTCTGTTTCGTACAGAGTGGTGCGACTGCATACCTCGGCAGGCGACATTGATTGCCAGACGATGAATGTAAACATTTCCGAAAGAAAAGCGTCCTATGTGACGAACTGGCACTACGTCAAACAAATGACGAAAACGTTAGGTTTTCTTCGGTTTTTCTGCCACTCAAAGTGCTGCCAACTTTAAATTCACCCCCTCCTCCCCCTCCCCAGTCATGGCGATCAGCTGGTGTGATAGAAATGGACACAGGAAAGTAATAACGTTCCATGAAATCCCATTCCAGGGACGTTCAAGGGTAAACGTTCCAGACGGTTTATTTCCATTAAGACACGCATACTGGGCATCTACAATGCCACATCTACCAGATCGTTTCTATTGTCAGCAGTGGAAAACAAAACTGTACTGAAGTAGCCATAGTGAGACGCGGTTTTTGGTAGACGAAATAATAGGAATTCTCTAGCCACTGGTAATGATGATCTAATGAGAATTCTGTTATTGTTTTGAAAGATGCATTTAAATATGCATTGAACGTAGCTCCAAATTATTTTGAGAATTATAATTGTGGCATGATGAATCTACATTGGAGATTTTGTAATGCTAAACATTTCGATCTGAGAATACTTTATGTGATAGAACGGCATTGACCTTGTGTGTCATTAGGGTAAAGTTAATTTGCCGCCATTAACATGAAATTTGAAACTTCCTGGCAGATTAAAACTGTGTGCCCGACCGAGACTCGAACTCGGGACCTTTGCCTTTCGCGGGCAAGTGCTCTACCATCTGAGCTACCGAAGCACGATTCACGCCCGGTACTCACAGCTTTACTTCTGCCAGTATCCGTCTCCTACCTTCCAAACTTTACAGAAGCTCTCCTGCGAACCTTGCAGAACTAGCACTCCTGAACGAAAGGATATTGCGGGCACATGGCTTACCCACTGCCTGGGGGATGTTTCCAGAATGATATTTTCAGTCTGCAGCGGAGTGTGCGCTGATATGAAACTTCCTGGCAGATTAAAACTGTGTGCCCGACCGAGTCTCGAACTCGGGACCTTTGCCTTTCGCGGGCAAGTGTTCTACCATCTGAGCTACCGAAGCACGATTCACACCCGGCACTCACAGCTTCCTTTCAGGAGTGCTAGTTCTGCAAGGTTCGCAGGAGAGCTTCTGTAAAGTTTGGAAGGTAGGAGACGGATACTTGCAGAAGTAAAGCTGTGAGTACCGGGCGTGAGTCGTGATTCGGTAGCTCAGCTGGTAGAGCACTTGCCCGCGAAAGGCAAAGGTCCCGAGTTCGAGTCTCGGTCGGGCACACAGTTTTAATCTGCCAGGAAGTTTCATATCAGCGCACACTCCGCTGCAGAGTGAAAATCTCATTCTGGAAACATAAAATTTATCTTCCATTAACGTAAAATCTATTTTTCAGCGCACTGTAATAAGGACTCACTTCAGATGATTGGACAATTAAAGAGAACTCAAACTGTTATTTTAATAGTATTCGTAGGTCCAATGCAGCATTTACCGTGGACAGTCCCTGAGCCTAGACTGTCAGTTTTATCTAGGCAGCACTACTTTAAAAAAGCACTCCGTCTTCAGGCCACAAGTGGCCAATCAGTACCATCCTACCGCCACGTTATCCTCACTGAGGGTGGAGGAGGAGCTGGCTCTCCCACTCGTTGTGGTAGTTTCCTTTGACTGGAGCCGCTACTATTCGGTCGAGTAGTTCCTCAACTGGCATCGCAAGGCTGAGTGCAACCCGAAAAATGGCAACAGCACATCGCGGCCCAGATGGTCACCCATCCAAGTGCCGACCTCGCCCGATAGTGCTAAACTTCAGTAATCAGACGGGAACCGGTGTATCCACTGCGGCAAGGCCGTGGCCCCTACCACATTTACAAGATATTTTTGATCGTAGATCAGGTCCGATGGCTCGAAAGAATGGACGTTTACCATGTTATGCACATTTATATTTTCACTACGTCGACACAAATGGTCCAATTTCGACCATAGGTGATGGTAGCTATAATGATCGTGCCAAGCATTCCGTGTACATTAGTTGCACCCAAGTGTGTGGGCATCACAGCATTCGTGACATTTAAATTTGTTACTTCTTTGCTACTATATTCGCAATAAATTTCGCAGACAGTATCCGCATATGACGCTGAACGTACCTACAAAATTATATCATTGTACGACACATGTTTCAGGAGATACGTTATAAAAATTCAGGACAAGGCCAGACGCTGCATTGTACGGGCGTGGACGCACAGCTGTAAATAAATGCCTGGTCAACGCCATGCTTTTCCGCTAGTCATCTATAAAGATAAAAAATCCCCAATATTGTCCACCAGCGTATTTTTCAAAAACCTTTATTTTGTCATCCATTATTTTCCTGTAAAAATCGAAAATACCGTGTACCATTGTGTTTTTAAAAATCGTCTCTTATTGTCATCTCTTTTTATGTATTTTAAGCCATCTATCGCTTGTGTAACCTGTGGCTACAAGTCCATTCCCTTTATGGGGGAATCGAAATAATACACAACGGAAAAAAGTGTGGGCCAATTTCTTCCTCATTTTTCGGAACTTCTGATAATAGTAAATCGTTGGCTTTTTGAGGGCGTGGTAGGTAGATACAAGAGATTAGTGTAAGATTAGAATTTGGGTCAAATATAGTGCCAGGAACTTCTGTTTCTATCTGGCTAGCTTCAGAGTACTTCACCGTCTACTAAGTGATGCGTTTCAATGTGAATGGTGTGGTCTGTGCTAGGTCTACCCTTTACTGCACAATGCTGTTCCTTCGATGCTATTAAAACCAGGATGTTATCAAAACATATGCACAGTGGCAGACTGGAATCTGCAGAAATATTTCCAGTGGAGGGGAGTGCGGGAGGCGCGTCGGGGCTGGAGTGCATGATTCTGAAACTGGCACTGTGTGTACAAATCAGCTGGTCAGTTACGAGATGCAACAAGCTGCATGACCCTAACTCTATAAGCGCTACAACTGGTCAAAGCTAAGGTTTAGCAGTATTGTGGAGAAGTCTTATCTGGAAGAGTATGAGTATACTGTAACGAATAAAACCTCTTTACTCCAGATTCCAGGGAGGGTTGGGGGCTATGGGTGAAAGTGCCCCTTTGCCTCTTCTCCCCTCCCCACCTCCACCCCTCCCCCTCGAGGACGCCAATGGCTGGCCCGTTCATTTTGAGAACATCAGAGCTGCAGTAACCTTCCTGAAAAACTGTTCTAGATGTCTAAATCTACATCCATACTAGGCACGCTACCTGACGGTCTGTGGCGGAGGGTACTCTATCGGTTCTCCCTTCTATTCCAGTCTCATATTGTACGTGGAAAGAAGGATTGTCGGTATGCTTCTGTGTGGGCTCTAATCTCTCTGATTTTATCCTCATGGTCTCTTCGCTAGATATACGTAGAAGGGAGAAATATACTGCTTGACTCTTCGGTGAAGGTATGTTCTCGAAACTTTATCAAAAGCCCGTACCGGGCTACTGAGCGTCTCTCCTGCAGAGTCTTCCACTGGAGTTTATCTGTCATCTCCGTAACGCTTTCGCGATTACTAAATGATCCTGTAGCGAAGCGCGCTGCTCTCCGTTGGATCTTCTCTCTCTCTTCTATCAACCCTATCTGGTACGGATCCCACACTGCTGAGCAGTATTCAAGCAGTGGGCGAACAAGCGTATTGTAACCCACTTCCTCTGTTGTCGGATTGCACTTGTCTACATTGAGATTCAATTGCCATTCCGTGCACCATGCGTCAATTGCGCGTCAATCTTACCACGCAGAACTCCAGTGGGAATGTCGGTTATCGCTGAAACAACTGGTTTTCGGCTCACTTTAACCTAATTGTTAAAGCCCGTCACTATTCCAGTGCTTGTAATAACCGATTTTCAGTCTTTTATTTACATTATTTCCTCTAGTAAACGTAGGAATCCTACAAAGATTTAAAAAAATTGACTTTCTCAGTTTCTTGATAAATGGAATCAACACGTAAAATTAAATACTTTTATGATGACCTGCAGCCGTCCAGAACGAAATTAGAATTATATTAATACGGTCAGCTGCTCTCGGGTGTCGATATACATCAACGGGGACAGGTGACAATGTGTGCCCCGTCTGGGACTAAAGCCCGGGATCTCTTGCTTACATGGCAGACGCTCTGTCCATCTGAGCCACCGAGGGCACAGACTGCAGGGACTATCTCGCACAGGCCTCCCGCGAGACTCACATAGTATGTGCACACACTACATTCGTAGTGTCCCACACCAACACACTCATTACTCGTGGAAGACATTCTTACCAAGTGCCGTAACAGTTCGGGGAATACGTGTGCATCTTCACAGAAGAAGGTCATGGCTGGTATTGCCAGAACCATATACGTATATGGATATAGTGTCTGTTCTTTCGGACATAATTTAAAATAAATAGTCAAATAAAACTTTGTCAGCTGTTCGCTGCTTCTCTCAAAATATGGCGAGTGCTTCCGTACTACAGAAAACTGCCAGTATTCTCCTACTGATTTTAGTTTTTAGAAGCTCTGCTCAAAAATTATATTGTAATCGGTTATCACAGCACTATGCGGGAGTTACGTATAGTCCTGCAATAAAGGGTGAATACTTCGGCTGGAGAACTCTTTTTCGTTTTAATTTCTCTGTTTTCAAGGGCTACAAGCAGATAACGGCATACTACGTAGACACAGGCAGTAGATCAGGCACTTTCTATTTCTATCCCGGAAATTTTAACTTTTTTCCTTGTATGATGTTTCAAGTCGACCAAATCAACCCATGTGCTTCACTCGTTACCGCATATCGTAAAATACTTCCAGATTTCCAGATGGTGCCATTCTGTGTTACAACTGACGTTCGACAACAGCGAGAAACTGCGTCCAGTCTCGCGCACTGCTTGTATAACAGGCACAATATTGTCTCGGCAATGCTGGACCAATCCATTTGTTGCTCGTTTCTGTCAGCAGTGTTATTAAAGTGGCATACATCACTTTTCCCATTTTTCTGTAATAACGCAGTATTTCAGAGCTATGGAAATCTTACGAATAAAAATTACTCGTCTTTTTTAAAAAAAGGTTTACTTGAAAACTAAAAATTTTACGGCGGCTGCTGTGGCTAATCGATATATCTGTTTTTATGTGGTTATCAGGGAAAAAAAAAGATACTTGTTATAACCGAGAGCAAACAAATACCGAAAGACATGGGTTATTCAGAACTAAAATACCCATATCGTTTTAACCGATCGGTTTTTCTATCTCTAAAGTGCAGTGTCGCCATAGAAAAGTGTGTCGTTCCATCACTGTCCATAGCAACTTTGAGATATGTAAGTGTTTATGAGCAATATCGGCAAATAGAAACACGAAGAGGTAATAAGCATCTGAGCGATAGAATTTATTTCCCGATCAGAAAAGTCGAGTGACAGACAAGACTGAATCACTATAATAGAAGTTATATGGAAAGCTGTGTAAAGGAAAATTTCCAGTTCTTTCGTGGATTCCAAAATTGAAGCAAATTCCGGGACATCAAGGTGACATAGTCTTATACAGATAGTATTCCATGACTAACGTAATTGGCCCACATACTATACTGGTATACGGATAATATTACACGACTAACGTAATTTACCTGAAATAATGTACAAACATGTTACTATAACATTCGCTACTACTCATTACGCTAATTCACCTTCAGCCATTAAGCGCAAGCGCAGATCTCAGTTATGATACGTGCGCCATCCAAAAATTTATCAAGGTAGTAACTCAACACAACTACAAATGATCATTGTGTGTAAAATAAATAGAACACTTCATAAGAAGAACATGACAGGTTTGAATCATTCCCACCGCAAAGGATGAAAAATTCAGGCTCGCACACAAGACCACTTGATAACTAACCAGAAATTCAGATTAGTTGTAGCTTTGGTGACAATCGCCATTTTTACATTTTCCCCGTAAACTAGATAATTATGAAACGTTAGCAACTACTCTAAAATATCTGCGGCAACGACCTTGCCCCTGAGGTTGCATTGGTTCACGTGAGATCACCGAAGTTAAGTGCGTTGTCGGACGTGGTCGGCACTTGAATGGGTGATCATCCAGGCCGCCATGCGCTCTTGCCATTTTTCGGGGTGCACTCAGCCTCGTGGTGCCAATCGAGGAGCTACTCGACCGAATAGTAGCGGCTCCGGTCAAAGAAAACCGCCATAACGACGGGGAGAGCAGTGTGCTGACCCCACGCCCCTCCTGTTCGCATCCTCCACGGATGA
This sequence comes from Schistocerca gregaria, assembly GCF_023897955.1. Classification (NCBI taxonomy): domain Eukaryota; kingdom Metazoa; phylum Arthropoda; class Insecta; order Orthoptera; family Acrididae; genus Schistocerca; species Schistocerca gregaria. The sequence goes on along the minus strand of NW_026061887.1, from coordinate 2,169,499 downwards.
TGACGCAGCGGTCGGATGGTCCCGTCCCAGTAGGCCACTCGTGGACTGAAGACGGAGTGCTTACAAAGCAACTACTCTCCAGTGCATGGCCGTACTACTGAGACCTTGATGCCTGGCATCAACAACAGGTAGCAGCACACGAGGTTGGCTTACGCCTACTGCCGAATTTTGCGATCTGTCGTAAGCCTGCGTAAGCACGTGGGGCTTTCCGTCTTAAGTGCAAGCATATCCATTGCGTGTTCTGCCGCGCGACTTGAGTGGAATATTTCATTATTTCTGAAATTTTATAGAAATGTTTTTCGTTGTATATCCTCTCCATCGGTACTGAATTTACTGTAAAATTACTTGCTCACTTTTCGGAACTTCCGTTCATGGTAAATCGATATTATTAGAAGCCGTGGTAGACACGAGTCTAGTGTGCTTCACCTTCAGCACCTTCTGTGTCAGTCTCGGTTCCTATGTCGCTGATTTCACAACTAGCAGTTCGTTGTCTACTGAGTATACTGTCTCTTGTACGACACTATGCCTCCTACACTGAAAGGGGGAGACACAGGAAATTATAGGATTTTTGAAACATGTAGCTATTAAGGTAATTTTGAAGCTAGGCATACGAAAATTTGTATCTGGTTTCTAGGTCAGAAATAAAGAAATATGTGTTCCATTATTACTGGGAATGAAGTGAAATAGCGGGTGAACATTTTATTTTGAGATAAATAATTATGGAATAACTATGAAAGTATTTTTAAGGCTACATCTACGAAAATTGGTATTTGACTTCAAGGTTACAAATAAGAAAATACGTGTTTTAGTGTTTTTGGAAGTTCAACCCCTAAGGGGATGAAATAGAGTGAGCTGGTGCGTTTCTGGCGCCAGTTTCCATCGATCGTTGCTTCGATCTTTGAGTCGCGGTCCAGAGGACACTGCTCCCTAAGCGACTGTAGTAGTTCTCTGCACGGACCCACATCGGGCTTACCGCGCTTACACTGGACACAGTTGCCAACAAATCTCCTGACATCGCGATATAGGTTGGGCCAAAACATGTGTTCCCGAACTCGGTTCTAGGTCTTGTATAGCGCCAAATGACCCCCGACCACCGAATCGTGGATATATCATGCTAACTCGTTCCTGTGGAATAGAGACCTTCACTTCACCACGGTTGTCTCCCCCTTTACACAAGAGCCCCCCGCCCCCCCGAAGGCAACAGGGCAACAGCCAGTAACGACGTCGCCATCCGCCTACTGCTGCCTATTCGGTCCCCACCCGGGGTCCACAGCCTGTTTGCCGGCTGAGTCGCAGAAGAAACCGGGTGTCTCGGAGAGAAGGAAATTCGCTCCAAGATCCGGCTCCACGTGGCCCTTGCCTTCCCCAGACTCTCCCGCGAACATACGGCTAAGAGCGTCGCCAATTCATTGTCTCTGCCCCTAATATGCGGAACCTGGAGATAAATCTTGTCATCTTAACTTCGGCATGACTTTTAGCGAACTTATTAATCAAAGTTTAAGGGCTGGCACTGGGCAAGTAACTGACGGAGGCTCATTTGTTTCAGTTCAGTTGTAATGCTCACCTTCTCTCCAGATAAGGTTGTGTAGTATATGTCTCAGAAAACTCTCTACCCTTGATGTGTGTTGTGTTAGAGATAACTGGCAGCGGTCGACGCTAGCATACTGGGAACAGAGCACCACGGCGGCAGAGAGATGTTTAAGGCCATGTCCTCTCCTTTACATATTCGGTTATGTTGTCACTTTCGCGTGATTCCATCGTTCCGGTGGAGAACTATAGCATCCAAAGTTCAATTGCATTGTCAAGTTGAGTATATTTCTATGTCACTCCCTGTCTCGTGGATCTCTCGTATTGATTTGAATCCTTGGTCTGCTCGCGTCTATCGCCAATTCACACGAAATATTGAAGCAACCTTATTTTAAGGGAATTGTCATATGGTCATGTTCTAGTTGTAATCATTCTAAGAATATTGTTGATTAATCAATTGAGTAAGTAAATTTGAAGGTCGGTTTGGTCAAAATTAAAGTACCTCCTTAATTGCTTTAATCATTTGTATATAGTTTTGTTATGGAAAGTTGGGTAGCCAAACGTTAAAAAATCTGTTTCTTAGGCTTAATCTGTTTCTCTGCTGATTGGAAGTAATGAGAGTTCTGCTGCGCATTCTATGCACATTTGTACTATTTAAGTAAAGCCTTTCCTAAGTATATTTACCTAGTCATATCCAAATTTGAAGATTAACGGGTCTTGTTCCACGTAAAGAAATTTATTTATTATTTGTCCATCTGATCTGGCCTTATAAGGCAATCTCTTGTATTTTTGTGATTGTGATTTTATAATGCTTTTGATTGTAATAAAATGTGTAGCAACTACAACGGATTACTATTGTGATTTTGGTGTGTCACTACCACAATCCCATTACATAGAGGATGAAATGTTTCATGAAATATTTAATTATGAAAGCATTTTTAAAGCTAAATATATTTAAACCTGAATTTGGCTTCTCGGTTGAAGTAAAAATAAAAAAAAAATTACATGTCTCACTGTTTTTGATACATTCAATTCATAAGGAGAGGGAATATAGGATGAAATGTTTTATGAAAATAATTCAGTGTGAAAGAATTTTTAAAGATAAATCTATGGAAATTCTGTTATTGAAATATACGTGTTTCACTGTTTTTGGAACTACAACCTCCAAGGAGATGCGATAGGGGCACATGTATCCACTCACTCATCGCCTTCCAGCCCAACCTGCAAAGTATACAGACTTGAAATTTGATGAAGGTGTAAATATTACGCTGAAAGCACCATTTAAGAAGAGATTTTTCGAAATTCCACTCCTAAGGGGGTGAAATATGAGTTGAAAAGTTTTTTTAAAAAAAATATGTCCCTATGTCACTGTTGAAGCTAGAACTACAAAACTACGAAAATTGACATTTGGTTTCTCAGCCAGAAACAAAAAAAAAAGGTTTTTATCATTTTCCGAAATTCTTTCATTGGGGGGGGGGGGATAGAATAAATAGTGAAGGTTTTTTGAAAATAAATCATTATTAAAGAACTACTAAAGCATTGTTAAAGTTACATCTATGAAAATAGGTAATTGACTTCTCAGTTGGATGTAAAAAGAATGTGTTTCGTTGCTTTTGGAAATTTAACTCATTAATAGAGTGAAATAGGGGATGAAAAGTTTTATGAAATATTTCACTATGAAAGCATTTTTAGAATTAAATGGATGAAGATTTGAATTTGGCTCCTTGGTTCTAAATAGAAGAATACATGTTTAATTGTTTTTGAAAACCTAACTCCTAAAGGGTGTGAGATGTTTCTCAAAATGGTTCATTATGAAAGCATTACTAAATATATCTGACAATTCGTATTCGGCTCCTCTGTTAGAATTTTTAAAAACTATGTGTTTCAGTGGTTTTGGAACTTCGATAGTAAGGGGATGAAAATTTTAATGAAATATTTATTGCGTTATATTAAAATATGTTAAATCGGCATCTATGAAAACCGGTATTTCACTTCTCAGTTATATAAAAGAAATATGTGTTGCGGAATGAAAGATTCTATGGAGATATCACCACAAGAATACAAACGGCTTGATTAACAAAAACCTTCGACTCCAGCTGTCGGCATTGTTTTTTGGTCATTCAGTAAAAGACCATGCTTCAATGGCGTTAAGTTTAGAAAGTGTTGCAGTTGATAAAAGACATATAAAAACGATTAAAGAAAAAAAATCTTTGAAGACCATAAACGGTCTACGCAAGTAAAGAAGCGGATGATAAGTTAGCTCTTTATGCAAATGAGTTGGTCACTTTAAGTTAAGACACATGTCATGCACCAGGAACCAAATATTATAGTTGCTACGATTGGCTAACGGAAAAGTTTTGCAGAATCACGGGAAATCACTTCTGCAAGTGGCTGAGAATCTCGTAATGGATAAAAATTCTGTACTGAGAATTCCAAGGTGGGAGATGCAAATTCCTCGATTAGGAATTGTTAATCCACATGTGAAACCTGAGTACATAATCCCTGTGACATTTTATCAACGGTGTTCCATAGGGACAGGTTCTCATCCAAAAAGTTCGAAAATTCAATTTCTTTGTAGTTGCATTTTTTTTAAGGTGTACTTGTCCAGACTCTTGGAACGGAAAAGTTTTTTTTTTTAATCCGTGCTTTAAAAAAGTTTCTACAGTCCATTGTTTGAAGCAGTGTCACGACTGCCATGAGCCGCGCGGGGTATCCGCCATGTCTCAAACGCCTTGTCACGGTTCGCGCGGCTCCCCCCGTTGGAGGTTCGAGTCCTCCCTTGGGCATCGTTGTGTGTGTTTGTTGTCCTTAGCATAAGTTAATGTAAGTAGTGTGTAAGCACAGGGACTGATGGTTCAAATGGCTCTGAACACTATGGGACTTAACAATTGAGGTCATCAGTCCTCTAGAACTTAGAACGACTTAAACCTAACTAACCTAAGGACATCACACACATCCATACTCGAGGCAGTATTTGAACCTGCGACCGTAGCGGTCGCACGGCTCCCGACTGAAGCGCCTAGAACCGCTCGGCCACATAGGCCGGTCTACCATGTATTCTAGAGAAGCTGCCCGGTCGTCAGTGGCGCCTGTTCTTTCGAGAACAGTTACTATCTTCATATATATGGTTAAACGTTACCCAGCCATTGACCTTCGTCTGTGCGAATGCGCACAGATTGCCCGAAATCTTACGGGAATCGTCACCTTAGTGTGGGCCAGAATTGAGTGGATGGGCAAACACCTATTACGTACATTACGTTTGTGGATTGTGGCCGGTTGGAAATGTGAGTCTCACGGGAAGCGTGTAAGGGATAAATGCCTGCAGTCGCGGTATTCATCTGTGTCCTCAGTGGCTCAAATGGATAGAGCGTCTGCCATGTAAGCAGGAGATCCCGGGTTCGAGTCCCGGTCGGGGCACACATTTTCAGCTGTCCCCATCGAAGTGTATCAACAACACCTGTCGGCAGCTGAGGGTTTCAATTAACTATCAATTGTGAAGGGGATTCGAAGAACCCTTTGCCAGGCACTTAAATGTGATTTGCAGAGTATCCATATAGATGTAGATCAAAGCTCGTCCCGTGACGCACGTCCACAAAATGATTCATACTGCAAACATACTCGCCGATAACACTGACGAATAACGAGTGCTGCATATCCAGGTTAGACAGATCGGCTTTTCCTGCCAAGAAGAACAGGGAGTTGCTATCTAGGAACAATTCCAGCCAGAGGAAGGGTTGAAAAGTGCTCCTTGGATTGCACACTAAACGTAAATAACGAAAATGCATTTTTGGTAAAAATTGGACAAAGCATAATCCTGTGCTCTCCGTATTGCATTAGCCGTTTTGAATATTGAAAATCTTACTGCAGATTCGTGTTCAGCGACATTAAAAATATACATGTAACCCTCAGTTCATGCAAATCGAAGTAATAATATAACTAAAAGGTTTCCCTAGACGTTGAACTCTTTTTTTTTTTTTTTTTTTTTTTTTTTTTTGGAGAAACAATTTTCTCAGAACGGCATGCAGCATTAACTAAAAATGGTTCAATCTCTTAACTTCTACCTCTTACCCAGAAAAGTAAACAATTTTCTTAGGAGCTTATACCTATAATATATGACACTGATTAATATTAAGTAATTTTTGTGAAGGCATAAGGAGTGAAACAAACCACCCAAAAAATCGAACTCAGAGTTCGAATTAGTACCGTATCGTTAAATTTACGGTTGTTTCATTGCGGTTAGGTATGCGCTCCCATAAATTTTATGTACCATCGACTGATGTTTTCCATTTTCAATTTCAGAGAAGTAATTTAGTATCAACTGATGTCATCCATTTTTGATTTCAGGTAACATCTGAGAGGCCACACTGCACGCAGTCCGCGTGATCAAATCATAATTGCGGGCGCCATTTTTTTTTACTGAAAATCTAAAATAAAGCTCATAGTATGATCACTCGTAACTCCCAAACAGATCCTTCAAGTGTATTTTCACTGTCTCAAAAAAAATATATAACATTTTTTGCTCATTTGAATGAGAACCTGGCCGTAACGCCGGAATATAGTCACGAGATTTTTTTCGGAGACGCTGTACGTTCGCGAGAAGAATTTCGTTCTGCGCGTGTCGATGGACGTTCTACAGATATTACTGTTTGTGTGTTTGTGTGTGTACTACTCAGTCGTGCCATTCGAGTGTACATCTTTGCATAGTTTTCCTTTGACGGTGTAAACAGTGTTCGGCTCAGTTGCTAACTGGCCAGTTGAGTGGTTCCGAAGTTGTCGGATGTGCGGTGCGTTCTGTCTGCTAGGATAACAACAGACTGGCGTGGTGCGATGGCAGAAGCAGACACTGAAGGAGCTAGCTGCTGGGACGCCAGCGAACAATTTATGCCAAGTAAGACGAAGAGAACTATTCTAAAATTACGAGCCGCCTCAATAGTGTTTATCATTAGTAAATCTTGTAGTTGAGACTGCCACCAATCTACAATAACTGACATTTTTGCCTAGAGAGAGATTAGCGAGAAATACAGGATATCCCCCACACACTGAAATTTTGGTTGTGATGACAGGCCTATGGGCAGTGTAGCCCGAGATCTAAGTTAGGTTGGAAGGGGGTAATTTGATTGAGAGATGTTTACGCCAACGATTATTAATGCCGAGTAAACGTTGTGTAAGCAGATTTCCTTGTAGCGTAGCCTAGTGTTTCCGTCCGCGCCATGTTTAACACACTTTCTCTGGCTGTGTACAAAAGTCGCACAACAGCGACGAAAACTACGTTTCTGGTGGGGGGACGGGAGAGTTCCCTATGTAACTTTCACTACAAATTTTAGTAACCGCCGAAACTAGCCGAATTAGAAGCGTAATTTTAACTATATTTCCGTTTGTGGGAAAATAGTGATTCTCCTCTTTCGGCAGCAACTATAATATGTAGGCGACTTATTAGTTTCTTTTTTTTAAAAAAAAAAAACTCTGAATCATGATCTCAGTAGACGCAGTGCTTTTTACGTTGCTTGATCCGTGGTCGATAGTAAACAATGCAATGTATTGGTAAACTCTTTGAAGTGTGACGCGTGTTGCATAGACGGCGTCTGCAATGTTCGTAAGGCCAAGCTTGTATATATTCTGTGTCTGTTTAATTAAGGCGAGGAGGATAATGTTCAAGGAGCACTGCATTAGCAGTCTATGGAGAAATTGAGAATTTGGATCTGACGAACGGCATGCTCGGGCAGTTCGTGCTATTATGTTGACCACTGCGTAATTCGGACACAGTGATCATTGCCTCTCCCTAGTAACCAGGAGACTCGGGTGGTAATCCTGGTCTGGCACAAATTTTCAACAGTGCCTATTGTCAGATAATTTTATTAGTGGTCCGGTCTTAAATTGTGTTTTGTTCACGAAACGTCGTTTAGCTTTTTCATGGATAACAGCTTTGGAAAGCGTACAGTCTGTACAGGTTACATTGATAATCACACGTCGTTAGTCCAAGGCAACTACAGCTACATAGTTTTACCAAGAACTTCTTCGTAGGTAGTTTCCCTGTAGTGGTATTTTGTTTTAGTATTTATAGACTGTAGGCTTGGATGAAATATGAAACACATATCCGAAGTTTCTGTTGATGCTGTAGATCCTGTTTTATCCGTGCTAGGGGCACAAACACTTCATCAAATACTGGAGGACACAATATGCCTCGAGATTTAGCAATTTTTCGTAATATAGGCCTAGCTTCGATATATTTTTCTCTAATTGTTGTTTGGATTTAATCTTAAAACACACTAACTTTTACACCAGTTATTCTATATGTGGTTTCATCCCTTTCGTAGCATAGAGTTCCTAAACGGTCGATAATATTAATAATTTCCTTTCTCACTTTGATTTTCTGTAGAATCTCCTGTTTGTGGTTATTGCTAACCTGTTTCACATTCTCACTTTTATTATTTTTATTTTTCTAGTTTTGTGACTGGAAGCCAAATTTTCTTTGAATTCAGTCTTTCATTCTGAAACAGTTTCAGTTAAAGGTCAAGTGAAGATGGCGATCTATTTGAGGAGAATGGTTAGGAGATCTTTTATATTAGACGTACACAGGTCATTGAGATCCTTATCTATATAAAATTACCTCGAGTTTGATGTAGCCCATTCTCTTGTCATGATGTCGGCTGTATCGTAGCGTATTGTCTCGATTAGGTTGGAGATTTTGATTGAGAGTTGCAGAAGTCCACGAAAGTGATTACGAAGTCAAGACTATACTAACAGAACGATGTGTAGCGTAGACCAAAACGCTCTTTCTGTCCTTTTAAAATCTCTTTTAATTAAAAATAACTAAAGCTGCAAGATACAATTACAAAAACTGCTTTATGTAATACAGAAATCCCAGTCTATTGTTGTGTACGTACACTAATTTTTTGTCACCGAATATGTATTTTTTACTCATTTGCTGGATTCCAGTTTCCCGCTTTTTGCGGCGAAAACCCTTTCCCTGCGAAGGGCCCAATAGCATGTCGGTTATATTCGCGACTTTATCGACGATCAGTAATTTCATATAGTCTATCCACCGGCGTCATTGTTAACATCGAATATAGATTTAAGTATTAGGAAGGCCAATATGAACCTAACGCATGGGTAGGTCTAATGATGAATAAAAAAAAAATTCGAATGCGGGTTAGCTACTACAAGCAGCACAGTGAACGCGTTATTGTGGCCAAGATAGACATGAAGCCCACACCTACCATAATCTTAAAAGTAGTCCGCAGATGAGGAAGAAATTGATGAAATGTGTGATGAGATAAAAGAAATTATTCAGATAGTGAAGGGAGATGAAAATAGAATAGTGACAAGTGATTGGAATTTGATAGTAGAGAAATGAAGAAAAGGAAACGTAGTAGGTGAATATGGAATGGTGGTAAGAAATGAAAGAGGAAGCCGCCTGGTAGGTTTTTGCCCAGAGCATAACTTAATCATCGCTAACACTTGGTTCAAGAATCGTGAAAGAACGTTGTATACGTGGAAGAGACCTGGAGATACTGCAAGATTTTAGATAGATTATATAATGGTAAGAAACCAGGTATTAAATTGTAAGACATTTCCAGGGGCAAATGTGTACTCTGACCACAATCTATAGGTTATGAACTGTAGATTAAAACTGAAGAAACTGCAAAAATGTGGGAAATTAAGGAGATGGGACCTGGATAAACTGAAAGAACCAGAGGTTGTACAGAGTTTCAGGGAGAGCATAAGGGAACAATTGATAGGAATGGGGGAATGAAATACAGTAGAAGAAGAATGGGTAGCCTTGAGGGATGAAGTAGTAAAGGCAGCAGAGGATCAAGTAGGCAAAAAGCCGAGGGCTAGTAGGAATCCTTGGGTAACAGAAGAAATATTGAATTCAATTGATGAAAGGAGAAAATATAAAAATGCAGTAAATGAAGCAGGCGAAAAGGAATACAAACGTCTCAAAAATTAGATCGACATGAAGTGCAAAGTGGCTAAGCAGGGATGGCTAGAGGACAAATGTAAGGATGTAGAGGCGAAAATCACCATGGGTAAGATAGACACCGCCTAAAGGAAAATTAAAGTGACAGCATAGATCGAGGTGGTGGGATCACTCATGGGAAAATTCCTGCAGTAGTTGATGTTAGAGCTGTACCAGTCAGCTGATAGGTGTTCCTGCTTAAGGGAAGTCTCTCTAACAAAAGATCCACTTTTGACAAAGCTTAAGTATCCAAGTAATGAGAGAATTAGTATATTTCATCAAAATATACAAGATGTTAGAGATAAAGTTAGTGAACTGCTTATAGATGTTGACTCTGAAATTATTGGTATATTTGAGCACTTCTTAAATAAGGAGATAATTCAGAGGCTTCCTTTACCAGAATACAGGTTGGCTGGCAGCTTTTCTAGGAGCTCTTTTCGGTGTGGGGGAGTAGCCATGTATGTGAAAAGCAGCATCCCATTACAGTCAATTGATGTTTCTAAGTACTGCACTGAAAAGGTGTTAGAATGTTGTGAAGGTATGGTTAAATTTAATGGAGCTAAACTTCTAATTGTTATTTATAGAGGCACAGACGCCAATTTCACAACATTTTTGCTAAAGCTAGAGGAGGTTTTTGGTACACTTTGTAGGAAGTACAAAAAATTATTTATATATGGTGATTTCAATATTAATTGTAAAGTGATTGTGCAAGTAAAAGGATGTTGGTAGATCTCCTTAATTCATATAATCATATGTAAACTGGTATGGAAAAGTGGTATGCAGATAGAATAGCTACGTCTCAGGATACAATTAAAACCATATGGTCAGTCGTAAACGAAGTGGCTGGTCTGTAGAGACAGGTCGACGATATAGAATCAGTGCGTAGTGGGAATGTTCGTGTTACTGATAAGTCGCATATATGTACAGTATTTAATAATCACTTTCTGAATGTACCAGGTGAACTAAATAGAAACCTAGCCCCAACAGGGAATCATATAGCGCTCTTAGAAAAAAGTGTTCCGAGACTGTTACCTGAAACGGTCCTCCATGATACTGACAAGAGGGAGATTGAGTTAATAATTAAATCACTAAAGACCAAGAACTCTCATGGATATGGCAGGGTATCTAGCAGAATACTGAAGTATTGTTCTGTGTATGTTGGCCCAGTACTTAGCCATATCTGTGACTTTTCCTTTAGCGGTGGTCGGTTTCCTGACCGATTAAAGTACTCTCTACTGAAGCCACTTTATAAAAAGGGAGACAAGGATAATGTTGACAACTTTAGACCTATTTCCATGCCATCGGAGTTCGCTAAAGTTATCGAGAAGGTTGTATATACAAGGTTACTGGAGCATTTAAATTCACATTATTTGCTGTCAAATGTACAGTTTGGTTTCAGAAATGGTTTAACAACTGAAAATGCTATATTCTCTTTTCTCTGTGAGGTTTTGGACGGATAAAATAAAAGGTTGCGAACGCTAGGTGTTTTCTTTGATTTAACGAAGGCTTTTGACTGTGTTGACCACAAAATATTACTGCACAAGTTGGACCATTATGGAGTAAGGGAGTAGCATACAATTGGTTCCCCTCTTACTTTAAGAACAGAAAGCAGAAGGTAATTCTCTGCGATATTGAGAGTGGTAGTGATAATCATTCGCAATGGGGCTCTGTTAAGAGGGCATTCCCCCAAGGGTCGGTTCTGGGGCCACTGCTGTTTCTTACTTATATAAATGATATGCCCTCTAGTATTACAGGTGATTCAAAAATATTTCTGTTTGCTGACGACACCAGCTTGGCAGTGAAGGATCTTGTGTGTAATACTGAAACAGTATCAAATAATGTAGTTAATGGATTAACTTCATGGCTTGTGGATAACAATTTGATGCTAAATCACAGTAAGACTCAGTTTTTGCAGTTTCTAATTCACAATTCAACAAGGACCGATATTTTGATCAGACAGAATGGGCATGTTATAAGCGAGACGAAACAGTTAAAGTTCCTAGGCGATCGGATATATAGTAAGCCGTTGTGGAAAGCCCATGTCCAGGATCTTGTTCAGAAACTAAATGCTGCTTTAGTTACCATTAGAACAGTATCTGAAATTAGTGACAGTTCAACATGGAAAATAGTCTACTTCGCATATTTTCATACGCTTAGGTCGTATGGTATTATATTCTTTGGGTAATTCTTCTGATTCAAAAAGGGTATTTTTGGCTCAAAACGGGCTGTTCGAGCTATATGGGGTGTAAGTTCGAGAACCTCTTGTTGGCCCCTATTCAATAGTCTGGGAATTCTGACATTGCCCTGACAGCATATATTTTCTTTAATGTTGTTTATTGTTAGCAGTATTAGCGTATTCCCAACAGTTAGCAGCTTTCAATCAGTTAATACTAGGCACAAATCGAATCTGTATGTGGAATGCACTTCCTTGACTCTTGTGCAGAAAGGAGTGCAGTATTCTGCTGGATCCATTGTCAATCAGCTACCACAAGAACTCAAAAATCTTAGCAGTAGCCCAAAATCTTTTAAGTCTAAACTGAAGAGTTTCCTCATGGCTCACTCCTTCTATTCTGTCGAGGAGCTCCTGGAAGAGCTAAAAAATTATGCAAATTTCAGTGTTACGTAGTTAATTTTCTTTATTTAAACTTACGACTTGTCGCCTTAATATGTTTTTATATTTCATTTTATCTGTTTCTACTATCGTGTTATAATTTCATGTATTGACTCGTTCTATGACCATGAAGATTTCTCCTTAATATGGTCCCACGGAACAATAAATAAATAAAAATAAAAGCTTTGGAGAAAAGAGATCCACTTGTATGCATATCAAGAGCTCAGATGGAAACCCTGTTATAAGCGAAGAAGGGAAAGCAGAAAGGTGGAAGGAGTATATAGAAGATCTATACAAGGGCAATGGGCTTGAAAACAGAATTTGGAAATGGAAGAGCATGTAGATGAAGATGAAATAAGAGATGATATACTGCGTGAAGAGTTTGGCAGAGCAGTGAAAGACCTACGCCGAAACAAGGCCCCGGGAGTATTCAACATTCCATTATAACTACTGACACCCGTGGGAGAGCCAGCCCTGACTAAACTCTACCATCTGATGAGCAAGATGTATGAGACAGGCGAAATACCGTCAGACTTCAAGAAGAATATAATAATTCCAATCTCTAAGAAAGCAGTTGTTGACAGATGTGAAAATTACCGAACTATTTGTTTAGTAAGTCACAGGCGCAAAACACTAAAGCCAATTCTTTACAGCCGAATGGAGAAACTGGTAGAAGCCGACCTCGGGGTATACCAGTTTGGATTCCGTAGAAATACTGGAACACATGAGGCAATACTGACCCTACGTCCTCTCTTAAGAGCTAGATTAAGGAAAGGCACACCTACGTTTCTAGCGTTTGTAGACTTAGAGAAATCTTTGGACAATGTTGACTGGAAAACTCTTTCAAATACTGAAGTGGCAGTGGTAAAATGCAGTGAGTGAAAGGCCATTTACAATTTGTACACATACCAGATGGGAGTTGCAAGAGTCAGGGGGCATGAAAGGGAAGCAGTGGTTGGGAAGGTAGTGAGATGCGGTTCTAGTCAATCGCCGATGTTATTCAATCTGTTTATTGAGCAAGCAGTAAAGGAAAAAAAGATAAAAATCGAAGTAGGAATTAAAATCTATGGAGAAGAAATTAAAACCTTGAGGTTCGCTCATGACATAATTCTGTCAGAGACATCAAAGGACCTGGAAGATCAGCTGAATGGAGTGGAGTGTCCTGAAAGAATGATATAAGATGATCATCAATAAAAGCAAAACGAGGATAATGGAATGTAGTCGAAACATGTTTGGTGATGCTGAAGGAATTAGATTAGGAACTGAGACACTTAAAGTAGTAAAGGAGTTTTGGTATTTGGGGAGCAAAATAACTGATGACGGTCGAAGTATAGAGGATATAAATTGTATACTGGCAATGGCAAGGAAAGTGTTTCTGAAGAAGAAAAACTTGTTAACATCGAGTAAAGCTTTACGTATCAGGAAGTGTGTTATCCGAGTATTTGTATGGAGTGTAGCCATGTATGGAAGTGAATCATGGACGATAAAGAGTTTGGATAAGAAGAGACTAGAGGCTTTAGAAATAAGGTGCTACAGAAGAATGCTGAAGATCAGATGGGTAGATCACTTAACTAATGACGAGGTATTAAATAGTATTGGGGAGAAGAGAACTTTGTGGCACAACTTGACTACAAGAAGGAATCGGTTGGTAGGACACGTTCTGTGGCATCAGCGGATCACCATTTTAGTATTGGAGGGCAACGCGGAGGGTAAAGGTCGAGGAGGGAGACCAGGAGATGAATACACTAGCAGATTCAGAAGGATGTAGGTTGCAGTGGGTATTGGGAGATGGCGCTTGCACATGATACAGGAGCATGGAGAGCTGCATCAAACCAGTCTCTGGACTGAAGACCACAACAACAACAATAAGAAGGCATCTGTCTCATGTGTACCCTTCAACAGAGATAGGACAGACAAGACGGTTAGATTAGACTATATGTAGTTTCTGTTGCAAATGATCCATAATGAGGAGATGCTCAGTGGGAAACTAATATGCTAATTTACCTTCCACAGATCGCAAGTGGACTTATCATCGACGTGAAATGAGGGATGAAAATTTAAACGTACTTCTGATCGTACTCGTATTATTTGACACCCTCCCCCCCCACTCTCTCTCTCTCTCTCTCTCTCTCTCTCTCTCTCTCTCTCTCTCTCTCTCTTATTCTAACTCACTCACTCCTCACTCACTCTCAATCGCGCACGCCCTAGTTCTACTAAAAAATTCAATTCATTAATGGTGTCGGAGGAGATGGTTAAATAAATCCTTTAGGCTGCACTTAAAATGAATTTTGACAGTAGTAAAACTTTTATGGCTGCTGATAAGTTATTGAAAATCCGTTTTCCTGAATGATCGAGACTTTATTGCACCAAAGTAATTAACTTCCAAATTTTTGTGGAGATTATTCATGTTTCTAGTAAGGAGTGTATGCAATGAGCTGTTGATTTGAAAATAATAATTTGACACAAAAGAAGCTCCTAAGTTTATGTAATACCCAGTAAGAAGCAGTACAAATCAAGTTTTAGTTAACGATTATTGACTTTTTAGCCGGCTGTGGTGCCTTGGACATGAGCTAGGACCTTAAGATTTTGCATGAAAGGAGGACAAGCAGCCGCGTTGCACGGGAGAATGTGAAAAGTGTTCATATGTAGTAAAAACCTGAGAAATCCGCCCGTTTTTGTCATTTGCTATCGAATCGACTTAATGCCAGATCGTCTCTTTGTCCTCTCTTCTCTAAGAAACAGTTTCACTTATCGTCTGCAAAACCATGTTGCGTGCTGCGGTATGCGGAAACACTAAAAGCACCATAGTAGAACACAGAAGAAGTTTCTAAGTTGATGTAATAGACTGTAAGAAGCAGTACAATTCAAGTAATCAGAAACATTGAAATTAAGTAAGTCCAAATGTTCAGATTGGTTTTTTAGGTCCGATTTTCTCAACAACTTGGTGATCAAACCAATATATCAGTCCGGAACAAGGACAAAATATTTCCACACTTCTGGAACGAAGGCACAAACGTTTTGCCCAAAATAGTCATTTTTTGTTAACTTGCAAGTATATGTGAAGGAAGGAATTGGTGTGTAGTCTAGTCAAGTAACCACTCCAATTTTACCTGAATGCTAGAATGAGATACTGTTATACAGTAGCTTCCAGAATTCAGAAGGTTACTGAAGTATATCTAAAAAAAAAAAGAGGAACTATCCAATATTAAAAACTCTTGTGTCACGAATAATATATATAAAGCAATTGATTTAGTAACAGATGTTGATGAGAACTCAGAGCTTGTATGTATGAAACGTAAAAGGAGACCTCTGTAGGAAAAACAAATTAAGTTTTCGAAAAAACCAAGTGATTTTGTAAAGAAACGAAGACTTTCTCTTCTTATGATTCACTTCTGTTTTGACATTCGATGTACTAAGAGGAGGGTTGCCGAAATTCCTACGTCTTATTTTTTTTATGGAATAATAAGATTATCATTCATAAATATCGGTCTCTGCAGTTATTGTAGTGAACCTTTTAATACTACCGCACTGAACTACTTAAATGATTTTACACTTTTTAGGTAGATGTATCATGAAATTGTGGTCACGTTATTTGAAAGCAAGATGAACGACATACTTAAGCGGCACATTGCGATAAGCAATTATTCTCCATAGGTCGGACCTGAAGGCCTGCTTTCAGGAAGACCAGTAGATCATTGACAGCAGTGTCGTGCAGTCAACGAGCCTTAAAACAGCGGTTGACGATGGTGTTCAGTAACACCAGGATCTCATACATTGAAAGAATGTAACAGAGTTGGCATAGAGGGTAAATAATAGTAATGGTCCAGTAGATTACAAAGGTTAATTATATATATATGCGCGTACAGATACTGCCACAGGAAGGACACGTTACAAATATGATGCCACGGTGGGGTTAAACTCATAATTATGCGCAGATTATTTCTTTTCATTTATTTGAATATTTCTCTCACTTTTAACTACCCATAAGGAAAGAAACGTTACAGTGGACGCTAGTGTGCCATCTTTCTTGCTGAAGTGGAATATCGCGTTTATTAAATTTCCTTGATAGCTTAACTGAAACTGTTTTCCCTATCCCAGCTAATTGCTGGAAAGTCCGCCCTGAGAGTTCTCTGTCGACTTGTAGATTGTGAGTCTGTCTAATATCCAGAAGTGATCCACGTCGATTGCTGGTACGGAGGGCGCTAGAGTAGATTACACGTGGTATCTGTCACACGATGTTACCCATTAACGCTCGTAACATTGAGTGCCGCACTTCGGGCTTGTGGCGTGAAGCTTTCTTTTCACCTTCGAGCGCTGGCGTCGCTACAGCTGTTGGACGTGTCTGGAGTGTGTTTGTAAATATGGCTTCAAAGTTAGTTTCGTCGAATTTTTAAAAATAAAGTAGCTTGGGCTATGGGTGGGAGGGGGGGGGGGGGGCAAGGGGCATAATGCATGCTATCATTTGTGTGTTGATGGGAGGTGGAATATACTGCACTTGACTTCATGTCCACAATCACAGCTACAGCCATCCATCCCTACATCTGGAAACATACATGCAGCAAACCGGAATAGAGGATGTGGTCACACTCAAAAATTCTTTCTTAGCTTTCCTTTCTACTTTGTCTGTTTTTAGATTCTGGATGCGACAAATTAAAAAGCGCTTCATCTGTTTCGAACTTTGTATTAATTTTGCCGATGTGGTAACACTATTTAAAATTAAAAATTGTTCTTATAGTCCCCATAAAGTGTACTAAACGTTTATTTACCTTCACCGGTTTATAAATCGCTTGACACGTTTCTGAAATTATTTTGGTTGATTACAATGTGATATTAATATGCCGTGTCATAAACCAGAGTAGCTCTCATGTATCAAGAAATCGCAGTGACACAGTTTATTCTTAGAAATGCTGTATGTCCAGAAGACATTCTGTTTTGTAACATGAGAATCCACTTTACTGAGCAAATACTGAAATAATCTCATCCATTCATAAGTAATTTATATGTTAAGACTTGAATTCCTCCTCTTGTAGCTCTCGTAACAAATTTTGCTGAATTCTTTTACTATCTTGACGTAATACCTAGGGCTTCATTCAAGTGTTTACTGTTTCTCTACCGCTTTTCTTCCAAATACACACACAATGCAATTGTGGTGTTTGCAAGAGTGTAAGAAAGAAAGCTGACGCAGTTTGTCTATCAAATTTTAGGGAAAATTTGTAAGAAGCTTTCAAACACAATAGTAAAATTCAAAACGGTGGTAAAGTGGCAGCGTTGTAAGGAACAACTTTTGTTCTTACTGTGCGTTATTTGGAATGGTTGACGGTTGATCGCGTAAGTGGGGACTAGGCGAAGAGGCATCAAAATTTTATTTCGAATGCTAAAAAGGACCAAGGTTCAATTTCACATGTTACAGCAACTGTTAAATACAATCAGCTAAGCACAGTAAGAATTGGCCATGCTCTTTCACAAGCAGCACGATTGGAACATTGAAACACAACGAGAAGGTTACAGAAACAGAAGCGGAATAGATGCATTACGACTATCTGCTTTTCAGCATGGCAAAAGTTGTCTCCGAACTCGTGAGGAATCTGAGGCATGAGTGAATAAAATTTTTAGAACTTCTGAAATTCTTCGCTGGATACGAACACTCACGAAAGATTATTTAGCATCATGGAGTACTTGAAGCCACTTTCTGACAATCATTTAACAACTTGTATTATGGATGTTGTTAAAGAACAGATTTCAAGTGAAGTTAAAATAATCCTCTAGAGCAAGTTTCAAGTGAAATTAAGTCCTTTGTCAGTACAAGCCGACGAAATAACGGATGTCTGAAGTAAGCTATTAGTAATTTTTCGTTTTGCAAATAAGGAGAAATATGAGATGGATGTGGTTTTATGACTTAGCTAAAAACTGGTGTGCACAAGGCATAGCCACTGTTTAGCTGCAAGTGCTAAGCAGTTAGAATATTGATAAAAACAAACTAGTATCGCAAACATAAGACGGCTGTAGTGCAATAACACGGAAAAATTGTGTACATCCTATAGTGAAAGAGGCACACCCTCGTGCAGTCTGTATCCACTGCTGTGCACATCAGTTGGACCATCCTCTGTGCTTCTAAAAATTACGCAATTAAATTTTTTTATAGCAAACCAGTATTTCACGAATCTTAGCCGTTGCGGTAAAACAAGTTAACTTCAGGGGGAAGGGGAATTTGAATTATAAGGTCCTTGCGAAACAAGGTATTTTCATTCACACGCTGTTAAAACCATTTTTCTTCACTACACGGACATGAGCAGCATTGAATGTGAAATACAAGCAAGACTGGGATTATATTTCTTTACATCGACCAATTGGGCTAAATTGTATACTTGATCACCAGACTTCTCTTTTTCTACTGCAGGTGTACAAATAGATTTTCCAGCATACCAGTATCTTGTTCGACATTTTGCAAAGTAAATCTGTAAGCCTGAAATAGAAAGCTGCATTAAGGCTAGTGAGAGACTAATATGTATGAAACGCAAAGTGGAAGGTAAGAAAGAGTCTTACAATTTCAGCAGGAGTATTTGAACTAGTGTAACGAAACAGAAATATGTATTTAGAAATGGAGAAGGCTAGTATTAGAGGTAATCGACACAGTAATAGTAAACACGGAAACTAGATTCCAGGACTACCGTGCCCGCATCTCGTGGTCGTGCGGTAGCGTTCTCGCTTCCCACGCCCGGGTTCCCGGGTTCGATTCCCGGCGGGGTCAGGGATTTTCTCTGCCTCGTGATGGCTGGGTGTTGTGTGATGTCCTTAGGTTAGTTAGGTTTAAGTAGTTCTAAGTTCTAGGGGACTGATGACCATAGATGTTAAGTCCCATAGTGCTCAGAGCCATTTGAACCATTTGAACCAGGACTACCGTGAAACAATTTCCCTATACGTAATGTTGAAAAGCTACTTAAAATGTATCCTTTGACAATGAGAAACTGAAGAGAAGAAACTTTATTTACAGCAGTGAGGATAAATGTCTGGAGCTTCATGACATCCTTCAGTCCATTGTAAACAATTGATTTAAAAAACGTGTTCTCCGGAGGAGTGAAATGACTGTCGTTGCTTCTTGCAATTCCACGAACCACCGTGTCTTGCAAAACAAGCGTGAGTACGTTGAAACGCGTTAAAGCCTACTTCCACAACACAATGACAAATGACACTGTCAAGCATCACTGTGTTGGCTGTAGAGAAGAGAACTCCGAAATCAAATCGACAGGATTTCATATCTCTCGTCACCGGTCTACGCCCAGGAAAAAGGGCTGCAGGATAGAACCTTATAAAAAGGTGTGAGGGTGTATTAATAAGTATTATATCCTGATGAATGTATAGCTGTTAAATACTTTTTGCATTTGTTTATAACAATTGCTGTAGTAATTTGTCTTACGAAGTATGTAAGTTACTTTCGCATTGTTTATTGGAATTGATGACGTTTATGTCAACGTCTTTTATTTTGCTTAACCGTGCTGTACTTCTTCAGTCATGTATAAATCGCTTTGCAGGGAAATGAATCATTTTAGTCAATTGTGGGGATACAACAGCCCTGAATTTGAGGTGCGCTCAAACCCTACCATTGGCTAGAAATCGCAATGTAGCGAGATGTTTCTCCTCGGAGCTTACAACCTATGATGAATTCATTTTTGGTTAAAAACGGTTTGATGCTCAGCAGTTCTTAAATAATTACGAATATCATTAGCTACCGTCTAAGTAACAACGTAGTTAAATTTCATTCCTGCAATTAGTCGCATCTTTGCCTTGGCTTTGAGTAACAAGGCCAGAAAATGCTAGATAAATGCTGGCAAACTCCAGTTTCTGTTCCTTTGTAAAACCAACCGGAATCACGTAGATATTTATCATACGAGCAAATCACATGAGGCACCGTGATTGCGTTGTGCAAGCGGTTACGAAATTGGTCCGTTGGTCGGTCGGCCGACAGATATAATAGTGCGTGTGGAGGGGCCTTAGCAGAACGATTTTCAGTGCAGCCCAGTCCCGTTCGCGCCATATTTACACACCTTTTGTCGTAGTTAGCAGACTAAGCATAAAAACCAAAACTTCGAGGTAAATGGAGACCCCCCCCCACTACAGGTCCAGGGGTTGGAATAGACCCGAGGTATTTCCGCCTGTCGTAAGAGGCGACTAAAAGGAGTCTCACGTTTTGGCCTATATGTGGTGGTCCCCTCTATGAATTGACCTTAATTTTTCAAAATTTTCCCGAAGAGCGAGCCAATTTAGGAAGGACGCCTTACATGGAGTATAGCATTCATGTGCTCAGACTTACCGCATCCTTTGTCGACGTGGATCTGCACTTCTGCTCATTCTCCTACTGTTGGGCGAGGCCACCCTCCTGGGTGCGTATTTTTCCATAAACGGTGCAGTATCGTTTTCTATACCGACGATTATAATGGACTTGTTCGCTTGGTTGCACCTGACATCCAGCACGGTAGATTGCCCATTGTAGTGGGGCCGCTATGTACCCTGTCAGTTGTAGCCCTCTGACCACACCCCCTGATGCCTGTGCCATTAACTCCCCATGTATGCCCAGTCAGGGTATTTACTCGCTTATGACAAGCTGGGGATGTTTCTGTAACCACAAGAGCTTACATATGGTCGAGGGTATCATATTTCACAGGGACCTTATTTTGCAGTCTGACGATGAGCTGCGCGCAAATTTGGAGCGGCGCGGTGTTCATTTCGTCCAGCGTGTCCACTGGGGTCCGAGGTATAATCAGGTTGCCACCGCTGCTTTCGTCTTGGCCTTCGAGGGTGATACATTGACAGAGAAGGTCAACGTGACGGTCTAATACTGTGTTGTAAAGCCCAATGTTCCTCACACGATGCGGTGCGTTAAGAGCTGCAAGTTTGGACATATACAGCTGTACATCCAGCGTCACATGTCAAAATTCTGGATGCCCTTCACATCCCAATACTACATGTGCCCCGCCTCCAATCTGTCAAACTGTGGAGAGCACCATTCGCCTTGCTCACTACACTGCAGGATTCTCCAGAAAGAAAGGAAAATCATGGACTAAAACACACTGGACAGAATGACCTACACTGGAGCTAAGAGAAAATTTGAATGCCTGCATCCTGTGCCTGTGACATTGTACCACGACTGTTGTAACATCGGCGTAATACGATCAGCTCTGCCAATCATAGCCACCTCTCAGAGCCGAAAGATGTTCCTTGTTGGTGGAGGGCATTTCCCTCCCTATTGCTCCTGCACCACCTACTTTGGAAGCAACACTCCTCCAACCATCGGGGACATATGCTTCTCCATCTTGGAAGGGAACAGAAGTCTTCCTCGCTTCTCTCGCTAGGAAGGGGTCCCCTTCCCAGGTTTCTCCTAGTGGGAAATTTGACACCTGCCAGTGACTGAAGAGCCCAAAAGCAGCTTGTCGAAGGGCTTCACGCTCATTCTCAGTCCTGGAGACTGAATCAGTGAAGTTCTCCCAGCCAGGGAAACCCAAGGTGCAGTGAGAGAAATCCAAAAATAAAACCACTAGGACCAAGCTGTGTGTGTGTGTGTGTGTGTGTGTGTGTGTGTGTGTGTGTGTGTGTGTGTGTGTGTGTGTGTGTGTGTGTGTGTGTGTGTGGGGGTGGGTGTGGGAGGGTCTGGCGGGATATAGGTCCTCAGTAAATGCATAAATCACCATCCCATGCACACACACACACACAGACAGACATGACGGTTATAGAGTGCTCAGAGTCACATGCTGCCGCCGGCTTATTGCCTGAGGCATAAACCACTTCATTGAATGTTCCATGCTTTCACAGTGTCACGATGACGTCATTCATTATTCCACCACCTGGATGAGCTATGGCAACAGTTGGGCTTTACACCTGCTATCTGTATTGCCCTCCAGGAAAGCTGGTTTTTGACAATGCGGACCCTCTGCCCTCCATGGCTAAACAGATATTACAGTAACTGTAGCGGCTATAATAGGGTGTCAGGTGGAGTTTTCGTTTATGTCCTAAACTGTCTGTAGTGAACCTGTGCCCCTTCAAATCCCCCTTGAAGCTGTGGCTATCAGAATAAGGACGATGGAGGATCTTACTGTGCAATATATACCTTCCTCCAGATGGTGTCGAACCCCTAGATGTATTAGCTGCACTGATTGGTAAAATCTCCGAAAAGTGGGAAAGGTTTAGGGAGTTAATCAACCATAACCCCTTGTGGGTTGTCACTGTGCTTATTTGCCAAGACAGAGATGTCGAATCTTTGTCTCAGTTCGACCTCCGCCTCTTAAATACTGGGACTGCTACACATTTCAGTGTGGCTCGTGGTAGTTACTCAGCCATCGATTTGTCACTTCAAACCCCAAGACTTCCCCCATCAACCCACTGGAGAACCCGTGACGACCTGTATGGTAGTGACCACTTCCCCATCTTTCTGTCACTGCCCCAGTATCATGCTCATGGACGGCTGCCCAGATTGACTTTAAACAAGGAGGAATGGGAATCTTTCACCTCTGCTGTCACCGTTTAATTTCCCCCACACAGTTACATTTAAGTGATGGTTGAGCAAGTTACTACAGCAATTGTTTCTGCAGTAGAAAACTTAATCCCTCGTTCTTCATGGTGCTCAAGGCGTAAGGCAGTCCCTTGGTGGTCGCCGGAAGATGCTGAAGTAATTAAGGAGCGTCGGAGATCTCTACAGTGGCATAAGCAGCACCCTGCCATGGAGCACCTCATACAGTAGCCTTTAAATAGCTCTGTGCCCGCGTTCGGCAACTTATCAAACGACGGAAGCAGGAAAGTTGGATGAGATACATCTCGACAATTAGACGCCATACGTCACCTTCCCACGTCTGGGCAAAGATCAATCATCTTTTTGGGTACCAGACCTTAACAAGTGTTACTGGTGTTAGCGTAAATGGCGTGTTATCTACAGACACAAACGCGATTGCCTTGCACTCTGCCGAGCACTCTGCCGAGCACTCTGCCGAGCACTCTGCCGAGCACTCTGCCGAGCACTCTGCCCTGGAAAATTACCCCCAGCCTTTCACACACTATAAATGCGGCGTTATAGGGTTCACTGTGGCGTGTATTGACTGAGGTGATGTTCTCGTCCAGCCGCAGTTAAAGTGGGAGGTCCTCAGTGCAATTGCATATTGCCCTGACAGAGCTCCTGGACATGATCGGATCCACAGCCAGATACTTAAATGTCTCTCATCTGACTACAAGCGATATCATCTCGTCATGTTCAACCGGATCTCGAGCAGTGGCGTCTTTCCATTGCAATTGCAAGGAACAACATCATTCCGGTGCTCACACCCGGTAAAAACTCGCTTGACATGGTTAGCTGTCGGCCCATTAGCCTCACCAACGTTCTTCATAAGCTGCTGGAATGTATGGTATGTGGGCGGTTTCGTTGGGTCCCTTTAGTCACATGGCCTACTGGCTCCATGTCGGGGTGGTTTCTGCCAGGGTCGCTCTACCACTGCTAATCTTGTGTCCCTAGAGTTTACCATCCAAACGGCCTTCTCCAGACGCCAACGCCTGATTGCTGTCTCCATTGATTTACGAAAACCATATGACACGACCTGGCGATATCACATCCTTGTCACATTGTATGAGTAGTGTCTCTGGGGCCACTCTGGATGTTCATCGGAAACGTCTTGTCACTCCATGTCCGAGTTGGTGCCTTCCATAGTACGACCCATATCCAGGAGAATGGAGTTCCACAGTGCTCTGTATTGAGTGTCTCTATTTTTAGTGTCTCTATTTTTAGTGGCCTTTAACGATCTAGGAGCAGCTGTTTGTTGGACTCTCCATCTCACCTTCCCTGAATGCAGACGACTTCTGCATTTAGTACTGCTGCTCCAGTACTGGTGTTGCTGAGCATCACCTACAGGGAGCCATCCTCAAGGTGCAGGCATGGGCTATAGCCCACAGCCTCCAGTTTCCAGACGCAAAGTCGTGTGTCATACACTTCTGTCGGCGTCGTACCATTCATCTGGACCCAGAACTTTACCTTCATGACGATCCACTCACTGTAGTGGAGACACACACATTCTTAGGACTGGTTTTCGTTGCTCGATTGACTTGGCTTCCTCATCTTCGTCAGCTTAAGCAGAAGTGCTGGCAGCACCTCAATGCCCGCCGACGCCTGAGCAACACGATCTGGGGTGCAGATAGATCTACGCTGCTGTGGCTCTACAGAGCCCTTGTCCAATCACGAATTGACTATGGGAGTGTGATTTAGGGTTCGGCAGTGCCCTCAGCGCTGAATTTACTCGACCCTGTGCACCACTGTGGGGTTCGATTAGCGACAGGATGAGTCCGGTGACCAGTGTACTGGTGAAGGCTGGGATCCCTCCATTATAAATTAGACGTGCAAAATTGCTCGCCAGTTACATTGCACACATTTGTAGTTCTCCTGAGTATACAAATTACCCTCTCCTTTTCCCTGCCCACGGCATTCCAGCCCCCACAACAGCAACCCAGATCAGGGGGTTAATGATTACGGTTTGCATTCGATTGCTTCTGTCTGGAGTCCTTGCCTGTTCTACCTCTCCTCGAGGTCCATTCACGTACGTCTCCATGCTGTAAGCCTCAGCCACAGCTTTGTCTAAATCTTTCACGTGGCCCTAACGACTCCATTAACCTTGCGGCTCTCCACTGTCACTTCATCTCTATTCTTGACACGTACTGAGGCGACAAATTGGTTTACTCTGATGGCTCGATGGCTGATGCTCTCGTCAGCGTCGCGTATGTCCATGGAGGACATAATGAACAGCATTCCTTCCCGATGGCTGCAGTTCTTCCATGGCGGAGCTGTTGGCTGTATCTTGAGCTTTTGAGCAGATGTGTTCATGCTCTGGGGAGTCGTTCCTGTGTGCCAACTCCTTGAGCAGCCTACAAGGTATCGACCAGTGCTCTCCTCGTCATCCGTTGGTAGCGATCATCTAGGAGTTCATCTACGCCCTGGAACGGTTCGGTCGTTCATTGGTGTTTCTCTGGACCCCTGGTGACTTCGGAATCCCAGGCATCAAACTTGCTGAGAGATTGGCCAACAGGCTACGTGGAAACCACTCATGGAGATCGGCTTCTCTGCAACTGACAAGCTTGCTGTACTACGCCGCAAGGTTTTGCGGCTTGGGAGACGAAAAGGCTTAACCTCAGCATGCACAACAAACTGCGTGCCACTAAGGAGACTTCGAATGTGTGGCAACCCTCCATGTGGGCCTCTCGTATGGACTCTGCGGTTCTCTGCCAGCTCCGCATTGGCCACGCTTGTGTGACACATGGCTGCCTCCTGCACCGTGATTACCCACCTCAGTCAGTTTCGGTGTGGCGCCCGGCTGACGGTGGCCCATATCTTGGTGAGCTGTCCTCCTTTGGCTGCCCTGTGACGGACTCTTCAGCTACCGGACTAGTTGTGACTTCGTAGGCTTTCCCGGCGTAATAAGTCTTGAAAATCTCTTCGGGTTTGCTGCCGGACTAGTTGCCATTAATTTCAACTGAAAAAGCCTCATTGGCTAATTTAGGTTTAAGTTTTATTCGTGAGGGTGGGTTTTATCATTCTTTATAAGTTTCAGCTCTAAAGCTTGTGTGGTGGATGTTTTCATGTGTCGCAGAGTGGCTAGCTTTTTCCTTTTTGTTCTCGTGGTGGGTCAGCCACGATCATCTGCTCATGTTTTTATCTGTTCTATCTTGTTTCTTGCTCCTCTGTGGCTTTCTTTTCCTGTTTTGTCCATGGTAGTGTTGATTGTCCTGTTCTTCTCCTGGTTCCTCCATTCTCCTGTTACCGTGCTGTACATCTCTTTTATTTCCCTTGTGTAATAATTTTGTTGGGAACGAGAGACCGATGACCTCACAGTTTGGTCCCTTCCCCCCTCTTTCAAACCAACCAACCTAAATGGAGGAAACCTGTAGTAAGTGGTTGACAAGAATGAATATTTTTAGACAATTTGGATGTGTATTACGCTCTCGTATTATACACAAGCAACGGAAAATTTTATCCATATGTTACGCAAGTTTCATCGGAGTTCCTCGTCCGTGTAAAATCTGCAAATGTAGCACAGCATAGAGGTTAAATGAAAAGAACCGAAAATTTTTTAGCGTTTAGTGTTTCTGAAGTGTTTGCAGTGAGAGCTGATAGCGGAAAATGAAAGTATGACGTTGTTACGTAGGATTACATTGCTTTATTGTTAAAAACCATTTCATTGCTTGTAGTTTAGATAGTGAATTTGTGTTCACATTGCCATCGAGGGCTTAGGTGTAGGCTAATTGCTCTCGTGCCGTCGAAATCAAACGAGACGCCTTTACAATATTAAAGGCTCAATAACTCGCGTTGAATATTTGTAGAGTTCAACTCATACTTAGTTGACACATATATCGTTCGGATCTAGGTGGCCTCTCTTTACAGGTTGAAAGAATTCTCTTGCTTAACGTAAATTTCATTCCCGAAATATTTCCGAAATCCTCATTTTCAGGATGTTACCTTTAAACTTCCGTGCAAGCGCGCAGCCAGTGGTATCGGGTTTTCTGTATGAATCGTTGACTTCACTGCTGCGTATTCCTTTGCTATTGTAATTTTGCAGAAGAAATTTTGTAACGCAGATGAAGTGACGTCTTTGATTTCACATTACGTGTATTAACGAAGCGCAAGTCAACAGTGTGGAAACATTTAGACGTAGAAATGTAATCGTAATTTGATGATAAATTAACCATTTTAGTCTGTTGTACTAAACTGATAATGAATTAGTGTTTTTCAAAGTAGAGAACAGCCAGAAAATATTATGTATGTTACAGAAGTTATTCCGAAGTACCGGTCGGTGCGCATTATTCTGCCGTTTTGGGAAAGGTGAAGTGTGCGCGGTGACAGTTGCTCGCCTGTGACATCCGCCTCTCGTGCTAAGACACGTTTCCTTGGGTGCAGAAACGTGTTGCAGCGTGCTGCGGAATACGGTTGCGTCATTCTGTGTGATGCTGGCTGCGTGGTCCTGCGTGAAACGTCTACCAAAGTGCGGGGAAAAAAAAAGAAAAAAAGTGGCGGCGCGTGTTGCTCTCACTGTCCTTTGGAGAACGTCCATCTACCTCTATAGTCTTCAGGTTTTCTGCACACTCACTGTGTGTAGGTAGATACTGGATTAGCCAACAGAAATAGCGTTGGCGAAAATTCGGCTAAGTGCCCACCACGAAAAAGCCACAACTCCAGTCCATGGGCAGAAACCGAAAGTTAAACTACCGAGCGTTCGGGTTTCTTGCATGTCTCGTTCGGGAGAGTCTAAAATTTCTTTCTAGTTGTTTTGCCTCCATAACACTGAAAATATCGGGTCGGAATAAATATCTTGGGCTGCTTTCAGGTGTGAACTTTTAACGGAAAATCAGCGATATGGCGTAAATAAAGTCCGGTTATTAAATACGGGCTTGATGGCAGTTTTCTGAGTCCGAAAAAGTCGCTGACCCACGACTACTTGAGTCAATACATTGTGTTCAGTAGGCGTCTTATAGAGAAGTGGTCAACATAATGTGTAGCAATCTGCAAGAAACATGCCAAGCGGAATTCATGTTGAAAGGTTCGCACACGAATATCTCCTACATCAAGCCACTCACAAAACTCGAACTTCCACAAAATACTCAGCACTGCAGTCGCTTTTCGTCAGCAATGAGAGAACCGATCAACTGCGCGAATTTAATAATTTTCAACTACAAATTTGATTCTTGAGATTTAACAAACGTTAACCGGAATACGGCTCCAAGGCGACTATATCGTCTCCTAGATCTAAGGCGCAAAGCCTAATCAAAGGCGCGGCGAATACTGAATTCCTATTGGCGACGCAATCATTACAAGATGACAACTAGTAATAATTTGCTACGTTATAGTGGTATTTATAATTAGACGACTGTGCATGATAGCGATACGACAACTACTCTCTAACACCTTTTCTTAATTCATTTAAAATATGGTATGGAAATGCAGAAGCATTTAAGCTTTTAGGAGGAGTTGGTTTTTCTCGATACTCGCCGTTTACCACGTCTCGTCTCCTAACCTGTGTCGTACGACATACTTGTATACTCAGCTTCAGTGGTACACGTCGATAACGTGAGGAAACATTTTGGCTAATAGCCAGTAACACTGAAGTACAAATTAATATAACATGACGAGGAATTTTAGGAAGCCAACATTCGAGATGTAGAGGTGGTGAAACTTTTACCTTTATACTTTTTGTGAGGGGGAGGTGCGGCGGTGAAGGGAGTAACAGTTTCGGAAAAGAATTAATTTATTTTTGCAATCCGTTGGAGGTCGGTGGGTGCCACAGTTTACCCTTTACTGGCGCGACGCGAGTTTCAGTGGGCTGTGATCAACAGTTTGCTTCTACACGCACGACAGCAGTAGCGGAAGCAGCTAAAGCAAAACATGCAGCTCTGTGATCGAGTGGAAAACCTGTTCGTTTTGGCAGTCAGAAAGTACATCGAAATTATGGAAGAGGAATACTGAATATTACCGGAAAGGGTATTCACAAGTGTTATGCAGCCAATGTTCATAAAACGCGAAGGACGGGGCATAACATTTCAGTAACAAAATTGCTCGACGATGCGGAGAGACAAAAGGTCCCACAACTTCACAACACAGACTTAGGTCGCTTTGAGTCGGTATCTACGGCAACAACGGTGTAAGACAGTGACAAATTCGAAAGATAAGGAAACCAGTTTAGAGAGCAAGAACAGCGTATCATCGGTCTCTGGGAATCGAACGAAATGAAATTCACTTACGTAGAGAACAGAAGGCGGAATACTGATATTAGGAGGCAACAGCGGAAAAATACTGAAATTCGGACATCGTTCTAAGACTATTCGTTGTAACAAGGAACATGAACTTCCATCCTCCCTGTTAACAATTCTGGAACAAATGGAGAATCTGTTTTGTGTCGCAATACTTGGGTACCTTTGCTTGATAATGAACTCAGGCACTCGTGGAGAGCTGAACAAGTGCTACAAACTCTTCATAACAGTAAGTTATTTGTGGACATCGTCACCGATAAGAACAGGATGCGTTACACGACAGAGCGAACACACTTTGCCGAAGAGGTTATCAGAATAGTGTGTACAGCATTCACGATTTGGAACAGACCGTTACAGGATCCGGGATCGATGCGGTGAAGTTTTCCAATCTTTCGTGGCCCTGCTGTGAGAAAATAGGCGCATCTCGCACGTAGACCCACATACGAACTACCTGGATCGCCCGTTTGGTGCCCTGAAGAGTTGGTTTGCCAACTGAAACTCTAGTTCGTAAGTGAGTAAGTGGACAGATGTGAGCTCTGTTGACACTGTGCTGTAGGCTTTTGTGTCACTGGGGGTT
The DNA here is from genome assembly GCF_023897955.1 of Schistocerca gregaria. Taxonomy (NCBI): domain Eukaryota; kingdom Metazoa; phylum Arthropoda; class Insecta; order Orthoptera; family Acrididae; genus Schistocerca; species Schistocerca gregaria. Next base: position 2,140,063 of record NW_026061887.1, on the reverse strand, counting down.
TGAGTCACTGGGTCGACAGATTGACCATATTTCGTACTGACAGGATACCAAAATTCCCTTCTCGCGGGAGAGGGTCTGTGCAGCGATAGCAGCAACGAAGAGGAATCACGTAGACATGGCAACGAGCGCGTGGAAGTGCTAAGAGGCTAGAGGGAAGAGTGCCTTCAGTATGGAAAAAGATAATTTTACCAAATGGCAGAAAATGGGTCAGCAATATGGGAAGCTCGGTGGCCTGTATGCCAGCTAAAGACTTCGTGCAGTAAGACATTCCTGTAAGGCTGCGGTCACGTCGACGACGGTATCTGTGCATTTTACATCGACCGAAGATCTTTCCAAACCAGTAAGTCGCTACGTGCGCGGTCACAGGGTAGCCGATGTTACCGCCCGATCGTGCACATTTCGGATAATTGCTGAAATTCATATGTTTTTATTGGCATATCGGCCGACATTATACGAAGCAGACTGCAAGAAACAGATCGGTAAAAGGCGTTTGTGCCATTTTGTGAATGAAAAGTCATCGGGATATATTTTGGTATCAATAGATTGAAATCTCAGCTTTGTCGGAAACCACCCGTAGGATAAATCATTATCGGGAATTGTAAGTGTAACTTTACTTTTTAACGTCAAAGAATCTGTTAGAGAGGGATGCTGCATCTCACGGTTAGTTGCTTTAGTGGATATATCTTGGGCTGTGATAAGTGGACAAAAGTTGCATAGCTATTATTATTACTGCTACCAACTGGGGCTATGTCGGTAGTGTGATGGTTGCATGAAGGGGTTTCAGATGTGTGTGTTTCTTCATTTTTCAGTCTGTAGGTGAGCACAACATCAAATAAATTCGGCAACACATTAACTGTAATCTTGCTGTTAAAGGTTACCACGAATCATCGAGAATATATTGTACCGAAGACTCGTACGTGACTCACTTTCGGATAACGGAAGATGATTTTCAACACCAGCAGAGGTGTGATTAGGGTGTAATAAAATCCGACAATCTGAGGGTGCAGTTCTGGCTAACGTAAAACGGGAAATTACACGACTGTATTTGCCATCTGGCGTTTACATCTTTCCAATACTGAGACCTATACGACGTTCTGACAAGTTCTTGTCACGTGTTGCATGCTATTCAGGCTACAATGCCCTGAAGATTAAAAAGCTACTTATTTCACTCCTGCGACCCACATAAAGTACGACTAAGGATTGCATTTCTTCCATACCGAATTTTGGAGCTACGCTTCGTTCAACCCCAGCGGGTTTGGGGTCAGAATAGGCCCAAGGTATTCCTGCCTGTCGTAAGAGGAGACTAAAAGGAGTCCCTCCCCCTCAAGGGGGTAGTTTGCGACTGTGTCCGGAGACGAACGGTCCAACGACTTACATTTGATGTCATTTTTGTTTTTGGATTATTCTGGTATCTTCCTCCCTTTCTTGGTTTTTCTTTCATTTCTTTTTCCTTCCATTCCTTTTCATTCCTTTGTTTTCCTTCCTTTGTTTTTCCTTCCTTTGTCCTTCTCCCTCCATCACTGTATTCCTTCCTTTTTTCCTTGCATTCTCCTCCTCCTCCTCCTCCTCCACCTATTTCTCGCCTTCTCCTCCTTCCCCTCCTCATCATCACCTCCTCCTCCTCCTCCTCCTCCTCCTCCTCCTCCTCCTCCTCCTCCTCTTCCTCGACTTGCCCTTCCCTTCCTCGACTTCTTCTCCTCCTCCTCTTCCTCATCCTCGACTTCTCCTCCCTCCCTGCCTCCTCCTTACCTTTTTGTCCGCCCTATTGTCTCCAGCTCAGCGTTTAAAACAGTCTGTCCTTTCCCTCCCTCTCTCCCTTTTTTTCTATTCTTCTTTCCTCCCTGTGCGTGCCTGAAGGCCGACCCACGCATTCACACGCATAGCTGGTGACGGCGTAATGCGTAATTCCGTACGCCCTGGGTAGGCACGTAAGGTTCACACGTACCCCCTGGTAAAGGCCAGGCCCGGGTAGGGATGATCGCCTGAGCTGACACCTTCTGACTATGCCGATTGTTCCCTCAGTCCGTTTCTCGGGAAGTGTGACCTGAGGTGTAAACATTCACCTAAGGCAGGAGCACCCTCTGGGAGGGTCCCAACAAGGAAGGAGCACGCCATCTGAGATGGTGGCAATCATAGGGGATTCATCCGCAATGAATTCTTCTTCTTCTCCTTCTCCTCTCTCGACTTCTGCCATAAAAACGGAAACATGACCGGCCACCAGTGACAAAAGTACTGCCGCCTGCCCCAAAGTTTCTCGTAGTTTCTAGATCTGATGATGGAAAAGATTTTTCATCTGTCAACCCCTTCGTTATTCATAATTGCGTAGATGTCATAGGTGGATCTGACAAGTCTTGCACCAGGATGCGTAACTGTACCTTGTTGTTGGAAACTGAGAGCGCCTTTCAGGCACAAAAACTCCTTCGCGACACACTCCTGTACACGTTCCCTGTCCAGGTGGGGGCTCACTGCACTTTGAATTCATCTCGTGGTGTGGTATCTACTAGATCACTTGATGGATTGATTGACGAGGAGATTCAGTCTTTCCTCGCTGAGAAGAGCGTGACAGCTGTCCATAGGGTCATGAAAAAGGTCGACTATGACCTTGTAATGACCCAGACAGTTTTCTTGCCCCCCTATGGGGTCCACAACTTTTTTGTGGATACGTGTGTGGCGAGCAAGGGGCCCTGAGCTATTGCAGCCTTCTTTCTCTCCAGGGCTGCATTTCCTTTCTTTTCCCCTCCTTTCCCCTCCTTGTTTCTTTCCCCTCGCCCTCTCCTCTCCCTCTCTTGGCGTCCTTGCTTAAGTTGGCCCCTGCTAACCTCCTGGTTCTGTTGGTTTTACAATTTGGCTTTGTTGCATAATCAGCTCCTCCTATTGCCATTCCCTGTCCCCCTCTGGGGTTTGACCCCCATTCCTAAATTTTTGCTCCATAGTGTGAACCATTTGGGGAAGAGCACCTTACCTAGTGTCTCCTAGTACATTCCACCTTCTCTTTTACGTCGTTGTCTGATACTAGGTTGCATAGCCAGCACGGTAGCCAGCCCATGTGGTGGGGTCGCTTTGTACCCTTTTGGTTGAGCCCCCTGAACACACAGGGATTACACTTCTGATACCTGAGCTGTGACCTCCTCATGCATGCCTTGGAGTGGTTGCTCGTCATGCTGGAGCATCGGAACTCCTGGCAATGTCGGCCATGCCAGATGGCCCTTGCTGTGGTTAGGTGGCACCTGTGAGAAGAGCCCCTGATCTGAGTTGGTGGTATCAGGGCGGACGCTATGCAAATGAAATGCATATGGGTCCAGAACTCTGGCTGTTCTTCTGCAGCTGTCTCTCAGCGTAGAACTGATTCTTAAAGTGCTTCTTCTCTTGCCCGCTTCGGCCTTCCCTTCCATGACTACCCCCTGGGAAGAGGGTCAGGCCCGTTGGCTACTGGCGAAGCACTTCCCCCATTATCCAGTTTGCACCAGGACTGATGGGGATACTTTCACCAATACCAACTTTATATTTTGTGTAACACATGGAAGACAATTTTGGTGAAGTGGACTCCCTGATCAAGATGAGGTCAGGTTTGTTACTGATCAAAATTGCTTCACTTGCCCAATCTATGGCCCTTTGTGCCTGTACCCATCTTGGATCAATGTGTATTTTTCACACGGTCCTCATCCTTCAAACTGATGAGGAACTTCGGGACAATCTCGGATGGCGGGGTGTTCAGATTGTTCGGCGTGTTCAGAAGGGTTCTAAAGACAGTCGTATTGATACTGGTGCCTTTATCTTGGACCCTGAAGGGGTTACCCTGCCTGAAAAAGTTAAGATTATGTTTTATCGATGTGATGTGAAGCCGTACTTCCCACCACCTATGAGCTTGCGTTTTGGACACGTCTTCCTGCTGTTCACAGGCCCCTCTCTGTGGTGACTGTGGACGTCCACTCCATGTGTTACCCCTCCTGTGTGTGTAAATTGTCATGGTAGTCATTCTCCACGTTCACCCGATTGCCCAGTATATAAGAAGGAAAAGAAGATACAGGAGTATAAGTCCCTCGATTGATTAACCTACACAGAGGCCCGTAAGAAGTATCCAGGTCTTCAGCCTGTGTCCATGACATCTAGTTATGCTTTGGTTTCATCTTCACCCCTTCCTCACCCCCATCTCGGACCCCTCGCCTCCCCCCTCCCCTGCAGCTCCAGCACTTTCTTCTCTGGGCGGTGCTCCCCTCTCCAGCCGGAAAAGTGTCCCACTCCTTCGGCATCTGCCGGTCAAGGCGCCTATTCAGGATGCCCCTTCCCAGCACCTTCGAGGCCAAAGGTCTGCTGCATCGTGACGACCGCGAGAGCCGCGGTCTGTCGGCCCCCAGGTTGCCCGGTCTTTCTGTTCGCGATATTGCAGCAGCTTGCTCCTTTATGCCACACGGCCCTCCTAGATCTCAAAGAGAAAAGAAGCAACAAAAGTCCGAGACAAAGAGCCTCTGGTGTCAGCAGAGGTCCTCGTGTTGAGTTTTATTCGGGGGGGTTTTTATCGTATGATTTGAGTGTTTGTCCTTTTCTTTCCTGTATTGACTTGGGCCTTTCGCCTGTGGTTTTAAACTGTGGGTTTTAATGTCATTTGGTGGTTGGCTTTTCCTTATTTTCATGGTCGGCCAACCACCTTCACACTCGGTGTGATTTTAGTTCCGTTTGTCTGGTCTTTGTCTGTCTTTCTCGTATTGTGTCGTCCCTTGTCTCAGTTCTCCGTTTTTAACGACTGACAGTTTTTATTTCGTGTGATTTTATCGTGGAACAAGGGACCGATGACCTTAGGAGTCTGGTCCCTTCAATCCCACACCCAACCAACCAATCAGCAGAGGTCCCATCCGGATTCTGTCGTTCATGGATGTCGCCCCCTCCTTGTCGGTGCCAGATGGTGACTGGGTGGTATGACTGGCTTTAGCCTGTTCAACCTCCATTGAAATCATTGTTCAGTGGTTATCCAATGGAACTGTAATGGATACTACCATCACCTTCAAGAATTGAAATCCCTTATTTCGTCTTACTCTGCAGCTTGTGTGGTTCTACAGGAATCTCATTTTACTGATGATCACTCACAGACCCTCTGTCGGTTCAGTGTTTTCTGTCGAAATCGGGTCGGACCCTCACGGGCTTCTGGTGGCGTTTGTACGTTGGTCCGTACAGACATTGCTAGCAGGTGGATTCCTCTTCAAACTATATTGGAAGCTGTTGCTGTTAGGGTACACCTACACTCTGAGGTCACGGTTTCCAATCTTTACCTCCCTCCTGACAGGACTCTTACACCTGCTGCCTTAACTGCCCTCCTTCAGCAACATCGTCTTCCCTTCTTCCTTTTTGGGGATTTTAATGCTCATCATCCCTTGTGAGGCAGTGCCTTTCCATCTAGACGAGGTCTTCTCATAGACCAGTTTATTGCAGACCACGACTTGTGCCTTCTTGATGATGGCTCTCCTACTCATGTCAGTGCCGGTCATGATACCTTTTATGCCATTGATCTTTCTCTTTTCTTTGCACTCTCTCCTCCGTTCATTACACTGGTCGCCAAATGACGACCTTTGTGATAGTGACCATTTCCAGTTGATTATCTCTCTCCCTTCCCGCTCCCCAAATGACACGTTACCTTGTTGGTGTTTCCAACGCACCGATTGGCCTCTATAAACTAAACAGGTCTTGTTTTCTCCCTCTTTGTCGGGTTGTATTGATGACAACCTACATGACGTGTCTGACGCGATTGTTCGCGCTGCTAGCCCTGCTGTCCCGCGTTCATCTGGGCCATTAAGTCGCCGGCAAGTCCCATGGTGGAGTACAGCCATTGCCATTGCAATCCGTGATCGCTGTCGAGCTTTGCAACACCTTAAGGGGCACCCATCCGTAGCCAGACTTACTACCTTTAAACGCCTCTGCGCTAAAGCACGTTATTGAATGAAACAGAGCAAGTGGATATGTTGGGAACGATTCGTTTCTTTCCTTGGTAGTACTGTCCCTCTGTCACGAGTATGGGCTACACTTCGCTCTCTCCAAGGTTGCCATTGGCAGTCCACCCTCACAGGCCTTCACCTCCCACATGGCCTTTGTACGGACCCATTAGCTTGTGCAGACTACCTTGCGACCCATTTTGCACTGGCATCAGCCCCCTATCCAGCTGCTTTCCTTCACCAGAAACTGGTGGCTGAAGCTTTCATCTTATGTTTTACCCCTTGTGAGTCAGAATCTTAAAACAAACCTTTTACTGAATGGGAATTTCTTTCTGTTCTATCTTCTTCTCATGATACGGCCCCTGGCCCAGATTCCATTCATAACGAACTGCTTCAACATCTCAGTGCTCCACAATGACAACATCTTCTCCAGCTGTTTAACTGTATCCACTCCAGGGCGACTTCCCTTCTCTGTGGAGGGATAGCATCGTAGTTCCTGTCCTTAAGCCTGTTAAGAACCCCCTATTTGTAGACAGCTATTGGCCAATTAGTCTGACCAATGTTGTTTGTAAGTTACTTTAATGGATGGTAGCCCGTCGGCTCAATTCGGTCCTCCAGTCTCGAGATCTATTGTCCCCTTACCAGTGTGGCTTCCAAGAGGGACGGTCTCCAATCATCCAATCATTTACTTCACTTGGAATCTGCAGTTCGGCAGGCTTTTTCCCAGCGCCACCATTTAGTTGCAGTGTTTTTTGACCTTCTAAAGGCCTATTACATGGACTGGTGCCATCACATTTTGCTTACCCTTCATCAGAAGGGTCTTGGGGCCCACTACTGATTTTCATCCGCCAGTTCCTGTTCCATCGGTCATTCAGAGTTTGAGTTGGTACTGTTTTTAGTTCTCCACGGAGCCAGGAGACAGGTATCCCACAGGGTTCTGTCTTGAGTGTCCTTCTTTTCCTCATTGCTATCGATGGACGTGTGGCCTCAGTCAGTCCTTTGGTTGCCCCTGCCCTGTATATGGATGGTTTCTGCATTTGGGTTAGTTCCTCCTCGATGGCATCTGCAGAACGGCAGCTCCAGGGAGCTACATGGAGTGCCTCTGCATGGACCCTCTCCCACGGGTTTCAATTTACTCCTCTACAATCGCAGGTGGTCCACTTCTGCCGCCGTACTATGATCCACCCCGATCCAGAGCCCTATCTTTATGCACAACGATTGCCAATGGTCCCACAGTTTCGTTTCCTTGGTTATCTTTTCCACAAAAAGCTCATTTGGCTGCCCCATATCAGACATCTGAGGGTAGGATGTTTCTGTAAACTCAATGTCCTTCACTTCCTTACCCACTCCTCTTCGGGTGCAGACCGTTCCCCCATCCTCCATTTTTATCATGCTCTAGTTCTGTCTCGCTTGGACTATTGCTGTCAAGTTTATGGTTCAGTTGCTCCTTCCACACTGCACGTGCTGGATCCAGTCCACTATTGTGGTATCCATTTGGCCACCGGTGCCTTCCCTACTACCTCTGTTGATAGTCTCCTGGTTGAATCTGGGATTCCCCTCCCCCCTTTTCTGTTCGGCGGTCCCAGCTTCTGGTGTCTTAAGCACTCGCTGTCCCTCCCTCTCATCCTTCCTATTCTGTCCTGTTACGAGACCATGGACGTCGCCCACCCCATTCCATCCCTCGGGCGGGTTTACCGGTTGGGCTCTGCCTTGCGTCTCTTTGCTGTGATTTTCAGCTTTCTTCTTTGTCCTGTCTTCCTCGCTCTCTCCCCTCCACCCCCCCCCCCCTTGGCTAGTTCCTCAGCCTCTAATTTGGATTGATCTCCTCCAACGTCCAAAAGATTCCATCCCCCCAATGGTGATCCATTCCTTTTTCCGCCTAACTTAATGGGAGTTTCGGGATGCTGTCGTTTTTACACTGATGACTCAAAATCTGCTGATCATGTGGGGTATGCTTTCACGTCCCCTGTTGAAACGAAAAATCACCTGCTGCCACCTACATGTGGGGTTTTTACTGCGTAATTGATGGCAATTTCCCAGGCCCTTTACTTTTATTAAACAGTCCCAACACAACTGTGTTTTGTTCATGTAACGACTCAATGAGTGGCCTTCTTGCTATTGACTGATATTTTTTGCGTCGTCCCTTGGTCTCTGTCATCCATGACCATCTCGTTGATATTCACTGTGCTGCTTGTTCCATTGACTTCCTTTATGTCCCTGGCCATGTGGGTATCCTGAGTAATGAGCTCGCTTATCATTTGGCTGGAGAAGCAGTCACTTACCCCCGTTTTCTTTAACCCCTCCTGCAGCGGATTTACGGCTTCACATCAAATCCCACTTCACACAGGCACGGGCCAACTTTTGGGACGCTTCTCCGCTGTCTAATAAACCTCGTGCAATCAAGGTGATACAAGGATCATGGTGTTCTTCCTTCCACCTCTCGCGAAAGACTCGACCACACTGTGTCGTCTCCGCATTGGCCATACCAGGCTTTTGCGGGATGGGTCACCCCCACTTTGTGGTTGTGGAGCCTTCCAGTCAGTAGCCCACATTTTTCTTGAATGCCTCCTTCTTTTGGCTCTGCGTGCTAAGTACAGACTCACCCACACTTTACCTCTGATGTTGGCTGACGATTCCCACATGGTCTCTCTGGTTCTGTTTCCTCCAGGAAAGTGGTTTTTATTCTCAGTTTTAAGGTGTTGGGGCAGGGCGGTGAGTGCTTGGGTGTCTCCCACTGTAAGCCATGTTTGGAGATTCCAGACTCACCGCCCTGACAGAGATAATATTTTCTTCCCCTCTTACTCTGTTTTACCCTTTTTTAAAGGATTGGTTAGTCTCCTTTTCTCATAGGTACTTCTACATTCTAGCAGTTGCACGTCTTAAGTCATAGGTGGTATTGCCTATGCTGCTTCATCATAGTGTTGGGTTCGTTGTCTTGCTGACTTACCTCATATTGTTTTTTACCATTTACAACATGACTGCCCTTTTACGTTTTCACCTTCCTCCATTTTATTGTTCTGACTTTCCTGAGATGTCAAACAAGTGGAATGGACCACATTTGCAACAAGGGGCTGATAACCTTGCTGTTTGGTCCTATAAACCCCACACAACCAACCAACTAACCAAGCTTTCTTGCCTTTGACAGTGTTCAGCTGCCGTCGCGCATCAAAGTGGGCTATGAAGTTATTTCTGTTCGCCCTTACGTCCCGACACCTACTCGCTGCTACCAGTGTCGTCGTTTTAATCACACCCGCCAGTCTAGTTGTAATGCCGATAAATGCGTCACTTGTGGCAGGGACGCCCATGGGGGTGACTGTCTGTCTGTCACCTTGTTGTGTGAACTGTCAGGGTGACCATGCAGCATCCTCCCGCGAGTGTCCCATCTACAAGGATTAATGCTGTTTACAGGAAATTCGGGTCAAAGAGAAAGTGTCCACCTCGGCTGCTCGCAAGCTATTTGTTAGTAGGAAGCCCACGCTGCTCCCAACAAGGAAATACAGTACTGTCCCCTCCCCTCCTTCGCCTACTAGGTAGGTGTCGACACAGACATGCTATCTGACCTTTAGCATTACGGTCGTCCGTTCGGCCAGTGCTAAGATCGCCCGGTCAACGTCTCCTCTTCCTCCCGTCACCCCTAAGACACAAGAACCTTCATCAGCTTCTGCCTAGTCGAAGACCCAGAAGTCAGCTGCACGGGCCTTCAAGAAGGAACCGTCCCGTGAAGACTTCCTATGTACCTCGAACTCCCAGCCATCGACCAGTACTTCGACTAAACAACCTTCCAAGAAGGCTCATAGGAAGCACAGTTCTCCTTCTCGGCCACGGCGCGTTTCTTCTCCTGCGCCACCCAGCAGTTGCCCCCCCAGGCCGTCATCCGTTTCGCCTGGCCGCACCGCTGGTAGCCGAACATCTGGCCGTTCACCGCCGGAGGAAGCTCCCCCTCCCGGCCGTCTTAACAAGATGGCTGACGAACCTATTGAACAAATGGACAAGAACTCTCCGCCTATTGATAGCGACCATCTCGCTTACCATCTATGTCTGTAAGGTGATGGAACGAATGGTTAACTTTAGGCGTCGAGATTCGAGCAGCCAAACCAAACTACTTACCGATGTACAATGTGGATTTCGTAGGTGCCTCTCTGCTGACGACCATTTGGTTACCTTGTCGACCTTCATTATGAATAACTTCTTGCGGAAGTGCCAGACAGTAGCTGTGTTCATTGATTTGGAGAAGTCTTAAGACACCTTTTGGAGGGCGGGCGTTACCCACACCATGCTTACATGGGGATTTCACGGTCGCCTCCCTCTTTTTTTTTCGTGAATTTTTAATCGATCGACACATAAGGGTACTTGTGGGTTCTATGCTGTCCGACGCCTTTCGCTAGGAGAATGGGGTGCCACATTGCTCATTTTTGAGCGTCACTCTCTTCGCCATAGCGATCAATCCAATAATGGATTGCCTCCCAGCTGATGTATTAGTCTCCCTTTTCTTGGACGATTTTACCATCTACTGCAGCGCACAGCGTACATGATTCCTGGAGCGCTGTCTTCAGCGTTGTTTTGACCAGCTTTACTCCTGGAGTGTCGCCAATGGCTTCCGTTTTTCTGCCGAGAAGACGGTCTGTATTATCTTCTGGCGCTACAAAGAGTTTCTCCCACCGTCCTTAAATCTGGGCTCCGTTGCTCTCCCATTCGTGGAGACAGGATAATTTTTAGGTCTTACATTTGACAGGAAACTTATCTCCACATGTCTTTTTTGGCTGCCAGTTGTACCCGTTCTCTAAATGCCCTCCATATTCTCAGCGGTACGTTGTGGGGAGCGGATCGAACCGTCCTACTTCGCTTCTATCGGTCGATCGTCCGCTCGAAGCTGGATTGTGGGAGCTTTGTACACTCCTCTTTACGGCCGTACATCTTACGCCGTCTCAACTCCATACAACATCGGGGTTTACGTCTTGCGATCGGAGCGTTTTATACTAGTCCCTTCGAGAGTCTTCATGCTGAAGCCGGTGAATTGCCACTAACCTCCCAGCGCGATGTACTGCTATGTTGGTATGCCTGTCGGCTATTATCAGTGGCCAACTAGCCGTCTTATAGTTCCTTTATTGATAACTCTCTCGACTGTCAATACGGGTTCTATGTATCTGCCCTGCTACACCCTGGAGTTCGCTTTCGTTGCCTCCTTCAGCAACTTAATTATTCACTCCCTGCAACCTTTAGATGGGGCGAGAGCAAAACGCCACCTTGACCCTACGCTCAGGTTCGCGTTCACCTTGACCTCAGCTCGTTCCCGAAGGAGGTAACCTCAGCTTCAGTATATCTCTCGCGGTTTGTCGAACTTCGTTCGAAGTTCATTAATACGAACTTCATTTATACAGATGGCTCTAAGACCAATGACAGTGTCAGGTGTTCTTTTATTGTCGGGGCACACAGTTTCAAATACCGGTGCCATGGCCATTGTTCGGTTTCAGAACTGAGCTCTTTGCCCTCTACCAGGCTGTTCTATACATCCGCCGCCACCGACATTCTGCTTATGTCATCTGCTCTGATTCCCTGAGCGCCATCCAGAGCCTCAGTGATCCGTATCCGGTTGACCCTTTCGTGCGCCGGATCCAACGCTCTCTTCAGCAGCTGGCTGACGATGGTTCTCCGGTTACCTTTATGTGGGTTCCTGGCCATGTCGGTATCCCTGGGAATGAAGTTGCAGATGCCGCCGCCAAGGCTGCGGTCCTCCAGCCTCGGACAGGTTCTTGTTGTGTGCCTTCATCTGATTTCAGCAGGGTCATTTGTCAGCGCATTTTATCGCTGTGACATGCCAATTGGTCTACACTTATTGAAAACAAGCTTCGGACCTTGAAACCTCTCCCCACGGCTTGGACAACCTCTTCACGCCCTTCTCGGCGGGAGGAGGTCGTTTTGTCCCGGTTACGTATTGGACACTGCCGGTTCAGCCGCCGCCATCTGCTGACGGCTGCGTCGGCGCCGTTCTGCCAATGTAGGCAATCGCTAACTGTACGCCACATTTTAATGTCCTGTCCAAATTTTAGTGCACTGCGCTTTGATCATAGCCCCCCATGTACTCTGGAAGAAATTTTAGCGGATGACCCAAAAGCAGCTGCTCGCGTTCATCGTTTATCCACTCGACAAACCTGTCTGACATTTGATTATGCTGTTTTTTATTATTCCTTGCCTGTTAATGTGCCTTTTATTAGTGTTGTCCTTTTTAGTTGCTGCTTTAACATTGTGCCTCACAGTGCATTCATAATTTAGTCTGGGCGCTAATGACCACTGTAGTTTGCGCCCGAAAACTACAAAAAACCACACATTGACAGAAAACCACAATTTCAAGGTGCACGCCGACAATTTCTTTATGAGTGACACTCTTTAGTACTCTCTTGAGTATTAGGAGTAAATATACTGAAAGATTGACCTCCCCAACGAAAAGACATGAAGGCTGGAGAACGAGGAGCAATAGCATGTCCAATAGAAGATACAGGAGATCCATTGTAGTAATACGTACGATAACAAACGTCTTACTCTGCATTCATCTTTCGTTGGTATTGAGACTCAGGGTGAGACACAGGTGGAACATTCCACAAAGACAATACGTGCAAGTCCCAAGGTGGGTCATTGCACCTTACAACACCTGTATTGGTGGTATTTGATTGACAAATTATCATAACTATAGAAATACTACATAGCATCGATGATTTAGTATTTATACAGCTTCCAGGACGCAATTAAAATTGCGGTGATCACCAGGTGACTCGAATGGACTGCAGATTACTTCAAGAACAACACATTCCACTGCGCAAATTAAAAGCGGAAATTGCGGGTGGACTATTAGCCGTTAAGAGAAATCAAAGCGAGGACGCCCAAGTAAAGAGAACTTGTCAAAAAAGAATAGAGCTACGAAAACAGTTCCGCCAGTTTTTGACTGCCAAAAGAAAAAGTAAGATGATTGGCTTGTAAGGGAGGAAACAAGAGGACGATGCAGATGAGTTTCAAGGTGGTAGCGTCTAAGTCTGCATCTGCATCTATACTCCGCAATCCATCATGAGGTCCATGGCAGAAGTTACGTCCCATTGTACCAGTTACTAGAGCTTCTTCCTCTTGTATTCACGTATACAGCACGGAAAGAACGATCATTCGTATGCCTCTGTGCGTGCAGTACTTACTCTAATCATATACTCACGATCCCAATGTGAGCAATTGGGATGGTAGTATATCCTAGAGTAATCATTTAAAACCGGTTCTTGAAACTTTAACACTTTCTCGGGATAGCTTCTGTATTCGAGAATTAGTTCTTTCATTCTCTCTCCCACGAATTAACCCTGTGACCATTCGTGCTGCCCATCTCTATATACGTTAAATGTCCTCATCGAAACGTCGCGGGTTTTCGACGCAGATACCCGGATGGAAGCCCGAGAAGATTTCATCAGCAGTACACGCCGGGAAAGCCTACATTCACATATTTGGCTACGGTAGTCACTGCCTGTCAACAGAGCGTGATCCCTTCAAACATTTCATTCAGCACCTATCTATAGCCCTAAGCTTTCAGACCTATTTTGCACTAATGTTCCTTTAAAAGTTCCGTTACAGCGTTTCTATACCATGGAGGTTATCTCCCATTATGAACTGTTCTGTGGGACACACATCTATCCAGCATGTGGTCAATTACCCTTTCAAATTTGAGCCATATTTCTTCTACATGCTCCTGCCTTGTGTTGCCAGTTCGTCATTCACATATGACAACATCCATTTTCATCTAGTTTACAGAACATACTTATCTTTCTGCTCTAGTTGACCTCTGTACTTCAATAATCACTGTTGCCAGAACCCCACCATGGTCACTGATCCCAGTTTCGATGTGGGTATCCTCAGAATTCAGGTATGTTCGTTGCATTAAATCCAATATATTTCCATCATAACTAGGGTTCTTAACTGTCAGTTACAGTAATTGTTAGTGAACTTTCACAGGACGCCCTACCATACCCACCACTAGACGAAACCTCAGTTCACTTCTCAACAAGTTCCCCAATCATATTGTAATCAGTGGTGGAGACTTTAATCATCCAACAATTAACTGGGAAAATTAGTTTTGTTCAAGTGTTCGGTTACATCAGTAGAGGAGTCTGTTGGGCGATAGGATCCTTTTATACCCACTCGTGGTACTCAGTCTTGTGCAGTCACCCACATGCAGCTTCAATTTCTCTCTGTGGATTTGAGTTACTGTACTGCGACAAATACACGACCTGTATTTGTCATTTATCTATACTTTCGATGTACACCTAAATTTTCCCTAAAAATCTACCATTTCGGATTTGAACCAGCTTTCTGTACCTACCACAATGTGAGCATCACTGCTTTTGATGAGCACCTCAAACTCTGGCACTTAGTTGAAGTTTACCTTTAGGATTTTAATACTCTCACCGGTGGGACGTATTTTTCGAACTTCCACTGATATTTCTGGTTTTTCTGCAGCGAGTGTTATCTGGATGGAAGAAGACCATCAGGTAATGAAACAGGTTGACAAAACCATAGTGCCTACACACACTGTTCCATGTCCGATGTAGTAGTGCTTCTGTCAGATCACGGCAAGCTAAGTAGTTCATCACGTGCCACATGACAAGCCCAGTCAGCTGTTGCTGGTGTCTACATTACAACCATACTCAAATATCTTGACGAAGCACAGCCGAATGTAGTACTTGTGGTAGGGATGCTCATGAGTGCAATTGCCCACCACCTTCTCCCTGCTGCATAAATTACAATATCAACTATGCTGCCTCATCTCGTTAATTTCCTCTGTATCTCCGTGAGCAAGCTGTCAAGGCGATCAGAGTGAAGGAAAAAGAGCCTTAACCTATCGTTAACAAGCTGTTGGATAGTGAAAGCTGTGTTTTCCACCATCTGCTACTAAAAGTATAAATCTCGATACTCCTCGCTCCTCAAAGGAAATCGCCACACGGACATGTGTTCTCAAATGCAGCATCGCAGTTGTAAAATAGCCTAGTGTCACGGTAGTATCCGCTTCTCCTTCTCCGAAGCTGCAACTCGCAACATCTTCACCTCTGGCGGCGAAATCACCTGCTACACAACCAGCAGGCTAGAAATCAGGGACTAAAGTGCCCTGTGAAGATTTTAAACATCCTTCAAGCCAACAGACATCTGAAACTTCATCTGCCGACAGCAAAGGCTCAGATATCCAAGGAAAACTGTCTTTCCTTTCGCTGACTCGCTGGTCCTCATAAGCAGCGTCGTCACATGACACCCTCACCTGCCCAAGCTCCGTTCTGCCAGTGCCAACCTTTTTCGTGCCATGGAACCTGCACACTTACTCAGTGAGGATGCCGACACTTTCGTAGGTTGCATGGAACAGGATCCTCCAGCCACTACGCCCTATAGCATTGATTCTTTGAAGGCTGACACTCAGCAGCCCATGAGGTGACAACCCACCATTATTCCTCCTCCCATATCCGTCATGACTTCCCTCCAGTGGAATGTTTGTCACTACATCCAACAATGAAGATTTAAACTGCTCTTGGAATCCCTGCCCTGAGGAAACAAAATTGCCCTTGTGATGGCTTCGACGTCTTCCGTTTCTTTCCAGTCCACTTTAATCTCCCCCCTCTCTCCCAATGATTACATTCCATCTCGTGAAGGATTCATGCTGCTCCTATTGGTTGACGTTCATATTCAATCACTCTCACTGAACACTTGGCTGCAAGCTGTTACAGTCTGAATTTCCTTTCATCACTTGTTCCCTTTCTATTATTGACATCACTCCAGCATTTGATGTTAGCAGTGGCCAACACCCTCACCTCTTTTTGCTACTTCGTGACTTTAATGTACACAATACCCTTCAGGGCCCTCCCCCCATGAACCACGGACCTTGCCGTTGGTGGGGACGCTTGCGTGCCTCAACGGTACAGATATCCGTACCGTAGGTGCTGTGGTGTCACCGCCAGACACCACACTTGCTAGGTGGTAGCCTTTAAATCGGCCGCGGTCCGGTAGTATACGTCGGACCCGCGTGTCGCCACTATCAATGATTGCAGACCGAGCGCCGCCACACGGCAGGTCTAGAGAGACTTCCTAGCACTCGCTCCAGATGTACAGCCGACTTTGCTAGCGATGGTTCACTGACTTCTACGCTCTCATTTGCCGAGACGATAGTTAGCATAGCCTTCAGCTACGTTATTTGTTACGACCCAGCAAGGCGCCATTATCCGTATTATTGATATTGTGAATCATGTACTTTAAAGAGCGACGTTCTCCATTAATGGATTAAAGTTAAGTATTCCACCAGCTACGTCCGTTTTTCTCAATTCTAATTCCCTTGTCATGTTCCAGACCTCACGCGAGCCTGCGTGAGCTAAAACGCGAGCATTTCGGCCTCCTTTACTATCACGGTTGGCTCTCCTGCCAACCACAACAGGTGCAACTACAACGGAGGGATATCTGTTGAGAGGCCAGACAAACGTGTGGTTCCTGAAGAGTAGTTGCAGGGGCAACAGTCTGGATGATTGACTGATCTGGCCTTGTAACATTAACCAAAACGGCGTTGGTGTGCTGGTACTGCGAACGGCTGAAAGCAAGGGGAAATTGCAGCCGCAATTTTTCCCGAGGGCATGCAGCTTTACTGTATGGTTAAATGATGATGGCGTCCTCTTGGGAAAATATTCCGGAGGTAAAATAGTCCTCCATTCGGATCTCCGGGCGGGGACTACTCAAAAGGACGTCGTTATCAGGAGAAAGAAAACAGGCATTCTATGGATCGGAGCGTGGAATGTCAGATCCCTTAATCGAGCGGGTAGGTTAGAAAATTTAAAAAGGGAAATGGATATGTTAAAGTTAGATATAGTGGGATTTAGTGAAGTTCGGTGGCAGGAGGAACAAGACTTCTGGTCAGGTGAATACAGGGTTATAAATACGAAATCAAATAGGGGTAATGCAGGAGTAGGTTTAATAATGACTAAAAAAATATGAGTGCGGGTAAGCTGCTACAAACAGCATAGTGAACGTATTATAGTGGCCAAGATAGACACGAAGCCCATGCCTACTACAGTAGTACAAGTTTATATGCCAACTACCTCAGCAGATGGCGAAGAAATTCAAGAACTCCATGATCAGATAAAAGAAATTATTCAGGTAGTGAAGGGAGACGAAAATGTAATAGTCATGGGTGACTGGAAGTCGAAAGTAGGAAAAGGGAGAGAAGGAACCATAGCAGGTGAATATGGATTGGGGCTAAGAAATGAAAGAGGAAGACGTCTGGTGAAATTTTGCACAGAGCACAACTTAATCATAGCTAACACTTGGTTCAAGAATCATAAAAGAAGGCTGTAAACATGGAAGAAGCCTGGAGATACTGGCAGGTTTCAGATAGATTATATAATGGTACGACAGAGATTCAGGAACCAGGTTTTAAATTGTAAGACATTTGCAGAAGCAGATGAGGAGTCTGACCACAATCTATTGGTTATGAACTGTAGATTAAAACTGAAGAAATTGCAAAAAGGTGGCAATTTAAGGAGATGGGACCTGGACAAATTGACTAAACCAGAGCTTGTACAGAGTTTCAGGGACAGCATATGGGAACAACTGAAAGGAATGGGGGAAAGAAATACGGTTGAAGACGAATGGGTAGCTCTGAGGGATAAAGTAGTGAAGGCAGCAGAGGATCAAGTAGGTAATAAGACGAGGGCTAGTAGAAATCCTTGGGTAACAAAAGGAATATGGAATTTAATTGATGAAAGGAGAAAATATAAAAATGCTGTAAATGAAGCAGGCAAAAAGGAATACAAACGTCTCAAAAATGAGATCGACAGGAAGTGCAAAATGGCTAAGCAGGCATGGCTAGAGGAGAAGTGTAAGGGTGTAGAGGCTTACCGCACTAGGGGTAAGATAGATACTGCGTATAGGAAAATTAAAGAGACCATTGGAGAAAAGAAAACGACTTGTATGAATATCAAGAGCTCAGATGGAAACACAGTTCTAAGCAAACAGGGAAAACAGAAACGTGGAAGGAGTATATAGAGGGTCTATACAAGGGCGATGTACATGAGTACAATATTTTGGAAATTTAAGAGGATGTAGATGAAGATGAAATGGGAGATAAGATACTGTGTGAAGAGTTTGACAGAGCACTGAAAGACCTGAGTTGAAACAAGGTCCCCGGAGTAGACAACATTCCATTGGAACTACTGATGGCCTTGGTAGAGTTTTGTCAGGACTGGCTCTCCCATCTGGTGAGCAAGATGTATGAAACAGGCGAAATACCCTCAGACTTCGAGAAGAATATAAAAATTGCAATCCTAAAAAAAGAAGGTGTTGACAGATGTGAAAATTACCGAACTATCAGTTTAATAAGTGACAGCTGCAAAATACCAACGCGAATTCCTTACAGACGAATGGAAAAACTAGTAGAAGCCGACCTCGAGGAAGATCAGTGTGGTTTCCGTAGAAATATTGGAACAAGTGAGGCAATACTGACCCTACGACTTATCTGAGAAGCTAGATTAAAGAAGGGCAAACCTACGTTTCCAGCATTTGTAGACTTAGAGAAAGCCTTTGATAATGTTGACTGGAATACTCTCCTTCAAATTCTGAAGGTGGCAGGGGTAAAATACAGGGAGCGAAAGAGTATTTACAATTTGTACAGAAACCAGATGGCAGTTGTAAGAGTCGAGGGACATGAAATGAAATGGAAGCCCCTTCAGGGCTCTTCAAGAACCTGACAGAGACGTGACGTCATTGGTGACATTCACAATTAACTCAACCTCATCCGCCTTAACATTGGAGCACCCACTCCACACACACCTATCACTATTTGGACTCCTCGTTCTGCACTGCACAGCTTGTAGAGTGGCCCGTTCTGTGACGTGTACTCCAGCAACTGTTTCCTTTGTGCTTTCTGTTTGCTGACACATACCCCTACATATGTGCAAAATTGATTGGTAGCTTTCTAAGGCTGAATGGAGGCTTCACTCCTCGCTGGCGACCTTCGATGAACAAACTTCCGCACTAGCGATGAGCAGGTTACCCTTAGTGCAGCCGAAAATTTCATTCCTCGAACTTCCTCTCTACTGCTCTGTGTCCTGGTCCCTTGGTGGACTGAGGCGTACTGCGAGGCACTTCGTGCGCGGAACCGTGCTCTCCGCGTTTATAACTGTCCTCCTACGATGACAAACTACATCTGTTGTAAACAGTTGCGTGCACAGTGCCACTGCATTCTTAGAGACAAAATTAGTAAATGAAATCCATCTACGTTTTTGCTAAGTTCCTCTCGCTCTTCTGTCATTTGCGCCAAACTCGTAGGGATATCTGGGAGAAAGGGCCTTTCTCAGATCTCTGGATGACAGTACCAGATGTCATAGTGGACTCTATCGCTATCTTAAACTTCGTGGAGCTTTGTTTTGTGGAGATTTCGAGCTCTACGCATTATTACCCGGCCTTCCACCATCGGAAAAAAGTGGAGGCGGCTTGGACAATAACCTTGCTTTTTCAGAATCTTGAGGCTACAATGCCGGATTTACTATGAGAGAGTTGTACTATAATCTCACTTAATCCCGATTCTGTTCCCCAGGGCTGGAAGATGTTAACATTCAGATGTTGCAGCACCTTCTCTTGCAGGCAAGTATTTTATCCTCCATACGGACAATCCCCTCTAGGTGGAGGGAAGGTTTCCGAGATGCTGGACTGAAGCCACCGTCACACCCAAGCATAAGCAGGGTAAGGAGAAGCACTCTTCCAGCTACTGCCCCATTTCTCTCAGCAGCTGTTTGCAAGGTTATTGAACATATGATTCATCCCACCTGGCGTGGTGGTTAGTCCTGCAATTTACTACCCAGTGCCCAATGTGGATTTAGAGTGCGCCATTCTCCAGTTGACCATTTCTTCACTTTGTCCACCTATACCATGAAGGGCTTTCTGTGGAAATCCCTGGCAAGCAATATTTTTCGATTCTGTGGAAGACACCTGCTGGAGGACTGGTATGTCTGTATTCTACACATAGCTTCCCTGTTCACCTCAGCAATTTTTAGAAGATGGAGTTTTCAAGGTGTATGTGGGTTGTGCCTCGTCAGACAACTTTATCCAGGAAAACGGTGTACCTCAATTTCCATCCTCAGCGTTGTCCTCTTTGCTATCGCCATTAACGCTATAATGGCCTGCCTCCTGCTGAGCACCTCTGGCTCCCTTTTTGTTGACGATTCTGCCATCCATTGCAGTCCTCCAGGAACCTCTCACATTGAGCGACGTCTCTAACTTCTTCACTCATGGAGCATCGAGAATGGTATTGTTTTTTCCACTGACAAAACCGTTTGTGTTGGTTCCTGTCAGTGCAGTTGATTTCTCCCCCCATATTCTCAACTTTGGCCTGCTGCTCTTCTGTTAGTTGAAACTACGAAATTCCTGTGGCTCATGCTCAATAGGAAACTGTTCGTTCTCACTCGTGTCCCACCTGGGAGCCCACTGTACGTAGTTCCTCAATGTAGGACATGTCCTCAATGATACTTCCTGGGGGCAGATTGAACCCCCCTTATCGGTTTGTACTGGTCCCTTGTCCAATAAAAACTAGAATATTGGTGCTTTGTTTACGCATCTGTGCGTCTGTCCTTCGTATGCCATCTCAACACTACCCACCATCGTCGCATCTGTTTGGCCACTGGCGCCTTTTATGCTAGCCAAGTTCAGCGCGTATGCCGAAGCTGTTGAATTACCAGTCATACTAAAGTTATCCTCAAGAGATAAACATGGAGTTTTTCCGCCATGCCAGGCCACCCATCCTATGCCTCCTTCGATGACTACTTTGATAGCCAGTATCGGGCCCACTCCTCTTCAGTTACCTCCTGGAGCCCATTTTCAGTTCTTGCTCCAGCAGCCGAACTTTACACTACCTGCAACTATCCTAGTGGGAGTGAACCCTTCTCCACCTTGGCTTTCTGTGGCAGCCTGTGTTCACCTTAGCCTTCATTTGCTCCCCAAGGACACAACTGCAGCCTCGTTCTATTGCCTTGACTTCCACTACCTACACACGCGACTTTTTAATAGTACCTTTCTGTATGCTGATGGCTCTGACTGTGGAATCAGGTGTGCCGTTGTCATCTGCACCAACGTTTTTCCGTATCTGCCTTTGCAACACTACTCAGTATTTCCAGCAGAGCTCTTCGCCCTCAGAGGCCAGAATAGATCTGGTGACACAGGCTTTTCCATTGTCCTGTGCACGAAGACTAAAGGGCACAGAGTCTGACCACTGTACACTGCCCATCCCTTGGTGCAACGGGTCCAGGAAAACTCAGTTTCTCACTCCTGAGGGATCCACTGTGATGTCCATGTGGTTTCCTGCTCAGGTCAGTCTGCCAGGAAATGAGGCTGCTGACGCTGCTGCCTAGACTGCAGTCCTCGTACCTCAGCCGGCTGGTTCTTATATTCTCCCAGATGATCTCTGTTCCTGTCTGCCAGCAGGTGGTGTCACTTTGGCATCACCAGTTGTCCTCCATTCTAGGAATAATCCCTGGGTTTTTAAGGCTCTCCCAGTGGCTTGGACAGCCTCCTCCTCTGCCCTCTTGACGTCAGATCATCTTAGCTGGGTTGCGTATTGGGCACTCTCTTCTTAGCCATCGTCCTTAGTTTAGAGGTGATCACTTACCACTTTGTACTCATTATCCTGAGTCTCTGACGGTTCACAATGCACTTTTCTTAACCACTTATGTTCTCATTTACGTTTGCCGTCTACGTTATCAGGCGTGCCGCGGGCTATCGACCGTGTTTTACTCTCGATCTGTTGTAGCGATATGGCGAAGGACATTTAATCTTCAGTGTAGCACCTCCATTGTCTCTATGGTGTATTTTATAGACTTTTATCAGTCTTTGTTTTTAAGCTGTCTTTTCCTCCATCAATTGAGTTTACCGTTTAGTCGTTTTAACCCCTTTTTCATCTTCGTGTTCTACAGTTCTGACGTTGGCACGAAAGAACAAAATCTTTGCGCCTTACAACAAAAAACAGCAAACCACCTGGAATGACAGAAGCCATTTGTTCAGAGCCCCGG
This sequence comes from Schistocerca gregaria, assembly GCF_023897955.1. Taxonomy (NCBI): domain Eukaryota; kingdom Metazoa; phylum Arthropoda; class Insecta; order Orthoptera; family Acrididae; genus Schistocerca; species Schistocerca gregaria. Next base: position 2,118,090 of record NW_026061887.1, on the reverse strand, counting down.
TGTTCCTAGGACAGGCACCTGCTCCTTGGCGTGGACGGCGTCAACAAATTGCGTATATGTTGTGCTCCCTGCGTCGTCAGAGGTGGCGTTTCACTAATGTTAGCTGCAAGCCTCCGTTTTCAGAAGTACTGTCAGTGCAGACAAATTATATGTGAGGACGTCTTCCGTATTTTAACAAATTTTACTCGTTCTTATTATCCAATCAGCAACGTAACCAAATTTCTTAGATATTATTTCTGGCACATCCACGATGTGAAGTGTAAGTACCATTGGGACTAATATTGCACCTTCATGTGAGCCATTGAGGAGGAATTCCTAGCTACTGATTGTATTTACTACAGTGACCTGGTATCATGTCACAAAACTTGCTTTCAAGATTCTTTAACCTTTTGAATTGGGATTTCATTACCACTTCATACATTAGGCCCAGTCTCCCGATGATACCCTAGGCTTCAAACAAATTAATAAAAGCCAAAGATGTAGGCATCATCTTCTGAAAGTTTGCATCAGTATGAGATGTCCAAAACTTAGCATGCACTGTTTCGTCTGGGGGCAAAAGCTGGCTGGCTGTCCATTTGTTTGACCAATCCCTATTACCAGTTCGCGTTCCAGAAGTCTATAGAAAGGGGCGATAAAGTTAGAGAGCGTTGCTGCTGCGTGCCTGGAACACTCGGTAGAGCGTTTGAACAATAAAACTGTGTACTGAAAATAATATCCTTGGCAGATTAAAGGCTAAGGTCCTGAGTAGTTGTAACTTCTAGAGTTTCTAATATTTCTTGTCTCAGCTTCGAATATATTCTTTGAATATTCTCAGGGTACATGCATCTTCGCTGTTACAGTAACCGCCCTCAAAAAGCTGTTGCCGTTATCGGCAGAAATAACTGAATGGTATGATTTCGTGTAAAACGATGAATGCCTGTATTCAATTCCTGTTTGTAGGTACCCTTTGCAACATAGGAATTAACATCATCAATGGGATTGTTCCTCCGATTCCTGCTGGAGCGAGACAGTATTGAAAATGAGGGAAATCTGACAAAATTTTGAGTTGTGACAAAGCTATGGTTCCCATCAGCAGTGCCAAACGTGAGTTTGTGCCGTTCTCCAATTCCAAGCTACTTAACTGAATGCAACCGTCTTCAGCATTGCAAACAAAATGTATGTCGTTTTTCTACCGCCTACTTAACGAATGTTTGAATAACATGTCGACCAAGGAAAGAGATTAGTTCGTCAGTTTAGGTGGTAACGTAATAGTGTCGTGAGTTGTTTAGCAGGTAACCATTTCTATTTTAGTACAGACGTGTTGCCTGCCTACTCGGTGAGCATCGTGTATGTCGCACCAACAGTATCGTGTCACACCATTTTCTCTTGTATAGCGTAGTTGATTTCCATTATCTGAACGACTTCCCTGTGGGACATATCATTGCTTTTGAACAGCATGTTCTGTAGAATTTCTGCTAACGTTCTCGACGTTCATTTGACATAAACACCTACTCCCATTCTCCTAGAGATGTGTCCCTACAAAAGGAGCTTTTTATGTACTGATTCGTTCCCTCTCTGTCCAGTAAGGTCTTGGAATACATTAAGAAGACGTACAGCCATTGTCTGGCAGACAGTTGTTGCTCTACTAGCACCACGCGGTGGTCACATGTGGGACACGTTCAGGGAACACCTACGGATGTGAAGCTAAATAGACCCCTGAAACAGCTGTCAATTGTAAAACTAGAAAGCTTCTTACCTTACATAAGGAGTCTGTTCACATGATGCGCAAGAGGGGTAGCATAAGGGGTGAGAGACAATGAATGCCAGTTATGCAACCTGCTGTGAGGAGGTGGTAAGTATGCTGCTCTGTAACTTTTTAATCTCCCTCCCACTGAGCTGAAAAGCTCATGGAATATTACTTCAGAAGTGGACTACAGCATTCATTTATTTGGAGTTACACATGTGAAATGCTGAGTTGTTCAGACAATGGAGTCCTTGATAGCAACACATTAGAGAACTAAATGTATCGAGAAGCAAATCAGTTTAGCCAACTGAGAATACGCGAAACAGATTCTTGAACTTAGTTTACACACAAGTTTACTCACTTCACTAAGCAGTGAAGATAGTATGAGGAAGAGAAAAGGTGGCCCAGAAGATAATTAGGTTTCTTTTCATAGAGTGCACAGAAACAACGTAAGCGGTTTTTGTGACCGTTTCGTCTCCAATATGAGAGACGTTTTGATGTAAAGGCTGCTGATCTCACTTTTGCTCAGTTGAATGAACGCCATGTTCCCAGCGTAGTTGGAAGCTGGCGCAAATGCCCAGGAACGTGGTGCTACCAACTCACCTGCTGGCTGTTGACTGTCTTTGTGTTAATCTGGCTTCTCGTGACTTCATATAAATTGTGTAATAGCTGTCAACTACTCCTTAGCCAGCCCAAGCAAAGGAATTCAGCATACCAAGTGGTATATGGAGCCTGCACTGGGTCTTAAAACGCAGAGTAACACTCAAAAACGCTTAGTTTTAATAACCATTACTTTCCAAATTTTTTACGTCAAAGTAGACTAATGAAGAGCATGAAGTTGAAAGGATTCGCAAGAACCATACATTTAATTAACATAGATCCTTCAAATATTGCAAATTCTTGGAACACTGAGACAACTTTTTTTTAAATCAGAAAATAATCGTGCAAACAGTCAGTGAGTGAAACAGACATGCAGGCCACTTAACAATGGGGAATGAATTAAAATCTCAACACTATTTACACACCTTGGACCTAAGGGAATATTGAAATGTATGATGCAGCAAATGCAATAATAAAGATTTGAAAGACAGGAAAAAACTAGGTTTAACAGAATGCAACGTAGCTTCCCCTGACGAAACCTTGGCCAACCCAAGCTGCCACAGTCCACTGTGCTACTAACAGCCGTTAACCTCCGGTTGGTAGCAACTGACGTCACATTTCAGACGCCAACATTTACTGGACATCAAATGCCCATCCAAGCACACGTCACACACATTTTACACAGTCTCAAATCAACCATAATTAGTTTCTGGAAGCCAGCATCGTAAAATTGATAGCCATAGCAAGGACACTCACAAGATAACTATGACAGCATAACGGTGGTATCCTCAATTTCAAATTCATTCCGAATTACTAATCACATGGCTATCTCCATCAGTTAATCACATTCTGCTACGATCTTTACGTAAATCCACATCTCTGTACAGGTACGTCAAACCCATCAAAGGTTGGCAGCAGTGCTTCAGTAACCTTCCATTGAATATAACTAGTGAGAACCTATGTTTAACGTACTGTCGTGTTTTCTGTCCATGTGTTAATGAAATAATAATAGGTTTCATTACAACACTTGTCACACACAATGCCATGTGCTGCATATGACAGATGAGGAGTGTTCCGTAAAACTTGGGAAGGTTCTTGTGAGATGACAAACGTCTTAGGTTAAGTCACAGTCAGTATCTTAATACTGCCACGATCAGCGGAAGTAAATTGACCCACGGAAGTGCTGCTCCTTCTCCTACCCAAGTTTTGAGCCACCAAAATGCAAGACGTCTTCAATCACGATGGAAGTATAGAAATATATAGGGATGTGTAAGCTGATGTAAAGAATTAATCGTTAGCCACCAACAAGTAACATATTACTTCTGTAGGGAAGTCCATTCTCCTCTGCCTAAATCCACTATTGTAAGAAGTCTTACCATGCAAGTAAGGACATCACTCCAGTTAAGCACTGCCATATCAGCAGAATCAAGGCAGCGCCATTCATCAGACAATTACTTTAAATGTGCTATCACTGCCCGTATATTGCAGATATCATTGTCTTGCCCCACCAGCCTCCACCCTCCCAGGGGGTCAATAAGTCTTTTGTGAATACATGCGTGGCGAGCATGGGGCCCCGAGCCATTGCAGCCTTCTTTCTCTCCAGGGCTGCATTTCCTTTCCCTTCCCCTCCTTTCCCCTCCTAGCTCCTTTCCCCTCGCCCTCTCCTCTCCCTCTGTTGGTGTCCTTGCTTATGTTGGCCCCTGCTATCATCCTGGTTCTGTTGGTTGTACAATTCGGCTTTGTTCCATAATCATTTCCTTCTTTTGGCATTCCTTGGTCCCCCTCTGGGGTTTGACCTCCGTTACAAAATTTCTCCTCCATAGTGTGAACCATTTGGGGAAAAGCACCTTACCTAGTGTCTCCGACGTGCGCCCTCCTAGTACGTTCTACCTTCTCTTTCATGTCGTTGTCTGACACTAGGGTGCATAGCGAGCACGGCAGCCAGCCCATGTGGTGGGGTCGCTATATACCCTTTTTGTTGAGCCCCCTGAACACACAGCTCAGGTATCAGAAGTGTGATCCCTGTGACATCCTCATGCATGCCTTGGAGTGGTTGCTCGTCATCCTGGAGCATCGGAACTCCTGGCAATGGACGCGGTGCCAGACGGCCCTTGCTGTGGCTAGGTGGCGTCCGTGAGGAGAGCCCCTGATCGGAGGGGATGGTATCAGGGCGGACGCTATGCAAATGAAACGCATACGGGTCCTGAACTCTGGCCGTTCTTCTGCGGCCATGTCTCCGTGTGGAACTGATTCCTCAAGTGCTGCTTCTCTTGTCCCTTCGGCCTTCCCTTCCGTGGCTACCCCTGGGAAGAGGGTCAGGCCCGTCAGCTAGGGGCAAAACCTTTCCCCCATTATCTAGTTTGCACTAGGACTGATGGAGATACTTTCACCAATACCAAACCTTTATTCTTTGTGGAACACACTGAAGACAAGTTTGGCGAAGTGGACTCCCTGAGCAAGATGCGGTCGGGTTTGGTGGGGGGTAATGGACACAGCAATTGTGCCAAGCTGGATACAGGCACGTAGGGCTGCAGACTGGGCAGCTAAAGCAGTTTTTATCAGCAACAGTCTCTAAATATGGTACAAGGTGTGGTTTTAACAGGGACCTCATACTTCAAACTGATGAGGAACTTCAGGACAATCTCGGATGGCGTGGTGTTTACTTGGTTCAGCGTGCTCAGAAGGGTCCTAAAGACAATCGTATTGATACTGGTGCCTTTATTCTGGCCTCTGAAAGAGATACCCTCCCTGAGAAAGTTAAGATTATGGTGTATCGATGTGATGGGAAGCCGTACATCCCACCTCCTATGAGGTGTTTTAAGTGCTTGCGTTTTGGACACGTCTTCCCGCTGCTCACAGGCACCTCTCTATTGCGACTGTGGACGTCCACTCCATGAGAGGAGTGCCTGTGTTCCCCCTCCTGTGTGTGTAAATTGTCACAGCAGTCATTCTCCACATTCACCAGATTGCCCAGTATATAAGAAGAAAGTCACTCGATCGTTTAACCTACACAGAGGGCACCTAAGAAATATACATGATTTCACCCTGTGTCTGTGACATCTAGTTACGGCTTGGTTACATTTTCACCCCTTCCTCACCCTTCCTTACCCTCATCCTGGATCCCTCTTCCCCCCCCCCTCCCCTGCGGCTCCCACATCTTCTCCCCTGGGGCCTGCCCTCCCTCCCCAGCCAGAGAAGTGTTCCACTCCTTCGGCGTCTGCCGGTCAAGGGCGCCTCCCCAGGATGCCTCTTCCAGGCACCTTCCAGGCCAAAGGTTTGCTGCCCTGCAACGACCGAGAGAGCCGCGATCTTTTGGCCCCCAAGTCGCCCGGTCTCTTTCTGTTCCTGATCTTGCTGCAGCTGGCTCCTTTTTGCCACACAGCCCTCCTCGAGCGCAGCCTGAAAAGAAGAAGAAATATAAGTCCCGGGACAAAGAGCCTCTGGTGTCACCGGAGGTCCCTTCTCCGACTTCACAACCGGATTCTGACCTGTAGTTCATGGGTGTCGCCCCCTCGTTGTCGGTGATGGGTGGGGACCCTGCGGTATGACAGGATCCATTACAATTCCGTTGGAGAATCACAGAACGATGGTTTAAAGGGAGGCTGAACACGCTAAATCCAATCGTCGACTTCCAGAATTGAAATCCCTTCTTTTGTCCTACTATGCAGCTTGCGTGGTTCTCCAGGAATCTCATTTTACTGGTGCTCACTCACCGACCCTCCTTGTGTTCCGTGTTTTCTGTCGAAATCGGGTCGAACCCCTGCGGGCTTCTGGTGGCATTTGTATGTTGGTCCGTACACACATTACTAGCACGTGGATTCCTCTTCAAACTACATTGGAAGCGGTTGCTGTTAGGGTCCACTTACTCTGCGCTCACAGTTTGCAATCTTTATCTCCCTCCTGAGAGGAGTCTTACACGTGCTACCTTAACTGCCCTTCCTCAGCAACTTCCTCCTCCTTTCCTCCTTTTTGGGGATTTTAATGCTCATCATCTATTGTGGGGCAGTGGTCTATAAGAAGACCTCGTCTAGATGGAAAGGCAGTTTATAGCAGACCACGACTTGTGCTTTCTTAATGATGGCTCTCCTACTCATTTCAGTGCCGGTCATGGTACGCTTTCTGCCATTGATCTTTCTCTTTCTTTTCCCTCTCTCCTGCCTTCATTACACTGGTCGCCACCTTTGTGATAGTGAACATTTCCCATTCATTATCTCGCTCCCTTCCCGCTCTCCGATGGACACATTACCTCGTTGGTATTTCCAACGTGCCGATTGGCCTCTATACACAGCACAGATCGTGTTTTCTCCCTCTTTGTCCGGTTGTATTGATGACATCCTACGTGACGCGCCTGACGCTATCGTTCATGTTGCTAGCCTTCCTGTCCACCGCTCATCTGGGCCATTTCGTCGCCGGCAAGTCCCATGGTGGAGTACAGCCATTGCCATTGCCATCCGTGATCGACGTTGAGCTTTGCAACACCTTAAGAGGCACCCATCCATAGCCAGCCTTGCTACTTTTAAACGCCTCCGCGCGAAAGCCCGGTATTTAATCAAACTGAGCAAGCGGATATGTTGGGAACGATTCGTTTCTTCCCATGGTTCTTCTGTCCCTCTGTCACGGGTATGGGCTACACTTCGCTCTCTCCAAAGATGCCATCGGCAGTCCAGCCTCCCAGGCCTTCACCTCCCAGATGGCCTTTGTACGGACCCATTAGCTTGTGCAGACTACCTTGCGACCCATTTTGCAGTGGCATCAGCATAAGCCTCCTATCCAGCGGCTTTCCTTCACCAAAAGCAGCAGCCTGATGCTTCCACCTTATGTTTCTCCCCTTGTGAGTCAGAAACTTAAAACAAACCTTTCACTGAATGGGAATTTATTTCTGCTCTATCTTCTTCTTATGATACGTCCTCTGGTCCAGATTTCATTCATAATCAAGTGCTTCACCATCTCAGTGCTCCACAACAGCAACATCTTCTTTGGGTGTTTAACCGTATCTGGCTCCAGGGTGACTTCCCTTCTCAGTGGAGGGATAGCATCATGGTTCCTGTCCTTAAGCCTGGTAAGAACCCGCTATCTGTTGACAGCTATCGGCCAATTAGTTTCACCAATGTTGTTTGTAAGTTATTTGAATGGATGGTAGCCCGTTGGCTCAATTGGGTCCTCGAATCTTGGGATCTATTGTCTCCTTACCAGTGTAACTTCCGAGAGGGACAATCTCCAATCGATCATTTTCTTCACTTGGAATCCACAGTTCGGCAGGCTTTTTCGGAGCGCCGACATTTGGTTGCAGTGTTTTTTGACCTTCGAATGGCCTATGACACGGCCTGGCGCCATCACATCTTACTTACCCTTCATCAGTGGGGTCTTTGGGGCCCACTACCGATTTTTATCGGTCATTCAGAGCTTGAGTTGGTACTGTTTTTAGTTCTCCACAGACCTAGACGACCAGTGTCCCACAGGGTTCTGTCTGGAGTGTCCTTCTTTTTCTCATTGTTGTCGATGGACCTGTGGCCTCTGCCAGTCCTTTGGTTGCCCCTGCCCTGTATGTGGATGATTTCTGCATTTGGGTTAGTTCCTCCTCGATGGCATCGTCAGAGCGGCAGCTCCAGGGAGCTATACAGCGTGCATCTGCATGGACCCTCTCACACGGGTTTCAATTCTCTCCTTCAAAATCGCGGGTGATCCACTTCTGTCGCCGTACTACGATCCACCCTGATCCAGAGCTCTATCTCGCTGCACAACGATTGCCTTTTGGTCCCACAGTTTCGTTTCCTGGGTCTTCTTTTCGACAACAAGCTCACTTGACTGCCACATATCAGACTCCTGAAGGTAGAATGTTTCTGTAAACTCAATGTCCTTCGCTTCCTTGCCCACTCCTATTGGGGTATGGACCGTTGCCTCCTTCTCCGTCTTTATCATGCTCTAGTTCTGTCTCGCTTGGACTATGGTTGACAAGTTTATGGTTGTTGCTCCTTCCACACTGCACATGCTGGATCCAGTCTACCATTGTGGTATCCGTTTATCAACAGGGCTAGTAGGGAAGGCACTGGTGACCAGTCTCCTGGTTGAAGCTGGGATCCACCCCCCCCTCTGTTCGGCGGTCCCAGCTTCTGGTGTCTTATGCACTCGTTATCCGTTCCTCTCCTACGCATCCTTCCTATTCTATCCTGTTCCCAGACCATGGACGTCGCCCACCCGACTCCCGACCACAGGCGGGTTTATCGGTTGGGCTCCGCCTTGCATCTCTTTGTCGTGTTTTCAGCTTCCTTCTTTGTCCTGTCTTCCTCGCTCCGTTCCCTCCACCCCCCCCCCCACCCCCCTCTTGGTTAGTTCCTCGGCCTCGAATTCGGATGGATCTCTGCCGTGGTCCAAAAGATTCCATCCCCCGTGGTGGTGTTCCTTTCCTTTTTCCGCCGAATTTTGTGGGAGTTTTGGGATGCTGTCGTTTTTTAGACTGATGGCTCTAAATCTACTGATCATGTTGGGTATGCCTTCACGTCCTCTATTGGAACGGAAAATCATCTGCTGCCATCTACATGTGGGGTGTTTACTGAGGAATTGATGGCAATTTCCCAGACTCTTACCTTCATTAAAGAGTCCCAACACAACCGCATTTTGTTATGTACGGACTCGATGAGTGGCCTTCTTGCTATTGACCGGTGTTTTTCGCGCCATCCCTTGGTCTCTGCCATTCATGACCATCTCGCTGATATTCACCGTGCTGCTTGTTCCATTGACTTTCTTTGGGTCCCTGGCCATGTTGTCATCTCGGGTACTGAGCTCGCTGTTCGTTTGGCTGGAGGTGCAGTCACTTACCACCCATTTTCTGTAACCCCTCCTGCAGACGATTTACGGCTCCACATCAAATCCCACTTCGCACAATCATGGGCCCATACTTAGTTCGCTACTCCTCTCTCTAATAAACTTCACGTGATTAAGGTGACCACAGGCCTGTGGCGTTCTTCCTTTCGCGTCTCCCGAAAGACTTCACCACACTGTGTCATCTCCGCATTCGCCATACCATGCTGACCCATGGTTTTCTTTTGCGTCATGAGCCACCCCCACTTTGTGGTTGTGGAGCCTTCCAGTAAGTTGCCCATATTTTGTTTGAATGCCCCCTTCTTTTGGCTCTGCGTGCTAAGTACAGACTGCCCCACACTTTACCTTTGATGTTGGCTGACGATTCCCGGATGGTCTCTCTGGTTTTCGGTTTTCTCCAGGAAAGTGGATTTTATTCTCAGTTTTAAGGTATTGGGGCAGGGCGGTGAGTGTTTGTGTGTCTCCCACTGTAAGCCATGTTTGGAGATTCCAGACTCATCTCCCTGACAGAGATAATCATTTCTTGCCCTTTTACTCAAACCAATCCTTTAAAAAAAAGGTAAAACAGTCTCCTTTTACCATAGGTTGCACATCTTGAGTCACAGGTGGTCTTGCCTATGCTGCTTCAGCATAGCGTTGGGTTTGTTCTCTTGCCAACTTGCCTCATTTTGTTTTTTACGATTTACAACATGACTGCCCTTTTACGTTTTTGCCTTCTTCCCTTTTATTGTTCTGACTTTCCTCAGATGTCCCATTAGCGGAATGGACCCTATTTGAAATAATTGACTGATGACCTTGCTGTTTGGTCCCTTAAACCTCAAACAACCAACTAACCAGTCTCCTCCACACGGCTCTCCTCTGATTCCCTTGGCGCCACCAGTGGAGATCAAGGAGGCTGTAATTTGCAGATTTGCCACTCAGTCGTAAAAGATGTGTCAGTATTCTGGTGCCATATGAAAACATGGTAAGTTTATTCTACTCCATTCACAACTGCATTAGATCATTGAAATAAATCAGAAAAGCATGGACCCAGGACTGAAGGCACTTTTTTCCCAAACACTATTCCACTGATCTTACTAAAAGTTGAATCTAGTGCTGCATGTCATGAATTTGGTTAATCATTCCTATCTGATAGCTTCCTGGTTCAACAGAAATGAATCTTGGATGTAAGATCATACCTATTTCTGAGTAAATCCAGACAATTTTATTTTCAGTGTTACATATATTTTCCTGCATCTTAAAAGATTACAACACACAAAGAAAAGGATTTGTCAGAAACGGTGAGAGGTCATCAGGCAGTGCAGATAAGGATGCACAACATACACTCACTTTCATAATGAGCACTTTGTTGCTTCCAACAAACATTAGACACAATTTCAAACCTCTAAATGCTGAACAACAGATATGTAAAATATTATCATTTGCAAAATACCAGAGATTCAAAGAAACCGCAGTGTATAAAACAGCTTTAAATAATTGTAATTGTAACTGATAACAATTAGAAACACAATAGTAAACTTTTCCTCCTAGTTTGTATTTGGCCATCTCCCATAGCATTTTCAAAGTTTGCTTGAGGTCCAATACATCCTGGCCTATGGAAACCACATTTCCAGTCAGAGAATTCAAACAAAAGTTTTCTAAAATCCATCATATTCATTTAAAATAAAGGCTTAAAACAACAAATGTATTAAATTTCTGCTTTGTGTCCTTTAGCTTTATCATTTTTCATGGGTTTTATTGCATGCTGTTGAAACTTTAATAACACACAATCATAATATGGTACAACACTTGTTCCTGTCGTTATATGTAATAGGCCATAGTCAAGTACGAGGGTTGAGTGAAAAGTAATGCTCCACCTTCGTTAATTGGGTTTGGATGGCAATATCTTAATAAATCACATGTAGACATAGTCTGCAGAACGTGATCCTTAACTAAAAGTATTCACTTTTCCACATAATCAACACGAGCCAATTGGATAAATTTCTGCCAACAATGAACAAGTATTCTGAATCCATCACAGAAGAAGTCGACACTGTTCCTGAAACCAGTCTCACAGTTCTCTCAACGTATTCATCAGAAGCATAATGTTCCAGCAGATCGCCTTTCATTATCAAGAACAGATGGAAGTCAAATGGTGCTAAATCTGGACTGTATGGAGGATTCTGTATGGTTGTAACGTGCTGGGTTGTTTCCTCACCTGGGACACCACATGTAACGTGCCGGGACATGTCCTTATTTAGTAGTGTCATTTAAAGTTCACGTCACAATCGGATGTACCGGTACTGAAATATTTCCTCGCCCAGTGTTCTCGATCTAACTTGCTTTGCTTATTCAATTTTGTCTTCCCGGTAGCTACGTCTGTCTCACCTAAATCACACTGAAATTAAGAAGCCAGGATCCTAGGTTAAGTTTTCCAAAATCAAAAGTCAAGATTGTATTGATTGTTGAACATTTATGTCAACCACATGGCGATTTCTTTGTTCTCACTAGCACACAGAATATTCATGTGACCAGACCTCTTACACTTAATCGTCACATTAGGAAGGTTAAAAACTTCCAGTCTTTAACAAAGTTCACAGTCACAATTACCGAAAAAATTGACCAACTTGCTGCACTTTTGCTCCAAGAGAATCTGACCGAGAACTAACTAGAGCTGCACTAGCTCCGACCTTAAATAGACGAGCGCTTGAATGTTTGACTATTCTGTTAATATATTATAGTTTATAATTTCCCAGGGTTAAAATGATCCTTTCTAACTGGTTTTTAAGTTAACTATTGGGTTTATTATTTAACTAACATTAGTAAGCTGTATCAATTTAAATACGCGAAACTAACTTATGCATCCGCCGTGGGAATTCCCGACTTGTAACCACGGTAGCACTTTAGAACAATAATTTTTACATATTCAAATTTACTTAATTCTTAATTAATGCACTTACAAAGTTGAGACTGGAGTCACTTTACGTAGGAAAATAAAGATATCAAAAATATCAAAACAGATGTCGGAATTATTTAGTAGTTTGGTCACAATTGGCACTGAAAGTCATACAGGCAACAGATTTTAAGTCTTAATATCTATTGAACTAACAGACTTTGGGTAAATTTAAACACTTTGCTGGAATCAGTAAAATTTAGGCTTTCTTTTGGATGCAGTCTTATAGCTGAATTTGATCTATTAGCTCACTCGAATGTTACTTAATATATATTGCACAATATGTCATCGTCCATAACTGTTAATAGTATGCATTTCCAATAAAACTGATTACCTCATTGCTTTTAGAATATATACTAGAATGTACTGAAATAATAGGTTTTACTAGGGGAATTTTATTTAAACTATTTCTGAATTCTGTGCTATGAGGCTGAAGGCCACAGAATCTGTAGTCGGGATCTGAGTAGTGAAAATGAAAAAAAAAAAATTAAACGTTCATTGCTTAATTAGGTTACTGAAGTAGCGTAAGACCAAAGCAGGATAGCAGTGGGCAACCCTGCTTCGATACATGGTGGTGAGATTGTCCCTGAAATTCTTCTGTGGTTACACGTGAAGCAATAATGTGACCCACACATTCTTGTGAAATGCTGATTGTGCTTGAAATTTCTCTCTGACTGATAAGACGATCGTTCTGAATCAGTCATCGGTTTGCTTGTGAAACTCAGTGGTTGCTGTTCCAGGACATCCAACTCTGTCACGCCAGTCAGATGTTCTCGCATCAACACCTTTAAACTTACACGCCCAATGACGGACAGTACTCACATCAACACATTCACCATAAAATGCTTACATTCTCTGATGAATCTCCTTTGGAGTGACACATTCTGCTGTCAAGAATCAAATGACTACACGTTGCTTAAATGCATTGCCCTACCGTCTGTAGGGTTCCATACTTTACACTGTAACACTACAACAGTTCAATGCTTAGGCTTCCTGCCACCTGGAGCTGTAGAGGAGAGGCTACAGAACAAGCCAGTACCTGCCACATACCAATGCTGTCAACAGTTGAAATGTTACGGAGGTGAAGGCATTACCTTTCAGTCAACCCTCGTACACAACATGTTAGTTTGAGCTTGGTTTCCTATTAATAACTGTAATATCTAGAGTGTTACCTGGAAAGTGTGTGCAGCTACAAAGTAATTCATTGTTACTCTAGCGCTTATGAGCCTCTCTCTGTAAGAGTGCTTGCATCACAAATGTGTGCTCTTAGTATAATATTTCCTTGTAGATATTTGTACACACTACTGTGATTCAGTTGCGAATAGTTTCCTTTATAATTAGTAATTGTGGAAAGAGAAATGTCACAAGCGCACTCAGTATGATCGGTAATACTGGTTGCCTGTTGTTGACTCCCCACACCTTGTCTCAAGTACGACTAATATGAACGATGTATGGTTACATTATTAAGGATTTATTGTTGTTGTGTGTTTTTTGTTAGTTTAATGTGATTATGCAGAAGCTTATAGAGAGATAGTTTTTGATACGATAGTTTGATATACACATTGCCATCTCTTCATATTATTATACTTCATAAATACTAGATGTAGTACTGCATCTACGTTCCTTGATGTAATTTAATTATATCTGACTCCAGTATGTTTAGAGAGTCAGCTGCTTATGACATGGGTGTTTTCTGCTTTCTACACGTTATGGTTTGTACACTGTTTTTATTACGTTTGTATGGCATGTATACATCATGTGCCCCTGTACGTATGTTTGCCATTTGGTTGATTTTTTAAAATGCCTTTGTTGAACACAGCTTTGTTACTGTTATACATTCGTACAAACTTGACATAGAAGTGTTTTTACCTAATGTTATGTATTATGCACATTCACGCTCTTTGTTTGCATGATCTTCGAACTGTTAACTTCGACACTTCATATCTTAGCTGTGTACCTCACAGACAGTTTTTTACTTTAGAATTCCAACACTACGTTCACTGTTTCATATATTTTCATTATGATAATCGTTTTTCGTGTACGATGAAAGGTATGAATTCTGATCATATGATGGTAATTTTCTCGAAAAGAAACTCTATTTAGTAATCTTACTGGGTCCTCTGTTCAGTTTCGATGTCAGATTGCTGGCCAGATTGGCCAAGCGGTTCTAGGCGCTACAGTTTGGAACCGCGCGACTGCTACTGTCGCAGTTCTAATTCTGCCTTGGGCCTGGATGTCCTTAGGTTAGTTAGGTTTAAGTAGCTCTAAGGTCTAGGGGACTGATGATCTCAGAAGTTAAGTCCCATATTGCTCAGAGCCATTTGAACCATTTTGATGTTAGATTCCATTTCCTTCTGTTTGGTCTTTTACATAAATGGTAAATGACCAAAACCAGTCATAATAAAAAGTAACCTCTCACTACACTTACCTCTCTGTGAAAGGAATTATTAGTTGAAGCCATAGTGTTCGCAGTTAAATTTTTCTGTTACCATAATCATACGACCTTAAAGCTTTTTAAAAAACTGGCTCAGAGCACTATGGGACTTAACATCTGACGTCATCAGTTCCCTAGACATAGAACTATTTAAACCTAACTAACGTAAGGGCAGCACACACATCCATGCCCGAGGCAGGATTCGAACCTGTGACTGTAGCAGCAGCATGGTTCCAGACTAAAGCGCCTAGAACTGCTCGGCCACAACGGCCGGCCACTGTTATTCACATATGTATTCAACAATTCGTGTAAAATTACTTTTTGGATTAATTTACAGTCTTAAAACTGCAGGTGTAGACTCCAAATTCCAGTTTCAAAGTAATTAATGAAATTGGTGTTTGTGTGCTTGGAGATGGTTTCGTTATCCATACTCTCTCCCCAAAATAGTTGTATTCCACAAATATATCATAGTTTAAGTTTGTACTATTAGTCTTTGAAATTAGTTCGCTTTGAAAGGAAACATAGTTTCGGTAATGGCAATCGGAAGTCCCTATTAGTGTTGGTTCTTGCGAGCACTGTAAAAAAAGTCTGGTACAAACATTTGCAACGATCAGAACTACATGTGGTTCAGTTAGATGATGCAGTGTCATGTTTAGTACTTCCAATGTGGATGGAACAATATTTTCAGATTAATACTACACGAGATTGTAGATGGCTGATGTAGAAATGTTAATTACTCTTCATGTAACATACAGCTATTACTTACTTTGCATGCTCCACAATTTTAAAATGTTATTGCTCACTTAACCGGCATCCTTAACAAAGGATGTGTTACATCTAGCTGATTATCCTGAAGGATGTATATTATACCTTCTCTTACAGGTGCTTACAATGTCGATTGACTTGTATATTGTGTTAAGTGTATCTTAGGCAGAAGTTTGAACAGCTAACTATATCTTGACTCTCTGTTGTTACTAGATCAGTTATGGTTTTCACACTACAGAGTGTGGTTCTGAAGTAAAAGGACAGAATTTAAATCATAACATTTTATTGTCTACTGTTCTTCACATTGTTAAATGCTCTTCTGTTGCTGTTTGATATAATGCGTACTATTATGCATTTATTGTTATACAGGGTGTTACAAAAAGGTACGGCCAAATGTTCAGGAAACATTCCTCACACACAAATAAAGGGAAGATGATGTTATGTCGACATGTGTCCAGAAACGCTTAATTTCCATGTAAGAGCTCATTTTAGTTTCGCCATTATGTATTGATTCACCGCCATGATTTCATACGGGATACTACATGTGCTGCTAGAACATGTGCCTTTACAAGTACGACACAACATGTGGTTCATGCACGATGGAGCTCCTGCAGATTTCAGTAGAAGTGTTCGTATGCTTCTCAACAACAGATTCAGTTACCGATGGATTGGTAGAGGCGGACCAATTCCATGGCCTCCACGCTCTCCTGACCTCAACCCTCTTGACTCTCATTTATGGGGGCATTTGAAAGCTCTGGTCTACGCAACTCCGCCAAATGTAGAGACTCTTCGTGCTCGCATTGTGGACGTCTGTGATACAATACGCCATTCTCCAGAGCTGCATCAGAGCATCAGGGATTCCATGCGATGGAGGGTGGATGCATGTTTCCTAGCTAACGGAAGATATTTTGAACATTTCCTGTAACAAAGTGTTTGAAGTCACGCTGGTACGTGCTGTTGCTGTGTTTCCATTCCATGATTAATGTGATTTGAAGAGAAGTAATAAAATGAGCTATAACATGGAAAGTAAGCGTTTCCAGACACAAAGAAAGTAAATATGTTACGTGGACATGTGTGTGAGGAATGTTTCCTGAAAGTTTGGCCATACCTTTTTGTTAACACCCTGTATATGTGGACTGATAATGTGTGCTCTACATTTTGGGGGACATCATACATACTGTTAACATATTTTTAAATAATAGCCAATAATGCTAACTGAAATTAAGCTTGTAAATTGGATTTTTTAAACATTTTAATTAGTAAAACCCATTACTTCCTCTATAAGTCTTATAGAAATACATGGGGACTTTCGAAAAAGAAATTTATTCTGTTCTATAATCTACATATTAAAAAGTCTATATATTTTGTCTTGGTTGAAGTCAGTCGTTATCTGAACATGCATGGGCTATCATCATGACAATAAATTCCACTGCAAAGTATTTCAACTGACAGACATATCAGCTCTCTTAAAGATTAGCTTTGTGCTGAACATGTAGTGTGTTATTGCTGTATGATGCTTTCCTATAGATACACAATAACTATCTAAGTTAGTATTTTAGACAAAGATTGTAACATTTCAGTGGAACAATTTCAATTTAATTATGAGGAATTTTAACTTCTGTACCAGATCAAACAATATGTGTAATTATTTCCACTATTATTAAAATGAGGAAAATACTTTCATGCCAAGCAGCTTTAATTATTAGCTAAGGAGTGACCTGTGTGTACCAGTTAAACAGTTTTCAATGTCTAATTGAATGGTACATGTAACAAATCTCTATGAAGTGTCCACATGTAAAAATTATATTTATTCAGTAAGTGCTGTTCCTGTTAAAAGCACTTTCCTGTCAGTGCATAGAAAATAATGTTTATTACTTACGGTTTGCTTGCATGTATTGAGTGTACTATGCATTAAGTAACAATTCACAAATCTTCCTTCTCTTTGTGTCAAATAGCCTTAGATGACCTAGCGCTCTGACACCACTTCCACTAACTTTGACTTTTGGTTTCCTTTCCTGTCGGCCTCTCTTGGTCAACTCTTGATTTTTCGACCCCAACGGTATTAGGTTGCGAGCCCGAGGGTGTCCCTCATTCTCTTTCTCTAATCTTACATTCCATATGGAGGAGAGCCTCCATAGATGTGAAGTCAGCCCTGCTAGGAATGCCAACCTGTAAGACAAAATGTCGCCCTCCAAACTGAGGGTAATATGACAATACTGGTAATCTGTGCTAGAATCGTAGTACTCACAAGCTTCAGAACAAGCCCCAGATATGAAGGTTGATGAAAAGATGGCGAGATCATACCATAATGGGTGTGTAGACATCATGCACCCTCTACTACTATCATTTGGGAACAATGTGGCCTGTGGTTGAT
Organism: Schistocerca gregaria; assembly: GCF_023897955.1. NCBI lineage: Eukaryota > Metazoa > Arthropoda > Insecta > Orthoptera > Acrididae > Schistocerca > Schistocerca gregaria. The sequence goes on along the minus strand of NW_026061887.1, from coordinate 2,100,443 downwards.
GACGTCCCTCTGTATCAAAACTGAAGGAGTTGAGACATAAACCACATAAAATGGTAACAGTTGCTTCATTTGTATCATCGCCAAAAGAAGTAAATGAGAATAATGGTAACCCCCTCCAGGAGCCATTACTAGAGGGACAATCCTAGAGAGAAGCTTAGCACTTCAACACTGCACCGAGAGAAATGAACAAATGAGACAGATGAGGTTGGTGTTCCAAAATTACTGAGACGTTATGCACTGGGTTGGTCATTACTGAAGGATAGAACTAAAGTTATGTTGCTGGTGCGAAATGTGAAGACTGAAGTGAAAGTGCTTCCTCAATTTCAGCAACAGTGCCCCACAATGTTTCGACAGTTACTTCAACCTAAAACAGTTCATTGCACAGCATCTCAAAAAATGTAATGTTCCCGATTGTCAGTCACCCTAGATCTAACGGATGTCTGCACTAATAGTCTTCATTTGGAACCTGGTGACCACTACTAGGAGAAATACGACAGTTACTGAAGAAGACGGTTCTGCATCTTTAACAGGAAGATGACATGATGTACAGTCAGCTTGATAAGGGGCCTGAAGAATCTTCACCTGCTGTTTTCTATTTGGAAGAGGGACATAAGATGCCTGTAGGCCAACATCATTCCACAAAACTTAAAATTCTGACAAATAAGCTCTACCTGCCAACCAGCCAGCACGTTTCTTCCTGTTGTGTACTTGTCTCACCTTTGCTGGAAAGTCCAGCATAAGAGCCAAGAAACCAATATACACAGAGCAGTTGACGACGACTGCCTGTGGCTACATGTTGTGAGATTCTGACATGCTTGTACCTCAGTCACTCGGAACACATCGTTGCATCTCAGAATCTTCAGCTGAATGCAATTTTAAATACCAGTGCACTGCTACTTTCATCTGGCGTGGAAGTGGACAGCTTAGAATGAATAAAGTGCGAGATGCCAATCTTAGTAGATGTACCATCCCGATGTTTCACGGACCAATTTGTGAGATGTGGTAGTACTGTGGGTGCTCTATAAAATGCCAAAGGACAGTGGTAACTCTATGGGTCGCTGTTCCTAAGTTGGCCTGTCTCTGGCTTTACATCAGAACATTTCTTGAGGGAGATAGGATAACCGGAAGAGTGCAATGTGCTACGTGGCACAAGAAACTGCCACCTGTTCTCCAATATCTGTGTTGACTTCGCACTGAACTACAGCAACAAAGAAGACCATCCAGAACTTGGGATATAAGGTAACAAGGTACGAAGAAACATGTTATTGTGAGGAGAAAATTGTGTCCCAGTCACTTCTGTTAACCTGGCTTCAGTGTAACATCAGCCACAGTTCCCACAGGTGTGATGCGCTGTTGCAACATTAGTTCTGACGAGGAGTAGTATTGGAAAAAAGAGCCTGTTGGTTGTTTCACTTCATGTATTCTTCACAAGCTGTTTATGTATGTGCCTCGCCTGCAGCGTTGCTATTACCTTTTTTCTTATTCATTGTATTTAATCATACAATACAGTGTAAATAAATGTTAGCTGAGCATTATTCTCTACATCTGTTCTGCACCACGTAGGAAATGGTTAACATTTCAAGAAAGATGACTTCGTTGTGTGTAATGTGCATATTGAAATGAATGCACTGGATAAGTGAGGTAAATTGGCATCTATAAGATAACAAAACCCATGAATATTTTGCAAATAATAAGTGGCAGAATTCCATGATTTATGAATTAAATGTACAGAAAGTAATTTAGCACCATTTTGGCTATTTACTTATGAGCAATAAACTGTTCAGCGTTTTTGACTATATAACATGTTCAGTGCTGATAAATACATTAATAGAACAACGTTTAACAGCTTGGTATCGTCCTTTTACTACAAAATACATCTATATTTACTGTGCAGCTACCTTGGTGTGTTTATTTCGCACCGAAAGGGGTTTTATGCAGTCTGTGCAGCAGAACTTTGGTTTTTGTGTGTGTGTGTACTTTCTGTTACTGTGTCTTTCATTGTCATATTTGGGTGGCCAATGATAAACTTAACAGACGACAGCGCTAGTGGAATAATGACGTTTCTTTAATACAGTAATTTATATGAATTTAGAGCTCCTGTGTAATACTTCATTGTAACGTGATAATTAAGAGACTTGGATAAAATTCGTTATTGCAGTTATCTGCTCATTTTTTAGTTACAAAAATTGTATCCTTGAATGTGAACATCCACCGTAATGCACTCGTTAGTTTTATCACTACAGTCAAGAGACTTGTTATAATGCCAAGCTATACAAGAACTGAAGACTTGCAGTTTTGAGTGTATACATCAGTTACATTGAAGTAAACTATGAACAGCTTCTCATAAATTGAGACTGCCAATTTAGATGTTGCATCTGTTCAGTAAGGATGTCTTACTGTTCATTGTTTTATGCACTGCAGGTGATGTGAATTAACTTTGTCTCCTCGCCACCACAAACAAGATACAAAATCTGCAGTTTGCTCTCGCTGTTGTCCGTGTCCAGTGTGTTTCACAATTCCTAACACAGGCCTTCATGGTTTGTAGAGGAGACTTTGTACATTTCTGGACATGAGCTCATTACCAAAACTTCGTCTACTAAGCTTTCTATCAAAAAGTGTAACAGGAAACGTGAAATGCCCTGCATTTATTAGTGATCAGATTGATGGCAGATGCTTTGCACAGTTTATTGAGCGTCAGTATGAAAGTGTCTTATATATCTAGTTTTGCAGCATCTGCTACTATGTAGCAAGTGGAATTACGTCCAATTATTACACACAAAATTATGAAGTTAACGTCTAATTGCTATGTTTCTTCCAGTGTTACCAGTTGGGGTCTTTGGAAGTTCATTGTTCATTGGAAAGTTAACATAGCTAACGTAATGAACTAAGTTTGGAGAGTTGTAAATGATGGGGTTTTTGTTGGAGAGAAATTTTGCGTGAATAAACTTCCTTCCACTTCACAAGCTTTCCTTCAATCTTCCTTAATGAACATCAGTGTGCAGTAATAGAAATACCTTGTTATTCTATGATGCCCATAAAATTCTCTGGTAATATTTCTACAATGAAACCTGGACAAAGTCTGTAAAATTAATAGCAAAGTTCCCCATGCGAATTAAACCAATGACTTTACGGCTTATGGATGTGAACAATACAATTAGTTTCTTCACAGTAGTATGAACACTCTGATAATATTTAAGAACGAAGTGATGAATTATGCAAATACTGGTTTGCAAGACACTTTAATTCTCTCATAAAGAACAAAGAAGTTTGTTAAAAGTTACTATGTGGGGCTATGTAATTTTGAATGTAAAAGACACAGGTCTTAAAAATGTACCAGTGTAACTTGAATTTCTAAAGATTCCCACGCATGAGAGTACAGGACTCATCACTCTGTAAATTGTGTTAATTGACTTGAAACATGTAAAAACGAAAAGTTCTGGACAGTTTTGAAGTTGAGTGTCAAGTTTGGAAGTTGGTAAGCGCTCTTTCGCAACAATGAATGGATAAAGTCCATGTATACGCACACAATCTACGGGGAGTCGAAAAGCACTTGGTTCCTCAAGTTCCTAACTATTTGTGTTATTCCGTTGAACTTCCACTATATTACACATCTAAATGAGTAAATTATGGCTTTATGAATGTCTGAATTTGGTCAATTATGTGAGATAATAATTATAAAATTTCTGTTGTCCTTGGAAGCTGTAATGTAGGCAACCTGAAATTGATAACCATCCCAGAGCCCGGTACCAGTGTCGCCATCTTAGTGACAACCAGGGACATGGAAGACATGATTGAATACCAGTTACAGGAACAATTGTTATAATCGTTGTAACCAAAGTGCTCACATAACAAGAAGGCAAAGTCAGATTTACAGTATGCTCTGACTGCCTGCATAGTGACTTTAACATATTGAACCTTGAGTTACTGGCACTGCGTTTTCACTTGTTACTTCAATGTTTTTATTAGACCAGCTACTGGCTACAGATGTCACCCCCCCCCCCCCCTCCACAGTCAAATGTATGTATTCATTCATGTAATAGGTTGTCACCCCTACACTGACATTTTTGTAGTATACCAGCAGTTTAAAAATGCTCCCCTGAGAACAAACAGGTGAAAATGTTTCTCTGTAAAACAATGACAGAAAAGTGGGGAACCAGCTGCACAGTCTCATTTTCGTTTCTTCATCAAACATTTTGGCGCATGAACGTACGCTGTTGTAACATGGAACATTGCACATCTTTTATCCCATCTCTCTGAGTTAAGTATTCATACTCCACTAAAATGGGGAACAAAAAGATGGCTATAGGGGTGTGGAAAACATGAAAATAATTCCCCCTACCACCCCCCCCCCCCTACCCCCCACCGTGACGATGCCTGGAAAAATCTAGGCTCCACTCACTCTCAGCAGCGGTCTCCACCAGTTATCTCTACCACTGCCACTGTCGCCTCTGTTCCACAGTGTCTCTCTGCTACTCTCTCAATGCAAAAACGCGAATATGTTCTTCCTTAATTCAGTTCCATGCAGTCAGACCCAAAGGACAGCATGTGGCTAAAAGTTACCTTCCCCACTATGTCCAGTCGATACTCGACTCGTCTCAGGAATATAGCACTATTTCTAGGATCAATATTTTTTATAGCTGAATCCTTAATGGTCTCGACATTCACCTCGACCAAAACAGATTCATTGGGCTGTAGGACAGGTTCCCTGCATAGATCAGGGAGCTGATCTCTATTCGATATGAAGGGTTCCCATTGAGAAACTCAGTTGCAGGACTGGTCTTCCACCCACAGTAACAACTTGACCAGTATATTGACCCTGTCGACGAGTGCTAATGAACAGGCTTCTGTGGTGTTTGCAATCATAGAACTTCGTGAAATCAACAGATTAAATCTAGTTCCTTACTGTGTCATCTGTTTTTCAGTGAATTACCAAAGAACGAAGATCTGATCTACTGTTCAGAACCTTGGCTGCAAACCTCTCTGAATTCATCAATTACTAATTTTCAAGAGTTGAGTTCTCTATACGAGCAGCTGGACAAGATGACGTATCTTAGACAAATGTGTGTTATTGTTGAGTGGCCCTCCTTAGTCAATCATCCTCGTTTATGGACTGCATAGATTAGCAGCGTTTTCCTTTCTGGTATTTCTTCTTTGGTCCTTACAATTATCTGCTGGTGTAGTCTGCTGCAAGTAAGTTTCTCACCTCCAGTCTGGATCAATTTGGCTTGTATTCTGTTTTCACCTGGGCTTCCCTTCTTAAGCTATTTGATTCGTTTGGAAATCATGCTGTGTGCATTGGGAAAGGGGGGGAGGGAGGAGGGACGACAGTGGTGTGGGTCAGCCGTAGTTAGAATGGAAATAGAATCCTACTTTGGTTTCATTACAATTGGAGATGGTAGAAGTACTCCTTCCATCTTCTGGCGATTTCAGTCGTTTGCAACTATTTTACATCTTCGACAATATCCTTTGTAGCCTGTGAACGTTATAAGCATTACTGTGACACTGTCTGCTCTCGCCTGTTTCTGCCTCCACGATGATGTCCTTGATATACTTCCTCTTCGCTCTTCTCAGTGTTGTCAGGGTAGCTCTTGAAGCCACCTCAAATTGTTCTTAATTCTGCACAAGATTTGTCTCCAGCAAACCCCTTCTCATGGTTTTCGGTCTCTGTTCAGAAGGAATTAAAGCTTGTAAATCATTACACACATAGAACTGGTCACGTTATTGTAAAACTCCAACAACAGCGAAAACTACTCCACCAACAACACCAACTCCATCAAACAACTCAAAAAAAGCACTTCGAACTTTATCTCAACGAGCAATGCAGGAAGAATGATTCACAGCTCTTCCTTTCGTCTGTCGCAGCCGTCAGCCTGATCACGTGACTCGCCAGCAGCGCCTCTCGTGGCGCCTCAACCACTGTCCGTCTGACAAATTGGTTGTGTGTCGGTGTTTTGACCGACCGACCGACCAACTTTCACTGTCGGGCGCGACGCACCACTGGACAGCCGACCCAACAGATTGTGTCGAGTGTGCGTGATCGTGCCAACCGCCCGACTAAAATTCATGTTTTGTCACAGCCGACGGAATTAAATAGTATTCTAATATACATGTCGACGTCCGAGGAGAAGATACTTTAAGGACTGAGTTTTTAAAGAAATTTAAAGACTGCTGATGTATTTGCGGTACATCGTGCGAGGAGTATTAACAATAGAGATGCAAGAAATGAGGCACCTGTTTCATTTTTTAACGAATACATATTGGTTTCTCTTTATGCAACACGAGGTTAAGTCTGTCGACCTTCTTTCTCTTTTTAGGTTTTATTTCCGATACTTATCGGAAATGAAATCTAAAACTGAAGTATCGACATTCCATGGACGTTAATTCATAAAATGTACTTGCCTCACTGTTGTAAGTACTGAAAAATTCCAGCCTATATCCATGCCATCTGCCATGTAGTTTTTTTCAGTTCTAACAGTCGCTAAATGCTTCATTTCTTATTCATCTGTTGTATTTATTAGATGATGCGCGCCTCCACCATGTGTAATCTTTCTTCTTCGAATATGGGTCTCTGAAATTTACAGGTAATCTTGTTGTGCTACATCCACAAATAAATCAATAATGTTTTCACGAATGACTTTTGTTTTATTTATTTTGCTGTACCACGATGTATTTTCTCAGTCAACTATAAATCACGTTGCACATTTCAGGAACAACTTTAGTTAATAATTGTGGCAGCAGAAGAACACTGAATCTTACGTCTCCTGCCATTGGCGACAAATCGTAATATACGTAGCTAACAGTCTCTCCTCGAAGTTTACAACCTCTGTCAGCACTGCAGTATTTTCGCTTAAGAATGGTTTTATGATGTTCAGCTGTTTCGTAATGCACGATTCACCTGTTTTTGCTTTTGTGAAAAACCGAGCGGGATCCCATAGGGCAAACACAATGAACTAAACATAAAATAAAGAAACTACGACAGCAGGCCCGCATAGTAATCACAGAGTTTAGTCGGTCGGGACGTGTGTAGGCTGTCATGGAATTGGTCGTCTGTCAGCCAGTAAATTGGTGGGTGTGCAGGGGTGTTATATACGCCCTAATTAACGCAAATAAAGTTCATTTATACTCAAACTAATGATAAATGCGACTTCCCTGCTTTCCGACGCTGAGCTGCCTCTGCTTCCTTTGCCTCGTCTGACGATAGCCAACACAGCCGGATAAATGTTTTCGCTATGGCACCAATTTTAATTACTTGCTGATGAACAAAAGAATCGTTCGCAAAGTATGGCACACAGGTTTTTAGTGACGCCACATTCCGTGTGCAAATTGTGGTATCCATAGATATAGGCAAATATTAACTCCTATTTCGTAGCTGGAGGAGTAGCAGGTTAAAGTTTAACGTCCTGTTGACAACGAGGAGGAGCATATTCATGGAAGGATGGAGTAGGAAATCGGCCATGCCCTTTCAAGAGAACCAACATGGCATTCGCAGTAAATAGTTAAGGGAAATTACAGAAAACCTATACTTAACTGGCCGGACGCAGGTTTGCACTGTCAACCTCCCGAATACGAGTACATTTTGCTAACTACTGCGTTACCTTGCTCGATAATTTCATAGTAGTTTCGAGGAACGATCCTGAGCTTACAAACAAACCTCAACGAGAAATCGTGGTCAGCCGCTCAAGCGAACTTCCCTCAAGCATTGCCAGTAACTTCCCATTGGATGTCGCCAGTGATCTGTCGTAATTTTCGCATCGATATACTACATAATTGGTAAGGTATAGTATTGAAACACTTAAGTAAGAAACTTGTTACGAGATGTCGGAATCTGCTGCTTCGAAATCTAGTTTTTCGAGCTCTTTCTATCATTCAGTTACGAGGCCAGGTATCACTGTCTCTCCATCCTGATAGTAGTAACTTTCAGAGAATTCTGTGGTGAGAATTAACGTGTGAGCTGATACAAGAATATGGATTGTCCACAGCCACTTATGGAACTGCTCCTGCTGCCTTTATTGCGACTACATGTCTCCAACAGTTAGGCTTCGAAAATCAAGACAAGTTTTCAGTGGCAGCCTAAACTTCGTTGATTAGTTTCTATGTGGGCGACTTCATAGGCGAGTTAGATATGGAATCTGAAACTCAGAAACCCAGGTGACTAAGCTATCAGCTTCTGGATGGTTTCTACTGAGGAAATGGAACTTCAGTAGCCACAAGGTTGTGGAACAAATTCCAGTGCAGCACACAGAAACGTTTGTACCTTGTATTCTCATTGATGGAGAAGTAATAAAAACATTAGGAATCTTACGGTACCACAGCTCTTATCCTTTCCAGTGCCACTCGAAGCTGAAGAATCATCGGTGCTCAAAGATCGCCTGTCTACAACAGCATTCATTTTTGACCAACTAGGCCTTTTTGACCCATTAGTCACAAGATGGAACTGTTCTTGCAGCGCTTGTGTCAACTAAGCCTTGACTTGTATTAAGTCCTTCTATCCAACCTAGCTGATGAATGGAATGTCCTTTATATGTAACTGCCTTAACGAACTGATATTTTTATTAGCAGGCATGTCATTCCCTGTCCTCAATACGTTAAATTCGAAATTCCATGTTTCTGTGATGTTTCACAGTTGGCATATGATGCCTGTGTATACATCATATGTGTTCTTCCCAACAACAAGATTGTAGTTTCATTGGCTGTGGCCGAATCTCGTTTAGCCCCTGTCACAGAACTATCTGTTCTGTGACTGGAATTATGAGATGCTTTTCGTCTTGCTCGGCTCATTCATAATTTGGCCAGTGACTTAGACATTGTAAACAGTAGTGATATCCATATTTGGACGGATTCTCCAATAGTTCTCAGCTGGCTGCAACGTAGTCTCACGGGAAAACCTTTGTTGTCAACAGAGTCTCTGAAATTCAGGAAATGAGTTGTTTCCAACTGGAGACACATCAAATCAGAAGACACTCCCACTGATTGCTTATCACGTGGCATCAGCGCAGCACATATGGATTCACTTTTGCAGTGGTGCTCTGCCCCATCATGGCTATTCAGTAGTGACCTGGACTACAGCACTTGTCCTTCACTTGTGATAGGAGATGCGCAAGAAAGGGGTGTAGGTGTCTTTGATGTCTGTTATTGAGCTTAATGCTGAATCGTAGTGTAAGTATTCCCCTTGAAAGGAAACTCAAAGGATTTTGGCTTATGCACTGAGGTTTGTTAACAATATAAGGCGGCAACAAACAGAGGATAACTGGGCCACTCACCCCACAGGAATACCAAAACGCTATCAAAAGAGCTTTTGGTATAGTTGGTGATTGCGCTCGTGAGATCGCATTGTTGAAGGCCAGTTACGCGGTTATAAGGCATATGACAGGAACCGTAGCGTCTATATCAGTGTCAGGTGGTGTTCATGTTTGTCCTAAACTCTCTAGTGAACCTGTGCCCTTTCAAATTCCTCTTCCCCCTGTGGGTCCAGGGCAAGAATAGGCCAATGGTATTCCTGCCCGTCCTAAGTGGCGACTAAAAAGAGTCCCTCTCCCTCAAGAGGGTAGATTGAGCCTGCATCCAGAAACGGTTCCACTACTTATATTTGTGGTCATTTGGTTTTTCACTTATTATGGTTTCTTCCTTCCTTTGTTTGGTTCCTTTCATTATCCTCCTCCCTCTTACTGTCTTCCCTCCTTCTCCTTCCCCCTCTTCCTCCTCCGTCCCCCTCTTCCTCCCCCCTCTTCCTTCCTCCTCTGCCTTCTCCCCCGCCCCTTCCTCCTCAGCCTTCTCCCCCGACATTCCTTCCTCCTCCACCTTACCCCATCCTTCCCCCCTACTTTTCCCTCCTTCCACCCCTGCACCCTTCCCCCATCCTTCCCCCCTCAGCCCCCTCCTCTGTTCCCCCCTCCCCCTCCTCCTTTCCCCCCTCCCCCTCCTTTCCCCCTCATTTCCCCACTCCTTCCCCACTCCTCCTCGTGCTCATCCACCTTCCCCCTCCACCTCCTCCTCCTCCTCCTCCTCCACTTCCTCCTTCCCCCCTCCCCCTCCTCCTCTTCCTACTGATCCTCTTCCTTCCCCTCTCCCCCTCCACCTCTTCCTACTGATCCTCTTCCTTCCCCCCTCCTTCTCCGCTCCTTCTCCTGCTCCTCCTTCCCTGGCCTCCGCCTTGGCGTTTGAGACAGTCTGCCCTCTCTCTCCCTCTCTCCCTACATTTTCCTCTCCTTCTTTCCTCCCTGTGTGCCTGAAGGCCGACCAACACGTTCACACGCGTATTCGGTGACGGGGTAACGCGTAATTCACCGCGCTGGGTAGACAAGTAAGGCACGCACATACCCCCTGGTATAGGCCGGGCCCAGGGAAACCTTCCGACCATGCCTATTGTTCCCTCTGTCCGTTTCTTGGGAGGTGTGACATGAGGTGGGAGTGCCCTTTGAGAGGGTCCCCACAAGGAAGGAACGCGCCATTGGAGACGTTGGCAATCATAAGGGGATTACTCCGCAATGGATATCTCTTCTTCTCTCTCGACTTCTGCCAAAAAACGGAAACTTGACCAGCCACCAGTTACAAAAGTACTACCGCCTGCCACAAAGTTCCTCGTAGTTTCTAGATCTGTGGATGGACAAGATTTTTCATCTTTCAACCCTTTAGTTGTCCAGAAGAGCGTAGATGCCAAAGCTGGATGTGTAAAATCTTGTACCAGGATGCGTAACGGTACCCTGTTACTAGAAACTGAGAGCACCTTCCAGGCACAAAAACTGCTTCGGGCCACACTCCTAAACGTTCCCTGTCTGGGTGGAGGCTCACCGCACTTTAAATTCGTCTCATGGTGTGGTATACACTAGATCGACGGACTGACTGACGAGATTCAGTATTTCCTCGCTGAGCAGGGCATGACGGCTGTCCATAGGGTCATGGAAAAGGTCAACAATGACCTTGTACCAACCCGAACACTTTTCTTGACCATTGATAGTGTTCAACAGCTGCTGTGCATCAGAGCGGGCTACGAGGTTATTTCTTTTCGCCCCAAAGTCCCGACACCTATGCGCTGCTACCAGTGTAAGCGTTTTAATCACACTCGCCAGTCTTGTTTTAACGCGGCTAAATGTCACTTGTGGCAGGGATGTCCATGAGGGTGACCGTCCACCTCCATCTCATCATTCTGTGAACTGTCAAGAGTGACCATGCAGCATCCTCCCACGACTGTCCCATCTACAAGGAAGAACGCTGTATACAGGAAATTCGGGTCAAAGAGAAACTATCCACCTCAGCTCCTCGCAAGCTATTTGCTATTAGGAAGCCCACGCTGCTGCCAGCGGGGAAATATAGTACCGTCCTCGCCGCTCCTCGGACTACCAGGGAGTTATCGATGCACACACGCGATCTGATCTTCAGCACTACGGTCGTCCGTTCGGCCAGTGCTAAGACCGCCCGGTCGACGTCTCCTCTTCCTCCCGTCACCCCTCAGACACAAGCACCTTCATCAGCTTCTGCCAAGACGAAAACCCAGAAGTCAGATGCACGGGCCTTCAAGAAGGAACCGTCCAGTGCAGACTTCCTACGAACCTCGAACTCCCAGCTATCGACCAGTACTACCACTAAACGACCTTCCAAGAAGGCTCATAGGAAGCAATGTTCTCCTTCTCCGCCACGGCGCATTTCTTTTCCTGCTGCACCCAGCGGTTGCCGCTCCAAGCCGTCATCCGTTTCCCCTGGCCGCACCGCTGGTAGCCCAACATCTGGCCGTTCACCGTTGGAGGAAGCTCCCCCTCCCAGCCATCTTAACAAGATGGCCGATGAACCTATTGAACCAATGGACAATGACAATCCGCCTATTGATAGCGGCGGCAGTGCTCGCTCTAAGCCAGGCCCTCAGCGGCCTTTGAGGTGACCCCCTTCTTGCATCTTCTTTTTCTTCTCATGATTGCACTTATTCACTGGAATATTCGCGGCATTCGCTCCTACCGAGAGGACTTAAAGGTGCTGCTCCACTTGCACTGTCCGCTCGTCATAGCTCTCCAGGAAATGAATCGATCAAATTGCCTTGGCACACTATATCCTGTGCGTTTTGACCTACCCACTGCTGCAGGTATTTCAGCTAATGGAGTGGTTATGTTGCTGGTCCAGGATGATATTTACTACGATCCCATCACATTGAACACGGGCCTGCAGGCAGTTGCCGTCTGAATTACTCTCCCCACTTTCACTTTTTCCGTTTGTACCGTTTACACTCCTTCGTCATCTGCTGCTACTGGGGCAGACATGATGCAAATTATTGCTCAGCTACCTGCACCATTTTTGTTAACTGGAGACTTCTATGCTCACCATCCTCTTTGGGGCTCTCCAGCATCCTGTCCGAGGGGCTCTATTTTAGCAGACGTTTTGAACCAGCTCAATCTTGTCAGCCTCAATACTGCCGCCCCTACTTTTCTTTTGGACACAACTCACACCTATCCCCATTTATTCCTCTATATGTACTACCCAACTTGCACGCTGTTTTGAGTGGTATGCACTTTCTGCTACATATTAGAGTGACCACTTCCCTTGTGTTATCCATCTCCTGCATCATACCCCATCTACATGCTCAACTAGTTGGCACATCTCCAAAGCAGACTGGGGGCTCTTCTCTTCCAGGGCGACCTTCCAGGATCAAACCTTCGCAAGCTGCGATAGTCAGGTCGCACACCTCACGGAAGTCATTCTCACTGCTGCTGTATATTCCATTCCTCACACTGCTTCTTCTCCACGTCGAGCACCGGTCCATTGGTGGACCACAGCAGGTAGATACGCTATACGTGCTCGTCGACATGCTTTACGCACCTTTAAACGCCACCATACGATGGCGAATTGTATTAATTATAAACGATTACGTGCACAGTGCCGTCGTGTTATTAAGGAATGCAAGAAAGACAGCTGGGCTGCTTTCACAAGCTCTTTACAGTTTTACTTCTTCTGTTGTCTGGGGTAGCCTGCGCCGGGTATCTAGCACTAAGGTCCACTCACCAGCATCTCGCTTGACGGTCGCGAATGACGTCCTTGTGGCCCCTAAGGATGTCGGCAATGCCTTTGGCCGATTTATTGCTGAGGTTTCGAGAACTGCTCATTACCACCCTGCCTTCCTCCCCCGAAAACAGGCAGAGGAGCCTAGGCCACCTAACTTCCGCTCCTCGAATCGTGAAAGTTACAATGCCACATTCACCATGCGGGAACTCGAAAATGCACTTGCCCGGTCACGGTCCTCCGCTCCAAGACCTGATTCTATTCATATTCCAATGCTGAAGAACCTTTCTCTTGTGGGTAAAGGTTTCCTTCTTCGTACTTATAATCCCATCTGGATTGAGGGTGGTGTTCCCACATGCTGGCGCGAATCTATTGCCACGATTCCTACGCCTGGAACGGACAAGCACTTGCCTTCCAGTTATCGACCCATCTCGCTTACCAGCTGTGTCTGTAAGGTGATGAAGCGAATGGATAACTCTCGTTTGGTTTGGCTGCTCGAATCTCGACACCTACTTACCAATGTATAATGTGTATTTCGTAGGCGCCGCTCTGCTGTTGACCATCTGGTTACCTTGTCGAACTTCGTTATGAATAACCTCTTGCGCAAGCGCCTGACCGCGGATGAGTTCTTTGATTTGGAGAAAGCTTACGACACCTGTTGGAGGGCGGGCATTCTCCGCACCATATTTTATTCATGCATTTTTAATCGATGGACAGTTCAGGGTACGTGTGGGTTCTGTCATGTCCGTCGCCTTTCGCTAGGAGAATGGGGTGCCACAGGGCTCAGTTTTGAGCGTCGGTCTCTTCGCCATAGCGATCAATCCAATAATGGATTGCCTCCCAGCTGATGTATCAGGCTCCCTTTTCGTGGACGATTTTACCATTTACTGCAGCTCGCAGCTTACATGTTTCCTGGACCGCTGTCTTTAGCGTTCTCTTGACCGTCTTTACTCCAGGAGTGTCGCCGAGAAGACGGTCTGTATTAACTTCTGGCGCTACAAAGAGTTTCTCCCACCATCCTTACGAGTCGGTAGCATTGCTCTCCCATTTGTGGAGACAACAAAATTTTTAGGTGTTACATTTGACAGGAAACTCCTCCGTGTTCTCAGTGCTATGTCGTAGGGAGCGGATCGAACCGTCCAACTTCGCATATATCGGTCGATCGTCCGCTCCAAGCTGGATTATTGGGAGCTTCGGATACTCCTCTGCACGGCCGTCTATCTTACGCCGCCTCAATTCCATACAACATCGGTGTTGACGTCTTGCGATAGGAACGTTTTATACTAGTCCCATCGAGAGTCTCATGCTGAAGCCGGTGAATTGTCACTAACCTACCTGCGCGATTTGTCGTTATGCCTGTCGGCTACTGTCAATGCTGGACCGCCCGTCTTATAGGTCCTTATTTTGACGACACTCTCGACCGTCTATACGGGTTGTATGTCTCTGCCCTGATACCCCCTGGAGTACGCTTTCGTTGCCTCCTTCAGCAACTTAAATATACACTCCCTGCAACCTTTAGAGTGGGCGAGAGCCAAACGCCACCTTGGCTCCAGACTCAGGTTCGCGTTCACCTTGGCCTCAGCTCGTTCCCAAAGGAGATATCCCCAGCTTCGGTATACCGCTCCCGTTTTGTCGAACTTCGTTCGAAGTTCTTTAATATGACCTTCATTTATACAGATGGCTCTAAGACCAATGACGGTATCGGGTGTTCTTTTATTGTCAGGGCACACAGTTTCAAATACCGGCTCCATAGCCATTGTTCGCTCTTAGCAACTGAGCTATTTCCTCTCTACCAGGCTGTTCTTTACATCTGCCGCCACCGACAATCTGCTTATGTCATCTGCTCCGATTCCCTGAGCGCTATCCACAGCCTCAGTGATCCATATCTGGTTTACCTTTTTGTGCACCGGGTCCAACGCTCTCTTCAGTAGCTGGTGGACGACGGTTCTCCGGTTAGCTTTGTGGGTTCCTGGCCATGTCGGTATCCCTGGGAACGAAGCTGCAGATGCCGTGGCCAAGGCTGTGGTCCTCCAGCCTCAGACAGCTTCTTGTTGTGTCCCTTCATCAGATTGTAGCAGGGTCATTTGACAGCGCATTTTGTCACTGTGTCATGCCGATTGGGCTGTACTTAGGGCCAACAAGCTTCCGCCCTTGAAACCTCTTGCCGCGGCTTGGACGTCCTCTTCATGCCCTTCTCGGTGGGAAGAGGTCGTTTTGGCCCGGTTACGAATTGGACACTGCCTCTTCAGCCATCGCCATCTGCTGACGGTCCGCCACGTATTAAAGTTCCGTCCAAATTTTAATACACTGCGTGTTGATCTTCGCCTGCCATGTACTCTGGATGCCGTTTTAGCGGATGACCCAGGAGAAGGTGCACACGTTCTTCGTTTTGTCAACTTGACAAACCTGTCTGACATTTGATTATGCAGTTTTTTTAATCCTCTGCCTGTCCGTCTTGTATAGTATTGTCCCTTTTAGTTGCTGTATTAACCTTGTGCCTCGCGGAGCATTCCTAACT
This sequence comes from Schistocerca gregaria, assembly GCF_023897955.1. Taxonomy (NCBI): domain Eukaryota; kingdom Metazoa; phylum Arthropoda; class Insecta; order Orthoptera; family Acrididae; genus Schistocerca; species Schistocerca gregaria. Next base: position 2,084,944 of record NW_026061887.1, on the reverse strand, counting down.
TAGTCTGGGCGCTAATTACAATTACAATTGCAGTTGTGCCCCCTAAAACCCCCCAAAAAAATCCCTCTTGAAGGTGTGGCTGTCAGAATATGGGCGACGCAGGAAATAACTGTGTGCAATGTATATCTTCCTCCAGATGGTGCAGTACACCTGATTGTATTAGGTGCACTGATTGATCAACTCCCTAAGCCTTTCCTACTTCTGGGAGATTTGAACGCCCATAACCCCTTGAGGTGGCAGTGTGCTTACTGGCAGAGTCAGAGACATCGAAACATTACTGTCTCAGTTCGACCTCTACCTCTTAAACACTGGGGCCGCTACACAATTCAATGTGGCTCGATGTAGTTACTCGGCCATTGATTTATCAATTTGCAGCCCAGGACCTCTCCCATCTATCCACTGGTGATCACTTAACGACAGAGTGAGGTGGCGCAGTGGCTAGCACACTGGACTGGCATTCGGGAGGACGAAGTCTCAATCCCGCGTCAGTCCATCCTGATTTAGGTTTTCCGTGATTTCCCTAAATCGCTCTAGGCAAATGCCAGGATGGATTCTTTGAAAGGCACTGCCGACTTCCTTCCCCGTCCTTCTGTAATCCGATGCTGAGAGAACATAACGGCCTGTATAGTAGTGACCACATCCCCAACTTCCTGTCACTGCCCCAGCATCAGGCATACAGACGCCTGCCCACATGGGCTTTAAACAAGGCAGACTGGGAAATTTTAACCTCTGATGTTACCGTTGACTCTCCCCCACATGGTAACACCGATCTTATGGTTGAGCAGGTGACAAAATTGTTTCTCTGCAGAAAAACGCGGTCCCTCGCTCTTCAGGGTGCCAGAGTTGTGAGGCAGTCCCTTGGTGGTCGCCAGAACTCTGTAAAGCAGTTAAGGAGAGTCGGCGAGCTCTACAGTGGCATAAGCAGCATCCTTCCTGGAGCACCTCATTGCCTTTACAACAGCTCTGTGCCCTTGTTCAGCAACTTACCAAGTGATGGAAGCAGGAGTGTTTGGAGAGAGAAATCTCGACCACTGGGTGCCATGTGTCACCTTCGCAAGTCTGGGCAAATATCAAGCGTCTTTTCGGGTACCAGACCCTAACAGGTGTTCAGTGTTAGGATAAATGGCGTATTATTTACCGACGCAAACGCGATTGCCGAGCATTTTGCTCAAGTCTCTGTGTCGGAGGCCCACTCTTCCAGCCAAGCAAATCGCTGCGGCAGATTTAGAGATGGGCAGAGCTTCTTCTCTGAAATCGGATCACAACTGGTCAACCACCGGGAAGAACACTTTCTTTTTCATGACTCACCACTCTCACACAATAAGTGAAAGGAAGTCACATCGCCTTTTTAATTCAGGTCACTAACCCTGAATTTTTATCTGGTTTGATCCTAGTTCTAAAGAACTTAAAAATAGTAAAAATTGTTACTGCCCTATTAATGGTGAGATATTAAAGTTTTAAACATCGTCTGCTGTAAAAGTTACAAATGTTGAAAATAATACTAAATGTTTATCAAGTGATACTTCTTATATCTTGCTACCTCAATTGGAAAAGTACAGTATACAAATTACAACTGTAAAATAGTGTGTCTGCTTTCATTTAGTCAGTATTACCATATGTGTATTCAAAAAGGAATTTATAAATAAAATCTGACCCTCTTCAGTCGATGTCTCTCCTCAGTGGATATTTGTCGTGCTTTTAAAAATATTCGTTAACAGGGCACTGATGTTGCTCCGATGCATAACGCTTTTGGAACAAATTGATACAGCGTCGGCCATTGTAATTTTCTTGTTTCTCACCAGTTTACGGGATCGCTGTTTCTAGGCAAATATCCCTCCGCTAAATATTTATCCGAGTCTACAATTGCCGCATTTTGCACGTGGTGCCTTTCTTGGTTTCACCAAACTCATTCCAGGTTGCTCTGGCATTACAGTGGTAAATAGTTCAGAAATGAGCTGTGTTCTTGTTGAACAACCAACGCTTACTTCTCTGCAATAGCCTTCATGCTGAAAATCCTTGTTTGAATCGGAGGTCCAGTAACGTAACTTTGCCTGACCAGTTCGTTCCTGGAGATAACGCCAAAGCACTCAGATAACCCTTTAAGGAAATTATAAACCAGTGACTCGTTCTTGAGGACATTCTTTCTGTCCTTCAGATTCCAATTGTCGTTCCATTAATCTTGGCAAGATTCTCGTTTTTGAATGTGACAGTTTTGAAGACATCTCTTTGGTCACCTGACTGAAACTTTCAAAATCAGTAAAGGCTGTTGCATTATCTCCCAGGATGTATGTTATAAGTTTAAGATGATAGATTTTTGACCGAAAACAGCGAGGCAAGAAACTGAATCGCAAATTGTCAATTTTCGTTTTTTTCACTGAATAGTCATTTAAGAGTGTCGCGTATCGTTTGGTGTTGAAATGAAACTAGTCATACTTCTACAAATGGCAGAACAAGTAGTGCATTTAACGCTGTATGTTGGTGAAACCAAATAAGTCACTGACTTGTTTCGTTTCAACAGATATTGCTCGCTCCTGCGGACAGCCTGTTTTCCTTCAATAGTTGACATCCAATTCCTTTGTTGTGGCACTAATAGTCGCTGTTAATGCTCATTGCGCGACAGTTGGTTGTACTACCATGGCTCCAAAAGAAGAATAGTACTGCAAATTATGGAGGAAATAAGGTAAAGGCAATCTCTGTAATTGCTTTTGTACGAGCTATGTTCGAGGGAAAACAGTTAGAGAATCTTGCAGGTAAATATCACTCGTCCTTGTAACAACCGTAGGAAACTATAGATGTAAATGTCAATATTACCAGAAATATCATTCTTGTATTATTAATTTCATTCCAGCTGCAGAATTCAATGTAATGCCTCAATTGACGTAATTCAACGTAATATTTTGACGAAATTCCTTGATCTTTCTCTTTCACAAGTAATTGTTGTAAACCACTGACAACTCTTAATATCTATTAGAGTTGTTCACAGTCAACAAAGAGATGTAAATTAGAATAATGTTACTACGTAGCCAGTGTTTCATGCACCGGATCTGAGGACGGCCACGTTTGCTCGTTCTAATGCCATTAGCTTGCTGTGTCGCCTGGACGAAAACACTGTCATTTGCTATAAGACAAAAGCACATTCTGCGTAATGGTACTTTTTAGTACTGTACTGTTACTTAGTAATGAGTTTATTTATGATAAAAATAAAAAATGTAAATTATTTCAGATACATAACAAACATCAAACACACATGTTAATGTGGCAGGGGGGATGTTAAGGAGTGGTAATCTAATGGAAGTAAAGGAAACCAAGGAGAGATTTAGGTGACAGATATCGTCCAGTAGAGTGTTTCTTTACAATTGTGATTCTAAGATGTTGTACACATTCAAATTGTCCACAAGATGCACCAGGCACCCATTTTAATCTGAAGTTTAGTTGTCATTATGGCTGGAATGAAATATGAGCTACCAGATCCATTTGGAGGTTACAAACTGCCGTCGGTCCTGCCTGGTGAATGGAAGAGGAGAACAAAAAACAAGTTACTTTTTGTGGCCAGACATGAATAGTCAAGGTGAGACTACCTTCAGAAAGTATCAGACTTGGTTGTGAAGTTCTTATGTCGGATAATTTTGTTTGACAAGTAGTTCCTCAGGTGTGTTCCATACAATATGACCTTTTTTTCATGGTTCATTTGACTCTCTACTTGTGTATAGTATGAAATGTATTATGATACAGGAGTATACCAGATACAGGAAGTATGCATACAAGTAAAGCTGGAATTGCAGACCTAGTTATGTAGAATTGGGACAGACAAGGAAGCATGGTCTGTTGCCCAGTCTACATTAATGTACATTAAAATACGTATCACTTAATGAATCATGAATCAGGTCGTAAGTATGACATCCATGTAAATGTATAATCTAACCTGCAGCCCAGTAATTCCATCAATTCTAAAAATTTAGAGCAGCCAACTAAAAGTCGGACACCAGAGAAACTGCATAACACAAAAAGAAAAAAAACATCCATTTGCAAAGTGAAGGTACGTAAAAATGCGGTAGGTTCACTACTTAGAAAACAAGAATCGGTGACATTCATCTGTAGGTTAAATTTTCTGTATCAGCCTAGTTACACACCAGGTTAATTACAGAAATAGGGAAAAGACGTGATGAATACTTTAAACACACAGGGGCATATACTGTAAAATGTTGGCCAGACAGAGCACCTTTAGAATATGATAAAAGTAATATGTGGAGAGTACCGAAGTCAGTCTAGTTTAAGGAACCTATCTTGAAGGCCTTCACCACATTAATGGAGGCATGCAGAACATTTTACAGAGCTCTAGGAGGTAGGGAGAGGTCCAATTTTAAATATATATAGTTACTGACAAACATGACTCGCTACTTAGAGAATAGGACAAATATACTGCAGTGAAGAAAAATAAGTAGGCATTAAAGAGCTATTTCGAAAAATAGCCCCATAAAGAATGACATATACGTAACACACAAGATGGTCATATTTTGCTCCATGTGTTTTATTGAGCTCAAATGACCCATCTTCTCACAGATGGTTGTCGGACCTTGGCTTTTCTGTACAGACTATTTTATACGGACAATTGAGCAGTCGGCAGGTGATGTTTAAAGTGAGCGTCGTATCAAAAATCTAGATGCCAGTCATTGAATACTGGCCCCTATTGTGACTGGGCCAGAGGTGGGAAAACTTCAAACACATTGGGCGTGGGGCCTGAAGACAGCATAATATATCACCAAAACTGTTTCCTCAATAACAAAGCAATTTGGAAATGTAGATGGTTAAAAGGTGTTTGGTTTGACTTTTGTACATGGAGAGAAAAGTTGTTCATAAATTGTATGGATGCCACACAGCAGTTAAGTGCTGAAAGACGCATAAGGGGAATAGTGTTAAGGTAGGGAGAGAGGGCTGGAGCTTACCAACAATGCTATTCAGTCGGTACATTGAACAAAGAAGTTAAAAAAGATGAAAGGAAAACCTTGGCTATGAAATTGTCAGATGACACATGACTTGGAAGAGCAGTTGAACACAGTGGATAGTGTCTTTGAGAGATCATAAGATGAGCAAGAAAAGTGTAATGGAATGTAGTCTAATTAAATGAAGTGACTATGAGAGAATTACACATAAGGCAATATATTGTATAATAGGATGCCATATAAATGTGGTATTCTCCCATGATCGTATTTTAGACAGCTGAATAAGATTTTAGGTATTCAACCTAAAAATTTACAGTAAAAGTTTTCTCTTATAAGATTTGTTGTACATGATCCAGAACAGTTCATGAGAAATACTGATGTTTTAGCAGTCTCCTGACTGGTTTGATTTGGCGTACTGTGAACTCCTCTACCCCAACTACATAACCTCACAGTATAACACCCAGTTATTTTCTGGACATATTCCAATCTCTGCCATCTCCTGAAATTATTACCTCTGTAGCTCCCCAAAGTATGATGAAAGTTAATTGTTAGTGTCTTAACGCATGCCCTTTCATTTTGTCCCTTCTTGCCACTGTTCCTGTGGTGAAACTCTTCATTTCTTACCACAGCAGTTCACTGAATTTTAGTCATTCCTCTGTAGAACCAGAGGCAAATACTTAGAATTATATGAAAGTCAATTACACATTGTGATAAACCAGAAAAATAAATTTGTGTTCCAAAAGTAAAATTCCCCTCCCCAACTGCTTCACTCCCTCCTCCACTAGGAGTTTTAGGACCTCGTGTGCCTCCAGCATTATTGGATTGCAGGTCTCCCAATAATTTATTCAACTCCTAATTTTCATTGCATCACCTATGTGTTCAAACTCTTCTTCTGTCATGTCATCAAACAGATCCTACCACACATAGAAGCCTTAATGCACTCTTACCACATGCCACCTTAGTCCTCCGAGTTCAACACTGGAATTACTTTCGCGTCATTTAACTTTGCCTCCTTTGCTTTCCTGTTTCAAACAAGTGACTTACTTCGCTGTATTTCTGTGATATATTGCACATTTTTGTAGTTCCTTACTTTACGAATCAATTTCAGTATTTATTCTGTAACAAGAGTTCTTTTACAGTTACCTCGTGCATACATAAATTTGTCTGTCCAACATCTGTGACTGCCGTTTTCAGATAAATCCTTCCCTCTTCAACTGATCTGCGTGTTGCAGTATTCATTACCACACTATTTATTGCTTCAGATAACTTTAAACACACACCATTCTTCTCAGTACCCCACTTACTTCACCACTAACAGTTATGGACTATTCTCTTACGCCTCGGTCTGCTCTTGGTCATTACTAACTTGTGACATGAATGTATATCTGTTCCTGAGTATACCCTGCTATCCAATATCAGATTTTACAAAATGTCTCAGTGATGTAATCCAGATAGAATCTCCTCATGTCCCTCAGACTTTTTCCAAATATACCTCTTCCTCCAGTAACTTTAAAATAGCATATTCATAATTAATAACAGACTTATAGAGAAATGGAACTTTTTTACTCATCACTTCTATTATCAAGCTCATTCTCCTAAACTCTGCCATGTATTACATTGCCTTTTACAGCATTCCAGTCACTCATGATTATTAGATTTACATCCTCATTACATACACATTTTGCATATACTTCTCCCTCTTCGTCAGATTGTGACATTGGCAGATATACCTGAAACATAACCATTAGCTTTTTGGTGCAAATTTTGATGAGAATATTCTTATTACTGAACTGGCCACTGTACTGACCCACACATACACTCCCAAAATCTTTGTAAGCAGTTTGCAGTGTGTACCGTGCAAGTCAGATGGAGATGGTGCTTGTGGATGTACACAGCCTCTCATCCATGCACTCTGCTTTCCAGCTGACATCTTTTGGGTATAGGATGAGCAACCTCTAGCTCAGTCATGTTTACCTTGACATGCATGTTACCTCATTGTTATTGTGCACGTCTCTGTACCTGGTATAATTTATGTTTTAGATTTAGTTTGTTGTGTCCATCATTATATTGTGTTCTCTTGCAGGATTAGAACATTCAATGACTCAAACTCTACCCTACATTTCTGCTCGTGAGAAATCCATCTTACCAGAAATGATATTATTCCTATATCGTTTCACTGACTGCCACTACATCCAGAGTGAACATTAAAATTTCCTCTTCAGATTTTCTAGCGTCTTTACCATATTGAACTTCTACAGATTTGTGAGTCAAAGCATGGAATGTCAGTAGTCACTGGACATTCATGTTTTGCAAGTTCATTTTATCAGGGGGATCTTCAGAGCCGAGATATATCTTTAATGAAGAAATGTATCCCGTACTCGAATCACACAGCATCCGTATGAGTATGCCTTATTTGGTAATTTTTGATGGATTGTAAAATTTAACTGTCCACACCATGGTTTCATTCCTTCATCAGTTGAGATATTTTGACTTAGATTAAACATTTCTTTATACTTTTTGGAAAAATAATCAACTGCAAATTTCACTTCAAAAAGCCGGTCGGCATTATCTGGTTTATTGTTGTCAGAAAAATGTAAAAATGATAATATTTGTCTGAATATCTTGTGGACATCGCTTTGCGAAATATGTGTCTATCAATGGATTTGTTGATCAGTAATCATGGATCCTTGCGTTTCGAAAATTCCCATAAGGATACTAAGCCCAAACTATTTTATAAAAACGGATCCCATAATGCTGACAAATATGACATTTTTAATCCAGTTTCCTTCTATTGCAATGTTGACTGTAATACTCATGGGTTTCATTGCTAATGTACTCAAACAGATCTTTCCCAATATATAATTCTGAAATATCCATGACGCTCTGTGAATCTTTGGGAAATGTGTGTGGACCCGGAGATTCTTCAAATTTGTTATTGGTCCTCAGTAAATCATAGTCTGTCTTTGTCTGATTCATCTGAGAGCTGGTATCTGATAAAGCTGTTTTCACAGTTTTCACTTGTAGCCTTTCCTCTAATAGGTTGGGATAATCCTGTGTCAGACCTAGAAACATGGTTTTGGTGAATTGGACAGGCTATGCACCTTGCTCTCGAATGGAGATAATACCCCTATGGAGAGGTGATGGGGGATAGGAGTGTCAAAGGGGTGATTAGAATCCTTCGGAGGTTGTGCAGGCGTGGAAGACTACTTCAGGAGAGGTGGGAAGGATATGTTAGGATATCTCTTATTTCAGGTTACATGCTGCTATGTCAACTTTTTCAACACTGTGCCTGACCAGCTCACCTCACAAACACAACTGCTGTTATGTAAGGCATAACGTAAGTGTTCACCAGTGGCAGGCTCAGTTGTGATCTACTTCTTACTTCGCGTGTTTTGGAAGACAGTATATGATTACTGTGCTACAGTGCCCTCCTCCTAGACAAGACCTGGCCCTCTGGATCATGACTTAGAACATCATTGCACTAAAATGACTGATCCTGTTGGCTGCCACAAATGGCTCCAGTCAGCTTTTTTAAGGATTTCTTTCACCATCATGTTACCTTACTCACAACTCATATCAAGTCTTGTTTCCTGATTGTTTATTGCTACAGCTCTCCCTCTGCTGCTTCCTAGTCTCTCGGAATCGAGTCCACAAGAGATCGAACATTGGCTGGATCCAAGCTTTGTCTAGGGATCCACTTCCAGCATGTGTAAACAAGAACTATAGTTGGTAGTGTCACAGCATTAACTATTATTACATTGGTCAATGCTATTTCCCTCTGGTTCTGACTCTCCCTGTGCTGACTTTCATGATGCACCCATGTCTCTCTCCATGGAGATGGGCCCAGCCTTACAGAGAATGAATTTGTCTGTGGACTATATAATCTCAGGCCCCAAAGTTCTATTTAACATAGTCAAATTAGTGGCTGGTAGCACTTCCATGTGTTCCCCTGCCCAATATAATCTGTGGGTTGTGCCTGAAACTGTGGCAGGTGGAGCAAAAATAAATATTGTTTTACATGGTGTCCTGTTCATTTATAATTTCCCCCGTCTTCCTTCAATATTAACTGCGTGGGATTTCTGACCCTCTCCACCTAGTCTGTTTGGACAAACCATAATGGCACTACTGTAATACTACGGTAACTTCTAGTTCCATATAGACAATCTGTGTTTGTCTTCCATAACCAATGATTTATTCCTTTACTCCAAGAAAGTTCTTCAGCATCTCACACTTATGAGGATACATGTGAACTGCATGATGTAGGTATTATGCATACTTGCTGCTTCTGGAAAGGAAATTGAAATCCATACTTTCCCCTGCTACTCATTTCCTCTGCTGTGGCTTGGTTAAAATGAAAAGGTTAGGTGCTACGATGATGCTAAAGGACAAACACTCTCTGGTATAGCTCCTTTTGCACTTGACATTGCACCTCCAGGCATTGTCTGGTGATCGGAATTCCGCTTCTAGCTGGCTTCTCACTTGTTCCATAGATTCATGTAATTCTCTCTCTCTGTCTCTCTCTCTCTCTCTCTCTCTCTCTCTCTCTCTCTCTCTCTCTCTCTCTCTCTCTCTCTCTCTCCCTCTCCCCCTCCCTCTCCTCTCCCTCTCCCCCTCTCTAACCCCCACTCTCTCCCCCTCTCTAACCCCTACTCTCTCCCCCTCTCTCCCCCCCGCTCTCCCCTCTCTACCCCCTCTCTCTCCCCCTCTCTCTCCCCCTCTCTCTCACCCCCTCTCTCTTTCTCCACCCTCTCTCTCTCTCTCTCACACCCCCCTCTCTCTCTCACCCCCCCTCTCTCTCACACCCCCCTCTCTCTCTCACCCCCCTCTCTCTCACACCCCCTCTATCTCTCTCACCCCCTCTATCTCATCCCCCCTCAGTCCCCCCTCTCTCTCCCCCCTCTCCCCATGCTGTCTTCCAAAGACAGTAGCAACTAAATTATTAGTTCTTTATCCAACTTTCTGCTTCATTTAGCAGCATCTCAGTTAAGATTCACCATTTCTTCTGCTGTTTTGTGTAATAAACACTTCCAATTCAGCTGGTGCAGTAAGAGCATACCCTTCTGCAAACACGAGTTTTTGTGCTGTAGCACTCACTTATTGCCTTCCTTATTCTACCCGTTGTTTTATTACTTCTACTATATCATTCACTCTTTCAACCTCATCAGCTGTCCCACTGTTTCCACATGTCATCCTAACACAGTGATCCAACCTCTACTTCTGGTATGTGGTATATTCCCCAAAGCCTAAGTCACCTCATCCCCCAAATCCTCCCATGTTTCCTCCTACACACCCTGGAAACTCCTTCAAACATTCTGTGATCACATACCATCAGTTTAAAATTACCGAGGGCTTCTTCTAACCATGTTACCTCATTCTATGTCTACCATTCATTAAATAACACCTGTATCCCCCATTGATAAGCACATTTGTTGATGTGCTTGGTGAACAGTTCTCACTGTCAACGTGGTCGTTCTGCAATGCTGCCACTGCAATGACAAGCCATAGTCCTCTTAAGACTGGGTTTATCTTCTCTCCTGGCATAGCTCATCTGAGGACAGTGCATGTGTCTCTAATGCAAAAATCCACTGCTCCTGCACAGCAGGTAATCTTCCTTGTACCAAACATACAAAGAAAACTCCCTTACATCCTTGGTCTTCCCGTGTAGACCTACTATAGCTGTTTCACTTAAAACTTCTTGTTTGCTACTCATCACTTGTTTCCCACTTTCTTTCTGGCTCAGCCCTCCAATTCTTTGGTTAATCTAAGGACTTGTCACATGTTTCATATTTCCACATGCAGAATTCTCGTAGACAACTGCATTTTGAAAGTCACTGGTGACAGTTTCACAATCTGATATTGGCCATGACACTGCATAAAAAGTAGTGTCTTACTATTTGTAGTATGTGAATTCGATAGATTTCACATTGGCCATTTTTGTCTTGGTGTGATCTTTCCCTGTGAGTCACTGCTCCCTCTTGTTTATACAGTGCCAGTCTATTTACCTTAACCAACCTTTTCAATTCTTCTCTTGCCACCCTCACAAATGCGTTAACATGCATTCAATTATTGAAATAGGAAAACAAAAAGAGAAAGACAATAGGTTTTGACCATATTCCACCTCATATGGCTAAAATTCTGTAGTTTTTGCTGTTTTGATTTGTACACAGACAAAGATAACTTGAACAGACATCACAATTGGTATGTGTGTGCTATATGGTATTATAGCATGCTCTCTATTGCTTCATGCACACTTAACATGGTCCTACTAGCCTGACGATGTAGATGACTTGTCCTCAATTTCTTCCCACATTACAGCTTAAATTCCTTCTATAAATCCAAGATACGGATGACCTCCTTGATTTGTTATTTCTGGTACAATTAAGTTCCCTATTGTTAATTACTGCTTGTACCAATGTTGCTGCCTGTTCATTTGGCACTGCGACCATTTAGACAGGTTATGAAAAATGATTCATAATAACAAAACATCAATCCCAAAAAATTCAACCTCCTAAATCGCTTGTCACTTTTCAATGAGTTTGGGCTTGGCTACCATCGGACCTCTGCCATTGTAGCACCTTTGCACTTCCGTGCTGCATGTCTATCCTCCCTTTGGAACATGTCATGGACACGTTTTGTGAATGACGTTGAGGTGCTAGAGCTTCAGCACACAGACTACAGTTTCTTCTTTCGTAATCTATCGTTCTCCATTTTGGCGTTTGAGGTTTGGCTTTGTTTCCTCTTCATCCCTGTGCAGTTCTGAAGGCCAGCCCAAGTGTACCATGTGACGGGGTAACACGTAATGACCATCCCCAGGTCTGCAGGTATGGTTTCCACATACATGGTACAGGCCAGGTCCAGGGAGGGGTGGTAGTTTGAGCTGTAACCCTCCCAAATTGCCATTTAGTCCCTCTGTCAGAAGTTTGGGAGGTTTGATCCATCGCCTAATTAGTGTGAGATCCCCTCTGAGAAAGGGTCCCACAGCAGGAAGGAACATGCTATGCCTTTGGAGATAATGGCGGTCTTGGGGATTCTGTCACAATGAGCCAATTCCAATCTGTGTCTACTAAACGTAGTCCCTCTGTCAGAAGTTTGGGAGGTTTGATCCATTGCCTAATTAGTGTGAGATCCCCTCTGAGAAAGGGTCCCACAGCAGGAAGGAACATGCTATGCCTTTGGAGATGATGGCGGTCTTGGGGATTCTGTCACAATGAGCCAATTCCAATCTGTGTCTACTAAACGTAATGGGAATGAGGTGAAACATTCAGACTCTTCCAGCTTTCACATTGGTTCCTCATACAACATACTGGACATTGTCATTTCTTTGCTACAGGTAATCCACATATTATTCAGAAAGGTGTTGACAAAATTGCAGGCCCTGTGAAATCCTGCTCTCATTTATGTAATTGCACTTTGCTTTTGGAGACCAAGTGTGGTCCTCAAGCCCAACAACTGCTTGCAGCTTCACTCCTCCAAAGCTATCATGTTAGTGGTAAGGCCCATCGAATCCTGAATTCATGTGGTGGTATTTACACCAGGCTGCTCAATGCTCAGAATGAAGGACAAATCGAAATATACCTTTCTGATGAGTGTGTCACTGCAGTCTATTGGTTAATGAAACAGGTTGATGCAACCTTAGTCCGTACATACTCGCACTTTTGGTAGAGTAGTGCCTCTGTCAAACATAGACCAAGTTATGAAGTCATCAAAGTCCAACCACACATTTGAAGCCAGACGAGCTGTTACCACTGCTACTGTAACAACAACACTTCTGTCGCAACACAGCAAAATGTACTTGTGGTAGGGATGCTCATGAGTGATTGCCTGCCTTGTCCTCCCTCCTGCATAAATTTCACTGACGACCATGCAGTCTCATCCTGAGATGAGAAAGTCATGCATCAGATCTGAGTGAAGGCTTGCAAGTTGTTGGCTAGTTGAAAGCCTTGCATTTTACCATCCGGCACTTGCAGCACTGTTCTTGCTACACCTTGCTGCACAAAGGACATATCCAAGCAGACGTGACCTCAAATTCATCACTACAGCTGTAAAATTGCCCAGTGTAACAATAGTGTCACCTTCTCCTCTACCTGTGCAAGCCGCCAAATCTTTGCCTCTGGCAGCGAAATCACGTGCTACATAATAAGCAGGATGGAAAGGACAGAGGAAATGCTTCTGTGGAGGCTTCCTACTTCCTTCAAGCTAACAAACTTCTCAGCTTTCATCTACTGAATGCAAAGCTTGCAAGACACCAAAGGCAAACAGTCTTCTTCTTCACTGACTCACTGGTCCTCCTCAGTAGTCTCACTGAATAATACCCTCACCCACCCAACCTCAATTTTGCCAGTGCACGCTGCTAACCATTTGGATACTCCGGAATCTCCACACTGACTCTGATAGAATGCTGACACACACGTAGCTCACATAGAGCAGGACTCTACAGTGACTGTAGCTGCCAAGTGCCAGCCTTTGAAGATTCATTACTACAGGTGACAGAGGTGACGACCCGTCACTTCTTTACCTCTTCCCATTTCCCCACCGTTACTTCCCTTCAGTGGAACAGTCGCAGCACTAGATCCAACAAGGAGGGATTATGGCTACTCTTGCAATTGCAGTGTCCACTTGTTTTCTCCCTCCAGGAAACAAAATTGCCCTCACAACTGCTTCAAACCTCTTGGTATTCTTTCCAGTCCTCTTTCACCTTCCAACTGGGGATAGCATTCCATTTGAGGAGTCACACTGCTCATCTGCAATCACATTCATTGTCACTCTGTCTCACTGAACACCAGACTGAAGCTGTTGCAGTCATCACTTCATCTTTCCTGTTTCCATTGTCCACGTCTCTCCATCATTGTGTGTTACCAGTGCAGACATCCTTCAGCTTATTGGGCAACTTCCTCACTTTTTGCACTTCTATGTGCACCATCCCCTTTTGGGCTCTTCTGAATAAGATATTTGTAAAAATAGCAAAACCATCGTGAAGAGATAATAAACTTTTATCCACACCTTGTATTTGCGACTTACTGGCTGATTTTTTAACCTCTTTCTCGACCTTCATGCAGAAATTAGCAGTAGTACCTTCGTCAAAATGGATGGCTCTCACTGGTGTTGGGTCTCTCTTCTTTATTGGTACAGACTTTCCAGCATCAGCTTTCAAAACATTGCTCAGTATTTAGAGCGGTTTTCTTTGTTGTGTATCAGGCCACATAGCGACACAGGCTTTTCAGTCGTATCATCTGCTCTGCCTACACCCTTCAGAGCCTGTGCTGTATGTTGTCCATCCCTTAGTGAAACAGATCCAAGAAATCTTTCACTTGCTGAACCTTTATGGAGCCACTGTGATGCATTTGTGGGTCCCTGGTCACGGCAACCTGAGAGGAAATGAGGGAGCTGATACTGCTGCTGAGGCAGCTGTCCTCTTACCTTGGCCTGCTAGTTCTTCCATTCCCTCCGATCTTTGTGTTGTTGTCTGTCAGCAAATGGTGTCTCTTTGTGATTAATACAGGTCTTCCCTTCATGGAACAAGCTCCAGGGAATTAAACCTCTTAGTGGCTTGGCCAACTTCTTCCTCTTACCTTAAAGAAATGTCTTGGAATGCACACGCTGAGCTACAGAATTAGTCCTTTGCCAGCCACAAATGACACCATATTACTCCATAAGGAAGTTTAATAATCCCAAGCAATCTTGCCCTCAATTCCAATTGTAACAAGTCTTGCCATGCAACTAAGAACATCATTCCGGATAAGCACTGGTATATCAGCAAAATGAAGGCTGTGCCATTCACTCAAAACAAGGAAGCACTACTCATACACTGCAGACATTGTCCTACTGAACTGGCCTCCATCACTTGATTCCACATTTCTCTCCTTTGATTCCCATGACGCCAGCAGTACAGCACAAGTTGGCAATAATTCACAGATGTGCCACTTGTCCTCATAACAGATATTCCATTGGAATACTGCTACCATCTGCAAACATGGTAAATTTGGTAAATTTGTACTAAACACCATTCACAATAGCTGGCAGATAATTATCAGAAATCAGAGGACAGACACAGGACAGAAGGCCTTTTTCCCCCCAAACCCTATCCCATTGCTATTACTAAAAGACTAACTTCATGGCCTGCAGTACCAGTTTCATATTGCTTATCTGACAGTGTCCAGGGTCAACAGAAATATTCCTTTTTAAAATGCAGGTAGTAATTACAAAAATACTGAAAATGGAACTGTTGTCAGAATGTAGTCAGTAAGAAGTATGATCTTGAATCAGCGGTTAAACATAAGAAGAACAGTATTCAGAAATGGCGTGCATGTCTTCAGCCAGTAGAGATAAAGATGTACAAAAAACACACACTATACTAATCCAGTGTTTCTTAATGAGAGCACTTAGCTGCTTCCAACAAAAACATTGATTATGAATTCAAACCTTCTCAAAATTCCTAATAGCAGACATTTAAAACACCATTTGCAAAGTAACAAAAGTTCAAAGAAACTGCAGTGTGTAAAACAACTCCAGATAATTTGAAGCTCAGTTATTAGAAGCAATAATAGCAATTAGAAACCCAATAGCAAACGATTTCCCTTAGTTTTTTTGTGGCCTTCCATAACATTTTCAAGGTTTGGCTGAGCTACAATAAATCCAGGTTTATGAAAACTATATTATCAGTGTCAGTTTGCTACACTTCACTTTCCTTTGAATTCTGTCACATGCTTTTGAAATTAAGACTTAAAGCAACATGTGTATTACATTCCTGCTTTGTGTCCTTTAGCCTTTTCACTATCCAAGGTTTTTATTGCATACTGTGCGCATTGAGAACATAGAAATAACTGTAATCCGATATGACTCTCGTTCCTGTCATGCTATTAAATAGGTTATATTAAGTACATGAAGATCAGAGCATATTTTTCTACTACGTATGTATGTCTACAAACTACTATTCCATGTGCAGCTACACAAGAATGTATTGTTTCTCCTGTGCTTTTTAATCTCTCTCTAGGAGAGCTTACATCACAAAGTTATAGGCTTTTTATGATACATTTTCCTGAAAATATATATTTGTGCACACTACTGCCATTCAGTTGTAAATTGTTTTCTTTGAAGCGAACAACTGTGCATATAGAAATATTACACGCTTGTAATATGATCTGAAATGCTGAGTGCCTGTTACTGTTGACATCCCACCTCTTGTCCTAAGCAGACTAATAAAAAGGTTGATGTATTGTTACATTACAAAGCAGTTAATTGTATGTGTTGTCTGGCAGTTTATTGTGATCGTGTATAAGCTTAGGGGTGGCCACTTGTTTAAGATTGATCGACCCACAGATTGCCACCTCTTCATAATATTAGACGTCATAAATAAGACATAGTAATACATTTATGTTCCTTGACATGATGTAATTATAATGGAACTAGCTATAGTGAGTGAGCTGCTTATGACATTGCAGTTTTGTGTGTTTACACAAGTCAGGGTTCGTACACTGCGTTTCTCGTTATGGCATATATATACGTCAAGAATATGTGCACCCTTTTTATTCAGTTTTCTTCAGTCTTTTTTTTTTACACAATACTGGTACTGTGAGGATGGGAAATGACTGAAAACAGTTGTAATAAAGTAACCTCTCACTACTCTCACCTGTCTGAGGAAAGAATTATTAGCTCAAGAAGCCATAGTTTCCTCATTTAAACATTTCTATTGACATTTTCACTGTTTTGATATGACTTGTTCACACTCGATTACAGTTGTATGAGATTTATTCAAAAGTTTGCGTAAAATACAATAGATTTCATGTAAGTTTACATTCTGATAACTAGAATTAGTAGTATAAATTTGCATTTGTCAAAGTAGTTACTGAAATCAGAATTTCTGTGCTTGGAGTCTCTTATCCAGAAGCACTCATCAAAATATTTTGTGTTCCAAAAATGTATCATTATTCACATTTGTAACTGTTAGTTGTTTAAATTTGGTCCCTTTGAAAGGAAGCATAAGTATTTCATATTGCAATTACTGAAGCTTCTACATTACTGTCGTTTCTTGCAATCATTGTAAAATGTCTGTGTCATTTAATTGAACTTCATGACGCTCCCATTATTGCTAATATTTGCACCAATGTCATATTTTGTACTTCCAACATAGACATTACAGTATTTGGAGATTTACGAACTACAGGAAATAGTAAAGCACTGATGTGGAAACTGTATTCTATCCCTAATGTAACATCCAGTATTTAGGTTGCATGTTCCATAATATGAAAATTATTAAAATGATATTCCTCAGTCATTAGAAACTCTTACCCAGCTAGATGACATTCTTTGTTTGCTTTTAGGATGTATATTATACCGTCAGCCACAGGGTCATATATTATAGATAGTCTTGTATGTTGTCTTTGTATCTTTGGCAGAAGTTAAAACAGCTAACTGGATCTTGACAAAATAATCTACTAGTAACATCAACATACAGAGTCATTTGTTGTTCGTCTGTCTGTCCGTTCTCAAGAATAGCTATACTATGGTAAACGATCCCTTTGCGATGTAAATAATTTAAGGTTCTAAGTCAATGTAGTCAAAAGATACGGCCACATATGTCACATATTTCGTTACTTGCAAACTCACTCGTCAAATCCTATTGATGAAATCAGAGCTCGACCCTGGGGCCTGGCGCTGTGCACGTATAGCGCAGAAACCGAGAGGTCGTTATCGTTTCTCGATCGGACCACCAATTTCTCATTCATCGTTTTAACCTAGTCTTCACATCTCAACGATGTGAGGAATCGTGAGGAACAACACGTGGTTCAGATTCCGCGTAAAAATATAGGTTGCCTTTACCCGGTTCGATAACGTAAGCAGGTTAGGGACACGGTAGTCGCTCTGGTGGCGTTGAATACGAAGACTTGTTTCACGCCTCTGAGCCACACTAAATTATTATTATTATTATTATTATTATTATTATCTATAAAAATAAGTAATTTGTACAGAAACCTCAGAGCGCCGTCATCCTCCTAGTTGTACTGTCGTTTTTGGCAAATTTTGCCCAGGTGGATTACATAGGTCAGTCCTCCTCAAATAATGTGCTGCATTACAAAAGGTCACAACGCCCTTACCTACTCAGTTATATGACACGAAATTTGGTTTAAAAACATAGGGTGAGAGTGTACTTGAGATCTGGTTTTTGCGTTTACACTCTGTCATTTTTGAATAGACCATGAACACATACATCAACACAGAATCACAGACGGAAAGTAACACTTCCAGCAAAAATTTCCGCATACTACCGTGTTGACAGAATGTGCAACTGATAGTTATGTGATTTCATTTCAAAGATTATAGAATCAAGTCAAATGCAAGTTTTGGTTGTCAATGCAAATAAAATGGGCTCTAAGCACTATGGGAGTTAACATCTGAGGTCATCAGTCCCCTAGAACTTAGAACTACTTTAACCTAACTAACGTAAAGACATGACACACCTCCATGCCCGAGACAGGATTCGAACCTGCGACCGTAGCAGCAGCGCGGTTCCGGACTGAAGCGCCTAGAACCGCTCGGCCACAATGCCGGTGGTTGTCAATGTAGATAATGAATATCGATGTGGACGAACAAGGTAATGAATGTGTCGAACAAGTAGCAATAAACCTACAGGGAATCAGAATTCTCTTTCAACGTGGAGCACACTTACTTACGACGCAAACTGGAACAAATGCTTGGTGTTTTGTATGAACATTCTCTGTGTGCTTAAGGTCTGGGTGGGATTCACACATCAGGCAACCATTTTTAACAAGTAAAAGACCCACTTCACCTGTGGTAAGGCCGGCTGAGCTGTGCCGTGTTGCACCGTGTTTCCATATCCACGTTAAACGCGACGACCGGTCGCTACATACTGGTGGAGTTGGATTGGGTTGTTTCGGGGAGAAGACCAGACAGCAAGGTCACCGATCTCATCGGATTAGGGAAGGATAGGGAAGGAAGTCGGCAGTGTCTTTTGACAGGAACCGTCCCAGCATTTGCCTGGAGCGATTTTGGAAAATCAAGAAAAATTAAATCAGGGTGGTCGGACGCAGGACTGAACCGTCGACCTCCCGAAAGCGAGTCCACTTTGCTGACCACTGCGCCATCTCGCTCCGTCTACTGGTGGAGAGTCGCTAATTGTTGGAGACGTAATAGAGGCTGATGTCACGCTACATAGCGATTCTGTTATCAGTAAGTTTCCTTATACGAGAGTTATTATAATTAATGAACGAATCGTCATGTAAGGTCGCAGGACGCTTATTTCTTACGGTGTTTGAACCTGAGATGTTGAAAATATTTGTCTGGGACTGAGATTCGAACTCTCATCCTTCCCTTCGCCAGGCTTCACCCCTTTCAGATGATTTAGTTCCAACGATTCAATGTTTCCCCTGGATTTCTGAGTTCTCAAAGTCTCTCCGAAAGGCGCATATCTGGGTTCGACAACTGGTCTGGCAAAAAGTTTCCATCACGACGTTTCAAGCTGCAGTACGCGCACACCAGCCTGCAGGTGACAATTATAGTTTTCAACGTCTCTCCGTGCCTTTCAACATTATTGATTGGTGCCGGTTTCGACTCGCAATCAGAACGATTCGTCATATTAATTTCATATACAATCATCGTCGCTTAGTTTGGTGAAAAAGTATTTCATAGTCAATGCCTCTTCGTGTGTAGTCGAAACGAAGACATTTGCAGGGCTCGACTTCCAATCAGCACACAGCTTTACGTCATGTTATTTCCAGTTCAAATACCTGTACATCTCACAACTGGTGAAATAAAATGTTTTTTAACATGTGTTCATGACTGTATAACACTAAAAGGTGTACTGGTTTCGAATCCCGGTAAATCAAAAGTTTTTCACCTCGGTATTTCAGTTTTAGTCGTCTTGCTAGTGTTGAAAAGATTTCAGATCTAATATTTGATTGTGCTCGATTAACAATTCAGTATCAACTGGGTTCGAATCCCAATCCCCCACAAACTTTATGCCATGTCATTTCAAATTCAATCCTGCACACACTTGTTACTTTTGACCTGAACCATGTTTAAAATTTTTCGTTGTTACTTAACATGAAGAAGAATTGCTGGATTGGAGACTTCAGTCCCATTCCAGTACAAAAATGTCCGTAATATAATTTCAAGTTGAATTTTGCTTTTTAAAATGTTATTTACTGTAATAAATTTGAGTTTGCAAGCGTAATGGCCGTGTCATGTCTAATAACGTGTTTTCTGTATTAATTTGTATGTGGATTGATACCCATTAAGGGCAGTTATTTTTTGAGGCCTCTTGTAATAACCATTTTAGTTAGTCAAACAACTGTATCCAAAAGACCACAGAGGGTATGCAAGACAGTTGCGTTATGGGGATTGCATATAAATCAGGCGAAACGCGATTTATGTCGTTCGGGTACTTTTGAGCATGACAGTACCACAATCCTTAATAAAGCACTTGTGTTTAAAAAGGTATATAATGTTTCTGATATTTATGTCTTGATATAGTCAGATGTTAAGCTCTTTAAACTATTTTGGACTTCTTCTGGCATAATGTCTACTGCGTTTCATACGTGGCATGTCTAATTTTCGTGCATGCACATTCGCAGAGTCGCTTCGCGTTAGAATAACTTACTATACAAACTGATTGTTTAGGTCACGATATTTATTTCGCCGTTAATCTGAAAATTCTGTTGTGATTATTTCCCTCGCAAAAAAATGTAGCACGTTCTTTTACGAACAAAGTTCACCTACACGGTTTCCCATCGTTAGCGAACTATGAAATAGTTCAAGGTAGAGTTACTTGTTACATGGCACAAATCTGAAATACGTATGTTTCTAAATCTTGCAGTGAGAAAAATTTGGGAATGTAGAGCATCAATTTCTCAGTTCAGATAAGTTTTGACTTCCAATTCTCTTACTGAGTTTCTACTGCACAAAGGGAAAATCTAATCTCATTACATAATTACTTGTTTACTATATATAGATCCTCCATTGGGATATTTCGAATCGATTATGAGGAATTTCGAATCCTTATTATGCTGTCTGCCAGACAGCAGAAAGCCGTTAACGGTCTGCGGTGACTTCAACATGGACTTACTAAAGGGTTCTGATAAAACATACACTCCTGGAAATTGAAATAAGAACACCGTGAATTCATTGTCCCAGGAAGGGGAAACTTTATTGACACATTCCTGGGGTCAGATACATCACATGATCACACTGACAGAACCACAGGCACATAGACACAAGCAACAGAGCATGCACAATGTCGGCACTAGTACAGCGTATATCCACCTTTCGCAGCAATGCAGGCTGCTATTCTCCCATGGAGACGATCGTAGAGATGCCGGATGTGGTCATGTGGAACGGCTTGCCATGCCATTTCCACCTGGCGCCTCAGCGTTCGTGCTGGACGTGCAACCACGTGAGACGACGCTTCATCCAGTCCCAAACATGCTCAATGGGGGACAGATCCGGAGATCTTGCTGGCCAGGATAGTTGACTTACACCTTCTAGAGCACGTTGGGTGGCACGGGATACATGCGGACGTGCATTGTCCAGTTGGAACAGCAAGTTCCCTTGCCGGTCTAGGAATGGTAGAACGATGGGTTCGATGATGGTTTGGATGTACCGTCTACTATTCAGTGTCCCCTCGACGATCACCAGAGGTGTACGACCAGTGTAGGAGATCGCTCCCCTCACCATGATGCAGGGTGTTGGCCCTGTGTGCCTCGGTCGTATGCAGTCCTGATTGTGGCGCTCACCTGCACGGCGCCAAACACGCATACGACCATCATTGGCACGAAGGCAGAAGCGACTCTCATCGCTGAAGACGACACGTCTCCATTCGTCCCTCCATTCACGCCTGTCGCGACACCACTGGAGGCGGGCTGCACGATGTTGGGGCGTGAGCGGAAGACGGACTAACGGTGTGCGGGACCGTAGCCCAGCTTCATGGAGACGGTTGCGAATGGTCCTCGCCGATACCCCAGGAGCAACAGTGTCCCTAATTTGCTGTGAAGTGGCGGTGCGGTCCCCTACGGCACTGCGTAGGATCCAACGGTCTTTGCGTGCATCCGTGCTTCGCTGCGGTCTGGTCCCAGGTCGACGGGCACGTGCACCTTCCGCCGACCACTGGCGACAACATCGATGTACTGTGGAGACGTCACGCCTCACGTGTTGAACAATTCGGCGGTACGTCCACCCGGCCTCCCGCATGCCCACTATACGCCTTCGCTCAAAGTCCGTCAACTGCACATACGGTTCACGTCCACGCTGTCGCGGCATGCTACCAGTGTTAAAGACTGCGATGGAGCTCCGTATGCCACGGAAAACTGGCTGACACTGACGGGGGCGGTGCACAAATGCTGCGCAGCTAGCGCCATTCGACGGCCAACACCGCGGTTCCTGGTGTGTCCACTGTGCCGTGCGTGTGATCATTGCTTGTACAGCCCTCTCGCAGTGTGCGGAGCAAGTATGGTGGGTCTGACACACCGGTGTCAATGTGTTCTTTTTTTCCATTTCCAGGAATGTATGATGTGGAAACCATATTTGGTCTTACAGTGTGATCTCAGTGACTAATCTTCCAACATGGGTGGATAAAAGTAGCACCCCAACTAATGATATTTCCTTTGATGAAGCTGAATGCAAGAAAATAACTGTGCACTCACTAACAATGCTGTCTCTGATCATGGTGCACAGTCAGTTAGAATAAAAACGACAGTGCCTCTGCTCAGTGAAAATCCGAATAATTAATGATTGAAGAACAAATGTTTCTTAGAATGCTTTACGAAAAAAAACATGGGATGAAATTTATAATGAACTAAATGCTAACACAAAATTTAATTTATTCTATGATAAATTCATATAACTGTTTGAAAATAGTTTAAGAAGACAGAGGGATTCATATTGACAATGTTTCCTTTGATGAAGCTCAAAGCCAGGTAATAGCTGCATAACTAATAATAAATTTTCTCTCAGTTCATGATGCACAGTTACTCAGGATAAATAAGACACTGCCTTACTGTATAAGACGTCTAAGTCGATACCAATTAGAGTAATTAATGACGCTAGGACAAATATTTTTGAGAATGGTTTACAAGCAATGACATGGGATAAAATTTATAACGAGCCAAATGTTGACTTAAAATTTAATTTATGGAACTATAAATTGATATCAGAATTAGAAGACAGCTTTCAACATAAGCAAATTAGAAAGAACATTAACAAGCGTATAAAACACATGGATCACTAGAGGAATTTAATCATTTTGTGAAAGGAAAATGGAAATATATACACTCCTGGAAATGGAAAAAGGAACACATTGACACCGGTGTGTC
This sequence comes from Schistocerca gregaria, assembly GCF_023897955.1. Classification (NCBI taxonomy): domain Eukaryota; kingdom Metazoa; phylum Arthropoda; class Insecta; order Orthoptera; family Acrididae; genus Schistocerca; species Schistocerca gregaria. Next base: position 2,061,684 of record NW_026061887.1, on the reverse strand, counting down.
AGACCCACCATACTTGCTCCGCACACTGCGAGAGGGCTGTACAAGCAATGATCACACGCATGGCACAGCGGACACACCAGGAACAGCGGTGTTGGCCGTCGAATGGCGCCAGCTGCGCAGCATTTGTGCACCGCCCCCGTCAGTGTCAGCCAGTTTGCCGTGGCATACGGAGCTCCATCGCAGTCTTTAACACTAGTAGCATGCCGCGACAGCGTGGACGTGAACCTTATGTGCATTTGACGGACTTTGAGCGAGGGCGTATAGTGGGCATGCGGGAGGCCGGGTGGACGTACCGCCGAATTGCTCAACACGTGGGGCGTGAGGTCTCCACAGTACATCGATGTTGTCGTCAGTGGTCGGCGGAAGGTGCACGTGCCCGTCGACCTGGGACTGGGCCGCAGCGACGCACGGATGCACGCCAAGACTGTAGGATCCTACTCAGTTCCGTAGGGGACCGCACCGCCACTTCACAGCAAATTAGGGACACTGTTGCTCCTGGGGTATCGGCGAGGACCATTCGCAACCGTCTCCATGAAGCTGGGCTACGGACCCATACACCGTTAGGCCGTCTTCCGCTCACGCCCCAACATCGTGCTGCCCGCCTCCAGTGGTGTCGCGACAGGCGTGAATGGAGGGACGAATGGAGACGTGTCGTCTACAGCGATGTGAGTCGCTTCTGCCTTGGTGCCAATGATGGTCGTATGCGTGTTTGGCGCCGTGCAGGTGAGCTCCACAATCAGGACTGCATACGACTGAGGCACACAGGGCCAACACCCTGCATCATGGTGTGGGGAGCGATCTCCTATACTGGCCGTACACCTCTGGTGATCGTCGAGGGGACACTGAATAGTGCACGGTACATCCAAACCGTCATCGAATCCATCGTTCTACCATTCCTAGACCGGCAAGGGAACTTGCTGTTCCAACAGGACAATGCACGTCCGCATGTATCCCGTGCCACCAAACATGCTCTAGGAGGTGTAAGTCAACTACCCTGGCCAGCAAGATCTCCGGATCTGTCCCCCATTGAGCATGTTTGGGACTGGATGAAGCGTCGTCTCACGTGGTTGCACGTCCAGCACGAACGCTGGTCCAACTGAGGCGCCAGGTGGAAATGGCTTGGCAAGCCGTTCCACAGGATTACATCCAGCATCTCTACGATCGTCTCCATGGGAGAATAGCAGCCTGCATTGCTGCTAAAGGTGGATATACACTGTACTAGTGCCGACATTGTGCATGGTCTGTTTCCTGTGTCTATGTGCCTGTGGTTCTGTCAGTGTGATCATGTGATGTATCTGACCCCAGGAGTGTGTCAATAAAGTTTCCCCTTCCTGGGAGAATGCATTCACGGCGTTCTTATTTCAATTTCCAGGAGTGTATGTTGGGAAGAACAAGTAGAGATCCTGCAGTGATTGAACATTACAAAAGTTTTTCATAATAATCACATAGGGAGTCTCCCAATGCTCAATCTTACGTCTGCTATGGTTCCACATATATGTAAACGATTTTTGGTCTAATATACAGCAAGTGGAATTGGTTATTTTTGTGGATGACACTAGTATGGTAATCGTTCCAAGCATACATATCTTAACAAATGAGATGGTAAACAAGATTCTTAAAAGTATAATTGTTTTTCTGCTTACAGGCTTACCGTCTATTATAAAAAGACACATACTCAGTTTTGAACATCTAGGGATACTATATCAATGATCAGGGTAAGGCACATAGTGGGGAAATAATAAGTAGGGTGGAAACTTCAGTATTCTTAGGTGCCCAAACTAAAGTTAATTTAAACTGCAAAAGCACATTTCGTTGCTCCCGAAAAAACTTTGTCCATGTAAACACACTTAGAATCATTGTAAATTTAGGGAGAAACAAAACAGAAAGTTGACATTTACATGTATTTTCATTCAATAACCTCTATGGAATAATGTTCTGGTATAACTCATCATTAAGGAAGCAAGTCTTCATTGGTCAAAAATGTCGTGCAAGAATGATATATAGTGCTCACCCATAATCATCTTGTTGACATCTGTTTAAGGAGTTGGGCGTTCTGACTACTTCTTCACAGTATTTTTATTACCTCATGAAGTTGACTATAAATAATCCAGTTCAGTTCAAAAGGAACAAATTACAATACCAGAACAAAAATGACATTCATTATTCCACATTAAAGTTTAGTTATCACAAAAAAGGGTGCACAACATTGCAACTAAAATTTTTGGTAACTTACCCAGTGATTTCAAATTTTACTTAGTTGTCTAAGATTATATTACAAACTGAAAAAAGTTTCTAGAACGATAGTTTCTCTCCTCAATTATTATGGCCAATTGAGTCAATGATGAAGAGCTGGCAAATATTTTTCACGAAAATGTCCATTAACAACAGGAAATTATTCGTGACACATAACATGATTTGGTGGTATATTATGTCTTGCAGCAATATATCGTTGTCTGAAAGTGTAACATGGACCATAGAAATTCTTCAGATAGTGAGGATGGAGGCATGAAGGAGAATGTTAAAACGTGATGGAACCACAAAATGCAGATGATAATGTATTAGAGTAACTAAGAAGAAATTAGAAGGGCTGCCGTAAGATGACCAGAATTAGAGGGCGGAGGTGTAAAGAGTATATACGAAAATGGACTCTTTGCAGCAGTAATTCAGTATGATGTTTGAAATAATCACCCACATTAGAACAGGAAGATATGTAAAAGATAACGAAATCAGTTGCTGGACAGTTGTCAGTTGAGTGAAACACACAAGACAACGTATTCTCAGGAGCTCCTCACACTACAAATTTCGCTTTCAGTAATTTTCTATACTGTTTGTTTCTATGAAAATGAGGTTAGCAAACGCAAGAGATGAAATATAAGTTCTTTGTAAAATTAGGTTGAAGAGAATATTTGAGACTCCTAGTAATTAGAAAAAACTCACGTGTATGCATTTTTTGTGTTAAACGAATAATGACCTTGAGCAGCTGGTGGGCAAATTTCTTATCCTGAACATTGTCAGCTAACAAATTTTCGCACATAATCCGCTCAATGGAATAGTTATGCATCATTGACATCTGACATTCTTATTTATACAGGGTGTTACAAAAGGTACGGTCAAACTTTCACGAAACATTCATCACACACAAAGAAAGATGATATATTATGTGGACATGTGTCCGGAAACGCTTACCTTTCATGTTAGAGCTCATTTTATTTCTTCTCTCCAACTCACATTAATCGTGGAATAGAAACACACAGCAACAGAACGTACCAGCGTGACTTCAAACACTTTGTTACAGGAAATGTTCAAAATGTCCTCCGTTACCGAGGATACATGCATCCACCCTCTGTCGCATCGAATCCCTGATGCGCTGATGCAATCCTGGAGAATGGCGTATTGTATCACAGCCGTCCACAATACGAGCACGAAGAGTCTCTACGTTTGGTACCGGGGTTGCGTAGACAAGGGCTTTCAAATGCCCCCATAAATGAAAGTCAAGAGGGTTGAGGTCAGGAGAGCGTGGAGGCCATGGAATTGGTCAGCCTCTACCAATGCATCGGTCACCGAATCTGTTGTTGAGAAGCGCACAAACACTTCGACTAAAATGTGCAGGACGCCGTGCGGGTTTGGGGGTTAGAATAGGTCCGCGGTATTCCTGCCTGTCCTAAGAGGCGACTAAAAGGAGTCTCAAACTTTTGGGCCTTATATGATGGTCCCCTGTTGGGTTTGACCTCCATCTCTCAAAATTTTCCGAAGAGCGAGCCGATTGGGGAAGGGCGCTTTACTTGGTGCATTGTGTCCATCTTGCGATCAGACCGTTCGCTTGCTTATACACTGTTGAATTGCAGTCCTCTCCACTCTCCATCTCTTGGGCATGACTCTGTTTCTCCGTGCAGATTACACCTTGCACTGTGCAGTGCCTGTTTCTGCACCGACGGCGACCATGGACCACATGTTACCTAACATCCAGCACGGTAGCCAGGCTGTTGTGGTGGGGCCGCCATGTACCCTATTGATTGTAGCCCCCTGACTACACAGGGATCGCTCTACTGATGCCTGCGCCGTTAACTACCCACGTATGCCAAGGAGTAGATGCCTATCCTGCTGGGGTATCGGGACTCCCGGCAACAGCCATCCTGCCAGGTGGCTTTTGCCGTGGCTGGGTGGCACCTGTGGGGAGGGCCCTTGGTCGGAGTAGGTGGCATCAGGGCGGATGACCCGCAATGAAGCGTGGTACATCGTCTCTCGCTGGTGGCCAGCCGCCAGCAGTCTCTAAGCGTTCTCGGGCTCAGTTTAACGCTCAGAAGTACGATCCGAAAACGTTTCCCTCCCTGGCCACAGTGTGGGAGAAACGTATGTCTCAGGATGGCAGTAGCAGTTATTCGCCCCGCTTCTTAGTTTGTATGAGGGCTGATGGGGAGTCTTTGCTCTCCACAAAGCCTCAATTCTTCGTCAAGCATTTAGAGGACAAGTTTGGGGAGGTGGAGGGCTTGTCAAAATGCGCTCTGGGTCAGTCCTGATATAAACGGCATCCTCTGCCCAGTCACGATGGTTACTCGCTTGTGAGAAGTTGGGGGATGTTGCCGTTATGTTCACACCCCATAAGAGTTTAAATATGGTCCAGGGAGTTATTTAACATAGGGATCTTCTTTTGCAGTCTGATGAAGAGCTGCGCGCCAATTTAGAGCGCCGAGGTGTACATTTCGTCCGGCACGTTCATCGGGGTCTGAAGGAAAATCAGATTGCTACCGGTGCCTTCATCTTGGCCTTAGAAGGGGATACATTACCGGAAAAGGTCAAGGTGATGGTCTACCGATGTGACGTTAAGCCCTATATCCCTCCCCCGATGCGGTTCTTTAAGTGCTGGAAGTTCGGCCATATGTCTTCTTGCTGCACTTCCAGCCTCACATGTCGAGATTGTGGACGGCCATCACATCCCAATACACCATCTGCCCCGCCTCCCATCTGTGTCAATTGCGGGGAGCACCATTCACCTTGCTCGCCAGACTGCCGAATTTTCCAGAAAGAGCGTAAAATCATGGAATACAAGACCCTGGGCAGACTAACCTATACTGAGGCCAAAAGGAAATACGACCGACTCCATCCTGTGAGAATGACATCTTCCTACACTGCTGCTACAACACCTGTGCTAGCCCTGTCTGTTTCTCCAATTGCGGCTGGATCGACGAGTAGTACAACTCCTCCTGCCCCCTCGCCAGTGGGGGCTCTACCCACCGGGTTGCTCCTGCGCCACCTACCTCAGGAGAAACACCATCCCACCCATCGGGGATGTCCATCCCCACTTCTAAGCCAGAGAAGTGTCCAACTTCTTCGGCTTCTCACGCTTGCAAGGGGTCCCTTGGGGGTCCCTCCCTTTCCAGGTTTCCGCCAGCGAGAAGGCTGACGACTGACAGTGGCGTAAGTGCCCGCAATCCGCTGGTCGTAGGGCTTCACGGTCCTCCTCCGTCCTGGAGACTGAATCGGTGAAGCCCTCCCAGCCGGTGCGACCCAAGGAACGGCGTGAGATATCCAAGAAGAGCTCTCAGCCCAAGGAACTCGTGGTGGCAGCCATCCCACCGCAACCTTCCAGCTCTGCGTCTGAGGATGAGGTGGAGATTCTGGCGTCCCCTGAGGACCTCAATCTCGCCGGTCCATCAGACGCCATGGAAAGCACTATCACAGGTGCTAAATCGGAGGCAGCAGGTGACCCAGTGGCGTAATCTCCCTTCCCAGTCCCGTCACGCCTTTCTCAGCCATGGACACACCATCCTCCAGTGGAACTGCGGTTTCTTCCACCATCTAGCTGAGCTCCGCCAACTTACCAGCCTTCACCCTTTCCTCTGCATTGCTCTGCAGGAAACTTGGTTTCCGGCAATGCGAACCCCCGCCCTCCATGGCTACCAGGGTTATTATAAGAACTGGGCAGCTTATGAAAGGGTGTCTGGTGGCGTCTGCATATATGTCCTGAACTCTCTTCACAGCGGGTCTGTACCTCTCCAAACACTTTTAGATGCTGTCGCTATTCGGGTGTGGACGCCACAGGCTGTTACCGTCAGCAATCTTTACCTTCCACTGGATGGTGATCTCGTGCAGCATGTCCTGGCTGCTCGGATAGCCCAATTGCCGCCACCTTTCTTGTTACTGGGCGACTTTAACGCCCATACCCATCTGTGAGGTTGGTCAGTGGCAACAGGTCGAGGCGCCATCGTTGAGCATTTATTGGCGCAGCTTGATCTCTCGATATTAAATGATGGTGCCTTCACACACTTCAGTGTGGCGCATGGCACATACCCCGACAAAGACCTTTCGATCTGTAGCCCTAGCCTCTTACCGTCTGTCCAATGGAGAGTGCATGACGACCTTTGTGGTAGTGACCAGTTTCCGATCTTTCTGTCACTACCACAGCGTCAGTCTTCTGGGCGCCCTAGCAGATGGGCTGTGAATAAGGCTGACTGGGACTTGTTCTCCTCCACTGCCGCTATTGAGCCTCTCTCTAACGATGACAGTAATGCAGTGGTTCAATCGGTCACCACCGGCATCGTTACTGCCGCCGAATCTGCCATTCCCCGTTCTTCTGGGTACCCTCGGCTGCGGACTGTGCCTTGGTGGTCGCCTGAGATCGCTGAAGCGATTAAAGCTCGCCGGCGGGCGCTCCAGCTTTACAAGCGACATTCCTCAATCGAACTCCTTATCGCCTTCAAACGGCTGCGTGCGCGAGCCCGCCGCATTATCCGCCAACACAAGCAGGAGTGCTGGGAGCTGTATGTGTCCACCATTGGCCTCAATGTCACTCCATCGCAGGTCTGGGTCAAGATTCGCCGCCCCTATGGCTATCGGACCCCTGTCAGCGTCCCTGCGCTCTCACCGAATGGAGCAGTTTGTACTGACTCCGACGTCATTGCAAACCGCTTGGCAGAGCTCTTTGCTCTGAATTCCGCTTCTGCCAACTACCCCTTGGGCTTCCGCTCCATTAAAGAGCGGATAGAATGTCGGAGTCTTTCTTTTCGCACCCAGCATCCTTAATTGTACAATGTTCCATTCAGTGAGTGGGAATTCCGCAGTGACCTCGCCGCTTGTCCTGATACCGCTCCTGGCCCAGATAGCATCCACTCTCAGATGCTGAAACATCTTTCAGTGGACTGCCAGCGACACCTCCTCGACCTTTACAACTGCATTTGGGTCGAGTGTGAGTTTCTGTCGCAATGGCGGGAAAGCCTTGTTGTCCCCATTCTGAAACCGGGGAAGAACCCTTTGGAGGTGGACAGCTACCGTCCCATTAGCCTCACCAACGTTCTTTGCAAGTTTCTTGAACGGATGGTGAGCCGGCGCTTGAATTGGATACTGGAGTCTCGTGGCCTTCTGGCTCCGTCTCAGGGTGGGTTCCGTAAAGGCCGCTCCACCACCGACAATCTGGTGAGCCTAGAGTCGGCCATCCGTACTGCCTTTGCCCGCCATCAGCATCTGGTCGCTGTCTTTTTCGACATGAGGAAGGCGTATGATACGACATGGCGTAATCACATCCTTTCTACGCTTTATGGATGGGGCCTTCGGGTCCCTCTGCCGATCTATACCCGTAATTTTCTGTCATATCGTACTTTCCGCGTGCACGTCGCGGCCTCATGTAGTTCCTCCGAAGTCCAGAAGAACGGTGTGCATCAGGGTTCTGTTCTAAGTGTCTGTCTGTTTTTAATAGCCATTAACGGGCTCGCTGCGGCCGTGGGAAATTCTGTCTCCGCTTCCCTGTATGCTGTCGACTTCTGCCTTTACTACAGCTCTATTGGCATTGCAGTTGCTGAACGTCAGCTACAGGGCGCAATCCGCAAGGCGCAGTCTTGGGCTGTAGCGCACGGTTTTCAGTTTTCGGCAGCCAAGACCTGCGTCATGCATTTCTGCCGGCGACGCACTGTTCACCCAGAGCCGCGGTTTTATCTCGACGGCGAGCTTCTTACAGTGGTGGAGTTACATATGTTTTTGGGGTGGTTTTTGATGCCCGGTTGACTTGGCTGCAGCTTAAACAGGCGTGTTGGCGGCATGTAAATGCTCTGCGATGCCTGAGCCACACCAGGTGGGGCGCCGACCGATCTACTCTCCTACGGCTTTACCAGGCGTTAATCCAGTCCCGTCTGAACTATGGGAGTCTGGCTAATGGCTCAGCATCCCCATCTGCGCTGCGGGTGCTGGACCCAATCCTCCACAACGCGATACGCCTTGCCACTTGTGCCTTCCGGACCAGTCCTGTGGACGGCATACTTGTGGAGGCAGGTGTCCCTCCACTGCGGATACGACGCCAACAATTACTGGCTGCTTATGCTGCCCTTGTTTTTAGCTTGCCCGAGCATCCAAATTATCGTGTCCTGTTCCCGCAGTCCCTCGTCCATCTGCCAGAACGTCGGCCCAGGTCGGGTTGTCCGATCGCCGTACGCGTCAAACAGCTTCTCTACGGGCTTGGATGTTTCCCTGTACCACCTCCTTTCCGGGCCACTCTGCGTACACCCCCATGCCTTCGGCTCGACTTGGCACAGGGCCCAAAGGACTCAGTTTCTCCGGTGGCCTTCCGACGCCGCTTTTATTCCATCCTGGACACGTATCAGGGCTCTGGCGTTGTCTATTCCGACGGTTCGATGGTTCCTGGTCGTGTCGGTTATGCACTAACTCTAGGGGACCATTCTGAACAACGTTCGTTGCCGGCTGGCTGCAGTGTTTACACTGCTGAGCTGGTCACCATCTTTAGCTCCCTAGAGTATATCCGCTCCTGCTCAGATGAATCCTTCATTATCTGTAGCGATTCCCTGAGCGGTTTACGAGCTCTCGACCAGTGTTTCCCTCGTTCTCGTCTGGTGATGGCTATCCAGGAGTCCCTGCATACTCTTACCCGTTGCGGCAGATATGTGGTCTTTGTTTGGACCCCGGGTCATGTTGGGATACCCAGAAATAAAACTGTTGACCGCCTGGCGAAAGAGGCCACTAGTGCACCATCTCTGGAGATTGGCCTCCCGGCGACTGATTTGCGGGCACTATTACGCCGCAAAGTTTTCGATTTATGGGACACTGATTGGCGCAACATGCCCGTGCCTAACAAACTCCGCCGTATCGAGGAGACGACTACTGTGTGGCGGTCATCCATGCGAGCTAACTGCAGGGAATCAGTCGTCCTTTGTCGGCTCCGCATTGGCCACACCTAACTGACGAACACTTATTTACTGTGTTGTCAAGATCCCCCTCTCTCTCGTTGTGGGGCGTCCTTGACGGTGGTCCATATTCTGTTTTAGTGCGCCCTTTTATCTGTGCTCAGGCAGACTTTTGCGCTGCCTGATACGCTCTCTGCGCTTTTATCTGACGACTCTTCCATAGCGGACGTAGTTCTGCGTTTTATTCGGGCAGGGAGATTTTATCGCTTAATGTAAGTGTGTGAGTTTTTGTGTTGATTCTGGCCTATGGCCTACGATTTGTCTGATTTTTTTTCATGTCTTTCTCGATGGTTGGCTTTTCCGTTTTTGTTTGTATGGTCGGCCAACCACCGTCATACTCTGTGTGATTTTAGTTCGTCTTGTCTGGTCTTTGTCTACGTTTCTCTTGTTCTGTGTCGTCTGTCTTATCGTCTGTCTTATCGTCCGTTGATCGTTTTATTCTCAGTGGGTGTTTTTAGTATTTGGAAAAAGGGACCGATGACGGTAGCAGTCTGGTCCCTTTAACCCCCACAAACCAACCAACCAAAATGTGCAGGACCTTCATCGTGCATGAACCACATGTTGTGTCACACTTGTAAAGGCACATGTTCTAGCAGCACAGGTAGTATCCTGTATGAAATCATGATTACGTGCTCCATTGAGCGTAGGTGGAAGAACATGGGGCCAAATGAAGACATCACCAACAATGCCTTCCCCAAACGTTCACAGAAAATCTGTGTTGATGACGTGATTGCACAACTGCGTGCGGATTCTCGTCAGGCCACACATGTCGATTGTGAAAATTTACAATTTGATCACGTTGGAATGAAGCCTCATACGTAAAGAGAACATTTGCACTGAAATGAGGACTGACACATTGTTGGATGAACCATTCGCAGAAGTGTACCTGTGGATGCCAATCAGCTGCTGATACATGGTACAGAAACAACTGGTTCTCCCGTAGCTTTCTCCATACAGTGACGTGGTCAATGCCTTGTACAGCAACAACTTCTCTCACATTGAAATTAGGGTTATCGTCAACTGCACGAAGAACAGCCTCGTCCATTGCACGTGTCCTCGTCGTTCTAGGTCTTCCCCAGTCGCGAGTCATAGGCTGGAATGTTTCGTGCTCCCTAAGACGCCGATCAATCGCTTCGAACGTCTTCCTGTCGGGACCCCTTCGTTCTGGAAATCTGTCTCGATACAAACGTACCGCGCCACGGCTTTTGCCCCGTGCTAATCCATACATCAAATGGGCATCTGCCAACTCCGCATTTGTAAACATTGCACTGACTGCAAAACCACGTTCGTGATGAACACTAACCTGTTGATGCTACGTACTGACGTGCTTGATGCTAGTACTGTAGAGGAATGAGTCGCATGTCAACACAAGCACCGAAGTCAACTTTACCCTCCTTCAATTGGGCCAACTGGCGGTGAATCGATGAGGTACGGTACACACGGATGGAACTAAAATGAGCTCTAACATGGAAATTGAGCGTTTCCGGACACATGTCCACATAACATATTTTCTTTATATGTGTCTGCGGAATGTTTCCTGAAAGTTTGGCCGTACCTTTTTGTAACACCCTGTATAGGTTCTATGTGTATCTATAAACGTTTATAGCTTCTACGAAATTTGGAAGGTATCAGTGTATGAAAAATATGATGAACAATCAAAGATTATTTCCAAATGAAGAAAGTGAAATAGCAGAAGACCTTCTAAAACAATGGCTTAGAGGCATTTCGGAACTAGCGAGGAGGCGCAGTGGTTAGCACAATGGACTCGCTTTCGGGAGGACGACGGTTCAAATTCTGATTTAGGTTTTCTGTGATTTCCCTAAATCGCTTCAGGCAAATGCCAGGATGGTTCCCTTGAAAGGGCACGGCCGGCTCCCTTCCCTAAGCCGACGAGACCGGTGGCCTCGCTGTCTGGTCCCCTCCCCAAATCAACCAACCAACAGAGACATCGGAAGAATCATATTGGAATACAGTTTTGTTATCGATTTGTAAACATATTAGATTTATTCTCTCTATGACTCCTTTCCTCTGTCTTCTTTATCTTCGTGGATGCATATTTATTTTTTCCTCGACACTTGGACGATCGTTTACATATGAACGGCGGCTTTCGTCAACGAATTAGACTATCACATGTGGCGATAAAATTGGGAAGTTGTAAGGCTGCAAGTATATGTCTTGGTGGGATTGTTAGAAAAATACGAAGCAGGATCCGCTTTGTACTTCGTACCTTGTATTTTAGATCGATAACCTATGTCTGGGGAATAAATAAATTACTGTAGTTATTGAGTCTGTCTAGTCTTGCTGTTCGTTGAGTGCAATAATGATTTCTTCAGATTTACTTACCTCATTAGTAACCTCAACAAGGGTATGTCAGTATAATACTCAGTATGTGATTAGTTCACGTTGTTTGATCATAATAAACAAAGATCTGAACCGATTTGTAGCACCTATCACGTCAGTTGACCGGCATAAATATTGCCTCCTCTCGCTCTCAGAGAAAACGATATGGCCTACAAATTATTGCGAGATTACGTAGCTAAGGTCTTAAGCTTTAAAATCATCTAAGATTATTGTATGCATCATTTATAGTTTACTAGTTACTGTCGATCATGGACAATATAACGTTTATAACCCAAACTTTTTCGAACATGCCTAAGGGCCTCGAACACGTGTAGCCACTCGCTAAGTAAGCCTTCTCAGTGTTTGTGTGCTTTCTTAACTGCGCCCTCAGAGCTTCGGCGCAAAACAAATCTGGAGCTGCATTTTGTGGAGGGCCGGTGCTTTCCAAGAAGTGACCTCCTGCTGCGAGGCTAGGGGTGGCGGCAGCCCGCCTTTGTTTGTTTGACGTTATATAAGACGTCACTCAGCGGTAGGGTGACGGGAGGGCGACGCCAGTTGTCTGCAGTAACCACATTAGCAATCTGCAGACAAACATGACACTTTGTCCTGTCGTCGTCCTTGTGCCTCCACAAACATTCCCTGGCCGCGGTTGTGTGTTTCGGACAACATAAAGAAGAGGTTCAGTCACCGAAGTAAAGGAACAGCACATATGTTAACTGCTTCTTGGAGTGAAAACTTTACAGTTCTCTGTTAATACATCGAAAGCGGAGTCATATGCCCTCCTGTAAAATTGCTGAAGGGAATGAAAACTGAACATCAATTAAGTTTGTCTGTGTTTTGAGGACGTTGGTGTAAGAGAAATCGTTACCCCTGTTCATAGATTTGAATCCACTTCTGTCATTTACGAACCCAGGGATTTCTAACGTGGTGAAGCCCTCTATTGGTGATTAAGTAGTTACACCAACGGAATAGAGTCTCAGTTGGACAATGATATGAATCTTTATTAAAGGTATTTTGGGATGATAGTGCTGAAATAATAATCTACTGTCAGAGATATTTCGAATCTTCGAATAAATTTTTACTTTGTTATTTACATTTCTAGTGGTGATCATGTCATCTGGTTGCACTACCATTCCCTGTTACTGAATAACCCACTTGCGTTATTCATTTGCGTGTATAAAAGAAAACGAAGAATGCTCAGAATGCTCACATGTGCATTTCACCAAGTGTCGTGTAGGTTGCACATATATCAGAAATTTTGTGATGACTAAATCTTATACAAATGGTCCGCCCCCGGTAGCTGATTCAGTCTGCTTTCCGCAGCGCTGTGGCGAGGACGTCTTGTTTACGTCCCGTCCGCGCGGTCGCGAGTGCTCGTAGTTGTTTACTACTGCGTTGTCGCTAGTTTAGCGTCCATGACTACCGACGGAACATGGCACATTCATACAGACAAACCACCATCAAGATCAGTTTTCAACCCGATAATGCACGACCGCGAGCTTTTGAAGTGGAACGTTTCCTTCATGACGACGTTAAAATTGACCCGCGAGACGTAATTGGTATCCATCTCTCTATCACGAGCAGTGTTGTCTACGTCAAGCTAGTAAGTGACGAGGTGTGCAACAGAATCGTGAGCGCACATGCCAACGGTCTGAAATTCAAACATTCTGATGGCCATATTCGGGCGGTCTCTATCGATCACGCTGGGCTTGGCCTACGTACGATACGCGTCTTCGAACTCCCTTTTGAAGTACCACTGGACGTAGTCACCGCGGCTTTCCAGCCCAACGGCAGAGTAATCAGCCATATGGCCGAAAAATGGACCACCTTTACAACGTACCCCGTTCTTAACGGGGTACGACAGATTAAAATTGAATTGACCAAACATGTTCCGTCATATCTGTCATCGGCGGATGTAGGGCGATCATTATGTATGACGGTCAGCCACGCACTTGCTCTGGTTGTGGCCAAGTAGGGCACGTCCGTTCGGATTGACTCCGACGACGGCTTACTCAAATCCCGACAGGTGAATCTATGACTCCTTCTACGGTGACGACCCTTCCTCTCAATTACGCCGAAGTTACACGGGCAGCAACCTTTACCGCTGCTGACGACATTAGTCCGATAACCGCCCTCGATGGTGAGAACATAATGGCTTCTGCAGTACAGGATCCGGCACCCCCACCTGAAGATAATCACCGACCGACCTTGCAAGAAGGCGTAGATGCCAGGATGGACATTGACCCACGGGTTGTGCCGACAGCAGCTTTTCTTCCAGACACCGGAGCAGCTGAAGAAATCTACCCACATTCAGATACTGAAGCACACGTCCGTAAACAGCGTTCCCCGCGAAAACACAAGAGACGGCGGCGTGCTCCATCGGACGAGTGTTTGCAGCAATCGTCTGCCATGGACTGTGGAAATTCCGACGACGGTACCGGCGGTACAGAGGCCGCTGTAACTTTAAACTCAACAGATCGCCGTGGTGACGGCTTCAGCCCCTCCGACCCCACAGAACAGCAGGATCACAAGCAGACAGCCGCTGCCGATTCCCAGCCAGAAGAGCCGATGGAGTCAGCGCCGAGTGCCACAGCAGCCACTAACAGCCACCAACAGCCGATGGTATTTCATGGCGACTGGGCAGACGACTGTGAGGCACACTCCTTGCCCATCGTGTCGGACGACACGGGGGGAAATTTATCCCACCAGTGCTGACGCTTTCCCGCCATTAGGTAGAGTGACGAGACAGCCTTACAGGGGTACTGATGGCCAACACAGATGCTGTGGATAGACCTCAAACTTATCGCATTGCAAATATAAACATCAACACTATACGGACGCGCGCTAAGTTATCATTGCTTCAGGATATGTTGAACTCGGCTTCCATCGACATAGCCCTCCTCCAGGAAGTGTACGTCGACGACTTCCCAGACATGTACGGTTACGATGCTTGCGTCTCTCCAGCTTCCCCAAAAGGCAGCGGTGTCGCTGTACTTCTTCGGGAAGGGGTAGTGGCAGACGATATCCTGTTTCTGCCTGGGGCAAGAGGAACGGCACTCACAGTACTGGGTGTCCGCCTTATCAATATCTACGCACCTTCCGGGACGGACAAACGTCGCGAACGTTCACGATTCTTTGCGGAAGACGTCGCCCCGCTCTTCCAAGGCCCCCACGTCCATCTGTCGTTTGGAGGTGACTAAAATTGCGTACTGGCGCCCAGAGACCAACTCCCACGACATAATCCTTGCCCGGAACTGGAGACGCTAATTCGAGACCTGCAGATGGTGGACACTTGGGAACATCTTCACAGCCACCGACCGGGATTCACGCACTTCACGAGTCACTCTTCCAGTCGTATCGACAGGATTTATGTCTGACGCTCTCTCGCCGCTGGAACACAAGATGCGGAACTGTGGCCTGCAGCATTCTCGGACCACTCAGCTTACATTTGTGCCGTCACCCTGCGGCGGCAACAAGTGTGGAGAAGCCGCAGCCCGTGGAAATTAAACATCGCTCACCTGTCGTACCCGGATTGCCGCCAAGCCGTTGAGGATACGTGGCATTCGTGTGAAAATCCCCTCCGTGCATATCCCACAACGATCCGCTGGTGGTTGGACTGCGCCATACCGTCACTGAGGCGAACGTTGATAACCTACGGTCGCGACCACGCTACTTGGCGAAGACATACACTCGACTTTTACTTCCGGGTCCAGCGCGACTGCGATACTATGGCGCCGTCTCCGGAACGACAAACGGCGGTCCACCGTGCCAAGGCTCATATTCTCGTTCATATGCGACGCCACCTAGGGGGGGTAGTCATCCGCTCGAGGACGTAGGATCGGATGTCTAGCGAACGCCCGTCAATGTTCCACGTCCTTCGTGAACGTAAACGACGCCAACGAGCGCTGATACGCTTCATCGACACGGAGGACGGTCATCGCCTCACCACGCAACAAGACATAAACACAGCGTTCTACAATCATTAATCCCAGCTCAATTCCGCACAGACCCCTGATCCGACAGCACTGGAGGACGTCTCTCAGACGATTTACGGCACCGTCACCCCGGTAATAGAAGCGGCCTTGATGGAAGAAATTACAGAAGAAGAAGTGATCAACGCCATTAGAAAAGGGGCTGTCAACAAGTCTCCGGGTCCTGATGGGCTCCCCTTGGAATTTTACCGGACTTTTCAATATTTATTAGCCTCCCGATGGACGGACATCTGTCGCGAACTACTATCCCCTTACGTGCCGCTCCCTGCGGCCCTTGTGGAAGGGATGATTATTCCTATTCACAAACCGTCCGGTGGCTCACGACTGCAGGACTACCGCCCGTTGACGCTATTGAACTGCGACTTTAAGATCTTTTCTCGACTGTTGGCGGCGCGGATACGCCAGACGCTACGCAATGTTATCTCACCCGATCAGACGTCATTGGGAGGCGACAATAATATTCAAACGGCACTCAGCGAATATCGTGACTTGATCTCACTGGCGAGGGCATGTAGTCTGAAGGGTGCACTGGCGACCATCGATTTTAGTCAAGCTTTCGACCACAACTATTTCGAAGCGGTCCTCCAACATATGCGGTACCCACAGCCATTCGTCACTGTCGTCATGCGACTACTCCGCGGCGCGACGTCCAAGGTGATAGTCAACGGCCGACCTACGCAGCCCCTCACCATTTCTCGATCGATACGCCAAAGCTGCCCTCTGTCCACTTATACTTTACGCTGTGGCCACAGAACCTCTCCTCTGCGGCCTGCGCCAACGACTAACGGGTATGACGTTACGAGGCCACACTTTCCGATGTAAAGCGTACGCTGACGACCTGGTGATTGTCATCCGCAACGGTGACGACACCGCTAGCGCACTAACTTGGATAGCGAAATATGGCATGGCCACTGGTAGTCGTATCAACGTCGCAAAATTGGTGGCGATGAACATCGGGGTCGGATTGTCTGAGAACAGTGTCACCCCCTTACAGCTCAGTGATAGTTTGAAATGTCTCGGCATTGATTTTACAGACGATATACGACGGACCGCTGCTCACAACTTTCGAAGGCTTTTACGAAATGTTCGGACTGGAATTGCCAACAACCGCCTACGAGCCCTGGATATCGTCCAACGGACCCAGTATGTCAACACACATTTAGCGTCACGCATTCCGCACTACGCCCAGATATTACCTATACCGGTGATGTTAGCTCGCCGTATACTTGCGGCTTTTGGGTCCTTCGTGAGTTCTGGAATGCTTTTCAAGATCAAATATGAGACTCTCACCCTTCCCCCGGATCGGGGAGGGCTTGGCCTTTATCACGTTTATGACAAAGCGGTCGCCCTATTTGTCAGCACATTAGTCAAACTATGGCACCGCCGTCCGGACAGTCTGACCAGTTTGTTAATAGAAGAACTAGCACCGCCCTCCCTGTTGCCGCCTGTGCCAATACACCACGTCCCCTCTTCGCTCTTCTACATCGGTGTCTTTTACCTCGAACTCAGTTACGTTCGACTTGCCTTACCAGCGACTCAACTGGCGACGGCAAAGACTCTTTGTAGGGTCCTGCAACGTGGACGACCCGATAACGTCGTGGAGAGGAAGCACCCAAACGTCAACTAGCGAGTAGTGTTGAGGACAATTCACCACGTAACACTAGACACTGACGTCACGGCGATGTGGTATATCACTATCAACGGTAAGCAGGTGACCAGATCAAGGCTTCATGCGATCCACATGGTAGACTCACCCATGTGCACGAGCTGTGGCGTTCAAGACAACGATGAACACCGTCTCAGCTGTGGCGAGTCTACAGCAGTGTGGCACTTAGTGAGGCAAATGTCAGCATACTTCCTTCGGGTAACGCCGCATCATATCGACCCCAAGACTATCTTATACCCGGATGAAACGTATTACCCACGCACTAAAACTAATGCAACGACGTGGCTTCGTGGACATGCAGTGCACTATTTGTTTCAAGACGGCACTAAGGACACTTTAGACTTTTGGAACTATTTGCAGGAACGGCATTGCAAGATCCTCCGTAACCCAAAGTATCGACAATATTTTTCCAATTTTTTGTGGAGTGCGTTCCACGACCCTCCAGGTAGCTGGAACATCACGGGTAAGAGAAGCTAAAATTACAATACGATAATAGAACACTACACGGTACAAGGTGGGATCTACTTTCATCATTAAGAGAAGTCATACCTGGATGATACAGCAGATGGAGAGTTTCGTTGGGAACCCTCACACTCTGTAGCAGTATTTGTCCCATTTCCTCTTTTTGTCCCCGGTGCAAAAAGGTCTTCGCAGTTTTAGTTTTCCCATCCGGTGCAAGATGTAGCACTGGTTAATGGTGGTATGGATTCCACCCTTCAGTTTTGTTTCATGGTTTCCTTCGCCCCGCACTTTGCTCTCTTTCTTTATGCCCTTTTCTACAACTATTAGTATGGTTTTAGTTACGTGCGTCCCCAACTCGACGCAACGAGTGCACTTACTAGTTTTCTGTTCCTTACTGTTAAAAGAAATAAAAATAAAAATTAAAAAATAGTGGTCAGCGCGACAGACTGTCAATCCAAAGGGCCCGGGTTCGATTCCCGGCTGGGTCGGAGATTTTCTCCGCTCAGGGACTGGGTATTGTGTTGTCCTAATCATCATCATTTCATCCTCATCGACGCGCAAGTCGCCGAAGTGGCGTCAAATCGAAAGACTTGCATCAGGCGAACGGTCTACCCGACTGGAGGACCTCGTCACACGACATTTCATTTCATTTTACAAATGAACTTGTCAGTTAGTTTTATATGTTGTCACATAGGATCGATATAGGATTTTAACACAATGGCATGTTCGATGTAGTTTTTTAATAGTATGATTGACAGTATAAAAGTGGTGACCAAAGCTCGTTTTGTTTAAAATCTTTCTGTTTGAATATGTTAGTCAAACATGAAACAGTTCCACGTATAACATAACAAAGAAATGAAATTATTGCGCTAGTCGTACACTGGTCTTATTCAAAGAGCCTAAACAGCCCATCACCCATAAAAACATAGAACCCAAAATATATTTTATTATTATTAGGTGGCATTGAAGTTAGTTGACTACAGGCATACAGTACAAGTACGGATCGATAATATGGTTTAATGTATATTAGCTAACGAGAAAATACCTATTATGTAAACGTAAACACCCCACGTAATGTAAAAAAAATAAAAAAAGATGTCCACTGGCTGCCAAACTAATGCAGCACGTGGTGCAGTTATAAAGCTACAAGAACACATGACAGGTAATGGAAAGTTAGCGCGCATCACTTATAATGGCGGACACCAAGCTTACTCAGTTAAAAGTGGAAGTATTTCATGTGTGTCGTCAGTCTCTCTTTCATTACTCATTATTTTCGCGCTGGTATTTTATTAAAACGCTCATTGTTAATGTGTAATCATCGACACAGACACTCTTTTATATATTTTGTGGAGTTGTTTAAATATTCCGATACAAAAGTGGCTATGTAACTTATAAACTATTAAAGAGTCAATTTTCTTCCGTTTTCAGTTTATATCATCTACACAGTCTCTCAACTTGTTAACTAATTTTTTTCGCCTCAGGTATGGATCCATTTTTGGTTCAACTGCGTCTTCTGCCACTCATGTACTGCACCCTCCCGAGACAGTTTAACAAAATTTAAGTTGTCAACAATTAATTTTGAACTAAAACGATTAACAAACCAGCTTACTGGTAACAATTGTTCAATATACATACGCTTTTATACTTCACACACGTCTTCTTTGCAACTTGGGCTGCAATCGAGTGTTAATATTCGATCCACCAAGTCTATACTGCCAAAAAAGGAAAGAATCGTACTTCAGTGCATCGTGATTCGTTTAGCTAGACTGAACTATCATTGTCTGTCACCAATAAATCAAACTCTCATACAACGCCTTCATCACACAACTAATGTAACACGAGAAAATCACAAAATTAAATTGATAGCTTCGAGTCGAGTAACGCGAATTATCAAATAAATCTAAATCATTTACTCAGTATCAGCTGCGAGAAATACCGTTAAATTAAAACACAATAGTGACGATCTACATTCCTGTGTTGAAACTGTCTTTTTTGTTGTACTTTTAACACTTCACGTCATCTAGTTAATATTTATTGTAAGCCTTCAGTAAGCTTTTCGATAATTGATGATAACTCTGTGTAGGGCATCTACGTATCTGTTCTTTGTTTTTCATACGATGGGTGCAACAGTTTTGTTTAGACAACGAAAAGAACGACGACTTACTTTCTCAGGTGAACTTCTTCCTCACTGACATCTCAACGGAAAGCCTTCCTCGCTGAGTAGCTCACTGTTTATAATGATCTTTGACAGACCGTGCGCTAAATTCGGCACCATTAACTGCAATAATAGAAAAATGCTAGTTGTTATATCAGATTATATGCCGTGTACAGACCTTCTCCATAAAATTTTGCTGATCTGAAAAATAAAATATAGTCTGTCAGATTCACTGCTCAGGATGTTAGCCCTAATTTTTGTGTATAAAATAGATTCATATATTGACGTCTCCGGTACGTGCACAGATACTGAAATTTTGGTAATTCCCAAGAATGATTGCCTATCGAAGTTGGTGGGGTCCAAACGATACATATCGAACGTGCGATAGTAAATCGATTACGGAAGTCTCGTGGCGGGCGTTATGAGTATGTTTCAAGTTGTCACTACAAAAACGACCAAAGAAAAGTGTTGGAGAAGCATTTGTAAATTCAAAGGAGACGACTTACCTTACTCGTCGTTGGTGTTATCGTCTTGTAACAGACCGTGTGATGTATAAAGTACAGGGGCAATTCCATTTTCCTGTGGCCAGGATAAACTCTGCCAATATCGCGCAGGAATATCGGAAGAGTGTCGCATGCATCGACTTTTCCCTGCAAACGCCAAGTTGTGGAAGTACAGGTACTGGAAGGAGTACAGTCCGTTCCTCTGTCCTGGACGCCCTTCTCTTTTTATGGGAGACTTGACAGACTTCCACAGCCATTCTATATTCTGGGTGTGGACACTGTGGAGTTTGTCTCTTTGGAAGACGCTAGAGTGGTTCACAAATTCGTGGTAGAACCCTTCAGCCTTCAGAGTCTGGTACGACTGAAATCTTGTGTGATTACTTTTGTTCGAGGCAGTATGAAGTGTTTTATGAGACCGATTAAACTCAACTTGTCTCGGGACAATACCCTCACAACACTTGCGGTACTCTCTTTGCCCGCATCTCGTGGTCGTGCGGTAGCGTTCTCGCTTTCCACGCCCGGGTTCCCGGGTTCGATTCCCGGCGGGGTCAGGGATTTTCTCTGCCTCGTGATGGCTGGGTGTTGTGTGATGTCCTTAGGTTAGTTAGGTTTAAGTAGTTCTAAGTTCTAGGGGACTGATGACCATAGATGTTAAGTCCCATAGCGCTCAGAGCCATTTTATTTGGACACCCTTTCTGTTCCACCGATAACCCAAATATGATCTACTTCACTTTTAGAAGGCCGTCCTCTCTGGTTCTTTCGTCTAATATATATAAGATTCGTCTACTTCTACTATTTTATTCGGTCCTCCAATTTAGTTTGAGTGTGGCTGATTAACGTCTCTGCAAGTTAGTTTTACACTTTACACATCACAGAAACTAAAAAGTGTTGTTACATTGGAGACGTACACGAATTCCGTTAAAAATATCTATTACATGCATAATTGTAACATGACAGTTTTGTTATCCGCATTAAATATTAGTTCACGTGTATATGTACTGCTTCAAAAATTGCCAGAAAAATGGTACCGTGGGAATGAATGTTGAGAAAAGGATTAACTTTGTGGTGTGTTTGGTGCGTTATGTGAGTGCAGTTCATATTCAGCCTTTGATGCCGGCGCCGTGCGCTGTGGCCGAGCACCAGTGCCCGCTGCACGCCGCATTTTTTGCGCGCCCTGCAGCTCTGCTCTGTCCTGCTTTCACACTCGTAGTGCTGTCGCCATTATTGGACTTTGTACTATATATTTATTAGGCAAGATTTATACAAATCACTCATAAGTGTTCCATATTAATCGTCAGATTCGGACGATGATTCCCTTTCACCTTCAGAGTCACTATCCAGTATGTGAGAAAGAGTTTCATCCACAGTATATCGCTTACCTGCCATATCACTTCTAGTAGAAACAGAAGTTAACAACACGTCACTTCAGATCAGAATCAAGGCGGGAAATGAGCGAAACAAACACTTTGAAAGTGATTGCAACTGCATCTAGCGACTGTTGTTAACTACAGACGTTGAACAAAGCCGCTAGATGGTGCATAGGTCAAGCTTCCACACAAGTCGAGCGTAGTGAAGCGGAGAAGTATGACGCGAAGCGGAACTGCTGCACCAGTCCACCGGTTGAGCGCCACATTCGCTCCCGACTTCTACAGAAGTTCATCGTAGCGAAAGGGTTACTCGCGGGGATTGGATCCGGTTTATAAGAATCAGTTTGGCACCTAATTGCAGCACTCTCTCATACCCTAGCCAATCGACACAGCCAGAGTTCGAGCTCTGCGACAGTTCCCAACTCAAGTCATGGGCGGCACTGTCAAGTTTGATTTCTGATATCCATCAAACTCACTCTGAGTTTCGATTTGTGTCATGTTAGCTTTATTGCCGACAGCATTGCAGTTACTAATCTGTTTCGTGCTGTCATTATTAATATTACTCCAAAATTGTTTCAACTGCGAGTAGACGACCTAACGTATTTAATTCACCGTGACAATGTAAACTTTAATCCGACTATGTCAGTGTTCGCCCGCCCGGTTGGCCGTGCGGTCTAACGCACGTCTTCGGGCGGGAAGGAGCGCCTGGTCCGCGGCACGAATCCGCCCGGCGGACTTGTGTCGAGGTCCGGTGAGCCGGCCAGTCTGTGGATGGTTTTCAGGCGGCTTTCCGTCTGCCTCGGCGAATGCGGGCTGGTTCCTCTTATTCCGCCTCAGCTACACTATGTCGGCGATTACTGCGCAAAACAGTTCTCCACGTACGCGTACATCACCATTACTCTACCACGCAAACATAGGGGCTACACTCGTCTGGTGCGAGACGTTCCCTGGGAGGTCCACCAGGGGCCGAACCGCACAATAACCCTGGGTTCGGTGTGGGGCGGCGGAGCGCTGAAGTGGACTGCGGTAGTCGTCGTGGG
Organism: Schistocerca gregaria; assembly: GCF_023897955.1. Lineage (NCBI taxonomy): Eukaryota > Metazoa > Arthropoda > Insecta > Orthoptera > Acrididae > Schistocerca > Schistocerca gregaria. Next base: position 2,038,974 of record NW_026061887.1, on the reverse strand, counting down.
GTTGTGAACCACTGCGGCTGCGGCCGGGACGGAGCCTCTCCGTCGTTTCTAGGTTCCCGGTTAACATACAGTACAATGCAATGCAATGTCACTGTTCTCCTGCGGTCGGTCAGAATCCACTCCACATGTTATTTTCAACTAGTATCCGCACTGCGCGACAATCTCGCTCCCCACTGTCTACTACCGATAGTTTATTCTCGAGTCTTGTACAAGCTTCCGTAAGGATCACATACTCACACAATGAAAATCTGGAACCTAGCAGTTACAATTGGAAACTGATTGATAAGGGTTATCAAATGTCTATTTCGTAAAAGTACCTGCAGATATTAATGAAATATGAAAAATAAATTACAAGGTCTTTTCTTTTTTACTGTTTCCTGTTCACCGCACTTGAGTAATCTTAACTCTGGTTACGGTTCTCCCACAGTTGAAGTGCGAAGGAATGGTTGGACCCTTATTTTGAAAATATAATTTTAAGCTAAACGTCAAAGCAGCAAAAATATTTCTGAATTCATATTTGATGACGAACTACAGTTTCAAACACAGAAACTTAGTTCTTAAATTCAACTTAACTGTAATATATAAGGTGTTCAACTTTGCTTCCGCCGTTTGCCGATAGGTGGCGGCAACGATAAGTAGCGGTCGAGAGAAACAGATCGCAGACGTCAGGCAGTTAGCCTTGACCTCGGTCAACATAACCTCATTCAGACATTAGTCGATTTGTGTCTGCGTAATAAAGTCAGTTTACGATCCTAATTCTCGTCATTTGCGGGAGGTGTTACTGTTTTGTTTCAATATGAACAAAACAGCGGCGAGTCTCATCGAATGTTCTCAAGCACGTATGGTAAGGACGCTATTAGTGAAAGAACGTTGCGTGAGTGGTTTCAACGATTCAAGAGCGGTGATTTTAACGTCTTTGACCGGCATAGTGGTGGAATAGAGAATGTTTTCGAAGATGCAGAATCGGAGGCATTGCTGAGTGAAGACTCTCGTCAAACTTAAGAAGAATTGGCACGATTAGTGGGAGTGACACAGCAAGATATTTCAAAACGTCTCAAGGCTATGGGCACGATTCAGAAAGAAAGAACGTGGATCCCCTGTGAACTGAAACCGAGAGATGTTGAACGGCGTTTTTGTGTGAATAGTTGCTTCAGAGACAAAAACGGAAGGGATCTGCATCGCATTGTGACCGGGGACGAAAAATGGGTTCATTACGATAACCTAAAGGCAGAAAATCATGGGGATATCTCGTCCAAACCGAATATTCACGACTCCGAGATCATGCTCTGCATTTGGTGGAACCAGCTCGGCGTCGTGTGGTGCAGTATGAGGTGTTAAAATCAAGTGAAACAATCACAGGTGCTCGTTATCGAACGCAGTTAATGCGTTTGAGCAGAGCATTTAAAGAGAAACGGCCGCAATAGAGCGAGAGGCACGATAAAGTGATTTTGCAGCACGACAACCCTCGACCCACGTTGTAAAGGAGGTCAAAATGTACTTGGAAACGTTAAAATGGGAGGTCCTACCCCACTCGCCGTATTCTTCACACATTGCTCCCTCTATCACCTGTTTAGATCAATGGCGCATGGCCTGGCTGACGAAAAGTTCTGAACTCGTGAAGAAGTAGGAAATTGGATCTATTCTTGGAACGTTTCAAAAGATGAACAACTTTTTCGACGCTGGATTCGTACAGTGCCCGAAAGATGGGAGAACGTATTGGCCACCGGTCGAAAATACCTTGAATGATACAAGTGTAATCAATTTTTGTCTCTAAAGCCTCAAATGTTGGGGAAAAACGGGGGAAGCAAAGTTGTACACCTTGTAAACAAATTTATGCCGGCCCTGGTATCAGATTTTCAAATGTCGCATCGGTAGTACATCTATACCTTTTACAGTTAAGTTGAATTTCAGGAATAAATTTCAGTATTTCACAGTGCTTGTAGAGATATTTACACGGCTTGGAGATTGCTATGTTGGTACTCAGATCTAAACCTCCGGGAATGACGAGGATCGTAAGACAACAACATGTTAATATGTAACTCATTAGAAGGTTTGCTCCATAACGAACGTTGTATAATATATACAGGGTGTTACAAAAAGGTACGGCCAAACTTTCAGGAAACATTCATCACACACAAAGAAAGATTATATATTATGTGGACATGTGTCCGGAAACGCTTACTTTCCATGTTAGAGCTCATTTTATTACTTCTCTTCAAATCACATTAATCATGGAATGGAAACACACAGCAACAGAACGTACCAGCGTACCTTCAAACACTTTGTTACAGGAAATGTTCAAAATAACCTCCGTTAGCGAGGATACATGCATCCACCCTCCGTCGCATGGAATCCCTGGTGCGCTGATGCAGCCCTGGAGAATGGCGTATTGTATCACATCCGTCCGCAATTCGAGCACGAAGAGTCTGTATATTTGGTAGACAAGAGCTTTCAAATGCCCCCATAAATGAAAGTCAAGAGGGTTGAGGTCAGGAGAGCGTGGAGGCCATGGAATTGGTCCGCTTCTACCAATCCATCGGTCACCGAATCTGTTGTTGAGAAGCGTACGAACACTTCGACTGAAATGTGCAGGAACTCCATATTGCATGAACCACATGTTGTGTCGTACTTGTAAAGGCACGTGTTCGAACAGCACAGTATCCCATATGAAATCATGGCGGTGAATAGAGGAAGTACGAAACTAAAATGAACTCTAACATGGAAATTAAGCGTTTCCGGACAGATGTCCACATAAGATCTTTTCTTTATTTGTGTGTGAGGAATGTTTCCTGAAAGTTTGGCCTTACCTTTTTGTAACACTCTGTATAATATGAGTCGACCAAAAAGTTCCGTTTTAGGGCGTTGCTGCAGCATATATATAACGTAACTTGACGTATATGTGGGTATATAAACAGTAAGATGCAGGCAAGGGATTAGTGTGGTATCCCTTTCTATCCGACGTGTGTTCGGTAAATGTCTAAACGTGGCATATTACCAAATGCGTCGAAAAGGGACCAACGTGCTGTTATTGTTTCCTTCACTGCCGAAGGATAAGCAGCGGTAGACGCCCTTCAGAGAATGAAGAATGCGTGCGCTAAGGGCTGCTGGTGCTTCACGATAACGTACGTCTCCACATTGCACATGCCGTGACGCATTTGTGCCAACTACTGATCTCTGCCCCATGTGATTGTCATACCTTTCGTCCCTTCAGAAAAGCCACTGAAGGATGGACGATGTGTAGCACGCAGCAACGGACTTCTTCACGCAGCAGGACACCGTGTTTCATCAACATGGTGCACCGATGGGGCGAGTACCTCAATGCTGACGGGGATTTCGCCGGATTGAAATATCGTTTCTGGATTGTACGGCCTTCGAACAGAAACATTTTGATCAACCCTTATATGAAGACCTTGTCTTGATAATGTTTCCGTGTATGCATTGGAGTAAGTAAAAGTCGTAAAACATAAACGCTCTCTTTGTGTAAGAACCAGACGCTGTGGACAGAAAGGGAGACTCATTTGTTACAAAAGGGTGAAAAACATTTTTCAGGAATCGTCAGGAAACTATTCTTCCTGCCAAACTAACATTCTCTCTTCTACTGTTGCGGAAGCAGTGAACTAATGGCCCATAATGAAACAAGAACCAGGAAATCATTGTAGAACTGTAGCTGTGTCGCCTGTAAAAAGGACTGTCAATACGTTTCACCTGGCCAGATGTAAAAACTTTAATAATCGCATTAAAACTACGAATTTCGTAAAAATTACACTAACTACGTATTACAAGAGTAATACTAATATAATTCGTTCAGTTGTTAAAATGAGTGCTTGATTTTTAATTACAAATGAGAATAACTGCAAATGTCAGCTCCTCTTCACATCGTGTTTAATGATAGAAACTCAGATTTTCGTCTACGTCTACATCATACTGCGCAAGCCACCAAATTGTGTGTGACGGGGGGTACTTACGGTACCACTATCTGATCCCTCCAGCCCTGTTCCACTCGCGAATACTGCGTGGGCAGAATGATTGGCTGTAAGCCTCTGTATTGGCTCTAAGATCTGTAATTTTCTCCGCGTGGTATGTGGAGGGAAGTAATATGTTGTCCGACTCCTCCTGAAAAGTGCTGTCCCGAAATTTCAGTAGTAAATCTCTCCGTGATGCACAACGCCTCTTTTGTAACGTCTGCCAATGGAGTTTGTTTAGCATCTCCGTGATGGTCTCTCGCCAGCTAAACGATCCCGTGACGAAACGCGCCGCTCTTCGTTGGAACTTCTGTCCTAACTGACAGGGATCCCAGATGGATGGACAATACTCAAGAATCGGGCGAACAAGCGCCTTATAAACCACTTCGTTCGTTGCTGAGTTAGACTGATCGCAAGAATCGTAAGGAAATAGGAGTCTGGTGTCTGCTTTTCCCATTATTTCTTTTACGTGGTCATACCACTTAAGGTCGCTCTGGATAGTTACGCCTATCGGATATTTTACGGCATATGCTATTTCCAGGTGCTTGTCATCAATGGTATAGCTGTGTAGTTGCGGATTTCTTTTCCTACTTATATGCAATGTTACATTTATTTACGTTCAGGGTCAACGGTCAGAGCCTGCACCACTCATCGAATCTGTGTAGGTCGTTATGCAAATTCGTACCATCTTGTGGCGTTGCTACTATGGTATAGACAACTGCATCATCTGCGAATAGCCTTGAAAGGCATCCCACGCTTATATATATATATAGTGTAAACAGCAACGGTGCTATAACACGTCCCTGTGGTACTCTGCATATTACCTTTACATCTGCCGATTTTGTTCCGTTCCCCTTCATGTGGCTTACGTTGTTAGTTATTGGTGAAACCTGCTAGGCAAGAGAAAGCAGGATTTGGTTACGCTTGTGGACGGGGCCGTTATACACAATTTATTTTAAACCAGTAATTCCATACTCAACAATAAATAAAAAATATCACACGTTAATAATGAAGAAGTAAACAACTGTCTAAAAAAGAGTTTTCAGTGTGTTAGAATTTAGCAAATCACCATTAAATACAGATACAGCAGATAATGTTTTAAAAGCAAGCCACTGTGATCTGGGCAGAAAGTCTTACACGCCAGGAATGGCAATATATTAAGAATTGTATAAGAACTAGCTGCAATTCACAACTTACTGGTATTGGAATATTAAAGGTAAGTCGCCACAAACACAGCAGAAGGCATCAGAGGCCAGGAATGACAAATTATAATTTTAAGGCAGATGGCCACAATCACGCCAGGAACGGCAATAATATAAAAAGTTTAGAAATCTGCTGTAAAACAGCAAATACAATAGCAAAGGTTAATTAAAAAACAACGCTTTCAAAGTTAACCAACCACTGAACACTACACTGCTAGATTTATTCCAGAAGGTGACCAGAACTATTAAGTAGACATATATAACCTCTAATGTAGGCATTACAAGGTATTGTAGTAAATAATACAATACTAAAACACAAGGACCAGTACATAAGTTCCCTAAAGGATACTGAGGCAGATTATACCCGCAGAAGGCGTGAGCTGAAGGAGCGTAACACAGAACTATTGGCCATCAGTCCTTTTGGAACACACATGTCTTACAAGAACCAAGGGGCCACAGACGGTGCTCCAGGAATCGACCTCAGAGAAGCTCCGGCAACAAACACTTTCGCGAGCGATGAGATTGACAGCCGAGAGTTGCATTCACTTCACGAGATGGTAATTCAGACGAATGACTAATGGTAATTTTGGTGAAGCTACCTGACGTCTGATAAACCAAATGCAACGATGGAACAATACGCCAAAGCTGGAACCGGCAGTCTGTATTACGTCCCCAGAATACTGTGTTTAGAGCCCTCGGAACGAGAAAGCAATCACTACAACCGGAGTAGAAGAATCACCAGCCGGCCTACGATCAAGAAAGCTTCCAAAACTACGCGCTTTACTGGACAGCAGAGGAAAGGCGAGGAAACTTACACTGCCGTTACGCACACTAACCCCCAGGGTAGGTAACTGGGACGTTAGCGGCCACCAGGCAAAAAAAATTACCGTTTGTTGAACTTAACAAATTGTAACAAGTTGAACGCAGTAAATAGTAATAAGAAGCTAATCAGATCTGCCTTTCCCAAGCACTCCACTCGCTACTCTTCGCGTCGGCGAAACTACGAGCAGCAACACGAACCCAAGTCACTGGAGAATCGCGAGATATCACATTGGTGGAGGTTTCTGTACATGGATTGAAATGCACTGACCTTAAAGCTTGCTGGATCCGGTTTACGACGAGGTCGTACTCCCTCGTGAACACAGCCCTTCCATCCGGCAGTCCGTGCGTACCGCCAGCGGCCCCGACGTGTTCTGGCACTGTGCGGGCCTGGCTCCTCCTGAGTCCCCAACCGAACTGGCCAACTCACACGACCCAGAAAACCAACGACGTCGCCCCAAAGATGGGGCAACAGTTACTACATATCGATAACAGCCGCAGCTGCCACTAGCTGGCATGCAACCCTTGCGAAACCGAGTGGCGCCAGTCAACACGAGAAGCTGACAAACAAACTCAACCGTGCCAACTAAACGATACCGTCTGGCCTCAAACAGAGGGCGAAAACTGTACGTTGTAGAACAGCACCAACGTGACCGCAGCACGGCTCAGTTGGTGTCACACGCAAGCGTGGTGGAGGCAGGGCGTGCATTGTGGAGGAGGAAATTATAGTTTAACGTCCCGTCGACAACGAGGTCATTAGAGACGGAGCACAAGCACGAATTAGGGAAGGATAGGGAAGGAAATCGGCCGTGCCCTTTCGAAGGAACCATCCCGGCATTTGTGTGAAGCGATGTAGGGAAATCACGGAAAACCTAAATCAGGATGGCCGGACACGGGTTTGAACCGTCATCCCCCGAAAGCGAGTCCAGTGTGCTAACCACTGCGCCACCTCGCTCAGTGGCGTGCATGGTCTGTATGTAGACAGTCCACGTGACCACTGCCTAAGTCTGACGTCAGCGTGCAATAATCACTCACAGACAGCACGCCGCAGCAGTGGCAGTGGAGGGTACATGCAAGATGTCAAGGGAAGCGGAAAACAATACAGTCGTTGAAACTTCCTGACAGATTAAAACTACGTGCCAGACCGAGACTCGAACTCGGGACCTTTGCCAGTCGTTGACATAATCTACATCTACATCTACATCTACATCCATACCCTGCAGACACCTGACGGTGTGTGGCGGAGGGTACCCTGAGTACCACTATCGGTTCTCCCTTTCTATTACAGTCTCGTATTGTTCGTGGAAAGAAAGACTGTCGGTATGCTTCTGTTTGGGCTCTAATCTCTCTGACTTTATCCTCATGGTCTCTTCGAGAGATATACGTAGGAGGGAGCAATATACTGCTTGCCTCTTCGGTGAAGTATGTTCTCGAAACTTTAAAAGCCCGTACCGAGCTACTGAGCATCTCTCCATCTTCCACTGGAGTTTATCATATCTGTATCGCTTTCACGATTACTAAATGATCCTGTAACGAAGCGCGCTGCTCTCCGTTGGATCGTCTCTATCTCTTCTATCAACCCTATCTGGTACGGATCCCACACTGCTGAGCAGTATTCAAGCAGTGGGCGAACAAGCGTACTGTAACCTACTTCCTTTGTTTTCGGATTCCATTTCCTTAAGATTCTTCCAATGAATCTCAGTCTGGCATCTGCTTTACAGACTATCAAATTTATATGATCATTCCATTTTAAATCACTCGTAATGCGTACTCCTACGGTGCTACTTGTGGGCTTGAGCAGTAGGCGCCCGCTTCCTGCGCCCGTGGTGACTGCTGTTTGCCATTCACTGGCGACGAAGGGTGGAGTTTGCACGCCAGTACTGCAACTGGACGTCCACAGAGTGGCCTTTTCAGGTAAATCACGTTTTACGCTTCATCTGAATGAGACATCTGAAAGCAGGTACCCTTCAACAGTCATCGGAATGGTCCAGGCGGGGGAGGGGGTGATGGGGAAGGGGGGGGGGCAACGTTATGACCTGGAAATCTTTCCGTGGCCTTCCGTGGGTGATATCGTCATTCCGGAAGGCACAGTCGATCATAACATGTATGCATCCACCACTGTGAACCGTGTCGACTTCTATATGCAGCTCGTTTTTCCTCAGCACCACTGCATCTATCATCAGTACAATGCAACTTGTCACACAGTTGGCAGTGTACGTGTGTAGTTCGAAGAGGACCAGGTCACCAAACACCACGGATTTAAAACCAGTCGAGAATCTGGGGGACCACTTGGATCCGTGTGTTCGCACCACGGATCCTCAACCTGGATACCTATTGCAGCTCGTCTCGCAATTGGAGTTGGGGTTGCATCAGAACACGATTACTGACCCCGTGGAGTGCGAAAAAAGTAAACAATATTATTAAAATGGCTCAAATGGCTCTGAGCACTATGGGACTTAACCCTAGAACGTAGAACTACTTAAACCTAACTAACCTAAGAAATCACACACATCTATGCCCGAGGCAGGACTCGAACCTGCGACCGTAGCAGCCGCGTGTTTCCGGACTGAAGCGTCTATAACCGTTCGACCACAGAGGCCGGCAAAACCTGACGTCCTGCTATGACTAATGTACAATGAGGGGCAAAATAATAATTTAGGCAAAATAATAATTTAGAATCCAAGAACAGAGCATTACCAATGCCCAGTTCAGAAGAGCCTGTATTCACATCTCAGCGATTTGTGGAGATTCAGCTTGCTGTTTACGACTGCAAATAGAAGCAACACAATAGTTAGGATATAGTATTTGTCAAGATACATTGCAATTTAACTCATCCTTTCGCTTCGTTTGGAAATCATTATTCGAACTCGTAGACACGGTCGAAATATAAGAATTCCACGTCGGTAGAATTACTGCGACCAAAGTTGGCCGTCAGTGACGGACCGGCGAGGACGCGTCGTCGCCGCCCCGCCGGCCTCGTGGCGTTCGCGAGCGCGAGACGCTTACTACAAGCTCACTGCAATGACATGACGAACTCATTTAGGAAGAACACTACCAAGATTACATTCCAAGCCGAATATCCGAGACCGCGAGCACACGAAGTAGAAAACTTGTTGCGTGAAAAACTGCGTCTAGATCCAAAGGACACAACTGGTATTCACTTTTAGCACACAGCCAGCGTAGTCAATATTTAGATGATTGACGAAGAACAGTGCACTGCCGACAAACCACAGTTTACAGTTTACGTACTTTGATGGACTTAACGGCGCTGATACCGCTGAACACGCAGGCAGGGGTGTAAGGCCACTTTCTGAGGTATCCACGAAGTCCGTTATCCCCCCCTCTCAAGTATATATATATATATATATATATATATATATATATATATATATATATATATATATATGGTATCTGTTCTCTTGGACATGTCCGAAAGAACAGATACCATCGCTGACCATGCAGCTCGTTAGAATGATACTGCAATGAAATGAACACCCATAGCTGCTTACAGGCGTTGACATACGTCAATGGGGGCAGATGAAAATGTGTGGCCCGTACCGGGACTCGAACCCGGGATCTCCTGTTTACATGGCAGACGCTCTATCCATATGAGCCACCGAGGGCACAGAGGATAGTGCGACTGCAGGGATTTATCTCTGGCACGCCTCCTGCGATACCCACATTCTCAACGTATTGTCCCGCACTACATTCGTTGTGTCCCCGCCCATTATACTCATTCCTCACGGCGCATTGCCGATTCCCGTAAGAGTTCGGGCACTGTTCGTGCATTCGCACAATGTGGATTTCGCAGGAGGCGTGCCAGAGGTAAATCCCTGCAGTCGCGCTATCCTCTGTGCCCTTGGTGGCTTAGATGGACGCCGGCACGGTAGCTCAGCGTGCTCGGTCAGAGGGTTAGCTGCCCTCTGTATTAAAAAAAAACTGAGATAATCGAGCAACAACGAACTTAAACGGATGGCTTACGACGTCCGCCCCGAGCAGATGCAACGAACAAAATGAAAATGAGATGTCGTACAATTATCGCGTACGATGGACAACCGGGCACATGCTCAGGAAGCAGCCAGGAGAGTCACATTCGCTCTGATTATTTGCAGGGGCGGATCGCCAAGAGTCCTTCAAGAGAAGCGGCACAGCACGTTCCTCCATCGATCCTGCCAGTTACTTATGTACATCTGCGACGTCGTGCGGCGGGGATCGGGACATGCTGCCACCGCAGGCGGGCGAAGACGCTGTTGATGAGCCACATACGGTCCTCCTTATGCAGACGGAGTCGCCTGATTGACCTGAACAGCAATCGTCACCTCACAACGAGCGGCTGGATGTTGATTCACGAGTCGTGCCAACCCGAACTTTCCTCTCTGAAGGCGCCGAGGCACGGAGGCACGCCGTCTCGGGACTGTCTCTTGTGGGCAGGGGCAAACGATCACACCGATGTAGACAGTGTCGTGGATGTCCGTGCTCCGGAGTTGTCGACCGACGCTGCTCACTCTTAGGAACTGCCACGACGGACTTTTCTTCTTGCTGACACTAGTGCGGGGATGGAGGGGCGATGGAACACCGACGCAGCCGCGAGGAATCGTAACAAGAGGGGCTTCTTTGATAGCCGATGAACCACACCGACAGCCTCTCTCCAGTAACTCGTGGGCGGACGACTCTCAGGTGGGCACACCACATGCAGAAGAGGGGGAGTTACATCATCCTACCCATCTCCTGCGGACAACATGGTAATGGTAACGTCAGGGTGGCGTGCGGGTGAGCGAACCTGTCGCCACCGGGTGCACCGATGACTGACGCTGCCGTCGAGGGCGAACGACAGTCATGTCGATTCGTGAAGGATAACATCAATATCATCCAGTTGCGCGAGAATCTTGCATTGTTACGCGACACACTTTATTCAGCCGACACTGAGGTGGCCTTATTGCAGGAAATATACATTCTTGGCTTCCAGGACATTTCTGGATGCACGACACGCGTATCACATGCGTTGGATACAGGCAGTGGCCCCGCAAAACTTTTCAAAGAAAGTTTAATAGCGACCGATATAAGTTACCTATCAAATGCCAGGGGCATGGCTCTTATAATCCCAGAGATACTCCTCGTCAATGATTACGCAGCGTCCGGTACCAACAAAAGGCGTGAACGTTCCTCAGTTCTTTACTGAGGAATTAACACAGTTATGCCCAGGCAGGATAGATGATATGGTGATCGGGGGCAGTTTTATTGTACAATTCGCTATGACCAAATTCCTCAGCATACACTACGCCCAGAACTCGGCACTGTCATTTGCGAGCTCGATTAGATAGACACTTGGATCATCATCTGTGCTGATAGGGTTTCGCGCACTTTACGGGACATTAATCAGGCAGAATTAAAAGGATGTATACATCCCGCTCTCTCGAGGATGCGGTCAAGGCAGCCGAGTTGTGGCCAGCTGCATTTACTGATCACACTGCTTACGCCTGTACCATCAAGCTTCGACGACAACTACTATGGCGTAGGCGCTGCCCGCTTACCTGATCTCAACGGAATGTCAACCGGCAGTTGGAGACACGTGTAGACTGTGCCTACTTAAACCTAAGTAACCTAAGGACATTACACAACACCCGGTCATCACGTCGCAGAGAAAATCCCTGACCCCCCCCCCCCCCTCCCCCCGGGAATCACAGAGTTTTACTACGCCATCCTCAGGTATTGTTCCGTTATGCGACAAACACGGGCTCGACAGATGACTGTCAACCGAGCACGTCAACACTGTGAAGGGACCATCATTTGAACTCGTCAAATGGTTGGAATCATCAACGACTGCCCTCCATATCCCACGTTGTTTTTGTTGGAGTCTTCAGTCCTGAGACTGGTTTGAAGCAGCTCCTTATGCTTCTCTATCCCTCTGAATCTGCTTAGTGTATTCATCTCTTGGTCTCCCTCTACCATTTTTACTTTCCACGCTGCCCTCCAATACTAAATTGGTGATCCCTTGATCCTACCAACCGATCCCTTCTTCTAGTCAAGTTGTGCCACAAACTTCTCCCCAATTCTATTCAATACCTCCTAATTAGTTATGTGATCTACCCATCTAATCTTCAGCATTCTTCTCTAGCACCATATTTCGAAAGCTTCTATTCTCTTCTTGTCTAAACTATTTATCGTCCATGTCTCACTTCCATACATGGCTACACTCCATACAAATACTTTCAGGAAAGACTTCCTGACACTTAAATCTATATTTGATGTTAACAAATTTCTCTTCTTCAAAAACGCTTTCCTTGCCATTGCCAGTCTACATCTTATATCCTCTCTACTTGGACCATCATCAGTTATTTTGCTCCCAAAATAGCAAAACTCCTTTACTACTTTAAGTGTCTCATTTCCTAATCTAATACCTTCAGCATCAACCGACTTAATTCGAACACATTCTATTATCCTCGTTTGGCTTTTGTTGATATAATCTTTTATCCTCCTTTCAAGACACTATCCATTCCCCACAACTGCTGTTCGTAGTCCTTTGCTGTCTCTGAGGTTTGCCGATGACATTGAGATGAAATAAATACATAAATCTATACTCGATGTTAACAAATTTCTCTTCTTCAGAAATGGTTACCTTGCCATTACCAGTCTACATCTTATATCCTCTCTACTTCGAACATCATCTGTTATTTTACTTCCTAAGTAGCAAAACTCCTTTACTACTTTAAGCGTCTCATTTCCTAATCTAATTCCCTCAGCGTTACCCGACGTAATTCGACTACATTCCATTATCATCGTTTTGCTTTTGTTGGTTTTCATCTTATATCTTCCTTTCAAGACACTATCCATTCCTTTCATTTGCTCTTCCAAGTCCTTTGCCCTCTCTGACAGAATTACAATTTCATCGCCGAACCTCAAAATAAAAATTCGGAGTATGTATTAAAATCCATGGAGAAGGAATAAAAACTTTGTTTACTTCACTGCTTACTCAATATACAGATTGAATAACATCGGGGAGAGGCTACAAACCTGTCTCACTCCCTTCCCAACCACTGATTCCCTTTCATGCCCCTCGACTCTTATAAATGCCATCTTGTTTCTGTACAAATTGTAAATAGCCTTTCGCTCCTTGTATATTACCCATGCCACCTTCAGAAATTCAAAGAGAGAAAACTTTTGACAGTGTTGACTGGAATACTCTAAGGAAAGGTCAACCTACGTTTCTAGCTTTTGCAGACATAATCTATTTTCTAAGATAAGTCGTAGGGTCAGTATTGCCTCACGTATTCCAATATTTCCTAACTGATCTTCCCTGAGGTCGGCTTCTACCAGTTTTTCCACTCGTCTGTAAAGAATTCGCGTTAGTATCTTGCTGCCATGACTTACTAAACTGATAGTTCGGTAATTTTCACATTTGCCAACACGTGCTTTCTTTGGGATTGGAATTATTATATTCTTCTTGAAGTCTGAGGGTAATTTTTCTGTCCCATGCATTTTGGTCACCAGATGGTAGTTGTGTTAGGCTTGGCTCTCCCAAGGCTGTCAGTAGTTCTAATTGAATGTTGTCTACTCCTGGGGTCTTATTTCGACTTAGGTCTTCCAGTGCTTTGTCAAACTCTTGATGCAGTATCATATCTCCTATTTCAACTTCATCTACATTTTCCTCCTGTTGTATGATATTGTCCTCAAGAACACCGCCCTTGTATAGACCCTCTATATACTCCTTCCACATTTCTGGTTTCCCTTCTTTGCTTAGAACTGCGTTTCCATCTCAAATCTTGAAATCCATGCAAGTGGTTCTCTTTTCTCCAAAGGTCTCCTTAATTTTCCTGTAGGCAGTGTCTATCTTTCCCCTAGTGACTATCACGACAGCTGTCCCGCAGAAATATGTGGACGGCAATCAGCGCAAAGCGTGTGGCACGTGGTGTCCACTGACAAGCAAATATTCTGTTAGGCCGAATTATGACAATGGTATGATGCACACAGGAGTAAAAAACAAACCAGTTTGAGATGGGCTATAGTACCGTGTATACACGTATTCTGGGTCAGGTGCACAAGCCATGGACTACTTGGGTTGAGTTTAACGTGAGCTACTGATGTGTTTGGCTTTATTTAGGGCTGTCCACATGTTTCGCTTTCGTTCCTAAGTACAGTGTGCCTGGTGGTTCATAAAGAAAGTTTGCTTCACTCCAGACTTACGTCCATTGTTATTCCGTGGTCACGTGATCGGACGACATGCTCATATCACTGAGGCCTGTATGCCCTCAACGTGCACTCCTGTGAGAACATCATTTACCGCATTCACCAGCTAGTAGACATTATAAATAGATTTCATTTGCCGGTTACTTGTTTACTCTTTTGTGCAGAGTCAATGTATTTATGGCAAACAAACCTCATCAAGTTCCATCGCCATGCCATCACTTTATCCTTGTCCCTCAACACAGTACAGGTGTACAGCAATAAAGCTAGTTCACTGCGCAACTGGCATGTGAGCAACAATATTAGCCTGTTCCGTCTTCACTGGTGATCCAGATGTGATCTGTGCATAACTTTTGGTGAAGAACTTTCGCTGATGTCTGTGACATGGAACCATTAGGTGACAAACCATCCAGTTTTTTGTAATAAGCCTCTGCATCCTTACATTTGTCCTATAGCCATCCCTGCTTAGCCATTTTGCACTTCCTGTCGATCTCATTTTTGAGACGGTTATATTCCTTTTTGCCCGCTTCATTTACTGCATTTTTATATTTTCTCCTTTCATCAATTAAATTCAATATATCTTCTGTTACCCAAGGACTTTTACTAGCCCTCGTCTTTTTACTTACTTGATCCACTGCTGCCTTCACTACTTCATCCCTCAAACCTACTCATTCTTCTTCTACTGTATTTCTTTGCCCTATTCCTCTCAATTGTTCCCTTATGCTCTCCTTGAAACTCCTTACAACCTCTGGTTCTTTCAGTTCATCCAGATCCCATCTCCTTAAATTCCCACCTTTTTGCAGTTTATTGAGTTTTAATCTACAGTTCATAATCAATAGATTGTGGTCACAGTCCACATCTGCCCCTGGAAATGTCATACAATTTAAAACCTGGTTCCTAAATCTCACGCATCGAGTGGCAGCTCGAATTCTGCGTACGACGTCCCGTGTCCTATCAATTGATGAGTCATCGATAGGTGGGATGCATAATATCCGCTCCGCCCTGTGCCGCTGATTGCCCTCGCTAAGGTGCGTCGCGTATCGGGAGCTCTGGCTGCGATGTTCGTCAAGCATTTGATTGCGTCAGTCATACGTACTAAACTGCTGTTCTTCAGAATAAGCATTACCCCGACGCTTCCTCCGAGGTGTTACTCGTCTCCTACGTGGCGCAACAGGGAAAGCGCTTGTCAACGTTAGACTGTCGAACACCTTGTAAATTCGCCGCTGTGTTACACAGGTACGCCTATTATGGACAATACTGTACGCCCTGCAGTAGAACCTTTGTTGTGCGGGCTGCGACACCGCCTCACGGGTTTGTCTCTTGGTGGCTTCTTTTTTATGTGCACTGCGTATGCTGATGATCTGATGTTACCTCTTCGTGACGAACGTGATGTTCGCAAATCATTGGATTGGTTAGCCACTTCGAAGCTTCGAGATGCCGTGTAAATGTACATAAATCAATGGTTTTGAACACTGGCGTGGGATGACACCTGCGAGGGTGGCACTGCGCGATAACATCCGTTGTCTCGGTATCGACTTCACGGACTACATCTCACGCACGACCACCATCAATTATCGGAGTCTCTTGCAAGTGCTGGGCTTGTGGATCTTCGTCTTCGTGTGTAGGACCTACATCAACGGACCGAATATGTTAACGTCTATCGGGCATCACGAATTCCGCACGTAGCGCAAACACTACCGATGCCTAAACACATAGCTCGGAGCATCGTGGCCGCATTCGGTTCCTTTGTCAGCGCTGGAATGATATTAAAGGTTCGATATTACTCCGTCACTCTTCCGGAAGAACGAGGCGGACTTGGCCTTGTCAGTGTTCACTATCGAGCAGTATTTCTCTTCGTTAGTTTGCACCGCAGGCTATGGCGACGATGACCGACCAGCCTCACCGGCCTACTGACGGATGGCCTGGCACCGTGTTCCCTTGACCCTCAGGTCAGACACGGGTGCCCTTTTCCTGCTTTGGCAGGCTTTACCTGGAGTACGGCAACCTCCCCGTCTCTCGCTTACCAACAGCCAGTCACCTGCCGCACACTACTTCGCCGCCGGTCGCTTAATGTCGTCGAATTGACGTGTCCTACCGTGCACTGGAACGTAGTATGGTGCACTGTCAACGCGGTGACGCTCGATCCTGGTGTACGTTCGACCTGGTATTCGAGGGACTCTCCATAGGACCCATCTTGCAGATTCGCCTTATGTGTGAACTGCAACGTCTAGAATAGAGACCAACACCGGCTCCATTGTGGGCCAGTGGAAGAGATCTGGTGTTTCGAGCGTCAAAGTCTGGCTCTCTTTTTACGTATGTCACCCTCTTATGCCGATTCCCGCACTCTACTCTACCTGGACGATGTTTATTATCCGAGGACGAAACACAACGCTGTCACGTAGATACAGTGCATGTACTACAGCTATTAAAACATCGATATCTAAGCCTCTTGTGGCGGTAATACAACACTAATGCTGTAGGTAGATAATAAATTTAAACAAATTATATCCGAATTGAATGAGCAGGCTCTAGTGGAGGCAACACAACACTAACTCCCATGATTTGTGGGAGTAAGCTCTTAGAGGCAGTACCACAATCCTCTTGGAAAATGCACGTTAATTTCGCTCTAACTGCTTAATAAGGACTTATGTGTAGAGTTGAATGATTTCATGTAACATACCGACAACCTATATCTCAGCCTCGTGGTGGTAACACACTAATGCCGTAGGTAGATAATAAATTTAAAGAAATCTAATCAAATTTAAACATATTTAAACAAATTTATAAAAATTATATTCGAATTAAATGACAAAATCATAATAACTTGCATCAGCTGCAGGAGTAAGCTCTTAGAGGAAAATTCGTGAACATTTGACAAGAGCATGGCGAAAACACTTGATAGTGGTACTGCCTCTAATGGTTTAAATAAAGACTTATGCCTACTTCCTAGGAAGAGTTGACTTAGGTTAGTGGAGATAGCCAATTCTTTCTCGCCATTTTTTTAGGTTAGTAGAGGTAGCGCAATTGAGCTATCATCCCTCCAAAAGCCACTATCTTGGATAACGGTAATCGTGTCATCAGCTAACATCAATCGCGTTATCAGTTGCCCCACTACTTGAAGTTACTCATTCTGAAACACTAAATTTTGAAAGTAACGTTAAATGTAATGCAAAAAAAGACGTTCAGTAACCTCAGTGTAACTTAATGCAAAATTTAGAAAACGGCAAGCATTTATTTTTGACTATTGAAAGATTGAACTGAATTACCTTTAAGCATATGAGAAATCGGTTTCACTTTTAAAATAACAACAATCAAATAAATACCAAGGTAGCAGAAGTCACTCTCTAAGGTTAATACAGAGTAAATGAAATTGCGCTCTCTTAATTTATATTGTTGTAGCCTACAGTCCTGAGGCTGGTTTGATGCAGCTCTCCATGCTACTCTATCCTGTGCAAGCTTCTTCATCTCCCAGTACCTACTGCAACCTACATTCTTCTGAATCTGCTTGGTGTATTCATCTATTGGTCTCCCTCTACGATTTTTACCCTCCACGCTCCCCTCCAACACTACACTGGTGATCTCTTGATGTCTCAGAACATGTTCTAGAAATCGATCCCTTCTTCCAGTCAAGTTGTGCCACAAACTTCTCTTCTCCCCAATCTTATTCAATATCTCCTCATTAGTTATGTCATCTACCCATCTATTCTTCAGCATTCTTCTGTAGCCCCACATTTCGAAAGCTTCTATTCTCTTCTTGTCTAAACTATTTATCGCCCATGTTACACTTCCATACATGGCTACACTCCATACAAATACTTTCAGAAACGACTTCCTGACACCTACATCTATACTCAATGTTAACAAATTTCTCTTCTTCAGATAAGCTTTCCTTGCCGTTGCCAGTCTACATTTTATATCCTCTCTACTTCGACCAACATCAGTTATTTTTCTCCCCAAATAGAAAAACTCCGTTACAACTTTGTCACATTTCCACCTTCAGCATCACCCGACTTAATTCGACAACATTCTATTATCCTCGTTTGGCTTTTGTTGATATAATCTTTTATCCTCCTTTCAAGACACTATCCATTCCCCACAACTGCTGTTCGTAGTCCTTTGCTGTCTCTGAGGTTTGCCGATGACATTGAGATGAAATAAAAACTTTGATAGAATTACAATGGATTTTAATACCTACTCCGAATTTTTCTTTTGTTTCCTTCACTGTTTGCTCAATATACAGATTGAATAACATCGGGGCGAGGCTACAAACCTGTCTCACTCCCTTCCCAACCACTGATTCCCTTTCATGCCCCTCGATTCTTATAACTGCCATCTGGTTTCTGTACAAATTGTAAATAGCCTTTCGCTCCCTGTATATTACCTTCAGAAACTGAAAGAGAGAAAGCTTTTGACAGTGTTGACTGGAATACTCTAAGGAAAGGCAAACATAGGTTTCTAGCATTTGTAGACTTAATCTATTTTCTAAAATAAGTCGTGGGGTTAGTATTGCCTCACGTATTCCAATATATCTACATAATCGAAACTGATCTTCCCCGAGGTCGGTTTCTACTAGTTTTGCCAATCGTCTGTAAAGATTTCGCGTTAGTATGTGGCAGCTGTGACTTATTAAACCGACAGATCTGTAATTTTCACATCTGTCAATTCCTGCTTTCTTTGGGATTGAAATTATAATATTCTTCTTGAAGTCTGTGGGTATTTCGCCTGCAGATGGTAGAGTTTTGTCACGACTGGCTTTCCCAAGGCTGTCAGTAGTTCTAATGGAATGTTATATACTCCCGGGGCCTTGTTTCGACTCAGGTCTTTCAGTGCTCTCTCAAACTCTTCACGCAGTATCGTATCTCCCATTTCATCTTCATCTACATACTCTTCCATTTCCATAATATTGTCCTCAAGTACATCGCCCTTGCGTAGACCCTCTATATACTCCTTCCACCTTTCTGCTTTCCCTTCTTTGCTTAGAACTGGGTTTCCATCGGAGCTCTTGATATTCATGCAGTTGGGTCTCTTTTCTCAAACGGTCTCTTTAATTTTCCTGTAGGCAGTATCTATCTTCCCCCAAGTGATATAAGCCTCCACATCCTTACATTTGTCCTGTAGCCATCCCTGCTTAGCCATTTTGCACTTCCTGTGGTTCTCATTTTGAGACGTCTGTATTCCTTTTTGCCTGCTTCATTTTCTGCATTTTTATATTTTCTCCGTTCATCAATTAAATTCAATATTTCTTCGGTTACCCAAGGATTTCTGCTAGCCCTTGTCTTTTTACCTACTTGTCCTCTACTGCATTCACTATTTCATCCCTCAAAGCTACCCACTCTTCATCTACTGTATTTCTTTCCCCCATTCCTTTCAATTGTTCCCTTATGCTCCCCCTGAAATTCTGTACAACCTCTGGTTTAGTCAGTTTATCCAGGTCCCATGTACTTAAATTTCCACCTTTTTGCAGTTTCTTCAGTTATAATCTACTGTTCACAACCAATAGATTGTGTAAGAGTCCACATCTGCCCCTGGAAATCTCTTAGACTATACAACGGTAAGATACAACTTAAAACCTGGTTCCTAAATCTCTATCGGATACCTGCTAGTATCACCAGGATTCTTCCATGTATACAACCTTCTCTTACGATTCTTGAACCAAGTGTTGGCTTTGATTAAGTTGTGCTCTGTGCGAAATTCTACCAGGCTGCTTCCTCTTTCATTTCTTACCCCCCATTTACATCTACATGACTACTCTGCAATTCACATTTACGTGCTTGGCAGAGGGTTCATCGAACCACATTCATTCTATCTCTCTACCATTCCACTCCAGATCAGCGCGCGGGAAAAACGAACACCTAAATCTTTCTGTTCGAGCTCTAATTTCTCTTAATTTATTTTGATGATCATTCCTTCCTATGTAGGTTGGGCTCAACAAAATATTTTCGCATTAGGAAGAGAAAGTTGGTGACCGAAATTTCGTAAATAGATCTCGCCGCGACGGAACACGTCTTTGCTTTAATGACTTCCATCCCAACTCGCGTATCATATCTGCCACACTCTCTCCCCTATTACGCGATGATACAAAAGGAGCTGCCATTTTTTGCACCCTTTCAATGTCCTCCGCCAATCCCACCTGGTAAGGATCCCACACCGCGCAGCAATATTCTAACAGAGGACGAACGAGTGTAGTGTAAGCTGTCTCTTCAGTGGATTTGTTGCATCTTCTAAGTGTCCTATCAATGAAACGCAACCTTTGGCTCGCCTTCCCGACAATATTATCTATGTGGTCCTTCCAACTGAAGTTGTTGATAATTTTAACACCCAGGTACTTAGTGCTATTGACAGCCTTGAGAATTGTACTATTTATCGAGTAATCGATTTCCAGAAGATTTCTTTTGGAACTCATGTGGATCACCTCAGACTTTTCGTTATTTAGCAACTGCCACCTGCCGCACCATTTAGCAATCTTTTCTAAATTGCTTTGCAACTGATACTGGTCTTCGGATGACCTTACTAGACGGTAAATTACAGCATCATCTGCGAACAAAGTAAGAGAACTGCTCAGATTGTCACCCAGGTCATTTATATAGATCAGGAACAGCAGAGGTCCCAGGGCGCTTCCCTGGGGAACACCTGATATCACTTCAGTTTTACTCAATGATTTGCCGTCTATTACTACGAACTGCGACCTTCCTGACAGGAAATCACGAATCCAGTCACACAACTGAGACGATACCCCATAGGCGCGCAGCTTGATTAGAAGGCGCTTTTGAGGAACGGTATCAAAAGCTTTCCGAAAATCTAGAAATACTGAATCAACTTCAGATCCCCTGTCGATAGTGGCCATTGCTTCGTGCGAATAAAGAATTAGCTGCGTTGCACAATAACGATGTTTTCTGAAACCATACTGATTACGTATCAATAGATCGTTCCCTTCGAGGTAATTCATAATGGTTGACGTCGGTTTTCAGTAGGGTTTTGGAGCATATCCTGTATTCAATGATACAGGTCTGTTGTTCGATGGATTACTCCTACTACCCTTCTTGAACACTGGTGCGACCTGCGCAATTTTCCAATCTGTAGATACAGATCTATCGGTGAGCGAGCGGTTGTATATGGTTTCTACGTAGGGAGCTATTGTACCAACGTAATCTGAAA
This sequence comes from Schistocerca gregaria, assembly GCF_023897955.1. Taxonomy (NCBI): domain Eukaryota; kingdom Metazoa; phylum Arthropoda; class Insecta; order Orthoptera; family Acrididae; genus Schistocerca; species Schistocerca gregaria. The sequence continues at coordinate 2,017,655 of NW_026061887.1, read as the reverse complement.
GGAACCTAATCGGTATACAATCTAGACCTGAAGACTTGCCCATATCTACTTCTAAGAAACTCATGCTAGCAGCTGTTCGTGTTTCAAATTCTGGAATGTTCTATTCGTCTTACCTGGTAAAGGAAATTCGGAAAACTGCGTTCAGTAAGTCCGCTTTAGCTTCACAATCGTCGGTAACAGTACCATCGGCACTGCGCGACGATGGTATTGACTGCGTCTTGCCGCTTGTGTACTTTACATATGACCAGAATTTCTTCAGATTTTCTACCAAATTTCGAGACAATGTTTTGTTGTGGAACCTATTAAAAGCATCTGGCATTGAAGTCCGTGCCAAATTTCGCATGTCTGTAAATTTTAGGCAATCTTCGGGATTTCGCATTCTTCTGAACTTCGCATGCTTTTTCCGTTGCCTCTGCAATAGCGTTCGGCCCTGTTTTGTGTACCATGGGGGATCAGTTCCATCTCTTACCAATTTATGAGGTATGAATATCTCAATTGCTGTTGCTACTATATCTTTGAATTTGAGCCACATCTCGTCTACATTTCCGTAGTCAGTTCGGAAGGAATGGAGACTGTCTCTTAGGAAGGCTTCTAGTGACACTTCATCCGCTTTTATTTTGCGTTGGTTTCTGGTGGATTTGGAAGAAATGGCATTGAGCCTAGCTACAACGACCTTGTGATCACTAATCCCTGTATCAGCCACAAACAGTCCAGAGCTAATAGCATCGTGACTAAGAGGTCAAGTGTGTTTTCGAAACCATTTACAATTCAAGTGGGTTCGTGGACTAACTGCTCGAAACAATTTCGGAGAAAGCATTTAGGACAATCTCGGAATATGTTTTCGCCTACCACCGGTTTTGAACAAGTATTTTTGCCAACATAACGAGGGAAGGTTGAATTCCCCACCAACTATAACCGTTAGAGTGAGGGTATTTATTTGTTACGACACTCAAATTTTCTCTGAACTGTTCAGCAGCTATATCATCGGAGTCTGGGGGTCGGTAGGAGGAGCCAATTCAGTTGTTAAGTATAACCACCGCACATAGGAATTCGCACTGAGTACCTACTTCGGCTTCACTACAAGATAAACCACTACTGACAGACACAAACAGTCCACCACCAATTCTGCCTAATCTATCTTTCCTGAACACCGTCTGAGACTTCGTAAAAATTTCTGCAGAACTTATTTCAGGCTTTAGCCAGCTTTCTGTACCTATAACGATATCAGATTCTGTGCTTTTTATTAGCGCTTGAAGCTCAGGGACTTTTCCAGCGCAACTACAACAATTTACAACTATAATTCCGACTGTTCCTTGATCCAAGCACGTCCTGTAATTGCCAAGCACCCTTTGACATTGCAGCCCATCCCGCACTTTCCCGAGGACTTCTAACCTAAAAAACCGCCCAGTCCACGCCACACAGCCTCCGCTACCCGTGTAGCCGCCAGCTGAGTGTAGTGAACTCCTGACCTATTCAGCGGAACCCGAAACCCCACCACCCTATAGCGCAAGTCAAGGAATCTGCAGCCAATACGGTCGCAAAACCGTCTGAGCCTCTGATTCAGACCCTCCACCCGGCTCTGCACCAAAGGTCCGCAATCGGTTCTGTTAACGAAGCTGCAGATGGTGAGCTCTGCCTTCATCTCGTAAGCAAGACCGGCAGCCTTCACCAAATCAGATAGCCGCTGGAATCCAGAGAGAATTTCCTCAGATCCAAAGCGACACACGTCATTAGTACCGACATGTGCCACCACCTGCAGCTGGCTGCACCCTGTGCTCTTCATGGCATCCGGAAGGACCCTTTCCATATCAGGAATGACTCCTCCCGGAATGCACACGGAGTGCACACTGGATTTCATCCCCTCCTTAGCCGCCGTATCCCTAAGGGGCCCCATTACATCGCCTAACATTGGAGCTCCCAACTACCAGTAAGCCCACCCTCTGCGATTGCCCGGACCTTGAAGGCTGAGAATGATCCTCTTAAACAGGGCAGGCAGCTACATCTGGCTCAGCCAGAGACAGTGCCTGAAACCGGTTTGTCAGACGCACAGGGGAGGCTTTCGCTGCCTGCCACGCCTTGGAACGACCTCCCAATCAACCACAGGCGAGGGCTCAGCCCCACTGCGGGCAGCAACCGGGGCAACCACAGCGGCAGACCGATCTGGGGACAGACGGGACGAGGTTGACATCCCTGTGATACCCGAGCCCGGCTCCCCACAGTGGTGCCCATTGGCAACAGCCTCAAGCTGCGCGACCGAAGTCAGCGCCGATTGCAGCTGTGAGCGAAGGGATGCCAAGTCAACCCTCATCCGAACACAGCAATCGCAGTCCCTGTCCATTCTAATCGATGTTTCACAACAGTTACCGAAACACGAGAACGTGCCTAGATAACGCAAGCGGAACACGCAAAGAATATATCAACTAACCTGTACAAATGCCTAACGACTGCGCTACAATCTGCTGAATCAGTTTTGATATTCTTATGACACTCGATGATTGCATGGAAAGGAAAGGGACCCTGCATGGTAATAATGTGTGAGGACAATGCAACACAGGTGTCCTAGAAATTTTAACTTTTGCAAGTTATTATTCAAGTTATTCATACTCTGTGAATGAAATGTTGCTGGTTGATGCCTCTCTACACTACAATGTTTGTCAATTAACAGTCCTTCGATATTGTAGCTGTGCGGATGACAAGTATGTAGCCGACGACAATGCGGAGCTGCTGTTGCTGCTGCTGCTTGATGAGAGGAACCCCGAGTCGTCTCCAGAGCCACGGATACGTACGGGACAGGCAACAGCTGAAACTGCAGCTTCCCCCGCCTGTCCACTCCTACCGTGCTCTCAGTAATCGCAGGTTAACGAGTGAGGGATGTCTACACTGGCGCGAGTATAGGTACACACCGGGTCGGCCGGAGCGTTCAACAAACACTTCCGCACTCTTTCATGACACAAACTGCTCTGCCTCCCATCTGCACGCCACGCGACAGAGGCTCTCCATGCGCAAAGATAAACATCGGTACAGCTATTATCATTTCGTCTTTGCTATTGATACATCTCAATAAAGCTCCCTTGGCTATTACCCGGCAATTTATAATACTTCTATTATAATTACAATCAATTATATACAGTCAAATTTTTATTTAATACGTAATCGAAGTATTGATGTATTTAATTTCTGTAGTGCAGCATATAGCATCAGAATCAAGAGTATAGTGCAAGATATCAACGAAAATTAAACGGCGAAAATTTTGTATGTTGCAGACGGTACTTTGTCTGCATTTTTGGTGTTATACCCTCTATGAGACATGTGTATATTGATGATTACCCGGTACACGCCTGATCACGTGGTACTGTAGACATGCCAGAAAATGGAGAGACACCGAAATCCATTGCAAATAAATACATAAAAAACCACATTTAGACGTCAACTGCTAGGAGTCTCACGCGTACATCCGCAGGACTATCTCATGTATATATGTTTGAGGGAATCCCATCATTCCCAGAGTGACAGGTAGGTATTGCAACTCGCCGGACAATGATGTGACCGCCCAACATTCACCAAGCTTTTGTATGAACAGAAGGACCTCCACTTGCTTTGCCTGTAAGGTAGGACGATAATTGCCCGTGGATGATACTGAGGCCAAGAAGATTTACTAATCATCAGGACACAGTGGTTGCGAATGCTGAGAGATATCGTAAACCAACCATTAACCAGGAAAGGAATCCTTTTACATTGACAATTTTTTTGTGAAATACGTCTTTCTTTATGTGTGTGGCAAAGGCATTGCCCAACCGTAAGGGAAGCTGCTAAGAAGTAATTCTGCTGACTGCTTGTAGAATCCTATCTGGCTAATCAAACGTAAAGAAACGACCACGGTGAATAAAGTGCTCGGAATACTGCTGCATCCAGTAACTGACCTGTGCTGATATTTCGTCCGAGACTTCTTCGTAGCCGTAATATTCTTCACAGATGTCAGCATCTTCCGAATTGCTGTTTTATATTTTTTATTGAGGTCAGAGTATGTGTTACTCGATGCATATATCTCGCTTACCAAGTGGAATGGTGCTACGAAGGTAAGTTCACCCAGAGTTTCAAGAACTCTGAAGGAATTTCGTCTACTACAGCTGCCTTCTTTTGATTTATGTGTTTCAGTGCTCTTCGGCAACTGCTGTTGTTATAACGTCAAAACTCAGAGACTGAAAAATATTCCCGTTACGAGCAATACTACCGCTGAAATGGGTAGTTTGAAGCGCGAGAAGTTGTCAGATACTACCCTACGCCTTGTACTGTACATGAACGCCTGCGGTTCAGCGGGGCAACCTCATGGCTGGATGCACGTTCCCCTCACGCTGCGGCATCCCGTCACACCGGTAAGCTCTGCGGACTGCCGTGTCTCATGCAGAAAAGGTATTTGGCTGGTGCATAAGTTCTAACGTAACACAGACGTTTATCAATAATACGTTCTCCTTCTCTATTTAAAACAATCCGTCAACGCTGGAGTACGTTTTATATTCCGCGACTGTGGAAATCACGTGGTTTTGAGGCGAAGAACTCGTCGAGCCATGTTCATAGAGCATCTTCATTGGAAAGGGAAGTTCCTTCAAGGTTGTATCTGTGTATGAGGACACCAGATCAGCTGAATAACGTGGTTGCGGAAGGACTCCCCAACACAACTCCCGTATAGTGTCTTCCCTCAGCCTAGCAAAATGCGGGTGGTCGTTATCGTGGAGCAGCATCACTTCACGCGGTCTTCCTCCTTGTCGTTCTTGGATTGCGTCTGCAAAACGTCGCGGTTGCTGAGAATAAACGTCAGCAGTGATGGTTACACTTCGGGGAAGCAATTCGTAGCGCACCAGATGCATAACATCATCTTTTGTAGATGATTACAGGTCGTTGTTCGGGGAGTTGCTGCTTTGCTAAGCTCAACCATTCCTTTCGTTTCCCTGTGTTAGCATTGTTGTTGTTTGCTGTCTTCAGTTCTGAGACTTTCTTGATGCAACTCTACATGCTACTCTATCCTGTGCAAGCTGCTTCATCTCCCAGTACCTACTGCAACCTTCATCCTTTAGAATCTGCTTAGTGTATTCATCTCTTGGTCTCCGTCTACGGTTTTACCCTCCACGCTGCCCTCCAGTGCTAAATTTGTGATCCCTCGATGCCTCAGAACATGTCCTACCAACCGGTCCCTTCTTCTTGTCAAGTTGTGCCACAAACTCCTCTTCTCCCGAATTCTATTCAATACTTCATCGTTAGTTATGTGATCTGCCCATCTAATCTTTAGCATACTTCTGTAGCACCACATTTCGCAAGCTTCTATTTTCTTCTTGTCCAAACTATTTATCTTCATGTTTCACTTCCATACACGGCTGTCGTGCGGTAGCGTTCTCGCTTCCCACGCCCGGGTTCCCGGGTACTATTCCCGGCGGAGTCAGGGATTTTCTCTGCCTCGTGATGACTGCGTGTTGTGTGCTGTCCTTAGGCTAGTTAGGTTTAAGTAGTTCTAAGTTCTAGGGGACTGATGACCATAGATGTTAAGTCCCATAGTGCTCAGAGCCACTTGAACCATTTGAACCATACATGACTACACTCCATACAAATACTTTCAGAAACGACTTCCTGACACTGAAATCTATACTCGATGTTAACAAATTTTTCTTCTTCAGAAACGCTTTCCCTGCCATTTCCAGTCTATATTCTATATCCTCTGTACTTCGACCATCATCAGTTATTTTGCACCCCAGTAGTGGTACGGAGTAGTCATCGTCGGTGTTGTTCACGAGCCAAGCAATGATGCACATGTGGTCACCTGCTGATTTTGTGATTTTGGCTTAGGGCATGCGGCACCCGTACTCTTGATGTTTGAGCCTTTCCCATTACACTTAAATTCGTACGGTGGTGAAATAATTGCAGTTTACCACATTTACCAGCTCTCGAGTACACTCGCGTGGATCATTGTGGGTTCATGAGTGTGAACGACTTCCATCAAACAGCGAAATCATTAACGTCAAAACGATCCTCCTTAACAAGAGAAAACCACTTCCTTAGAGTTCTCTGTCCAATAGTCCAATAGTATTATCCCCACACACGGTGCAAATGTTTCTGGGTGCCTCCGCTGCTGTAGCCCCTCGAATGAACTCAGACCGTGTAAAATGTCGGAAATGTTCCGATTTATCCTGTTTGTACTCCATTTTGTAGCGTCGACAGCTCCACTCACTATCTTCAGACACAATATTTCAACATGTAAACTCAAATAGCAACAGTAAACTAAAAATAAAAACTGACAATCGTTAAATAAACCCATAGCAACCTGAATACCAGCTGACAAAAAAAAAAAAAAAAAGAAAAAGCTGTGAACTTCTGCACCAGCCTAATAGATACATATTTTCAAGTGAACCTAAGATTTCAGACTTAAATTTTTTGTTTTAGAGCGATTGTATCAGGACGCTAATTATGGACAAAGTATGGTCACAAAATTTCGACATAATATTTACAGATGACTTTGACATAACACAAATCAATATTTTGCACATTTTGCGCCATTTTCTGGAGCATCTATGTTCCACTACATCCGCATTATGTACAAACCAGCAGAATGTCTGAGATTTATAGTAGTGTTGCAAAACAATACCTATGATGTATAAGAAAACACAATTAGTTACTTCAGACTTTTTTTGAGTACACCCTGTGGTCCATAGCATTCTACTTAAAGCTCCTAAAGCATCTCGCTAACACTAGGCAGATATGAGACATCGACGTGACAATTCTAAACACTGCGTATGACTTTAGTATGACAGATGTATCCCATCAGCAACGAAAGATTTAACTTTTTCTCAGTTACCCTGATTTATTTAAAGAAATTAAATCGTTTTTCGCAAAACTAGGCCTCACGCTGGTCTATTTGCTTCCTCATTTGGTCATATCCTACTCTTTGTTTCGAACAATTTATAGAGAATCATATTTTCGTTACAATGAAAAATTTGACCAATGAAATATACAGACAGCATTCCGCTCTAGGCAGAAGCACGCCAAAAAGAGAAACTAAAGTGTAGCCTGTATAGAAACAATAGCTGTTGTACGTTCTCGCTTCCCACCCCCGGGTTCCCGGGTTCGATTCCCGGCGGGGTCAGGGACTTTCTCTGCCTCGTGATGGCTGGCTGTTGTATGCTGTCCTTAGGTTGAAGTAGTTCTAAGTTCTAGAGGACTGATGACCATAGATGTTAAGTCCCATAGTGCTTAGAGCCATTTTTTGAATAACTGTTGTAGAATTAAGGAACATGTTTTATGTGGAAGAACTGCGATGTTTTTGGAAAATGAATATCTCTTCTATAAAAGTCAACATTGACTTATCAGGATGGCAACGTGAGAAGGCAGTATTGAATACTGAAAAGAATTGTCAGCACCATTGCTCTTTGCAACGTATGTGAGCCGTGACTGGCTGGATGGGTGCCTTGCTTTTTTTTTTTTTTTTTAATCATTTGTTGTAGCCCAGTGGTTACCGCAATAACGTTGCTGTCTTCTCTCCGTGAGCCGCAGCAGTGTGTATCGATACTAGTAATGCTGTACTATGTCTGGTGTGGTGGATATGTTTTCCGGGTGTGCTGTGTGTGACAGTCGGTCCGTTGGGTCAGAGCAACGAGGAAGTCTCTGTGGCGCGTGGTCAGACCGGAGCCGCTGGCGGCGTGCACGTGCGGTTGGAGTTGTGAGGCGCTTGTTGCGAGGGTTACGAAGTTCGTCAGCCACCGAAACTGGACTCTAAAGTTGAGTGCTCACTTAACCTACTATCAAGCCTCAACTGCTATCACATCTCTTGGTTTGATCCTGGTTGTCACTTTCTGAGAGATCCACGCGAGCAACAACGTGTGTGCATTGAAGTCGACTAGAATTGCAGCCGTCTTCCTGTGTGGTGTTAAACTTCATTAATGAAGGAATGACTTAAATTAAGTGTACCAGAGGTATCTCCTGTGTTGTGGCCGTTGACGTTCCAGTGACCTAAAGTGGTTGTTGACGTAGTTTCTGGCAGTGTATTTTCCACATCGTGTTGGTATTGTACAGCACAGCGTGTAGTGTGACAGCTAAGGTGTTGGTAGTTTTGGGCGTTTATTCTCATTTGGCTTGATTGGCCACCAGTATCCGGAACGTTTTGCGATTGACATCTTGTTGTCGTTTTGCTGTTCAGATGCAGTAGAAGTGATGTTGTTGGTTGGTTCCTCGGCTGGCTTTTTGTTGGGTTGCCTTTTGATTAAGAAGTTGTCGGTCTGGCTGCCTGTTTCACCTAAAAGTGCGTTAGTTACTTCCCCAGGTTGGAACGTTCTGAGCGCCGCTCCTTGTGTTTTACAGAGTGATTTCCTTTTTAGTCTTAAGTACTGTGTGTGGCCTTCAGCGGAGTTTTTTCTTATTGAAATTTCAAGGCTTTTCTTCTTAGGCCTTAAGGCGTAAAAAAAGTTTCTTGACTGGTATGTGGCCTTCAGCCGAGTTTTCAGCCTTTTCAAATCAAGATTTGAAAATTTTGTCTAGGATTTAAGCCGGAAGAAATATTTTGTTGTTTTTATGTGGCCTTCAGCCGAGTTTTTCAGTTAAAGCCCAGACAAAGAAACCTCCAATTTTTAATTTTAAGACGTGAGATTGTTTGGGTTTCGTATGTGGCCTTCAGCCGACTGTTATGTGAAGCATTTTAGGATAAAGACTTTAGCCTATTTTATTTGAAATTCAGAATCTCTTCCTTTAGGCCTTAAGTCGTAAAATTGTTTTCTCCATGATGTGTGTTTTAATCTCTATTAAATTAAAAATTCAAAATCCTTGTCTTGCCCTTAAGTCATAAGATTGTTATTTTTTAATATGAGGCCTGCAGCAGAGTTTTACACGAAGTATTTTGAGATCAGGCCTTCAGCCTTTTCTAATTGAAAGCTCTTCTTCCCAGGCAAAATCCGTAAAATTGTTTTGTTGATATGCGGCCTTCAACCGAGTTTTCAGCCAATTTAAATTAAACTTTGAAAATCTTTGTCTCGGCCTTAAGCCGCGACACTATTCTTGATTAACGTGAGGCCTTCAGCCGCGTTATATGGGATAAAATTAAAGCTAAGGATTTCAACCTATTTATATTGAAGATAAAAAAAATTCTGAAGAAGTGAAACCGCCAGAAGAACTCCTGTACCTTGCTTAGGCCTTGTGCCTTGGATTTTCGATGTGGCCTTCAGCCGATCTAAATTAAATCAAAGGAGGTCTTTCGTTAAAACCTTGAGAGTTTTGATTCTTGCTTGTCTGATTGTGTGTTTTAAGAAATAAATTTTGTATGTTGGTGTGCAACTGACAGTAACATATTTTGACCTCTTTCCACAAATATAACCGCATCCGCTCCGTCCTGCTAGCCCAGGGATTTCACTGGTAGCAGAGCGTGGTTACGTTTGTGTTCTTGCCATTTCAGTTACTGTTAGTTTCAATTTTATTTCTGTTCTGTGACACCACATTGTTTTGGGTGTTGATTGTTTCAGGTGTATTGTAATGGCGGTCAGTCAGAGTCCGGGGATCGGCCTGCTCAGAAACATCTTGTTTACGAGTTGGAAATAAGGCGCCAAGCTACTGAGGGCAGTGATCCGGATTTAGTGGCCCGTTTAGGTGCTGCCGTTTTTCAGCCGGTTGACGTCACGCCGGCGGTGTTGGGTGAGAGAGGAGCGGCCACTGAATTTTTGTTGAAGGCTGTTAGGGGCCTTGTGGACACTATTTGCGTTTTGGAAGGCACTCAACCTAGTGCCAGACTATTGGATACGGTGTAGGCCCAGTTAATGTATTTAACAAATCGGAAAGCGGATTTGGGCATGTTAGCTTTGGAAGATCACCATTAAAAATTAGCCGCCGAATTGGGCTCTTTGGTTAGTGCATTGCAGTTTAATGTTACGTTTTTAGATTTGGTGAGAAGAGGATTGAGGAGCGGAACTTGCTGTGTTCGGGAGAGGGCGAGAGCCTGCCCGGGATGGTACTGTTACGTCCTCGGTGAAGTTAGACGCAATGTTTGCCAAGTTGCCTAATCCTCTCGTGATATTACTGAATTAGTCGTGGAGCGGCTTGAACAGGTCGAAAAATTATTACGGTTGTCGGTTCGTCTTGAACTTTATGCTTCTCCCTTTCGTGGTTCCACACCAAGTAATTTTGTCACTGCCGTACCTGTTAGCTAGAAGTGAGTTGCAGAACCTCCTCTTCCGAGCCATGGCTGAAGTGTTCTCCTTACAGCAGTTCAGGGAGCTCGTCATTAGGCAGAGATTGACCACAGGAGTTCGAAAACCGCTTGAATGTCGTTACATTTGGGAGTTGCAGCGGGATAAAGAGCAGTTACATCAGTATGTGGACAGAGTTCAGACGGCGTCCTTGGCTTTGTTAATCGATTTGCCTGAACAACAGCCGCTGTCTATTGTTCTTAGGGGAATGCGCGTTGCGGATAAGTAGCACTATGTCTTCCGTAATCAGCCTTCAGCTTGGGAAGAACTCCGTGCCGCGGTTGTAGCGATATGGGCGTTGCCGCTTGGATACGATGTATGTCACGAAGTTAAGGGGCAGGCCACCGGCGCTGGCAAGGGAAATTCCGAAGTGTCTGCATCCGCTGAAGCAGTAAAACTGGAACCCCGGTGTTGTTTCAGGTGCGGCAGCACGGCTCACTTGGAGCTCTCTCGGATTCAGCCTCGCGCTCTCAGAGCCAATAAATGACGCCGGACTGGGCAGCTATCTCGTGATCGAGCCTTTAGACGCTGGCGTACCCGTGTTGTCGCTCCCTCTTCACCGCCCTCGCCTTACGTTTGTTCTCGAGTAGGTGGCGAACCGATCTGTGCTCTTTCCGATTCTGGTAGCTCATTTTCATTATTGTGCTTCGAGTGGTTTTTGGAAGTTGGTCATTTTACGAAACTTCGGTCGGTGCTTTCTCCGGTGCAGAGATGTCGGGTGGCCAATGACCAGGTGTTGCCTCTGCATGATTGGGTCCGAGGGAGTATATCGATGGGGGATTTTTCCTGGCCCTTGTCATTAGCCTCGGTCAAGGAGCTGCCGGTCGATCTAATTTTGGGATGTGATTTCAGTAAATACTGGGTTATTCTTGGATTATTCTGGGCACACCTTTTTCTTTAAGTTAGCTCCTTTGGAGAAGTTTCTACATCTACATCCATACTCCGCAAGCCACCTTATGTTTCGTTTTATAAGTGCGCTAAACGTATTGTGCATCGAAATGCAGATGCATTGGCCGTTCAGGATGTGGCTAATGAGTTTGATCTTACCCATCTCTCGCCGCATCACGCTTCTCAATTACTGGATTTGTTACAGAGTTTTCCTGAGCTTCTTAGTGATAACTTGAGTGTCACTAATGTTCTTAATTACCATATCCTTCTATCCGACGATAGTCCTGTCAGGCAGCCAAATGCTCCAACAAGGAGTTATTACGCCTTCTACATCTACTTATGCTTCCCCCACATGCCATGTTCCCAAGGATCAGGAGCACTATTTCAGACCTGTGGTTAACTACCGGGTGCTTGAACACTAAGGTTGTCTTTGAATGGGCCTCTGCCTCTGATCTACATAACTTTTACCTGGTTTGCCGGTACTAATTGGTTTACTGTTCTTGGTTTGAACCAAGCCTGTTATCAGATTCCATTAGCTGAAGAATGTAAACATGTTACCGCATTTTGTACTGATTGGAATCTGTTTGACAGAGTTCCTTTTGGTTTGGCAACTCGTTTGCTGGATAATATCCTTAGGGACTTGAAATTAGTGTTTGCCTATAATTATTTGGACGATTTAGTCATCTATAGCCGTTCGTTTCAGGACCATTTGGATCATATCCAGAAAGTTCTTTCGAGGTTTCAGGGAGCCTGGCTGACTGTTAAACCCAGTAAGATGACATTAGAAACGCAGCAGGTGTTCTTCTTACTTCACCTAGTGTCAGGTCAGAGTATTCGCATCGAACAAGAGCGAACTAAGACCATACGGGCGTTGCCTCCGCCTACTGATAAACGCGGAATTTGCTAGGTTCATAGGCATGTTGAACTATTTTATCGTTTTGTCCCTAATTTTGCTTAGTTGGCCGCGACCTCAAACGAACAGTGCCGGAAGAGAGTGCGTTTTGAATAAGGACCTGTCCAGGAGCCCGCGTTTGAGTATATTAAGGCAGCTGTAGCCAATCCTCCATTTCTAGGAGTACCACACTTTAATAAAAGGCTTATTGTCCAAAATGACACATCTAATGCTGGTATTGGAGCTGTTCGAAGGTCAGACGCAGCCATTAGCTTACGCGTCTCGTCGGTTCACTGGCGCCGAACTTAAGTACTCCATCTACGAGTGCAAGGCGTTGGCCGTTTTGTTTGCATTGGAGAAGTATCACTTCTGCCTTGAGCATCGGGAATTTCAGTTAGAAGCCGACAATCAGGCTTTGAGCTGGGTGCTGGCTAGGCCGCGTAAAACTGGCCGTAGTGCCAGATGAGAGGTACGCATTTAATTTGAAGTTAAACACGTGAGAGACACTGAAAATATCCTTGCGGATGTCCTCAGCCGGTAGTTCGCCGAATCTACACCTAGTGAGGGAACCCGGGAGACAGATGAAGGCAGGATTGGGAGAAATTCCTCTTTAGTTTGATGTCGTTTAGCGTCGGGATCAGGACCCTATTTGGCTGGGGAACTGTCGCATGAGTATATTATTAACAGTTGCATTCTGCGTAAAAGGGTCGGGCATGCGAAGCAGTTAAAGAAGTTTGCCAGTAGCTCTGGTGCGCCCGGTTTTTCGGTACTTTCATGATTCGTTGGTGGGTAGCCACTTATAAGTTCCTAAGACTCTGAAAAAAGTCAAAGCCTCTTGGCCCTCCATGGAGCGAAATGTCAGAGAGATGGTATAGCAATATCGGCTGTATAATGTAGTCAAACCCAAGAATGCTCTTCAACAGGGTTTGCTGAGCTCTGAGCGCGAGTCCTGTCCTACGCACAAGCTCTATATCGATTATCTAGGACCCTTTCTTCGTACTAAGAAAGGTCATCGATACGTGTTAGTTATTATTGATGCGTTCTCCGGATTCACTTGGCTCCTTCCGAGCCGTAACGTCACTGCTACCACCACTATTTCTCATTTAACTAAAGTTTTCATTGTTTTTGGCCCCCCTAAGAAAATTGTTAGCGATAATGCGCCGGCCTTCCTTTCGGCTCCTTTCAAGGCGTCCTATTTTCAGAACGGTGTCAAGCATATCACGACTGCGTCGTATTATCCGCAGGCATGCTTTACGGAGAGGGTTAACCGAAACCGTAAATCCGCTTTGATTTCAGAAAACGCCTAGTAAGTGGGACTCTAGTCTTCCTTGGCTTAGTTTTGCTTTTAATACCACCAATCATGAAGCCTTGGGAGCTACTCCCGCCTCTTTGATCCTTTCCTATCCTGTTAATTCCCCTTTTTAGAACTTGTGGGGAATTCAAGATCTAGTTCCTCAAGTCATCAATGAAAACTGGAACCGTCCCAGACGTAATATACTCAGGGTCCATAATAATCAAGGTGAGCGTTACAATCGTAATCGGCGAACATTTAGAGGGAGGCCAGGAGATCAGGTCTATGTCCGTAGTTTCCCCAGTAGGCAGGTGCGTGTCGGAAATATGAGTAAATTTACTCCTCATTTTCTGGGGCCTAGCACCAATTTGCGCATTTTAGGCCCGGTGAATCTGCTGGTTAAGGATAACCATTCCGGTAACCAGTACTGGGTTCACCTTAGCCAGGTTAAATCCAGTTAGTTCGTCTGATGGTTAAGTAGCCCCCTTCCCCTTCCGGCATCGTGTTTGTTTGAGGGCGGGAGGTTGAGCCGTGGCTGGCTCATGTTATGCTTCCCATTAAATCTTGGTTTTGGTTGATATTCTGTGATTAGTCTCTCGCGGTTATGCTGTTATCCTCTCTCTCCGTGAGTCGCAGCAGCAGCGCGTATCGATATTAGTACCCTTGTACTATCTATGGCGTCGCGCTTATAGTTTTCCGACTGCAGCGCGTGCGGGTAATGCTCCGGTCCTTTTGCCTCAGAAAGTCTACAAGGAAGAGCTATGTGGTCTACTTAGTTCTGGTGCATACCGGAAGATTAACAAAGATCCTACTATCAAGGTGACAGTATGGACTGCTGCCTTGCTGAACGCTTCATCACTACCAAAGGAAGTCAAAAGAAGTACCACCGAGATATTATGGTCTTCCTAAAGTTCACAAAATGTCTAAGTATGAGAGTGTAGAGGTCTATGAGACCTATAACGAGCGCTATTGGTTCACCGACGTATTTTTCTGCCAAACACTTGGCTTCCTAATTAAAACAATTGGTAGGAAAATGGAGTCGCCACATTCGTAATTCTATGGATTTTATTCAGAGACTTAACACGTCAAAACTAACTACCACATCATTATTATTTAGCCTGACGTTGCTGTCATTATGCACCGGTACCTTTAAAGGACTCTTTCTCTTATCAGCCAACATCTTGATAAGAACATTACGGCCTTATTTGAACATGTGCTTTTATCATCTTATTTCCAGTTTAATGGTGAATTTTATGAGAAGATTGGATAGTTAATAAAAATTTGCTGGTTTCCAGCCGCGTCGGGTGGTTAAAATCCCACGGGCTTTCGACTGAGCTCTCCCCGGTCATTCTCAAGTGGTAAGACTGACTGCTGTGTCGCCGTGGCCGCGTCGTTATACAGCCGCACTGCTGGATGTGACGTCACTGGTGCTCTCTTCCACGCCATATATGATCATGTTTTCATACCGCGTCCATCGCGCCCGTTTTAACATCGCGATAGCCGGGTCCCAGGCTGTGCTGAGCTGCAAACATCCGTCCTTGTTGATGGTGTTTTCAGCGGTTTTTATTTCAATAGCTTCTTTTATGACGCTATCGCAAAATCCCTCCGCTTTCATAACGACAGATGTTTCGTCGAATAGAATTCGGTGTCCATTTTCTAAGGCGTGTTCTTCCACGGCTGATTTTTCTGGATAGCGTAGGTGTAAGCACCTCTCGTGTTCCTTTCCGACGTTGCTCTACCATGCGTACTGTTTGGCCGACGTAGTAACAGCCACACTGACATGGTATCTTGTACACTCCAGGCGTTCTTAGCCCTAGGTAGTCCTTCACAGGCCTTATGAGCTGACGAATTTTTGCTGGGGACCTGAACACCGATGAAATGTTATATCTCTTCAGGAGCCGGCTAATCTTTCCCGACACTGTACCACAGAAAGGCTAAAACACAAGTTTCTTGTTTTCTTCTTCGGTGGTGTTCTCTTCTCTCTTAGTTTGTTTTTTGCGTGTCGCGCCAGATATAGCCTATGATACCTGTCCGTGGCTGTACCCGTTTTCCCGGAAGACGTTTCGGAGGTGGCTCAGTTCTAGTGGCAGACTTGCTGCGCCTGGGACGACTTTAGCACGATGGACGAGGGTATTCAGAACGCCACGTTTTTGTGCCGGATGGTGGTGGCTGAGAGCGTGCAGATACTGA
The DNA here is from genome assembly GCF_023897955.1 of Schistocerca gregaria. Taxonomy (NCBI): domain Eukaryota; kingdom Metazoa; phylum Arthropoda; class Insecta; order Orthoptera; family Acrididae; genus Schistocerca; species Schistocerca gregaria. The sequence goes on along the minus strand of NW_026061887.1, from coordinate 2,002,183 downwards.
TCTCTGTGTGTGTGTGTGTGTGTGTGTGTGTGTGTGTGTGTGTGTGTGTGTGTGTGTGTGTGTGTGTGTGTGTGTGTCGGTTTTCTGTAGACACTGCGGCTGAGGTGCCCCTTGGTTTTCCGTCGAATGAGGACGTCAAGCAAGGGCAATGTACCCTCTGTCTCGACTTCCATCTTACACTTGATGTGGCCGTGAATGCTGTTCACGTGTTCCAAAATTCACGACCATGGGGCTACATGATGAAAGTGTCATCAACGTAACGCTAAAGGCAACTTGGTTTAGCTGGAGCCGTGTCCAAGGCGAAGTCTTCAAATTTTGCCATAAAAAGTTTGGCTATGGATAGAGCCAGAGGGCTTCCCATAGCCACGCCGTCCAACTGGTCGAAATACTGGCCGCCATGTAGGAAGTACGACTATGTCACTGTGTGCTTAAACAGTCCCACAATTGTGCTATCAGATAATTGTGAGAGGAGATCTATACAGTCTTTGACCGGAACACGTGTAAACAGGGAGACCACACCAAAACTAACCATCATATCTCCTTGACTAAGACACAGTTGTTCAATTCTGTTGAGAAAGTCGACGGTGTTCTTGATGTGATGCACACAACGACCCACATGCGGTGCAAGGAGGCTGGTCAGGTGTTCTGACAGTCTATAAGTGGGTGACCCAATGGTGTTCACAATGGGACGAAGAGGAGAATCCGGTTGTGGATTTCTGGTAGTCCATAAAGCGTAGGTGGTCTCGGCGCCTGAGGGAGCAGAGTCTTAATAACGCCCTCTTCCAGCATTGACTGTTTTAGAAGCTCTGATGTCTTCCTCATTATTCTTGACGTCGGGTCCCGTGGCAGTTAACGCTATATATCCTCTTCAAGCATTAACTGAATTTTGGCATCGTAGTCAGCTTTATTTAGAATGACGGATGCATTGCCCTTGTCGACTGGCAGAACCACGATGAGTGCGTCGTTGCGGAGTGCGTGAAGACTATTGCGTTTAGCCCTAGTCAAGTTAGACCTCGGTGGTTTAGATTTTGAAATGATGCGACACGTTTCGCGATGAATTTCGTCAGCATTCTCACTAGGCATCTTACGGATTGCTTGTTCAACCCCACTTATATCATCATAGACAGGGATCCTCTGAGGCGCTGGTGCGAAGTTAAGACCTTTCTTAAGCGCCGAAATGGCACCCGCATCGACCTCTTTCTCCGTCATATTGATGACAGTTCCTTCTGTTGATTTCCGTTCTGCACCGTGTTGTTGTTAAGATATCCACGCGAACTACCCTTTCTGTTTCTCTGTGGCCTTCTTTTGCTGTGGTGGCAGCGTCGACCCACTCAAAATCTAATTGTGAGAGTACCTCTGTCAACTGCAGATGTATAGCCAGCAGTTCGCGACCTTTTAAATCCAGCTGCCTCCTAGTCAAGTATATCGTTTCCCGCAACAGGGCAGAGCTGGCTGAACGGTAGATTCACCTGGCTGCCGAGGTAAATCGTGGAATCGCGTTCTCATCTCAACAGCGTAGCAGGAAGGCTACAGAGCTTAACAGGTTAGCCTTCTTCCCAAGCAGGTTCCCTAGGCGCCACGTCCCCCCCCCCCCCCCCCCCGTAGAGGTACGCCATGTATGAATGCGTGGTTTCGTAACCATATGAATTAATAAGATTTTCTCGGGCTTCCAGCCACGTCAGGTGGTTATAATCCAACGAACTTTCGACCGAGCTCTCCTCGGCCACATCAAGTTTACGATGGAAGTCGAGACAGATGATGCACTGCCCTTGCTTGACGTACTCGTTCGACGGAAAACCAACGGGCACCTCAGCCACAGTCCCCGCAGGAAACCTACACACACAGATCGGTAACTCAGCCACCACCATCCGGCACAAAAAGTGGCCTTCTGAATACCCTCGTTCATTGTGCTAAAGTCGTCCCAGACGCAGCAAGTCTGCCACTAGAACTGAGCCACCTCCGAAACGTCTTCCGGGAAAACGGGTACAGCCACGGACAGGTATCACAGGCTATATCTGGCGCGACACGCAAAAAACAAACTAAGAGAGAAGAGAACACCACCGAAGAAGAAAACAAGAAACTTGTGTTTTAGCCTTTCTGTGGTACAGTGTCGGGAAAGATTAGCAGGCTACTGAAGGGATATAACATTTCATCGGTGTTCAGGCCCCCAGCAAAAGTTCGTCAGCTCATGAGGCCTGTGAAGGACGATCTAGAGCTTAGAACGCTTCGAGTGTACAAGATACCATGTCAGTGTGGCTGTTACTACGTCAGCCAAACAGTACGCATGGTAGAGCAACGTCGGGAAGGAACACGAGAGGTACTTACACTTACGCTATCCAGAAAATTCAGCCGTGGAAGAACACGCCTTAGAAAGTGGACATCGAATTCTATTCGACGAAACATGTCGATATGAAGGAGGGATTTTGCGATAGCGTCATAAAAGAAGCTATTGAAATAAAAACCGCTGAAAACACCATCAACAAGGACGGAACCCGACTATCGCGATGTTAAAACGGGCGCGACGGACGCGGAATGAAAACATGACTGTATACAGTGTGTTACAAAAAGGGACGGCCAAATTTCAGGAAATATTCCTCACACACAAATAAAGAAAAGATGTTATGTGGAGATGTGTCCGGAAACGCTCAATTTCCATGTTAGAGCTCATTTTAGTTACGTCAGTATGTACCCTACTTCCTCTATTCACCTCCAGTTGGCAAAATAGAAGGAAGGTAATGTTGACTTCGATGTTTGTGTTGACCTGCGACTCATTGCTCTACAGTACTAGCATCAAGCACATCAGTACGTAGCATCAACAGGTTAGTGTTCATCACGAACGTGGTTTTGCAGTCAGTGCAATGTTTACAAATGCGGAGTTGGCAGATGCCCATTTGATGTATGGATTAGCACGGGGTAATAACCCTGGCGAGGTATGTTTGTATCGAGACAGATTTCCAGAACGAAGGTGTCCCGACAGGATGACGTTCGAAGCAATTGATCGGCGTCTTAGGGAGCACGGAACATTCCAGTCTATGACTCGCGACTGGTGAAGACCGAGAACGACGAGGACACCTGCAATGGACGAGACAATGCTTCGTGCAGTTGACAATAACCCTAATGTCAGCGTCAGAGAAGTTGCTGCTGTACAAGGTAACGTTGACCACGTCACTGTATTGAGAGTGCTGCGGGAGAACCAGTTGATTCCGTACCATATACAGCGTGTGCAGGCACTATCAGCAGCTGATTGGCCTCTACGGGTACACTTCTGCGAATGGTTCATCCAATAATGTGTCAATCCTCATTTTAGTGCAGATGTTCTCTTTACGGATGAGGCTTCATTCCAACGTGATCAAATTATAAATTTTCAGAATCAACATGTGTGGGATGACGAGAATCCGCACGCATTTGTGCAGTCACGTCATCACCACAGATTTTCTGTGAACGTTTGGGCAGGCATTATTTGTCGGTGATGTCTTGATTGGGCCCCATGTTCTTCCACCAATGCTCAATGGAGCACGTAATTATGATTTCATACGGGATACCCTGCCTGTGCTGCTAGAACATGTGCCTTTACAAGTACGACACAACATGTGGTTCATGCACGATGTAGCTCTTATACATTTCAGTCGAAGGGTTCGTATGCTTCTCAACAACAGATTCGGTGACCGATGGACAGGTAGAGGCGGACCAATTCCATGACCTCCACTCTCTACTGACCTGAACCCTCTTGACTTTCATTTATGGGGGCATTTCAAAGCTCTTGTCTACGCAACCCCGGTACCAAATGTAGAGACTCTTTGTGCTCGTATTGTGGACGGATGTGATACAATACACCATCCTCCAGGGCTGCATCAGCGCATCAGGGATTCCATGCGACGGAGGGTGGATGCATGTATCCTCGCTAACGGAGGACATTTTGAACATTTCCTCTAACAAAGTGTTTGAAGTCACGCTGGTACGATCTGTTGATTTGTGTTTCCATTCCATGATTAATGTGATTTGAAGAGAAGTAATAAAATGAGCTCTAACATGGAGTTAAGCGTTTCTGGACACATGTCCACATAACATCTTTTCTTTATTTGTGTGAGGAATGTTTCCTGAAAGTTTGCCGTACCTTTTTGCAACACCCTGTTTGTCGAGGAAGAGAGCACCAGTGACGTCACAGCTAGCAGTGCGGCTGTATAACGACGCGGCCACGTCGACACAGCAGTCAGTCTTACCACTTGACAATGACCGGGGAGAGCTCGGTCGGAAGCTCGTGCGATTTTAACCGCTGGAAGCCTGAGAACATTTTATTAATTCATATCGCCGAGAAACCATGCATTCATACAAGATCGATGGTGTTGTCATGGGACGCCCCCTCTACCCTCTGGTAGCTAATTTATTCATGGAAGACTTCGAGGACAAGGCACTGGACTCAGCAAGTTTTAAACCAACGGTCTTCTGGAGGTACGTGGACGACACATTTGTGGTATCGCCGCACGGGATGAATGAATTACATCGATTTCTTGAGCATTAGAATTCCATCAATTCTAGTATCAAATTTACTATGGAAATATAAAAAGACGTTTACCTCCCATTTTTGGATGTTGTCGCTCGCCGTAAAGTTGATGGCACATTAGGACACGCCGTATACCGGAAACCAACGTATACAAATCTATATGTTCATGCCAGTAGCTGCCATCACCCTTCACAGACCGTAGGTGTTCTTAAGACCTTAGTGCATAGGGCACACTCTATTTCCGATAAAGACAATTTGCAACAAGAGCTTACTTACCTTAAGAGCATTTTTAAATCGAATGGATTTTCCCCGCAACAAATTTGTAGAGCATTCAATGTAAAACCTAGGAAGAAGATATTAATTCTTTCAAATCTAGTACTTTTTTGCCGATGTGGGTGTATTCTTGAGAAACTCTGTATTGTGGTGGTCTTTCACCCCCCCCCCCCCCCCCCCCCCAACGAAGACTGCTGCAGCTATACTCTGTGAAGGACGATTTACAGCTTCGTAAAGCGGGTGTGTATCAGATTTATAGCGGAAATTGTGAGAAATCGTACAGAGATCAAACACGCACCGTTCATGAGAGATGTGTAGAGCATCGAAGATACAAACGCTTATTACAGCCAGACAAGTCAGCTGTGGCCGAACATTGTCTTGGTACAGGTCATTCCATGAATTACAGTGATGTGAATATTTTAACATCCACGTCTTCCTTTTGGGAATCTGTCTTCAAGGTATAGAGATTAGAGCAGCTAATAATTTAATTAACAGAGATAATGGTTTTAATTTGGACAAAGCATGGAATCCGGCTCTTGGGGTAATTGAACTGCAGAGAAGTCGTCACGGTGTCACCGCCGCTGATCATACATCGATAAGCGAATCGAATGTCTGTACGCCTTCGCCACAGGCGGTGCATGTATAAGCGTATTTCTTTGCCGCCGACCATCTCTGACTCGCATGCGCAGTACCGCCGCGGTGGAGCATCTAAGGCCGCGCTTGGCATCTTGTCGTCAGTCTTATGACTCACTCTGAGGATGGCCGGACGATACGCGGCCGAAATATCAGTGGAGGAAATTTTATTTGCGCGCCTGCGTGCCCAAAATTTAATGGACTGTTCATTACACCGCGAGAAATTGAAAATGGACAGTGGTTATGAAGTTTTTTAAGTAAGAAACTGAGGAAAAATAGGGAGGAAACGTTTATGAAAAAGCACATCGCCGATACAAAAATGAGCTTGTAATGTCTTCCCTTACGTTGTACTATATCCCACAGTATGTCTCGTTTCACCAGCTATCGATGCCCCTTAATAATTACATTGTTTCATCGTATAATGCGGTCAATAATTAAGTTTTGCATGTTAACCATACGGCAAAGCACTCTTCTCTTTGCGTGCTGTCATTTGCCAAAATCTTGTTTCCATATCTCAAACCGTTTGAGATGTGAGGAATGTTGAGAATATCTCATTCTGGCTTTTTCGCTGGCTCGGACGGTTGCAGATGAGTGCGCTACATCAGGTTAATTTTTCCGTCATTGGTGACTGAGACTTCCACCAAAGTCTATAAAGAAAAATTCATTATCTCAGCTGAATTTTATACGCGGCAACATATTATGTAATGTGTACCAAACGCAAAATCTTAGCAACCCCTATTTTCTATTTTAAACTTTTTCATATTTCATGCAGTGTCTTACTTAAATCGAAGTACCATAATAACTGTCACCATTAACGAAATGATGGGCACGTCACACGAAGCTGGCATATAAAGCTATAAGTAGGGAAAAATGATTTTTTTTTTTTACGGAATAGTATCTGTAAAATCGTTTGAGGAAGAACGCAGGGCGTGTGGCTCGCTTCTGCCATCGCAGTGTGTCGCCAGCCGGCTGGAAGTGACCAGACAAGGTCGGCCCCGCCTAAAGAAACAAATGAACTCGCTCAGTAACTTTTCCCTGCGCATCGGCCACTGTATCCAGCACGGACTCCACCATCTGCCACATCATATTACACGGCTTGCAGGGTATAGGGTAGATGTGGACATTGATTTTCCACAGCTGCCACTATGCTCTGTATGTAAGTAAAGATTTTACAGCGGGTTTGTTGTTCAGAAATCGCATTTGAGTGTTGTTTGTTTGTGGGAAGACTGTGTGACACCTTGTGTACGAAGGGGAAACGTCTACCAGCACGTACCAAAGTCCGAGACTGCAGTTTGTCGTTACGCTGCTCGCGCTGTCACGTGTATACGGTGCCTATCGGTTCGCGAGGGTCACGTAGGCTGTTAATGGCCCTACGTGACTAGCGCCTGAGAGGCTCGACATGCTGTTTGGTTGGCTGTGCAGGAGCACACAGACACACCAGGTCCCCTGTGTCTGGGAACACAGCGAGCTCACTGGTGGCCAGAAGAGCGCCCTCACGGACAGTGCGGCGACGTCCAGCGACAACTGCTGTCGAAGCCCACATCGACGCGACAGCAGACCGAGGCGGCCGACAGTGGAACTCCCAACAAGGAGACTGGACATACCAAAGTGGCACTATGTCGTCTTTGCAGAGGAGTCCCAGTCCTGTGTACAACATCACATTGGACGTATCCATGCATGCAAGCTCTGAGGAGGACGAACGTTGCCAGACTGCTTTCGTCATCTTCTCATGGGCTCATCATCTGACTTGTTGGTATGGGGTACCACTGGGTAAATAAGATGATCGCGTCTTGTCCACACAGATGGTAATTTGGACTGTACCTATCACATTTATGGCGCCTTAAGGACGGTGGCTATGACCCTTCTTCGAGATGTTCCTGACATTATCTTTCAACACATTACAGCAACATCGCATGTTGCCCTTGCTGTGCTGAACTGTGCCTCACACCGGAGCATATTTACCGAAATTATGGCCAAAATGGCAAAAATGGACGTTTGGTCAACTATTGTAGCAAGTACATGAAAGATTCTCGGTTCACTTGCCTCGTCAAATTTTCAGAAAATTTCACGCTTTCGATGATACCCTCCACCATCGTCGTCAGGGACTAAAACTGACTGTCGTGAACTGGCAAGGTTCCCTCTTTCATACTCATAGGAAGGCATCTGATTTGCTGGATTACGTCACGGTGAAGCGTACAGATGTGTTGCCCCCCTACGTCGATAGATTTTGCTTGCAATCTAGCGCTGCATGCAGCACCATCTATCGCATCAGGCTGTGAACTGCGAGAAGTTAGAAAGTAAACCAACGTGCAATTGAAAAGAACTTTGCGACAGGCCTGGGACAATCACCTGCTGTGATCGGTAACATTAGACAAATGAACGTAGCAGAACCAACCTAGATTACACACACTAACATACACTTCTCAATACGCACATGTATAACACAGTACATAGCTATAATTAGTTTGAAGGCGCATTTAAAAATTGCGAGAAAAGTATGGCAAACTAACTACATATGGAACAATCACACACGTGACGAGCAATTCGGTGCCCTAGTAGAAGCAGTCCTGTCATCACGTCACCAGTAAAATCGTTACAGCAAATTAAGGGTATCACACGAATCTACTTTGAAATTTTCAAGTACAAAAGGTTAAGAATTTGTGGTAAGTGGCATGGTACAAACTGAAAGACAGGCACACAAACTAACAAATGCATGCCGAGTCATCCCAGGCACCTCTCTATGGACGGCAGTGGAGTAGTTTAGGGGTATTCACAACTACAGTTAACCTAGTAGTGAAAGGGAGTGCTTTAAAGGTTTGAAACTATCAAAAATAATTTTGGCCAGGATTTCGGTACATGTAATCCACTGTTGGTTGGTTGAATTGTTGGAGGGCACCAAACACCAAGGTCATCGGTCCCTCACATTAGGGAAGGATGGGGAAGAAAGGTGGCTATGCCCTTTCAGAGGAACCATCCCGGCATTTGCCTGAAGCGATTTGGGGAAATCACGGAAAACCTTAATCAGGATGGCGGAATGGGTTTGAACCGTCGTTCTCCCTAACTAGAGTCCAGTGTGGTAACCACTGCGCCACCATGCTCAGTATATAATCCTCTTTGCGTCGATACAGAGCGTTCCAGACTGTTGCTTTAAACAGACACCAGAAACACTGGCTACGAACTGTGCAGAGACAGCCACAACAGGGGGTGAAACCCGTGTAGGGGCTACACGTAACACGACTTCGGTTCGCTGTCAGGCCACTTGCAGTGCTGCAAGTTTATTAATGCATCATGTCGCTTTCTTATTGGATGATCTTTAGGTTCTGTGTTTGTTTTCACACGTTATTAACAGGCAGTTCAGATAGTGCATTTTAGCAGAAGTCAACGAAAATTTTGGTGGAGTACGAAAAACGAATGGGAACAAAAATAACAAAGGATACGAAGAGTACACTAACAATGGATTTCAATCGAGGTTCTTAAGCTGTAACAAAAATACGTGAGTCTGCAGAACACCGCGCGACAAAACCAGCGTCCTTTAGTATGCAACAAAAACAAATACAGAAGCATTTAGTTCACCCTATAATACGGATGTCAGCAAAAATTAAACAGAATACGAGCAACGTATTTGCAATGCAATTCAAAGACTGCAATACACACAGAGAGGTCCTCAAGTGGTTTAAATGGCTGTGAGCACTATGGGACTTAACATCTGAGGTGACCAGTCTCCTAAAACTACTTAAACCTAACCAACCTAAGGCCATCACACACATCCATGCCCGAGGCAGGATTCGAACCTGCCACCGTAGCGGTCTCGCGGTAGAGATGTCTTAATCGGGAACATAATTTCAACTCGATTACAGCCAAACGGTAGAAATTGCATTATTGGGTTTTAAAATAAATGCACTTTGGCACCAGACCCACTCATATAAATGAAAAATATTATCATATAGTACTCGCATTTTGCAGAGCAAGAATACAGATTATCACGTCATATTTCCCCGAATTCAAAGTTCACCGCCAGGCCATTTGGAGCGCGACCGTACCTTAACATAGTCGCTACTCTTGTGATATTTTGGTATTCTGTGTGGCGGATCACCACCCTCCATTCAGTACGATACAGAGTCGTATCAGCGTGGAATGCCTCGCGGCACCCCTGTCTGTCACACGAGCTTAGTTCGTCTCGATGTGCTGCCGCTTGTCCCTGCCTGATGTAGCTTCACTGTCTATTAATTTTCGAAGCCTGAATGAGCAAAAAATTAAGTACTCTAACTAGAAGAGAAACCAGGCATTGAGCAGGTATTTATTTCTTCTAGTCTTCTGTTATTCCATCTCTTCCTCCCGCTTCACTCTGTCCACCTCCTTCCCCCCCCTTTCTCTAGCCATCCTCTCTCTCTCTCTCTTTATCCACTCTTCTCTCCCGTCCCTCCTTTATCCACGGCCTCCACATCTCCCCTCTCTCTTGCCATCTCGTCCTCTCCCCTCTCTCTGTCCATTTCCTCTCTTCTGCTGTCCATGTTCTCCTCCTCCTCCTCCTCCTCCTCCTCCTCCTCCTCCTCCTCCCCTCGTCTCTCTCCACGCTATCACGCTCACCCCAGCAGGAAGCTGGTGGATTTTAGCTCTTCATTCTAGACAGCGACTAATATGTGTGCCAAATATGACTGAAGTCGTTCCAAGGATTAGGATGAGCATTTTACCGCTAGTTTGCTCGTATACGTACACGTCACCTAATTTCAGACAAATTTCGATCATATTTGTATACATATTTCACCTGTATGCCTAGCGAATTTTCACCCTGCTGTTGTGTTTTCATATAGCTAAATGTTTATGACGTCGTATATCCTGAAATATGTGTTGTACAAAAAGATAATTTTCCAGGTAGATCCAGCAGTATACGTGGCCACTATCTGCGAAATGCGTTGTGAACACAGTTGGCAGTAAAGAGGTAATAAATTAAAACGTCACACATCATCTGACAGTTTCTCGCGCATCTCACTGTTTATGACGTAATATCTCTTGAACTATTTGTTATAAAATTATATATTTTTGTAGGTACGTTGAGCGGCATATGTGGATGATGTTTGCGACTAGAGTTGGTTTCTAATAAGTGATAAATTAAAACGTCATGTATAATCTGAACGTTTTTCACTCATGGTTCAGGAGACATGTCAAATACTGAGATGAGTTGTAGAATGATATATTGTAGGTACAAATGTAGATACTGTCTGCAAAAAATGTTGCGAATGGAATAAGTAGCAACTAAGTAATAGATTTAAACGTCTTGCATGATATGGTAGTTTTCCACGCAGTCAGTGTTTATGAAGTCTTGTCGTTTAAACTACACTCCTGGAAATGAAAAAAAGAACACATTGACACCGGTGTGTCAGACCCACCATACTTGCTCCGGACACTGCGAGAGGGCTGTACAAGCAATGATCACACGCACGGCACAGCGGACACACCAGGAACCGCGGTGTTGGCCGTCGAATGGCGCTAGCTGCGCAGCATTTGTGCACCGCCGCCGTCAGTATCAGCCAGTTTGCCGTGGCATACGGAGCTCCATCGCAGTCTTTAACACTGGTAGCATGCCGCGACAGCGTCGACGTGAAACGTATGTGCAGTTGACGGACTTTGAGCGAGGGCGTATAGTGGGCATGCGGGAGGCCGGGTGGACGTACCGCCGAATTGCTCAACACGTGGGGCGTGAGGTCTCCACAGTACATCGATGTTGTCGCCAGTGGTCGGCGGAAGGTGCACGTGCCCGTCGACCTGGGACCGGACCGCAGCGACGCACGGATGCACGCCAAGACCGTAGGATCCTACGCAGTGCCGTAGGGGACCGCACCGCCACTTCCCAGCAAATTAGGGACACTGTTGCTCCTGGGGTATCGGCGAGCGAGGACCATTCGCAACCGTTTCCATGAAGCTGGGCTACGGTCCCGCACACCGTTAGGCCGTCTTCCGCTCACGCCCCATCATTGTGCAGCCCGCCTCCAGTGGTGTCGCGACAGGCGTGAATGGAGGGACGAATGGAGACGTGTCGTCTTCAGCGATGAGAGTCGCTTCTGCCTTGGTGCCAATGATGGTCGTATGCGTGTTTGGCGCCGTGCAGGTGAGCGCCACAATCAGGACTGCATACGACCGAGGCACACAGGGCCAACACCCGGCATCATGGTGTGGGGAGCGATCTCATACACTGGCCGTACACCCTCTGATCGTCGAGGGGACACTGAATATTGCAAGGTACATCCAAACCGTCATCGAACCCATCATTCTACCATTCCTAGACCGGCGAGGGAACTTGCTGTTCCAACAGGACATTGCACGTCCGCATGTATCCCGTGCCATTCAACGTGCTCTAGAAGGTGTAAGTCAATAAAGTTTCCCCTTCCTGGGACAATGAATTCACGGTGTTTTTATTTCAATTTCCAGGAGTGTATATATCAAGATAGACGACAAACAGTGTCATATAATGATTAGCCATATCAAGCGAGAACAAATTCCCTCTCGGTCATACCACTACACTTCATAACTGTATCAAGAAGAAGATTCCGTAACCTAAACGGCAGCAGATGTCCAGGGCTGTTAAAATGACAATTTTTGCTGGACCCAGGTTGTATAATCTGAGTTGACAAGTAGCATAAATAATAGTTGAAGGAGACCAAAAGAGTGTTACAATACAGTACAAACATGGACAAAGACAACAGTATGGAGATAGCTACACATTGTATAAAAGTCTCATTCACAGTGATTATTAATTTTATAAAAATCATTCATGCACTGCAGCTTGTTTGATATTTCACTGTACACATATGGACCAAAAATTCACACAATGCAAAGCAATGATCAGTTAATGATTTCAGATTTCTAAAATCAAGGCTATGTTTTTTACTTGTGGTGGTAGGCTGTTTTGTATCTTGGTTAAATGGTGCCATTGTTCATTGTTTGGACATGGAGTTTCCTATCTAATACAAAGTGTGTGGAAATGATGATAATGTAATAATAATCCTTTGAGTTATTTTCTCTTTGTCTTTTTTATGTGTTTTTTCTGTGTTTCTTCGCTCTGTTTGTATTTTGTCTTCATTGTTGTCCCGTGGTTGTAATTGTAAATTGTGTGAAGTAACGAGTTGAAATTACTTATCCTAAATAACTGTTATTTTCTTAGCAACTGGTCATGGACCCAGGTGCCAGGTATTGCAGTACAACAAATAAAGGTGGAAAAAATTAATCCAGTACCTAATTTAGAGTCATGGCTCAAGAGGAGGAGGAATACAAGGTACTGTTATTTAATGGGAAGAACTTTAGCAACTGAAAATTTAGGACTGAAATACTTCTATGTGAGCTGGAAGTGAGTTTTGTGTGAAAGAGATACATGGACATGGCTGAGACAGCTGTATAGTGTGCGTGGAAGCAAACTCTTCTAGGAGAGCTTGGCAAAACCGATAAGAAGTGTAAGTCTCAAGTAATCCAAAGAATTTCACAAAGTTGCTTGGAGTAGGCCTACACCAAAAATGAGAAATACATTAATTCAAACATTTGAGCTGAAAGGTATGGCTTTTATTAAGAACGACCTTTAAAGATTAATGCAAATGACAATAACTCTTGAAATTAATTTTTTGGAGTTTCGTAAGTTAATGGGTATTTTGAAGGATCGGATGATAATATTGGAGGAACTGATATAGTATGCGGTTTCTTACAAACAATTCCACCAGAATCCGAAGTAGTTGTTACTGCTCTGAATACCTTCTCAAGTGAGGAATTGGAACCGAATTTCTTAAAGGGTAGATTACTAGACAAAGAAGCAAAACTTAATAATTCTAAAGGTAACAACTGGACAGTAAATGAATTGCCATCGTCGACAGGATCTGACAGCAAGGTAAAAGGATGTATTCAGAGACAACCAAGTCTCAAGCTATGTATGATGCAGCCAAAGCTTTGTCTAAAATAAGATTTTAGTTGATATTGTGGATGCTAGGAGTTGTCATTTTTTACTTTGTAATTCACTGTTGCTATATGAGTTCACATATTGTCATTTTGTTATATAGAGATAATGAGTGGAGGTTTGGACACTAGAAAATGGAGTGCCTAGTGGAGAAATCTAAATATTTCTGATGTATTCTTCTATTACAGTTCAATAGGAATGACAGCTACGGAGGCAGTCAGAAACATTCACGCCACATGTGGGAGGGGGATAATTCCATGAGACAGATCATGGCAAGAATGCAGTTTTCTCGTTTTAAGAAGGATCATTTTGACATCAGTGATTCAGTACATTCAGGAAGACAGTCGAAGTTTCATAAAGATTGTTTAAACACATTAACCCACAATAATCAATGTCAGCAAACTCGAGAACTGGCAAATGTTATTAACTGTGATCATTCTACCATCGTGCGACATTTGCATGCAATGGAGAAGGTTGAAAAAAGGTACCACATGCTCTAAGCCGAAAACACACAAATCAGCAGGTGGATGTATGTGCTTTTCTCATTGTTAGTGATCAGTTTGCTTGAAAGCAACGTTGACCATTCCTAACTTGTATCGTTATAGCCTTATAGGTGACAAGAAATGGTGTCTTTATCCTAAGATCATAAGGAAAAGAAAAGAATGGTTGCCCCCAAACAAAGCAGCAACTCCCCATATAAAAGCCTGCATGCATCCATAATATTATGCATCTAGTTGAACAGTGATGGTGTGGTGTAGTACAGATTGCTTCCCCGAGATGTAACCATCACTGATGATATTTATTGTCAGTAACTGAGACATCTTGTGGATGCAATTCGAGGACAACAACCAGGCAGACTGCGAAAAGTGATGCTACTCCACGAAAACGCCCTCACCCATTCTGCTAGACTGACCAAAAACCTTATACTAGAGTTGGGTTGGGAGGTCATTCTGCACTCACCTTATTCAACTGATCTTCCACCCTCAGTTTTTCCTGCTCCCTATCGAACAAACTTCAAGCTAAGCTTTGCCGGATGCAAAAGGTGCTCCTACCATGGCTCGACGAGTTCTTCACCTCAAAACCACTCGAACTCTACAGTCATGGAATCGAAAAGTTATCTCAGCATTGATAGACTGTTGTAAATAGTGAAGGAGAATATATTATGGATGAGTAGGGTGTGTATGTGTATCTGTTGTGTTTATCAAACATACAGAAAAACGGAACAAACTTATGTACCAACCCAATATATGTGTTACAGATGTGGGAAACAATGCCATTATTGGGGAAAAATACAATGTTAGATTGCCACAAATGCATAGAAGTATAGTTCTGCAAATTTAGCTATATCTCTCCAAAAAATAAACAGAAATGAAAATAATTTTTCTTTCTCAGCTGTTACTGGAAGTTTTCCAGGTGGCAGAGTGGATTGGTTTCTGGATTTGAGGGTAACAGGATATTTAGTTAATTAATCTGTTCTTTGATGGATGTGAATGAACTGGTGAATCAAATATGAATAAAGGTTGGAGAAATTTATGTTGAAAGCATAGTTTGTGGACTGGAATTTCAAATGAAAACTAAAAGGTGCTCTTCTAGTGTCAGGTTCACTAAATAATTGATTGTCAGTGCATAAACTATAAATGGCTGGCTGATGCTTGTTTTTAAAAATTCAGCGGGTTCAATTCAAAAGGGTGATAGCTATAGCTGCTGCTCACAGAAATGATTCAATCGTGTATACACACACACTAACAAGGGGAGTGCGAGGGTTGGGAATTGAAGTTAAGAGTGGGATGGCATGTGTTGGCAGCACTACCCCATAGAGTTACAATGCCCCAGCCATACGGCCAGATGGCTAGCCATTCACGAGAAAAACACTCAGAAACCTACAGTCCTACAGTATATAATACCCATGTGTCTGCTCACTGAACTGTATGGCATGGTGGTCGATACAATATTGGTAACAATTCTTGCTTCGTATTTCCAAAGTATGTATTTGCTGAAAATCAGGAGATTAAAAAGTGACAACGGTCATGAGTATATTTGCAAATTCAATTACGAAATGGAGTGGCAGAGCGACTAAATCATACTGTCATTGAAAAGGCTCATTGCACAATTCTTGGACGCGAAGTTTGAAAGCCATTTTAGTCAAAAGTTACTGGTAGATACTTTTATCATTAACCATAGTTATACTTCAGTTTTAGATGCACAAATTCTAGAAACGCTATCGGCTGGAAGAAAGCCAAATTTGAACAAATATGAGTTTGGGTGTGTTGCATAGTGGCACATTCCAAGGAAAGTATTGAAAAGGAACTAGCCCATTAAAATGTTTCGTGACTGGAAACTGTCTTATTAGCCACAGAATATGGTGCACCAAGCAACACAAAGTTGTATTTGGGAGAGATGTAATTTTTGAAAAAGATAAGTTTCTATTTGAAGGTGAAACCAGTGATGATTGGATCTTGAAGAAGACCATTCAAGTGAACAACGTAATTCAGAACATTCTTTAGTTTCCTCAAAGTTAGTTCTGTTTTGAAGTCCTTGATTTTGTGCAAGCTGTTGAAGGTAACTCAAGGCCCACAATGTCAGAAGAAGTGGAAGCGAGCAGAAACTTTGTGGAAAAGCAATAGAATAACAAGAAAGTTTAGGTTTTTCAAGGATTATGCAATGTTTCCCTTGAATGCAAAAACATTCGTGGGAAAACTTACCTCAGAAGTCTGAAGACGTTCAGGTTAGGCATCATAAAGAAGAAGAAGAAGAATGGGAAAAAGCAATAAAGGAATAATTGGACTCTCAGTCATCTAATGGAACTTTGACTTATGGACCACTTACAGCAAATAAAAGTATCACTGACAGTAAGAGGATGTTCAAAGTAAAAATAGACATGTCTGGAAATATTGAAAGAGATATGACTATACTCCACTTGCTCAATTTACAACACTAAGAATGCTCCTTAGTGTGGTGAAGGAACATAATTCATTTATGGAACAAACAGATGTACAAAATTGATTCCTGCATTGAGACCTGGTGTAAAGATTAAGAAAAGTCTTGTATGCAAACTAAAAAAAAACTTTTGAAAGTTTTATGAAGGAAATGACAGCTATGACCAGACGAACTGCATCACTTAACTATTTTAGTAGACAGCAAAGTAAACCAACAGAATTAGAGTAGAAATTTTTGAAATGAATTCTTTGATATATTAAAGGGAGACTTGATGTTGGTCTGTGTTACAAAAAAGGAAATTTTAAATGCTATTACTGCTATGATGATTCTGACTGTGTTATGTTGTAGATCTTCTGTCTTCTTCACTTTCTTATAGTTTTTTGTTTGAAAAACTGTTTCTTGTGACAAGGAGACAGATGAGTTTCACTAGGAAATAGAAGCAGAATATCCAGCTTCGGCGACAGCTATGACAGACACCCCATGGCTTAAGCATCTTCTTGAAGAATCTGTCAATTACGGAAATGGGAACATAGATGACTGAAGCATGTGGATGTGAAATCCGTTCTACACAAGAGCTGTACAACAAAGGCCATCTGAATGTTCAATACATTAGCTCCGAGGAACAAATGGCACATATTTTACCAAAATTAGCTAAGAGTGCACGTTTCAATAGACTGTGTCAAAAGCTGGGGATAGTGAATTTTATGGGCAATTTAGGAAATTATTAAATTGATTGGGGGGGGGGGTGTTGAAGTAATGACAATTTGATAATTATACTTTTCTAACTTCCAGAATTCTGGAAGGCATTGTAATGCCTAAAGAATTTCGGAGTAAATTCTAGAGACCCTCGTATTTCCACCGTCTTGAACACGTTTTATTTTAGAGATGAGTAGAACTGTGTCTACTGCACCACAGTTATGTGTGTGTGCAGGACGGACGTGTATGGGACGGAGCTCAAGGAATAAACGCGCCGCACTCCGTGCGACGTGAAACATTACTGTGTGAACATTTGAATGTTGTTGAAAGAAGAGAAGGGACAATTACGAATGTAAGAGAAAGAATCAATAATTAAGGTCCAGACAGTTGTCTTGTTAAACTGTGTGAGATTTGTAGACTGTATTTATGGAAAAATGAATGTGATAGTTTTCATACAGCTAAAACATTTTTTGTAAGCTTGGAACCTTCCGGTCTGTCAGAACCTGTTGTGTGTCATGAAAATACAGTGAGATTGAGTTTTAAAATAACTCCGTACACTCAAGAATATTTTAAAGTATAAAAAATTTCCTCCATGTAGCATCCTATATTCAGAGAAGAAGTCGTGCAGGACATCACAGGTGGCTATCCTGAAAAGATGATCAGCGAAGCAACTCCAAGTAAGTTTGATAGCCAAGAGGGAGTGTGAGTCTTGCACACCAGTACCACACTGACACCCTTAATCACTGGAAACCACCAGAGCATGTCAGAAAAAACAGTATGGTTTACCAAATTATGCAATAAATTGCAGAGAACTGTCAAAGTAGAAATATTAATTTGTTTTACGTCATTACTATGCACCAATTAATGCAAAGTAATGTCGGAGGCAGCCACTTCCAGGTACATTGGAAATGTGAGATGGTCTATGGACAGCTGATTCTAAGTGAGAAATGACAACCATGGCAGACAAAGCCCTGAATTCAAATTTGTGTCCTAAGCTAACCACAACCCCATGATGTGAAATGCATCAGAGAGAATAGCAATCAACAATCTGTGCAGATTTAAAAATCGCACTTGCTTTGTTTATGGTGGTTAAAGCTAACCTCTATGAAGCAACTCGAGACGGACACACACACACACATTAACAATTATTTCCACATTATAGGTGACACAGGCAGATTCCAGGAGAAAAAAGAATGACAGAAAGAAAAATAGGGTAAATAAAACAAACAATAATATCAAAAATTACATGTAAACGAATTAATTGAATAAAAATAATAATCACATTCTTTTGATCGGATTTGTAAATTGAAAAAAAGTTTCATTTGTCGTTTTTTGATCCAACAACCTTCTACGTCATGTTTATATGATAACCATTGCGCTAGGCCCCAACGCAGGTACGTAGCTGGTGCATTAGTTTGTATACTTTTTCTATAGGTTTAATAAACATAACAGAGACTTCAGCGTACAATAATATATCATCCTTCAGTGCTTACAATGGACAGCAAACATTGGGGAAATTTTCGATTCTGCGAAATAGAAATGGCATGGTTTTCTGGTGAAGAATTCATTGAGTCATGTTCAGAACACTTTTTTAATCCGAAAGGGAAGTTCCATGAAGGTTATTTGATAGAGAGTGGAAAAGGCTCAAATCTGAGTCACAAGATCAGGTGAATAAGTTGGGTGTGACATGACTTCCCAACCCAACTTTTGCTAGACTGACAAAAAAATACTGTATGGAATGCAGGCAGGCTCTTTCAGGGATCAGTATTGCTTCACGTGGACTTCCTGGTTGCTGTTCTTAGACTGTATATGCAAGACATCTTTCCTGTTGACAGAAAATGTCAGCAACGATGGTTACATCTTGCGGAAGCAATTCATAATATACCCCACCATCGTCGTCCCACTAGATGCATAACATTATCTTTTGTGAAAGCGTGCTGATTTTTGTATGGGATGTTGCTCCTTTGTTTGGCCTCAACCAATCCTTTCTTTTCCTTATGTTAGAATACAGACACAATTTTTCATCACCAGGATAGTGCTGCACTAGTGTCAGTCTAGTCAAGGGAAAGGGAAATTTTTTCGAAATTCAATGAAGGCGCTGTTGGGGGATGAAATCTGGGGCTGCTGGCAGAGTCCCGTAACGGACGACAGCCAGCAGGCCAGGCAAGGTAAACATGGCATCTGCCGGCGCAGAGCTGCGACAGCGGTATTGCATGCAGGATTTGTTTTGAGTGGAGCAACAACAAGGTAGGAAACTGCAGTGTTGCTCTTAGTTAGTGGATGTATGAGGTGGGGCACTAGGCCAGAGCCAGGAGTGGATATTTGTAAATGGCTGACCTGTAGGAATTTATCCCTACAATTGTTCCTGTCTCTCTCTGACACTATGTCAGAAGCAAGGGAGAAACCAATATAAATAGATGGGCAAGTTTAGCTTGACAGGGTCTGCCAGGTCAGTGGAGCGTCGGGACAGACCTGTGCTGCTCTATGCTTATAGTGGCCAGTCTGGCAGCAATATTATAAGCATTCTGTATAAATTTCTACTTTGTTTCTATGTTGTTGCTTGGGCTATATTCTGCATAGGGGGACACAACGCCAGGGGAGGGTGGAATGGCATCCTTCCACTTGGAGATAGCACGGTCTGCCTGAAAAACGGCAGTGAGAGAAGTCTGCAGCAGGTCCAGGAGGGACTCAGTTCCACTCTAGTGTAGTGGCCAAGTTTGCTTCCCACCTGGCATACTGGGACTGGGCGAGGCGTACCCTGAGGGTAGCAGAGCAGCGCTACGACAGTGCCAGAGATGGCAGTGGGTGTTGCCATCCGGCAAGCACCATTAGCGGAAAATTTCAGCACAGAATCCAGGTGCGCGTGGGTTTGAGTCAGGTCACGTGTTGGGAGCAGCGGTGGCCTGAGGGCTACGGGTGACCAGTACATCCACCTTCATCCCTTGGTCAGACAGAGCAGGCCTAATGGGGCGGAGAAAGTCGCAAGGCGCTACGCATCGCTGGGTGGTGACCGGGAGAGCGGCGGCCAAGTTCCGTTGGCAGGCAGCCTTGATAACAACAGCAGCGGCATCGGCATACCAGGAGTCTGCTGACCCGGCTGGACTTGCAGGACATCGGGCGGGCAGCAAGCTGACACTACGCTTCACCATCAAATACTGTAAATTAGCTGAATAAAGCAATGTTACTGAATACCACTGTATCACTCTGCACTGCCTCTCAAAATTCTTGAACTTGCTCGCTCTCCTGACGAAATATGGTGTGGTGGGTCCCAGCTTCAGGTCTGCCATGTGGAGTCCCGGGTTTGACCCCTAACCCCACAACAATTGTAATGTTCAGTATTTCATGAGCCACTTGATGATGAGCAAATAGAGATAGATATGACCACCAAATGATTTTCGCTGTTTTCACTTCGGACATGCGGTACTCATACACCTCATTTTGTAACCTTTCTGTTGCATGCAAAATTTGCACAGTGGTGGAATGATCATGATCATCAATGACCCAGATCTTGAATACACTGGCATGTATCACTGTGGATTAATCTTTCCATGATCTTCAGAAAGGCCTTCGCATTTTTATGAACTTAGTGGGTCACTAATGTGAAAATGGTCCTCCTTTAAACGAGAAAACCATATTCTTGCTGTGCTCTGATGAATAGCATTATCCCCACATATGGTGCAGATGTTTCTGGCTGCCTTCACTGCTGTCACCCCTCTACTGAACTCAAGAAGAAAATGTTCAGATTATTCCATTTGGCACTCCACTTTCTAGTGTCCACAGCTCCACTCACTATCTCCAAATGTCAAAATGTAAACTGAGATAGCAACAATGAACTACAAATTAAAATGGCAATTGATAAAGAAACCCGTAGCAACATGCAAAACGAAAATGCTAGTAACTTGTGTGTGAACCTTATATGTGTCAAAGTGTATGAAAAAGCTGATAGTTATACATATGTTACATAATTGGGCATAAAGTGTTTGACACAAAATAAATAAAGGTTTTGAGTTTGATAATTTAATGTTTTTTTCAACTGGGATTAACAAAAAGATAGATGTGTTCTCAGTGGAAAGTGAAAAGCTGCTGTATCACATATATACCTAGTATATGACAAAGTAGTTGAGAGGAAAAGTAACAAATTAAAGGAAACTTCTGTATTCTCAGTACTACTTCATGATTTCAAAATGAGTGGTACACAACTCTACTGATAAGAACAAACTGGATAACAACATTTCCATGTGTAACAGCAAATGAGGTCTTAATGAACAGTCTGTAGTTAATCTTAAGTTTGTATCAGAGAAAGCACGTTATTAAATGTTAATATAACATAGAGGGAAGGTATGACTCAGTGAAAGGCACAGTAAGAGTGACAGAATGGAAAGTAGTAGGAAACCCATGTATCAAGTAAAACTTAAATATGCTATGTAGACACTTTTGACACAGAAAGAGATATAGTTTCAATTTTTAAGTTCAGTGAACCCCATTTTATGTATGGAAGTGAGGGGGACATAGACGGACCCATAGGAGGGATGGTTTTACCTGGGGTCAGGCGGATACATAGAGGAAATTACCTAAACTATTTTTCAATGGAGGTATAAAAGAAGGGACAATATCATCTCAAAAATAATATATGTACACAGTGTCTGTCCAAAAATTGAGTTGTAAATGTTGGTGCTACAAATATTTTAAGCTGCAATGTGATGTTGTGTCACAATAATGACATAGTCTCCAAAATAGTCAAAAGTAAAGAGACTTAGCTGGAAAATGACAAGTCAACCTGTACAGAGACACCATTTAATATTTGTCACAAATCAGATTTGAAGTAACGCAGTGCAGTACAGAACCCAGCATCAGCATGTGACTCCCTATGGTAAAGAACAGTTAAACTATTTCCACCAAAACATGGTTATAAACTATGTCCTTACGAATTAATTACATACTATTTCACATAACTGGAAATGTTATAAGTGTGATCAATCTTAACAAGAACTTGAAATGCATTTATTATCTCTCACGCCGAGGAACGACATTCATAATTGTTAAAAACATATTTTAAGTAATCAGTAAGTGTGGGCCAACCAACCGTGTGTTTCTCACTGTGGAACAATGAATGGTAAATGGTTATCAATCTCATACCCTAATATTTGTGTTTTGGAACAGATGAGACAGTATGCCATGCACTTGTGACCACCCACTTTCTGGGAGAGCACTGTGAAAGCATCAATATAAATGGGAGGTTAAACCCTAGTATACCTTTCTGTTTACATCATTAGGCCTTCACAGTTTTCCTGTCGATGGCATGGAATAAACTGCAAGTTCCTCTTTTTCAGTTTGCAAAAGCCACAAGATTTTACATACCACTTAAAATTTTGAAAATGGTGCCTTAACATGATAACGAGTCACTCCCTAAACGAATGTGATAATTAGCGTACCCTAAATATGAGTGTAAATTTATTTACCACAACTGGGCTTATTTATTGCGTCCGAGTGTTACTTAGGAGTAACAATTGTTTCTACACAATCAGAACAAGATTATGAAATTTTTAGATATGTTTTTCAGATTTACTTGCCCCTTAAGGTTTTAGGGAGAAATCAAGCTTTCAACAGCTTCTCTGTTATTGACAGGACCTGCCTGTTGAACCGCACACTGTCATCCTCTGTATGTAAAAAACTGTCACAGTGTTACTGGCAGAGCTAACTCTCTTAACTGAGTATGGAAGAAGCTCCCAAATGCTCAAGCTATCTGTGCACCCTCATGTGGGAATAGGAGAAAATTATCCCATAATGCTGTCACAAAAGAAATTTTGATTATTGGAAAATTCTAATGTAGTGTATAACCACTCAAATACAACCATTTCAGTGTTGTCTATTTGATAACAGCACTTGCCACCATTATCTTTCTTCCCAATTCCAAATTTTATGGACAAAAACGTTGCAAGAGTTTGTTTTACATCTTGAGGTTGCTTCTTGACTACCACATCAAATTAATAAACACTGCCAGAGGTGAAATAAGTTATATGTGAGATATCCTTAGGGAGATGAATTAAAATACCTATACATGTCAAACATATTTTTATTTCTTTCTGGATGAAGGCATAGCTGCTTACACTATAATTCAACAACATTGTTAACATCCACTTTCCGCAACAGGCAATAAAGATATAAAAATAGATGATGTATAAAAAATCAAGAATTTGCTTTTATAAGAGATCAGTAACAAAATAATGGTAAGTGGCCATAAAAGTGTAAATCAGCATCAACATATTACAATGACTTACAAAAAACACTGCGAGTGACAGTAGGGGATAACTTTAATAATGTATTTCAGGATAGTTAGTAATATTCTTTAATGTTCAGAACATACTAACAGTGAAACAACATACTAAACTAAAACAACATATTAAACACAAACAACATGTTTTTTTTTTTTTTTACAATTATAGCTTTGAAAACTAAATTACAAACAAGTGTTAGGCAATGCTATACATAAATTCGAGGTAAAAAAGGCTATAGTGACAAGGATTCAGATGAGGCATTAAAGAAATGATACACTGGTGTACTTAACATCGAAATGAATACAGAATTCCATCAAATGAACAATTCAATCATATCATTTAATTTTACTTTATTGTTGCAGCAACATATGTGCACACCAAAAATTGATTGAATAAAGCAGAAATTTGTATTAAGCAGTCTTGCTTCAGGTGGTAATGCAGTCATCATTGCACTGATTAACAATCAACTCATCTAACAGAATAAATAAATAATTACAAATTTACTGTCCAGTGAATAGACTATTATAATTGTTGTTCATGTCATCGACATTGTTATCATTGCCATTAATACTGTTCACTCTGCTGTGTGTTATTTATATAATGTTATAACTTAACTGGGTCAAAGAGCACTTCGTGACACATTCAATGCTGTAGAATTAAATACTCTGAAACCCTTGATGGATGTTCTCAAAAAGAAGTACATGCCACATATGCACAGCCTTTGTTGCCACTACTTTAGAGGCAGTCTTGGATAAGGTAGTGGTAAGCTGTCAAGTTACAGTTCACAGTGCCGCAAACGTATGTTGGCTACCCATGTCTTGTGCTGCATAAGAAGGGCTTTGATGCACATACAGATTCATATCCATATAAAATTTGAGAACTGTTGTTCATGGGTGGAGTGAGGATGGGTCTGTGTAGGACCAATATTCTCTTGGAAAGGAAACTGTAGCCTCTTCACAAGTGTCATGTTACCCACTGCACCTGCAGAGGGAGGTACAAAGAACAGGGTGTGGTAGACAGTGTGATAGCAGTACAGATTGATCCAGGAGTCTAAGAAATATGGAATGTCCAATACAGCTATGAACAGAGCGTAATCCTGGTGGCTGCACACCTATCAAGAGAAATTCTTGCACCCCAGAGAGGGTTATCCACTCAAGAACGTTTTCATCTTCACGCCAGTCCCATTGTAGCACTAGTCCCATCGTCAAATCAGCCCGATTGCAGCACTAGTTTTGCTGTTACATCCAGAAACATCATAGAAATGACGTTTCAGATGGTCACAGAATGTCATCACCTCTGATAGTATTGTTAACATGCGAATATAGAGCTCATTTGTTTTACACAAAAGTAGTATTGTTTTGACTTGTCCCATATGATGCATACAAATATAAAGTAACCAAGCAAAACTGAAGCTAACACAGCTAACATTTACAGCATTAAGTACCAGGTACCAGCAAGGCATCTTTACACTCAAAAATGCCTGCAGAAATCAGTGTACAGTAAGAAAGGAAAGAATGTCTTTAAGCATTAATCTGATTGTTACTAAGTTTACATTTAATTTTTGAATATTTTATGATAATTGTGCATAAATTATTTTAATTATTATCATAAATTATAACTGTCTGTTGGGAATTCTGTTGACCCAAACTTAAGTTTCCTAGCGAACAATAAACTTTTACATACATAATGTATAAACAGGTTACTATATAACATGAATAAAAGTACTTACGTAACTAGAAACATTCTAGATTAAGGAATAATCATTATGTCAACATGACAAATTACTATCAAACAGTTACAACTTTTACAAGCAGCGCAATGGCAGATTTCTGTAGTGATGTTTGCTACATACAGAATGTAAACATCAAAGGTAATTATAAGTCTAAGGTAGAAGATCAATTTTCAACATTTGTTAAATACAACTTCAGTTATAGCTGAGCAGTCTAAATCTGCACATAGTGCAAACTTCACATCATCCCCTGTAAGTCATTCATTTTACATTATTGTTTGCACAACATACTAATATGTAGCATCTCTGTCCCAAATAATCCCACCACAAACCTCATAGTTTGGGCAATTACATAATATCAGACTGAATAACAATATTTTTGGCTTATACAGAACAAAGCAGTTATCTCACAAACAGCAGTATTCACATGATCTGAGTAAATGTCAGTTTTGTCCGACTCATGTTTCAAGATAAACAAAACAGCAGACAGTATTTTCTACAAAGGAATAAAACTGCACCATAAATTTTTTGAATGAATTAATACCCTGATATTAAAAAAAATGAAGCATACCTCTCAAATAGTTAATACTAAAAAGTCCATGATTATTTATGTACCATCAAGCAGGCATTGAAAAAATTATTATTATTTAATTAGAAATAATGTGAAATTCTGCATGCAGTGTCTGTGATGGATAATTTCCATACTTAATACAATTTTGTCATCTTAACATTGTTGTGAGCTAATGACTCTGCTTTTTCAAATGGGCTAAAGAGACAACACAAAGAATACAAGGGGATGCTAAAAGTATTGTCAAGGTACTTAAGACAGCTGAAAGGCAGTGCCCAAACTACAAATATTCGCTCACCCAGTGTGTAGTTATGCGACACAAACTGTATTTTTTTTTACGTAAATTGTAAAATTGTTTGGCAATGTGTATAAAAAATTGTACAAAACACTTCAAAATTAACAGCAGATCATCATCATCTACAACTGTAAAAGATGTTATTGCTGTATGTATGGATTAGTTAATTAAAAAACTCTTTCCTCTTTCAATTAACATGACATATGTAATATTTCATAAACATTCTATGGTTGAATCTGGTAACTTACTAATATTTTTTGCACAATTTCGACTTTAAGCCCATAGATGCACACTAAATGCTGCAACATAACATAGTACATAAAACCAAAAGCATTGGGCTGGGTCTCTAAAAACTGAGGAATATACAGTACTGATTGTAACAATTGCATCAGGTTTTATCTTGGCCTGACTGGCAGCAACTTCAAGATATCATAAATACAAGGATGCTTTTAGACTAAAAACATTTAAGTAAATCTGCAACTGCCACTCACATGCCTCAATATAGATACAGCATTTCAAACACTAAAGGTAATCTACAAACAAAATATACAACTAACTTATGGAGGAAAATGGGCATCTTAAAATAACTAGAAATATGCATTCACACCTTCAGTTCACCTCAGCAAATTCTAAATGAGCAACTACAGCTGGCTAACAAACAATCCTGAAAATGTTCATTGCACTTTTCACACAAATTAAACATGATTGGTCTGTGTTAGGACTCTGAACAAGGGTATCCTTATTCCACTAGCTGCCCAACTTAACATCAATTGAAGAATATTGTCAGGGACCAAAATCAAAACACATGCCATTGCTTCTCGAGAGTAGCCTGATAAATCTTCTTGTTAATTTCTCCTATGACATGCTACAATTAGAGTTCCTCACCTGTAAGAAGTGCACTTTTCTGGACAATGCATTTTTCTGTTATTTAGATTTGCATTGTCCACACATTCTTTACTTAACCTACAGTAGATGAGATGTTTCCTTGTTGAGAAATGAGTGATATCTTTGGTCAGTGGATAGACTTTTCACTGTAAGCAAAATCATTACATGTGAAGTACTTGTCAAAGGCTGCAACTGATGAAAAATACTGTGAAGTGTGTGCACAACACAGTGGATTGTTTAGAAGAAGTGCATTGTCTATCATTCTTAACTCTTCGTGTGTCATGCTGAAAATGCTTAAGGACCAAAGAAAGCCTAAATGATACCGACAAAACAAATCAAGGGTATGTAAGTATTTCATTTTATATTTTATCAAATACATGTATATTAGCACATTGTTGCAATTACTTAAAAAAAGTAAGTAAATAAAATAAAAACCTGTAGACAGCCATAATAGCTTGAGACTGGTAATGGCATTTAAATTAATACTCTTAGAAGTACTCATGGTTGGTTGCATTCTTAATCAACATTTGTTCACAGCTGTTGAGTTCAGAAAGATCCAGAATGGATAAAAGACCATTAAAATTATATGCTAAGCTGACAACAGCCAATGATCCAACATTACATATTTATAAAAGCATTTCAACCCTCAGAGAAATTTTGAAGTGAAATTATCTATAAAACATGATAAACTGAACTGTACATTTAACTATGTGGGCCCGAATAGTATGGAAACAAATGTGTACCCAGTAACTCAGATCCATAAGGGAATGCATCACATATCCTGTGACTATCTACATACTGCAAATAATAATGGTGTACAGGCATTTTTCCGTATTATAAAAAGTTTTTACATCTATTTATCATGTTTTATGTTATTTAATTACAGGAGAATTGAAAATAACTCTGTGGGCAGCTACTGACAGTTTATGTATAAAGAGTTGCATGCTGAACCGATTACAAAAAATGCAATATTAAATACTTTTTATTGTATGCAGGCATGCAAGGTACTGCAAGTGCTTTATGTGGATCAACTCAGTTTCATATAAGCATCATTTCATTATACTGGAAGAAAAAAACATCAGGACAGTGGAAGTTTTATAAAACTAAACAAAACAAACCGGGACCAGAAATGAGAAAAATCAGTAAAAAGTAGTAAATAGTATTATGATGATGAAACTTTCCAAAATCTTACTAATGTTAACAGTTTAATTCCATTACCCACAGACATTCTTGAATTCATTCACAAATTACTTTAACTATTGTCACTGATAAGCTTATTAAGCAAACGACTTCATTGACATGAATGTTCATAAATATCCTGAAGCTTATTAGCAAGAAAACAGATATAAAAGACTGAAGGTGACACTGTCAAAAGGGTGCAACAGTAAAGAACTGACTTATTTGTAACTACAGATTCTTTAATTTTTTGTATTTTCATTAAATACGCCACTAGCTTGTTCCCCTATCCAGGCGTTTTGCTATTTCATACTTCAAATATCTGTATCTGTGCTTACAAACATATCAATTCTTTACCATTGCATCGTTTTGACAACTTCACTTTCAGTTCTTTATATCCATTTTTCCTATGGATAATAAGCTTCAGGGCTACTCAAAATTCATGCAGGTTCAAGATCCGTGCCAACATAGTTGAGGGCAAAAGCTAGTGGATATTAAGAGAAGAATTGGAATGCCCAAGCCTCCAGAAATAAGAGTAAATTATTTACAGACAGACACCTTAGTATACAAAGAAGGACAGTGACTTGGATCATTTTAATTATAGTTGCCAGGAATGGACTTTGTAGAAACAGGAAAAAATATACAGAAGCATTAGGAATGTGAAGTTGCAGAAAATCTGCTACAACATCCTGGGCCGGAAGAAGATAATTTTCCCATTTGGTTGCAGTTGCTGCTCACTGTTAACCCATTGTGATACAGATTTTCTGGACACACAACTTGGTGTTTTTTCAGGCTTTTCACTTTAAATATGTTTTTAGTGACACTTTTACATTTAATTACGTCTCTAATAGTTTTACGTCTCTATATCATGCTAATTTTCTTTCAGCCCAAGATGTTCATAAACACTGCCCAACTAAGAAATTGAAATTCACAGAAAGAAAAGAAATGCCATGGGTTCAGACGGTATGTGATGTTACTTTAGTGATTACAAAATTGAGTCAGATTTACAAAGAACTTGGCAGTATGAGCTCACTTATCAATATGACATGCACCCAATTGCCCTTCTTGCATACACTTGTTTGTTTGGGAGGGTGTCATAAGGCCACTAGATTCCTTCCTCGGGCAAGCTGGCCTCAAACAGTTGTAATGGTCCACAATATTCTGGATACTGACACTGGGGCAGAGTTTATGTCCAAGCTCGTGCCACATATGCTCTGCAGGGAACATATCTAAGGATATTGCTGACTATGGGAGCAGCTAATACCATGCATACAATTGATACATACACATACCACTGTGTGGATGAGCACTGTTGTGTTGGAAATAACATCACGATACTGTCATACAAGATGTAACACGAGGATTATCGACATCTGAAAGGTTGTTGTTCCGTCACAGTTCCCTCAATCACTATCAACTGCAACCTACAGTCATAACCATTTTCTGGCCATACTGTGCCTTTCCAAAACACTGGAAGAATGGAATGTCCCCCAAGCTGCCGCCACACGTGCTGACAGTGGTCATCGGGGATAGTGCAGAACCGTGATTCAACACTCAACTCTCAACTGCTTCAATCCTGTATATGAACATGAGGACTTAGAGCACAGCAGAAAGGCCTTTTGAAGTACATTGCTTGACACACATTTCCTCAGACAGGTCCAATAATAATTTAAGTTAAATAGTGAAAACAGTTGGAGACTGTGGCTGAAATTCATGACATTCTAGTTCAATCCCAAGGAAACATGTACGCCAGGATAGTGCTGTTTCCTCTAAATACACGAGCTACAACAAAAAACTTTGTGGATGACTAATATTCAGTGTTTTATCAAGAATGAAAACACATATTACGTGAAGGATAGACAATACTGCGAAGCTACTCACACCACGAGCTTTAACCCACCTCCTACTCCTCCTTTCACCAGGTACACTTCAGGAGACAAGCACACATTTACACAACATAGGCTTTCACAGCGACTGTTCACATTAGTCAAAACTTCTGGACTGGCTTGTGGGAGGATGGCACGGTTGATGAATAAAATTATTTCTGACATTTCATCTCCAACTGAGGTAGACATCTTAGGATTGGTTGGTTTGTGGGGGTTAAAGAGACTAGACTGCTACGGTCATCGGTCCCTTTTTCTAATACTAAAAACACCCACAGAGAATAAGAACAATCAACAAACGAGAGGACAGATGACACAGAACGAGAGAAACTGATACAAAGACCAGACAAGACGAACTAAAATCGCACGGAGTGTGACGGTGGGTGGCCGACCATAGAAACAGAAAAGGAAAAGCCAACCACCGAGAAACACATTAAAAAAAGCAGACTAAAATCGTAGCCCATAGGCCAGAATCAACACAAAAACACACACATTTACATTAAGCGATAAAATCCCCCTGCCCGAATAAAACGCAAAACTAAGTCCGCTATGGAACAGTCATCAGTTAAAAGCGCAGAGAGCATTTCAGCCAGCGCAAAAGTCTGCCTGAGCACAGTTAAAAGGGCGCACTCCAACAGAATATGGACCACTGTCAAGGACACCCCACAACGACAAAGAGGTGGATCCTCACGACACAGGAAATAACTGGGCATCAGTCAGGTGTGGCCAATGCGGAGACAGCAAAGGATGACTGAGTCCCTGCGGTGGATCGCATGGATGACCACCACACAGTCATCGTCTCCTTGTTATGACGGAGATTGTTTGGCATGGGCAGTTTGCGCCAATCACTGTCCCATAAATCTAAAACTTCGTGGCGTAATAGTGCCCGCAAATCAGTCACCGGCAAATCAGTCTCTCCAGAGATGCTTTACTGGTGGTCTCTTTCGCCAGGCAGTCAACAGTTTCATTGCAAGGTATCCCAAAATGGCCTGGGTTCCAAAGACAACAGATCTGCCGCAACGGGCAAGATTATGCAGGGACAACTGGATAGGAATCACCAGACGAGAACGAGGGAAACACTGGTCGAGAGCTGGTAATCCGCTCGGGTAATCACCACAGATAATGAAGGACTCACCTGAGCAGGAGCGGAGATACTCTAGAGCTCAAAAGATGGTGACCACGTCAGCAGTGTAAAAGCTGAGCCAACCGGCAATGAAAGTAGTTCACAATGGTCCCCTAGAGTTAGGGCATAAAAGACACGACCAGCAACCATCGAACCGTCAGTGTAGACAATGCCAGAGCCGTGATACGTGGCAAAGATGGAATAACAGTGGTGGCGCAAGGCCTCCGGAGGGACTGAGCCCTTCGGGCACTGTGCCAATTACAGCCGAAGGCAAGGGCGAGGCACACACCACGGCAGCATACACTATGTGGTATGATTAGTACACAGACACAATCATTACATTTCATCCATTACCTGATGTGAATTATTTCTGAGTTAAGCTGCAGAAAGCTAATCCCTCAATTGAATCCTTTGTTTGGTATGATTAGTACAGAGACACAATCATTACATTTCTTTTATGGATTTTGTTTGTTGGTATGGTTACTCCAAAGCCTAAATCATTGCATTTCATCCTTTACCCTATGTATGGTTACTACAATCACTACATTTCATCCATTACCTGATGTGACATATTTCTGAGGGAAACTACAGAAAGCTCCTCCCTCATTTGGTTTGTTTGTTGGTATGGTTCCTACAAAATCAGAATCATGGCATTTCATCTATCACCCTATGTGAAATATTTCTGAGAAAAGCTACTGAAAGGTCCTCACTCATTGGCGTTTGTTTGTAGGTACGGTTACTACAAAGCCAGAATCATCGCATTTCATCTATTACAATATGTTATGTATTTAAGAGAGAAGGTGCAGAAAGCTCCTCCCTCACTTGCATCTGTTTGTTGGAATGATTAGTACAAAGACACAATCCTTATATTTCATCCATTACCTTATGTGAACTACTTCTGAGGGAAGCTAATGGAAGCTCTTCCCTCATTTGCGTTTGATTGTTGGTATGGTTACTACAAAGATAGAATCATTGCATTTAATCTATTGCCCTATGGGAAATATTTCTCAGAAAAAGTACAGAAAGCTCCTCCCTGATGTGTGTTTGTTTGTTGGTATGGTTACTACAAAGCACGAATAATTGCATTTCAGCTATTGTCCTATGTGAAGTATTTCCGAAAGAAGCTGCAAAAAGCTCCTCCCTCACTTGCATCTGTTTGTTGGTATGATTAGTAAACAGACACAATCATTACACTTCGTCCATTACCTGATGTGAAGTATGTCTGATCGAAGCTACAGAAAGATTCTCCCTCATTTGCATAAGTTTGTTGGTATGGTTACTTCAAAGCCTGTATCATTGCATTTCATCTATTACACTATAAAACGTATTTCAGAGAGAAGCTTCAGAAAGCTCTTCCCTCACCTGCATCTGTTTGTTGGTATGGTTACTACAAAGCCAGATTCATTGCATTTCACCAATTACAATATGTGATGTATTTCAGAGAGAAGCTGCAGAAAGCTCCACCCTCACTTGCACCTGTTTGTTGGTATGATTGGTACACAGACACAATCATTACATTTCATCCATTACCTGATGTGAATTATTTCTGAGGGAAGCTGCAGAAAGCTAATCCCTCAATTGAATCCCTTTGTTCGGTATGATTAGTACAGAGACACAATCATTACGTTTCCTTTATGGATTTTGTTTGTTGGTATGGTTACCCCAAAGCCTAAATCATAGCATTTCATCCATTACCCTATGTATGGTTACTACAGTCATTACATTTCAACCATTATCTGATGTGAAATATTTCTGAGGTAAGTTACAGAAAGCTCCTCCCTCATTTGCGTTTGTTTGTTGGTATGGTTACTACAAAACCTGAATCATCGCATTTCATCTATCACCCTATGTGAAATATTTCTGAGAAAAGCTACTGAAAGGTCCTCACTCATTGGCGTTTGTTTGTAGGTACGGTTACTACAAAGCCAGAATCATCGCATTTCATCTATTACAATATGTTATGTATTTAAGAGAGAAGGTGCAGAAAGCTCCTCCCTCACTTGCATCTGTTTGTTGGAATGATTAGTACAAAGACACAATCCTTATATTTCATCCATTACCTTATGTGAACTACTTCTGAGGGAAGCTACAAAAAGCTCCTCCCTTATTTGTGTTTGTTTGTTGGTATGGTTCTACAAAGCCGAACTGTCACATTTCATCTATTACCCCATGAGATGTATTTCATAGAGAAGCTGCAGAAACGTAGTGCCTCATTTGCGTTTGTTTGTTGTTATGGTTACTACAAAGCCATAATCATCGCATTTCATCTATTACTCTATGTGAAGTATTTCTGAGAAAAGCTACAGAAAGCTCCCCCTCATTTTGGTTTGATTGTTGGTATGGTTACTACAAAGCCAGAATAATTGCATTTCATCCATTACCCTTTGTGATTTATTTCAGACACAGGCTGCAGGAAGCTCCGCCCTCATTTGTGTTTGACTGTTGGTATGGTTACTACAAAGCCAGAATCATTACATTTCATCCATTACCCTCTGAAATGTATTTCAGAGAAAAGGTACGGGAAACTCCTCCTTCACTTGCATCTGTTTGTTGGTATGATTAGTGCACAGACACAAACATTACATTTCATCCATTACCAGATGTGAAGTATTTCTGAGGGATGCTACAGAAAGATCCTTCCTAATTTGCAATTGTTTGTTGGTATGGTTCTACCAAGCCAGAATCATCGCATTTCATCTGTTACCGTATGTTACGTATTTCAGAGAGAAGCTGCAGAAAGCTCCTCCTTCATTTGCGTTCCTTTGTTGGTATGGTTACTACAAAGCCAGAATCATTGCCTTTCATCCAGTACAATAGGTTATGAATTTCAAAGAGAAGCTGAATAAAGCTCCTCCCTCACTTGCATCTGTTTGTTGGTATGATTAGTACACAGACACAATCATTACATTTCCTCCATTACCTGATGTGAAGTAGTTCTTAGGGAAGCTACAGTAAGCTCTTCTCTCATTTGCATTGTTTGTTGCTATGGTTACTACAAAGCCAGAATCATTAAAATTACCCTACCCGAAGTATTTCAGAGAGAACCTGCGGAAAGCTCCTCAGTCACCAGCATCTGCTTTGTGGTATGATTAGTAAACAGACACAATCATTACATTTCATCCATTGCCTAATGTGAAGTATTTAAGAGAGAAGCCACTGAAAGCTACTACCCCATTTGCGTCACTTTGTTGGTATGGTTACTTCAAAGCCAGAATCATTGAATTTCTTCCACTACACTATGTGAAGTATTTCTGAGAGAAGCTGCAGAACACTCCTCCGTCACTTGCATCTGTTTATTGGTATGATTAATACACAGTCACAATCATTAGATTTCATCCATTACCTGATGTGAAATATTTCTGAGAGAATCTACAGAAAGTTACTCCCTCATTTGCATTTGTTTGCTAATATGGTTACTTCAAAGCCAGAATAACCGCATTTTATCTAATACTCTATGTGAACTTATTCTGAGGGAAGCTGCAGATCGCTGTTCCATCACTTGCATCTGATTCTTGGTAAGATTAGTGCACAGACACATTCAATACATTTCATCCATTACCTAATGTGAATTATTTCTGTTGGTAGCTACAGAAAGCTCCTCCCTCATTTGTGTCTTTTGTTGGTATGGTTACTACAAAACCAGAATCATCCCATTTCATTTTTACCCTATGTGAAGTATTTCAGAGAGAAGCTGCAGAAAGCTCCTCCCTCACTTGCATATGTTTGTTGGTATGATTACTACACAGACACAATCATTACATTTCATCCATTACCTGATGTGAAGTATTTCTGAGGGAAACTACAGAAAGCTCCTCCCTCATTTGCGTTTCTTTGTTGGTATGGTTACTAGAAAGCCAGGATCATCGCATTTCATCCGTTACCTTAAGTGAAGTATTTCTGAGAGAAAGCTGCTGGAAGATCCTCCAAAACTTGCATCTCTGTTTTGGTATGATTAGTACACAGAAACGATCATTATATTTCATCCATTAACTGATGTGAGGTATTTATTATAGAAGCCACTGAAAGCTCCTCCCTTAATTGCGTCTCTTTTTTGGTATGGTTACTGCAAAGCCAGAATAATCGCATTTCATTCATTACCCTATGTGAAGTTTTTCAGAGAGAAGCTGCAGGAAGCTCCTCCCTCATAGGCATCTCTCTGATGTTAGGGTTCCTACAAAGCCAGAATCATCGTATTTCATCCATACCCGATGTGAAACATTTCTGAGAGAAGCTACAGAAAGTTCCTCCCTCCTTTGCATGTCTTTCTTGGTATAGTTACTATGAAGCCAGAATCATTGCACTTCACCCTTTACCCTATAGGCAGTATTTCTGAGAGAAGCTGAAGAAAGCTTTTCACTCATTTGCATCTCTTTGTTGGTATGGTTACTACAAAGCCAGAATCATCGTGTTTCATAAATTTCCCTATGTGAAGTATTTCTGAGAGATGCTGCAGTAAGCTCCTCCCTCATAGGCATATCTTTGTTGGTAAGGTTATTACAAAGTCAGATTCATCGCATTTCGTCCATTACACTGTTGTTGTTGTGGTCTTCCGTCCTGAGACTGGTTTGATGCACCTCTCCCTGCAACTCTATCATGTGCAAGCTTCTTCATCTCCCAGTACCTACTGCAACCTACATCCTTCTGAGTCTGCTTGGTGTATTTATCTCTTGGCCTCTCTCTACGATTTTTACCCTCCACACTGGCCTCCAATACTAAATTGACGATCTCTTGATGCCTCAGAACATGTCCTACCAACCGATTCCTTCTTCTGGTCAAGTTGTGCCACAAACTTTTCTTCTCCCCAGACCTATTCAATATCTCCTCATTAGTTATATGATCTACATATCTAATCTTCAGCATTCTTCTTTAGCACCACATTTAGAAAACTTGCATCCTCTTCTTGTTCAAACAAGTTATCGTCCATGTTTCACTTCCATACATGGCTACACTCCTTACAAATACTTTCAGAAATGACTTCCTGTCACTTAAATCTATACTCAATGCTAACAAATTTATCTTCTTCAGAAATGCCTTCCTTACCATTGCCAGTCTACATATTATATCCTCTCTACTTTGACCATCATCAGTTATTTTGCTTCCAAATAGCAAAACTCCTTTACTACTTTAAGTGTCTTATTTCCTAATCTAATTCCCTCAGCATCACCCAACTTAATTCGAGTACATTTCCTTATCCTCATTTTGCTTTTGTTGATGTTCATCTTATATACTCCTTTCAAGACACTCTCCATTCCATTCAACTGCTCTTCCAAGTCCTTTGCTGTCTCTGACAGAATTACAATGTCATCGGCAAATCTCAAAGTTTTTATTTCTTCCTCATGGATTTTAATACCTACTCTGAATTTTTATTTTGTTTCCTTTACTGCCTGCTTAATATACAGATTGAATAACATCAGTGAGAGGCTACAACCCTGTCTCACTCCCTTCCCAACCACTGCTACTATATCATGCCCCTCGACTCTTATGGCTCCCATCTGGTTTCTGTACAAATCGCAAATAACCTTTCGCTCCCTGTATTTTACCCCTGCCACCTTTAGAATTTGAAAGAGAGTGTTACAATCAACATTGTCAAAAGCTTTCTCTAAGTCTACAAATGCGAGAAACATAGGTTTGCCTTTCCTTAATCTTTCTTCTAAGATAAGTCGTAAGGTCAGTATTGCCTCATGTGTTCCAGTATTTCTACAGAATCCAAACTGATCATCCCTGAAGTCAGCTTCTACTATTTTTTCCATTCGTCTGTAAAGAAATCGTGTTAGTATTTTGCAGCTGTTGCTTATTAAAGTGATTGTTCAGTAATTTTCACATCTGTCAACACCTGGTTTCTTTGGGATTGGAATTATTATATTCTTCTTGAAGTCTGAGGGTATTTCGCCTGTTTCATATATCTTGCTCACCAGATGGTAAGAGTTTTGTCAGGACTGGCTCTCCCAAGGCTGTCAGTAGTTCGAATGGAATGTTGTCTACTCTGGGGGCCTCGTTTTGACCCAGGTCTTTCAATGCTCTGTCAAACTCTTCACACAGTATCGTATCTCCCATTTCATCTTCATCTACATCCTCTTCCATTTCCATAATATTGTCCTCAAGTGCATCACCCTTGTATAGACCCTCTATATACTCATTCTACCTTTCTGCTTTCCCTTCTTTGCTTACAACTGGGTTTCCATCTGAGCTCTTGATGTTCATACAAGTCGTTCTCTTATCTCCAAAGGTCTCTTTAATTTTCCTGTAGGCAGTATCTATCTTACCCCTAGTGAGATAAGCTTCTACATCCTTACCTTTGTCCTCTAGCCATCCCTGCTTAGCCATTTTGTACTTCCTGTCGATCTGTTTGTTGAGATGTTTGATTTCCTTTTTGCCTGCTTCAGTTATTGCATTTTTATATTTTCTCCTTTCATCAATTAAATTTAATATTTCTTCTGTCACCCAAGGATTTCTAGCAGCCCTCATATTTTTACCTACTTGATCCTCTGCTGCCTTCACTACTTAATCTCTCAAAGCTAGCCATTCTTCTTCTACTGTATTTCTTTCCCCCATTCCTGTCAATTGTTCCCTTATGCTCTCCCTGAAACTCTTTACAACCTCTGGTTCTTTCAGTTTATCCAGGTCCCATCTCCATAAATTCGCAACTTTTTGCAGTTTCTTCAGTTTTAATCTACAGGTCATAACCATTAGATTGTGGTCAGAGTCCACCTGTGCCCCTGGAAATGTCTTACAATTTAAAACCTGGTTCCAAAATGTCTGTCTTACCATTATATAATCTATCTGATACCTTTTAGTATCTCCAGGGTTCTTCCATGTATACAACCTTCTTTCATGATTCTTAAACCAAGTGTTAGCTATGATTAAGTTGGACTCTGTGCAAAATTCTACCAAGCCCCAATCCATATCCACTTACTATGTTTCCTTCTCTCCCTTTACCTACACTCGAATTCCAGTCACCTATGACTATTAAATTTTCACCTCTCTTCACTATCTGAATAACTTCTTTTATCTCATCATACATTTCTTCAATTTAGTCATCATCTGCAGAGCTAGTTGGCCTATAAACTTGTACTACTGTAGTAGGTGTGGGATTCGTATCTATCTTGGCCACAATAATGCTATCACTCTGCAGTTTGTAGTAGCTTAACCGCATTTATATTTTCCTACTCATTATTAAACCTACTCCTGCATTACTTCTATTTGATTTTGTGTTTATAGCCCTGTAGTCACCTGACCAAAAGTCTTGTTCCTCCTGCCACCGAACTTCACCAATTTTCTAACCTACCTGCTAGATTAAGGGATCTGACATTCCATGCTCCGATCCGTAGAACACCAGTTTTCTTTCTCCTGATAACGACATCCTCTTGAGTAGTCCCCGTCCGGAGATCCAATTGGTTGACTATTTTACCTCTGGAATATTTTACCCAAGAGGACCCCATCATCATTTAATCATACAGTAAATCTGCATGCCCTCAGGAAGTTTTCCCTTGCTTTCAGCCGTTCACAGTACCAGCACAGCAAGGCCGTTTTGGTTATTGTTACAAGGCCAGATCAGTCAATCATCCAGACTGTTGCCCTTGCAGCTACTGAAAAGGCTGCTGCCCCTCTTCAGAAACCACACATTTGTCTGGCCTCTCAACAAATACCCCTTCGTTGTGGTTGCACCTACTGTAAGGCTATCTGTATCACAGAGACACGCAAGCCTCCCCACGATTGGCAAGGTCCATTGTTCATGGGGTGTCCATTAAACAATGTGAAGTATTTCTGAAAGAAGCTAAAGAAAACTTTTCCCTCATTTGTGACTGTTTGTTGGTATAATTACTACAGAGGCCAGAATATTCGCATTTCATCTATAACCCCATGCAAAGTATTTCAGAGAGAAGCTGCAGGAAGCTCTCCCCTCATACGCGTACATTTGTTGGTAACGTTACTACAAAGCCAGAATCATCGCAATTCATCCATTACCCTATGTGAAGTTATTCTGAGAGAAGCTACAGAAAGCCCTTCTCTTATTTGCAATTCTTTGTTTGTATGATTACTACACAGACAGCATCATCAGATTTCATTTATTACCTGATGTGGTGTATATAAGAGAAGCTACAGAAGGCTCCTGCCTCATTTACATCTGTTTGTTGGTATGATTACTACACAGACAGAATCATCACATTTCATCCATTACCTGATGTGAGGTATATAAAAGAAGCTACAGAAAGCTCGTCCCTCATTCCTGTTTCCTTGTTGGTATGGTTACTACAAAGCCAGATTCATCGCATTTCATCCATCACACTATGTGAAGTATTTCTGAGAGGAGCTACAGAAAGCTAATGTCTCATTTGCTTCTCTTTGTTAGTAAGGTTACTACAAAGCCAGAATCATTGCATTTTATCCATTACTTTAAGTGAAGTACTTCTGAAAGAAGTTACACGGCATCTAAGTGTGAACCCATGTCTATGGTCCACTGAGTCTTGTGGATGATTAGCAAGAGCTGGGTTTCACATGGCCATCTTTTTCAAAACAAATGCTGATTCCTACAGAGTAGGTTGGTAGTCTCCAGAAAACTCATTATACTATAACATAATTCATGTTCCAAAGTTCTACAACTAATCAACATTAGAGATATAGGTCTATAGTTCTGCACATCTGTTCGAAGTCCCTTCTTGAAAATGGGGAAGACCATGCCATTTTCCAATCCTTTGGAATGCTATGCTCTTCTAGAGACCTACGGTACACTGCTACAAGAAGAGGGCTATGTTCCACAGTGTGCTCTGTGTAAAATCGAACTGGTATCCCTTCAGGTCCAGTGGGCTTTCCTCTTTTGAGTGATTTTAATTTTTTCTCTATCACTCTGTCGTCTATTTCGGTATCTACCCTTTTGTCATCTGTGGTGTCTGGACATTTTGTTTTGATCCACCTATCGCTTTGACATAAGACCAAAATTTCTTAAATTTTCTGCCAAGTCAGTACATAGAACATTACTTTTGAATTCATTAAGTGCCTCTCACATAGCCCTCCTCACACTACATTTCACTTCGCATAATTTTTGTTTGTCTGCAAGGCTTTGGATATGTTTATGTTTGTTGTGAAGTTCCCTTTGCTTCCGCAGCAGTTTTCTAACTCGGTTGATGTACCATGGTGGCTCTTTTCCATCTCTTATGATCTTGCTTGGCACATACTCATCTAACGCATATTGTACGATGGTTTTGACCTTGTCCACTGATCCTCAACACTATCTGTACTTGAGACAAAACTTTTGTGTTGAGCTGTCAGGTACTCTGTAATCTGCTTTTTGTCACTTTTGCTAAACAGAAAAATCTTCCTCCCTTTTTTAATTTTTCTATTTATGGCTGAAATCATCGATGCAGTAACTGCTTTATGATTGCTGATTCCCTGTTCTGGATTCACTGTTTCAAATAGTTCAGATAATTTTGTCACCAGAAGGTCTAATATGTTATCGCCACGAGTTGGTTCTCTGTTTAACTGCTCAAGGTATTTTTCAGATAAAGCACTTAAAAAAAAAATCACTGGATTCTTTGTCCTTGCCACCCGTTGTGAACGTTTGAGTCTCCCAGTCTATATCTGGCAAATTAAAATCTCCACCATGAACTATAACATGGTGGAGAAATCTGCTCAAAATATTTTCCAAATTATCCTTCAGGTGCTCAGCGACAACAGCTGATGAGCCAGGGGGCCTATAGAGACATCCATAGGACTGTTGCTATACACAATACACATAAATGACCTGGTGGATGACATCAGAAGTTAACTGAGGCTTTTTGCAGATGATGCTGTGGTGTATTGAGAGGTTGTAACAACGGAAAATTGTACTGAACTGCAGGAGGATCTGCAGCGAATTAACGCATGGTGCAGGAAATGGCAATTCAGTCTCAATGTAGACAAGTGTAATGTGCTGTGAATTCACTGAAAGATAGATCCCTTATCATTTATCTACAAAATAGCAGGTCAGCAACTGGAAGCAGTTAATTCCATAAATTATCTGGGAGTACGCAGTAGGAGTGATTTAAAATGGTATGATCATATAAAGTTGATCGTCAGTAAAGCATATGCCAGACTGAGATACGTTGGAAGAATCCTAAGGAAATGCAATCCGAAAACAAAGGAAGTAGGTTACAGTACACTTGTTCGCCCACTGCTTGAATACTGCTCAGCAGCGTGGGATCCGTGCCAGATAGGGTTGATAGAAGAGATAGGGAAGATCCAACGGAGAGCAGCGCACTTCGTTACAGGATGATTTAGTAATCTCGAAAGGGTTACGGAGATGATAGAGTAACTCTAGTGGAAGACTCTGCAGGAGAGTACTCGGTACGGGCTTTTGTTAAAGTTTCGAGAACATACCTTCACCGAAGAGTCAAGCATTATATTGCTACTTCCTACATGTACCTCGCAGAGAGACCATGGCTACAAAATCAGAGATTAGAGCAAACACAGAAGCATACCGACAATACATCTTTCAATGAACAATACGAGACTGGAATAGAAGGGAGAACCGATAGAGGTACTCAGGGTACCCTCCAAAAACACACAGTCAGGTCTCTTGCGGAGTATGGATGTAGATGTAGATGTAGAAGCTGCAGAAAGCTCCTCCATCATTTGCGTCTCTTTGTTGGTATGATTACTACAAAGCCAGAATCATCGCATTTGATCCATTACCATATGTGAATTATTTCTGAAAGAAGCTGCAGAAAGCCCCTCCTGCAGCAGCATATCTATATTGGTATGATTACTACAAAGCAAGAATTATTGCATTTCATCCATTACCCTATGTGAATTATTTCTGAAAGGAGTTCCATAAAGCTCCTGCTACATCAGTGTCTTTATGGTCGTATATTTAATACAAAGCTAGAATCATCCCATTTCATTCATCACGCTATGTGAATTATTTCTGAAAGAAGTTGCAGAAAGCTCCTCCCACAGCAGCGTCTCTTTGTTGGTATGATTACCACAAAGCCAGAATCAACACATTTCATACATTATCCTATGTGAATTATTGCTGAAAGAAGATGCAGAAGGCTTCACTCGCAGCACCACCTGTTTCTTGGTATGGTTACTACAAAGCTAGAAACATCGCATTTCATCCATTACACTAAGTGAATTATTTGTGAATGAAGCAGCAGAAAGTTCCTTCCACAGTAGCGTCTCCTTGCTTGTATGATTCCTACAAAGCCAGATTCATTGCATTTAATCCATTAGCATATGTGAGTTATTTTTGAAAGGAGCTGCAAAAAGCTCCTCACATAGCAGCTTCTTTTTGTTCATATGATTACTACAAAGCCAGAATCATTCCATTTCATTCATTACCATATGTGTATTATTTCCGAAAAGAGGTGCAGAAATATCCTTCCACAGCAGTTTCTCTTTTTTCATCAGATTACTACAAAGCCAGAATCATCGAATTTCATCCATTACACTATGTGAATTATTTCTGAAAGGAGCTGCAGAAAAGCTCCTAGCACAGCAGCATCTTTTTGTTCATATGATTACTACAAAGCTAGAATCACGCATTTCTTCCAGTACCCTATGCGAATTATTTCTGAAAGAAGCTGCTGTCCCTCCTCCGGCAGCAGTGTCTATTTGTTGCTATGATTACTACAATGCCAGAATCATCGCATTTCATCCATTACCCTATGTGAATTATTTCTCAAAGAAGTTACAGAAAGGGTCTCCCACAGCTGCGTCTTTTTCTCCGTATGATTATTACGAAGCCAAAATCATCCAATTTCATCCATTACTGTATGTGGTTATTTTATGAAAGAAGCTGCAGAAAGCTCCTCTTGCAGCAGCATCTGTTTGTTGGTATCATTACAACAAAGCCAGAATTGTAACATTTCATCCATAACCGTATCTGATCTATTTCTAAAAGAAGCTGCAGAAAGCTCCTCAGGCAGCAGAGTCACATTGTTCGTATGATTACTGCAAAGTGAGAAACATCCCATTTCATCCATCATGCTATGTGAATTATTTCTGAAAGAAGTTGCAGAAATCTCCTCCCACAGCACCGTGTCTTTGTTGGTATGATTACTACGAAGCCATAATCATCTCATTTCATCCTTAAGACTATATGAATTATTTCTCACAGGCAGTGCCAAAAGAACCTCCCACTGCAGCGTCACATTGTTGGTATGATTACTCCAAAACCAGAATCAAAACATTTCATCCATTACACTACGTGCATTTTCTCTGAAAGAAGCTACAGAAAGCTCCACCCATATTTGCGTTACTTTGTTGGTGTCATTACTACAAAGTCAGAATCATCAATTTTGATCTATTACACTATGTGAATTACTTCTGAAAAAAGCTGCAAAATGTTCCACCCAGAACGGCGTCACTCTGTTGGTATGATTAATACAAATCCTCAATTACAACATT
The DNA here is from genome assembly GCF_023897955.1 of Schistocerca gregaria. Classification (NCBI taxonomy): domain Eukaryota; kingdom Metazoa; phylum Arthropoda; class Insecta; order Orthoptera; family Acrididae; genus Schistocerca; species Schistocerca gregaria. The sequence continues at coordinate 1,958,889 of NW_026061887.1, read as the reverse complement.
TCATCTGTTACCCTATTTCAATTTTTTCCGGAAGAAGCTGCAGAAAACGCCTCTCACATTTGCGTTGTTTTCTTGGTATGATTACTACAAAGTGAGAATCATTGCATTTCTTTGATTACCCTATGTGAATTATTTCTGAAAGGAGCTGCAGAAAGGGCCGGCCGCAGTTGTGTCACTTTGTTGCTATGATTACAACAATGCCAGAATCATTTCATTTCATCCATTACCCTATGAGAATTATTTCTACTACAAAGAGCTCCTCCCACACTTGCGTAACACTACAAAGCCAGAATCATTACATTTCATCAATTACACCATGCGAATTACTTCTGAAAGAAGCTGCAGAAAGCTAATCCCACATTCGCATCACTTTGTTGGTACGATTACTACAACGCCAGAGTCATTGAATTTCATGAATAACCCTATGCGAATTATTTCTGAATGATGCTGCAGAAAGCTAATCCCACATTTGTGTCACATTGTTGACTTGAGTACTACACAGAAATTATCATTGCAGTTTAATCCTTTACCCTATGTGAATTAATTCTGAAAGAAGCAGCAGAAAGCTCCTCCCACAGCAGACACACTTTTGTTGGTATCTTTACTACAAAGCTAGAATCATCGCATTCCACCCATTACACTGTGAGAATTATTTCTGAAAGAAGCTGCAGAAAGCTCCTCCCACATTTGCATCACTTTGTTGGTATGATTACTACAAAGCCAGAATCATCGCATTTCATGCATTGCCATATGAGTATTATTTCTGAAAGGAACTGCAGGGAGCTCCTACCACACTGCTATCACTTTCATGGTACAGTTACCACAAGGCCAGAATCTTCTGATTTCATCCACTACCATACGTTAATTATTGCTGAAACGAATTGCTTGTAGCTCTGCTCACAGTACTGTCACTTTGTTGGTACAGTTTCTACAAGGCCACATTCATCGCATTTCATCCATAACCCTGTGGAAATTATTTCTGAAAGAAGCTGCAGAAAGATTCTCTCACATTACTATCACATTGTTGGTTCAGTTGTGATCTATTTCTGAAGGAAGCTGCAAAAGCACCTCTCTCAGTACTGTTACTTTGTTTGAAATTTTACACAAAGCAATACTACTACTACTACTACTACTACTACTACTACTACGTGATCAGGCCCAGTAGACCACACACATCTACAAGTTTCCTCCTCCACTGTATTCTGTCCAATGCTGCTATCTGCCATTCGTCCACATCTATTGACACTTGGATTAAATCTTCATGGGGTCCACCCCTCCAATTGTTCTTGGGTCTCCCTGGCAGTCTCTTTCCTGTAGGTGTGATCCTCCATCCAAGCTACAATGTCGGCCCACTGCATTTGTTTGGCTTTCAGGGTACCTGCTATGTTGGGCCGCTGGTATAGTTCCTCAAGCTCTTCATTGTATCTGATCCTCCATTCCCCGGTATCTGCATCCAGAACTGTACCAAAAATCTTCCGAAGCACTTTTCTCTCAGAAACAAGGAGCTTATGGAAGCCCTGTTTCCGGATACTCCATGTCTCACAGCCATATAGAACAAGAGGCTGGATAAAGGTTTTGTACAGTTGAATCTTGAACTGTCTGGAGAGATATTTCTACCAAAGCAGTTGTGCTAGGCTGTGGAAAGATCGGTTTCCTGCTTGTATTCTGGCATTGATCTCTACATCACATGATGAGTTCACAGTGGAAAGTGCCCCTAGCTATTTGAATTCTTGCACTCTCTTGTAGGAAAGGTCCGCAACAAGCAACAAGCATTGCATTCTATCGATAACCCTATGAAGATTATTTCTGAAAGAAGCTGACAAAAGCTCCTCTCAAATTACTATCCCTTTGTTGGTATAGTTACAAAAAAGCCACAATCATGGCATTTCATCTTTAACACTATGATAATTATTTCTGGAAGAAGCTCCAGAAAGCTCCTCTCACACTACAATCACTTTCACAGTTAGTTACTACAAAGCCACAGTCGTCTCATTTCAGCCATAACACTATGTGAATTATTTCTGGATGAAACTGCAGAAAGCTCCTCTCACACTACAATCACTTTCTTGGTGTAGTTACCATAAAGCCAGAATCATCACATTTCATCCATAACACTTTGTGAATTATTTCTGAAAGAATCTGCAGTAAGATCCTCTTCCTTAACAATCAATCTGTTCATATAGCTACTACAAAGCAACAATCATTGCATTTAATTTGTAACGTCATGTGAATTATTTCTGAAAGAAACCACAGAACGCTCCCCTCAAAATACTATAAACCTTGATGGTGTAGTTACTACAAAGCCACAATTATTGCATTTGATTCATAGCATGCTGTGAAATATTTCTGAAAGAATCTGCAAAAAGTTCCATTCACTCTAGAAACAAAGTGTTGGTATAGTTATTAAAAAGTGACAATCATTGCACTTCACTCATAATGGTATGTGAATTATTTCTGAAAGAAGCTGCAGAAAGCTCACAATACTATCACCTTGTCGGTATAGTAACTACAAAGTCATATCCATAGCATTTTATGCATAACCCTATGTGAATTATTTCTGAAAGACGCTGCACAAAGGTACTCTCACTGTAGAATCATTTTGTTGCTATAGCTACAACAAAACCACATACATGGCATCTCACCCATAACACTATGAGATTTATTTCTTAAAGAAGCTGCAGGAAGATTCCCTCACAATACTATTACTTTGTTGTTATAGTTACTGAAGACATACAACCGTTGCATTTAATCCATAACCATATGTGTATTATTTCTGAAAGAAGGTGCAGCAAGCTCCTCTCACTCAAGTATCAATCTGTTGGTATAGCTATTACAAAGCCACAATCCTAGCATTTCATCCATAAGCCTATGTGATTTATTCCTGAAAGAAGCCGCAGAAAGCTCCCCTCACAATACTATCACTTTTCCAGTATAATTACTAATGAGCCACAATCATCTCATCTCATTCGTAGTCCTATGTGAATTATTTCCAAAAGAAACTGTAAAAAGCTTTCCGACCAATACCACGAGTTTTGATACAGTTACTAAAAAGCCACAATCATTGCATTTCATTCATAGTCATATGTGAATTATTTCTGAAAGGAGCTTCAGAAAACTCCCCTCACAATACTATCATCCTGTTGGTATAGTTACTACAAAGCCACAATCATCACACTTCATCCAAAACCCTATGTGAATTATTTCTGAAAGAAGCTCCAGCAAGCTCCTCTCACTCTATTACACTGTGTTGGTATGGTTACTACAAAGCAACAGTCATCCCATTTCATCCATAATCCTAAGTGCTTTATGGGACAGAAGCTGCACAAAGCCCCCTCACAATACAATCATTTTGTTGGTTTCCTGAATGAGATTTTCACTCTGCAGCGGAGTGCGCATTGATATGAAACTTCCTAGCAGATTAAAACTGTGTGCCCTACCGAGACTCGAACTCAGAAACTTTGCCTTTTGTGGGCAAGTGCTCTACCATCTGAGCTACCAAAGCATGACTTATGCCCGGTCCTCACAACTTTAATTCTGCCAGTATCTCGGCTCCTACCTTCCAAACTTTACAGATGCTCTCCTGCGAACCTTGCAGAATTAGCACTCCTGAAAGAAAGGATATTGCGGAGACATGGCTTAGCCACAGCCTGGGGGATGTTTCCGGAATGAGATTTTCACTCTGCAGTGGAGTGTGCACTGATATGAAACTTTCTGGCAGATTAAAACTGTTCTGGAAACATCCCCCAGGCTGTGGCTAAGCCATATCTCTGCAGTATCCTTTCTTTCAGGAGTGCTAGTTCTGCAAGGTTCACAGGAGAGCTTCTGTAAAGTTTGGAAGATAGGAGACGAGATACTGGCAGAAGTAAAGCTGTGAGGACCTGTATCTTCATTAGGGTGATACCCATATGCATCTGCTTCCCACTTACTTACTGTTTTTAGAGTGTCATATGCCTGTAACGCTATCAGGTGGCGTCCGACATCACAGTGGGCAGTGGTCATAATGTTTTGGCTCATCGGTGTATAGGGGATCTATACAAGGGAGATATAACTGAGGGCAACATCATACAAATAGTAGAAGAGACAGATGAAGATAACAAGGGAGATATACTGTGAGAAGCATTTGACTGAGCACTGAAGACTCACACTGAAACAAGGAAACAAGTACCCAGGGGTAGACAACATTCTGTCAAAACTACCGATAGCATTGGGAGAGACAACAATGACAAAATTATTCCATTTGCTGTGCTAGATGTACGAAACTGGTGAAATATCCACAAATTTCACTAAGAATGTATTAATTTCGCTTCCAAAGAAATAAGGTGCTGAGAAGTGTGAATATTCCCAAACTGTCAGTTTAGGAATTTGTCGTTGCAGAATACAAACACAAATTCTTTATAAAAGGACCAAAAAGCAGCAGATACTGACTTCATAGAAGATAACTTTGGATTCTGGAGTAATGTAGGACCACATGTGACAATACTGACCCTACAACTTATCTTAGAAGATGCATTAAGGAAAGGCAAACCTATGTTTCTACCATTTGTAGACTTAGAGAAAGCTTTTGACAATGTTGACTGGAATACTCTCCTTCAAATTATGAAGCAGGGATCAAATACAGGGAGTGAAACACTATTTAAAATTTTTACAGAACCAGATGGCAGCTATAACAGTTGAGGGGCATGAAAGGGAAGAAGTGGTTGGGGAGCAAGTGACACAGGGTTGTAGCCTATACGTGACGTTATTCAAACTGTATATTGGGCAACCAGTAAAAGAAACAAAAGAAAAGTTCAGAATAGGAATTAAAATACATGGAGAAGAAATAAAAACATTGAGGTTTGCTGACAACATTGTAATTCTGTCAGAGACAGCAAAAGACCTGCAAGAGCAGTTGCACGGAATGGACAGTTCTTGAAAGGAAGATATGATATGAACATAAACAAAAGCAAAAGAAGATAATGGAATGTAGTCAAATTAAATCAGGTGATGTGAGGGAATTAGATTAATGAATGAGACACTTAAAGATGATGATTTTTGCTATTTGGGCAGCAAAATCGCCAATGATGTTCAAGGTAGAGATGATATAAAATCTAGGCAGACAATGGAGAGGAAAGTGTTTCTGAAGAAGAGAAATTTTGGAGCATTGAATATAAACTTAGGTTGTAGAGTAATTGCACTTTATGCAAGACACCTTTGTAGCTTTGTTTTCAGTGAGACATTTTTCAGCACTTTTTTTTGCTATCTTCAGATAGTACAGAAAATGCTGAAACAGGTTTGTGTGAAAACACAGCTATGAACATGCCCGAAAAAAAAAGAGAGGGGAAATTTCTCTCTAATTTTCTTAGACACAGAAATAAAGACAACTGAAGTATTCACAACATGGAACTGCAATATTCACAACATGTTTGTAGATTTAGGTGTTACAAAGATTTTTCTGGAAACATTTGTATTGATTGTTGGTATATACGAAGTGAAACATGGATATCAAACAGCTTAGACAGGATGAGAATAGAAGCTTCTGAAATGTGGTGCTACAGATGTATGCTGAACATAAGATGGGTGAATGGACTTGGAGAGAAAAGAAATTTCCTACACAAGCTGACTAAAAGAAAGGATTAGTGGACAGGATGCATTCTAAGATGTTAACGGATCACTAGTCTAGCACTGGAGAGAAGTGTGGAGCAGTGGCACCACACCAGTATCGTATATTAAGATCCACATAAGACTTTTGGTAACTTTATTTACAAAATTCTGATGATTAAGTTCATACTTTATGCAAAGTCTTACGAGTTAATAGGTATATTTTGAAGGAAAGATCACTTTCAAATTAAAGGGCTATTTTTCCTCTTTTCAGTAAACTTAACTATCTTAACAGATATCCAATATAATAGAGGGAAACATTCCACATGGTAAAAATATACATAAAAAACAAAGATGCTGTGACTCACCAAATGATAAAACACTGGTAGACAGACGCAATAAATAATACACAAATACACACACAAATTTCAAGCTTTCGCAACCCAAGGTTGCTTCAACTTTGGGTTGTGAAAGTTTGGAATTTGTGTGTGTGTTTGTGTATTTTTTATTGTGTCTATCTACCAGCACTTCCTCATTTGGTAAGTCACAGCAACTTTCTTTGTTATATGCATTAAAAGATATTGATAATTGTTAGTTTAACTTTATCCAGATTTGTAGTGCCAGTTATGGACATATTGCTGTGAATTTCCAGGATCTGTTGATACACTTTTGATCATCTGATTTTTCTAATTTCTATTGACACCAGTACTAATGAGCAAGAGTCCTGAATTAAAAATTACAGATTTTTCAGTAACTACATTTTAATAAGCAAGTTGGGTCCCATAATAATAATAAGCCCTTGATTTCCAATGCATAGGCATAAATTAGAATTGAACTTTTGAATAGACGCTGCTCATGCGAAGTAACATACTGCTACAAACAAAATATAATGACATTATCCACAGCCAATAAAACTTAGCCTTCTGGCTCACAGGTTTTGTAAACAATAATAAATTAACACAGTTCATTAATACCATAGAAGAAATCTGTTTACGGCCTACATTCACTCCACTCTCTTGATTCTGATGTTAATCTTCTTCAGGTATGGCTTCAGTTTAGCTAGGCTGCATTCTAGACCACTCTTGGGAATTATTTGTGTTGCCTCTCCATTCATTTAAGTCAGGCTGAGAGAACTTATTTTACAATTATGAGCAATAAATATCATTATGTGTGTGTTTCAGTTTTATTTAATGATATTTGTGTTTACAACAACCATTCTTTGCCATGTTTTACTTAACTGTATGTGAAACAACTTTTGATCACTTCATCTGTATTGTGTGCACATTTACTTTCTGAAGACATAATAAGTATTGTGCTCCATGGATGTCCATACTAAGTACCTGTCTGCATACATCATTAGAAACTGTAAGAGATCTGGTCATCCCAAATAGGATCTTAAAGACATGATTAAAGATTGGTGAGCTCATAATTTTGACCTTATAAAAGAAACTTCTGGCTATCCATTTTAAGGACGGAACTATCAACAGCAATTTCAGGTGCTGATCCTCTGAAACTGTACAGCTTCTGAACGGCTTGTATCACAACTATTGATGTAACATAACATCTATGGTATATTTTCTATTGTCTTCTGCAATGAAGTTCCCATTCTATCCATTACATGGTTTAACCTTACTTGAACCATCATCATGATGATGAACATCTGAATAATTTAGTGGGTTCTGAACCTGAAACATGAAACAGTAGAGGACTACAAATACGACAGTGGGAACTCATCTTCAGTGCTGTGTGAAAGATCATGCACAAAAATCCTTGTGGGATAGTGTTGCTAACAACTATTGTTTCGTTTTAGTTAACTTCAGTGCTAGTAAACAGTCACTATTACTCAATAGATATTAAAACTGAAAAGAAGTAAATTTTTGGAAATTTGTAGAATCTGATCACAGATGGAAGAAAATAGAAATAATCTTAAATATATGTTCTTGATTATTAGCATTATTTTCAGAGAGAGATAACAGAAATAAGATTGAGCCCACAGTGTTATAAATGTTTCAAAGCCAGAAGCTTCTTCAAGGAAATGCACCCAACTGTAGAGCTTTTCTTTGACGGTAGACAATGATAATCCCATTCCTTAATAGAATGTTGATACCTTGCATATTGGCTGCATATTAATAATCATAACAAATCTTCATCAGAGCAAGGAAAACAAACACAAAAGCACACAAGCTCTGGCACCCAAGACCAGACTGCAAGCAGAAGCACATGGTGGGAGAAGCAAACAGGTGGTAGGGAAGGAGGAGAATGGGGCAGGGAGAGATAGCAGGGTAGGGGGACAGTTATGTGCTGCTTGTGGACGGTTACATGGACAAAGCGGGGAGAGGGTACGGCAGCTAGTTGGAGTCAGGAGATTAGACAGATGTCGGCAGGGGGGGCGGGAGGGCCATCAGAAAAGGAGGTAGCTATAAAAACTGTGGGTGCATTACCGGAATTGTGTTCTGGAATGGGAACAAAGAATGGTATAGTTTGGTGGTAGACAGTGACTAATGAAGGTTGAGGGTTACTTAAATGTAGGCTATACTGTAGGGAGAGTTCCCACTAGTGCAATTCAGAAAAGTTGGTGTTGGTGGGAAGAATCCAGAAGGCACAGGCTGTGAAGCAGTCACTGAAATGACAAATATCATGCTGCGCAACATGCTCAGCAATTGATTGGCCCAACTGTTTCTTCATCACAGGATTTTGGTTGTCATTCATGTGAACATACATTTCGTCAGTTGCCGTGTCGACATAAAATACAGCTCAGTGGTTGCAGCTTAGCTTTTAGATCACATGACTGGTTTCACAGGTAGCATTGTCTTTGATTGGACAAGTGACAATTGTGAGTGGACTGGAGTAGGTGGTGGAGGGAGGATGTATGGGACAAGTCTTGCATCTATGTCTATTACAGGGGCATGAGCCACGAGGTAAAGGGCAGCGAGCAGGGGTTGTGTAGTAGTGATAATATCTAGGTTCAGTGGTCAGTGGAATATTATTGTGGAAGGGATGTAAAAGATAGTGCTTAATACATTCCCCATTCCAGGGTACTGTGATATATATTTTTGGTTTGTAAATAAAGCTTCCTTTTCCTTCTGCTAGTTACTTTATTTATCCCATATGTGTTTCGCCTTCTCCTGTTCTAAGGCATCATCAGTGGGATATATAATGATACAATTTTGTTACTTTTAGATTATTAAACAGTTCACTTTGTAAAAAAAAGTAATTACTTATGATTTGCTAATTTTCTTATCCTCACATCTGGTCTGAAGGTCACACTACCACTTTTATCACTGCCATATAATCACATCTTTGTGTTCTCACCTTCCATACACCATTCACCATATTTCTCACCTTTTTGTGGTCGACTATTGTTCTTTTGTCACTCGATACAACTATTTCGTCGTACACTGTTTTTCTCAACGTAAATATTGCAACTACATTATTTGTTTCATCTTCTTTGAGAAGTTTACCTATTTGTTGCAAATGTAACGAAGTATATGTTTGAGACTAACTTCTATTTCTAATGTTTATACTGCGTGTGCGTATGATTGAGAGAGAGGGAGGGAGGGGGATAGAGCTGATGAGTTTTAATTTGGGTGGGGGGGGGGGCAGTGGAGGCGGGAGTACAAGCTATTAGTGAGTGGTTGAAAATTTTGGTGACAGCGACAGCTGATTTGACTTTTCCTTTCAACATTCTGTGGAGGGGTTCATGGATTTTTTGGATTCTATTATTATTATATTGGACTGTATTATTCTATTAATCCTTTTTGCAGATGGTATTCTATTATTTTAAATAATGAATGGCTTGGCATATGTACTTGGTCATTCAACAGGATTTTCCCTTCTGCTTTGGTTTTCTGTATGTGGTAATTTTCTTGCATTATTAGGAGGTGTTGTTTTACTGTCGATTCTAATTACTTTATGTCATTGTCTCTAGTGGTTGGTTTGTGGTCATTTTCTCTTAGGCATTCTGCAAATGTGATGTGGTTTGTCCCATATTTCCAAACTCTCATGTGTTTTTTGTATCTGACATCAAATGTTCCCCTGTTTGCTCTATGTAACTGCCTTCACAAGTGTTACACTGTAGCTGGTATATACCTGCTTTCTGGTATATGTCTCTGTTATTTGTCAGTTTTGGGGTGTATTTTTGAATAGAACTGTCTATTGTGTCTGCTATGTTTATTCCTTATCTTTTGAAAATGTTGGTGATTTGATAGGTGAGTTTGCATTTGTATGTCATTGTGTATCATCTACTGTTTTCTTTCAACTTTTCCTGATTATCCTGTGCAGTTGTTATGAGACTGCATGTTTGTGTTTGGTTCTGTTGTGTTGTTGTCTGTGGTTTGGAGCTTTCTGCTTTTATTTTACTTTTAATTTTGTTGTTAAGCTTGGTTACTGTGTTACTGTTGTAACCATTACTTTGTGCCTCCTGCATCATTATGTCCAATTCTTTTTGGTAGCCTTCTTTGGCAAGTGGTACTGTGTTGAGTCTGTGGAGCATGTGTTGAAGTGCTGTTTGCTTTTGTGTGAGCGGGTGGTTAGAGGATTGAGGAATCATATTGTCTGTTGCTGTGGGTTTACGGTAAATTTCAAACATATGCTTATGGTTCTGTTTTTTTATTGTTATATCCAGGAAGTTAATTTGGTTGTTCTGTTCTCTTTCAATTGTGAATTTTATATTTTTATGGATCTTGCTGATGTCAGTATGTAGTTTTTCAAATTTTCTTTGTGGTACATCTGTTAAGCAAAGGATGTCATCCATGTATCTGAACCAGTATAATATGTTGTATTCTTTTGCAAATATTTTTGTGAAAATGATCTGTTAAATGTGGTTTACAAAAATATCTGCTAAGGCTTCTGAAACTGGGGACCCAATTGGTAATCCATCTTCTTCTAAATAAAATTCATTACTGAATTTGAAGTAATTTCGTTGTGTTATGAGCTTTATTACTGTGCATATTTCCTTAATCTGTTCATCAGGAAGGTGACTATAAGTTTTCAGGTACTTATGTATAATTTCTATTACTTCTGGTACTCCTGGCCGGTGTGACCAAGCAATTCTAGGCGCATCAGTCAGGAACCACGCAGCCACTAAGGTTGCAGTTTCGAATCCTGCCTCAGGAATGACTGTGTGTGTGTTGTCCTTAGGTTAGTTAGGTTAAAGTAGCTCTAAGATCTAGGGGACTGATGACTTCAGATGTTAAGTCCCATAGTGCTCAGAGCCATTTGAACTATTTCTGGTACTGGTATGTTGCAATACATGTTTTCTATAACAAATGAAAGGAGGGTTATATCTTTTGTTCGTTGTATTTGCTGTGAAGTGTTTTTAATAGTTCTGTCTTCTTGTAATTTGAAATTTTCAGACAGAAATTTTAACATGTATCCTGCAAGCTTTAATGTGGGGGGATTTTCTAACATCCAGTATTGGCCTCACAGAAGATTCGGTTTGTGGATTTTTGGTTGGCTTTGGAGAACCAGCACAGTGGGACTGATCTATGACAACTTTCTTTTCTCCATGTTATCCAGTATGAAGTCAATATTTTTCAGAGTGTTTTTTTTTTTTTTTTTTTACTTTTGTCTTTAATCTGAATGTCATGCCTGATTTTAAATTTGTAATGCTATTTTGTAAAATGATTTCTTGTGTTTTGTCAATGTATTGTTCTTGGTGTATCAGTAATATTGTGGTCCCCTTGTCTCCTTTTAAAATGTTGTTGTTGTTGATGTTGTTGTGGTCTTCAGTCCTGAGACTGGTTTGATGCAGCTCTCCATGCTACTCTATCCTGTGCAAGCTTCTCCATCTCCCAGTACCTACTGCAACCTACATCCTTCTGAATCTGCTGAGTGTATTCTTCTCTTGGTCTCCCTCTATGATTTTTACCCTCCACGCTGCCCTCCAATACTACATTGGTGATCCCTTGATGCCTCAGAACATGTCCTACCAACGGATCCCTTCTTCTAGTCAAGTTGTGCCACAACTTCTCTTCTCCCCAATCCTATTCAATACCTTCTCATTAGTTATGTGATCTACCCATCTAATCTTCAGCATTCTTCTCTAGCACCACATTTCGAAAGCTTCTATTCTCTTCTTGTCCAAACTAGTTATCATCCATGTTTCACTTCCATACATGGCTACACTTTATACAAATACTTTCAGGAAAGAGTTCCTGACACTTAAATCTATACTCGATGTTAACAAATTTCTCTTCTTTATAAACGCTCTCCGTGCCATTGCCAGTCTACATTTTATATCCTCTCTACTTCAACCATCATCAGTTATTTTGCTCCCCAAATAGCAAAACTCATTTACTACTCTAAGTGTCTCATTTCCTAATCTATTTCCCTCAGCATCACCCAACTTTATTCGACTACATTCCTTTATCCTCATTTTGCTTTTGTTGATGTTCATCTTATATCCTCGTTTCAGGACACTGTCCATTCCATTCAACTGCTCTTCCAAGTCCTTTGCTGACTCTGACAGAATTACAATGTCATCGGCGTACCTCAAAGTTTTTATTACTTTGCCATGGATTTTAATACCTACTCTGAATTTTTCTTTTGTTTCCTTTACTTCTTGCTCAATATACAGATTGAATAACATCAGTGAGAGGCTACAACCCTGTCTCACTCCCTTCCCAACCACTGCTTCCCTTTTATGCCCCTCGACTCTTATGACTGCCATCTGGTTTCTGTACAAATTGCAAATAGCCTTTCGCTCCCTGTATTTTACCCCTGCCACCTTTAGAATTTGAAAGAGAGTATTCCAATCAACATTGTCAAAAGTTTCTCTAAGTCTACAAATGCTAGAAACATAGGTTTGCCTTTCCTTAATCTTTCTTCTAAGATAAGTCGTAAGGTCAGTATTGCCTCATGTGTTCCAGTATTTCTACGGAATCCAAACTGATCTTCCCCGAGGTCGGCTTCTACTAGTTTTTCCATTCGTCTGTAAAACTTTCGTGTTAGTATTTTGCAGCTGTCACGTATTAAACTGATTGTTTGGTAATTTTCTCATCTGTCAACACCTGCTTTCTTTGGGATTGGAATTATTATTTTAAAAAGATAACATTTTGTTTTTGTAGTTTTTTCCTAGTTTATCCTAGTGTTGCAGATCTGAGTTTTTGTTGTTTTTGTGTTGTTGCATTTGGATGCTGGTTATTATATTCTGGATTTCTTTTTTTACTGGTTCTCTAGTTAATCCAATGCTGACACTGCTATTTTCATTCCTATCATCCCTTGTCAAAACACTTTATGCTTCTATAATTAGATTTCCTAAGGAACCTTCATCTTTTTCTAAATTTACATTGTATTTTCATCCTTTCTCCAACAGCTGTCTTTCTTTACTGTTTAACAGTGTGTCCGTAAGGTTCACTAATCTTGGGTAGAATTTGTGTGTGTGAGTAAAGGTAATATGTTGTAACTGGAGTTTTTTGAGTAGGTTGATCTTTCTTCTATTAACTGTTTCTATTCTTTGTGCACCAGTTTTGAAAGCTTTTCGACCCTGTTGACCAGATGGGAGAAAAGTTTCATATGATTTATGGTGTCTGCGAGTTGTAAATATGTCTTATACAACTCATAATTTAACTCTTGTTTTTTAGAGTCTTAGGGATTTTATCTCGTATTTTAACCATATTTTCTGAGCAGAATGCATTGCTTTTTGCGTGGTGGTTGAAGTGTTTTTAATTTTTACATTGATTATTTAGGTACCAGATTGTTACATTTGCATATGTTGTTGAATTTTGTGCGTTGTATTGTTTTATGGATGTTCAGATGAATCTTCTGAATTTCTGGTATGGGCCATGTGGAAATGCCTGGCATGGCATGAATAACAAGTCTGTTTGTGTGGCCATCCTCTGCAGCAAGCATATAAAAATTTGTTTTGTAAATAAAGCTGCCTTATCCTGCTGCTAGTTACTTTATTTATCCCATACACTTTTCACATTCTCCTGTTCTAAGGTATCATCAGTGGGATTTATAACGATACAGTTGTGTTAGTTTTATATTATTAAACAGTTAAATTCACAATTTTTTTTAAAAAGAGTAACTACTTACATTTTGGTGATTTGCGTTTTCTCACATGTGCCTATCAGCAAGTTCATGGCCAGGGATAATGACGTGTCCTGGGGTCCACTGAAAAACCACGGAATGGCTCCCAAACAGGCGACGTGGAAACTGCTTCTGGAGATAGGCATTCTCTGAAGCTGACCTACATTCTGTCTTACACCATGGGGTTTTCTGGCTTTGGGAGATGGAATGGCATAACAGCACACGCAACAAACTGCATGCCATTAAGGAGGCTATGAATGTGTGGAAGTCTTCCAGGCAGGCCTCTCCCAGGGAATCAGTCATCCTCTGCCGGCTCTGCATTGACTATATGAGGCTAATGCATGGTTAACTACTCTGTTGCGAGAAGCCACCTAAGTCTCGCTGTGGCTTCCAAATGACAGTTGTCCACCTCTTCCTGGACTACTCACATTTAGCCGCTCTGTGACCGACTGTCAACTTTCCCTCCAACCTGCCTTCGGTGTTGGACACAGTGACTCCACAGCAGTTTTAGTTTTACATTTTATCCGTGAGAGTGGGTTTTATACTTATATGTAGGGTTTAGTGTATCCTTTGACCCTCTGTGTCCTCCAGCCTAGTGCTGTACGGTTGAGATTTTAATGTGTTGCAGAGTCACTGGCTTTGCCTTTCTATCCTCGTGGTTGCCAGCCACTGTAATCTGCTTTCATGTTTTACTCTCTTCTGTTGTTTTCTTGTCCTCTTTTGTTCCTTTTAGTGTTCATAGTGTGCCCTTCATTCTTGTGGCTTTTCCTTTCTTTCTGTTTTGTGTTACACATTTCATCCGTTTTATTCTCACTCTTGTGGCATTGCTTTTTAGGAACATTGGTGAGGCAGATGGGGTGATAGCTGTCAACATCAAGTGAGTTTTTAGACAATCTCACCATAGCCGGTTGAAGATGATGATTATATGTCACTTGCAGTCAGATGAGATATGTTTAATCACCTGGCTGTGGGTGCGGTCAGGCCCAGGAACTGTGTCGGTGCAATGTGCAAGAGCACTGAAGAGCTTCCACTTTGTAAATGGGGCATTATAGGATTCACCACAGCATGTAGTGCATTAGAGTACATTACCTTTCAGCCACCATTCCAGTGTGCGAAACCTTGGGGGGTGATTATCCAATGCAGTGCCCGGCAAAGTGCCTGGCAATCACATTTGTGTCGGTACATAACTCGCCATTTATGGTAACACCAGGGACAGCCATTGAGACTTGGTACCCAAAGAGACATTTGATCTTTTTCCAGACTTTGGAAGACATGTGGCCTCCAATGGTGGAGACTTATCTCTCCCAACACCACTCCTTCTGTTGTTCGATAAGGTAGCGAACACTGGCACGGAGCCATTTAAAGACTATGATGTGCTCCAGGGAAGGGTGCCACTTACGGGCTGTAAAGCATGCAGACACTCCTCAATTGCCTGAATGATTTGCGGCGACCACCAAGTGACTGCCTTACTCCTTGGGCACCCTAAAGAGCGAGGGATTCCGTTTTCTGTGACAGAAACAATTGTGCTAGTCATCTGCTCAACCATCACATCGATGTTACAATATGGGGGAGATTCAACGGTGACAGCTAAGGTGAAAGTTACCCAGTTAGCCTTGTTCAAAGCCCATCTGGGCAGGCATCTGTGTGCCTGATGCTGGGGCACTGCCAGGAAGATGGGGAAGTGCTCACTACCACACAGGTAGTCATGTGCCCTTCAGTGGATAGATGGGAGATGTCCTGGGCTGCAGATTGATACGTCAATGGCTGAGTAACTCC
The DNA here is from genome assembly GCF_023897955.1 of Schistocerca gregaria. Lineage (NCBI taxonomy): Eukaryota > Metazoa > Arthropoda > Insecta > Orthoptera > Acrididae > Schistocerca > Schistocerca gregaria. The sequence continues at coordinate 1,943,505 of NW_026061887.1, read as the reverse complement.
CATGAGCCACACTGAAGCATGTGGTGGCCCCAGTATTTAAGAGTCAGAGGTCAAATTGCAACAGTAAATTTCGACAACTCTGCCTCGCCCAGTAACTATGGTACCACCCCACAAGGGGTTATGGGCATTAAAATCTCCCGAGGAAGGAAAGGTTTAGGCAGTTTAATAATTAGTGCAGCTAATACATTCAGGGGTACTGCACCATCTAGATGAAGATACACATTGCAGACAGTTATTTCGTGCATCATGTTTATTCTGACAGCCACAGCTTCAAGAGAGTTTTGAAGGGGCACATGTTCACTACAGACTGAGTTTAGAACATAAACGCAAACTCCACCTGTCAATCGATTATAGTCACTGTGGTTGCTGTAATATGCCTTATAGTGACGGAGGGCAGGGAACCAGGTTTCCTGGAGGGCAATGCAGATACCAGGTTTAAACCTCAACAGTTGCTGTAGCTCAGCCAGGCAGTGGATAAAACCACCACAGTTCCACTGGACGATGACATCGTGAGACTGGGAAGGCACGGAAAATTCAGTGAAGCACTGTACGGCTCACAGTCACCTGCTTCCACTGATTTATTGCCTGAATAGTTTATATCCATCATGTGAGAGGGTCTAGTGAGATCTACACTCCTGGAAATGGAAAAAAGAACACATTGACACCGGTGTGTCAGACGCACCATACTTGCTCCGGACACTGCGAGAGGGCTGTACAAGCAATGATCACACGCACGGCACAGTGGACACACCAGGAACCGTGGTGTTAGCCGTCGAATGGCGCTAGCTGCGCAGCATTTGTGCATCGCCGCCGTCAGTGTCAACCAGTTTGCCGTGGCATACGGAGCTCCATTGCAGTCTTTAACACTGGTAGCATGCCGCGACAGCATGGACGTGAACCGTATGTGCAGTTGACGGACGTTGAGCGAGGGCGTATAGTGGGCATGCGGGAGGCCGGGTGGACATACCGCCGAATTGCTCAACACGTGGGGCGTGAGGTCTCCACAGTACATTGATGTTGTCGCCAGTGGTCGGCAGAAGGTGCACATGCCCGTCAACCTGGGACCGGACCGCAGCGATGCACGGATGCACGCCAAGACCATAGGATCCTACGCAGTGCCGTAGGGGACCGCACCGCCACTTCCATCAAATTAGGGACACTGTTGCTCCTGGGGTATCGGCGAGGACCATTCGCAACCGTCTCCATGAAGCTGGGCTACGGTCCCGCACACCGTTAGGCCGTCTTCCGCTCACGCCCCAACATCGTGCTGCCAGCCTCCAGAGGTGTCGCGACAGGCGTGAATGGAGGGACGAATGGAGATGTGTCGTCTACAGCGATGAGAGTAGCTTCTGCCATGGTGCCAATGATGGTCGTATGCGTGTTTGGTGCCGTGCAGGTGAGCGCCACAATCAGGACTGCATACGACCGAGGCACACAGGGCCAACACCCAGCATCATGGTGTGGGGAGCAATCTCTTACACTGGCTGTACACCTCTGGTGATCGTCGAGGGAACACTGAATAGTGCACGGTACATCCAAACCGTCATCGAACCCATCGATCTACCATTCCTAGACCAGCAAGGGAACTTGCTGTTCCAACAGGACAATGCACGTCCGCATGTATCCCCTGCCACCCAACGTGCTCTAGAAGGTGTAAGTCAACTACCCTGGCCAGCATGTTTCCCACTAGAAGATACCTAGGAATGGAGTGACCCAAGGGACCACTTCCTAGGGAGAGAAGCTGAAGAACACTTACGCTTCTCCAGCTCCAGCCTTGATTGTTGCGCAATGATGGCGGCGGTGGGGGCGGGGGGGGGGGGGGGGGGCGGGGGTCGTGTTGCTCCTCAAGTAGGTGGTGCAGGATCAACAGGGATGGAAATGCTCTCCAACATCAGGGGGGCAGGGGAGTCTACCAGCTCTGAGAGGTGACCTGGTTTGGCACAGCTCATGGTGTCAGAACTGTTGTAGGGGTGGTGCAAGACTATGTCATACACACAGAATGCATGTGTTCAAATTTTCTCTTAGCCTCAGTGTAGGTCATTCAGTCCAGGGTCTTGTACTCCATGATTCTCCTTTCTTTCTGGAGAATCCTGCTGTCAGGTGAGCAAGGTGAATGGTGCTCTCTGCAGTTGACACACGTGGAAGGCAGTGCACATGGAGTATTGTGATGTGGTGGGCAACCACAATCTTGGCTTGTGACACTGGAAGTAGTGCGGGAAAACATATTGCTGAACTTCCAGCACTTAAAGCACCGAGTTGGGGGATGGATACAGGTCTTTACATCACACCAGTAGACCATCACCTTGACCTTCTTGAACAATGTATCACCCTCAAAGGCCAATATGAAGGCACCGCTGGCAACCTCATTATCCTTCCGACCCCTGTGGACATGCTGGATGAAATTTACACCTCGTCACTCTAAATTGGCATGCAGCTCAATTTCGGACTGCAAAACAATGTCTCTGTGAAATGTGATACCCTGGACCACATTTAAGCTCTTACTTGTACTTTTGTGTGTTGAATTGTGCTTGTGATAGCTTAGAAACTGCTGGTGTTTCACCACCAGCAAGAGATGATGGACTGCGCTTCATCGTTTGTCATCCACCCTGATGCCGCCCACTCTGACCAGGGGCCCTCCCAACAGTTGCCATCTGATAGGATGGCCTTTGCTGGGAGTCCCGGTGCCCCAGGAGGATGGACATCTACCCCTTGGCATATCAGGGAGTTAACAGTGCAGGCATCAGCAGCACGATGCCTGTGTGGTCACGGGTCTAAAGATCTTAATTCACGAAGGACACAATGGACCTTTCAAGGCTCCCTTCTCCAATTGGCTCATTCTTTCAGAAAAGTTTGAAGAATGGAAGTCAAACCCTACAGGAGGCCATCACATAAGGGCTGAAACATGTGAAACTCCTTTTAGTCACCTTGTACGACAGGCAGGAATACCTCGGGCCTACTCTAAACCCCGGACCTGCAGGGGAGAAGGAGAATATGATATGGTTGCTCCAGTCCTGATTGTACTACCATGTCATGAGTGGAATGCTGTATCTTTGCGAGGTGGTGGGTGACTGGAGCAATAAGGCACGGGGATGTGTTGTTCTACAAAGCTGGGAAGGTATTAACAGTCTGTGAAGGCCTCAGTGAGATCCTCAGCATATTTTCAGAGGAACTGCTCATCACTACTGATGCAACAGCCATGGATGACTAGGCTGTATGGAAGGGACTTCTTGGTATAGAAAGTGTGGCAGCTGTGAAAGTGTTCTAGAAACAAGATCTGTGATCCAGACATTTTTATAAATTAGACTGAGCATCTTATGTGGTGAGAAAAAGTCAATAATTGTATCTTGGGACTTTATAATGTCAATATGTTGGTACACAGTGCAATTAAAATTCCGTTCCTTAATTTTCTATGTAGTTTCAACTTTTATTCTAATACACACATCAAAAATGTTTTGCATAACCTCATTCCCTAGAGTTGGAGAGTAGAGAACCTGTACAGAAAACTGGAATAGAAAACAACATTTATGCCCTTTTTATTGCTCATAAAAACCACACACTGCATGTTGTACCACTATACAGTTATACCTTCACAGGTGGGGGTCCATATTTCTGTATACACTGGTACCTCTAATACCCAATAGCACATCCACTTGCATTGATGCATGCCTGTATTTGTCATGGCATACCATCCACAAGTTCATCAAGGCACTGTTGGTCCTGATTGTCGCAGTCCTCAACGGCGATTTGGCATAGATCCCCAAGAGTGGTTGGCGGGTCATGTTATCCATAAACAGCCATTTTCAATCCATCCCAGACAAGTTTGATGGGTTCTGTCTGGAGAGCATGCTGGCCACTCTAGTTAAACAATATAATTATCCTGAAGGAAGTCATTCATGGGGGTATGAATTCTCATCCACAACAATTAATGCCTCACGAATATGCTGAGGATATCATTGCACTATTGGTTGGAGAATGGCATTCATGTATCATACAGCCATTATGATGCCTTCCATGACCAGCAGCAACATACATCAGCCCCACATAGTGAAACTACACCTGCTGGACAGTGTGTCTTAGGTGTTCAGCTTCACCGTGTTGCCTCTAAACACATCTCCAACGATTGTGTGGTTGAAGGCGTATTTGATACTCATTAGTGAAGAGAATGTGATGCCAATCCTGAGTGGCCTGTTCAGCATGTTGTCGGACCCATCTGTAAGACACTGCATGTTGTCATGGTTGCAAAAATTAACCTCACCATGGATGTCAGGAGTGGAGTTGCCCATCATGCAGCCTGTTGTGCACAGTTTGAGTCATAACACAACATCCTGTGGCTGCACAAAAAGCATTATTCTGGCATTGCTGTCAGGGTTCCTATGAGCCACAAGCCATAGCTAGCAGTCATCCACTGCAGTAGTAGCCCTTGGGTGGCTTGAGCGGGGATTGTCATCAGTAGTTCCTGTATCTCTGTATGTCCTCTATATTTGAACACTATCACTTTGGTTCACTTCGAGATGCCTGGACACTTCCCCTGTTGAGAGCCCTTCCTAGCACAAAGTAACTAAGTGGATGTGATCAAACCACAGTATTGGCCATCTAGGCATGGCTGAACTTCAGACAACATGAGCTGTCTACCACCTTCCAGGTGGAATGACTCGAACTTATTGGCTGTTGGAGCCCCTCCGTCTAAGAGGTGCTGCTCATGCATGGTTGTATACATCTTTGGGTGGGTTTAGTGACATCTCTTAACAGTCAAAGGGACTGTGTCTGTAATACAATATCCACAGTCAACATCTATCTTCAGGAGTTCTTGGAACTGGGATGATGCAAAACTTTTCCGGCATGTGTATAAATATCCCAGCTATGCTAACAAACTCTTCAAAAAGTTTCATAGACAATACATCTTCAAATCTAGAAACCTCAGATATAGAAGTAAGGAACATTGACCTAGGCTTATCTGACCACAATGCACTTATTACAGTTTTCACACTTCCCGTAAATACAACAATAGTACATCATAGGTACAAAAGAATTTTCTCCCCTGAAAACTGCCACCAGTTTACTACCACAGTGACTGACCAATCCTCGGCATACGTATTGCCACAAACAAATACAAATGACATGTTCTCTCTTTCCATGATAGATCTGGAAATGTGCTGTCTATAAAGATTCATGAGAGTCAGCTCACATACACTTACAAACACACACTGAGAAATTTCTACACTGAAGTGAAAATTTTTTCTGACACTAAAAAGGAAAAAAAAGTATGAAACTGCAAATGTAAGTGTATAAAAAGGATAATTAATGTAGCATACATATTACATAATTATAGATTGGTAAGGGAGTCAGACAATGAATCAAGCAGAACATGGTAAATTGTTAAAGAGAACTGGGAAAAGCAGTAAGGAACAGGAGACTATACTTATATCTGGAGATAACAATCAACTAAAAAAAGAAGCATTGCTCAATTACATTATTAACTACTTTCTAAGTGTACTTGAGAAACTATTATGAACATTAACAAACAAAAGAAAATAACAGCACAAAAGTAGGCATCAGTAGGAGAATAAGTTCCACTAATGAATATGAAATGTGGAAGTAATTAATAGTCTGAGGCCAAAAATGTCTGCAGAAATGGATAAAGTGTCACAAATAAAAAAGTTGCTCCACAAATTTTGTAGCCACTGGTACATACTGCCAATTTCTCATTCAGTGAAGGTGTGTTCACACAGAGGATGAAAATTTCTAAGGTTAGACCTCTGTTCAAAAATGGGTATTCATGCTAGGTAGAAAACTGCAGACATATGTCCCTCCTTCAATCTCTTTCATAAATCTTTAGGAAGTTGATGAAAATCAGGATCATAAGCTATCTCGACACCTCCAATCTTCTGAATTGTAATCAACACAGCTTTCATACAGGTTATAACACAGGAGCCATACAAGTCTCATGAAGGAGCCAGAAGGAATTTAGACCATAACAAAAGTGTTGTAGGAATCAACCAAGATCTTATCAATGCCTTTGATACAGTGAACCACTAAATACTCCATTAGAAACTGGAAGCTATAGCATCAAAGATATTGGCAAGGAACTAACTTAATCCTATCTACAACATAGAACACAGGTTTTGGAACTCACAGGGTCTCAAAACAGGCAAAAAATAAAGTGGCTATCAGATGCTAAGAGGGTGGCAACAGGTGTCCTGTAGGGTACTGTTCATGGCCCCACCTATAATTTCTGATCTATATAATTGACATTAAAAGCCCAAACAGTTTGTCAAAAATGATGTTATTTGCAGACCATACAACCATAATTTGGTGATGATGGAAAATCCTTATCTATTACTGCTGAAAATGTTGTGAATTCCGTGCTGCAGTGGTTTCTTCCTAATAAGTTAACATTTAAATAAAATAAATTACCTACAGTACAGTAAAGGAAATGAGAAGTATATCCTCCAGTTTTTATTGAGTGACCATGAAATAGAGAAAGTAAAGTTTACAGAATTATTGGGCATGCACACTGGCCATGTCTTCAGCTGGAAAAGCCATTGCATTTACATATCCAAAAAACTCAATTCTGCATGTTTTGCACCGAGCATAATTTATGGAATTTGTTGCAAACAATGTACACCGTTAGTGTATTTTGCTTATTTCCAGTCTGCTGCATCTTATAGAAGAATGTTCTGAGGTGTCAAAAAACCTCACTTCCAGATACTTTGAAATGACAGGAAAATGTCATTAAAATTATTAAATACAGCTCTCCACAAACACACTGCAAGCCCTTATTCATGCAGTTAATAATACTTACAGTACCATTGTTGTTCATATTCAAAAGTATGTCTGATAGAAGTACACACACAAGTAATTGACATATGAATTCAGATTTACAGAAGTACAACACACATCAGGAAGAATCTGCATGTAGAAAAATAAAAACAAAAACTCAAAACAGGTTGAGCCATTATGGAATAAAGCTGTATAACACACTGTCAATTTAGATCAAGGGAATTATGGATGACAAAAAATTTAAGTCAGAAATAAAACTTAAGTATTAAATTAATGTTTCTATATCATGGATGAGTATTTTGAATTCCTTGATGACTAATAACCTCTTGTTTTCTTTTCAGTGTCATTCAAACATGCTGTTCTCATTGTAAATATTAAATATTGTTTGTATATTCTTGTTTCTTGAAGTGTACTGCTTGTATGTCAGAATTGTTATAGGGCACATCTAATACCAATCCATTAGTCCATTATGAAATTTTTTAAACACATTGTATAATGTTAATTTCATATTAGTTATATTAACATCTAGAATTGTGATGTATGTATGCTGTATCTAATTATGACAATACCTACATCATATATGTGATGCAAAGGATACTATGGTGAACAGGAATTACTAACTTAAATCTGAACACACATTTCTTTTTGTAAATAATAAAGAAAAAACACAAACTAGGAAATGATCAGAAAGTAATTATATGTACAAATTAACTTGGAATTTCAATGTAAAATGACTTTCTCCACATCATTACAATCTGTCATGTAAAATTGTCCATGGAATGAGCAACTAACTAACTTTATAATGGGTCACTGATGAAGACGGAGTAGTTTCTTCTTTTATTTCTTTGATACACTAATAATAACACACAAATGGGGAAAAACATTAAGCCGTTTTCAAGATTTTTAGTGTTGTTGTTGTTGTTGTTGTTGTTGTGATCTTCAGTCCTGAGACTGGTTTGATGCAGCTCTCCATGCTACTCTATCCTGTGCAAGCTTCTTCATCTCCCAGTACATACTGTAGCCTACACCCTTCTGAATCTGCTTAGTGTATTAATCTCTAGGTCTCCCACTATGATTTTTACCCTCCACACTGCCCTCCAATACTAAATTGGTGATCCCTTGATGCCTAAGTACATGTCCTACCAACCAATCCCTACTTCTAGTCCAGCTGTGCCACAAACTCCTCTTCTCTCCAATTGTATGCAATACCTCCGCATTAGTAATGTGATCTACCCATCTAATCTTCAGCATTCTTCTGTAGCACCACATTTCGAAAGCTTCTATTCTCTTCTTGTCCAACTATTTATCATCCATGTTTCACTTCCATACAAAGCTACACTCCATACAAATACTTTCAGAAACGACTCCCTGTATTCCAGCCAACATTGTCAAAAGCTTTTTCCAAGTCTAGAAATGCTATAAACACAGGTTTGCCTTATCTTAATCTAGCTTCTAAGATAAGTCATAGGGTCAGTGTTGCTGCACGTGTTCCAATATTTCTACGGAATCCGAACTGATCTTCCCCGAGGTCAGCTTCTACCAGTTTTTCCATTCATCCGTAAAGAATTCTCGTTAGTATTTTGCAGCTGTGACTTATTGAACTTATAGTTCGGTAATTTTCACATCTGTCAACACCTGTTTTCTTTGGGATTGGAATTATTATATTCTTCTTGAAGTCTGAGGGTATTTCACCTGTCTCATACATTTTGCTCACCAGATGGTAGAGTTTTGTCAGGACTGGCTCTCCTAAGGCTGTCAGTAGTTCTAATGCAATGTTGCCAACTCCCAGGGCCTTGTTTCAACTTAGGTCTTTCAGTGCTCTGTCAAACTCTTTGCGCAGTATCATATCTCCCACTTCATCTCAGCATTTTAAGTGTTATATAGGGAGAAAATGGAAGAACCTGATGACTTGCTTCAGTTACACGTAATATTTTTTGAGTGTTTCATCTACCAATGGGAAAATGCTCCTCTCTAAGCACAAATAAGTGTGTATGCTCCTTTATAAATAATTGACTGAAAAATCTGATTCCAGCTGCCTCATCCTACTTTACCCAGCACCTTCCCAAAAATTTCCCAACACTTTTGGTACACAAATATACTTGTTCTCTTCTCACTAATATATCACTCATACCCCTCACCATGGCTTGCCCATTCTCACTCACTCACTACTACTACTACAACAACAACTACTACTACTACTAGTAGTAGTAGTAGTAGTAGTAGTAGTATTTCCTCTTGCTGTCACTGTCTCTGGCTTGCTCTATATTACTGATACTATCTGTTTCACTCCTTCCTACTGCTGCTGTATCTTCTCACTGACACACCGTCTCTCTTCTTTTTTGCCATTGTCACAGACTATGTGTTGCATTATCATTGGTTCTCACCTACCTCTACTTCACAATTTTCTTCATTCCTCTCCAACCATGGAGAAAAGTCCGCATGCTGCCTGTTGTATTCAATCCCGATGCAATTTCTATCTTTCATCAACACTCTGAAGGTCCACAGATTGTAGAATGCCTCGAGATGTATTTCGGAAACTACTACTGGTCCTACAGGGAAATATCTAAGCGTAGACAGCTTCAGACCCTCCTTCCATGGAGAAACATCTGGATGGTGCCTGTTGTATTCAATCCCGATGCAATTTCTGTGTTTCATCAACACACTGAAGGTCCACTGATTACAGAATGCCTCCAGATGTGGTTCGGAAACTAGTACTGGTCTTCAAGGGAACGATCAAAGCGTAGACAGTTTGAGACATTACTCCCATGGAGAAAAGTCCGCATGGCGCCTGTTGTATTCATTCCCGATGCTATTTCTGTGTTTCATCAACACTCTGAAGGTCCACAGATTACAGAATGCCTGCACATGTGCTTCGGAATCTACGACATGTCTCCCAGGAGTCGATCAAAGCGTAGACAGTTTGAGACATTACACCCATGGAGAAAATTCCGCATGGTGCCTGTTATATTCAATCCCGATGCAATTTCTGTGTTTCATCAACACTCTGAAGGTCCACAGATTACAGAGTGCCTCCAGATGAGCTTCAGAAATTACTACTAGTCCTATAGGGAAATACCTAAGCGTAGACAGTTTGAGACATTCCTCCCATGGAGAAAAGTCCGCATGGTGAATGTTGTATACCATCTCGATGCAATTTCTGTGTTTCATCAACACTCTGAAGGTCCAAGGATTACAGAATGCCTCCAGCTGTGGTTCGGAAACTACTACTGGTCTGCCAGGAACATATCAAAGTGTAGACAGTTTGAGACATTACTCCCATGAAGAAACGTGCGCATGGAGGCTTTTGTATTCAATCCCGATGCAATTTCTGTGTTTCATCAACACACTGAAGGTCTAGAGATTACAGAATTAGTCCAGATGTGCTTCGGAAACTACTACTAGTCTTCCAGGGAACGATCAAAGCATAGACAGTTTGAGACATTTCTCCCATGGAGAAAAGTCCGCATAGTGAATGTTGTATTCAATCCCGATGCAATTTCTGTGTTTCATCAACACTCTGAAGATCCACCGATTACAGAATGCCTCGAGTTGTGCCTTGGAAACTACTACTAGTCTTCCAGGGAACGATCAAAGCGTAGACAATATGAGACATTACTCCCATGGAGAAAAGTCCGCATGGTGAATGTTGTATTCCATCACGATGCTATTTCTGTGTCTAACCAACACTCTGAAAGTCCACAGATTATAGAATGCCTCCAGATGTGCTTTTGAAACTAGTACTGGTCCTCCAGGGAAATATTTAATCGTAGACAGCTTCAGACATTCCTCCCATGGAGAAACGTCCGCATGGTGCCTGTTGTATTCAATCCCGATTCAGTTTCGGTGTTTCATCAAAACTCTGAAGGTCCAACGATTACTGAATGCCTCCAGATGTACTTTGGATACTACTACTGGTTCTTCCAGGGAACGATCAAAACGTAGACAGTTTGAGATATTACTCCCATGGAGAAAAGTCCGCATGGCGCCTGTTGTACTCAATCCCGATGCAATTTCTGTGTTTCATCAACACACTGAAGTTCCACAGATTAATGAATGCCTCGACATGTGCTTCGGAATCTACGACATGTCTCCCAGGAATCGATCAAAGCGTAGACACTTTGAGACATTACTCCCATGGAGTAAAGTCCGCATGTTGCCTGTTGTATTCTATCCCGATGCAATTTCTATCTTTCATCAACACTCTGAAGGTCCACAGATTACAGAATGCCTCCAGATGTGCTTCGGAAACTACTACTGGTTTTCCAGGGAACGATCAAAGCGTAGAAAGTTTGAGACAATACTCCCATGGAGAAAAGTCGGCATGGTGCCTGTTGTATTCAATGCCGATGCAATTTCTGTGTTTCATCAACACTCTGAATGTCCTAAGATTACTGAATGCCTCCAGATGTGCTTCGGAAACTACTACTGGTTTTCCAGGGAACGATCAAAGCGTAGACAGTTTGAGACAATACTCCCATGGAGAAAAGTCCGCATGGTGCCTGTTGTATTTAATCCCGATGCAATTTCTGTGTTTCATCAACACTCTGAAGGTCCAAAGAATACTGAATGCCTCCAGATGTGCTTCGGTAACTACAACTAGTCTTCCAGGGAACGATGAAAGCGTAGACAGTTTGAGACATTACTCCCATGGAGAGAAGTAAGCATGGTGCCTGTTGTATTTAATCACAATGCAATTTCTATGTTTCACCAACACTCTGTAGGTCCACAGATTATAGAATGCCTCCAGATGTATTTCGGAAACTATTACTGATCCTACAGGGAAATATCTAAGCGTAGACAGAGATGAGACATTACTCCCATGAAGAAACGTGGGTATGGAGGCTTTTGTATTCAATCCCGATGCAATTTCTGTGTTTCATCAACACACTGAAGATCAACAGATTACAGAATGAGTCCAGATGTGCTTCGGAAACTACTACTGTTCTTCCAGGGAACGATCAAAGCATAGACAGATTGAGACATTACTCCCATGGAGATAAGTCCGCATGGCGAATGTTGTATTCCATCTCGATGCAATTTCTGTGTTTCACCAACACTCTGAAGATCCACAGATTATACAATGCCTCCAGATTTGCTTGGGAAACTACTACTGCTCTCCCAGGGAACGATCATTGCGTAGGCAATTTGAGACATGACTCCAATGGGGAAAAGTCGGCATGGTGCCTGTTGTATTAAATCCCGATTCAATTTCTGTGTTTCATCAACACTCTGAAGGTCCACCGTTTACAGAATGCCTCCAGTTGTGCTTTGGAAACTACTACTGGTCTTCCAGGGAACGATCAAAGCGTGCACAGTTTGAGACATTTCTCCCATGGAGAAAAGTCCGCATGGTGAATGTTGTATTCCATCTCGATGTAATTTCTGTGTTTCATCAAACTCTGAAGGTCCACAGATAATAGAATGGGTCCAGATTTGCTTTGGAAACTACTAGTGGTCTTCCAGGGAACGATCCAGGCGGAGACAGTTTCAGACATTACTCCAATGGAGAAAAGTCCTCATGGGGAGTGTTGTATACAATCCCGAAGCAATTTATTTGTTTCATCAACACTCTGAAGGTCCACAGATTACATAATGCCTACAGATGTGCTTTGGAAACTACTACTGGTCCTCCAGGGAATGATCAAAGCGTAGAGAGTTTGAGACATTACTCCCATGTAGAAAAGTCCGCATTGGTGCATGTTCTATTCAATCTCGATGCAATTACTGTGTTTCATCAACACTCTGAAGGTCGGAAGATTACAGCATGCCCCAGATGTGCTTCGGAAACTACTACTGGTCTCCCAGGAATCAATCAAAGCGTAGACAGTTTGAGACATTACTCCCATGGGGAAAAGTCCGCATGATGAATGTTGTATTCAATCCCGATGCAATTTCTGTGTTTCATCAACACACTGATGATCAACAGATTACAGAATGAGTCCAGATGTGCTTCGGAAACTACTACGAGTATTCCAGGGAACGATCAAAGCGTAGACAGTTTGAGACATTACTCCCATGGAGAAAAGTAAGCATGGTGCCTGTTGGTTTCTAACCCGATGCAATTTCTGTGTTTCATCAACACACTGATGATCAACAGATTACAGAATGAGTCCAGATGTGCTTTGGAAACTACTACTAGTCTTCCAGGGAACGATCAAAGCGTAGACAGTTTGAGACATTACTCCCATGGAGAAAAGTCCGCATGGTGCCTGTAGTATTCAATCTCGATGCAATTTCTGCGTTTCATCAACACTCTGAAGGTCCAAAGATAAGTGAATGCTTCCAGATGTGCTCCGGAAACTACTACTAGTCCTACCTGGAAATATCTAAGCGTATCCAGTTTGAGACATTACTCCCATGAAGAAACGTGCGTATGGTGGCTTCTTTATTCAATCCCTATGCAATTTCTGTGTTTCATCAACACACTGAAGGTCAACAGTTTACAGAATGAGTCCAGATGTGCTTCGGAAACTACTACCGGTCTTCCAGGGAACGATCAAAACATAGACAGTTTGGGACATTACTCCCATGGAGAAAAGTACGCATGGCGCCTGTTGTATTCAATCCCGATGCAATTTCTGTGTTTCATCAACACTCTGAAGGTCCACAGATTAATGAATGAATCGACATGTGTTTCGGAATCTACGACTGGTCTCCCAGGAATCGATCAAAGCGTAGACAGTTTGAAACATTACTCCCATGGAGTATAGTCCGCATGGTGCCTGTTGTATTCTATCCCGATGCAATTTCTATCTTTCGTCAACACTCTGAAGGTCCACAGATTACAGAATGCCTCCAGATGTATTTCGGAAACTACTACTGATCCTACAGGGAAATATCTAAGCGTAGACAGAGTTGAGACATTACTCCCATGAAGAAACGTGGGTATGGAGGCTTTTGTATTCAATCCCGATGCAATTTCTGTGTTTCATCTACACACTGATGATCAACAGATTACAGAATGAGCCCAGATGTACTTCGGAAACTACTACTGGTCCTCCAGGGAACGATCCAAGCGGAGACAGTTTGAGACATTACTCCCATAGAGAAAAGTCCTCATGGATAATGTTGTATTCAATCCCGAAGCAATTTATTTGTTTCATCAACACTCTGAAGGTCGGAAGATTACAGCATACCTCCAGATGTGCTTCGTAAACTACTACTGGTCTCCCAGGAATCAATGAAAGTGTAGGCAATTTGAGACATTACTCCCATGGAGAAGAGTCCGCATGATGAATGTTGTATTCCATCCCGATGCAATTTCTGTATTTCATCAACACTCTAAAGGTCCACAGATAATAGAATGCCTCCAGATTTGCTTGGGAAACTACTAGTGGTCTTCCAGGGAACGATCCAAGCGGAGACATTTTGAGACATTACTCCCATTGAGAAAAGTCCTCATGGGGAATGTATTATTCAATCCCGAAGCAATGTATTTTTTTCATCAACACTCTGAAGGTCCACAGATTACATAATGCCTACAGATGTTCTTAGGAAACTACTACTGGTCCTCCAGGGAATGATCAAAGCGTAGACAGTTTGAGACATTACTCCCATGGAGAAAAGTAAGCATGGTGCCTGTTGTATTCAAACCCGATGCAACTTCTGTGTTTCATCAACACTCTGAAGATCCACAGATTACATAATGCCTCCAGATGTGCTTCGGAAACTACTAATTGTCCTCCAGGAAATTATCAAAGCGTAGAAAGTTTGAGACATTACTCCCATGGAGAAAAGTCCGCATGGTGACTGTTGTATTCAATCTCGATGCAATTTCTTTGTTTCATAAACACTCTGAAGGTCCACAGATTACAGAATGCCTCCAGATGGGCCTCGGAAACCTCTACTGGTCTCCCAGGAATCGATCAGAGCGTAGTCAATTTGAGAGATTACTCCCATGCAAAAACGTTCGCATTGTGCCTGTTGTATTCAATCATGATGCAATTTATTTGTTTCATCAACACTCTGAATGTCCAAAGATTACTGAATGCCTCCAGATGTGCTTCGGAAACTACTACGAGTCTTCCAGGGAACGATCAAAGCGTAGACAGTTTAAAACATTACTCCCATGGAGAAATGTCCGCATGGTGACTGTTGTATTCAATCTCGATGCAATTTCTGTGTTTCATCATCACTCTGAAGATCCACAGATTACAGAGTGCCTCCAGATGTGCTTCGGAAACTACTACTGGTCCTACAGGGAAATATCTAAGCGTAGACAGTTTGATAATTACTCCCATGAAGAAACGTGCGTATGGAGACGTTTGTATTCAATCCCGATGCAATTTCTTTGTTTCATCAACACACTGAAGGTCAACAGATTACAGAATGGGTCCAGATGTGCTTCGGAAACTACTACTGACTTCCAGGGAACGATCAAAGGGTAGACAATTTCAGTATTACTGCATGGAGAAAAGTCTGCATGGTGAATGTTGTATTCAAGGTCGATGCAATTTCTACGTTTCATCAACACTCTGAAGGTCCACAGATAATTGAATGCCCCCAGATTTGCTTGGGAAACTACTACTGGTCTTCCAGGGAACGATCAAAGCGAAGACAGTTCAAGACATTACTCCCATGGAGAAAAGTCCGCATGGTGAATGTTGTATTCCCTTACGATGCAATTTCTGTTTTCATCAACACTCTGAAGGTCCACAGATTACAGAATGCCTCCAGATCTGCTTCGGAAATTGCTACTAGTCTTCCAGGGAACAATCAAAGCGTAGACAGTTTGAGACATTACTCCCAGGGAGAAAAGTCCGCATGGTGAATGTTGTTTCCATCACGATGCAATTTTTGTGTTTCATCAACACTCTGAAGGTCGAAAGCTTACAGAATTCCTCCAGATGGGCTTCGGAAACCATGACTAGTCTCCCAGGAATCGATCAAAGCGTAGACAGTTTGAGACATTATTCCCATGGAGAAGATTCCGCATGGTGCCTGTTGTATTAAATCTCGATGTAATTTCAGTGTTTCATCAACACTCAGAAGGTCCAAAGGCTACTGAATGCCGCCAGATGTGCTTTGGAAACTACTACTGGTTCTTCCACGGAACGATCAAAGCGTAGACAATTTGAGACATTACTCCCATGGAGTAATGTCCGCATGGTGCCGGTAGTATTCAATGCCGATTCAATTTCTGTGTTTCATCAACACTCTGAAGGTCCAAAGATTACTGAATGCCTCCAGATGTGCTTCGGTAACTACCACTAGTCTTCCAGGGAACCATCAAAGCGTAGACGGTTTGAGACATTAATCCCATGAAGAAACGTGGGTATGGAGGCCTTTGTATTCAATCCCGATGCAATTTCTGTGTTTCATCAACACACTGAAGATCAACAGATTGCAGAATGAGTCCAGATGTGCTTCGGAAACTACTACTGGTCTTCCAGGGTGCGATCAAAGCATAGACAGTTTGAGATATTACTCCCATGGAGAGAAGTCCGCATGGTGAATGTTATATTCCATCTCGATGCAATTTCTGTGTTTCACCAACACTCTGAAGGTCCACAGATTATAGAAAGCCTCAAGATTTGCTTTCCGAAACTACTACTGGTCTTCCAGGGAACGATCATTGCGTAGGCAATTTGAGACATGACTCCCATGGTGCCTGTTGTTTTCAATTGCGATGAAATTTCTATCTTCCATCAACACTCTGAAGGTCCACAAATTACACAATGTCTCCAGATGTGCTTCGGAAACTAATACTGGTCTTCATGAGGACCATCAAAGCGGAGACAATTTGAGTCATTACTCCCATGGAGAAAAGTCCGCATGGTACCTGTTGTATTCAATCGCGATGCAATTTTTGTGTTTCAACAACATTCTGAAGGTCCGCAGATCACAGAATGCCTCCAGATGTCCTTCAGAAACAACTGCTGGTCCTAGAGGGAAATATCTAAGCGTAGACAGTTTGAGACATTACTCCCGTAAAGAAACGTGGGTGTGGAGGCTTTTGTATTCAATCCCCATGCATTTTCTGGGTTTCATCAACACACTGAATATCAACAGATTACAGAATGCCTCCAGATGTACTTCGGAAACTACTACTAGTCTTCCAGGGAACGATCAAAGCGTAGACAGTTTAAGACATTACTCCCATGGAGAAAAGTCCGCATGGTTCTGTTGTATTGAATCTCGATGCAATTTCTGTGTTTCATCAACACTCTGAAGGTCCACAGATTACATAATTCATCCAGATGCGATTCCGAAACTACTGCTGGTCAGCCAGGGAACGTTCAGAACGTAGACATTTTGAGACATTACTCCCATGGGAAAAGTCCACATGGTGCCTGTTGTATTCAAACCCGATGCAATTTCTGTGTTTCATCAACACTCTGAAGAACCAAAGATTACAGAATGCCTCCAGATGGGATTAGGAAACCACTACTGGTCTCCCAGGAATCGATCAAAGCATAGACACTTTGATACATTACTCCCCTGGGGAAAACTCCGCATGGTGCCAGTTTTATTCAATCTCGATGCCATCTCTGTGTTTCATCAACACCCTGAAGGTCCACAGATTACAGAGTGCCTCCAGATGTGCTTCGGAAACCACTATTGGTCTGCCAGTGAACGATCAAAGCGTAGACTGTTTGAAACATTACTCCAATGGAGAAAAGTCCGCATGGTGCCTGTTGAATTCAATCCCGATGCAATTTCTTGTTTCATCAACACTCTGAAGTTCCACATATTACAGAATGCCTCCAGATGGGCTTCGGAAACTACTACGGGTCTCCCAGGAATCGATCAAAGCGTAGACATTTTGACACTTTACTCACATGGAGAAAAGTCCGCATGGTGCCTGTTGTATTCAATCCCGATGCAATTTCTGTGTTTCATCAACACTCTGAAGGTCCACAAATTACAGAATGCCTCCAAATGTGCTTCGGAATCTACTACTGGTCTCCCAGGAACATATCAAAGTGTAGATAGTTTGAGACATTACTCCCATGGAGAAAAGTCCGCATTGTGCATGTAGTATTCAATCCCGATGCAATTTTTGTGTTTCATCAACACTCTGAAGGTCAACAGATTACAGAATGCCTCCAGATGTGCTTCGGAACCTACTACTGGTCTTCCAGGGATCGATCAAAGCGTAGAAAGTTTGAGACATTACTCCCATGGGGAAAAGTCTGCATGAATTCTCGGTTCCACAAAACCAATTACAGCAAAATAAGCATCTCCGGTTTAAAGACTATGAGACTAGCCGACAGGGATTTTCCAAGCTCTTTATAGCTCCTAGGTCTCCGTGAGACACCCTATTGTAGTGCAGAAATGAAGCAGTTGCTGAAGTGAAGCACATCCTGTTCATCAAAGAGAACTACTGACGGATGTGTTATGGAAAAATGTTCTTCTCCCCGTGTCCAGTGAAACTCTGTTGCGATCATGAGTAGCTGCCATCTACGATCACTGTTTGTAGGTAATGTCTAGTAAAGTCATCAGAAGATCGAAATCAGTTGCAAAACAATTTAGTAAAGATATCTGTATGGTTCGAAAGTTGGCAGTTGGCAATTAGCGCAAAGCTATGAAAAGTGTGGGGTTATCCGCAAGAGTGCTACTAGGAATCCGTTAAACATCGGCTACACGATAAATCAAATCTAAAAGCCGTAATTTTAAATTAATACCTAAGAATTACAGTTACGAACTACTTAAGTGGAGAGAAGAGAGAGAAAATGATGCGGGGAAGAGAAACCAAAGACTGCGTTTATTTGGCGGAACAGTTGAAATATGTAACAGATCTACTGATGAGTCTAGCTACACTGTGCTTGTCCGTCTCCTTTCGAAGTACTGCTGCGCGGTGTGGAATTGATACCAGATGGAATTAACGGAGTACATCGAGAAACTTCAATGAAGCGCTGCTCGTTTTGTATTAATATGGAATAGGGGAGAGAGTGTCACTGCATGATACACAGTTAGGGGAGGACGTCATCAAAACGAAGGCGTTTTTCGTTGCGGCGGAATCTTCTCACGGAATTTCAGTCATTAACTTTCTTCTCCGAACGTGAAAATATTTTGTTAACGCTGACCTACATAGGGAGAAAAGATCATCATAGTAAAATAAGGGAAATAAGAGCTCGCACTGACAGATATACGTGTTAGTTATTCCACCACGCTGTTCGAGATTGGAATAATAGAGAATTATTGTGAAGGTGGTTCGATAAACCCTCTGCCAGGCACTTAAGTGTGATTTGCAGTCTACCCATGGAGATATAGATGTAGACAGTGGACGCTCATAACAATAAAAGTACCCCGTAACTCCACAGGAGAAAACGCAAAAATCACTGCATGAAGGATTATAATTAGTGTGTTCATGATATGTTGAAATGTCTGTGTAGAGTCGCTTTATAAGACTGTTGCCCTGTTTGATTCTGTTTATCTGCAGTTGGTTCTACTAACTGTCCCAGAAGGACTGAGAAGTTTCAGTGATAATCTGACGTTAAGTGCAAGCAACTCGTTCTGCGCATCAGTATGTCAGTACCTTAAGTGATCCATTTATATTCCATGTGTAATCGAGACCCATATTTATAAAGTTCGTCCATTAGCCTATCTTGTGTGACCAGGTCTTTTTATGTGTCTTTTCAGGTTTGTCTTGCATTTGGTACTTGAGCTGCTTTTCGTCTGCTAGAAGCACAGGATAACCAGTTTTGTACCTCTTACGTGGGCAAACAGGTCTATCGGTGCTGTTCGACACCTTCGTGGTTGTCAAGTTGGTATTGTCCGTTTCCCGTGTGGGCTTTCCATGCGCTCCGAGCCGAGCGGTGGCTGTCGGTGGATGTATGGCTCTGAGCGCTATGGGACGTAACTTCTGAGGTCATCAGTCCCCAAGAACTTAGAATTACTTAAACCTAACTAACCTAAGGACATCACACACATCCATGCCCGAGGCAGGATTCGAACCTGCAACCGTAGCAGTCGCGCGGTTCCGGACTGAACTCGGTGGATGTAGCTGTGCTCTTAAGTGAGCCCTCTCCTGCCAGTGATGAGATAGGTCGTAGCTTCAAACGCGGTCTTCATGCGTGGAGCCGTTCGGAAAAGCTCTTGGCCTGAATGAAGTGTTTCGATTACTTCTTGCTTTATATTGCTCTTAATAGGATGCTTGAGTCTATGATTTTGTCAGTGTCCGGAGTTTGCTTTGTTCCTTTCTACTATTGTTGTGTCAATGCGCTCTACGGGATATGGTTAGCCTGAGTTAATGTGCTTTAAAGCTTTGTGAATATGACAGAACTTGTGTTATCGTGTATGTGCGATATTTCTTTTTATGTATTGTAGTTTATCGCATGTTCTATTTTCTGCTGTGATCTCGAGTTGTCTTTATTCTGTGAGCGTTGCGCTCTATTACTGAATCTCAATAGTTGGTCCGTGTTATTTTAACTGATAAGTGATGGGTGAATATTTGCGTTACTGCATTTCCGTGTTTTGTGGGAACGTGTAGCAGCTGCCTTTGTTTAATGGGGGCCATATGTTTCTCGAATCATTGGGGCCTTCCGCCTTGATGGTTTTATTATGAATTCGGTGTGATTCATGATCTATTCGTTGTTACAGTGGTGTACTCTCATTGATTTATACATTTAGCGATTTTCACTCACATCTGTTTGAAACAGTTGGATGTGCAACTCAGGTGACTTCTTTTCATGATGCTTGCGTGAATTCTCAGGTGGTGTATTTGCTGTAACAAGATGTTTCAATCGGTGTAAACCCCTTTGATGTTAGTGCATGCAGGCAATGCAGGTAATGTTCCTCTGAATTTCGTCGTTTTCGTGTGAAGCTTGATTGGATAACTGAAGTCATATGTTTCTGTTCCCTTTCCTCTCTTTTCCCTCACGTATGCATAGTTAAATTGCGCTATGTAATTTCTTCTTGCCAGATCAGATTAGTTTATTTCGTGTTCAGGCACAACTAAAGTATATCTACAGAATGTCCACCCATAATTCTTTGTGGCTATTTTTGAATAAATGTGTTTCATGAAAACTCAAATCGTGTGTCCTCTAACTACTTCAGAACGCACCAAATAGCTGCCAGACTTGCAACTCGACGCTCTTAACTGCTTCTTTCTTTGAAATATTAGCCTGATTTTTATATGCTGCACAAAAAGACAGTGATAACGAAGTACCCAGAGAGAGGAATGAGTAGAACTAATGTGCCAAATTCACAATCCGTTGATTAATTATACAGGTTCATTTAACGATGTTATGTACTATGGTTAGATTTAGTATTGCATTAACTGCATGCAATTTTTTTTTTCCGCTATTCTCAAACAACCTCTGTGCCGGTTGGTGAACTCACGAAGGGACTGAAGAGAAATTTAATGAGCCGAGGAAAGTGAATGAAAAGCTATTTGATGACTTAGAAGCTGCGAATCTTAAGCTCGAACGGAACGTGGAAAGTAAAGCGAATGACTTTAGAAGATGCTACGGGATGAAATAGCGATCGAGTTAGCGAAAACGTCGAGGGTCGTCGAGAAGCGTCTGTGAAGCTGAAATCGAGCAGTTGCCGCTAAACAGAGTGCTCGAAGAACAGGAGAGCAGGGTTATGGCGACGTTCGTGGCTGTCCCAAAGTGAACGCGTAGAGCTACTGTCCCCAGCTGAGAGAGCGGCTGCCGGGCGTTTGGAAGCCACGAAGGGTCAGGCAGAGCAGAGAATCAGCGCGATACGTACTCCGTCTTTTGCTGCGCCCGAGTTCCTGTTCCAAAGAGATGCCGAGAGCCGGGAGTTAACGTCGCAGAGACAGCGAGCACCAGTTCGGCCGCAGGCGGTGGCGATAAAGCAACAGACTGCCGGCTACTGTGAGCAACACCCAGGTTTGGTCCAGAGGGGACGATACGTAGCTCGTGACTTGAAGAAACGTGTGGCTCACCTCAAAGTAGGTTGTCCCGAAATTGAAGTAGACACTTCCTGCGAATTAGTATGCACAGAGGACATTCTTGGCAACCGGAATCATATAATAACTGGATCCTTTTACAGACCTCCCAATTCAGATGATACAGTAGCTGAAAGGTTCAAAGACGAGTTGAGTTTAATTTAAAACGCGTACCCGACTCATACAAATATAGTTCGTGGTGCCTTTAATCTATCCTCGATATGTTAGTGAAAATACATGTTTAATTCCGGAGGTACGCATAAAACATCATCTGAAATTTTGCTAAACGCTTTCTCCGACAACTATTTCGAGCATTTACTTCATGAATAGTAAAAGGTTGTGAAAACCGCGCTTTACCTGTTAACTCGGAATAATCCTGAACTAGTAACGAGGATTAAAACGGATACTGGTATTATTGAACGTACCCAGACCCCCAAGTCCTCCACAAATAAACGAAATATATACCTGTTCAAAAAAGCACATAAAAATTCACATAACATCTTCCTCCACTCCTTCCACATTAATAATTTCACTGCAGACCAGATGTGACTTGAATGCAAAGAAATAGTATCGGCGGCAATTCAGAGATTTACACCAAATAAATTAACAAACGACGCAGTTCATCCTCATTGGTACGCAAAACGCGTCAAAACACTGTTGCAGAAACAACGAAACATACCAAATTTAAACGGAAACAAAATCTCCAACATTGGCGATCTTTTAAAGAGACTCGAAATTTAGCGCTGACTTCAATGCGACATGCTTATAATAGTTTTCACAACGAAACTTTATCTCCAAACCTGGCAGAAAATTCAGACAGATTCTGTTCGTATGTGAAGTATGCTAGCGGCAAGACACAATCAATGCCTTCTCTGCGCGATAGCAATGGAGATACTATCGAAGACAGTGCTGCCAAAACAGAGCTACTAAACACAGTTATCCGAAATGCCTTCACAAAGGAACACGAAGTAAATATTCAAGAATTCGAAACAAGATCAGGTGCCAACATGAGTAACGTCGAAGTAGATATCCTTGGAGTAGTGAAGCAACTTGAATTACTTAATAAATGCATGTCTTCTGGCCCAGAGTGTATACCAATTAGGTTCCTATCAGAGTTTGGAGGTGCAAGCCATCGAGTAAAACAGAAGTGATTCCTGGCGTTCTTCAGGGTCCTTTGCTGTTCCTCATCTCTATAAACGATTTTGGAGACAATCTGAGCATCCGTCTTTGATTGTTTGCAGATGACCCTGTCGTTTATCGGCTAATAAAGTCATCAGAAGATCAAAACAAATTGCAAAGCCATTTAGAAAAGGTATCTGGATGGTGCGAAAATTGGCAATTGACCCTAAATAACGGAAAGTGTGAGGTCATCCACATGAGTGCTAAACGTAATCCGTTAAACTTCGGTTACACGATAAATCAGAAAAATCTAAAGGTCGTAAATACCTAGGAATTATTATTACGAACAACTTAAATTGTAAGTCACACACAGAGTATGTTCTGGGGAAGGCTAACCCAAGACTGCATTTTACTGGCAGGAGACTTTGGAAGTGTAATACATCTGCTAAGGAGACTGCCTGCACTATGCTTGTCCGTTATCTTTTAGAATACTGCTGTGCGGTGTGGGATCCTTACCACATAGGACTGACGGGGTGCATCGAAAAAGTGTATTATCACGATATAGGGGAGAGGGTGTGACTGAAATGTTGGAGGCTTTGGGATGGAGATCATTAAAACAAAGGCGTTTTTCGTTGCAGAGAAAGCTTCCTACGAAATTTCAATCACCAACGTTCTCCTCCGAATGCTAAAATATTCTGCTGACGGAGACCAACATAGGGAGAAACGATCAGCATAATAAAATAAGGGAAACCAGACCTCGCATTGAAAGATATATATGTTCGTTTCTTCTGCGCTCTATACGAGATTGGAATAATAGGGAATTGTGAAGGTTGTTCGATGAAATGGCTCAAATGGCTCTGAGCACTATGGGACTCAACTTCTGAGGTCATCAGTCCCCTAGAACTTAGAACTACTTAAACCTAACTAACCTAAGGACATCGCACACATCCATCCCTGAGGCAGGATTCGAACCTGCAACCGTAACGGTCGAGCGGGGTTCGATGAACCCTCTGCCAGCCACTTAAATATAATTTGCAGAGTATCCATGTAAATGTAGATGTATAGGGGCTGATGGAGTTGGAGCCTCAGGGAATAAAGTGCAAAGAGGGACTCGGAACGCGAGGATAAGTGCGATTACAGGGAAAGCAATGTTGCGGGAGGCTTTCGCGGCGGAGGACAGACCTTCGCGAGAGAAAGGCAAAGTTTCTGTTTTAAGCATTTCCTTTCACTACGTGAGTTTGAGTTGTTCCTGAATTCGGTTAACTGAATTCACCCTATGCCTGGTCGGAACTGTTCGAATTTGTGCTTTCCCCAGTGTGGCCCAGCACACGCAACTGGATTCGTCCGTTGTTTCTTAGCAGGGGAACCTGCCATGCCAATGAGGACCAGATCGCGGCGTTGTGCGACAGTAAGGGAATTTCGGCAGGCTTTCCTTTCAGCGCCGGGCGGAGTAGCCATGAGGTTTGAGGCGCATTGCACGGATTGAGAGTCCTTCCTGCCGGAGGTTCGAGTCCAGTCTCTTGCATGGGTTGTGTGTTGTTCTTAGTTGGGGTTAGTGTAAGTGATGATCTCTGCAATTTGGTACTTTAGGAATTCACTCACACACATTCCTTTCAGCCTACTGGTCGGAGGCTGCACGAGCCCACACAACATTATCGTAATACTCTTCTTTAAATATTCTGGATTTACGAGCGCCGCCCGTTTGCTCGAACACATGGTACAGGCTAATCAATTTTTGTTTTATACGTTCGGAGAAACAGAGCTGATCAGTATTTGCCTGACTATAATGCCAACCCACATGTGTCACATCATCTCAGCTGCCAAATGCAGCCGGCCGGTGTGGCCATGAGGTTCTAGGCGCTTCAGTGTGATGTCATTTTGTTAGTTAGGTTGAAGTAGTTCTAAGTTATAGGGGACTGATATCTCATCGTTTTGCAAAATGAAAGGATGATTTGGAAGCATTTAAAGCGGTGCAATAAGAGTTCGAGTACGATTTGGGGGAGTATGTGTCTAAGTATACGATCTAGTCACGCGGTGCGCAAACGCACGATTCCAGTTGCGGGCGCAGTCAAAAACCTAGACCAGAGTGACTGACCGTACGCGGCCACCCTAGTTCCTTTGGGAACAACTGGGGAATAGAAAAACGTAGGGTAAATCAGTACAGGAATGAAGGGGCACACGTACGCGGTCACGAGAACCCTGGAAGCAGTGGGATCAAAAACCATTTTTATGCGTTTCTGTCTGTAAAATATCTGGGAGTGTGCGTGCGGAACGATTTGAAGTGGAATGATCATATAAAATTAATTGTTGGTAAGGCGGGCACCAGGTTGAGATTCATTGCGGGCGTCCCTAGAAAATGTAGTCCATCAACAAAGGAGGTGGCTTACAAAACACTCGTTCGACCTATACTTGAGTATTGCTCATCAGTGTGGGATCCGTACCAGATTGGGTTGACAGAGGAGATAGAGAAGATCCGAAGAAGAGCGGCGCGTTTCGTCACAGGGTTATTAAGCGTGATAGCGTTACGGAGATGTTTAGCAAACTCAAGTGGCAGACTCTGCAAGAGAGGCGCTGTGCATCACGGTGTAGCTTGCTGTCCAGGTTTTGAGAGGGTGCGTTTCTGGATGAGGTATCGAATATATTGCTTCGCCCCGCTTATACCTCACGAGGAGATCACGAATGTAAAATTAGATTCGAGCGCGCACGGAGGCTTTCCGGCAGTCTTTCTTCCCGCGAACCGTACGCGACTGGAACAGAAAAGGGAGGTAATGAGAGTGGCACGTAAAGTGCCCTCCGCCACACACCGTTGGGTGGCTTGCGCAGTATAAATGTAGATGTAGTAGCGACAACAACGGGCGGTCGTAGTGAGACCGATTACGGGGCTGGGATCAGCTGAGTGGTGATAGCAATAACGGGTGGCGGTGATTTGGGAACAACTGGGGAATAGAAAAAGATAGGGCAAATCAGTACAGGAATGAAGAGACACGCGAACGCAATCACAAAACCCTGGAAGCAGTGGGATCAGAAACACTTTAATGCCTTTCTGTCTGTTTTAATTATTGGGGAGCTGACGTTTGGTTTTAAACTTTGTTTTCTGCGTTTAATTTGATTGGGAAACCATTGAGATTGAACTTAACATATACATGGATGGACATGAGAAATGAAAGGTGTAAGTAGGCTGTTTAGTTTTTTATGTTGGTAACGCCACATAGCGCTCTGTATGAAAATCACTGATTATGCTGTGTGCAGTCTGTGGCTGGTTGGCATTGTTGAAATATTCGCTATTGTAGTGTTGGGCAGTTGGATGTGAACAGCGCTTAGCGTAGCGCAGTTGGAGGTGAGCCGCCAGCAGTGTTGGATGTGGGGAGAGAGATGACAGAGTTTTGAGAGCGGATGATCTGGACGTGTGTCCATCAGAGTAAATTTGTAGGACTTGATTTCTAGTTAGTGCCTTCAATAGTTAGAATCGTTTATGTAGCTGGCAGTACTGGCGCTCGCTATATTGCAGTAGTTCGAGTAAGGAAGATTTTTATGAGGTTAGTGATTCATGAAAGGTATAGGTTATTGTTAGTCGGGGCCATTCTTTTGTGGGGATTATATAAGTCAGATTGCGTTGCGCTAAAATATTGTGAGTCCGTTTAGTGATGATCAGAGTAAGTAAAGAGAAATGTCTGAGTACGTTGAGTTTTGCTCAACTGTTTGAAAATCAAATAACGTAAAGGAGATTATCAGCACAATCATTCATAAATTTTTCTAAAGGGAGTTTTCAAAGGTTGCAATAAATTTTTTATCTGTGATTATTACTTTAGGTATGAAATATTCTATTGCAGATTAATAAAAACGAATTTCTTTGAATGTTCCCAAAATAATGATTCAAGTTTAATTTTTATTCAAGGACTACTGCTGTTTGTACAAGAATGAAAATATTATTTTCCATCGAACTTAGCAAAGATTTTCACGTTGCACTGGATTTTTGTTTACTGGATATAGCCCGACTAGCTTTGAAGCATAAGACTATCTTTACTTTATGAATTCTTTTTTATATTTGTAAGCTCTCCTGAAGAATTATCCACTTTCAAATACACTTCACGATATGTTCCTAATTTTGAATGAAAATTTAAAAGAGCTGCAGCTTGTATCCACCTGTGAATGCACAAGATAAAATCTACTATCTCTTTGTATTCTGCGTATGGAATGCTGTGAAAAGAAACACTTTTTTATTTTCGTTCACCTCTACCTGTACCCTTTTTAGGATGTGGTCGTTATTGCGATGGTATATTTTAATCTGCCGCTGTTCCAGAATGCTCGCTCACGGCGCAGCTCCGTACTGCCAGCGATATCCAATAAAATGCTGGAAATTCTAAAATAAAATGGGTAATGTCCGGTGCGAACTTTGCAGTAATTGTGACAAACAGATTTTACTAGATAAATATATTTTAACAGAAACAATTAAAATCTTTACACACCGTTTACAATCCCAGCTACAAATGGCGTCGATCATCGACTTATGACAAATGAAGACTACGTAATAGCCTAATGCAACGTTGCGGGTTCCTCTCCCATTTAGTCTGTGCAGAAGGCAAGCGATTCTACTACAATATATTGCCACTTTATATCTTACCTAATTTTTGTACAGTCTTTGTCGTTTTTGATAACATATCCTTTCTTCTGTAGCGGCTTTCACATCCTCCGCCACAGATAGTATTTAACAGTCTTTGAATAATCATTTATAATAGCAAAATTCATAATTATCTTTTAAATGTCCTTTTGAAATACAATTAACAGAAATACATATAAATTATTTGTTGCAATGAACATTATACATCGAAATGTTCTTTTAACTTTCACTTTGGATGCATGCTGCCAGAGAACGTTACACCACGAAAGCAGAGACTGCTCATGAGGGGACCGTGAGCAGAATAGGAATGCCTTGGCGGGACCACCACAGTTGGAGAAAATCGAACCCGCTGATCCACAACATAATCCACTTAACGACAATGAGTGGCTGGAACTCTCGCGGCAGAATGGTGCGGAACAGGACGGATCTCTGAGCAAGGTAAGTGCGAATGTTCTACACGTGGAAAAATCCAGCACACGGGACGATTTGTTACAGGAGGCTGCAGGCAGTAAGGTTTCAGCTTTTATGCCAGATATCACCACCTCTATTAGAGTATCAGTACCCAGAACGCACTTGAGCTGCATCTGCCTGTGTTCGATTACAGGTGAGGCAGCGTTTCGTAATTATGTGTGGATACAGAGGCAGCGTGCAATATTTCTGCAAGGGACTTCTATCGACTTTTTGAGTACACGCCACACGGAGATGATGCTCTGTACTGGGTGAAACGAGGTCCGACACGATGCTACGACGTGCTCCGTGACTTTTGCCACTTCAGTGTATAAATGTACCGGATGTCTCTCTTAAAAGTCTTCAGGCACATTTCTTCTGGCTTTTCAGTAGATATTTTAAATGTGTAGATGCAGTCAGTCCAAACGTGTACTGGTCATCACGTCGAAGGAAAGCTTCGGTTTGTTTCCGTTACACGCGAAATGCTTTTTGAAGCGGAATTTTACATTCTCATTCGATAGAGCGGCCCGAGATGAGTCCAGCTTGGTATTCGTTTTAGCGATACGTATTAGCAGGAAAACTGGAAAACGGAGAGCGGCGGTAGCAATCAATTTGGGCCAGGGCCTTGTTGTCGCTGTTCGAGTATCGGTTATTCTTAGAGTTTTCCCGCTCCTGTTAATACAAATGGATGAAGCGAAAAACGTTGTAGACTAGTTTGTGGCCAGTCCATCCGAATGGATACGTGAAATTCCGCTTTGAAAATAAATTAATTTTTTTTTTACCGGGAACAAACCGACGCTTTGCGGCGACAGTGGCACATCATGACAGGCGTAATGAACAGTATTAATTTCGACTGACTCCACCTACACATTCCAAACACGAAATTGAAAATATCTGTCGGAACACCAGAGCAAATGCGCCTGAAGACTCTTGGATGGAATACCTACACCGAATATTGGAGAAATAGTGGCAAATATTTTGATAGGTGATACCAACCACAAGAACAAGAAAAAAAATACCTTGAACGTGGGTCTGGAAATGCATACTTTGTGAGATCTCTACACTTGTCCATAGTGGCTGAAGACGTTCGGGTGTGAATATGTCCGCCTGACACGCAAGGTAGATATTAAATAAACAAATGATGTATGGCCACAGGTGCTGCCCCTATGATCCGTGAACCGAGCGATGTGACGCAGTGGCTTGCACACTGGACTCGCATTCGGGAGGACGACGGTTCAATCCCGCGTCCGTCCATCCTGATTTAGGTTTTCCGTGGTTTCCCTAAATCACTCCAGGCAAATGCCGGGATGGTTCCTTTGAAAGGGCACGGCCGATTTTCTTCCCCGTCCTTCCCTAATCCGATGAGACCGATGACCTCACTGTCAGCTCTCCTTCCCCAAACAACCGAACCCCAACCCATGATCCGTCAATAGCGTTCACTACTGTACGTGACTTTCCGTATTGACGTACTCCAGTGTACACAAGTCTGAGCACTGGGTAATCTACAGGCAGTTGTGTTGCATGTACTATAGTTTTAGCGTTGTTAGTGTGTGTTATTTTGTAGTAAATTGCTTTTAACAATTAGTATGTATCGCATTTATTTATTCAGAGTATGGCATTTAAGTACATTTCAGAATTGCATCACGTTATTCTACATTACATGTATTCACAGACAAACATCTAGTCCCTGTAAGTCATATCGCAATGTTTACTGTCACTGTGATATTTGTAATGCACTGTGCACGAATGGTAAATTTTCCATTTCTCTTCTGCTTGTTAACAATGGAAGCGTACTACTCCTAAAGTGACATGGCGGATATAATTATCTGCTATGGGTTAGCAGTTGGAAATAGCCCGTAAGCACGTTCCCACTACGCAGAAAAATACCCACGTTGCAGAGTACCATGCGATAAGTTGTTGACCCAAAGTTTTCGGCTTCTTAAGGACACGGATTTTCTAGCTTCCAAAAGACGAATAGTGGACGGAATGAGTCAGTTCACACACCTCAGATGCAGGAGGACATACCAGATTTTCTGGACGAAAGACGTGCAACAGCAGTGTGGGTATTTGGCGATAGACACCAACAGAAGGCATAAGTCATCCTGTTGTCCGGCTGGTACTGCTTGAGCTATTGCTGTATCCGTAACACCTTCAACACATCCAGGCACTAATGCCAGAGGACCACGATAGCCTATCATAGTTGTGTCATTGGCCCATACAGAAGCGTGCTGCAGGTCCACTGTTTTCGACGAAGAATTTATTTCTCTGATCCTGTGCGGTTCACAAAGGGTCGTGCTGTGAACTTCCATACTCAGCACGTGTGGGCTTATGAAAACCCCTATGCTGCTGTACAAAGAGTACATCAACCTCATTTCTCCGTCAACTAATGGATAGACATTCTTGGTGATAAGTTACTAGGGCCATATATCCTACTCCAAACATTTAATGGAGCTCATTATCGTCAACTTCTTGTTAACATTTTGCTTACCTTGTCTGAGGAGGTACCACATCAGTAAAGACTACCGATGTGGTTTATGCATTATGTCACATTTCATCTGCAATGTGTGTGAATATCGGATGC
This sequence comes from Schistocerca gregaria, assembly GCF_023897955.1. Lineage (NCBI taxonomy): Eukaryota > Metazoa > Arthropoda > Insecta > Orthoptera > Acrididae > Schistocerca > Schistocerca gregaria. Next base: position 1,913,100 of record NW_026061887.1, on the reverse strand, counting down.
TGACGCTTCATGTCTTTTGGAATGGTTGGGGCGGAGGGGGCACACCTTGGTCCCCTGTTCCCTCGACTTCAGTCCTCTGTAGTTTTGGTTATGGGAACAGTTCAAGGCGTTAGTCTTGCAGTACCACATGTATGTGAAATTAGAAATCGTTACCAGAGTCGGAGACTATTTAGACTCTGAAAAATCCCTTTAGATACAGTTTTGATATACATAATACAATGGAAATATGCTACTTGAAATTTGGCCCTTACATGAGGTCCTAGGGTGAACAATTTGTATAAAATTACTTAATAGCTGTATTTTAAAAACAATTAATAATGCAAATCAAATGAAAGGAACACTAAATTCTTTAAATGAAATTCAAGTAAAAAATGAACTGGTGATTTATTGCAAAAAGTCTTCTTCGTACACAAGAAAACCAATAGACTAACTGTCTATCATGTTAGACTAATACTGACAATCAGCAAAAGCATAATGTCCAGGGAAGGATAATGTGTTCATGCTGCACATTCCCTCCACGATGTTGAGGCGGAATAAATAAAAAAATTAAATTTCTTGGTTTTTTGTAAAGAGGAAAAATTGTGGACATGGAATTGTAACTTCAGAATTTTTGAAAGGCCTTTCTTTTTTTATGGGCTGTATTGACCAGCTTGAATGCGGACAAATTCAGTGCTGCGTGAAATATGCCTGTAATATAATTTACCATTCCGATTAATTACATTTTTGAATTCTACGTCACTGTTGATTTAATCAGAGTTCTCACCTTAGACGTAGCATTAGTCCTTCTGCCACAATATTAATTCATTAGTCGCCCTCGATGTTCTTCTCTTTGTTGACCGTGTGTACCTTCCTAAGTCGGCATCGGTTCACTTCACGTAGACGGTGGAAACCAAGGAAATACAATGCTACGTCACTTTAAAAAATAGTGAGAAGTATCGAAGTGTTACGAAAATTATTTATTCACAAGACAATAAGACTTGCTCTGCTCGTCGCACAAATCATGATTACTAACAACATGGCTGCCTTTCCGCACAGTCCGAAATTACGTCCTTCCTCCACAAGGCAACAATCGAAAGTGTCTCTTAGCTACTTCTTGGAGTATGAAACAAAAGCGAATCCAATATGAACATTACAGAGATTATATTCTACATCCCTCTCAATTTGATCTTTGGCGCAGCCTTTAAGGTGTTGTATGTCTCTGCGTCGGAATGTGTCATTACAATGTGAATAAACCCTACGAATCTGAATTTTACTATGTAGTGGTTCCTTGTCGGGACTAAAATGAAAAGAACCTTTCTTCGTATCTGGAATCTTACGGTACTGCGGTGGTGTACAACTATAAAATGGTAAGCTCCCAGACAAATTGGTGCCGCTACAGTGTGCTCACCAATCACTAGCCATCTCGATCTACATCCAAATCTACATCGATACTCTGCTAATTACGTTGAAGTGCCTGGCAGAGGGTTCTTCGGACCACCTTCAAAATTCTCTATTCTCCAAATGTCGTATAGCGCGCGGAAATAACAAACACCTACATCTTTTTCGTACGAGCTCTTCAAATGGTTCAAATGGCTCTAAGCTCTATGGGACTTAACATCTGAGGTCATCAGTCCCCTAGACTTAGAATTACTTAAACATTAACGAACCTAACCACACACACATCCATGCCCACGGCAGAATTCGAACCTGCGACCGTAGCAGAAGCGCCGTTCCACACCGAAGCGCCTAGAACCGGTTGGCCACAGCGACCGGCTGTACGAGCTCTGACTTCCCTTATTTTATCCTAGTGATCGTTTCTTCCTATCTAGATCGGCGTCAACAAAATATTTTTAAATTCAGAGGAGAAAGCTGGTGACTGGAATTTCGTGAGAAGATTGCTCCGCAACGAAAAATGCCTGTGTTTTAATGATCTCCATCACAAATCCTCCATCATTTCAGTGACACTCTCCCCCCTATTTCGCGATGATGCAAAACATGCTACCATCTTTGCACTTTTTCGATGTACCTGCTAATAAAACGTAGTGTTGGGTTAGCCTTCCCCACATGATTTTCTGTGTGTTCCTTACAATTTAAGTTGTTCATAATTCTAATTACTAGGTATTTAGTTGAATGTATGGCCTTTAGATTTGACTGATTTATCGTGTGACGGAAGTTTAACGGATTACTTTTAGCACTCATGTGGATGACCTCACACTTTTCGTTATTTATGGTCGTTGCAATTTGTTTGCCGGCCGGTGTGGCCGTGCAGTTCTAGGCGCTACAGTCTGGAACCACGTGACCGCTACGATCGCAGGTTCGAATCCTGCCTCAGGCATGGATATGTGTGATGTCCGTAAGATAGTTAGGTTTAAGTAGTTCTAAGTTCTAGGGGACTGATGACCACAGATGTTAAGTCCCATAGTGCTCAGAGCCATTTATCTATTTCTTTGCAATGTGTTTTGATCTTCTGATGACTTTATTAGTCGATAACCGACAGCGTCATCTGCAGACAACCTAAGCGACTGCTCAGATTGTCTCGCAAATCGTTTATACGGATAAGGAACAGCAAAGGGCCTGTAACACTAAGATGTGTGCGTCAACACGAGATCTGCGCCCCCATGGAACTTGTGGACCGAGCTAAGTTGTCGGGACGACTTCCCAGTGCAGAACACTAGAATGATCGCCCCCCCCCCCCCCCTCAGCGATCGAGCACGAGAAGTCTCCTCTACGACGATCGACCCAAGAGTGTTCGATCATCCACATCCAACTCCTCAGTTTGGGCCGTCATGGCAACAAGCATATAAGGTAAAACGTTATGTACTTCTGTCCAATGACAGCAGACGAATCAGAGCCTCGTATAAACAACTCAGAATTTCCAACAAGCCAAGCAAACGCCGCTGGAACCCCACCAGGTCAGGTTCACACAGCAGCAGGCCGCTCCTCGTCAAGAACTGGTCAGTTCTCTCCAGATGTTACCGGGTAAGACACTGAGCGTCAAATTCTGAGCTTCCTGGGGTCGTGACTCGTGACGTCACTATGTGTGCCACTGGATGTCAGACTCGGAAAAACTTTCTTCTTCAAGGCGTGAAAATGACTGTAATGCGTGAGTTATTGCCGGATTTGTTATGCGCTCTGTATGTGCTTTCACCCTGCTCAGACAGCAGCTGGTATAGATTTTACGCTTGTGAGCGTATATATACGTTGTTATGTGGCTAGCGGAGCTTGTGGATTTCCTTTACGTACATTTATGTAATTCGAAAATCTGTGCCCAGACATCAGTTTACTAAAACAACGTGACAATTTTAAAAAACTCAAAAATGTTAATTCTAAAAAAGGGAGATATTTTTCCGGCTCACTTAGATACAAATCTATTCGTAAGTATTTGAGTTTCATATTGAAACAATGTCGAGGTTAGAACCTCATTTTCAGCAGTTTCTTTAATTGTATTAATATTGTATCTTTTTGTCAACTGGAAATACTGAATTATAATATTCTAATGAAAATACGATTTTATTTGAGTCAAATCAAATAAATTAAAATTTGATTCAGACATGTGAAATGACTTGTCTATACTAATAAAGTTCCCAGAAAGAATTTCACTCTGCAGCAGAGAGTGCGCTGCGATGAAACGTCCTCTCAGAACTAGAATAATCTGCCACAAGGTTCTATCAGTAATACTGGTGCGCTTTATATGTTCGTTTCTCCATGTAATGGAAAAAAAAGAAATACTCGACATTCACAGTGACTAGAGTATGTACAAAAAGGGCAATCAATACACATTTGCAGTTGACCAGCAGATCGTTCTGCAGATACAGTCTATCCTTTTGAATTTTTAAGTACTATAATCTATTTCTGTGAAGGATGCTTATCACGATATTTATTTGCTCTTTCACTTTATTCACATGAACTCTGAGAGTTTTATGTGACTATATTATTTTGTTTCTGCAAACATAATTCGTTCCACCAAAATAGCTGGAAACCCCACAGCAGATCAGTTCCAGTCATTCCACGAGTAAGGAGGTACAAGGCTCGTCTTGTCTGTAATTATACCATGCCTAGACGGTCAATACCGTATTCTATCGCGTCCGCATTGTTACTTTGTGCCAAGAAGGACTCTCAGCAAGGGAAGGGTTCAGGCGTCTCGGAGTGAACCAAAGCTATGTTGGTCGGGTATGGAGGAGATACACAGAGAGAGAGGAAATGTCGATGACATGCCTCGTTCAGACCGCCCAAGGACTACTACTGCAGTGGATGACCGCATCCTACGGATTATGGCTCGGAGGAACTCTGACAGCAACGCCACCATGTTGAATAATGCTTTTCGTGCAGCCACAGGACGTCTTGTTACGACTCAAACTTTGCGCTACAGGCTGCATGATGCGCAACTTCACTTCCGACGTCCATGGCGAAGTCGATCTTTGCAACCACGACATTTTGCAGCTCGGTAAAGGTGGGCCCAACAACACGCAGAATGGACCGCTGAGGATTGGCATCACGTTCTATCCACCGATGAGTGTCGCATATGCCTTCAACCAGACAATCGTCGGAGACGTGTTTGGAGGCAACCCGGTCAGGATGAATGCCTCAAGATACACTGTCCAGCGAGTGCAGCAAGGTGGAGGTTCCCTTCTCTTTTGGGATGGCATTATGGAGGGCGGACGTACGCCGCTGGTGTTCATGGAAGGCGCCGTAACGGCTGTACGATACGTGAATACCACCTTCCGACCGATAGTACAACCATGTCGGCAGCATATTGGCGAGGCATTCGTCTTCATGGACGACAGTTCGCGCCCCCATCGTGCACATCCTGTGAATGACTTCCTTCAGGATAAAGACATCGCTCGACTAGGGTGGCCAGCATCTTCTCCAGACATGAACGCTATAGAACATGTCTGGGATAGATTGAAAAGGGCTGTTTGTGGAAGACGTGACGCACCAACCCTCTCAGGGATCTACGCCCAATCGCCGTAGAGAAGTGGGACAATCTTGACCAACAGTGCCTTGATGAACTTATGGCTAAAATGCCACGACGAATACAGGCACGAATCAATGCAATAGGACGTGCTACTGGCTATTAGAGGGAGAGGTGTGTACAGCAATGTTGACCACCACCTCCGAAGGTGTCCCTGTATGGTGGTACAAGATGCAATGCCTGACTTTCATTAGCAATAAAAAGGGTGCAAAGGATATTCATGTTGATCTCAATTCCAATTTTGTGTACAGGTTCCGGAGCTCTTGGAGCCGAGGTGATGCGAAACTTTTTTGATGTATGTACATTTTTACTATGTCTGTACAGAACTGTATACACTGTTAGCGTAAATAGCTCTGGGGAGGTGCATTATAGAATCAGTAAGCGTACAATACTTCAAAACTCGTTTACTACCTCATTTTCCGCAATTTGATCTTACGTTCTTGCCTCAGTGTCAGAGGTACAACAACAGATTTTGCGCTTGGCTGTCATCCATTCGTATGTGCCGCTACATTTTTGGAGAGAAACCCGGTTGCCGCACAGTCGCGGCGTTGGTCTCCCTCTCTCTCTCTCTCCCTCTCTGGTGCCGACTCGCTGAGTGTGACACCTAGCGGCAGCACTGGGTACCTTTGGCGCGACGTCGCGAGTCACAATCCCAGAAAGCTAAGGAATTAACGCCGGGTCTTGAGACTCAGACCTGCTAGCCGCCAATAGCGCACGCAACACCGAAGATCCCACCCTCCTCCAAACGGCGCGTGACCCCTGCGGGCCCCAATGTAGCTGCCCTGCCGCACATAACCGGGGACTCAATGCTTTGAGCGGTGAGCTGGCTGTCCCTCCCTTATTCCCATTGTTGTGTGCCTCGGACGTTCTACAACTCCTGGGGAAACAAACTCCGAGTTTCCCACGAATTCTCTCAGCTGAAGTGACGTAAGTTAAGACACACAACCTCTGGAATTTTTATCAGGCACAATAGTGAAAATCAAGTATAGTAATGAGAGTTTAATAAAGTGATGAGAATCGTGTTCCAGCATTTCTCCGTCATAAGGAGTGGGTGGTGTTATTTTATCAATGGATGGAGCAACCCAGATTGCTTGTAACATTTCAGCCGACGCCACGCCGGTCAACGATACCCAGACACTACAGGATCGCGTCTTCGACGCAACAACAAGCAAGCGTATTTCGGAGAGTGCGTGATCTCTTAAGCTGAGGATCAGAGCGATACATTGCCATTGGAGGAACGTCACGTTGAGCACCTCATATGAGAAATGTCATTAACGGATATCAGGATGGACGGCTCCTATGGACAAGTGTGCAGATCACAGAAAGTATGCGTTTCCCGATCCACGTGTAATGGATTTTTTTCCCTTGTTTTGATGGACAGCCCCACCTCGAAATATTCGACACTTTGCGCTACAGGTTAAAAGAAGAGTGACGAATATAAGATGCCTTCAATATTTATTAACGTTGTGGGTGGTTCTCTTGATTTATGCTAACTTTTTTCCAGCCTACGTCTAGATCTGGTTTTGTTCCCTGCATATTAAATTATATGCAAGCGTTTCTATCGCACCAGAAAGGATGGAGGAGGTTTGATGTAAGATCTATTCGTGGTTTCTCCTTTATCGAAATCGTTTCCCATAAGAATCCAAGCTACATCGTTAGCCTCGTGGCTATTGAGGTTGATCCTCAAAAAAACGTAGTACTAATAGTTCAATCCAGAACGGTTTAGGTAGCCTTTACGGTAGTTGGGTATAGCTGTGTGGTTAGTATTCGAACAGACATCCGAAGTAGTGTGGCGGTAATGCTTCAATCTGTCCGAAGAACAGTTCCAGCTTTATAAATGTAGCCAGAAGTGTATCGTGGCTAATGGAGTTGTTCATGAAGACCGATTAAAGTATTTTCCTAATATATTTTGTTGCCCTTATTTTATAAAATCATTTGGTGGCTTTCTAAGAGGTACTTTGTGTTAGGAGTACAAAACGTAAATAAAATTACATTTTCACACGTTTTACTTCAGGCAGAATTAGGTAATAAAGCCAGTCGATACCTTTCGTATAGTGCAACGACATAGTTGCTTACTGGCTGAGTATTTTTCAAGAGATCCTCTCACACAGACTGGTAATTTACACTGTTTTTAAGAGACACTCCGAGTGCGCCGTATCAGTCACTCTTTAACCTGTTACGTAAGGCGATTCGTTCCTGCTGTTATCTTTTGCGTGTATTCAGTCCCGCAACCAATAACCGTGCATTCGGGCGGTAATCAGTTATCGGTGCGTTATTGTAGTCTAAAAACTGAATCCGTTATCGTAACTCTTTTGTTTACTCACTCGGGGTCCCACCGTTTTGTACACAACTGAGGTGAGAAGTAGTTGTGACGTTCTCTACGGCGACATCAAAAACCCATTCTGAGGTGGTGCCGTCGAAAGCGTAAACCGAAGCAATCGGTCTGGATTCGAATACATCTCTCGAAAGAGAGTACAAAAGAATATTATCACAGGGCTTTACAAACAGGTTTTTCAGAAATTCCTACCAGTTCACTTACTTAACTTATTTAATACTGCAACGCGTTTCGAGCTATCACCTCTTTATCAGGCAAAATATGACAAAACAAGAAACATTCAAACCGAATGGACATATACCTTAATGCAAGTATTCTTTCAGTCTTGTCGTTTGTTGTGGCTTTCCTGCAGAGAAAGTCAAATAGAAGCCGTATGAGAGCGCGTTTACTTCGTTTTCTTGTCTGTAGATGAATACTGGAGCACTCCGTTCATCAGAAAAGGCTGCCGTCTTGTTGCCACTGTGGCTTTAAATTGTAAGCACACCACGTAGCTCACTCGGAAAACATGAATAACTGATCTGGCTACTTCAGTATTATTCGGTTAATCACAAGGCGTCTACTTCGGTAATAATCTTGCTGGCATTTCGATGATCTTTCTTGGGATTTCTTCATGATTCATTACATTCTTGCACGTGCTACCTTTTTATAGTTTTATGCACAGTGAGATATAATATCGAGCGATTTTAAAAAGCGAGTGAATCAAGTTGCGTCGGATAGAGGTGCAGGGGATAGCGTCAGTTACGTTTGACGCGAAATAACATTTAGTCATAATGGAACATAGACTGTCAAAGCATTTTATCAAAACGGTAGTTCGTACCAGCTAGCACGTCGTGCAATCCGCAACGACTTCAGCGTTAATCGAAATCGGCAGGTGCACCTGCCTGGGCGATTAAAAAGTGGCTGGGGAACATTGAGGAGACGGCGCCAACTGGGAGACCAAAAACTGTGCGCTCGCCTGAAAAACATCGAACGTGTACGCCAAATGAAACGCGTATAGCACGTGTGCCTTGACACGACACTACAGCGCGACACGCACGTGCCGCACGAGTCGCGCGGCTGCAGTGCATATTGCGACACGTACACCGTACTTAGCACGCGCCGACTGGCGACGCTCTGCAATGACAGAACCGAAGCGCGCGCACCTTTTTACCTTTCTCTAATAATTTACAGAAACTATTCACTGAAAATATTTGATTTTTTTCCGTACTTGTAGCTCTTTGTGTAAACTTCTTGGCCAAGTGCCCATCATCTCGCTAATGGTCATGCTTACTGGGATCTACACATTTTAGTAAGTCACTACGCAAAACTCAAAAAGTTTGCAATGAAAAATAGGGGACGCTATGATTTAGCGTTTGGTGCGTATTACACCATATGTTTCTGAGTATGAAATTCAGCTAACATATTAAATTTTGGTTTAGACTTAGGAGGAGGTCTCCATCTGTCTTCGATTTCGAGAAAATGGATCCCATGTAGCGCATTCACTTCCAATCTTACGCCACGGGAATGAAATATTCCTACATCACTGGTATTTCCTAAACCGCTCGAGACATCGAAACGAGATTTTGGCGAATGACGACACAAGGAGGAGAGTACTTTGCCACGCCGGCCGGTGTGGCCAAGTGGTTCTAGGCGCTTCAGTCTGGAACCGCGCGACCGCTACGATCGCAGGTTCGAATCCTGCCTCGGGCATGGATGTGTGTCATGCCCCTAGGTTAGTTAGGTTTAAGTAGTTCTAAGTTCTATGGGACTGATAACCTCAGATTTTAAGTCCCATAGTGCTCAGAGCCATTTGAACCATACTTTGCCACGTCGTAAACACACTGAGCTTTCTTATCTATCACGGTATATCAGTAGTTACACTTCCCTATTTATTTTTTTTCATTCCACTGACTAATTTTTTAAGAGTTATCGACAACTAGTGAGACAAGAGTGTCCTAATATGAAAGTAAACATGAAATTTCTTCTCTTATGTTGCCACAAACCGTCACAATGAGTTTTTTGATAAGATATTCGGCTCTCTGAGCGCCAATTACTTGTTTAATGAGACAGATTTCTGAAACAGTGTGTCACAATAACTGCTGCAAAAATGAGTTTATGCAAATCATATTGTGTTTTGGCAAAAGAAGTGCTCTCAAACCCTTCAACAAGAGAAGTGTGGCCGTTACTCGCAAATGGTGTTGCTTCTTCGAATGAGAAGAGGTTAACAACTCACACGAAAATAAATCGCTAATTCTGTTGGAATTTTGGTTGAATCCCACAACCCATTTTATTTTTAACACCAGCGACTGAAATGGAAACTTACCAAAGGAGTTTTATTCCTTTTCTTTATCTGAGCAATAGCAAAGTAATGAAGAGCGTGGTCTTCAGGCGGGATACCACGCACACTACTGATGCCGGTTCCTCACCAACGCCTTGCCAAACTGACAGTCCGTGGTTTGCGAATAAAATAGTTGTTACTGAGAAAAGTAAACAACTGATACGTGGCACAACACAATGGCCAGTGTATCGTCAGCAGCTGCGAATAAATCGATCGACAGGAATGCGGAAGCCAGCAAGTGTGCTTTGTGAGAGGAAGAGTTCACATCGTTCCGAAAACATTGTCATGAAAGTAGATCTGCCTTTGTCACCATTACATTTCTACATATCACCACACTCTTTCAGGATATTCCTACTTTTATATTAGTACCGACACTAATTCCTTTGTGTAGCCTGTTGTGTAATTAGTTTATTAACGCTGATAGCGTGTATGCAACCACTGAAATACTTTTCCTCGTCACGACGAGCCGATTAAAACATCGTTATTTACGAGGGCTTCTCGACTATTTCGGGCTTGCAATGTACGAAGTATTACGTCTCTTATTAGACCCATATCCACATGATGATATGAAGTACGTAAGTTTTACTATCTCGGACGCTTTTTACCAGGAGCGCAAAGGGGTCATACCTGTGGAAATTATGCCTTTCCGACTTTTTGTAACGGATCGCAGAGATACTTCAGCATAAGAGGCAGCAAGTAGGTAACCTTGTTTTACTTTCCTGTCTTGCTTCTAGATGACACGATTTTATAATATTCCTTACTTCCTTATTCACTACCCTCACGGTAAATCGTCTGTCCCTTCTTACGTTCTGAAAACATTGTGGAGGCAGACGATATACTTTCAGTGGCTAATGGCTCACCGGTTATTGAACTGTGCATTGGGTTTTTTGACAAAGAATAAACAAAACAAAAGAACTGTACATATGTATGTAAATGAAAACTATTACGTGCTAACGAAAATGGACGGAGCGCTTAAACAGCGAAAAAAAGAACACTTCTCAGTGATAGAAAACTTCAGTTTACATTACAGGCCGTACTCTTCGGATGGACAATACTTCCACTGTCCGTATGCGCCATGCCGAAGTGAGTATATGGCAGAACTGCCCTCCCGCTCCCCGCCTCACACATCCGTCAGTACCCGCGTGACGCGCGGCGCGAGAAACTTCGCCGCTACCACAAAGCCGCGCGACCTGGCGCAGGCGCGTGTCGCGTCCCAGTCGCGTCGCGTCGCAGTTTGCGCGGTCCCATTTGAACCTGTGAAATTGCAAAAACGCGCGCTGCGCTGCGCCTAGCCTTTAGAGTTGCCATTGAGAGACACACTCGTCGCTCAGTTCGCCGGCACAGCGCTACACTTGGGATTTCAAAGAGAACGGTAGGAAGGATTTTACCCCAGGATTTGCACTTTCACCCCTACAAAATCTAAACGGTACAGGTCCTTAAGGGAATAGATTATGTGATCCGCAGCCGCTTCTGATTAAAAGTTTTGGTCATGATTAGTCGGGACCAGGACATTGTAAACCGTTTGTGGATGAGGGATGAAGCTCACTTCCGTCTCTCCAGTTATGTGAACAAGCAGAACTTTCGATTTTGCAGTGACTTTAATACTAGAGAACTGCATCAGCAACCACTGCACTGGGCAATAGTTACTGCGTGGTTCGTAATGTCTTCAATTAGGGATAATAAGGCCAAACGATTTTTAAGTTGTAACAGTGACTTCACAGAGATACGCAGACGTTTTAGAAAACTTATGTCTCATCGTTCACTTCATTGTGTGCAAGTTGTGGAGTAAATGTTTCCAGCAGGACGGAGCAACGTCCCATACTGCGCTAGTAAGCATGAATATTGTCAGTCGTTTGTTTCCAAATGATATGGCCTCCCGAAATGGGTACATTGCATGGCCCTCTCGTTCACTGGACGTCACATGTTTGTGACTTTTTCTTTGGGGTTATCTGAAGCGGAAAGTTTAGCAAGATAACCCACCTTGAACAACTGAAGCCCTGATAGAGTGGATGCGACAGGAAGTGTGATGAGTCAGTACAAGGTCTGGCTGGAGGAATGCGTGCTTCTAAGCGGACGCCATAATAAGTAACTGAGGAGGAGGAGGACATTAGTGTTTAACGTCCCTTCGACAACGAGGTCATTAGAGACGGAGCGCCAGCTCGGGTGAGGGAAGGATGGGGAAGGATATCGGCCGTGCCCTTTCAAAGGAACCATCCCGACATTTGCCTGAAGCGATTTAGGGAAATCAGGGAAAACCTAAATCAGGACGGCCGGAGACGGGATTGAACCGTCGTCCTCCCGAATGCGAGTCCAGTGTGCTAACCACTGCGCCACCTCGCTCGGTGAAAAAGTAACTGACGTTTTACTGTTACAGAAAACACTTTTTCGTATATTTTAAGATTATGAAATAGAAAAAGTGTCTTTATTTAACAGCTTTTCAAAAATCGCTCTTTATTATGCCTCACCCTGTAGTTGAAACTCTCTTCTTCATTTAGCTCATGAGGCCCTCAGCTTTAAGAGAATTTATTGTGTCGTAAACACAGTACTATTTCAATATGCTATACGAGCGTATTTTAGGAAAGACACACGGGAAATATGTAGTGGTAAATGCGAAAAACAAATACAGAACTAGTTCTCTCACAACTGTTATGACTACTCTTATTTTTTATTTGGGGGACTTACGAAATCTGAATATTTTCGTAGTCTCCATGAAATAGCTGTGTTAATCTTAGATAACGGTAGGTGTGATTAACGTCTCTGACTGGTGGTGTGGAACTGTCCCAAGTGAAGGACAGAAGGAATTGGGTTATTCAGATACACACAGTAGACGATTGTAACTGCACTGTTTACGTGGAAAGAACCCACACATATTACAAAAAATTGATGTATGTACGTATGTGGCACATCTCCCCCTAGACCACTGGACTGATATGGACCAAAGTTTGTGCACATACCCCTTACTGACAGGTAACAATCATAATTCAGGAGGTGCGGCATCATAAACGATGAGATGTATGAAAATCAGCCGTACCATGCCTGATGTTGAAATTTGCTTCTGTACTACTAACTCTATTCGTAACAAATTTCGCAGACATTCGCAGCGAAAGGCACATACAAAATTATATCATGATGCCACACATAATTCGGGAGATCCGACGTCATGAACACCAAGATGTGTGAAGAACTGCCGGAGTGTGCTTAATGTTTATATTTATCCTTGCTGCTCACTCTGTTAGCAACATATTTTGCTGACGGTATCGACATACGCCGCTGAATGCGCCTACATGAATGCATCGTTGTAGGACTCTTTACTGCCGAGCCACTCGTGCAGTCGAGTGAAGTCGAGTGAAGTGACACCAGGCAGCGCTTTTGGCAGCTTTCAACTATGAGGCGCAAACGGTTGTAGGCCTCGCCACAGAGGCGTGCCGATACTTGAAGCAGCTGTGCCAAGCGCATCATCCCACGCCGAGCCTACTGGCAGGTGTGCGTGCAAGGTTCCTCGTTGTGGAAAACTAGCAAAGTGAACACCCCGACCGACAGTGCCGGCTGTCAGCTAGTGTACAATAAAAACATTATGACAGGTGACAGACTTCCGTCATTCAACAGTCTCTGGTCAATGAATTAGTTCTTTCTTATGATCTTAATGAATTATTGTCAATGTAAACAACGAGACACCAACAGAGATAGTGATAAATGGTTCAAATGGCTCTGAGTACTATGGGACTTAACATCTGAGGTCATCAGTCCCCTAGACCTAGGGTAGTTAGGTTTAAGTAGTTCTAAGGACAGCACACACATCCATGCTCGAGGCAGGATTCGAACCTGCGATCGTAGCAGCAGCGCGGTTCCGGACTGAAGCGCCTAGAAACGATCGGCCACAACGGCCGGCGAAAGCGATAAATGAGGTATTAGTGAAAGATACTGGCTTATTAACATGGTTTGCTTCAAATTTTCAGAAAATGTAACTGATTCGAATATTTGACTAACGTAAAGCCTACCAAAATCGGCTGTATAGTTACGTTCATAGTCTGCACATAACTTTGCGGTGCACGGCCGTTGCCCCTGATAACAAAGTGCGAGTGCACCGCCCTCGTGGATAACATTGCGCCCCCTAGAGTGTGCAGCTGGAACACTGATAGAGGCAGAACATTCCCATTCGTCTGGTGCGCTCTCAAGTGTCATTGATACCTTCTCTGATAATGATCTCTTACCTTCGCCATCAAAATGGCCTACCTCACTGGGAACGCATTTCTGGCCATATGTCCGCATGACCTTTTTTCCTCCTTTTGCTGCGGAAGCTGTGATCTCTGTATCTTGAAACAATACAAACCAAGGGAAAATCGAAATCACTATCTCTCGCCAATAAATAAACGATCTCTATAATCATACAAGACGAGGGAATTGTGTTAAGTAACTGATCGTTTACTTTGGCCGCTGTACACAACGCAAATACCGTCTCCTTGCGATGAACAGCTTACGAATACAAGAGGTTATATTTATTATTTGCGGGTCGTCTTGTCCCTCAAAAACAGGAGGACAGTAAGTGATCTTGAAATTCGGCGACGTTCCTGGGTGCATTACGTGCTCCCACTTCTGGCCATATGAGGGTACGACGAGAATTCTCCATATAATCGTTCCGATGCGCTCACGTGTTATGTTTTGGAGAGGCATACCGTTGGTTGGGCAAATTGATCATGGTACACTCGCAGGTCAGCGGCATTGTGACACTGCATTCGTTTCCCATGCGTATCTTTTCAGGCTGTATGCGACCCTCACTGTACTTTTAAGAACGACAATGCGTGATCGCATCGAAAGCACTGGTGTAGGAGGTCTTTGAATGAGTGCATGTTCGGCAAACTTAAACCCCGTGGGCCACGTCGTTATGCATTGGGGTACATACCGCAGCTCGCCTACATAGTCCAGCGACCATCCAGAGTTCTCAGTCAAACATGTTGAGGAATGGAACGCTCTACCACATTTCCTTACCAACCTCGTGCCCAGCTTGGGAGCTGGTTACAGAGCACGCACAGCTGTGTTTGGTGACCACATGCTTTATGGAGAACACGTTCCGCCTTTTGCAATGTGACTACTGTCTTTGAACAAAAACGTCAGTTATGTTCGTATCATTGCATGTTTCTTTGTTACCATCTGTACCATGCAGCAGCAATTATTTCTATTTTGCTTGACAGTGACACAACATGTGAAAGTTACTTTGGCCCGGAGTTTCGCAAAGCACTATAATCGAAAACGAAAAAGGTCTGACGGGGTCTATTGGGGTGAAGTGAGACCACGGGAGCTGATTCCATACCACTGTGGCGGCTGCTTTATTGTATGAAGGACTGAATTTAGTTGAAAGTACTTGATCTTCATTTCTCGAGTATATGCTGAAGATTAAAGTTAATCGCATGTGAACCGGTACTTTCAGAGACTAAAATAAAGAGCTCCTGAAAACGCTATTTACTATTCCAAAGAAATGTGACTGGGATCCTAGAATACGAAACTGACTACAACTGTATGTAAGCAATATCGGTTTCTGCTGCTCCGGCTATGACAATATGAGAATAGGGGGAGGGGGGGGGGGCATAGGATAGTGTACCTACAAACACATCTTCTTTCTTGGTCGGTGTTTCAGTTAGTCACCGATTTTAGAACTGTATGAAGCAACGCGTACTAGAGGACGCGGTAAGTAGTTCCTGGCATTTTCGACTGCTGCTGTTGTGGGGCCTGAGGTTTTGTTTTCTGCAGGGTTTGCAAATATAACGAGTTCTACATATTTAGTGTTGTGTAATATATTAAAGATATTTGGAGGATACTGTCTGTTCTAAGGTTAAAGAATTTTGTGGTGAATAAAATATTGTTAAATTTTGACTAGTTACATAACGTGTGGATGAATAAGTTATAGTTCGTGAGTCACAAACCATCTCGTACCTTCAAACGGAAGACCTTGCACCATGGAGTATATGAGATTTGCAAAAGAAGTAAGTTTATGTAATGTATTAACGAAGTTACCTGTCTCGAAAAGGGAAATTTGTGATAGCTGCAACAGCTTCTATTTCAGATCGTTGTTAACTTCTAACTGGTTTTTGATAAAACGATTGATTTCGCTTGCTGATTATTCTTGTGTAGTAGAGTAATAACGTAAGACATTTCTCATAGAGAAATAGACTACTGACAAAATTTTTTCTCGATTGCAACGATCTGAACTGATATTTGTACCTAGGTACATGACCATGTTGTATCTTGGAACAGTCTCTCATTTGTCAAAAATCTTACTTTTCCAGAGTAATTGTAATTTCAGAAAGAAAGTGCACCACTCCTAAAGTGAATGCTGTCATTTCAAAATAGAATAACAAAATGGAGTAAAGGTCTATTAAAGTGTGAAAGTCTGAAGTGTGTTCCACGGTAAAACACTTTTCGCTAATAATTGTCAAAACTAAGAACAAACACAAAACGCTGTCCAAGCATATAAACGATCGATAGTCGAACTAAAAATCTGAATGCCGGGTGTTCGGACAAACTTCTAGGACTTGTAGAAGGGAGACAGGAAAGAATATTTTGAGTACAAACCCATGCCCAGGAATGTACCGTTTCAGTTGTACAATGGTTTCAACTTCGATTTTTAACTCATCCACTTCTGTTTGAGGGATTAAATTACGCATAAGGCAATACAAAACAATTCGAAATGAAACATAACGGAACACCTGTTTATCACTTAAGCACATTTGTTTGTGTTAAGACTCCTCGCCCTGTCCATCTGTCACCATATCGTTTGTTCAGATGTCTGCGAACTGCACGATACAAGCGAGTTGGTGCATCATCATGCTGAAACCACATTTCCTGATGGGCAATCAGTGGCACAGCTTTCAAGAACGGCCCCAATATCTTTTGTAGAAACATAAGATATGCAAGACCAGTTAGAGTGGAAGGAGGTACGGCCCAGTTACACGACAGTCTGGAATGCCTGCCAACAAACAAATATCCAACAGGCACCGAAGCCTCGGAATGTGCTTAGCATGAGGGTTTTTGGCTGCCAGACATGGCTGTTTAGCGAATTCAGAACATAGTCCCTCCCCAGTGAACTCACATTTGTCTGTGAACAGGAGTAGTTGGGTAAGGAAAGGATCAGCACATTTTGTTAGCGCAGGTTGCCTACATCAGGATCAAGCATACATTCAGTGGAAAACCTATTGTTCTCTTTTGATTGACGAGTCCTTAACTTACTATTTTGCTAAGTGGATTATGACCATCTGAGGATAATCCGTCATTCCAAGAAACCCTCCATACTCCTCCCTTCCCTCTCCTTCTCCCCACTTCTCCTCCTTCTCCACCACCCCTCTGGAAATTGTCTCGCAATACAAGCACACTTATGATATGGGCCCATTTGACTAATTAATTAAATCGACCAATTAATTAACCCCTCCCTATCTGGGACACCCCCAGCAGTTCCCCTCCCCTCCCCCTCCAGGAATTTGTCTGGAAAAAGACCCAATTGATTGGCTAGCAGGTGGAAAATTGATTGCAGTGTACGGAATATTGTTTAACCCTTTATTTGGCAGTGTTGCTTCCAAGCAACATCACATTTACCTTGGCCTTATGGGACAACAAACTCTTCCCAGTGCATTTCACTGGCATTACTGCCTCCAGGCAACATTCCTTTACACACTGCGAACGCCAGTTTTTGTAATAGCTTAAGGTTTTCCACATGAGATAGCAGTTTGTGCAGTGGTGTTACAGAGATCTCCTCGTGTGAGCAACAGAGGTGTCTTATTTTGGTTTTAAAAGAGTGGATTTAAATAGATTGAAGAAAAACTGCTAAGATTACTGGCAAGATATACCCAGAGGTAAGTTTACAGCAGAAATATTTCAATCTTTGTTTGGAAATACGTAAGTAGTATAAAACTTTTATGTTGCCTGTGAGCAACATTGCCTATAGTTAGGACATGTGCCATTAGTATATTACACATGTTTACGGTGTGACAGAGAAGATATTTTTATTTTTAGGGGCTTTTTAGCAATGGATTCCAGAATATTTTATGGAATCGAAAAAGCGAGAGGAATAGTAGTTCCACTAGAAAACCCGGCTTTGTCTGATCTAAGTGAATCTGAAGACACTGAACTCGAAGCTTTGGCAGGCTGTAGTGATTCCAGAGCGTCAATCTCAGTTCCATAACCAAGTTATACCAGACACTGATTCTGATTTAGGAAGTGAAATCTCAGAAGCTGAACATGTGCAAGGACCTTCTGCAGTGAATCCTTCTAGTGCAAGTGGCAGTCAAGTGAAAAAGTAAATTAAAAAAGCAGTCACATACATGTGGGTAAAGGAAGATACAACTGCTAGGGCAGAAAGTCTCTCTCCTTTGTTTTCTGATGAAGGCAATACACCACTGGGTTATTTCAGAAGATTCTTTGATTCAGAACTAATTGACAAAATTGTGCAGGAAACGAACTTAAACTCTGACCAACGAACTACACGTCAGTAAACAGCAATATAAATTAAATAGAACAATTTTTCGGTGTTCTGATATACATGGGTCTTGTTTCTATGTCTTAGTAGACTGACTATTGGTCTCAGTCAATGAACTGTGAAAAATTCACCAGCATTTTCAGTTTGAAGCGCTTTCAGAAACTCCGCCGATACCTGCATTTTACGAGCAATGAGAATGCTGTGAACTGTTCTGACAGACTTTTGAAAATAAGACCTGTTCTTGAGTCAATTGTATAGAACTGCCGTGAGCAGAAACAAGAGTCGGCATTTTCTACAGATGAGAAGATGGTTGCATATAAAGGTACAAGAGCAGGTAATTTGCGCCAATATATTCAAATAAGCCACACAAGTGGCGTTTTAAGATTTTTGTTCGTGCTGGTGTGTCTAGAGTTGTCTATGATTTTCTTCCCTATACTGGCAAGGGGATGATAACTGATCTTGCTGATGACGTGAAAATAATGGAATTGGAACACTTTTATTTTGACAATTTATTTTACAGCCTTGAACTTAAAACATACTTAAAAAACATCAAAACATTGAGTCCATGGGCACCATAAGGAAGAACTGAATAAAGAACTGTCCTCTACATGACGAGAAGCGGTTACTGAATGACGAGTCAGCTATGACTACAGGAAGGACAGTCACTCAGACCTCATTTTAGTAAGGTGGGCAGGCTATAAAATCGTGACACTTGCAAGCTCGTTTTTTGGTGTCCAACCACTCTCAACAGGAAAACGATGGGACAGCAATCAAAAAGGAATTGATGTGCCCTGTCCCAGTATTGTACGTCAGTACAACAAGCACATGGGAGGAGTTGATCTTGCTGGTATGCTGATAGAGCTCTACAGAGTACCAATGAAAACTAGGCGATGGTACATGAGATGGTTTGGATTTATTCTAGATCTGAGTGTTTTAAATGCTTGCCTGCATTTTTCGAAGAGAATCTCTGGACAAGAAGACCTCATCAAAGTCATTTAGGGCAGATACTGCCAATGGTTTGATATTTTCAGGTAAAAGTAAAGTAGGAAGACCTTCAACAGACAAACCACCACCATAAAAGAAGAGTAGGAAGGCAACAGCTCCGACTGTTACACAAGATGTCCGATTTGATAATATGGAGCATTGGCCTGTATACGGTCCCAAAGGTCGTTGTCGTTATTGTCCGTCTGAATATTCTACAGTCATGTGTTCCAGTTGCAATCTAGTATTGTACTTCGATCCAAAGAGGAACTGTTTCCAAAAATTCCATTGCAAGAAGAACAAGAAGGAAAATAAAACAGTTCTATTACGCAGCAGGAATGCATAAATGTGTTTATAAATTAAATTATTCACGTACGGCAAACATTTTGCTTCAGGTTATCGGCAAACTCCTTTTTCCTATGATATGTATAAGTGTGATCTACTGCTGGCAATGTTGCTTGTAAGCAACGTTTCATAATTTTCATAATTTTTGTCAAAAATTTCTAAAACTGACTGAATTGTATTTCTTTAAGTATAATAAATAGATATAAGCACTTAATTTTTTTTAATTTTCACCATTTGCCAAATAAAGAGTTAAAAAGTTTCTCATACACAAGACAATGTGTGAAAGATTCTTTATTTAAACAATTTAAGGGATACAAGGCAGTGTATATCATATAGTTCATTTATTTACTTTAAATATTTAAATAGACAAAATTCCATTCCCTACAAATTCTTTGAGGGTGAGAAGATACTTGGAATATTAAACAACTTCGAATTTTTTTTTTAGCCCACACGCCCAAACACTTCACTGGGCTTGTCATTCCACGTATTACTATATGTGGAGGCCACGCTACCCCTGCTCAGGTCTGTGACTGGCCACTATGAGAGCAGACGTTGCAGTAATCCCCAAACAAAAGAGCTTCTGATGGTGGCTGTCCTTTATTATTTGATTGCTGAGAAATTCCTGTTCAAGCACATGCGCTCTCTCTCTTTCCCCTATCCCCCTCTCTCTCCCTCCACCCCCCTCCTCACAACCGGTCATGTCCTGTAGTGTAACCCTGCTAGGACTGCATGCACCATTGGCCGTGGTCGGATCGAATCACACACAAAGCAGCATTTACCTAGTAAACCCCACCTGTGCATTTCTTAGAGTGAGGTAATATCTCCATCAGATTGATTGTCTAATTAATTAAATCGATGCCCTTCGTGTGGGACAGTTTTCCGTTGCTTTCTATTGGTGGATTACTAGGATTAGAATATTTGATGGGATTCGATCCTACAGCTTCCCAATTTCCGAACCCTACTGTTATTTTTTCCCGTTGCCTCCTATTGGTGTATACTGATACAGTTAAGTCATTTATAGAAAGTCCATTAAGCTGGAGGTAGCTGAAAATTTCAAATTTCAGCTCAGCTGCATGCTGTGTCCATAGAAAATCTGAGGAGATTTCGGACTGGTATGTGTGCTCGCAATAAAGCAACAACAATAAATTGATTAAACGGGGATTGGATATTGCGATTGGATTTTTAAACCTTTGTAGAATTCCTAAATTGGTTCTCTCCACTACATTCGGAAGGAGGAGGAGGAGGAGGAGGAGAAAGGGTGTGTTAGGGGATAGGACAAAGACACAGAAAATACCACAATCCAGGCCGTAGCAGTAGTTGTCATGGCCAGATGTTGGATATCGCTGAAATACATCCTGAATGCACATGCCCAGTGTCCACACGTCACTCGCCAATCTCCTCATGAGCAACCAGCGCCAACGCTCAGAGGTCGGACGGCCGTAGCCAGTTTGGTGGACGCGTGTGTCCGCCAGAGTGCACCACCCTGACGTGGAGGGCGTCTGGAAGTGATTGGAGTGGTAGGAATTAGGATGTTATCAACACGTTCATTGCCAACACTTGGCAGTTATCGATATTGAATGACTCAATTTTCCAAGGGGAATACATGCAACACATGCGATCACAGAGACAGCCCAATGCACACTGTGTATTAGTTTGCTGTTTAGCTATCGAAAGGGCACTGTGGCTGGGACTTACTCCTGTAGCTGTGTGCAATAACCGACTAGCTGGCCTACTGGAACTTTTCGTTGTAACCACCGATTGCCAGAAAAGCCCATTTGTTCTGGCCACATGCCTCCTCTGGCACACGCCTCACATTCGAAACCGCGTCGTCCTAGGAAACCAGCAAAATTTATTTATCGCTGTAATTAGAATTAAATATTACACTTGCAGCCCTAATCTCATAACATTGGACACCGACTCTGGAAATATCCCCCTTATAACTGGGTACAGTTTAACACATAAAATGCTTCATCCTCCTTGGGGCTATTGGTGAATTAGTACAATGGACATCCAGCTCACAAAATAGTTTGATTGGGGTGATCATGTGCCATCACTGTGGATTTTTAGAGTATAAAAGGAGGTGTGATAGGAGCAATCGTACACCTTGCATGTTTATTATTACTGGAGAATCTAGACAATATTGGTTGTTGTTTTGGCCTTCAGTCCTGAGAGTGGTCTGATGCAGCTCTCCATGCTACTCTATCCTGTGCAAGCTTCATCATCTGCCAGTACCTACTGCAACCTACATCCTTCTGAATCTGCTTAGTGTATTCATCTCTTGGTCTCCCTCGCCGTTTTTTACCCTCAAAGCTGCCCTCCGATACTAAATTGGTGATCCCTCGGTGTCTCAGAACATGTCCTACCAACCGATCCCTTCTTCTAGTCAAGTTGTGCCACAAGCTCCTCTTCTCACCAATTCTATTCAATACCTCCTCATTAAGTATGTGATCTACCCATCTAATCTTCAGCACTCTTCTGTAGAACCACATTTCGGAAGTGTCTATTCTCTTCTTGTCTAAGCTATTTATCGTCCATGTTTCACTTCCATACATGGCTACACTCCAATACAAATATTTTCAGAAACCACTTCCTGACATTTAAATCTATACTCGATGTTTACAAAATTTTCTTCTTCACCAACGCTTTCCTTGCCATTCCCATTCTATATTTTATATCCTCTGTACTTCGGCCATCATCAGTTATTTTGCTCTTCAAATAGCAAAACTCCTTTACAACTTTAAGTGTCTCATTTCCTAATCGAAATCCCTCAGCATCACCCTCGTTTTGCTTTTGTTGATGTTCATCTTATATCCTCCTTTCAAGACACTGTCCATTCCGTTCAACTGCTCTTCCAAGTCCTTTGCTGTCTCTGACGTTCGCCGATGACATTGTAATTCTGTCAGAGTTTTTATTTCTTCTCCATGGATTTTAATACCTACTCCGAACTTTTCTTTTGTTTCCTTCATTGCTTGCTCAATATATAGATTGAATAACAACGGGGACAGGCTACAACCTTGTCTCACTCCCTTCCCAACCACTGCATCCCTTTCATACCCCCCGACTCTTATAACTGCCATCTGATTTCTGTACAGATTATAAATAGCCTTTCGCTCCCTGTATTTTACCCCTGCCACCTTCAGATTTTGAAAGAGAGTATTACAACCAACATTGTCAAAAGCTTTCTCTAAGTCTACAAATGCTAGAATCGTAGATTTGCCTTTCCTTAATCTTTCTTCTAAGATACGTCGTAGGGTAGGTATTGCCTCACGTGTTCCAACATTACTATGGAATCCAAGGTGATCTTCCCCGAGGTCGGCTTCTATAAGTTTTATCCATTCGTCTGTAAAGAATGCGCGTTAGTATTTTACCGCTGTGACTTATTAAACTGATAGGTAATTTTCACATTTGTCCACACCTGCTTTCTTTGTGATTGGAATTATTATATTCTTCTTGAAGTATGAGGGTATTTCGCCTGTCTCATACCAAATGGTAGAATTTTGTCAGAACTGACTCTCCCAAGGCTGTCAGTAGTTCTAATGGAATCTTGTCTACTCCCGGGGCCTTGTTTCGACTCAGGTCTTTCAGTGCTCTGTCAAGCTCTACATGCAGTATCATATCTCCTATTTCACCTTCTCCTACATCTTCTTCCATTTCGATAATATTATCCTCAAGTACATTGTCCTTGTATAGACCCTCTATATACTCCTTCCACCTTTCTGCTTTCCCTTCTATGCTTAGAACTGGGTTTCCATCTGAGCTCTTGATATCCATGCAATTGGTTCTCCTTTCTCCAAAGGTCTCTTTAATCTTCCTGTAGGCAGTATCTATCATACCCCTAGTGAGATAAGCCTCTATATCCTTACATTTATAGTCTAGCCATCCCTGCTTAGTCATTTTCCACTTGCTGTCGATCTCATTTTTGAGACGTTTGTATTCCTTTTTGCCTGCTTCATTTATTGCATTTTTATATTTTTCTCCTTTCATCAGTTAAATTGAGTATTTCTTCTGTTACCCAAGGATTTCTACTAGCCCTCGTGTTTTTACCTACTTGATCCTCTGGTGCCTTGACTATTTCATCCCTCAAAGCTACCCATTCTTCTTCTACTGTATTACATTCCCCCATTCCTGTCAATTGTTCTGTTATGCTCTCCCTGAAACTCTGTACAACCTCTGGTTCTTTCAGTTTATCCAGGTCTCATGTCCTTCAATTCCCTCCTTTTTGCAATTTCTTCAGCTTTGATCTTCATTTCATAACCAATAGATTGTGGCCAGAGTCCAAATCTGCCCCTGGAAATGTCTTGCACAAATATTGGTAATATAAGTTATATCGAAATAGGTATGATCTTTAGCAGCACGAATTTAAATATTGTGGTGTCCTAACAGAGGATGGAGGGAAGACAGGGGTTTAAGGTCAGTCTACAAGTTCTGAATGGTGAGAAGTAAATGCCGGCAGACAAATACCCAGTGAAGGGAGGTTGATGATTTGGATCAGCGTCAAACGGTGTCACAGGGCATCTACAAGAGATGCAGATGTTGAGACCCGATACTTGCAGCAGGGGTCTGATTAGCACATTTGATTTGTGTTCAGACTATCTATTACACTGAATGCTAATTCTAAACATTAGAAAAAGCAAAGGAGGCGATTTGTTGCACAACACAAGTCAATATCTAAAGCCACGGGAGCTGCACTACATGAGTCTGCAGACAGCCTCTCTCATGGATCATATCAGCACACGGAATTGTTTTTCAACGGCTGGCGCAGATGATGGATGTAGTGGAGTCTCATACAGGTACTAATCGACTGCTACTATATTTTTAATGATCGGCCTATCCAAAATTCATGCATGTGGACCATAAGGGAAAGGGCAAGTCTTGGGATTTTTATTAGTTTGGTGTACAATAAACGCAATATTCTTGTAGTATATCAGACAGTACATGGGATGTCAGCACTACGACCACACCTATGGGAAACTTTGACGAAAAATTGAATAACGCATTATACGAGGTTTTTCTCGAATTTTACCGATTTCATCACGAAATACTGATGTGAAATACGTTGAAATTGAGGGAAATGCGATAAAATATGTAAAATCACGAAAAACTAGTTAAATATACAAAATTAGAGAAGAATGCCATGAGATATGAAGCTAGCGAAATCAATAGGACTGCATATTCTGGAGGAGGGTGGTAGAATGGCGCTACATAAAGACACCTTAATAGCGGAGATGGCAATATTATCGTGCACATGAGCAATACAACCTATAATCGAACCATGACATCTGTGTGCAAGAGGAAGGTTACAAGGGGCTATGGTAAACTGTAGGACTGTTACACATTCTCTGGCACTGCCTGTAGTGCTTATTTCCTTGTAAGCTGTCGCTGTTCCTTCGTATGCATTTTTGCCTGCTGACGACCATTTTATGGGACTGTTGTGAAAAGATCACAATTTCTGAACTGTAATTGGCCTTCATACTTTTACAGAGGTGTATGACACCAGGTGTTTACAAAGTTGGAGTGTTTGTCTTACTAAGAATTAATGCCTTCTTTGGCGTGATAGGTAGTAGTTTTATCACCTTACAGTGCGTCACCCTAGTTCACCATAAAGAAAGTCACAGGAAGAATGTACACTCCTGGAAATTGAAATAAGAACACCGTGAATTCATTGTCCCAGGAAGCGGAAACTTTATTGACACATTCCTGGGGTCAGATACATCACATGATCACACTGACAGAACCACAGGCACATAGACACAGGCAACAGAGCATGCACAATGTCGGCACTAGTACAGTGTATATCCACCTTTCGCAGCAATGCAGGCTGCTATTCTCCCATGGAGACGATCGTACAGATGCTGGATGTAGTCCTGTGGAACGGCTTGCCATGCCATTTCCACCTGGCGCCTCAGTTGGATCAGCGTTCGTGCTGGACGTGCACACTGCGTGAGACGACGCTTCATCCAGTCCCAAACATGCTCAATGGGGGACAGATCCGGAGATCTTGCTGGCCAGGGTAGTTGACTTACACCTTCTAGAGCACGTTGGGTGACACGGAATACATGCGGACGTGCATTGTCCTGTTGAAAGAGCAAGTTCCCTTGCCGGTCTAGGAATGGTAGAACGATGGGTTCAATGACGGTTTGGATGTACCGTGCACTATTCAGTGTCCCCTCGACGATCACCAGAGGTGTACGGCCAGTGTAGGAAATCGCTCCCCACACCATGATGCCGGGTGTTGGCCCTGTGTGCCTCGGTCGTATGCATTCCTGATTGTGGCGCTCACCTGCTCGGCGCCAAACACGCATACGACCATCATTGGCACCAAGGCAGAAGCGACTCTCATCGCTGAAGACGACACGTCTCCATTCGTCCCTCCATTCACGCCTGTCGCGACACCACTGGAGGCGGGCTGCACGATGTTGGGGCGTGAGTTGAAGACGGCCTAACGGTGTGCAGGACCGTAGCCCAGCTTCATGGAGACGGTTGCGAATGGTCCTCGCCGATACCCCAGGAGCAACAGTGTCCCTAATTTGCTGGGAAGTGGCGGTGCGGTCCCCTACGGCACTGCGTAGGATCCTACGGTCTTGGCGTGCATCCGTGCGTCGCTGCGGTCCGGTCCCAGGTCGACGGACACGTGCACCTTCCGCCGACCACTGGCGACAACATCGATGTACTGTGGAGACCTCACGCCCCACGTGTTGAGCAATTCTGCAGTACGTCCACCCGGCCTCCCGCATGCCCACTATACGCCCTCGCTCAAAGTCCGTCAACTGCACATACAGGACACGTCCACGCTGTCGCGGCATGCTACCAGTGTTAAAGACTGCGATGGAGCTCCGTATGCCACGACAAACTGGCTGACACTGACGGCGGCGGTGCACAAATGCTGCGCAGCTAGCGCCATTCGACGGCCAACACCGCGGTTCCTGGTGTGTCCGCTGTGCCGTGCGTGTGATCATTGCTTGTACAGCCCTCTCGCAGTGTCCGGAGCAAGTATGGTGGGTCTGACATACCGGTGTCTATGTGTTCTTTTTTCCATTTCCAGGAGTGTATATCATGCGCTTTATTACACTGGAATATTAACAGCGTTGTATTCCACACGACTCAGAAGTCACAAGCAGCACAGCTCTAGCATTATAGCGTGTTTAATGCAGGACCATGTAGCCCTTGGAATGTGTTTATGTTCCACGATCATTTCTCTCTTTCTGATACCTTACTTGTATGGGCGCAAAACACAGGACCAATAATTTGGAATATTTTATATGAATCTACTGTGCTACCAGTTCTAAACTACATTCGTCTGGAGCTCAATCATGCACAAATTTCTTCTTTACGATCATCTGTTATATCATCACAACACTTTCATATCTACCATACACCGATAAGTGGTGCTAACCTCTTCCACATGTCTGCATCTGGAGATGCGCTGTGAGTACGATTGGTGTGGAATAGTCTCCCTGAACACCTGTTACGGATTCAGCTCTCTCTGTTCCTTCACGAGACCTGGGGTTTAATGGGTATAATAACCTCCTACTTCTAGTCAGTTGAAAATGAAATAGGAGACAGTTTTTAGGGAGGGTTGGTCAAAGACAGTGCAAGGAGACCTTTCAATATCCAACTTTATCTAATCAATGCAACAATAGTCTGTGACCCACATCCACGCAGGGAAAGATGGGCAATCGTAATACTAATTACGCAGTATGATCAAACTGCTAGAAATATGTAGATAACCTAACTTCATAAGTAGAGATGCTGTCTGGTCTACTTTGTGCAGTACATCCATTCATCGATAATTTTTGTACATATGCACCAGTCATCTATCTACATTCGCAATGGTACTCGCAAAGTAGAGGGGGGCAGTTTAGTGATGATGTAGAACCTGGGAAACATGCCACCATGTCACTGGTCCGCGTTGATATTATGGAAAACTGATAATATTGCTGAAATTGATAGCACCATCAACTGTGGTGCTTATTACAGTGCATCGGTGGCATCTTTTCCATCTACTGGTACATGGTTGATTACCACATAATGATTGACCGACTCCACCTGTTTGAGAGGGAGAGAGTCTTTATGAGAGCAACACGTTCCAGGGATGACCAGCACTGATTCCTTATATTGCAGCTATGTACGTGATATCTGTTTCAATCATAATGGAACACCAAGACGTCTGCTACCCCCATCACTATTGAAGATGAGATTAAATGTACAGGTCATCACCTGTGTATAGCTGTTTGGAAACGCTCCACAATGCCGCAAACTCTTCCAGTTTCCACATGTTGTGATGTTTCCCACATTTTTGTCAGTAAGAAACACCGCCTCTCTCTTATTTCAACCATCCTGTGTGCTGTGAGAACAGCATCATAGTTTACTCCATGCAATGTCCAGCATTCTGTGAGAGCCAATGGATCGAAATGTGTTTATGTCGGTTTAACACCTGACAGAGACCTTGAAGTCATGGTGGACAAAAAAAACAAGTATGGCGGTGTACAAAGCTGCAGACATATACTACTTCGATGTGTTACAGCGGAAAGCAACATATCAAACAAAGGCCCAATGACACTCTATTTTAATTGATAGTCTGTGGGATATGGTGGTCCTACAGTGCAGGTCCTGAAGCGACTTCGATCACTGGTTACCTGCTCCAGTCAAGCAGTACCTGTATATTTTCAGTAGGATCACCACATAGCACACAGACGGTACTTGTTTTTGACATATCGGAAGAGAGGAACACAGTAACACCTTATCAAATTCTCTATTGGGTGAGAGTGAAGTTTTTATAGCTCATAGTTTCTTTCTATTGGATGGTACAAAATAACGAAGATAGAGATAATGTTTTCGTGACAGATAGAAATGCACCCTGAGGGATGCTGTGCGCTAAGTCCGCCGCTGGCGGCCGGAGTGGCCGTGCGGTTCTAGGCGCTACAGTCTGGAGCCGAGAGACCGCTACGGTCGCAAGTTAGAATCCTGTCTCGGGCATGGATGTTTGTGTGATGTCCTTAGAACTAATTAAACCTAACTAACCTAAGTTCTAGGCGACTGATGAGCTCAGAAGTTAAGTCACATAGTGCTCAGAGACATTTGAACCATTTGTAGTTTGAAAACATCCCTCAAAGCTGTAGCAAAATCATTGTCCATCTTCTAGTTGACATATTATGAGGAGTCTACCTAACTTTCCTCATAAACACTACTGTAACTGCTGGTACTGTCTTTCCTACTAGCTTGTGTCGCAGGAGAAAGCTTTGTTTGGCACTGGCTTTACACATTGCACCCGGTTAGCAGAGCTACGACAAAATGTTCCCATTTCCACCACACGGTAAAAAGATGGTCCCGTTGCATTAACTCAGTTCTCCGTGTTTGTTTCTCCAACTTCGGCTCAGTTACGACTCAAACTGTGATGACCACATGGACAAGGCTGCAGTGAGATCGTGGCAGAGACCGAGGGAGAGTTACAAGGTGCAGAGGGACTGATTAACATCACGATGGAGTTTTGCCGTACAGGGTCCTTAGCAGACAGGATCGAAAGAGGTAACTAGTTTTGAGATAGGAGAGTGCCGTGAATATAATCTACCAGTGGCTGTAATCATGAAAATGTGAATCTCGTGTCACTGTGGCCTCCCGTCGGGTAGAGTGTTCGCCGGGTGCAAGTCTTTCTACATCTACATTCATACTCCGCAAGCCACCTGACGGTGTGTGGAGGTGGGTACCCTGAGTACCTCTATCGGTTCTCCCTTCTATTCCAGTCTCGTATTGTTCGTAGAAAGATGCATTGTCGGTATGCTTCTGTGGGGGTTCTAATCTCTCTGATTTTATCCTCATGGTCTCTTCGCGAGATATACGTAGGAGGGAGCAATATACTGCTTGACACTTCGGTGAAGGTATGTTCTCGAAACTTTAACAAAAGCCCGTACCGAGCTACTGAGCGTCTCTCCTGCAGAGTCTTCCACTGGAGTTTATCTTTCATCCCGTAACGCTTTCGCGATTACTAAATGATCCTGTAACGAAGCGCGCTGCTCTCCGTTGGATCTTCTCTGTCTCTTCTATCAAACCTATCTGGTGCGGATCCCACACTGCTGAGCAGTATTCAAGCAGTGGGCGAACAAGCGTACTGCAGCCCACTTCCTTTTTTTTCGGATTGCATTTCCTTGGGATTCTTCCAACGTATCTCGGTCTGGCATCTGCTTTACAGACGATCAACTTTATATGATCATTCCATTTTAAATCACTCCTAATGCGTACTCCCAGATAATTTATGCAATTAACTGCTTCCAGTTGCTGACCTATTTTGTAGATAAATAAGGGATCTATCTTTCTATGTATTCGCAGCACATTACACTTGTCTACATTGAGATTCAATTGCCATTCCTTGCACCATGCGTCAATTCGCTGCAGATCCTCCTGCATTTCAGTACAATTTTCCATTGTTGCAACCTCTCGATACACCACAGTATCACCTGCAAAAAGCCTCAGTGAACTTCCGATGTCATCCACCAGGTCATTTATTGTGAAAAGCAACGGTCCTATGACACTCCCCAGCGGCACACCTGAAATCACTCTTACTTCGGAAGACTTCTCTCCATTGAGAATGACATGTTGCGTTCTGTTATCTAGGAACTCCTCAATCGAATCACACAATTGGTCTGATAGTCCGTATGCTCTTACTTTGTTCGTTAAACGACTGTGGGGAACTGTGTCAAACGCCTTGCGGAAGTCAAGAAACAGGGCATCTACCTGTGAACCAGTGTCTGTTGCCCTCTGAGTCTCGTGGACGAATAGCGCGAGCTGGGTTTCAAACGACCGTCTTTTTCGAAACCTATGCTGATTCCCACAGAGTAGATTTCTAGTCTCCAGAAAATACATTGTACTCGAACATAATACGTGTTCCAATATTCTACAACTGATCGACGTTAGAGATATAGGTCTATAGTTCTGCACATCTGTTCGATGTCCCTTCTTGAAAACGGGGAGGACCTGTGCCCTTTTCCAATCCTTTGGAACGCTTCGCTCTTCTAGAGACCTACGGTACACTGCTGCAAGAAGGGGGGCAAGTTCCTTCGCGTACTCTGTGTAAAATCAAACTGGTATCCCATCAGGTCCAGCGGCCTTTCCCCTTTTGAGCAATTTTAATTGTTTCTCTGTCCCTCTGTCGTCTATTTCGATATCTACCATTTTGTCAACTGTGCGACAATCTAGAGAAGGAAGTACAGTGCAGTCTTCCTCTGTGAAACAGCTTTGGAAGAAGACATTTAGTATTTCGGCCTTTAGTCTGTCATCCTCTGTTTCAGTACCATTTTGATCACAGTGTGGACATTTTGTTTTGATCCACCTACCGCTTTGACATAGGACCAACATTTCTTAGGATTTCTGCCAAGTCAGTACATAGAACTTTACTTTCGAATTCATTGAACGCCTCTCGCATAGCCCTCCTCACACTACCTTTCGCTTCGCGTAATTTTTGTTTGTCTGGAAGGCTTTGGCTATGTTTATGTTTGCTGTGAAGTTCCCTTTGCTTCCGCAGCAGTTTTCTAACTCGGTTGTTGTACCACGATGGCTCTTTTCCATCGCTTACGATCTTGCTTGGCACATACTCATCTAACGCATAGTGTACGATGGTTTTGAACTTTGTCCACTGATTCTCAACACTATCTGTATTTGAGACAAAACTTTTATGTTGAGCCATCAGGTACTTTGTAATCTGCGTTTCGTCACTTTTGCTAAACAGAAAAATCTTCCTACCTTTTTTAATATTTCTATTTACGGCTGAAATCATCGATGCAGTAACCGCTTTATGATCGCTGATTCCCTGTTCTGCATTAACTGATTCAAATAGTTCGGGTCTGTTTGTCACCAGAAGGTCTAATATGTTATCGCCACGAGTCGGTTCTCTGTTTAACTGCTCAAGGTAGTTTTCAGATAAAGCACTTAAAAAAATTTCACTGGATTCCTTGTCCCTGCCACCCGTTATGAACGTTTGAGTCACCCAGTCTGTATCCGGCAAATTAAAATCTCCACCCAGAACTCTAACATGGTGGGGAAATGTACTCGAAATGTTTTCCAAATTATTCTTCATGTGCTGAGCCCGGGGTCCTATAGAGACATCCAATTACGATGTCTGAGCCTGCTCTATCCTTGACCCTCACCCAAATCATTTGACAATTCGGATCTCCGTCAATTTCCTTCGATACTATTGCACTTCTTATCGCTATAAACACGCCTCCCCGTTCACTGTCCAGCCTGTCTCTGCGGTATACATTCCAATCTGAGTTTAGGATTTCATTACTGTTTACGTCTGGTTTCAGCCAACTTTCTGTCCCTAGTACTATATGGGCGCTGTGACCGTTTATTAATGAGAGCAGTTCTGGGACCTTTCTATAGACGCTCTTGCAGTTTACTATTAGCACATTAATATTGTTATTCCCTGTTGCATTTTGCCTACTCCTACCTTGCCGCGTCTCAGGAGGCGTCTTGTCGGGCCTAGGGAGGGAATTCTCTAACCTAAAAACCCCCATGTGCACTCCACACGTACTCCGCTACCCTTGTAGCCGCATCCGGCCTGTAGTGCACGCCTGACCTATTCAGGGGGACCCTACATTTCTGCATCCGATAGCGGAGGTCAAGAAATTTGCACCCCAGCTCTCCGCAGAATCGTCTGAGCCTCTGGTTTAAGCCTTCCTCTCGGCTCCAAACCAGAGGACCGCGATCGGTTCTGGGAACGATACTACAAATAGTTAGCTCAGATTCCACCCCGCGAGTGAGGCTTTCCGCCTTCACCAATTCCGCCAACCGCCTGTACGAACTGAGGATGACCTCTCAACCCAGACGGCAGGAGTCATTCGTGCCGACATGAGCAACAATTTGCAGTCAGGTGCACCCAGCGCTCTCTATCGCCGCCGGTAGGGCCTCCTTCACATCTCGGATGAGACCCCCCGGCAAGCAGACAGAGTGAACACTGGCCTTCTTCCCCGACCTTTCCGCTATTTTCCTAAGGGGCTCCATCATCCCCCTAACGTTGGAGCTCCCAATAACTAATAAACCCCTCCCCCCGTGTGCCTGCTCGGACCTTGCTGAAGGAGCAGCCACATGTCTACTCACAGACAGAGCGGGTGATGCCACACGGCCAGCCTCCACATTGACCCTCCGCCTCGTGCGCCGCGAACGCCACTGAACCCGCCACTCCCCTTGCGGAGAGGGTGGCCCAACCGCGCCCGGTACCCGAGAAGATATCTTGACAGCAGGGACAGTGGGTGAAGCATGTAACACCTGGGGTGTACCTTGCGACGCTCCAGACTCCCCGCTGCCGCTACACTCCGAGGTAGCAGCCTGAAGACGGATGACCGCGGCTATCAACACGCTCAGCTGTTCGCGAAGAGTGGCCAGCTCCTCGTGCGTCCGTACACAGCAGTCACATATCCTATCCATCCTAAGGAATTAATTTACTGAAGAGACTTAATCAACTTTTAACTACTGCTAATTCACTAAAGGCGGCTGATTATTGACTAAACTGTGATTGCTAGCCACTTCTTGTAGAAAACAATGAAAATAGCACTACCCGTCTCTGGACTGTATTGAAAACAAACACTAGCACTACTGGCACTATGGCTCACTAAAGGGACTCTCTCTGACTGTATTCAAAACTAACACGAAATCTATGGAACACTATTAATAGCAGTCGACAATTAAAGCTTCCTAAAAGCAAAAACACACGGTAAAAGAAGTGACAAGTAAGAAAAATACAGTTAATACTTAAATAACGTAGCTCGCTGCACAGCAGACGTGAAGCAGACGGCGGTTAGGACGACATTTTCGGTTTGACGCCACTTCGACGAGTTGCGCGTCGATGGGGGATGAAATGATGATGGTTAGAACAACACAACATCCAGTCCCTGAGCGGAAAAAATCTCCAGTCCAGCTGGGAATCGAACCCGGTCGCTTAGGATTGACATTCTGTCGAGCTGACCACTCAGCTACCGGGACTGGACGCTGTAATCATTAAGACAACGCGATAGGATGCACCCAAAATATGTGGCTGAATGGTACTAAATTCCAGACAGCATTTCTGGCTGAAAGCTTGACACTAAAGACCTGAGAAGTCATGGGATTTTATACATATTTTATGACGTCCATCTAGTGATGCATTTTTAAGTGATTGCTCATATAACATACCATCCACTGTATGTGATCATTCTCAATCAACCATCAACCTCCCCTATAGCCACGTGGATATATCGCAGAACCTCTGTTACACTGTCTACATACTATCGATATAGAAGACGCTACAAATACTGTTTGTCAGTGTGACAAATACGTAGCAGCTGCAAGAAGCAGTTGCAAATATTGGACTAGTACCATGTTTCTTAGCTGCATCGCTTTCTAAATTCGGTGATAGTGTTGACTTTATTACGGGCTTACATCGCTAGCAATGTGCACCTACACTTTCGGTCTGTTAATACAGAAACCGCAATCACTATCCACGTTCAATATCTTGGTATTTGTGCGGAAGACTACTTTATTCAGAAGCACTAGCATACCTCGATTTATAAGGAAGGTATACTTTTCAGCATGGATATCGTTGTTGATACTTGGGTGTCTGTAGAACGAAGACCGATTTTTATGCGGGGTTACAATAACACGGTCTTTGCGATCGTGTTTTTAATATCTGGTAGCTCATAAGACGATTATGCCTCTCTTCCTAAGACACACATGCAAGGTAAACAAATGAGGCATGTCGATCCATCGCGGTTTTCCACTGAATATTGCTTGGAGCCACCAGCATTCAGTTACTGGCGAAGTATTGTACTTAGTAGGCGGTGTGAATGGCAGGCTTATAAAGCTAGTTTTGGGGGTGTGAAGTGACTGTGGTTATTGTTTCAACATGTACAAAGAAAACGGCTGTGTCCAGTCATAAGGGAGATATGGGTTTGACATGGGGGACTGCAGTTTCAAGGCATCGATAGCCATAAGGAGGTGCCCAGTCATAAGAGGGTTATTGATATTTCCAGAGCCACAGTCCTCAGGAGGAGGTGTTTCTGTTACTTCGATCTCTGTTTAATGTTATCAGGTTGGGGCTGCAATCGAACTATGTGATTGTAATTACAGTGATAAATACGTCGCTGGTTTCCTAGGACGACAAAGTTCGTCATGAGGAGCACGTGGCAGAGGTAGACTGTGGCCAGAACAAATGGGTTTGCTGGCTAAAAGCTCTTGCGAGTGGTAGAGACAAAGAAAAGTTCAGGCCAGCGGACTAGTCGTTTTTTGCGCACAGCTGCAGGACAACTCCCGGCGATTATGCCCTCTGGATAGCTGAATAGCGAACTGATACTCAGTACGAGTTGAGCTGTCTTTTCGATCGCGTGTGTTGCATGTATTCTCCATGGCCAATTGAGCAATTCAGTATTGATCACTGCCAAGTGTTGGTCCTGAACGCATTGATGAAATACGAAGTCCTACAACTCAATTATCCCTGGACTCCGCGCATGGCTTGGATGGTGCATTCTGGTATACACGCACATCCATGGCTGCTACAGTTTTCTCTGGCCTCTGAGCGTTGGCAATGGCGGTTTACTAGGGGACAGGTGCGCTGTGTGTGGACGATCAGGAGGTGGTTTAAGTGTGTCAGGTTTAGTGCTTCTCAATACGTCACAGTGATCTGTCTTTCAGTGGTATTTGCTGTTGTCTCTATCATATCAGGCAGTAGACCCTTCCTTCTCGTTCTCCTCCATCTCCATCTCATTATAGCACCAGTACAAACTCTCCACAGATTGTTTATAGACATAGCGTGCAACTGAACTGAACTTCGAAATTTTCAGTTACCTTCAACTTAATGGACTTTCTACCAAATGACGTAACTGTACTAGTATCGACCGATAGGAGGCAAGTGAAAAAAATAACAGTAGGGTTTGCATACTGGGAGGTTGTAAAAATGGCTGTGAGCACTATGGGACTTAACAGCTCAGGACATCAGTCCCCTAGAACTTAGAACTACTTAAACCTAACTAACCTAAGGACATCACACACATCCATGCTCGAGGCAGGATTCGAACCTGCGGCCGTAGCAGTCGCGCGGTTCCAGACTGAAGCGCCTAGAAACGCTCGGTCACTCCGGCCGGCTGGGAGGTTGTAGGATAACATCCCATCAAATATTCCAGTTCTATTATCCACCAATAGGAAGCAAGGAAAAACTGTCCACAAAAAGGGTACCGATGTAATTAATTACTCAATCAGTCTGATAGAGTGCGGGAATATTTCCAAGACATCCACACCTGGGGTTTACCAGGTAAATGCTGCTTTGTTTGTGGTTTAAACCAACAATGACCAACGGTGCGTACAGTCCTGGCAGTGGCACACTACATGACGTGACTGCTTGAGAGAGAGAGAGAGAGAGAGAGAGAGAGAGAGCATGTGCTTCAACAGGAATTTCTCAGGTATCAAATATCGAAACTTTGCCACCAGCTGAAGCTTTTGTTTAGGGATTAGTGCAACTTCCGCTCTGCCAGTAGCCAGTCATGGACCTGAGTGGGAGTAGTGCAGCCTCCGCATGAAGAAATAGGCGAAATGGCCAGCCTCGCGAAGTGGTTGGAGGTGTGGTCGCACAGTGCTATGAGGTTGATGAAAAGGATTTTCAACAGTGTAATAACGCTTGGTGAGTTATGTTGATGGAATTCCTTGCACAATTGGGATAAAAAAGCGCCACAATTGTTTAAATATTCCGAACTACATTGTCACCATCAAAATTTTCCAGGCTCTCGTAAACGACGGCGAGAAATATTTACAAAAATTCTAAATAATTCTAATAATTCTAATATTTCAAATATTTCCCCCTATGAGGGAATATAACTTGGTTCAAGAATCATGAAAGAAGATTGTATACATGGAAGAAGCTTAGAGATACTAGAAGGTATCAGATAGATTATATAATGGTAAGACAGAGATTTAGGAACCAGGTTTTAAATTTTAATGACAAAAAATAAGGTTCAAATGGCTCTGAGCACAGTGGGACTTAAAATCTGAGGTCATCAGTCCCCTAGAAATCGGAAATAAATAAACCTAACTAACCTAAGGACATCACACACATCCATGCCCGAGCCAGGATTCGAAACTGCGACAGTAGCGGTCGCGCGGTTCCAGACTGTAGCACCTAGAACCGCTCGGCCACTCAGGCCGACAAATTGTAAGGCATTTTCAGGGGTAGATGTGGACTCTGACCACAATCTATTGGTTATGAATTGCAGATTAAAACTGAAGAAACTGCGAAAAGGGGAGAATTTAAGGAGATGGGACCGTGGATAAACTGACTAAACCAGAGATTGTACAGAGTTTTAGGGAGAGCATAGGGGCACAATTGACAAGAATGGGGGAAAAGAAATACAGCAGAAGAAGAATGGGTAGCTCTGAGGGATGAAGAAGTCAAGGCAGCAGAGGATCAGGTAGATAAAAAGACGAGAGATGCTAGAAATCTTTGGGTAACAGAAGAAATATTGAATTTAATTGATGAAAGGAGAAAATATAAAAATGCAGTAAATGAAGCGGGCAAAAAGGAATAGAAACGTCTCAAAAATGAGATCGGCAGGAAGTGCAAAATGGCTAACCAGGGATGGCTAGACGACAAATGTAAGAATGTAGAGGGCTCATCTCACTAGGGGTAAGATAGATACTGCCTACAGGAAGAAAGGAGAAAGGAGAACCACTTACATGGATATCAAGAGCTCAGATGGAAACCCAGTTCTAAGCAAAGAAGGGAAAGCAGAAAGGTGGAAGGAGTATATAGAGGGTCTATACAAGGGCAATGTAATTGAGGACAATGTTATGGAAATGAAAGAGGATGTAGATGAAGGTGAAATGGGAGATATGATACTGCATGAAGAGTTTGAAAGAGCACTGAAAGACCTGAGTCGAAACAAAGACCCGAGAGTGGACAACATTCCATTAGAACTACTGACAGCCTTGGGAGAGCCAGTCCTGACAAAACTCTACCATCTGGTCAGTAAGATATATGAGACAGGCGAAATACCCTCATACTTCAAGAAGAATATAATAATTCCAATTCCAAAGGAAGCAAGTGTTGACAGATGTGAAAATTACCGAACTATCAGTTTAATAAGTCACGGCTGTAAAATACTAGCACGAATTCTTAACAGAAGAATGGAAAAACTGGTAGAAGCCGAACTCAAGAAAGATCAGTTTGGATTCCGTAGAAATGCTGTAACACGTGAGGCAATACTGACCCTACGGCTTATCTTAGAAGAAAGATTAAGGAAAGGCAAACCTACATTCCTAGCATTTGTAGACTTAGAGAAAGCTTTTGACAGTGTTGACTGGAATACTCTCTTTCAAATTCTGAAGGTGGCAGGGGTAAAATACAGGGAGCGAAAGTCTATTTTCAATTTTAACAGAAACCAGATGGCAGTTATAAGAGTCAAGGGGCACGAAAGAGAAGCAGTGGTTGGAAAGGGATTGAGACGGGATTGTAGCCTCTCCCCGATGCTGTTGAATCTGTATATTGAGCAAGTAGTAAAGAAAACCAAATATAAATTCGGAGTAGGTATTAAAATTCATGGAGAAGAAATAAAAACTTTGACAGAGTTACAATGTCATTCGCGAACCTCAGAGACAGCAAAGGACTTGGAAGAGCAGTTGAACGGAATGGACAGTGTCTTGAAAGGAGGATATAAGATGAACATCAACAAAAGCAAAACGAGGATAATGGAATGTAGTCGAATTAAGGCCTGTGATGCTGAGGGAATTGGATTAGGAAATGAGACGTTTAATGTAGTAAAGGAGTTTTGCTATTTGGGGAAAAAAATAACTGATGATGTTCTAAGTAGAGAGGATATA
Organism: Schistocerca gregaria; assembly: GCF_023897955.1. Taxonomy (NCBI): domain Eukaryota; kingdom Metazoa; phylum Arthropoda; class Insecta; order Orthoptera; family Acrididae; genus Schistocerca; species Schistocerca gregaria. The sequence continues at coordinate 1,874,879 of NW_026061887.1, read as the reverse complement.
AAATGTAGACCGAGAATGGCAAGGAAAGCGTTTCTGAAGAAGAGAAATTTGTTAAAACCGAGTATAGATTTAGAAGTATTTGTATGGAGTACGTGGACGATAAATAGTTTGGACAAGAAGAGAATAGAAGCTTTCGCAATGTGGTGCTATACAAAGATGCTGAAGATTAGTTGGGTGGATCACATATCTAATGAGAATGTATTGAATAGAATTGGGGAGAAGAGGAGTTTGTGGCACAACTTGACTAGAAGTAGGAATCGGTTGGTAGGACATGTTCTGAGGCATCAAGGAATCACCAATTTAGTACTGGAGGGCAGTGTGGAGGGTAAAAATCGTAGAGGGAGACCAAGAGATGACTACACTAAGCAGATTCAGAAGGATGTAGGTTGGGGTAGGTGCTGGGAGATGAAGCAGCTTGCACAGGATAGAGTAGCATGGAGAGCTGCATCAAACCAGTCTCAGGACTGAAGACCAAAACAACAACAACAAAACGTGAGTGATTTACAATGACTACTGTTAACCAGCTGCCCCACACTTTGTATAGACCCTCTACATACTCCTTCGACCTCCCACCTTTCCCATCTTTGCTGAAGACTGGTTTTCCATCTGAGATCTTTATATTCGTACAGCTGCTTCTCTTTGTTTCCCGAATACCTCCTTAACTTTCCTGTAGCCTAATTCACACAACAATTTCGGTCGAGTGGTAAAAAGTGAAACAAATGCCTGAAATGGCATCGGCTTTTATTGAAATGTAAAAAGACATTAAAACTAGGGCAACAGACGGGCAACTTGGCAAACTGTCAGCGTGGCGGGTGCGAGGTAGGGCGATGTTACTAAATCGCATCGTCCCATGTCTGGCTAATAAACACTCTCCGAAAGGTACGACTTTTATCCAGGACGGCGCCCCACTCCGCACTGCTACACGTGTGCAAGATGTCTCGCGCACATTATTTAGTGAGGATCACGAGCTGAGCAGCCACTCCCGGCTCCCCAGACCTCAGTACGTGTGATTATTGGCTGTGGGCTTAGCTGAGGTCTCAAGTCACCCGCGATCGTCCGACCGCATTAACGATGCTAAAAGACAACACTCGACGGCAGTTTTTCACCATACCTACTGGTGTGTTGTACAGAGCATATCACAACGTTGTCGCCTGACTACAGGCACTGTGGGTGAATGACGGCCGACATACTGAGCATTTGTTATAAGTAACATCTTCAAAACTCCATTGCTATGCTAAATATTGCTTTTGTATCATATAAAGAGCCATCTGTTGGTGTACATCTACATCTACATCTACATGGATACTCTGCAAATTACATTTAAGTGCCTGGCAGAGGGTTCATAGAAACACCTTCACAATTCTCTATTATTCCAATTTCGTATAGCGCGGGGAAAGAATGAAAACCTGTATCTTTCCGTACGAGCTCTGATTTCCCTTATTTTATGGTGGTGATCGTGCCTCCCTATATATTTCGGTGTCAACAAAACATTTTCGCACCCGGAGGAGAAAGTTGGTGATTGGAATTTCGTGAGAAGATTCCGTCACTACGAAAAACGCCTTAAATGATGCCTAACCCACATCCGGTATCATTTCGGTGACACTCTCTCCCATATTTCGCGATAAAACAAAATGTGCTGCCTTTCTTTGAACTTTTTCGATGTACTCCGTCAGTCCTATCTGGTAGGTATCCCATACCGCCCAGCAGTATTCTAAAAGAGGACGGACAAGTGTAGTGTAGGCAGTCTCCTTAGAAAATATAACCGACCTACTAAGTGTCCTGAAAATAAAACGCAGCCTTTGGTGAGCCTTTCCCACAACATTTTCTATGTGTTCTGTCCAATTTAACTTGTTCGTAATTCTAATACCTAGATATATAGTTGAATTTACGGCTTTTCGATTAGACCTATTTATCGTGTAACCGAAGTTTAAAGAGTTCCTTTTAGTACTCTTGTGGATGATCTCATACTTTTCGTTATTTAGGGTCAGCTGCCACTTTTCGCACAATCAGATATCTTTTCTAAATCATTTTGCAGTTTATTTTGATCTTTTGATCTAGGCGCGCAGTCCGGAACCGTGCGACTGCTACTGTCGCAGGTTCTAATCCTGTGTGTGATGTCCTTAGGTTAGTTAGGTTTAAGTAGTTCTAAGTTCTAGGGGACTAGTGACCGCAGCAGTTGAGTCCCATAGTGCTCAGAGTAATTTAAATTTGATCTTTTGATGGCTTTATTAGTCGATAAACGGAAGCGTCATCTGCAAACAACCGAAGACAGCTGCTCAGATTGTCTCCCAAATCGTTTATATGGATAAGGAACAGAAAAGGGCCTATAGCACTACCTTGGGGAACGCCGGAAATCACTTCTGCTTTACTCGATGACGTTCCGTCAGTTACTAAGAATTGTGACCTCCGTGACAGGAAATGGCCAATCCAGTCACAAAACTGAGACGATATTCCATAATCACGCATTTTCACTACGAGCCGCTTGTGCAGTACAGTGTCAAAGGCCTTCCGGAAATACGGAATCGATCTCAAATCCCTTGTCAATAGCACTCAACAAGAGCTAGTTGTGTTTCACAGGAACGATCTTTACTAAACCCATGTTGACTGCCTGTCAATAGACCGTTTCCTTCGAGGTAATTCGTAATGTTCGAACACAATATATGTTCTAAAGTCCTGCTGCATATCGACGTTAACGATATGGTCCTGCAAGTTAGTGGATTACTCCTACTACCTTTCTTGTATATTGGTGTGACCTGTGCAACCTTCCAGTATTGGGGTACAGATCTCACGTTGAGCGGACGGTTGTATATGATTGTTAAGCATGGAGCTAATGCATCAGCATACTCGGAAAGGAACCTAATTTTTATACAGTCTGGAGCAGAAGACTTGCTTTTACTAAGTGATTTGAGTTGCTTCACTACTCCAAGGATTTACTTCTACGTTGCTCTCGTTGGCAGCTGTTCTCGATTCGAATTCTGGAACATTTACTACTTCTTCTTTTGTGAAGGCATTTCGGAAGGCTGCGTTTAGTAACTCTACTTCGGTAGCTCTGTCTTCGATAGTATCTCCAGTGTTATACCGCAGAGGAGACATTGATTGTAAATTGCCACTAGCATACTTCATATACGACCAGCATATCTTGGATTTGTCTGCCAGGTTTCGAGACAAAGTTTCGTCGTGGAAACTGTTATAGGCATCTCGCATTGAACTCTGGCTATCCTTTAGAGAAGCCCGGAATTTAGCGCAATCTTAGGGATTTTGCGTCTGTTTAAATTTGGCATGTTTGTTTAGTTGTTTCTGCAACAGTGTTCTAACCCGTTTTGTGTACCACGGAGGATCAGCTCCGCCGTTTGTTAGTTTATTTCGTATAAAATCTCTCAATTGCTGCCGATACTATTTTTTGAATGCAAACGACTTCTGGTCTACACTTATATTATTAATTTGGAATGAGTCTCTCAGGAAGGCGTCAAGTGAATTTTTATCAGCATTTTTGCTTAGGTATACTTTTTGTTTGTTTTTCGAGGATTTCGGGATTACAATATACAGTCTCGCTACGACAACCCTGTGTTCACTAATCCCTATAACGGTTTTGATGCTCGTTGTTAACTCAGGATTATTTGTCATTTGCACTTCCTTTAGTTTCAGTAAAAACCTAAATTTGGGAAATTTGTGGTAAGTTCCTGTGGGACCAAACAGCTGAGACCATCGGTCCCTAACATAAACTGACTTACATTACGGACAAAACACACACCCGTGCCCGAGGAAGGGCTCGAACCTCCGAGGGGAGCCGTGCGAACCGTGGCAAGGCGCCCAAGACAACTCGGCTACCGCGTGCGGCTATCTCTACCTGCATTATTCCGTGAAATATTGACTTTTGAAATAATACGGACTTTAGCATTTCCCTGCACAATATCAACAGCAAGGCTTCCAAGACACTTCCCTGGGGCACAATCTAAGTTACTTTGATACTTAATGATGACTCTTCATCCAAGATTACAAGCTACATTCTCCTTATCAAATATCCTCAACTGACGCAAATTTTCATTGATTCCTCATAGTGCCTTACTTTTGACAATAGTATAGCAGTGGTACTGAATCAAATACTTTTCGAAAATCGAAAAATACTGCATTTATCTGCTTTCGTCCATTACTTTTAGCAGTAATCTGAGAAAATAGCGAGTTGGGTTTCACGTGATCATTGTTTTCGGAAATCATACAGGTTGCCATGGGGAGGTCATTCTGTCAGAGATACCTCGTTATTTTTTAATTTAGAATATATTCGAAGATTCTATAACAAATCGATATCAAGGATACCGGACGGAAGTTTTGAGGATCACGTGTACTGCCCTTCTTGTAAACGGGTGCGATCTGTGATTTCTTCCAACTACTGGGCAGGGCTTTTTGTTCGTGCGATGGACGATGGATTATAGTTAACAGAACTGCCGCAAATACCATGCACCGTGTTAAGGGATCGGCCGAGCCATGGAGCTTCATTCAATTTGAGAGATTTCAGCTGTTCTCAATGTTCGATGATCTATTGGAATTTGCCGGACGCTGTGGCCGAGCGGTTCTAGGCGCTTCAGCCCGGGAATGCGCTGCTGCTACGGTCGCAGGTTCGAATCCTGCCTCGGGCATGGATGTGTGTGATGTCCTTAGGTTAGTTAGGCTTAAGTAGTTCCAGGTCTAGGGGACTGATGACTTCAGATGTTAAGTCCCATAGGGCTCAGAGCAATTTGAACCATCTATTGAAACTGATTAAAGGTAAACACACTATATGAGCAGAAGCGTTCTCTTCTGCAAATGCTTTGCAAAAAAGAGATGAGAGTCCTTTTTGAACAGCAATCTGTTGTAGACTAATTATTATTGGTTTTCCCATATTAAGGATACTGCAAATAATTAAACAGTATTTTCACCATATTTATAACGCATCTTCCTAGTCATTCTGGGAGTATGGATATACGTTATAACACACATAAAAACTATAGGCCATGAAAGAATAACGCGAATGAGACGAAAATCCGTCAATGTGTAGTACATGTACAGAACAATGTGGATGATTTATCCAACAGAAAGTGCTTCAGAAATCGAGCAAGTAAGTAACTCGTTGATCCACATCTGGTGCTTATTCAGGTATTTATTCGATTCGGCATTATTAAGTACAGTTGTTGGATGTTCTCCTGAGGTATATCGTGCCAAAATTCTGTCGAACTGACGCGTTAGATCGGCGAAATCCCGACGAAAGATCCGTACCCAAAGACTGGAAAGTTGCACAGGTCACACCAATATTCAAGAAAGGTAGTAGGATAACATTATGAATTACATCGAAGAAAACGATCTATTGACACACAGTGAACATGGATTTAGTGAAGATCGTTCTTATGTAACATGTGAAGTGTTGACTGCTATTGACAAGTGATTTCAAATCGATTCCGTATTTCTGGATATCCAGAAGGCTTTTGACACTGTACCACATGAGCGGCTTTTAGTGAAATTGCGTGCTTTGGAACATCGTCTCAGTTTTGTGACTGGATTTGTGATTCGCTGTCAGAGAAGTCACAGTTCGTAGCAATCGATGGAAAACCATCGAGTAAAACAGAAGTGACTTCTGGCGTTCCAAAGGTAGTGTTATAGGCCCTTTTCTGTTCCTTATATTTATAAACGATTTGGAAGACAATCTGAGTAGCTGTCATAGATTGTTTGCAGATGACCCTGTCGTTTATCGACTAGTAAAGTCGTGAGAAGAGCAAAACAAATTACAACACGATTTAGAAAATATATCTGTATAGTGCGAAAATTGGCAATTGACCCTAAATAACGAAAAGCGTGAGGTCATCCATTTGAGTGCTGAAAGGAATCCGTTAAACTTCGGTTACACGATAAATCAGTCAAATATGAAGGCCGTAGATTCAACTAAATGCCTAGGAATTACAATTACGAACAACCAAAAATTGGAAGGAACACAAAGAAAATGTTGTGTGAACGGCTAACCAAAGACTCCGTTTTATTGGTAGGACACTTAGAAAATGTAACAGATCTACTAACGAGACTGACTACACTACGTTTATCCGTCCTCTTTTAGAATACTGCTGCGTGGTGTGGGTTCCTTACCAGATACGACTGACTGAGTACATCGAAAAAGTTCAAAGAAGGGCAGCACGTATTGTATTATCGCGAAATATGGGAGAGAGTGCCACAGAAATGATACAGGATTTGGGCTGGACATCATTAAAAGAAAGCCGTTTTTCGTTCCGACGGAATCTTGTCATGAAATTCACCAACTTTCTACTCCGAATGCGAAAATATATTGTTGACACTGACTACATAGGGAGAAACGATCACCACGATAAGGTAAATCAGAGCTCGTACGAAAAGATATAGGTGTTCGTTGTTTCGCAAGGTTTACGAGTTTGGAATAATAGAGGATTGTGAAGGTGGTTCGATGATCCCTCTGCCAGGCACTTCAATGTAATTTGCAGAGTATCCATGCAGATGAGGTGCTGCCCATAATGCTCCGAACGTTCTCAGTTGGAGAGAGACCAGGCAACCTTGCCGGCCGAGGTATGGTTTGGCAAGGACGAAGACAAGCAGTAGAAACTCTCGCCGTGTGCTGACAGGCATTGTCTTTCTGAAGTGTCAGACCAGAATGGCTACTCATGAAGAACAAAAAAAAAAAAAAAAAACAGCACGTGCAATGTCTTGGACGTACCATTGCAGTGCTGTAAGGGTGTCGCGGCTGACAACCAAAGAGGCCTTACAGTGAAAAGTAATGGCACCCCGGAGCATGACTCCTGGTTGTCGGGTCGTATGGCGGTATACCACCACTGTCCATGAGGTTTCCACAAACGCCTTCGGCCTGGAATCTCATTGGCTGGGGTAGAGCTGTCTTCATTCTTGAGTCCCGCTTCGAACTGAGCGAAAGTGCGTCTGGAGGCGTCCTGGACAGCAGCGGGATACCTACTTGACTCTTCCAAATTGGACTGTAGAGTGTAACGTGGTTACCGGTTCCAGTGTCTGCTTAGAATCGACGTTTAACGTGATCCAGTAACAAGATTTTGAGGTAATACTATTTTGTTCCCATCGGGATGCTTACTATCGCTGAGCACCCATGCCGCTCACCATTGGAATGCTTGATTTCGTTGAGTATCCATGGCAGGTGAGCCTGTCATTATCACCTTCTGGGCATTTTAACATATTAGAGTGGTTGTGGCTTATGTTCCGCGTAGCGGCCAGCGTGAGATTTACAGCGGTTGGGCGGGAACGCACATCTAAATCGGTCACCCTGTTGGCGGGGTTCGAGGGAGGCGACCGAAGTGAAGCATTCAGCTTCAAATGGTTCAAATGGCTCTGAGCACTATGAGGCTTAACATCTGAGGTCATCAGTGCCCTAGAACTCAGAACTCAGGATTGGAACCTGCGATAGTAGCGATCGCGCGGTTCCAGAATGAAGCGCCTAGAACCGCTCGGCCACAACGCCCGGCGAAGCATTCACGTGGTTTGGGCACTTATCACAGCCAACCCCGTAGGAAACAGAAAACTACGTTACCATACAAGTAGCTTATTTGCTAGAAATGTCTTTTATTTGCCCCGTACAAATTTACAACACACTCAAGCAATTTCTGAAGATCAGTATGTACCTTTTGAACAGAAAGGTTTACATTTACATCGTAAATGAAACTTAGAATCAAATGATTTGTGTCTTAAATGCAAAAACAGGCACAGTGGATATTTGTCAATTACAGCGCCATCTACCGCGATTGGGAAACAATGGTCTGCGTAGGCCGTAGGAATGTTTCTTTTTTCTTTTCTTTTCTTTCTTTTACTTACATACTTTCCTGCATGACGGACTGCCACCGACTCGTTGTTATGTTCGTAGCTATCGCTTGGTCTCGCGCTGTTAGTAAGATAGTAAGGGACTTCTGTCTTGGTGCGTGACAGTGGATAAGTGTGGCGAACAGAAATTCGCGAAATACTGAGCAACAAATACTCTTAGGAAAAGCTACATACTCTGTGATTTACGAACTTTACCGTACATATGAAAATGCGTTTATTGTTTCATTTGACAGACGCCATACGATGCTTGCCCAGTTTCATTATTCAAACTTTAATAAATATATCAGTTTTTAATGTTCCAGTGCGTTTTCGTTAATTGCAGTTTGCCGACAATCAACAGAGTCACAAAGAAAAAAAAATCCAGATATACTACGAGGTAAAACCACTCGTAACAAACAAATGAGTAACCGAACGATTCTCTACAGTGATCTCGCATAAGCATTTCGCTTTTTCTTCATATGTATAATGCTTTTCACGATTTTGCGCGTTTCCGTCAGTAACTGCAAATATAGTCTGTAAGAAAATATTATGAAAACAATATATTACATATATGCAATGAAAAGTACATGCCTAATGACATAAGGCAGCTTCCTCGCATTTCGAGCTTCATTTAAATAGCATTATTTTAAGAGAGTATTACTGCTGTTAAATATGTCGCGTAACGCAACGTTAATGCCAGTATGGATGCAACAGGGAGAGGATTGTATAAGCGTGTATATTAAGTAATGCGGTAAACTTCAAAGGTAATAGAGAATATAGCCTTTTCTGAGAGAACTAAGTGTTCTACATCCCACAGTACACTGAGGTATCTGCCAACCACAATCACTCACCTCAGGCCACCACAGTACTGATGAAACACGTTGAAGACTCTATCACCACTAAATTGCAACATAAGTGATACAATCAAAACACTTTTACATATATGGCAATGCTCTTAAGTCATATATACTGAAGAGCCAAAGAAACTGGGACACCTCCCTAACATCGTGTAAAGCCCCCGTGAGTACACGGAAGTACCGCAACTCGACGTGGCATGGCTCGACTAATGTCTGAGGTTAGAATTACATTAACACCTTCAGCTGCTGATGGGCTTTGATATATATAAACGAGCACAGGTGAAAATGTGTGCCCCGACCGGGACTCGAACCCGGGATCTCCTGCTTACATGAAGGACGCTCTATCCCGGTCGGGCACACATTTTCACCAGTCCCCGTTGCTAAACGTCAACGCCCGTCAGCAGCTCAAGGTATTAATACAATCGTAATTTCGTTCTAGACGGCCTCAGGTCAGCAATGGTGTCTGTTCTTTCGTACGAGACTCGTCCGACCAGGCAACATATTTCCAGTCACCAGTAGTCCAATATCGGTGTTGAAGGGCCTAGTGCAGGCGTAAAGCTTTGTGTCGTGCAGTCATCAAGGATACACGAGTGGGCTTTCAGCTCCGAAAGCCCATATCGATGATGTTTCGTTAAATGATTCGGACGCAGCGATGTGGGACACTTGATATTTTACCGGATTCCTGATATTCACGGTTCACTACACATACATCCTCACTTCGTCGCTACTTTGGAGATGCTGTGTCCCATAGCTCGTGCGCCTACTATAACATCACGTTCAAACTCACTTAAATCTTGATAACCTGTCATTGTAGCAGTAGTAACCGATCTAACAACTGAGCGTGACACCTGTTCTCTTATATTGCCGTTGCCAACGCAGCGCCGTATTCAGCCTGTATTTGAATACGCATGCCTATACCAGTCTGTTTGGCGCTTCAGTGCATATTATTTAGTATTACCGAAGAGTATTTATTGCTCCATATTTCGCGGATTTTGCCTACTTCACTCAGCCACTACCACGTACCGCGACCAAACTAAGATGGTAACTGCACTCATAATATCCTTAATGAGATATACGTCTGTGTGCATCTCATATCTGGACCGCTACGCATGGCTGGTCTCATGCCACACATTCTGACTCGGGCAGCGATCTGGATGAGAAAAACTGGCGATACCTGCAAGAAAATGACCCAGGTTCCGAGCCAGAACCACAATCCCACAACGAGGCAGCTTTCATCGAATAACCTGGTGGCTGGGATTTGTTGCAGCTGCGGTGTTCATTCCTTCGTATGGGCCATTACTATGGAGTATCACTTGTAAGCAGCAACAATCTGATGTAATGAAAGTTTACTTTATTACTGGCGCTTCCTGGCAGATTAAAACTGTGTGCTCGACCGAGACTCGAACTCGGGATATTTGTCTCACGGCGTTCTCTGCCGTCTGAGCTACCCAAGCACGACTCACTACCAGTCCTCACAGCTTCAATTGTGCCAGTACCCCGTCTCCTACCTTCCTAACTTCACCGAAGCTCTTCTGCGAGCGTTGCAGAACTGGCTCTCCTGGAAGAAAGGATTTTGTAGAGACATGGCTTAGCCACAGCCTGGTGGATATTTCCAGATTGATATTGGGTACTTTATTACTGTTTAATTAAACAGCTTCATTAAACAACGAAAAAGTAACTCACATTATATGAGCTGAATCACTAAGATTAAACTGCGTAATAACAGCAGCGCCGTCATTCACTAATGAACATGAAAAATATCAGTTCTGCAGAAGTATGTAAAGATTCTTACGAAAATTCCAATAGAGTTGCAGATTCTCAAGATAAGAAGGCTACACACAGCCCGCTACACTGGCCATACTAATGCAAAAGTTGATTCCTTATTTGCCTCGCAAAGTCCAAAACATCCCCACCACGCCTGAGGTTTTGCGGACCTCCTACCACGCCGTGCGTCAGCGCCGGCACGGAGACCTGTCTCTGAACTAACAGAGCACTCCATTAATTCAGGCTGAAACACGCCACCACTCTCCAGGACAGGTTCAAGACCCACCCGCGGCCGGCGATAAGTCGCACGGAGACGTGGTGTGGATGTTTTACCAAATAGGCCCGCCTCCACTGACGGAACAGTTTCTGTCAACCTGCAGACTACAGGGCCCCTCATCATACAAGATACTTCCAGTCAGCGTTTGGTGTTAGGAAGCCTTCCAAATTTCGTATATACTCAACACTCGACATTCAAAATTATGTTTGAGAACATTTTTCATATTATCCCCACTATTTGTAGATAAAGAAAGAAAATGATTACAGTGCTTCAAAAAGTAATATTTGCAGTAAACTGAAAAAACGTATTGATTTAATTTTACATATTTTAAAAGAAGAAATGTTAAATTTTCTCGCGCAGAGTGAAAGAGACTGGCGCGGCTATATGCGCACTGTTTTGACGGACAGGTGGAGCGGAGCTAGATAGGAGCTGGCGTGTATAGCTGGCTGTCTAACTAGCAGGCGATAACCCTGATACTGGCGGAATGTGTGCGCCACTTAGAAAGCGAGTGTCGTAATGACTGCAAGTCTAGTATACAGGCACGTTAATGCAAGTGCTTTTTTCCAAGGGAGAGTGGTCTCCCTGGCCCTCGCGACGTGTGACGGTGCCTCACGCCGCAAATTCTGAGATCGCAAGCTATTAGGATGGTGCATAAGATCGCAGCGTTTTCTTCTGTATATTAATATTGTTATAGGTTTTGGATTTTACAAGGAGTGTTATACGTCATTGGTCCCTTACCTGCATTTGTCGTAGATCCCTCGCCCAGCGTAAAGTTTCAAGCGACTGGAAAAAAAGCGCAGATGACTCCAGTATATAGAGAGGTAAAGAAACGGACCCGTAAAATTAGAGACCAATATCCCAAACTTCTGATTGCTGCAGACTCCCTGTACACATTCTCCTCACGTGACATACTGAGAACTATGTATGATGGGCAACAGGCAGATTCCATATTTCTAGATTTCCGGAAAGAATTTGACATCGTGCCCCATTGCAAATTGTTAAAGAAACTACGAGCATTTCGAATAAGTTCACAGAAATGTGAATGGCTCGAAAACTTCTTGAATAATAGTACGCAGTATGTTGTCCTCGACGGTGAGGGTTCATCAGAGACAACGAAATGTGATAGAACGGCTGTTGGTCTTTATACAGGGCGAGGCCATCTAAATGTTCAATACATTAGCTCCGAGGAACAAATGGCAGTTTACTGAAATGTCCAGTCCTAGTTGCTTTTGGTAAAATATGTCAAAAGCTGGGGATAGTGAATTTTACGGGTAGTTAAGGAAAGTATTAAATTGATGGGGGTGTTGAAGTAATGACAATTTAATAATTATACTTTGCTAACTTCCAGCATTCTGGAAGGCATTGTAGTGTCTCGAGAATTTCGGGGTAAATTCTAGAGACCCTCGTATTTCCACCGTCTTGAACACGGGTTATTTTAGAGACGAGTGTGGTAAAGTAGAATGTATCTACTGCACCACAATTATGTGTGTGCAGGACGGACATGTATGGGACGGATGATAGGCGCGGGCAGGTAGTCGCCGATCCTGGCTAACAAGGGGAAGGCCTCATACACGGCCAACCGATTCGGCTCAAATTTGGCAGGTTGCTTGTGTAGAACCTAAAATGAAATACTCCAAGATATTTTGGGTCAACACCCCCGCAATTTTGAGAAAATCAACCCTAAAGGTTTTGACGAGCAACGGACTCAGAATTAGAGCGATCGATAGATAATTGTAAATAGAGCATTTTTCATCATCAGGTATGGGGTCCGCAAACGCAAACTTTTCCAAAAATCGAGGAAAGAAACTTTTACAATTGTCGCTCCTGTACCCACATGGTAAACGCTTTTCGCCGACAGCGGCGATAGCGGAAAAGCTAAGGTAACTAACTGGCTGGGAATCGGAGAATCCTAGCGGATGTTATTATTTTCGTTTGTATTTTTCCATATCTCAATTGATAGGGATAGGATGGTTAATAAGGTAAGTAAATTAATAAAGAATGATAATAATAAGGTTGTTTGTTGTTGTCTTCAGTCCTGAGACTGGCTTGATGCAGCTCTCCATGCTACTCCATCCTGTGCAAGCTGCTTCATCTCCCAGTACATACTGCAACCTACATCCCTCTGAATCTGCTTAGTGTACTCATCTCTCGGCCCCCCTCTACGATTTTTACCCCCCACGCTGCCCTCCAATGCTAAATTTGTGATCCCTTGATGCCTCAAAACATGTCCTACCAACGGATCCCTTCTTCTAGTCAAGTTGTGCCACAAACTACTCTTCTCCCCAATCCTATTCAATACCTCCTCATTAGTTACGTGCTCTATTCACCTTATCTTCAGTATTCTTCTGTAGCACCACATTTCGAAAGCTTCTATTCTCTTCTTGTCCAAACTAGTTATACTAGTTATCGTCCATGTTTCACTTCCATACATGGCTACACTCCAAACAAATACTTTCAGAAACGACTTCCTGATACATAAATCTATATTCGATGTTGACAAATTTCTCTTCTTCAGAAACGCTTTCCTTGCCATTGCCAGTCTGCATTTTATATTCTCTCTACTTCGACCATCATCAGTTATTTTACTTCCTAAATAGCAAAACTCCTTTACTACTTTAAGCGTCTCATTTCCTAATCTAATTCCCTCAGCATCACCCGATTTAATTTGACTACATTCCATTATCCTCGTTTTGCTTTTGTTAATGTTCATCTTATATCCTCCTTTCAAGACACTGTCCATTCCGTTCAACTGCTCTTCCAAGTCCTTTGCCGTCTCTGACAGAATTACAATGTCATCGGCGAACCTCAAAGTTTTTACTTCGTCTCCATGAATTTTAATACCTACTCCAAATTTTTCTTTAGTTTCCTTTACTGCTTGCTCAATATACAGATTGAATAACATCGGGGAGAGGCTACAACCCTGTCTCACTCCTTTCCCAACCACTGCTTCCCTTTCATGCCCCTCGACTCTTATGACTGCCATCTGGTTTCTGTACAAATTATAAATAGCCTTTCGCTCCCTGTATTTTACCCCTGCCACCTTTAGAATTTGAAAAAGAGTATTCCAGTCAACATTGTCAAAAGCTTTCTCTAAGTCTACAAATGCTAGAAACGTAGGTTTGCCTTTTCTTAATCTTTCTTCTAAGATAAGTCGTAAGGTCAGTATTGCCTCACGTGTTCCGACATTTCGACGGAATCCAAACTGATTCTCCCTGAGGTCTGCATCTACCAGTTTATCCCTTCGTCTGTAAAGAATTCGCGTTAGTATTTTGCAGCCGTGGCTTATTAAACTGATAGTTCAGTAATTTTCACATCTGTCAGCACCTGCTTTCTTTGGGATTGGAATTATTATATTCTTCTTGAAGTCTGAGGGTATTTCGCCTGTCTCATACATCTTGCTCACCAGCTGGTAGAGTTTTGTCAGGACTGGTTGTCCGAAGGCCGTCAGTAGTTCTAATGGAATGTTGTCTACTCCGGGGGCCTTGTTTCGACTCAGGTCTTTCAGTGCTCTGTCAAACTCTTCACGCAGTATCGTATCTCCCATTTCGTCTTCATCTACATCCTCTTCCATTTCCATAATATTGTCCTCAAGTACATCGCCCTTGTATAAACCTTCTATATACTCCTTCCACCTTTCTGCCTTCCCTTCTTTGCTTAGAACTGGGCTGCCATCTGAGCTCTTGGTATTCATACACGTGGTTCTCTTCTCTCCAAAGGTCTCTTTCATTTTCCTGTAGGTAGTATCTATCTTACCCCTAGTGAGATAAGCTTCTACATCCTTACATTTGTCCTCTAGCCATCCCTGATTAGCCATTTTGCACTTCCTGTCGATCTCATTTTTTAGACGTTTGTATTCCTTTTTGGCTGCTTCATTTAGTGCATTTTTGTATTTTCTCCTTTCATCAATTCAATTCAATATTTCTTCTGTTACCCAAGGATTTCTAGCAGCCCTCGTCTTTGTACCTACTTTATCCTCTGCTGCCTTCACTACTACATCCCTCAGAGCTACCCATTCTTCTTCTACTGTATTTCTTTCCCCTATTCCTGTCAATTGTTCCCTTATGCTCACCCTGAAACTCTTTACAACCTCTGGTTCTTTCAGTTTATCCGGGTCCCATCTCCTTAATTTCCCACATTTTTGCAGTTTCTTCAGTTTTAATCTACAGGTCATAACCAACAGATTGTGGTCAGAGTCCACATCTGCCACTGGAAATGTCTTACAACTTAAAACCTGGTTCCTAAATCTCTGTCTTAACATTATATAATCTATCTGATACCTTTTAGTATCTCCAGGGTTCTTCCACGTATACAACCTTATTTCATGATTCTTAAACCAAGTGTTAGCTATGATTGAGTTGTGCTCTGTGCAAAATTCTACTAGGCGGCTTCCTCTTTCATTTCTTAGCCCCAATCCATATTCACCTACTATGTTTCCTTCACTCCCTTTTCCTACACTCGAATTCCAGTCACCCATTACTATTAAATTTTCGTCTCCCTTCACTATCTGAATAATTTCTTTTATTTCATCGTACATTTCTTCAATTTCTTCATCATCTGCAGAGCTAGTTGGCATATAAACTTGTACTACTGTAGTAGGTGTGGGCTTCGAATCTATCTTGGCCACAATAATGCGTTCACTATGCTGTTTGTAGTAGCTTACCCGCATTCCTATTTTCCTATACATTATTAAACCTACTCCTGCATTACCCCTATTTGATTTTGTGTTTATAACCCTGTAGTCACCTGACCAGAAGTCTTGTTCCTCCTGCCACCGAACTTCAATAATTCCCACTATATCTAACTTTAACCTATCCATTTCCCTTTTTAAATTTTCTAACCTACCTGCGCGATTAATGGGTCTGACATTCCACGCTCCGATCCGTAGAACGCCAGTTTTCTTTCTCCTGATAACGACATCCTCCTGAGTAGTCCCCGCCCGGAGATCCGAATGGGGGACTATTTTACCTCCGGAATATTTTACCCAAGAGGATGCCATCATCATTTAATCATACAGTAAATCTGCATGTCCTCGGGAAAAATTACGGCTGTACTTTCCACTTGCTTTCAGCCGTTCGCAGTACCAGCACAGCAAGGCCGTTTTGGTTAATGTTGCAAGGCCAGATCAGTCAATCATCCAGACTGTTGCCCCTGCAACTACTGAAAAGGCTGCTGCCCCTCTTCAGGAACCACACGTTTGTCTGGCCTCTCAACAGATACCCCTCCGTTGTGGTTGCACCTACGGTACGGCCATCTGTATCGCTGAGGCACGCAAGCCTCCCCACCAACGGCAAGGTCCATGGTTCATGGGGGGAGGAATGTGTTAGCTGCCGTCTGTAATAAAAAAAGTGAGTTAATGGATCAACGACGAACTGAAACGGGTGTCTTGCGACGTCCGCCCCGAGCAGATACAATGAACAAAAATTAAATAAAAAATAAACAAAATAAAAAAATCTATGGAATGCCTAACCAACTAACTAGCAGCACAAGCAGCGCAGGGTATATGAAGCGTGTCGGGAGAGGCGGAAAAATAAAAAAAAATCTCGCGCCATGCAACATTTTTTATTATTAGTGTTTTGTAATTCATATATAAATTGCTTACACATGTTGGTGAAGGTGGATCGCTCTCCGATTGTACCGCCTCCATTTTTCCGTTTGTTTAACAGGGTGTACCAAAGCTCTCACGTCCGCACTGATTTTCGACGATGTTATAAGTTGCGCTAGGGACCGCACCTACCTTCTTTCGAAGTTGGCAGGCAACTACGCTGTTATGCGGCAGCTCGTTTCGGCCCATTCAACATCTGTCCTTCGAGTGTAACGAGCGAGTAACGGAGTTTATACACTCCTGGAAATGGAAAAAAGAACACATTGACACCGGTGTGTCAGACCCACCATACTTGCTCCGGACACTGCGAGAGGGCTGTACAAGCAATGATCACACGCACGGCACAGCGGACACACCAGGAACCGCGGTGTTGGCCGTCGAATGGAGCTGGCTGCGCAGCATTTGTGCACCGCCGCCGTCAGTGTCAGCCAGTTTGCCGTGGCATAAGGAGCTCCATCGCAGTCTTTAACACTGGTAGCATGCCGCGACAGCGTGGACGTGAACCGTATGTGCAGTTGACGGACTTTAAGCGAGGGCGTATAGTGGGCATGCGGGAGGTCGGGTGGACGTACCGCCGAATTGCTCAACACGTGGGGCGTGAGGTCTCCACAGTACATCGATGTTGTCGCCAGTGGTCGGCGGAAGGTACACGTGCCCGTCGAACTGGGACTGGACCGCAGCGACGCACGGATGCACGCCAAGACCAAAGGATCCTACGCAGTGCCGTAGGGGACCACACCGCCACTTTCCAGCAAATTAGGGACACTGTTGCTCCTGGGGTATCGGCGAGGACCATTCGCAACCGTCTCCATGAAGCTGGTCTACGGTCCCGCACACCGTTAGGCCGTCTTCCGCTCACGCCCCAACATCGTGCAGCCCGCCTCCAGTGGTGTCGCGACAGGCGTTAATAGAGGGTCGAATGGAGACGTGTCGTCTTCAGCGATGAGAGTCGCTTCTGCCTTGGTGCCAATGATGGTCGTATGCGTGTTTGGCACCGTGCAGGTGAGCGCCACAATCAGGACTGCATAAGACCGAGGCACACAGGGCCAACACCCAGCATCATGGTGTGGGGAGCGATCTCCTACACTGGCCGTATACCTCTGGTGATTGTCGAGGGGACACTGAATAGTGCACGGTACATCCAAACCGTCATCGAACCCACCGTTCTACCATTCCTAGAACGCAAGGGAACTTCCAACAGGACAATGCACGTCCGCATCTATCCCGTGCCACCCAACGTGCTCTAGAAGGTGTAAGTCAACTACCCTGGCCAGCAAGATCTCCGGATCTGTCCCCCACTGAGCATGTTTGGGACTGGATTAAGCGTCGTCTCACGCGGTCTGCACGTCCAGCACGAACGCTGGTCCAACTGAGGCGCCAGGTGGAAATGGCATGGCAAGCCGTTCCACAGGACTACATCCAGCATCTCTACGATCGTCTCCATGGGAGAATAGCAGCCTGCATTGCTGTGAAAGGTGGATATACACTGTACTAGTGCCGACATTGTGCATGCTCTGTTGCCTGTGTCTATGTGCCTGTGGTTCTGTCAGTGTGATCATGTGATGTATCTGACCCCAGGAATGTGTCAATAAAGTTTCCCCTTCCTTGGACAATGAATTCACGGTGTTCTTATTTCAATTTCCAGGAGTGTATGGAAAAATGAATGTGATAGTTTCTGACGGACCAGATGGTCCGAGCTTGCAAAAATGTTTTGTTGTTGTTGTTGTTGTTGTTGTTGTGGTCTTCAGTCCTGAGATTGGTTTGCTGCAGCTCTCCCTGCTACTCTGTCCTGTGCAAGCTTCTTCATCTCCCAGATCCTACTGCAACCTACATCCTTCTGAATCTGCTTAGTGTATTCAGCTCTTGGTCTCCCTCTACGATTTTTACCCTCCACGCTGCCCTCCAATGCTAAATTTGTGATCCCTTGATGCCTCAAAACATGTCCTACCAACGGATCCCTTCTTCTAGTCAAGTTGTGCTACAAATTGCTCTTCTCCCCAATTCTATTCAATACCTCCTCATTAGTTACGTGATCTATCCACCTTATTTTCAGCATTCTTCTGTAGCACCACATTTCGAAAGCTTCTATTCTATTCTTGTCCAAACTATTTATCGTACATGTTTCACTTCCATACATGACTACACTCCATACTTTCAGAAACGATTTACTGATACATAAATCTATACTCGATGTTAACAAATTTCTCTTCTTCAGAAATGGTTACCTTTCCATTGCCAGTCTACATTAATAGGATGTATACATCCCGCTCTCTCGAGGATGCAGTCAAGGCAGCCGAGTTGTGGCCAGCTGCATTTACTGATCACACTGCTTACGCCTGTACCATCAAGCTTCGACGACAACTACTGTGGCGTAGCCGCTGCCCGCTTACCTGATCTCACCGGAATGTCAGTTGGAGACACGTGTAGACTGTGCCTACTTAAACCTAACTAACCTAAGGACATTACACAACACCCGGTCATCACGTCGCAGAGAAAATCCCTGACCCCCCCCCCCCCCCCCCGGGAATCACAGAGTTTTATTACGCCATCCTCAGGTAGTGTTCCGTTATGCCACAAACACGGGCTCCACAGATGACTGTCAACCGAGCACATCAACTCTGTGAAGGGACCATCATTTGTACTCGTCAAATGGTGGGAATCATCAACGACTGCCCTCCATATCCCACGTTGTTGTTGTTGGAGTCTTCAGTCTTGAGACTGGTTTGAAGCAGCTCCTTATGCTTCTCTATCCCTCTGAATCTGCTCAGTGTATTCATCTCTTGGTCTCCCTCTACGATTTTTACTTTCCACGCTGCCCTCCAATACTAAATTGGTGATCCCTTGATCCTACCAACCGATCCCTTCTTCTAGCCAAGTTGTGCCACAAACTTCTCCCAATTCTATTCAATACCTCCTAATTAGTTATGTGATCTACCCATCTAATCTTCAGCAATCTTCTATAGCACCATATTTCGAAAGCTTCTATTCTCTTCTTGCCCAAACTATTTATCGTCCATGTCTCACTTCCATACATGGCTACACTCCGTACAAATACTTTCAGAAAAGACTTCCTGACACTTAAATCTATATTTGATGTTAACAAATTTCTCTTCTTCAAAAACGCTTTCCTTGCAATTGCCAGTCTACATCTTATATCCTCTCTACTTGGACCATCATCAGTTATTTTGCTCCCCAAATAGCAAAACTCCTTTACTACTTTAAGTGTCTCATTTCCTATTTTAATTCCCTCAGCGTTACCCGACGTAATTCGACTACATTCCATTATCATCGTTTTGCTTTTGTTGGTGTTCATCTTATATCTTCCTTTCAAGACACTATCCATTCCTTTCAATTGCTCTTCCAAGTCCTTTGCCCTCTCTGACAGAATTACAATGTCATCGCCGAACCTCAAAAGAAAAATTCGGAGTAGGTATTAAAATCCATGGAGAAGAAATAAAAACTTTGTTTACTTCACTGCTTACTCAATATACAGATTGAATAACATCGGGGAGAGGCTACAAACCTGTCTCACTCCTTTCCCAACCACTGATTCCCTTTCATGCCCCTCGACTCTTATAAATGCCATCTTGTTTCTGTACAAATTGTAAATAGACTTTCGCTCCCTGTATATTACCCATGCCACCTTCAGAAAGTCAAAGAGAGAAAACTTTTGACAGTGTTGACTGGATTACTCTAAGGAAAGGCAAACCTACGTTTCTAGCTTTTGTAGACATAATCTATTTTCTAAGATAAGTCGTAGGGTCAGTATTGCCTCACGTATTCCAATATTTCCTAACTGATCTTCCCTGAGGTCGGCTTCTACCAGTTTTTCCATTCGTCTGTAAAGAATTCGCGTTAGTATTTTGCAGCCATGACTTACTAAACTGATAGTTCGGTAATTTTCACATCTGCCAACACCTGCTTCCTTTGGGATTGGAATTATTATATTCTTCTTGAAGTCTGAGGGTAATTTTTCTGTCTCATGCATTTTGGTCACCAGATGGTAGTTTTATTAGGCGTGGCTCTTCCAAGGCTGTCAGTAGTTCTAATTGAATGGTGTCTACTCCCGGGGCCTTATTTCGACTTAGGTCTTTCAGTGCTTTGTCAAACTCTTGATGCAGTATCATATCTCCTATATCAACTTCATCTACATTTTCCTCCGGTTGTATGATATTGTCCTCAAGAACACCGCCTTTGTATAGATCCTCTATATACTCCTTCCACCTTTCTGGTTTCCCTTCTTTGCTTAGATCTGCGTTTCCATCTCAAATCTTGAAATCCATGCAAGTGGTTCTCTTTTCTCCAAAGGTCTCCTTAATTTTCCTGTACGCAGAGTCTGTCTTTCCCCTAGTGACTATCACGACAGCTGTCCCGCAGAAATATGTGGACGGCAATCAGCGCAAAGCGTGTGGCACGTGGTGTCCACTCACAAGCAAATATTCTGTTAGGCCAAATTATGGCAATGGTATGATGCACACAGGAGTAAAAAACAAACCAGTTTGAGATGGGCTATAGTACCGTGTATACACGTATTCTGGGTCTGGTGCACGAGCCATGGACTACTTGGGTTGAGCTTAACGTGAGCTACTGATGTGTTTGGCTTTATTTAGGGCTGTCCACATATTTCGCTTTCGTTCATAAGTACAGTGTGCCTGGTGGTTCATAAAGAAACTTTGCTTCACTCCAGACTTACGTCCATTGTTATTCCGTGGTCACGTGATCGGACGACATGCTCATATCACTGAGGCCTGTATGCCCTCAAGGTGCACTCCTGTGAGAACATCATTTACCGCATTCACCAGCTACTGGACATTATAAATAGATTTCATTTGCCGATTACTTGTTTACTCTTTTGTGCAGAGTCAATGTATCTATGGCAAACAAACCTCATCAAGTTCCATCGCCATGCCATCACTTTATCCTTGTCCCTCAACACAGTACAAGTGTACAGCAATAAAGCTAGTTCACTGCGCAACTGGCATGTGAGCAACAATATTAGCCTGTTCCGTCGTCACTGGTGATCCAGATGTGATCTGTGCATAACACTTGGTGAAGAACTTTCGCTGATGTCTGTGACATGGAACCATGAGGTGACAAACCATCGAGTTTTTTGTAATAAGCCTCTACATCCTTTCATTTGTCCTATAGCCATCCCTGCTTAGCCATTTTGCACTTCCTGTCGATCTCATTTTTGAGACGGTTATATTCCTTTTTGCCCGCTTCATTTACTGCATTTTTATATTTTCTCCTTTCATCAATTAAATTCAATATATCTTCTGTTACCCAAGGACTTTTACTAGCCCTCGTCTTTTTACTTACTTGATCCACTGCTGCCTTCACTACTTCATCCCTCAAACCTACTCATTCTTCTTCTACTGTATTTGTTTGCCCTATTCCTCTCAATTGTTCTCTTATGCTCTCCTTGAAACTCCTTACAACCTCTGGTTCTTTCAGTACATCCAGATCCCATCTCCTTAAATTCCCACCTTTTTGCAGTTTATTGAGTTTTAATCTACAGTTCATAACCAATAGATTGTGGTCACAGTCCACATCTGCCCCTGGAAATGTCATACAATTTAAAACCTGGTTCCTAAATCTCTGTCTTATAATTATATAATCTATCTGAAACCTGTCAGTATCTCCAGGCCTCTTCCATGTATACAACCTTCTTTTATGATTCTTGAACCATGTGTTAGCTATGATTAAGTTGTGCTCTGTACAAAATTCTACCAGGCGGCTTCCTCTTTCATTTATTACCCCCAATCCATCTTCACCTACTACGTTACCTTCTCTCCCTTTTCCTACTGTCGAATTCCTGTCACCCATGACTATTAAATTTTAGTCTCTCTTCACTATCTGAATAATTTCTTTTATTTCATCAATTTCTTCGTCATCTGCAGAGCTGGTTGGCATATAAACTTGTACTACTGTAATAGGCGTGGGCTTCGAATCTATCTTGGCCACAATAATGCGTTCACTATGCTGTTTGTAGTAGCTTACCCGAACTCCTATTTTTTTTAATCATTATTAAGCGTACTCTTGCTTTATCCCTATTTGATTTTGTGTTTATAACCCTGTATTCACCTGACCAGAAATCTTGTTCCTCCTGCCACCGAACTTCACTAATTCCCACTATCTCTAACTTTAACCTATCCATTTCCCTTTTTTAAATTTTCTAACCTACCTGCGCGATTAATGGGTCTGACATTCCACGCTCCGATTCGTAGAATGCCAGTTTTCTTTCTCCTGATAACGACGTCTCCTTGAGTAGTCCCCGCCCGGAGACCCGAATGGGGGACTATTTTACCACAGGAATATTTTACCCAAGAGGACGCCATCATCATTTAACCATACAGTAAAGCTGCATGCCCTCGGGAAAAATTACGACTGTAGTTTCCCCTTACTTTCAGCCGTTCGCAGTACCAGCACAGCAAGGCCGTTTTGGTTAGTGTTACAAGGCCAGATCAGTCAATCATCCAGACAGTTACCCCTGCAACTACTGAAAAGGCTGCTGCCCCTCTTCAGGAACACACGTTTGTCTGGCCTCTCAACAGATACCCCTCCGTTCTTGTTGCACCTACTGTACGGCTATCGTTATCGCTGAGGCACGCAAGGCTCCCCACGAATGGCAAGTTCCAAGGTTCATGGGGGGGGGGGGGGGGGGCATGTACCATATAGCCATGGAATGAGAGCAGATACACGGGGGATTGATCTATGAAGTGACTACAGAAAACGGCGTCCGTCACGCCACGCAAAGAGACATAAGCAATGCATACTTTACCCCTTATTCTCACCTGTACACGAGGACGAGATCTGATCAAGAGATCATTAGTGTTGTCGCTGGTTTGACACACGCAGCGGTTACTCCGGAACTCCAACAGGAACTGCTAGAACCGGTGACTGAAGAAGAAATGTTGGATGCCATAGGAAAAGGGCCACCCAATGAGCTACTAGGACCGGATGGGTTACCTCTGGAGATTTATAGGACGTTCCAGAGACTACTGGTGCCCTATTGGACTACTATATGTCAAGAGCTCATGACAATAGAGGCGCAACATCCCGCTGCATTTGTGGAAGGTACCACCATCCCAATCCGTAAACCTCACGGAGGTTCACGTACTACAGTCTACCGACCATTGACTTGGTTGAACCGTGATACGAAAAACTTCACGCGTCGAGTAGCAGCTCGAATTCTGCGTACGACATCCCGTGTCCTATCAATGGATGAGTCATCAATAAGTGGGACGCATAATATCCGCTCCGCCCTGTGCCGCTGATTGCCCTCGCTAAGGTGCGTCGCGTATCGGGAGCTCTGGCTGCGATATTCGTCAAGCATTTGATTACGTCAGTCATACGTACTAAACTGCTGTTCTTCAGAATAAGCATTACCCCGACGCTTCCTCCGAGGTGTTACTCGTCTCCTACGTGGCGCAACAGGGAAAGCGCTTGTCAACGTTAGACTGTCGAACACCTTGTAAATTCGTCGCTGTGTTACACAGGTACGCCTATTATGGACAATACTGTACGCCTTAGCATTAGAACCTTTGTTGTGCGGGCTGCGACACCGCCTCACGGGTTTTTCTCTTGGTGGCTTCTTTTTTAGGTGCACTGCGTATGCAGATGATCTGATGTTACCTCTTCGTGACGAACGTGATGTTCGCAAAGCATTGGATTGGTTAGCCACTTCGAAGCTTCGAGATGCCGTGTAAATGTACATAAATCAATGGCTTTGAACACTGGCGTGGGATGACACCTGCGAGGGTGGCACTGCTCGATAAAATCCGTTGTCTCGGTATCGACTTCACGGACTACATCTCACGCACGACCACCATCAATTATCGGAGTCTCTTGCAAGTGCTGGGCTTGTGGATCTTCGTCTTCGTGTGTAGGACCTACATCAACGGACCGAATATGTTAACGTCTATCGGGCATCACGAATTCCGCACGTAGCGCAAACACTACCGATGCCTAAACACATATCTCGGAGCATCGTGGCCGCATTCGGTTCCTTTGTCAGCGTTGGAATGATATTAAAGGTTCGATATTACTCCGTCACCCTTCCAAAAGAACGGGCCGGTCTTGGCCTTGTCAGTGTTCACTATCGAGAAGTATTTCTCTTTGTTAGTTTGCACCGCAGGCTTTTTCGACGATGACCGACCAGCCTCACCGGCCTACTGACTGATGGCCTGGCACCGTGTTCCCTTGACCCTCAGGTCAGACACGGGTGCCCTTTTCCTGCTTTGGCAGGCTTTACCTGGAGTACGGCAACCTCCCCGTCTCTCGCTTACCAACAGCCAGTCACCTGCCGCACACTACTTCGCCGCCGGTCGTTTAATGTCGTCGAATTGACGTGTCCTACCGTGCACTGGAACGTAGTATGGTGCTCTGTCAACGCGGTGACGCTCGATCCTGGTGTACGTTCGACCTGGTATTCGAGGGACTCTCCATAGAACCCATCTTGCAGATTCGCCTTATGTGTGAACTGTAACGTCTAGAATACAGACCAACACCGGCTCCGTTGTGGGCCAGTGGAAGAGATATGGTGTTTTGAGCGTCAAAGTCTGGCTCTCGTTTTACGTATGTCGCCCTCTTATGCCGATTCCCGCACTCTACTCTACCCGGACGATGTTTATTATCCGAGGACGAAACACAACGCTGTCACGTCGATACAGTGCATGTACTACAGCTATTAAAACATCGATATCTAAGCCTCTTGTGGCGGTAATACAACACTAATGCTGTAGGTAGATAATAAATTTAAACAAATTTAAAGAAATTAATACAAATTTATAGAGATTATATTCGAAGTGAATTGGAAACACGATACTAACTCCCATCGGGTGCTAGAGCAAATTTCGTGAACAGAGTGGATGGTTGTAGTGCTATAATCGTTTAAATAAAGATTTATGTCTAGTTCATGTAATACAGTTATTCATATCTCAGCCTGTTATGGCGGTAGCATGAAACTAATGCTGTAGATAGGCAATAAATTTATAAAAATTTGAACAAATTATATTCGAATTTAAAGGAAACACCATACTAACTCTCATCAGCTGCAAGAATAAACTGTTAGAGCAAATTTCGTGAACATTCTCAAAGACGGTGGCGAACACACTTGATGGTTGTAGAGGTTCTAATTGTTTAAATAAGGACTTATGTCCAGTGCAAGTAATAGAGCTATCGATATCTTAGCCTCTTATGGCGGTAACACGACACTAATGCTGTAGGTAGATAATAAATTTAAACAAATTATATCCGAATTGAATGAGCAGGCTCTAGTGGAGGCAACACAACACTAACTCCCATGATTTCTGGGAATAAGCTCTTAGAGGCAGTACCACAATCCTCTTGGAAAATGCACGTTAATTTCACTCTAACTGCTTAATAAGGACTTATGTGTAGAGTTGAATGATTTCATGTAACATACCGACAACCTATATCTTAGCCTCGTGGTGGTAACACACTAATGCCGTAGGTAGATAATAAATTTAAAGAAATCTAATCAAATTTAAACTTATTTAAACAAATTTATAAAAATTATATTCGAATTGAGTGACAATATCATAATAACTTGCATCAGCTGCAGGAGTAAGCTCTTAGAGGAAAATTCGTGAACATTTGACAAGAGCATGGCGAAAACACTTGATAGTGGTACTACCTCTAATGGTTTAAATAAAGACTTATGCCTACTTCCTAGGAAGAGTTGACTTAGGTTAGTGGAAATAGCCAATTCTTTCCCGCCATTTTTTTAGGTTAGTAGAGGTAGCGCAATTGAGCTATCTTCCCTCCAAAAGCCACCATCTTGGATAACGGTAATCGTGTCATCAGCTAACATCAATCGCGTCATCAGTTGCCCCACTACTTGAAGTTACTCATTCTGAAACACTTTAAGCATATGAGAAATCGGTTTCACTTTTAAAATAACAACAATCAAATAAATACCAAGGTAGCAGAAGTCACTCTCTAAGGTTGATACAGAGTAAATGAAATAGCGCTCTCTTAATTTATATTGTTGTAGCCTACAGTCCTGAGACTGGTTTGATGCAGCTCTCCATGCTACTCTATCCTGTGCAAGCTTCTTCATCTCCCAGTACCTACTGCAACCTACATTCTTCTGAATCTGCTTGGTGTATTCATCTATTGGTCTCCCTCTACGATTTTTACCCTCCACGCTCCCCTCCAACACTACACTGGTGATCTCTTGATGTCTCAGAACATGTTCTAGAAATCGATCCCTTCTTCCAGTCAAGTTGTGCCACAAACTTCTCTTCTCCCCAATCCTATTAAGTACCTCCTCATTAGTTATGTCATCTACCCATCTAATCTTCAGCATTCTTCTGTAGCACCACATTTCGAAAGCTTCTATTCTCTTCTTGTCTAAACTATTTATCGCCCATGTTACACTTCCATACATGGCTACACTCCATACAAATACTTTCAGAAACGACTTCCTGACACCTACATCTATACTCAATGTTAACAGATTTCTCTTCTTCAGATAAGCTTTCCTTGCCGTTGCCAGTCTACATTTTATATCCTCTCTACTTCGACCAACATCAGTTATTTTTCTCCCCAAATAGCAAAACTCCTTTACAACTTTAAGTGTCACATTTCCTAATCTAATACCTTCAGCATCACCCGACTTAATTCGACAACATTCTATTATCCTCGTTTGGCTTTTGTTGACATCATCTTTTATCCTTCATTCAAGACACTATCCATTCCGCATAACTGCTGTTCGTAGTCCTTTGCTGTCTGTGAGGTTTGCCGATGACATTGAGATGAAATAAAAACTTTGATAGTATTACAATAGATTTTAATACCTACTCCGAATTTTTCTTTTGTTTTCTTCACTGCTTCCTCAATATACAGATTGAATAACATCGGGGCGAAGCTACAAACCTGTCTCACTCCCTTCCCAACCACTGATTCCCTTTCATGCCCCTCGACTCTTATAACTGCCATCTGGTTTCTGTACAAATTGTAAATAGCCTTTCGCTCCCTGTATATTACCTCTGCCACCTTCAGAAATTGAAAGAGAGAAAACTTTTGACAGTGTTGACTGGAATACTCTAAGGAAAGGGAAACATACGTTTCTAGCATTTGTAGACTTAATCTATTTTCTAAGATAAGTCGTAGGGTTAGTATTGCCTCACGTATTCCAATATTTCTACGGAATCGAAACTGATCTGCCCTGACGTCGGCTTCTACTAGTTTTTCCAATCGTCTGTAAAGATTTCGCGTTAGTGTTTGGCAGCCGTGACTTATTAAACTGACAGATCGGTAATTTTCGCATCTGTCAATTCCTGCTTTCTTTGGGATTGAAATTATTATATTCTTCTTGAAGTCTGTGGGTATTTCGTCTGCAGATGGTAGAGTTTTGTCACGACTGGCTTTCCCAAGGCTGTCAGTAGTTCTAATGGAATGTTATATACTCCCGGGGCCCTGTTTCGACTCAGGTCTTTCAGTGCTCTCTCAAACTCTTCACGCAGTATCGTATCTCCCATTTCATCTTCATTTACATATTCTTCCATTTCCATAAAATTGTCCTCAAGTACATCGCCCTTGCATAGAACCTCTATATACTCCTTCCACCTTTCTGCTTTCCCTTCTTTGCTTAGAACTGTGTTTCCATCGGAGCTCTTGATATTCATGCAGTTTGTTCTCTTTTCTCAAACGGTCTCTTTAATTTTCCTGTAGGCAGTATCTATCTTCCCCCAAGTGAGATAAGCCTCCTCATCCTTACATTTGTCCTGTAGGCAACCCTGCTTAGCCATTTTGCACTTCCTGTGGTTCTCATTTTTGCCTGCTTCATTTTCTGCATTTTTATATTTTCTCCGTTCATCAATTAAATTCAATATATCTTCTGTTACCCAAGGATTTCTGCTAGCCCTTGTCTTTTTACCTACTTGTCCTCTGCTGCATTCACTATTTCATCCCTCAAAGCTACCCATTCTTCATCTACTGTATTCCTTTCCCTCATTCTTTCAATTGTTCCCTTATGCTCCCCCTGAAATTCTGTACAACCTCTGGTTTAGTCAGTTTATCCAGGTCCCATGTACTTAAATTTCCACCTTTTTGCAGTTTCTTCAGTTTTAATCTACTGTTCATAACCAATAGATTGTGGTAAGAGTCCACATCTGCCCCTGGAAACCTCTTAGACTATACAACGGTAAGATACAACTTAAAACCTGGTTCCTAAATCTCTATCGGATACCTGCTAGTATCACCAGGATTCTTCCATGTATACAACCTTCTCTTACGATTCTTGAACCAAGTGTTGGCTTTGATTAAGTTGGGCTCTGTGCAAAATTCTACCAGGCTGCTTCCTCTTTCATATCTTACCCCCCATCTACATCTACATGACTACTCTGCAATTCAAATTTAAGTGCTTGGCAGAGGGTTCATCGAACCACATTCATTCTATCTCTCTACCATTCCACTCCAGATCAGCGCGCGGGAAAAACGAACACCTAAATCTTTCTGTTCGAGCTCTAATTTCTCTTAATTTATTTTGATGATCATTCCTTCCTATGTAGGTTTGGTTCAACAAAATATTTTCGCATTAGGAAGAGAAAGTTGGTGAACGAAATTTCGTAAATAGATCTCGCCGCGACGGAACACGTCTTTGCTTTAATGACTTCCACCCCAACTCGCGTATCATATCTGCCACACTCTCTCCCCTATTACGCGATGATACAAAAGGAGCTGCCATTTTTTGCACCCTTTCAATGTCCTCCGCCTATCCCACCTGGTAAGGATCCCACAAGGCGCAGCAATATTCTAACAGAGGACGAACGAGTGTAGTGTAAGCTGTCTCTTCAGTGGACTTGCTGCATCTTCTAAGTGTCCCGCCAATGAAACGCAACCTTTGGCTCGCCTTACCCACAATATTATCTATGTGCTCTTTCCAACTGAAGTTGTTCGTAATTTTAACACCCAGGTACTTAGTTGAATTGACAGCCTTGAGAATTGTACTATTTAACGAGTAATCGAACTCCAGCGGATTTCTTTTGGAACTCATGTGGATCACCTCAGACTTTTCGTTATTTACCAACTGCCATCTGCCGCACCATACAGCAATCTTTTCTAAATTGCTTTGCAACTGATACTGGTCTTCGGATGACCTTACTAGACGGTAAATTACAGCATCATCTGCGAACGACCTAAGAGAACCCAGGTCATTTATATAGATCAGGAACAGCAGAGGTCCCAGGGCGCTTCCCTGGGGATCACCTGATATCACTTCAGTTTTACTCAATGATTTGCCGTCTATTACTACGAACTGCGACCTTCCTGACAGGAAATCACGAATCCAGTCACACAACTGAGACGTTACCCCATAGGCGCGCAGCTTGATTAGAAGGCGCTTTTGAGGAACGGTATCAAAAGTTTTCCGGAAATCTAGAAATACTGAATCAACTTGAGATCCCCTGTCGATAGCGGCCATTGCTTCGTACGAATAAAGAGCTAGTTGCGTTGCACAAGAACGATGTTTTCTGAAACCATACTGATTACGTATCAATAGATCGTTCCCTTCGAGTTGACTCATAATGTTTGAATACAGTATATGCTCCAAAACCCTACTGCAAACCGACGTCAATGATATAGGTCTGTAGTTAAATGGATTACTCCTACTACCCTTCTTGAACACTGGTGCGACCTGCGCAATTTTCCAATCTGTAGGTACAGATCTATCGGTGAGCGAGTGGTTGTAAAGGGTTGCTACGTAGGGAGCTATTGTACCAACGTAATCTGAAAGGAACCTAATCGGTATATAATCTAGACATGAAGACTTGCCCTTATCAAGCGATTAGAGTTGCTTCGCAACCCCGAAGGTATCTACTTCTAAGAAACTCATGCTAGCAGCTGTTAGTGTTTCAAATTCTGGAATGTTCTGTTCGTCTTCCCTGGTAAAGTAATTTCGGAAAACTGGGTTCAGTAAGTTCGCTTTACCTTCACAGTCGTCGGTAACAGTACCATCGGCACTGCGCGACGAAAGTATTGACTGCGTCTTGCCGCTTGTGTACTTTAGATACGACCAGAATTTCTTCGGATTTTCTACCAAATTTCGAGACAATGTTTTGTTGTGGAACCTATTAAAAGCATCTCGCATCGAAGTACGTGCCAAATTTCGCATGTCTGTAAATTTTAGCCAATCTTCGGGATTTCGCATTCTTCTGAACTTCGCATGCTTTTTCAGTTGCCTCTGCAATAGCGTTCGGCCCTGTTTTGTGTACCATGGGGGATCAGTTCCATCTCTTACCAATTCATGATGTATGAACCTCTCAATTGCTGTTGCTACTATATCTTTGAATTTGAGCCACATCTCGTCTACATTTCCGTAGTCAGTTCGGAAGGAATGGAGACTGTCTCTTAGGAAGGCTTCTAGTGACACTTCATCCGCTTTTATTTTGCGTTTGTTTCTGGTGGATTTGGAAGAAATGGCATTGAGCCTAGCTACAACGACCTTGTGATCACTAATCCCTGTATCAGCCACAAACAGTCCAGAGCTAATAGCATCATGACTAAGAGGTCAAGTGTGTTTTCGCAACCATTTACAATTCATGTGGGTTCGTGGACTAACTGCTCGAAACAATTTTCGGAGAAAGCATTTAGGACTATCTCGGAATATGTTTTCGCCTACCACCGGTTTTGAACAAGTATTTTTGCCAACATAACGAGGGAAGGTTGAAGTCCCCACCAACTATAACCGTTAGAGTGAGGGTATTTATTTGTTACGAGACTCAAATTTTCTCTGAACTGTTCAGCAGCTATATCATCGGAGTCTGGGGGTCTGTAGGAGGAGCCAATTCAGTTGTTAAGTATAACCACCACACATACGAATTCGCACTGAGTACCTACTTCGGCTTCACTACAAGATAAACCACTACTGACAGACACAAACACTCCACCACCAATTCTGCCTAATCTATCTTTCCTGAACACCGTCTGAGACTTTGTAAAGGTTTCTGCAGAACTTATTTCAGGCTTTAGCCAGCTTTCTGTACCTATAACGATTTCAGCTTCTGTGCTTTCTATTAGCGCTTGAAGCTCAGGGACTTTCCCAGCACAACTACAACAATTTACAACTGCAATTCCGACTGTTCCTTGATCCAAGCACGTCCTGTATGTGCTATGAACCCTTTGAGATTGCAGCCCACCCCGTACTTTCCCGAGGCCTTCTAACCTAAAAAACTGCCCAGTCCATGCCACACAGACTCCGCTACCCGTGTAGCCGCCAGCTTAGTGTAGTGAACTCCTGACCTATTCAGCGGAACCCGAAACCCCACCATCCTCTGACGCAAGTCAAGGAATCTGCAGCCAACACGGTCGCAAAACCGTCTGAGCCTCTGACCCTCAGACCCTCCACCCGGCTCTGCATCAAAGGTCCGCAGTCGGTTCTGTCAACGATGCTGCAGATGGAGAGCTCTGCCTTCATCTCGTAAGCAAGACCGGCAACCTTCACCAAATCAGATAGCCGCTGGAATCCAGAGAGAATTTCATCAGATCCAAAGCGACACGCGTCATTAGTGGCGACATGTGCCACCACCTGTTGCTGTCTGCTCCCTGTGTTCTTCATGGCATCCGGAAGTACCATTTCCACATCAGGAATGACTCCTCCGGAAATGCACATGGAGTGCACACTGGATTTCTTCCCCTTCTTAGCCGCCATATCCCTAAGGGGCCCCATTACGCGCTACTACAAACAACATAGTGAACGCATTTTGTGGCCAAGATAGACACGAAGCCCACGTCTACTACAGTAGTATAAGTTTATATGCCAATTAGCTCTGCAGATGAAGAAATTGAAGCAACCGAAGGCCAATCCATATTCAGCTACTATGTTTATTCTCTCCCTTTTCTTACTACCGAATTCCAGTCACCCATGACTATTTAATTTTCGTCTTCCTTCACCATCTGAAGAAATTTATGATGAAATAAAAGAAATTATTCAATTTCTTCGTCATCTGCAGAGCTAGTTGGCATATAAACTTGTACTACTGTAGTAGGCGTGGGCTTCGTGTCTATCTTGGCCACAATAATGCGTTCACTATGCTGTTTGTAGTAGCTTACCCGAACTCCTATTTTTTATTCATTATTAAACCTACTCCTGCATTACCCCTATTTGATTTTGTATTTATAACCCTGTATTCACCTGACCAGAAGTCTTGTTCCTCCTGCCACTGAACGTCTCTAATTCCCACTATATCTATTTGTAACCTATCAATTTCCCTTCTTCAATTTTCTAACCTACCTGCGCGATTAATGGGTCTGACATTCCTCGCTCCGATTCGTAGAATGCCAGTTTTCTTTCTCCTGATAACGATATCCCCTTGAGTAGCCCAGCCCGGAGATCCAAATGGGGGACTATTTTTCCACCGGAATATTTTACCCAAGAGGACGCCATCATCATTAAGCATACAGTAAAGGTGTATGCCCTCGGGAAAAATTACGGCTGTAGTTTCCCCTTGCTTTCAACCGTTCGCAGTACCAGCACAGCAACGCCGTTTTGATTAGTGTTACAGGGTTAGATCAGTCAATCATCCAGACTGTTGCCCCTGCAACTACTGAAGAGGCTGCTGCATCTCTTCACGGACCACACATTTGCCTGGTCTCTCTACTGATACCCCTCCATTGTGGTTGCACAAACGGAACGGCTATCTGTATCGCTGAGGCACGCAAGCCTCCCTACCAACGGCAAGGTCCATGGTTCATGTGGGAGATTTATATTGTATCTGTAGTTATTTGTTTTGCCAGCGAAACTTATTTTGCTGTAAGTAGCTTCTGTTAAGCAATACAACAATGTAGTTACTAAGGCAGAAAATTTAGACTGAAACTGGTCAGTATGAAGTACACGAAACTAGCAGTAAATATTTAATCAGTTTTGATATTCTTATGACACTCGACGATTGCATGGAAAGGAAAGGGACCCTGCATGGTAATAATGTATGAGGACAATGCAACACAGGTGTCCTAGAAATTTTAACTTTTGCAACTTATTATTCAAGTTATTCACACTCTGTGAATGTTGCTGGTTGAAGCCTCTCTACACTACAATGTTTGTCAATTAACAGTCCTTCGATATTGTAGCTGTGCGGATGACAAGTATGTAGCCGACGACAATGCGGAGCTGCTGTTGCTGCTGCTGCTTGATGAGAGGAACCCCGAGTCGTCTCCAGAGCCACGGATACTTACGGGACAGGCAACAGTTGAAACTGCAGCTTCCCCCGCCGGTCCACTCCTACCGTGCTCTCAGTAATCGCAGGTTAACGAGTGAGGGATGTCTACACTGGCGCGAGTATAGGTACACACCGGGTCGGCCGGAGCGTTCAACAAAAACTTCCGCACTCTTTCATGACACAAACTGCTCTGCCTCCCATCTGCACGCCACGCGACAGAGGCTCTCCATGCGCAAAGATAAACATCGGTACAGCTATTATCATTTCGTCTTTGCTATTGATACATCTCAATAAAGTTCCCTTGGCTATTACCCGGCAATTTATAATATTTCTATTATAATTACAATCAATTATATAACGTCAAATTTTTATTTAATACGTAATCGAAGTATTGATGTATTTAGTTTCTGTAGTACAGCATATAGCATCAGAATCAAGAGTATAGTGCAAGATATCAACGAAAATTAAACGGCGAAAATTTTGGATGTTGCAGACGGTACTTTGTCTGCATTTTTGGTGTTATACCCTCTATGAGACATGTGTATATTGATGATTACCCGGTACACGCCTGATCACGTGGTACCGTAGACATGCCAGAAAATGGAGAGACACCGAAATCCATTGCAAATAAATACATAAAAAACCACATTTAGACGTCAACTGCTAGGAGTCTCACGCGTACATCTGAAGGACTATCTCATGTATATATGTTTGAGGGAATCCCATCATTCCCAGAGTGACAGGTAGGTATGGCAACTCGCCGGACAATGATGTGACCGCCCAACATTCACCAAGCTTTTGTATGCACAGAAAGGACATCCACTTGCTTTGCCTGTAAGTTAGGACGATAATTGCCCGTGGATGATACTGCGGCCAAGAAGATTTACTAATCATCAGGATACAGTGGTTGCGAATGCTGAGAGATATCGTAAACCAACCATTAACCAGGAAAGGAATCCTTTTACATTGACAATCTTTTTGTGAAATACGTCTTTTTTTATGTGTGTGGCAAAGGCATTGCCCAACCGTAAGGGAAGCTGCTAAGAAGTAATTCAGCTGACTGCTTGTAGAATCCTATCTGGCTAATCAAACGTAAAGAAACGACCACGGTGTATAAAGTGCTCGGAATACTGCTCCATCCAGTAACTGACCTGTGCTGATATTTCGTCCGAGACTTCTTCGTAGCCGTAATATTCTTCACAGATGTCAGCATCTTCCGAATTGCTGTTTTATATTTTTTATTGATGTCAGAGTATGTGTTACTCGATACATATATCTCGCTTACTAAGTGGAATGGTGCTACGAAGGTAAGTTCACCCAAAGTTTCAAGAATTCTGAAGGAATTTCGTCTACTACAGCTGCCTTCTTTTGATTTATGTGTTTCAGTGCTCTTCGGCAGCTGCTGTTGTTATAACGTCAAAACTCAGAGATTGAAAAATATTCCCGTTACGAGCAATACTATCGCTGAAATGGGTAGTTTGAAGCCCGAGAAGTTGTCAGATACTACCCTACGCCTTGTACTGTTCATGAACGCCTGCAGTTCAGCGGGGCAACCTCATGGCTGGATGCACGTTCCCCTCACGCTGCGGCATCCCGTCACACCGGTAAGCTCTGCGGACTGCCGTGTCTCATGCAGAAAAGGTATTTGTCTGGTGCATAAGTTCTAACGTAACACAGACGTTTATCAATAATACATTCTCCTTCTCTATTTAAAACAATCTGTCAACGCTGGAGTACGTTTTATATTCCGCGACTGTGGAAATCACGTGGTTTTGAGGCGAAGAACTCGTCGAGCCATGTTCATAGAGCATCTTCATTGGAAAGGGAAGTTCCTTCAAGGTTGTATCTGTGTTTGAGGACACCAGATCAGCTGAATAACGTGGTTGCGGAAGGACTCCCCAACACAACTCCCGTATAGTGTATTCCCTCAGCCTAGCAAAATGCGGGTGGTCATTATCGTGGAGTAGCATCACTTCACGCGGTCTTCCTCCTTGTCGTTCTTGGATTGCGTCTGCAAAACGTCTCGGTTGCTGAGAATAAACGTCAGTAGTGATGGTTACACTTCGGGGAAGCAATTCGTAGCGCACCAGATGCATAACATCATCTTTTGTAGATGATTACAGGTCGTTGTTCGGGGAGTTGCTGCTTTGCTGGGCTCAACCATTCCTTTCGTTTCCCTGTGTTAGCATTGTTGTTGTTTGCTGTCTTCAGTTCTGAGACTGGCTTGATGCAACTCTCCATGCTACTCTATCCTGTGCAAGCTTCTTCATCTCCCAGTACCTACTGCAACCTTCATCCTTTTGAATCTGCGTAGTGTATTCATCTCTTGGTCTCCGTCTAATCTCTTGGTCTCCGTCTACGATTTTTACCCTCCACGCTGTCCTCCAGTGCTAAATTTGTGATCCCTTGATGCCTCAGAACATGTCCTACCAACCGGTCCCTTCTTCTTGTCAAGTTGTGCCACAAATTCCT
Source organism: Schistocerca gregaria (assembly GCF_023897955.1). Taxonomy (NCBI): domain Eukaryota; kingdom Metazoa; phylum Arthropoda; class Insecta; order Orthoptera; family Acrididae; genus Schistocerca; species Schistocerca gregaria. The sequence goes on along the minus strand of NW_026061887.1, from coordinate 1,838,915 downwards.
CTTCTCCCGAATTCTATTCAATACTTCATCATTAGTTATGTGATCTACCCATCTAATCTTTAGCATACTTCTGTAGCACCACATTTCGAAAGCTTCTATTCTCTTCTTGTCCAAACTATTTATCGTAATGTTTCACTTCCATACACGGCTGTCGTGCGGTAGCCTTCTCGCTTCCCACGCCCGGGTTCCCGGGTACGATTCCCGGCGGGGTCAGGGATTTTCTCTGCCTCGTGATGACTGCGTGTTGTGTGCTGTCCTTAGGCTAGTTCGGTTTAAGTAGTTCTAAGTTCTAGGGGACTGATGACCATAGATGTTAAGTCCCATAGTGCTCAGAGCCCTTTGAACCATTTGAACCATACATGACTACACTCCATACAAATACTTTCAGAAACGACTTCCTCACACTGAAATCTATACTCGATGTTAACAAATTTTTCTTCTTCAGAAACGCTTTCCTTGCCATTGCCAGTGTATATTCTATATCCTCTGTACTTCGACCATCATCAGTTATTTTGCACCCCAATAGCGGTACGGAGTAGTCATCGCCGGTGTTGTTCACGAGCCAAGCAATGATGCACGTGTGGTCACCTGCTGATTTTGTGATTTTGGCTTAGGGCATGCGGCACCCGTACTCTTGATGTTTGAGCCTTTCCCATTGCACTTAAATTCGTACGGTGGTGAAATAATTGCAGTTTACCACATTTACCAGCTCTCGAGTACACTCGCGTGGATCATTGTGGGTTCATGAGTGTGAACGACTTCCATTAAACAGCGAAATCATTAACGTCAAAACGATCCTCCTTAACAAGAGAAAACCACTTCCTTAGAGTTCTCTGTCCAATAGTATTATCCCCACACACGGTGCAAATGTTTCTGGGTGCCTCCGCTGCTGTAGCTCCTCGAATGAACTCAGACCGTGTAAAATGTCGGAAATGTTCCGATTTATCCTGTTTGTACTCCATTTTGTAGCGTCGACAGCTCCACTCACTATCTTCAGACACAAAATTTCAACATGTAAACTCAAATAGCAACAGTGAACTAACAATAAAAACTGACAATCGTTAAATAAACCCATAGCAACCTGAATACCAGCTGACAAAAAAAAAAAGCTGTGAACTTCTGCACCAGCCTAATAGATACATATTTTCAAGTGAAGCTAGGATTTCAGACTTAATTTTTTTGTTTTAGAGCGATTGTATCAGGACGCTAATTATGGACAAAGTATGGTCACAAAATATCGACATAATATTTACACATGACTTTGACATAACACAAATCAATATTTTGCACATTTTGCGCCATTTTCTGGAGCATCTATGTTCCACTACATCCGCATTATGTACAAACCAGCAGAATTTCTGAGATTTATAGTAGTGTTGCAAAACTATAACTATGATGTATAAGAAAACACAATTAGTTACTTCAGACATTTTTTGAGTACACCCTGTGGTCCATAGCATTCTACTTAAAGCTCCTAAAGCATCTCGCTACCACTAGGCAGATATGAGACATCGACGTGACAATTCTAAACACTGCGTATGACTTTAGTATGACAGAAACGGAAGATTTAAGTTTTTCTCAGTTACCCTGATTTATTTAAAGAAGTTAAATCGTTTTTCGCACAACTAGGCCTCACGCTGGTCTATTTGCTTCCTCATTTGGTCATATCCTACTCTTTGCTTCGAACAATTTATAGAGAATCATATTTTCGTTACACTGAAAAATTTGACCAATGAAATACACAGACAGCATTCCGCTCTAGGCAAAAGCACGCCAAAAAAAGAAACTAAAGTGTAGCCTGTATAGAAACAATAACTGTTGTACGTTCTCGCTTCCCACGCCCGGGTTCCCGGGTTCGATTCCCGGCGGGGTCAGGGACTTTCTCTGCCTCGTGATGGCTGGGTGTTGTATGCTGTCCTTAGGTTAGTTAGGTTGAAGTAGTTCTAAGTTCTAGAGGACTGATGACCATAGATGTTAAGTCTCATAGGGCCCAGGGCCATTTTTTGAATAAGTGTTGTAGAATTAAGGAACATGTTTTATGTGGAAGAACTGCGATGTTTTTGGAAAATGAATATCTCTTCTATAAAAGTCAACATTGACTTATCAGGATGGCAACGTGAGAAGGCAGTATTGAATACCGAAAAGAATTGTCAGCACCATTGCTCTTTGCAACGTATGTGAGCCGTGGCTGGCTGGATGAGTGCCTTGTTTTTTAATCATTTGTTGTAGCCCAGTGGTTACCGCAATAACGTTGCTGTCTTCTCTCCGTGAGCCGCAGTAGCAGTGTGTATCGATACTAGTACTGCTGTACTATGTCTGGTGTGGCGGATATGTTTTCCGGGTGTGCTGTGTGTGACAGTCGGTCCGTTGGGTCAGAGCAACGAGGAAGTCTCTGTGGCGCGTGGTCAGACCGGAGCCGCTGGCGGCGTGTACGTGCGGTTGTAGTTGTGAGGCACTTCTTGCAAGGGTTACGAAGTTCGTCAGCCACCGAAACTGGACACTAAAGTTGAGTGCTCACTTAACCTACTATCAAGCCTCAACTGCTATCACATCTCTTGGTTTGATCCTGGTTGTCACTTTCTGAGAGATCCACGCGAGCAACAACGTGTGTGCGTTCAAGTCGATTAGAATTGCAGCCGTCTTCCTGTGTGGTGTTAAACTTCATTAATGAAGGAATGACTTAAATTAAGTGTACCAGAGGTATCTCCTGTGTTGTGGCCGTTGACGTTCCAGTGACCTAAAGTGGTTGTTGACGTAGTTTCTGGCAGTGTATTTTCCACATCGTGTTGGTATTGTACAGCACAGCGTGTAGTGTGACAGCTGAGGTGTTGGTAGTTTTGGGCGTTTATTCTCATTTGGCTTGATTGGCCACCAGTATCCGGAACGTTGTGCGATTGACATCTTGTTGTCGTTTTGCTGTTCAGGTGCAGTAGAAGTGATGTTGTTGGTTGGTTCCTCGGCTGGCTTTTTGTTGGGTTGCCTTTTGATTAAGAAGTTGTCGGTCTGGCTGCCTGTTTCACCTAAAAGTGCGTTAGTTACTTCCCCAGGTTGGAACCTTCTGAGCGCCGCTCCTTGTGTATTACAGAGTGATTTCCTTTTTAGTCTTAAGTACTGTGTGTGGCCTTCAGCGGAGTTTTTGCTTATTGAAATTTCAAGGCTTTTCTTCTTAGGCCTTAAGGCGTAAAAAAGTTTCTTGACTGGTATGTGGCCTTCAGCCGAGTTTCAGCCTTTCAAAATTAAAATTGCAAATTCCTTGTGCCTAGACATTAAGCCGTAAATTGGTTTCAAGTAGGTATGTGGCCTTCAGCCGAGTTTTCAGCCTTTTCAAATCAAGAGTTGAAAATTTTGTCTAGGTTTTAAGCCGGAAGAAATATTTTGTAGTTTTTATGTGGCCTTCAGCCGAGTTTTTCAGTTAAAGCCCAGACAAAGAAATTTCCAATTTTTAATTTTAAGACGTGAGATTATTTGGGTTTCGTATGTGGCCTTCAGCCGAGAGTTATGTGAAGCATTTTAGGATAAAGACTTTATCCTATTTTAGTTGAAATTCAGAATCTCTTCCTTTAGGCCTTATGTCGTAAAATTGTTTTCTCCATGATGTGTGTTTTAATCACTATTAAATTAAAAATTCAAAATCCTTGTCTTGCCCTTAAGTCATAAGATTGTTATTTTTTAATATGAGGCCTGCAGCAGAGTTTTACACGAAGTATTTTGAGATCAGGCCTTCAGCCTTTTCAAATTGAAAGCTCTTCTTCCCAGGCAAAATCCGTAAAATTGTTTTGTTGAAATGCGGCCTTCAACCGAGTTTTCAGCCAATTTAAATTAAACTTTGAAAATCTTTGTCTCGGCCTTAAGCCGCGACACTATTCTTGATTAACGTGAGGCCTTCAGCCGCGTTATATGGGATAAAATTAAAGCTAAGGCTTTCAACCTATTTATATTGAAGATAAAAAAAATTCTGAAGAAGTGAAACCGCCAGAAGAACTCCTGTACCTTGCTTAGGCCTTGTGCCTTGGATTTTCGATGTGGCCTTCAGCCGATCTAAATTAAATCAAAGGAGGTCTTTCGTTAAAACCTTGAGAGTTTTGATTCTTGCTTGTCTGATTGTGTGTTTTAAGAAATAAATTTTGTATGATGGTGTGCAACTGACAGTAACATATTTTGACCTCTTTCCACAAATATAACCGCATCCGCTCCGTCCTGCTAGCCCAGGGATTTCACTGGTAGCAGAGCGTGGTTACGTTTGTGTTCTTGCCATTTCAGTTACTGTTAGTTACAATTTTATTTCTGTTCTGTGACACCACATTGTTTTGGGTGTTGATTGTTTCAGGTGTATTGTAATGGCGGTCAGTCAGAGTCCGGGGATCGGCCTGCTCAGGAACATCTTGTTTACGAGTTGGAAATAAGGCGCCAAGCTACTGAGAGCAGTGATCCGGATTTAGTGGCCCGTTTAGGTGCTGCCGTTTTTCAGCCGGTTGACGTCACGCCGGCGGTGTTGGGTGAGACAGGAGCGGCCACTGAATTTTTGTTGAAGGCTGTTAGGGGCCTTGAGGACACTATTTGCGTTTTGGAAGGCACTCAACCTAGTGCCAGTCTATTGGATAGGGTGTAGGCCCAGTTAATGTATTTAACAAATCGGAAAGCGGATTTGGGCATGTTAGCTTTGGAAGATCACCATAAAAAATTAGCCGCCGAATTGGGCTCTTTGGTTAGTGCATTGCAGTTAAATGTTACGCGTTTAGATTTGGTGAGAAGAGGATTGAGGAGCGGAACTTGCTGTGTTCGGGAGAGGGCGAGAGCCTGCCCGGGATGGTACTGTTACGTCCTCGGTGAAGTTAGACGCAATGTTTGCCAAGTTGCCTAATCCTCTCGTGATATTACTGAATTAGTCGTGGAGTGGCTTGAACAGGTCGAAAAATTATTACGGTTGTCGGTTCGTCTTGAACTTTATGCTTCTCCCTTTCGTGGTTCCACACCAAGTAATTTTGTCACTGCCGTACCTGTTAGCTAGAAGTGAGTTGCAGAACCTCCTCTTCCGAGCCATGACTGAAGTGTTCTCCTTACAGCAATTGAGGGAGCTCGTCATTAGGCAGAGATTGACCACCGGAGTTCGAAAACAGCTTGAATGTCGTTACATTTGGGAGATGCAGCGGGATAAAGAGCAGTTACATCAGTATGTGGACAGAGTTCAGACGGCGTCCTTGGCTTTGTTAATCGATTTGCCTGAACAACAGCCGGTGTCTATTGTTCTTAGGGGAATGCGCGTTGCGGATAAGTAGCACTATGTTTTCCGTAATCAGCCTTCAGCTTGGGAAGAACTCCGTGCCGCGGTTGTAGCGATATGGGCGTTGCCGCTTGGATACGATGTATGTCACGAAGTTAAGGGGCAGGCCACCGGCGCTGGCAAGGGAAATTCCGAAGTGTCTGCATCCGCTGAAGCCGTAAAACTGGAACCCCGGGGTTGTTTCAGGTGCGGCAGCACGGCTCACTTGGAGCGCTCTTGGATTCAGCCTCGCGCTCTCAGAGCCAATAAATGACGCCGGACTGGGCAGCTATCTCGTGATCGAGCCTTTAGACGCTGGCGTACCCGTGTTGTCGCTCCCTCTTCACCGCCATCGCCTTACGTTGGTTCTCGAGTAGGTGGCGAACCGATCTGTGCTCTTTCCGATTCTGGTAGCTCATTTTCATTATTGTGCTTCGAGTGGTTTTTGGAAGTTGGTCATTTTACGAAACTTCGGTCGGTGCTTTCTCCGGTGCAGAGATGTCGGGTGGCCAATGACCAGGTGTTGCCTCTGCATGATTGGGTCCGAGGGAGTATATCGATGGGGGATTTTTCCTGGCCCTTGTCATTAGCCTCGCTCAAGGAGCTGCCGGTCGATCTAATTTTGGGATGTGATTTCAGTAAATACTGGGTTATTCTTGGATTATTCTGGGCACACCTTTTTCTTTAAGTTAGCTCCTGTGGAGAAGTTTCTACATCTACATCCATACTCCGCAAGCCACCTTATGTTTCGTTTTATAAGTGCGCTAAACGTATTGTGCATCGAAATGCAGATGCATTGGCCGTTCAGGATGTGGCTAATGAGTTTGATCTTACCCATCTCTCGCCGCATCACGCTTCTCAATTACGGGATTTGTTACAGAGTTTTCCTGAGCTTCTTAGTGATAACTTGAGTGTCACTAATGTTCTTAATTACCATATCCTTCTATCCGACGATAGTCCTGTCAGGCAGCCCCCACGTCACCTCTCACCTCCTAAGGTGAAGATACTGAAGGCGAGAATATCACAAATGCTCCAACAAGGAGTTATTACGCCTTCTACATCTACTTATGCTTCCCCCATATGCCATGTTCCCAAGGATCAGGAGCACTATTTCAGACCTGTGGTTAACTACCGGGTGCTTGAACACTAAGGTTGTCTTCGAATGTGCCTCTGCCTCTGATCTGCATAACTTTTACCTGGTTTGCCGGTACTAATTGGTTTACTGTTCTTGGTTTGAACCAAGCCTGTTGTCAGATTCCATTAGCTGAAGAATGTAAACATGTTACCGCATTTTGTACTGATTGGAATCTGTTTGACAGAGTTCCTTTTGGTTTGGCAACTCGTTTGCTGGATAATATCCTTAGGGACTTGAAATTAGTGTTTGCCTATAATTATTTGGACGATTTAGTCATCTATAGCTGTTCGTTTCAGTCCATTTGGATCATATCCAGAAAGTTCTTTCGAGGTTTCAGGGAGCCTGGCTGACTGTTAAACCCAGTAAGATGACATTAGAAACGCAGCAGGTGTTCTTCTTAGGTCACCTAGTGTCAGGTCAGAGTATTCGCATCGAACAAGAGCGAACTAAGACCATACGGGCGTTGCCTCCGCCTACTGATAAACGCGGAATTTGCTAGGTTCATAGGCATGTTGAACTATTTTATCGTTTTGTCCCTAATTTTGCTTAGTTGGCCGCGACCTCAAACGAACAGTGCCGGAAGAGAGTGCGTTTTGAATAAGGACCTGTCCAGGAGCCCGCGTTTGAGTATATTAAGGCAGCTGTAGCCAATCGTCCATTTCTAGGAGTACCATACTTTAATAAAAGGTTTATTGTCCAAAATGACACATCTAATGCTGGTATTTTAGCCGTAAAACTGGCCGTAGTGCCAGATGAGAGGTACGCATTTAATTTGAAGTTAAACACGTGAGAGACACTGAAAATATCCTTGCGGATGTCCTCAGCCGGTAGTTCGCCGAATCTACACCTAGTGAGGGAACCCGGGAGACAGATGGAGGCAGGATTGGGAGAAATTCCTCTTTAGTTTGATGTCGCTCAGCGTCGGGATCAGGACCCTATTTGGCTGGGGAACTGTCGCATGAGTATATTATTAACAGTTGCATTCTGCGTAAAAGGGTCGGGCATGCGAAGCAGTTAAAGAAGTTTGCCAGTAGCTCTGGTGCGCCCGGTTTTTCGGTACTTTCATGATTCGTTGGTGGGTAGCCACTTATAAGTTCCTAAGACTCTGAAAAAAGTCAAAGCCTCTTGGCCCTCCATGGAGCGAAATGTCAGAGAGATGGTATAGCAATATCGGCTGTGTAATGTAGTCAAACCCAAGAATGCTCTTCAACAGGGTTTGCTGAGCTCTGAGCGCGAGTCCTGTCCTACGCACAAGCTCTATATCGATTATCTAGGACCCTTTCTTCGTACTAAGAAAGGTCATCGATACGTGTTAGTTACTATTGATGCGTTCTCCGGATTCACTTGGCTCCTTCCGAGCCGTAACGTCACTGCTACCACCACTATTTCTCATTTAACTAAAGTTTTCATTGTTTTTGGCCCCCCTAAGAAAATTGTTAGCGATAATGCGCCGGCCTTCCTTTCGGCTCCTTTCAAGGCGTTCTATTTTCAGAACGGTGTCAAGCATATCACGACTGCGTCGTATTATCCGCAGGCATGCTTTACGGAGAGGGTTAACCGAAATCGTAAATCCGCTTTGATTTCAGAAAACGCCTAGTAAGTGGGACTCTAGTCTTCCTTGGCTTAGTTTTGCTTTTAATACCACCAATCATGAAGCCTTGGGAGCTACTCCCGCCTCTTTGATCCTTTCCTATCCTGTTAATTCCCCTTTTTAGAACTTGTGGGGAATTCAAGATCTAGTTCCTCAAGTCATCAATGAAAACTGGAACCGTGCCAGACGTAATATACTCAGGGTCCATAATAATCAAGGTGAGCGTTACAATCGTAATCGGCGAACCTTTAGAGGGAGGCTAGGAGATCAGGTCTATGTCCGTAGTTTCCCCAGTAGGCAGCTGCGTGTCGGAAATATGAGTAAATTTACTCCTCATTTTCTGGGGCCTAGCACCAATTTGCGCATTTTAGGCCCGGTGAATCTGCTGCTTAAGGATAACCATTCCGGTAACAAGTACTGGGTTCACCTTAGCCAGGTTAAATCCAGTTAGTTAGTCTGATGGTTAAGTAGCCCCCCCCCCCCCCTTCCAGCATCGTGTTTGTTTGAGGGCGGGAGGTTGAGCCGTGGCTGGCTCGTGTTATGCTTCCCATTAAATCTTGGTTTTGGTTGATATTCTGTGATTAGTCTCTCGCGGTTATGCTGTTATCCTCTGTCTCCGTGAGTCGCAGCAGCAGCGCGTATCGATATTAGTACCCTTGTACTATCTATGGCGTCGCGCTTATAGTTTTCCGACTGCAGCGCGTGCGGGTAATGCTGCGGTCCTTTTGCCTCAGAAAGTCTACAAGGAAGAGCTATGTGGTCTACTTAGTTCTGGTGCATACCGGAAGATTAACAAAGATCCTACTATCAAGGTGACAGTATGGACTGCTGCCTTGCTGAACGCTTCATCACTACCAAAGGAAGTCAAAAGAAGTACCACCGAGATATTATGGTCTTCCTAAAGTTCACAAAATGTCTAAGTATGAGAGTGTAGAGGTCTATGAGACCTATAACGAGCGCTATTGGTTCACCGACGTATTTTTCTGCCAAACACTTGACTTCCTAATTAAAACAATTGGTAGGAAAACGGAGTCACCACATTCGTAATTCTATGGATTTTATTCAGAGACTTAACAATTCAAAACTAACTAGCACATCATTATTATTTAGCCTGACGTTGCTGTCATTATGCACCGGTACCTTTAAAGGACTCTTTCTCTTATCAGCCAACATCTTGATACGAACATTACGGCCTTATTTGAACATGTGCTTTTATCATCTTATTTCCAGTTTAATGGTGAATTTTATGAGAAGATTGATAGTTAATAAAAATTTGCGGGTTTCCAGCCGCGTCGGGTGGTTAAAATCCCACGGGCTTTCGACCGAGCTCTCCCCGGTCATTCTCAAGTGGTAAGACTGACTGCTGTGTCGTCGTGGCCGCGTCGTTATACAGCCGCACTGCTGGCTGTGACGTCACTGGTGCTCTCTTCCACGTCATATATGATCATGTTTTCATACCGCGTTCATCGCGCCCGTTTTAACATCGCGATAGCCGGGTCCCAGGCTGTGCTGAGTTGCAAACATCCGCCCTTGTTGATGGTGTTTTCAGCGTTTTTTATTTCAATAGCTTCTTTTATGACGCTATCGCAAAATCCCTCCGCTTTCATAACGACAGATGTTTCGTCGAATAGAATTCGGTGTCCATTTTCTAAGGCGTGTTCTTCCACGGCTGATTTTTCTGGATAGCGTAGGTGTAAGCACCTCTCGTGTTCCTTTCCGACGTTGCTCTACCATGCGTACTGTTTGGCCGACGTAGTAACAGCCACACTGACATGGTATCTTGTACACTCCAGGCGTTCTTAGCCCTAGGTAGTCCTTCACAGGCCTTATGAGCTGACGAATTTTTGCTGGGGGCCTGAACACCGATGAAATGTTACATCTCTTCAGGAGTCGGCTAATCTTTCCCGACACTGTACCACAGAAAGGCTAAAACACAAGTTTCTTGCTTTCTTCTTCGGTGGTGTTCTCTTCTCTGTTGGTGTGTTTCTTGCGTGTCACGCCAGATATAGCCTGGACACCTGTCCGTGGCTGTACCCGTTTTCCCGGAAGACGTTTCGGAGGTGGCTCAGTTCTAGTGGCAGTCTTGCTGCGCCTGGGACGACTTTAGCACGATGGACGAGGGTATTCAGAACGCCACGTTTTTGTGCCGGATGGTGGTGGCTGAGAGCGTGCAGATACTGATCTGTGTGTGTGTGTGTGTGTGTGTCCGTTTTCTGTAGACACTGTGGCTGAGGGGCCCCTTGGTTTTCCGTCGAATGAGGACGTGAAGCAAGGGCAATGTACCCTCTGTTTCGACTTCCATCTTACACTTGATGTGGCCGTGAATGCTGTTCAGGTGTTCCAAAAATTCACGACCATGGAGCTACATGATGAAAGTGTCATCGACGTAACGCTAAAAGCAACTTGGTTTAGCTGGAACCGTGTCCAAGGCGAAGTCTTCAAATTTTGCCATAAAAAGTTTGGCTATGGATGGAGCCAGAGGGCTTCCCATAGCCACGCCGTCCAACTGGTCGAAATACTGGCCGCCATGTAGGAAGTACGACTATGTCACTGTGTGCTTAAACAGTCCCACAATTGTGCTATCAGATAATTGGGAGAGGAGATCTATACAGTCTTTGACCGGAACACGTGTAAACAGGGAGACCACACCAAAACTAACCATCAAATCTCCTTGACTAAGACGCAGTTGTTTAATTCTGTTGAGAAAGTCGACGGTGTTCTTGATGTGATGCACACAACGAAACACATGCGGTGCAAGGAGGCTGGTCAGGTGTTCTGCCAGTCTATAAGTTGGTGACCCAATGCTGTTCACAATGGGACGAAGAGGAGAATCGGTTGTGGATTTCTGGTAGTCCAGAAAGCGTAGGTGGTCTCGGCGCCTGAGGGAGGAGAGTCTTAATAACGCCCTCTTCCAGCATTGACTGTTTTAGAAGCTCTGATGTCTTCCTCATTATTCTTGACGTCGGGTCCCGTGGCAGTTAACGCTATATATCCTCTTCAAGCATTAACTGAATTTTGGCATCGTAGTTAGCTTTATTTACAATGACGGATGCATTGCCCTTGTCGACTGGCAGAACCACGATGAGTGCGTCGTTGCGGAGTGCATGAAGACCATTGCGTTTAGCCCTAGTCAAGTTAGACCTCGGTGGTTTAGATTTTGAAATGATGCGACACGTTTCGCGATGAATTTAGTCAGCATTCTCACTAGGCATCTTACGGATTGTTTGTTCAACCCCACTTATATCATCACAGACAGGGATTCTCTGAAGCGCTGGTGCGAAGTTAATACCTTTCTTAAGCGCCGAAATGGCACCCGCATCGACCTCTTTCTCCGTCATATTGATGACAGTTCCTTCTGTTGATTTCCGTTCTGCACCGTGTTGTTGTTAAGAAATCCGCGCGAACTACCCTTTCTGTTTCTCTGTGGCCTTCTTTTGCTGTAGTGGCCGCGTCGACCCACTCAAAATCTAATTGTGAGAGTACCTCTGTCAACTGCAGATGTATAGCCAGCAGTTCGCGACCTTTTAAATCCAGCTGCCGCCTGGTGAAGTGTATCGTTTCCCGCAACAGGGCAGAGCTGGCTGAACGGTAGATTCACCTGGCTGCCGAGGTAAATCGTGGAATCGCGTTCTCATCTCGACAGCGTAGCAGGAAGGCTAGAGAGCTTAACAGGTTAGCCTTCTTCCCAAGCAGGTTCCCTAGGCGCCACGTTTCCCCCCCGTAGAGGTACGCCATGTATGAATGCGTGGTTTCGTGGCGATATGAATTAATAAGATTTTCTCGGGCTTCCAGCCGCGTCAGGTGGTTATAATCCAACGAACTTTCGACCGAGCTCTCCTCGGCCACATCAAGGACGATCTAAATCTTAGAACGCTTCGAGTGTACAAGATACCATGTCAGTGCGGCTGTTACTACGTCAGCCAAACAGTACGCATGGTAGAGCAACGTCGGGAAGGAACACGAGAGGTGCTTACACCTACGCTATCCAGAAAATTCAGCCGTGGAAGAACACGCCTTAGAAAGTGGACATCGAATTCTATTCGACGAAACATGTCGATATGAAGGAGGGATTTTGCGATAGCGTCATAAAAGAAGCTATTGAAATAAAAACCGCTGAAAACACCATCAACAAGGACGGAACCCGACTATCGCGATGTTAAAACGGGCGCGACGGACGCGGAATGAAAACATGACTATATACAGTGTGTTACAAAAAGGGACGGCCAAATTTCAGGAAATATTCCTCACACACAAATAAAGAAAAGATGTTATGTGGAGATGTGTCCGGAAACGCTCAATTTCCATGTTAGAGCTCATTTTAGTTACGTCAGTATGTACCCTACTTCCTCTATTCACCTCCAGTTGGCAAAATAGAAGGAAGGTAATGTTGACTTCGATGTTTGTGTTGACATGCGACTCATTGCTCTACAGTACTAGCATCAAGCACATTAGTACGTAGCATCAACAGGTTAGTGTTCATCACGAACGTGGTTTTGCAGTCAGTGCAATGTTTACAAATGCGGAGTTGGCAGATGCCCATTTGATGTATGGATTAGCACGGCGTAATAACCGTGGCGAGGTATATTTGTATCGAGACAGATTTCCAGAACGAAGGTGTCCCTACAGGGTGACGTTCGAAGCAATTGATCGGCGTCTTAGGGAGCACGGAACATTCCAGCCTATGACTCGCGACTGGTGAAGACCGAGAACGACGAGGACACCTGCAATGGACGAGACAATTCTTCGTGCAGTTGACGATAACCCTAATGTCAGCGTCAAAGAAGTTGCTGCTGTACAAGGTAACGTTGACCACGTCACTGTATGGAGGGTGCTGCGGGAGAACCAGTTGATTCCGTACCATATACAGCGTGTGCAGGCACTATCAGCAGCTGATTGGCCTCTACGGGTACACTTCTGCGAATGGTTCATCCAACAATGTGTCAATCCTCATTTTAGTGCAGATGTTCTCTTTACGGATGAGGCTTCATTCCAACGTGATCAAATTGTAAATTTTCAGAATCAACATGTGTGGGCTGACGAGAATCCGCACGCATTTGTGCAATCACGTCATCACCACAGATTTTCTGTGAACGTTTGGGCAGGCATTATTTGTCGGTGATGTCTTGATTGGGCCCCATGTTCTTCCACCAACGCTCAATGGAGCACGTAAATATGATTTCATACGGGATACCCTACCTGTGCTGCTAGAACATGTGCCTTTACAAGTACGACACAACATGTGGTTCATGCACGATGTAGCTCCTATACATTTCAGTCGAAGGGTTCATGTGCTTCTCAACAACAGATTCGGTGACCGATGGACTGGTAGAGGCGGACCAATTCCATGACCTCCACTCTCTACTGACCTCAACCCTCTTGACTTTCATTTATGGGGGCATTTGGAAGCTCTTGTCTACGCAACCCCGGTACCAAACGTAGAGACTCTTCGTGCTCGTATAGTGGACGGCTGTGATACAATACACCATCCTCCACGGCTGCATCAGCGCATCAGGGATTCCATGCGACGGAGGGTGGATGCATGTATCCTCGCTAACGGAGGACATTTTGAATATTTCCTGTAACAAAGTGTTTGAAGTCACGCTGGTACGTTCTGTTGATGTGTGTTTCCATTCCATGATTAATGTGATTTGAAGAGAAGTAATAAAATGAGCTCTAACATGGAGTTAAGCGTTTCCGGACACATGTCCACATAACATCTTTTCTTTATTTGTGTGAGGAATGTTTCCTGAAAGTTTGCCGTACCTTTTTGCAACACCCTGTTTGTCGAGGAAGAGAGCACCAGTGACGTCACAGCTAGCAGTGCGGCTGTATAACGACGCGGCCACGTCGACACAGCAGTCAGTCTTACCACTTGACAATGACCGGGAAGAGCTCGGTCGGAAGCTCGTGCGATTTTAACCGCTGGAAGCCTGAGAATATTTTATTAATTCATATCGCCGAGAAACCATGCATTCATACAAGATCGATGGTGTTGTCATGGGACGCCCCCTCTACCCTCTGGTAGATAATTTATTCATGGAAGACTTCGAGGACAAGGCACTGCACTCAGCAAGTTTTAAACCAACGGTCTTCTGGAGGTACGTGGACGACACATTTGTGGTATCGACGCACGGGATGAATGAATTACATCGATTTCTTGAGCATTAGAATTCCATCCATTCTAGTATCAAATTTACTATGGAAATATAAAAAAACGTCTACCTCCCATTTTTGGATGTTGTCGCTCGCCGTAAAGTTGATGGCACATTAGGACACGCCGTATACCGGAAACCAACGTATACAAATCTAAATGTTCATGCCAGTAGCTGCTATCACCCTTCACAGACCGTATGTGTTCTTAAGACCTTAGTGCATAGGGCACACTGTATTTCCGATAAAGACAATTTGCAACAAGAGCTCACATACCTTAAGAGCATTTTTAAATCGAATGGATTTTCTCCGCAACAAATTTGTAGAGCATTCAATGTAAAACCTAGGAAGAAGATAGTAATTCTTTCAAATCTAGTACTTTTTTGCCGATGTGGGTGTATTCTTGAGAAATTCTGTGTTGTGGTGGTCTTTCACCCCCCCCCCATCCCCCCCAACGAAGACTGCTGCAGCTTTACTCTGTGAAGGACGATTTACAGCTTCGAAAAGCGGGTGTGTATCAGATTTATAGCGGAAATTGTGAGAAATCGTACAGAGATCAAACAACACGCACCGTTCATGAGAGATGTGTAGAGCATCGAAGATACAAATGCTTATTACAGCCAGACAAGTCAGCTGTGGCCGAACATTGTCTTGGTACAGGTCATTCCATGAATTACAGTGATGTGAATATTTTAACATCCACGTCTTCCTTTTGGGAATCTGCCGTCAAGGTATCGAGATGAGAGCAGCTAATAATTTAATAAACAGAGATAATTGTTTTAATTTGGACAAAGCATGGAATCCGGCTCTTGGGGTAATTGAACTGCAGAGAAGTCGTCACGGTGTCACCGCCGCCGATCATACATCGATAAGCGAATCGAATGTCTGTACGCCTTCGCCACAGGCGGTGCATGTATAAGCGTATTTCTTTGCCGCCGACCAACATCTCTCAATCGCATGCGCAGTACCGCCGCGGTGGAGCATCTAAGGCCGCGCTTGGCATCTTGTCGTCAGTCTTATGACTCACTCTGAGGATGGCCGGACGATACGCGGCCGAAATATCAGCGGAGGAAATTTTATTTGCGTGGCTGCGTGCCCAAAATTTAATGGACTGTTCATTACACCGCGAGAAATTGAAAATGGACAGTGGTTATGAAGTTTTTTAAGTGAGAAACTGAGGAAAAATAGGGAGGAAACGTTTATGAAAAAGCACATCGCCGATTCAAAAATGAGCTTGTAATGTCTTCACTTACGTTGTACTATATCCCACAGTATGTCTCGTTTCACCAGCTATCGATGCCCCTTAATAATTACATTGTTTCATCGTATAATGCGGTCAATAATTAAGTTTTGCATGTTAACCATACGGCAAAGCACTCTTCTCTTTGCGTGCTGTCATTTGCGAAAATCTTGTTTCCATATCTCAAACCGTTTGAGATGTGAGGAATGTTGAGAATATCTCATTCTGGCTTTTTCGCTGGCTCGGACGGTTGCAGATGAGTGCGCTACATCAGATTAATTTTTCCGTCATTGGTGAATGAGACTTCCACCAAAGTCTAAAGAAAAATTCATTATCTCAGCTGAATTTTATACGCGGCAACATATTATGTAATGTGTACCAAACGCAAAATCTTAGCAACCCCTATTTTCTATTTTAAACTTTTTCATATTTCATGCAATGTCTTACTTAAATCAAAGTACCATAATAACTGTCACCATTAACGAAATGATGGGCACGTCACACGAAGCTGGCATATAAAGCTATAAGTAGGGAAAAAAGATTTTTTTTTTTTTTTTTTTTTTTTTTTTTTTACGGAATAGTATCTGTAAAATCGTTTGAGGAAGAACGCAGGGCGTGTGGCTCGCTTCTGCCATCGCAGTGTGTCGCCAGCCGTCTGGAAGTGGCCAGACAAGGTCGGCCCCGCCTAAAGAAACAAATGAAATCGCTCAGTAACTGTTCCCTGCGCATCGGCCACTGTATCCAGCACGGATTCCACCATCTGCCACAGCATATTACACGGCTTGCAAGGTATAGGGTAGATGTGGACCAGTGATTTTCCACAGCTGCCACTATGCTCTGTATGTAAGTAAAGATTTTACAGCGGGTTTGTCGTTCAGAAATCGCATTTGAGTGTTGTTTGTTTGTGGGAAGACTGTGTGACACCTTGTGTACGAAGGGGAAACGTCTACCAGCACTTACCAAAGTCCGAGACTGCAGTTTGTCGTTACGCTGCTCGCGCTGTCACGTGAATACGGTGCCCATCGGTTCGCGAGGGTCACGTAGGCTGTTAATGGCCCTACGTGACTAGCGCCTGAGAGGCTCGACGTGCTGTTTGGTTGGCTGTGCAGGACCACACAGACACACCAGGTTCCCTGTGTCATGGAACGCAGCGAGCTCACTGGTGGCCAGAAGAGCGCCCTCACGGACAGTGCGGCGACGTCCAGCGACAACTGCTGTCGAAGCCCACATCGACGCGGCAGGAGACCGAGGCGGCCGACAGTGGAACTCCCAACAAGGAGACTGGACATACCAAAGTGGCACTATGTCGTCATTGCAGACGAGTCCCAGTCCTGTGTACAACATCACATTGGACGTATCCATGCATGCAAGCTCTGAGGAGGACGAACGTTGCCAGACTGCTTTCGTCATCTTCTCATGGGCTCATCATCTGACTTGTTGGTATGGGGTACCACTGGGTAAATAAGATGACCGCGTCTTGTCCACACAGATGGTAATGTGGACTGTACCTATCACATTTCTGGCGCCTTAAGGACGGTGGCTATGACCCTTCTCCGAGATCTTCATGACATTATCTTTCAACACATTACACCAACATCGCATGTTTCCCATGCTGTGCTGACCTGTGCCGCACACCGGAGTATATTTACCGAAATTATGGCCAAAATGGCAAAAATGGACGTTTGGTCAACTATTGTAGCAAGTACATGAAAGGTTCTCGGTTCACTTGCCTCGTCAAATTTTCAGAAAATTCCACGCTTTCGATGATACCCTCCACCATCGTCGTCAGGGACTAAAACTGACTGTCGTGAACTGGCAAGGTTCCCTCTTTCATACTCATAGGAAGGCATCTGATTTGCTGGATTACGTCACGGTGGAGCATACAGATGTGTTGCCCCCCTACGTAGATAGATTTTGCTTGCAATCTAGCGCTGCATGCAGCACCATCTATCGCATCAGGCTGTGAACTGCGAGAAGTAAGACAATAAACCAACGTGCAATTGAAAAGAACTTTGCGAGAGGCCTGGGACAATCACCTGCTGTGATCGGTAACATTAGACAAGTGAACGTAGCAGAACCAACCTAGATTACACACACTAACATACACTTCTCAATACGCACATATATAACACAGTACATAGCTATAATTAGTTTGAAGGCGCATTTAAAAATTGCGAGAAAAGTATGGCAAAGTAACTACATATGGAACAATCACACACGTGACGAGCAATTCGGTGCCCTAGTAGAAGCAGTCCTGTCATCACGTCACCAGTAAAATCGGTACAGCAAATTAAGGGTATCACACGAATCTACTTTGAAATTTTCAAGTACAAAAGGTTAAGAACTAGTGGAAAGTGGCATGGTACAAACTGAAAGACAGGCAGACAAACTAACAAATGCATGCCGAGTCATCCCAGGCCCATCTCTATGGACGGCAGTGGAGTAGTTTAGGGGTATTCACAACTACAGTTAACCTAGTAGTGAAAGGGAGTGCTTTAAAGGTTTGAAACTATCAAAAATAATTTTGGCCAGGATTTCGGTACATGTAATCCACTGTTGGTTGGTTGAATTGTTGGAGGGCACCAAACAGCAAGGCCATCGGTCCCTCACATTATGGAAGGATGGGGAAGGAAGGTGGCTATGCCCTTTCAGAGGAACCATCCCGGCATTTGCCTGAAGCGATTTGGGGAAATCACCGAAAACCTAAATCAGGATGGCGGAATGGGTTTGAACCGTCGTTCTCCCTAACTAGAGTCCAGTGTGGTAACCACTGCGCCACCATGCTCAGTATATAATCCTCTTTGCGTCGATACAGAGCGTTCCAGACTGTTGCTTTAAACAGACACCAGAAACACTGGCTACGAACTGTGCAGAGACAGCCACAACAGGGGGTGAAACCCGTGTAGGGGCTACACGTAACACGACTTCGGTTCGCTGTCAGGGCACTTGCAGTGCTGCAAGTTTATTAATGCATCATGTCGCTTTCTTATTGGATGATCTTTAGGTTCTGTGTTTGTTTTCACACGTTATTAACAGGCAGTGCAGATAGTGCATTTTAGCAGAAGTCAATGAAAATTTTGGTGGAGTACGAAAAACGAATGGGAACAAAAATAACAAAGGATACGAAGAGTACACTAACAATGGATTTCAATCGAGGTTCTTAAGCTGTAACAAAAATACGTGAGTCTGCAGAACACCGCGAGACAAAACCAGCGTCCTTTAGCATGCAACAAAAACAAATACAGAAGCATTTAGTTCACCCTATAATACGGATGTCAGCAAAAATTAAACAGAGTACGAGCAACGTATTTGCAATGCAATTCAAAGACTGCAATACACATAGAGAGGTCCTCAAGTGGTTTAAATGGCTGTGAGCACTATGGGACTTAACATCTGAGGTGACCAGTCTCCTAAAACTACTTAAACCTAACCAGCCTAAGGCCATCACACACATCCATGCCCGAGGCAGGATTCGAACCTGCCACCGTAGCGGTCGCGCGGTAGAGATGTCTTAATCGGGAACATAATTTCAACTCGATTACAGCCAAGCGGTAGAAATTGCATTATTGGGTTTTAAAATAAATGCACTTTGGCACCAGACCCACTCATATAAATGAAAAATATTACCATATAGTACTCGCATTTTGCAGAGCAAGAATACAGATTATCACGTCATATTTCCCCGAATTCAAAGTTCACCGCCAGGCCATTTGGAGCGCTAGTGTCGGTTTCTGCGACCGTACCTTAACATAGTCGCTACTCTTGTGATATTTTGGTATTCTGTGTGGCGGATCACCACCCTCCATTCAGTACGATACAGAGTCGTATCAGCGTGGAATGCCTCGCGGCACCCCTGTCTGTCACACGAGCTTAGTTCGACTCGATGTGCTGCCGCTTGTCACTGCCTGATGTAGCTTCACTGTCTATTAATTTTCGAAGCCTGAATGAACAAAAAATTAAGTACTCTAACTAGAAGAGAAACCAGGCATTGAGCAAGTATTTATTTCTTCTAGTCTTCCGTTATTCCATCTCTTCCTCCCGCTTCACTCTGTCCACCTTCTTCCCCCCTTTCTCTAGCCATCCTCTCTCTCTCTTTATCCACTCTTCTCTCCCGTCCCTCCTTTATCCACGGCCTCCACACCTCCCCTGTCTCTTGCCATCTCGTCCCCTCCCCTCTCTCTGTCCATTTCCTCTCTTCTGCTGTCCATGTCCTCCTCCTCCTCCTCCCCTCGTCTCTCTCCACGCTATCACGCTCACCCCAGCAGGAAGCTGGTGGTTTTTAGCTCTTCATTCTAGACAGCGACTAATATGTGTGCCAAATATGACTGAAGTCGTTCCAAGGATTAGGATGAGCATTTTACCGCTAGTTTGCTCGTATACGTACACGTCACCTAATTTCAGACAAATTTCGATCATATTTGTATACATATTTCACCTGTATTCCTAGCGAATTTTCACCCTGCTGTTGTGTTTTCATATAGCTAAATGTTTATGACGTCGTATATCCTGAAATATGTGTTGTACAAAAAGATAATTTTCCAGGTACATCCAGCAGTATACGTGGCCACTATCTGCGAAATGCGTTGTGAACACAGTTGGCAGTAAAGAAGTAATAAATTAAAACGTCACACATCATCTGACAGTTTCTCGCACATCTCACTGTTTATGACGTAATATCTCTTGAACTATTTGTTATATAATTATATATTTTTGTAGTTACGTTGAGCGGCATATATGGATGATGTTTGCGACTAGAGTTGGTTTCAAATAAGTGATAAATTAAAACGTCATGCATAATCTGAACGTTTTTCACTCATGGTTCAGGAGACATGTCAAATACTGAGATGAGTTGTAGAATTATATATTGTAGGTACATTCAGAGAGAAATGTGGATATTGTCTATAAAAAATGTTGCGAATAGAATAAGTAGCAACTAAGTAATAGATTTAAACGTCTTGCATGATATGGTAGTTTTCCACGCAGTCAGTGTTTATGAAGTCTTGTCGCCTAAACTACACTCCTGGAAATGAAAAAAAGAACACATTGACACCGGTGTGTCACACCCACCATACTTGCTCCGGACACTGTGAGAGGGCTGTACAAGCAATGATCACACGCACGGCACAGCGGACACACCAGGAACCGCGGTGTTGGCCGTCGAATGGCGCTAGCTGCGCCGCATTTGTGCACCGCCGCCGTCAGTGTCAGCCATTTTGCCGTGGCATACGGAGCTCCATCGCAGTCTTTAACACTGGTAGCATGCCGCGACAGCGTGGACGTGAACCGTATGTGCAGTTGAGGGCTTTGAGCGAGAGCGTATAGTGGGCATGCGGGAGGCCGGGTGGACGTACCGCCGAATTGCTCAACACGTGGGGCGTGAGGTCTCCACGGTACATCGATGTTGTTGCCAGTGGTCGGCGGAAGGTGCACGTGCCCGTCGACATGGGACCGGACCGCAGCGACGCACGGATGCACGCCAAGACCGTAGGATCCTACGCAGTGCCGTAGGGGACCGCACCGCCACTTCCAAGCAAATTAGGGACACTGTTGCTCCTGGGGTATCGGCGAGGACCAATCGCAACCGTCTCCACGAAGCTGGGCTACGGTCCCGCACACTGTTAGGCCGTCATCCGCTCACGCCCCAACATCGTGCAGCCCGCCTCCAGTGGTGTCACGACAGGCGTGAATGGAGGGACGAATGGAGACGTGTCGTCTTCAGCGATGAGAGTCGCTTCTGCCTTGGTGCCAATGATGGTCGTATGCGTGTTTGGCGCCGTACAGGTGAGCGCCACAATCAGGACTGCATACGACCGAGGCACACAGGGCCAACACCCGGCATCATGGTGTGGGGAGCGATCTCCTACACTGGCCGTACACCTCTGGTGATAGTCGAGGGGACACTGAATATTGCACAGTACATCCAAACCGTCATCGAACCCATCGTTCTGCCATTCCTAGCCCGGCAAGGGAACTTGCTGTTCCAACAGGACAATGCACGTCCGCATGTATCCCGATCCACCCAACGTACTCTAGAAGGTGTAAGTGAACTACCCTGGCCAGCAAGATCTCCGGATCTGTTCCCCATTGAGCATGTTTGGGACTGGATGAAGCGTCGTCTCACGCGGTCTGCACGTCCAGCACGAACGCTGGTCCAATTGAGGCGCCAGGTGGAAATGGCATGGCAAGCCGTTCCACAGGACTACATCCAGCATCTCTACGATCGTCTCCATGGGAGAATAGCAGCCTGCATTGCTGCGAAAGGTGGATATACACTGTACTAGTGCCGACATTGTGCAAGCTCTGTTGCCTGTGTCGATGTGCCTGTGGTTCTGTCAGTGTGATCATGTGATGTATCTGACCCCAGGAATGTGTCAATAAAGTTTCCCCTTCCTGGGACAATGAATTCATGGTGTTCTTATTTCAATTTCCAGGAGTGTAAATGTCGTTCCACGATGTAATTTTCTGCTACATTCAGAGCTATAGGCGAATACTGTCTGCATAAAAAATTTTCCACGACAACGTTAGCAACAAATACCCAATTAATTAAAACGTCGCTTGCCAAGTGAACAGCAACACTGTAGTAAGCGACATTTTTTTTGTTTTCATCATTTTTTGGTGTTATGAGAAAGAAAAAGTTTCCTAAAGATTTGAAATTATGTGTCAAGTTTTTTGCAAGTCTGTAAGTGATCTGAGCTACAAATGCTGGATGACTGAAGAGTGGGTGTTCTCGCTCGTGGGCTGCGCTGGTTTTGCACTCCCACCCCCCACCCCCAACCCTTGTGGTCCTTACCACCACAGTGCTCCTTTCCACTCAGTAAATGATACGTGCACCAAGTTTGGTTGAAATTCGTCCTGTGGTTTAGGCAGAGGTGTGGAACGAACATACATACATACACACACATATACATACAAACATGTATATAATTTGTGTGAAGTACACAGTGAGAAGATTTAGTTATTTACTCTCCTTCCAGTGCAGTTTTAACACTCTCAATACCAAGCCATTTTCAGTAACGTGTATTACCAAAGAGAGGGCGGCGGGGGGCTACTTTGTACCCACCGTAAAGAATTTATAAAATAAAAACGTTTCATTACTTGTTTTTACATTGCGTTATGAACATAATCAGGATCCAGTACCTCAATATGTCTTATAAAATGCATTTTTGAAAACAGTTTTAACCTTTCACTTACTTCACTTCTAAGTTAAGTAAGTCTAATTATCTTGAGAAAAATTAGTAGTAAAAGTCGTTATAATACTATTGAAGTGCACTTTACTATAATTAAAATAGTTACAAATACCTGACGTAATATAGAAATATATGTTATGTACATAACGTAGTGTCGTGAGAGTAATTATTCACGACTTTCTTGGGCTTGGAACATAAAACAGTTTTTTGCTGTTTTGCACATATGTACCTCTTACAATTGTGGCAGACTATTATTGTTTTGTTCACTTTGTTGTACTTTTCTGCTTTTGAAAGGCTTTCACTAACACACAAAATACATCTACCTTTACCTCCATGAGCTTCCTTTGCACCGTAGTCCTGCTGGATTTTCCTCTGAGAATACCCTCCATTCTTGAAACTACAGGCTTTGGCAGTCCAGAAATATTTTTAGCCCTTTCTTCAGTGTATGGTTTCGCGAGCTGTAGTCCAAGTTCTTGAAGAATAAGTCGTCACTTACTAGGTTCTTCTTATCCCAGTCCGGCAAGTTCAACAAAAATAGTGTAGACCTATTCACCACTGCTATGTACACAAGAGTACAGAAAAGAGATAGCGCCCACCTTCTTGTAGCCCTCTTAGTTGAATATTTTCTCACCATTTGATCTATCGTGTCAACGCCACCTTTAGTCTCATTATAGTATAAATTTATGATCAGATGATAGAAATAGCAGATTTCTTTTGGGTTTTTTACGGGGGATACAATTGTGATTGGAATATTTCCAACACTAATATGTAATTCTCGTCTTGAGATGTCTCTCAGTTCTTGAGGTATGTGTTTCCAATTAGCTTGTAATGTTCCCACGAGAGTCAGCTTGTGATTCCTCTATAGATCTTCGGCCAAATCAATTGAAGTGTAATATCTATATGTGGTGACCTTTCTCACTGAATTATGTATAGGAACTTTCAGGCGTTTGACCACAGCTGCAGCGGAATTTGAGTGCTGTGTACCATTATTTCTTTTCCCAGCATAAGGCTCCGTGCAGATAACATATCTGGTTTTAGCGTCTGTGAGCATGCGTGTAAGTACACCGTATTTACCATGCTTTTCCTTCACGAAGACCTTGACGGGACACCTGCCACGGAACAATGGAAACTTTTTATCAATAACAGTGTGCATCCCAACAGAATAATATTTTGGACAAAATTCATTCTTTTTATCAAAAACTTCTTGTATTGCAGCAAACTTATCACGTTTATTGCGATCGCTTCGTGACTCTCTGTGATCAAATCTTATTACTTTAGTAAGCTGCTCCAATCTGGTACGACTCGTAGCAGTATAAACAAACGTTCCTTAAGTAAAGAACCATAAATCTGTAAATGATGACTTACTGTCTTTTTCCTTCCCCATTATAATAAATAGTCCTATATACGCCATGAACGCAGGTCTGTCTGTCTGTCTGTCGGTCTGTCTTGGGTATTTTCTGCCTCAATGCATCTTGATTGGTATGCTTTATTATGATGTTGACAATTTCTGGAGACCAAAACTCTTCAAATATGTCTGTTATTGTTCCTAGTTTACCTTCGTCTCTTATGCCTTCTCTTTCTTTCACTGTGTTTTCTGCTAATCGTCTTCTAATTTGAGGTGGTTTGGAGGTATAAATTTTTCCAGTGCTTGTAATATCCTTGTCACTAACCTCGCAAACTGCGACGTCATCAGTTTCAGGTACCCAGATTTCATCATCAGCTTCTGTAAGTGCTCTATCACTGTCCACATCCTAGCGCACAACACAATCCTCTTCAGGTCCACTCACTACAGCTTCAGTTTGATCAGATTCCATTTGAGAAGCCGTAGCTTCTTCCAAAATCTGTGATATTTCTCCATCAGTAAGTGAATGTCGACAAGTTTTGAAGCACAGTTGTATTAAGACTGAACTAAGTGCCACTGAACAGGAAACAATAAAGAAACAAAGGGAAATGAATCATTGTTGGGACTATTGTTGCTATCAGTCCAGAGAAATATAATTTCCATGTGTTCTAAGGTCATATAATGCTGTTATTTGTGGAGTAAGACAAACATTGTGGGAAGTCTCATCTACTACCAAGGGGGTAAGACATTATGACCACCTCCCTTCAACTTAAAATTTCGGATTAATCTTAAACGAAAAATGTAAAACAATCATAAAATCTGTAAGAAGATTTCATCAAAGACAACAAACAATTTTTACAAAACTTAAGAAAATAAAGTACCCGAGTAGATTTCAATATTTTCAAAAGGTGGGTACAAAGTACCCCCCCCCCCCCTGGTAATGCGAGTATTGCGAGGGTTACTGGTCAAGACTGTAAGTGATTAGGATTTCCATTACTATATTTGACCGATATACTACTAACTCGCAAAAAAGAAACGATATTGCTCGCATTACTAACAATTTTTTTTAACGAACATTTTCTGAGTGTGTCGTTTTTGACCTGCGATAGCGCCACTACGCCATCACAAAAATTGCATCAAAACTGATAAAGTGGACCAACAATTTCTAGCAAACGTGTTCTTACGGTCTATAGAGAAATTTCAAGTAGCGCTTCTGACACGAAAGAAACGACAATGATGTCCCGATACCGGATACGCTCCGTTGCTGTAACCTGCTCTGGGGCAGACGAGAGGACCTTGCTGAATTGACCTCTGCCACTTCCTTCATACCTACCGCTGTTCAAGGTCAGTGTCGCACGTGTACTTCCTTGCGTACGTATAGTACGACACAGTTCTCAAAAAAGGTTGAAATATCGCCTTTGCTTAATATACTCGGAAGTTCTGTAACCTTCACAGAACTCTTATAGTTATCTTCTTAATATATTCCTCCGCAAGTGAGTGTGCAGCGAAATGATTGGCCCGTGTCACGCACACGGCGCCTTCAACCATACCGCTAGAAAATAGACTGAAGCACCAAAGAAACTGGTATAGGCATGCGTATTCAAACAGAGAGGTATGTAAACAGGGAGAATACGGCGCTGCGGTCGGCAACGCCTACGTAAGACAAGTGTTTCGCGCAGTCGTTAGACCTGTCAAGGCTGCTACAATAGGTCATGATTGTGAGTTTGAACGGGATGTTACTGTCCACGCACGAGCGATGGGACACAGCATCTCCGAGGTAGCGAAGAATTGGGGATTTTCCCGTACGAGGATTTCACGAGGGTACCGTGAATATCAGAAATCCGGCAAAACATATAATTCCCGACATCGCTGTGGCCGGAAAAATATTCGGCAAGAACGGGACCAACGACGACAGAAGAGAATCGTTCAATGTGACAGAAGTGCAGTCCTTTCGAAAATTGCTGCAAATTGCAATGCAGTTGGAGTGATATGGGACCCCTGATACGTCTAGATACTACTCTGACACGTTCCTAAGCATCCTGTCTGATCACCTGCATCCGTTCACTTTCATTGTGCTTTCCGACGGACGTGGGCAATTTCAGCAGGACAGTGCGACACCCTACACGTCCAGAATTGCCTCAGAGTGGCTCCAGGAACACTTTTCTGAATTTAAACACTTACGTTGGCCACCAAGGTGCGCAGCCACGAAAATTATTGAGCATATCTGGGATGCCTTGCTACGTGCTGTTCAGAAGAGATCTCCACCCCCTCGTATTCTTATGGATTTATGGACAGCCCTGCAGGATTCACAGCGTCAGTTCTCTACGGCATTACTTCAGACGTTAGTCGAGTCCATGCCACGTCGTGTTGCGGCACTTGTGTGTTCGTGGGGGACCTACACGATATTAGGCAGGTGTACCAGTTTCTTTGGCTCTTCAGTGTATATTACCATCGGATTGGCAGTTCTAACATAACATTTGCGTGTGGTACGTGACTCACATTGTCCCTTACATACTCACTTCAACGAGAGACACAACGGGCGTTAGTGACTACTTAAATATGCAACAGTAGTTTTAATAACCAACTTACAACAGAAATAGAAATAATTTTCCTGCAATTTTCTAGAAATTTCTCCCAGTAAAATAGATTAATGCCCGCTGTACATGTATTTTGATTGTTTTTTTAAGAAGAGTTGTTATTGCTTGTTTTTCCTGTGAAGAGGAGCCTTTTTCTTGTTGTCTTCCAGAGTAATTTGTTATAACTTCCTTTCTTCGCGTGACGATGTTTAAAAATTTCGCGATGAGGAGTGTTACTTCACAGTTTATTCCATTCTTTTGTATGAAGAAGTTGTTTCTCTGCTTTTCACGAAGCAGCTCACCTTGTACAAAGACCAGGTTATAGTTTTGAGAGGGTTACTTAAGCATTCTGGAAGAGGAATCAGGTCGAATCCTGTGAGGAAAATACCGTTACGAGCTACAAGCCTCCATCAACTTAGGAATTCTTTTATGGTGAGCGTAAGACGGAGCTAAATGGGAAAAGTAAAAAGGAGCGTAGCTGTGATTCGAATCTTGCTAGTAGCAATGTCTATTTTTAGTATTTATGTTTCACATTTATTAACAAATGAAAATGTTATTAACTGACATTATCTCATAGTCTTTAATGATAATAAAATCTCTCCATTTCCAATTACTGACCGCGTAAAAATTTGATATAGAGAGGCGAAATGCGTTTATTAAATAAGAAAGTTGTACATCAACAACGTAGTTCAATCTCTAGAAATGAAAATAGGGTTTATTTTGTATCTGGTGTTTCGCATTTTTGTACCCAATAAATTTTAAAAAGGACGTTATTTTTATTAAAAAATGTGATTCGATACTTGATAAGAAACGTTTCCATATCATCACAAATTCGGTATTTAAATAAAAGTAAAAGTGGATGCTAATAGCGAAATTGGAACTAACGATTTTACGCTTACAGGCCTCTACGAAATGGCTCTGAGCACTGTGGGACTTAACATCTGAGGTCATCAGTCCCTTAGAACTTGGGTTAGTTGGGTTTAAGTAGTTCTATGCACATTACACACATACATGGCCAAGGCCTTTACACTATGCATTTCAATGCCAGTGAATACGTTAATGGTAATAAATTTTTTGTACGGTACTTAATAATGAAGAGAATTCTTATGATATTCAAGAGCGATATATTCGAGGTGTTTCTTATTTAATTGTGTCGTATTTCGTTAGAAAGTTGCTATCCCAACACAAACTTTAATATCCCGTTACGCCAGTGCTATGCAGCCTTCCTTACTTCTTTGCCTCTGGAGGTTTACAGGAGGTACGAAGTGTCTGAGAACCATGGCGCCCTGATTGCTTCCCACTCTTCAGCTCTAAGGCGTGCAGGGCTGCAGTGCTGCCTGTGACTTCCAATGTGCACTCACATTAATGTGAACATCTGTCGGATGACTTTGCGGCTAAGAGTGCTGGGAGACGCGTGGGAAGAGAGTCGCTGAGTTTCTGGAAGGTACCGGCAGGGATGTGGAGCCGTGCCAAGTCTACAGCCGTGGCCAGCCTGGCTACTTGTCTCAGCTGAGCAAGCATGGAACGAGCAGCCCCATCCAGCCACTCTTTGAAACCACTCGTACACTGTGAGCTGTGTGACTCGTTGCATTGTCCTGCTGGTAGATGCCATCGCGCTTAGGAAAAACAAACTGCATGTAGAGGTTGACATCGACGCATATTTGTGTTGATCCACTGTGGTTTCCAGAATGACAAGATCATTCAAGGAATTTTGTGTCGTCTTGTTGTCACTGTAGACTTGTATTGTGGGAAGCAAGGAGAGCATGTTGTTTGGTGGCCAGTATCCTCTTCTATAACAAAAAGTGCATGGTTGTATTAACAGGGTTCTTTACTTATAAGAACAAGAAGTTACTTAAGACGGCCGACTTTTACTTCACACAAGACCTGGACTATGCACACTATTCTGATGGCTAGGTAGTGACTGTGAGCTAGAGGCTGAGCTAACTGCGATTTCGACTCCCATTAGGCTGTGACTGATGACTCAGTTCGTTGACTCACTGGACGCCTGCTGACTACCCCCCTCTCCACCCCAAATCTGCGGTGGCGATCTAAATACTGGAGGTCGAGAGGGCGCTGGCGGCGCATTGTTTGCGAGTGTGTCTTTGGCCTCTCTCCCGATAGGCTCGCTTGCTCCGGTGACTACAATCAATCTTCTCACAACCTCTGTGTCACCTGCTGTGCTGGCGAGATCTTATGCCAACACATTACCTCCCCCCCCCCCCTCCCCCCGAAATGGCACACCGTTGCCGTGTAGTGAGGCAGTTAATGACAATGGGGAGGGAGGCACGATGCTGGACGTAGAGATGAGCGAGGAGCCGTAGCTGTGGAGAATGGCGTGCTTCTGGCTGTACCCTGCCTTGTGGCTTGTGAGGCAACAGCAACGCACTCCAGAAAACTGCTGCCAGGCCGCACATCCAGGCCTAAGGGCGTGTCCTGGGGCGACGAGGGCGACGGCGATGCTGATGCCATGTCCACCTCCATTGGGTCGGCGAGCGGGTACGGTCAGGGCGAGGGCGTATCGTCCATCTGTTCCTTGGTGGCACCAGCGGGCATCTGCGAAGGCCGTGCGCTCCTGTGAGGCAGTGAACATGGGGGAAGGAAAGCAGCAGAATGGTGGAGAGATGACACGCACGAATTTGGTTCTGATGGCGGCGGTGCAAACCATTCGGAGCTGCAATCAAATATGTAAAGAGCCAATGCGTTCCTGAACCACGCCTCTTGCACCAGCGCTCACTGTTGCCATAAACAGTACAAAAAAAAACAAGATTACGCGGCACGAAGCGGTACCTAAGGCCCATTCGCGGCACCGGGTGCTGTGGTGGGTGTAGCAAGTGAAGCACTGACCTATGGCTGCGGCCGTGCAGAAGTTCCGGCAGTGATGGTTCGTCTCGTGGGTGTGAGCGATAGGAGGTGGAAAAGAGTTGCAGCGCCTGTTCCGAATTAGAATCTTAATAATTTTACAATAAAACACCATTCCGAGGTTTTTAATTTAAACTATTAATCAGATTTTATTCTGTATTATAGTAAATGTGTAGGTGGTGAGAAGCTTGGCCACTGTTGTTTGCAAGTCCGTATGAAGCGATCTGCTTGTCCGCTGGTCTGCGGGTGAAACGGAGCACTTGTTAGATGACGAATGCCGTTTCGTTCAC
The DNA here is from genome assembly GCF_023897955.1 of Schistocerca gregaria. Taxonomy (NCBI): domain Eukaryota; kingdom Metazoa; phylum Arthropoda; class Insecta; order Orthoptera; family Acrididae; genus Schistocerca; species Schistocerca gregaria. Next base: position 1,809,285 of record NW_026061887.1, on the reverse strand, counting down.
AAAACTGTTCAGGGTTTGCCATGAAAACGTTCCCAATACCACAACGCTCCCGCCTCTGGCCTGGACTCTTCTGACGACTGTTGCCGGGTGTTTTCTTTTAGATGTTTCTAGCCATACGCGCCAGCAGCCGTCAGTCTAGTGGACCATAAAAACGGGAACCACGTGATGAGGCCATCTGTTGCCACTGGGTGGACGTCCAATTACGGTACTGGGCTGCGAATTCCAGCCTCTGTCGACGACGAACAGCGGTCAGCATGCTGACCTGAAGCGGGCGCCTGCTGTAGAGGTTCAGACACAGCAACGTGTGGTGAACGGCCGCTGAGGAGACGCAGTCGGCAGCCCCTCGGCTAAGATGGGCGGCCAGCTGCTCAACAGCTGCTCGTCTCTTCGGCCGTACACGTCTCCACAGCCATCATTCACTCCTGTCATCTGTGGGGCGCGCTGCACTAAACTTCCACTGGCGCCAGGTTTGGTTAGCGCCGTCTTACCGTTGACTTCATGCTTCAGCCACGGTGACAGCGAACAATTTTTAAACTTAGCCCTTTCTATCCCTGGCTCGAAAAACAATTGTCGTGCCCTTTTGGTCGCCAATTCAGTTTCTCCTTTTCCTATCAACGACTGCACCGTTTTCCGCGTCCCCTGACACGCTATGCGTACACCCTCCACTGCTAGAGCTGCACTTGCTGTCTGTGAGTGGTTACTGCATGTGTGACGCTATTTCAGTGATTACATAATCATGTCAAGTTACAAAGAACTTGACAGTATGAGCCCATTTATCAGTTTGACGTTGCGCTCCTTCTCTGCTAGCTGCCATGCACTGATTCGGTTGAGGAAGATGCCATAAGGTCAGTTTACCCCGGAGCCACTGCGCTGAAACAGTTTATTTGGCGTCTTCAGTCCCCAATACTCGGTCTATGTGCAATCTTGAGATGCAGATCTCCAATCTAAATGTACATGTGCACAACTGCAAACATTCTATTTTCAGTTGGTCATCCTGCTAAGATGCAGATGTGCTAATGCCGTCTACATTATTTAATGGGACCCACATAGCAAGTCTTTCTGTTCAGTACGGGACGTTGGCCAGCAGAGATGTCTATTGAGGCAATGGAGGACTGCAGGATAGGTGTGCTGAATCTGCAAATATCTTACATTAGGTGTCAGGTCACCAACTTGGGAATGCTTGGTAAACTCCCCCCCCCTCCCTATTCCCCGAGAACCAGTGAGAATTGATTAAAGTCCCCAGAGTAGTCATCGAGGCAACTTTGTCATGTGACAAAGGTGACGACAACCGGCTCACTTACTCTCCCCTCTAAGCAGTGAGGATCAAGCATTACCTCCTCCCCTCTTTTATAACTGGGACACTTGAGTGCGAGGGGCTACTCCAGAGCTGTAAAGCACGTGGGGGGGGGGGGCATCAGCCAATGGCTATTTGTTTGTAACGAATTACATTAAGTCATGTCACTTGAGTTATATTTGTTAATACCAGTATTATATAATTAGAGGCACCAGCGGATGCCGCATACAGGAAGTACTCTCATTATTCCATATTTTTTGTAGTTTTCACCCATTTTCATATTTTTTTGTGTATTCCTCAGTTTTACGTATTTTTCTTTCTTTTTCTTATTGCTACCAGATTTTCCACAATTTTACGTATTTTCCACCACACTTTTCCCGGCGTCACGTCGCCATTGTGACTCTATCTGCCAATCACAGTCCAGCGTGGTTACGATTTACGGATCACTGCTAAGCCACCACTCCATTACTAGTGTGTGTGTTACGTCATAGTGTTAGAAATGAAGAAATTGGTAGAAATAGTGACGTCTCGTCTAATACATAACAAAGAATTTCTAACCAAAGATATTCTATGTATAACAAATACCACACTGTGATACATAAATACCAAATACATCGTCAGATTGTGTGATGTCATAGCGATATTTTGATGCTTCCAATCAAAGCTACTGTGTTTGTACAACAGCACTACAAAATATGCCTCTGGAGAGGTGAGCAGTATCTGCAACAAACCTACCTAATGAACAGCACATCACCTGCAGGATGGTCCTCCACTCAGAGACCCAAGGAAACTGAGTTTTGTCATTTAATACTAACATGGCATTCTGAGTCATATGTTTCTTCATTTCAAGTATTTCCAGGTGGATCATCCTTTTGATATTCTTTACAGAATGTAAAATCTTACAATCAACGTAATTTGAGCGATTAGTTTTCTGTTATCAGATAATTAGCAAAGGTTTAACCTTTCTTTCTTAATCTGTAGTTTCTCTCATGTTCAGATAACCTAAGTTATTGGTCTGCCGCTGTGGTTGCCCCGGTTGCCGCCCGCAGTGGGGCTGAGCCCTCGCCTGTGGTTGATTGGGAGGTCGTTCCAAGGCCTGGCAGGCAGCGAAAGGCGTCCCCGGAGGCTGATCAGAAAGCCTCCCCGGTGTGTCTGACAAACCGGTTTGGCACTGTCTCTGGCTGAGCCAGATGCAGCTGCCTGCCCTATTTCAGAGGATCATTGTCAGCCTTCAAGGTCCGGGCAATCGCAGAGGGTGGGCTTACTGGTAGTTGGGAGCTCCAATGTTAGGCGCGTAATGGGGCCCCTTAGGGATACGGCGGCTAAGGAGGGGAAGAAATCCAGTGTGCACTCCGTGTGCATTCCGGGAGGAGTCATTCCTGATGTGGAAAGGGTCCTTCCGGATGCCATGAAGAGCACAGGGTGCAGCCAGCTGCAGGTGGTGGCACATGTCGGCACTAATGACGTGTGTCGCTTTGGATCTGAGGAAATTCTCTCTGGATTCCAGCGGCTATCTGATTTGGTGAAGGCTGCCGGTCTTGCTTACGAGATGAAGGCAGAGCTCACCATCAGCAGCATCGTTGACAGAAACGACTGCGGACCTTTGGTGCAGAGCCGGGTGGAGGGTCTGAATCAGAGGCTCAGACGGTTTGGCGACCGTATTGGCTGCAGATTCCTTGACTTGCGCCATAGGTTGGTGGGGTTTCGGGTTCCGCTGAATAGGTCAGGAGTTCACTACACTCATCTGGCGGCTACATGGGTAGCAGAGGCTGTGTGGCGTGGACTGGGCGGTTTTTTAGGTTAGATGGCCTCGGGAAAGTGCGGGATGGGCTGCAATGTCAAAGGGTGCTTGGCAAATACAGGACGTGCTTGGATCAAGGAACAGTCGGAATTATAGTTGTAAATTGTTGTAGTTGCGCTGGAAAAGTCCCTGAGCTTCAAGAGCTAATAGAAAGCAGAGAAGCTGATATCGTTATAGGTACAGAAAGTTGGCTAAAGCCTGAAATAAGTTCCGCAGAAATTTTTACGAAGTCTCAGACGGTGTTCAGGAAAGATAGATCAGGCAGAAGTGGTGGTGGAGTGTTTGTGTCTGTCAGTAGTGGTTTATCTTGTAGTGAAGTCGAAGTAGATACTCCGTGCGAATTGGTGTCTGTGGAGGTTATACATAACAGCCGAATTAAGTTAATAACTGGCTCCTTCTACCGACCCCCAGACTCCGATGATACAGTTGCGGAACAGTTCAGAGAAAGTTTGAGTCTCGTAACAAATAAATACCCCACTCATACGGTTATAGTTGGTATGTTGGCAAAAATACTTGTTCAAAACCGGTGGTAGGCAGAAAACGTCTGCCGAGATTGTCCTAAATGCTTTCTCCGAAAATTATTTCGAGCAGTTAGTCCACGAACCCACGCGAATTGTAAATGGTTGCGAAAACACACTTGACCTCTTAGCCACAAACAATCCAGAGCTGATAGAGAACATCATGACTGATACAGGGATTAGTGATCACAAGGTCATTGTAGCTAGGCTCAATACCATTTCTTCCAAATCCATCAGAAACAAACGCAAAATAATTTTATTTAAAAAAGCGGATAAAGTGCCACTAGAAGCCTTCCTAACAGACAATTTCCATTCCTTCCGAACTGACTATGCGAATGTAGACGAGATGTGGCTCACATTCAAAGATATAGTAGCAACAGCAATTGAGATATTTATACCTCATAAATTGGTAAGAGATGGAACGGATCCCCCGTGGTACACAAAAAAGGTCCGAACGCTGTTGCAGAGGCAACGGAAAAAGCATGCGAAGTTCAGAAGAACGCGAAATCCCGAAGATGGGCTAATATTTACAGACGCGCGAAATTTGGCACGTACTTCGATGCGAGATGCCTTTAATAGGTTCCACAACGAAACAATGTCTCGAAATTTGGTAGAAAATCCGAAGAAATTCTGGTCGTATGTAAAGTACACAAGCCGCAAGACGCAGTCAATACCTTCGCTGCGCAGTGCCGATGGTACTGTTATCGACGACTGTGCCGCTAAAGCGGAGTTATTGAACGCAGTTTTCCGATCTTCCTTCACCAAGGAAGACGAATGGGGTATTCCAGAATTTGAAACACGAACATCTGCTAGCATGAGTCTCTTAGAAGTAGATACCTTAGGGGTTGCGAAGCAACTCAAATCGCTTGATACGGGCAAGTCTTTAGGTCCAGATTGTATACCGATTAGGTTCCTTTCAGATTACGCTGATACTATAGCTCCCTACTTAGCACTCATATACAACCGCTCGCTCACCGATAGATCTGTACCTACAGATTGGAAAATTGCGCAGGTCGCACCAGTGTTCAAGAAGGGTAGTAGGAGTAATCCATTTAACTACAGACCTATATCATTGACGTCGGTTTGCAGTAGGGTTTTGGAGCATATACTGTATTCAAACATTATGAATCACCTCGAAGGGAACGATCTATTGACACGTAATCAGCATGGCTTCAGAAAACATCGCTCTTGTGCAACGCAGCTAGCTCTTTATTCGCACGAAGTAATGGCCGCTATCGACAGGGGATCTCAAGTTGATTCCGTATTTCTAGATTTCCGGAAAGCTTTTGACACCGTTCCTCACAAGCGACTTCTAATCAAGCTGCGGAGCTATGGGGTATCGTCTCAGTTGTGCGACTGGATTCGTGATTTCCTGTCAGGAAGGTCGCAGTTCTTAGTAATAGACGGCAAATCATTGAGTAAAATTGAAGTGATATCAGGTGTTCCCCAGGGAAGCGTACTGGGACCTCTACTGTTCCTGATCTATATAAATGACCTGGGTGACAATCTGAGCAGTCCTCTTAGACTGTTCGCAGATGATGCTGTAATTTACCATGTAGTAAGGTCATCCGAAGACCAGTATCAGTTGCAAAGCGATTTAGAAAAGATTGCTGTATGCTGTGTCAGGTGGCAGTTGACGCTAAATAACGAAAAGTGTGAGATGATCCACATGAGTTCCAAAAGAAATCCGTTGGAATTCGATTACTCGATTAATAGTACAATTCTCAAGGCTGTCAATTCAACTAAGTACCTGGGTGTTAAAATTACGAACAACTTCAGTTGGAAGGACCACATAGATAATATTGTCGGGAAGGCGAGCCAAAGGTTGCGTTTCATTGGCAGGACACTTAGAAGATGCAACAAGTCCACTAAAGAGACAGCTTACACTACACTCGTTCGTCCTCTGTTAGAATATTGCTGCGCGGTGTGGGATCCTTACCAGGTGGGATTGACGGAGGACATCGAAAGGGTGCAAAAAAGGGCAGCTCGTTTTGTATTATCACGTTATAGGGGAGAGAGTGTGGCAGATATGATACACGAGTTGGGATGGAAGTCATTACAGCACAGACGTTTTTCGTCGCGGCGAGACCTTTTTACGAAATTTCAGTCAACAACTTTCTCTTCCGAATGCGAAAATATTTTGTTGACCCCAACCTACATAGGTAGGAATGATCATCAAAATAAAATAAGAGAAATCAGAGCTCGAACAGAAAGGTTTAGGTGTTCGTTTTTCCCGCTCGCTGTTCGCGAGTGGAATAGTAGAGAGATAGTATGATTGTGGTTCGATGAACCCTCTGCCAAGCACTTAAATGTGAATTGCAGAGTAGTCATGTAGATGTAGATGTAGATGTAGATGTAGATGTACCACAGATCTACCTGACTCACAAGCAGTACTGTGGAGAAGTATAAGTTAGTAACTCTATACACAACACTCATTGCCAGTATTTCTCGGTGACATAAGCAAAGTGATACTTTCCTATGTAAACAATCTACATCTCATCAACTTTGGATCTTATGCATTTATAACATCCTCGAACTCAGTTTGAATTACCTTTGGCAATAAGACCGGAGCTCATTAAGGCGATTAAAGGGCAATCACCACGCAGCATTGCAAGAGAAGATCTCAATGAATTCTCGGTTCCACAAAACCAATTACAGCAAAATAAGCATCTCCGGTTTAAAGACTATGAGACTAGCCGACAGAGATTTTCCAAGCCCTTTATAGCTCCTAGGTCTCCGTGAGACACCCTATTGTAGCGCAGAAATGAAGCAGTTGCTGAAGTGAAGCACATCCTGTTCATCAAAGAGAACTACTGACGGATGTGTTATGGAAAAATGTTCTTATCCCCGTGTCCAGTGAAACTCTGTTGCGATCATGAGTAGTTGCCATCTACGATCACTGTTTGTAGGTAATGTCTAGTAAAGTCATTAGAAGATCGAAATCGGTTGCAAAACGATTTAGTAAAGATATCTGTATGGTTCGAAAGTTGGCAGTTGGCAATTAGCGCAAAGTTATGAAAAGTGTGGGGTTATCCGCAAGAGTGCTACTAGGAATCCGTTAAACATCGGCTACACGATAAATCAAATCTAAAAGCCGTAATTTTAAATTAATACCTAAAAATTACAGTTACGAACTACTTAAGTGGAAAGAAGAGAGAGAAAATGATGCGGGGAAGACAAACCAAAGACTGCGTTTTTTTGGCGGAACAGTTAGAATATGTAACAGATCTACTGATGAGTCTAGCTACACTGTGCTTGTCCGTCTCCTTTCGAAGTACTGCTGCGCGGTGTGGTATTGTTACCAGATGGAATTAACGGAGTACATCGAGAAACTTCAAAGAAGCGCTGCTCGTTTTGTATTAATATGGAATAGGGGAGAGAGTGTCACTGCATGATACACAGTTAGGGGAGGACGTCATCAAAACGAAGGCGTTTTTCGTTGCGGCGGAATCTTCTCACGGAATTTCAGTCATTAACTTTCTTCTCCGAACGTGAAAATATTTTGTTAACGCTGACCTACATAGGGAGAAACGATCATCATAATAAAATAAGGGAAATAAGAGCACGCACTGACAGATATACGTGTTAGTTATTCCACCACGCTGTTCGAGATTGGAATAATAGAGAATTATTGTGAAGGTGGTTCGATAAACCCTCTGCCATGCACTTAAGTGTGATTTGCAGTCTACCCATGGAGATATAGATGTAGACAGTGGACGCTCATATCAATAAAAGTACCCCGTAACTCCACAGGAGAAAACGCAAAAATCACTGCATGAAGGATTATAATTAGTGTGTTTATGATATGTTGAAATGTCTGTGTAGAGTCGCTTCATAAGACTGTTGCCCTGTTTGATTCTGTTTGTCTGCAGTTTGTTCTACTAACCCTCCCAGAAGGACTGAGAAGTTTCAGTGATAATCTGACGTTAAGTGCAAGCAACTCGTTCTGCGCATCAGTATGTCAGTACTTTAAGTGATCCATTAATATTCCATGTGTAATCTAGCCCCATATTTATAAAGTTCGTCCATTAGCCTACCTTGTGTGACCAGGTCTTTTTATGTGTCTTTTCAGGTTTGTCTTGGGTTTGGTACTTGAGCTGCTTTTCGTCTGCTAGAAGCACAGGATAACCAATTTTGTACCTCTTACGTGGGCAAAGAGTTCTATCGGTGCTGTTCGACAGCTTCGTGGTCGTCAAGTTGGTATTGTCCGTTTCCCGTGTGGGCTTTCCATGCGCTCCGAGCCGAGCGGTGGCTGTCGGTGGATGTATGGCTCTGAGCGCTATGGGACGTAACATCTGAGGTCATCAGTCCCCAAGAACTTAGAACTACTTAAACCTAACTAACCTAAGGACATCATACACATCCATGTCCGAGGCAGGATTCGAACCTGCAACCGTAGCAGTCGCGCGGTTCCGGACTGAACTCGGTGGATGTAGCTGTGCTCTTAAGTGAGCCCTCTCCTGCCAGTGATGAGATAGGTCGTAGCTTCAAACGCGGTCTTCATGCGTGGAGCCGTTCGGAAAACCTCTTGGCCTGAATGAAGTGTTTCGATTACTTTTTGTTTTATATTGCTCTTGATAGGCAATGCTTGAGTCTATGATTTTGTCAGTGTCCGGAGTTTGCTTTGTTCCTTTCTACTATTGTGGTGTCAATGCGCTCTACGGGATATGGTTAGCCTGAGTTAATGTGCTTTAAAGCTTTGTGAATATGACAGAACTTGTGTTTTCGTGTATGTGTGATATTTCTTTTTATGTATTGTAGTTTATCGCATGTTCTATTTTCTGCTGTGATCTCGAGTTGTCTTTATTCTGTGAGCGTTGCGCTCTATTACTGAATCTCAATAGTTGGTCCGTGTTATTTTAACTGATAAGTGATGGGTGAATATTTGCGTTACTGCATTTCCGTGTTTTGTGGGAACGTGTAGCAGCTGCCTTTGTTTAATGGGGGCCATATGTTTCTCGAATCATTGGGGCCTTCCGCCTTGATGGTTTTATTATGAATTCGGCGTGATTCATGATCTATTCGTTCTTACAGTGGTGTACTCTCATTGATTTATACATTTAGCGATTTTCACTCACATCTGTTTGAAACAGTTGGATGTGCAACTCAGGTGACTTCTTTTCATGATGCTTGCGTGAATTCTCAGGTGGTGTATTTGCTGTAACAAGATGTTTCAATCGGTGTAAACCCCTTTGATGTTAGTGCATGCAGGCAATGCAGGTAATGTTCCTCTGAATTTCGTCGTTTTCGTGTGAAGCTTGATTGGATAACTGAAGTCATATGTTCCTGTTCCCTTTCCTCTCTTTTCCCTCACGTATGCATAGTTAAATTGCGCTATGTAATTTCTTCTTGCCAGATCAGATTAGTTTATTTCGTGTTCAGGCACAACTTAAGTATATCTACAGAATGTCCACCCATAATTCTTTGTGGCTATTTTTGAATAAATGTGTTTCATGAAAACTCAAATCGTGTGTCCTCCAACTACTTCAGAACGCACCAAATAGCTGCCAGACTTGCAACTCGATGCTCTTAACGGCTTCTTTCTTTGAAATATTAGCCTGATTTTTATATGCTGCACAAAAAGACAGTGATAACGAAGTACCCAGAGAGAGGAATGAGTAGAACTAATGTGCCAAATTCACAATCCATTGATTAATTATACAGGTTCATTTAACGATGTTATGTACTATGGTTAGATTTAGTATTGCATTAACTGCATGCAAATTTTTTTTCCACTATGCTCAAACAACCTCTCTGCCGGTTGGTGAACTCACGAAGGGACTGAAGAGAAATTTAATGAGCCGAGGAAAGTGAATGAAAAGCTATTTGATGACTTAGAAGTTGCGAATCTTAAGCTCGAACGGAACGTGGAAAGTAAAGCGAATGACTTTAGAAGATGCTACAGGATGAAATAGCGATCGAGTTAGCGAAAACGTCGAGGGTCGTCGAGAAGCGTCTGTGAAGCTGAAAGCGAGCAGTTGCCGCTAAACAGAGTGCTCGAAGAACAGGAGAGCAGGGTTATGGCGACGTTCGTGGCTGTCCCAAAGTGAACGCGTAGAGCTACTGTCCCGAGCTGAGAGAGCGGCTGCCGGGCGTTTGGAAGCCACGAAGGGTCAGGCAGAGCAGAGAATCAGCGCGATACGTACTCCGTCTTTTGCTGCGCCCGAGTTCCTGTTCCAAAGAGCTGCCGAGAGCCGGGAGTTAACGTCGCAGAGACAGCGAGCACCAGTTCGGCCGCAGGCGGTGGCGATAAAGCAACAGACTGCCGGCTACTGTGAGCAACACCCAGGTTTGGTCCGGAGGGGACGATACGTAACTCCTGACTTGAAGAAACGTGTGGCTCACCTCAAAGCAGGTTGTCCCGAAATTGAAGTAGACAGTTCCTGCGAATTAGTATGCACAGAGGACATTCTTGGCAATCGGAATCAAATAATAACTGGATCCTTTTACAGACCTCCCAATTCAGATGATACAGTAGCTGAAAGGTTCAAAGACGAGTTGAGTTTAATTTCAAACGCGTACCCGACTCATACAAATATAGTTCGTGGTGCCTTTAATCTATCCTCGATATGTTAGTGAAAATACATGTTTAATTCCGGAGGTACGCATAAAACATCATCCGAAATTTTGCTAAACGCTTTCTCCGACAACTATTTCGAGCAGTTACTTCATGAATAGTAAAAGGTTGTGAAAACCGCGCTTTACCTGTTAACAAGGAATAATCCTGAACTAGTAACGAGGATTAAAACGTATACTGGTATTATTGAACGTACCCAGATCAACAAGGAATAATCCTGAACTAGTAACGAGGATTAAAACGTATACTGGTATTATTGAACGTACCCAGATCCCCAAGTCCTCCACAAATAAACGAAATATATACCTGTTCAAAAAAGCACATAAAAATTCACATAACATCTTCCTCCACTCCTTCCACATTAATAATGTCACTGCAGGCCAGATGTGACTTGAATGCAAAGAAATAGTATCGGCGGCAATTCAGAGATTTACACCAAATAAATTAACAAACGACGCAGTTCATCCTCATTGGTACGCCAAACGCGTCAAAACACTGTTGCAGAAACAACGAAACAAACATGCCAAATTTAAACGGAAACAAAATCTCCAACATTGGCGATCTTTTAAAGAGACTCGAAATTTAGCGCTGATTTCAATGCGACATGCTTATAATAGTTTTCACAACGAAACTTTATCTCCAAACCTGGAAGAAAATTCAGACAGATTCTGTTCGTATGTGAAGTATGCTAGCAGCAAGACACAATCAATGCCTTCTCTGCGCAATAGCAATGGAGATACTATCGAAGACAGTGCTGCCAAAACAGAGCTACTAAACACAGTCATCCGAAATGCCTTCACAAAGGAACACGAAGTAAATATTCAAGAATTCGAAACAAGATCAGGTGCCAACATGAGTAACGTCGAAGTAGATATCCTTGGAGTAGTGAAGCAACATGAATTACTTAATAAAGGCAAGTCTTCTGGCCCAGAGTGTATACCAATTAGGTTCCTATCAGAGTTTGGTGGTGCAAGTCATCGAGTAAAACAGAAGTGATTCCTGGCGTTCTCCAGGGTCCTTTGCTGTTCCTCATCTCTATAAACGAGTTTGATTGTTTGCAGATGACCCTGTCGTTTATCGGCTAATAAAGTCATCAGAAGTTCAAAACAAATTGCAAAGCCATTTAGAAAAGGTATCTGGATGGTGCGAAAATTGGCAATCGACCCTAAATAACGGAAAGTGTGAGGTAATCCACATGAGTGCTAAACGTAATCCGTTAAACTTCGGTTACACGATAAATCAGAAAAATCTAAAGGCCGTAAATACGTAGGAATTATTATTACGAACAACTTAAATTGTAAGTAACACACAGAGTGTGTTCTGGGGAAGGCTAACCCAAGACTGCATTTTACTGGCAGGAGACTTAGGAAGTGTAATACATTTGCTAAGGAGAATGCCTACACTATGCTTGTCCGTTATCTTTTAGAATACTGCTGTGCGGTGTGGGATCCTTACCACATAGGATTGACGGGGTGCATCGAAAAAGTGTATTATCACGATATAGGGGAGAGAGTGTCACTGAAATGTTGGAGGCTTTGGGATGGAGATCATTAAAACAAAGGCGTTTTTCGTTGCAGAGGAAGCTTCCTACGAAATTTCAATCACCAACGTTCTCCTCCGAATGCTAAAACATTCTGCTGACGGAGACCAACATAGGAAGAAACGACCAGCATAATAAAATAAGGGAAACCAGACCTAGCATTGAAAGATATATATGTTAGTTTCTTCTGCGCTCTATACGAGATTGGAATAATAGGGAATTGTGAAGGTTGTTCGACGAAATGGCTCAAATGGCTCTGAGCACTATGGGACTCAACATCTGAGGTCATCAGTCCCCTAGAACTTAGAACTACTTAAACCTAACTAACCTAAGGACATCGCACACATCCATGCCCGAGGCAGGATTCGAACCTGCAACCGTAACGGTCACGCGATGTTCGATGAACCCTCTGCCAGCCACTTAAATATAATTTGCAGAGTATCCATGTAAATGTAGATGTATAGGGGCTGATGGAGTTGGAGCCTCAGGGAATAAAGTGCAAAGAGGGACTCGGAACGCGAGGATAAGTGCGATTACAGGGAAAGCAATGTTGCGGGAGGTTCTCGCGGCGGAGGACAGACCTTCGCGAGAGAAAAGCAAAGCTTCTGTTTTAAGCATTTCCTTTCACTACGTTAGTTTGAGTTGTTCCTGAACTCGGTTAACTGAATTCACCCTATGCCTGGTCGGAACTGTTCGAATTTGTGCTTTCCCCAGTGTGGCCCAGCACACACAACTGAATTCGTGCGTTGTTTCTTAGCAGGGGAACCTGCCATGCCAATGAGGACCAGATAGCGGCGTTGTGAGACAGTAAGGGAATTTCGGCAGGCTTTCCTTTCAGCGCCGGGCGGAGTAGCCACGAGGTTTGAGGCGCCATGTCACGGATTGAGAGCCCTTCCTGCCGGAGGTTCGAGTCCTGTCTCTTGCATGGGTTGTGTGTTGTTCTTAGGTGGGGTTAGTGTAAGTGATGATCTCAGCAGTTTGGTACTTTAGGAATTCACTCACACACATTCCTTTCAGCCCACACAACACTATAGTAATACTCTTCCTTAAATATTCTGGATTTACGAGCGCCGCCCGTTTGCTCGAACACATGGTACAGGCTAATCAATTTTTATTTTATACGTTCGGAGCAGCAGAGCTGATCAGTATTTGCCTGACTATAATGCCAACCCACATGTGTCACATCATCCCAGCTGCCAAATGCAGCCGGCCGGTTCTAGGCGCTTCAGTGTGATGTCATTTGGTTAGTTAGGTTTAAGTAGTTCTAAGTTATAGGGGACTGATACCTCATCGTTTTGCAAAATGAAAGGATGATGTGGAAGCATTTAAAGCGGCGCAATAAGAGTTCGAGTACGATTTGGGGGAGTATGTGTCTAAGTATACGATCTAGTCACGCGGTGCGCAAACGCACGATTCCAGTTGCGGGCGCTGTCGAAAACCTAGACCAGAGTGACTGACCGTACGCGGCCACCCTAGTTCCTTTGGGAACAACTGGGGAATAGAAAAACGTTGGGTAAATCAGTACACGAATGAAGGGGCACACGTACGCGGTCACGAGAACCCTGGAAGCAGTGGGATCAAAAACCATTTTTATGCATTTCTGTCTGTAAAATATCTGGGAGTGTGCGTGCGGAACGATTTGAAGTGGAATGATCATATAAAATTAATTTTTGGTAAGGCGGTCACCAGGTTGAGATTCATTGGGAGAGTCCTTAGAAAATGTAGTCCATCAACAAAGGAGGTGGCTTACAAAACACTCGTTCGACCTATATTTGAATATTGCTCATCAGTGTGGGATCCGTACCAGATTGGGTTGACGGAGGAGATAGAGAAGATCCGAAGAAGAGCGGCGCGTTTCGTCACAGGGTTATTAAGCGTGATAGCGTTACGGAGATGTTTAGCAAACTCAAGTGGCAGACTCTACAAGAGAGGCGCTGTGCATCACTGTGTAGCTTGCCGTCCAGGTTTTGAGAGGGTGCGTTTCTGGATGAGGTATCGAATATATTGCTTCCCCCCGCTTATACCTCCCGAGGAGATCACGAATGTAAAATTAGAGAGATTCGATCGCGCACGGAGGCTTTCCGGCAATCGTTCTTCCTGCGAACCATACGCGACTGGAACAGAAAAGGGAGGTAATGAGAGTGGCACGTAAAGTGCCCTCCGCCTCACACCGTTGGGTGGCTTGCGCAATATAAATGTAGATGTAGTAGCGACAACAACGGGCGGTCGTAGTGAGTTCGATTACGGGGCTTGAATCAGCTGAGTGGTGATAGCAATAACGGGTGGCGGTAATTTGGGAACAACTGGGAAATAGAAAAAGATAGGGCAAATCAGTACAGGAATGAAGAGACACGCGAACGCAATCACAAAACCCTGGAAGCAGTGGGATCAGAAACCACTTTAATGCCTTTCTGTCTATTTAATTATTCGGGAGCTGACCGTTTGGTTTTAAACTTTGTTTTCTGCGTTTAATTTGATTGGGAAACCGTTGAGATTAAACTTAACATATACATGGATGGACATGAGAAATGAAAGGTGTAAGTAGGCTGTTTAGGTTTTTATGTTGGTAACGCCACATAGCGCTCTGTATGAAAATCACTGATTGTGCTGTGTGCAGTCTGTGGCTGGTTGGCATTGTTGAAATATTCGCTATTGTAGTGTTGGGCAGTTGGATGTGAACAGCGCTTAGCGTAGCGCAGTTGGAGGTGAGCCGCCAGCAGTGTTGGATGTGGGGAGAGAGATGACAAGAGTTTTGAGAGCGGATGATCTGGACGTGTGTCCATCAGAGTAAATTTGTAGGACTGGATTTCTAGTTAGTGCCTTCAATAGTTAGAATCTTTTATGTAGCTGGCAGTACTGGCGCTCGCTATATTGCAGTAGTTCGAGTAAGGAAGATTTTTATGAGGTTAGTGATTCGTGAAAGGTATAGGTTATTGTTAGTCGGGGCCATTCTTTTGTGGGGATTATATAAGTCAGATTGCGTTGCGCTAAAATATTGTGAGTCCGTTTAGTGATGATCAGAGTAAGTAAAGAGAAATGTCTGAGTACGTTGAGTTTTGCTCAGCTGTTTGAAAATCAAATAACGTAAAGGAGATTATCAGCACAATCATTCATAAATTTTTCTAAAGGGAGGTTTCAAAGGTTGCAATAAATTTTTCATCTATGATTATTACTTTACATATGAAATATTCTATTGCAGATTAATAAAGACGAATTTCTTTGAATGTTCCCAAAATAATGTTCAAGTTTTATTTTTATTCAAGGACTACAGCTGTTTGTACAAGAATGAAAATATAATTTTCCATCGAACTTAGCAAAGATTTTCACGTTGCACTGGATTTTTGTTTACTGGATATAGCCCGACTAGCTTTGAAGCATAAGACTATCTTTACTTTATGAATTCTTTTTTATATTTCTAAGCTCTCCTGAAGAATTATCCACTTTTAAATACACTTCACGTTATGTTCAGAATTTATCACTTTTTGAATGAAAATTTAAAAGAGCTGCAGCTTGTATCCACCTGTGAATGCACAAGATAAAATCTACTATCTCTTTGTATTCTGCCTATGGAATGCTGTGAAAAGAAACACGTTTTTATTTTCGTTCACCTCTACCTGTACCCTTTTTAGGATGTGGTCGTTATTGCGATGGTATATTTTAATCTGCCGCTGTTCCAGAATGCTCGCTCACGGTGCAGCTCCGTACTGCCAGCGATATCCAATAAAATGCTGGAAATTCTAAAATAAAATGGGTAATGTCCGGTGCGAACTTTGCAGTAATTGTGACAAACAGATTTTACTAGATAAATATATTTTAACAGAAACAATTAAAATCTTTACACACCGTTTACAATCCGAGCTACAAATGGCGTCGATCATCGACTTATGACAAATGAAGACTACGTAATAGCCTAATGCAACGTTACGGGTTCCTCTCCCATTCAGTCTGTGCAGAAGGCAAGCGATTCTACTACAATATATTGCCAATTTATATCTTACCTAATTTTTGTACAGTCTTTGTCGTTTTTGATAACATATCCTTTCTTCTGTAGCGGTTTTCACATCCTCCGCCACAGATAGTATTTAACAGTCTTTGAATAATCATTTATAATAGCAAAATTCATAATTATCTTTTAAATGTCCTTTTGAAATACAATTAACAGAAATACATATAAATTATTTGTTGCAATGAACATTATACATCGAAATGTTCTTTTAACTTTCACTTTGGATGCATGCTGCCAGAGAACGTTACACCACGAAAGCAGAGACTGCTCATGAGGGGACCGTGAGCAGAATAGGAATGCCTTGGCGGGACCACCACAGTTGGAGAAAATCGAACCCGCTGATCCACAACATAATCCACTTAACGACAATGAGTGGCGGGAACTCTCGCGACAGAATGGTGCGGAACAGGACGGATCTCTGAGCAAGGTAAGTGCGAATGTTCTACACGTGGAAAAATCCAGCACACGGGACGATTTGTTACAGGAGGCTGCAGGCAGTAAGGTTTCAGCTTTTATACCAGATATCACCACCTCTATTAGAGTATCAGTACCCAGAACGCACTTGAGCTGCATCTGCCTGTGTTCTATTACAGGTGAGGCAGTGTTTCGTAACTATGTGTGGCTACAGAGGCAGCGTGCAATATTTCTGCAAGGGACTTCTATCGACTTTTTGAGTACACGCCACACGGAGATGATGCTCTGTACTGGGTGAAACGAGGTCCGACACGATGCTACGACGTGCTCCGTGACTTTTGCTACTTCAGTGTATAAATGTACCGGATGTCTCTCTTAAAAGTCTTCAGGCACATTTCTTCTGGTTTTTCAGTAGATATTTTAAATGTGTAGATGCAGTCAGTCCAAACGTGTACTGGTCATCACGTCGACGGAAAGCTTCGGTTTGTTTCCGTTACACGCGAAATGCTGTTTGAAGCGGAATTTTACATTCTCATTCGTTAGGGCGGCCCGAGATTAGTCCAGATTGGTATTCGTTTTAGCGATACGTATTAGCAGGAAAACTGGAGAACGGAGAGTGGCGGTAGCTATCAATTTGGGCCAGGGCCTTGTTGTCGCTGTTAGAGTATCGGTTATTCTTAGAGTTTTCCCGCTCCTGTTAATACAAATGGATGAAGCGAAAAACGTTGTAGACTAGTTTGTGGCCCGTCCATCCGAATGGGTACGTGAAATTCCGCTTTGAAAATAAATTATTTTTTTTTTTTTAATGGGGAACAAACCGACGCTTTGCGGCGACAGTGGCACATCATGACAGGCGTAATGAACAGTATTAATTTCGACTCACTCCACCTACACATTCCAAAAACGAAATCGAAAATATCTGTCGGAACACCAGAGCAAATGCGCCTGAAGACTCTTGGGTGGAATACCTACACAGGATATTGGAGAAATAGTGGCAAATATTTTGATAGGTGATACCAACCACAAGAACAAGAAAAAAAATACCTTGAACGTGGGTCTGGAAATGCATACTTTGTGAGATCTCTACACTTGTCCATAGTGGCTGAAGACGTTCGGGTGTGAATATGTCCGCCTGACACACAAGGTAGATATTAAATAAACAAGTGATGTATGGCGACAGGTGCTGCCCCCATGATCCGTGAACCGAGCGAGGTGACGCAGTGGCTTGCACACTGGACTCGCATTCGGGAGGACGACGGTTCAATCCCGCGTCCGTCCATCCTGATTTAGGTTTTCCGTGGTTTCCCTAAATCACTCCAGGCAAATGCCGGGATGGTTCCTTTGAAAGGGCACGGCCGACTATCTTCCCCGTTCTTCCCTAATCCGATGAGACCGATGACCTCACTGTCAGCTCTCCTTCCCCAAACAACCGAACCCCAACCCATGATCCGTCAATAGCGTTCACTACTGTACGTGTCTTTCCGTACTGACGTACTCCAGTGCACACAAGTCTGAGCACTGGGTAATCTACAGGCAGTTGTGTTGCATGTACTATAGTTTTAGCGTTGTTAGTGTGTGTTATTTTGTAGTAAATTGCCTGCAACTATGGGTATGTATCGCATTTATTTATTCGGAGTATGGCATTTAAGTACATTTCAGAATTGCATCACGTTATTCTATATTACATGTGTTCACAGACAAACATCTAGTCCCTGTAAGTCATATCGCAATGTTTACTGTCACTGTGATATTTGTAATGCACTGTGCACGAATGGGTTGGTAAATTTCCATTTCTCTTCTGCTTGTTAACAATGGAAGCGTACTACTCCTAAAGTGACATGACGGATATAATTATCTGCTATGGGTTAGCAATTGGAAATAGCCCGTAAGCACGTTCCCACTACGCAGAAAAATACCCACGTTGCAGAGTACCATGCGATAAATTGTTGACCCAAAGTTTTCTGCTTCTTAAGGACACGGATTTTCTAGCTTCCAAAAGACGAGTAGTGGACGGTATGAGTCAGTTCACACACCTAAGATGCAGGAGGACATACCAGATTTGCTGGACGAAAGACGTGCAACAGCAGTGTGGAGATTTGGCGATTGACACCAACAGAAGGCATAAGTCATCCTGTTGTCCGGCTGGTACTGCTTGAGCTATTGCTGTATCCGTAACACCTTCAACACATCCAGGCACTAATTCCAGAGGACCACGATAGCCTATCATAGTTGTGTCATTGGCCCATACAGAAGCGTGCTGCAGGTCCACTGTTTTCGACGAAGAATTTATTTCTCTGATCCTGTGCGGTTCACAAAGGGTCGTGCTGTGAACTTCCATACTCAGCACGTGTGGGCTTATGAAAACCCCTATGCTGCTGTACAAAGAGTACATCAACCTCATTTCTCCGTCAACTAATGGATAGACATTCTTGGTGATAAGTTACTAGGGCCATATATCCTACTCCAAACATTTAATGGAGCTCATTATCGTCAACTTCTTGTTAACATTTTGCTTACCTTGTCTGAGGAGGTACCACATCAGTAAAGACTACCGATGTGGTTTATGCATTATGTCACATTTCATCTGCAATGTGTGTGAATATCGGATGCTGACGCTTCATGTCTTTTGGAATGGTTGGGGCGGAGGGGGCACACCTTGGTCCCCTGTTCCCTCGACTTCAGTCCTGTGTAGTTTTGGTTATGGGAACAGTTCAATGCGTTAGTCTTGCAGTACCACATGTATGTGAAATTAGAAATCGTTACCAGAGTTGGAGACTATTTAGACTCTGACAAATCCCTTTAGATACAGTTTTGATATACATAATACAATGGAAATATGCTACTTGAAATTTGGCCCTTACCTGAGGTCCTAGGGTGAACAATTTGTATAAAATTACTTAATAACTGTATTTTAAAAACAATTAATAATGCAAATCGAATGAAAGGAACACTACATTCTTTAAATGAAATTCAAGTAAAAAATGAACTGGTGATTTATTGCAAAAAGTCTTCTTCGTACACAAGAAAACCAATAGACTAACTGTCTATCATGTTAGACTAATACTGACAATCAGCAAAAGCATAATGTCCAGGGAAGGATAATGTGTTCATGCTGCACATTCCCTCCACGATGTTGAGGCGAAATAAATAATAAAATTAAATTTCTTGGTTTTTCGTAAAGAGGAAAAATTGTGGACATGGAATTATAACTTCAGAATTTTTGAAAGGCCTTTCTTTTTTTACGGGATGTATTGACCAGCTTGAATGCGGACAAATTCAGTGCTGCGTGAAATATGCCTGTAATATAATTTACCATTCCGATTAATTACATTTTTGAATTCTACGTCACTGTTGATTTAATCAGAGTTCTCACCTTAGACGTAGAATTAGTCCTTCTGCCACAATATTAATTCTTTAGTCGCCCTCGATGTTCTTCTCTTTGTTGACCGTGTGTACCTTCCTAAGTCGGCATCGGTTCACTTCACGTAGACGGTGGAAACCAAGGAAATACAATGCTACGTCACTTTAAAAAATAGTGAGAAGTATCGAAGTGTTACGAAAATTATTTATTCACAAGACAATAAGACTTGCTCTGCTCGTCGCACAAATCATGATTACTAACAACATGGCTGCCTTTCCGCACAGTCCGAAATTACGTCCGTCCTCCACAAGGCAACAATCGAAAGTGTCTCTTAGCTCCTTCTTGGAGTATGAAACAAAAGCGAATCCAATATGAACATTACAGAGATTATATTCTACATCCCTCTCAATTTGATCTTTGGCGCAGCCTTTGAGGTGTTGTATGTCTCTGCGTCGGAATGTGTCATTACAATGTGAATAAACCCTACGAATCTGAATTTTACTATGTAGTGGTTCCTTGTCGGGACTAAAATGAAAAGAACCTCTCTTCGTATCTGTAATCTTACGGTACTGCGGTGGTGTACAACTATAAAATGGTAATCTCCCAGACAAATTGGTGCCGCTACAATGTGCTCACCAATCACTAGCCATCTCGATCTACATCCACATCTACATCGATACTCTGCTAATTACGTTGAAGTGCCTTGCAGAGGGTTCTTCGAACCACCTTCAAAATTCTCTATTCTCCAAATGTCGTATAGCGCTCGGAAATAACAAACACCTACATCTTTTTCGTACGAGCTCTTCAAATGGTTCAAATGGCTCTAAGCTCTATGGTACTTAACATCTGAGGTCATCAGTCCCCTGGACTTAGAATTACTTAAACATTAACGAACCTAACCACACACACATCCATGCCCGCGGCAGGATTCGAACCTGCGACCGTAGCAGAAGCGCCGTTCCAGACCGAAGCGCCTAGAACCGGTTGGCCACAACGACCGGCTGTACGAGCTCTGACTTCGCTTATTTTATCCTAGTGATCGTTTCTTCCTATCTAGATAAAATATTTTCGCATTCAGAGGAGAAAGCTGGTGACTGGAATTTCGTGAGAAGATTGCTCCGCAACGAAAAATGCCTTTGTTTTAATAATCTCCATCACAAATCCTCCATCATTTCAGTGACACTCTCCCCCCTATTTCGCGCTGATGCAAAACATGCTACCATTTTTGCACTTTTTCGATGTACCTGCTAAAAACGCAGTGTTGGGTTAGCCTTCCCCACATGATTTTCTGTGTGTTCCTTACAATTTAAGTTGTTCATAAATGTAATTACTAGGTATTTAGTTGAATGTATGGCCTTTAGATTTGACTGATTTATCGTGTGACGGGAGTTGAACGGATTACTTTTAGCACTCATGTGGATGACCTCACACTTTTCGTTATTTATGGTCGCTGCAATTTGTCTGCCGGCCGGTGTGGCCGTGCAGTTCTAGGCGCTACAGTCTGGAACCACGTGACCGCTACGATCGCAGGTTCGAATCCTGCCTCGGGCATGGATATGTGTGATGTCCCTAAGATAGTTAGGTTTAAGTAGTTCTAAGTTCTAGGGGACTGATGACCACAGATGTTAAGTCCAATAGTGCTCAGAGCCATTTATCTATTTCTTTGCAATGTGTTTTGATCTTCTGATGACTTTATTAGTCGATAACCGACAGCGTCATCAGCAAACAACCTAAGCGACTGCTCAGATTGTCTCGCAAATCGTTTATACGGATAAGGAACAGCAAAGGGCCTGCAACACTAAGATGTGTGCGTCAACACGAGATCTGCGCCCCCATGGAACTTGTGGACCGAGCTAAGTTGTCGGGACGACTTCCTAGTGCAGAACACCAGAATGTTCGCCTCCCCTCAGCGATCGAGCACGAGAAGTCTCCTCTACGACGATCGACCCAAGAGTGTTCGATCATCCACATTCAACTCCTCAGTTTGGGCCGTCATGGCAACAAGCGTGTCAGGTAAAACGTTATGTACTTCTGTCCAATGACAGCAGACGGAACAGAGCCTTGTATAAACAACTCAGAATTTCCAACAAGCCAAGCAAACGCCGCTGGAACCCCACCAGGTCAGGTTCACACAGCAGCAGGCCGCTCCTCGTCAAGAACTGGTCAGTTCTCTCCAGATGTTACCGGGTAAGACACTCAGCGTCAAATTCTGAGCTTCCTGGGGTCGTGACTCGGGACGTCACTATGTGTGCCACTGGATGTCAGACTCGGAAAAACTTTCTTCTTCAAGGCGTGAAAATGACTGTAATGCGTGAGTTATTGCCGGATTTGTTATGCGCTCTGTATGTGCTTTCACCCTGCTCAGACAGCAGCTGGTATAGATTTTACGCTTGTGAGCGTATATATACGTTGTTATGTGGCTAGCGGAGCTTGTGGACTGGCCCTGTTCGATTTCCTTTACGTACATTTATGTAATTCGAAAATCTGTGCCCAGACATCAGTTTACTAAAACAACGTGACAATTTTGTAAAACTCAAAAGTGTTAATTCTAAAAAAGGGAGATATTTTTCCGGCTCACTTAAATACAAATCTGTTCGTAACTATTTGAGTTTCATATTGAAACAGTCTCGAGGTTAGAACCTCATTTTCAGCAGTTTCTTTAATTGTATTAATATTGTATTTTTTTGTCAACTGGAAATACTGAATTATAATATTCTAATGAAAATACGATTTTATTTGAGTCAAATCAAATAAATTAAAATTTGATTCAGACATGTGAAATGACTTGTCTATACTAATAAAACTCCCAGAAAGAATATCACTCTGCAGCAGAGAGTGCGCTGCGATGAAACGTCCTCTCAGAACTAGAATAATCTGCCAGAAGGTTCCATCAGTAATACTGGTGCGCTTTATATGTTCGTTTCTCCATGTAATGGAGAAAAAAGAATTACTCGACATTCACAGTGACTAGAGTATGTACAAAAAGGGCAATCAATACACATTTGCAGTTGACCAGCAGATCGTTCTGCAGATACAGTCTATCCTTTTGAATTTTTAAGTACTATAATCTATTTCTGTGAAGGATGCTTATCACGATATTTATTTGCTCTTTCACTTTATTCACATGAACTCTGAGAGTTTTATGTGACTATATTATTTTGTTTCTGCAAACATAATTCGTTCCACCAAAATAGCTGGAAATCCCACAGCAGATCAGTTCCAGTCATTCCACGAGTAAGGAGGTACACGGCTCGTCTTATCTGTAATTCAACCATGCCTAGACGGTCAATACCGTATTCTATCGCGTCCGCATTGTTACTTTGTGCCAAGAAGGTCTCTCAAGAAGGGAGGGGTCAGGCGTCTCGGAGTGAACCAAAGCTATGTTGTTCGGGTATGGAGGAGATACACACAGAGAGAGGAAATGTCGATGACATGCCTCGTTCAGACCGTCCAAGGACTACTACTGCAGTGGATGACCGTATCCTACGGATTATGGCTCGGAGGAACTCTGACAGCAACGCCACCGTGTTGAATAATGCTTTTCGTGCAGCCACAGGACGTCTTGTTACGACTCAAACTTTGCGCTACAGGCTGCATGATGCGCAACTTCACTTCCGACATCCATGGCGAAGCCGATCTTTGCAACCACGACATTTTGCAGCTCGGTACAGGTGGGCCCAACAACACGCAGAATGGACCGCTGAGGATTGGCATCACGTTCTATCCACCGATGAGTGTCGCATATGCCTTCAACCAGACAATCGTCGGAGACGTGTTTGGAAGCAACCCGGTCAGGATGAACGCCTCAAGATACACTGTCCAGCGAGTGCAGCAAGGTGGAGGTTCCCTTCTCTTTTGGGATGGCATTATGGAGGGCGGACGTACGCCGCTGGTGGTCATGGAAGGCGCCGTAACGGCTGTACGATACGTGAATACCACCTTCCGACCGATAGTACAACCATGTTGGCAGCATATTGGCGAGGCATTCGTCTTCATGGACGACAGTTCGCGCCCCCATCGTGCACATCCTGTGGATGACTTCCTTCAGGATAACGACATCGCTCGACTAGGGTGGCCAGCATCTTCTCCAGACATGAACGCTATAGAACATGTCTGGGATAGATTGAAAAGGGCTGTTTATGGAAGACGTGACGCACCAACCCTCTCAGGGATCTACGCCCAATCGCCGTTGATAAGTGGGACAATCTTGACCAACAGTGCCTTGATGAACTTATGGCTAAAATGCCACTACGAATACAGGCACGAATCAATGCAATAGGACGTGCTACTGGCTATTAGAGGGAGAGGTGTGTACAGCAATGTTGACCACCACCTCCGAAGGTGTCCCTGTATGGTGGTACAAGATGCAATGCCTGACTTTCATTAGCAATAAAAAGGGTGCAAAGGATATTCATGTTGATCTCAATTCCAATTTTGTGTACAGATTCTGGAGCTCTTGGAGCCGAGGTGATGCGAAACTTTTTTGATGTATGTACATTTTTACTTTGTCTGTACAGAACTGTATACACTGTTAGCGTAAATAGCGCTAGGGAGGTGCATTATAGATTCAGTAAGCGTACAATACTTCAAAACTCGTTTACTACCTCATTTTCCGCAATTTGATCTTACGTTCTTGCCTCAGTGTCAGAGGTACAACAACAGAGTTTGCGCTTGGCTGTCATCCATTCGTATGTTCCGCTACATTTTTGGAGAGAAACCCGGTTGCCGCACAGTCGCGGCGTTGGCCTCCCTCTCTCTCTCTCTCTCTCTCTCTCTCTCTCTCTCTCTCTCCGTCTCTGGTGCCGACTCGCTGAGTGTGACACCTAGCGGCAGCTCTGGGTACCTTTGGCGCGACGTCGGGAGTCACAATCCCAGAAAGCTAAGGAATTAACGCCGGGTCTTGAGACTCAGACCTGCTAGCCGCCAGTGGCGCACGCAACACCAAAGATCCCACCCTCCTCCAAACGGCGCGTGACCCCTGCGGGCCCCAATGTAGCTGCCCTGCCGGACTTCTAACCGGGGACTCAATGCTCTGAGCGGTGAGCAGGCTGTCCCTCCCTTATTCCCATTGTTGTGTGCCTCGTACGTTCTACAACTCTTGGGGAAACGAACTCCGAGGTTCCCACGAATTCTCTCAGCTGAAGTGATGTAAGTTAAGACACACAACCTCTGGAATTTTTATCAGGCACAATAGTGAAAATCAAGTATATTAATGAGAGTTTAATAAAGTGATGAGAATCGTGTTCCAGCATTTCTCCGTCATAAGGAGTGGGTGGTGTTATTTTATCAATGGATGGAGCAACCCAGATTGCTTGTAACATTTCAGCCGACGCCACGCCGGTCAATGATACCCAGACACTACAGGATCGCGTCTTCGACGCAACAACGAGCAAGCGTATTTCGGAGAGTGCGTGATCTCTTAAGCTGAGGATCAGAGTGATACATTTCCATTGGAGGAACGTCACGTTGAGCACCTCATATGAGAAATGTCATTAACGGATATCAGGATGGACGGCTCGTATGGACAAGTGTACAGATCACAGAAAGTATGCATTTCCCGATCCACGTTATAACATCCCAGCTTCCTCAACCAAATTATAACGTCCCAGGACTTTCTGCACCAAATTATAACATTTCAGCTCCTCAACACCAAGTTAAAACGTTGCATTAGGAGGTGTCTGCTTCGCGCAAAAGGTCTTGAGTTCATATTGACGACAACAAGTAATTCTTCATTACAGACATTTATTTACAAACAGAACTGACAGACTTCACAGGCTCAACAACTGACTCTCCAAGCTAACCGCACTGCATATCCGAACTGGCAACTGACAACTCCTAGGTGTATTAATATCTTTCCAAACAATGAGAGTCTTTGACAATGTTTTGTTTACAATACGATAGCAATTCACGACTTAAAACTAAATTAGACATTACAGAATTTTAGTACAGATTAAGTAAAAGGATCAGTACATATAAATTCTTACAAGCATAATTTCCAAATAGATTTTATAACATTTTTCTACCAGCTTCTGGATAACCTTCACCAGATTTGTACCGGTGTTTCCAGAAATATCTTGACATTTGATTCTGGATATTTCTTGAGTGATTTAGAACAACTATTTATATGTAAAATGATTTAAATCGTGTTTCAAAACGTAAATAAATCTTTTTAGCACTATTTCTTGATACAAATCGTCTTTCGAAATCAGGTTATGAAAAAGTTTTCACAAGTTTTCGTATTTTTGCGATCGTAATATAGAATTTCTCCATAGAAAGTTAGAGAAGTGTGCATTAAACGTTCATTTCCAGACTTTCTCTTTAGCTGGTGAGTTTTTAAATGTATCTTGTCCATATTATACGAAATAATTTAGCTCAAAACTGATAATTTATACAATTAATCAGAGCTACAGCAAACAGTGAGTCTTTCTATTACAAAATGAAATATAATTACAAAATTGAATGAAAATAGGTTACTAACACTAATATATATTTACATTAATTCTATTTTTGTTCTTTCTGTGCAAAATGTCCTAATATTGACACAGCACAATATTTAAACATCACCAAAGTTTCCCTTTACATTTTGCATATCTGTATCGACATCCCCTAAAAGTCTACAGTATCGAATACTTCAATATGTCCCAATATGTCCTGTAATGTTACACAACCCCCCCATCAGCACTTCCACGTGAAACACGGAAGGGTTGATGTCCTTACATTACAAAACAGAAAAGTTTTACACATATCTTTGGTGTCTTCTTTCTTGAAGACCGGTGATCTTCTTTCTTGAAGGTCAGTGATCTTCTTCCTTAAAGGTCGGTATACCTCAATGCCGCACACTGTATTTCAGTCTCATCTTCACAGTCCGTATGGTTTCCATATACACTGCATGCTATCACAGGCTGCAATAGCACAGTCCGCTATGAATATACAGCACACAGTGGTCAAACCCAGTTAAACATTAGCAAAAGCATTTAATAGTCGGTGCACCGGTTTTTAAGGACACAGAAATTTGAATTCTCTAAAGTCTAATTACTCAAGAAAATTTACTCTAAATAATTTCTTAAAGCTAAGAGAGGATAGACTGACAGGTGGAGAAAATTGATTATACAGGATCACAGAATAAGTGTAAGATGCAATGCCAGAATACGAACATGAAATATGACAATTGCATAGCTAGGGGATCTAGTGCTCGCCAAACACTTAGCACACAAAGAATGTATGCTCACCTGAGGAATCAGATAAATACAACATAACAAAGTATACAAAAATATCCTGGTAAGATTACATATAAAAGTCTATAAACATCTATTATCTAAAATACTTTTTTACATTTTTTTGTACAATTTCAGTTCGGTCACGTTTCGTAGGTCAAACAGTCTGCCAGAATTTGGGTAGACTAGACGGTAAGCATTCGGATGAGGATTGTCCTGAATCTTGAAAGGTCCAATATATATGTCAAAAAACTTTTTTAATTCACCACTGATGGCTTTAGACTTCTCTTGTGTTTCAACAAGGACCAAGTCTTCAATTTTAAATTGAGTAGGCTTCAATCTTTTGTCATGTCTACATTTCCTCTTATCACCTTGAGATTTCATGGTCTTTCTCACTATTTCCTCTCTCTCTTGAGTACTTAATGGTTTGCAGACTGGAAAATCAATGAAATCACTAATTGGATGTGGTGGTTTGCTATTATACTGTATTTCATACGGCGAAAACACTAATGCTGTAGGCTGTTCACAACATCTTCGAATTTCTCAACATAGTCAATCCAACTAGCATGATCAGTATTGCAGTAGGTTCTAAAGAATCGCCCAATTTCCCTCATGTATCTCTCCGAAGGGTTTCCTGACAGATGATAAGCTGAAATAAGAATGTGACTTATATTTTCATCTTCAACAAAAGCTTTCCATACTCCAGAAGTAAATTGAGTCCCATTGTCTGATAAGATTTTCTGAGGTTTTCCAACCCTGCCAAAATAGTCTCCTCTGATTTTTGAAATAATGCTCTTACTGTTTGCCTTGCGAAGAGGGTATGACTTAATGAATTTTGAAAAAAACATCAACCATAACAAAAATGTAGCAATAGCCTCCTCTGGTCTTTGGTAATGGTCCATATAAGTCGACAGCGACAAACTCGTGTTGTTCTTTCGGTAAGATGTTTTGAATCAATCCTCGACAAGTTTGGTTGGATACTTTTACTCTTTGGCACCTGTCACAACCCGTTAAAATTTTTCTAACCCTCCTGGCTATGTTGTTAAAGTACACATTTTCTTGGATTTTCTGGATACACTTTTGAATCCCACAATGACCAAAACTTTCATGAATGTACTTGATGAGTACATTGATGTACTATTCAGGCCAACATAATTTCCATACATCGCTATGTACACTGTTTCTCTTGAATAGAATCCCTTTGTAGATTTTGTAATAATCTCCCACTTTTTCATGTCCCTTTTTCCCTAAATAACTTTTGACCAGTTTACAGTTCTCATCGTGTTTCTGATTCTGTCGGATGTCATTACAAATGTCTCTGATTTCTTGTTCATTGTCCACCCCTCTTAAATACATAATTTTGAATTCTTTTTCACATTCCCCACTGTCATCTTCAAAGTCAGCCCCCACAGGTAGGCTAGATAAAGCATCAGCAACTACATTATCGGGTCCTCTAAGATATTTTATTGAGTAATTAAATTGTTGTAACAAGAGTGCCCACCTGGTAATCCTTCCATGATGCAACC
Organism: Schistocerca gregaria; assembly: GCF_023897955.1. Taxonomy (NCBI): domain Eukaryota; kingdom Metazoa; phylum Arthropoda; class Insecta; order Orthoptera; family Acrididae; genus Schistocerca; species Schistocerca gregaria. The sequence goes on along the minus strand of NW_026061887.1, from coordinate 1,781,034 downwards.
TACATTCTTCAATATAAATTAATGCCTTATGGTCTGTGTAGACAACTACCTGGTTTCCCAATAAACAATTTCTGAATTTAGAAAATGCCCAGTAAATGGCCAAAAGCTCTTTCTCGGTAACAGTGTATTGCCTCTCATGTTTTTTCAAGGTTCGACTAGCAAAAGCAGTAGACCTGTGTTCTATTTTCCCATTTATATTTACTTCTTGGAAAAGGTGAGCACCTAGGCCATAATCACTACTATCTGCCATAATGCAAAAAGGTAAACTTAAATCAGGACGGTACAAAATATTACTGTTACATAACTGTGTTTTTATTTCTTCAAAAGCCGCTTCACATTCCTGATCCCAAACCCACATTGCGTTTTTCTTCAGCAATCTGTTAAGACTTGGAGCATTTAGAGCTTGGGTACTAATGAACTTTCTGTAGTAACCGCACATCCCGAAAATTGACTTGAGTTGTTTCTTGGTTTTTGGAATTGGGAATTTTGGAATTGCCTTGAGTTTTTCAGGATCTGGCAAAATACCTTCCTCAGAAATACTGTGCCCCAGAAACTTCAATTTTTTCATACCAAACTTACATTTAGATAATTTAAGTGACATTCCCCCTTTCCTTAATCTATTGCAAACCTCCCTCAAAGTATTAACATGTTCTTCCCAAGTTTCTCCAGTGATCAAAATGTCATCTACATACACAGTTAATTTTGATAAAAGATCTTTTCCCAAAACAAAGTCAATTGCTCTAATGAATTCGGCTACTGAGACATTCAGCCCAAATGGTACCACACAATACTGGTAACATCTTCCCCCATACAAAAAGGCAGTATACTTTTTGGAATCATTTTCTAATTCTACTTGGTGAAATCCTGGTGTGAGATCTAAACTGGTCATGTATTTCATTCTTTCAAATTTATGAAGTAGTACGTCTATATTCTCGAGATGATCGGTCTCTCTTTCCACATACTTATTTAGGTGTCTTGAATCTAGTACAAGCCTGACACTGCCATCACGTTTTGCAACCACTACCAAAGGATTATTGTATTGGCTCTTACTTCTCTCAATGATGCCCCACTCTTCCATCTTTTGAAGTTCCTTTTCTACATCTTTTCTCTTTGCAATGGGTACACTATAAGGTTTTATAAAGAATGGCTCATGTGGTTTTAACCTGAGTTTACATTGGTAATTCTTTACTCTGCCAGGTCTATCATCAAAAACATCACAGTAATTCCACAATAATCTTTCTAACTCTACCTTCTGTTCTTGGTTCAAATTATCTGATTCCCATAATTTTTCTTGAACTATATCCCCATATTCTCCATCATCATAATCCTCAGTAATTTCCTCTACACAATAACCACTGTCTTTAGAAAATGTAACGTCCCTAATTTCAATTCCCTTATCAGCACAGTTTTGAACCGACATGTCAGTACTGGAACATACTCTCGTCTTAGGATCAATAAAGGTAAACAAACTCTTTTCCCAATCAAATGCTGCATTAGCTTTTAATATCCAGTCCATACCCAACAGTACATTCTCATTTAGGTCACTTATTACAGGACATCCTCGAGTAAACTGTACATCATTTATACTGAAGGACAACAGCATCTGTCTATTAACAATTTTGCTCAGTTTGCCAGTAATTCCTCTAATTTTTATTCCAACAACTGGTAATTCAACAAAGTCAGGATCATGGTTAATTATATCTCTTAATTTGCTTGAAATGGCACTAATTGGACTCCATGTGTCAATCAAAAAATACCCTTCCCAACCTGCAGCTTTAATTTTTATGTATGGACAACCCATAGTGGTGTTTTCCCTTTCTTCCTGTTCTTCATACAAAAGATCTTCTGCTATCTCATCATACCTCTGTTCCATATTTAGGTTTTCTTTATTAGGCAATACTTTCTTCAAACTTCTAGGTCTACTGGAATTTACTGGAATGTCTGGATTACTATTTACCTCACTCACATCCTGACTAGTACCCCGTTTGATGATTTCATTAGGCTTAAAAGCAGAAACTGGTTCACAAATTTCCCTTAATTTGATCTTAACATCATTGTCATCACTGTAATCTTTAAATTTGTCCCAAATAGATTTCAAAATAATCACAGATGCATCAGCACAATCAACCCCCCTGTCTCCTGATGTATTACTAAGCTGAACTGGCACAATCTGATTCTCATGTGGAATGTAGTTAGAGTTCCTGGCACAACTATTCTCAACACTATTGCTTATAACATTCTCTTTAACCTCAACATAAACTATTCCATCCAATTCACCATCAAAATCTTCTAGTACATAATCACCATTAGCCTTATCATCAACATTATCATCATCATTGCCTGAGCTTACACTACAAACACTACTAGTATCACCAACATTACTCACAACACCATCTTCACCAACCACATCCACATGAATATCAGACTCTCCAGAAACTTCAGTACGAACATCATTATGACAACTTACATCTAAAACATCACCACACATAAGTTTGTACAATCCAAAATTATCAAAGTTATTCTTACCTTTCATTTCAGCATTAGGTGCTTCTTCTTGATTATATAAATTTGCAATTATATCATCTTCTAGGCCTACTTCATCAACGGTAGCCTGGTTCCTATTACAGTTGTTTCTAGTATTTTCTCTGATGACGTTCCAAAATTTCCTGTCAAATTTAATTTTTTCATTACCTCTATCTACAGATCGATCATAGCATACTGTCTATACTGGTTAGGTCTCTGATTATAGTGCTGTCTGTTCCGGGTGAAATTAGCCTGATTTTGAAAATTCCTTGCCTCAAACTGACAGACTCCCAGTGGAGCATTTAGTCGTTTAAAGGCCTATGTCTGTCGTTTCCCTGCCTCGGGTTACCTTCTCTCATGTCATTACCCCAGGACCTGTTTCGATTTTCCCATTCTCTGTTTGAATTAAAGTGCTGATCATTCCTACCAAAATTTCTTCTGTCATTGCTATTATAATTATCCCTGTTGTTGTTAAAGTTTCTTCGTTCACTATTACTGTTATTATTAGCACGGTTCGGTTCCCACCCTCTGTGTGCTGAACCTACAAAGTCGTTGAATGTGTTGTTTTGTTCAAAGGCTCTATCAAGTTTGTCCACATATTTCAAGAATTGTTCTATGGACTCATCTGGACCATAAACTAAACCCCATTGTACTCTTTTCGGAAGTCTCCGGTTTAGTGCATCAATTTGAGTTAGCTCATCAAATGGCTTATCCAGATGCACTAATTTTTGCAACTGTTTCTCACAATAGGCTTTCATTGACCCATCAGATTCTCTGTAACTAGGACCATTCAAGAATTCACTTTTGATTCGAGCTTGCTCAGTTTCAGACCAAAATTTGGTTAGAAAACATTTTTTCGAAATCTTCAAAGGACATTTCCGCATAACAATTCTGATTGGCCCACGAAAGCGCCTCACCATCAAGTAATTTCTTTACAAATTTTATCTTAACACTATCTGTCATTATGGACGTGAACTGCTCCTTGCAGAATAGCATGAAGTCTTTTGGGTGTATATTCTTGTCACCGGGATAAGTTTTAATTGGAAAATTTCCCCATATCCCATTACAACTATTACTAAAACCTTTTTGAAACATAGTTTCTTGTATTTCTACAAATTTTCTGTCTACAGTTTTTTCGACATTACCTACTCTACTACAAATTTCTGTGACCTTTTTGTCCGTATCAGATTCCGTATCAGATTTGAAAGATTCAATTTCGTTTTCAAAAAATCGTTTTGTCTGGTCAAATTCATTTCTCAATTGAGAATTTTCCTCATTTACAAAATCAACAACTTTTTTAAGTTTTGACTGGTTATTTAAAATTTTGTTACTTAAATCAGTTTGAAGGACAGAAATTTTGAACTCAACCGTGTCCACACGACAACTAAGTTCTTTTTGGTTTGACTCAAAAGTAATTCGCCATTCTTCGAGAACCTGATTAGTGTGAGCAATCTGTTCTGTATTTGAGTTTACTTCTGATTTTAAATCACACACAGCCTTCGAAATCGACCTGTCCATCTGTTGTTGTGTCTGTTCAATTTGTTGACGTAATTCGGCACGAGAATCGTCCATCTTCGAGTTTAACTCTGAAAACATTTGTATTAACATTTCCAACATTATTACACTGTCAGAAGCACTTTCCCTAATAGGTGTACTCGCTACACCGCTGTCAGTACTGAAATCTGCGTCTTTTTCCATTATTTTAGGAAGCAGTTACTTATCTTAGTGTCCGTCGGCGGTCGTTGGTGTCCGTGTTTTGCGAAATTTCTTCAATTCCAGGATGGTTTCACTCGGTTGATTCACTCCTCTTCTTGTGACCCCAGAATCGACGTATTTACTTCTTGTGATCCCAGAAGAGACGTATTTTATTTAGAAGAATCACTAGGTGGTCGTCAAATCGTCTGCTTCCTCCACCAAATTAAAATATCCCAGCTCCAGCGCCTCCACCAAATTATGACATCCCAGCTTCCTCAACCAAATTATAACGTCCCAGGACTTTCTGCACCAAATTATAACATTTCAGCTCCTCAACACCAAGTTAAAACGTTGCATTAGGAGGTGTCTCCTTTGTGCAAAAGGTCTTGAGTTCATATTGACGACAACAAGTAATTCTTCGTTACAGACGTTTATATACAAACAGAACTGACAGACTTCACAAACTCAATAACTGACTCTCCAAGCTAACCGCACTGCATATCCGAACTGGCAACTGACAACTCCTAGGTGTATTAATATCTTTCCAAACAATGAGAGTCTTTGACAATGTTTTGTTTACAATACGATAGCAATTCACGACTTAAAACTAAATTAGACATTACAGAATTTTAGTACAGATTAAAGTAAGGAAGAGGATCAGTACATATAAATTCTTACAAGCATTATTTACAAATAGATTTCATAACGTTTTTCTACCAGCTTCTGGATAACCTTCACCAGATTTGTACCGGTGTTTCCAGAAATATTTTGACATTTGATTCTGGATATTTCTTGAGTGATTTAGAACAACTATTTATATGTAAAATGATTTAAATCGTGTTTCAAAACGTAAATAAATCTTTTTAGCAATATTTCTTGATACAAATCGTCTTTCGAAATTAGGTTATGAAACAGTTTTCACAAGTTTTCGTATTTTTGCGATCATAATATAGAATTTCTCCATTGAAAGTTCCAGAAGTGTGCATTAAACGTTCATTTACAGACTTTCTCGTTAGCTGGAGAGTTTTTAAAAGTATCTTGTCCATATTATACGAAATAATTTAGCTCAAAACTGATAATTTATGCAATTAATCAGAGCTACAGCAAACAGTGAGTCTTTCTTTTACAAAATGAAATATAATTACAAAATTGAATGAAAATAGATTACTAACACTAATATATATTTACATTAATTCTATTTTTGTTCTTTCTGTGCAAAAGTCCTAATATTGACACAGCACAATATTTAAACACCACCAAAGTTTCCCTTTACATTTTGCATATCTGTATCGACATCCCCTAAAAGTCTACAGTATCGAATACTTCAATATGTCCCAATATGTCCTGTAATGTTACAACGTGTAATGGAATTTTTTTTCTTGTTTTGGTGGACAGCCCCACCTCTCCAAATATTCGACACTTTGCACTACAGGTTGAAAGAAGAGTGACGAACATAAGATGCCGTCAATATTTATTAACGTTGTGGGTGGTTCTCTTGATTTATGCTAACTTTTTTCCACCCTATGTCTAGATCTGGTTTTGTTCCCTGCATATAAAATTATATGCAAGCGTTTCTATCGCACCAGAAAGGATGGAGGAGGTTTGATGTAAGATCTATTCGTGGTTTCTCCCTTATCGAAATGGTTTCCCATAAGAATCCAAGCTACATCGTTAGCCTCGTGGTTATTGAGGTTGATCCTCAAAAAAACGTAGTACTAATAGTTCAATCCAGAACGGTTTAGGTAGCCTTTACGGTAGTTGGGTATAGCTGTGTGGTTGGTATCCGAACAGACATCCGAAGTAGTGTGGCGGTAATGCTTCAATCTGTCCGAAAAACAGTTCCAGCTTTATAAATGTAGCCAGAAGTGTATCGTGGCTAATGGAGTTGATCATGAAGACCGATTAAAGTATTTTCCTAATATATTTTGTTGCCCTTATTTTATAAAATCATTCGGTGGCTTTCTAAGAGGTACTTTGTGTTAGGAGTACGAAACGTAAATAAAATTAAATTTTCACACGTTTTACTTGAGGCAGAATTAGGTAATAAAGGCAGTCGATACCTTTCGTATAGTGGAACGACGTAGTTGCTTACTGGCTGAGTATTTTTCAAGAGATCCTCTCACACAGACTGGTAATTTACACTGTTTTTAAGAGACACTCCGAGTGCGCCGTATCAGTCACTCTTTAACCTGTTACGTAAGGCGATTCGTTCCTGTTGTTATCTTTTGCGTTAATTCAGTCCCGCAACCAATAACCGTGCATTCGGGCGGTAATCAGTTATCGGTGCGTTATTGTAGTCTAAAAACTGAATCCGTTATAGTAACTCTTTTGTTTACTCACTCGGGGTCCCACCGTTTTGTACACAACCTGAGGTGAGAAGTAGTTGTGACGTTCTCTACGGCGACATCAAAAACTCATTCTGAGGTGGTGTCGTCGAAAGCGTAAACCGAAGCAATCGGTCTGGATTCGAATACATCTTTCGAAGCGAGTACAAAAGAATATTATCACAGGACTTTACAAACAGGTTTTTCAGAAATTCCTACCAGTTCACTTACTTAAATTATTTAATATTGCAACGCGTTTCGAGCTATCACCTCTTTATCAGGCAAAATATGACAAAACAAAAAACATTCAAACAGAATGGACATAGACCTTAATGCAAGTATTTCTTTAGTCTTGTCGTTTGTTGTGGCTTTCCTGCAGAGAAAGTCAAATAGAAGCCGTATGAGAGCGCGTTTACTTCGTTTTCTTGTCTGTAGATGAATACTGGAGCACTCCGTTCATCAGAAAAGGCTGCCGTCTTGTGGCCACTGTGGCTTTAAATTGTAAGCACACCACGTAGCTCACTCGGAAAACATGAATAACTGATCTGGCTACTTCAGTATTATGGGCTTAATTTGTATTATTAGTTCACTTTTCTCGGACATGAGCAGACATCCACAAGTAGCAAATAATGTGACCGTGGCTTCCAAGTTAAGGTTCTTCGGTTAATCACAAGGCGTCTACTTCGGTAATAATCTTGCTGGCATTTCGATGATCTTTTTTGGGATTTCTTGATGATTCATTACATTCTTGCACGTGCTACCTTTTTATAGTTTTATGCACAGTGAGATATAATATTTAGCGATTTTAAAAAGCGAGTGAATCAAGCTGCGTCGGATAGAGGTGGAGGGGATAGCTTCAGTTACGTTTGACGCGAAATAGCATTTAGTCATAATGGAGCGTACACTGTCAAAGCATTTTTATCAAAACGGTAGTTCGTACCAGCTAGCACGTCGTGCAATCCGCAACCACTTCAGCGTTAATCGAAATCGGCCGGTGCACCTGCCTGGGCGATTAGAAAGTGGCTGGGGAACATTGAGGAGACAGCGCCAACTGGGAGACCAAAAACTGTGCGCTCGCCTGAAAAACATCGAACGTGTACGCCAAATGAAACGCGTATAGCACGTGTGATTTGACACGACACTACAGCGCGACACGCACGTGCCGCACGAGTCGCGCGGCTGCAGTGCATATTGCGACACGTACACCGTACTTAGCACGCGCCGACTGGCGACGCTCTGCGCTGACAGAACCGAAGCGCGCGCACCTTTTTATCTTTCTCTAATAATTTACAGAAACTATTCACTGAAAATATTTGATTTTTTTCCGTACTTGTGGCTTTACGTGTGAACTTCTTGGCCAAGTGCCTATCATCTGGCTAATAGTCATGCTTACTGTGATCTACACATTTTAGTAAGTCACTACGCAAAACTCAAAAAGTTTGCAATGAAAAATAGAGGGCGCTATGATTTAGCGTTTGGTGCGTATTACACCATATGTTTATGAGTATGAAATTCAGCTAACATATTAAATTTTTGTTTAGACTTAGGAGGAGGTCTCCATCTGTCTTCGATTTCGAGAAAATGGATCCCATGTAGAGCATTCACTCAGAATCTTACGCCACGGGAATGAAATATTCCTACATCACTGGTATTTCCTAAACCGCTCGAGACATGGAAACAAGATTTTGGTTAATGATGAAACAAGGAAGAGAGTACTTTGCCACGCCGGCCGGTGTGGCCAAGTGGTTCTAGGCGCTTCAGTCTGGAACCGCGCGACCGCTACGATCGCAGGGTCGAATCCTGCCTCGGGCATGGATGTGTGTCATGCCCCTAGGTTAGTTAGGTTTAAGTAGTTCTAAGTTCTATGGGACTGATGACCTCAGATTGTAAGTCCCATAGTGTTCAGAGCCATTTGAACCATATTTTGCCACGTCGTAAACACACTGAGCTTTCTTATCTATCACGGTATATCAGTAGTTACACTTCCCTATTTATTTATTTTTTTTTTTCATTCCACTGTCTAATTTTTTTAGAGTTATCGACAGCTAGTGAGACAAGAGTGTCCTAATATGAAAGTAAACATGAAATTTCTTCTCTTATGTTGCCACAAACCGTCACAATGAGTTTTTTGATAAGATATTCGGCTCTCTGGTCGCCAGTTACTTGTTTAATGAGACAGATTTCTAAAACAGTGTGTCACAATAACTGGTGCAAAAATGAGTTTATGCAAATCATATTGTGTTTTGGCAAAAGAAGTGCTCTCAAACCCTTCAACAAGAGAAGTGTGGCCGTTACTCGCAAATGGTATTGCATCTTCGAATGAGACGAGGTTAACAACTCACACGAAAATAAATCGCTAATTCTGTTGGAATTTTTGTTGAATCTCACAACCCATTTTATTTTTAACACCGAGCGACTGAAATGGAAACTTACCAAAGAGTTTTATTCCTTTCCTTCATCTGAGCAATAGCAAAGTAATGAAGAGCGTGGTCTTCAGGCGGGATACCACGCACACTACTGATGCCGGTTCCTCACCAACGCCTTGCCAAACTGACAGTCCGTGGTTCGCGAATAAAATAGTTGTTACTGAGAAAAGTAAACAACTGATACGTGGCACAACACAATGGCCAGTGTATCGTCAGCAGCTGGGAATAAATCGCGCGACAGGAATGCGGAAGCCAGCAAGTATGCTTTGTGAGAGGAAGAGTTCACATCGTTCCGAAAACATTGTCACCATTACATTTCTACATATCACCACACTCTTTCAGGATATTCCTACTTTTATAATAGTACCGACCACTAATTCCTTTGTGTAGCCTGTTGTGTAATTAGTTTATTAATGCTGATAGCGTGTATGCAACCACTGAAATACTTTTCCTCGTCACGACGAGCCGATTAAAACATCGTTATTTACGAGGGCTTCTCGACTATTTCGGGCTTGCAATGGAAATGTCACGTCCACATGTACGAAGTTTAACGTCTCTTATTAGACCCATATCCACATGATGATATGAAGTACGTAAGTTTTACTATCTCGGACGCTTTTTACCAGGAGCGCAAAGGGGTCATACCTGTGGAAATTATGCGTTTCCGACTTTTTGTAATGGATCGCAGAGATACTTCAGCATAAGAGGCAGCAAGTAGGTAACCTTGTTTTACTTTCCTGTCTTCCTTCTAGATGACACGATTTTATAATATTCCTTACTTCCTTATTCACTACCCTCACGGTAAATCGTCTGTCCCTTCTTACGTTCTGAAAAAATTGTGGAGGCAAACGATATACTTTCAGTGGCTAATGGCTCACCGGTTATTGAACTGTGCATTGGGTTTTTTGACAAAGAATAAACAAAACAAAAGAACTGTACATATGTATGTAAATGAAAACTATTACGTGCTAACGAAAATGGACGGAGCGCTTAAACAGCGAAAAAAAGAATAATGCTCAGTGATAGAAAACTTCAGTTTACATTACAGGCCGTACTCTTCGGATGGACAATACTTCCACTGTCCGTATGCGCCATGCCGAAGTGAGTATATGGCAGAACTGCCCTCCCGCTCCCCGCCTCACACATCCGTCAGTACCCGCGTGACGCGCGGCGCGAGAAACTGCGCCGCTACCACAAAGCCGCGCGACCTGGCGCAGGCGCGTGTCGCGTCCCAGTCGCGTCGCGTCGCAGTTTGCGCGGTCCCATTTGAACCTGTGAAGTTGCAAAAACGCGCGCTAAACTTGGGATTTCAAAGAGAACGGTAGGAAGGATTTAACCCCAGGATTTGCACTTTCACCCCTACAAAATCTAAACGGTACAGGTCCTTAAGGGAATAGATTATGTGATCCGCAGCCGCTTCTGATTAAAAGTTTTGGTCATGATTATTCGGGACCAGGACATTGTAAACCGTTTGTGGATGAGGGATGAAGCTCACTTCCGTCTCTCCAGTTATGTGAACAAGCAGAACTTTCGATTTTGCAGTGACGTTAATACTAGAGAACTGCATCAGCAACCACTGCACTGGGCAAAAGTTACTGTGTGGTTCGTAATGTCTTCAATTAGGGATCATAAGGCCAAACGATTTTTAAGTTGTAACACTGACTTCGCAGAGATACGCTAGTAATCATGAATATAGTCAGTCGTTTGTTTCCAAAGATATGGCCTCCCGAAATGGGTACATTGCATGGCCCTCTCGTTCACTGGACGACACATGTTTGTGACATTTTCTTTGGGGTTGTCTGAAGCGGAAAGTTTAGCAAGATAACCCACCTCGAACAACTGAAGCCCTGAAAGAGTGGATGCGACAGGAAGTGTGATGAGCCAGTACAAGGTCTGGCTGGAGGAATGCGTGCTTCTAAGCGGACGCCATAATAAGACAGTTATCTTGAAAAAGTAACTGAGGAGGAGGAGGACATTAGTGTTTAACGTCCCGTCGACAACGAGGTCATTAGAGACGGAGCGCCAGCTCGGGTGAGGGAAGTATGGAGAAGGAAATCGGCCGTGCCCTTCAAAGGAACCATCCCGACATTTGCCTGAAGCGATTTAGGGAAATCACGGAAAACCTAAATCAGGACGGCCGGAGACGGGATTGAACCGTCGTCCTCCCGAATGCGAGTCCAGTGTGCTAACCACTGCGCCACCTCGCTCGGTGAAAAAGTAACTGACGTTTTACTGTTACAGAAAACACTTTTTCGTATATTTTAAGATTATGAAATAGAAAAAGTGTCTTTATTTAACAGCTTTTCAAAAATCGCTCTTTCTTATGCCTCACCCTGTAGTTGAAACTCTCTTCTTCATTTAGCTCAGGAGGCCCTCAGCTTTAAAAGAATTTATTGTGTCGTAAACACAGTACTATTTCAATATGCTATACGAGCTTATTTTAGGAAAGACACACGGGAAATATGTAGTGGTAAATGCGAAAAACAAATACAGAACTAGTTCTCTCATAACTGTTATGACTACTCTTATTTTTTATTTGGGGGACTTACGAAATCTGAATATTTTCGTAGTCTCCATGAAATAGCTGTGTTAATCTTAGATAACGGTGGGTGAGATTAACGTCTCTGACTGGTGGTGTGGAACTGTCTCAAGTGAAGGACAGAAGGAATTGGGTTATTCAGATACACACAGTAGACGATTGTAACTGCACTGTTTACGTGGAAAGAACCCACACATATTACAAAAAATTGATGTATGTACGTATGTGGCACATCTCCCCCTAGACCACTGGACTGATATGGACCAAAGTTTGTGCACATACCACTTACTGACAGGTAACAATCATAATTCAGGAGGTGCGGCATCATAAACAATGAGATGCATGAAAATCAGCCGCACCATGCCTGATGTTGAAATTTGCTTCTGCACTACTAACTCTATTCGTAACAAATTTCGCAGACATTCGAAGCGAAAGGCACATACAAAATTATATCATGATGCCACACATAATTCGGGAGATCCGACGTCATGAACACCAAGATGTGTGAAGAACTGCTGGAGTGTGCCTAATGTTTATATTTATCCTTGCTGCTCACTTTGTTAGCAACATATTTTGCTGACGGTATCGACATACGCCGCTGAATGCGCCTACATGAATGCATCGTTGTAGGACTCTTTACTGCCGAGCCACTCGTGCAGTCGAGTAAAGTGACTCCAGGCAGCGCTTTTGGCAGCTTTCAACTATGAGGCGCAAACGGTTGTAGGCCTCGCCACAGAGGCGTGCAGATACTTGAAGCAGCTGTGCCAAGCGCATCATCCCACGCCGAGCCTACTGGCAGGTGTGCGTGCAAGGTTCCTCGTTGTGGAAAACTGGCAAAGTGAACACCCCGACCGGCAGTGCCGGCTGTCAGCTAGTGTACAATAAAAACATTATGACAGGTGACAGACTTCCGTCATTCAACAGTCTCCGGTCAATGAATTAGTTCTTTCTTAAGATCTTAATGAATTATTGTCAATGTAAACAACGAGACACCAACAGAGATAGTGATAAATGGTTCAAATAGCTCTGAGTACTATGGGACTTAACATCTGAGGTCATCAGTCCCATAGACCTAGGGTAGTTAGGTTTAAGTAGTTCTAAGGACAGCACACACATCCATGCCCGAGACAGGATTCGAACCTGCGACCGTAGCAGCAGCGCGGTTCCGGACTGAAGCGCCTAGAAACGATTTGCCACAACGGCCGGCGAAAGCGATAAATGAGGTAGTAGTGAAAGATACTGGCTTATTAACATGGCTTGCTTCAAATTTTCAAAAAATGTAACTGATTCGAATATTTGACTAACGTAAAGCCTACCAAAATCGGCTGTATAGTTACGTTCATAGTCTGCACATAACTTTGCGGTGCACGGCCGTTGCCCCTGATAACAAAGTGCGAGTGCACCGCCCTCGTGGATAACATTGCGCCCCCTAGAGTGTGCAGCTGGAACACTGATAGAGGCAGAACATTCCCATTCGTCTGGTGCGCTCTCAAGTGTCATTGATACCTTCTCTGATAATGATCTCTTACCTTCGCCATCAAAATGGCCTACCTCACTGGGAACGCATTTCCGGCCATATGTCCGCATGACCTTTTTTGCTCCTTTTGCTGCGGAAGCTGTGATCTCTGTATCTTGAAACAATACAAACCAAGGGAAAATCGAAATTACTATCTCCCGCCAATAAATAAACGATCTCTATAATCATACAAGACGAGCGAAATGTGTTAAGTAACTGATCGTTCATCGCTGTGCACAACGCAAATACCGTCTCCTTGCGATGAACAGCTTACGAATAGAAGAGGTTATAATTATTATTTGCGGGTCGTCTTGCCCCTCAAAAACTGGAGGGCAGTAAGTGATCTTGAAATTCGGCGACGTTCCTGGGTGCATTACGTGCTCCCACTTCTGGCCATATGAGGGTACGACGAGAATTCTCCATATAATCGTTCCGATGCGCTCACGTGTTATGTTTTGGAGAGGCATACCGTTGGTTGGGCAAATTGATCATGGTACACTCGCAGGTCAGCGGCATTGTGACACTGCATTCGTTTCCAATGCGTATCTTTTCAGGCTGTATGCGACCATCACTGTACTTTTAAGGACGACAATGCGTGATCGCATCGAAAGCACTGGTGTAGGAGGTCTTTGAATGAGTGGATGTTCGGCAAACTTAAACCCCGTGGGCCACGTCGTTATGCATTGGGGATGCATACCGCAGCTCGCCTACATGTTCCACCGACCATCCAGAGTTCTCAGTCAAACTTGTTGAGGAATGGAACGCTCTACCACATTTCCTTACCAACCTCGTGCCCAGCTTGGGAGCTGGTTACAGAGCACGCATAGCTGTGTTTGGTGATCACATGCTTTATGGAGAACACGTTCTGCCTTTTGCAATGTGACTACTGTCTTTGAACAAAAACGTCAGTTATGTTCGTATCATTGCATGTTTCTTTGTTACCATCTGTACCATGCAGCAACAATTATTTCTATTTTGCTTGACAGTGACACAACATGTGAAAGTTACTTTGACCCGGAGTTTCGCAAAGCACTATAATCGAAAACGAAAAAGGTCTGACGGGGTCTATTGGGGTGAAGTGAGACCACGGGAGCTGATTCCATACCACTGTGGCGGCTGCTTTATTGTATGAAGGACTGAATTTAGTTGAAAGTACTTGATCTTCATTTGTCGAGTATATGCTGAAGATTAAAGTTAATCGCATGTGAACCGCTACTTTCAGAGACTAAAATTAAGAGCTCCTGAAAACGCTATTTACTATTCCAAAGAAATGTGACTGGGATCCTAGAATACGAAACTGACTACAACTGTATGTAAGCAATATCGGTTTCTGGTGCTCCATTTATGACAATATGAGAATAGGGGGGGGGGGGGGGGCATAGGATAGTGTACCTACAAGCACATCTTCTTTCTTGGTCGGTGTTTCAGTTAGTCACCGATTTTAGAACTATATGAAGCAACGCGTACTAGAGGACGCGGTAAGTAGTTCCTGGCATTTTCGACTGCTGCTGTTGTGGGGCCTGAGGTTTTGTTTTCTGCAGGGTTTGCAAATATAACGAGTTCTACATATTTAGTGTTGTGTAATATATTAAAGATATTTGGAGGATACTGTCTGTTCTATGGTTAAAGAATTTTGTGGCGAATAAAATATTGTTAAATTTTGACTAGTTACATAACGTGTGGATGAATAAGTTATAGTTCGTGAGTCACAAACCATCTCGTACCTTCAAACGGAAGACCTTGCACCATGGAGTATATGAGATTTGCAAAAGAAGTAAGTTTATGTAATGTATTAACGAAGTTACCTGTCTCGAAAAGGGAAATTTGTGATAGCTGCAACAGCTTCTATTTCAGATCGTTGTTAACTTCTAACTGGTTTTTGATAAAACGATTGATTTCGCTTGCTGATTATTCTTGTGTAGTAGAGTAATAACGTAAGACATTTCTCATAGAGAAATAGACTACTGACAAAATTTTTTCTCGATTGCAACGATCTGAACTGATATTTGTACCTAGGTACATGACCATGTTGTATCTTGGAACAGTCTCTCATTTGTCAAAAATCTTACTTTTCCAGAGTAATTGTAATTTCAGAAAGAAAGTGCACCACTCCTAAAGTGAATGCTGTCATTTCAAAATAGAATAACAAAATGGAGTAAAGGTCTATTAAAGTGTGAAAGTCTGAAGTGTGTTCCACGGTAAAACACTTTTCGCTAATAATTGTCAAAACTAAGAACAAACACAAAACGCTGTCCAAGCATATAAACGATCGATAGTCGAACTAAAAATCTGAATGCTGGGTGTTCGGACAAACTTCTAGGACTTTTAGAAGGGAGACAGGAAAGAATATTTTGAGTACAAACCCATGCCCAGGAATGTACCGTTTCAGTTCTACAATGGTTTCAACTTCGATTTTTAACTCATCCACTTCTGTTTGAGGGATTAAATTACGCATAAGGCAATACAAAACAATTCGAAATGAAACATAACGGAACACCTGTTTATCACTTAAGCACATTTGTTTGTGTTAAGACTCCTCGCCCTGTCCATCTGTCACCATATCGTTTGTTCAGATGTCTGCGAACTGCACGATACAAGCGAGTTGGTGCATCATCATGCTTAAACCACATTTCCTGATGGGCAATCAGTGGCACAACTTTCAAGAACGGCCCCAATATCTTTTGTAGAAACATAAGATATGCAAGACCAGTTAGAGTGGAAGGAGGTACGGCCCAGTTACACGACAGTCTGGAATGCCTGCCAACAAACAAATATCCAACAGGCACCGAAGCCTCGGAATGTGCTTCGCATGGGGCTTTTTGGCTGCCAGACATGGCTGTTTAGCGAATTCAGAACACAGTCCCTCCCCAGTGAACTCACATTTGTCTGTGAACAGGAGCAGTTGGGTAAGGAAAGGATCCGCACATTTTGTTAGCGCAGGTTGCCTACATCAGGAGCAAGCATACATTCAGTGGAAAACCTATTGTACTCTTTTGATTGACGAGTCCTTAACTTACTATTTTGCTAAGTGGATTATGACCATCTGAGGATAATCCGTCATTCCAAGAAACCCTCCACACTCCTCCCTTCCCTCTCCTACTCCCCACTTCTCCTCCTTCTCCACCACCACTCTGGAAATTGTCTCTCAATACAAGCACACTTATGATATGGACCTATTTGACTAATTAATTAAATCGACCAATTAATTAACCCCTCCCTATCGGGGACACCCCCGGCAGCTCCCCTCCCCTCCCCCTCCAGGAATTTGTCTGGAAAAAGACTCAATTGATTGGCTAGCAGGTGGAAAATTGATTTCAGTGTACGGAATATTGTTTAACCCTTTATTTGGCAGTGTTGCTTTCAAGCAACATCAAATTTACCTTGGCCTTATGGGACAACAAACTCTTCCCAGTGCATTTCACTGGCATTACTGCCTCCAGGCAACATTCCTTTACACACTGCGAACGCCAGTTTTTGTAATAGCTTAAGGTTTTCCACACGAGATAGCAGTTTGTGCAGTGGTGTTACAGAGATCTCCTCGTGTGAGCAACAGGGGTGTCTTATTTTGGTTCTAAAAGAGTGGATTTAAATAGATTGAAGAAAAACTGCTATGATTACTGGCAAGATATACCCAGAGGTGTGTTTAGAGCAGTAATATTTCAATCTTTGTTTTGAAATACGTAAGTAGTATAAAACTTTTATGTTGCCTGTGAGCAACATTGCCTATAGTTAGGACATGTGACATTAGTATATTACACATGTTTACGGCGTGACAAAGAAGATGTTTTTATTTTTAGGGGCTTTTTAGCAATGGATTCCAGAATATTTTATGGAATTAAAAAAGCTAGAGGAATAGTAGTTCCACTAGAAAACCCGACTTTGTCTGATCTAAGTGAATCTGAAGACACTGCACTCGAAGTTTTTGCAGGCTGTAGTGATGATGATCCAGACTATATTCCAGAGCGTCAATCTCAGTTCCATAACCAAGTTATACCAGACACTGATTCTGATTTAGGAAGTGAAATCTCAGAAGCTGAACATGTGCAAGGACCTTCTGCAGTGAATCCTTCTAATGAAAGTGGCAGTCAAGTGAAAAAGTAAATTACAAAAGCAGTCACTTACATGTGGGTAAAGGAAGATACAACTGCTAGGGCAGAAAGTCTCTCTCCTGTGTTTTCTGATGAAGGCAATACACCACTGGGTTATTTCAGAAGATTCTTTGATTCAGAACTAATTGTGCAGGAAACGAACTTAAACTCTGACCAACGAACTACACGTCAGTAAACAGCAATTTAATTTAAATAGAACAATTTTTCGGTGTTCTGATATACATGGGTCTTGTTTCTATGTCTTAGTAGACTGACTATTGGTCTCAGTCAATGAACTGTGAAAAATTCACCAGCATTTTCAGTTTGAAGCGCTTTCAGAAACTCCGCCGATACCTGCATTTTACGAGCAATGAGAATGCTGTGAACTGTTCTGAAAGACTTTTGAAAATAAGACCTGTTCTTGAGTCAATTGTATAGAACTGCCGTGAGCAGAAACAAGAGTCGGCATTTTCTACAGATGAGAAGATGGTTGCATATAAAGGTACAAGAGCAGGTAATTTGCGTCAATATATTCAAATAAGCCACACAAGTGGCGTTTTAAGATTTTTGTTCGTGCTGGTGTGTCTAGAGTTGTCTATGATTTTCTTCCCTATACTGGCAAGGGGATGATAACTGATCTTGCTGATGACGAGAAAATAATGGAATTGGAATACTTTTATTTTGACAATTTATTTTGCAGCCTTGAACTTAAAACATACTTACAAAACATCAAACAATGAGTCCATGGGCACCATAAGGAAGAACTGAATAAACAACTGTCCTCTACATGACGAGAAGCGGTTACTGAATGACGAGTCAGCTATGACTACAGGAAGGACAGTCACTCAGACCTCATTTTAGTAAGGTGGGCAGGCTATAAAATCGTGACACTTGCAAGCTCGTTTTTTGGTGTCCAACTACTCTCAACAGGAAAACGATGGGACAGCAATCAAAAAAGAATTGATGTGCCCTGTCCCAGTATTGTACGTCAGTACAACAAGCACATGGGAGGAGTTGATCTTGCTGGTATGCTGATAGAGCTCTACAGAGTACCAATGAAAACTAGGCGATGGTACATGAGATGGTTTGGATTTATTCTAGATCTGAGTGTTTTAAATGCTTTCCTGCATTTTTCGAAGAGAATCTCTGGACAAGAAGACCTCATCAAAGTCATTTAGGGCAGATACTGCCAATGGTTTGATATTTTCAGGTAAAAGTAAAGTAGGAAGACCTTCAACAGACAAACCACCACCATAAAAGAATAGGAGGAAGGCAACAGCTCCGACTGTTACACAAGATGTCCGATTTGATAATATGGAGCATTGGCCTGTATACGGTCCCAAAGGTCGTTGTCGTTATTGTCCGTCTGAGTATTCTACAGTCATGTGTTCCAATTGCAATCTAGTATTGTACTTCGATCCAAAGAGGAACTGTTTCCAAAAATTCCATTGCAAGAAGAACAAGAAGGGAAAATGAAACACTTCTATTACACAGCAGGAATGCATAAATGTGTTTATAAATTAAATTATTCACGTACGGCAAACATTTTGCTTCAGGTTATCGGCAAACTCCTTTTTCCTATAATATGTATAAGTGTGATCTACTGCTGGCAATGTTGCTTGTAAGCAACGTTTCATAATTTTCATAATTTTTGTCAAAAATTTCTAAAACTGACTGAATTGTATTTCTTTAAGTATAATAAATAGATATAAGCACTTAATTTTTTTTAATTTTCACCATTTGCCAAATAAAGGGTTAAAAAGTTTCTCATACACAAGACAATGTGTGAAAGATTCTTTATTTAAACAATTTAAGGGATACAAGGCAGTGTATATCATATAGTTCATTTATTTACTTTAAATATTTAAATAGACAAAATTCCATTCCCTACAAATTCTTTGAGGGTGAGAAGATACTTGGAATATTAAACAACTTCGAAATTTTTTTTTAGCCCACCCGCCCAATCACTTCATTGGGCTTGTCATTCCACGTATTACTATATGTGGAGGCCACGCTACCCCTGCTCAGGTCCGTGACTGGCCACTATGAGAGCAGACGTTGCAGTATTCCCCAAACAAAAGAGCTTCTGATGGTGGCTGTCCTTTATTATTTGATTGCTGAGAAATTCCTGTTCAAGCACATGCGCTCTCTCTCTTTCCCCTATCCCCCTCTCTCTCCCTCCACCGCCCCCTCCTCACAACCGGTCATGTCCTGTAGTGTAACCCTGCTAGGACTGCATGCACCATTGGCCATGGTCGGATCGAATCACACACAAAGCAGCATTTACCTAGTAAACCCCACCTGTGCAATTCTTAGAGTGAGGTAATATCTCCATCAGATTGATTGTCTAATTAATTAAATCGATGCCCTTCGTGTGGGACAGTTTTCCGTTGCTTTCTATTGGTGGATTACTAGGATTAGAATATTTGATGGGATTCGATCCTACAGCTTCCCAATTTCCGAACCCTACTGTTATTTATTCCCGTTGCCTCCTATTGGTGTATACTGATACAGTTAAGTCATTTATAGAAAGTCCATTAAGCTGGAGGTAGCTGAAAATTTCAAATTTCAGCTCAGCTGCATGCTGTGTCCATAGAAAATCTGTGGAGGTTTTGGACTGGTATGTGTGCTCGCAATAAAGCAACAACAATAAATTGATTAAACGGGGATTGGATATTGCGATTGGATTTTTAAA
The DNA here is from genome assembly GCF_023897955.1 of Schistocerca gregaria. Lineage (NCBI taxonomy): Eukaryota > Metazoa > Arthropoda > Insecta > Orthoptera > Acrididae > Schistocerca > Schistocerca gregaria. The sequence goes on along the minus strand of NW_026061887.1, from coordinate 1,761,228 downwards.
CCTTTATAGAATTCCTAAATTGGTTCTCTCCACTACATTCGGAAGGAGGAGGAGGAGGAGAAGGAGAAAGGGTGTGTTAGGGGATAGGACAAAGACACAGAAAATACCACAATCCACGCCGTAGCAGTAGTTGTCATGGCTAGATGTTGGATATCGCTTAAATGCACATGCCCAGTGTCCACACGTCACTCGACAATCTCCTCATGAACAACCAGCGCCAACGCTCAGAGGTCGGACGGCCGTAGCCAGTTTGGTGGACGCGTGTGTCCGCCAGAGTGCACCACCCTGACGTGGAGGGCGTCAGGAAGTGATGGGAGTGGTAGGAATTAGGATGTTATCAACACGTTCATTGCCAACACTTGGCAGTTATCGATATTGAATGACTCAATTTTCCAAGGGGAATACATGCAACACATACGATCACAGAGACAGCCCAATGCACACTGTGTATTAGTTTACTGTTTAGCTATCGAAAGGGCACTGTGGCTGGGACTTACTCCTGTAGCTGTGTGCAATAACCGACTAGCTGGCCTACTGGAACTTTTCGTTGTAACCACGGATTGCCAGAAAAGCCCATTTGTTCTGGCCACATGCCTCCTCTGGCACACGCCTCACATTCGAAACCGCGTCGTCCTAGGAAACCAGCAAAATTTATTTATCGCTGTAATTAGAATTAAATATTACACTTGCAGCCCTAATCTCATAACATTCGACACTAACTCTGGAAATATCCCCCTTATAACTGGGTACAGATTAACACATAAAATGCTTCATCCTCCTTGGCGATATTGGTGCATTAGTACAATGGACATCCAGCTCACAAAATAGTTTCATTGGGGTGATCATGTGCCATCACTGTGGATTTTTAGAGTATAAAAGGAGGTGTGATAGGAGCAATCGTACACCTTGCATGTTTATTATTACTGGAGAATCTAGACAATATTGGTTGTTGTTTTGGTCTTCAGTCCTGAGACTGGTCTGATGCAGCTCTCCATGCTACTCTATCCTGTGCAAGCTTCATCATCTGCCAGTACCTACTGCAACCTACATCCTTCTGAATCTGCTTAGTGTATTCATCTCTTGGTCTCCCTCGACGTTTTTTACCCTCAAAGCTGCCCTCCGATACTAAATTGGTGATCCCTCGGTGTCTCAGAACATGTCCTACCAACCGATCCCTTCTTCTAGTCAAGTTGTGCCACAGGCTCCTCTTCTCCCCAATTCTATTCAATACCTCCTCATTAAGTATGTGATCTACCCATCTAATCTTCAGCACTCTTCTGTAGAACCTCATTTCGAAAGCTTCTATTCTCTTCTTGTCTAAGCTATTTATCGTCCATGTTTCACTTCCATACATGGCTACACTCCATAGAAATATTTTAAGAAACCACTTCCTGACATTTAAATCTATACTCGATGTTAACAAAATTTTCTTCTTCACAAACGCTTTCCTTGCCATTGCCATTCTATATTTTATATCCTCTCTACTTCGGCCATCATCAGTTATTTTGCTCCCCAAATAGCAAAACTTCTTTACAACTTTAAGTGTCTCATTTCCTAATCAAAATCCCTCAGCATCAGCCTCGTTTTGCTTTTGTTGATGTTCATCTTATACCCTCCTTTCAAGACACTGTCCATTTTGTTCAACTGCTATTCCAAGTCCTTTGCTGTCTCTGACGTTCGCCGATGACATTGTAATTCTGTCAAAGTTTTTATTTCTTCTCCATGGATTTTAATATCTACTCCGAACTTTTCTTTTGTTTCCTTCATTGCTTGCTCAATATGCAGATTGAATAACAACGGGGACAGGCTACAACCCTGTCTCACTCCCTTCCCAACCACTGCATCCCTTTGATACCCCCCGACTCTTATAACTGCCAACTGCTTTCTGTACAGATTGTAAATAGCCTTTCGCTCCCTGTATTTTACCCCTGCCACCTTCAGAATTTGAAAGAGAGTATTACAACCAACATTGTCAAAAGCTTTCTCTAAGTCTACAAATACTAGAATCGTAGATTTGCCTTTCCTTAATCTTTCTTCTAAGATAAGTCGTAGGGTAGGTATTGCCTCACGTGTTCCAACATTACTATGGAATCCAAGGTGATCTTCCCCGAGGTCGTCTTCTATAAGTTTTTCCATTCGTCTGTAAAGAATGCGCGTTAGTATTTTACAGCTGTGACTTATTAAACGGATAGTTAATTAATTTTCACATCTGTCCACGCCTGATTTCTTTGTGACTGGAATTATTATATTTTTCTTGAAGTATGAGGGTATTTCGCCTGTCTCATACCAAATGCTAGAATTTTGTCAGAACTGACTCTCCCAAGGCTGTCAGTAGTTCTAATGGAATCTTGTCTACTCCCGGGGCCTTGTTTCGACTCAGGTCTTTCAGTGCTCTGTCAAACTCTTCACGCAGTATCATATCTCCTATTTCAACTTCACGTACATCCTCTTCGATTTCGATAATATTATCCTCAAGTACATTGCCCTTGTATAGACCCTCTATATACTCCTACCACATTTCTGCTTTGCCTTCTATGCTTAGAACTGGGATTCCATCTGAGCTCTTGATATCCATGCAATTGGTTCTCCTTTCTCCAAAGGTATCTTTAATCTGCATGTAGACAGTATCTATCATACCCCTAGTGAGATAAGCCTCTATATCCTTACATTTATCGTCTAGCCATCCCTGCTTAGTCATTTTCCACTTGCTGTCGATCTCATTTTTGAGACGTTTGTATTCCTTTTTGCCTGTTTCATTTATATTTTCTCCTTTCATCAGTTAAATTGAGTATTTCTTCTGTTACCCAAGGATTTCTACTAGCCCTCGTGTTTTTACCTACTTGATCCTCTGCTGCCTTGACTATTTCATCCCTCAAAGCTACCCATTCTTCTTATACTGTATTTCTTTCCCCATTCCTGTCAATTGTTCTGTTATGCTCTCCCTGAAACTCTGTACAACCTCTGGTTCTTTCAGTTTATCCAGGTCTCATGTCCTTAAATTCCCACCTTTTTGCAATTTCTTTAGCTTTAATCTTCATTTCATAACCAATAGATTGTGGCCAGAGTCCAAATCTGCCCCTGGAAATGTCTTGCACAAATATTGGTAATATAAATTATATCGAACGTGGTATGATCTTTAGCAGCACGAATTTAAGTGTTGTCGTGTCCTAACAGAGGATGAAGGGAAGACAGGGGTTTAAGGTCAGTCTACAAGTTATGAATGGTGAGAAGTAAATGCCGGCAGACAAATATCCAGTGAAGGGAGGTTGATGATTTGGATCAGCGTCAAACGGTGTCACAGGGCATATACAAGAGATGCAGATGTTGAGACTCGATACTTGCAGTAGGGGTCTGATTAGCACATTTGATTTGTGTTCAGACTATCTATTACACTGAATGCTAATTCTAAACATTAGAAAAAGCAAAGGAGGCGATTTGTTGCACAAGACAAGTCAATATCTAAAGCCACGGGAGCTGCACTACATGAGTCTGCAGACAGCCTCTCTCATGGATCATATCAGCACACGGAATTGTTTTTCAACGGCTGGCGCAGATGATGGATGTAGTGGAGTCTCATACAGGTACTAATCGACTGCTACTATATTTTTAATGATAGGCGTATCCAAAATTCATGCATGTGGACCATAAGGGAGAGGGCAAGTCTTTGGATTTTTAATAGTTTGGTGTACAATAAACGCAAATATTCTTGTAGAATATCAGACAGTACATGGGATGTCAGCACTACGACCACACCTATGGGAAACTTTGACGAAAAATTGAATAACGCATTATACGAGGTTTTTCTCGAATTTTACCGATTTCATCACGAAATACTGATGTGAAATACGTTGAAATTGAGGGAAAAGCGATAAAATACGTAAAATCGCGAAAAACTAGTTAAATATACAAAATTAGAGAAGAATGCCATGAGATATGAAGTTAGCGAAATCAATAGGACTGCATATTCTGGATGAGGGTGGTAGAATGGCGCTACATAAAGACACCTTAATAGCGGAGATGGCAATATTATCGTGCACATGAGCAATACAACCTAAAATCGGACCATGACTTCAGTGTGCAAGAGGAAGGTTACAAGGGGCAATGGTAAACTGTAGGACTGTTACACAATCTCTGGCACTGCCTGTAGTGCTTATTTCCTTGTAAGATGTCGCTGTTCCTTCGTATGCATTTTTGCCTGCTGACGACCATTTTATGGGACTGTTGTGAAAAGATCACAATTTCCGAACTGTATTTGGCCTTCATACTTTTACAGAGGTGTATGACACCAGGTGTTTACAAAGTTTGAGTGTTACAAAGAATTAATGCCTTCTTTGACGTGATAGGTAGTAGTTTTATCACCATACAGTGCGTCACCATAGTTCACCATAAAGAAACTCACAGAAAGAATGTATATCATGCGCTTTATTACACTGGAATATTAACAGCGTTGTATTCCACACGACTAAGAAGGCACAAGCAGCACAGCTCTAGCATTATAGCGTGTTTAATGCAGGAACATGTAGCCCTTGGAATGTGTTTATGTTCCACGATCATTTCTCTCTTTCTGATACCGTACTTGTATGGGCACCAAACACAGGACCAATAATTTAGAATATTTTATATGAATCTACTGTGCTACCAGTTCTAAACTACATTCGTCTGGAGCTCAATCATGCACAAATTTCTTCTTTACGATCATCTGTTATATCATCACAACACTTTCATATCTACCATACACCGATGAGGGGTGCTAACCTCTTCGACATGTCTGCATCTGGAGATGCGCTGTGAGAACGATTGGTGTAGAATAGTCTCCCTGAACACCTGTTACGGATTCAGCTCTCTCTGTTCCTTCACGAGACCTGGGGTTTAATGGGTATAATAACCTCCTACTTCTGGTCAGTTGAAAATTAAATAGGAGACAGTTTGTAGGGAGGGTTGGTCAAAGACAGTGCAAGGAGACCTTTCAATATCCAACTTTATCTAATCAATTCAAGAATAGTCTGTGACCCACATCCACGCAGGGAAAGATGGGCAATCGTAATACTAAATTAAACACTGTGATCAAACTGCTAGAAATATGTAGATAACCAAACTTCATGAGTAGAGATGCTGTCTGGTCTACTTTGTGCAGTACATCTGTTCATCGATAATTCTTGTACATAAGCACCAGTCATCTACCTACATTCGCAATGGTACTCGGAAAGTAGAGGGGGGGGGGGGGGCAGTTTAGTGATGATGCAGAACCTGGGAAACATGCTACCATGTCACTGGTCCGCGTTGACATTATGGAAAAACTGATAATATTGCTGAAATTGATAGCACCATCAACTGTGGTGCTTATTACAGTGCATCTGTGGCATCTTTTCCATCTACTGGTACATGGTTGATTACCACATAATGATTGACCGACTCCACCTGTTTGAGGGGGAGAGAGTCTTTATGAGAGCAACACGTTCCAGGGATGACCAGCACCGATTCCTCATATTGCAGCTATGTACGTGATATCTGTTTCAATCATAATGGAACACCAAGACGTCTGCTACCCCCATCACTATTGAAGGTGAGATTAAATGTACAGGTCATCACCTCTGTATAGCTGTTTGGAAACGCTCCACAATGCCGCAAACTCTTCCAGTTTCCACATGTTGTGATGTTTTTCACATTTTTGTCAGTAAGAAACACCGCCTCTCTCTTATTTCAACCATCCTGTGTGCTGTGAGAACAGCATCATAGTTTACACCATGCAATGTCCAGCTTTCTGTGAGAGCCAATGGATCGAAATGTGTTTATGTCGGTTTAACACATGACACAGACCTTGAAGTTGTGGTGGATAAAAAAAAAAAAGGTATGGCGGTGTACAAAGCTGCAGACATATACTACTTCGATGTGTTACAGCGGAAAGCAACATATCAAACAAAGGCCCAATGACACTCTATTTTAATTGATAGTCTGTGGGATATGGTGGTCCTACAGTGCAGGTCCTGAAGCGACTTCGATCACTGGTTACCTGCTCCAGTCGAGCAGTACCTGTATATTTTCAGTAGGATCTCCACATAGCACACAGACGGTACTTGTTTTTGACATATCGGAAGAGAGGAACACAGTAACACCTTATCAAATTCTCTATTGGGTGAGAGTGAAGTTTTTATAGCTCATAGTTTCTTTCTATTGGATGGTACAAAATAACGAAGATAGAGATAATGTTTTGGTGACAGATAGAAATGCACCCTGAGGGATACTGTGCGCTAAGTCCGCCGCTGGCGGCCGGAGTGGCCGTGCGGTTCTAGGCGCTACAGTCTGGAGCCGAGAGACCGCTACGGTCGCAAGTTAGAATCCTGTCTCGGGCATGGATGTGTGTGTGATGTCCTTAGAACTAATTAAACCTAACTAACCTAAGTTCTAGGCGACTGATGAGCTCAGAAGTTAAGTCGCATAGTGCTCAGAGCCATTTGAACCATTTGTAGTTTGAAAACATCCCTCAAAGCTGTAGCAAAATCATTGTCCATCTTCTAGTTGACATATTATGTGGAGTCTACCTAACTTTCCTCATAAACACTACTGTAACTGCTGGTACTGTCTTTCCTACTAGCTTGTGTCGCAGGAGAAAGCTTTGTTTGGCACTGGCTTTACACATTGCACACGGTTATCAGAGCTACGACAAAATGTTCCCATTTCCACCAGACGGTAAAAAGATCGTCCCGTTGCATTAACTCAGCTCTCCGTGTTTGTCTCTCCAACTTCGGCTCAGTTACGACTCAAACTGTGATGACCACATGGACAAGGCTGCAGTGAGATCGTGGCAGAGACCGAGGGAGAGTTACAAGGTGCCGAGGGACTGATTAAAATCACGATGGAGTTTTGCCGTACAGGGTCCTTAGCAGACAGGATCGAAAGAGGTAACTAGTTTTGAGATAGGAGAGTGCCGTGAATATAATCTACCAGTGGCAGTAATCATTAAAATGTAAATCTGATGTAACTATGGCCTCCCGTCGGGTAGAGTGTTCGCCGGGTGCAAGTCTTTCTACATCTACATTCATACTCCGCAAGCCACCTGACGGTGTGTGGAGGAGGGTACCCTGAGTACCTCTATCGGTTCTCCCTTCTACTCCAGTCTTGTATTGTTCGCAGAAAGAAGGATTGTCGGTATGCTTCTGTGGGGGTTCTAATCTCTCTGATTTTATCCTCATGGTCTCTTCGCGAGATATACGTAGGAGGGAGCAATATACTGCTTGACTCTTCGGTGAAGGTATGTTCTCGAAACTTTAACAAAAGCCCGTACCGAGCTACTGAGCGTCTCTCCTGCAGAGTCTTTCACTGGAGCTTATCTATCATCCCGTAACGCTTTCGCGATTACTAAATGATCCTGTAACGAAGCGCGCTGCTCTCCGTTGGATCTTCTCTGTCTCTTCTATCAAACCTATCTGGTGCGGATCCCACACTGCTGAGCAGTATTCAAGCACTGGGCGAACAAGCGTACTGCAGCCTACTTCCTTTTTTTTCGGATTGCATTTCCTTGGGATTCTTCCAACGTATCTCAGTCTGGCATCTGCTTTACCGACGATCAACTTTATATGATCATTCAATTTTAAATCACTCCTAATGCGTACTCCCAGATAATTTATGCAATTAACTGCTTCCAGTCGCTGACCTATTTTGTAGATAAATAAGGGATCTATCTTTCTATGTATTCGCAGCACATTACACTTGTCTACATTGAGATTCAATTGCCATTCCTTGCACCATGCGTCAATTCGCTGCAGATCCTCCTGCATTTCAGTACAATTTTCCATTGTTGCAACCTCTCGATACACCACAGTATCACCTGCAAAAAGCCTCAGTGAACTTCCGATGTCATCCACCAGGTCATTTATTGTGAAAAGCAACGGTCCTATGACACTCCCCAGCGGCACACCTGAAATCACTCTTACTTCGGAACACTTCTCTCCATTGAGCATGACATGTTGCGTTCTGTTATCTAGGAACTCCTCAATCGAATCACACAATTGGTCTGATAGTCCGTATGCTCTTACTTTGTTCGTTAAACGACTGTGGGGAACTGTGTCAAACGCCTTGCGGAAGTCAAGAAACAGGGCATCTACCTGTGAACCAGTGTCTGTGGCCCTCTGAGTCTCGTGGACGGATAGCGCGAGCTGGGTTTCAAACGACCGTCTTTTTCGAAACCCATGCTGATTCCCACAGAGTAGATTTCTAGTCTCCAGAAAATACATTGTACTCGAACATAATACGTGTTCCAATATTCTACAACTGATCGACGTTAGAGATATAGGTCTATAGTTCTGCACATCTGTTCGATGTCCCTTCTTGAAAACGGGGAGGACCTGTGTCCTTTTCCAATCCTTTGGAACGCTTCGCTCTTCTAGAGACCTACGGTACACTGCTCCAAGAAGGGGGGCAAGTTCCTTAGCGTACTCTGTGTAAAATCAAACTGGTATCCCATCAGGTCCAGCGGCCTTTCCCCTTTTGAGCAATTTTAATTGTTTCTCTATCCCTCTGTCGTCTATTTCGATATCTACCATTTTGTCAACTGTGCGACAATCTATAGAAGGAAGTACAGTGCAGTCTTCCTCTGTGAAACAGCTTTGGAAGAAGACATTTAGTATTTCGGCCTTTAGTCTGTCATCCTCTGTTTCAGTACCATTTTGATCACAGAGTGTCTGGACATTTTGTTTTGATCCACCTACCGCTTTGACATAGGACCAACATTTCTTAGGATTTCTGCCAAGTCAGTACATAGAACTTTACTTTCGAATTCATTGAACGCCTCTCGCATAGCCCTCCTCACACTACCTTTCGCTTCTCGTAATTTTTGTTTGTCTGCAAGGCTTTGGCTATGTTTACGTTTGCTGTGAAGTTCCCTTTGCTTCCGCAGCAGTTTTCTAACTCGGTTGTTGTACCACGGTGGCTCTTTTCCATCGCTTACGATCTTGCTTGGCACATACTCATCTAACTCATAGTGTACGATGGTTTTGAACTTTCTCCAATGATTCTCAACACTATCTGTATTTGAGACAAAACTTTTATGTTGAGCCATCAGGTACTTTGTAATCTGCTTTTCGTCACTTTTGCTAAACAGAAAAATCTTCCTACCTTTTTTAATATTTCTATTTACGGCTGAAATCATCGATGCAGTAACCGCTTTATGATCGCTGATTCCCTGTTCTGCATTAACTGATTCAAATAGTTTGGGTCTGTTTGTCACCAGAAGGTCTAATATGTTATCGCCACGAGTCGGTTCTCTGTTTAACTGCTCAAGGTAGATAAAGCACTTAAAAAAATTTCACTGGATTCTTTGACCCTGACACCCGTTATGAACGTTTGAGTCACCCAGTCTGTATCCGGCAAGTTAAAATCTGCACCCAGAACTATAACATGGTAGGGAAATGCACTCGAAATTTTTTCCAAATTATTCTTCAGGTGCTGAGCCACATCAGCTGCTGAGCCCGGGGTCCTATAGAGACATCCAATTACAATGTCTGAGCCTGCTTTAACCTTGACCTTCACCCAAATCATTTGACAATTCGGATCTCCGTCAACTTCCTTCGATACTATTGCACTTCTTATCGCTATAAACACGCCTCCCCCTTCACTGTCCAGCCTGTCTCTGCGGTATACATTCCAATCTGAGTTTAGGATTTCATTACTGTTTACGTCTGGTTTCAGCCAACTTTCTGTCCCTCGTACTATATGGGCGCTGTGACCGTTTATTAATGAGAGCAGTTCTGGGACCTTACTATAGACGCTCCTGCAGTTTACTATTAGCACATTAATATTGTTATTCCCTGTTGCATTTTGCCTACTCCTACCTTGCCGCGTCTCAGGAGGCGTCTTGTAGGGCCTAGGGAGGGAATTCTCTAACCTAAAAACCCCCATGTGCACTCCACACGTACTCCGCTAGCCTTGTAGCCGCATCCGGCCATGGTTTAAGCCTTCCACTCGGCTCCAAACCAGAGGACCGCGATCGGTTCTGGGAACGATACTACAAATAGTTAGCTCAGATTCCACCCCGCAAGCGAGGCTTTCCACCTTCACCAATTCCGCCAACCGCCTGTACGAACTGAGGATGACCTCTGAACCCAGACGGCAGGAGTCATTGGTGCCGACATGAGCAACAATTTGCAGTCAGGTGCACCCAGTGCTCTCTATCGCCTCCGGTAGGGCCTCCTTCACATCTCGGATGAGACCCCCCGGCAAGCAGAGTGAACACTGGCCTTCTTCCCCGACCTTTCCGCTATTTCCCTAAGGGGCTCCATCACCCTCCTAACGTTGGAGCTCCCAATAACTAATAAACCCCTCCCCCCGTGTGCCTGCTCGGACCTTGCTGAAGGAGCAGCCACATGTCCACTCACAGACAGAGCGGGCGATGCCACACGGCCAGCCTCCACATTGACCCTCCGCCTCGTGCGCCGCGAACGCCACTGAACCCGCCACTCCCCTAGCAGAGAGGGTGGCCCAACCGCGCCCGGTACCCGCGAAGGTATCTCGACAGAAGGGACAGTGGGTGAAGCATGTAACACCTGCGGTGTACCTTGCGACGCACTAGACTCCCTACTGCCGCTACACTCCGAGGCAGCAGCCTGAAGACGGATGACCGCGGCCATCAACACGCTCAGCTGTTCGTGAAGAGTGGCCAGCTCCTCGTGCGTCCGTACACAGCAGTCATACATCCTATCCATCCTAAGGAATTAATTTACTGAAGAGACTTAATCAACTTTTAACTACTGCTAATTCACTAAAGGCGGCTGATTATTGACTAAACTGTGATTGCTAGCCACTTCTTGTAGAAAACAATGAAAATAGCACTACCCGTCTCTGGACTGTATTGAAAACAATCACTAGCACTACTGGCACTATGGCTGACTAAAGGGACTCTCTCTGACTGTATTCAAAACTAACAGGAAATTTATGGAACACTATTAATAGCAATCGACAATTAAAGCTTCCTAAAAGCAAAAACACACGGAAAAAGAAGTGACAAGTAAGAAAAATACAGTTAATACTTACATAACGTAGCTCGCTGCACAGCAGACGTGAAGCAGACGGCGGTTAGGACGACATTTTCGGTTTGACGCCACTTCGACGAGTTGCGCGTCGATGGGGGATGAAATGATGATGGTTAGAACACAACAACATCCAGTCCCTGAGCGGAAAAAATCTCCAGTCCAGCCGGGAAACGAACCCGGTCGCTTAGGATTGACATTCTGTCGAGCTGACCACTCAGCTACCGGGACCGGACGCTGTAATCATTAAGACAACGCGATAGGATGCACCCAAAATATGTGGCTGAATGGTACTAAATACCAGACAGCATTTCTGGCTGAAAGCTTGCCACTAAAGACCTGAGAAGACATGGGATTTTATACATATTTTATGAGGTCCATCTAGTGATGCATTTTAAGTGATTGCTCATCTAACACACCATCCACTGTAAGCGATCATTCTCAATCAACCATCAACCTCCCCTATAACCACGTGGACATGTCGCAGAACCTCTGTTACACTGTCTACATACTATCGATATAGAAGACGCTACAAATACTGTTTGTTAGTGTGACAAATACGTAGCAGCTGCAAGAAGCAGTTGCAAATATTGGACTAGTACCATGTTTCTTAGCTGCATCACTTTCTAAATTCGGTGATAGTGTTGACTTTATTACGGGCTTACATCGCTAGCAATGTGCACCTACACTTTCGGTCTGTTAATACAGAAACCGCAATCACTATCCACATTCAATATCTTGGTATTTGTGCGGAAGACTACTTTATTCAGAAGCACTAGCATACCTCGATTTATAAGGAAGGTATACTTTTCAGCATGGATATCGTTGTTGATACTTGGGTGTCTGTAGAACGAAGACCGATTTTTATGCGGGGTTACAATAACACGGTCTTTGCGATCGTATTTTTAATATCTGGTCGCTCATAAGACGATTATGTCTCTCTTCCTAAGACACACATGCAAGGTAAACAAATGAGGCATGTCGATCCATCGCGGTTCTCCACTGAATATTGCTTGGAGCCACCAGCATTCAGTTACTGGCGAAGTATTGTACTTAGTTGGCGGTATGAATGGCATGCTTATAAAGCTTGTTTTGGGGGTGTGAAGTGACTGTGGTTATTGTTGCAACATGTACAAAGAAATCGGCTGTGTCCAGTCATAAGGGAGATATTGGTTTGACGTGGGGGACTGCAGTTTCAAGGCATCGATAGCCATAAGGAGATGCCCAGTCATAAGAGGGTTATTGATATTTCCAGAGCCACAGTCTTCAGGAGGAGGTGTTTCTGTTACTTCGATCTCTGTTTAATGTAATCAGGTTGGGGCTGCAATCGAACTATGTGATTGTAATTATAGTGGTAAATACGTCGCTGGTTTCCTAGGACGACAAAATTCGTCATGAGGAGCACGTGGCAGAGATAGACTGTGGCCAGAACAAATGGTTTTGTTGGCTAAAAGCTCTTGCGAGTGGTAGAGACAAAGAAAAGTTCAGGCCAGCGGACTAGTCGTTTTTTGCGCGCAGCTGCAGGACAACTCCCGGCGATTATGCACTCTGGATAGCTGAATAGCGAACTGATACTCAGTACGAGTTGAGCTGTCTTTTCGATCGCGTGTGTTGCATGTATTCTCCATGGACAATTGAGCAATTCAGTATTGATCACTGCCAAGTGTTGGTCCTGAACGCATTGATGAAATCCGAAGTCCTACCACTTCAATTATCCCTGGACGCCGCCCATGGCTTGGATGGTGCATTCTGGTATACACGCACATCCATGGCTGCTACAGTTTTCTCTGGCCTCTGAGCGTTGGCAATGGCGGTGTACGAGGGGACAGGTGCGCTGTGTGTGGACGATCAGGAGGTGGTTTAAGTGTGTCAGGTTTAGTGCTTCTCAATACATCACAGTGATCTCTGTCTTTCAGTGGTATTTGCTGTTGTCTCTATCATATCAGGCAGTAGACCCTTCCTGCTCATTCTCCTCCATCTCCATCTCATTGTAGCACCAGTACAAACCCTCCACAGATTGTTTATAGACATAGCGTGCAACTGAACTGAACTTCGAAATTTTCAGTTACCTTCAACTTAATGGACTTTCTACCAAATGACGTAACTGTACTAGTACCGACCGATGTTTGCATACTGGGAGGTTGTAAAAATGGCTGTGAGCACTATGGGACTTAACAGCTCAGGACATCAGTCCCCTAGAACTTAGAACTACTTAAACCTAACTAACCTAAGGACATCACACACAACCATGCTCGAGGCAGAATTCGAACCTGCCACCGCAGCAGTCGCGCGGATCCAGACTGAAGCGCCTAGAAACGCTCGGTCACTCCGGCCGGCTGGGAGGTTGTAGGATAACATCCCATCAAATATTCCAGTTCTATTATCCACCAATAGGAAGCAAGGAAAAACTGTCCACAAAAAGGGTATCGATGTAATTAATTACTCAATCAGTCAGATAGAGTGCGGGAATATTTCCAAGACATGCACACCTGGGGTTTACTAGGTAAATGCTGCTTTGTTTGTGGTTTTAACCAACCATGACCAACGGTGCGTACAGTCCTGGCAGTGTCACACTACATGACGTGACTGCTTGAGAGAGAGAGAGAGAGAGAGAGAGAGAGAGAGAGCATGTGCTTCAACAGGAATTTCTCAGGTATCAAATATCGAAACTTTGCCACCAGCTGAAGCTTTTGTTTAGGGATTAGTGCAACTTCCGCTCTGCCAGTAGCCAGTCATGGACCTGAGTGGGAGTAGTGCAGCCTCCGCATGAAGAAATAGGCGAAATGGCCAGCCTCGCGAAGTGGTTGGAGGTGTGGTCGCACAGTGCTATGAGGTTGATGAAAAGGATTTTCAACAGTGTAATAACGCTTGGTGAGTTATGTTGATGGAATTCCTTGCACAATTGGGATAAAAAAGCGCCACAATTGTTTAAATATTCCGAACTACATTGTCACCATCAAAATGTTCCAGGCTCTCGTAAACGACGGCGAGAAACATTTACAGAAATTCTAAATAATTCTAATATTTCAAATATTTCCCCCTATGAGTGAATGTAACTTGGTTCAAGAATCATGAAAGAAGGTTGTGTACATGGAAGAAGCTTAGAGATACTAGAAGGTATCAGATAAATTATATAATGGTAAGACAGAGATTTAGGAACCAGGTTTTAAATTTTAATGACAAAAAAAGGTTCAAATGGCTCTGAGCACAATGGGACTTAAAATCTGAGGTCATCAGTCCCCTAGAAATCCGAAGTAAATAAACCTAACTAACCTAAGGACATCACTCACATCCATGCCCGAGCCAGCATTCGAACCTGCAACAGTAGCGGTCGCGTGGTTCCAGACTGTAGCACCTAGAACCGCTTGGCCACTCAGGCCGTCAAATTGTAAGGCATTTTCAAGGGTAGATGTGGACTCTGACCACAATCTATTGGTTATGAATTGTAGATTAAAACTGAAGAAACTGCGAAAAGGGGGAATTTAAGGAGATGGGGCCTGGATAAACTGACTAAACCAGAGATTGTACAGAGTTTTAGGGAGAGCATAAGGGCACAATTGACAAGAATGGGGGAAAGAAATACAGCAGAAGATGAATGGGTAGCACTGAGTTATGAAGTAGTGAAGGCAGCAGAGGATCAGGTAGATAAAAAGACGAGAGATGCTAGAAATCTTTGGGTAACAGAAGAAATATTGAATTTAATTGATGAAAGGAGAAAATATAAAAATGCAGTAAATGAAGCGGGCAAAAAGGAATAGAAACGTCTCAAAAATGAGATCGGCAGGAAGTGCAAAATGGCTAAGCAGGGATGGCTAGACGACAAATGTAAGAATGTAGAGGGCTTATCTCACTAGGGGTAAGATAGATACTGCCTACAGGAAGAAAGGAGAAAGGAGAACCACTTGCATGAATATCAAGAGCTCTGATGGAAACCCAGTTCTAAGCAAAGAAGGGAAAGCAGAAAGGTTGAAGGATTATATAGAGGGTCTATACAAGGGCAATGTAATTGAGGACAATATTATGGAAATGAAAGAGGATGTAGATGAAGAAGAAATGGGAGATATGATACTGCATGAAGAGTTTGAAAGAGCACTGAAAGACCTGAGTCGAAACAAAGCCCCGGGAGTGGACAACATTCCATTAGAACTACTGACAGCCTTGGGAGAGCCAGTCCTGACAAAACTCTACCATCTGGTCAGTAAGATATATGAGACAGGCGAAATACCCTCATACTTCAAGAAGAATATAATAATTCCAATTCCAAATGAAGCAAGTGTTGACAGATGTGAAAATTACCGAACTATCAGTTTAATAAGTCACGGCTGTAAAATACTAGTACGAATGCTTAACAGACAAATGGAAAAACTGGTAAAAGCCGAACTCAAGAAACATCAGTTTGGATTCCGTAGAAATGCTGTAACACGTGAGGCAATACTGACCCTACGGCTTATCTTAGAAGAAAGATTAAGGAAAGGCAAACCTACATTCCTAGCATTTGTAGACTTAGAGAAAGCTTTTGACAGTGTTGACTGGAATACTCTCTTTCAAATTCTGAAGGTGGCAGGGGTAAAATACAGGGAGCGAAAGTCGTTTTTCAATTTTAACAGAAACCAGATGGCAGTTATAAGAGTCAAGGGGCACGAAAGGGAAGCAGTGGTTGGTAAGGGATTGAGACGGGATTGTAGCCTCTCCCCGATGCTGTTGAATCTGTATATTGAGCAAGTAGTAAAGAAAACAAAATATAAATTCTGAGTAGGTATTAAAATTCATGGAGAAGAAATAAAAACTTTGACAGAGTTAAAATGTCATTTGCGAACCTCAGAGACAGCAAAGGACTTGGAAGAGCAGTTGAACGGAATGGACAGTGTCTTGAAAGGAGGATATAAGATGAACATCAACAAAAGCAAAACGAGGATAGTGGAACTTAGTCGAATTAAGGCCTGTGATGCTGAGGGAATTGGATTAGGAAATGAGACGTTTAATGTAGTAAAGGAGTTTTGCTATTTGGGGAAAGAAATAACTGATGATATTCTAAGTAGAGAGGATATAAAATGTAGACCGAGAATGGCAAGGAAAGCGTTTCTGAAAAAGAGAAATTTGTTAACACCGAGTATAGATTGAGAAGTATTTGTATGGAGTACGTGGACGATAAATAGTTTGGACAAGAAGAGAATAGAAGCTTTCGAAATGTGGTGCTATACAAAGATGCTGAAGATTAGATGGGTGGATCACATAACTAATGAGAAGGTATTGAATAGAATTGGGGAAAAGAGGAGTTTGTGGCACAACTTGACTAGAAGTAGGAATAGGATGGTAGGACATGTTCTGAGGCATCAAGGGATCACCAATTTAGTACTGGAGGGCAGTGTGGAGGGTAAAAATCGTAGAGGGAGACCTAGAGATGACTACACTAAGCAAATCCAGAAGGATGTAGTTTGGGGTAGGTGCTGGGAGATGAAGCAGCTTGCACAGGATAGAGTAGCATGGAGAGCTGCATCAAACCAGTCTCAGGACTGAAGACCAAAACAACAACAACAACAACAACGTGAGTGATTACAATGACTACTGTTAACCCGCTGCCCTACATTTTGTATAGACCCTCTACATACTCCTTCGACCTCCCACCTTTCCCATCTTTGCTGAAGACTGGTTCTCCATCTGAGATCTTTATATTCGTACAGCTGCTTCTCTTTTTTTCTCGAATACCTCCTTAACTTTCCTGTAGCCTAATTCACAGAACAATTTCGGTCGAGTGGTAAAAAGTGAAACAAATGCCTGAAATGGCATTGGCTTTTATTGAAATGGAAAAAGACAGTAAAACTGGGCAACAGACGGGCAACTTTGCAAACTGTCAGCGTGGCGGGTGCGAGGTAGGGCGATGTTACTAAATCGCATCGTCCCATGTCTGGCTAATAAACACTCTCCGAAAGGTACGACTTTTATCCAGGACGGCGCCCCACTCCGCACTGCTACACGTGTGCAAGATGTCTCGCGCACATTATTTAGTGAGGATCACGAGCTGAGCAGCCACGCCCGGCTCCCCAGACCTCAGTACGTGTGATTATTGGCTGTGGGCTTAGCTGAAGTCTCAAGTCACCCGCGATCGTCCGACCGCATTAACGATGCTAAAAGACAACACTGGACGGCAGTTTTTCACCATACCAACTGGTAAGTTGTACAGAGCATTTCACAACGTTGTCGCCTGACTACAGGCACTGTGGGTGAATGACGGCCGACATACTGAGCATTTGTTATAAGTAACATCTTCAAAACTCCATTGCTATGCTAAATATTGCTTTTGTATCATATAAAGAGCCATCTGTTGGTGTACATCTGCATCTACATCTACATGGATACTCTGCAAATTACATTCAAGTGCCTGGCAGAGGGTTCATAGAAACACCTTCACAATTCTCTATTATTCCAATTTCGTATAGCGCGGGGAAAGAATGAAAACCTGTATCTTTCCGTACGAGCTCTGATTTCCCTTATTTTATGGTGGTGATCGTGCCTCCCTATATAGTTTGGTGTCAACAAAACATTTTCGCACCCGGAGGAGAAAGTTGGTGATTGGAATTTCGTGAGAAGATTCCGTCAGAACGAAAAACGCCTTAAATGATGCCCAACCCACTTCCGGTATCATTTCGGTGACACTCTCTCCCATATTTCGCCATAAAACAAAATGTGCTGCCTTTCTTGGAGCTTTTTCGATGTACTCCGTCAGTCCTATCTGGTAAGTATCCCATACCGCGCAGCAGTATTCTAAAAGAGGACGGACAAGTGTACTGTAGGCAGTCTCCTTAGAAAATATAACCGACCTACTAAGTGTCCTGAAAATAAAACGCAGCCTTTGGTGAGCCTTTCCCACATCATTTTCTATGTGTTCTGTCCAATTTAACTTGTTCGTAATTGTAATACCTAGATATTTAGTTGAATTTACGGCTTTTCGATTAGACCTATTTATCGTGTAACCGAAGTTTAAAGAGTTCCTTTTAGAACTCTTGTGGATGATCTCACACTTTTCGTTATTTAGGGTCAGCTGCCACTTTTCGCACAATCAGATATCTTTTCTAAATCATTTTGCAGTTTATTTTGATCTTTTGATCTAGGCGCGCAGTCCGGAACCATGCGACTGCTACTGTCGCAGGTTCGAATCCTGCCTCGGGCATGGATGTGTGTGATGTCCTTAGGTTAGTTAGGTTTAAGTAGTTCTAAGTTCTAGGGGACTAATGACCACAGCAGTTGAGTTCCATAGTGCTCAGAGCAATTTCAATTTGATCTTTTGATAACTTTATTAGTCGATAAACGGAAGCGTCATCTGCAAACAACCAAAGACGGCTGCTCAGATTGTCTCCCAAATCGTTTATATGGATAAGGAACAGAAAAGGGCCTATAGCACTACCTTGGGGAACGCCCGAAATCACTTCTGCTTTACTAGATGACATTCCGTCAGTTACTAAGAATTGTGACCTTCGTGACAGGAAATGGCCAATCCAGTCACAAAACTGAGACGATATTCCATAAGCACGCATTTTCACTACGAGCCGCTTGTGCGGTACAGTGTCAAAGGCCTTCCGGAAATACGGAATCGATCTCAAATCCCTTGCCAATAGCACTCAACAAGAGCTAGTTGTGTTTCACAGGAACGATCTTTACTAAACCCATGTTGACTGCGTGTCAATAAACCGTTTCCTTCGAGGTAATTCGTAATGTTCGAACACAATATATGTTCTAAAGTCCTGCTGCATATCGACGTTAACGATATGGTCCTGCAATTTAGTGGATTACTCCTACTACCTTTCTTGTATATTGGTGTGACCTGTGCAACCTTCCAGTCTTGGGGTACAGATCTCACGTTGAGCGGACGGTTGTATATGATTGTTAAGCATGGAGCTAATGCATCAGCATACTCGGAAAGGAACCTATTTTTATACAGTCTGGGGCAGAAGACTTGCTTTTATTAAGTGATTTGAGTTGCTTCACTACTCCAAGGATATTTACTTCTACGTTGCTCTCGTTGGTAGCTGTTCTCGATTCGAATTCTGGAACATTTACTACTTCTTCTTTTGTGAAGGCATTTCGGAAGGCTGCGTTTAGTAACTCTACTTCGGTAGCTCTGTCTTCGATAGTATCTCCAGTGTTATAGCGCAGAGGAGGCATTGATTGTAAATTGCCACTAGCATACTTCATATACGACCAGAATATCCTGGATTTGTCTGCCAGGTTTCGAGACAAAGTTTCGTCGTGGAAACTGTTATAGGCATCTCGCATTGAACTCTGGCTATCCTTTAGAGAAGCCCGGAATTTAGCGCATCTTAGGGATTTTGCGTCTGTTTAAATTTGGTATGTTTGTTTAGTTGTTTCTGCAACAGTGTTCTAACCCGTTTGTGTACCACGGAGGATCAGCTCCGCCGTTTGTTAGTTTATTTCGTATAAATCTCTCAATTGCTGCCGATACTATTTTTTGAATGCAAACCACTTCTGGTCTACACTTATATTATTAATTTGGAATGAGTCGAGATTGTCTCTCAGGAAGGCGTCAAGTGAATTTTTATCACATTTTTGAATAGGTATACTTTTTGTTTGTTTTTCGAGGATTTCGGGATTACAATATACAGTATCGCTACGACAACCCTGTGTTCACTAATCCCTATAACGGTTTTGATGCTCGTTATTAACTCAGGATTATTTGTCATTTGCACTTTCTTTAGTTTCAGTAAAAACCTAAATTTGGGAAATTTGTGGTAAGTTCCTATGGGACCAAACAGCTGAGACCATCGGTCCCTAACTTAAACTGACTTACACTACGGACAAAACACATACCCGTGCCCGAGGAAGGGCTCGAACCTCCGAGGGGAGCCGTGCGAACCGTGGCAAGGCGCCCAAGACAACTCGGCTACCGCGTGCGGCTCTCCCTACCTGCATTATTCCGTGAAATATTGACTTTTGAAATAATACGGACTTTAGCATTTCCCTGCACAATATCAACAGCAAGGCTTCCAAGACACTTCCCTTGGGCACAATCTAAGTTACTTTGATACTTAATGATGACTCTTCATCCAAGATTACAAGCTACATTCTCCTTATCAAATATCCTCAACTGACGCAAATTTTCATTGATACGTCATAGTGCCTCACTTTTTATAATAGTATAGCCGTGGTACTGAATCAAATACTTTTCGAAAATCGAAAAATACTGCATTTACCTCCCTTCGTCCATTACTTTTAGCACTCATCTGAGAAAATAGCGAGTTGGGTTTCACGTGATCAATGTTTTCGGAAATCATACAGGTTGCCATGGGGAGGTTATTCTGTCAGAGATACCTCGCTATATTTTTAATTTAGAATATATTCGAAGATTCTATAACAAATCGATATCAAGGATACCGGACGGAAGTTTTGAGGATCACGTGTCCTGCCCTTCTTGTAAACGGGTGCGATCTGTGATTTCTTCCAACTACTGGGCAGGGCTTTTTGTTCGTGCGATGGGCGATGGATTATAGTTAACAGAACTGCTAACGCAGCCGCAAATACCATGCACCGTGTTAAGGGATCGGCCGAGCCATGGAGCTTCATTCAATTTGAGAGATTTCAGCTGTTCTCAATGTTCGATGATCTATTGGAATTTGCCGGACGCTGTGGCCGAGCGGTTCTAGGCGCTTCAGTCCGGGAATGCGCTGCTGCTACGGTCGCAGGTTCGAATCCTGCCTCGGGCATGGATGTGTGTGATGTCCTTAGGTTAGTTAGGCTTAAGTAGTTCCAGGTCTAGGGGACTGATGACTTCAGATGTTAAGTCCCATAGGGCTCAGAGCAATTTCAACCATCTATTGAAACTGATTAAAGGTAAACACATTATATGAGCAGAAGCGTTCTCTTCTGCAAATGCTTTGCAAAAAAGAGATGACAGTCCTTTTTGAACAGCAATCTGTTGTAGACTAATTATTATTGGTTTTCCCATATTAAGGATACTGCAAATAATTAAACAGTATTTTCACCATATTTATAACGCATCTTCCTAGTCATTCTGGGAGTATGGATATACGTTATAACACACACAAAAACTATAGGCCATGAAAGAATAATGCGAATGAGACGAAAATCCGTCGATGTGTAGTACATGTACAGAACAATGTGGATGATTTATCCAACAAAATGTGCTTCAGACATCGAACAAGTAAGTAACGCGTTGATCCACATTTGGTGCTTATTCAGGTATTTATTCGATTCGGCATTATTAAGTACAGTTGTAGGATGTTCTCCTGAGGTATATCGTGCCAAAACTCTGTCGAACTGACGCGTTAGATCGGCGAAATCCCGACGAAAGATCAGTACCCAAAGACTGGAAAGTTGCACAGGTCACACCAATATTCAAGAAAGGTAGTAGGATAACATTATGAATTACCTCGAAGAAAACGATCTATTGACACACAGTGAACATGGATTTAGTGAAGATCGTTCTTATGTAACATGTGAAGTGTTGACTGCTATTGACAAGTGATTTCAGATCGATTCCGTATTTCTGGATATCCAGAAGGCTTTTGAAACTGTACCACATGAGCGGCTTTTAGTGAAATTGCGTGCTTTGGAATATCGTCTCAGTTTTGTGACTGGATTTGTGATTTGCTGTCAGGGAAGTCACAGTTCGTAGCAATCGACGGAAAGCCATCGAGTAAAACAGAAGTGACTTCTGGCGTTCCAAAGGTAGTGTTATAGGCCCTTTTCTGTTCCTTATATTTATAAACGATTTTGAAGACAATCTGAGTAGCTGTCATAGATTGTTTGCAGATGACGCTGTCGTTTATCGACTAGTAAAGTCGTGAGAACAGCAAAACAAATTACAACACGATTTAGAAAATATATCTGTATACTGCGAAAATTGTCAATTGACCCTAAATAACGAAAAGCGTGAGGTCATCCATTTGAGTGCTAAAAGGAATCCGTTAAACTTCGGTTACACGATAAATCAGTCAAATATGAAGGCCGTAGATTGAACTAAATGCCTAGGAATTACAATTACGAACAACCAAAAATTGGAAGGAACACAAAGAAAATGTTGTGGGGACGGCTAACCAAAGACTCCGTTTTATTGGTAGGACACATAGAAAATGTAACAGATCTACTAACGAGACTGACTACACTACGTTTGTCCGTCCTCTTTTAGAATACTGCTGCGTGGTGTGGGTTCCTTACCAGATACGACTGACTGAGTACATCGAAAAAGTTCAAAGAAGGGCAGCACGTATTGTATTATCGCGAAATATGGGAGAGAGTGCCACAGAAATGATACAGGATTTGGGCTGGACATCATTAAAAGAAAGCCGTTTTTCGTTCCGACTGAATCTTGTCATGAAATTCACCAACTTTTTCCTCCGAATGCGAAAATATATTGTTGACACTGACTACATAGGGAGAAACGATCACCACGATAAGGTAAATCAGAGCTCGTACGAAAAGATATAGGTGTTCGTTGTTTCCGCGAGGTTTACGAGTTTGGAATAATAGAGGATTGTGAAGGTGGTTCGATGATCCCTCTGCCAGGCACTTAAATGTAATTTGCAGAGTATCCATGCAGATGAGGTGCTGCCCATAATGCTCCGAACGTTCTCAGTTGGAGAGAGACCAGGCGACCTTGCCGGCCGAGGTATGGTTTGGCAAGGACGAAGACAAGCAGTAGAAACTCCCGCCGTGTGCTGACAGGCATTGTCTTTCTGAAGTGTCAGACCAGAATGGCTTCTCATGAAGAACAAAAAAAAAAAAAAAAGACAGCACGTGCAATGTCTTGGACGTACCACTGCTGTGCTGTAAGGGTGTCGCGGCTGACAACCAAAGAGGCCTTACTGTGAAAAGTTATGGCACCCCGGAGCATGACTCCTGGTTGTCGGGTCGTATGGTGGTATACCACCACTGTCCATGAGGTTTCCACAAACGCTTTCGGCCTGGAATCTCATTGGCTGGGGTAGAGCTGTCTTCATTCTTGAGTCCGGCTTCGAACTGAGCGAAAGTGCGTCTGGAGGCGCCCTGGACAGCAGTGGGATACCTACTTGACTCTTCCAAATTGGACTGTAGAGTGTAACGTGGTTACCGGTTCCAGGGTCTGCTTAGAATCGACGTTTCACGTGATCCAGTAACAAGTTTTTGAGGTAATATTATTTTGTTTCCATCGGGATGCTCACTATCGCTGAGCACCCATGCCGCTCACCATTGGAATGCTTGATTTCGTTGAGTATCCATGGCAGGTGAGCCTGTCATTATCACCTTGTGGGCATTTTAACTTATTAGAGTGGTTGTGGTTTGTGTTCCGCGTAGCGGCCAGCGTGAGATTTACAGCGGTTGGGCGGAAACGCACATCTAAATCGGTCGAGGGAGGCGACCGAAGTGAAGCATTCAGCTTCAAATGGTTCAAATGGCTCTGAGCACTATGGGACTTAACATCTGAGGTCATCAGTGCCCTAGAACTCAGAACTCAGGATTGGAACCTGCGATAGTAGCGCCTAGAACCGCTCGGCCACAACGCCCGGCGAAGCATTCACGTGGTTTGGGCACTTATCACAGCCAACCCCGTAGGAAACAGAAAACTACGTTACCATACAAGTAGCTTATTTGCTAGAAATGTCTTTTATTTTCCCCGTACACATTTACAACACACTCAAGCAATGTCTGAAGATCAGTATGTACCTTTTGAACAGAAAGGTTTACATTTACATCGTAAATGAAACGTAGAATCAAATGCTTTGTGTCTTAAATGCAAAAACAGGCACAGTGGATATTTGTCGATTACAGCGCCATCTTCCGCGATTGGGAAACAATGGTTTGGGTAGGCCGTAGGAATGTTTCTTTTTTCTTTTCTTTTCTTTCTTTTACTTACACACTTTCCTGCATGACGGACTGCCACCGACTCGTTGTTATGTTAGTAGCTATCGCTTGGTCTCACGCTGTTAGTAAGATAGTAAGGGACTTCTGTCTTGGTGCGTGATAGAAGATAAGTGTGGCGAACAGAAATTCGCGAAATACTGAGCAACAAATACTCTTAGGAAGAGCTACATACTCTGTGATTTACGAACTTTACCGTACATATGATAATGCGTTTATTGTTTCATTTGACGGACGCCATACGATGCTTGCCCAGTTTCGTTATTCAAACTTTAATAAATATATCAGTTTTTAATGTCCCAGTGCGTTTTCGTTAATTGCAGTTTGCCGACAATCAACAGAGTCCCAAAGAAAAAAAATCCAGATATACTACGAGGTAAAACCACTCGTAAAAACAAATGAGTAACCGAACGATTCTCTACAGTGATTTCGCATAAGCATTTCGCTTATTCTTCATATGTATAATACTTTTCACGATTTTGCGCGTTTCCGTCAGTAACTGCAAATATAGCCTGTAAGAAAATATTATGAAAACAATATATTACATATATGCAATGAAAAGTACATGCCTAATGACATAAGGCAGCTTCCTCGCATTTCGAGCTTCATTTAAATAGCATTATTTTAAAAGAGTATTACTGCTGTTAAATATGTCGCGTAACGCAACGTTAATGCCAGTATAGATGCAACAGGGAGAGGATTGTATAAGCGAGTATATTAAGTAATGCGGTAAAGTTCAAAGGTAATAGAGAATATAGCTTTTTCTGAGAGAACTAAGTGTTCTACATCCCACAGTACAATGAGGTATCTGCCAACCACAATCACTCACCTCGGGCCACCACAGTACTGATGAAACACGTTGAAGACTCTATCACCACTAAATTGCATCATAAGTGATACAATCAAAACACTTTTACATATATGGCAATGCTCTTAAGTCATATATACTGAAGAGCCAAAGAAACTGGGACACCTCCCTAACATCGTGTAAAGCCCCCGTGAGTACACGGAAGTACCGCAACTCGACGTGGCATGGCTCGACTAATGTCTGAGGTTAGAATTACATTAATACCTTCAGCTGCTGATGGGCGTTGAT
This sequence comes from Schistocerca gregaria, assembly GCF_023897955.1. Lineage (NCBI taxonomy): Eukaryota > Metazoa > Arthropoda > Insecta > Orthoptera > Acrididae > Schistocerca > Schistocerca gregaria. The sequence goes on along the minus strand of NW_026061887.1, from coordinate 1,736,241 downwards.
ATATATTAACGGGCACAGGTGAAAATGTGTGCCCCGACCGGGACTCGAACCCGGGATCCCTGCTTACATGAAGGACGCTCTATCCCGGTCGGGCACACATTTTCACCAGTCCCCGTTGCTATACGTCAACGCCCGTCAGCAGCTCAAGCTATTAATACAATCGTAATTTCGTTCTAGACGGCCTCAGGTCAGCAATTGTGTCCGTTCTTTTGGACGAGAGTCGTCCGACCATGCAACATATTTCCAGTCACCAATAGTCCAATATCGGTGTTGAAGGGCCTAGTGCAGGCGTAAAGCTTTGTGTCGTGCAGTCATCAAGGATACACGAGTGGGCTTTCTGCTCCGAAAGCCCATATCGATGATGTTTCGTTAAATGATGCGGACGCAGCGATGGGGGAGACTTGATATTTTACCGGATTCCTGATATTCACGGTTCACTACACATACATCCTCACTTCGTCGCTACTTTGGAGATGCTGTGTCCCATAGCTCGTGCGCCTACTATAACATCACGTTAAAAGTCACTTAAATCTTGATAACCTGTCATTGTAGCAGTAGTAACCGACCTAACAACTGAGCGTGACACCTGTTCTCTTATATTGCCGTTGCCGACCGCAGCGCCGTATTCAGCCTGTATTTGAATACGCATGCCTATACCAGTCTGTTTGGCGCTTCAGTGCATATTATTTAGTATTACCTAAGAGTAATTATTGCTCCATATTTCGCGGATTTTGCCTACTTCACTCAGCCACTACCACGTACCGTGACCAAACTAACATGATAACTGCACTCATGATATCCTTAATGAGATATACGTCTGTGTGCATCTCATATCTAGACCGCTACGCATGGCTGGTCTCATGCCACACATTCTGACTCGGGCAACGATCTAGATGAGAAAAACTGGCGATACCTGCAAGAAAATGACCCAGGTTCCGAGCCAGAACCACAATCCCACAACGAGGCAGCTTTCATCGAATAACCTGGTGGCTGGGATTTGTTGCAGCTGCAGTGTTCATTCCTTCGTATGGGCCATTACTATGGAGTAACACTTGTAAGCAGCAACAATCTGATGTAATGAAAGTTTACTTTATTACTGGCGCTTCCTGGCAGATTAAAACTGTGTGCCGGACCGTGACTCGAACTCGGGATATTTGCCTCACGGTGTTCTCTGCCGTCTGAGCTACCCAAGCACGACTCACGACCCGTCCTCACAGCTTCAATTGTGCCAGTACCCCGTCTCCTACCTTCCTAACTTCACCGAAGCTCTTCTGCGAGCGTTGCAGAACTGGCTCTCCTGGAAGAAAGGATTTTGTAGAGACATGGCTTAGCCACAGCCTGGTGGATATTTCCAGATTGATATTGGGTACTTTATTACTGTTTAATTAAACAGCTTCATTAAACAACGAAAAAGTAACTCACATTTTATGAGCTGAATCACTAAGATTAAACTGCGTAATAACAGCAGCGCCGTCATTCACTAATGAACATGAAAAATATCAGTTCTGCAGAAGTATGTAAAGATTCTTACGAAAATTCCAATAGAGTTGCAGATTCTCAAGATAAGAAGGCTACACACAGCCCGCTACACTGGCCATACTAATGTAAAAGTTGATTCCTTATTTCCCTCGCAAAGTCCAAAACATCCCCACCACGCCTGAGGTTTTGCGGACCTCCTACCACGCCGTGCGTCAGCGCCGGCACGGAGACCTGTCTCTGAACTAACAGAGCGCTCCATTAATTCGGGCTGAAACACGCCACCACTCTCCAGGACAGGTGCAAGACCCACCCGTGGCTGGCGATAAGTCGCACGGAGACGTGGTGTGGATGTTTTACCAAATAGGCGCGCCTCCACTGACGGAACAGTTTCTGTCAACCTGCAGACTACAGGGCCCCTCATCATACAAGATACTTCCAGTCAGCGTTTGGTGTTAGGAAGCCTTCCAAATTTCGTATATACTCTACACTCGACACTCAAAATTATGTTTGAGAACATTTTTCATATTATCCCCACTATTTGTAGTTAAAGAAAGAAAATGATTACAGTGCTTCAAAAAGTAATATTTGCAGTAAACTGAAAAACGTATTGATTTAATTTTACATATTTTAAAAGAAGAAATGTTGAATTTTCTCGCGCAGAGTACGAGAGACTGGCGCGGCTATATGCGCACTGTTTTGACAGACAGGTGGAGCTGAGCTAGATAGGAGCTGGCGTGTATAGCTGGCTGTCTAACGAGCAGGCGATAACCGTGATACTGGCGGAATGTGTGCGCCACTTAGAAAGCGAGTGTCGTAATGACTGCAAGTCTAGTATACAGGCACGTTAATGCAAGTGCTTTTTCCAAGGGAGGGTGGTCTTCCCTGGCCCTCGCGACGTGTGACGGTGCCTCACGCCGCAAATTCTGAGATCGCAAGCTATTAGGATGGTGCATAAGATCGCAGCGTTTTCTTCTGTATATTAATATTGTTATAGGTTTGGGATTTTACAAGGAGTGTTATACGTCATTGGTCCCTTACCTGCATTTGTCGTAGATCCCTCGCCCAGCGCGAAGTTCCAAGCGACTGGAAAAAAAGCGCAGATGACTCCAGTATATAGAGAGGTAAAGAAACGGACCCGTAAAATTAGAGACCAATATCCCAAACTTCTGATTGCTGCAAACTCCCTGTACACATTCTCAGTTCGATTATAATAGACTTACGTGAGGCTAAGCAACATACGTCGACGAATCAACATGGCTTTAGGAAGCATCGTAAGTGCGAAACTCAGCTTGCCCTCTCCTCACGTGACATACTGAGAACTATGTATGAAGGGCAACAGGCAGATTCCATATTTCTAGATTTCCGGAAAGAATTTGACATCGTGCCCCATTGCAGATTGTTAAAGAAACTACGAGCATATCGAATAAGTTCACAGATATGTGAATGGCTCGAAAACTTCTTGAAAAATAGTACGCAGTATGTTGTCCTCGATGGTGAGGGTTCATCAGAGACCACGAAATGTCATAGAACGGCTGTTGTTCTTTATTCAGGGCGAGGCCATCTAAATGTTCAATACATTAGCTCCGAGGAACAAATGGCAGTTTACTGAAATGTCCAGTCCTAGTTGCTTTTGGTAAAATATGTCAAAAGCTGGGGATAGCTAATTTTACGGGTAATTAAGGAAAGTATTAAATTGATGGGGGTGTTGAAGTAATGACAATTTAATAATTATACTTTGCTAACTTCCAGCATTCTGAAAGGCATTGTAGTGTCTCGAGAATTTCGGAGTAAATTCTAGAGACCCTCGTATTTCCACCGTCTTGAACACGGGTTACTTTAGAGACGAGTGTGGTAAAGTAGAATGTATCTACTGCACCACAATTATGTGTGTGCAGGACGGAGATGTATAGGACGGATGATAGGCGCGGGCAGGTAGTCGCCGATCCTGGCTAACAAGGGGAACGCCTCAGACACGGCCAACCGATTCGGCTCAAATGTGGCAGGTTGCTTGTGTAGAACCTAAAATGAAATAGTCCAAGATCTTTTGGGTCAACACCTCCGCAATTTTGAGAAAATCAACCCTAAAGGTTTTGACGAGCAACGGACTCAGAATTAGAGCGATCGATAGATAATTGTAAATAGAGCATTTTTCATCATCAGGTATGGGGTCCGCAAACGCAAACTTTTCCAAAAATTGAGGAAAGAAACTTTTACAATTGTCGCTCCTGTACCCACATGGTAAACGCTTTTCGCCGACAGCGGCGATAGCGGAACAGCTAAGGTAACTAACTGGCTGGGAATCGGAGAACCCTAGCGGATGTTATTATTTTCGTTTGTATTTTTCCATATCTCAATTGATAGGGATAGGATGGTTAATAAGGTAAGTAAATTAATAAAGAATGATAATAATAAAGTAGGCAAACTAATTACCCCAACGCCGTTGGTTAGTAAAGTATTAAAATTTTAAGGCTAGTCACATGACCACAACTACGACTAACAAGGGGAGGCCGCCAATTGTGAAATTCAGATTCGATCCCTACTGCGCATAATAAAAGCTCATGGCCAGAGGTGTAATGTGGCAAAGCACCAAGATGCACTTCTCAGCCGTTGTCGAGAAAATCGACAGTTAAAAGAAACCGTTGCGGTGAAATACTCTCTACGATTGATAGTTTTCTACAGCGTCGTGGCGCAACGGTAAACGCTCGGGTTCGTAATCCGAAGGTGGCCGGATCGAACAGCCGGCACGGTAGCTTAGCGTGTTCGGTCAGTGTGTTAGCTGCCGTCTGTAATAAAGAAACTGAGTTAATGGATCAACGACTAACTGAAACGGGTGTCTTGCCATGTCCGCCCCGAGCAGATACAATGAACAAAAATAAAATAAAAAAAATAAACAAAATAAAAAAATCAATGGAACGCCTAACCAATTAATTAGCAGCATAAGCAGCGCAGGGTATATGAAGCGTGTCGGGAGAGGCGGAAAAATAAAAAAAAAAACCTCGCGCCATGCAACATTTTTTATTATTAGTGTTTTGTAATTCATATATGAATTGCTTACACATATTGGTGAAGGCGGATCGCTGTCCAATTGTACCGCCTCAATTTTTCCGTTTGTTTAACAGGGTGTACCAAAGCTCTCACGTCCGCACTGATTTTCGACGATGTTATAAGTTGCGCTAGGGACCGCACCTACCTTCTTTCGAAGTTGGCAGGCAACTACGCTGTTATGCGGCGGCTCGTTTCGGCCCATTCAACATCTGTCCTTCGAGTGTAACGAGCGAGTAACGGAGTTTATATTTCATACCTGCCACAGCAAATTTGTGTACGTGGGGTTTGTATTCTAATTCGAACGTTTGATTTATGCTATACGTATTCGTTTCGGAATATCGTTTCTACGTCTTCCATTAACTATACTTGGTTAACATTATGAAGACAATTAATAACATTAATGAAATACAACTTTGTTTGCGGAAAACATAATGATGTTCGAAGTTGCCAGTTTTTCCACGACAAACGACTTTCAACAACTTATTATATGCATAATTGTTGCAACTGATTGCTGGGAATTATATATATATATTGTGTGTATGTACACACATTTGAATTACAAAAAACAAATACTAAAAAAAATGGTTGCATGGCGCGAGATTCGATCCGGCGAACTTCTGAATTACGAACCCGAACCCGAGAGCTTACCGCTGCGCCACGACGCTGTAGAAAACTATCAATCGTAGTGAGTATTTCACCGCAACAGTTTCTCTTAACTGTCGATTTTCTCGACGACGTCTGAGAAGTACATCTTGGTGCTTTCCCACATAGTACCTCTGGCCATGAGCTTTTATTATGCGCAGTATGAATTGAATCTGAATTTCACAATTGGCGGCCTCCCCTTGTAAGAGTGCTTCGAATTCCTCACGAGGGATCACAGACAGCCAACCGCGCGACGCTTGTTTACAGCGAGGCTCGGGACAGAATGCACGCGGGGAGAGTTATGTTGTCCCGGTTGCCTCTTCGTCATATCATAGTTGTGAATCTGGAAGAGAGAAGGTGTCCAGCACGAGCCTTATAGACGTAAATCGGAAAGAGTTGTTTTCCGCCATTAGCCTGCCGCGATCCTGGCGGATACAGTAGTGATTTTTCCATCATTAATGTGCCGAATGAAATAAGTTTCGTGAATGAATACAGTGTTATTCTGTAAGTAACATATGACGAGTGCTGTATGTACACTCCTGGAAATGGAAAAAAGAACACATTGACACCGGTGTGTCAGACCCACCATACTTGCTCCGGACACTGCGAGAGGGCTGTACAAGCAATGATCACACGCACGGCACAGCGGACATACCAGGAACCGCGGTGTTGGCCGTCGAATGGCGCCAGCTGCGCAGCATTTGTGCACCGCCGCCGTCACTGTCAGCCAGTTTGCCGTGGCATACGGAGCTCCATCGCAGTCTTTAACGCTGGTAGCATGCCGCGACAGCGTGGACGTGAACCGTATGTGCAGTTGACGGACTTTGAGCGAGGGCGTATAGTGGGCATGCGGGAGGCCGGGTGGACGTACCGCCGAATTGCTCAACACGTGGGGCGTGAGGTCTCCACAGTACATCGATGTTGTCGCCAGTGGTCGGCGGAAGGCGCACGTGCCCGTCGACCTGGGACCGGACCGCAGCGACGCACGGATGCACGCCAAGACCGTAGGATCCTACGCAGTGCCATAGGGGACCGCACCGCCACTTCCCAGCAAATTAGGGACACTGTTGCTCCTGGGGTATCGGCGAGGACCATTCGCAACCGTCTCCATGAAGCTGGGCTACGGTCCCGCACACCGTTAGGCCGTCTTCCGCTCACGCCCCAACATCGTGCAGCCCGCCTCCAGTGGTGTCGCGACAGGCGTGAATGGAGGGACGAATGGAGACGTGTCGTCTTCAGCGATGAGAGTCGCTTCTGCCTTGGTGCCAATGATGGTCGTATGCGTGTTTGGCGCCGTGCAGGTGAGCGCCACAATCAGGACTGCATACGACCGAGGCACACAGGGCCAACACCCGGCATTATGGTGTGGGGAGCGATCTCCTACACTGGCCGTACACCTCTGGTGATCGTCGAGGGGACACTGAGTAGTGCACGGTACATCCAAACCGTCATCGAACCCATCGTTCTACCATTCCTAGACCGGCAAGGGAACTTGCTGTTCCAACAGGACAATGCACGTCCGCATGTATCCCGTGCCACCCAACGTGCTCTAGAAGGTGTAAGTCAACTACCCTGGCCAGCAAGATCTCCGGATCTGTCCCCAATTGAGCATGTTTGGGACTGGATGAAGCGTCGTCTCACGCGGTCTGCACGTCCAGCACGAACGCTGGTCCAACTGAGGCACCAGGTGGAAATGGCATGGCAAGCCGTTCCACAGGACTACATCCATCATCTCTACGATCGTCTCCATGGGAGAATAGCAGCCTGCATTGCTGCGAAAGGTGGATATACACTGTACTAGTGCCGACATTGTGCATGCTCTGTTGCCTGTGTCTATGTGCCTGTTTTTCTGTCAGTGTGATCATGTGATGTATCTGACCCCAGGAATATGTCAATAAAGTTTCCCCTTCCTGGGACAATGAATTCACGGTGTTCTTATTTCAATTTCCAGGAGTGTAGTTTGTAGAAATTAGCTCGTCTGTTTATGCCGTAGTAACTAGTTATTATTTGTTGTCATATCTTTCAGGTGCATAATCTGAGTAACGGAGGATGTACACCCTTCGACTAGCGTTGTAATATATAGTTGGGAGCCTGTCACAGACGATGGCAAGCGGGAAGTTACTGTCACTGTGTTTTGGTTTGCAAAATACAGATGCATTATCAACGCACTACCGGAAGCAGCCAGGTCTGTTTCTCGGCGTTCCAGGTTGATAGAAAAGGCTATGGTCGAGAGATATTTGGTGGTGACGAACGAAATGACTTTTCTTGATAGTGAGGTACTATACGATGAAGACGAAGCAGAAGGTGATTCAGTGGAAGATATCCCGACTAGTGAATCGCTAAATTGTCATAACACTTCAGAAATCTCCACGTCACTGGGAATATGTGCTTCATCCGTTCCCGATGAGTATCACAAACCGGTTACTAAACGACTTAACTACAGCTCTATACCCCTTGAAGTAAAAGTTAAGGCGGTAGCGCTAGCCAGGAATCATCCAAATTTGAACTTACAAACACTGCAAAAGAATGGAGCAACAACAGCCCTGGAACGGAAGAAGGACTTGAAATTGTGGAAAAGTGATATCGTTAAAGGAGGGACAAGATACGACAAATACCAGGCGATAAATATGTGAACATACGACCGAATTGTCGAATCTTGTTGACGTAACGAGAATGTAACAGCGAGAATACTTCAGGAGAGGGCTGCAGGTGCAGCGCTTCAATATACGGCCAACAAGGATTCTACGTCTGCTGCATCATTATCTTGGGCAAAAAATTTCAGATCGGGGTATAAAATTCGTCAACGGCGCGTCACTAAATACGTCTCTCATAAGGAGGTACAAAATATAGAAGATATACAGGAAGTGGGAGCTCTTTTCAACAGGCAAACGGCGTCACTTATGAGCGGTTTTAATAGTGATTACGCGATCAACACCGGTCATACAGGATGCGAGTATTGGGTGAACATTCGACGCACGTTATCGCATAAGGGAGAAAAACTAATCCTTGTCGCAGTTGGTAGTAAAAACCTAGTAAGACATTCGTACACGGCGCAACATGCCACTACAGCCTCTGGAAATCTGTTACGTAAGGTTTTCCTATGTTTACAAGAAACGAATGTTACATTTGGTCCTCAGGTTATAGAAGAGGTCAACCGTTTAACCGACTCGTTGAAAAATGTTTACATTACCTTCTCCAAACTGACGAATGTGATTTACAGAACATTTCTTGAGAATGTTTTAAGACCATACGTTTCTGATAGCAAGTTTTTTCTAGTAGTGGATTCCTGGAGTGGACAAAGTAATGCTATATTATATGACACAATGATTATAGATGGCGAGGGTCAGCCGACGTGCACGGTAAAAGTAATACCGCCCAACTGTACACCTGTGTACGAGCTGTGTGATGTTGATTTCGATCGCCAGGTTAAAAACTTTATTTCCATTCTTCAGGATTGCAGTGTGCTTCTAGAAACCCAGTGGGAATTGGACAACTGCACGGATACAATAACTATTTACAACATAATTCATAACCAACTTTCAGCACCGATTTTTCACGCAATGATATCGTATGCGTGGTACGCATCAAAATTAATTCCCGAAAAAGACATTTTGAAATGTAAACCAAGTTTGTTTTCCGCCTACTCTTGGGAAGGAACAGTGTAGCTTTCGAAAGATTGAATTCATTAGATGTTCTTGGTGCCGTGAGTATATTTGTTTCAAATTTTTATGTGACAAGTACCACCCATCTCGTTGTTCGACGAAAAATGAGGACACGTATCAGTGACTGGAAGAGCCATTCTAAAGTGACCTGGAGTAACATTTTAGTTGTTTACTACCCCAAGAAGTTTCAGAAATTTATTTGCCTACCTTATTTTTATCGTTCCTTATAGATTTACTTACCTTATTAACCCTCCTATTCCTATCAATTGAGATATGGAAAAATACAAACGAAAATAATAACATCCACTGGGTTTCCTCGCGATTCGAACCCGGGTTCTCAGATTCCCAGCCAGTTACCTAAAATATCTTAGATTCCTCCTTTTTAGGTTGTACACAAGCGACTGCCAAATTTGAGCCGAATCGGTTGGCCATGTCTGAGGCCTTCCATTTGTAAGGAGTTACACGTCCAGCTCAAGGAACAAACGCGCCGTCTCAGTGCGATGTCAAACATTATTTGTGAATATTTGAATGTTGTTGAAAGACAAGAAGGAACAATTACTTATTCATTCTTTCTCTTACTTTTGTAAGGTCCAGACGGTTGTCTTGTTAAATTTTGTGAGATTTGTAGACTGTATTTATGGAAAAATGAATGTGATAGTTTTCTGACGGACCAGAAGGTTCCGAGCTTGCGAAAAATGTTTTGTTATTGTTGTTGTTGTGGTCTCCAGTCCTGAGATTGGTTTGCTGCAGCTCTCCATGCTACTCTGTCCTGTGCAAGCTTCTTCATCTCCCAGATCCTACTGCAACCTACATCCTTCTGAATCTGCTTTGTGTATTCAGCTCTTGGTCTCCCTCTACGATTTTTACCCTCCACGCTGCCCTCAAATGCTAAATTTGTGATCCCTTGATGCCTCAAAACATGTCCTACCAACGGATCCCTTCTTCTAGTCAAGTTGTGCTACAAATTGCTCTTCTACCCAATTCTATTCAATACCTCCTCATTAGGTACGTAATCTATCCACCTTATTTTTAGCATTCTTCTGTAGCACCACATTTCGAAAGCTTCTATTCTATTCTTGTTCAAACTATTTATCGTACATGTTTCACTTCCATACATGACTACACTCCATACTTTCGGAAACGGTTTCCTGATACATAAATCTATACTCGATGTTAACAAATTTCTCTTCTTCAGAAATGGTTACCTTGCCATTGCCAGTCTACATTTTATACCCTCTCTACTTCGAACATCATCTGTTATTTTACTTCCTAAATAGCAAAACTCCTTTACTACTTTAAGCGTCTCATTTCATAATCTAATTCCCTCAGCATCACCCGATTTAATTTGACTACATTCCATTATCCTCGTTTTGCTTTTGTTGATGTTCATCTTATATCCTCCTTTCAAGACACTGTCCATTCCGTTCAACTGCTCTTCCAGGTCCTTTGCTGTCTCTGACAGAATTACAATGTCATCGGCGAACCTCAAAGTTTTTACTTCTTCTCCATGAATTTTAATACCTACTCCGAATTTTTCTTTGTTTCCTTTACTGCTTGCTCAATATACAGATTAAATAACATCGGGGAGAGGCTACAACCCTGTCTCACTCCTTTCCCAACCACTGCTTTCCTTTCATGCCCCTCGACTCTTATGACTGCCATCTAGTTTCTGTACAAATTGTAAATAGCCTCTCGCTCCCTGTATTTTACCCCTGACACCTTAAGAATTTGAAAGCGAGTATTCCAGTCAACATTGTCAAAAGCTTTCTCCAAGTCTACAAATGCTAGAAACGTAGGTTTGCCTTTTCTTAATCTTTCTTCTAAGATAAGTCATAAGGTCAGTACTCGCCTCACGTGTTCCAACATTTCTACGGAATCCAAACTGATCCTCTCCGAGGTCCGCATCTACCAGTTTTTCCATTCGTCTGTAAAGAATGCGCGTTAGTATTTTGCATCTGTGACTTATTAAACTGATAGGTAATTTTCACATCTGTCAGCACCTGCTTTCTTTGTGATTGGAATTATTGTATTCTTCTTTTAGTCTGAGGGTATTTCGCCTGTCTCACACATCTTGCTCACCAGCTGGTAGAGTTTTGTCATGACTGGCTCTACCAAGGCTGTCAGTAGTTCTAATGGAATGTTGTCTACTCCTGGGGCCTTGTTTCGACTCAGGTCTTTCAGTGCTCTGTCAAACTCTTCACGCAGTATCTTATCTCCCATTTCATCTTCATCTACATCCTCTTCCATTTCCATAATATTGTCCTCAAGTACATCGCCGTTGTATAGACGCTCTATATACTCCTTCCACCTTTCTGCCTTTCCTTCTTTGCTTAGAACTGGGTTTCCATCTGAGCTCTAACACGCGATCTAGTGTGTTCTCTTTTCTCCAAAGGTCTCTTTAATTTTCCTGTAGGCAGTATCTATCTTACCCCTAGTGAGATACGCCTCTACATCCTTACATTTGCCCTCTAGCCATCCCTGCTTAGCCATTTTGCACTTCCTATCAATCTCATTTTTGAGACCTTTTGTATTTCTTTTTGCCTCCGTCATTTACTGCATTTTTATCAATTAAATTCAATATTTCTTCTGTTACCCAAGGATTTCTAGCAGCTCTCGTCATTTTACCTACTTTATCCTCTGCTGCTTTCAATACTACATCCCTCAGAGCTACCCATTCTTCTTCTGCTGTGTTTCTTTTCCCCATTCCTGCCAATTGTTCCCTTATGCTCTCCTTCAAACTCGGTACAACCTCTGGTTCTTTCAGCTTATCCAGATAGCATGTCCTTAAATTCCCACCTTTTTGCAGTTTCTTCAGTTTTAATCTACAGGTCATAACCAATAGATTATGGCCAGTGTCCACATCTGCCCCTGGAAATCTACTACAATTAAAAACTTGATTCCTTAATCTCTGTCTTACCATTAAATAATCTATCTGATACCTTTTAGTATCTCCAGGATTCTTCCATGTATACAACCTTCTTTTATGATTCTTCAATCAAGTGTTAGCTATGATTAAGTTATGCTCTGTGCAAAATTCTACCAGACGGCTTCCTCTTTCATTTCTTAGCCCCAATCCATATTCACCCACTATGTTTCCTTCTCTCCCTTTTCCTACTGACGAATTCCAGTCACCAATGACTATTACATTTTCGTCTCCCTTCATTACCTGAGTAATGTCTCTTATCTCATCCTACATTTCATCAATTTCTTCATCATCTGCAAAGCTAGTTGGCATATAAATTATACTATTCTAGTAGGCATGGGGTTTCTGTCTATCTTGGCCACAATAATGCGTTCACTATGCTGGTTGTAGTAGCTTACCCGCACTCCTATTTTTTTATTCATTATTAAACCTACTCCTGCATTACCGCTATTTGATTTTGTATTTAGAGCCCTATATTCACCTGACCAAAAATCTTGTTCCTCCTGCACAGAACTTCACTAATTCCCACTATATCTAACTTTAACCTATCCATTTCCCTTTTTAAATTTTCTAACCTACCTTCCCGATTAAAGGATCTAACATTCCACGCTCCGATTCGTAGAACGCCAGTTTTCATTCTCCTAATAATGACGTCCTCCTGAGTATTCCCCGCCTGGAGATACAAATGGCGGACTATTTTACCTCCAGAATATTTTACCCAAGAGGACGCCATTATCATTTAATCATACAGTAAAGCTGCATGTCCTCAGGAAAAATTACGGCTGTAGTTTCCCCTTGCTTTCAGCCTTTCCCAGTACCAGCACAACAAGGCCGTTTTGGTTAATGTTGCAAGGCCAGATCAGTCAATCATCCAGACTGTTGCCCCTGCAACTACTGAAAAGGCTGCTGCCCCTCTTCAGGAACCACATGTTTGTCTGGCCTCTCAACAGATACCCCTCCGTTCTATCTACAAACCTTGCCACAGCGACCCCATTCCAGTAATCCAGCAAGATCTCCAGTCACTACTCAAATCCTTATGCCCACCTCAGAGCCTCTCCCTGGTGTCGATGCCTCTGCTCAACTCTCTCACTCCACTAATAAATCCTACCTTCTACATGATTCCTAAAGTCCATAAACCTAATCACCCAAGACGCCCCATTGTGGCCGGTTACTGAGAGAATTGCTGCTCTCATAGACCAACCCCTACAATCTATTACCCCTAACATACCTTCCTATTTAAAAGACACCAACCATTTCCTCCAGCCACCCAGAGTGGCCGAGCGGTTCTAAGCACTACAGTCTGAAACCGCGCGACCGCTATGGTTGAAGGTCCGAATCTTGCATCGGGCAAGGATATGTGTGATGTCGTTAGGTTAGTTAGGTTTAAGTAGTTCTAAATTCTGGGGGACTTATGACCTCAGAAGTTAAGTCCCGTAGTGCTCAGAGGCATTTGAACAATTTCCTTCACTGACTCTCCACAGTTCCTGACTCTTTACCACAAAGTGCCATGCTTCTCACTATTGGTGCCACCTCCCTGTATACTAATGTTCCTAATGCCCATAGCCTTCCTGCTATTGAACACTCCCTTTCCCAAAGATTGACAGATTCCAAACCAACAACCTAGTCACCATGACAAGTTTATCCTCACACACAATTTCTTCTGCTTTGGAGGCATTACCCACAAACAAATTCAGGGTATGGCTATGGGCACCCTCATAGCACCATCTAATGCCAACCTATTCATGGGCCATATAAACGAAACCTTCCTAAAAACAGAGAATCCTAAACCCCACTCCTGGTTCAGATTCAGTGATTACATCTTTGCTATCTGGAGTGAGGATAAGGATACCCAATCCACATTCCTCCAGAACTTCAACTACTTCTCCCCCATTTGCTTCACAAGGTCCTACTCAACCCAACAATCTACCTTCCTAGATGTTGACCTCCACCTCAAATGTGGTTACATCAGTACCTCCGTCCATATCAAACCTACTAACCACCAGCAATACCTCCACTTCAACAATTGCCATCCATTCCATACCAAGAAGTCCCTTCCATATAGCCTATCCTCACTCGGTCACCGCATCTGCAGTGATGAGCAGCCCCAATCTAAATATCTCACTAAAGGCTTCACTGACCATAATTATCCCCCCAACCTTGTATAAAAACAAATCTTGCGTGCCTTATCTATTCAGTCTCCCACCACCTCCCAAAATCCCACTGTCTGACCACAGACGACCATGCCCCTCATAACTCAGCACCACTCAGGACCGGAGAAACTGAATTACACTCTATGCCAGGGTTTTGATTACCTCTTGTCATGGCCTGAAATGAGAAGTAGCCAGACCACTATCCTTCCCATGCCTCACATGGTATTCTGTCATCCACCGAACCTGCATAATGTACCCATCCTTACACAACCCCTGCTCCCAATCCCTTACCTCATGGTTCATACCTCTGTAACACACCTACATCCATACATTCTCCTGCCACCACCTACTCCAGGTCAGGCACCATCACCACTAATCCCATCAAAGGCAGGCCTACCTGTGAATCTAGTCATGTGCTTTACAAGCTAAGTTGCTACCACTGTGCTGCATTCTATGTAGGAATGAGAACCAACAAGCTGTCTGTCCACACAAATGGTCACCAACAAACTGCAACCAAGAAACAAGTGGACCACCCTGTTGCTGAACATGCTGCCAAACATGATATATCAATGACTGCTTCACAGTGTGTGCTATATAGATCCTTCCCACCAACACCAGCTTTTCTGAATTGTGCAGGTGGGAACTTTCCCTGCAATACATCCGATATTCCCATAACCCTCCTGGTCTCAACCTTCATTAGTCACTGTTCTCATCCATCCCACACTTTCCCTGCACCCGTTCCAGCACTATGCAGCCATTATTCCACCACCACACCCAGTCATTTTATTTCCCTCCGTTTCTGCTACTTCTGCCACCCTCCCCACCTCTCCCCTGCCCGTGGTCTAACCTGCAGCACTTTACTCTACATCACTTCCACCCTCCCTCCCTGCCCCAGTATCCTCCATACCCCCACCCAGTTGCCACTCCCATCATGCAATGTTGCTGTGTGTGTGTGTGTGTGTGTGTGTGTGTGTGTGTGTGTGTGTGTGTGTGTGTGTGTGAATTGTGAGAGTCGTTGTTGTGTGTATCAGCGACACAGCATCTCCGCTAGATAGTGAGTAGCAGCTTTCTTTCTCGTAATATTGTTACATTCTATCCAGGATTTTCCATTATTTGAATATATATTATACTAATTCATGAACGAGATAGATGAGCACTTAAAATAAAGGGCCAAAGGGCCAAAATGAACTCCCTTGGCCTCTTTCAAAACAGAAAGAGCATATATTATACAAAAAATTTCATGTAGAATGCCCAAGTACAAGTAGACCCTAATATAAGTAAATCTATATTTTTATTTGAATGCTCCTGACAAAGTACCTGATCTGACTATTGTTGTAAGCATACCTGTATTCATTCCATCTATGCTGCGATCAAATGGTTAATTTTCCATACTTGTGTGTGAAGTGTAAATATTCCATTGTACAATTTCCCTGTATAAAACTGATGTGCTCAATACTATGTGGAAAATGATTCAAAATCAGTAGCCAATAATTAATTAAATAAAAAAAGTCCATTTGCAGTGTATATGTACAAATTGAGAAAGCTCATTTTTCTTAGTAAAGCCACAAAGACAAGTTTTATGAAATTACACAAGTTTTTTTGTACTCAAGTTGATCAGATACACTAATTACATACAGCAGCAGCGTTTTTTCATCATAATGGTCCAGCTAGGCATTGGGGATATGGTATTCTTTGAGAAGGTACTCCACTATTTTCCATTTTTAGATCACCTACAATGCTCAAATATTTCAATATGTGTAAAACCCTAAAAACCATTAACAATACCCTCTAACACAACCGAAGGCCAGATAGAAGGTCAACTGTTTCAGGAATTACAAGAAATGGAAAGAATAGAATCCCATTAGTTGTCAACTGCTGAACACTGGGGGTTCTAGATAGTTATATCCATAGCGGTACAAAAATATTTTGCTCACTCTAGTAACTATTCTCTCCGGAAATGTCACTGGGTTACCTGTAGTGGTAGCGTGTTAAGTGTCAGAGAATGAAACTTAGAGAGAATAATAACAGCTAGAGAAAAATAACAACCTCTGACAGTTATTTCCATTGTCGCTCCAATTGCTTTATTTGTACTAACTGACCAAACTAATGACGCAAGGGAACTCTAGTACATGTACAATGCCTTTAAGTTTGCTCCTATCAGCAACCACTCTGACATTAACTTTATTTAGTTTTTGTGCTGAAAGTAGTGAGAGCGCACAAAATAACACATAGTTGTATTAATAGATGGCGCATAGTCTCTGTTATTTCCATGACATGTAGAACCTCTTCCAGATGACATATCCCTCTCTATCATAGCTAGATCTCAGATTAGTTGACGTGAAAGCATAGTATGATCTTCTGTAAACAGGTGGCGCAAAGCACTGTTATTTAAGTAACTGCTAGTATCAGATGAGCCCTTATCACAGTAACTGCTACTTCTCAATAACCAGTTATTTCTATCAGTTACGTTATTTTCTTGTCACCTCTAATGTACACCATTACGCCAGGAGATACTGATTTACTGAATACTGGGGAAAACATCTGTAGTAAAATTCATTTTTACAGCCTTATATACACTCCTGGAAATGGAAAAAAGAACACATTCACACCGATGTGTCAGACCAACCATACTTGCTCCGGACACGCCCCAACATCGTGCATCGTGCCTCCAGTGGTGTCGCGACAGGCGTGAATGGTGGGACGAATGGAGACGTGTCGTCTTCAACGATGAGAGTCGCTTTTGCCTTGGTGTCAATGATGGTCGTATGCGTGTTTGGCGCCGTGCAGGTGAGCGCCACAATCAGGACTGCATACGACCGAGGCACACAGGGCCAACACCCGGCATCATGGTGTGGGGAGCGATCTCTTACACTGGCTGTACACCTCTGGTGATCGTCGAGGGGACACTGAATAGTGCACGGTACATCCAAACCGTCAGCAAACCCATCGTTCTACCATTCCTAGACCGGCAAGGGAACTTGCTGTTCCAACAGGACAAAGCACGTCCGCATGTATCCCGTGCCACCCAATGTGCTCTAGAAGGTGTAAGTCAACTACCCTGGCCAGCAAGATCTCCGGATCTGTCCCCCATTGAGCATGTTTGGGACTGGATGAAGCGTCGTCTCACGTGGTTGCACGTCCAGCACGAACACTGGTCCAACTGAGGCGCGAGATGGAAATGGCATGGCAAGCCGTTCCACAGGACTACATCCAGCATCTCTACGATTGTCTCCATGGGAGAATAGCAGCCTGCATTGATGTGAAAGGTGGATATACACTGTACTAGTGCCGACATTGTGCATGCTCTGTTGCCTGTGTCTATGTGCCTGTTTTTCTGTCAGTGTGATCATGTGATGTATCTGACCCCAGGAATGAGTCAATAAAGTTTCCCCTTCCTGGGACAATGAATTCATGGTGTCCTTATTTCAATTTCCAGGAGTGTATATATCAAGATAGATGACAAACAATGTCATATAGTTATTTGCCATATCAAGCGAGAACAAATTCCCTCTCGGTCATACCACTACACTTCATAACTGTATCAAGAAGAAGATTCCATAAGCTAAACGGCAGCAGATGTCCAGGGCTGTTAAAATGACAATTTTTGCTATGCCTAGGTTGTATAATCTGAGTTGACAAGTAGCATAAATAATAGTTGAAGGAGACCAAAAGAGTGTTACAATACAGTACAAACATGGACAAAGACCACAGTATGGAGATAGCTACACACTGTATAAAAGTCTCATTCACAGTGATTATTAATTTTATAAAAATCGTTCATGCACTTGCAGCTTGTTTGATATTTCACTGTACACATATGGACCAAAAATTCACACAATTCAGAGCAATGATCAGTTAATGACTTCAGATTTCTAAAGTCAAGGCTATGTTTTTTACTTGTGGTGGCAGGCTGTTCTGTATCTTGGTTAAATGGTGCCATTGTTCATTGTTTGGACATGGAGTTTCCTATCTAATACAAAGTGTGTTGAAATGATGATAATGTAATAATAATCCTTTGAGTTACTTTCTCTTTGCCTTTTTATGTGTTTTTTCTGTGTTTCTTTGCTCTGTTTATATTTTGTCTTCATTGTTGTCCCATGGTTGTAATTGTAAATTGTGTGAAGTAATGAGTTGAAATTACTTATCCTAAATAACTGTTATTTTCTTAGCAACTGGTCATGGACCCAGGTGCCAGGTGTTGCAGTACAACAAATAATGGTGGAAAAAATTAATCCATTACCTATTTAGAGTCATGGCTCAAGAAGAAGAGGAATACAAGGTACTGTTGTTTAATGGGAAGAACTTTAGCAACTGAAAATTTATGACTGAAATACTTCTATATGAGCTGGAAGTGAGTTTTGTGTGAAAGAGATACATGGACATGGCTGAGACAGCTGAATAGTGTGCATGGAAGAAAACTCTTCTGGGAGAGCTTGGCAAAACCGATAAGAAGTGTAAGTCTCAAGTAATCCAAAGAATTTCACAAAGTTGCTTGGCGTAGGCCTACACCAAAAATAAGAAATACATTAATTCAAACATTTGAGCTGAAAGGTATGGCTTTTATTAAGAACGACCTTTAAAGATTAATGCAAATGACAATAACTCTTGAAATTAATTTTTTGGAGTTTCGTAAGTTAATGGGTAATTTGAAGGATCGGATGATAATATTGGAGGAACTGATATAGTATGCGGTTTCTTACGAACAATTCCACCAGAATCCGAAGTAGTTGTTACTGCTCTGAATACCTTCTCAAGTGAGGAATTGGAACCGAATTTCTTAAAGGGTAGATTACTAGACAAAGAAGCAAAACTTATTAAATCTAAAGGTAACAACTGGACAGTAAATGAATTGCCATCGTCGACAGCATCTGACAGCAAGGTAAAAGGATGTATTCAGAGACAACCAAGTCTCAAGCTATGTATGATGCAGTTAAAGCTTTGTCTAAAAATAAGATTTTAGTTGATATTGTGGATGCTAGGAGTTGTCATTTTTTACTTTGTAATTCACTGTTGCTATATGAGTTCACATATTGTCATTTTGTTATATAGAGATAATGAGTGGAGGTTCGGACACTAGAAAATGGAGTGCCTAGTGGAGAAATCTAAACATTTCTTATGTATTCTTCTATTACAGTTCAATAGGAATGACAGCTACGGAGGCAGTCAGAAACATTCACGCCACATGTGGGAGGGGGATAATTCCATGAGACAGATCATGGCAAGAATGCAGTTTTCTTGTTTTAAGAAGGATCATTTTGACATTAGTGATTCAGCACATTCAGGAAGACAGTCAAAGTTTCATAAAGATTGTTTAAACACATATCTGTCTCGCGTGTGTTCAGGAAACTCGAGAACTGGCAAATGTTATTAACTGTGATCATTCTACCATCGTGCGACATTTGCATGCAATGGAGAAGGTTGCAAAAAGGTACCACATGCTCTAAGCCGAAAACACATAAATCAGCAGGTGGATGTATGTGCTTTTCTCATTGTTCGTGATCAGTTTGCTTGAAAGCAACGTTGACCATTCCTAACTTGTATTGTTATAGCCTTATAGGTGACAAGAAATGGTGTCTTTATCCTAAGATCATAAGGAAAAGAAAAGAATGGTTGCCCCCATACAAAGCAGCAACTCCCCATATAAAAGCCTGCATGCATCCATAATATTATGCATCCAGTTGAACACTGATGGTGTGGTGTAGTACAGATTGCTTCCCTGAGATGTAACCATCACTGATGATATTTATTGTCAGTAACTGAGACATCTTGTGGACGCAATTCGAGGACAACGACCAGGCAGACTGCGAAAAGTGATGCTACTCCACGATAACGCCCACGCCCATTCTGCTAGACTGACCAAAAACTTTATACTGGAATTGGATTGGGAGGTCATTCTACACTCACCTTATTCAACTGATCTTGCACCCTCAGTTTTTCCTGCTCTATATCGAACAAACTTCAAGCTAAGCTTTGCCGGATGCAAAAGGTGCTCCTACCATGGCTCGACGAGTTCTTCACCTCAAAACCACTCGATGTCTACAGTCATGGAATCAAAAAGTTATTTCAGCATTGATAGACTGTTGTAAATAGTGATGGAGAATATATTATGGATGAGTAGGGTGTGTATGTGTATCTGTTGTGTTTGTCAAACGTACAGAAAAATGCAACAAACTTATGTAACAACCCAATATATGTGTTACAGATGTGGGAAACAATGCCATTATTGGGGAAAAATACAATGTTAGATTGCCACAAAAGCATAGAGGTATAGTTCTGCAAATTTAGCTAAATCTCTCCAAAAAATAAACAGAAATGAAAATAATTTTTCTTTCTCAGCTGTTACTGGAAGTTTTCCAGGTGGCAAAGTGGATTGGTTTCTAGATTTGAGGGTAACAGGATATTTAGTTAATTAATCTGTTCTTTGATGGATGTGAACAAACTGGTGAATCAAATAAGAATAAAGGTTGGAGAAATTTATGTTGAAAGCATAGTTTGTGGACTGGAATTTCAAATTAAAACTAAAAGGTGCTCTTCTAGTGTCAGGTTCACTAAATAATTAATTGTCAGTGCATAAACTATAAATGGCTGGATGATGCTTGTTTTTAAAAATTCAGCAGGTTCAATTCAAAAGGGTGATAGCTATAGCTGCAGCTCACAGAAATGATTCAATTGTGTATATACACACACTAACAAGGGGAGTGCGAGGGTTGGGAAATGATGTTAAGAGTGGGATGGCATGTGTTGGCAGCACTACCCCATAGAGTTACAATGCCCCAGCCATACGGCCAGATGGCTAGCCAC
Organism: Schistocerca gregaria; assembly: GCF_023897955.1. Taxonomy (NCBI): domain Eukaryota; kingdom Metazoa; phylum Arthropoda; class Insecta; order Orthoptera; family Acrididae; genus Schistocerca; species Schistocerca gregaria. Next base: position 1,715,539 of record NW_026061887.1, on the reverse strand, counting down.
TCACGAGAAAAACACTCCGAAACTTTCAGTCCTACAGTATATAATACCCATGTGTCAGCTCACTGAACTGTATGGCACAGTGGTTGATACAATATTGGTAACAATTCTTGCTTCGTATTTCCAAAGTATGTATTTGCTGAAAATCAGGAGATTTAAAAGTGACAACGGTCATGAGTATATTTGCAAAGTCATTTACGAAATTTAGTGGCAGAGCGACTAAATCATACTGTCATTGAAAAGGCTCATTGCACAATTCTTGGACGCGAAGTTTGAAAGCAATTTTAGTCAAAAGTTACTGGCAGATACTTTTATCATTAACCGTAGTTATACTTCAGTTTTAGATGCAGAAATTCTAGAAATGCTATCGGATGGAAGAAAGCCAAATTTAACAAATATGACTTTGGGTGTGTTGCATAGTGGCACATTCCAAGGAAAGTATTGAAAAGGAACTAGCGCATTAAAATGTTTCGTGACTGGAAACTGTCTAATTAGCCACAGAATATCGTGCGCCAAGCAACACAAAGTTGTATTTGGGAGAGATGTAATTTTTGAAAAAGATAAGGTTCTATTTGTAGGTGAAAGCAATGATGATTGGATCTTGAAGAAGACCATTCAAGTGAACAATGTAATTGAGAACATTCTTCAGTTTCCTCAAAGTTAGTTCTGTTTTGAAGTCCTTGATTTTATGTAAACTGTTGAAGGGAACTCAAGGCCCACAATGTCAGAAGAAGTGGAAGCCAGCAGAAACTTTTGCGGAAAAGCAATAGAATAACAAGAAAATTATGTTTTTCAAGGATTATGCAGTGTTTCCCTTGAATGCAAAAATATTCGTGGGAAAACTTACCTCAGAAGTCTGAAGACGTTCAGGTTAGGCATCATGAAGAAGAAGTAGAAGAAGAATGGAAAAAAAGCAATCAAGGAAAAACTGGGCTCTCAGTCATCTAATGGAACTTTGACTTATGCACCACTTACAGCAAATAAAAGTATCACTGACAGTAAGAGGATGTTCAAAGTAAAAATAGACATGTCTGGAAATATTGAAAGAGATATGACTATACTCCACTTGCTCAATTCACAACACTAAGAATGCTCCTTAGTGTGGTGAAGGAACATAATTCATTTATGGAACAAACAGATGTACAAAATTGATCCCTGCATTGAGACCTGGTGTAAAGGTTAAGAAAAGTCTTGTATGCAAACTAAAAAAAAACTTTTGACAGTTTTAGAAGGAAATCATGTTTCGACAACCCAAAATTGGCAGATGTCTCTATGTTGAAATCATTGATGATCATTATACTCAATTTGCTTCCATAAGTAGATAATATTCCAGCTGGATGTAATAGTAAAAAAAAAAGTCACCTACATTAAGAACTAGTTAAAATGTCGAATGTGAGAACTTGGAGAACCAAAATCATTCCTCAGAATAAATATGCAGAGCAACAGTGGCCAAATGTTTCTTTGTCACTATGTTCATATTGAATACTTATTGAAAAGATTCAACATGGAAGACTGTAAGCACTGAGAACATCGATGGAAGTCAAATCCAGTGGAGATGCGTGTGGTCAAATGGATGAATTTAAACCAGATGGACAATTACTGTGTTTTTCAATGTATATAATGACAGCTGTGACCAGACGAAGTGCATCACTTAACTATTTTAGTAGACAGCAAAATAAACCAACAGAATTAGAGTAGAAATTTTTGAAATGAATTCTTTAATATATTAAAGGAACACTTGATGTTGGCCGGTGTTACAAAAAGGAAATTTTAAATGCTATTACTGCTATGTTGATTCTGACTGTGTTATGTTGTAGATCTTTTGTCTTCTTCACTTTCTTATAGTTTTTTGTTTGAAAATACTGTTTCTGGTGACAAGGAGACAGATGAGTTTCACTAGGAAATAGAAGCAGAATATCCAGCTTCGGCGACAGCTATGACAGACACCCCATGGCTTAAGCATCTTCTTGAAGAATCTGTCAATTACGGAAGTGGGAACATAGATGACTGAAGCATGTGGATGTGAAATCCGTTCTACACAAGAGCTATACAACAAAGGCCATCTGAATGTTCAATACATTAGCTCCGAGGAACAAATGGCCCATATTTTACCAAAAGTAGCTAAGAGTGCACGTTTCAATGGACTGTGTTAAAAGCTGGGGATAGTGAATTTTATGAGCAATTTAGGAAATTATTAAATTGATTGGGGGGGGGGGGGGGGGGGGTGTTGAAATAATGACATTTTAATAATTATACTTTTCTAACTTCCAGCATTCTGGAAGGCATTGTAATGCCTAAGGAATTTCGGAGTAAATTCTAGAGACCCTCGTATTTCCACCGTCTTGAACACGCGTTATTTTAGAGATGAGTAGAACTGTGTCTACTGCACCACAGTTATGTGTGTGTGCAGGACGGACGTGTATGGGACGGATGATCGGCGTGGGCATGTAGTCGCCTATAGTTACACATCCAGCTCAAGGAATAAACGCGCCGTACTCCATGCGACATGAAACATACTGTGTGAACATTTGAATGTTGTTGAAAGAAGAGAAGGGACAATTACGAATGTAAGAGAAAGAATCAATAAGTAAGGTCTAGACAGTTGTCTTGTTAAACTTTGTGAGATTTGTAGACTGTATTTATGGAAAAATTAATGTGATAGTTTTCATACAACTAAAACATTTTTTGTAAGCTTGAAACCTTCCGGTCTGTCAGAAACTGTTGTGTGTGATGAAAATACAGTGAGATTGAGTTTTATAATAACTCCGTACACTCAAGAATATTTTAAAGTATAAAAAATTTCCTCCATGTAGCATCCTATATTCAGAGAAGAAGTCGTGCAGGACATCACAGCTGGCTATCCTGAAAAGATGATCGGCGAAGCAACTCCAAGTAAGTTTGATAGCCAAGAGGGAGTGTGAGTCTTGCACACCAGTACCACACTGACACCCTTAATCACCGGAAACCACCAGAGCATGTCAGAAAAAACACTATGGTTTACCAAATTATGCAATAAATTGCAGAGAACTGTCAAAGTGGAAATATTAATTTGTTTTACTTCATTACTATGCAATAATTAATGCAGAGTAATGTCGGAGGCAGCCACTTCCAGGTACGTTGGAAATGTGAGATGGTCTATGGACAGCTGATTCTAAGTGAGAAATGACAACCATGGCAGACAAAGCCCTGAATTCAAATATGTGTCCTAAGCTAACCACAACCCCATGATGTGAAATGCATCAAAGAGAATAGCAATCAACAATCTGTGCAGATTTAAAAATCGCACTTGCTTTGTTTATGGTGGTTAAAGCTAACCTCTACGAAGCAACTTGAGACGGACACACACACATTAACAATTATTTCCACATTATAGGTGACACAGGCAGATTCCAGGAGAAAAAAGAATGACAGAAAGAAAAATAAGGGTAAATAAAACAAACAATAATATCAAAAATTACGTGTAAACGAATTAATTGAATAAAATTAATAATCACATTCTTTTGATCGGATTTATAAATTGAAAAAAAGTTTCATTTGTCGTTTTTTGATCCAACAACCTTCTACGTCATGTTTATATGATAACCATTGCGCTAGGCCCCAACACAGGTATGTAGCTGGTGCATTAGTTTTTATACTTTTTCTATAGGTTTAATAAACATAACAGAGACTTCAGCGTACAATAATATATCATCCTTCAGTGCTTACGATGGACAGCAAACATTGGGGAAATTTTCGATTCTGCGAAATAGAAATGGCATGGTTTTCTGGTGAAGAATTCATTGAGTCATGTTCAGAACACTTTCTTAACCCGAAAGGGAAGTTCCATGAAAGTTATTTGATAGAGAGTGGAAAAGGCTCAAATCTGAGGCACAAGATCAGGTGAATAAGGTGGGTGTGACATGACTTCCCAACCCAACTTTTGCTAGACTGACAAAAAAATACTGTACGGAATGCAGGCAGGCTCTTTCATGGATCAGTATTGCTTCACGTGGACTTCCTGGTTGCTGTTCTTAGACTGTATAAGCAAGACATCTTTTCTGTTGACAGAAAATGTCAGCAACCACCGTTACATCTTGCGGAAGCAATTCATAATACAACCCACCATCGTCGTCCCACTAGATGCATAACATTATCTTTTGTGAAAGCATGCAGATTTTTGTATGGGATGTTGCTCCTTTGTTTGGCCCCAACCAATCCTTTCTTTTCCTTATGTTAGAATACAGACACAATTGTTCATCACCAGGATAGTGCTGCACTAGTGTCAGTCTAGTCAAGGGAAAGGGAAATTTTTTCGAAATTCAATGAAGGCGCTGTTGGGGGATGAAATCTGGGGCCGCTGGCAGAGTGCCGTAACGGACGACAGGCAGCAGGCCAGGCAAGGTAAACATGGCACCTGCCGTCGCAGAGCTGCGACAGCGGTATTGCATGCACGATTTGTTTTGAGTGGAGCAACAACAAGGTAGGAAACTGCAGCGTTGCTCTTAGTTAGTGGATATATGAGGTGGGGCACTAGGCCAGAGCCAGGAGAGGATATTTGTAAATGGCTGACCTGTAGGAATTTATCCCTACAATTGTTCCTGTCTCTCTCTGACACTATGTCAGAAGCAAGGGAGAAACCAATATAAATAGACGGGCAAGTTTAGCTTGACAGGGTCTGCCAGGTCAGTGGAACGTCGGGACAGACCTGTGCTGCTCTATGCTTATAGTGGCCAGTCTGGCAGCAATATTATAAGCATTCTGTATAAATTTTGTACTTTGTTTCTATGTTGTTGCTCGGGCTATATTCTGCATTGGGGGACACAACGCCAGGGGAGGGTAGAATGGCATCCTTCCACTTGGAGATAGCATGGTCTGCCTGAAAAACGGCAGTGAGAGAGGTCTGCAGCAGGTCCAGGAGGGTCTCAGTTCCACTCTAGTGTAGTTGCCAAGTTTGCTTCCCACCATGCATACTGGGTCCGGGCGAGGCATACCCTGAGGGTAGCAGAGCAGCACTACGACAGCGCCAGAGATGGCAGTGGGTGTTGCCATCCGGCAAGCACCATTAGCGGAAAATTTCAGCACAGAATCCAGGTGCGCGAAGGTTTGAGTCAGGTCACTAGTTGGGAGCAGCGGTGGCCTGAGGGCCACGGGTCACCAGTACATCCACCTTCATCCCTTGGTCAGACAGAGCAGGCCTAATGGGGCAGAGAAAGTCACAAGGCGCTACGCATCGCTGGGTGGTGACCGGGAGAGCGGCGGCCAAGTTCCGTTGGCAGGCAGCCTTGATAACAACAGCAGTGGCATCGGCATACCAGGAGTCTGCTGAGCCGGCTGGACTTGCAGGACATCGGGCGGGCAGCACGCTGACACTACGCTTCACCATCAAATACTGTAAATTAGCTGAATAAAGCAATGTTACTGAATACCGCTGTATCACTCTGCACTGTCTCTCAAAATTCTTGAACTTGCTCGGCCTCCTGACGAAATACGGTGTGGTGGGTCCCAGCTTCAGGTCTGCCATGTGGAGTCCCGGGTTTGACCCCTAACCCCACAACAATTGTAATGTTCAGTATTTCATGAGCCACTTGATGATGAGCAAATAGAGATAGATATGGCCACCAACTGATTTTTGCGATTTTCACTTCGGACATGCGGTACTCATACACCTCATTTTGAAACCTTTCTGTTTCATGCAAAATTTGCACAGTGGTGGAATCATCATGATCATCAATGACCCAGATCTTGAATACATTTGCATGCATCACTGAGGATTAATCTTTCCATGATATTCAGGAAGGCCTTCGCATTTTTATGAACTTAGTGGGTCACTAATGTGAAAATGGTCCTCCTTTAAACGAGAAAACCATATTCTTGCTGTGCTCTGATGAATAGCATTATCCCCACATATGGTGCAGATGTTTCTGGCTGCCTTCACTGCTTTCACCCCTCTACTGAACTCAAGAAGAAAATGTTCAGATTATTCCATTTGGCACTCCACTTTCTAGCGTCCACAGCTCCACTCACTATCTCCAAATGTCAAAATGTAAACTGAGATAGCAACAGTGAACTACAAATTAAAATGGCAATTGATAAAGAAACCCGCAGCAACATGCAAAACGAAAATGCTATTAACTTGTGTGTGAACCTTATACGTGTCAAAGTGTATGAAAAAGCTGATAGTTATACATATGTTACATAATTGGGCATAAAGTGTTTGACACACAATAAATAAAGGTTTTGAGTTTGATAATTTAATGTTTTTTTTCAATTGGGATTAACAAAAAGATAGTTGTGTTCTCAGTGGAAAGTGAAAAGCTGCTGTATCACATATATACCTAGTATATGACAAAGTAGTTGAGAGGAAAAGTAACAAATTAAAGGAAACTTCTGTATTCTCAGTACTACTTCATGATTTCAAAATGAGTGGTGCACAACTCTATTGATAAGAACAAACTGGATAACAACATTTCCATGTGTAACAGTAAATGAGGTCTTAATGAACAGTCTGTAGTTAATCTTAAGTTTGTATCAGAGAAAGCACATTATTAAATGTTAATATAACATAGAGGGAAGGTATGACTCAGTGAAAGACACAGTAAGAGTGACAGAATGGAAAGTAGTAGGAAACCCATGTATCAAGTAAAACTTAAATATGCTATGTAGACACTTTTGACACAGAAAGAGATATAGTTTCAATTTTTAAGTTCAGTGAACCAAATTTTATGTATGGAAGTGAGGGGGACATAGACGGACCCATAGAAGGGATGGTGTTACCTGGGGTCAGGTGGATACATAGAGGAAATTACCTATACTATTTTTGTATGGAGGTATAAAAGAAGGGACAATATCATCTAAAAAATAATATATGTACACAGTGTCTGTCCTAAAATTGAGTTGTAAATGTTGGTGCTACAAATATCTTAAGCTGCAATGTGATGTTGTGTCACAATAATGACATAGTCTCCAAAATAGTCAAAAGTAAAGAGACTTAGCTGGAAAATGACAAGTCAATCTGTACAGAGACACCATTTAATATTTGTCACAAATCAGATTTGAAGTAACGTAGTGCAGTACAGAGCCCAGAATCAGCATGTGACTCCCTATGGTAAAGAACAGTTAAACTATTTCCACCAAAACATGGTTATAAACTATGTCCTTACGAATTAATTACATACTATTTCACATAACTGGATATGTTATAAGTGTGATCAATCTTAACAAGAACTTGAAATGTATTTATTATCTCTCACGCCGAGGAACGATATTCGTAATTGTTAAAAACATATTTTAAGTAATCAGTAGGTGTGGGCCAACCAACCGTGTGTGCCCTTTGTCGTGTATGTATAGATTTGTGAAAAGTGGAGTTAACTAATTAAGATCAGCAAGGCACAGCAGTGTTTGTGCTTCCACCCTGCTGTGGAGGTCCACCTGTGGGTTGAAGTCATGGCTTGGCAGTGTCTTTGAACTCGAGGAGAAAATGGACACTGGCGACCATGATCCAGAAACTTTTCTGTCACAGCAAGATTGAATGACAGCTCCTGTTATGAGCCTGGCCACACCTACATACATATTCCACCAGCAGCTGTAGTGTGCATGTACCCTGTACCACTACTAGTCATTCCCTTTCCTCTTCCACTCGCATAAAGAGTGAGGTAGAAATGAATATCTATATGCGTCTGTGTAAGCCCCAGTATCTTATAGCTTATCTTTATAATTCATATGCAAAATGTATGCTGCTGGCAGTAGAATCATTCTGCATTCGGCTTTAGATGCCAGTTCTCAAAATTTCTCTATACAGTGTTCCTCAAAAAGAATATTGCTTTCTCTCCAGGGATTCCCATACGAGTTCCCAAAGCATCTATGTACAACTTACATGTCATTTGAAAATACCGTTAACACATCCTTCTCTCTCTCTCTCTCTCTCTCTCTCTCTCTCACTCACTCACTCACTCACACACACACACACACACACACACACACACACACACACACACACACACACAACCATAAATGTTGTCTAAATCATCTTGTATCACAGCATCATCTGCAAACAACCGCAGATTATTCCCCACCCTGCCTGCCAAATCATTATGTTTACAGAAAACACTTCCCTAGGGGCATTCCTGACAATACCATTGTTTCCATTGAACACTCGTCTCATTAGAGGAGTTTGTTAAGAGTGGTTACATTACTTTATCATGAGTCTGAGTAGATATGTGCTTTCTTAAGGACCTCAATCATCTGCTAACAGAAATAAAATTACATGGCCAGAAGTATTGGAACTGCACAGCATGTCCACTGCATCAAGAAAGTACAAAGTGCAGCAGCAAATTTAAAGATCTATTCACAGCAAATGAGAGACAAGAGTGTTACTATGGAATGGTGGGTTTCCTACGGATTTCCATGAATACTACTACAGGTTGTTGAATGGAGATGTGGATCGTGTGCTGCCTAAACCAGACATAAGTACAGAGAGATGACAAACCAAAGATTCTGTGTGAGAGCTCCCACAGTTGTTTCTATAGGTATTTTGAAGGAATAAATTGCAACGGGCACCAGTATATTTGATTTACCTGTTGCACCAATCTGAAAAATCCAATAAATATTTCTCACTGTGGAACAATGAATGGTAAATGGTTATCAATCTCATACCCTAATATTTGTGTTTTGGAACAGATGAGACAGTATGCCATGCACTTGTCACCACCCACTTTCTGGGAGAGCACGGTGAAAGCATCATTAAGAATGGGAGGTTAAACCCTAGTATACCTTTCTGTTTACATCATTAGGCCTTCACAGTTTTCCTGTCGATGGCATGGAATAAACTGCAAGTTCCTCTTTTTCAGTTTGCAAAAGCCACAAGATTTTACATACCACTTAAAATTTTGAAAATGGTGCCTTAACATGATAAAGAGTCACTCCCTAAACGAATGTGATAATTAACGTACCCTAAATATGAGTGTAAATTTATTTACCACAACAGGGCTTATTTATTGCGTCCGAGTGTTACTTAGGAGTAACAATTGTTTCTACACAATCAGAACAAGATTATGAAATTTTTAGATATGTTTTTCAGATTTACTTGCCCCTTAAGGTTTTAGGGAGAAATCAAGCTTTTAACAGCTTCTCTGTTATTGACAGGACCTGCCTGTTGAACCGCACACTGTCATCCTCTGTATATAAAAAACTGTCACAGTGTTACTGGCAGAGCTAACTCTCTTAACTGAGTATGGAAGAAGCTCCCAAATGCTCAAGCTATCTGTGCACCCTCATGTGGGAATAGGAGAAAATTATCCCATTATGCTGTCACAAAAGAAATTTTGATTATTGGAAAATTCTGTTCTAATGTAGTGTATAACCACTCAGATACAACCATTTCAGTGTTGTGTGTTTGATAACAGCACTTGCCACCATTATCTTTCTTCCCAATTCCAAATTTTATGGACAAAAACGTTGCAAGAGTTTGTTTTACATCTTGAGGTTGCTTCCTGACTAACACATCAAATTAATAAACACTGCCAGAGATGAAATAAGTTATATGTGAGATATCCTTAGGGAGATGAATTAAAATACCTATACATGTCAAACATATTTTTATTTCTTTCTGGATGAAGGCATAGCCGCTTACACTATAATTCAACAACATTGTTAACATCCACTTTCCGCAACAGGCAATAAAGATATAAAAATAGATGATGTATATAAATCAAGAATTTGCTTTTATAAGAGATCAGTAACAAAATAATAGTAAGTGGCCATAAAAGTGTAAATCAGCATCAACATATTACAATGACTTACAAAACACTGCGAGTGACAGTAGGGGATAACTTTAATAATGTATTTCAGGATAGTTAGTAAAATTCTTTAATGTTCAGAACATACTAACAGTGAAACATCATACTAAACTTAAATAACATATTAAACACAAAGAACTTTTTTTTTTACAATTATAGCTCTGAAAACTAAATTACAAACAAGTGTTAGGCAATGCTATACATAAATTCGAGATAAAAATGGCAATAGTGACAAGGATTCAGATGAGGCATTAAAGAAATGATACACTGGTGTATTTAACATCCAAATGAATACAGAATTCCATCAAATGAACAATTCAATCATATCATTTAATTTTACTTTATTGTTGCAGCAACATATGTGCACACGAAAAATTTATTGAATAAAGCAGAAATTTGTATTAAGCAGTCTTGCTTCAGGTGGTAATGCAGTCATCATTGCACTGATTAACAATCAACTCATCTAACACAATAAATAAATAATTACAAATTTACTGTCCAGTGAATAGACTATTATAAGTGTTGTTCATGTCATCAATGTCGTTATCATCGCCATTAATACTGTTCACTGTGCTGTGGGTTATTTATGTAATGTTATAACTTAACTGGGTCAAAGAGCACTTCGTGACACATTCGATGCTGTAGAATTAAATACTCTGAAACCCCTGATGGATGTTCTCAAAAAGAAGTACATGCCACATATGCACAGCCTTTATTGCCACTACTTTAGAGGCAGTCTTGGATAAGGTAGTGGTAAGCTGTCAAGTTACAGTTCACAGTGCCGCAAACGTATGTCGGCTACCCATGTCTTGTGTTGCATAAGAAGGGCTTTGATGCACATACAGATTCATATCCATATAAAATTTGAGAACTGTTGTTCATGTGTGGAGTGAGGATGGGTCTGTGTAGGACCAATTTTCTCTTGGAAAGGAAACTGAAGCCTCTTCGCAAGTGTCATGTTACCCACTGCACCTGCAAAGGGAGGTACAAAGAACAGGGTGTGGTAGACAGCGTGATAGCAGTACAGATTGATCCAGGAGTCTAAGGAATATGGAATGTCCAGTACAGCTAGGAACAGAGCGTAATCCTGGTGGCTGCACACCTATCAAGAGAAATTCTTGCACCCCAGAGATGGTCATCCACTCAAGAATGTTTTCATTTCCACGCCAGTCCCATTGTAGCACTAGTCCCATCGTCAAATCAGCCCCATCGTAGCACCAGTTATGCTGTTACATCCAGATACATCATAGAAATGACGTTTCTGATTATCACAGAATGTCATTAGCTCTGATAGTATTGTTAACATGCGAATACAGAGCTCATTTGTTTTACACAAAAGTAGTATTGTTTTGACTTCTCCCATATGATGCATACAAATATAAAGTAACCAAGCAAAACTGAAGCTAACACAGCTAACATTTACAGCATTAAGTATCAGGTACCAGCAAGGCATCTTTACACTTAAAAATGCATGCAGAAACCAGTGTACAGTAAGAAAGGAAAGAATGTCTTTAAGCATTAATCTGAATGTTACTAAGTTTACATTTAATTTTGAATATTTTAAGATAATTGTGCATAAACTATTTTAATTATTATCATAAATTATAACTATCTGTTTGGAATTGTGTTGACCCAAACTTAAGTTTCCTAGCGAACAATAAACATTTACATACATAATGTATAAACAGGTTACTATATAACATGAATAAAAGTACTTACGTAACTAGAAACATTCTAGATTAAGGAATAATCATTATGTCAACATGACAAATTACTATCAAGCAGTTACAACTTTTACAAGCAGCGGAATGGCGGATTTCTATAGTGATGTTTGCTACATACAGAATGTAAACATCAAAGGTAATTATAAGTTTAAGGTAGAAGATCAATTTTCAACATTTGGTAAATACAACTTCAGTTATAGCTGAGCAGTCTAAATATGCACATAGTGCAAACTTCACATCATCCTCTGTGTCATTCATTTTACATTATTGTTTGCACAACATACTTATATGTAGCATCTCTGTCCCAAATAATCCCACCGCAAACCTCATACTTTGGGCAATTACATAATATCAGACTGAATAACAATATTTTTGGCTTATACAGAAGAAAGCAGTTATCTCACAAACAGCTGTATTCACATGATCTGAGTAAATATCAGTTTTGTCCGACTCATGTTTCAAGATAAACAAAACACAACAGCCAGTATTTTCTACAAAGGAATAAAACTGCACCATAATTTTTTTGAATGCATTAAAACCCTAATATTAAAAAAAATGAAGCATACCTCTCAAATAGTTAATACTAAAAAGTCCATGATTATTTATATAACATCAAGCAGGCATTGAAAAAATTATTATTATTTAACTAGAAATAATGTGAAATTCTGCACCCAGTGTCTGTGATGGATAATTTCCATCCTTCATCCAATTTTGTCATCTTAACTTTGTGGTGAGCTGATGACTCTGCTTTTTCAAATGGGCTCAAGAGACAACACAAAGAATACAAGGGGATGCTAAAAGTATTGTCAAGGTACTTAAAACAGCTGAAAGGCAGTGCCCAAACTACAAATATTCGCTCACCCAGTGTGTAGTTATGTGACACAAACTGTACTTTTTTTTTACATAAATTGTAAACTTGTTTGGCAATGTGTATAAAAAATTGTACAAAACACTTCAAAATTAACAGCAGATCATCATCATCTACAACTGTAAAAGATGTTATTGATGTATGTATGGATTAGTTAATTAAAAAACTGTTTCCTCTTTCAATTAACATGACATATGTAATATTTCATAAATATTCTATGGTTGAATAAAGTAACTTACTAATATTTTCTGCACAATTTCGACTTTAAGCCCATAGATGCACACTAAATGCGGCAACATAACATAGTACATAAAACCAAAACCATTGGGCTGGGTCTCTAAAAACTGAGGAGTACACAGTACTGATTGTGACAATTGCATCAGATTTTATCTTGGCCTGACTGGCAGCAACTTCAAGATATCATAAGTACAAGGATGCTTTTAGACTGAAAACATTTAAGTACATCTGCAACTGCCACTCACATGGCTCAATATAGATACAGCATTTCAAACACTAAAGATAATCTACAAACAAAATATACAACTAACTTATGGAGGAAAATGGGTATCTTAAAATAACTAGAAATATGCATTCACACCTTCAATTCATCTCAGCAAATTCTAAATGAGCAACTACAGCTGGCTAACAAACAATCCTGAAAATGTTCATTGCACTTTTCACACAAATTAAACATGATTGGTCTGTGTTAGGACTCTGAACAAGGGTATGCTTATTCCACCAGCTGCCCAACTTAACATCCATTGAAGAATATTGTCAGGGACCAAAATCAAAACACATGCCATTGCTTCTCGAGAGTAGCCTGATAAATCTTCTTGTTAATTTCTCCTATGACATGCTACAATTAGAGTTCCTCACTTGTAAGAAGTGCACTTTTCTGGACAAAGCATTTTTCTGTTATTTAGATTTGTATCGTCCACACATTCTTTACTTAACATACAGTAGATGAGATGTTTCCTTGTTGAGAAATGAGTGATATCGTTGGTCAGTGGATAGACTTTTCACTGTAAGCAAAATCATTACATGTGAAGTACTTGTCAAAGGCTGCAACTGATGAAAAATACTGTGAAGTGTGTGCACACCACAGTGGATTGTTTAGAATAAGTGCATTGTCTATAATTCTTAACTCTTCGTGTGTCATGCTGAAAATGCTTAAGGACCAAAGAAAGCCTAAATGATACCGATAAAACAAATCGAGGGTATATAAGTATTTCATTTTATATTTTATCAAATACATGTATATTAGCACATTGTTGCAATTACTTAAAACAAAGTAAGTAAATAAAATAAAAACCTGTAGACAGACATAATAGCTTGAGACTGGTAATGGCATTTAAATAAATACTTTTAGAAGTACTCATGGTTGGTTGCATTCTTAATCAACATTTGTTCACAGCTGTTGAGTTCAGAAAGATCCAGAATGGATAAAAGACCATTAAAATTATATGCTAAGCTGACAACAGCCAATGATCCAACATTACATATTTATAAAAGCATTTCAACCCTCAGAGAAATTTTGAAGTGAAATTATCTATAAAACGTGATAAACTGAACTGTACATTTAACTATGTGGGCCCGAATAGTATGGAAACAAATGTGTACCCAGTAACTCAGATCCATAAGGCAATGCATCACATATCCTGTGACTATCTACATACAGCAAATAATAATGGTGTACAGGCATTTTTCCATATTATAAAAAGTTTTTACATCTATTTATCATGTTTTATGTTATTTAATTACAGGAAAATTGAAAATAACTCTGTGGGCAGCTACTGACAGGTTATGTATACAGAGATGCATGCTGAACTGATTACAAAAAATGCAATATTAAATACTTTTTATTGTATGCAGGCCTGCAAGGGACTGCAAGTGCTTTATGTGGATCAACTCAGTTTCATATAAGCATCATTTCATCATACTGGAAGAAAAAAACATCGGGACAGTGGAAGTTTTATAAAACTAAACAAAACAAACCGGGACCAGAAATGAGAAAAATCAGTAAAAAGTAGTAAATAGTGTTATGATGATGAAACTTTCCAAAATATTACTAATGTTAACAGTTCAATTCCATTACCCACAGACATTCTTGAATTCATTCACAAATTACTGAAACTATTGTCACTGATAAGCTTATTAAGCAAACGACTTCATTGACATGAATGTTCATAAATATCCTGAAGCTTATTAGCAAGAAAAACAGATATAAAAGACTGAAGGTGACACTGTCAAAAGGGTGCAACAGTAAAGAACTGACTTATTTGTAACTACAGATTCTTTAATTTTTTGTATTTTCATTAAATACGCCACCAGCTTGTTCCCCTATCCAGGCATTTTGCTATTTCATACTTCAAATATCTGTATCTGTGCTTACAAACATATCAATTCTTTACCATTGCATCGTTTTGACAACTTCACTTTCAGTTCTTTATATCCATTTTTCCCATGGATAATAAGCTTCAGGGCTACTCAAAATTCATGCAGGTTCAAGATCCGTGCCAACATAGTTGAGGGCAAAAGCTAGTGGATATTAGGAGAAGAATTGGAATGCCCAAGCCTCCAGAAATAAGAGTAAATTATTTACAGACAGACACCTTAGTATACAAAGAAGGACAGTGACTTGGATCATTTTAATTATAGTTGCCAGGAATGGACTTTGTAGAAACAGGAAAAAATATACAGAAGCATTAGGAATGTGAAGTTGCAGAAAATCTGCTACAACATCCTGGGCCGGAAGAAGATAATTTTCCCATTTGGTTGCAGTTGCTGCTCACTGTTAACCCATTGTGATACAGTTTTTCTGGACACACAACTTGGTGTCTTTTCAGGCTTTTCACTTTAAATATGTTTTTAGTGACACTTTTACATTTAATTACGTCTCTAATAGTTTCACGTCTCTATATCATGCTAATTTTCTTTCAGCCCAAGATGTTCACAAACACTGCCCAGCTAAGAAATTGAAATTCACAGAAAGAAAAGAAATGCCATGGGTTCAGTCGGTATGTGATGTTACTTTAGTGATTACAAAATTGAGTCAGATTTACAAAGAACTTGGCAGTATGAGCTCACTTATCAATATGACATGCACCCAATTGCCCTTCTTGCATACACTTGTTTGTTTGGGAGGGTGTCGTAAGGCCACTAGATTCCTTCCTCAGGCAAGCTGGCCTCAAACTGTTGTAATGGTCCACAATATTCTGGATACTGACACTGGGGCAGAGTTTATGTCCAAGCTCGTGCCACATATGCTCTGCAGGGAACCTATCTAAGGATTTTGCTGACTATGGGAGCAGCTAATACCATGCATACAATTGATACATACACATGCCACTATGTGGATGAGCACTGTTGTGTTGGAAATAACATCACGATACTGTCATACAAGATGTAACACGAGGATTATCGACATCTGAAAGATTGTTGTTCCGTCACAGTTCCCTCAATCACTATCAACTGCAACCTACAATCATAACCATTTGCTGGCCATACTGTGCCTTTCCAAAACACTGGAAGAATGGAATGTCCCCCAAGCTGCCGCCACACGTGCTGACAGTGGTCATCGGGGATAGTGCAGAACCGTGATTCAACACTGAACACAATGTGACACCTCTCATCAGTAGTCTACCCGATGGTGCTCACACCTCTTGTATACCCTCCACCATCAACACTAGTGGCCTTTCTACTTTCGCTGAGAATCGCTGCTCTAATTGTGTACATGCCCGCTAATAGTTTGTACTTGTACAAAGTTACACTGTTATGGGTGCTTTATTTCCTTTTTCCAGACACTGCATATGAGGTGTGATCAAAAAGTTACAGGAATTTAATTCTGTTGGCTGTATACATTTTTGTTGTTTTCTTGTTAGTACACGTGTTCCTGATGTACCGTACATATATTTACATCTATTTTCAGTATTTAGTTCATTGTTGACAGTGGAAAAGAAGGTCTTTGTTTTTGAGTGCTCAGAGAATTTTTACTTTCGAAAAAGATGGATCGAAGATTCTCCATTAAATTTTGTTTAAAAATGGAGCAAAGTGCAGTATCGCATTCTAAACATCGAGTGTGGCTTTTGACGACTCTACTACGAGTACAAGACTTTACAAGTGGTACAAATGTTTCAAAGATGGTTGAGAAGATGTTGAAAATGACTACTGCAATTACTGACGACAATGTGGTAGGAGCGAAGTAAATTGTGGTAACCACAACCATCAGCAGGAATGGCTGGGGCTGCGGATCGCAGCCGCCAGGCAGGGAAGACGCCAGCGGTGGAGCACGCACCACAAGGTAAACACAGGACAAGTCGGATGACAGACCAACAACACCTGACAACAACCAACCACTACCGACTATAGGCGACACAAGGAGGAAGAGATAAACAACAGATGCTTGTGGACACCAAACACCAAACGTAAATCCACTCGGAACCAGAGCCAGGCTATTGTCAACAACGAGCAACGACCAGAATGCACTACCACCGAGATAGAAACAAAACCCAGAGCGAGTACCAGACTGGCTGGACTAGGGCAGAGCGGGTCCCTATTACGAAACCGGAGAGAGCGGCTATTGGCCACTGTCTGCACGTGGCTTTCACTGTGACATAGATTAAGGCTTTCTGAATGAAAATGAGGAGAGATTTAATTAGGTGAAAAATGAATTAGTTACTTACATTATATCCTTTATTTCTCATCAACTGAGTTTGCACATGTTCCCCATGTGCTAAATATAATGCATAAATATGAATTATGTTCACTGGAAGCTCAGATGTAACTAAAGAAGATCTACGTAGTTAGTGTGTGTGTGTGTGTGTGTGTGTGTGTGTGTGTGTGTGTGTGTGTGTGTGTGTGTGTGTGTGTGTGTGTGTGAAGTTTGATTTCAACTTGCAATGGTACAGAATATAAAATACAATGGCCAGGTTGCCCTGCCTTACCACACAGACATAGGACACTCATTTACAGAAGGAAATGGCTTTCACTCAAATCATTTTTCAATGTCGGCCACTGTGGAAGACATGTTCTACAACAAACACATTGTTAATGATATGCAGAAAAACCTGCATATTCATTCCAGTGGCAGGAAAATGTATCTCCTGGAGCAGATAGATATACATTTATAAATGAAAAATAACAAAATGTATACCACCTGAAAAAGAATGGTTTACCAGTCACACCTGATTCTACTGACTCTTTTAGACCTTTTGTAAAGTTACAGAATTTTTAATACTGCAGTTTACCACAATAGCATTGTCTGTGTTTTCACGTCGACTAAAGATCTTATTCTTTCCCAAACCCACAACGCTTCTCAACTCTCAACTGCTTCAGTCCTGTATATGAACATGAGGAATTAGAGCACAGCAGAAAGGCCTTTTGAAGTACATTACTTGACACACATTTCCTCAGACAGGTCCGATAATAATTTAAGTTAAATAGTGACAACAGTTGGAGACTGTGGCTGAAAGTCACTACATTCTAGTTCAATCCCAAGGAAACATGTACGCCAGGTTAGTGCTGTTTCCTCTAAATACACGAGCTACAACAAAAAACTTTGTCGATGACTAATATTCAGTGTTTTATCAAGAATGAAAACACATGATACGTGAAGGATAGAAAATACTGCGAAGCTACTCACACCACGCGCATCAAATGACCTCCTACTCCTCCTTTCACAAGGTAAACTTCAGGAGACAAGCACACATTTACACAACATAGGCTTTCACTGCGACTGTTCACATTAGTCAAAACTTCTGGACTGGCTTGTGGGAGGACGGCACAGTCGATGAATAAAATTATTTCTGACATTTCATCTCCGACTGAGGTAGACATCTTAGGATTGGTTGGTTTTTGGGGGGTTAAAGAGACCAGGCTGCTACGGTCATTGGTCCCTTTTTCTAATACTAAAAACACCCACAGAGAATAAGAACAATCAACAAACGAGAGGACAGATGACACAGAATGAGAGAAACTGAGACAAAGATCAGACAAGACGAACTAAAATCACACGGAGAGTGACGGTGGGTTGCCGACCATAGAAACAGAAAAGGAAAAGCCAACCACTGAGAAACACATTAAAAAAAGCAGACTAAAATCGTAGCCCAAAGGCCAGAATCAACACAAAGCACACACAAAAACACACACATTTACATTAAGCGATAAAATCCCCCTGCCCCTAATAAAATGCAAAACTAAGTCCGCTATGGAACAGTCATCAGTTAAAAGTGCAGAGAGCATTTCAGCCATCACAAAAGTCTGCCTGAGCACAGTTAAAAGGGCGCACTCCAACAGAATATGGACCACTGTCAAGGACACCCCACAACGACAAAGAGGTGGATCCTCATGACACAGGAAATAACTGGGCATCAGTCAGGTGTGGCCAATGTGGAGACAGCAAAGGATGACTGAGTCCCTGCGGTGGCTCGCATGGATGACCACCACACAGTCATCGTCTCCTTGTTATGACGGAGTTTGTTTGGCATGGGCAGGTTGCGCCAATCACTGTCCCATAAATCTAAAACCTTTTGGCGTAATAGTGCCCGCAAATCAATCTCCGGGAGGCTAATCTCCAGAGATGCTTTACTGGTGGCCTCTTTCGCCAGGCAGTCAACAGTTTCATTGCAAGCTATCCCAACATAGCCTGGGTTCCAAACAAAGACAACAGATCCGCCGCAACGGGCAAGATTATGCAGGGACAACTGGATAGCCATCACCAGACGAGAATGAGATAAACACTTGTCGAGAGCTGGTAAACCACTCAGGTAATCGCCACAGATAATGAAGGACTCACCTGAGCAGGAGCGGAGATACTCTAGAGCTCGAAAGATGATGACCACGTCAGCAGTGTAAAAGCTGCAGCCAGCCGGAAATGAAAGATGTTCACAATGGTCCCCTAGAGTTAGGGCATAACCGACACGACCAGCAACCATCGAACCGACACTGTAGACAATGCCAGAGCCGTGATACGTGGCTAAGATGGAATAAAAGTGGTGGCGCAAGAAATCCGGAGGGACTGAGTCCTTCGGGCACTGTGCCAATTACAGCCGAAGGCAAGGGCGAGGCACACACCAAGGCAGCATACACTATGTGGTATAATTAGTACACAGACGCAATCATTACATTTCATCCATTACCTGATGTGAAGTATTTCTGAGGAAACCTGCAGAAAGCTCCTCCCTCAATGGCATCACTTTGTTGGTATGATTAGTACACAGACACAATCATTACATTTCTTTTATGGAGTTTGTTTGTTGGAATGGTTACTACAAAGCCAAAATCATTGCATTTCATTCATTACCCTGTGTATGGTTACTACAATCATTACATTTCATCCATTACCTGATGTGACATATTTCTGAGGGAAGCTACATAAAGCTCCTCCCTCATTTCGTTTGTTTGTTGGTATGGTTCCTACAAACCCTGAAGCATGGAATTTCATCTATCACCCTATGTGAAATATTTCTGAGAAGAGCTACAGAAAGGTCCTCCCTCATTTCCGTTTGTTTCTTGGTATGGTTACTACAAAGCCAGAATCATCGCATTTCATCTATAACCCTATGTGATGTATTTCAGAGAGAAAGTGCAGAATGCTCCTCCCTCACTTTCATCTGATCGTTGGTATGATTAGTACACTACCCTACGTGATGTATTTCTGAGAGAAGGTGCAGAAAGCTCCTCCATCACTTTCATCTGATTGTTGGTATGATTAGTACACAGACACAATCATTACATTTCATCCTTTACCTGATGTGAATTATTTCTGAGGGAAGCTGCAGAAAGCTAATCCCTCAATTGAATCCCATTGTTGGTATGATTAGTACAGAGACAAAATCATTACATTTCTTTTATGGACTTTGTTTGTTGGTATGGTTACTACAAAGCCAGAATCATCGCATTTCATCTATTACCCTATGTGAAGTATTTCTGAGGAGAGCTACAGAAAGCTCCTCCCACATTTGCATTTGTTTGTTGGTATGGTTACCACCAAACCAGAATCATTGCATTTCATCTATTACCCTATGTAATGTATTTCATGGAAAAGCTGCAGAAAGCTCTTCCCTCACTTGCATCTGTTTATGGTATGATTAGTACACAAACACAAACAGTACATTTAATCCATTACCGGATGTGAAGTATTTCTGATGGAAGCTTCAGAAAGCTCTTCCCTCACTTACATCTGTTTGTTGTTATTATTAGTACACAGACACAATCACTGCATTTCATCCATTACCTGATGTGAAGTATTTCTGAGGGGGGCTACAGGAAGCTCCTACCTCAGTTGTGTTTGTTTGTTGGTATTATTACTACAAATCCAGGATCATCGCATTTCATCTATTACCCTTTGTGATGTATTTCTGAGAAAAGATACAGAAGGCTCAAGTGTCACTTGCGTTTGTTTGTTGGTATGGTTACTACAAAACCAGAATCATCGCTCTTTATCTGTTAACCTATGTGATGTATTTCAGAGAGAAGCTGCAGAAAGCTCCTCCCTCATTTGCATCTGTTTGTTGGTATTCTTACTACAAAACCAGAATCATCACATTTCATTTATTACTCTATGTGATGTATTTCAGAGTGAAGTTTGCAGAAAGCTCTTATCTCACTTGAATCTGTTTGTTGGTATTATTAGTGCACAGACACAAGCATTAAATTTCATTTACAAGATGATGTGAAGTATTTCTCAGATATGCTTCATAAAGCTCTTCCCTAATTTGCATTTGTTTGTTGGTATGGTTACTACGAAGCCAGATTCATCCCATTTCATTTGTTACCCTATGTGATGTATTTCAGAGAGAAGCTGCAATAGATGTAATTCAGAGAGAAGCTGCAATAATCTCCTCCCTCGCCTGCATCTGTTTTTGTATGATTAGTACACAGACACATGTATTTCGGAGGAAAGCTGCAGAAAGCTCCTTTCTCACTTGCATCAGTTCGTTGGAATGATTACTACAGAAAGCACCTCCCTCATTTGTGTTTGTTTGTTGGTATGATTAGTACACAGACACAATCATTACATTTCATTTATTACATGATGTGAAATATTACTGAAGGCTGCTTCTGAAAGCTTCTCCCTAATATTCATTTCTTTGTTTGTATGATCACTACAAAGTTAGAATCATCACATTTCATCTATTACCCTATGTCAAATATTTCAGAGAATAGCTATAGAAAACTCATCCCTCATTTGCATTTGTTTCTTCGTATGATTATTACAAATGTAGAATCTTCGCAATTCATCTATTACCCTATGTGATGTATTTCAGAAAAAAAAACCTGCAGAAAGCTTTTCCCTCACTTGCATCTGTTTATGGTATGATTAGTACACATACACAATCACTGCATTTCATCCATCACCTGATGTTAAGTATTTCTGAGGGGGGCTAGCGAGAGCTCTTCGCTCATTTGCGTTTTGTTGTTGGTATGGTTAACACAAAGCCAGAATCATCGCATTTCATCTTTTGCCATGTGTGAAGTATTTCTGAAAAGAGCTACAGAAAGCTCAAGCGTCATTTGCGTTTGTTTGTTGGTATTGTTACTACAAAGCCAGAATCATTGCATTTCATCCATTACCCAATGTGATGTATTTCAGAGAGAAGCTGCAGAAAGCTCCTCCCTCACTTGCATATGTTTATGGTATTCTTACTACAAAACCAGAATCACCGCATTTCATTTATTACTCTATGTGATGTATTTTAGAGAGAAGTTGCAGTAAGCTCCCCCTTCACTTGCATCATTTTGTTGTATGATTAGTACACAGACACAAACATTACATTTCATTCATTACATGGTGTGAAGTATTTCTGAGGGATGCTACAGAAAGCTCCTCCCTAATTCGCAATTGTTTGTTGATATGGTTACTACGAAGCCAGAATCATCGCATTTCATCTATTACCCTATGTGAAGTATTTCTGAGTATAGATACAGAGAGCTCCTCCGTCATTTGCATTTGTTTGTTGCTAGGCTACTACAAAGCCAGAATCATCACATTTTACATATTACCCTATGTGAGGTATTCCAGAGAGGAGCAGCAGAAAGCTCCTCCCTCACTTGCTCTGTATGTTGGTATGATTAGTACTAAGACAAAATCATTACATTTCATCCATTACCTTAAGTGAAGTATTTCTGAGGGAAGCTACAGAAAGCTCCTCCCTCATTTGCGTTTCTTTGTTGGAATGGTTACTACGCAGCCAGAATCACTGCATTTCATCAATTACCCTATGTAATGTAATTCAGAGAGACCATGCAGAAAGCTCCTCCCGCACTTGCACCTGTTTGTTGGAATGATTAATACACAGACACTAACATCACATTTCGACCATTACCTGATGTGAAGTATTTCTCAGGAAAGCTACAGATAGCTCCTCACTCCTTTGCGATTGTTTGTAGGTATGGTTACTACAATGCCAGAATCATAGCATTTCATCCATTACCTAATGTGATGTATTTCAGAAAGAAGCTGCAGAAAGGTCCTTCCTCACTTGCATCTGTTTGTTGGAATGATTAATACACAGACACAATCATCACGTTTTGTCCATTACCTGATGTGAAGTATTTCTGAGGGAAGCTGCAGAAAGCTCTTCGCTCATTGCATTTGTTTTTGTTGTTCTGATCAGTACACAGACACAATCATTACATTTCATCCATTACCTGATGTGAAGTATTTCTGAGTGAAGTTACAATAAAATCCTTCCTCAGTTGCGTTTGTTGGTTGGTATGGTTACTACAAAGCCAGAATCATCGCATTTCATTTATTACCCTTTGTGATGTATTTAAGAGAAAAGCTGCAGAAATCTCCTCCCTCACTTGCTTCTGTTTATGGTATGATTAGTACACAGACACAAACATTGCATTTCATTAATTACCTGATGTGAAATATTTCTCAGGAAAACTACAGGAAGCACAACCCTCATTTGCGTTTCTTTGTTGGTATGGTTACTACAATGTCAGAATCATCGCATTTCATCTATTACCTAATGTGATGTATTTCAGAAAGAAGCTGCAGAAACCTCCTCCCTCACTTGCATCTGTTTTTTGGAATGATTAATACAGAGACACAATCATTACATTTCATCCATTACCTGATGTGAAGTATTTCTGACGGAAGCTACAGAAAGATCCTCCCTCATTTGCGTTTGTTTATTGAAATGTTTACTATAAAGAAAGAATTATCGCATTTCATCTATTACCCTATGTGAAGTATTTCTGAGAATGGCTACAGAAAGCTACTCATTCATTTGCGTTTGTTTTTGGTATGGTTACTACAAAGCCAGAGTCATTGCATTTCATCTATTACCCCATGTGATGTATTTCAGAGAAAAGCTGCAGATAACACACTCCTCATTTGCATCTGTTTGTTGGAATGATTAGCACACAGCCAAAATCATTACATATCATTTATTACATGATGTGTATTAATTATGAGGGAAGCTACAGAAAGCTCCCCCCTCATTTGTGTTTGTTTGTTTTATGGTTACTACAAACCCAGATTCAAAGCATTTCGTCCATTACCCTATGTGATGTATTTTAGAGAGGAGCTGCAGAATCCTCATCCCTCACTTGCAGCTGTTTGTTGTTATGATTAGTATACAGACACAATCATAACATTTCATCCATTACCTGATGTGAAATATTTCTGAGGGAAGCTACAGAAAGCTCCTCCCCCATTTGCGTTTGATTGTTGGTATGTTTAACTCAAAACCAGAATCATTGCATTTCATCTATTACCCTATGTGACGTATTTCAAATTAAAGCTAAAGAAAGCTCTTAGCTCGCTTGCATCTGTTTGTTGGAATGATTAATACACACACACAATCATCACATTTCGTCCATTACTTGATGTGAAGTATTTCTCAGGGAAGCTACAGAAAACTCCTCACTCCTTTGCGTTTGTTTGTAGGTATGGTTACTACAATGCCAGAATCATCGCATTTCGTCTATTACCTAATGTGATGTATTTCAGAAAGAAGCTGCAGAAAGCTTCTCCCTCACTTGCATCTGTTTGTTGGAATTCTTACTACAAAACCAGATTCATTGCATTTCATTTATTACTGTTTGTGATGTATTTCAGGGAGAAGTTGCAGAAAGCTCCTCCCTCACTTGCATCTGTTTTTTGGAATGATTAATACACAAACACAATCATTACATTTCGTTCATTACCTGATGTGAAGTATTTCTGACGGAAGCTACAGGGAGATCCTCCTTCATTTGCATTTGTTTGTTGAAATGGTTACTATAAAAAGGAATTATCGCATTTCATCTATTACCCTATGTGAAGTATTTCTGAGAATAGCTACAGGAAGCTACTCTTTAATTTGCGTTTGTATTTGGTATGGTTACCACAAAGCCAGAATCATTGCATTTCGTCTATTACCCCGTGTGATGTATTTCAGAGAAAAGCTGCAGAAAGCTCATCCATCATTTGAATCTGTTTGTTGGAATGATTAGTACACAGCCAAAATCATTACATTTCATTTATTACTTGATGTGAAGTAATTCTGATGGAAGCTACAGAAAGCTCCCCCCTCATTTGCGTTTGTTTGTTTTATGGTTACTACAAACCCAGATTCAAAGAATTTCGTCCAGTACACTATGTGATGTATTTTAGAGAGAAGCTGCAGAATCCTCATCCCTCACTTGCACCTGTTTGTTGTTATGATTAGTATACAGACACAATCATAACATTTCATCCAATACCTGATGTGAAATATTTCTGAGGGAAGCTACAGAAAGCTCCTCCCCCATTTGCGTTTGATTGTTGGTATGTTTAACTCAAAACCAGAATCATTGCATTTCATCTATTACCCCATGTGACGTATTTCAAATTAAAGCTAAAGAAAGCTCTTAGCTCGCTTGCATCTGTTTGTTGGAATGATTAATACACACACACAATCATCACATTTCGTCCATTACTTGATGTGAAGTATTTCTCAGGGAAGCTACAGAAAACTCCTCACTCCTTTGCGTTTGTTTGTAGGTATGGTTACTACAATGCCAGAATCATCGCATTTCGTCTATTACCTAATGTGATGTATTTCAGAAAGAAGCTGCAAAAAGCTTCTCCCTCACTTGCATCTGTTTGTTGGAATGATTAATACACAGACACAATCATCACATTTCGTCCATTACCTGATGTGAAGTGTTTGTGAGTGAAGCTACAATAAAATCCTCCCTCATTTGCGTATGTTGGTTTTGTATGGTTACTACAAAGAAAGTATCAACGCATTTCCTCTATTACCCTATGTGATGTATTTCAGAGAAAAGCTGCAGAAAGCTCATCCCTCATTTGCTTCTGTTTATGGTACGATTACTACACAGACACAATCATTGCATTTCATCCATTAGCTGGTGTGTAGTATTTCTCAGGGAAGCTGGAGAAAGCTCTTCCCACACTTGCATTTGTTTGTTGTTTAGATTAGTACACAGACACAATCATTACATTTCATCCATTACCTGATGTGAAATATTTCTCAGGGGACCTACAGAAAGCTCCTCTCTCAGTTGCGTTAGTTTGTTGGTATGGTTACTACAAATATAGTGTCATCGCATTTCATCTATTACCCTATGTGAAATATTTCTAAATAAAGCTACAGGAAGCTCAAGTGTCATTTGCTTTAGTTTTTTGCTATGGTTATTACAAAGCCAGAATCATCGCAATTCATCTATTACTTTATGAGATGTATTTCAGCATGGAGCTGCAGAAAGCTCCACCCTCACTTGCATCTGTTTGTTATAATGATTAATACACACACACACACTCATTACATAACATCCATTACCTGATGTGAAGTACTTCTGAGGGAAGCTGTAGAGAGCACTTCCCTCACTTGCATCTGTTTATGGTATGATTAGTACACAGACACAATCATTACTTTTCATCCATTACCGGATGTGAAGTATTTATGAGGAAAGCTGCAGAAAGCTCATCCATGACCTACATCTGTTTGTTGTTATGATTAGTACACAGACACAATCACTTCATTTCATCCATTACCTGACGTGAAGTATTTCTGAGGGGGGCTACAGCAAGCTTCTCAATCACTTGCGTTTGTTTGTTGGTATTATAACTACAAAGCGAGAAACATCGCATTTCATATATTACTCTATGTGAAGTATTCCTGACAAAAGCTACAGAAGGCTCAAGTGTCATTTGCGTTTGTTTGTTTTTATGGTTACTACAAAACCAGAATAATCGCATTTCATCTATTAACCTTAGTGATGTATTTCAGAGAGAAGCTGCAGAAAGCTCCTCCGTCACTTGCATCTGTTTGTTGGTATTCTTACTACAAAACCAGAATCATCGCATTTCATATATTACTCTATGTGATATATTTCAGAGAGAAGTTGTGGAAAGCTCTTCCCTCACCTGCATCTGTTCGTTGGTATTATTAGTACACGTGCACTACCATTACATTTCACTTATTATATGATGTGAAGTACTTCTGAGGGATGCTACAGAAAGCTCCTCCCTAATTTGCATTTGTTTGTTGCTATGGTTTTTACAAAGCCAGAATCATCGCATTTCATCTATTACCCTATGTGAAGTATTTCATAGAGGAGCAGCAGAAAGCTCCTCCCACACTTGCTCTGTATGTTGGTATGATTAGTACAAAGACACAGTCATTACATTTTGTACATTACCTGATGTGAAGTATTTCTGAGGGAAGCCACAGAAAGCACATCCCTCATTTGCATTTGTTTGTTGGAATGGTTACTACAAAGCCAGAATCGTTGCATTTCATCCATTATCCTATGTGATGTATCTCAAAGAGTAGCTGCAGAAAGCTCGTGCCTCACTTGCTCCTTTTTTTGTTATGATTAGTACACAGACACAATCATCATATTTCATCCATTACCTGGTGTGAAATATTTCAGAGGGAGGCTACAGAAAGCACAACCCTCATTTGCGTTTCATTTGTTGGTATGGTTACTACAAAGCCAAAATCATCGCATTGCATCTATTACCTCATGTGATGAATTTCTGAGAATAGCTACAGAAAGCTCATCCCTCATTTGCTTTAGTTTGTTGGTATGGTTATTACAAAGCCAGAATCATCGCAATTCATCTATTACTTTATGTGATGTATTTCAGAAAGGATCTGCAGAAAGCTCCTCCCTGACTTGCATCTGTTTGTTATAATGATTAATACACACACACACTCATTATATTACATCCATTACCTGATGTGAAGTATTTCTGCGGGAAGCTGCATAAAGCTCTTCCCTCACTTGCATCTGTTTGTTGTTGTTATCAGTACACAGACACAACCATAACATTTCATCCATTACCTGATGTGAAGTATTTCTGAGAGAAATGTGTTTGTTTGTTGGTATGGTTACTACAAATCCAGTATCTTCGCATTTCGTCTATTACCCTATTTAAAGTACTTCTAAAAAATGCTACAGAAAGCTTAAGTGTCATTTGCATTTTGTTTGTTGGTATGGTTACTAAAAAGCCAGAATCATCACATTTCGTCTATTACCATATGTGAAGTATTTCTGAGAATAGCTACAGAAAGCTCCACCATCATATGTGTTTGCTTGTTGGTATGGTTACTACAAAGCCATAATCATTGCATTTTATTTATTACCCTATGTGAAGTATTTCTAAAGAAAGTTACAGAAAGCTCAAGTGTCATTTGCTTTTAGTTTGTTCGTATGGTTACTACTATGCCAGAATCATTGCATTTTATCTATTAACCTATGTGAGGTATTTCAGAGAGGAGCAGCACAAAGCTCCTCCCTCACTTGCTCTGTATGTTGATATGATTAGTACTAAGACACAATCATTACCTTTCATCCATTACCTGATGTGAAGTATTTCTGAGGGATGCTACAGAAAGCTCCTCCCTCATTTGCGTTTGTTTGTTGGAATAGTTTCTACAAAACCAGAATCATTGCATTTCATCTATTACCTAAAGTGATGTATTTCAGAAAGAAGCTGCAGAAAGCTCCTCCCACACTTGCATCTGTTTTTTGGAATGATTAATACACAGACACAATCATTACATTTCATCCATTTTCTGATGTGAAGTATTTCTGAGGGAAACTACAGAAAGATCCTCCCTCAGATGCGTATGTTTGCTGGTATGGTTACTACAAAGCCAGAATTATCGCATTTTATCTATTAGCCCATGTGATGTATTTCAGAGAGAGACTGCAGAAATCTCCTCCCTCACTTCCATCTGATTGTTGGTACCATTAGTACACAGACACAATCATTACATTTCGTCCATTACCTGATGTGAAGTATTTCTGAGGGAAGCTACCGAAAGCTCCTCCCTCATTTGCGTTTGTTTGTTGGAATGGTTACTACGAAGCCAGAATCATTGCATTTCACCCATTACCCTATGTAATGTACTTCAAGGAGAACCTGCAGAAAGCTCCTCCCTCACTTGCATCTGTTTGTTGGAATCATTAATACACAGACACAATCATCACATTTCGTCCATTACCTGATGTGAAATATTTCTTGAGGAAGCTATAGAAAGTTCCTCACTCATTTGAGTTTGTTGGTTGGTATGGTTACTACAAAGCCAGAATCATCGCATTTCATCTATTACCATATGCGAAGTATTTATGAGAATAGCTACAGAAAGCTCCACCATCATATGTGTTTGCTTGTTGGTATGGTTTCTACAAAGCCAGAATCATTGCATTTCATTTATTACCCTATGTGAGGTATTTCTAAATAAGCTACAGAAAGCTCAAGTGTCATTTGCGTTTAGTTAGTTGGTATGGTTACTACAAAGCCAGAATCATCGTATTTCATCTATCATCCCATGTGATGTATTTCTGAGAATAGCTACAGAAAACTCCTACCTCATTTGCGTTACTTTCTTGATATGGTTATTACAAAGCCAGAATCCTTGCATTTCATCTATTACACTATGTGAAGTATTTCTGAGAATAGACACAAAATGCTCCTCCCTCATTTGCGTTAGTTTGTTGGGCTGGTTATTACAAAGCCAGAATCATCTGATTTCATTTTTTACCCTATGTGATGTATTTCAGATAGAAGCACCAGAAAGCTCCTCAGTCATTTGCATCTGTTTGTTGGTATGATTAGTACACCGACATAATCATTACATTTCATCCATTACCTGATGTAAAATATTTCTGAAGGAAGCTATAAAAAGCTCCTCCCTCATTTGCGTTTGTTAGTTGGTATGGTTACTACAAAGCCAGAATCATTGCATTTCATCCATTACCCTATGTGATGTATTTCAGAGAGAAGCTGCAGAAAGCTCCCGCCTCACTTGCATCTGTTCATTCGTATCCTTACTACAAAACCAGAATCATTGAATTTCATGTATTACTCTTTGTGGTGTACTTCAGGGAGAAGTTGCGGAAAGCTCTTCTCTCACTTGCATGTGTTTGATGGTATTATTAGTACACATACACAAACATTAAATTTCATTTACTAGATGATGTGAAGTATTTATCAAATATGGTCTGAAAGCAGCTCCCTAATTTGCATTTGTTTGTTGGTAAGGTTACTACAAAGCCAGAATCATCCCATGTCACTTATTACCCAATGTGATGTATTTCAGAGAGAAGTGGCAGAAAGCTCCTACTTCACTTGCATCTGTTTGTTGTATGATTAGTTCACAGACACAAACATTACATTACATTTATTACATGATGTGAAGTATTTCTGAGGGATGCTACAGAAAGCTCCTCCCTAATATGCATTTGTTTGTTGGTATGGTTACTACGAAGCCAGAATCATCGCATTTTATCTATTACCCTCTGTGAAGTATTTCTGAATATAGCTACAGAAAACTCCCCGTCATTTGCATGTGTTTATTGCTATGGCTACTACAAAGCCAGAATCATTGCATTTTATCTATTTCCCTATGTGAGGTATTTCAGAGAGGAGCAGCAGAAAGCTCCTCCCTCACTTGCTCTGTATGTTGATATGATTTGTACTAAGACACAATCATTACGTTTCGTCCATTACCTGATGTGAAGTATTTCTGAGGGAAGCTACAGAAAGCTCCACCCTCATTTGTGTTTGTTTGTTGGAATGGTTACTAAGAAGTCAGAATCATTGCATTTCATCCATTACCCTATGTGATGTATTTCAGAGGGAAACCGCAGAAAGCTTCTCCCTCACTTGCATCTGTTTGTTGGTATGATTAGTACACAGACACGATCATTACATTTCAAAAATTACATGGTGTGAATTATTTCTCAGGGAAGCTACAGAAGCCTCCTCACTCCTTTGTGTTTGTTTGTAGGTATGGTTACTACAAAACCAGAATCATCGCATTTCATCTATTACCTAATGTGATGTATTTCAGAAAGAAGCTGCAGAATGCTCCTCCCACACTTGCATCTGTTTTTTGGAATGATTAATACACAGACACAATCATTACATTTCATCCATTACCTGATGTGAAGTAAGTCTGAGGGAAACTACAGAAAGATCCTCCCTCAGATGCGTATGTTTGCTGGTATGGTTACTACAAAGCCAGAAATATCGCATTTTATCTATTAGCCCATGTGATGTATTTCAGAGAGAGACTGCAGAAATCTCCTCCCTCACTTCCATATGATTGTTGGTGCCATTAGTACACAGACACAATCATTACATTTCGTCCATTACCTAATGTGAAGTATTTCTGAGGGAAACTACAGAAAGCTCCTCCCTCATTTGCGTTTGTTTGTTGGAATGGTTACTACGAAGTCAGAATCATTGCATTTCATCCATCACCCTATGTAATGTACTTCAGAGAGAACCTGCAGAAAGCTCCTCCCTCACTTGCATCTGTTTGTTGGAATCATTAATACACAGACACAATCATCCCATTTCGTCCATTACCAGATTGAAGTATTTCTCAGGGAAGCTACAGAAAGCTCCTCACTCCTTTGCATTTGTTTGTAGGTATGGTTACTACAATGCCAGAATCATCACATTTCATCTATTACCTAATGTGATGTCTTTCAGAAGGAAGCTGCAGAAAGCTCCTCCATCACTGCATCAGTTATTTGGAATGATTAATACACAGACACAGTCATTACATTTCATCCATTACCTGATGTGAGATATTTCTGAGGGAAACTGCAGAAAATCCTCCCTCAGATGCGTTTGTTGGCTGGTATCGTTACTACAAAGCCAGAATTATCTCATTTCATCTATTACCCCATGTGATGTATTTCAGAGAGAGACTGCAGAAATCTCCTCCCTCACTTCCATCTGATTGTTGGTACCATTAGTACACAGACACAATCATTACATTTTGTCCATTACCTGATGTGAAGTATTTCTGATGGAAGCTACAGGAAGATCCTCCCTCATTTGCGTTTGTTTGTTGAAATGGTTACTATAAAGAATGAATTATCACATTTCATCTATCACCCTATGTGAAGTATTTCTGAGAATAGCTACAGAAAGCTACTCATTAATTTGCATTTGATTTTGGTATGGTTACTACAAAGCCAGAATCATTGCAATTCATCTATTACCCCATGTGATGTATTTCAGAGAAAAGCTGCAGAAAGCTCATCCCTCATTTGCATCTGTTTGTTGGAATGATTAGTACACAGCCAAAATAATTACATTTCATTTATTACTTGATGTGCAGTAATTCTGAGGGAAGCTACAGAAAGCTCCCCCCTCATTTGCGTTTGTTTGTATTA
Organism: Schistocerca gregaria; assembly: GCF_023897955.1. NCBI lineage: Eukaryota > Metazoa > Arthropoda > Insecta > Orthoptera > Acrididae > Schistocerca > Schistocerca gregaria. The sequence goes on along the minus strand of NW_026061887.1, from coordinate 1,683,533 downwards.
TGGTTACTACAAACCCAGATTCAAAGCATTTCCTCCATTACGCTATGTGATGTATTTGAGAGAGAAGCTGCAGAATCCTCATCCCTCACTTGCACCTGTTTGTTGTTGTGATTAGTATACAGACACAATCATAACATTTCATCCATTACCTGATGTGAAATATTTCTGAGGGAAGCTACACAAATTACAACCCTCATCTGCGTTTCTTTGTTGGTATGGTTACTACAAAGCCGGAATCATCGCATCTCATCTATTACCCTATGTGATGTATTTCAGGGAAAAGCTGCAGAAAGCTCATCCCTCATTTGCATCTCTTTATGGTATGATGAGTACACAGACACAATAATTACATTTCATCCATTACCGGATGTGAAGTATTTCTCAGGGAAGCTGCAGAAAGCTCCTAACACACTTGCATCTGTTTGTTGTTACGATTAGTACACAGACACAATCATTACATTTCATCCATTACCTGATGTGAAATATTTCTCAGGGGAGCTACAGAAAGCTCCTCTCAGAGTTGCGTTTGTTTGTTGGTATGGTTACTACAATGACAGAATCATCGCACTTCGTCTATTACCTAATGTGATGTACTTCAGAAAGAAGCTGCAGAAAGCAACTCCCTCCCTTGCATCTGTTTCTTGGAATGATTAATACACAGACACAATCATCACATTTCGCCCATTACCTGATGTGAAGTATTTCTGAGGGAAGCTGCAGAAAGCTCTTCGCTCATTGCATTTGTTTGTTGTTCTGATCAGTACACAGACACTATCATTACATTTCATCCATTACCTGATGGGAAGAATTTCTGAGTGAAGCTACAATAAAGTCCTCCCTCAGTTGCGTTTGTTGGTTGGTATGGTTACTACAAAGCCAGAATCATCGCATTTCATCTATTACCCTATGTGATGTATTTCAGAGAAAAGCAGCAGAAAGCTCATCCCTCATTTGCTTCTGTTTATGGTATGATTAGTACACAGACACAATTATTGCATTTCATCCATTACCTGATGTGAAATATTTCTGAGGGAAGCTACAGAAAGCACAACCCTCATTTGCGTTTCTTTGTTGGTATGGTTACTACAAAGCCGGAATCATCGCATTTCATCTATTACCCTATGTGATGTATTTCAGGGAAAAGCTGCAGAAATCTCATCCCTCATTTGCATCTGTTTATGGTATGATGAGTACACAGACACAATAATTACATTTCATCCATTACCGGATGTGAAGTATTTCTCAGGGAAGCTGCAGAAAGCTCCTCCCACACTTGCATCTGTTTGTTGTTACGATTTGTTCACAGACACAATCATTACATTTCATCCATTACCTGATGTGAAATATTTCTCAGGGGAGCTACAGAAAGCTCCTCTCAGAGTTGCGTTTGTTTGTTGGTATGGTTACTAAAAATATAGTCTCATCGCATTTCATCTATTACCCTGTGTGAAATATTTCTAAATAAAGCTACAGGAAGCTCAAGTGTTATTTGCATTTGTTTGTTGGTATGGTTACTACAAAGCCAGAATCATCGCATTTCATCTATTACCCCATGAGATGTATTTCTGAGAATAGCTCCAGAAAGCTACTCACTCATTTGCTTTAGTTTTTTGCTATGGTTATTACAAAGCCGGAATCATCGCAATTCATCTATTACTTTATATGATGTATTTGAGCATGGAGCTGCAGAAAGCTCCACCCTCACTTGCATCTCTTTGTTATAATGATTAATACACACACACACTCATTACATAACATACATTACCTGATGTGAAGTATTTCTGAGGGAAGCTGCAGAAAACTCTTCCCTCACTTGCATCTATTTATGGTATGATTAGTACACAGACACAATCATTACTTTTCATCCATTACCGGATGTGAAGTATTTATGAGGGAAGCTGCAGAAAGCTCATCCCTCACCTACATATGTTTCTTGTTATGATTAGTACACAGACACAATCACTTCATTTCATCCATTACCTGATGTGAAGTATTTCTGAGGGGGGCTACAGCAAGCTCCTCAATCATTTGCGTTTGTTGGTTGGTATTATTACTACAAAGCCAGAATCATCGCATTTCATCTATTACCCTATGTGAAGTATTCCTGAGAGAAGCTACAGATGGCTCAAGTGTCTTTTGCGTTTGTTTGTTTTTATGGTTACTACAAAGCCAGAATCATCGCAATTCATTTATTACTCTATGTGATATATTTCAGAGAGAAGTTGTGGAAAGCTCTTCCCTCACTTGCATCTGTTTGTTGGTATTATTAGTACACATACACAAACATTAAATTTCATTTACTAGATGATGTGAAGTATTTCTGAGGGATGCTACAGAAAACTGCTACCTAATTTGCATTTGTTTGTTGGTATGGTTACTACAAAGCCAGAAACATCGGATTTCATCTACTACCTTATGTGAAGTATTTCTGAGACAAGCTGCAGAGCGCTTCTCCCTAACTTGCATCTGTTTGTTGGTAAGATTACTATACAGACACTATGGTTACATTTCATCCCTTACCTGATGTGAAATATTTCTGTGGGATGCTACAGAAAGCTCCACCTGCACTTGTGTTTGTTTGTTGGTATGGATACTAGAAGCCCAGAATCATCGCATTTCATCTATTACCCTATGTGATGTATTTCTGAGAGAAGCTGCAGAAAGATCCTCCCTCACTTGCATCAGTTGTTGGTATGATTAGGACACAGACACAATTATTACACTTCGTCCATTACCTGATGTAAAGTATTTATGAGACAAGCTACAGAAAGCTCATCCCTCATATGCGTTTGTTTGCTTGTATGGTTACTTCAAAGCCAGAATAACCGCATTTTATCTAATACTCTATGTGAAGTTTTTGTGAGGGAAGCTGCAGATCGCTCCTCCATCACTTGTATCTGATTGTTGGTAAGATTAGTGCTCACACTCATTCAATACCTTTCATCAATTACCTAATGTAAACTATTTCTGAGGGTAGCTAGAGAAAGCTCCTCCCTCATTTGTGTTTGTTTGTTGGTATGGTTACTACAAACCCAGAATCATCCCATTACATCTATTACCCAATGTGAAGTATCTCTGATAGAAGCTGCAGAAAGTTCCTCCCTCACTTGCATTTTTTTCGTATGATTAGTACACAAACACAATCATTACATCTCATCCATAACCTGATGTGTAGTATTTCTGAGGGAAGCTACAGCAAACTCATCCCCCATTTGAGTTTTTTTGTTGGTATGGTTACTACAAAGCCATAATCATCGCATTTCATTTTTATCCTATGTGAAGTATCTCAGAGAGAAGCTGCAGAAAGTTCCTCCCTCACTTGCATATGTTTGTTGGTATGATTAGTACACAGACACAATCATTACATTTTATCCATTACCTGATGTGAAGTATTTGTGAGGGAAACTGCAGAAAGCTCCTCCCTCATTTGCGTTTCTTTGTTGGTGTGGTTACTAGAAAGCCAGAATCATCGCATTTCATCTGTTACCTTAAGTGGAGTAATTCTGAGAGAAGCTGCTGGAAGATCCTCCCTCACTAGCATCTCTTTTTTGGTATGATTAGTACACAGGAACCATCATTACATTTCATCCATTAACTGATGTGAGGTATTTATTATAGAAGCCACTGAAAGCTCCTCCCCTATTTGCGTCTCTTTGATGGTATGGTTACTGCAAAGCCAGAATAATCGCATTTCAATCATTACCCTATGTGAAGTATTTCAGAGAGTAGCTGCAGAAAGCTTCTCCCTCACTTGCATCTGTTTGTTGGTATGATTAGTACACAGACACAATCATTACAGTTCATCCATTCATGATGTGAAGTATTTATGAGGGAAGGTACAGAAAGCTACTCCCTCATTTGTGTCACTATGTTGGTATGGTTACTACAAAGCCACAATAATCGCATTTTGTCCACTACCCTATTTGATGTATTTCTGAGAGAAGCAGCAGAAAGCTTCTCCCTCACTTGCATCTGTTTGTTGGTATGATTAGCACACAGACACTATCATTACACTTCATCCATTACCTGGTATGAAGCATTTCTGACGGAAGCATCGGAAAGCTCCTCCCTCATTTGCGTTTGATTGTTGGTATGGTTACTACAAAACCAGAATCATCACATTTCACCTATTACCCTATGTGAAGTATTTCAGAGTATAGCTACAGAAAGTTCCCCCATCATTTGCGTTTGTTTGTTGGCCTGGTAACTCCAAAGGCAGAATCATCGCATTTTAATTATTACCCTATGTGATATATTTCAGAGAGAACATGCTGAAAGCTCCTCCCTCACTTGCATCTGTTTGTTAATTTGATTAAACAGGCACAATCATTACATTTCATCCATTTCCTGATGTGAAGGATTTCTGAGGGAAGCTACATAATGCTCCTCCCTCATTTGCATCTGTTTGTTGGTATGATTAGTACACAGACAAAATCATTACATTTCATCCATTACCTGATATGGAGTATTTCTGAGGGAGGCTACAGAAAGCTCCTCCCTCATTGGCGTGCATTTGTTGATAAGTTTACTACTAAGCCAGAATCATTGCATTTCATCTATTACCCTATTAGATGTATTTCAGAGAGAAGCTGCAGAAAGCTCTTCCCTCTCTTGCATCAGTTTGTTGGTATGATTAGTACACAGACACAATCTTTATATTTCATTCATTACCTAATGTGAAGTATTTCTGAATGAAGCTACAGATAGCTCCCCCCTCAGTTGGATTTGTTTGTTGGTATGGTTACTACAAGGCCAGAAACATCGCATTTCACCTACTACACTATGTGAAGTATTTCTGAGACAAGCTGTAGTATGCTCCTCTCTCACTTGCATCTGTTTGTTGGTAAAATTACAACGCAGACACTATGGTTACATTTCATCCCTTACCTGATCTGAAATATTTCTGTGGGATGCTACAGAAAACTCCACCCGTTCTTGCGTTTGTTTGTTGGTATGGTTACTACAAGCCCAGAATCATCGCATCTATTACCCTATGTGAAGTATTTCTGAGTGAAGCTGCAGGAAGCTCTTCACTCACTTGCATCTGTTTGTTGGTATGATTAGTACACAGACACAATCATTACATTTTATCCATTACCTGTTGTGAAGTATTTCTGAGGGAGGCTACAGAAAGCTCCACCCTCATTTGTGTTTGTTTGTTTGTATGGTTACTACAAAGCCAGACCCTCGCATTTAATCTATTACCCTATGTGAACTATTACTGAGAGAAGCTGCAGGACGCTCTGCCCACTCCCCCCTCGTCTACGTCTCTTTGTTGGTATGGTTGTTTGTTTGTATGGTTACTACAAAGCGAAAATAATCTCATTTCATCCATTAGCATATGTGAAGTATTTCAGAGTGAAGATGCTGAAAGCTCCTCCCTCACTTGCATCTCTTTGTTGGTTTGATTAAACAGACACAATCATTACATTCATCCATTTCCTGATGTGAAGTAGTTCTGAGGGACGCTACAGAAAGCTCCTCCCTCACTTGCATCTGTTAGTTGGTATGATTAGTACACAGACACAATCATTACATTTCACCCATTACATGATATGGAGAATTTCTGAGGGAAGCTACAGAAAGCACCCCCACATTTGCGTGCATTTGTTTGTAAGTTTACTACTAAGCCAGAATCATTGCATTTCATCTATTTCCCTATTTGATGTATTTCAGAGAAAAGCTGCAGAAAGCTCATCCCTCACTTGCATCTGTTTGTTGGTATGATTAGTACACAGACACTATGGTTACATTTCATCCCTTACCTGATGTGAAATATTTCTGTGGGATGCTACAGAAAGCTCCTCCCGTACTTGTGTTTGTTTGTTAGTATGGTTACTACAATGCCAGAATCATCGCATTTTGTCTATTACCTAATGTGATGTATTTCAGAAAGAAGCTGCAGAAAGCTCCTCCCTCACTTGCATCTTTTATTGGTATGATTAGTACACAGACACAATCATTACATCTCATCCATTACCTGATGTGAAGTATTTCTGAGGGAAGCTACAGAAAACTCATCCCCCATTTGAGTTTCTTTTTTTGTGTATGGTTACTAGAAAGCCAGAATCATTGCATATCATCCGTTACCTTAAGTGAAGTATTTCTGAGAGAAGTTGTTGGAAGATCCTCCATAACTTGCATCCTCTTTTTTGGTTTGATTGTTACACAGAAAAGATCATTACATTTCATCCATTAACTGATGTGTTATAGATGCCACTGAAAGCTCCTCTCTTATTTGCGTCTCTTTGTTGGTATGGTTACTGCAAAGCCAGAATAATCGCATTTCATTCATTACCCTATGTGAAGTATTTCAGAGAGTAGCTTCAGAAAGCTCCTCCGTCACTTGCATCTGTATGTTGGTATGATTAGTACACAGACACAATCACGACTTTTCATCTTTTACCTGATGTCAAGTATTTATGAGAGAAGCCACAGAAAGCTACTCCCTCATTTGTGTTACTATGTTGGTATGGTTACTACAAAGCCACAAGAATCGCATTTTGTCCACTACCCTATTTGATGTAATTCTGAGAGAAGCTGCAGAAAGCTTCTCCCTCACTTGCATCTGTTTGTTGGTATGATTAGTACACAGACACTATCATTACACTTCATCCATTACCTGGTGTGAAGTATTTCTGATGGAAGCTTCAGAAAGCTCCTCCCTCATTTGCGTTTGATTGTTGGTATGGTTACTACAATGCCAGAATCATCGCATTTCACCTATTACCCTATGTGAAGTATTTCTGAGTATAGCTACAGAAAGCTCCTCCCTGATTTTAATTAGTTTGTTGGTATGGTTATTACAAAGCCAAAATCATTGGATTTCATTTTTTACCCTATGTGGTGTATTTCAGATAGAAGCTACAGAAAGCTCCTCCCTCACTTCCATCTGTTTGTTGCTATGATTAGTACACAGACACAATCATTTCATTTCATCCATTACCTGATGTGAAGTTTTTATGGGAGAAGCATCAGAAAGCTCCTCCCTCACTTGCGTCTCTTTGTTGGTATGGTTAGTACAAAGCCAGAATAATCGCATTTCTTCTATTACCCTATTTGAAGTATTTCTGAGAGATGTTGCAGAAAGCTCCTCCCTCACTTGTATCTGTTTGTTGGTATGATTAGTACACAGACCCAATCATGACATTTCATCATTTACCTGATGTGAAGTATTTATGAGAGGAGCCACAGAAGGCTCCTCCCTCATTTGCGTCTAATTGTTGATATGATTACTACACAGACAGAATCATCACGTTTCATGCATTACCCTATGTGAAATATTTCTGAGAGAAGCTACAGAAAGTTCCTCCCTCCTTTGCATGTCTTTGTTGGTATGGTTACTATGAAGCCAGAAACATCGCACTTCACCCTTTACCCTATATGCAGTATTTCTGAGAGAAGCTGAAGAAAGCTTTTCACTCATTTGCTTCTCTTTGTTGGTATGGTTACTACAAAGCCAGAATCATCGCGTTTCCTCCATTACCCTATGTGAAGTATTTCTGAGAGATGTTGCAGTAAGCTCCTCCCTCATAGGCATATCTTTGTTGGTAAGATTATTACGAACTCGGAATCATCGCATTTCGTCCATTACACTGTTGTTGTTGTGGTTGTTGTTGTGGTCTTCCGTCCTGAGACTGGTTTGATGCACCTCTCCCTGCTACTCTATCATGTGCAAGCTTCTTCATCTCCCAGTACCTACTGCAACCTAGATCCTTCTGAGTCTGCTTGGTGTATTCATCTCTTGGCCTCCCTCTACGATTCTTACCCTCCACACTGGCCTCCAATACTAAATTGGCGATCTCTTGATGCCTCAGAACATGTCCTACCAACCGATTCCTTCTTCTGGGCAAGTTGTGCCAGTCACCAACTTTCTCTTCCGAATGCGAAAATATTTTGTTGAGCCCAACCTACATAGGTAGGAATGATCATCAAAATAAAATAAGAGAAATCAGAGCTCGAACAGAAAGGTTTAGGTGTTAATTTTTCACGCTCGCTGTTCGGGAGTGGAATAGTAGAGAGATAGTATGATTGTGGTTCGATGAACCCTCGGCCAAGCACTTAAATGTGAATTGCAGAGTAGTCATGTAGACGTAGATGTAGATGTAGGAGGCATTGATTGTAAATTGCCACTAGCATACTTCATATACGACCAGAATATCTTGGATTTGTTTGCCAGGTTTCGAGACAAAGTTTCGTCGTGGAAACTGTTATAGGCATCTCGCATTGAACTCTGGCTATCCTTTAGAGAAGCCCGGAATTTAGCGCAATCTTAGGGATTTTGCGTCTGTTTAAATTTGGCATGTTTGTTTCGTTGTTTCTGCAACAGTGTTCTAACCCGTTTTGTGTACCACGGAGGATCAGCTCCGCCGTTTCTTAGTTTATTTCGTATAAATCTCTCAATTGCTGCCGATACTATTTTTTGAATGCAAACGACTTCTGGTCTACACTTATATTATTAATTTGGAATGAGTCTCTCAGGAAGGCGTCAAGTGAATTTTTATCAGCATTTTTGAATAGGTATACTTTTTGTTTGTTTTTCGAGGATTTCGGGATTACAATATACAGTCTCACTACGACAACCCTGTGTTCACTAATCCCTATAACGGTTTTGATGCTCGTTATTAACTCACGATTATTTGTCATTTGCACTTTCTTTAGTTTCAGTAAAAACCTAAATTTGGGAAATTTGTGGTAAGTTCCTATGGGGCCAAACAGCTGAGACCATCGGTCCCTAACTTAAACTGACTTACATTACGGACAAAACACACACCCGTGGCCCGAGGAAGGACTCGAACCTCCGAGGGGAGCCGTGCGAACCGTGGCAAGGCGCCCAAGACAAATCGGCTACCGCGTGCGGCTCTCTCTACCTGCATTATTCCGTGAAATATTGACTTTTGAAATAATACGGACTTTAGCATATCCCTGCACAATATCAACAGCAAGGCTTCCAAGACACTTCCCTGGGGCACAATCTAAGTTACTTTGATATTTAATGATGACTCTTCATCCAAGATTACAAGCTACATTCTCCTTATCAAATATCCTCAACTGACGCAAATTTTCATTGATACCTCATAGTGCCTTACTTTTGATAATAGTATAGCCGTGGTACTGAATCAAATACTTTTCGAAAATCGAAAAATACTGCATTTATCTGCCTTCGTCCATTACTTTTAGCAGTCATCTGATAAAATAGCGAGTTGGGTTTCACGTGATCATTGTTTTCGGAAATCATACAGGTTGCCATGGGGAGGTCATTCTGTCAGAGATACCTCGTTATTTTTTAAATTTAGAATATATTCGAAGATTCTATAACAAATCGATATCAAGGATACCGGGTACGATCTGTGATTTCTTCCAACTACTGGGCAGGGCTTTTGTTCGTGCGATGGGCGATGGATTATAGTTAACAGAACTGCTAACGCAGCTGCAAATACAATGCACCGTGTTAAGGGATCGGTCGAGCCATGGAGCTTCATTCAATTTGAGAGATTTCAGCTGTTCTCAATGTTCGATGATCTATTGGAATTTCCCGGAAGCAATGGCCGAATGGTTCTAGGCGCTTCAGTCCGGGAATGGGCTGCTGCTACGGTCGCAGGTTCGAATCCTGCCTCGGGCATGGATGTGTGTGATGTCCTTAGGTTAGTTAGGCTTAAGTAGTTCCAGGTCTAGGGGACTGATGACTTCAGATGTTAAGTCCTATAGGGCTCAGAGCAATTTGAACCATCTGTTGAAACTGATTAAAGGTAAACACATTATATGAGCAGAATCGTTCTCTTCAGCAAATGCTTTGCAAAAAACAGATGACAGTCCTTTTTGAACAGCAATCTGTTGTAGACTAATTATTATTGGTTTTCCCATATTAAGGATACTGCAAATAATTAAATAGTATTTTCACCATATTTATAACACATCTTCCTAGTCATTCTGGGAGTATGGATATACGTTATAACACACATAAAAACTATAGGTCATGAAAGAATAATGCGAATGAGACGAAAATCCGTCGATGTGTAGTACATGTACAGAACAATGTGGATGATTTATCCAACAGAAAGTGCTTCAGAAATCGAGCAAGTAAGTAACGCGTTGATCCACATCTGGTGCTTATTCAGGTATTTATTCGATTCGGCATTATTAAGTACAGTTGTTGGATGTTCTCCTGAGGTATATCGTACCAAAATTCTGTCGAACTGACGCGTTAGATCGGCGAAATCCCGACGAAAGATCCATACCCAAAGACTGGAAAGTTGCACAGGTCACACCAATATTCAAGAAAGGTAGTAGGATAACATTATGAATTACCTCGAAGAAAACGACCTATTGACACACAGTGAACATGGATTTAGTGAAGATCGTTCTTATGTAACATGTGAAGTGTTGACTGCTATTGACAAGTGATTTCAAATCGATTCCGTATTTCTGGATATCCAGAAGGCTTTTGACACTGTACCACATGAGCGGCTTTTAGTGAATTTGCGTGCTTTGGAACATCGTCTCAGTTTTGTGACTGGATTTGTGATTCGCTGTCAGAGAAGTCACAGTTCGTAGCAATCGACGGAAAGCCATTGAGCAAAACAGAAGTGACTTCTGGCGTTCCAAAGGTAGTGTTATAGGCCCTTTTCTGTTCCTTATATTTATAAACGATTTGGAAGACAATCTGAGTAGCTGTCAAAGATTGTTTGCAGATGACGCTGTCGTTTATCGACTAGTAAAGTCGTGAGAACAGCAAAACAAATTACAACACGATTTAGAAAATATATCTGTATACTGCGAAAATTGTCAATTGACCCTAAATAACGAAAAGCGTGAGGTCATCCATTTGAGTGCTAAAAGGAATCCGTTAAACTTCGGTTACACGATAAATCAGTCAAATATGAAGGCCGTAGATTCAACTAAATGCCTAGGAATTACAATTACGAACAACCAAAAATTGGAAGGAACACAAAGAAAATGTTGTGGGGACGGCTAACCAAAGACTCCGTTTTATTGGTAGGACACATAGAAAATGTAACAGATCTACTAACGAGACTGACTACACTACGTTTGTCCGTCCTCTTTTAGACTGCTGCGTGGTGTGGGTTCCTTACCAGATACGACTGACTGAGTACATCGAAAAAGTTCAAAGAAGGGCAGCACGTATTGTATTATCGCGAAATATGGAAGAGAGTGCCACAGAAATGATACAGGATTTGGGCTGGACATCATTAAAAGAAAGCCGTTTTTCGTTCCGACGGAATCTTGTCATGAAATTCACCAACCTTCCCCTCCAAATGCGAAAATATATTGTTGACACTGACTACACAGGGAGAAACGATCACCATGATAAGGGAAAGCAGAGCTCGTACGAAAAGATAAGGGTGTTCGTTGTTTCCGCGAGGTTTATGAGTTTCGAATAATAGAGGATTGTGAAGGTGGTTCTATGATCCCTCTGCCAGGCACTTCAATGTAATTTGCAGAGTATCCGTGCAGATGAGGTGCTGCCCATAATGCTCCGAACGTTCTCAGTTGGAGAGAGACCAGGCGATCTTGCCGGCCGAGGTATGGTTTGGCAAGGACGAAGACAAGCAGTAGAAACTCTCGCCGTGTGCTGACAGGCATTGTCTTTCTGAAGTGTCAGACCAGAATGGCTTCTCATGAAGAACCAAAAAAAAAAAAAAAAAAAAAAAAAAAAAACAGCACGTGCAATGTCTTGGACTGCTGTGCTGTAAGGGTGTCGTGGCTGACAACCAAAGAGGCCTTACTGTGAAAAGTAATGGCACCCCGGAGCATGACTCCTGGTTGTCGGGTCGTATGATGGTATACCACCACTGTCCATGAGGTTTCCACAAACGCTTTCGGCCTGGAATCTCATTGGCTGGGGTAGAGCTGTCTTCATTCTTGAGTCCCGCTTCGAACTGAGCGAAAGTGTGTCTGGAGGCGCCCTGGACAGCAGTGGGATACCTACTTGACTCTTCCAAATTGGCCTGTAGAGTGTAACGTGGTTACCGGTTCCAGTGTCTGCTTAGAATCGACGTTTAACGTGATCCGGTAACAAGATTTTGAGGTAATACTATTTTGTTCCCATCGGGATGCTTACTATCGCTGAGCACCCATGCCGCTCACCATTGGAATGCTTGATTTCGTAGAGTATCCATGGCAGGCGAGCCTGTCATTAACACCTTGTGGGCATTTTAACTTATTAGAGTGGTTGTGGTTTGTGTTCCGCGTAGCGGCCAGCGTGAGATTTACAGCGGTTGGGCGGAAACGCACATCTAAATCAGTCACCCTGTTGGAGGAGTTCGAGGGAGACGACCGAAGTGAAGCATTCAGCTTCAAATGGTTCAAATGGCTCTGAGCACTATGGGACTTAACATCTGAGGTCATCAGTGCCCTACAACTCAGAACTCAGGATTGGAACCTGCGACAGTAGCGATCGCGCGGTTCCAGATTGAAACGCCTACAACCGCTTGGCCACAACGCCCGGCGATGCATTCACGTGGTTTCTGAGAGAACTAAGTGTTCTACATCCCACAGTACACTGAGGTATCTGCCAACCACAATCACTCACCTCGGGCCACCACAGTACTGATGAAACACGTTGAAGACTCTATCACCACTAAATTGCATCATAAGTGATACAATCAAAACACTTTTACATATATGGCAATGCTCCTAAGTCATATACACTGAAGAGCCAAAGAAACTGGGACACCTCCCTAACATCGTGTAAAGCCCCCGTGAGTACACGGAAGTACCGCAACTCGACGTGGCATGGCTTGACTAATGTCTGAGGTTAGAATTACATTAACACCTTCAGCTGCTGATGGGCTTTGATATATATAAACGAGCACAGGTGAAAATGTGTGCCCCAACCGGGACTCGAACCCGGGATCTCCTGCTTACATGAAGGACGCTCTATCCCGGTCGGGCACACATTTTCACCAGTCCCCGTTGCTATACGTCAACGCCCGTCAGCAGCTCAAGGTATTAATACAATCGTAATTTCGTTCTAGACGGCCTCAGGTCAGCAATTGTGTCCGTTCTTTTGGACGAGAGTCGTCCGACCATGCAACATATTTCCAGTCACCAATAGTCCAATATCGGTGTTGAAGGGCCTAGTGCAGGCGTAAAGCTTTGTGTCGTGCACTTATCAAGGATACACGAGTGGGCTTTCAGCTCCGAAAGCCCATATCGATGATGTTTCGTTAAATGATTCGGACGCAGCGATGTGGGAGACTTGATATTTTACCGGATTCCTGATATTCACGGTTCACTACACATACATCCTCACTTCGTCGCTACTTTGGAGATGCTGTGTCCCATAGCTCGTGCGCCTACTATAACATCACGTTCAAACTCACTTAAATCTTGATAGCCTGTCATTGTAGCAGTAGTAACCGATCTAACAACTGAGCGTGTCACCTGTTCTCTTATATTGCCGTTGCCGACCGCAGCGCCGTATTCAGCCTGTATTTGAATACGCATGCCTATACCAGTCTGTTTGGCGCTTCAGTGCATATTATTTAGTATTACCGAAGAGTATTTATTGCTCCATATTTCGCGGATTTTGCCTACTTCACTCAGCCACTACCACGTACCGCGACCAAACTAACATGGTAACTGCATTCATAATATCCTTAATGAGATATACGTCTGTGTGCATCTCATATCTAGACCGGTACGCATGGGTGTTCTCATGCCACACATTCTGACTCGGGCAACGATCTGGATGAGAAAAACTGGCGATACCTGCAAGAAAATGACCCAGGTTCCGAGCCAGAACCACAATCCCACAACGAGGCAGCTTTCATCGCATAACCTGGTGGCTGGGATTTGTTGCAGCTGCGGTGTTCATTCCTTCGTATGGGCCATTACTGTGGAGTAACACTTGTAAGCAGCAACAATCTGATGTAATGAAAGTTTACTTTATTACTGGCGCTTCCTAGCAGATTAAAACTGTGTGCCGGACCGAGACTCGAACTCGGGATATTTGCCTCACGGCGTTCTCTGCCGTCTGAGCTACCCAAGCACGACTCACGACCCGTCCTCACAGCTTCAATTGTACCTTCCTAAATTCACCGAAGCTCTTCTGCGAGCGTTGCAGAACTGGCTCTCCTGGAAGAAAGGATTTTGTAGAGACATGGCTTAGCCACAGCCTGGTGGATATTTCCAGATTGATATTGGGTACTTTATTACTGTTTAATTAAACAGCTTCATTAAACAACGAAAAAGTAACTCACATTATATGAGCTGAATCACTAAGATTAAACTGCGTAATAACAGCAGCGCCGTCATTCACTAATGAACATGAAAAATATCAGTTCTGCAGAAGTATGTAAAGATTCTTACGAAAATTCCAATAGAGTTGCAGATTCTCAAGATAAGAAGGCTACACACAGCCCGCTACACTGGCCATACTAATGTAAAAGTTGATTCCTTATTTCCCTCGCAAAGTCCAAAACATCCCCACCACGCCTGAGGTTTTGCGGACCTCCTACCACGCCGTGCGTCAGCGCCGGCACGGAGACCTGTCTCTGAACTAACAGAGCGCTCCATTAATTCGGGCTGAAACACGCCACCACTCTCCAGGACAGGTGCAAGACCCACCCGTGGCTGGCGATAAGTCGCACGGAGACGTGGTGTGGATGTTTTACCAAATAGGCGCGCCTCCACTGACGGAACAGTTTCTGTCAACCTGCAGACTACAGGGCCCCTCATCATACAAGATACTTCCAGTCAGCGTTTGGTGTTAGGAAGCCTTCCAAATTTCGTATATACTCTACACTCGACACTCAAAATTATGTTTGAGAACATTTTTCATATTATCCCCACTATTTGTAGTTAAAGAAAGAAAATGATTACAGTGCTTCAAAAAGTAATATTTGCAGTAAACTGAAAAACGTATTGATTTAATTTTACATATTTTAAAAGAAGAAATGTTGAATTTTCTCGCGCAGAGTACGAGAGACTGGCGCGGCTATATGCGCACTGTTTTGACAGACAGGTGGAGCTGAGCTAGATAGGAGCTGGCGTGTATAGCTGGCTGTCTAACGAGCAGGCGATAACCGTGATACTGGCGGAATGTGTGCGCCACTTAGAAAGCGAGTGTCGTAATGACTGCAAGTCTAGTATACAGGCACGTTAATGCAAGTGCTTTTTCCAAGGGAGGGTGGTCTTCCCTGGCCCTCGCGACGTGTGACGGTGCCTCACGCCGCAAATTCTGAGATCGCAAGCTATTAGGATGGTGCATAAGATCGCAGCGTTTTCTTCTGTATATTAATATTGTTATAGGTTTGGGATTTTACAAGGAGTGTTATACGTCATTGGTCCCTTACCTGCATTTGTCGTAGATCCCTCGCCCAGCGCGAAGTTCCAAGCGACTGGAAAAAAAGCGCAGATTACTCCAGTATATAGAGAGGTAAAGAAACGGACCCGTAAAATTAGAGACCAATATCCCAAACTTCTGATTGCTGCAAACTCCCTGTACACATTCTCAGTTCGATTATAATAGACTTACGTGAGGCTAAGCAACATACGTCGACGAATCAACA
This sequence comes from Schistocerca gregaria, assembly GCF_023897955.1. NCBI lineage: Eukaryota > Metazoa > Arthropoda > Insecta > Orthoptera > Acrididae > Schistocerca > Schistocerca gregaria. Next base: position 1,667,997 of record NW_026061887.1, on the reverse strand, counting down.
TGGCTTTAGGAAGCATCGTAAGTGCGAAACTCAGCTTGCCCTTTCCTCACGTGACATACTGAGAACTATGTATGAAGGGCAACAGGCAGATTCCATATTTCTAGATTTCCGGAAAGAATTTGACATCGTGCCCCATTGTAGATTGTTAAAGAAACTACGAGCATATCGAATAAGTTCACAGATATGTGAATGGCTCGAAAACTTCTTGAAAAATAGTACGCAGTATGTTGTCCTCGATGGTGAGGGTTCATCAGAGACAACGAAATGTGATAGAACGGCTGTTGTTCTTTATACAGGGCGAGGCCATCTAAATGTTCAATACATTAGCTCCGAGGAACAAATGGCAGTTTACTGAAATGTCCAGTCCTAGTTGCTTTTGGTAAAATATCTCAAAAGCTGGGGATAGTGAATTTTACGGGTAATTAAGGAAAGTATTAAATTGATGGGGGTGTTGAAGTAATGACAATTTAATAATTATACTTTGCTAACTTCCAGCATTCTGAAAGGCATTGTAGTGTCTCGAGAATTTCGGGGTAAATTCTAGAGACCCTCGTATTTCCACCGTCTTGAACACGGGTTATTTTAGAGACGAGTGTGGTAAAGTAGAATGTATCTACTGCACCACAATTATGTGTGTGCAGGACGGACATGTATGGGACGGATGATAGGCGCGGGCAGGTAGTCGCCGATCCTGGCTAACAAGGGGAAGGCCTCAGACACGGCCAACCGATTCGGCTCAAATTTGGCAGGTTGCTTGTGTAGAACCTAAAATGAAATAGTCCAAGATCTTTTGGGTCAACACCTCCGCAATTTTGAGAAAATCAACCCTAAAGGTTTTGACGAGCAACGGACTCAGAATTAGAGCGATCGATAGATAATTGTAAATAGAGCATTTTTCATCATCAGGTATGGGGTCCGCAAACGCAAACTTTTCCAAAAATTGAGGAAAGAAACTTTTACAATTGTCGCTCCTGTACCCACATGGTAAACGCTTTTCGCCGACAGCGGCGATAGCGGAACAGCTAAGGTAACTAACTGGCTGGGAATTGGAGAACCCTAGCGGATGTTATTATTTTCGTTTGTATTTTTCCATATCTCAATTGATAGGGATAGGATGGTTAATAAGGTAAATAAATTAATAAAGAATGATAATAATAAAGTAGGCAAACTAATTACCCCAACGCCATTGGTTAGTAAAGTATTAAACTTTTAAGGCTTGTCACATGACCACAACTACGACTAACAAGGGGAGGCCGCCAATTGTGAAATTCAGATTCGATCCCTACTGCGCATAATAAAAGCTCATGGCCAGAGGTGTAATGTGGCAAAGCACCAAGATGCACTTCTCAGCCGTTGTCGAGAAAATCGACAGTTAAAAGAAACCGTTGCGGTGAAATACTCTCTACGATTGATAGTTTTCTACAGCGTCGTGGATCAGCGGTAAACGCTCGGGTTCGTGATCCGAAGGTGGCCGGATCGAACAGCCGGCACGGTAGCTTAGCGTGTTCGGTCAGTGTGTTAGCTGCCGTCTGTAATAAAAAAACTGAGTTAATGGATCAACGACTAACTGAAACGGGTGTCTTGCGATGTCCGCCCCGAGCAGATACAATGAACAAAAATGAAATAAAACAAATATACAAAATAAAAAAAATCATTGGAACGCCTAACCAACTAATTAGCAGCATAAGCAGTGCAGGGTATATGAAGCGTGTCGGGAGAGGCGGAAAAATAAAAAAAAAACAAAATCTCGCGCCATGCAACATTTTTTATTATTAGTGTTTTGTAATTCATATATGAATTGCTTACACATGTTGGTGAAGGCGGATCGCTGTCCAATTGTACCGCCTCAATTTTTCCGTTTGTTTAACAGGGTGTACCAAAGCTCTCACGTCCGCACTGATTTTCGACGATGTTATAAGTTGCGCTAGGGACCGCACCTACCTTCTTTCGAAGTTGGCAGGCAAATACGCTGTTATGCGGCGACTCGTTTCGGCCCATTCAACATCTGTCCTTCGAGTGTAACGAGCGAGTAACGGAGTTTATATTTCATACCTGCCACAGCAAATTTGTGTACGTGGGGTTTGTATTCTAATTCGAACGCTTGATTTACGCTATACGTATTCGTTTCGGAATATCGTTTCTACGTCTTCCATTAACTATACTTGGTTAACATTATGAAGACAATTAATAACATTAATGAAATACAACTTTGTTTGCGGAAAACATAATGATGTTCGAAGTTGCCAGTTTTTCCACGACAAACGACTTTCAACATCTTATTATATGCATAATTGTTGCAACTGATTGCTGGGAATTATATATATATTGTATGTATGTACACACATTTGAATTACAAAAAACAAATACTAAAAAAAAATGGTTGCATGGCGCGAGATTCGATCCGGCGAACTTCGGAATTACGAACCCGAACCCGAGAGCTTACCGCTGCGCAACGACGCTGTAGAAAACTATCAATCGTAGTGAGTATTTCACGCCGGTTTCTTTTAACTGTCGATTTTCTCGACAGCGGCTGAGAAGGACATCTTGGTGCTTTCCCACATAGCACCTCTGGCTATGAGCTTTTATTATGCGCAGTATGAATTGAATCTGAATTTCACAATTGGCGGCCTCCCCTTGTAAGAGTGCTTCGAATTCCTCACGAGGGATCACAGACAGCCAACCGCGCGACGGTTGTTTACAGCGAGGCACGGGACAGAATGCACGCGGGGAGATTTATGTTGTCCCGGTTGCCTCTTCGTCATATCATAGTTGTGAATCTGGAAAAGAGAAGGTGTCCAGCACGAGCCTTATAGACGTAAATCGGAAAGAGTTGTTTTCCGTCATTAGGCTGCCGCGATCCTGGCGGATACAGTAGTGATTTTTCCATCATTAATGTGCCGAATGAAATAAGTTTCGTGAATGAATACAGTGTTATTCTGTAAGTAACATATGACGAGTGTTGTATGTAGTTTGTAGAAATTAGCTCGTCTGTTTATGCCGTAGTAACTAGTTATTATTTGTTGTCATATCTTTCAGGTGCATAATCTGAGTAACGGAGGATGTACACCCTTCGACTAGCGTTGTAATATATAGTTGGGAGCCTGTCACAGACGATGGCAAGCGGGAAGTTACCGTCACTGTGTTTTGGTTTGCAAAATACAGATGCATTATCAACGCACTACCGGAAGCAGCCAGGTCTGTTTCTCGGCGTTCCAGGTTGATAAGAACGGCTATGGTCGAGAGATTTTTGGTGGTGACGAACGAAATGACTTTTCTTGATACTGAGGTACTATACCATGAAGACGAAGCAGAAGGTGATTCAGTGGAAGATATCCCGACTAGTGAATCGCTAAATTGTCATAACACTTCAGAAATCTCCACTTCTCTGGGAATATGTGCTTCATCCGTTCCCGATGAGTATCACGAACCAGTTACTAAACGACTTAACTACAGCTCTATACCCCTTGAAGTAAAAGTTAAGGCGGTAGCGCTAGCCTGGAATCATCCAAATTTGAACTTACAAACACTGCAAAAGAATGGAGCAACAACAGCCCTGGAACGGAAGAAGGACTTGAAATTGTGGGAAAGTGATATCGTTAAAGGAGGGACAAGATACGACAAATACCAGGCGATAAATATGTGGACTTACGACCGATTTGTCGAATCTTGTTGACGTAACGAGAATGTAACAGCGAGAATACTTCAGGAGTGGGCTGCAGGTGCAGCGCTTCAATATACGGCCAACAAGGATTCTACGTCTGCTGCATCATTATCTTGGGCAAAAAATTTCAGATCGGGGTATAAAATTCGTCAACGGCGCGTCACTAAATACGTCTCTCATAAGGAAGTACAAAATATAGAAGATATACAGAAAGTGGGAGCTCTTTTCAACAGGCAAACGGCGTCACTTATGAGCGGTTTTAATAGTGATTACGTGATCAACACCGGTCATACAGGATGCGAGTATTGGGTGAACATTCGAAGCACGTTATCGCATAAGGGAGAAAAACTAATCCTTGTCGCAGTTGGTAGTAAAAACCTAGTAAGACATTCGTACACGGCGCAACATGCCACTACAGCCTCTGGAAAACTGTTACGTAAGGTTTTCCTGTGTTTACAAGAAACGAATGTTACATTTGGTCCTCAGGTTATAGAAGAGGTCAACCGTTTAACCGACTCGTTGAAAAATTTTTACATTACCTTCTCCAAACTGACGAATGCGATTTACAGAACATTTCTTGAGAATGTTTTAAAACCATACGTTTCCGATAGCAAGTTTTTTCTAGTAGTGGATTCCTGGAGTGGACAAAGTAATGCTATATTATATGACACAATGATTATAGTTGGCGAGGGTCAGCCAACGTGCACGGTAAAAGTAATACCGCCCAACTGTACACCTGTGTACCAGCCGTGTAATGTTGATTTCGATCGCCAGGTTAAAAACCTTATTTCCAGGCTTCAGGATTGCAGTGTGCTTCTGGAAACCCAGCGGGAATGGACAACCGCACGGATACAATAACTATTTACAACATAATTCATAACCAACTTTCAGCATCGATTTTTCACGCAATGATATCGTATGCGTGGTACGCATCAAAATTAATTCCCGAAAAAGACATTTTGAAATGTAAACCAAGTTTGTTTTCCGCCTACTCTTGGGAAGGAACAGTGTAGCTTTCGAAAGATTGCATTCATTAGATGTTCTTGGTGCCGTGAGTATATTTGTTTCAAATTTTTATGTGACAAGTACCACCCATCTAGTTGTTCGACGAAAAATGAGGACACGTAACAGTGACTGGAAGAGCCATTCTAAAGTGACCTGGAGTAACATTTTAGATGTTTACTACCCCAAGAAGTTTCAGAAATTTATTTACCTACCTTATTTTTATCGTTCCTTATAGATTTACTTACCTTATAAACCCTCCTATTCCTATCAATTGAGATATGGAAAAGTACAAACGAAAATAATAACATCCACTGGGTTTCCTCGCGATTCGAACCCGGGTTCTCAGATTCCCAGCCAATTACCTTGGCTGTTACGCTTTCAGTGCTGTCGGCAAAAACCGTTTAAAAAGTTGGAACAGAAGCGACAGTTGCAAAACTTTCTTTCCTCGATTTCTGGAATAGTATGCGTTTTCGGATACCATAGCTGATGATGAAAAATGCTCTGTTTACAATTATCTATCGATCCCGCCAATTTTGAGTCGATTGCCCTTCATAACTTTTAGGGGTGATTTTTTCAATAACGCGGCGGTGTTGACCTAAAATATCTTAGATTCCTCCGTTTTAAGTGGTACACAAGCGACCTGCCAAATTTTAGCCGAATCGGTTGGCCATGTCTGAGGCCTTCCATTTGTAAGGAGTTACACGTCCAGCTCAAGGAACAAACGCGCCGTCTCAGTGCGATGTCAAACATTATTTGTGAATATTTGAATGTTGTTGAAAGAGAAGAAGGAACAATTACTTATTCATTCTTTCTCTTACTTTTGTAAGGTCCAGACGGTTGTCTTGTTAAATTTTGTGAGATTTGTACACTGTATTTATGGAAAAATGAATGTGATAGTTTCTGACGGACCAGAAGGTTCCGAGCTTGCGAAAAATGTTTTGTTGTTGTTGTTGTTGTGGTCTTCAGTCCTGAGATTGGTTTGCTGCAGCTCTCCATGCTACTCTGTCCTGTGCAAGCTTCTTCATCTCCCAGATCCTACTGAAACCTACATCCTTCTGAATCTGCTTAGTGTACTCACCTCTTGGTCTCCCTCTACGATTTTTACCATCCACGCTGCCCTCAAATGCCAAATTTGTGATCCGTTGATGCCTCAAAACATGTCCTACCAACGGATCCCTTCTTCTAGTCAAGTTGTGCTACAAATTGCTCTTCTCCCCAATTCTATTCAATACCTCCTCATTAGGTACGTAATCTATCCACCTTATTTTTAGCATTCTTCTGTAGCACCACATTTCGAAAGATTCTATTCTATTCTTGTCCAAACTATTTATCGTACATGTTTCACTTCCATACATGACTACACTCCATACTTTCAGAAACGATTTCCTGATACATAAATCTATACTCAATGTTAACAAATTTCTCTTCTTCAGAAATGGTTACCTTGCCATTGCCAGTCTACATTTTATATCCGCTCTACTTCGAACATCATCTGTTATTTTACTTCCTAAATAGCAAAACTCCTTTACTACTTTAAGCGTCTCATTTCATAATCTAATTCCCTCAGCATCACCCGATTTAATTTGACTACATTCCATTATCCTCGTTTTGCTTTTGTTGATGTTCATCTTATATCCTCCTTTCAAGACACTGTCCATTCCGTTCAACTGCTCTTCCAGGTCCTTTGCTGTCTCTGACAGAATTACAATGTCATCGGCGAACCTCAAAGTTTTTACTTCTTCTCCATGAATTTTAATACCTACTCCGAATTTTTCTTTTGTTTCCTTTACTGCTTGCTCAATATACAGATTAAATAACATCGGGGAGAGGCTACAACCCTGTCTCACTCCTTTCCCAACCACTGCTTCCCTTTCATGCCCCTCGACTCTTATGACTGCCATCTAGTTTCTGTACTAATTGTAAATAGCCTCTCGCTCCCTGTATTTTATCCCTGCCACCTTCAGAATTTGAAAGAGAGTATTCCAGTCAACATTGTCAAAAGCTTTCTCCAAGTCTACAAATGCTAGAAACGTAGGTTTGGCTTTTCTTAATCTTTCTTCTAAGATAAGTCATAAGGTCAGTACTGCCTCACGTGTTCCAACATTTCTACGGAATCCAAACTGATCCTCCCCGAGGTCCACATCTACCAGTTTTTCCATTCGTCTGTAAAGAATGCGCGTTAGTATTTTGCAGCTATGACTTATTAAACTGATAGTTAGGTAATTTTCACATCTGTCAGCACCTGCTTTCTTTGGGATTGGAATTATTGTATTCTTTTTTTAGTCTGAGGGTATTACGCCTGTCTCATATATCTTGCTCACCAGCTGGTAGAGTTTTGTCATGACTGGCTCTACCAAGGCTGTCAGTAGTTCTAATGGAATGTTGTCTACTCCTGGGGCCTTGTTTCGACTCAGGTCTTTCAGTGCTCTGTCAAATTCTTCAAGCAGTATCTTATCTCCCATTTCATCTTCATCTACATCCTCTTCCATTTCCATAATATTGTCCTCAAGTACATCGCCGTTGTATAGACCCTCTATATACTCCTTCCATCTTTCTGCCTTTCCTTCTTTGCTTAATACTGGGTTTCCATCTGAGCTCTTGATCTACATACAAGTGGTTCTCTTTTCTCCAAAGGTCTCTTTAATTTTCCTGTAGGCAGTATCTATCTTACCCCTAGTGAGATAAGCCTCTACATCCTTACATTTGCCCTCTAGCCATCCCTGCTTAGCCATTTTCACTTCCTGTCAATCTCATTTTTGAGACCTTTTGTATTCCTTTTTGCCTCCGTCATTTACTGCATGTTTATCAATTAAATTCAATATTTCTTCTGTTACCCAAGGATTTCTAGCAGCTCTCGTCATTTGACTTACTTTATCCTCTGCTGCTTTCAATACTACATCCCTCAGAGCTACCCATTCTTCTTTTGCTGTGTTTCTTTCCCCCATTCCTGCCAATTGTTCCCTTATGCTCTCCTTCAAACTCGGTACAACCTATGGTTCTTTCAGCTTATCCAGATCCCATGTCCTTAAATTCCCACCTTTTTGCAGTTTCTTCAGTTTTAATCTACAGGTCATAACCAATAGATTATGGCCAGTGTCCACATCTGCCCCTGGAAATCTACTACAATTAAAAACTTGATTCCTTAATCTCTGTCTTACCATTAAATAATCTATCTCATACCGTTTAGTATCTCCAGGATTCTTCCATGTATACAACCTTCTTTTATGATTCTTCAACCAAGTGTTAGCTATGATTAAGTTATGCTCTGTGCAAAATTCTACTAGACAGCTTCCTCTTTCATTTCTTAGCCCCAATCCATATTCACCCTCTATGTTTCCTTCTCTCCCTTTTCCTACTGACGAATTCCAGTCACCAATGACTATTACATTTTCGTCTCCCTTCACTACCTGAATAATTTCTTTTATCTCATCATACATTTCATCAATTTCTTCATCATCTGCAAAGCTAGTTGGCATATAAATTATACTACTCTAGTAGGCATGGGCTTTGTGTCTATCTTGGCCACAATAATGCGTTCACTATGCTGGTTGTAGTAGCTTACCCGCACTCCTATTTTTTTATTCATTATTAAACCTACTCCTGCATTACCGCTATTTGATTTTGTATTTATAGCCCTATATTCACTTGACCAAAAATCTTATTCCTCCTGCACAGAACTTCACTAATTCCCACTATATCTAACTGTAACCTATCCATTTCCCTTTTTAAATTTTCTAACCTACCTGCCCGATTGAGGGATCTAACATTCCATGCTCCGATCCGTAGAACTCCAGTTTTCTTTCTCCTAATAATGACGTCCTCCTGAGTAGTCCCCGCCTGGAGATACAAATGGCGGACTATTTTACCTCCAGAATATTTTACCCAAGAGGACGCCATTATCATTTAATCATACAGTAAAGCTGCATGTCCTCAGGAGAAATTACGGCTGCTTGCTTTCAGCCTTTCCCAGTACCAGCACAACAAGGCCGTTTTGGTTAATGTTGCAAGGCCAGATCAGTCAATCATCCAGACTGTTGCCCCTGCAACTACTGAAAAAGCTGCTGCCCCTCTTCAGGAACCACATGTTTGTCTGGCCTCTCAACAGATACCCCTCGTTGTGGTTGCACCTACGGTACGGCCATCTGTATCGCTGAGGCACGCAAGCCTCCCCACCAACGGCAAGGTCCATGGTTCATGAGGGGAAAAAATGTTTTAGTTGTATGAAAAGTGTTATGTGTGATAAAAATACAGTGGGATTGAGTTCAAAATATTCTTGAGTGTACGGAGTTATTTTAAAAGTATAAAACATTTCCTCCAAAGTAGCATCTTATCTTGGGAGAAGAAGTTGTGCAGGACATCACAGCTGGCTATCCTGAAAAGAAGATCGGAGAAGCAACTCCAAGTAAGTTCGATAGCCAAGAGGGAGTGTGAGTCTTGCACACCAGTACCACACTGACACCCTTAATCACCGGAAACTGCCAGAGCATGGCATAAACAGTTGCCTCACTATCTTTCCCCAAATCCCTCAACATGCATTCTAACCTTACATCTGCAGAAATGGGCTGCAGTCCACCACATAAGAACTGATCCTGACCTTCTAATCCTACCTGTGGACAAAGGCTCCACCACTGTTGTTTTTAACTGCAAGGATTACCTGGCAGTAGGACTCTTCTGGCTGTCAGATACTTCTATCTACAAACCTTGCCACAGCGACTCCATTCCAGTAATCCAGCAAGATCTCCAATCACTACTCAAATCCTTATGCGCACATCAGACCCTCTCCCTGGAGTCCATGCCTTGGCTCACCTCTCTCACTCCACTAATAAATCCTACCTTCTACATGATTCCTAAAGTCCATAAACCTAATCACCCAAGACGCCCCATTGTGGCCGGTTACTGAGAGAATTGCTGCTCTCATAGACCAACCCCTACAATCTATTACCCCTAACATACCTTCCTATTTAAAAGATACCAACAATTTCCTCCAGCCAGCCAGAGTGGCCGAGTGGTTCTAAGCACTACAGTCTGAAACCGCGCGACCGCTATGGTTGAAGGTCCGAATCTTGCCTCGGGCATGGATATGTGTGATGTCCTTAGGTTAGTTAGGTTTAAGTAGTTCTAAATTCTGGGGGACTTATGACCTCAGAAGTTAAGTCCCGTAGTGCTCAGAGGCATTTGAACAATTTCCTTCACTGACTCTCCACAGTTCCTGACTCTTTACCACAAAGTGCCATGCTTCTCACTATTGGTGCCACCTTCCTGTACACTAATGTTCCTAATGCCCATAGCCTTCCTGCTATTGAACACTCCCTTTCCCAAAGATTGACAGATTCAAAACCAACAATCTAGTCACCATGACAAGTTTATCCTCACACACAATTTCTTCTGCTTTGGAGGCATTACCCACAAACAAATTCAGGGTATGGCTATGGGCACCCTCATAGCACCATCTAATGCCAACCTATTCATGGGCCATATAAACGAACCCTTCCTAAAAACAGAGAATCCTAAACCCCACTCCTGGTTCAGATTCAATGATTACATTTTTGCTATCTGGAGTGAGGATAAGGATACCCAATCCACATTCCTCCAGAACTTCAACTACTTCTCCCCCATTTGCTTCACAAGGTCCTACTCAACCCAACAATCTACCTTCTTAGATGTTGACCTCCACCTCAAATGTGGTTACATCAGTACCTCTGTCATTATCAAACCTACTAACCACCAGCAATACCTCCACTTCAACAATTGCCATCCATTCCATACCAAGAAGTCCCTTCCGTATAGCCTATCCCCACTTGGTCACCGCATCTGCAGGGATGAGCAGCCCCAATCTAACTACCTCACTGAAGCCTTCACTGACCATAATTATCCTCCCAACCTTGTATAATAACAAATCTTGCATGCCTTATCTATTCAGTCTCCCACCACCTCCCAAAATCCCACTGTCTGACCACAGACAACCATGCCCCTCATAACTCAGCATCACCCAGGACTGGAGAAACTGAATTACACTCTATGCCAGGGTTTCAATTACCTCTTGTCGTGGCCTGAAATGATAAGTATCCAGACCACTATCCTTCCCATGCCTCACATGGTATTCTGTCATCCACCGAACCTACATAATGTACCCATCCTTACACAACCAATGCTCCCAATCCCTTACCTCATGGCTCATACCTCTGTAACACACCTACATCCATACATTCTCCTGAAACCACCTACTCCAGGTCAGGCACCATCACCACTAATCCCATCAAAGGCAGGCCTACCTGTGAAACTAGTCATGTGATTTACAAGCTAAGTTGCTACCACTGTGCTGCATTCTATGTAGGAATGAGAATCAACAAACTGTCTGTCCACACAAATGGTCACCAACAAACTGCAACCAAGAAACAAGTGGACCACCCTGTTGCTGAACATGCTGCAAAACATGATATTTCAATGACTGCTTCACAGTGTGTGCTATATAGATCCTTCCCACCAAGACCAGCTTTTCTGAATTGTGCAGGTGAGAACTTTCCCTGCAATACATCCGATATTTCTATAACCCTCCTGGTCTCAACCTTCATTAGTCACTGTTCTCATCCATCCCACACCTTCCCTGCACCCGTTCCAGCACTATGCAGCCATTATTCCACCACCACACCTAGTCTTTTTATTTCCCTCCGTTTCTGCTACTTCTGCCACCCTCCCCACCTCTCCCCTGCCCGTGGTCTAACCTGCAGCACTTTACTCTACATCACTACCCACCCTCCCTCCCTGCCCCAGTATCCTCCATACCCCCACCCAGTTGCCACTCCCATCATGCAATGTTGCTGTGTGTATGTGTGTGTGTGTCTGTGTGTGTGTGTGAGTGAATTGTGAGAGTCGTTGTTGTGTGTATCAGCGACACAGCATCTGTGCTAGATAGTGAGTAGCAGCTTTCTTTCTCGTAATATTGTTACATTCTATCCTGGATTTTCCATTATTTGAATATGTATTATACTAATTCATGAACGAGATAGATGAGCACTTAAAATAAAGGGCCAAAGGGCCAAAATGAACTCCCTTGGCCTCTTTCAAAACAGAAAGAGCATATATTATTCAAAAAATTTCATGTAGAATGCCCAAGTACAAGAAGACCCTAATATAAGTAAATCTATATTTTTATTTGAATGCTCCTGAGAAAGTACCTGATCTGACTATTGTTGTAAGCATACCTGTATTCATTCCATCTATGCTGCGATCAAATGGTTAATTTTCCATACTTGTGTGTGAAGTGTAAATATTCCATTGTACTATTTCCCTGTATAAAACTGATGTGCTCAATACTATGTGGAAAATGATTCAAAATCAGTAGCCAATAATTAATCAAATAAAAAAAGTCCATTTGCAGTGTATATGTACAAATTGAGAAAGCTCATTTTTCTTAGTAAAGCCACAAAGACAAGTTTTATGAAATTACACAAGTTTTTTTGTACTCAAGTTGATCAGATACACTAATTACATACAGCAGCAGCGTTTTTTCATCATAATGGTCCAGCTAGGCATTGGGGATATGGTATTCTTTGAGAAGGTACTCCACTATTTTCCATTTTTAGATCACCTACAATGCTCAAATATTTCAATATGTGTAAAACCCTAAAAACCATTAACAATACCCTCTAACACAACCGAAGGTCAGATAGAAGGTCAACTGTTTCAGGAACTACAAGAAATGGAAAGAACAGAATCCCATTAGTTGTCAACTGCTGGACACTGGGGGTTCTAGATAGTTATTTCCATAGCGGTACAAAAATATTTTGCTCACTCCAGTAACTATTCTCTCCGGAAATGTCACTGGGTTACCTGTAGTGGTAGCGTGTTAAGTGTCAGAGAATGAAACTTAGAGAGAATAATAACAGCTCTTCCAGATGATATATCCCTCTCTATCATAGCCAGATCTCAGATTAGTTGACGTGAAAGCATAGTATGATCTTCTGTAAACAGGTGGCGCAAAGCACTGTTATTTAAGTAACTTTTAGTATCAGATGAGCCCTTATCACAGTAACTGCTACTTCTCAATAACCAGTTATTTCTATCAGTTATGTTATTTTCTTGTCACCTCTAATGTACACCATTACGCCAGGAGATACTAATTTACTGAATACTGGGGAAAACATCTGCAGTAAAATTCATTTTTACAGCCTTATATACACTCCTGGAAATGGAAAAAAGAACACATTGACACTGATGTGTCAGACCAACCATACTTGCTCCGGACACGCCCCAACATCGTGCATTGTACCTCCAGTGGTGTCGCGACAGGCGTGAATGGAGGGACGAATGGAGACGTGTCATCTTCAGCGATGAGAGTCGCTTCTGCCTTGGTGCCAATGATGGTCGTATGCGTGTTTGGCGCCGTGCAGGTGAGCGCCAGAATCAGGACTGCATACGACCGAGGCACACAGGGCCAACACCTAGCATCATGGTGTGGGGAGCGATCTCTTACACTGGCTGTACACCTCTGGTGATCGTCGAGGGGCACTGAATAGTGCACGGTACATCCAAACCGTCATCGAACCCATCATTCTACCATTCCTAGGGAACTTGCTGTTCCAACAGGAGAATGCACGTCCGCATGTATCCCATGCCACCCAACATGCTCTAGAAGGTGTAAGTCAACTACCCTGGCCAGCAAGATCTCCGGATCTGTCCCCCATTGAGCATGTTTGGCACTGGATGAAGCGTCGTCTCACGCGGTTGCACATCCTGCACGAACGCTGGTCCAAATGAGGCGCCAGGTGGAAATGGCATGGCAAGCCGTTCCACAGGACAACATCCAGCATCTCTACGATTGCCTCCATGGGAGAATAACAGCCTGCATTGCTGTGAAAGGTGGATATACACTGTACTAGTGCCGACATTGTGCATGCTCTGTTGCCTGTGTCTATGTGCCTGTGGTTCTGTCAGTGTGACCATGTGATGTATCTGACCCCAGGAATGAGTCAATAAAGTTTCCCCTTCCTGGGACAATGAATTCATGGTGTTCTTATTTAAATTTCCAGGAGTGTATATATCAAGATAGACGACAAACAATGTCATATAGTTATTAGCCATATCAAGCGAGAACAAATTCCCTCTCGGTCATGCCACTACACTTCATAACTGTATCAAGAAGAAGATTCCGTAACCTAAATGGCAGCAGATGTCCAGGGCTGTTAAAATGACAATTTTTGCTGGACCCAGGTTGTATAATCTGAGTTGACAAGTAGCATAAATAATAGTTGAAGGAGACCAAAAGAGTGTTACAATACAGTACAAACATGGACAAAGACAACAGTATGGAGATAGCTACACATTGTATAAAAGTCTCATTCACAGTGATTATTATTTTTATAAAAATCATTCATGCACTTGCAGCTTGTTTGACATTTCACTGTACACATATGGACCAAAAATTCACACAATTCAGAGCAATGATCAGTTAATGATTTCAGATTTCTAAAATCAAGGCTATGTTTTTCACTTGTGGTGGCAGGCTGTTCTGTATCTTGGTTAAATGGTGCCATTGTTCATTGTTTGGACATGGAGTTTCCTATCTAATACAAAGTGTGTTGAAATGATGATAATGTAATAATAATCGTTTCAGTTATTTCCTCTTTGTCTTTTTTATGTGTTTTTTCTGTGTTTCTTCGCTCTGTTTGTATTTTGTCTTCATTGTTGTCCCCTGGTTGTAATTGTAAATTGTGTGAAGTAACAAGTTGAAATTATTTATCCTAAATAAGTGTTATTTTCTTAGCAAGTGGTCATGGACCCAGGTGCCAGGTGTTGCAGTACAACAAATAAAGGTGGAAAAAATTAATCCAGTACCTAATTTAGAGTCATGGCTCAAGAAGAGGAGGAATACAAGGTACTGTTGTTTAATGGGAAGAACTTTAGCAACTGAAAATTTAGGACTGAAATACTTCTATGTGAGCTGGAAGTGAGTTTTGTCTGAAAGAGATACATGGACATGGCTGAGACAGCTGTACGGCAAAACCGATAAGAAGTGTAAGTCTCAAGTAATCCAAAGAATTTCACAAAGTTGCTTGGAGTAGGCCTACACCAAAAATAAGAAATACATTAATTCAAACATTTGAGCTGAAAGGTATGGCTTTTATTAAGAACGGCCTTTAAAGTTTACTGCAAATGACAATAACTCTTGAAATTAATTTTTTGGAGTTTCGTAAGTTAATGGGTCATTTGAAGGATCGGATGATAATATTGGAGGAACTGATATAGTATGCGGTAACTTACAAACAATTCCACCAGAATCCTAAGTAGTTGTTACTGCTCTGAATACCTTCTCAAGTGAGGAATTGGAACCGGATTTCTTAAAGGGTAGATTACTTGACAAAGAAGCAAAACTTAATAATTCTAAAGGTAACAACTGGACAGTAAATGAATTGCCATCGTCGACAGCATCTGACAGAAAGGTAAAAGGATGTATTCAGAGACAACCAAGTCTCAAGCTATGTATGATGCAGCCAAAGCTTTGTCTAAAAATAAGATTTTAGTTGATATTGTGGATGCTAGGAGTTGTCATTTTTTACTTTGTAGTTCACTGTTGCTATATGAGTTCACATATTGTCATTTTGTTATATAGAGATAATGAGTGGAGGTTTGGACACTAGAAAATGGAGTGCCTAGTGGAGAAATCTAAACATTTCTGATGTATTTTTCTATTACATTTCAATAGGAATGACAGCTACGGAGGCAGTCAGAAACATTCACGCCACATGTGGGAGGGGGATAATTCCATGAGACAGATCATGGCAAGAATGCGGTTTTCTCGTTTTAAGAAGGATCATTTTGACATAAGTGATTCAGCACATTCAGGAAGACAGTCGAAGTTTCATAAAGATTGTTTAAACACATTAACCCACAATAATCAATGTCAGCAAACTTGAGAACTGGCAAATGTTATTAACTGTGATCATTCTACCATCGTGCGACATTTGCATGCAATGGAGAAGGTTGAAAAAAGGTACCACATGCTCTAAGCCGAAAACACATAAATCAGTAGGTGAATGTATGTGCTTTTCTCATTGTTCGTGATCAATTTGCTTGAAAGCAACGTTGACCATTCCTAACTTGTATTGTCATAGCCTTATAGGTGACAAGAAATGGTGTCTTTATCCTAAGATCATAAGGAAAAGAAAAGAATGGTTGCCCCCAAACAAAGCAGCAACTCCCCATATAAAAGCCTGCATGCATCCATAATATTATGCATCTAGTTGAACAGTGATGGTGTGGTGTAGTACAGATTGCTTCCCTGAGATGTAACCATCACTGATGATATTTATTGTCAGTAACTGAGACATCTTGTGGACGCAATTCGAGGACAACGACCAGGCAGACTGCGAAAAGTGATGCTACTCCACGATAACGCCCGCGCCCATTCTGCTAGACTGACCAAAAACTTTATACTAGAGTTGGGTTGGGAGGTCATTCTGCACTCACCTTATTCAACTGATCTTGCACCCTCAGTTTTTCCTGCTCCCTATCGAACAAACTTCAAGCTAAGCTTTGCCAGATGCAAAAGGTTCTCCTACCATGGCTCGGCGAGTTCTTCACCTCAAAACCACTCGATGTCTACAGTCATGGAATCAAAAAGTTATCTCAGCATTGACAGACTGTTGTAAATAGTGAAGGAGAATAATTATGGATGAGTAGGGTGTGTATGTGTATCTGTTGTGTTTTTCAAACGTACAGAAAAACGCAACAAACTTATGTATCAACCCAATATATGTGTTACAGACGTGGGAAACAATGCCATTATTGGGGAAAAATACAATGTTAGATTGCCACAAACGCATAGAAGTATAGTTCTGCAAATTTAGCTAAATCTCTCCAAAAAATAAACAGAAATGAAAGTAACTTTTCTTTCTCAGCTGTTACTGGAAATTTTCCAGGTGGCAAAGTGGATTGGTTTCTAGATTTGAGGGTAACAGGATATTTAGTTAATTAATCTGTTCTTTGATGGATGTGAACAAACTGGTGAATCAAATAAGAATAAAGTTTGGAGAAATTTATGTTGAAAGCATAGTTTGTGGACTGGAATTTCAAATTAAAACTAAAAGGTGCTCTTCTAGTGTCAGGTTCACTAAATAATTAATTGTCAGTGCATAAACTATAAATGGCTGGATGATGCTTGTTTTTAAAAATTCAGCGGGTTCAATTCAAAAGTGTGATAGCTATAGCTGCAGCTCACAGAAATGATTCAATTGTGTATATACACACACTAACAAGGGGAGTGCGAGGGTTGGGAAATGAAGTTAAGAGTGGGATGGCATGTGTTGGCAGCACTACCCCATAGAGTTACAACGCCCCAGCCATACGGCCAGATGGCTAGCCACTCACGAGAAAAACACTCTGAAACTTTCAGTCCTACAGTATATAATACCCATGTGTCTGCTCACTGAACTGTATGGCACAGTGGTCGATACAATATTGGTAACAATTCTTGCTTCGTATTTCCAAAGTATGTATTTGCTGAAAATCAGGAGATTTAAAAGTGACAACGGTCATGAGTATATTTGCAAAGTCAATTACGAAATGGAGTGGCAGAGCGACTAAATCATACTGTCATTGAAAAGGCTCATTGCACAATTTTTGAACGCGAAGTTTGAAAGCAATTTTAGTCAAAAGTTACTGGCAGATACTTTTATCATTAACCATAGTTATACTTCAGTTTTAGATGCAGAAATTTTAGAAATGCTATCGGATGGAAGAAAGCCAAATTTGAACAAATATGACTTTGGGTGTGTTGCATAGTGGCACATTCCAAGGAAAGTATTGAAAAGGAACTAGCCCATTAAAATGTTACGTGACTGGAAACTGTCTAATTAGCCACAGAATATGGTGTGCCAAGCAACACAAGGTTGTATTTGGGAGAGATGTAATTTTTGAAAAAGATATGTTTCTATTTGAAGGTGAAAGCAGTGATGATTGGATCTTGAAGAAGACCATTCAAGTGAACAATGTAATTCAGAACATTCTTCAGTTTCCTCAAAGTTAGTTCTGTTTTGAAGTCCTTGATTTTGTGCAAACTGTTGAAGGTAACTCAAGGCCCACGATGTCAGAAGAAGTGGAAGCGAGCAGAAACTTTGTGGAAAAGCAATAGAATAACAAGAAAATTTTGGTTTTTCAAGTATTATGCAGTGTTTCCCTTGAATGCAAAAACATTCATGGGAAAACTTACCTCAGAAGTATGAAGACGTTCAGGTAAGGCATCATGAAGAAGATGTAGGAGAAGAATGGAAAAAAAATTAAGGAAAAATTGGGCTCTCTGTCATCTAATGGAACTTTGACTTATGAACCACTTACAGCAAATATAAGTATCACTGACAGTAAGAGGATGTTCAAAGTAAAAATAGACATGTCTGGAAATATTGAAAGAGATATGACTATACTCCACTTGCTCAATTCACAACACTAAGAATGCTCCTTAGTGTGTTGAAGGAACATAATTCATTTATGGAACAAACAGATGTACAAAATTGATTCCTGCATTGAGACCTGGTGTAAAGATTAAGAAAAGTCTTGTATGCAAACTAAAAAAAAAACTTTTGACAGTTTTAGGAAGGAAATCATGTTTCGACAACCCAAAATTGGCAGATGTCTCTATGTTGAAAGCATTGATGATCATTATACTCAATTTGCTTCCATATGTAGATAATATTCCAGCTGGATGTAATAGTAAAAAAAAAGTCACCTACATTAAGAACTAGTTAAAATGTCGAATGTGAGAACTTGGAGAACCAAAATCATTCCTCAGAATAAATATGCAGAGCAACAGTGGCAAAATGTTTCTTTGTCACTATGTTCATCTTGAATACTTATTGAAAAGATTCAACATGGAAGACTGTAAACACTGAGAACATCGATGGAAGTCAAATGCAGTGGAGATGCTTGTGGTCAAATGGATGAATTTAAACCAGATGGACAATTACTGTGTTTTTCAATGTATATAATGACAGCTGTGACCAGACGAAGTGCATCACTTAACTATTTTAGTAGACAGCAAAATAAACCAACAGAATTAGAGTAGAAATTTTTGAAATGAATTCTTTGATATATTAAAGGAACACTTGATGTTGGCCTGTGATACAAAAAGGAAATTTTAAATGCTATTACTGCTATGTTGATTCTGACTGTGTTATGTTATAGATCTTCTGTCTTCTTCACTTTCTTATAGTTTTTTGTTTGAAAATACTGTTTCTTGTGACAAGGAGACATATGAGTTTCACTATGAAATAGAAGCAGAATATCCAGCTTCGTCGACAGCTATGACAGACACCCCATGGCTTAAGCATCTTCTTGAAGAATATGTCAATTACGGAAGTGGGAACATAGATGACTGAAGCATGTGGATGTGAAATCCGTTCTACACAAGAGCTATACAACAAAGGCCATCTGAATGTTCAATACATTAGCTCCTAGGAACAAATGGCCCATATTTTACCAAAAGTAGCTAAGAGTGCACGTTTCAATAGACTGCGTTAAAAGCTGGGGATAGTGAATTTTATGGGCAATTTAGGAAATTATTAAATTGATTGGGGGGGGGGGGGGGGTGTTGAAGTAATGACAATTTAATAATTATACTTTTCTAACTTCCAGCATTCTGGAAGGCATTGTAATGCCTAAGGAATTTCGGAGTAAATTCTAGAGACCCTCGTATTTCCACCGTCTTGAACACGCGTTATTTTAGAGATGAGTAGATCTGTGTCTACTGCACCACAGTTATGTGTGTGCAGGACGGACGTGTATGGGACGGATGATCGGCGTGGGCAGGTGGTCGCCTATAGTTACACATCCAGCTCAAGGAATAAACGCGCCGTACTCCATGCGACATGAAACATTACTGTGTGAACATTTGAATGTTGTTGAAAGAAGAGAAGGGACAATTACGAATGTAAGAGAAAGAATCAATAAGTAAGGTCTAGACAGTTGTCTTGTTAAACTTTGTGAGATTTGTAGACTGTATTTATGGAAAAATTAATGTGATAGTTTTCATACAACTAAAACATTTTTTGTAAGCTTGGAACCTTCCGGTCTGTCAGAAACTGTTGTGTGTGATGAAAATACAGTGAGATTGAGTTTTAAAATAACTCTGTACACTCGAGAATATTTTAAAGTATAAAAAATTTCCTCCATGTAGCATCCTATATTCAGAGAAGAAGTCGTGCAGGACATCACAGCTGGCTATCCTGAAAAGATGATCGGGGAAGCAACTCCAAGTAAGTTTGATAGCCAAGAGGGAGTGTGAGTCTTGCACACCAGTACCACACTGACACCCTTAATCACCGGAAACCACCAGAGCATGTCAGAAAAAACACTATGGTTTACCAAATTATGCAATAAATTGCAGAGAGCTGTCAAAGTAGAAATATTAATTTGTTTTACTTCATTACTATGCACCAATTAATGCAGAGTAATGTCGGAGGCAGCCACTTCCAGGTACGTTGGAAATGTGAGATGGTCTATGGACAGCTGATTCTGAGTGAGAAAGGACAACCATGGCAGACAAAGCCCTGAATTCAAATTTGTGTCCTAAGCTAACCACAACCCCATGATGTGAAATGCATAAGAGAGAATAGCAATCAACAATCTGTGCAGATTTAAAAATCGCACTTGCTTTGTTTATGGTGGTTAAAGCTAACCTCTATGAAGCAACTCGAGACGGACACACACACATTAACATTTATTTCCACATTATAGGTGACACAGGCAGAGTCCAGGAGAAAAAAGAATGGCAGAAAGAAAAAATAAGGGTAAATAAAACAAACAATAATATCAAAAATTACATGTAAACGAATTAATTGAATAAAAATAATAATAAAATTCTTTTGATCGGATTTATAAATTGAAAAAAAGTTTCATTTGTCGTTTTTTGATCCAACAACCTTCTACATCATGTTTATATGATAACCATTGCGCTAGGCCCCAACACAGGTATGTAGCTGGTGCATTAGTTTGTATATTTTTTCTATAGATTTAATAAACATAACAGAGACTTCAGCGTACAATAATATATCATCATTCAGTGCTTACAATGGACAGCAAACATTGGGGAAATTTTCGATTCTGCGAAATGTAAATGGCATGGTTTTCTGGGGAAGAATTCATTGAGTCATCTTCAGAACACTTTTTTAATCCGAAAGGGAAGTTCCATGAAAGTTATTTGATAGAGAGTGGAAAAGGCTCAAATCTGAGGCACAAGATCAGGTGAATAAGGTGGGTGTGACATGACTTCCCAACCCAACTTTTGCTAGACTGACAAAAAAATACTGTACGGAATGCAGGCAGGCTCTCTCATGGATCAATATTGCTTCACATGGACTTCCTGGTTGCTGTTCTTAGACTGTATATGCAAGACATCTTTTCTGTTGACAGAAAATGTCAGCAATGACGGTTACATCTTGCGGAAGCAATTCATAATACACCCCACCATCGTCGTCCCACTAGATGCATAACATTATCTTTTGTGAAAGCATGTAGATTTTTGTATGGAATGTTGCTCCTTTGTTTGGCCTCAACCAATCCTTTCCTTTCCTTATGTTAGAATACAGACACAATTTTTCATCACCAGGATAGTGCTGCACTAGTGTCAATCTAGCCAAGGGAAAGGGAAATTTTTTCGAAATTCAATGAAGGCGCTGTTGGGGGATGAAATCTGGGGCCGCTGGCAGAGTGGCATATTGGACGACAGCCAGCAGGCCAGGCAAGGTAAACATGGCACCTGCCGGCGCAGAGCTGCGACAGCGGTATTGCATGCACGATTTGTTTTGAGTGGAGCAACAACAAGGTAGGAAACTGCAGCATTGCTCTTAGTTAGTGGATATATTAGGTGGGGCACTAGGCCAGAGCCAGGAGTGGATATTTGTAAATGGCTGACCTGTAGAAATTTATCCTGCAATTGTTAGTGTCTCTCTCTGACACTATGTCAGAAGCAAGGGAGAAACCAATATAAATAGATGGGCAAGTTTAGCTTGACAGGGTCTGCCAGGTCAGTGGAACGTCGGGACAGACCTGTGCTGCTCTATGCTTATAGTGGCCAGTCTGGCAGCAATATTATAAGCATTCTGTATAAATTTGTACTTTGTTTCTATGTTGTTGCTCGGGCTATATTCTGCATCGGGGGACACAACGCCAGGGGAGGGTGGAATGGCATCCTTCCACTTGGAGATAGCACGGTCTGCCTGAAAATCGGCAGTGAGAGAGGTCTGCAGCAGGTCCAGGAGGGTCTCAGTTCCACTCTAGTGTAGTGGCCAAGTTTGCTTCCCACCTTGCATACTGGGTCTGGGCGAGGCATACCCTGAGGGTAGCAGAGCAGCGCTACGACAGCGCCAGAGATGACAGTGGGTGTTGCCATCCGGCAAGCACCATTAGCGGAAAATTTCAGCACAGAATCCAGGTGCGCGTGGATTTGAGTCAGGTCACTAGTTGGGAGCAGCGGTAGCCTGAGGGCCACGGGTGACCAGTACATCCACCTTCATCCCTTGGTCAGGCAGAGCAGGCCTAATGGGGCGGAGTAAGTCGCAAGGCGCTACGCATCGCTGGGTGGTGACCGGGAGAGCGGCGGCCAAGTTCCGTTGGCAGGCAGCCTTGATAACATCAGCAGTGGCATCGGCATACCAGGAGTCTGCTGAGCCGGCTGGACTTGCAGGACATCGGGCGGGCAGCACGCTGACACTACGCTTCACCATCAAATACTGTAAATTAGCTGACTAAAGCAATGTTACTGAATACTGCTGTATCACTCTGCACTGTCTCTCAAAATTCTTGAACTTGCTCGGCCTCCTGACGAAATACGGTGTGGTGGGTTCCAGCTTCTGGTCTGCCATGTGGAGTCCCGGGTTTGTCCCCTAACCCCACCACAATTGTAATGTTCAGTATTTCATGAGCCGCTTGATGATGAGCAAATAGAGATAGATATGGCCACCAACTGATTTTTGCGATTTTCACTTCGGACATGCGGTACTCATACACCTCATTTTGTAACCTTTCTGTTGCATGCAAAATTTGCACAGTGGTGGAATGATCATGATCATCAATGACCCAGATCTTGAATACACTGGCATGCATCACTGTGGATTAATCTTTCCATGATCTTCAGGAAGGCCTTCACATTTTTATGAACTTAGTGGGTCACTAATATGAAAATGGTCCTCCTTTAAATGAGAAAACCATATTCTTGCTGTGCTCTGATGAATAGCATTATCCCCACATATGGTGCAGATGTTTCTGGCTGCCTTCACTGCTGTCACCCCTCTACTGAACTCAAGAAGAAAATGTTCAGATTATTCCATTTGGCACTCCACTTTCTAGCGTCCACAGCTCCACTCACTATCTCCAAATGGCAAAATGTAAACTGAGATAGCAACAGTGAACTACAAATTAAAATGGCAATTGATAAAGAGACCCGTAGCAACATGCGAAACGAAAATGCTATTAACTTGTTTGTGAACCTTATACGTGTCAAAGTGTATGAAAAAGCTGATAGTTATACATATGTTACATAATTGGGCATAAAGTGTTTGACACACAATAAATAAAGGTTTTGAGTTTGATAATTTAATGTTTTTTTCAATTGGGATTAACAAAAAGATAGATGTGCTCTCAGTGGAAAGTGAAAAGCTGCTGTATCACATATATACCTAGTATATGACAAAGTAGTTGAGAGGAAAAGTAACAAATTGAAGGAAACTTCTGTATTCTCAGTACTACTTCATGATTTCAAAATGAGTGGTGCACAACTCTATTGATAAGAACAAACTGGATAACAACATTTCCGTGTGTAACAGCAAATGAGGTCTTAATGAACAGTCTGTAGTTAATCTTAAGTTGTATCAGAGAAAGCACGTTATTAAATGTTAATATAACATGGAGGGAAGGTATGACTCTGTGAAAGGCACAGTAAGAGTGACAGAATGGAAAGTAGTAGGAAACCCATGTATCAAGTAAAACTTAAATATGCTATGTAGACACTTTTGACACAGAAAGAGATATAGTTTCAATTTTTAAGTTCAGTGAACCCCATTTTATGTATGGAAGTGAGGGGGACATAGACAGACCCATAGGAGTTATGGTGTTACGTGGGGTCAGGTGGATACATAGAGGAAATTACCTATACTATTTTTGTATGGAGGTATAAAAGAAGGGACAATATCATCTCAAAAATAATATATGTACACAGTGTCTGTCCAAAAATTGAGTTGTAAATGTTGGTGCTACAAATATCTTAAGCTGCAATGTGATGTTGTGTCACAATAATGACATAGTCTCCAAAATAGTCAAAAGTAAAGAGACTTAGCTGGAAAATGACAAGTCAACCTATACAGAGACACCATTTAATATTTGTCACAAATCAGATTTGAAGTAACATAGTGCAGTACAGAGCCCAGAATCAGCATGTGACTCCCTATGGTAAAGAACAGTTAAACTATTTCCACCAAAACATGGTTATAAACTATGTCCTTACGAATTAATTACATACTATTACACTTAACTGGAAATGTTATAAGTGTGATCAATCTTAACAAGAACTTGAAATGCATGTATTATCTCTCACGCCGAGGAACGACATTCGTAATTGTTAAAAACATATTTTAAGTAATCAGTAAGTGTGGGCCAACCAACCGTGTGTGCCCTTTGTCGTGTATGTATAGATTTGTGAAAAGTGGAGTTAACTCATTAAGATCAGCAAGGCACAGCAGTGTTTGTGCTTCCACCCTGCTGTGGAGGTCCACCTGTGGGTTGAAGTCATGGCTTGGCAGTGTCTTTGAACTCGAGGAGAAAATGGACACTGGCGACAATGATCCAGAAACTTTTCTGTCACAGCCAGATTGAATGAGAGCTCCTGTTATGAGCCTGGCCACACCTACATACATATTCCACCAGAAGCTGTAGTGTGCGTGTACCCTGTGCCACTACTAGTCATTCCCTTTCCTCTTCCACTCGCATAAAGAGTGAGGGAGAAATGAATATCTATATGCGTCTGTGTAAGCCCCAGTATCTTATAGCTTATCTTTACAATTCATATGCAAAATGTATGCTGCTGGCAGTAGAATCATTCTGCAATCGGCTTTAGATGCCAGTTCTCTAAATTTCTCTATACAGTGTTCCTTAAAGAGAATATTGCTTTCTCTCCAGGGATTCCCATACGAGTTCCCAAAGCATCTATGTA
This sequence comes from Schistocerca gregaria, assembly GCF_023897955.1. Classification (NCBI taxonomy): domain Eukaryota; kingdom Metazoa; phylum Arthropoda; class Insecta; order Orthoptera; family Acrididae; genus Schistocerca; species Schistocerca gregaria. The sequence goes on along the minus strand of NW_026061887.1, from coordinate 1,643,137 downwards.
CAACTTATATGGCATTTGAAAATACCGTTAACACATCCTTCTCTCTCTCTCTCTCTCTCTCTCTCTCACTCACTCACTCACTCACACACACACACACACACACACACACACACACACACACACACACACAACCATAAATGTTGTCTAAATCATCTTGTACCACAGCATCATCTGCAAACAACCGCAGATTATTCCCCACCCTGCCTGCCAAATCATTATGTTTACAGAAAACACTTCCCTAGGGGCATTCCTGACAATACCATTGTTTCAGTTGAACACTCATCTCATTAGAGGAGTTTGTTAAGAGTGGTTAAATTACTTTATCGTGAGTCTGAGTAGATATGTGCTTTCTTACGGTCCTCAATCATCTGCAAACAGAAATAAAATTACATGGCCAGAAGTATTGGTACTGCACAGCAGCTCCACTGCATCAAGAAAGTACAAAGTGCAGCAGCAAATTTAAAGATCTATTCACAGCAAATGAGAGACAAGAGTGTTACTATGGAACGGTGGGTTTCCTATGGATTTCCATGAATACTACTACAGGTTGTTAAATGGAGATGTGGAACGTGCGCTGCCTAAACCAGACATAAGTACAGAGAGATGACAAACCAAAGATTCTGTGTGAGAGCTCCCACAGTTGTTTCTATAGGTATTTTGAAGCAATAAATTTCAACGGGCACCAGTATATTTGATTTACCTGTTGCACCAATCTGAAAAATCCAATAAATATTTCTCACTGTGGAACAATGAATGGTAAATGGTTATCAATCTCATACCCTAATATTTGTGTTTTGGAACAGATGAGACAGTATGCCATGCACTTGTGACCACCCACTTTCTGGGAGAGCACGGTGAAAGCATCATTAAGAATGGGACGTTAAACCCTAGTATACCTTTCTGTTTACATCATTAGGCCTTCACAGTTTTCCTGTCGATGGCATGGAATAAACTGCAAGTTCCTCTTTTTCAGTTTGCAAAAGCCACAAGATTTTACATACCACTTAAAATTTTGAAAATGGTGCCTTAACATGATAAAGAGTCACTCCCTAAACGAATGTGATAATTAGCGTACCCTAAATACGAGTGTAAATTTACTTACCACAACAGGGCTTATTTATTGCGTCCGAGTGTTACTTAGGAGTAACAATTGTTTCTACACAATCAGAACAAGATTATGAAATTTTTAGATATGTTTTTCAGATTTACTTGCCCCTTAAGGTTTTAGGGAGAAATCAAGCTTTTAACAGCTTCTCTGTTATTGACAGGACCTGCCTGTTGAACCGCACACTGTCATCCTCTGTATGTAAAAACTGTCACAGTGTTACTGGCAGAGCTAACTCTCTTAACTGAGTATGGAAGAAGCTCCCAAATGCTCAAGCTATCTGTGCACCCCCATGTGGGAATAGGATAAAGTTATCCCATAATGCTGTCACAAAAGAAATTTTGATTATTGGAAAATTCTGTTCTAATGTAGTGTATAACCACTCAGATACAACCATCTCAGTGTTGTGTATTTGATAACAGCACTTGCCACCATTATCTTTCTTCCCAATTCCAAATTTTATGGACAAAAACGTTGCAAGAGTTTGTTTTACATCTTGAGGTTGCTTCCTGACTACCACATCAAATTAATAAACACTGCCAGAGATGAAATAAGTTATATGTGAGATATCCTTAGGGAGATGAATTAAAATACCTATACATGTCAAACATATTTTTATTTCTTTCTGGATGAAGGCATAGCCGCTTACACTATAATTCAACAACATTGTTAACATCCACTTTCCGCAACAGGCAATAAAGATATAAAAATAGATGCTGTATATAAATCAAGAATTTGCTTTTATAAGAGATCAGTAACAAAATAATGGTAAGTGGCTATAAAAGTGTAAATCATCATCAACATATTACAATGACTTACAAAAAACACTGCGAGTGACAGTAGGGGATAACTTTAATAATGTATTTCAGGATAGTTAGTAATATTCTTTAATGTTCAGAACATACTAACAGTGAAACAACATACTAAACTTAAACAACATATTAAACACAAACAACATGTTTTTTTTTTTTTTTACAATTATAGCTTTGAAAACTAAATTACAAACAAGTGTTAGGCAATGCTATACATAAATTCGAGATAAAAATGGCTATACTGACCAGGATTCAGATGAGGCATTAAAGAAATGATGCAATGGTGTATTTAACATCCAAATGAATACAGAATTCCATCAAATGAACAATTCAATCATATCATTTAATTTTACTTTATTGTTGCAGCAAAATATGTGCACACCAAAAATTTATTGAATAAAGCAGAAATTTGTATTAAGCAGTCTTGCTTAAGGTGGTAATGCAGTCATCATTGCACTGATTAACAATCAACTCATCTAACAGAATAAATAAATAATTACAAATTTACTGTCCAGTGAATAGACTATTATAATTGTTGTTCATGTCATCAACATCGTTATCATCGCCATTAATACTGTTCACTGTGCTGTGTGTTATTTATATAATGTTATAACTTAACTGGGTCAAAGAGCACTTCGTGACACATTTGATGCTGTAGAATTAAATACTCTGAAACCCTTGATGGATGTTCTCAAAAAGAAGTACATGCCACATATGCACAGCCTTTATTGCCACTACTTTAGAGGCAGTCTTGGATAAGGTAGCGGTAAGCTGTCAAGTTACAGTTCACAGTGCCGCAAACGTATGTCGGCTACCCATGTCTTGTGTTGCATAAGAAGGGCTTTGATGCACATACAGATTCATATCCATATAAAATTTGAGAACTGTTGTTCATGGGTGGAGTGAGGATGGGTCTGTGTAGGACCAATTTTCTCTTGGAAAGGAAACTGAAGCCTCTTCACAAGTGTCATGTTACCCACTGCACCTGCAAAGGGAGGTACAAAGAACAGGGTGTGGTAGACAGCGTGATAGCAGTACAGATAGATCCAGGAGTCTAAGAAATATGGAATGTCCAGTACAGCTAGGAACAGAGCGTAATCCTGGTGGCTGCACACCTATCAAGAGAAATTCTTGCACCCCAGAGATGGTCATCCACTCAAGAATGTTTTCATTTCCACGCCAGTCCCATTGTAGCACTAGTCCCATCGTCAAATCAGCCCCATCGTAGCACTAGTTATGCTGTTACATCCAGAAACATCATAGAAATGACGTTTCTGATTATCACAGAATGTCATTAGCTCTGATAGTATTGTTAACATGCGAATACAGAGCTCATTTGTTTTACACAAAAGTAGTATTGTTTTGACTTCTCCTATATGATGCATACAAATATAAAGTAACCAAGCAAAACTGAAGCTAACACAGCTAACATTTACAGCATTAAGTATCAGATACCAGCAAGGCATCTTTACACTTAAAAATGCCTGCAGAAATCAGTGTACAGTAAGAAAGGAAAGAATGTCTTTAAACATTAATCTGAATGTTACTAAGTTTACATTTAATTTTGAATATTTTAAGATAATTGTGCATAAACTATTTTAATTATTATCATAAATTATAACTGTCTGTTTGGAATTGTGTTGACCCAAACTTAAGTTTCCTACCGAACAATAAACATTTACATACATAATGTATAAACAGGTTACTATATAACATGAATAAAAGTACTTACGTAACTAGAAACATTCTAGATTAAGGAATAATCATTATGTCAACATGACAAATTACTATCAAGCAGTTACAACTTTTACAAGCAGCATAATGGCAGATTTCTATAGTGATGTTTGCTACATACAGAATGTAAACATCAAAGGTAATTATAAGTTTAAGGTAGAAGATCAATTTTCAACATTTGGTAAATACAACTTCAGTTATAGCTGAGCAGTCTAAATATGCACATAGTGCAAACTTCACATCATCCTCTGTCTGTCATTCATTTTACATTATTGTTTGCACAACATACTAATATGTAGCATCTCTGTCCCAAATAATCCCACCACAAACCTCATAGTTTGGGCAATAACATAATATCAGACTGAATAACAATATTTTTGGCTTATACAGAACAAAGCAGTTATCTCACAAACAGCTGTATTCACATGATCTGAGTAAATGTCAGTTTTGTCCGACTCATGTTTCAAGATAAACAAAACAACAGCCAGTATTTTCTACAAAGGAATAAAACTGCACCATAAATTTTTTGAATGCATTAAACCCCTAATATTAAAAAAAAATGAAGCATACCTCTCAAATGGTTAATACTAAAAAGTCCATGATTATTTATGTAACATCAAGCAGGCATTGAAAAAATTATTATTATTTAATTAGAAATAATGTGAAATTCTGCACCCAGGGTCTGTGATGGGTAATTTCCATACTTCATCCAATTTTGTCATCTTAACATTGTGGTGAGCTGATGACTCTGCTTTTTCAAATGGGCTAAAGAGACAACACAAAGAATACAAGTGGATGCTAAAAGTATTGTCAAGGTACTTAAGACAGCTGAAACGCAGTGCCCAAACTACAAATATTTGCTCACCCAGTGTGTAGTTATCTGACAAAAACTGTATTTTTTTTTACGTAAATTGTAAACTTCTTTGGCAATGTGTATAAAAAATTGTACAAAACACTTCAAAATTAACAGCAGATCATCATCATCTACAACTGTAAAAGATGTTATTGCTGTATGTATGGATTAGTTAATTAAAATACTGTTTCCTCTTTCAATTAACATGACATATGTAATATTTCATAAACATTCTATGGTTGAATAAAGTAACTTACTAATATTTTCTGCACAATTTCGACTTTAGGCCCATAGATGCACACTAAATGCTGCAACATAACATAGTACATAAAACCAAAACCATTGGGCTGGATCTCTAAAAACTGAGGAGTACACAGTACTGATTGTGCAATTGCATCAGATTTTATCTTGGCCTGACTGGCAGCAACTTCAAGATATCTTAAATAAAAGGATGCTTTTAGACTAAAAACATTTAACTACATCTGCAACTGCCACTCACATGGCTCAATATAGATACAGCATTTCAAACACTAAAGATAATCTACAAACAAAATATACAACTAACTTATGGAGGAAAATGGGTATCTTAAAATAACTAGAAATATGCATTCACACCTTCAATTCATCTCAGCAAATTCTAAATGAGCAACTACAGCTGGCTAACAAACAATCCTGAAAATGTTCATTGCACTTTTCACACAAATTAAACATGATTGGTCTGTGTTAGGACTCTGAACAAGGGTATCCTTATTCCACTAGCTGCCCAACTTAACATCCATTGAAGAATATTGTCAGGGACCAAAATCAAAACACATGCCATTGCTTCTCGAGAGTAGCCTGATAAATCTTCTTGTTAATTTCTCCTATGACATGCTACAATTAGAGTTCCTCACTTGTAAGAAGTGCAGATTTGTATCGTCCACACATTCTTTACTTAACATACAGTAGATGAGATGTTTCCTTGTTGAGAAATGAGTGATATCGTTGGTCAGTGGATAGACTTTTCACTGTAAGCAAAATCATTACATGTGAAGAACTTGTCAAAGGCTGCAACTGATGAAAAATAATGTGAAGTGTGTGCACAACACAGTGGATTGTTTAGAATAAGTGCATTGTCTATAATTCTTAACTCTTCGTGTGTCATGCTGAAAATGCTTAAGGACCAAAGAAAGCCTAAATGATACCGACAAAACAAATCGAGGGTATGTAAGTATTTCATTTTATATTTTATCAAATACACGTATATTAGCACATTGTTGCAATTACTTAAAAAAAAGTAAGTAAATAAAATAAAAACCTGTAGACAGACATAATAGCTTGAGACTGGTAATGGCATTTAAATAAATACTTTTAGAAGTACTCATGGTTGGTTGCATTATTAATGAACATATGTTCACAGCTGTTGAGTTCAGGAAGATCCAGAATGGATAAAAGACCATTAAAATTATATGCTAAGCTGACAACAGCCAATGATTCAACATTACATATTTATAAAAGCATTTCAACCCTCAGAGAAATTTTGAAGTGAAATTATCTATAAAACATGATAAACTGAACTGTACATTTAACTATGTGGGCCCGAATAGTATGGAAACAAATGTGTACCCAGTAACTCAGATCCATAAGGGAATGCATCACATATCCTGTGACTATCTACATACTGCAAATAATAATGGTGTACAGGCATTTTTCCATATTATAAAAAGTTTTTACATCTATTTATCATGTTTTATGTTATTTAATTACAGGAAAATTGAAAATAACTCTGTGGGCAGCTACTGACAGGTTATGTATACAGAGATGCATGCTGAACTGATTACAAAAAATGCAATATTAAATACTTTTTATTGTATGCAGGCCTGCAAGGGACTGCAAGTGCTTTATGTGGATCAACTCAGTTTCATATAAGCATCATTTCATTATACTGGAAGAAAAAAACATCGGGACAGTGGAAGTTTTATAAAACTAAACGAAACAAACCGGGACCAGAAATGAGAAAAATCAGTAAAAAGTAGTAAATAGTGTTATGATGATGAAACTTTCCAAAATATTACTAATGTTAACAGTTTAATTCCATTACCCACAGACATTCTTGAATTCATTCACAAATTACTGTAACTATTGTCACTGATAAGCTTATTAAGCAAACGACTTCATTGACATGAATGTTCATAAATATCCTGAAGCTTGTTAGCAAGAAAAACAGATATAAAAGACTGAAGGTGACACTGTCAAAAGGGTGCAACAGTAAAGAACTGACTTATTTGTAACTACAGATTCTTTAATTTTTTGTATTTTCATTAAATACGCCACTAGCTTGTTCCCCTATCCAGGCGTTTTGCTATTTCATACTTCAAATATCTGTATCTGTGCTTACAAACATATCAATTCTTTACCATTGGATCGTTTTGACAACTTCACTTTCAGTTCTTTATATCCATTTTTCCCATGTATAATAAGTTTCAGGGCTACTCAAAATTCATGCAGGTTCAATATCCGTGCCAACATAGTTGAGGGCAAAAGCTAGTGGATATTAAGAGAAGAATTGGAATGCCCAAGCCTTCAGAAATAAGAGTAAATTATTTACAGACAGACACCTTAGTATACAAAGAAGAAGGACAGTGACTTGGATCATTTTAAATTATAGTTGCCAGGAATGGACTTTGTAGAAACAGGAAAAAATATACAGAAGCATTAGGAATGTGAAGTTGCAGAAAATCTGCTACAACATCCTGGGCCGGAAGAAGATATTTTTCCCATTTGGTTGCAGTTGCTGCTCACTGTTAACCCATTGTGATACAGATTTTCTGGACACACAACTTGGTGTTTTTTCAGGCTTTTCACTTTAAATGTGTTTTTGGTGACACTTTTACATTTAATTACGTCTCTAATAGTTTTACGTCTCTATATCATGCTGATTTTCTTTCAGCCCAAGATGTTCATAAACACTGCCCAGCTAAGAAATTGAAATTCACAGAAAGAAAAGAAATGCCATGGGTTCAGTCGGTATGTGATGTTACTTTAGTGATTACAAAATTGAGTCAGATTTACAAAGAACTTGGCAGTATGAGCTCACTTATCAATATGACATGCACCCAATTGCCCTTCTTGCATACACTTGTTTGTTTGGGAGGGTGTCATAAGGCCACTAGATTCCTTCCTCGGGCAAGCTGGCCTCAAACTGTTGTAATGGTCCACAATATTCTGGATACTGACACTGGGGCAGAGTTTACGTCCAAGCTCGTGCCACATATGCTCTGCAGGGAACATATCTAAGGATTTTGCTGACTATGGGAGCAGCTAATACCATGCATACAATTGATACATACACATGCCACTATGTGGATGAGCACTGTTGTGTTGGAAATAACATCACGATACTGTCATACAAGATGTAACACGAGGATTATCGACATCTGAAAGATTGTTGTTCCGTCACAGTTCCCTCAATCACTATCAACTGCAACCTACATTCATAACCATTTGCTGGCTATACTGTGCCTTTCCAAAACACTGGAAGAATGGAATGTCCCCCAAGCTGCCGCCACACGTGCTGACAGTGGTCATCGGGGATAGTGCAGAACCGTGATTCAACACTGAACACAATGTGACACCTCTCATCAGTAGTCTACCAGATGGTGCTCACACCTCTTGTATACCCTCCACCATCAACACTAGTGGCCTTTCTACTTTTGCTGAGAACCACTGCTCTAATTGTTTACATGCCCGCTAATAGTTTGTACTTGTACAAAGTTACACTGTTATGGGTGCTTTATTTCCTTTTTCCAGACACTGCATACGAGGTGTGATCAAAAAGTTACAGGAATTTAATTCTGTTGGCTGTATACATTTTTGTTGTTTTCTTGTTAGTACACGTGTTCCTGATGTACCGTACATATATTTACATCTATTTTCAGTATTTAGTTCATTGTTGACAGTGGAAAAGGAGGTCTTTGTTTTTGAGTGCTCAGAGAATTTTTACTTTCGAAAAAGTTGGATCAAAGATTCTCCATTAAATTTTGTTTAAAAATGGAACAAAGTGCAGTATCGCATTGGAAACATCGAATGTGGCTTTTGGCGACTCTACTACGAGTACAAGAGTTTACAAGTGGTACAAATGTTTCAAAGATGGTTGAGAAGATGTTGAAAATGACTACTGCAATTACTGACGACAATGTGGTAGGAGCGAAGTAAATTGTGGTAACCACAACCAACAGCAGGAATGGCTTGGGCTGTGGATCGGAGCCGCCAGGCAGGGAAGACGCCAGCGGTGGAGCACGCACCACAAGGTAAACACAGGACAAGTCGGACGACAGACCAATGACATCTGACAACAACCAACCGCTACCGACTATAGGCGACACAAGGAGGAAGAGATAAACAACAGAGGCTTGTGGACACCAAACACCAAACGTAAATCCACTCGGAACCAGAGCCAGGCAAATGTCAACAACGAGCAACAACCAGAATGCACTACCACCGAGATAGAAACAAAACCCAGAGCGGGTACCAGACTGGCTGGACTAGGGCAGAGCGGGTCCCTATTACGAAACCGGAGAGAGCGGCTATTGGCCACTGTCTGCACATGGCTTTCACTGTGACATAGATTAAGGCTTTCTGCCTGAAAGTGAGGAGAGATTTAATTAGGTGAAAAATGAATTAGTTACTTACATTATATCCTTTATTTCTCATCAACTGAGTTTGCACCTGTTCCCCATGTGCTAAATATAATGCATAAATATGAATTATGTTCACTGGAAGCTCAGATGTAACTAAAGAAGATCTACGTAGTTAGTGTGTGTGTGTGTGTGTGTGTGTGTGTGTGTGTGTGTGTGTGTGTGTGTGTGTGTGTGAAGCTTGATTTCAACTTGCAATGGTACAGAATATAAAATACAATGGCCAAGTTGCCCTGCCTTACCACACAGACATAGGACACTCATTTACAGAAGGAAATGGCTTTCACTCAAATCATTTTTCAATGTCGGCCACTGTGGAAGACATGTTCTACAACAAACACATTGTTAATGATATGCAGAAAAACCTGCATATTCATTCCAGTGGCAGGAAAATGTATCTCCTGGAGCAGATAGATATACATTTATAAATGAAAAATAACAAAATGTATACCACCTGAAAAAGAATGGTTTACCAGTCACACCTGATCCTACTGACTCTTTTAGACCTTTTGTAAAGTTACAGAATTTTTAATACTGCAGTTTACCACAATAGCTTTGTCTGTGTTTTCACGTTGACTAAAGATCTTATTCTTTCCCAAACCCATAACGATTCTCAACTCTCAACTGCTTCAATCCTGTATATGAACATGAGGAAATAGAGCACAGCAGAATGGCCTTTTGAAGTACATTACTTGACACACATTTCCTCAGACAGGTCCTATAATAATTTAAGTTAAATAGTGACAAAAGTTGGAGACTGTGGCTGAAATTCACGACATTCTAGTTCAATCCCAAGGAAACATGTACGCCAGGTTAGTGCTGTTTCCTCTAAATACACGAGCTACAACAAATACTTTCTCGATGACTACTATTCAGTGTTTTATCAAGAATGAAAACACATGTTACATGAAGGATAGAAAATACTGCGAAGCTACTCACACCACGAGCATTAAATCACCTCCTACTCCTCCTTTCACAAGGTACACTTCAGGAGACAAGCACACATTTACACAACATAGGCTTTCACAGCGACTGTTCACATTAGTCAAAACTTCTGGACTGGCTTGTGGGAGGACGGCACAGTCGATGAATAAAATTATTTCTGACATTTCATCTCCGACTGAGGTAGACATCTTAGGATTGGTTGGTTTTTGGGGGTTAAAGAGACCAGACTGCTACGATCATTGGTCCCTTTTTCTAATACTAAAAACACCCACAGAGAATAAGAACAATCAACAAACCAGAGGACAGATGACACAGAATGAGAGAAACTGAGACAAAGACCAGACAAGACGAACTAAAATCACACGGAGAGTGACGGTGGGTGGCCGACCATAGAAACAGAAAGGAAAAGCCAACCACCGAGAAACACATTAAAAAAGGCAGACTAAAATCGTAGCCCATAGGCCAGAATCAACACAAAGCACACACAAAAACACACACATTTACATTAAGCGATAAAATCCCCCTGCCCGAATAAAATGCAAAACTAAGTCCGCTATGGAACAGTCATAAGTTAAAAGCGCAGAGAGCATTTCAGCCATCGCAAAAGTCTGCCTGAGCACAGTTAAAAGGGCGCACTCCAACAGAATATGGACCACTGTCAAGGAAGCCCCACAACGACAAAGAGGTGGATCCTCACGACACAGGAAATAACTATGCATCAGTCAGGTGTGGCCAATGCGGAGACGACAAAGGATGACTGAGTCCCTGCGATGGCCCACATGGATGACCACCACACAGTCATCGTCTCCTTGTTATGACGGAGTTTGTTTGGCATGGGCAGGTTGCGCCAATCACTGTCCCATAAATCTAAAACTTTTTGGCGTAATAGTGCCCGCAAATCAGTCTCCGGGAGGCTAATCTCCAGAGATGCTTTACTGGTGGCCTCTTTCGCCAGGCAGTCAACAGTTTCATTGCAAGCTATCTCAACATAGCCTGGGTTCCAAACAAAGACAACAGATCCGCCGCAACGGGCAAGATTATGCAGGGACAACTGGATAGCCATCACCAGACGAGAATGAGATAAACACTGGTCGAGAGCTGGTAAACCGCTCAGGTAATCACCACAGATAATGAAGGACTCACCTGAGCAGGAGAAGAGATACTCTAGAGCTCGAAAGATGGTGACCACGTCAGCAGTGTAAAAACTGCAGCCAGCCGGTAATGAAAGTTGTTCACAATGGTCCACTAGAGTTAGGGCATAACGGACACGACCAACAACCATCGAACCAACAGTGTAGACAATGCCAGAACCGTGATACGTGGCTAAGATGGAATAAAAGTGGTGGCGCAAGGCCTCCTCAATGGCATCACTTTGTTGGTATGATTAGTACACAGACACAATCATTACATTTCTTTTATGGAGTTTGTTTGTTGGAATGGTTACTACAAAGCCAAAATCATTGCATTTCATTCATTACCCTATGTATGGTTACTACAATCATTACATTTCATCCATTACTTGATGTGAAATATTTCTCAGGGAAGCTACAGAAAGCTCTTCACTCATTTCGTTTGTTTGTTGGTATAGTTCCTACAAACCCAGAATCATGGCATTTCATCTATCACCCTATGTGAAATATTTCTGAGAAAAGCTACAGAAAGGTCCTCCCTCATTTGCGTTTGTTTTTTGGTATGGTTACTACAAAGCCAGAATCATCGCATTTCATCTATAACCCTATGTGATGTATTTAGGAGAGAAGGTGCAGAATGGTAAAGCCTTATAGTTGGTATGATTAGTACGCAACCCTACGTGAAGTATTTCTGAGAGAAGGTGCAGAAAGCTCCTCCATCACTTTCTTCTGATTGTTGGTATGATTAGTACACAGACACAATCATTGCATTTCATCCATTACCTGATGTGAAGTATTTCTGACGGGAAGCTACAGCAAGCTTCTCCCTCATTTGCGTTTGATTGTTGGTATAGTTACTACAAAGCCAGAATCATCGCATTTCATATATTACCCTATGTGAAATATTACTCAGAAAAGCTACAGTAAGCTCCTCCCTCATTTGTGTTTGTTTGTTGGTATGGTTACTACAAAGCACGAATAATTGCATTTCATCTATTCTCCTATATGAAGTATTTCAGAGAGAAGCTGCAGAAAGCTACTCCCTCACATGCATCTGATTGTTTGTATGATTAGTACACAGACACAATCATTACATTTTATCCATTACTTAAAGTGAATTATTTCTGACTGAAACTGCAGAAAGCTCCTCCCACACTTGCTTCTGTTTGTTGTTAAGATTAGTACACAGACACAATAATTACACTCCATCCAATACCTGACTTGAAATATTTCTGAGGGAAGCTACAGAAAACTCCACTCTCAGTTGCGTTTGTTTGTTGGTATGGTTACCACAAAGCCAGAATCATCGCATTTCATCTATTTCCCTATGTGAAGTATTTCTGAGGTAAGCTACAGAAAGCTCAAGCGTCATTTGCGTTTGTTTGTTGGTATGGTTATTACAAAGCCAGAATCATCGTATTTCTTTTTTTACCCTATGTGATGTATTTGAGAAAAATGCTGCAGAAAGCTCCTCCCTCACTCGCATCAGTTTTTTGGAATGATTAGTACAGAGACACAATCATTACATTCATCATTACCTGATGTGAAGTATTTCTGAGGGAGGCTGCAGAAAGCTATTCCCTCACTTGCATCTGTTTGTTGTTCTGATCAGTACACAGACACAATTATTTCATTTCATCCATTACCTGATGTGAAGTATTTCTGAGGAAAGCTATAGAAATAACCTCCCTTAGTTGCGTTTGTTGGTTGGTATTATTACTACAAAGCCAGAATCATTGCATTCCATCTATTACCCCTTGTGATGTATTTCAGAGAGAGACTGCAGAAATCTCCTCCCTCACTTGCATCTGTTTGTTGGTACGATTAGTACACTGACACAATCATTACATTTCGTCCATTACCTGATGTGAAGTATTTCTGAGGGAAGCTACAGAAAGCTCCTCCCTCATTTTCGTTTGTTTGTTGGAATGGTTACTATAAAGCCAGAATCATCGCATTTCATCTATTATCCTATGTGAAATACTTCTGAGATTAGCTACAGAGTGCTACTCCCTCATTTGCATTTGTTTGTTGGTATGGTTACTACAAAGCTAGAATCATCGCATTTCATCTATTACCATATATGAGGTATTTCAGAGAGGAGCAGCAGAGAGCTCCTCCCTCACTTGCTCTGTATGTTGGTATGATTAGAACACGGACACAATCGTTACATTTCATCCATTATCTGATGTGAGGAATTTCTGAGGGAAGCTACAGAAAAGCTCCTCCCTCATTTGCGTTTGTTTGTTGGTACGGTTACTGTGAAGCCAGAAACATTGTGTTTCATCCATTATCCTATGTGATGTATCTCAGAGAGAAGCTGCAGAATGCTCTTCCCTCACTTGCAACTGTTTGTTGTTGTGATTAATACACAGACACAATCATTACACTTCATCCATTACTTGATTTGAAATATATCTGAGGGAATCTACAGAAAGCATCTCCCTCGTTTGCGTTTGTTTGTTGGTATGATTACTACAGAGCCAGAATCATCGCATTTCGTCCATTACCCCATGTGATGTATATCAGAGAGAAGCTGCAGAATGCTCTTCCCTCACTTGCATCTGTTTATGGCAATATTAGTACACAGACAAAATCATTTCATTTCATCCATTACTGGATGTGAAGTATTTCTGAGGGATGCTGTAAAAGCTCCTCGTAATTTTCGTTTGTTTGTTGGTGGGGATACTACATAGCCTGAATCCTCGTATTTCATCTATTACCCTATGTGATGTATTTCAGAGGGAAGCTGCAGTAAGCTCCTTTCTAACTTGCATCGGATCGTTGGAATGATTACTACAGAAAGCACCTCCCTCATTTGCGTTTGATTGTTGGTATGGTTACTACAAAGCCAGGACCATCACATTTCATCTATTACCGAATGTGAAGTATTTCTGAAAAAAACTGCAGAAAACTCCTCCCTCATTTGTGTTTCTTTGTTGGTATGGTTACTACAAAGTCAGAATCATTGCATTTCATCTATTACCCCATGTGATGTATTTCAGAGAAAAGCTGCAGAAAGCTCATCCCTCATTTGCGTTTGATTGTTGGTATAGTTACTACAAAGCCAGAATCATCACATTTCATATATTACCCTATGTGAAATATTACTCAGAAAAGCTACAGTAAGCTCCTCCCTCATTTGTGTTTGTTTGTTGGTATGGTTACTACAAAGATAAAATAATTGCATTTCACCTATTGTCCTATATGAAGTATTTCTGAGAGATGCTGCAAAACCCTCCTCCCTCACATGCATCTGTTTGTTGGAATAATTAGTACACAGACACAATCCTTATATTTCATCCTTTCCCTGATGTGAAGTATTTCTGAGGGAAGCTACAGAAAGCTCCTCCCTCATTTGCGTTTGTTTGTTGGTATGGTTACTAGAAAGCCAGAATCATCGCATTTCATCTATTACAATATGTTATTTATTTCAGAGAGAAGCTGCAGAAAGCTCTTCATTCACATACATCTCTTTGTTGGTATGATTAGTACGTATACACAAACATTGCATTTCATCCACTACCTGATGTGAAGTATTTCTGAGGGAAGCTAATGAAAGCTCCTCCCTCATATGCGTTTGATTGTTGGTATGGATACTACAAAGATAGAATCATTGGATTTCATCAATTACCCTATGTGAAATATTTCTCAGAAAAGCTACAGAAAGCTCCTCCCTCATTTGTGTTTGTTTGTTGGTATGGTTACTACAAAGCACGAATAATTGCATTTCATCTATTCTCCTATATGAAGTATTTCAGAGAGAAGCTGCAGAAAGCTACTCCCTCACATGCATCTGATTGTTTGTATGATTAGTACACAGACACAATCATTACATTTTATCCATTACTTAAAGTGAATTATTTCTGACCGAAACTGCAGAAAGCTCCTCCCACACTTGCATCTGTTTGTTGTTAAGATTAGTACACAGACACAATCATTACACTCCATCCAATACCTGACGTGAAATATTTCTGAGGGAAGCTACAGAAAACTCCACTCTCAGTTGCGTTTGTTTGTTGGTATGGTTACCACAAAGCCAGAATCATCGCATTTCATCTATTTCCCTATGTGAAGTATTTCTGAGGTAAGCTACAGAAAGCTCAAGCGCCATTTGCGTTTGTTTGTTGGTATGGTTATTACAAAGCCAGAATCATCGTATTTCTTTTTTTACCCTATGTGATGTATTTGAGAAAAATGCTGCAGAAAGCTCCTCCCTCACTCGCATCAGTTTTTTGGAATGATTAGTACAGAGACACAATCATTACATTCATCATTACCTGATGTGAAGTATTTCTGAGGGAGGCTGCAGAAAGCTATTCCCTCACTTGCATCTGTTTGTTGTTCTGATCAGTACACAGACACAATTATTTCATTTCATCCATTACCTGATGTGAAGTATTTCTGAGGAAAGCTATAGAAATAACCTCCCTTAGTTGCGTTTGTTGGTTGGTATTATTACTACAAAGCCAGAATCATTGCATTCCATCTATTACCCCTTGTGATGTATTTCAGAGAGAGACTGCAGAAATCTCCTCCCTCACTTGCATCTGTTTGTTGGTACGATTAGTACACTGACACAATCATTACATTTCGTCCATTACCTGATGTGAAGTATTTCTGAGGGAAGCTACAGAATGCTCCTCCCTCATTTTCGTTTGTTTGTTGGAATGGTTACTATAAAGCCAGAATCATCGCATTTCATCTATTATCCTATGTGAAATACTTCTGAGATTAGCTACAGAGTGCTACTCCCTCATTTGCGTTTGTTTGTTGGTATGGTTACTACAAAGCTAGAATCATCGCATTTCATCTATTACCATATATGATGTATTTCAGAGAGGAGCAGCAGAAAGCTCCTCCCTCACTTGCTCTGTATGTTGGTATGATTAGTAAACGGACACAATCATTACATTTCATCCATTATCTTATGTGAGGAATTTCTGAGGGAAGCTACAGAAAAGCTCCTCCCTCATTTGCGTTTGTTTGTTGGTACGGTTACTGTGAAGCCAGAAACATTGTGTTTCATCCATTATCCTATGTGATGTATCTCAGAGAGAAGCTGCAGAAGGCTCGTCCCTCACTTGCAACTGTTTGTTGTTGTGATTAATACACAGACACAATCATAACACTTCATCCATTACTTGATTTGAAATATATCTGAGGGAATCTACAGAAAGCATTTCCCTCGTTTGCGTTTGTTTGTTGGTATGATTACTACAGAGCCAGAATCATCGCATTTCATCCATTACCCCATGTGATGTATATCAGAGAGAAGCTGCAGAATGCTCTTCCCTCACTTGCATCTGTTTATGGCAATATTAGTACACAGACAAAATCATTTCATTTCATCCATTACTGGATGTGAAGTATTTCTGAGGGATGCTGTAAAAGCTCCTCGTAATTTTGGTGTGTTTGTTGGTGGGGTTACTACAAAGCCTGAATCATCGTATTTCATCTATTACCCTATGTGATGTATTTCAGAGGGAAGCTGCGGTAAGCTCCTTTCTAACTTGCATCGGTTCGTTGGAATGATTACTACAGAAAACACCTCCCTCATTTGCGTTTGATTGTTGGTATGGTTACTACAAAGCCAGGACCATCACATTTCATCTATTACCCAATGTGAAGTATTTCTGAAAAAAACTGCAGAAAACTCCTCCCTCATTTGTGTTTCTTTGTTGGTATGGTTACTACAAAGTCAGAATCATTGCATTTCATCTATTACCCCATGTGATGTATTTCAGAGAAAAGCTGCAGAAAGCTCATCCCTCATTTGCTTCTGTTTATGGTATGATTAGTACACAGACACAATAATTGCATTTCATCCATTACCTGATGTGAAATATTTCTGATGGAAACTATAGAAAGCACAACCCTCATTTGCGTTTCATTGTTGGTATGGTTACTACAGAGCCAGAATCATCGCATTTAATCTATTAACCTATGTGATGAATTTCAGAGAAAAGCTGCAGAAAGCTCATTACTCATTTGCATCTGTTTATGGTATGATGAGTACACAGACACAATCATTACATTTCATCCATTACCTGATGTGAAATATTTCTCAGGGAAGCTACAGAAAGCTCCTCACTCATTTCGTTTGTTTGTTGGTATAGTTCCTACAAACCCAGAATCATGGCATTTCATCTATCACCCTATGTGAAATATTTCTGAGAAAAGCTACAGAAAGGTCCTCCCTCATTTGGGTTTGTTTTTTGGTATGGTTACTACAAAGCCAGAATCATCGCATTTCATCTATAACCCTATGTGATGTATTTAGGAGAGAAGGTGCAGAATGGTAAAGCCTTATAGTTGGTATGATTAGTACGCAACCCTACGTGAAGTATTTCTGAGAGAAGGTGCAGAAAGCTCCTCAATCACTTTCTTCTGATTGTTGGTATGGTTAGTACACAGATACAATCATTGCATTTCATCCATTACCTGATGTGAAGTATTTCTGAGGGAAGCTACAGAAAGCTCCTCCCTCATTTGCGTTTGTTTGTTGGTATGGTTACTAGAAAGCCAGAATCATCGCATTTCATCTATTACAATATGTTATTTATTTCAGAGAGAAGCTGCAGAAAGCTCTTCATTCACATACATCTCTTTGTTGGTATGATTAGTACGTATACACAAACATTGCATTTCATCCACTACCTGATGTGAAGTATTTCTGAGGGAAGCTAATGAAAGCTCCTCCCTCATATGCGTTTGATTGTTGGTATGGATACTACAAAGATAGAATCATTGGATTTCATCTATTACCCTATGTGAAATATTTCTCAGAAAAGCTACAGAAAGCTCCTCCCTCATTTGTGTTTGTTTGTTGGTATGGTTACTACAAAGCACGAATAATTGCATTTCATCTATTCTCCTGTATGAAGTATTTCAGAGAGAAGCTGCAGAAAGCTACTCCCTCACATGCATCTGATTGTTTGTATGATTAGTACACAGACACAATCATTACATTTTATCCATTACTTAAAGTGAATTATTTCTGATGGAAACTGCAGAAAGCTCCTCTCACACTTGCATCTGTTTGTTGTTAAGATTAGTACACAGACACAATCATTACACTCCATCCAATACCTGACGTGAAATATTTCTGAGGGAAGCTACAGAAAACTCCACTCTCAGTTGCGTTTGTTTGTTGGTATGGTTACCACAAAGCCAGAATCATCGCATTTCATCTATTTCCCTATGTGAAGTATTTCTGAGGTAAGCTACAGAAAGCTCAAGCGCCATTTGCGTTTGTTTGTTGGTATGGTTATTACAAAGCCAGAATCATCGTATTTCTTTTTTTACCCTATGTGATGTATTTGAGAAAAATGCTGCAGAAAGCTCCTCCCTCACTCGCATCAATTTTTTGGAATGATTTGTACAGAGACACAATCATTACATTCATCATTACCTGATGTGAAGTATTTCTGAGGGAGGCTGCAGAAAGCTATTCCCTCACTTGCATCTGTTTGTTGTTCTGATCAGTACACAGACATAATTATTTCATTTCATCCATTACCTGATGTGAAGTATTTCTGAGGAAAGCTATAGAAATAACCTCCCTTAGTTGCGTTTGTTGGTTGGTATTATTACTACAAAGCCAGAATCATTGCATTCCATCTATTACCCCTTGTGATGTATTTCAGAGAGAGACTGCAGAAATCTCCTCCCTCACTTGCATCTGTTTGTTGGTACGATTAGTACACTGACACAATCATTACATTTCGTCCATTACCTGATGTGAAGCATTTCTGAGGGAAGCTACAGAAAGCTCCTCCCTCATTTTCGTTTGTTTGTTGGAATGGTTACTATAAAGCCAGAATCGTCGCATTTCATCTATTATTATATGTGAAATACTTCTGAGATTAGCTACAGAGTGCTACTCCCTCATTTGCATTTGTTTGTTGGTATGGTTACCACAAAGCCAGAATCATCGCATGTCATCTATTACCATATATGAGGTATTTCAGAGAGGAGCAGCAGAAAGCTCCTCCCTCACTTGCTCTGAACGTTGGTATGATTAGTACACGGACACAATCGTTACATTTCATCCATTATCTGATGTGAGGAATTTCTGAGGGAAGCTACAGAAAAGCTCCTCCCTCATTTGCGTTTGTTTGTTGGTACGGTTACTGTGAAGCCAGAAACATTGTGTTTCATCCATTATCCTATGTGATGTATCTCAGAGAGAAGCTGCAGTAAGCTCCTATCTAACTTGCATCAGTTCATTGGAATGATTACTACAGAAAGCACCTCCCTCATTTGCGTTTGATTGTTGGTATGGTTACTACAAAGCCAGGACCATCACATTTCATCTATTACCCAATGTGAAGTATTTCTGAAAAAAACTGCAGAAAACTCCTCCCTCATTTGTGTTTCTTTGTTGGTATGGTTACTACAAAGTCAGAATCATTGCATTTCATCTATTACCCCATGTGATGTATTTCAGAGAAAAGCTGCAGAAAGCTCATCCCTCATTTGCTTCTGTTTATAGTATGATTAGTACACAGACACAATCATTGCATTTCATCCATTACCTGATGTGAAATATTTCTGATGGAAACTATAGAAAGCACAACCCTCATTTGCGTTTCATTGTTGGTATGGTTACTACAGAGCCAGAATCATCGCATTTAATCTATTAACCTATGTGATGAATTTCAGAGAAAAGCTGCAGAAAGCTCATTACTCATTTGCATCTGTTTATGGTATGATGAGTACACAGACACAATCATTACATTTCATCCATTACCTGATGTGAAATATTTCTCAGGGGAGCTACAGAAAGCTCCTCTCTCAGTTGCGTTTGTTTGTTGGTAAGGTTACTACAAATATAGTGTCATCGCATTTCATCTATTACCCTATGTGAAATATTTCTAAATAAAACTACAGGAAGCTCAAGTGTCATTTGCGTTTGTTTGTTGGTATGGTTACTACAAAGCCAGAATCATCGCAATTCATCTATTACTTTATGTGATGTATTTCAGCATGGAGCTGCAGAAAGCTCCACTCTCACTTGCATCTGTTTGTTATAATGATTAATACACACACACACACTCATTACATAACATCCATTACCTTATGTGAAGTATTTCTGAGGGAAGCTGCAGAAAACTCTTCCCTCACTTGCATCTGTTTATGGTATGATTAGTACACAGACACAATCATTACTTTTCATCCATTACTGGATGTAAAGTATTTATGAGGGAAGCTGCAGAAAGCTCATCCCTCACCTACATCTGTTTGTTTCTATGATTAGTACACAGACACAATCATTTCATTTCATCCATTACCTGATGTGAAGTATTTCTGAGTGGGGCTACAGCAAGCTCCTCAATCATTTGCGTTTCTTTGTTGGTATTATTACTACAAAGCCAGAATCATCGCATTTCATCTATCACACTATGTGAAGTATTCCTGAGAAAAGATACAGAAGGCTCAAGTGTCATTTGCGTTTGTTTGTTTTTATGGTTACTACAAAACCAGAGTCATCGCATTTCATCCATTATCCTATGTGATGTATCTCATAGAGGAGCTGAAGAAAGCTCGTGCCTCACTTGCTCCTCTTTTTGATATGATTTGTACACAGACACTATCATTATATTTCATCCATTACCTGTTGTGAAATATTTCAGAGGGAGGCTACAGAAAGCACAACCCTCATTTGGGTTTCATTTGTTGGTATGGTTACTACAAAGCCAAAATCATCGTATTTCATCTATTACCCCATGTGATGAATTTCTGAGAATAGCTACAGAAAGCTCCACCCTTATTTGCTTTAGTTTGTTGGTATGGTTATTACAAAGCCAGAATCATCACATTTCATTTATTACTCTATGTGAAGTATTTCTAAAAAAAGCTACAGGAAGCTCAAGTGTCATTTGCCTTTGGTTTGTTGTTATGGTTACTACAAAGCCAGAATCGTTGCATTTCATCTATTACCCTATGTGAAGTATTTCTGAGAATAGATGCAAAATGCTCATCCCTCATTTGCGTTAGTTTGTTGGGCTGGTTATTACAAAGCCAGAATCATCTTAGTTCATATTTTACCCTATGTGATGTATTTCAGATAGAAGCTGCAGAAAGTTCCTCCCTCATTTGCATCTGTTTGTTGGTATGATTAGTACACCGACACAATCATTACATTTCATCCATTACCTGATGTGAAATATTTCTGAAGGAAGCTATAGAAAGCTCCTCACTCATTTGCGTTTGTTAGTTGGTATTGTTACTACAAAGCCAGAATCATTGCATTTCACCCATTACCCTATGTGAGGTATTTCAGAGAGAAGCAGCTGAAAGCTCCTCCCTCACTTGCATCTGTTTGTTGGAATGATTAGTACACAGCCACCATCATTACATTTCATTTATTACATGATGTGAAGTAATTCTGAGGCAAGCTAGAGGAAGTTCCTCCCTCATTTGTGTTTGTTTGTTAGTATGGTTACCACAAAGCCTGAATCATTGCATATCATCTATTACCCTACATGATGTATTTCAGTTAATAGCTGCAGAAAGCTCTTCCCGCACTTGCATCTGTTTATGGTATGATTAGTACACAGACACAATCGATACATTTCATTCATCACCGGATGTGAAGTATTTCTGAGGGAAGCTGCATAGAGCTCTTCCCTCACTTACATCTGTTTGTTGTTAAGATTAGTACACAGACACAATCACTGCATTTCATCCTTCACCTGATGTGAAGTATTTCTGGTGGAGGCTACAGAAAGCTCCTCCACCATTTGTGTTTGTTTGTTGCTATGGTTACTACAAAGCCAGTATCATTGCATTTCTTCCATTCCCCTATGTGATGTATTTCAGAGAGAAGCTGCAGATATTTCGTCCCTCACTTGCATCTGTTTGTTGTTATGATTAGTTCACTGACACAATCATTATTTTTCATCCATTACCAGATGTGGAATATTTCTGAGGGAAGTTGCAGAAAGCTCTTATCTCACTTACACCTGTTTTTTGTTATGAATAGTACACAGACACAATCACTGCATTTCATCCATTACCTGATGTGAAGTATTTCTGAGGGGGGCTACCGAAAGCTCCTCCCTTAGTTGTGTTTGTTTGTTGGTATGGTTACTACAAAGCCAGAATCATTGCATTTCATCTATTACCCTATGAGAATTATTTCTGAGAATAGCTACAGAAAGCTCCTAACTCATTTGCATTAGTTTGTCCAGAATCATTGGATTTAATTTTTTACCCTATTTGATGTATTTCAGAGAGAAACAGCAGAAAGCTCCTCCCTCACTTGTATCTGTTTGTTGGTATGATTAGTACACAGACACAATGATTAGATTTCATCCATTACCTGATGTCAAATAATTCTGAGGGAAGCTACAGAAAACGCCACCCTCATTTGCATTTGTTTGTTAGTATGGCTACTTCAAATCCAGAATCATCACATTTCATCTATTACCCAATGTTAAGTATTTCTAAAGAAATCTACAGAAAGCTCCTCCCTCATTTTCGTTTGTTTGATGGTATAGTTACTACAAAGCCAGAATCATTGCATTTCATCCATTACCCTATGTTATTTATTTCAGCTGATGAAAGCTCCTTCCTCACTTGTATCTGTTTGTTGGAATGATTAGAACACAGACACAATCATTACATTTCACCCATTACCTGATGTGAAGTATTTCTGAGGGAAGCTACAGAAAGCTCCTCCGTCATTTGCGTTTGTTTGTTGGTGTGGTTACTACAAAGCCAGAATCATCACATTTCATCTATTACCCTATGTGATGTATTTCAGAGGGAAGCTGCAGAAAGCTCCTCCCTCACTTGCATCTGTTTGTTGGAATGATTACTACACAGACACAATCATTAAATTTCATCCATTACCTGATGTGAAATATTTCTGAGGGAAGCTGATGAAAGCTTATAACACTATTGTCTGCTGCTGCTGAACCATAACCTTAAAGCAGGTTGTGAAGTAAAACAATATTATTAAAGCAATTATGGTATAATGCAACAGAGCAGTGTTACCCTCTGGGAGGAATTTTGTTGTGTTGACCATGTTGTACCTAACGGAAGTGGCTTATCGGAAATGAAAGTCAGAATTACGGAAATATTTGAACAGTAATAAACAAAATTTTGTCTATCTGCACTGTTTAACAGGTAAAGAAAACGGTCACCAGCCTAAGTAGGCAAGAGAATGATTAACATTCTCGTTCAAGAAAATAGTTATTAGTAACTTGAATGGATAAACACAACCTATACATTGTCACATGCGAGAGCAGTATACTCTTGACACATTCATGTGGGTACGGTAAGATTGAAACTAACAGTTAAAGCAGCACAAACTATTTGCAAAATTATAACAGATACTGAAACACACTATTACTTTCAGGGCTTACACAAACTGAATGGTCTTTATAACATTATTACTACTAACTGCAGAATCATTAATTGGATATAGGTTAAGTCTCTCTCAGTTAAGTGCGTTACTATTTAAAATAAAAGTTAATTTGAATCCACTTACAGGTTGCTCCTCACTATCATTTGATTAAAGAAATTAAGGTTTTCCTAATTAGTGGTCTTTCTGTTACTTGTTACCAAGCATTAACCCAATATACAAACTGTGGATCCTGTTATATTATTAATAAGCACTTCTAATACACAGGAGAGACATACACTTAGCAGTCTTGAGTATATAATGTTCCACACAGCAGTTTTCCACTTTTACTACATTGACACACAAAATTAACATATATGTAAGATACTGACTCACCTTCTGTGATTTACAACAGGCAGTAATGAGATCATTTACGAAGCAAAACTTTATAAGCCTCAGCCTCACGAACTTTTTAATTTGAAGTTGGCAACAATGCATTAATAAGCAGTTTTATTAGCAAAATTACTTTCATTAACTTTCTTTTTTTATGTTCAAGAGGCATTAATTAGCAAAAACACTGGTCTTTAATGTTCTTTCAGTAGGGACACTCGGAAATCTCTTTACTTCAAACGGAGTGGAACCTGATAGGTGTTATGGTAAGGAGAAAAATCAAGGTAGGTACATAAACTCAGTTATAAATTACCTTATATTTGAGCACACTAACACATCCATTTAGCTGATCCATCACTGTACATCATTATAGTACTCTATTACAGTGATTGCGCAATGTAGTGGCGACTGCATGTCAGTAGGTGGAATTGCGGGTAGAATTGCTGGACTCTGTCATTTCTTGGTGGCGATGATAGATACAAATTCCAGAATAGTTCCAGCTACTTATCCATTACCTGATGTGAAGTATTTCTGAGGGGAGCTACAGAAAGTTGCACCATCACTTACGTTTGTTTGTTAGTATTGTTACTACAAAGCCAGAATAATCGCACTTCATCTATTACCGTTAGTGAAGTATTTCTATGAATAGCTACAGAAAGCTTCTCCCTCATTTGTGTTAGTTTGTTGGGATGGTTGTTACAAAGCCAAATTCATCGTATTTCATATTTTACCCTATGTGGTGTATTTCAGATAGAAGCCTCAGAAAGCTTATCTCTCACTTGCATCTGTTTGTTGGTATGATTGGTACACCGCCACAATCATTATATTTAATCCATCACCTGATGTGAAGTATTTCTGAGGGAAGCTACAGAAAGCTCCTCAATCATTTGCGTATGTTTGTTGGTATGGTTACTACAAAGCCAGAATCATCAGAATTCATCTATTATCCTATGTAATGTATTTCAGAGAGAAGCTCAGAAAGCTCCTCCCTCACTTGCATATGGTTGTTTTTATGATTAGTACAGAGACACAGTCATTACATTTCATCCATTACCTGATGTGATGTATTTCTGAGGTAAGCTACAGAAAGCTCCTCCCTCATTTGCGTTTGGTTGTTGGTATGGTTACTACAAAGCCAGAATCATCACATTTTATCTATTACCCTATGTAAAGTATTTCTGAGAAAAGCTACAGAAAGCTATTGCGTCATTTGCATTTGTTTGTTGCTGTGGTTACTACAAAGCCAGAATCATTGCATTTCATCTATTACCATATGTGATATATTTCAGAGAGAAGCTGCAGAAAGCTCCACCCTCCCTTTAATCTGATTGTTGGTATGGTTAGTACAAAGCCAGAATCATAGCAATTCATCCTATACGTATATGAAGTATTTGTGAGAGAAGCTACAGAAAGCTCCTCACTCATGTACATCTTTTTGTTGGTATGATTAGTACTCAGACACAATCACTACATTTCATCCATTACCTGATGTTTAGTATTTCTGAGGGATGCTACTGAAAGCTTGCCCATCATTTACGTTTGTTTGTTGGTATGGTTACTACAAAGCCAGAATCAACGCATTTCATCTATTGCACTATGTGAAATATTTTCAAGAAAAGCTACAGAAAGCTCCTACCTCATTTGGTTTTGTTTTTTGGTATGGTTACTACAAAGCAAGAAACATCATATTTCATATTTTACCATATGTGATGTATTTCAGACAGATGCTGCAGTAAGCTACTCCCTCACTTGCATCTGTTTGTTGGTATGATTAGTACACAGACACAACAATTATATTTCATTTATTACATGACGTGAAGTATTTCTGAGAGAAGCTACTGAATGCTCCTCCATCATTTGCGTTTGTTTGTTGGTATGGTTACTACAAAGCCAGATTCATTGCATTTCATCAACTACCCTTTGTGATGTATTTCAGAGTGAAGCTGCAGAAAGCTTCTCCTTCACTTGCAACAGTTTGTTGGTATGATTAGTACACAGACACAATCATTACATTTCATACATTTCCAGATGTGAGGTATATCTGGGGGAAGCTAAAGAAAGCTCCTTCCTCAATTGCATTTGATTGTTGGTATGTTTTCTACCAAGTAAGATTCATTGCATTTCACACAATACCCTACATGATGTGTTTCACAGAGAAGCTCCAGAAACCTCTTCCCTAATTTGCATCAGTTTGTTGGTATGATTAGTATACAGACACCATCATTACATTCCATCCATTACCTGATGTGGAGTATTTCTGATGGAAGATGTAGAAAGCTCCTCACTCACTTGCATCTGTTTGCTGGTACGGTCACTACAAGCCAGAAACATCGCGTTTCATCTATTACACAATGTGAAGAATTTCTGAGAGAAACTACAGAAAGCTCCTCCATCACTTGCGTTTGTTTGTTTGTATGGTTACTACAAAGCCGGTATCATCGCAGTACATCTATTACATTATGTGATGTATTTCAGAGAGAAGCTGCAGAATACTTCACCCTCACTTGCATCTGTTTGTTGATATGACTAGAATACAGACTCAATCATTACATATCACACATTACCTGATGTGAAATATTTCTGATGGAAGCTACAGAACGTTCCACCCTCTTTTGTGTTTGTTTGTTCTTAAGGTTACTACAAAGCCAGAATCATAGGATTTCATTTTTCACCTAGTGTGAAGTATTTCTGAGAGAAGCTGCAGAAAGCTCGTCCCTCACTTACATCTGTTTGTTGGTATGTTTAGTACACACATACAATCAATACATTTCATTTATTGCATGATGTGAAGTATTTCTGAGGGAAGTTACAGAAAGCTCCTCAATCATTTGCGTATGTTTGTTGGTATGGTTACTACAAAGCCAGATTCATCGCAATTCATCTATTACCCTATGTGAACTATTTCTGAGAATAGCTACAGAAAGCTCCTCCCACATTAGCCTTAGGTTATTGGTATGGTTATTACAAAGGCAGAATAATCGGATTTCATTTTTTACCCTTAATGATGCACTTCAGAGAGAAGCTGCAGAAAGCTCCTCCCTCACATGCATTTGTTTGTTGGTATGATTATCACACAGACACAATCATTACATTTCATCCATTAGCTGATGTTGAGTTCTTCTGAGGGATGCTACAGAAAGCTCGCCACTCATTTACGTTTGTTTGTTGGTATGGTTATTACAAAGCCAGAATCAACACATTTCATCTATTGGACTTCGATAAATATTTTTGACAAAAGCTACAGAAAGCATTCTACCACATTTGCGTTTGTTTTTTTGTATGGTTACTAGAAAGCAAGAGTCATCGTATTTCATATTTTACCCAATGTGATGTATTTAAGACAGATGCTGCAGAAAGCTACACCCTAACTTGCATCTGTTTGTTGACATGATTAGTACACAGACACAATCATTAAATTTCATTCATTACCTTATGTGAAGTATTTCTGAGACAAGCTACAGAAAGCTCCCACCTCATTTTGGTTTGATTGTTGGTATGGTTAATACAAAGCCAGAATAATTGCATTTCATCCATTACTCTTTGTGATGTATTTAAGACGGAGGCTGCAGGAAGCTCCTCCCTCATTTGCGTTTGATTGTTGGTATGGTTACTACAAAGCCAGAATCATTGCAATTCATCCATTACCCTCTGTGATGTATTTCAGAGAAAAGGTACAGAAACACCTCCATCACTTGCATCTGTTTGTTGGTATGATTAGTACACAGACACAATCATTAAATTTCTTCCATTACCTGTGTGATGTATTTCTGAGGTAAGCTACAGAAAGCTCCCCCCTCATTTGCATTTGTTTGTTGGCATGGTTACTTCAAATCCAGAATCATCGCATTTCAACTATTACCCAATGTGATGTATTTCAGAGAGAAGATGCTAAAAGCTCCTCCCTCACTTGCATCTGTTTGTTGGTTTGATTAAACAGACACAATCATTACATTTCATCCATTACCTGATGTGAAGTATTTCTGAGGGAAGCTACAGAAAGCGCCTCCCTGACTTGCATCTGTTTGTTGGTATGATTAGTACACAGACACATTCATTACATTTCATCCATTACCTGATATGGAGTATTTCTGAGGGAAGCTACAGAAAGCTCCTCCCTCTATGGCGTGCATTTGTTGGTAAGATTACTACTAAGCCAGAATCATTGCATTTCATCTGTTACCCTATTTGATGTATTTCAGAGAGAAGCTGCAGAAAGCTCATCCCTCACTTGCATCTGTTTGTTGGTATCACTGGTACACAGACACAATCATTACATTTCATTCATTACCTAATGTGAAGTATTTCTGAGGGAAGCTACAGAAAGCTCCCCCCTCATTTGGATTTTGTTTGTTGGTATGGTTACTACAAAGCCAGAAACATCGCATTTCATCTACTACCCTATGTGAAGTATTTCTGAGACGAGCTGCAGAACGCTCCTCCCTCACTTGCATCTGTTTGTTGGTAAGATTACTACACAGACATTATGGTTACATTTCATCCCTTACCTGATGTAAAATATTTCTGTGGGTTGCTACAGAAAGCTCCACCTGCACTTGTGTTTGTTTGTTGGTATGGATACTACAGGCCCAGTATCATCGCATTTCATCTATTACTCTATGTGAAATATTTCTGAGAGAGGCTACAGAAAGCTCCTCCCTCATTTGCGTTTGTTTGTTAGTATGGTTACCACAAAAACATAATCATTGCATTTCCTCTATTACTCTATGTGATGGATTTCAGAGAAAAAATGCAGAAAGTTCTTCCCTCACTTGCATCTGTTTGTGATATGATTAGTACAGAGACACAATCATTACTTTTCATCCATTACCGGATGTGGAATATTTCTGAGGGAAGCTGCAGAAAGCTCTTATCTCACTTACACCTGTTTTTTGTTATGAATAGTACACAGACACAATCACTGCATTTCATCCTTTACCTGATGTGAAGTATTTCTGAGGAGGGCTACAGAAAGCTCCTCCCTCAGTTGTGTTTGTTTCTTGGTATGCTTACTACAAAGCCAGAATCATCGCATTTTATCTATTACCCTTTGTGAAGTATTTCTGAAAAAAACCTACAGAAAGCTCAAGCTTCATTTGCATTTGCTTGTTGGTATGGTTACTACAAAGCCAGAATCATCGCATTTCATCTATTACCCTATGAGAATTATTTCTGAGAATAGCTACAGAAAGCTCCTAAATCATTTGCATTAGTTTGTCTGTATGGTTATCACAAATCCAGAATCTTTGGTTTAAATTTTTTACCCTATTTGATGTATTTCAGAGGGATACAGCATCAAGCTCCTCCCTCACTTGTATCTGATTAGTACAGAGACACAATGATTAGATTTCATCCATTACCTGATGTCAAATAATTCTGAGGGAAGCTACAGAAAACTCCACCCTCATTTGCATTTGTTTGTTACTACGGCTACTTCAAATCCAGAATCATCGCATTTCATCTATTACCCAATGTTAAGTATTTCTGAGGAAAACTACAGAAAGCTCCTCCCTCATTTTCGTTTGTTTGATGGTATAGTTACTACAAAGCCAGAATCATTGCATTTCATCCATTACCCTATGTGATTTATTTCAGCTGATGAAAGCTCCTTCCTCACTTGTATCTGTTTGTTGGAATGATTAGTATACAGACACAATCATTACATTTCACCCATTACCTGATGTGAAGTGTTTCTGAGGGCAGCTACAGAAAGCTCCTCCCTCATTTTCATTTGTTTGATGGTATAGTTACTACAAACCAGAATCATTGCATTTCATCCATTATCCTATGTTATTTATTTCAGCTGATGAAAGCTCCTTCCTCACTTGTATCTGTTTGTTGGAATGATTAGTACACAGACACAATCATTACATTTCACCCATTACCTGATGTGTAGTATTTCTGAGGGAAGCTACAGAAAGCTCCTCCGTCATTTGTGTTTGTTTGTTGGTGTGGTTACTACAAAGCCAGAATCATCACATTTCATCTCTTACCCTATGTGATGTATTTCAAGGGAGGCTGCAGAAAGCTCCTCCCTCACTTGCATCTGTTTGTTGGAATGATTACTACACAGACACAATCATTACATTTCATCCATTACCTGATGTGAAATATTTCTGAGGGAAGCTGATGAAAGCTTATAACACTATTGTCTGCTGCTGCTGAACCATAACCTTAAAGCAGGTTGTGAAGTAAAACAATATTATTAAAGCAATTATGGTATAATGCAACAGAGCAGTGTTACCCTCTGGGAGGAATTTTGTTGTGTTGACCGTGTTGTACCTAACGGAAGTGGCTTATCGGAAATGAAAGTCAGAATTACGGAAATATTTGAACAGTAATAAACAAAATTTTGCCTATCTGCACTGTTTAACAGGTAAAGAAAACGGTCGCCAGCCTAAGTAGGCAAGAGAATGATTAACATTCTTGTTCAAGAAAATAGTTATTAGAAACTTGAATGGATAAACACAACCTATACATTGTCACATGCGAGAGCAGTATACTCTTGACACATTCATGTGGGTACGGTAAGATTGAAACTAACAGTTAAAGCAGCACAAACTATTTGCAAAATTATAACAGATACTGAAACACACTATTACTTTCAGGGCTTACACAAACTGAATGGTCTTTATAACATTATTACTACTAACTGCAGAATCATTAATTGGATATAGGTTAAGTCTGTCTCAGTTAAGTGCGTTACTATTTAAAATGAAAGTTAATTTGAATCCACTTACAGGTTGCTCCTCACAATCATTTGATTAAAGAAATTAAGGTTTTCCTAATTAGTGGTCTTTCTGTTACTTGTTACCAAGCAATAACCCAATAGACAAACTGTGGATCCTGATATATTATTAATAAGCACTTCTAATACACATCAGAGACAAACACTTAGCAGACTTGAGTATATAATGTTCCACACTGCAGTTTTCCACTTTTACTACATTGACACACTAAATTAACATAGATGTAAGATACTGACTCACCTTCTGTGATTTACAACAGGCAGTAATGAGATCATTTATGAAGCAAAACTTATAAGCCTCAGCCTCTCGAACTCTTAATTTAAAGTTGGCAACAATGCATTAATAAGCTGTTTTATTAGGAAAATTACTTTCATTAACTTTATTTTTTTATGTTCAAGTGGCATTAATTAGCAAAAACACTGGTCTTTAATGTTCTTTCAGTAGTGACACTCGGAAAACACTTTAGTTCAAACAGAGAGGAACCTGATAGGTGTTATGGTAAGGAGAAAATTCAAGGTAGGTACATAAACTCAGTTATAAATTACCTTATATTTGAGCACACTAACACATCCATTTAGCTGATCCATCACTGTACATCAATATAGTACTCTATTACAGTGATTGCGCAATGTGGTGGCGATTGCATGTCAGTAGGTGGAATAGCAGGTAGAATTGCTGGACTCTGTCATTTTTTGGTGGCGATGATAGATACAAATTCCAGAATAGTTCCAGCTACTTATCCATTACCTGATGTGAAGTATTTCTGAGGGAAGCTACAGAAAGTTGCACCATCACTTACGTTTGTTTGTTAGTATTGTTACTACAAAGCGAGAATAATCGCACTTCATCTATTACCCTTAGTGAATTATTTCTAAGAATAGCTACAGAAAGCTTCTCCCTCATATGCATTAGTTTGTTGGTATGGTTACTACAAAGCCAGAATCATCACAATTCATCTATTACTCTATGTAATGTATTTCAGAGAGAAGCTCAGAAAGCTCCTCCCTCACTTGCATATGGTTGTTTTTATGATTAGTACAGAGACACAGTCATTACATTTCATCCATTACCTGATGTGATGTATTTCTGAGGTAAGCTACAGAATGCTCCTCCCTCATTTGCATTTGGTTGTTGGTATAGTTACTACAAAGCCAGAATCATCACATTTTATCTATTACCCTATGTAAAGTATTTCTGAGAAAAGCTACGGAAAGCTATTGCGTCATTTGCATTTGTTTGTTACTGTGGTTACTACAAAGCCAGAATCATTGCATTTCATCTATTACCCAATGTGATGTATTTCAGAGAGAAGCTGCAGAAAGCTCCACCCTTCCTTTAATCTGATTGTTGGTATAGTTAGTACAAAGCCAGAATCATAGCATTTCGTCTATTAAACTCTGTGAAATATTTCTGAGGAAATCAACAGAAAGCTCCTCCCTCATTTGCGTTTGTTTGTTGGTATGGTTACTACAAAGCCAGTATCATCGCAGTTCATCTATTACATTATGTGATGTATTTCAGTGAGAAGCTGCAGAATACTTCGCTCTCACTTGCATCTGTTTGTTGATATGATTAGTACACAGACTCAATCATTACATATCACACATTACCTGATGTGAAGTATTTCTGATGGAAGCTACAGAAAGTTCCACCCTCTTTTGTGTTTGTTTGTTCTTAAGGTTACTACAAAGCCAGAATCATAGCATTTCATCTTTCACCCTATGTGAAGTATTTCTGAGAGAAGCTGCAGAAAGCTCGTCCCTCACTTACATCTGTTTGTTGGTATGTTTAGTACACACACACAATCAATACATTTCATTTATTGCATGACGTGAAGTATTTCTGAAGGAAGCTACAGAAAGCTCCTCAATCATTTGCGTATGTTTGTTGGTAGGGTTACTACAAAGCCAGATTCATCGCAATTCATCTATTACCCTACGTGAACTATTTCTGAGAATAGCTACAGAAAGCACCTCCCACATTTGACTTAGGTTATTGGTATGGTTATTATAAAGGCAGAATCATCGGATTTCATTTTTTTCCCCTTAATGATGCACTTCAGAGAGAAGCAGCAGAAAGCTCCTCCCTCACATGCATTTGTTTGTTGGTATGATTATTACACAGACACAATCATTACATTTCATCCATTAGCTGATGTTGAGTTCGTCTGAGGGATGCTACAGAAAGTTCGCCCCTCATTTACGTTTGTTTGTTGGAATGGTTACTACAAAGCCAGAATCAACGCATTTCATCTATTGGACTTCTGAGAAATATTTTTGAGAAAAGCTACAGAAAGCTTACTACCACATTTGCGTTTTTTTTTTTTTTTTTTTTTTTGGTATGGTTACTAGAAAGCAAGAGTCATCGTATTTCATATTTTACCCAATGTGATGTATTTAAGACAGGTGCTGCAGAAAGCTACACCCTAACTTGAATCTGTTTGTTGGTATGATTAGTACACAGACACAATCATTACATTTCATTCATTAGCTTATGTGAAGTATTTCTGAGAGAAGCTACAGTAAGCTCCCCCAACATTTGGATTTGTTTTTTGGTATGGTTGCTACAAAGACAGAAACATCGAATTTCAGGTACTACCCTATGTGAAGTATTTCTGAGACAAGCTGTACAACGATCCTCCCTCTCTTGCATCTGTTTGTTCGTAAAATCTACATTTCATCTACTACCCTATGTCAAGTATTTCTGACAGAAGCTGGAAAAAGCTCCTCCCTCACTTGCATCTGTTTGCTGGTATGATTAGTACACAGACACAATCTTTACATTTCATCCAATACCTGATGTGAATTATTTCTGACAGAAGCTACAAAAAACTCCTCCATTCATCCATTATCCTCTGTGATGTATTTCAGAGAAAAGGTACAGAAAACTCCTCCTTCACTTGCATTTGTTTGTTGGTATGATTAATACACAGACACAATCATTAAATTTCTTCCATTACCTGATGTGATGTATTTCTGAGGTAAGCTACAGAAAGCTCCCCCCTCATTTGCATTTGTTTGTTGGCATGGTTACTTCAAATCCAGAATCATTGCATTTCAACTATTACCCAATGTGATGTATTTCAGAGAGAAGATGCTGAAAGCTCCTCCCTCACTTGCATCTGTTTGTTGGTTTGATTAAACAGACACAATCATTACATTTCATCCATTACCTGATGTGAAGTATTTCTGCCGTAAGCTACAGAAAGCTCCCAACTTATTTGCATTTGTTTGTTGGCATTGTTACTACAAAGCCAGAATCATCGCATTTCAATTATTACCCTATGTGATGTATTTCAGAGAGAAGATGCTGAAAGCTCCTCCCTCACTTGCATCTGTTTGTTGGCTTGATTAAACAGACACAATCATTACATTTCATCCATTTCCTGATGTGAAGTATTTCTGAGGGAAGCTACACAAAGCGCCTCCCTCACTTGCATCTGTTTGTTTGTATGATTGGTACACAGACACAATCATTACATTTCATCCATTACCTGATATGGTGTATTTTTGAGGGAACCTACAGAAAGCTCCTCCCTCTATGACGTGCATTTGTTGGTAAGATTACTACTAAGCCAGAATCATTGCATTTCATCTATTACCCTATTTGATGTATTTCAGAGAGAAGCTGCAGAAAGCTCATCCCTCACTTGCATCTGTTTGTTGGTATCATTGGTACACAGACACAATCATTACATTTCATTCATTACCTAATGTGAAGTATTTCTGAGATAAGCTACAGAAAGCTCCCCCCTCATCTGGATTTTGTTTGTTGGTATGGTTACTACCATGCCAGAAACATAGCATTTCATCTACAACCCTATGTGAAGTATTTCTGAGAAAAGCTGCAGAACGCTCCTCCCTCACTTGCATCTGTTTGTTGGTAAGATTACTATACAGACACTGTGGTTACATTTCATCCCTTACCTGATGTGAAATATTTCTGTGGGATGCTACAGAAAGCTCCACCAGCACTTGTGTTTGTTTGTTGGTATGGATACTATAAGCCCAGAATCATCGCATTTCATCTATTACCCTATGTGATGTATTTCTGAGAGAAGCTACAGAAAGATCCACCCTCACTTGCATCTGTTGTTGGTATGATTAGGACACAGACACAATTATTACATTTAATCCATTACCTGATGTAAAGTATTTGTGAGGGAAGCTACAGAAAGCTCCTCCCTCATTTGTGTGTGTTTGTTGGTATGGTTACTACAAATCCAGAATCCAAAATTGTTAAGACTTTCGTGGCCACTTGTTGACAAACTGCTTATTTGCTTCTGTCTCGGGTTCTTCGGCCGACGTTCGTGTGATGATTTTGCTGACGTTTCGTCAGCACGAGTGGCTGGCATTGTCAAAGCTTCACCCTCCATTGCCGGAGGCGAACTGGAGCCTGGCTCGCGGCCGCAGACTATATGTACCTTGCGCGCCAACGTCCGAGGGCTTCTCCGCGGTCATTTCCGCGGTCATTTCCGGTGCGTTTCTCCTCTTGCTACCTGCTACGGTCGTTCTCTGCAGTACGGGAAGCCAGGAGCCGTTTACCTTAAGGCTTTCTTCTTTCTTGTTGAAGCTGTTCCCGTGTTTGTGTATTTCTACAGCTTCTCTGTACAAGCGGGTGTGATAGTGCTTCTCTACAGCAAGAACTTCCGTGTCGGTGAATTTTATTACATGTACCTGGTCGGTCTCACTCAGTGCGTGTTCTGCCACGGCCGATTTTTCCACCTGTCCCAACCTGCAATGTCGCTTATGTTCTTTGATCCTGGTGTTGATTGATCTTCCAGTCATTCCGACATAAACTTTCCCGCATGTGCATGGTAAGCGGTATATTCCTGACATTGCAAGTGGGTCCCTTTTATCGTTTGCCGATCTAAGACATTCTTTGATCTTCCTTGTCGGTTTGAAAATTGTCTTTACGCCGTGCTTGTGTAATATACGGCCGATTCTGTCCGTCACTCTGGGAATGTATGGCAGAAAGACCGTACCCGACATTTCTTTTTCTGGTTTCTTACTTCGCCGGTGGTTTGGCTCTGTTACACTTCTAATATCATTTGTGGAGTACCCATTGCTCCTCAGAACACTTTCCAGGTGTTGCATTTCGCGTTTAAGGTGCTGCGGCTCACATATTCGTGCTGCTCGCGTTACGAGCGTCTGAATCATGCCTCTTTTCTGGCTCGGGTGGTGGTTTGACAGTTTGTGCAGATATCGGTCCGTGTGCGTCGGTTTTCGGTACACGCTATGTCCCAGGTTTTGGCCATCCCTTGTGACCAGCACATCTAGAAATGGTAGTTTTTTGTCCTTTTCCACTTCCATGGTAAATTTTATGTTGGCGTGGAGGTTGTTCAAGTGTCTTAGGAAGTCACCGAGCTGTTCTTCACCATGGCTCCACACGACGAAAGTATCATCGACGTACCTGTACCACACCTTAGGTTTACAAGTCGCCGAGTCCAGTGCCTGTGCTTCGAAATGTTCCATGAAGAAGTTGGCCACCACTGGACTAAGAGGACTACCCATGGCAACGCCTTCCAGCTGTTCGTAGAAATTGCCATTCCACGTGAAATAGCTCGTGGTGAGACAGGCATGGAAGAGCTTCATGATGTCTTGCGGGAAAATGGAACCGATGTGCTCCAGAGCGTCACTGAGTGGCACTTTCGTAAACAAAGAAACAATATCAAAGCTGACCAGGATGTCGTTTGGTGCAAGTTTTAGTTTCTTCAGCTTCTCGATGAAATGTCCTGAGTCCTTTACGTACGTGTCGGTCTTCCCCACGTGCGGCTGGAGCAGAGAGGCCAAGTGTTTTGCCAGTTTATATGTCGGTGAGCCAGGAGCGCTAACAATCGGTCTTAATGGAACGTTGTTCTTATGGATCTTAGGTAATCCATACAGGCGAGGTGGTAGGGCTTCTGTGTTGCGCAGGTATCTCTGTATGTCCTCCGGAACAGAAGATGCCTTGATTAACCGATTCGTATTCCGTGTGATACGCTGCGTCGGATCTGCGCTTAGTTTTCGGTACGTCGTCGGATCTAATAGGTCTCGGATCTTTTGTTCATAATCTTCGGTCTTCATTACGACGGTCGCATTCCCCTTATCGGCAGGCATTACCAATATACTCTTGTCAGCGTTAAGATTCTTAATAGCTTGTACTTCTTCTTTCTTCAGATTGCATGCTGTAGGTTTAGCTCGGCGCAGTATCCAGGCTGTTTCAGTGCGTATTTCCTCTGCCCTTTCACAAGGAAGGGTCCGAATGGCCGCTTCGGTGTTAGCAATGATGTCCTCCACAGGTATAGTTCTTGGGATGACAGCGAAATTCCCTCCTTTTTGAAGAACGGATACTTCCTCTTCGGTCAATTGTCGTTCAGTGAGGTTGACCACCGTGCGTGACTTGTCGGGAATCGCCTTGTCAGTCTTCTTCCGGAATCCTTCAAACTTTTTCTTCTGTCGCTCTGTGCAGCGCTCGAGTTCATTCTCCATGCTCCTGTAAGTGATGCTGTCGATCTTGTCCCAGTCGTCTCGATGCATTCTGCTACTTAGTTGGTAGAACATGTCCAAAAGTTCCTGATCCGTTTTTGCCAAGTTTCTCCGTATTGTGTGAATTCGCTCACGAAGAAAAGCTCGTTCCATTCTGTTGTAGATACGATGAGCTTGGGCAGTGGTGAATAGGCGCTTACATTTCAAGAACTTCGGTGTAGCATCTTCATCTCTGCACCGCGAAAGGAAGGCGAGAGAGGACATCAATCGCACTTTCTTCTTCCGTTGTTGGTCAAGGCGTCGGTACAATCTGCAAATTTCCTCCCCGTAGAGGCGCAATACAAAATTGTTAAGACTTTCGTGGCCACTTGTTGACAAACTGCTTATTTGCTTCTGTCTCGGGTTCTTCGGCCGACGTTCGTGTGATGATTTTGCTGACGTTTCGCCAGCACGAGTGGCTGGCATTGTCAAAGCTTCACCCTCCATTGCCGGAGGTGAACTGGAGCCGGGCTCGCGGCCGCAGACTATATGTACCTTGCGCGCCAACGTCCGAGGGCTTCTCCGCGGTCATTTCCGCGGTCATTTCCGGTGCGTTTCTCCTCTTGCTACCTGCTACGGTCGTTCTCTGCAGTACGGGAAGCCAGGAGCCGTTTACCTTAAGGCTTTCTTCTTTCTTGTTGAAGCTGTTCCCGTGTTTGTGTATTTCTACAGCTTCTCTGTACAAGCGGGTGTGATAGTGCTTCTCTACAGCCAGAACTTCCGTGTCGGTGAATTTTATTACATGTACCTGGTCGGTCTCACTCAGTGCGTGTTCTGCCACGGCCGATTTTTCCACCTGTCCCAACCTGCAATGTCGCTTATGTTCTTTGATCCTGGTGTTGATTGATCTTCCAGTCATTCCGACATAAACTTTCCCGCATGCGCATGGTAAGCGGTATATTCCTGACATTGCAAGTGGGTCCCTTCAAAAAGGAGGGAATTTCGCTGTCATCCCAAGAACTATACCTGTGGAGGACATCATTGCTAACACCGAAGCGGCCATTCGGACCCTTCCTTGTGAAAGGGCAGAGGAAATACGCACTGAAACAGCCAGGATACTGCGCCGAGCTAAACCACCAGCATGCAATCTGAAGAAAGAAGAAGTACAAGCTATTAAGAATCTTAACGCTGACAAGAGTATATTGGTACTGCCTGCCGATAACGGGAATGCGACCGTCGTAATGAAGACCGAAGATTATGAACAAAAGATCCGAGACCTATTAGATCCGACGACGTACCGAAAACTAAGCACAGATCCGACGCAGCGTATCACACGGAATACGAATCGGTTAATCAAGGCATCTTCTATTCCGGAGGACATACAGAGATACCTGCGCAACACAGAAGCCCTACCACCTCGCCTGTATGGATTACCTAAGATCCATAAGAACAACGTTCCATTAAGACCGATTGTTAGCGCTCCTGGCTCACCGACATATAAACTGGCAAAACACTTGGCCTCTCTGCTCCAGCCGCACGTGGGGAAGACCGACACGTACGTAAAGGACTCAGGACATTTCATCGAGAAGCTGAAGAAACTAAAACTTGCACCAAACGACATCCTGGTCAGCTTTGATATTGTTTCTTTGTTTACGAAAGTGCCACTCAGTGACGCTCTGGAGCACATCGGTTCCATTTTCCCGCAAGACATCATGAAGCTCTTCCATGCCTGTCTCACCACGAGCTATTTCACGTGGAATGGCAATTTCTACGAACAGCTGGAAGGCGTTGCCATGGGTAGTCCTCTTAGTCCAGTGGTGGCCAACTTCTTCATGGAACATTTCGAAGCACAGGCACTGGACTCGGCGACTTGTAAACCTAAGGTGTGGTACAGGTACGTCGATGATACTTTCGTCGTGTGGAGCCATGGTGAAGAACAGCTCGGTGACTTCCTAAGACACTTGAACAACCTCCACGCCAACATAAAATTTACCATGGAAGTGGAAAAGGACAAAAAACTACCATTTCTAGATGTGCTGGTCACAAGGGATGGCCAAAACCTGGGACATAGCGTGTACCGAAAACCGACGCACACGGACCGATATCTGCACAAACTGTCAAACCACCACCCGAGCCAGAAAAGAGGCATGATTCAGACGCTCGTAACGCGAGCAGCACGAATATGTGAGCCGCAGCACCTTAAACGCGAAATGCAACACCTGGAAAGTGTTCTGAGGAGCAATGGGTACTCCACAAATGATATTAGAAGTGTAACAGAGCCAAACCACCGGCGAAGTAAGAAACCAGAAAAAGAAATGTCGGGTACGGTCTTTCTGCCATACATTCCCAGAGTGACGGACAGAATCGGCCGTATATTACACAAGCACGGCGTAAAGACAATTTTCAAACCGACAAGGAAGATCAAAGAATGTCTTAGATCGGCAAACGATAAAAGGGACCCACTTGCAATGTCAGGAATATACCGCTTACCATGCACATGCGGGAAAGTTTATGTCGGAATGACTGGAAGATCAATCAACACCAGGATCAAAGAACATAAGCGACATTGCAGGTTGGGACAGGTGGAAAAATCGGCCGTGGCAGAACACGCACTGAGTGAGACCGACCAGGTACATGTAATAAAATTCACCGACACGGAAGTTCTTGCTGTAGAGAAGCACTATCACACCCGCTTGTACAGAGAAGCTGTAGAAATACACAAACACGGGAACAGCTTCAACAAGAAAGAAGAAAGCCTTAAGGTAAACGGCTCCTGGCTTCCCGTACTGCAGAGAACGACCGTAGCAGGTAGCAAGAGGAGAAACGCACCGGAAATGACCGCGGAAATGACCGCGGAGAAGCCCTCGGACGTTGGCGCGCAAGGTACATATAGTCTGCGGCCGCGAGCCCGGCTCCAGTTCACCTCCGGCAATGGAGGGTGAAGCTTTGACAATGCCAGCCACTCGTGCTGGCGAAACGTCAGCAAAATCATCACACGAACGTCGGCCGAAGAACCCGAGACAGAAGCAAATAAGCAGTTTGTCAACAAGTGGCCACGAAAGTCTTAACAATTTTGTATTGCGCCTCTACGGGGAGGAAATTTGCAGATTGTACCGACGCCTTGACCAACAACGGAAGAAGAAAGCGCGATTGATGTCCTCTCTCGCCTTCCTTTCGCGGTGCAGAGATGAAGATGCTACACCGAAGTTCTTGAAATGTAAGCGCCTATTCACCACCGCCCAAGCTCATCGTATCTACAACAGAATGGAACGAGCTTTTCTTCGTGAGCGAATTCACACAATACGGAGAAACTTGGCAAAAACGGATCAGGAACTTTTGGACATGTTCTACCAACTAAGTAGCAGAATGCATCGAGACGACTGGGACAAGATCGACAGCATCACTTACAGGAGCATGGAGAATGAACTCGAGCGCTGCACAGAGCGACAGAAGAAAATGTTTGAAGGATTCCGGAAGAAGACTGACAAGGCGATTCCCGACAAGTCACGCACGGTGGTCAACCTCACTGAACGACAATTGACCGAAGAGGAAGTATCCGTTCTTCAAAAAGGAGGGAATTTCGCTGTCATCCCAAGAACTATACCTGTGGAGGACATCATTGCTAACACCGAAGCGGCCATTCGGACCCTTCCTTGTGAAAGGGCAGAGGAAATACGCACTGAAACAGCCTGGATACTGCGCCGAGCTAAACCTACAGCATGCAATCTGAAGAAAGAAGAAGTACAAGCTATTAAGAATCTTAACGCTGACAAGAGTATATTGGTAATGCCTGCCGATAAGGGGAATGCGACCGTCGTAATGAAGACCGAAGATTATGAACAAAAGATTCGAGACCTATTAGATCCGACGACGTACCGAAAACTAAGCGCAGATCCGACGCAGCGTATCACACGGAATACGAATCGGTTAATCAAGGCATCTTCTGTTCCGGAGGACATACAGAGATACCTGCGCAACACAGAAGCCCTACCACCTCGCCTGTATGGATTACCTAAGATCCATAAGAACAACGTTCCATTAAGACCGATTGTTAGCGCTCCTGGCTCACCGACATATAAACTGGCAAAACACTTGGCCTCTCTGCTCCAGCCGCACGTGGGGAAGACCGACACGTACGTAAAGGACTCAGGACATTTCATCGAGAAGCTGAAGAAACTAAAACTTGCACCAAACGATATCCTGGTCAGCTTTGATATTGTTTCTTTGTTTACGAAAGTGCCACTCAGTGACGCTCTGGAGCACATCGGTTCCATTTTCCCGCAAGACATCATGAAGCTCTTCCATGCCTGTCTCACCACGAGCTATTTCACGTGGAATGGCAATTTCTACGAACAGCTGGAAGGCGTTGCCATGGGTAGTCCTCTTAGTCCAGTGGTGGCCAACTTCTTCATGGAACATTTCGAAGCACAGGCACTGGACTCGGCGACTTGTAAACCTAAGGTGTGGTACAGGTACGTCGATGATACTTTCGTCGTGTGGAGCCATGGTGAAGAACAGCTCGGTGACTTCCTAAGACACTTGAACAACCTCCACGCCAACATAAAATTTACCATGGAAGTGGAAAAGGACAAAAAACTACCATTTCTAGATGTGCTGGTCACAAGGGATGGCCAAAACCTGGGACATAGCGTGTACCGAAAACCGACGCACACGGACCGATATCTGCACAAACTGTCAAACCACCACCCGAGCCAGAAAAGAGGCATGATTCAGACGCTCGTAACGCGAGCAGCACGAATATGTGAGCCGCAGCACCTTAAACGCGAAATGCAACACCTGGAAAGTGTTCTGAGGAGCAATGGGTACTCCACAAATGATATTAGAAGTGTAACAGAGCCAAACCACCGGCGAAGTAAGAAACCAGAAAAAGAAATGTCGGGTACGGCCTTTCTGCCATACATTCCCAGAGTGACGGACAGAATCGGCCGTATATTACACAAGCACGGCGTAAAGACAATTTTCAAACCGACAAGGAAGATCAAAGAATGTCTTAGATCGGCAAAGGATAAAAGGGACCCACTTGCAATGTCAGGAATATACCGCTTACCATGCACATGCGGGAAAGTTTATGTCGGAATGACTGGAAGATCAATCAACACCAGGATCAAAGAACATAAGCGACATTGCAGGTTGGGACAGGTGGAAAAATCGGCCGTGGCAGAACACGCACTGAGTGAGACCGACCAGGTACATGTAATAAAATTCACCGACACGGAAGTTCTGGCTGTAGAGAAGCACTATCACACCCGCTTGTACAGAGAAGCTGTAGAAATACACAAACACGGGAACAGCTTCAACAAGAAAGAAGAAAGCCTTAAGGTAAACGGCTCCTGGCTTCCCGTACTGCAGAGAACGACCGTAGCAGGTAGCAAGAGGAGAAACGCACCGGAAATGACCGCGGAAATGACCGCGGAGAAGCCCTCGGACGTTGGCGCGCAAGGTACATATAGTCTGCGGCCGCGAGCCCGGCTCCAGTTCACCTCCGGCAATGGAGGGTGAAGCTTTGACAATGCCAGCCACTCGTGCTGGCGAAACGTCAGCAAAATCATCACACGAACGTCGGCCGAAGAACCCGAGACAGAAGCAAATAAGCAGTTTGTCAACAAGTGGCCACGAAAGTCTTAACAATTTTGTATTGCGCCTCTACGGGGAGGAAATTTGCAGATTGTACCGACGCCTTGACCAACAACGGAAGAAGAAAGCGCGATTGATGTCCTCTCTCTCCTTCCTTTCGCGGTGCAGAGATGAAGATGCTACACCGAAGTTCTTGAAATGTAAGCGCCTATTCACCACCGCCCAAGCTCATCGTATCTACAACAGAATGGAACGAGCTTTTCTTCGTGAGCGAATTCACACAATACGGAGAAACTTGGCAAAAACGGATCAGGAACTTTTGGACATGTTCTACCAACTAAGTAGCAGAATGCATCGAGACGACTGGGACAAGATCGACAGCATCACTTACAGGAGCATGGAGAATGAACTCGAGCGCTGCACAGAGCGACAGAAGAAAAAGTTTGAAGGATTCCGGAAGAAGACTGACAAGGCGATTCCCGACAAGTCACGCACGGTGGTCAACCTCACTGAACGACAATTGACCGAAGAGGAAGTATCCGTTCTTCAAAAAGGAGGGAATTTCGCTGTCATCCCAAGAACTATACCTGTGGAGGACATCATTGCTAACACCGAAGCGGCCATTCGGACCCTTCCTTGTGAAAGGGCAGAGGAAATACGCACTGAAACAGCCAGGATACTGCGCCGAGCTAAACCACCAGCATGCAATCTGAAGAAAGAAGAAGTACAAGCTATTAAGAATCTTAACGCTGACAAGAGTATATTGGTACTGCCTGCCGATAACGGGAATGCGACCGTCGTAATGAAGACCGAAGATTATGAACAAAAGATCCGAGACCTATTAGATCCGACGACGTACCGAAAACTAAGCGCAGATCCGACGCAGCGTATCACACGGAATACGAATCGGTTAATCAAGGCATCTTCTGTTCCGGAGGACATACAGAGATACCTGCGCAACACAGAAGCCCTACCACCTCGCCTGTATGGATTACCTAAGATCCATAAGAACAACGTTCCATTAAGACCGATTGTTAGCGCTCCTGGCTCACCGACATATAAACTGGCAAAACACTTGGCCTCTCTGCTCCAGCCGCACGTGGGGAAGACCGACACGTACGTAAAGGACTCAGGACATTTCATCGAGAAGCTGAAGAAACTAAAACTTGCACCAAACGACATCCTGGTCAGCTTTGATATTGTTTCTTTGTTTACGAAAGTGCCACTCAGTGACGCTCTGGAGCACATCGGTTCCATTTTCCCGCAAGACATCATGAAGCTCTTCCATGCCTGTCTCACCACGAGCTATTTCACGTGGAATGGCAATTTCTACGAACAGCTGGAAGGCGTTGCCATGGGTAGTCCTCTTAGTCCAGTGGTGGCCAACTTCTTCATGGAACATTTCGAAGCACAGGCACTGGACTCGGCGACTTGTAAACCTAAGGTGTGGTACAGGTACGTCGATGATACTTTCGTCGTGTGGAGCCATGGTGAAGAACAGCTCGGTGACTTCCTAAGACACTTGAACAACCTCCACGCCAACATAAAATTTACCATGGAAGTGGAAAAGGACAAAAAACTACCATTTCTAGATGTGCTGGTCACAAGGGATGGCCAAAACCTGGGACATAGCGTGTACCGAAAACCGACGCACACGGACCGATATCTGCACAAACTGTCAAACCACCACCCGAGCCAGAAAAGA
This sequence comes from Schistocerca gregaria, assembly GCF_023897955.1. Lineage (NCBI taxonomy): Eukaryota > Metazoa > Arthropoda > Insecta > Orthoptera > Acrididae > Schistocerca > Schistocerca gregaria. The sequence goes on along the minus strand of NW_026061887.1, from coordinate 1,598,645 downwards.
GGCATGATTCAGACGCTCGTAACGCGAGCAGCACGAATATGTGAGCCGCAGCACCTTAAACGCGAAATGCAACACCTGGAAAGTGTTCTGAGGAGCAATGGGTACTCCACAAATGATATTAGAAGTGTAACAGAGCCAAACCACCGGCGAAGTAAGAAACCAGAAAAAGAAATGTCGGGTACGGCCTTTCTGCCATACATTCCCAGAGTGACGGACAGAATCGGCCGTATATTACACAAGCACGGCGTAAAGACAATTTTCAAACCGACAAGGAAGATCAAAGAATGTCTTAGATCGGCAAAGGATAAAAGGGACCCACTTGCAATGTCAGGAATATACCGCTTACCATGCACATGCGGGAAAGTTTATGTCGGAATGACTGGAAGATCAATCAACACCAGGATCAAAGAACATAAGCGACATTGCAGGTTGGGACAGGTGGAAAAATCGGCCGTGGCAGAACACGCACTGAGTGAGACCGACCAGGTACATGTAATAAAATTCACCGACACGGAAGTTCTGGCTGTAGAGAAGCACTATCACACCCGCTTGTACAGAGAAGCTGTAGAAATACACAAACACGGGAACAGCTTCAACAAGAAAGAAGAAAGCCTTAAGGTAAACGGCTCCTGGCTTCCCGTACTGCAGAGAACGACCGTAGCAGGTAGCAAGAGGAGAAACGCACCGGAAATGACCGCGGAAATGACCGCGGAGAAGCCCTCGGACGTTGGCGCGCAAGGTACATATAGTCTGCGGCCGCGAGCCCGGCTCCAGTTCACCTCCAGCAATGGAGGGTGAAGCTTTGACAATGCCAGCCACTCGTGCTGGCGAAACGTCAGCAAAATCATCACACGAACGTCGGCCGAAGAACCCGAGACAGAAGCAAATAAGCAGTTTGTCAAATCCAGAATCATCGCATTTCATTTTTACCCTATGTGAAGTATCTCAGTGAGAAGCTGCAGAAAGTTCCTCCCTCACTTGCATATGTTTGTTGGTATGATTAGTACACAGACACAATCATTACATTTCATTCATTACCCGATGTGAATTATTTCTGATGGAAGCTACAAAAGCTCCTACTTCATTTGTGTTTGTTTGTTGGTAAGGATACTACAATGCTAGGATCATTGAATTTCATCTATTACCGTATGTGATGTATTTCTGAGTGAAGCTACAGAAAGCACCACCATCATTTGTGTTTTTTTGTTGGTATGGTTACTACAAAGCCGGAATCCTCGCATTTCATTTATTACCCTATGTGAAGTATTGCTGAGAAAAGGTACAGAAAGCTCCCACCTCATTTTGGTTTGATTGTTGGTATGGTTACTACAAAGCCACAATAATTGCATTTCATCCATTACCCTTTGTGATGTATTTCAGACAGAGGATGCAGGATTCTCCCAGCTCATTTGCTTTTGATTGTTGGTATGGTCACTACAAAGCCATAATCATTGCATTTCATCCATTACCGTGTGTGATGTTTTTCATAGAAAAGGTACAGAAAACTCCTCCTTCACTTGCATCTGTTTGTTGGTATGATAACTACACAGACACAATCATTACATTTCATCCATTACCTGATGTGAAGTATTTCTGAGGGAAGCTACAGAAAGCTCATCCCTCATTTGTGTTTGTTTGTTGGTATGGTTACTACAAACCCAGAATCATTAAATTTCATTCATTACCCTATGCGAAGTATTTATGAGAGAATCTGCAGAAAGCTAATCACTCACCTGCTTCTGCTTTGTGGTATGATTAGTACACAGACACAATCATTACATTTCATCCATTGCTAATGTGAAGTATTTAAGAGAGAAGCCACCGAAAGCTACTCCCCCATTTGCGTCACTTTGTTGTTATCGTTATTACAAAGCCAGAATCTTTACATTTCTTCCACTACACTATGTGAAGTACTTCTGAGAGAAGCTGCAGAACACTCCTCCCTCACTTGCATCTGTTTCTTGGTAAGATTAATACACAGTTACAATCATTAGATTTCATCCATTACCTGATGTGAAATATTTCTGAGGGAAGCTGGAGAAAGCTCCTCCCTCATTTGCATTTGTTTGCTGGTATGGTTACTTCAAAGCCAGAATAACCACATTTTATCTAATACTCTATGTGAAGTTTTTTGTCGGGAAGCTGCAGATCGCTCCTCCATCACTTGTATCTGATTGTTGGTAAGATTAGTTCTCAGACTCATTCAATACCTTTCATCAATTACCTAATGTGAACTATTTCTGAGGGTAGCTAGAGAAAGCTCATCCCTCATATGTGTTTTTCTGTTTGTATGGTTACTACAAACCCAGAATCATCCCATTTCATCTATTACCCTATGTGAAGTATTTCTGATAGAAGCTGCAGAAAGCTCCTCCCTCACTTGCATTTTTTTTGTATGATTAGTACACAGACACAATCATTACATCTCATCCATAACCTGATGTGTAGTATTTCTGAGGGAAGCTACAGCAAACTCATCCCCCATTTGAGTTTGTTTGTTGAATGGTTACTACAAAGCCAGAATCATCGCATTTCATTTTTATCCTATGTGAAGTATCTCAGAGAGAAGCTGCAGAAAGTTCCTCCCTCACTTGCATATGTTTGTTGGTATGATTAGTACACAGATACAATCATTACATTTCATCCATTACCTGATATGGTGTATTTCTGAGGGAGGCTACAGAAAGCTCCTCCCTCATTGGCGTGCATTTGTTGGTAAGTTTACTACTAAGCCAGAATCATTGCATTTCATCTATTACCCTATTTGATGTATTTCAGAGAGAAGCTGCAGAAAGCTCCTCCCTCACTTGCATCTGTTTGTTGGTATGATTAGTACACAGACACAATCATTACATTTCATCCATTACCTGATGTGAAGTATTTCTGAAGGAGGCTACAGAAAGCTCCACCCTCATTTGTGTTTGTTTGTTGGTATGGTTACTACAGAGCCAGACCCTCGCATTTAATCTATAACCCTATGTGAAGTATTTCTGAGAGAAGCTGCAGGACGCTCCTCCCACTCCTCCCTTGTTTACGTCTCTTTGTTGGTATGGTTACTACAAAGCCTAAATAATATCATTTGATCCATTAGCATATGTGAAGTATTTCAGAGAGAAGCTGATGAAAGCTCCTCCCTCACTTGCATCTGTTTGTTGGTTTGATTAAACAGACACAATCATTACATTTCATCCATTTCCTAATGTGAAGTAGTTCTGAGGGACGCTACAGAATGCTCCTCCCTCACTTGCATCTGTTAGTTGGTATGATTAGTACACAGACACTATCATTACACTTCATCCATTACCTGGTGTGAAGTATTTCTGATGGAAGCTTCAGAAAGCTCCTCCCTCATTTGCGTTTGATTGTTAGTATGTTTACTACAAAGCCAGAATCATCGCATTTCACCTATTACCCTATGTGAAGTACACTCCTGGAAATGGAAAAAAGAACACATTGACACCGGTGTGTCAGACCCACCATACTTGCTCCGGACACTGCGAGACGGCTGTACAAGCAACGATCACACGCACGGCACAGCGGACACACCAGCAACCGCGGTGTTGGCCGTCGAATGGCGCTAGCTGCGCAGCATTTGTGCACCGCCGCCGTCAGTGTCAGCCAGTTTGCCGTGGCATACGGAGCTCCATCGCAGTCTTTAACACTGGTAGCATGCCGCGACAGCGTGGACGTGAACCGTATGTGCAGTTGACGGACTTTGAGCGAGGGCGTATAGGGGGCATGCGGGGGGCCGGGTGGACGTACCGCCGAATTGCTCAACACGTGGGGCGTGAGGTCTCCACAGTACATCGATGTTGTCGCCAGTGGTCGGCGGAAGGTGCACGTGCCCGTCGACCTGGGACCGGACCGCAGCGTCGCACGGATGCACGCCAAGTCCGTACGATCCTACGCAGTGCCGTAGGGGACCGCACCGCCACTTCCCAGCAAATTAGGGACACTGTTGCTCCTGGGGTATCGGCGAGGACCATTCGAAACCGTCTCCATGAAGCTGGGCTACGGTCCCCCACACCGTTAGGCCGTCTTCCGCTCACGCCCCAACATCGTGCAGCCCGCCTCCAGTGATGTCGCGACAGGCGTGAATGGAGGGACGAATGGAGACGTGTCGTCTTCAGCGATGAGAGTCGCTTATGACTTGGTGCCAATGATGGTCGTATGCGTGTTTGGCGCCGTGCAGGTGAGCGCCACAATCAGGACTGCATACGACCGAGGCACACAGGGCCAACACCCGGCATCATGGTGTGGGTAGCGATCTCCTACACTGGCCGTACACCTCTGGTGATCGTCGAGGGGACACTGAATAGTGCACGGTACATCCAAACCGTAATCGAACCCATCGTTCTACCATTCCTAGACCGGCAAGGGAACTTGCTGTTCCAACAGGACAATGCACGTCCGCATGTATCCCGTGCCACCCAACGTGCTCTAGAAGGTGTAATTCAACTACCCTGGCCAGCAAGATCTCCGGATCTGTCCCCCATTTAGCATGTTTGGGACTGGATGAAGCGTCGACTCGCGCGGTCTGCACGTCCAGCACGAATGCTGGTCCAACTGAGGCGCCAGGTGGAAATGGCATGGCAAGCCGTTCCACAGGACTACATCCAGCATCTCTACGATCGTCTCCATGGGAGAATAGCAGCGTGCATTGCTGCGAAAGGTAGATATACACTGTACTAGTGCCGACATTGTGCATGCTCTGTTGCCTGTGTCTATGTGCCTGTTGTTCTGTCAGTGTGATCATGTGATATATCTGATCCCAGGAATGTGTCAATAAAGTTTCCCCTTCCTGGGACAATGAATTCACGGTGTTCTTATTTCAATTTCCAGGAGTGTATTTCTGAGTATAGCTACAGAAAGCTCCTCCCTCATTTGCATTACTTTGTTGGTATGGTTATTACAAAGCCAAAATCATCGGATTTCATTTTTTACCCTATGTGGTGTATTTCAGATCGAAGCTACAGAAAGCTCCTCCCTCAGTTGCGTCTCTTTGTTGGTATGGTTAGTACAAAGCCAGAATATTCGCATTCCATCTATTACCCTATTTGAAGTATATCTGAGAGATGTTGCGGAAAGCTCCTCCCTCTCTTGTATCTGTTTGTTGGTATGATTAGTACACAGACCCAATCATGGCTTTTCATCTTTTACCTGATGTGAAGTATTTATGAGAAGAGCCGCAGAAGGCTCCTCCCTCATTTGTGTCTCTTTGTTGGTATGCTTACTACAAAGCCAGAATAATCATTTTCATCCATTACCCTATGTTAAGTATTTCAGAGGGAAGCTGCAGAAAGCTCCTCCCTCATAGGCATCTATCTGTTGTTAGGGTTCCTACATAGCCAGAATCATCGTATTTCATCCATACCCTATGTGAAGCATTTCTGAGAGAAGCTACAGACAGCTCCATGTTCATTTGTGTCTCTTTGTTGGAAGGTTTACTACAGAGTGCGAATCATCACATTTCATCCATTATACTATGTGAAGTATTTCAAAGAGAAGCTGGAGAAAGCTGCCCCCTCATAGGCGTCTGTTTGTTGGTATGATTACTATGCAGATAGAATGATCACATTTCATCCATAACCTGATATGAAGTTTATCAGAGAAGCTACAGAAAACTCTTCCCTCATATCCGTTTCTTTGATTGGTTACTAGAAAGCCAGAATCATCATATTTTATCCATTACTGTATGTGATGTATTTCTGAGAAGAGCTTTAGAAAGCCCCTCGCTCAGAGGCGTCTCTATGTTGATAACGTTACTACAAAGCCAGAATCATCGCATTTCATCCATTACACTATGGGAAGAATTTCAGAGAGAAGCTGCAGTGAGCTCCTCCCTCATGGGTGTCTATTTGTTGATAACTTTGCTACAAAACCTGAATCATCATATTTCATCCATTAGCTGATGTGATGTATAAAAGAGAAGCTACAGAAAGCTCTTCCCGCATTTGCGTCTCATTGTTGGTATGATTACTATACAGACAGAATCATCACGTTTCATGCATTACCCTATGTGAAATATTTCTGAGAGAAGCTACAGAAAGTTCCTCCCTCCTTTGCATGTCTTTGTTGGTATGGTTACTATGAAGCCAGAATCATCGCACTTCACCCTTTACCCTATATGCAGTATTTCTGAGAGAAGCTGAAGAAAGCTTTTCACTCATTTGCTTCTCTCTGTTGGTATGGTTACTACAAAGCCAGAATCATCGCATTTCCTCCATTACCCTATGTGAAGTATTTCTGAAAGATGTTGCAGTAAGCTCCTCCCTCATAGGCATATCTTTGTTGGTAAGGTTATTACAAAGTCAGAATCATCGCATTTCGTCCATTACACTGTTGTTGTTGTGGTTGTTGTTGTGGTCTTCCGTCCTGAGACTGGTTTGATGTACCTCTCCCTGCTACTCTATCATGTGCAAGCTTCTTCATCTCCCAGTACCTACTGCAACCTACATCCTTCTGAGTCTGCTTGGTGTATTTATCTCTTGGCCTCCCTCTACGATTTTTACCCTCCACACTGGCCTCCAATACTAAATTGGCGATCTCTTGATGCCTCAGAACATGTCCTACCAACCGATTCCTTCTTCTGGTCAAGTTGTGCCACAAACTTTTCTTCTCCCCAGATCTATTCAATACCTCTTCATTAGTTATATGATCTACATATCTAATCTTCAGCATTCTTCTTTAGCACCACATTTAGAAATCTTGCATCCTCTTCTTGTTCAAACTAGTTATCGTCCATATTTGACTTCCATACATAGCTGCACTCCATACAAATACTTTCAGAAATGACTTCCTGTCACTTAAATCTATACTCGATGTTAACAAATTTATCTTCTTCAGAAATGCCTTCCTTACCATTGCCAGTCTACATATTATATCCTCTCTACTTTGACCATCATCAGTTATTTTGCTTCCCAAATAGCAAAACTCATTTACTACTTTAAGTGTCTCATTTCCTAATCTAATTGCCTCAGCATCACCCAACTTAATTCGAGTACATTCGCTCATCCTCATTTTGCTTTTGTTGATGTTCATCTTATATACTCCTTTCAAGACACTCTCCATTCTATTCAACTGCTCTTCCAAGTCCTTTGCTGTCTCTGACAGAATTACAATGTCATCGGCAAACCTCAAAGTTTTTATTTCTTCCTCATGGATTTTAATACCTACTCAGAATTTTTATTTTGTTTCCTTTACTGCCTGCTTAATATACAGATTGAATAACATCAGTTAGAGGCTACAACCCTGTCTCACTCCCTTCCCAACCACTGCTTCCCTTTTATGCCCCTCGACTCTTATGACTGCCATCTGGTTTCTGTACAAATCGCAAATAACCTTTCGCTCCCTGTATTTTACCCCTGCCACCTTTAGAATTTGAAAGAGAGTATTCCAATCAACATTGTCAAAAGCTTTCTCTAAGTCTACAAATGCGAGAAACATAGGTTTGCCTTTCCTTAATCTTTCTTCTAAGATAAGTCGTAAGGTCAGTATTGCCTCATGTGTTCCAGTATTTCTACAGAATCCAAACTGATCATCCCTGGGGTCAGCTTCTACTAGTTTTTCCATTCGTCTGTAAAGAAATCGTGTTAGTATTTTGCCACTGTCGCTTATTAAAGTGATTGTTCGGTAATTTTCACATCTGTCAGCACCTGGTTTCTTTGGGATTGGAATTATTATATTCTTCTTGAAGTCTGAGGGTATTTCGCCTGTTTCATACATCTTGCTCACCAGATGGTAAGAGTTTTGTCAGGACTGGCTCTCCCAAGTCTGTCAGTAGTTCCAATGGAATGTTGTCTACTCTGGGGGCCTTGTTTCAACTCAGGTCTTTCAGTGCTCTGTCAAACTCTTCACGCAGTATCGTATCTCCCATTTCATCTTCATCTACATCCTCTTCCTTTTCCATAATATTGTCCTCAATTGCATCACCCTTGTATAGACCCTCTATATACTCATTCTGCCTTTCTGCTTTCCCTTCTTTGCTTAGAACTGGGTTTCCATCTGAGCTCTTGATGTTCATACAAGTCGTTCTCTTATCTCCAAAAGTCTCTTTAATTTTCCTGTAGGCAATATCTATCTTACCCCTAGTGAGATAAGCTTCTACATTCTTACATTTGTCCTCTAGCCATCCCTGCTTAGCCATTTTGTACTTCCTGTCGATCTGATTGTTGAGACGTTTGATTTCCTTTTTGCCTGCTTCAGTTATTGCATTTTTATATTTTCTCCTTTCATCAATTAAATTCAATATTTCTTCTGTCACACAAGGATTTCTAGCAGCCCTCGTATTTTTACCTACTTGATCCTCTGCTGCCTTCACTACTTAATCTCTCAAAGCTAGCCATTCTTCTTCTACTGTATTTCTTTCCCCCACTCCTGTCAATTGTTCCCTTATGCTCTCCTTGAAACTCTGTACAACCTCTGGTTCTTTCAGTTTATCCAGGTCCCATCTCCATAAATTCGCACCTTGTTGCAGTTTCTTCAGTTTTAATCTACAGGTCATAACCAATAGATTGTGGTCAGAGTCCACCTCTGCCCCTGGAAATGTCTTACAATTTAAAACTTGATTCCTAAATCTCTGTCTTACCATTATATAATCTATCTGATACCTTTTAGTATCTCCAGGGTTCTTCCATGTATACAACCTTCTTTCATGATTCTTAAACCAAGTGTTAGCTATGATTAAGTTGAAGTCTGTGCAAAATTCTACCAAGCGGCTTCCTCTTTCATTTCTTAGCCCCAATCCATATCCACCTACTATGTTTCGTTCTCTCCCTTTTCCTACACTCGAATTCCAGTCACCCATGACTATTAAATTTTCACCTCTCTTCACTATCTGAATAATTTCTTTTATCTCATCATACATTTCTTCAATTTAGTCATCATCTGCAGAGCTAGTTGGCCTATAAACTTGTACTACTGTAGTAGGTGTCGGATTCGTATCTATCTTGGCCACAATAATGCTATCACTATGCAGTTTGTAGTAGCTTACCCACATTTATATTTTCCTACTCATTATTAAACCTACTCCTGCATTACCTCTATTTGATTTTGTGTTTATAGCCCTGTAGTCACCTGACCAAAAGTCTTGTTCCTCCTGCCACGGAACTTCACCAATTTTCTAACCTACCTGCTAGATTAAGGGATCTGACACTCCATGCTCCGATCCGTAAAACACCAGTTTTCTTTCTCCTGATAACGACATCCTCTTGAGTAGTCCCCGTCCGGAGATCCGAATGGGGGACTATTTTACCTCCGCATATTTTACCCAAGAGGACCCAATCATCATTTAATCATACAGTAAAGCTGCATGCCCTCAGGAAGTTTCCCCTTGCTTTCAGCCGTTCACAGTACAAGCACACCAAGGCCGTTTTGGTTATTGTTACAAGGCCAGATCAGTCAATCATCCAGACAGTTGCCCTTGCAGCTACTGAAAAGGCTGCTGCCCCTCTTCAGAAACCACACATTTGTCTGGCCTCTCAACAAATACCCCTTCGTTGTGGTTGCACCTACGGTATGGCTATCTGTATCACAGAGACACGCAAGCCTCCCCACGATTGGGAAGGTCCATTGTTCATGGGGTGTCCATTACACAATGTGAAGTATTTCTGAAAGAAGCTAAAGAAAGCTTTTCCCTCATTTGTGACTGTTTGTTGGTATGATTACTGCAGAGGCCAGAATATTCGCATTTCATCTATTACCCCATGTGAAGTATTTCAGAGAGAAGTTGCAGGAAGCTCTCCCCTCATATGTGTACATTTGTTGGTAACGTTACTACAAAGCCAGGATCATCGCAATTCATCCATTACCTTATGTGAAGTAATTCTGAGAGAAGCTACAGAAAGCCCTTCCCTCATTTGCAATTTTTGTTTGTATGATTACTACACAGACAGCATCATCACATTTCATTTATTTCCTGATGTGGTGTACATAAGAGAAGCTACAGAAAGCTCCTCCCTCATTTACATCTGTTTGTTGCTATGATTACTACACAGACAGAATCATCACATTTCATCCACTACCTGATGTGAGGTATTTAAAAGAAGCTACAGAAAGCTCGTCCCTCATTTCTGTTTCTTTGTTGGTATGGTTACTACAAAGCCAGAATCATCACATTTCATCCCTTACCCTATGTGAACTATTTCTGAGAGGAGCTGCAGAAAGCTCCTCCCTCAAACATGTGTCGTTGTTGGTAAGGTTATTACAAAGTCAGAATCATCGCATTTTATCCATTACACTTCGTGAAGTATTTCTGAGAGGAGCTGCAGAATGCGCTTGCCTCATAGGTGTCTCTTTATTGGAGAAGTGACTACAAAGCCAGAATCATCACATTTGGTCCTTTACCCTATGTGAAATTTTTTAAGGGAAGCTACAGAAAGCTCCTCCCTCATTTGCCTCTCTCTGTTCTTCCGGTTACTACAAAGCCAGAATCAATGCATTCCATGCATTACCCTTTGTGAAGCATTTCTGTGAGAAACTGCAGAAGGCTCATCCCCCATTGGCGTCTGTTTGTTGGTATGGTTACTACAAAGCCAGATTCATCGCATTTCATCCATTACACTATGTGAAGTATTTCTGAGAAGAGCTACAGAAAGCTAATCTCTCATTTGCTTCTCTTTGTTAGTAACGTTACTACAAAGCCCAAATCATTGCATTTTATCCATTACTTTATGTGAAATGTTTCTGAAAGAAGCTACATGGCATCTAAGTGTGAACCAATGTCTATGGTCCTCTGAGTCTTATGGATGATTAGCAAGAGCTGGGTTTCACATGGCCGTCTTTTTCAAAACAAATGCTGATTCCTACAGAGTAGGTTTGTAGTCTCCAGAAAACTCATTATACTCTAACATAATTCGTGTTCCAAAGTTCTACAACTAATCAACATTAGAGATATAGGTCTATAGTTCTGCACATCTGTTCGAAGTCCCTTCTTGAAAATGGGGAAGACCATGCCGTTTTCCAATCCTTTGGAATGCTATGCTCTTCTAGAGACCTACGGTACACTGCTACAAGAAGGGGGCTAAGTTCCATCGCGTGCTCTGTGTAAAATCTAACTGGTATCCCTTCAGGTCCAGTGGGCTTTCCTCTTTTGTGTGATTTTAATTTTTTCTCTATCACTCTGTTGTCTATTTTGCTATCTACCCTTTTGTCATCTGTGGTGTCAGGACATTTTGTTTTGATCCACCTATCGCTTTGACATAAGACCAAAATTTCTTAAAATTTCTGCCAAGTCAGTACATAGAACATTACTTTTGAATTCATTAAGTGCTTCTCACATAGCCCTCCTCACACTACATTTCACTTCGCATAATTTTTGTTTGTCTGCAAGGCTTTGGATATGTTTATGTTTGTTGTGAAGTTCCCTTTGCTTCTGCAGCAGTTTTCTAACTCGGTTGATGTACCATGGTGGCTCTTTTCCATCTCTTACGATCTTGCTTGGCACATACTCATCTAACGCATATTGTACGATGGTTTTGACCTTGTCCACTGATCCTCAACACTATCTGTACTTGAGACAAAACTTTTGTGTTGAGCTGTCAGGTACTCTGTAATCTGCTTTTTGTCAGTTTTGCTAAACAGAAAAATCTTCCTCCCTTTTTTAATTTTTCAATTTATGGCTGAAATCATCGATGCAGTAACTGCTTTATGATTGCTGATTCCCTGTTCTGCATTCACTGTTTCAAATAGTTCAGGTCTTTTTGTCACCAGAAGGTCTAATATGTTATCGCCACGAGTTGGTTCTCTGTTTAACTGCTCAAGGTATTTTTCAGATAAAGCACTTAAAAAAAAATTCACTGGATTCTTTGTCCTTGCCATCCGTTATGAACGTTTGAGTCTCCCAGTCTATATCTGGCAAATTAAAATCTCCACCATGAACTATAACATGGTGGAGAAATCTGCTCAAAATATTTTCCAAATTACCCTTCAGGTGCTCAGCGACAACAGCTGCTGAGCCAGGAGGCCTATAGAGACATCCATAGGACTGTTGCTATTCACAATATACATAAATGACCTTGTGGATGACATCGGAAGTTAACTGAGGCTTTTTGCAGATGATGCTGTGGTGTATTGAGAGGTTGCAACAACGGAAAATTGTACTGAAATGCAGGAGGATCTCCAGCGAATTGACGCATGGTGCAGGAAATGGCAATTCAGTCTCAATGTAGACAAGTGTAATGTGCTGTGAATTCACTGAAAGATAGATCCCTTATCATTTATCTACAAAATAGCAGGTCAGCAACTGGAAGCAGTTAATTCCATAAATTATCTGGGAGTACGCAGTAGGAGTGATTTAAAATGGAATGATCATATAAAGTTGATCGTCAGTAAAGCATATGCCAGACTGAGATACGTTGGAAGAATCTTAAGTAAATGCAATACGAAAACAAAGGAAGTAGGTTACAGTACGCTTGTTCGCCCACTCCTTTAATACTGCTCAGCAGTGTGGGATCCGTACCAGATAGGGTTGATAGAAGAGATAGGGAAGATCCAACGGAGAGCAGCGCATTTCGTTACAGGATGATTTAGTAATCTCGAAAGGGTTACGGAGATGATAGACAATCTCCAGTGGAAGACTCTGCAGGAGAGACGCTCAGTACTCGGTATGGGCTTTTGTTAAAGTTTCGGGAACATACCTTTACCGAAGAGTCAAGCATTATATTGCTACTTCCTACATATACCTCGCAGAGAGACCAAAAGTACAAAATCAGGGATTAGAGCAAAAACAGAAGCATACCGACAATACATATTTCAATGAACAATACGAGACTGGAATAGAAGGGAGAACGGATAGAGGTACTCAGGGTACCCTCCAAAAACACACAGTCAGGTGTCTTGCGGAGTATGGATGTAGATGTAGATGTAGATGTAGATGTAGGTGTAGAAGCTGCAGAAAGGTCCTCCATCATTTGTGTCTCTTTGTTGGTATGATTACTACAAAGCCAGAATCATTGCATTTGATCCATTACCATATGTGAATTATTTCTGAAAGAAGCTGCAGAAAGCCCCTCCTGCAGCAGCATATCTATATTGGTATGATTACTACAAAGCAAGAATTATTGCATTTCACCCATTACCCTATGCGAATTATTTCTGAAAGGAGTTCCATACAGCTCCTGCTACATCAGTGTCTTTATGGTCGTATATTTAATACAAAGCTAGAATCATCCCATTTCATTCATCACGCTATGTGAATTATTTCTGAAAGAAGTTGCAGAAAGCTCCTCCCACAGCAGCGTCTCTCTGTTGGTATGATTACCACAAAGCCAGAATCAACGTATTTCATACATTATCCTATGTGAATTATTGCTGAAAGAAGATGCAGAAGGCTTCACTCACAGCACCACCTGTTTCTTGTTATGGTTACTACAAAGCTAGGAACATCGCATATCATCCACTACACTATGTGAATAATTTCTGAATGAAGCAGCAGAAAGTTCCTTCTGCAGTAGTGTCTCCTTGCTTGTATGATTCCTACAAAGCCAGAATCAATGCATTTAATCCATTAGCATATGTGATTTATTTTTGAAAGGACCTGCAAAAAGCTCCTCACATAGCAGCGTCTTTTTGTTCATATGATTACTACAAAGCCAGAATCATTCCATTTCATTCATTACCATATGTGTATTATTTCCGAAAAGAGGTGCAGAAATCTCCTTCCACAGTAGTTTCTCTTTTTTCATCAGATTACTACAAAGCCAGAATCATCGAATTTCATCCATTACACTATGTGAATTATTTCTGAAAGGAGCTGCAGAAAAGCTCCTAGCACAGCAGCATCTTTTTGTTGATATGATTACTACAAAGCCACAATCACGCATTTCATCCATTACCCTATGCAAATTATTTCTGAAAGAAGCTGCAGTCCCTCCTCCAGCAGCAGTGTCAATTTGTTGGTATGATTACCACAAAGCCAGAATCATTGCATTTCATCCATTATCCTATGTGAATTATTTCTGAAAGAAGCTGCAGAAGGCTTCTCCCACCTCACCACCTCTCTGTTGTTATGATTACTACAAAGCTAGAATCATCCTATTTCATCTATTACCCTAAGTGAATTATTTCTGAACAATGCTGCTGAAATCTCCTCCTGCAGCAGCATCTCTTTGTTGCTATGATTACTACAACGCCAGAATCATCGCATTTCATCCATTACCCTATGTGAATTATTTCTCAAAGAAGTTACAGAAAGCGTCTCCCACAGCTGCATCTTTTTCTCCGTATGATTATTACAAAGCCAGGATCATCCAATTTCATCCATTACTGTATGTGGTTATTTTCTAAAAGAAGCTGCAGAAAGCTCCTCCCGCAGCAGCATCTCTTTTTTGGTATCATTACAACAAAGCCATAACCGTCGCACTACGTCCATAACCGTATCTGATCTATTTCTAAAAGAAGTTGCAGAAAGCTCCTCAGGCAGCAGTGTCACATTGTTCATATGATTACTGCAAAGTGAGAATCATCCCATTTCATCCATCATGCTATGTGAATTATTTCTGAAAGAAGTTGCAGAAATCTCCTCCCACAGCACCGTGTCTTTGTTGGTATGATTACTACGAAGCCAGAATCATCTCATTTCATCCTTAAGACTATATGAATTATTTCTCACAGGCAGTGCCAAAAGAACCTCCCACTGCAGCGTCACATTGTTGGTACGATTACTCCAAAACCAGAATCAAAACATTTCATCCATTACACTACGTGCATTTTCTCTGAAAGAAGCTACAGAAAGCTCCACCCATATTTGCGTTACTTTGTTGGTGTCATTACTACAAGACCAGAATCATCAATTTTTATCTATTACCCTATGTGAATTACTTTTGAAAAAAGCTGCAAAATGTTCCACCCACAATGGCGTCACTCTGTTGGTATGATTAATACAAATCCTCAATTATCACATTTCATCTGTTACCCTATTTGAATTTTTTTCCGGAAGAAGCTGCAGAAAACGCCTCTCACATTTGCGTTGTTTTCTTGGTATGATTACTACAAAGTGAGAATCATTGCATTTCTTTGATTACCCTATGTGAATTATTTCTGAAAGGAGCTGCAGAAAGGGCCTGCCGCAGTTGTGTCACTTTGTTGCTATGATTACAACAATGCCAGAATCATTTCATTTCATCCATTACCCTATGAGAATTATTTCTAAATGATGCTACTAAGAGCTCCTCCCACACTTGCATCACACTACAAAGCCAGAATCATTACATTTCATCAATTACACCATGCGAATTATTTCTGAAAGAAGCTGCAAAAAGCTCCTCCTACATTCGCATCACTTTGTTGGTATGATTACTACAAAGCCAGAGTCATTGAATTTCATGAATAACCCTATGCAAATTATTTCTGAATGAAGCTGCAGAAAGCTCCTCCCACATTTGCATCAATTTGTTGGTATGATTACTACAAAGCCAGAATCATCGCATTTCATGCATTTCCATATGTGAATTTTTTTTTTTTTCAAGAGAATCAGCAGAACGCTCATACCACAGCAGCTTCACATTGTTGGTATGATTACATAAAAGCCAGAATCATTGCATATTATCCATTACACTACCTGAAATATTTCTGAGAGGAGCTGCAGAAAGCTCCACTCACACTACTACACTTTGATCCTACAGTTACTACAAAGACAGAATCATCACATTTCATCCATTGCCCTATGAGTATTATTTCTGAAAGGAACTGCAGGGAGCTCCTACCACACTGCTATCACTTTCATGGTATAGTTACAACAAGGCCAGAATCTTCTGATTTCATCCACTACCATAGGTTAATTATTGCTGAAATGAATTGCTTGTAGCTCTGCTCACAGTACTGTAACTTTGTTAGTACAGTTTCTACAAGGCCACATTCATCGCATTTCATCCATAAATCTGTGGAAATTATTTCTGAGAGAAGCTGCAGAAAGATTGTCTCACATTACTATCACATTGTTGGTTCAGTTGTGATCTATTTCTGAAGGAAGCTGCAAAAGCACCTCTCTCAGTACTGTCACATTGTTTGAAATTTTACACAAAGCAATACTACTACTACTACTATGTGATCAGGCCCAGTAGACCACACACATCTACAAGTTACCTCCTCCACTGTATTCTGTCCAATGCTGCTATCTGCCATTCGTCCACATCTATTGACCCTTGGATTAAATCTTCATGGGATCCACCACTCCAATGGTTCTTGGGTCTCCCTGGAAGTCTCTTTCCTGTAGGTGTGAAATCCAGGAGCTTCCGAGGCCATCTGTGATCCTCCACCCAAGCTACAATGTTGGCCCACTGCATTTGTTTGGCTTTGAGGGTACCTGCTATGTTGGGCCACTGGTATAGTTCCTCAAGCGCTTCATTGTATCTGATCCTCCATTCCCAATATCTGCATCCAGAACTGTACCAAAAATCTTCCGAAGCACTTTTCTCTCAAAAACAAGGAGCTTATGGAAGCCCTGTTTCCGGATACTCCATATCTCACAGCCATATAGAACAAGAGGCTGGATAAAGGTTTTGTACGGTTGAATCTTGAACTGTCTGGAGAGATATTTCTACCAAAGCAGTTGTGCTAGGCTGTGGAAAGATCGGTTTCCTGCTTGTATTCTGGCATTGATCTCTGCATCACATGACGAGTTCACAGTGGAAAGTGCCCCTAGGTATTTGAATTCTTGCACTCTCTTGTAGGAAAGGTCCACAACAAGCAACAAGCATTGCATTTTATCGATAACCCTATGAAGATTATATCTGAAAGAAGCTGACAAAAGCTCCTCTCAAATTACTATCCCTTTGTTGGTATAGTTACAAAAAAGCCACAATCATCGCATTTCATCTTCAACACTATGATAATTATTTCTGGAAGAAGCTCCAGAAAGCTCCTCTCACACTACAATCACTTTCACAGTTAGTTACTACAAAGCCACAGTCGTCTCATTTCAGCCATAACACTATGTGAATTATTTCTGGATGAAGCTGCAGAAAGCTCCTCTCACACTACAATCACTTTCTTGGTGTAGTTACCATAAAGCCAGAATCATCACATTTCATTCATAACACTATGTGAATTATTTCTGAAAGAATCTGCAGTAAGATGCTCTTCCTTAACAATCAATCTGTTCATATAGCTACTACAAAGCAAGAATCATTGCATTTAATTTGTAACATCATGTGAATTATTTCTGAAAGAAGCCACAGAACGCTCCCCTCAAAATACTATAAACCTTGATGGTGTAGTTACTACAAAGCCACAATTATTGCATTTGATTCATAGCATGCTGTGAAATATTTCTGAAAGAATCTGCAAAAAGTTCCATTCACTCTAGAACCAAAGTGTTGGTATAGTTATTAAAAAGTGACAATCATTGCACTTCACTCATAATGGTATGTGAATTATTTCTGAAAGAAGCTGCAGAAAGCTCACAATACTATCACCTTGTCGGTATAGTAACTACAAAGTCATATCCATCACATTTTATGCATAACCCTATGTGAATTATTTCTGAAAGACGCTGCACAAAGGTACTCTCACTGTAGAATCATTTTGTTGCTATAGCTACAACAAAACCACATACATGGCATCTCACCCATAACACTATGAGATTTATTTCTTAAAGAAGCTGCAGGAAGATTCCCTCACAATACTATCACTTTGTTGTTATAGTTACTGAAGACATACAACCATTGCATTTAATCCATAACCATATGTGTATTATTTCTGAAAGAAGGTGCAGCAAGCTCCTCTCACTCAAGTATCAATCTGTTGGTATAGCTATTACAAAGCCACAATCATAGCATTTCATTCATAAGCCTATGTGATTTATTCCTGAAAGAAGCCGCAGGAAGCTCCCCTCACAATACTATCACTTTTCCAGTATAATTACTAATGAGCCACAATCATCTCATCTCATTCGTAGTCCTATGTGAATTATTTCCAAAAGAAACTGTAAAAAGCTTTCCGACCAATACCACGAGTTTTGGTACAGTTACTAAAAAGCCACAATCATTGCATTTCATTCATAGTCCTATGTGAATTATTTCTGAAAGGAGCTTCAGAAAACTCCACTCACAATACTATCATCCTGTTGGTATAGTTACTACATAGCCACAACCATCACACTTCATCCAAAACCCTATGTGAATTATTTCTGAAAGAAGCTCCAGCAAGCTCCTCTCACTCTATTACACTGTGTTGGTATGGTTACTACAAAGCAACAGTCATCCCATTTCATCCATAATCCTAAGTGCTTTATGGGACATAAGCTGCACGAAGCCCCCTCACAATACAATCACTTTGTTGGTTTCCTGAATGAGATTTTCACTCTGCAGCGGAGTGTGCACTGATATGAAACTTCCTGGCAGATTAAAACTGTGTGCCCTACCGAGACTCGAACTCAGAAACTTTGCCTTTTGTGGGCAAGTGCTCTACCATCTGAGCTACCATAGCATGACTTACGCCCGGTCCTCACAGCTTTACTTCTGCCAGTATCTCGGCTCCTACCTTCCAAACTTTACAGATTTTCTCCTGTGAATCTTGCAGAATTAGCACTCCTGAAAGAAAGGATATTGCGGAGACATGGCTTAGCCACAGCCTGGGGGATGTTTCCAGAATGAGATTTTCACTCTGCAGTGTAGTGTGCACTGATATGAAACTTTCTAGCATATTAAAACTGTTCTGGAAACATCCCCCAGGCTGTGGCTAAGCCATATCCCCACAGTATCCTTTCTTTCAGGAGTGCTAGTTCTGCAAGGTTCACAGGAGAGCTTCTGTAAAGTTTGGAAGATAGGAGACGAGATACTGTCAGAAGTAAAGCTGTGAGGACCTGTATCTTCATTAGGGTGATCCCCATATGCATCTGCTTCCCACTTACTTACTGTTTTTAGAGTGTCATATGCCTGTAACGCTATCAGGTGGCATCCGACATCACAGTGGGCAGTGGTCATAATGTTTTGGCTCCTCGGTGTATAGGGGATCTATACAAGGGAGATATAACTGAGGGCAACATCATACAAATAGTAGAAGAGACAGATGAAGGTAACAAGGGAGATATACTGTGAGAAGCATTTGACTGAGCACTGAAGACTCACACTGAAACAAGGAAACAAGTACCCAGGGGTAGACAACATTCTGTCAAAACTACCGATAGCATTGGGAGAGACAACAATGACAAAATTATTCCATTTGCTGTGCTAGATGTACGAAACAGGTGAAATATCCACAAATTTCACTAAGAATGTGTTAATTTCACTTCCAAAGAAATAAGGTGCTGTGAGGTGTGAATATTCCCAAACTGTCAGTTTAGGAATTTGTCGTTGCAGAATACAAACACAAATTCTTATATAAAAGGACCAAAAAGCAGCAGATACTGACTTCATAGAAGATAACTTTGGATTCTGGAGAAATGTAGGACCACATGTGACAATACTGACCCTACAACTTATCTTAGAAGATGCATTAAGGAAAGGCAAACCTATGTTTCTACCATTTGTAGACTTAGAGAAAGCTTTTGACAATGTTGACTGGAATGCTCTTCTTCAAATTATGAAGCAGGGATGAAATACAGGGAGTGAAAGACTATTTAAAATTTTTACAGAACCAGATGGCAGCTATAACAGTTGAGGGGCATGAAAGGGAAGCAGTGGTTGGGGAGCAAGTGACACAGGGTTGTAGCCTATACGTGACGTTATTCAAACTGTATATTTGGCAACCAGTAAAAGAAACAAAAGAAAAGTTCAGAATAGGAATTAAAATACATGGAGAAGAAATAAAAAACTTTGAGGTTTGCTGACAACATTGTAATTCTGTCAGAGACAGCAAAGGACCTGCAAGAGCAGTTGCACGGAATGGACAGTTCTTGAAAGGAAGATATGATATGAACATAAACAAAAGCAAAAGAAGATAATGGAATGTTGTCAAATTAAATCAGGTGATGTGAGGGAATTAGATTAATGAATGAGACACTTAAAGACGATGATTTTTGCTATTTGGGCAGCAAAATCGCTAATGATGTTCAAGGTAGAGATGATATAAAATCTAGGCAGACAATGGAGAGGAAAGTGTTTCTGAAGAAGAGAAATTTTGGAGCATTGAATATAAACTTAGGTTGTAGAGTAATTGCACTTTATGCAAGACACCTTTGTAGCTTTGTTTTCAGTGAGACATTTTTCAGCACTTTTTTTTGCTATCTTCAGATAGTACAGAAAATGCTGAAACAGGTTTGTGTGAAAACACAGCTATGAACATGCCCGAAAAAAAAAGAGAGGGGAAATTTCTCTCTAATTTTCTTAGACACAGAAATAAAGAGAACTGCAATATTCACAACATAGAACTGCTATATTCACAACATGTTTATAGATTTAGGTGTTACAAAGATTTTTCTGGAAACATTTGTATTGATTGTTGTCATATACGAAGTGAAACATGGATATCAAACAGCTTAGACAGGATGAGAATAGAAGCTTCTGAAATGTGGTGCTACAGATGTATACTGAACATAAGGTGGGTGAATGGACTTGGAGAGAAAAGAAATTTCCTACACAAGCTGACTAAAAGAAAGGATTAGTGGACAGGATGCATTCTAAGATGTTAACGGATCACTAGTTTAGCACTGGAGAGAAGTGTGGAGCAGTGGCACCACTCCCGTATCGTATATTAAGATCCTCATAAGCCTTTTGGTAACTTTATTTTCAAAATTCTGATGATGAAGTTCATACTTTATGCAAAGTCTTACGAGTTAATAGGTATATTTTGAAGGAAAGATCACTTTCAAATTAAAGGGCTATTTTTGCTCTTTTCAGTAAACTTTACTATCTTAACAGATATTGAATATAATAGAGGGAAACATTGCACATGGTAAAAATATCCATAAAAAACAAAGATGCTGTGACTCACCAAATGATAAAACACTGGTAGACAGACGTTGCTTCATCTATGGGTTGTGAAAGTTTGAAATTTGTGTGTGTGTTTGTGTATTTTTTATTGTGTCTATCTACCATCACTTTCTCATTTGGTAAGTCACAGCAACTTTCTTTGTTATATGCATTAACAGATATTGATAATTGTTAGTTTCACTTTATCCACATTTGTAGTGCCAGTTATGGACATATTGCTGTGAATTTCCAGGATCTGTTGATACACTTTTGATCATCTGATTTTTCTAATATCTATTGACACCAGTACTAATGAGCAAGAGTCCTGAATTACAAATTACAGATTTTTCAGTAACTACATTTTAATATGCAAGATGGGTCCCATAATAATAATAAGCCCTTGATTTCCAATGCATAGGCATAAATTAGAATTGAACTTTTGAATAGACGCTGCTCATGCGAAGTAACATACTGCTACAAACAAAATATAATGACAATATCCACAGCCAATAAAACTTAGCCTTCTGGCTCACAGGTTTTGTAAAGAATAATAAATTAACATAATTCATTAATACTGTAGAACAAATCTGTTTACGGCCTACATTCACTCCACTTTCTTGATTCTGCTGTTAATCTTCTTCAGGTATGGCTTCAGTTTAACTAGGCTGCATTCTAGACCACTCTTGGGAACTATTTGTGTTGCCTCTCCATTCATTTAAGTCAGGCTGAGAGAACTTATTTTACAATTATGAGCAATAAATATCATTATGTGTGTGTTTCAGTTTTGTTTAGTAATATTTGTGTTTACAACAACCATTCTTTGCCGTGTTTTACTTAACTGTATGAGAAACAACTTTTGATCACTTCATCTGTATTGTGTGCACATTTACTTTCTGAAGAGATAATAAGTATTGTGCTCCACAGATGTCCATACTAAGTACCTGTCTGCATACATCATTAGAAACTGTAAGAGGTCTGGTCATCCCCAACAGGATCTTAAAGACATGATTAAAGATTAGTGAGCTCATAATTTTGAACTTATAAAAGAAACTTCTGGCTATCCATTTTAAGTACGGAACTATCAACAGTAATTTCAGGTGCTGATCCTCTGAAACTGTACAGCTTCTGAACGGCTT
Source organism: Schistocerca gregaria (assembly GCF_023897955.1). NCBI lineage: Eukaryota > Metazoa > Arthropoda > Insecta > Orthoptera > Acrididae > Schistocerca > Schistocerca gregaria. Next base: position 1,576,663 of record NW_026061887.1, on the reverse strand, counting down.
GTATCACAACTATTGATGTGACATAACACCTATGGTATATTTTCTATTGTCTTCTGCAATGAAGTTCCCATTCTATCCATTACAGGGTTTAACCTTACTTGAACCATAATCATGATGATGAACATCTGAATAATTTAGTGGGTTCTGAACCTGAAACATGAAATAGTAGAGGACTACAAATACGACAGTGGGAGCTCATCTTCAGTGCTGTGTGAAAGATCATGCACAAAAATCCTTGTGGGATAGTGTTGCTAACAACTATTGTTTTGATTTAGTTAACTTCAGTGCTAGTAAACAGTCACTATTGCTCAATAGATATTAAAACTGAAAATAAGTAAATTTTTGGAAATATGTAGAATCTGATCACAGATGAAAGAAAATAGAAATAATCTTAAATATATGTTCTTGATTATTAGCATTATTTTCAGAGAGAGATAACAGAAATAAGATTGAGCCCACAGTGTTTTAAATGTTTCAAAGCCAGAAGCTTCTTCAAGGAAATGCACCCAACTGTAGAGCTTTTCTTTGACGGTAGACAATGATAATCCCATTCCTTAATAGAATGTTGATACCTTGCATATTGGCTGCATATTAATAATCATAACTAATCTTCATCAGAGCAAGGAAAACAAACACAAAAGCACACAAGCTCTGGCACCCAAGACCAGACTGCAAGCAGAAGCACATGGTGGGAGAAGCAAACAGGTGGTAGGGAAGGAGGAGAATGGGGCAGGGATATATAGTAGGGTAGGGGGACAGTTATGTGCTGCTTGTGGACGGTTACAGGGACAAAGTGGGGAGAGAGTACGGCAGCTAGTTGGAGTCGGGAGATTAGACAGATGTCAGCAGGGGGGTGGGAGGGCCATCAGAAAAGGAGGTAGCTATAAAAACTGTGGGTGCATTACTGGAATTGAGTTCTGGAATGGGAACAAGGAATGGTATAGTTTGGTGGTAGACAGTGACTAATGAAGGTTGAGGGTTACTTAAATGTAAGCTATACTGTAGGGAGAGTTCCCACTAGTGCAATTCAGAAAAGTTGGTGTTGGTGGGAAGAATCCAGAAGGCACAGGCTGTGGAGCAGTCACTGAAATGACAAATGTCATGCTGCGCAGCATGCTCAGCAATTGATTGGCCCAACTGTTTCTTCATAACAGGATTTTGGTTGTCATTCATGTGAACATACATTTTGTCAGTTGCCGTGTCAACATAAAATACAGCTCAGTGGTTGCAGCTTAGCTCTTGGATCACATGACTGGTTTCACAGGTAGCATTGTCTTTGATTGGGCAAGCGATAATTGTGAGTGGACTGGAGTAGGTGGTGGAGGGAGGATGTATGGGACAAGTCTTGCATCTATGTCTATTACAGGGGCATGAGCCATGAGGTAAAGGGCAGCAAGCAGGGGTTGTGTAGTAGTGATATTCTCTAGGTTCAGTGGTCAGTGGAATACTACTGTGGAAGGGATGTAAAAGATAGTGCTTAATACATTCCCCATTCCAGGGTACTATGATATATATTTTTGGTTTGTAAATAAATCTTCCTTTTCCTTCTGCTAGTTACTTTATTTATCCTATATATGTTTCGCCTTCTGTTCTAAGGCATCATCAGTGGGATATATAATGATACAATTTTGTTAGTTTTAGATTATTAAACAGTTCACTTTGTAAAAAAAAAGTAATTACTTATGATTTGCTAATTTGCTTATCCTCACATCTGGTCTGGAGGTCACACTACCACTTTTATCACTGCCATATAATCACATTTTTGTGTTCTCACCTTCCATACACCATTCAACATATTTCTTCCCTTTCTTTGGTCGACTATTGTTCCTTTGTCACTCAATACATTTATTTCGTCGTACACTGTTTTTCTCAACGTAAATATCGCAACTCTATTATTTGTTTCATCTTCTTTGAGAAATTTACCTATTTGTTGCAAATGTAACGAAGTATATGTTCGAGACTAACTTCTATTTCTGATGTTTCTACTGCGTGTGCGTATGATTGAGAGAAAGGGAGGGAGGGGGATAGAGCTGACGAGTTTTAATTTGGGTGGGGGGGGGGGGCAGTGGAGGGGGGAATACAAGCTATCAGTGAGTGGTTGAAAACTTTGGTGACAGCGACAGCTGATTTGACTTTTCCTTTCAATATTCTGTGGAGGGGCTCATGGATTTTTTGGATTCTATTATTATTATATTGGACTGTATTATTTTATTAATCCTTTTTGCAGATGGTATTCTATTATTTTAAATAATGAATGGCTTGGCATGTGTACTTGGTCATTCAACAGGATTTTCCCTTCTGCTTTGGTTTTCTGTATGTGGTAATTTTCTTGCATTATTAGGAGGTGTTGTTTTACTGTCAATTATAATTATTTTATGTCATTGTCTCTAATGGTTGGTTTGTGGTCATTTTCTCTTAGGCATTCTGCAAATGTGATGTGGTTTGTCCCATATTTCCAAACTCTCATGTGTTTTTTTATCTGACATCAGATGTTCCCCTGTTTGCTCTATGTAACTGCCTTCACAAGTGTTACACTGTAGCTGATATATACCTGCTTTCTGGTATATGTCTCTGTTATTTGTCAGTTTTGGGGTGTATTTTTGAACAGAACTGTCTATTGTGTCTGCTATGTTTATTCCTTATCTCTTGAAAATGTTGGTGATTTGATAGGTGAGTTTGCGTTTGTATGTCATTGTGTATCATCTACTGTTTTCTTTCAACTTTTTCTGATTATCCTGTGCAGTTGTTATGGGACTACATGTTTGTGTTTGGTTCTGTTGTGTTGTTGTCTGTGGTTTGGAGCTTTCTGCTTTTATTTTACTTTTAATTTTGTTGTTAAGCTTTGTTACTGTGTTACTGTTGTAACCATTATTTTGTGCCTCCTGCATCATTATGTCCCATTCTTTTTGGTTGCCTTCTTTGGCAAGTGGTACTGTGTTGAGTCTATGGAGCATGTGTTGAAGTGCTGTTTGCTTTTGTGTGTGCGGTTGGTTAGAGGACTGAGGAATCATATTGTCTGTTGCTGTGGGTTTACGGTAAATTTCAAACATATGCTTATGGTTCTGTTTTCTTATTGTTATATCCAGGAAGTTAATTTGGTTGTTCTGTTCTCTTTCAATTGTGAATTTTATATTTTTATGGATCTTGCTGATGTCAGTATGTAGTTTTTCAATTTTTCTTTGTGGTACATCTGTTAAGCAAAGGATGTCATCCATGTGTCTGAACCACTATAATATGTTGTATTCTTTTGCTAATATTTTTGTGAAAATGATCTGTTAAATGTGGTTTACCAAAATATCTGCTAAGGCTTCTGAAACTGGGGACCCAATTGGTAATCCATCTTCTTCTAAATAAAATTCATTACTGAATTTGAAGTAATTTTGTTGTGTTATGAGCTTTATTAGTGTGTATATTTCCTTAATCTGTTCATCAGGAAGGTGACTATAAGTTTTCAGGTACTTATCTATAATTTCTATTACTTCTGGTACTCCTGGCTGGTGTGACCAAGCCATTCTAGGCGCATCAGTCAGGAACTGCGCAGCCACTAAGGTTGCAATTTCGAATCCTGCCTCGGGCATGACTGTGTGTGTGTTGTCCTTAGGTTAGTTAGGTTTAAGTAGTTCTAAGATCTAAGGGACTGATGACTTCAGATGTTGAGTCCCATAGTGCTCAGAGCCATTTGAACCATTTCTGGTACTGGTATGTTGCAATACATGATTTCTATAACAAATGAAAGGAGGGTTATATCTTTTGTTCGTTGTATTTGCTGTGTAGTGTTTTTAATGGTTCTGTCTTCTTGTACTTTGAAATTTTCAGACAGAAATTTTAACATGTATCCTGCAAGCTCTGAAGTGGGGGGAGTTTCTGAAATCCAGTATTGGCCTCACAGAAGATTTGGTTTGTGGATTTTTGGTTGGTTTTGGAGAACCAGCGCAGTGGGACTGATCTATGACAACTTTCTTTTCTCTATGTTATCCAATATGATGTCAATATTTTTCAGAGTGTGTTTTCTTTTTTTTTTTTTACTTTTGTCTTTAATCTGAATGTCATGTCTGATTTTAAATTTGTAATGCTATTTTGTAAAATGAATTCTTGTGTTTTTTCAATGTATTGTTCTTTGTGTATCAGTAATATTGTGGTCTACTTGTCTCCTTTTAAAATGTTGTTGTTGTTGTTGTTGTTGTTGTTGTTGTTGTGGTCTTCAGTCCTGAGACTGGTTTGATGCAGCTCTCCATGCTACTCTATCCTGTGAAAGCTTCTTCATCTCCCAGTACCTACTGCAACCTACATCCTTCTGAATCTGCTGAGTGTATTCTTCTCTTGGTCTCCCTCTATGATTTTTACCCTCCATGCTGCCCTCCAATACTACATTGGTGATCCCTTGATGCCTCAGAACATGTCCTACCAACTGATCCCTTCTTCTAGTCAAGTTGTGCCACAAACTTCTCTTCTCCCCAATCCTATTCAATACCTCCTCATTAGTTACGTGATCTACCCATCTAACCTTCAGCATTCTTCTCTAGCACCACATTTCGAAAGCTTCTATTCTCTTCTTGTCCAAACCAGTTATCATCCATGTTTCACTTCCATACATGGCTACACTTCATACAAATACTTTCAGGAAAGAGTTCCTGACACTTAAATCTATACTCGATGTTAACAAATTTCTCTTCTTTATAAACGCTTTCCTTGCCATTGCTAGTCTACATTTTATATCCTCTCTACTTCAACCATCAGCAGTTATTTTGCTCCCCAAATAGCAAAACTCATTTACTACTTTAAGTGTCTCATTTCCTAATCTAATTCCTTCAGCATCACCCGACTTTATTCGACTACATTCCTTTATCCTCATTTTGCTTTTGTTGATGTTCTTCTTATACCCTCGTTTCAAGCCACTATCCATTCCATTCAACTTCTCTTCCAAGTCCTTTGCTCACTCTGACAGAATTACAATGTCATAGGCGTACCTCAAAGTTTTTATTTCTTCCCCATGGATTTTAATACCTACTCTGAATTTTTCTTTTGTTTCCTTTACTTCTTGCTCAATATACAGATTGAATAACATCAGTGAGAGGCTACAACCCTGTCTCACTCCCTTCCCAACCACTGCTTCCCTTTTATGCCCCTCGACTCTTATGACTGCCATCTGGTTTCTGTACAAATTGCAAATAGCCTTTCGCTCCCTGTATTTTACCGCTGCCACCTTTAGAATTTGAAAGAGAGTATTCCAATCAACATAGTCAAAAGCTTTCTCTAAGTCTACAAATGCTAGAAACATAGGTTTGCCTTTCCTTAATCTTTCTTCTAAGATAAGTCGTAAGGTCAGTATTGCCTCATGTGTTCCAGTATTTCTATGGAATTCAAACTGATCTCCCAGAGGTCAGCTTCTACTAGTTTTTCCATTCGTCTGTAAAACATTCATGTTAGTATTTTGCAGCTGTCACTTATTAAACTGATTGTTTGGTAATTTTCTCATCTGTCAACACCTGCTTACTTTGGGATTGGAATTATTATTTTAAAATGATAACATTTTGTTTTTGTAGTTTTCTCCTAATTTTTCCTAGTGTTGCAGATCTGAGTTTTTGTTGTTTTGTGTTGTTGCATTTTTATGCTGGTTATTATATTCAGGATTTCTTTTTTTACTAGTTCTCTAGTTAATCCAATGCTGACACTGCTATTTTCATTCCTATCATCCCTTGTCAAAACACTTTATGCTTCTATAATTAGATTTCATAAGTAACCTTCATCTATTTCTGAATTTAGATTGTATTTTCATCCTTTCTCCAACAGCTGTCTTTCTTTACTGTTTAACTGTGTGTCTGTAAGGTTCACTAATCTTGGGTAGAATTTGTGTGTGTGAGTAAAGGTAATATGTTGTAACTGGAGTTTTTTGAGTTGGTTGATCTTTCTTCTATGAACTGTTTCTATTCTTTGTGCAGCAGTTTTTGTAAGCTTTTCGACCCTGTTGACCAGATGGGAGAAAACTTTCATATTATTTATGGTGTCTGCGAGTTGTAAATATGTCTTATACAACTCGTAATTTAACTCTTGTTTTTTAGGGTCTAGGGATTTTATCTCGTATTTTAACCATATTTTCTGAGCAGAATGCATTGCTTTTTGGGTGGTGGTTGAACTGTTTTTAATTTTTACATTGAATATTTAGGTACCAGATTGTTACATTTGCATATGTTGAATTTTGTGTGTTGTATGGTTTTATGGATGTTCAGATGATTCTTCTGAATTTCTGGTATGGGCCATGTGGAAATGCCTGGCATGGCATGAATAACAAGTCTGTTTGTGTGGCCATCCTCTGCAGCAAGCATATAAAAATTTGTTTTGTAAATAAAGCTGCCTTATCCTGCTGCTAGTTACTTTATTTATCCCATACACTTTTCACCTTCTCCTGTTCTAAGGTATCATCAGTGGGATTTATAACGATACAGTTGTGTTAGTTTCATATTATTAAACAGTTAAATTCACAATTTTTTTTAAAAAGAGTAACTACTTACATTTTGGTGATTTGCATTTTCTCACAACTGCCTATCATACAAGTTCATGGCCAGGGATAATGACGTGTCCTGGGGTCCACTGAAAAACCACGGAATGGCTCCCAAACAGGCGACGTGGAAACTGCTTCTGGAGATAGGCATTCTCTGAAGATGACCTACATTCTGTCTACACCATGGGGTTTTCTGGCTTTGGGAGATGGAATGGTATAACAGCACACATAACAAACTGCATGTCGTTAAGGAGGCTATGAATGTGTGGAAGTCTTCCAGGCAGGCCTCTCCCAGGGAATCAGTCATCCTCTGCTGGCTCTGCATTGACTATATGAGGCTAATGCATGGTTAACTACTCTGTTGCGAGAAGCCACCTAAGTGTCGCTGTGGCTTCCAAATGACAGTTGTTCACCTCTTGCTGGACTACTCACATTTAACCCCTCTGTGACAGACTTTCAACTTTCCCACCAACCTGCCTTCGGTGTTGGACACAATGACTCCACAGCAGCTTTAGTTTTACATTTTATCCGTGAGAGTGGGTTTTATACTTCTATATAGGGTTTAGTGTATCCTTTGACCCTCTGTGTCCTCCAGCCTAGTGCTTTACGGTTGAGATTTTAATGTGTTGCAGAGTCACTGGCTTTCCCTTTCTATTCTCGTGCTTGCCAGCCACTGTAATCTGCTTTCATGTTTTACTCTCTTCTGTTGTTTCCTTGTCCTCTTTTGTTCCTTTTAGTGTTCATAGTGTGCCCTTCATTCTTATGGCTTTTCCTTTCTTTCTGTTTTGTGTTACACATTTAATCCGTTTTATTCTCACTCTTGTGGCATTGCTTTTTAGGAACATTGGTGAGGCAGATGGTGTGATAGCTGTCCACATCAAGTGCGTTTTTACACAATCTCACCATAGCCGGTTGAAGATGATGATTATATGTCACTTGTAGTCAGATGAGATATGTTTAATCACCTGGCTCTGGATGCGGTCTGGCTCAGGAACTGTGTCGGTGCAATGTGCAAGAGCACTGAAAAGCTTCCACTTTGTAAATGGGGCGTTATAGGATTCACCACAGCATGTAGTGCATTAGAGTACATTACCTTTCAGCCACCGTTCCAGTGTGCGAAACCTTGGGGGATGATTATCCAATGCAGTGCCTGGCAAAGTGCCTGGAAATCGCATTTGTGTTGGTACATAACTCGCCATTTAAGGTAACACCAGGGACAGCCATTGAGGCTTGGTACCCAAAGAGACATTTGATCTTTTTCCAGACTTGGGAAGACATGTCGCCTCCAATGGTGGAGACTTATCTCTCCCAACACCACTCCTTCTGTTGCTCGATAAGGTAGCGAACACTGGCACAGAGCCATTTAAAGACTGTGATGTGCTCCAGGGAAGGGTGCCACTTACGGGCTGTAAAGCTTGCAGACACTCTTCAATTGCTTGAACGATTTGCGGCGACCACCAAGTGACTGCCTTACTCCTTGGGCAACATAAAGAGCGAGGGATTCCGTTTTCTGTGACATAAACAATTGTGCTAGTCATCTGCTCAACCATCACATCGATATTACAATGTAGGGGAGATTCAGCGGTGACAGCTAAGGTGAAAGTTACCCAGTTAGCCTTGTTCAAAGCCCATCTGGGCAGGCATCTGTGTGCCTGATGCTGGGGCACTGCCAGGAAGATGGGGAAGTGCTCACTACCACACAGGTAGTCATGTCTTCTTCAGTGGATGGATGGGAGATGTTCTGGGCTGCAGATTGATACGTCAATGGCTGAGTAACTCCCATGAGCCACACTGAAACATGTGGCTGCCCCAGTATTTAAGAGTCAGAGGTCAAATTGCAACAGTAAATTTCGACAACTCTGCCTCGCCCAGTAACTATGGTACCACCCCACAAGGGGTTATGGGCATTAAAATCTTCCCGAAGAAGGAAAGGTTTAGGCAGTTTATCAATTAGTGCAGCTAATACATTCAGGGGTACTGCACCATCTAGATGAAGATATACATTTCAGACAGTTATTTCCTGCATCATCTTTATTCTGACAGCCACAGCTTCAAGAGAGTTTTGAAGGGGCACATGTTCACTACAGACTGAGTTTAGAACATAAACGCAAACTCCACCTGTCAATCGATTATAGTCACTGTGGTTGCTGTAATATGCCTTATAGTCACGGAGGGCAGAGAACCAGGTTACCTGGAGGGCAATGCAGATGGCAGGTTTAAACCTCAACAGTTGCTGTAGCTCAGCCAGGCAGTGGATAAAACCACCACAGTTGCACTGGACGATGACATCGTGAGACTGGGAAGGCACGGAAAATTCAGTGAAGCACTGTATGGCTCACAGTCACCTGCTTCCACTGATTTATTGCCTGAATAGTCTATATCCATCATGTGAGAGGGTCTGGCAAGATCTACACTCCTGGAAATGGAAAAAAGAACACATTGACACCGGTGTGTCAGACCCACCATACTTGCTCCGGACACTGCGAGAGGGCTGTACAAGCAATGATGACACGCACGGCACAGCGGACACACCAGGAACCGCGGTGTTGGCCGTTGAATGGCGCTAGCTGCACAGCAGTTGTGCATCGCCGCCGTCAGTGTCAGCCAGTTTGCCGTGGCATACGGAGCTCCATCACAGTCTTTAACACTGGTAGCATGCCGCGACAGCGTGGACGTGAACCGTATGTGCAGTTGACGGACTTCGAGTGAGGGCATATAGTGGGCATGCAGGAGGCCGGGTGGACGTACCGCCGAATTGCTCAACACGTGGGGCGTGAGGTCTCCACAGTACATCGATGTTGTCGCCAGTGGTCGGCGGAAGGTGCACGTGCCCGTCGACCTGGGACCGGACCGCAGCAACGCACGGATGCACGCCAAGACTGTAGGATCCTACGCAGTGACGTAGGGGACCGCACCGCCACTTCCCAGCAAATTAGGGACACTGTTGCTCCTGGGGTATCGGCGAGGACCATTCGCAACCGTCTCCATGAAGCTGGGCTACGGTCCCGCACACCGTTAGGCCGTCTTCCGCTCACGCCCCAACATCGTGCATCCCGCCTCCAGTGGTGCCACGACAGGCGTGAATGGGGGACGAATGGAGACGTGTCGTCTTCAGCGATGAGAGTTGCTTCTGCCTTGGTGCCAATGATGGTCGTATGCGTGTTTGGCGCCGTGCAGGTGAGCGCCAAAATCAGAACTGCATACAACCGAGGCACACAGGGCCAACACCCAGCATCATGGTGTGGGGAGCAATCTCCTACACTGGCCGTACACCTCAAGTGATCGTCGAGGGGACACTGAATAGTGCACGGTACATCCAAACCGTCATTGAACCCATCGTTCTACCATTCCTAGACCGGCAAGGGAACTTGCTGTTCCAACAGGACAAAGCACGTCCACATGTATCCCGTGCCACCCAACGTGCTCTAGAAGGTGTAAGTCAACTACCCTGGCCAGCAAGATCTTCGGATCTGTCCCCCAATGAGCATGTTTGGGACTGGATGAAGCGTCGTCTCACGCGGTCTGCACGTCCGGCACGAACACTGGTCCAACTGAGGCGCCAGGTGGAAATGGCATGGCAAGCCGTTCCACAGGACTACATCCAGCATCTCTACGATCGTCTGCATGGGAGAATAGCAGCCTGCATTGCTGCGAAAGGTGGATATACACTGTACTAGTGCTGACATTGTACATGCTCTGTTGCCTGTGTCTATGTGCCTGTGGTTCTGTCAGTGTGATCATATGATGTATCTGACAACAAGAATGTGTCAATAAAGTTTCCCCTTCCTGGGACAATGAATTCACGGTGTTCTTATTTCAATTTCCAGTAGTGTAGGTACTTAGCAGGTGCCCAAATCTCCACCCCACCCTCAGCTGCAGAGCCTGTAGGTAGCCGTGGTGTGGGTGCGACCGCAATTTCTTTGGTCTTAGCGGTTTTCGTTTTGAATTTCTCTCACTGCTCCTTGGGTTTCCCAGGCTGGGAGGACTTCACTGGCTCAGTCTCCAGGACTGAGGATGAGCGTGACGTCCTACAACCAGCTGCTTTTTTGCTCTTTGGCCACTGGCAGGTGTCCTGTTTCCCACTAGAAGATACCTAGGAATGGAGTGACCCAAGGGACCACTTCCTAGGGAGAGAAGCTGAAGAACACTTAAGTTTCTCCAGCTCCAGCCATGATTGTTGCGCAATGATGGTGGCGGCGGGGGGCGGCGGGGGGCGGCAGGGGGGGGGCAGGGTGGTGTTGCTCCTCAAGTAGGTGGTGCAGGATCAACAGGGATGGAAATGCTCTCCAACATCAAGGGGGCAGGTGAGTCTACCAGCTCTGAGAGGTGACCTGGTTTGGCAGAGCTCATGGTGTCAGAACTGTTGTAGGGGTGGTGCAAGACTATGTCATACACACAGGATGCAGGTGTTCAAATTTTCTCTTATCCTCAGTGTAGGTCATTCATTCCAGGGTCTTGTACTCCATGATTCTCCTTTCTTTCTGGAGAATCCTGCAGTCAGATGAGCAAGGTGAATGGTGCTCTCTGCAGTTGACACAGGTGGAAGGCCGTGCACATGGAGTATTGGGATGTGATGGGCATCCAAAATCTTGGTTTGTGACACTGGAAGTAGTGCGGGAAAACATATTGCTGAACTTCCAGCACTTCTAGCACCGAGTTGGGGGGTGGATAAAGGGCCTTACATCACACCAGTAGACCATCACCTTGACCTTCTCGAACAATGTATCACCCTCAAAGGCCAATATGAAGGCACCGCTGGCAACCTCATTATCCTTCCGACCCCGGTGGACATGCTGGACGAAATTTACACCTCGTCACTCTAAATTGGCCAGCAGCTCAATTTCGGACTGCAAAAGAATGTCTCTATGAAATGTGATACCCTGGACCACATTTAGGCTCTTACTTGTTGTACTGTTGTGTGTTGAATTGTGCTTGTGATCGCTTAGAGACTGCTGGTGTTTCACCACCAGCAACAGATGATGGACTGCACTTCATCGTTTGTCATCCACCCTGATGCCGCCCACTCTGACCAGGGGCCCTCCCAACAGGCGCCACCTGATAGGATGGCCTTTGCTATGAGTCCTGATGCCTCAGGAGGATGGGCATCTACCCCTTGGCATATGCAGGGAGTTAACAGTGCAGTCATCAGCAGCACAATGCCTGTGTGGTTATGGGTCTAAAGATCTTAATTCACGAAGAACACGATGGACCTTTTAAGGCTCCCTTCTCCAGTTGGCTCATTCTTTTGGAAAAGTTTGAAGAATGGAAGTCAAACCCTACAGGGGGCCATCACATAAAGGCTGAAACATGTGAAACTCCTTTTAGTCACCTTGTACGACAGGCAGGAATACCCCGGACCTGCAGGGGAGAAGGAGAATATGATATGGTTGCTCCAGTCCTGATTGTGCTACCATGTCATGAGTGGAATGCTGCACCTTTGATAGGTGGTGGGTGACTGGAGCAATAAGGCATGGGGATGTGTTGTTGTATGAAGCTGGGAAGGTAATAACAGTGTGTGAAGGCCTCAGTGAGATCCTCAGCATATTTTCAGAGGAACTGCTCATCACTACTGATGCAACAGCCATGGATGACTAGGCTGTATGGAAGGGACTTCTTGGTATAGAAAGTGTTGCAGCTGTGAAAGTGTTCTAGAAACTAGAACTGTGATCCAGACATTTTTATTAATTAGACTGCGCATCTTATGTGGTGAGAAAAAGTCAATAATTGTATCTGGGGACTTTATAATGTCAATATGTTGGTACACAGTGCAATTAAAATTCCGGTCCTTAACTTTCTATGTAGTTTCAACTTTTATTCTAATACGCACATCAAAAAAGTTTTGCATAACCTCATTCCCTAGAGTTGGAGAGTAGAGAACCTGTACAGAAAATTGGAATAGAAATCAACATAAACAACATTTCTGCCCTTTTTATTGCTCATAAAAACCACACACTGCATGTTGTACCACTATACAGTGATACCTTCACAGGTAGGGGTCCAGATTTCTGTATACACTGGTACCTCTAATACCCAATAGCACATCCACTTGCATTGATGCATGCCTGTATTTGTCATGGCATACCATCCACAAGTTAATCAAGGCACTATTGGTCCAGATTGTCACAGTCCTCAACGGCGATGTGGCATAGATCCCCAAGAGTGGTTGGCGGGTCATGTTATCCATAAAAAGCCATTTTCAATAAATCCCAGACAAGTTTGATGGGTTCTGTCTGGAGAGCATGCTGGCCACTCTAGTTAAACAATATAATTATCCCAAGGAAGTCATTCATGGGGGTATGAATTCTCGTCCACAACAATTAATGCCTCATGAATATGCTGCCGATATCATTGCGCTATTGGTTGGAGAATGGCATTCATGTATCATGCAGCCATTATGATGCCTTCCATGACCAGCAGCAACATACATCAGCCCCACATAATGAAACTACACCTGCTGTACAGTGTGTCTTAGATGTTCAGCTTCACCGTGTTGCCTCTAAACACGTCTCCAACGATTGTGTGGTTGAAGGCATATATGATACTCATTAGTGAAGAGAATGTGATGCCAATCCTGAGTGGTCTGTTCAGCATGTTGTTGGACCCATCTGTAAGACACTGCATGTTGTCATGGTTGCAAAAATGAACCTCACCATGGATGTCAGGAGTGGAGCTGCCCATCATACAGCCTGTGGTGCACAGTTTGAGTCATAACACAACATCCTGTGGCTCCACAAAAAGCATTATTCTGGCATTGCTGTCAGGGTTCCTATGAGCCATAATCCATAGCTAGCAGTCATCCACTGCAGTAGTAGCCCTTGGGTGGCTTGAGCGAGGATTGTCATCAGGAGTTCCTGTATCTCTGTAGGTCCTCTATGTTTGAACATTATCACTTTGGTTCACTTCGAGATGCCTGGACACTTCCCCTGTTGAGAGACCTTCCTAGCACAAAGTAACTAAGTGGATGTGATCAAACCACAGTATTGGCCATCTAGGCATGGCTGAACTTCAGACAACATGAGCTGTCTACCTCCTTCCAGGTGGAATGACTCGAACTTATTGGCTGTCGGAGCCCCTCCGTCTAATAGGTGCTGCTCATGCATGGTTGTTTACATCTTTGGGTGGGTTTAGTGACATCTCTTAACAGTCAAAGGGACTGTGTCTGTAATACAATATCCACAGTCAACATCTATCTTCAGGAGTTCTTGGAACTGGGATGATGCAAAACTTTTCCGGCATGTGTATAAATATCCCAGCTATGCTAACAAACTCTTCAAAAAGTTTCATAGACAATACATCTTCAAATCTAGAAACCTCAGATATAGAAGTAAGGAACATTGACCTAGGCTTATCTGACCACAATGCACTCATTACAGTTCTCACACTTCCCGTAAATACAACAATAGTACATCATAGGTACAAAAGAATTTTCTCCCCTGAAAACTGCCACCAGTTTACTACCACACTGACTGACCAATCCTCGGCATACGTATTGTCACAAACAAATACAAATGCCATGTTCTCTCTTTCCATGATAGATCTGGAAATGTGCTGTCTATAAAGATTCATGAAAGTCCACTCACATACACTTACAAAAACACACTGAGAAACTTCTACACTGAAGTGAAATTTTTTTCTGACACTAAAAAAAAAAGTATGAAACTGCAAATGTAAGTGTATAAAAAGGATAATTAATGTAGCATACATATTACATAATTATAGATTGGTAAGGGAGTCAGACAATGAATCAAGCAGAACATGGTAAATAGTTAAAGAGAACTGGGAAAAGCAGTAAGGAACAGGAGACTATACTTATATCTGGAGATAACAATCAACTAAAAAAAGAAGCATTGCTCAATTACATTATTAACTACTTTCTAAGTGTACTTGAGAAACTAAGCATGAACTTTAACAAACAAAAGTAAAAACCAGCACCAAAGTAGGCATCAGTAGGAGAATAAGTTCCAAGTTCCACTAATGAATATGAAATGTGGAAGTAATTAATAGTCTGAGGCCAAAAATGTCTGCAGAAATGGATAAAGTGCAAGTGTCACAAATAAAAAAGTCGCGCCACAAATTTTGTAGCCACAGGTACATACTGCCAATTTCTCATTCAGTGAAGGTGTGTTCACACAGAGGATGAAAATTTCTAAGGTTAGAACTCTGTTCAAAAATGGGTATTCATGCTAGGTAGAAAACTGCAGACGTATGTCCCTCCTTCAATCTCTTTCATAAATCTTTAGGAAGTTGATGAAAATCAGGATCATAAGCTATCTCGACACCTCCAATCTTCTGAATTGTAATCAACACAGCTTTCATACAGGTTATAACACAGGAGCCATACAAGCCTCATGAAGGAGCCAGAAGGAATTTCGACCATAACAAAAGTGTTGTAGCAATCAACCAAGATCTTATCAATGCCTTTGATACAGTAAACCACTAAATACTCCATGAGAAACTGGAAGCTATAGTATCAAAGATATTGGCAAGGAACTAACTTAATCCTATCTACAACATAGAACACAGGTTTTGGAACTCACAGGGTCTCAAAACAGGCAAAAAATAAAGTGGCTATAAGATGCTAAGAGGGTGGCAAAAGGTGTCCTGTAGGGTACTGTTCATGGCCCCACCTATAATTTCTGATCTATATAATTGACATTAAAAGCCCAAACAGTTTGTCAAAAATGATGTTATTTGCAGACCATACAACCATAATTTGGTGATGATGGAAAATCCTTATCTATTACTGCTGAAAAATTTGTGAAATGCGTGCTGCAGCAGTTTCTTCCTAATAAGTTAACATTTAATTTAAATAAAATAAATTACCTACAGTACAGTAAAGGAAATGAGAAGTATATCCTCCAGTTTTTATTGAGTGCCCACGAAATAGAGAAAGTAAAGTTTACAGAATTATTGGGCATGCACACTGACCATGTCTTCTGCTGGAAAAGCCATTGCATTTACATATCCAAAAAACTCAATTCTGCATGTTTTGCACCGAGCATAATTTATGGAATTTGTTACAAACAATGTACAACGTTAGTGTATTTTGCTTATTTCCAGTCTGCTGTATCTTATAGAAGAATGTTCTGAGGTGTCAAAAAACCTCACTTGCAGATACTTTGAAATGACAGGAAAATGTCATTAAAATTATTAAATACAGCTCACCACAAACACACTGCAAGCCCTTATTCATGCATTTAATAATACTTACAGTACCATTGTTGTTCATATTCAAAAGTATGTCTGATAGAAGTACACACACAAGTAATTTACATATGAATTCAGATTTACAGAAGTACAACACACGTCAGTAAGAATCTGCATGTAGAAAGAGCTATAAAAACAAAAACTCAAAACAGGTTGAGCCATTATGGAATAAAGCTGTATAACACACTGTCAATTTAGATCAAGGGAATTATGAATGACAAAAAATTTAAGTCAGAAATAAAACTTAAGTATTAAATTAATGTTTCTATATCATGGATGAGTATTTTGAATTCCTTGATGACTAATAACCACTTGTTTTCTTTTCATTGTCATTCAAACATGCTGTTCTGATTGTAAATATTAAATATTGTTTGTATATTCTTGTTTCTTGAAGTGTACTGCTTGTATGTCAGAATTGTTATAGGGCACATCTAATACCAATCCATTAGTCCATTATGAAATTTTTTAAACACATTGTATAATGTTAATTTCATATTAGTTATATTAACATCTAGAATTGTGATGTATGTATGCTGTATCTCATTATGACAATACCTACATCATGTATGTGATGCAAAGGATACTATGGTGAACAGTAATTACTTACTTAAATCTGAACACACTTTTCTTTTTGTAAATAATAAAGAAAAAACACAAACTAGGAAATGATCGGAAAGTAATTATATGTACAAATTAACTTGGAATGTCAATGTAAAATGACTTTCTCCACATCATTACAATCTGTCATACAAAATTGTCCATGGAATGTGTAACTAACTAACTTTATAATGGGTCACTGATGAAGACGGAGTAGTTTCTTCTTTTATTTCTTTGATACACTAATAATAACACACAAATGGGAAAAACATTAAGCCGTTTTCAAGATTTTTAGTGTTGTTGTTGTTGTTGTTGTTGTGATCTTCAGTCCTGAGACTGGTTTGATGCAGCTCTCCATGCAACTCTATCCTGTGCAAGCTTCTTCATCTCCCAGTACATACTGTAGCCTACATCCTTCTGAATCTGCTTAGTGTATTAATCTCTAGGTCTCCCTCTATGATTTTTACCCTCCACACTGCCCTCCAATACTAAATTGGTGATCCCTTGATGCCTAAGTACATGTCCTACCAACCAATCCCTACTTCTAGTCAAGCTGTGCCACAAACTCCTCTTCTCTCCAATTCTATGCAATACCTCCCCATTAGTAATGTGATCTACCCATCTAATCTTCAGCATTCTTCTGTAGCACCAAATTTTGAAAGCTTCTATTCTCTTCTTGTCCAACTATTTATCATCCATGTTTCACTTCCATACATAGCTACACTCCATACAAATACTTTCAGAAACGACTCCCTGTATTCCAGCCAACATTGTCAAAAGCTTTTTCCAAGTCTAGAAATGCTATAAACACAGGTTTGCCTTATCTTAATCTAGCTTCTAAGATAAGTCATAGGGTCAGTGTTGCTGCACGTGTTCCAATATTTCTACGGAATCCGAACTGATCTTCCCCGAGGTCAGCTTCTACCAGTTTTTCCATTCATCCGTAAAGAATTCTCGTTAGTATTTTGCACCTGTGACTTATTGAACTTATAGTTCGGTAATTTTCACATCTGTCAACACCTGCTTTCTTTGTGATTGGAATTATTATATTCTTCTTGACTTCTGAGGTTATTTCACCTGTCTCATACATTTTGCTCACCAGATGGTAGAGTTTTGTCAGGACTGGCTCTCCTAAGGCTGTCAGTAGTTCTAAAGGAATGTTGCCTACTCCCAGGGCCTTGTTTCAACTTAGGTCTTTCAGTGCTGTCAAACTCTTCGCGCAGCATCATATCTCCCACTTCATCTCAGCATTTTAAGTATTATATAGGGACAAAATGGAAGAATCTGATGTCTTGGTTCAGTTACACGTAATATTTTTTGAGTGTTTTATCTACCAATGGGAAAATGCTCCTCTCTAAACACAAATAAGTGTATATGCTCCTTTTTAAATAATTGACTGAAAAATCTGATTCTAGCTGCCTCATCCTACTTTACACAGCACCTTCCCAAAAATTTCCCAAAACTTTTGGTACACAAATATACTTGTTCTCTTCTCACTAATATGTCACTCATACCCCTCACAGCGGCTTGCCCATTCTCACTCACTCACTACTACTATTACTACTACTACCACTACTAGTAGTACTACTAGTAGTAGTAGTAGTAGTAGTAGTATTTCCTCTTGCTGTCACTGTCTCTGCCTTGCTCTATCTTAGTGCTACTATCTGTTTCACTCCTTCCTACTGCTGCTGTATCTTCTCACTGACACACTGTCTCTCTTCTTTTTTGCCATTGTCACAGACTCAGTGTTGCATAATCTTTGGTTCTCACCTACTTCCACATCCCAATTTTCTTCATTCCTCTCCAACCATGGAGAAAAGTTCGCATGGTGCCTGTTGTATTAAATTCCGATGCAATTTCTATCTTTCATCAACACTCTGAAGGTACACCGATTACATAATGCCTCCAGTTGTGCTTTGGAAACTACTATTAGTCTTCCAGGGAACGATCAAAGCGTAGACAGTTTGAGACATTACTCCCATGGAGAAAAGTCCCCATGTTGCCTGTTGTATTCAATGCTGATGCAATTTCTGTGTTCCATCAACACTCTGAATGTCCAAAGATTACTGAATGCCTCCAGATGTGCTTCGGAAACTACTACTGGTTTTCCAGGGAACGATCAAAGCGTAGACAGTTTGAGACATTACTCCCATAGAGAAAAATCTAGTGCCTGTTGTATTCAATCCCGATGCAATTTCTGTGTTTCATCAACACTCTGAAGGTCCACAGATTACATAATGACTCCAGATGTGCTTCGGAAACTAATACTGGTCTTCCAGGGAACGATCAGAGCGTAGACAGTTTGAGACATTACTCCCATGGAGAAAAGTCCGCATGGTGCCTGTTGTTTTCAATGCCGATGCAATTTCTGTGTTTCATCAACACTCTGAATGTCCAACGATTACTGAATGCGTCCAGATGTCCTTTGGAAACTACTACTGGTCTTCCAGGGAACGATCAAGCCGTAGACAGTTTGAGATATTACTCCCATGGAGAAAAGTCCGCATGGTACCTGTTGTATTCAATCCCGATGCAATTTCTGTGTGTCATCAACACTCTGAAGGTCCAAAGATTGCAGAGTGCCTCCAGATGTGCTTCGGAAACTACTACTAGTCTTCCAGGGAACTATGTACATCCAGACAGTTTGAGACTTTACTCCCACAGAGGAACATCCGCATGGTTCCTGTTGTATTCAATCCCGATGCACTTTCTGTGTTTCATGAACACTGTGAAGGTCCACAGATTTCAGAATGCCTCCAGATGTGCTTCGGAAACTATTGCTGGTCTTTCAGTGAACGATCAAAGCGTAGACAGTTTGAGACATTACTCCCATGGAGAAAAGTCCGCATGGTGCCTGTTGTTTTCAATGCCGATGCAATTTCTGTGTTTCATCAACACTCTGAATGTCCAACGATTACTGAATGCGTCCAGATGTCCTTTGGAAAATACTACTGGTCTTCCAGGGAACGATCAAGCCGTAGACAGTTTGAGATTTTACTCCCATGGAGAAAAGTCCGCATGGTACCTGTTGTATTCAATCCCGATGCAATTTCTGTGTGTCATCAACACTCTAAAGGTCCAAAGATTGCAGAGTGCCTCCAGATGTGCTTCGGAAACTACTACTAGTCTTCCAGGGAACTATGTAAATCCAGACAGTTTGAGCCTTTACTCCCACGGAGGAACATCCGCATGGTGCCTGTTGTATTCAATCCCGATGCACTTTCTGTGTTTCATTAACACTCTGAAGGTCCACAGATTTCAGAATGCCCCCAGATTTGCTTCGGAAACTATTGCTGGTCTTTCAGTAAACGATCAACGCGTAGACAGTTTGAGACATTACTAACATGGAGAAAAGTCCGCATGGTGCCTGTTGTATATAATCACAATACAATTTCTATGTTTCATCAACACTCTGGACGTCCACAGAATACAGAGTGCCTCCAGATGTGCTTCGGAAACTACTACTGGTCTTCCAGGAACGATGTAAGCGTAGACAGTTTGAGACATTACTCCCATCGAGAAAAGTCCGCATGGTGCCTGTTGTATTTAATCCCGATGCACTTTCTGTGATTCATGAACACTCTGAAGGTCCACAGATTACAGAATGCCTCCACATGTGCTTCGGAATCTATGACAGGTCTCCCAGGAATAGATCAAAGCGTAAACAGTTAGAGACATTACTCCCATGGAGAAAAGTCTGCATGGTGCCTGTTGTGTTCAATCCCGATGCAATTTCTGTGTTTCGTCAACACTCTGAATGCCCAAAGATTCCTGAATGCATCCAGATTTGCATCGGAAACTACTACTGGTCTCCCAGGAATCGGTCAAAGCGTAGACGTTTGAGAAAGTACTCCCATGGAGAAAAGTCCGCTTGGTAAATGTTGTATTCTATCACGATGCAATTTCGGTGTTTCATCAACACTCTGAAGGTCAACAGATTACAGAATGCATCCAAATGTGCTTCGGAAACAACTACTGGTCTTGCAGGCAAGGATCAAAGCGTAGACAGTGTGAGACATTACTCCCATGGAGAAAATTCCGCATGGTGAATGGTGTATTCCATCACGATGCAATAGTTTGTTTCTCCAACACTCTGAAGGTCCACAGATTATAGAATGCCTCCACATGTGCTTCGGAAACTGGTACTGGTCCTCCAGTGAAATATCTAAGCGTAGACAGTTTCAGAAATTCCTCCCATGGAGAAACGTCCGCCTGGTGCCTGTTGTATTCAATCCCTTATCAATTTCTGTGTTTCATCAAACCTCTGAAGGTCCAAAGATTACTGAATGCCTCCATATGTGATTTGGAAACTACTACTGGTTCTTCCAGGGAATGATCAAAGTGCTGACAGTTTGAGACATTACTTCCATGACGCCTGTTGTATTCAATCCCGATGCAATTTCTGTGTTTCTTCAACAATCTGAATGTCCGCAGATTAAAGAATGGCTCCAGATGTGCTTCTGAATCTATGACTGGTCTCCCAGGAACGATCAAACCGTTGACAATTTGAGACATTACTCCCATGGAGAAAAGTACGCATGGTGCCTGTTGTATTCAATGCCGATTCAATTTCTGTTATTTCATCAACACTCTGATGTCCAAAGATTACTTAATGCCTCCAGATATGCTTTGGAAACTACTACTGGTCTTCCAGGGTACGATCAAAGCGTAGACAGTTTGAGACATTACTCCCATGGAGAAAAGTCCGCATGGTACCTGTTGTATTCAATCCCGATGCAATTTCTGTGTTTCATCAACACTCTGTAGGTCCAAAGATTGCAGAGTGCCTCCAGGTGTGATTCGGAAACTACTACTGGTCTTCCAGGGAACGATGTAAATCTAGACAGTTTGAGACATTACTCCCATGGAGGAACATCCGCATGGTGCCTGTTGTATTCAATCCTGATGCACTTTCTTTGTTTCATGAACACTCTCAAGGTCCACAGATTTCAGAATGCCTCCAGATGTGCTTCGGAAAATACTACTGGTCCTCCAGGGAAATATCTAAGCGTAGTCAGATTCAGACATTCCTCCCATATAGAAACGTCCGCATGGTGCCTGTTGTATTCAATCCCTTATCAATTTCTGTGTTTCATCAAACCTCTGAAGGTCCAAAGGTTACTGAATGCCTCCAGATGTGGTTCGGAAACTACTACTGGTCTGCCAATGAACGATAAAAGCGTACACAGTTTGAGACATTACTCACATGGAGAAAAGTCTGCATGGCGCCTGTTGCATTCAATCCCGAAGCAATTTATTTGTTTCATAAACACTCTGTAGGTCCACAGATTACAGAATGCCTCCAGATGTGCTTCGGAAACTACTACTAGTCTTCCAGGGAACGATCAAAGCGTAGACAGTTTGAGACATTACTCCCATGGACAGAAGTAAGCATGGTGCCTGTTGTATTCAATCGCAATGCAATTTATGTGTTTCACCAACACTCTGAAGGTCCACAGATTACAGATTGCCTCCAGATGTGCTTCGGAAACTACTACTGGTCCTACAGGGAAATAACTAAGTGTAGACAGTTGGAGACATTACTCCCATGAAGAAACGCGCGTATGGAGGCTTTTCTATTCCATCCCGATGCAATTTCTGTGTTTCTTAAACACACTGAATGTCCACAGATTATAGAATGCCTCCAGATTTGCTTGGGAAACTACTACTGGTCTTCAAGGGAACGAACTAAGCGTATACCGTTTGAGAAAATACTCCCATGGAGAAAAGTCCGCATGGTGAATGTTGTAATCCATCATGATGCAATTTAGGTGTTTCATCAACACTCAGATTCTCCACAGTTTACAGAATTCCTCAAAATGTGCTTCGGAAACTACTACTGGCCTTCCGGGGAAAGACCAAACCGTAGACAGTTTAAGACATTACTCCCATGGAGAAAAGTCCGCATGGTGGCTGTTGTATTTAATCTCGATGCAATTTCAGTGTTTCATCAACACTCTGAAGGTTCAAAGATTACTGAATGATACCAAATGTGATTCGGAAACTACTACTGGTCTTCCAGGGAACAATCAAAACGTAGACAGTTTGAGACATTACTCCCATGCAGAAAAGTCCTCATGGTGCCTTTTGTATTCAATCCCGATGCAATTTATTTGTTTCATCAACACTCTAAAGGTCCACAGATTACATAATGCCTCCGGATGTGCATCGGAAAATACTACTGGTCCTCCAGGGAATGATCAAAGCGTAGACAGTTTGACACATTTCTCCCATGGAGAAAAGTCCACATGCTGCCTGTTGTATTCAATCACGATGCAATTTCTCTGTTTCATCAACACTCTGAAGGTCCAAAGATTACAGAATGATACCAAATGTGATTCGGAAACTACTACTGGTCTTCCAGGGAACAATCAAAGCGTAGACAGTTTGAAACATTACTCCCATGGAGAAATTTCCGCATGGTGCCTGTTGTATTTAATCTCGATGCAATTTTTGTGCTTCATCAACAGTCTGAAAGTCCAGAGAATACAAACTGCCCCAGATGTGCTTCGGAAACTACTATTGGTCTGCCAGGGAACGATCAAAGCGTAGACACTTTGCGACATTACTCCCATTGAGACAAGTCCGCATGGTGCCTGTGTTATTCAATCGCGATGCAATTTCTGTGTTTCATCAACACTCTAAAGGTCCAAAGATTACAGAGTGCCTCCAGATGTAGTTCGGAAAATACTACTGGTCTTCCAGGGAACGATGTAAACCTAGACAGTTTGAGACATTACTCCCATGGAGAAACATCCGCATGGTGCCAGTTGTATTCAATGCCGATGCACTTTCTGAGTTTCATGAACACTCTGAAGATCCACAGATTACAGAATGAATCCAGATGTGCTTCGAAAACTACTACTGTTCTTTCAGGGAACGATCAAAGCGTAGACAGATTGAGACACTTCTCCCATGGAGAAAAATCCGCATGGTGAATGTTGTATACCATCTCGATGAAATTTCTGTGTTTCACCAACACTCTGAAGGTCCACAGATTATAGAATGCCTCCAGATTTGCTTCGGGAAACTACTACTTGTCTTCCAGGTAACGATCAAAGCGAAGACAGTTTGAGACATTACTCACATGGAGAAAACTCCGCATGGTGCATATTGAATTCAATCACGATGCAATTTTTTGTTTCATCAACACTCTGAAAGTCCACAAATTACAGAATGCCTAAAGATGGGCTTCGGAAACTACTACTGGTCTATCAGGAATCGATCAAAGCGTAAACACTTTGAGACAATACTGCCATGGAGAAAAGTCCGCATGGTGGCTGTTGTATTCAATCGCGATGCAATTTCTGTGTTTCATCAACACTCTGAAGGTCCACAGATTACAAACTGCCTCCAGATGTGCTTCGGAAACTACAATTGGTATTCCAGGGAATGATCAAAGCGTTGACAGTTTAGGACATTTCTTACATGGGGAAAAGTCCGCATGATGAATGTTGTATTCCATCACGATGCAATTTCTTTGTTTCACCAACACTCTGAAGGTCCACTGATTACAGAATGCCTCCAGATGTACTTCGGAAACTACTAATGGTCTTCCTGGGAAAGATCAAAGCATAGACAGTTTGAGATATTACTCCCATGGAGAAAATTCCGCATGGTAAAGGTTGTACACCATCTCGATGCAATTTCTGTGTTTCACCAACACTCTGAAGGCCCACAGATTATAGAATGCCTCCGGATTTGCTTGGGAAACTACTACTTGTCTTCCAGGGAACGATCAAAGCGTAGGAAGTTTGAGACATGCCTCCCATGGAGAAAGGTCCGCATGGTCACTGTTGTATTCAATCCCGATGCAATTTCTGTGTTTCATCAACACTCTGAAGGTCCACAGATTACAGAATGCCTCCAGATGTGCTTCGGAAACTACTACTAGTTTTCCAGGGAACGATCAAAGCGAAGACAGTATGAGACATGACTCCCATGGAGAAAAGTCCAAATGGTGCCTGTTGTATACAATCTCGATGCAATTTTTGTGTTTCATCAACACTCTGAAAGTCCAGAGAATACAAACTGCCCCAGATATGCTCCGGAAACTACTATTGGTCTGCCATATTGAATTCAATCACGATGCAATTTTTTGTTTCATCAACACTCTGAAAGTCCACAAATTACAGAATGCCTAAAGATGGGCTTCGGAAACTACTACTGGTCTATCAGGAATCGATCAAAGCGTAAACACTTTGAGACATTACACCTATGGAGAAAAGTCCGCATGGTGAATGTTGTATTCAATCCCGATGCAATTTCTATGTTTCATCAAGACTCTGAAGGTCCACAGATTACAAACTGCCTCCAGATGTGCTTCGGAAACTACTATTGGTCTTCCATGGAACGATCAAAGCGTTGACAGTTTAGGACATTACTCCCATGGAGAATAGTCCGCATTGTGCCTGTTGTATTCAATCCCGTTGCAATTTCTGTGTTTCATCAACACTCTGAAGGTCCACAGATTACAGAATGCCTCCAGATGGGTTTCGGAATCTACTACTGGTCTATGAGGAATCGATCAAAGCGTAGACAGTTTGAGACATTACTGCCATGGAGAAAAGTCCGCATGCTGCCTGTTGTATTCAATCCCGATGCAATTTCTGCGTTTTATCAACACTCTAAAGGTCCACAGATTACATAATGCCTCCAGATTTGCGTCGGAAACTACAACTGGTCTTCCAGGGAACGATCAAAACGTATACAGTTAGAGACATTACTCCCAAAGATAAAACTCCGCATTGTGCCTGTTGTATTCAATCCCGATGCAATATCTGAGTTTCATCAACACTCTGAGGGACCAAACATTACTGAATGCCTCCAAATGTGCTTCGGAAACTACTACTGGTCTTCCAGGGAACGATCAAAGCGTAGACAGTTTGAGACATTACTCCCATGGAGAAAAGTCCGCAGGGTGAATATTGTATTCGATCACGATGCAATTTCTATGTTGGATCAACACTCTGAGGTTCAACTGAGTACCGAATGACTCCAAATGTGTTACGGAAACTACTACTGGTCTTCCAGGGAACGATCAAAGCATAAACAGTTAGAGACACTACTCCCATGGAGAAACGTCCGCATGGTGCCTGTTGTATTCAACGCCGACGCAATTTTTGTGTTTCATCAGCACTCTGAAGGTCCACAGATTACAAACTGACTCCAGATGTGCTTGGTAAACTACTATTGGTCTGCCAGGGAACGATCAAAGCGTAGACTCTTTGAGACATTACTCCCATGGAGAAAAGTGCGCATGGTGCCTGTTGAATTCAATCCCGATGCAATTTCTTGTTTCATCAACACTCCGAAAGTCCACAGATTATAGAATGCCTCCAGATGGGCTTCGGAAACCACTACTGGTCTCCCAGGAAT
Organism: Schistocerca gregaria; assembly: GCF_023897955.1. Classification (NCBI taxonomy): domain Eukaryota; kingdom Metazoa; phylum Arthropoda; class Insecta; order Orthoptera; family Acrididae; genus Schistocerca; species Schistocerca gregaria. The sequence continues at coordinate 1,550,982 of NW_026061887.1, read as the reverse complement.
CGATCAAATCGTAGACAGTTTGAGACATTACTCCCATTGAGAGACGTCCGCATGGTGCCTGTTGTATTCAATCCCGACGCAATTTTTGTGTTTCATCAACACTCTGAAGGTCCAAAGATTACAGAATGCCTCCAGATGGGTTTCGGAAACCACTACTGGTCTCCCAGGAATCGATCAAAGCGTAGAAAGTTTGAGACATTACTCCCATGGAGAAAAGTCCGCGTGTTGCCTGTTGTATTCAACAAAGACGCAATTTTGGTGTTTCATTAACACTCTGAAGGTCCACAGATTACAAACTTATTCCAGATGAGCTTCGTAAACTACTATTGGTCTGCCATAAAACGATCAAAGCCTAGACAGTTTCAGACATTACTCCCATGAAGATAAGCCGCATGGTGCCTGTTGTATTCAATCCCAATGCAATTTCTATGTTTCATCAACTTTCTGAAGGTCCACAGATTACAAACAGCCTCCAGATATGCTTGGGAAACTACTATTATTCTTCCAGGAAACGATCAAAGCGTACACAGTTTGAGACATTACTCCCATGAAGAAAAGTCCGCATGGTGCCTGTTGTATTCAATCCCGCTGCAATTTTTGTGTTTCATCAACACTCTGAAGGTCCACAGATTACAGAATGACTCCAGATGGGCTTCAGAAACGACTACTGGTCTTCCAGGGAACAATCAAAGCGTTGACAGTTTGAGAAATTACTCCCATTGAGAAAAGTCAGCATGGTGCCTGTTGTATTCAATCTCGATGCAATTTCTGTGTTTCATCAACACTCTGAAGGTCCACAGATTACAAACTGCCTCCAGATGTGCTTCGTAAACTACTATTGGTCTGCCAGGAAACGGTCAAAGCGTAGACTCTTTGAGACATTACTCCCATGGAGAAAAGTCCGCATGGTGCCTGTTGAATTCAATCCCGATGCAATTTCTTGTTTCATCAACACTCCGAAAGTCCACAGATTATAGAATACCTCCAGATGGGCTTCGGAAACCACTACTGGTCTCCCAGGAATCGATCAAATCGCAGACAGTTTGAGACATTACTCCCATGGAGAAACGTCCGCATGGTGCCCTTTGTATTCAATCAAGACGCAATTTTTGTGTTTCATCAACACTCTGAAGGTCCAAAGATTAGAGAATGCCTCCAGATGGGTTTTCGGAAACCACTACTGGTCTCCTATGAATCGATCAAAGCGTAGAAAGTTTGAGACATTACTCCCATGGAGAAAAGTCCGCATGGTGCCTGTTGTATTCAATCTCGATGCAATTTCTGTGTTTCATGAACACTCTGAAGATCCACAGATTACAGAATGAATCCAGATGTGCTTCGAAAACTACTACTGTTCTTTCAGGGAACGATCAAAGCGTAGACAGATTGAGACACTTCTCCCATGGAGAAAAATCCGCATGGTGAATGTTGTATACCATCTCGATGAAGTTTCTGTGTTTCACCAACACTCTGAAGGTCCACAGATTATAGAATGCCTCCAGATTTGCTTCGGGAAACTACTACTTGTCTTCCAGGTAACGATCAAAGCGAAGACAGTTTGAGACATTACTCACATGGAGAAAACTCCGCATGGTGCATATTGAATTCAATCACGATGCAATTTTTTGTTTCATCAACACTCTGAAAGTCCACAAATTACAGAATGCCTAAAGATGGGCTTCGGAAACTACTACTGGTCTATCAGGAATCGATCAAATCGTAAACACTTTGAGACAATACTGCCATGGAGAAAAGTCCGCATGGTGGCTGTTGTATTCAATCGCGATGCAATTTCTGTGTTTCATCAACACTCTGAAGGTCCACAGATTACAAACTGCCTCCAGATGTGCTTCGGAAACTACAATTGGTATTCCAGGGAATGATCAAAGCGTTGACAGTTTAGGACATTTCTTACATGGGGAAAAGTCCGCATGATGAATGTTGTATTCCATCACGATGCAATTTCTTTGTTTCACCAACACTCTGAAGGTCCACTGATTACAGAATGCCTCCAGATGTACTTCGGAAACTACTAATGGTCTTCCTGGGAAAGATCAAAGCATAGACAGTTTGAGATATTACTCCCATGGAGAAAATTCCGCATGGTAAAGGTTGTACACCATCTCGACGCAATTTCTGTGTTTCACCAACACTCTGAAGGCCCACAGATTATAGAATGCCTCCGGATTTGCTTGGGAAACTACTACTTGTCTTCCAGGGAACGATCAAAGCGTAGGAAGTTTGAGACATGCCTCCCATGGAGAAAGGTCCGCATGGTCACTGTTGTATTCAATCCCGATGCAATTTCTGTGTTTCATCAACACTCTGAAGGTCCACAGATTACAGAATGCCTCCAGATGTGCTTCGGAAACTACTACTAGTTTTCCAGGGAACGATCAAAGCGAAGACAGTATGAGACATGACTCCCATGGAGAAAAGTCCAAATGGTGCCTGTTGTATACAATCTCGATGCAATTTTTGTGTTTCATCAACACTCTGAAAGTCCAGAGAATACAAACTGCCCCAGATATGCTCCGGAAACTACTATTGGTCTGCCATATTGAATTCAATCACGATGCAATTTTTTGTTTCATCAACACTCTGAAAGTCCACAAATTACAGAATGCCTAAAGATGGGCTTCGGAAACTACTACTGGTCTATCAGGAATCGATCAAAGCGTAAACACTTTGAGACATTACACCTATGGAGAAAAGTCCGCATGGTGAATGTTGTATTCAATCCCGATGCAATTTCTATGTTTCATCAAGACTCTGAAGGTCCACAGATTACAAACTGCCTCCAGATGTGCTTCGGAAACTACTATTGGTCTTCCATGGAACGATCAAAGCGTTGACAGTTTAGGACATTACTCCCATGGAGAATAGTCCGCATTGTGCCTGTTGTATTCAATCCCGTTGCAATTTCTGTGTTTCATCAACACTCTGAAGGTCCACAGATTACAGAATGCCTCCAGATGGGTTTCGGAATCTACTACTGGTCTATGAGGAATCGATCAAAGCGTAGACAGTTTGAGACATTACTGCCATGGAGAAAAGTCCGCATGCTGCCTGTTGTATTCAATCCCGATGCAATTTCTGCGTTTTATCAACACTCTAAAGGTCCACAGATTACATAATGCCTCCAGATTTGCGTCGGAAACTACAACTGGTCTTCCAGGGAACGATCAAAACGTATACAGTTAGAGACATTACTCCCAAAGATAAAACTCCGCATTGTGCCTGTTGTATTCAATCCCGATGCAATATCTGAGTTTCATCAACACTCTGAGGGACCAAACATTACTGAATGCCTCCAAATGTGCTTCGGAAACTACTACTGGTCTTCCAGGGAACGATCAAAGCGTAGACAGTTTGAGACATTACTCCCATGGAGAAAAGTCCGCAGGGTGAATATTGTATTCGATCACGATGCAATTTCTATGTTGGATCAACACTCTGAGGTTCAACTGAGTACCGAATGACTCCAAATGTGTTACGGAAACTACTACTGGTCTTCCAGGGAACGATCAAAGCATAAACAGTTAGAGACATTACTCCCATGGAGAAACGTCCGCATGGTGCCTGTTGTATTCAACGCCGACGCAATTTTTGTGTTTCATCAGCACTCTGAAGGTCCACAGATTACAAACTGACTCCAGATGTGCTTGGTAAACTACTATTGGTCTGCCAGGGAACGATCAAAGCGTAGACTCTTTGAGACATTACTCCCATGGAGAAAAGTGCGCATGGTGCCTGTTGAATTCAATCCCGATGCAATTTCTTGTTTCATCAACACTCCGAAAGTCCACAGATTATAGAATGCCTCCAGATGGGCTTCGGAAACCACTACTGGTCTCCCAGGAATCGATCAAATCGTAGACAGTTTGAGACATTACTCCCATTGAGAGACGTCCGCATGGTGCCTGTTGTATTCAATCCCGACGCAATTTTTGTGTTTCATCAACACTCTGAAGGTCCAAAGATTACAGAATGCCTCCAGATGGGTTTCGGAAACCACTACTGGTCTCCCAGGAATCGATCAAAGCGTAGAAAGTTTGAGACATTACTCCCATGGAGAAAAGTCCGCATGGTGCCTGTTGTATTCAACAAAGACGCAATTTTGGTGTTTCATTAACACTCTGAAGGTCCACAGATTACAAACTTATTCCAGATGAGCTTCGTAAACTACTATTGGTCTGCCATAAAACGATCAAAACCTAGACAGTTTCAGACATTACTCCCATGAAGATAAGCCGCATGGTGCCTGTTGTATTCAATCCCAATGCAATTTCTATGTTTCATCAACTTTCTGAAGGTCCACAGATTACAAACAGCCTCCAGATATGCTTGGGAAACTACTATTATTCTTCCAGGAAACGATCAAAGCGTACACAGTTTGAGACATTACTCCCATGAAGAAAAGTCCGCATGGTGCCTGTTGTATTCAATCCCGCTGCAATTTTTGTGTTTCATCAACACTCTGAAGGTCCACAGATTACAGAATGACTCCAGATGGGCTTCAGAAACGACTACTGGTCTTCCAGGGAACAATCAAAGCGTTGACAGTTTGAGAAATTACTCCCATTGAGAAAAGTCAGCATGGTGCCTGTTGTATTCAATCTCGATGCAATTTCTGTGTTTCATCAACACTCTGAAGGTCCACAGATTACAAACTGCCTCCAGATGTGCTTCGTAAACTACTATTGGTCTGCCAGGAAACGGTCAAAGCGTAGACTCTTTGAGACATTACTCCCATGGAGAAAAGTCCGCATGGTGCCTGTTGAATTCAATCCCGATGCAATTTCTTGTTTCATCAACACTCCGAAAGTCCACAGATTATAGAATACCTCCAGATGGGCTTCGGAAACCACTACTGGTCTCCCAGGAATCGATCAAATCGCAGACAGTTTGAGACATTACTCCCATGGAGAAACGTCCGCATGGTGCCCTTTGTATTCAATCAAGACGCAATTTTTGTGTTTCATCAACACTCTGAAGGTCCAAAGATTAGAGAATGCCTCCAGATGGGTTTTCGGAAACCACTACTGGTCTCCTATGAATCGATCAAAGCGTAGAAAGTTTGAGACATTACTCCCATGGAGAAAAGTCCGCATGGTGCCTGTTGTATTCAATCTCGATGCAATTTCTGTGTTTCATCAATACTCTGAAGATCCACAGATTACAAATTGCCTCCAGATAAGCTTCGTAAACTACTATTGGTCTGCCAGGGAACGATCAAAGCGTAGACAGTTTGAGACATACTCCCATGGAGAAAAGTCCGCATGGTGCGTGTTGAATTCAATCCCGATGCAATTTTTTGTTTCATCAACACTCTAAAATTCCGCATATTACAGAATGCCTCCAGATGGGCTTCGGAAACTGCTACTGGTCTCCCAGGAATCGATCAAAGCGTAGACATTTTGAGACACTACTCACATGGAGAAAAGTCCGCATGGTGCCTGTTGTATTTAATCCCGATGCATTATCCGTGTTTCATCAACACTCTTTAGGTATACAGGTTACATAATGCATCCAGATGCGATTCGGAAACTACTATTGGTCAGCCATGGAACGATCAGAACATAGACATTTTGAGACTTTACTCCCATTGAGAAAAGTCCACATGGTGCCTGTTGTATTCCATCCCGATACAATTTCTGTGTTTCATCAACACTCTGAAGGTCCAAAGATTACTGAATGCCTCCAGATGTGCTTCGTAAACTACTATTGGTCTGCCAGGGAACGATCAAAGCGTAGACAATTCGAGACATTTCTCCCATGGAGAAAAGTCCGCAGGGTGAATATTGTATTCGATCACGATGCAGTTTCTGTGTTGGATCAACACTCTGAGGGTCAATTAAGTACAGAATGACTCCAAATGATTTTCGGAAACTCTACTGGTCTTCCAGGGAACGATCAAACCGTAAACAGTTAGAGACATTACTCCTAGGGAGAAACGTCCGCATGTTGCCTGTTGTATTCAACCCAGACGCAATTTTTGTGTTTCATCAACACTCTGAAGGTCCACAGATTACAAACTTATTCCTGATGTGCTTCGTAAATTACTATTGGTCTGCCAGGAAACGATCAAAGCGTAGACTATTTGAGACATTACTCCCATGGAGAAAAGTCCGCATGGTGCCTGTTGAATTCAATCCCGATGCAATTTCTTGTTTCATCAACACTCCGAAAGTCCACAGTTTATAGAATGCCTCCAGATGGGCTTCGGAAACCACTTCTGGTCTCCCAGGAATCGATCAAATCGTAGACAGTTTGAGACATTACTCCCATGGAGAACAGTCTACATTGTGCCTGTTGTGTTCAATCCCGATGCAATTTCTGAGTTTTATCAACCCTCTGAGTATCCACAGATTACAGAATGCTTCCAGGTGTGCTTCGGAAGCTACTACTGGTCTTCCAGGGATCAATCAAAGCGTAGACAGTTTGAGAAATTACTCCCATTGAGAAAAGTCAGCATGGTGCCTGTTGTATTCAATCCCGATGCACATTCTGTGTTTCATCAACACTCTGCAGGTCCAAAGCTTACTGAATGCCTCCAGTTGTGCTTCGTAAACTACTACAGGTCTTGCAGGGAACGACCAAAGCATAGACAGTTAGAGATAATTCTCCCAACAAAGAAAATTCCGAATGGTGCCTGTTGTATTCAGTCTCGATGCAATTTCTGTGTTTCATCAACACTCTGAAGGTCCACAGATTACAAACTGCCTCCAGATGTGCTTCGTAAACTACTATTGGTCTGCCAGGAAACGGTCAAAGCGTAGACTCTTTGAGACATTACTCCCATGGAGAAAAGTCCGCATGGTGCCTGTTGAATTCAATCCCGATGCAATTTCTTGTTTCATCAACACTCTGGAGGTCCACATATTACAGAATGCCTCCAGATGTGCTTCGGAAATTGCTACTGGTCTTCCAGGGAACGATCAAAGCGCAGACAGTTTCAGAAATTACTCCCATTGAGAAAAGTCCGCATGGTGCCTGTTGTATTCAATCCCGCTGCTTATTCTGTGTTTCATCAACACTCTGCAGGTCCAAAGATTACTGAATGCCTCCAGTTGTGCTTTGTAAACTACTACAGGTCTTGCAGGGAACGATCAAAGCATAGACAGTTAGAGACAATACTCCCAATAAAGAAAATTCCGCATGGTGCCTGTTGTATTCAATCTCGATGCAATTTCTGTGTTTCATCAACACTCTGAAGGTCCACAGATTACAAACTGCCTCCAGATGTGCTTCGTAAACTACTATTGGTCTGCCAGAAAACGGTCAAAGCGTAGACTCTTTGAGACATTACTCCCATGGAGAAAAGTCCGCATGGTGCCTGTTGAATTCAATCCCGATGTTGTTTCATCAACACTCCGAAAGTCCACAGATTATAGAATGCCTCCAGATAGGCTTCGGAAACCACTACTGGTCTCCCAGGAATCGATCAAATCGCAGACAGTTTGAGACATTACTCCCATGGAGAAACGTCCTCATGGTGCCTGTTGTATTCAATCAAGACGCAATTTTTGTGTTTCATCAACACTCTGAAGGTCCAAAGATTAGAGAATGCCTCCAGATGGGTTTCGGAAACCACTACTGGTCTCCCATGAATCGATTAAGCGTAGAAAATTTGAGACATTACTCCCATGGAGAAAAGTCCGCATGGTGCCTGTTGTATTCAATTTCGATGCAATTTCTGTGTTTCATCAACACTCTGAAGATCCACAGATTACAAATTGCCTCCAGATGTGCTTCGTAAACTACTATTGGTCTGCCAGGGAACGATCAAAGCGTAGACAGTTTGAGACATACTCCCATGGAGAAAAGTCCGCATGGTGCCTGTTGAATTCAATCCCGATGCAATTTTTTGTTTCATCAACACTCTAAAAGTCCACATATTACAGAATGCCTCCAGATGGGCTTCGGAAACTGCTACTGGTCTCCCAGGAATCGATCAAAGCGTAGACATTTTGAGACATTACTCACAAGGAGAATAGTCCGCATGGTGCCTGTTGTATTTAATCCCGATGCATTATCTGTGTTTCATCAACACTCTGAAGGTATACAGGTTACATAATGCATCCAGATGCGATTCTGAAACTACTATTGGTCAGCCATGGAACGATCAGAACATACACATTTTGAGACTTTACTCCCATTGAGAAAAGTCCACATGGTGCCTGTTGTATTCCATCCCGATGCAATTTCTGTGTTTCATCAACACTCTGAGTGTCCAAAGATTACTGAATGCCTCTAGTTGTGCTTTGTAAACTACTACACGTCTTCCAGGGAACGATCAAAGCGTAGACAGTTAGAGACATTACTCCCATGGAGAAAAGTCCGCAGGGTGAATATTGTATTCGATCACGATGCAATTTCTGTGTTGGATCCTCACTCTGAGGGTCAACTAAGTACAGAATGACTCCAAATGAGTTTCGGAAACTCTACTGGTCTTGCAGGGAACGATCAAACCGTAAACTGTTAGAGACATTACTCCCAGGGAGAAACGTCCGCATGTTGCCTGTTGTATTCAACCCAGACGCAATTTTTTGTTTCATCAACACTCTGAAGGTCCACAGATTACAAACTTATACCAGATGTGCTTCGTAAACTACTATTGGTCTGCCAGGAAACGATCAAAGCGTAGACTGTTTGAGACATTACTCCCATGGAGAAAGGTCCGCATGGTGCCTGTTGAATTCAATCCCGATGCAATTTCTTGTTTCATCAACACACTGAAGGTCCACATATTACAGAATGCTTCCAGATGGGCTACGGAAACTACTACTGGTCTCCCAGGAATCAACAAAGGGTAGAAATTTTTGAGACATTACTCACATGGAGAGAAGTTCGCATTGTGTCTGTTGTATTCAATCTCGATGCAATTTCTGTGTTTCATCAACACTCTGAAGATCCACAGATTACAAATTGCCTCCAGATGTGCTTCGTAAACTACTATTGGTCTGCCAGGGAACGATCAAAGTGTAGACAGTTTGAGACATTACTCCCATGAAGATAAGCCGCATGGTGCCTGTTGTATTCAATCCCAATGCAATTTCTATGTTTCATCAACACTCTGAAGGTCCACAGATTACAACCAGCCTCCAGATATGCTTGGGAAACTACTATTGATCTTCCAGGAAACGATCAAAGCGTGCACAGTTTGAGACATTACTCCCATGAAGAAAAGTCCGCATGGTGCCTGTTGTATTCAATCCCGATGCAACTTTTGTGTTACATCAACACTCTGAAGGTCCACAGATTACAGAATGACTCCAGATGGGCTTCGAAAACCACTACTGGTCCCCCAGGAATCGATCAAATCGTAGACAGTTTGAGACATTACTCCCATGGAGAAAAGTCTACATTGTGCCTGTTGTGTTCAATCCCGATGCAATTTCTGAGTTTTATCAACCCTCTGAGTATCCACAGATTACAGAATGCTTCCAGGTGTGCTTCGGAAGCTACTACTGGTCTTCCAGGGATCAATCAAAGCGTAGACAGTTTGAGAAATTACTCCCATTGAGAAAAGTCAGCATGGTGCCTGTTGTATTCAATCCCGATGCACATTCTGTGTTTTATCAACAATCTGCAGGTCCAAAGCTTACTGAATGCCTCCAGTTGTGCTTCGTAAACTACTACAGGTCTTGCAGGGAACGATCAAAGCATAGACAGTTAGAGACAATTCTCCCAACAAAGAAAATTCCGAATGGTGCCTGTTGTATTCAATCTCGATGCAATTTCTGTGTTTCATCAACACTCTGAAGGTCCACAGATTAGAAACTGCCTCCAGATGTGCTTCGTAAACTACTATTGGTCTACCAGGAAACGATCAAAGGGTAGACTGTTTGAGACATTACTCCCATGGAGAAAAGTCCGCATGGTGCCTGTTGAATTCAATCCCGTTGCAATTTCTTGTTTCATCAACACTCTGGAGGTCCACATATTACAGAATGCCTCCAGATGTGCTTCGGAAATTGCTACTGGTCTTCCAGGGAACGATCAAAGCGTAGACAGTTTCAGAAATTACTCCCATTGAGAAAAGTCCGCATGGTGCCTGTTGTATTCAATCCCGATGCAATTACTGTGTTTCATCTACACTCTGAAGGTCCACAGATTACAGAATGTCTCCAGATGTGTTTCGGAAACTACTACTGGTCTTCCAATGAACGATCTAAGCGTAGACACTTGATACGTTACTCCCATAGAGTATCGTCGGCATGGTGCCTGTTGTATTCAATCCCGATGCCATTTCTGAGTTTTATAAAGCTCGAAGGGTCCACAGATTACAGAATGCTTCCAGATGCTCTTTGGAAGCTACTACTGGTCTTCCAGGGAACAATCAAAACGTAGACAGTTTGAGACATGATTCCCATGGAGAAAAGTCCGCATGGTGCTGTGGTATTCAATGCCGATGCAATTTCTATCTTTCGTCAACACTCTGAAGGTCCACAGATTACATAATGCATCCAGATGTGATTCGGAAACTACTATTGGTCAGCCAGGGAACGTTCAGATCGTAGACATTTTGAGACATTACTCCCATTGAGAAAAGTCCACATGGTATCTGTTGTATTCAATCCAGATGCATTTTCTGTGTCTCATCAACACTCTGAAGATCCAAAGATTACTGAATGCCTCCAGTTGTGCTTTGTAAACTACTACTGGTCTTCCAGGGAACGATCAAAGCGTAGACAGTTTGAGACATTACTCCCATGGAGAAAAGTCCGCATGGTGAATATTGTATTCGATCACGATGCAATTTCTGTGTTGCATCAACACTCTGAGGGTCCACTGAGTACAGAATGCCTCCAAATGTGTTTCGGAAACTACTACTGGTCTTCCAGGGAACGATCAAAGCGTAAACAGTTAGAGACATTACTCCAAAGGAGAAACGTCCGCATGCTGCCTCTTGTATTCAATCCCGAAGCAATTTTTGTGTTTCTTCAACACTCTGAAGGTCCGAAGATTACAGAATGCCTCCAGATGAGCTTCGGAAGCCACTACTGGTCTCCCAGGAATCGATCAAAGCGTAGAAAGTTTGAGACATTACTCCAATGGAGAAAAGTCCGATTGGTGCCTGTTGTATTCAATCTCGATGCAATTTCTGTGTTTCATCAACACTCTGAAGGTCCACAGATTACAAACAGCCTCCAGATATGCTTGGGAAACTACCATTGTTCTTCCAGGAAACGATCAAAGCGTACACAGTTTAAGACATTACTCCCATGAAGAAAAGTCCGCACGGTGCCTGTTGTATTCAATCCCGATGCAATTTTTGTGTTTCATCATCACTTTGAAGGTCCACAGATTACAGAATGACTCCAGATGGGCTTCGGAATCCACTACTGGTCTCCCAGGAATCGATCAAATCGAAGACAGTTTGGTACATTACTCCCATGTAGAAAAGTCTGCATTGTGCCTGTTGTGTTCAATCCCGATGCAATTTCAGAGTTTTATCAACACTCTGAGTGTCCACAGATTACAGAATGCTTCCAGGTGTGCTTCGGAAGCTACTACTGGTCTTCCAGGGAACAATCAAAGCGTAGACAGTTTGGGAAATTACTCCGATTGAGAAAAGTCAGCATGGTGCCTGTTGTATTCAATCCCGATGCACATTCTGTGTTTCATCAACACTCTGCAGGTCCAAAGATTACTGAATGCCTCCAGTTGTGCTTTGTAAACTACTACAGTACTTGCAGGGAACGATCAAAGCATAGACAGTTAGAGACAATACTCCCAATAAAGAAAATTCCGAATGGTTCCTCTTGTATTCAATCTCGATGCAATTTCTGTGTTTCATGAACACTCTGAAGGTCCACAGATTACAAACTGCCTCCAGATCTGCTTCGTAAACTACTATTGGTCTGCCAGGAAACGATCAAAGCGTAGACTGTTTGATACATTACTCCCATGGAGAAAGGTCCGCATGGTGCCTGTTGAATTCTATCCCGATGCAATTTCTTGTTTCATCAACACTCTGAAGGTCATAATATTACAGAATGCCTCCAGATGGGCTTCGGAAACTGCTACTGGTCTTTCAGGAATCAATCAAAGCGTAGACATTTTGAGACATTACTCACATGGAGAAAAGTGTGCATGGTGCCTGTTGTAGTCAATCTGGATGCAATATCTGTGTTTCATCAACACTATGAAGATCCACAGATTACGAATTGCCTCCAGATGTGCTTCGTAAACTACTATTGGTCTGCCAGGGAACGGTCAAAGCGTAGACAGTTTGAGACATTACTCCCATGAAGACAAGTCCGCATGGTGCCTGTTGTATTCAATCCCGATGCAATTTTTGTGTTTCATCAACACTCTGAAGGTCCACAGATTACAGAATGACTCCACATGGGCTTCGGAAACCACTACTGGTCTCCCACGAATCGATCAAATCGTAGACATTTTGAGACATTACTCCCATGGAGAAAAGTCTGCATTGTGCCTGTTGTGTTCAATCCCGATGCAATTTCTGAGTTTTATCAACACTCTGAGTGTCCACAGATTACAGAATGCTTCCAGGTGTGCTTCGGAAACTACTACTGGTATTCCAGGGAACAATCAAAGCGTAGACAGTTTGAGAAATTACTCTCATTGAGAAAAGTCAGCATGGTGCCTGTTGCATTCAATCCCGTTGCACATTCTGTGTTTCATCAACACTCTGCAGGTCCAAAGATTACTGAATGCCTCCAGTTGTGCTTTGTAAACTACTACAGGTCTTCCAGGGAACGATCAAAGCATAGACAGTTAGAGACAATTCTCCCAACAAAGAAAATTCCGAATGGTGCCTGTTGTATTCAGTCTCGATGCTATTTCTGTGTTTCATCAACACTCTGAAGGTCCACAGATTACAAACTGCCTCCAGATGTGCTTCGTAAACTACTATTCGTCCGCGAGGAAACGATCAAAGCGTAGACTGTTTGAGACTTTACTACCATGGAGAAAAGTCAGCATGGTGCATGTTTAATTCAATCCCGATGCAATTTCTTGTTCCATCAACACTCTGAAGGTCCACATATTACAGAATGCCTATATATGTGCTTCGGAATCTACTACTGGTCTGCCAGGAACATATCAAAGTGTAGATAGTTTGAGACATTACTCCCGTGGAGAAAAGTCAGCATTGTGCATGTAGCATTCAATCCCGATGCAATTTTTGTGTTTCATCAACACTCTGAAGGTCCAAAGATTACAGAACGACTCCAGATGGGCTTCGGAAACCACTACTTTTCTCCCAGGAATCGATCAAAGCGTAGGCAGTTTGAGACATTACTCCCATGGAGAAACGTCAGCATGGTGCCTGTTGTATTCAATCCCGATGCAATTACTGTGCTTCATCTACACTCTGAAGGTCCACAGTTTACAGAATGTCTCCAGATGTGCTTCGGAAACTACTACTGGTCTTCCAATGAACGATCTAAGCGTAGACACGTGATACGTTACTCCCATAGAGTAACGTCCGCATGGTGCCTGTTGTATTCAATCCCGATGCAATTTCTGTGTTTCATCAACATTCTGAATGTCCACAGATTACAGAATGCCTCCAGATGTGCTTCGGAAGCTACTACTGGTCTTCCAGGGAACGATCAAAACGTAGTCAGATTGAGACATTACTCCCATGGAGAAAAGTCTGCATTGTGTCTGTTGTATTCAATCCCGATGCAATTTCTGAGTTTTATCAACACTCTGAAGGACCACAGATTACTGAATGCCTCCACATGTGCTTCGGAATATACTACAGGTCTCTCAGGAATCGATCAAAGCGTAGACAGTTTGAGACATTACTCCCATGGAGATAAGTCCGCACGGTGCCTGTTGTATTCAATCTCGATGCAATTTCTGTGTATCATCAACACTCTGAAGGTCCACAGATTACAGAATGCCTCCAGATGTGCTTCAGAAATTAATTGCTACTGGTCTTCCAGGGAACGATCAAAGCGTAGACAGATTCAGAAGTTACTCCCATTGAGAAAAGTCCGCATGGTGCCTTTTGTATTCAATCCCGATGTAATTTTAGTGTATCATCAACACTCTGAAGGTCCCCACATTACAGAATGTCTCCAGATGGTCTTCGGAAACCACTACTGGTCTCCCAGGAATCGATCAAAGCGTAGACAGTTTGAGACATTACTAATGAGGCGAAAAGTCCACAAGGTGCCTGTAGTATTCAATCCCGATGCAATGTTTGTGTTTCATCAACACTCTGAAGGTCCACAGATTACAGAATGCCTCCAGATGGTCTTCGGAAACCACTACTGGTCTCCCAGGAATCGATCAAATCGTAGACAGTTTGAGACATTACTCCCATGGAGACAAGTCCGCATGGTGCCTGTTGTATTCAATCCCGATGCAATTTCTGTGTTTCATCAGCACTCTGAAAGTCCACAGATTACAGGATGCCTCCAGATGTGCTTCGAAAACTACTACTTGTCTTCCAGGGAACGATGTAAACGTAGACAGATTGAGACATTACTCCCATGGAGAAACGTCTGCATATAGCCTGTTGTATTCAATCCCGATGCAATTTCTGTGTTTCATGAACACTCTGATGTTGCACAGATCACAGAATTCCTCCAGATGTGCTTCGGAAACTACCACTGGTCTTCCAGGGAACGATCAAAGCGTAGACACTTCGAGACATTACTCCCACGGAGAAAAGTCCACATGGTGAATGTTGTATTCCTTTACTTTGCAATTTCTGTGTTTCACCAACACTCTGAAGGTCCACAGATTATAGAATGCCTCCAGATGGGCTTCGGAAACCACTACTGGTCTCCCAGGAATCGATCAAATCGTAGACAGTATGAGACATTACTCCCATGGAGAAAAGTCCGCATGGTGACTATTGTATTCAAACCCGATGCAATTTTTGTGTTTCATCAACACTCTGAAGGTCCAAAGATTACGAATGCCTCCAGATGGGCTTCGGAAAACACTACTGGTCTCCCAGGAATCGATCAAAGCGTAGAAAGTTTGAGACATTACTCCCATGAAGATAAGCCGCATGGTGCCTCTTGTATTCAATCCCGATGCAATTTCTATGTTTCATCAACACTCTGAAGTTCCACAGATTACAAACAGCCCCCAGATATGCTTGGGAAACTACTATTGTTCTTCCAGGCAACGATCAAAGCGTACACAGTTTGAGACATTACTCCCATGGAGAAAAGTCCTAATGGTGCCTGTTGTATTCAATCCCGATGCAATTTTTGTGTTTCATCAACACTCTGAAGGTCCAAAGATTACAGAATGCCTCCAGATGGGCTTCGGAAACCACTACTGGTCTCCCAGAAATCAATCAAATCGTAGAAAATTTGAGACATTACACCAATGGAGAAAAGTCCGCATGAGGCATGTTGTATTCAATCCCGATGCAATATCTGTGTTTCATCAACACTCTGAAGGTCCAAAGAATACTGAATGCCTCCAGTTGTGCTTTGTAAGCAACTACTGGTCTTCCAGGGAACGATCAAAGCGTAGACAGTTTGAGACATTACTCCCATCCAGTAAAGTCCGCAAGGTGAATATTGTATTCCATCACGATGCAATTTCTATGTTTCATCAACACTCTGAAGCTCCGCTGAGTACAGAATGCCTCCAACTGTGTTTCGGAAACTACTACTGGTCTTCCAGGGAACGATCAAAGCGTAGACAGTTAGAGACATTACTCGCATGGAGAAAAGTCCTCATGGTGCCTGTTGTATTCAATCCCGATGCAATTTTAATATTTCAACAACACTCTGAAGGGAAGGTCCACAGATTACAGAGTTCCTGCAGATGTGCTTCGGAATCTGCTACTGGTCTTCCAGGGAACGATCAAAGCGTAGACAGTTTGACACATTAGTCCTATGGAGAAAATTTCGCATGGTGCCTGTTGTATTCAATCGCGATGCAGTTTCTGTGTTTTCATCGACACCTTTCTTTGGTGAATTTGGACTTGAGCTAGGAACTTAAGATTTTGCATGAAAGGAGGACTATTAGCCGCGTTGCACGGCAGATTGTGAAAAGTGTTCATATGTAGTAAAAACCAGAGAAATCCGTCCGTATTCGTCATTTGATATCGAATCGACTTAAAACCAGATCGTCACATTGTCCGCTCTTCTTTCTGAAACGGTTACATTTATCGTCTGCAATGCTATGTCACGTGCTACGGTATGCGGAGACTCTAGAAGCACCACAGTAGAACACAGAAGAAGCTTCTAAGTTGATCTAATAGCCAGTAAGAAGCAGTACAATTCGAGTTTTAGTTATCGCTTATTGACTTTTTACCCTTCTTTGGTGCTTTTGTACATGAGCTAGGACCTTAACATTTTGCATGAAAGGAGGACTAGCAGCTGCGTCGCACGGGAAAATGTGAAAAGTGTTGATATGTACTAAAAACCTGAGAAATCCGTGCGTTCTCGTCATTTGTTATTGAATCGACTTAAAGCCAGATCGCCACATTGGCCGCAATTCTCTTTGAAACGGTTACATTTATTGTCTGAAAAGCTATGTCGCGTGCTGCGGTATGCGACGACACCAAAAGCACCGTAGGAGAACACAGAAGAAGCTTCTAAGTTGATGTAATAGCCAGTGAGAAGCAGTACTACTCAAGTTTTAGTAATCGATTATTGACTTTTTAGCAGGCTTTGTTGCCTTGGACATGAGCTAAGACCTTAAGATATTGCATGAAAGGAGGACTAGCAGCCGCGTTGCACGGAAGAATGTGAAAGGTGTTCATATGTAGAAAAACCTGAGAAATCCGTCCGTTCTCGTCATTTGTTGTCGAATCGAGTAAAAGCCAGAACGTCACATTGGCCGCTATTCTCTCTGAAAATGTTAAATTTATCGTCTGAAAAGCTATGTCGCGTGCTGCGGTATGCGGAGACACTAAAAGCTCCATGGTAGAACACAGATGAAGCTTCTAAGTTGATGTAATAGCCTGTAAGAAGCAATACAATTCATATTTTAGTTATCGATTATTGATTTTTTACCATTCTTTGGTGCTTTGGACACGAGCTAGGACCTTAAGATTTTGCATGAAAGGAGGACTAGCAGCCGCCTTGCACGGGAGAATGTGAAAAGTGTTCATATGTAGCAAAAACCTGAGAAACCCGTGCGTTTCCGTCATTTGTTATCGAATCGACTTAAAGCCACATCGCCACATTGGCTGCAATTCTCTTTGAAACGGTTACATTTATTGTCTGAAAAGCTGTGTCGCGTGCTGCGGTATGCGAAAACTCTAAAAGCACCATAGGAGAACACAGAAGAAGCTTCTAAGTTGATGTAATAGCCAGTAAGGAGCAGTACAATTCAAGTTTTAGCTATCGATTATGACTTTTTACCCTTCTTTGGTGCCTTGTACATGAGCTAGGACCTTAAGATTTCACATGAAAGGAGGACTAGCAGGTGCGTTGCACGGGAGAATGTGAAAAGTGTTCATATGTAGAAAAAACCTGAGAAACCCGTCCGTTCTCGTCATTTGTTCTCGAATCGACTAAAAGCCAGATCGCCACATTGGCCGCTATTCTCTCTGACACGGTTAAATTTATCGTCTGCAAAGCTATGTCGCGTTCTGCGGTATGCGGAGACCCTAAAAGCGTCGTAGTAGAACTAAGAAGAAACTTCTAAATTGATGTTATAGCCAGTAAGAAGCAGTACAATTCATGTTTTAGTAATCGATTACTGAGATTTCTCCCTTCTTTGGTGCCTTGGACATGATCTAGGATCTTAAGATTTTGTATGAAAGGATTCCTGGCAGCCGCGTTGCACGGAAGAATGTGAAAGGTGTTCATATGTAGAAAAAACCTGAGAAACCCGTCCGTTCTCGTCATTTGTTATCGAATCGACTTAAACCCAGATCGTCACAATCGCCGCTCCTCTCTCTGAAACGGTTACATTTATCGTCTGCAAAGGTATGTCGCGTGCGGCGTAATGCGGAGACACTAAAAGCACCATATTAGAATACAGAAGAAGCTTCTACGTTGATGTAATATCCAGTATGAAGCAGTACAATTCAAGTTTTAGCTATGGATTATTTACTTTTTACCCTTCTTTGATGCCTTGGACTAGAGCTAGGATCTTAAGATTTTGTATGAAAGGATTACTGGCAGCCGCGTTGCACGCGAGAATGTGAAAAGTGTTCGTATATAGTAAAAACCGGAGAAATCTGTTCGTTTTCGTCATTTGTTATCGGATCGAGTTAAAGCCAGATCGCCACATTGGCCACTATTCTCTCTGAAACAGTTACATTTATCGTCCGCAAAGTTATGTCGTGTGCTGCGGAATGCGGAGACACTAAAAGCGTCATTGTAGAACACTGAAGAAGCTTCTAAGGTGATGTAATTGCCAGTAAGAAGCAGTACAATTCAAGTTTTTGCTATCGATTATTGACTTTTTAGCCTACCTTAGTGCCTTGGACATGAGCTAGGACCTTAAGATTTTGCGTGAGAGGCGTACTAGCAGCCGCGTCGCACGGGCGAATGTCAAAACTGGTCATATGTAGTAAAAACCTGAAAAAGCCGTCCATTTTCTTCCTTTGTTATCGAATCGACTTAAAGCCAGATATTCACATTGACCGCTCTTCTCTCTGAAACGGTTACATTTATCGTCTGCCAAGCTATGTCGCGTCCTGAGGTATGCGGTGACACTAAAAGCACCATAGTAGAACACAGAAGAAGCTTCTAAGTTTATGTAATAGCCAGTAAGAAGCAGTACAATTCAAGTTTTAGCTATTGATTATTGACTTTTTAGCCGGCTTTGGTGCCTTGGACATGAGCTAGGACCTTAAGATTTTGCATGAAAGGAGGACTAGCAGATGCGTTGCACGGAAGAATGTGAAAGGTGTTCATATGTAGAAAAACCTGAGAAACCCAACCGTTCTCGTCATTTGTCATCGTATCGAGATAAAGCCAGATCGTCACATTGGCCGCTACTCTCTCTGAAAATGTTACATTTATCGTCTGCAAAGCTATGTCGCGTGCTGCGGTAGGCGGAGACACTAAAAGCACCATGGTAGAACAAAGAAGAAACTTCTAAGTTGATGTAATAGCCTGTAAGAAGCAGTACAATTCACATTTTAGCCATCGATTATTGATTTTTTACCATTCTTTGGTGCTTTGGACATGAACTAGGACCTTAAGATTTTGCATGAAAGGAGAACTAGCAGCCGCGTTGCACGGGAGAATGTGAAAAGTGTTCATATGTAGTAAAAACCTGAGAAACCCAACCGTTCTCGTCATTTGTCATCGAATCGAGATAAAGCCAGATCGTCACATTGGCCGCTATTCTCTCTGAAAATGTTACATTTATCGTCTGCAAAGCTATGTCGCGTGCTGCGGTAGGCGGAGACACTAAAAGCACCATAGTAGAACACAGAAGAAGCTTCTAAGTTGATGTAAAAGCCAGTAAGAAGCAGTACATCAAAATTTAGTTATCGATTATTAACTTTTTTGCCTTCCTTGTTGCCCTGGACATGAGCTAGGACCTTAAGATTTTGCGTAAAAGGCGTACTAGCAGCCCCGTCCCACGGGAGAATGTGAAAAGTGTTCATATGTAGTAAAAACCTGAGATATCCGTCCGTTTTCGTCATTCGTTATCGAATAGACTTAAAGCCAGATCGTCACTTTGGACGCTCTTCTCTCTGGAACGGTTACATTTATCGTCTGAAAAGCTATGTCGCGTGCTGCGGTATGCGGAGACACTAAAAGCACCATAGTAGTTGATGTAATAGCCTGTAAGAATCAGTACAATTCAAGTTTTAGTTATCGATTATTGACTTTTTAGCCTTCCTTGTTGCCTTGGACATGAGCTAGGACCTTAAGATTTTGCGTGAAAAGAGTACTAGCAGCCGCGTTGCACGGGAGAATGTGAAGAGTGTTCATATGTAGTAAAAACCTGAGATATCCGTCCGTTTTCGTCATTCGTTATCGAATAGACTTAAAGAATGATCGTCACATTGGCCGCCGCTCTTCTCTCTGGAACAATTACATTTATCGTCTGCAAAGCTATGTCGCGTGCTGCGGTATGCGGAGACACCAAAAGCACCATAGTAGAACACAGAACAAGCTTCTAAGTTGATGTAATAGCCAGTAAGAAGCAGTACAATTCAAGTTTTAGCTATCGATTATTGACTTTTTACCCTTCTCTGGTGCCTTGGACATGAGCTAGGACCTTAAGATTTTGCATGAGAGGAGGACTAGCAGCCGCGTTGCACGAGAGAATGTCAAAACTGGTCATATGTAGTAAAAACCTGAAAAATCCGTCCGTTTTTCTCCTTTTTTATCGAATCGACGTAAAGCCAGATCTTCACATTGACCGTTCTTCTCTCTGAAACGGTTATATTTATAGTCTGCAAAGCTATGTCGCGTTCTGCGGTATTCGGAGACACTAAAAGCGTCATAGTAGATCAAAGAAGAAACTTCTAAGTTGATGTAATAGCCAGTAAGAAGCAGTAAAATTCAAGTTTTAGCTATCGATTATTGACTTATTAGCCGGCTTTGGTGCCTTGGACATGAGCTAGGACCTTAAGATTTTGCATGAAAAGAGGACTAGCAGATGCGTTGGACGGAAGAATGTGAAAGGTGTTCATATGTAGAAAAACCTGAGAAACCCGTCCGTTTCCGTCATTTGTTATCGAATCGACATAAAGGGATCGTCACAATGGCCACTATTCTCTCTGAAACGGTTACATTAATCGTCTGCAAAGCTATGTCACTTGCTGCGGTATGCATAGACACTAAAAGCACCATAGGAGAACACAGAAGAAGCTTGTAAGTTGATGTAATAGGCAGTAAGAAGCAGTGCAATTCAAGTTTTAGTTATCGATTATTGACTTTTTACCCTTCTTTGGTGCCTTAGACATGAGCTAGGACTTTACGATTTTGCATGAAAGGAGGACTAGCGGCTGCGTTGCACGGGAGAATGTGAAAAGTGTTCATATGTAGTAAAAACCTGAGAAATCCGCCCCCTTTCGTCATTTGTTATCGAATCGACTTAAAGCCAGATCGCCACATTGGCTGCAATTGTCTTTGAAACGGTTACATTTATTGTCTGAAAAGCTATGTCGCGTGCTGCGGTATAGTAGTATATTACCGTTTAACGTCCCGTCGACAGCGAGGTCATTAGAGATGGAGCGCAAGCTCGGGCGAGGGAAGGATGGGGAAGGAAATCGACCGTGCCCTTTCAAAGGAACTATCCCGGGATTTGCCTGAAGCGATTTAGGGAAATCACGGAAATCCTAAATCAGGATTGCCGGAGACGGGATTGAACCGTCGTCCTCCCGAATGCGAGTCCAGTGTGCTAGCCACAGCGCCACCTCGCTCGGAAGCTGCGGTATGCGAAGACGCTAAAAGCACCATAGGAGAACACAGAAAAAGCTCCTAAGTTGATATAATAGCCAGTAAGAAGCAGTACAATTCAAGTTTTAGTTATCGATTATTGACTTTTTATCCTTCTTTGGTGACTTGGACATGAGCTAGGACCTTAAGATTTCACATGAAAGGAGGATTAGCAGGTGCGTTGCACTGGAGAATGTAAAAAGTGTTCATATGTACAAAAAACCTCAGAAACCCGTCCGTTCTCGTCATTTGTTCTCGAATCGAGTAAAAGCCAGATCGCCAAATTGGCCGCTATTCTCTCTGAAACGGCTACATTCATCGTCTGCAAATCTATGTCGCGTGCTGCGGTATGCGGAGACACTAAAAGCACCATAGTAGAACACAGAAAAAGCTTCTAAGTTGATGTAAAAGCCAGTAAGAAGCAGTACAATTCAAGTTGTAGCTATCGATTATTGAATTTTTACCCTTCTTTGGTGCCTTGGACATGAGCTAGCACCTTAAGATTTTGCATGAAAAGAGGACTAGCAGCCGCGGTGCACGGGAGGATGTGAAAAGTGTTCATATACAGTAAAAACCTGAGAAATCCGTCCGTTTTCGTCATTTGTTATAGTATCGACTAAAAGCCAGATCGTTACATTGGCCGCTCTTCTCTCTGAAACGGTTACATTTATCGTCTGCAAACCTATGTCACGTGCTGCGGTATGCGGAGACACTAAATGCACCATAGTAGAACACAGATGAACCTTCTAAGTTGATGTATTAGCCAGTAAGAAGCAGTACAATGCAAGTTTTAGTTATCGATTATTCACTTTTTACCCGTCTTTTTGGCCTTGGACATGAGCTAGAATCTTATGATTTTGATAAAAAAAATGAGGACTAGCAGCCGCGTTGCACGGGAGAATGTGAAAAGTTTTCATATGTAGTAAAAACATGAGAAATCGGTCCGTTTCCGTCATTTGTCATCGAATCGACGTAAAGCCAGATCGTCACAAAGACCGCTATTCTCTCTGAAACAGTTACATTTATCGCCTGCAAAGCCATGTCCCGTGCTGCGTTATGCATAGACACTAAAAGCACCATAGGAGAACACACAAGAAGCTTGTAAGTTGATGTAATAGGCAGTAAGAAGCAGTGCAATTCAAGTTTTAGTTATCGATTATTGACTTTTTATCCTTCTTTGGTGCCTTAGACATGAGCTAGGACCTTACGATTTTGCATGAAAGGAGGACTAGCGGCTGCGTTGCACGGGAGAATGTGAAAAGTGTTCATATCTAGTAAAAACCTGAGAAATCCGCCCCCTTTCGTCATTTGTTATCGAATCGACTTAAAGCCAGATCGTCACATTGGCCGCTACTCTCTCTGAAACGGTTAAATTTATCGTGTGAAAAGCTATGTCGCGTGCTGCGGTACGCGGAGACACTAAAAGCACCATGGTAGAACAAAGAAGAAACTTCTAAGTTGATGTAATAGCCTGTAAGAAGCAGTACAATTCACATTTTAGCTATCGATTATTGATTTTTTACCATTCTTTGGTGCTTTGGAAATGAACTAGGACCTTAAGATTTTGCATGAAAGGAGAACTAGCAGCTGCGTTGCACGGGAGAATGTGAAAAGTGTTCATATGTAGTAAAAACCTGAGAAACCCAACCGTTCTCGTCATTTGTCATCGAATCGAGATAAAGCCAGAACGTCCCATTGGCCGCTACTCTCTCTGAAAATGTTACATTTATCGTCTGCAACGCTATGTCGCGTGCTGCGGTAGGCGGAGACACTAAAAGCGCCATAGTAGAATACAGAAGAAGCTTCTAAGGTGATGTAAAAGCCAGTAAGAAGCAGTACATCAAAATTTAGTTATCTATTATTAACTTTTTTGCCTTCCTTGTTGCCTTGGACATGAGCTAGGACCTTAAGATTTTGCGTGAAAAGAGTACTAGCAGCCGCGTTGCACGGGAGAATGTGAAGAGTGTTCATATGTAGTAAAAACCTGAGATATCCGTACGTTTTCGTCATTCGTTATCGAATAGACTTAAAGAATGATCGTCACATTGGCCGCCGCTCTTCTCTCTGGAACAGTTACATTTATCGTCTGCAAAGCTATGGCACGTGCTGCGGTATGCATAAGCACTAAACGCACCATAGGAGAACACAGAAGAAGCTTGTAAGTTGATGTAATAGCCAGTAAGAAGCAGTACAATTCAAGTTTTAGCTATCGATTATTGACTTTTTACCCTTCTTTGGTGCCTTGGACATGAGCTAGGACCTTAAGATTTTGCATGAGAGGAGGACTAGCAGCCGCGTTGCACGAGAGAATGTCAAAACTGGTCATATGTAGTAAAAACCTGAAAAATCCGTCCGTTTTCCTCCTTTGTTATCGAATAGACGTAAAGCCAGATCTTCACATTGACCGTTCTTCTCTCTGAAACGGTTACATTTATAGTCTGCAAAGCTATGTCGCGTTCTGCGGTATTCGGAGACACTAAAAGCGTCATAGTAGATCAAAGAAGAAACTTCTAAGTTGATGTAATAGCCAGTAAGACGCAGTAAAATTCAAGTTTTAGCTATCGATTATTGACTTATTAGCCGGCTTTGGTGCCTTGGACATGAGATAGGACCTTAAGATTTTGAATGAAAGGAGGACTAGCAGACGCGTTGCACGGAAGAATGTGAAAGGTGTTCATATGTAGAAAAACCTGAGAAACCCGTCCGTTTCCGTCATTTGTTATCGAATCGACATAAAGGGATCGTCACATTGGCCGATATTCTCTCTGAAACGGTTACATTAATCGTCTGCAAAGCTATGTCACGTGCTGCGGTATGCATAGACACTAAAAGCACCATAGGAGAACACAGAAGAAGCTTGTAAGTTGATGTAATTGCCAGTAAGAAGCAGTGCAATTCAAGTTTTAGTTATCGATTATTGACTTTTTACCCTTCTTTGGTGCCTTAGACATGAGCTAGGACTTTACGATTTTGCATGAAAGGAGGACTAGCGGCTGCGTTGCACGTTAGAATGTGAAAAGTGTTCATATGTAGAAAAAACCTCAGAAATCCGTCCGTTCTCGTCATTTGTTCTCGAATCGAGTAAAAGCCAGATCGCCACATTGGCCGCTATTCTCTCTGAAAATGTTACATTCATCGTCTGCAAAGCTATGTCGCGTGCTGCGGTAGGCGGAGACACTAAAAGCACCATAGTAGAACACAGAAGAAGCTTCTAAGTTGATGTAAAAGCCAGTAAGAAGCAGTACATCAAAATTTAGTTATCGATTATTAACTTTTTTGCCTTCCTTGTTGCCTTGGACATGAGCTAGGACCTTAAGATTTTGCGTAAAAGGCGTACTAGCAGCCGCGTCCCACGGGAGAATATGAAAAGTGTTCATATGTAGTAAAAACCTGAGATATCCGTCCATTTTCGTCATTCGTTATCGAATAGACTTAAAGCCAGATCGTCACTTTGGTCGCTCTTCTCTCTGGAACGGTTACATTCATCGTCTGAAAAGCTATGTCGCGTGCTGCGGTATGCTGAGACACTAAAAGCACCATAGTAGTTGATGTAATAGCCTGTAAGAAGCAGTACAATTCAAGTTTTAGTTATCGATTATTGACTTTTTAGCCTACCTTGTTGCCTTGGACATGAGCTAGGACCTTAAGATTTTGCGTGAAAAGAGTACTAGCAGCCGCGTTGCACGGGAGAATGTGAAGAGTGTTCATATACAGTAAAAACCTGAGAAATCCGTCCGTTTTCGTCATTTGTTATAGAATCGACTAAAAGCCAGATCGTTACATTGGCCACTCTTTTCTCTGAAACGGTTACATTTATCGTCTGCAAACCTATGTCGCGTGCTGCGGTATGCGGAGACACTAAAAGCACCATAGTAGAACACAGATGAACCTTCTAAGTTGATGTAATAGCCAGTAAGAAGCAGTACAATTCAAGTTTTAGTTATCGATTATTCACTTTTTACCTGTCTTTTTGGCCTTGGACATGAGCTAGAATCTTATGATTTTCATAAAAAAGTGAGGACTAGCAGCCGCTGTGCACGGGAGAATGTGAAAAGCCTTCATATGTAGTAGATACCTCAGATATCCGTCTGTTTTCGTCATTCGTTATCGAATAGACTTAAAGCCAGATCGTCAAATTGGCCGCTGTTCTTTCTCTGGAACGGTGACATTTTTCGTCTGCAAAGCTATGCCGCGTGCTGCGGTATGCGGAGACACTAAAAGCACTATAGTAGAACACAGAACAAGCTTCTAAGTTGATGTAATAGCCAGTAAGAAGCAGTACTACTCAAGTTTTAGTTATCGATTATTGACTTTTTAGCCGGCTTTGGTGGCTTGGACATGAGCTAGGACCTTAAGATTTTGCATGAAAGGAGGACTATCAGACGCGTCGCTTGGGAGAATGTGAAAAGTGTTCATATGTAGTAAAAACCTGAAAAATCCGTCCGTTTTCCTCCTTTGTTATCGAATCGACTTAAAGCCCGATCGTCACAAAGACCGCTATTCTCTCTGAAACAGTTACATTTATCGTATGCAAAACTATGTAGCGCGCTGCGGTATGCGGAGACACTAAAAGCACCATAGTATAATACAGAAGAAACTTCAAAATTGATGTAAAAGCCAGTAAGAAGCAGTACAATTCAAGTTTTAGTTATCGATTATTGACCTTGTAGCCTTCCTTGGTTCCTTGGACATGAGCTAGGACCTTAAGATTTTGCATGAAAGGAGGACTAGCAGATGCTTTGCACGGAAGAATGTGAAAGGTGTTCATATGTAGAAAAACCTGAGAAACCCGTCCGTTTCCGTCATTTGTTATCGAATCCGCATAAAGGGATCGTCACATTGGCCGCCATTCTCTCTGAAACGGGTACATTAATCGTCTGCAAAGCTATGTCACGTGCTGCGGTATGCATAGACACTAAAAGCACCATAGGAGAACACACAAGAAGCTTGTAAGTTGATGTAATAGGCAGTAAGAAGCAGTGCAATTCAAGTTTTAGTTATCGATTATTGACTTTTTATTCTTCTTTGGTGCCTTAGACATGAGCTAGGACCTTACGATTTTGCATGAAAGGAGGACTAGCGGCTGCGTTGCACGGGAGAATGTGAAAAGTGTTCATATCTAGTAAAAACCTGAGAAATCCGCCCCCTTTCGTCATTTGTTATCGAATCGACTTAAAGCCAGATCGTCACATTGGCCGCTACTCTCTCTGAAACGGTTAAATTTATCGTGTGAAAAGCTATGTCGCGTGCTGCGGTACGCGGAGACACTAAAAGCACCATGGTAGAACAAAGAAGAAACTTCTAAGTTGATGTAATAGCCTGTAAGAAGCAGTACAATTCACATTTTAGCTATCGATTATTGATTTTTTACCATTCTTTGGTGCTTTGGAAATGAACTAGGACCTTAAGATTTTGCATGAAAGGAGAACTAGCAGCTGCGTTGCACGGGAGAATGTGAAAAGTGTTCATATGTAGTAAAAACCTGAGAAACCCAACCGTTCTCGTCATTTGTCATCGAATCGAGATAAAGCCAGAACGTCACATTGGCCGCTACTCTCTCTGAAAATGTTACATTTATCGTCTGCAAAGCTATGTCGCGTGCTGCGGTAGGCGGAGACACTAAAAGCACCATAGTAGAATACAGAAGAAGCTTCTAAGGTGATGTAAAAGCCAGTAAGAAGCAGTACATCAAAATTTAGTTATCTATTATTAACTTTTTTGCCTTCCTTGTTGCCTTGGACATGAGCTAGGACCTTAAGATTTTGCGTGAAAAGAGTACTAGCAGCCGCGTTGCACGAGAGAATGTGAAGAGTGTTCATATGTAGTAAAAACCTGAGATATCCGTACGTTTTTGTCATTCGTTATCGAATAGACTTAAAGAATGATCGTCACATTGGCCGCCGCTCTTCTCTCTGGAACAGTTACATTTATCGTCTGCAAAGCTATGTCACGTGCTGCGGTATGCATAAGCACTAAACGCACCATAGGAGAACACAGAAGAAGCTTGTAAGTTGATGTAATAGCCAGTAAGAAGCAGTACAATTCAAGTTTTTGCTATCGATTATTGACTTTTTACCCTTCTTTGGTGCCTTGGACATGAGCTAGGACCTTAAGATTTTGCATGAGAGGAGGACTAGCAGCCGCGTTGCACGAGAGAATGTCAAAACTGGTCATATGTAGTAAAAACCTGAAAAATCCGTCCGTTTTCCTCCTTTGTTATCGAATAGACGTAAAGCCAGATCTTCACATTGACCGTTCTTCTCTCTGAAACGGTTACATTTATAGTCTGCAAAGCTATGTCGCGTTCTGCGGTATTCGGAGACACTAAAAGCGTCATAGTAGATCAAAGAAGAAACTTCTAAGTTGATGTAATAGCCAGTAAGAAGCAGTAAAATTCAAGTTTTAGCTATCGATTATTGACTTATTAGCCGGCTTTGGTGCCTTGGACATGAGATAGGACCTTAAGATTTTGAATGAAAGGAGGACTAGCAGACGCGTTGCACGGAAGAATGTGAAAGGTGTTCATATGTAGAAAAACCTGAGAAATCCGTCCGTTTTCGTCATTTGTTATCAAATCGACTTAAAG
Organism: Schistocerca gregaria; assembly: GCF_023897955.1. Taxonomy (NCBI): domain Eukaryota; kingdom Metazoa; phylum Arthropoda; class Insecta; order Orthoptera; family Acrididae; genus Schistocerca; species Schistocerca gregaria. The sequence continues at coordinate 1,523,073 of NW_026061887.1, read as the reverse complement.
CCAGATTGTCACATTGGCCGCTATTCTCTCTGAAACGGTTACATTTATCGTATGCAAAGCTATGTCGCGTGCTGCGGTATGCGAAGACACTAAAAGCACCATAGTAGAACACAGAAGAAGCTTCTAAGTTGATGTAAAAGCCAGTAAGAAGCAGTACATCAAAATTTAGTTATCGATTATTAACTTTTTTGCCTTCCTTGTTGCCTTGGACATGAGCTAGGACCTTAAGATTTTGCGTAAAAGGCGTACTAGCAGCCGCGTCCCACGGGAGAATATGAAAAGTGTTCATATGTAGTAAAAACCTGAGATATCCGTCCATTTTCGTCATTCGTTATCGAATAGACTTAAAGCCAGATCGTCACTTTGGTCGCTCTTCTCTCTGGAACGGTTACATTTATCGTCTGAAAAGCTATGTCGCGTGCTGCGGTATGCTGAGACACTAAAAGCACCATAGTAGTTGATGTAATAGCCTGTAAGAAGCAGTACAAGTCAAGTTTTAGTTATCGATTATTGACTTTTTAGCCTACCTTGTTGCCTTGGACATGAGCTAGGACCTTAAGATTTTGCGTGAAAAGAGTACTAGCAGCCGCGTTGCACGGGAGAATGTGAAGAGTGTTCATATACAGTAAAAACCTGAGAAATCCGTCCGTTTTCGTCATTTGTTATAGAATCGACTAAAAGCCAGATCGTTACATTGGCCACTCTTTTCTCTGAAACGGTTACATTTATCGTCTGCAAACCTATGTCGCGTGCTGCGGTATGCGGAGACACTAAAAGCACCATAGTAGAACACAGATGAACCTTCTAAGTTGATGTAATAGCCAGTAAGAAGCAGTACAATTCAAGTTTTAGTTATCGATTATTCACTTTTTACCTGTCTTTTTGGCCTTGGACATGAGCTAGAATCTTATGATTTTCATAAAAAAGTGAGGACTAGCAGCCGCTGTGCACGGGAGAATGTGAAAAGCCTTCATATGTAGTAGATACCTCAGATATCCGTCTGTTTTCGTCATTCGTTATCGAATAGACTTAAAGCCAGATCGTCAAATTGGCCGCTGTTCTTTCTCTGGAACGGTGACATTTTTCGTCTGCAAAGCTATGCCGCGTGCTGCGGTATGCGGAGACACTAAAAGCACTATAGTAGAACACAGAACAAGCTTCTAAGTTGATGTAATAGCCAGTAAGAAGCAGTACTACTCAAGTTTTAGTTATCGATTATTGACTTTTTAGCCGGCTTTGGTGGCTTGGACATGAGCTAGGACCTTAAGATTTTGCATGAAAGGAGGACTATCAGACGCGTCGCTTGGGAGAATGTGAAAAGTGTTCATATGTAGTAAAAACCTGAAAAATCCGTCCGTTTTCCTCCTTTGTTATCGAATCGACTTAAAGCCCGATCGTCACAAAGACCGCTATTCTCTCTGAAACAGTTACATTTATCGTATGCAAAACTATGTAGCGCGCTGCGGTATGCGGAGACACTAAAAGCACCATAGTATAATACAGAAGAAACTTCAAAATTGATGTAAAAGCCAGTAAGAAGCAGTACAATTCAAGTTTTAGTTATCGATTATTGACCTTGTAGCCTTCCTTGGTTCCTTGGACATGAGCTAGGACCTTAAGATTTTGCGTGAAAGGCGTACTAGCAGCCGCGTCGCACGGTAGGATGTGAAAAGTGTTCATATGTAGTAAAACCAGGAGAAATCCGTCCGTTTTCGTCATTCGTTATCGAATAGACTTAAAGCCAGATCGTCACATTGGACGCTCTTCTCTCTGGAACGGTTACATTTATCGTCGGCAAAGCTATGTCGCGTGTTTCGGTATGCGGAGACATTAAAAGCACCATAGTAGAACACAGAAGAAGCTTCTAAGTTGATGTAATAGCCAGTAAGAAGCAGTACAATTCAAGTTTTTGTTATCGATTATTGACATTTTAGCTGGCTTTGGTGCTTTGGCCATGAGCTAGGATCTTAAGATTTTTTATGAAAGCAGGATTGGCAGCCGCATTGCAAGGGAGAATGTGAAAAGTGTTCCTATGTAGTAAAAACCTGAGATATCCGTCCGTTTTCGTCATTTGTTATCGAATCCACTTAAAGTCAGATCGTCACATTGGCCGCTATTCTCTCTCAAACGGTTACATTTATCGTCTGCAAATTTATGTTGCGTGCTACGGTATGAGTAGACACTATATGCACCATAGTAGAACACAGAAGAAACTTCTAAGTTGATGTAAAAGCCAGTTAGAACCAGTACAATTCAAGTTTTAGTTATCGATTATTGACTTTTTTGCCTTCCTTGGTTCCTTGGACATGAGCTAGGACCTTAAGATTTTACATGAATGGCGGTCTAGCGGCCGCGTTGCACGGGAGAATGTGAACTGTGTTCATATGTAGAAAAAACAGGATAAATCCGTCCGTTTTCGTCATTTGTTATCGAGTCGACTCAAAGCCAGATCGTCACATTGGCCGCTCTTGTCTCTGGAACGGTTACATTTATCGTCTGCAAAGCTATGTCGCGTGCTGCGGTATGCGGAGACACTAAAAACACCATAGTAGAACACAGAAGAAGCTTCTAAGTTGATGTAATTGCCAGTAAGAAGCAGTACAATTCAAGTTTTAGCTATCGGTAATTGACTTTTTACCCTTCTTTGGTGCCTTGGACATGAGCTAGGACCTTAAGATTTTGCATGAAAGGAGGACTAGCAGATGCTTTGCACGGAAGAATGTGAAAGGTGTTCATATGTAGAAAAACCTGAGAAACCCGTCCGTTTCCGTCATTTGTTATCGAATCCGCATAAAGGGATCGTCACATTGGCCGCCATTCTCTCTGAAACGGGTACATTAATCGTCTGCAAAGCTATGTCACGTGCTGCGGTATGCATAGACACTAAAAGCACCATAGTATAACACAGGAGAAACTTCTAAGTTGATGTAAAAGCCAGCAAGAAGCAGTACAATTCACGTTTTAGTTATCGATTATTGACTTTTTAGCCTTACTTGGTTCCTTGGACATGAGCTAGGGCCTTATGATTTTGCATGAATGGCGGACTAGCAGCCGCGTTGCACGGGAGAATGTGAACTGTGTTCATTTGTAGTAAAAACAGAAGAAATCCGTCCGTTTTCGTCATTCGATATCGAATCGACTTAAAGCCAGATCGTCGCATTGGCCGCTATTCCCTCTGAAACACTTACATTTATCGTATGGAAAGCTAAGTAGCGTGCTGCGGTATGCGGAGACACTAAAAGCACCATAGTATAACACAGAAGAAACTTCTAAATTGATGTAAAAGCTAGTAAGAAGCAGTACAATTCAAGTTTTAGTTATCGATTATTGACTTTTTTGCCTTCCTTGGTTCCTTGGACATGAGCTAGGACCTTAAGATTTTGCATGAAAGGAGGACTATCAGACGCGTCGCTTGGGAGAATGTGAAAAGTGTTCATATGTAGTAAAAACCTGAAAAATCCGTCCGTTTTCCTCCTTTGTTATCGAATCGACTTAAAGCCAGATCGTCACATTGGCCGCTATTCTCTCTCAAACAGTTACATTTATCGTCTGCAAAATTATGTCGCGTGCTACGGTATACGAAGACACTATATGCACCATAGTAGAACACAGCAGAAGCTTCCAAGTTGATGTAATAGCCAGTAAGAAGCAGTAGAATTAAAGATTTAGTTATCGATTACTGACTTTTTAACCGGCTTTGGTGCCTTGGACATGAGCTAGGACCTTACGATTTTGCATGAAAGGAGGACTAGCAGCCGCGTTGCACGGAAGAATGTTAAAGGTGTTCATATCAAGTAAAAACCTGAGAAATCCGTCCGTTTTCGTCATTTGTTATCGAATCGACTTAAAGCCAGATCGCCACATTGACCGCTATTCTCTCTGAAACAGTAACATTTATCGCCTGCAAAGCTATGTCGCGTGCTGCGGTAGGCGGAGACACAAAAAGCACCATAGTATAACACAGAAAAAACTTCTAAGTTGATATAAAAGAAAGTAAGAAGCAGTACAATTCTAGTTATAGTTATCGATTATTGACTTTTTAGCTTTCCTTGGTTACTTGGACATGAGATAGGACCTTAAGGTTTTGCATGAATGGCGGACTAGCAGCCGCGTTGCACGGGAGAATGTGAAATGTATTCATATATAGTAAAAACCTGAGAATTCCGTCGGTTTTCGTCATTTGTTATCGAATCGACTTAAAGCCAGATATTCACATTGACCACTCTTCTCTCTGAAACAGTTACATTTATCGTCTGCAACGGTATGTCACGTGCGGCGTAATGCGGAGACACTAAAAGCACCATATTAGAACACAGCAGAAGTTTCTACGTTGATGTAATAGCCAGTAAGAAGCAGTACAATTCAAGTTTTAGCTATGGATAATTGACTTTTTACCCTTCTTTGGTGCCTTGGACTAGAGCTAGGATCTTTAGATTTTGTATGAAAGGATTACTGGCAACCGCGTTGCACGGGAGAATGTGAAATGTATTCATATGTAGTAAAAACCTGAGAATTCCGTCCGTTTTTGTCATTTGTTATCGAATCCACTTAAAGTCAGATCGTCACATTGGCCGCTATTCTCTCTCAAACGGTTACATTTATCGTCTGCAAAGTTATGTCGCGTGCTACGGTATGAGGAGACACTATATGCACCATAGTAGAACACAGAAGAAACTTCTAAGTTGATGTAAAAGCCAGTAAGAAGCAGTACAATTCAGGTTATAGTTATAGATTATTGACTTTTTAGCTTTCCTTGGTTCCTTGGACATGAGCTAGGACCTTAAGATTTTACATGAGTGGCGGACTAGCAGCCGCATTGCACGGGAGAATGTGAACTGTGTTCATATGTAGTAAAAACAGGAGAAATTCGTCCGTTTTCGTGATTCGTTATCGAATCGACTCAAAGCCAGATCGTCACATTGACCGCTCTTATCTCTGGAACGGTTACATTTATCGTCTGCAAAGCTATGTCGCCTTCTGCGGTATGCGAAGACACTAAAAGCACCATAGTAGACTACACAAGAAGCTTCTAAGTTGATGTAAAAGCCAGTAAGAAGCACTACATCAAAATTTAATTATCGATTATTAACTTTTTTGCCTTCCTTGGTGCCTTGGACATAAGCTAGGACCTTAAGATTTTGCGTGAAAGGCGTACTAGCAGCCGCGTAGCACGGGAGAATGTGAAAAGTGTTCATATGTAGTAAAAACATGAGATATCCGTCCGTTTTTGCCATTCGTTATCGAATAGACTTAAAGCCAGATCGTCACATTGGACGCTCTTCTCTCTGGAACGGTTACATTTATCGTCTGAAAAGCTATTTCGCGTGCTGCGGTATGCGGAGACACTAAAACCACCATAGTAGTTGATGTAATAGCCAGTAAGGAGCAGTACAATTCAAGTTTTAGTTATCGATTATTGACTTTTTAGCCTTCCTTGGTGCCTTGGACATGAGCTAGGACCTTAAGATTTTGCGTGAAAGGCGTACTAGCAGCCGCGTCGCACGGGAGAATGTGAAAAGTGTTCATATGTAGTAAAAACCTGAGAAATCCGTCCGTTTTCTTCATTTGTTATCGAATCGACTTAAAGCCAGATCGTCACAAAGGCCGCTATTCTCTCGGAAACGGATACATTTATCGTCTGCAAAGCTATGTCGCGTGCTGCGGTATGCGGAGACACTAAAAGCACCATAGTAGAACACAGAACAAAGTTCCAAGTTGATGTAATAGCCAGTAAGAAGCAGTACAATTCAAGTTTTAGCTATCGATTATTAACTTTTTACCCTTCCTTGGTGCCTTGGACATGAGATAGGACCTTAAGATTTTGCATGAAAAGAGGACTAGCAGCCGCGGTGCACGGGAGAATGTGAAAAGTGTTCATATACAGTATAAACCTGAGAAATCCGTCCGTTTCCGTCATTTGTCATCTAATCGACGTAAAGCCAGATCGTCACAAAGACCGCTATTCTCTCTGAGACAGTTACATTTATCGTCGCAATGCTATGTCGCGTGCTGCGGTATGCGGAGACACTAAAGGCACCATAGTATAACACAGAAGAAACTTCTAAGTTGATGTAAAAGCCAGCAAGAAGCAGTACAATTCACGTTTTAGTTATCGATTATTGACTTTTTAGCCTTACTTGGTTCCTTGGACATGAGCTAGGGCCTTATGATTTTGCATGAATGGCGGACTAGCAGCCGCGTTGCACGGGAGAATGTGAACTGTGTTCATTTGTAGTAAAAACAGAAGAAATCCGTCCCTTTTCGTCATTCGATATCGAATCGACTTAAAGCCAGATCGTCGCATTGGCCGCTATTCCCTCTGAAACACTTACATTTATCGTATGCAAAGCTATGTAGCGTGCTGCGGTATGCGGAGACACTAAAAGCACCATAGTATAACACAGAAGAAACTTCTAAATTGATGTAAAAGCTAGTAAGAAGCAGTACAATTCAAGTTTTAGTTATCGATTATTGATTTTTTTGCCTTCGTTGGTTCCTTGGACATGAGCTAGGACCTTAATATTTTGCATGAAAGGAGGACTATCAGACGCGTCGCTTGGGAGAATGTGAAAAGTGTTCATATGTAGTAAAAACCTGAAAAATCCGTCCGTTTTCCTCCTTTGTTATCGAATCGACTTAAAGCCAGATCGTCACATTGGCCGCTATTCTCTCTCAAACAGTTACATTTATCGTCTGCAAAATTATGTCCCGTGCTACGGTATACGAAGACACTATATGCACCATAGTAGAACACAGCAGAAGCTTCCAAGTTGATGTAATAGCCAGTAAGAAGCAGTAGAATTAAAGATTTAGTTATCGATTACTGACTTTTTAGCCGGCTTTGGTGCCTTGGACATGAGCTAGGACCTTACGATTTTGCATGAAAGGAGGACTAGCAGCCGCGTTGCACGGAAGAATGTGAAAGGTGTTCATATGTAGTAAAAACCTGAGAAATCCGTCCGTTTTCGTCATTTGTTTTCGAATCGACTTAAAGCCAGATCGTCACATTGGCCGCTATTCTCTCTGAGACACTCACATTTATCGTATGCAAAGCTATGTAGCGTGCTGCGGTATGCGGAGACACTAAAAGCACCATAGTGTAACACAAAAGAAACTTCTAAATTGATGTAAAAGCCAGTAAGAAGCAGTACATTTCAAGTTTTAGTTGTCGATTATTGACTTTTTTGCCTTCCTTGGTTCCTTGGACATGAGCTAGGACCTTAAGATTTTGCATGAAAGGAGGACTAGCAGCCGCGTTGCACGGAAGAATGTGAAAGGTGTTCATATGTAGTAAAAACCTGAGAAATCCGTCCGTTTTCGTCATTTGTTATCGAATCGACTTAAAGCCAGATCGTCACATTGGCCGCTATTCTCTCTGAGACACTCACATTTATCGTATGCAAAGCTATGTAGCGTGCTGCGGTATGCGGAGACACTAAAAGCACCATAGTGTAACACAAAAGAAACTTCTAAATTGATGTAAAAGCCAGTAAGAAGCAGTACATTTCAAGTTTTAGTTGTCGATTATTGACTTTTTTGCCTTCCTTGTTTCCTTGGACATGAGCTAGGACCTTAAGATTTTGCATGAATGGCGGACTAGCAGCCGCGTTGCACGGGAGAATGTGAACTGTGTTCATTTGTAGTAAAAACAGAAGAAATCCGTCCGTTTTCGTCATTCGTTATCGAATCGACTTAAAGCCAGATCGTCACACTGGACGCTCTTCTCTCTGGAACGGTTACATTTATCGTCGGCAAAGCTATGTCGCGTGTTGCGATAAACGGAGACACTAAAAGCACCATAGTAGAACACAGATGAGCTTCCAAGTTGAAGCAATAGCCAGTAAGAAGCAGTACAATTCAAGTTTTAGTTGTCGATTATTGACATTTTAGTCGGCTTTGGTGCTTTGGACATGAGCTAGGATCTTAAGATTTTGCATGAAAGCAGGACTAGCAGCCGCGTTGCAAGGGAGAATGTGAAAAGTGTTCATATGTAGTAAAAACCTGAGAAATCCGTCCGTTTTCGTCATTTGTTATCGAATCGACTTAAAGTCAGATCGTCACATTGGCCGCTATTCTCTCGGAAACGGTTACATTTATTGTCTGCAAAACTATGTCGCGTGCTGCGGTATGCGGAGACACTAAAAGCACCGTAGTAGAACACAGAAGAAGCTTCTAAGTTGATGTAATAGCCAGTAAGAAGCAGTACAATTCAAGTTTTAGTTATCGATTATTGACTTTTTTCCCCTTTCTTTGGTGCCTTGGACATGAGCTAGGACCTTAAGATTGTGCATGAATAGAGGCCTAGCAAACGCGTTGCTTGGGAGAATGTGAAAAGTGTTTATTTGTAGTAAAAACCTAAGAAATCCGTCCGTTTTCCTCAATTGTTATCGAATCGACTTAAAGCCAGATCGTGAATTGGGCCGCTATTCTCTCTCAAACGGTTACATTTATCGTCTGCAAAGCTATGTCGCGTGCTACGGTATGAGGTGACACTATATGCACCATACTTGAACACAGCAGAAGCGTCCAAGTGTATGTAATAGCCAGTAAGAAGCAGTAGAATTCAAGTTATAGTTATCGATTATTGACTTTTTAGCCGGATTTGGTGCCTTGGACATGAGCTAGGACCTTAAGATTTTGCATGAAAGGAGGACTAGCAGAAGCTTTGCCCGGAAGAATGTGAAAGGTGTTCATATGTAGTAAAAACCTGAGAAATCCGTCCGTTTTCGTCATTTGTTATCAAATCGACTTAAAGCCAGATTGTCACATTGGCCGCTATTCTCTCTGAAACGGTTACATTTATCGTATGCAAAGCTATGTCGCGTGCTGCGGTATGCGAAGACACTAAAAGCACCATAGTAGAACACAGAAGAAACTTCTAAGTTGATGTAAAAGCCAGTAAGAAGCAGTACAATTCAAGTTTTAGTGATCGATTATTCATTTTTTACCCTTCTTTGGTGCCTTGGACATGAAGTAGGACCTTAGAATTCTGCATGCAAGGAGGACTAGCAGCCGCGTTGCACGGGAGAATGTCAAAAGTGTTCATATGTAGTAAAAACCTGAGACATCCGTGCGTTTTCATCATTTGTTATCGAATCGACTTAAAGCCAGATCGTCATATTGGCCGCTCTTCTCTCTGAAATGGTTACATTTATCGTCCGCAAAGCTATGTCGTGTGCTGCGGTATGCGGAGACACTAAAAGCGTCATAGTAGAACTAAGAAGAAACTTCTAAATTGATGTTATAGCCAGCAAGAAGCAGTACAATTCATGTTTTAGTAATCGATTATTGAGGTTTTACCCTTCTTTGGTGCCTTGGACATGATCTAGGATCTTAAGATTTTGTATGAAAGGATTCCTGGCAGCCGCGTTGCACGGGATAATGTGAAATGTATTCATATGTAGTAAAAACCTGAGAATTCCGTCCGTTTTCGTCATTTGTTATCGAATCGACTTAAAGCCAGATCGTCACATTGGCCGCTCTTCTCTCTGGAACGGTTACATTTATCGTCTGCAAAGCTGTGTCGCGCTGCGGTATGCGGAGACACTAAAAGCACCATAGTAGAACACAGAACAAGCTTCTAAGTTGATGTAATAGCCAGTAAGAAGCAGTACAATTCAAGTTTTAGCTATCGATTATTGACTTTTTACCCTTCTTTGGTGACTTGGACATGAGCTAGGACCTTAAGAATTTACATGAATGGCGTTCTAGCAGCCGTGTTGCACGGGAGAATGTGAACTGTGTTCATATGTAGTAAAAACAGGATAAATCCGTCCGTTTTCCTCATTCGTTATCGAATCGACTCAAAGCCAGATCGTCACATTGGCCGCTCTTCTCTCTGGAACGGTTACATTTATCGTCTGCAAAGCTATGTCGCGTTCTGCGGTATGCGAAGACACTAAAAGCACCATAGTAGAACACAGAAGAAGCTTCTAAGTTGATGTAATAGACAGTAAGAAGCAGTACAATTCAAGTTTTAGCTATCGATTATTAACTTTTTACCCTTCTTTGGTGCCTTCGACATGAGCTAGGACCTTAAGAATTTGCATGAAAAGAGGAATAGCAGCCGCGGTGCACGGGAGGATGTGAAAAGTGTTCATATGTAGTAAAAACCTGAAAAATCCGTCCGTTTTCCTCCTTTGTTATCGAATCGACTTAAAGCCAGATCGTCACATTGGCCGCTATTCTCTCTCAAACAGTTACATTTATCGTCTGCAAAATTATGTCGCGTGCTACGGTATACGGAGACACTATATGCACCATAGTAGAACACAGCAGAAGCTTCCAAGTTGATGTAATAGCCAGTAAGAAGCAGTACAATTCAAGTTTTAGTTATCGATTATTGAATTTTTACCCTTCTTTGGTGACTTGGACATGAGATAGGACCTTAAGATTTCACATGAAAGGAGGACTAGCAGGTGCGTTGCACGGGAGAATGTAAAAAGTGTTCATATGTAGAAAAAACCTGAGAAAAACGTCCGTTTTCGTCATTTGTTCTCGAATCGAGTAAAAGCCAGATCACCACATTGGCCGCTATTCTCTCTGAAACGGTTACATTTATCGTCTGCAAAGGTATGTGGCGTGCGGCGGTATGCGGAGACACAAAAAGCACCATAGTATAACACAGAGGAAACTTCTAAGTTGATGTAAAAGCCAGTAAGAAGCAGTACAATTCAAGTTATAGTTATCGATTATTGACTTTTTAGCTACCCTTGGTTCCTTGGACATGAGCTAGGACCTTAAGATTTTGCATGGATGGCGGATTAGCAGCCGCGTTGCACGGGAGAATGTGAACTGTGTTCATCTGTAGTAAAAACAGGAGAAATATGTCCGTTGTCGTCATTCGTTATCGAATCGACTCAAAGCCAGATCGTCACATTGGCCGCTCTTCTCTCTGGAACGGTTACATTTATCGTCTGCAAAGCTATGTCGCGTTCTGCGGTTTGCGAAGACACTAAAAGCACAATAGTAGAAACAGAAAAGGCTTCTAAGTTGATGTAATAGCCGGTAAGATACAGTACAATTCAAGTTTTAACTATCGATTATTGACTTTTTACCCTTCTTTGGTGCCTTGGGTATGAGGTAGGACCTTTTGCATGAGAAGAGGACTAGCAGCCGCGTTGCACGAGGGAATGTGAAAAGTGTTCATATGTAGTAAAAACCGGAGACATCTGTCCGTTTTCGTCATTTGTTATCGAATCGACTTAAAGCCAGATCGTCACATTGGCCGCTATTTTCTCTGAAACGGATACATTTATCGTCTGCAAAGCTATGTCGCGTGGTGCGGTATGCGGTGACACTAGAAGCACCATAGTAGAACACAGAAGAAGCTTCTAAGTTGATGTAAAAGCCAGCAAGAAGCAGTAAAATTCAAGTTTTAGTTATCGATTATTGACTTTTTAGCCTTATTTGGTTCCTTGGACATGAGCTAGGACCTTAAGATTTAGCATGAATGGCGGACTAGCAGCCGCGTTGCACGGGAGAATGTGAACTGTGTTCATATGTAGTAAAACCTAAGAAATCCGTCCGTTTTCGTCATTTGTTATCGAATCGACTTAAAGCCACATCGACACATTGGCCGCTATTCTCTCTGAAACGGTTACATTTATCGTCTGCAAAGGTATGTCGCGTGCGGCGGTATGCGGAGACACTAAAAACACCATAGTTGAACACAGAAGAAGCTTCTAAGTTGATGTAATTGCCAGTAAGAAGCAGTACAATTCAAGTTTTAGCTATCGATAATTGACTTTTTAAGCTTCTTTGGTGCCTTGGACATGAGGTAGGACCTTAAGAGTTTGCATGAAAGGAGGACTAGCAGCCGCGTTGCACGCTAGAATGTGAACTGTGTTCATCTGTAGTAAAAACAGGAGAAATTCGTTCGTTTTCGTCATTCGTTATCGAATTGACTCAAAGCCAGATCGTCACAATGGCCGCTATTCTCTCTGGAACGGTTACATTTATCGTCTGCAAAGCTATGTCGCGTTCTGCGGTATGCGAAGACCCTAAAAGCACCATAGTAGACTACACAAGAAGCTTCTAAGTTGATGTAAAATCCAGTAAGAAGCAGTACATCAAAATTTAGTTATCGATTATTAACTTTTTTGCCTTCCTTGTTGCCTTGGACATGAGCTAGGACCTTAAGATTTTGCGTGAAAGGCGTAATAGCAGCCGCGTCGCACGGGAGAATGTGAAAAGTGTTCATATGTAGTAAAAACCTGAGATATCCGTCCGTTTTCGTCATTCGATTTCGAATAGATTTAAAGCCAGATCGACACATTGGACGCTCTTCTCTCTGGAACGGTTACATTTATCGTCTGAAAAGCGATGTCGCGTGCTGCGGTATGCGGAGACACTAAAAGCACCATAGTAGTTGATGTAATAGCCAGTAAGAAGCAGTACAATTCAAGATTTAGTTATCGATTATTGACTTTTAACTTTCCTTGGTGCTTTGGACATGAGCTAGGACCTTAAGATTTTGCGTGAAAAGCGTACTAGCAGCCGCGTTACACGGGAGAATGTGAAAAGTGTTCATATGTAGTAAAAACCTGAGATATCCGTCCGTTTTCGTCATTCGTTATCGAATAGACTTAAAGCCAGATCGTCACATTGGCCGCCGCTCTTCACTCTGGAACAGTTACATTTATCGTCTGCAAAGCTATGTTGCGTGCTGCGTTATGCGGAGACACTAAAAGCACCATAGCAGAACACAGAACAAGCTTCTAAGTTGATGTAATAGCCAGTAAGAAGCAGTACAATTCAAGTTTTATTTATCGATTATTTACTTCTTACCCTTCCTTGGTGCCTTGGACATGAGCTAGGACCTTAAGATTTTGCATGAAAAGAGGACTAGCAGCCGCGGTGCACGGGAGAATGTGAAAAGTGTTCATATACAGTAAAAACCTGAGAAATCCGGCCGTTTTCGTCATTTGTTATAGAATTGACTAAAAGCCAGATCGTTACATCGGGCGCTCTTCTCTCTGAAACGGTTACATTTATCGTCTGCAAAGCTATGTCGCGTGCTGCGGTATGCGGAGACACTAAAAGCACAATAGTAGAACACAGATAAACCTTCTAAATTGATGTAATAGCCAGTAAGAAGCAGTACAATTCAAGTTTTAGTTATCGATTATTCACTTTTCACCCTTCTTTTTTGCCTTGGACATGAGCTAGAATCTTATGATTTTGATAAAAAAAAATGAGGACAAGCAGCCGCGTTGCACGGGAGAATGTCAAAAGTGTTCATATGTAGTAAAAACCTGAGAAATCCGTCCGTTTCCGTCATTTGTCATCTAATCGACGTAAAGCCAGATCGTCACAAAGGCGCTATTCTCTCTGAAACAGTTACATTTATCGTCTGCAATGCTATGTCGCGTGCTGCGGTATGCGGAGACTCTAAAAGCACCATAGTATAACACAGAAGAAACATCTAAGTTGATGTAAAAGCCAGCAAGAAGCAGTACAATTCACGTTTTAGTTATCGATTATTGACTTTTTAGCCTTACTTGGTTCCTTGGACATGAGCTAGGACCTTATGATTTTGCATGAATGGCGGACTAGCAGCCGCGTTGCACGAGAGAATGTGAACTGTGTTCATTTGTAGTAAAAACAGAAGTAATCCGTCCGTTTTCGTCATTCGACATCGAATCGACTTAAAGCCAGATCGTCGCATTGGCCGCTATTCCCTCTGAAACACTTACATTTATCGTATGCAAAGCTATGTAGCGTGCTGCGGTATGCGGAGACACTAAAAGCACCATAGTATAACACTGAAGAAACTTCTAAATAGATGTAAAAGCTTGTAAGAAGCAGTACAATTCAAGTTTTAGTTATCGATTACTGACTTTTTTGTCTTCCTTGGTTCCTTGGACATGAGCTAGGACCTTAAGATTTTGCATGAAAGGAGGACTATCAGACGCGTCGCTTGGGAGAATGTGAAAAGTGTTCATATGTAGTAAAAACCTGAAAAATCCGTCCGTTTTCCTCCTTTGTTATCGAATCGACTTAAAGCCAGATCGTCACATTGGCCGCTATTCTCTCTCAAACAGTTACATTTATCGTCTGCAAAATTATGTCGCGTGCTACGGTATACGGAGACACTATATGCACCATAGTAGAACACAGCAGAAGCTCCAAGTTCATGTAATAGCCAGTAAGAAGCAGTAGAATTAAAGATTTAGTTATCGATTACTGACTTTTTAGCCGGCTTTGGTGCCTTGGACATGAGCTAGGACCTTAAGATTTTGCATGAAAGGAAGGACTAGCAGCCGCGTTGCACGGAAGAATGTGAAAGGTGTTCATATGTAGTAAAAACCTGAGAAATCCGTCCGTTTTCGTCATTTGTTATCGAATCGACTTAAAGCCAGATCGTCACATTGGCCGCTATTCTCTCTGAAACACTTACATTTATCGTATGCAAAGCTATGTAGCGTGCTGCGGTATGCGGAGACACTAAAAGCACCATAGTGTAACACAGAAGAAACTTCTAAATTGATGTAAAAGCCAGTAAGAAGCAGTACAATTCAAGTTTTAGTTGTCGATTATTGACTTTTTTGCCTTCCTTGGTTCCTTGGACAAGAGCTAGGACCTTAAGATTTTGCATGAATGGCGGACTAGCAGCCGCGTTGCACGGGAGAATGTGAACTGTGTTCATTTGTAGTAAAAACAGAAGAAATCCGTCCGTTTTCGTCATTCGTTATCGAATCGACTTAAAGCCAGATCGTCACATTGGACGCTTTTCTCTCTGGAACGGTTACATTTATCGTCGGCAAAGCTATGTCGCGTGTTGCGATAAGCGGAGACACTAAAAGCACCATAGTAGAAAACAGATGAGCTTCCAAGTTGATGCAATAGCCAGTAAGAAGCAGTACAATTCAAGTTTTAGTTGTCGACTATTGACATTTTAGCCGGCTTTGGTGCTTTGGACATGAGCTAGGATCTTAAGATTTTGATAAAAAAAGTGGACCAGCAGCCGCGTTGCACGGGAGAATGTCAAAAGTGTTCATATGTAGTAAAAACCTGAGACATCCGTGCGTTTTCATCATTTGTTATCGAATCGACTTAAAGCCAGATCGTCACATTGGCCGCTCTTCTCTCTGGAACGGTTACATTTATCGTCTGCAAAGCTGTGTCGCGCTGCGGTATGCGGAGACACTAAAAGCACCATAGTAGAACACAGAACAAGCTTCTAAGTTGATGTAATAGCCAGTAAGAAGCAGTACAATTCAAGTTTTAGTTATCGATTATTGACTTTTTACCCTTCTTTGGTGACTTGGACATGAGCTTGGACCTTAAGATTTCACACGAAAGGAGGACTAGCAGGTGCGTTGCACGGGAGAATGTAAAATGTGTTCATATGTAGAAAAAAACCTGAGAAAAACGTCCGTTCTCGTCATTTTTTCTCGAATCGAGTAAAAGCCAGATCGCCACATTGGCCGCTATTCTCTCTGAAACGGTTACATTTATCGTCTACAGATCTATGTCGCGTGATGCGGTATGCGGTGTCACTAAGAGCACCGTAGTAGAACACATAAGAAGCTTCTAAGTTGATGTAATAGCCTTTAAAAAGCAGTACAATTCAAGTTTTAGCTATCGACTATTGACTATTTACCCTTCTTTGGTGTCTTGGACATGAGCTAGGACCTTAAGATTTTGCATGAATGGCGGATTAGCAGCCGCGTTGCACGGAAGAATGTGAACTGTGTTCATCTGTAGTAAAAACAGGAGAAAAATGTCCGTTGTCGTCATTCGTTATCGAATCGCTCAAAGCCAGATCGTCACATTGGCCGCTCTTCTCTCTGGAACGGTTACATTTATCGTCTGCAAAGCTATGTCGCGTTCTGCGGTATGCAAAGACACTAAAAGCACCATAGTAGAACACAGAAGAAACTTCTAAGTTGATGTAAAAGCCAGTAAGAAGCAGTACAATTCAAGTTTTAGTTATCGATTATTGACTTTGAGCCTTCCTTGGTTCCTTGGACATGAGCTAGGACCTTAAGATTTTACATGAATGGGGGTCTAGCAGCCGTGTTGCACGGGAGAATGTGAACTGTGTTCATATGTAGTAAAAACAGGATAAATCCGTCAGTTTTCGTCATTTGTTATCGAATCGACGCAAAGCCAGATCGTCACATTGGCCGCTCTTGTCTCTGGAACGGTTACATTTATCGTCTGCAAAGCTATGTCGCGTGCTGCGGAATGCCGAGACTCTAAAAGCACCATAGTAGAACACAGAAGAAGCTTCTAAGTTGATGTAAAAGCTAGCAAGAAGCAGTACAATTCAAGTTTCAGTTATCGATTATTGACTTTTTAGCCTTATTTGGTTCCTTGGACATGAGCTAGGACCTTAAGATTTAGCATGAATGGCGGACTAGCAGCCGCGTTGCACGGGAGAATGTGAACTGTGTTCATATGTAGTAAAAACCTGAGAAATCCGTCCGTTTTCGTCATTTGTTATCGAATCGACTTAAAGCCAGATCGTCACATTGGCCGCTCTTCTCTCTGGAACGGTTACATTTATCGTCTGCAAAGCTATGTCGCGTTCTGCGGTATGCGAAGACACTAATAGCACCATAGTAGAACACAGAAGAAGCTTCTAAGTTGATGTAATAGACAGTAAGAAGCAGTACAATTCAAGTTTTAGCTATCGATTATTAACTTTTTACCCTTCTTTGGTGCCTTGGACATGAGGTAGGACCTTAAGATTTTGCATGAAAAGAGGACTAGCAGCCGCGGTGCACGGGAGGATGTGAAAAGTGTTCATATATACTAAAAACCTGAGAAATCCGTGCGTTTTCGTCACTTGTTATAGAATCGACTTAAAGCCAGATCGCCACATTGGCAGCAATTCTCTTTGAAACGGTTACATTTATTGTCTGAAAAGATATGTCGCGTGCTGCGGTATGCGAAGACTCTAAAAGCACCATAGGAGAACACAGAAGAAGCTTCTAATTTGTTGTAATAGCTAGTAAGAAGCAGTAAAATTCAAGTTTTAGTTATCGATTATTGACTTTTTACCCTTCTTTGGTAACTTGGACATGAGATAGGACCTTAAGATTTCACATGAAAGGAGGACTAGCAGGTGCGTTGCACGGGAGAATGTAAAAAGTGTTCATATGTAGAAAAAACCTGAGAAAAACGTCCGTTTTCGTCATTTGTTCTCGAATCGAGTAAAAGCCAGATCACCACATTGGCCGCTATTCTCTTTGAAACGGTTACATTTATCGTCTGCAAAGGTATGTGGCGTGCGGCGGTATGCGGAGACACTAAAAACACCATAGCTGAACACAGAAGATGCTTCTAAGTTGATGTAAAAGCCAGTAAGAAGCAGTACAATTCAAGTTATAGTTATCGATTATTGACTTTTTAGCTATCCTTGGTTCCTTGGACATGAGCTAGGACCTTAAGATTTTGCATGAATGGCGGATTAGCAGCCGCGTTGCACGGGAGAATGTGAACTGTGTTCATCTGTAGTAAAAACAGGAGAAATATGTCCGTTGTCGTCATTCGTTATCGAATCGACTCAAAGCCAGATCGTCACATTGGCCGCACTTCTCTCTGGAACGGTTACATTTATCGTCTGCAAAGCTATGTCGCGTTCTGCGGTTTGCGAAGACACTAAAAGCACAATAGTAGAACACATAAAAAGCTTCTAAGTTGATGTAATAGCCAGTAAGATGCAGTACAATTCAAGTTTTAACTATCGATTATTTACTTTTTACCCTTCTTTGGTGCCTTGGGCATGAGGTAGGACCTTAAGATTTTGCATGAGAAGAGGTCTAGCAGCCGCGTTGCACGAGAGAATGTGAAAAGTGTTCATATGTAGTAAAAACCTCAAAAATCCGTCAATTTTCCTCCTTTGTTACCGAATCGACTTAAAGCCAGATATTCACATTGCCCGCTCTTCTCTCTGAAACGGTTACATTTATCGTCTGCAAAGCTATGTCGCGTGCTGCGAAATGCGGAGACACTAAAAGCACCATAGTAGAACACAGAAGAAACTTCTAAGTTAATGTAAAAGCCAGTAAGAAGCAGTACATCAAAATTTAGTTATCGATTATTAACTTTTTAGCCTTCCTTGGTGCCTTGGACATAAGCTAGGACCTTAAGATTTTGCGTGAAAGGCGTACTAGCAGCCGCGTAGCACGGGAGAATGTGAAAAGTGTTCATATGTAGTAAAAACATGAGATATCCGTCCGTTTTTGCCATTCGTTATCGAATAGACTTAAAGCCAGATCGTCACATTGGACGCTCTTCTCTCTGGAACGGTTACATTTATCGTCTGAAAAGCTATTTCGCGTGCTGCGGTATGCGGAGACACTAAAACCACCATAGTAGTTGATGTAATAGCCAGTAAGGAGCAGTACAATTCAAGTTTTAGTTATCGATTATTGACTTTTTAGCCTTCCTTGGTGCCTTGGACATGAGCTAGGACCTTAAGATTTTGCGTGAAAGGCGTACTAGCAGCCGCGTCGCACGGGAGAATGTGAAAAGTGTTCATATGTAGTAAAAACCTGAGAAATCCGTCCGTTTTCTTCATTTGTTATCGAATCGACTTAAAGCCAGATCGTCACAAAGGCCGCTATTCTCTCGGAAACGGATACATTTATCGTCTGCAAAGCTATGTAGCGTGCTGCGGTTTGCGGAGACACTAAAAACATCATAGTTGAACACAGAAGAAGCTTCTAAGTTGATGTAATAGCCAGTAAGAAGCAGTTGAACGCAAATTTTAGTTATCGATTATTGACTTTTTAGCTGGCTTTGGTGCCTTGGACATGAGCTAGGACCTTAAGATTTTGCATGAATGGCGGATTAGCAGCCGCGTTGCACGGTAGAATGTGAACTGTGTTCATATATAGTAAAAACAGGAGAAATATGTCCGTTTTCGTCATTCGTTATCGAATCGACTCAAAGCCAGATCGTCACATTATCCGCTCTTTTCTCTGGAACGGTTACATTTATCGTCTGCAAAGCTATGTCGCGTTCTGCGGTATGCGAAGACACTAAAAGCACAATAGTAGAACACAGAAAAAGCTTCTAAGTTGATGTAATAGCCAGTAAGAAGCAGTACTACTCAAGTTTTAGTTATCGATTATTGACTTCTTAGCCGGCTTTGGTGCCTTGGACATGAGCTAGGACCTTAAGATTTTGCATGAAAGGAGAACTAGAAGACGCGTCGCTTGGGAGAATGTGAAAAGTGTTCATATGTAGTGAAAACCTGAGAAATCCGCCCGTTTTCGTCATTTGTCAACGAATCTACTTGAGAAATCCATCCGTTTTTGTCATTTGCTATCGAATCGACTTATAGCCAGATCGTCACATTGGCCGCTCTTCTCTCTGAAACGGTTACTTTTTTCGTCTGCAAAGCTATGTCGCGTGCTGCGGTATGCGGAGACACTAAAAGCACCATAGTATACCACAGATGAAGCTTCTAAGTTGATGTAATAGCCAGTAAGGAGTAGTACAATTCAAGTTTTAGTTATCGATTATTCATTTTTTACCCTTCTTTGGTGCCTTGGACATGAGCTTGTAAGTAGGCTGTTTAGGTCTTCTTATTGGTAACGCCACATAGCGCTCGGTATGAAAAAATCACTGGCTTTGCCGTGTGCACTCTGTGTTAAGTTTGCATTGTTGTCTGCCATTGTAGTGTTGGGTAGCGGCAGCTGGATGCTAACAGCGCGTAGCGTTGCGCAGTTGGAGGTGAGCCGCCAGCAGTGGTGGACGTGGGGAGAGAGATGGCGGAGTTTTGAAATTTGTAAGAATTGGTGTCATGAACTGATATATATATTATGACTATTAAGGTAAATACATTGTTTGTTCTCTATCAAAATCTTTCATTTGCTAACTGTACCTATCAGTAGTTAGTGCCTTCCGTAGTTTGATTCTTTTAGTTAGCTGGCAGTAGTGGCGCTCGCTGTATTGCAGTTGTTCGAGTAACGAAGATTTTTGTGAGGTAAGTGATTTGTGAAACATATAGGTTAACGTTAGTCAGGGCCATTCTTTTTTAGGGATTACTGAAAGTCAGATTGCGTTGCGCTAAAACTATTGTGTGTCAATTTAAGCACAGTCTTGTATAATTTTTGTAAAGGGGACGTTTCATATGTCGACCCTTAGCCGAGGATACCTCACTGGAATCTTCTGATTTTTTCCTTGTAGTTTGTGTAATTAGTGTAGCTTTTGTTTATTGCTAGCGCGTAATCTTAGAGTGAATTTCCTTTGTAGTTGTAGTCTTTCATTGTTGTACAGTACAACAGTTGTGGCATACATGTAGAGTTGCACCAAGTATTTTGCAGCTGCGCTTGCAATTAACTAGATATTATTTTCAGTGCTATGTTAATGTGTTCTCTTATTTTTGCTCTTCAAATTGTGCTTTTCTGTGTTATCGTGTGAAATATTGTGACAATAATGGCGTGTGAAAAACGTAATGCTAGGCTACAAAGTAAACTGGGAAATGACAGTGAAGACGGAAGCAATGTGTTAGCGCCACCATGTAATGAATTCACAAATGTTCAAAGTAGTAATTTGGTAATAGTGCATAGGAAAATGGAGCAGGCTGCAAATAATGGTGTAGGAAGTGAAACAGTTAGTTAACAGGGAAGCATTATCGATCGATTGGTCGGCAACAGCTCGTGTCAGGAATCCGATATGACAGGACACAATCTTGCAAATACTGTACATTCAGGTTTTGCGTCCTCACCGTTTTCTCAAATAAGCCGAGACACATTTTCTGCTTGTCAAACTGTGAATGTTGCCGGTGCAAATGCACTGCCGAAAAGCATAGATGATCAAATTCCAGACACTAATACATTATTATTGCAATTAATGCAACAAATGAAACAAAACCAGAGACAAACACAGCAACAGTTAGACACAATGGAACAAAATCTTCAAAAGTTAGACACAATGGAACATAATCTTCAAAAGTTAGACACAATGGAACAAAATCTTCAAAAGTTAGACACAATGGAACAAAATCAGAGACAAACACAGCAACAGTTGGACACAATGGAACATAATCTTCGGAAGTTAGACACCACACTTGAACAAACACGTGAAGATTTAACTACTGAGTTACATAACATTGAATCGAAATGTCAAAAAATCTTTAATGACGTAAAAACACAAATTTGTGAGCATTTTCAACCTATTTTTTCGCGGCATGAAAACTCATTACAGAATCACGAAGCAGCCATAAAAGAATTGCAAACTGTTGTTCGTGAAAATCACGACACCTTGCAAGCTAAAATGGACTCAGTTGCATCCACCAATTCGGTTACGCAACTTGCAAGAACTCAGGAAAACTTAAAGGACACAGTAGATTCGATTTCAACACAAATGGACATTCTGAAATTTGGTTCAGAAAAACACACTGAGGAAATGTGTTCACTATCGGAGAAAGTAGCCGAACTTTCGGATCAGTTCACTAATTTATCTACGAAGGTAGATGATAATTTGAATGACACAAAACCGGTAGTCTTTAATGACACAGAAGAGTGCGAACAAATTAGGAAATTCAAACAAAGTCTGAATCAAATTAGTACGCAACACCAAAGAGAAATCCGGGAAGTACAAGATCAGCTGACACAGGTAATACAACAATTACGTATTTCAGAGGACACTCGCGCTCCAATACGGAAAGAGGGACATAGAAATACGGAACAGCCACAAAATAATAACACAGGGCGCTTCGGAAATTATGAAAGAAATTGGCAATGTACACCGAATTCTGAGATGGAACCGCCGACACGACGTAACAATGACCGATATGCTACCCGCCGAGACGATGATTTTGACTATAAGCTGTTCATTACTGCACGTAAATTCAAAACATTTAAGAATTCTGGCAACGACATTCATCCACAAGCGTGGCTCCATCAATTCTCTCATTGTTTTCCTCCCAACTGGTCACTAGAGCACAGATTAGAATTTATGTGTGGCTACTTAGAGAATGAACCAGCTGTAAGAATGCGATCGGTCATTCACGATTGCCACAGTGAAGGAGAATTATACCATGCCTTCCTCTCAGCATATTGGCCGCAAGCCACACAAGACCGAGTAAAACGTGGCATCATGATGATGAAACATTTCGAACAATCTGAATTTTCCAGTCTTGTGAAATATTTTGAAGACATGTTGCACAAGAATCAGTACCTGTCAAACCCATACAGCCCGTCAGAACTCATCCGCATTTGCTTAATCAAATTGCCTGAACATTTACGGCATATTATTTTGGCAGGCCGTTGCAAAGACGACATTGAAGCTTTTCAGGGACTCTTACAAGAATTAGAAATTGACACTGACAATCGCGGAACGCGAAAACAGGAACACAACAATTACAGGTCACATCCGTCGCAATTCCGTGATGAAAGAAATAATAACTGGACACGACAAGGCTATTCTCACAATACAAATCGTGACCAAAACAGACACCACCCGTATGACAACCGTTGGCAGAGTAGTAATAATTACAGGGAAAGGTCACCTCTCCGCGGTAATGACTATCACAGAGACAATCAGAGAAACAGACAATATGGGAACCAAAATAATTACTATCAAGGGAGACAGAATAACTTTAGACGCAACGGTCCAGCGCGCAGTTACGATTCAGAGAGAAATTCTCCACCACGTGACCGACAAGAAAGAAACTATGGAATCTACCGACATGACGACAGACGATATGATCGTAACGACAGACCTGAATTGCAGCAGAACTGGCGGGAATCAAACAGAGCAGGGCCCTCTCGACAAGGTGAATTTGTAGAAGTTAGGTCTCCAAATCCCAATAACGACGCGCGCCAACAAAGACACAATAGGCAATGACACATACCGCTGGCAGCCTCAAAACGTACTTATCAAACTGACGACGCAGCTGCTGTAGCTAGTAATTACGTTAAAATGGAAGACATTAGGGACATATTACTCCAGGAACACGACGTAAAACACAACAACATTGCATATCCTGAGATTCACATTACTGTAAATGACGTAAAATTTTAAGGCAGTACTTGACTCAGGCAGTCCCATTTCAGTAATTAGTGAAACAGCTTTTAGCAAATGCAATAAATCGAACGATTGCCCCACACTTCCGTTACGCAAGATTAAATTACAAAGTGCAGTCATTGGAAAAGTGTAGATGTACGCCAACAAACTAACTTAGAATTCTTTTGTCAGAGCCACAGCTTCTCTATGAACTTTCTTATTGTTCCATTGTTGTCGACGGAAATTATACTGGGAGTAGACTTTTTGAATGAATACAAAGCAATCTTAAACTTTCACGATGCCGAAATAAGTTTAGAGAAAGAAGGTAAGTCAATAGCTTTGAAATTTGAAGATTGGCTCTCAAACCATGACGAGGAAATTAATCGGATTTACCTTCTGTTAGACAACAGTTCGGAATTTTCTACGGAAATAGACACTAACAGTCGCTCTGCAAGTACTGACAGGGATGATATCGACGGCACAATTGAAACTAATGAGTTAATTCAGAATAAAATTCAAACAATTGAGAATTGTAATGACACTGATAGGCAGGACCTTTCTGAGATTTTACAAGCACATTCCACAATTTTTACTCACAAAACAGGAACAATCAAGGGATTTCAATACCAATTTCGTGTTCGTGAGCATACTAAATTTTGTGTTAGACCATACGTAATTCCAGCACATTATAGGGACCGTGTTAGAACAGAAATACAATCCATGCTTGACGACGGCATTATTGAGCCTGCAGTAAGCTCATACAACAATCCATTACATGTTGTTGAGAAGAAAAATGGATCGATCAGGCTTGTCTTAGATTCGAGACAAATCAATACTATCATTATTCCTGAAACAGACAGGCCGCAAACGTTGGAAGAACTTCTTCAAAATTTTAATGGTGTAAAAGCGTTGTCTTCCATTGATCTCAGATCCAGCTTTTATCAGATCGAACTTCATCCAGAATGTAGAAAATATACAGCTTTTCTTTGTTTCGGCGTTTGTTATCAGTTTCGGAACCTTCCTTTTGGTTCGAACATTTCCTCGGCAGCATTCATTCGCGGGCTAAATTCCATATTACCTGAGCTCTTAAAACGTCACATCACCTTATATGTGGACGATATTCTGATAGCAGAAGCCTCATGGGAACAACATAATCGCATCCTCAACAGCGTGTTACATATTTTTGCAGAATCTGGAATTACAGTTAACTTGGAAAAGTCTGAATTCGGTAGGACAAAAGTGAAGTTTTTGGGACATATTATTTCTTCTGAAGGCATCCAGCCGGTTCCTGAAAAGTTAGAAGCAATCAGAGCCATTCCAATTCCATCCACAAAAAAACAAGTCCGCAGTTTTCTAGGTCTCGTAATTTTTACCGTCGTTTTCTGAATATGCAAATTCTAGTTACACCAAAACTTTGTTCTCTCACTGGAAAAAATACTATTTGGAACTGGGACGAACAAGCACAGTTGGAATTCAATTCTTTGAAAGAATCGCTCCTTAACGCGCCAATACTAGCTCATCCAGATCTTTCACAAGACTTTTGCCTAAGCACGGATTCTTCTAAAGTCGGTCTTGGTGCCCATTTATTTCAAGAAGCCACAGAAAATGACATTACTGTTCAGAAAACCATTGCTTTTGCTAGCCGAGTGCTAACAAAATCTGAAAAAAGTTATTCCGTTACTGAATTAGAAGCTTTAGCTATCGTTTGGGCATTTAACAAATTCCGTTTCTTTCTTTATGGTAAGCACGTAAAAGTATACAGTGACCACCGTGCATTACAATTTCTTATGTCTTCAAAATTAAATCATGACAGGTTAAAACGTTGGGCATTGTTTCTGCAAGAATTCCACTTCACAATAGTCTACATTCCCGGCAAGGAGAACATTGTTGCGGACGCACTGTCACGCGCACCGGCTGGGCTTGAGAAAAGTAACACAGAAAGAAACCTCGAGAGAAATTTCAGTATTCTTTACATCCAGAAAGTCGCCTTTGAAAACTTCATCACCACATCTTTAAAGGACATTGCTCATGAACAAGACAAAGATCCGATTTGGAAAGACATCAAAAGTAAATGACATGAAAAGACACACACACAGATTCGGCTTTATTATCTGGTTAGAAACAACATACTGTTCAAACGATGCACTGTTGATGACAAGCTATGGGTACTTTGCATTCCAGACGATTTTGTTAATAAGCTCATTTGGTACATTCATTTCAGCTATGCACATTTTGGTCCACGAAAATGTTATCATATTCTTCGAACGACTTGTTATTTTAACAATATGGAAAAGAGAATTCGAAGAGTCTTGTCTATTTGTAAACTTTGTCAAAAGGCGAAACCATCTACTGTCACTCATCGTGCTCCATTGTTTCCTATCATTCCTTCTAAATTAAAAGAATTTGCTGCTGTTGATGTCTTGGGACCGCTTGTCAGAACATCTAATGGATTTTCGTACGTTCTAGTCGCTGTTGAACTTACTTCAAAATTCGTTTCTTTCACTCCGTTACGTAAAGCCACTGGACGGTCTGTATCCAACGCCTTTGTTAGAAATTTCTTACGTGAAGTTGGACACGTTAGTAAAGTAATTTCAGATAACGGACCGCAATTCAGATCTGCTGTTTGGTCACGCATGCTTCGTAACCATAAAATCAAATCTGTTTTTATTTCATTGTACTCACCACATTGTAACCCGTCTGAACGGATTATGAAAGAAATCAATAAGCTTTGCAGACTTTATTGTCACAGAAAGCATCAGCATTGGGACAGATATTTACACTTATTTCAAAACGTGCTGAATGAAATGCCTCATGACTCCACTGCTTTACCACCTGTTCTTGTACTGAAGAATAAAGAACCACCAAACAGAATAAGAGAGCTTGTACCTTTTCCGAATACACGTAAACTTCGACACAAAGACATAATTGATTTGGCTATTAAAAATATAAATTCTGCTGCAGACAAAAGGAAAAAATTACACGGTAAAGCAAATGCAAAGAAATTATATATTGGTCAGAAAGTTCTCATTAAAGCTCATCCATTGTCACATAAGAAGAAACACTTGAGTCACAAATTCTTTCTAGTTTACAATGGACCTTACAGAATCCGACGTATACCACATGATAATTGCGTTGAAGTTGAAACTCTGCGTACTAGGAAGAGTAAAGGTTTACACCACATTTCACATGTAAAACCGTTTATTGAAAGATAATCTGCTTTTTAACTTTGTCTTTGCCATAAAACATTTCACTTCACATTTCTAGTATGCTTTGTCACACTGAGAAACTGTTAACATGCAACAATGTTTGAAGTTTACTATCCAGTTTAGAACCTACGGAACATATTTTAACAGAAATTACGAATGCATTGTTATAGTGAACAGACGTCACAGTGTTATTGTGCGTGTACATTCTTGCTTGTTAGTTGCACGATTACGTAACGACCATAAGGTTCACATACTTAGAACATTTACCAGTATTGCTAATGGGATTTTAATGCAACATTTTGGTTTACTTGAAAATACATTCTGGATTTAAAGTACTTTCTGTGAGATACCAGATGATACAGTGGTTAGTTTATGTGACAGCTACACGATTTTATCACGACGCTACTAATGAGTGACAATTTACAACGTTGCTTTTGCAGTTTATCTGTTTTATATCTACACAGTTTTTCTGAATTTCTCTGGAAAGTAAAACATGTTTTAGTAGTAACGTTTGTGGTATAGCTACAATGAGACAGCCTTTTCTGTAGCACAACAATACGTACAGTACAGTACTTACTTCATCACGGCAATAAGCGTAATAACTATGATATCTATACGCAAAGCATTTCAATTTCGTTTATCATGAGGTAAGTACATTGACTTCTGCAGAACTTAGTCTTCGGAGGACAACAACTACGACACTTCCACAGAGATTGTCTTACAGCAAGACGCACATTTAGCGCTACAGGACACGCATTAAACTATTTATTTTTCAACATATTTTAATTACAAAGAAAGTTTTCCGTGATACATTTCATTCCATTGCTGTAATCTGTAACACTTGAGGATATAATTACATTATCCTCAGGGGGGTACACGCATGCTTTGTGTACCATGTGTTTGGCAAGCACAAGGAGCCCTAGCTAATATGGTATTTGCTTATACAACTTTACACATCGGTACCATATTTCTCTAACACATAAATTACACAGCTATCTGATCATTTAACTGAGAGAGACAAACATTTACTTTACTACATCAGCGACAGATGTTTACGTAATTACACCATTGGATAACTTCACACTTACGAAGTTGTATTTTGTCTGTACTTTGTGAACTGTTCATATTTTTTCGGAACCATTGTGATACTATGAGAGCTTTGAATGACATATTTGGTATGGGATCACGATTTTTAAAGTACGTTTGAGGCAGATGACACTTTTGACATGAGCAGAGAATTTTTTTTTTAGGTTTTGAAATTATTGGAGGAAGTTACGGAGATTTTGAGAGTTGACTGAGGTGTTATGATGTTATTATTACGATTACTATGTGTATTATGCTCTTGCGGTATGTTTATGATCAATAAGCCGATGCTATATGAGTCATTTGATTATGCTATGTATCTGTTATGATGAAATATTGAAGAAGTGTCGACGAATAAGGTAAGAAATAATGAGTAGAGGTTAGGGACTCTGGTTTGTGAAAAAAGTTGTTGGAAACCAAGAATCGTACTTTAAGAGTTATGAAATGTATGTAAATGCGTGAACGTATTACAATGCCGACGAAAATTTTTTGGACACTGTTATATCAATAGTATTTTGTTTCTACAGATGTGTAACGCAAATTCTTGACCTGTGAATTTTTTTATATGAGCCTGCCACTGTAGCGGAAACTGGTGTCGTAAATATTTCGATAAGACAGTTAAGTGACCACCTGCATGTAATGAGTCGTGGGCACCCAGCTGCGCGACAACCACCTGACAAAAAGAAAGCCATTAGTGTGTGCCTTTCAGAGACACAGGTAAAAAAAAGAGGCCATTATCCTCGCTATTGACATTCATTCCTTTGTAGAAAGCATCGCAAATACGCCACGCCCAAACCTGAAAACATATGATTACACTGTGAAGCTCTTAATTTATGATATTTACTGAAATGAAATGATGAGAAATATTTTATATCTATTGTCTTTCTAGCTGAGAGATTGCTCATTTTCTTTAATATCCAGTTTCTATCTGCACTGCAGCATTGGCTAAAACAAAATTTAATAGATGTACTAATATCACTATTTTCTGTCTACAGACCCAGTAAAGAATCATTTTATGATACTTTCTTAGAAAAGAGAACACAAATAGACATTTCCCTTCACAGGAATTGCCAAAATAATCTTTTTACGATTTGGTAACTTATCTGCTAGCGTATGTTTTCGTGATGCATCACTCTAGTGTTAAGATGTGACATAGATATTAAACATTTATACTGTAATATTTTTTCTGCTTCAGCTTTGTCATGTTTAGGTATAAGTTATAGCATTTGCTGCGGCTGCTTGCCATTCATAGTGCTACTGAATGTCACTTTGTATTACTAGGTTAAGCTAATTTTATTACTGATTTATTTTTCTTGTTTGCCTTATATTAGTTATAATATTGCTGCCTTTTTTTGCCAATTTCCATTTTTTTATCATTGCTGTTTGTGTTAATTGTTTTGTGCTGCTGCATTGCCTCGTCTCTTAGTTTCGTATCTGAGCTCAGTAGATTTAAGTTAGCTTAAGAGGGGGTAGACTATATAAGAAACTAACTATGATGAATTGGAAGAAAAGCATTGAGAAGCTTTAAGAAACTGGTTTGGCCAAAAAGTAGTGTACAGTGGAGAAAAACTATTTTTGAAAGAGGATGTGAACCGAATACAGAAAGCAGGTTTAGATAGGACTTTTTGGAAAAATGATGAACTAAGGGAGATCTCTATGCAAAATACTGCAGTAAAACAAACACTGTCCTTTCCTTTCGTATTATCCCTCTATGTGTTTATGTACCCTTGTGTATTTGTCTTTTTCCTGTCTTTATGTGTTTAGCTAATAAGATTTATGTTGTAGAATTTTTCAAATACTATGTCATTTTCTTTGTAAATATGTTCAGACATTATTTATAGTGTTTTGTTTTAATGCTCATGTGTGAAGTTGATGTTTCAAAAGTTATTCTGAACCTTATGTATGTACTTTTGTTGTAATTTTTGTAACACTGATGTATTTACTATTTCGATTCTTTTGTAAGCCTGTACTACTGCAAATGTTATCTGTATTGTTATGTTCTTTAAAGATGTATTTTGTACCTTTGTTATTGCATTCTTATGTTATAAAATTGTAATTGACACCAGTTCATCAAATTAAGTAACTTGTAAATTACATTTCACGTCACACGTTTCTGGTGGTCATAGTATATTGACAATATGTGAGAAGTAGGGACTGATAGTGTTTGCACGTGTGTTAATAACTCAGTAAGGGAATGGATAACAGCATTGCTGGTTCTAAGGACAATTCAAAAACAATTTTTCTGAGTGCACAAGTGGTGGTTATGGACTTGTTATATTATCCGCAAGACTCTTCAATGGTGATTGTGCGCCTGCACAGTCAAACAGATAGCTGCTGGCCATCTCTACAAGGACTACAGTGGGTCTACACCTTTGATGACTCACCAATACCATTATTTCTACAAGGACTGCAATGGGTCTGCACCTCTGGTGGCCCACCAATACCGTAATCTCTACCAGGACTACAATGGGCCTATTCTGTGACGACCTACCTACCAATATTCTTCAAAACTTGGGCTGACTCTGCTGTGGGTTTGCTCTGTGGTGGCCCATTACCTGTCAGCATCTGAAGAGCCAGCACTGTCTTTCTGTTGGAAGGAAAACACTACTTCTTCAAGACTGCATGGAAATCCACTACTTAAGTGTGCATTTTCTTTTACTGCATAGACATTGATCAAAAACACTGCTATTTTACTATGATGAACGATCAGGACTGTCTTTATGGACTGTGAGAAAGTTTTAGCTTCTGACCAACATTGTATCAATAAGTGTGTGTATTTGATATCTTTGTTATAGTAATTATGAAAAATTTTATCAAATCATTATTGGCCACTGCCCAAAACAATCTGTAAAAATTTTTTGTGGGGAGCATGGGGGCTATGTAAGAAGGCTGTTTAGGTCTTCTTATTGGTAACGCCACATAGCGCTCGGTATGAAAAAATCACTGGCTGTGCCGTGTGCAGTCTGTGTTTAGTTTGCATTGTTGTCTGCCATTGTAGTGTTGGGCAGCGGCAGCTGGATGCTAACAGCGCGTAGCGTTGCGCAGTTGGAGGTGAGCCGCCAGCAGTGGTGGATGTGGGGAGAGAGATGGCGGAGTTTTGAAATTTGTAAGAATTGGTGTCATGAACTGATATATATATTATGACTATTAAGGTAAATACATTGTTTGTTCTCTATGAAAATCTTTCATTTGCTAACTGTACCTATCAGTAGTTAGTGCCTTCCGTAGTTTGATTCTTTTAGTTAGCTGGCAGTAGTGGCGCTCGCTGTATTGCAGTTGTTCGAGTAACGAAGATTTTTCTGAGGTAAGTGATTTGTGAAACGTATAGGTTAATGTTAATCAGGGCCATTCTTTCGTAGGGATTTTTGGAAGGCAGATTGCGTTGCGCTAAAAATATTGTGTGTCAGTTAAAGCACAGTCGTGTATAAATTTTCCAAAGAGGACGTTTCAAGCTAGGCCCTTAAGAGTTTGCATGAAAGGAGGACTAGCAGCCGCGTCGCACGGGAGAATGTGAAAAGTGTTCATATATAGTAACAACCTGAGAAAACCGCCCGTTTCGTCATTTGTTATCGAATCGACTTAAAGCCAGATCGTCACATTGGACGCTATTCTCTCAGAAACGGTTACATTTATCTTCTGAAAAGCTATGTCGCGTGGTGAGGTATGCGGAGACACTAAAAGCACCATAGTAGAACACAGAAGAAGCTTCTAAGTTGTTGTGAAAGGCAGTAAGAAGGAGTACCATTCAAGTTTTAGTTAACGATTACTGATTTTTTACCCGTCTTTGGTGCCTTGGACATGAGGTAGGACCTTAAGATTTTGCATGAAAGGAGGACTAGCAGTCGCGTTGCACGGGAGAATGTGAAAAGTGTTCATATGTAGTAACAACCTGAGAAAACCGCCCGTTTTCGTCATTTGTTATCGAATCGACTTAAAGCCAGATCGTCACATTGGCCGCTATTGTCTCTGAAACGGTTACATTTATCGTGTGCAAAGCTATGTCGCATGCTGCGGTATGCGGAGACACTAAACGCACCATAGTAGAACACAGAAGAGGCTTCTAAGTTGATGTAATAGCCAGTAAGATGCAGTACAATTCAAGTTTTAGTTATCGATTATTGAATTTTTACCTTTCTTTGGTGCCTTGGACATGAGCTAGGACCTTAAGATTTTGCATGAAAGGTGGACTAGCAGCCGCGTTGCACGGGAGAATGTGAAAAGTGTTCGTATGTAGTAAAGACCTGAGAAATCAGCTTGTTTTCGTCATTTGTATCGAATCGACTTAATGCCAGATCGTCATATTGGCCGCTCTCCTCTCTGAAACGGTTACATTTATCGTGTGCAAAGCTATATCGCGTGTTGCGATACGTGTAGACGCTAAAAGAACCACAGTAGAACACAGAGGAAACTTCGAAGTTGATGTAATAGGCAGTTAGAAGCAACACAATTCAAATTTTAGTTATCGATTATTGATTTTAGCTGGCTTTGTTGCCTTGAACATGAGCTAAGACATTAAGATTTTGTATGAAAGGAGGACTGGCAGCCGCGTTGCACGGAAGAATGTGAAAAGTGTTCATATGTAGTAAAAACCTGAGAAATCCGCCCGTTTTCGTCATTTGTTATAGAATCGACCTAAAACCAGAACGTCACATTGGCCGCTATTCTCTCTGAAATGGTTACATTTATCGTCTGCAAAGCCATGGCGCGTGCTGCGGTATGCGGAGACACTAAAAGCACGATAGTATAAAACAGATAAAGCTTCTAAGTTGATGTAATAGCCAGTAAGAAGCAGTACAATTGAAGTTTTAGTTTGCGATTATTGACTTTTTACCCTTCTTTGGTGCCTTGGACAAGAGCTAGGCCCTTAAGATTTTTGCATGAAAGGAGGACTGGCAGCCGCGTTGCACGGAAGAATGTGAAAAGTGTTCATATGTAGTAAAAACCTGAGAAATACAACCGTCATCGTCATTTGCTATTGAATCGACTTCATTCCGTATCGCCATATTGGCCGCTCTTCTCTCTGAAACGGTCACAGTTATCGTCTGCAAAGCTATGTCGCGTACTGCGGTATGCGGAGACACTAAAGGCACCATACTTGAACACAGAAGAGGCTTCTAGGTTGATGTAATAGCCAGTAAGGACAGTACAATTCAAGTTTTATCTATCGATTATTGACTTTTAATCTGCTTTGTTTCCTTGGACATGAGCTAGGACCGAAGTTTATGCATGAAAGGAGGACTAGCAGCCGAGTTGCACGGGAGAATGTGAAAAGTTTCATATGTAGTAAAAAACTGAGAAATACGACCGTTTTCGTCATTTGCTATCGAATCGACTTATAACCAGATAGTCATACTGGCCGCTCTTTTCTCTGAAACGATTACATTTATCTTGTGCAAAGCTATGTCGCTTGCTGCGGTATGCCTGGACACTAAAAGCAGCATAGTAGAACACAGAAGAAGCTTCTAAGTTGATGTGATATCCAGTAAGAAGCAGTACAATTCAAATTTTGGTTATCGATTATTGACTTTTTAGCTGGCTCTGGCGCCTTGAACATGAGCTACGACATTACGATTTCGAATGATGGGAGATCTAGCCGCCGACTTGCACGGGAGAATGTGGGAAGTGTTTTTATGTAGTAAAAACCTGACAAATTCGCCCGTTTTCGTCATTTTCTATCAAATCGACTTAATACCAGATCGCCATATTGGCCGCTCGTCTCTCTGAAACGGTTGCATTTATCTTGTGTAAAGCTGTCTAGCGGGCTGCGGTATGCGGAGACACTAAATGCACCATAGTTGAACACTGAAGAAGCTTGTAGGTTGATGTAATAGCCAGTAATGCCAGTACAATTCAAGTTTTAGCTATCGATTATTGATTTTTAGCCGGCTTTGTTTCCTTGGACATGAGCTAGGACCTAAAGATTTTGCATGAAAGGAGGACTAGCAGCCGCGTTGCACGGGAGAATGTGAAAAGTGTTCATATGTAGTAAAAACCTGAGAAATCTGTCCGTGTTCGTCATTTGTTATCGAATGGACTTAAAGCCAGATCGTCACATTGGCCGCTTTTCTCTCTGAAACGGTTACATTTATCGTGTGCAAAGCTATATCGATTGCTGCGGTATGTGGAGACACTAAAATCACCACAGTAGAACACAGAAGAAGCTTCGAAGTGGATGTAGTAGCCAGTAAGAAGTAGTACAATTCAAGTTTTAGATATAGATTATTGATTATTTAGCCGGCTTTGCTGCCTTGGACATGTGCTAGAACCTTAAGATTTTGCATGAAGGGAGGTCTGGAAGCCGCATTGTACGGGAGAATGTGAAAAGTGTTCATATGTAGG
Source organism: Schistocerca gregaria (assembly GCF_023897955.1). NCBI lineage: Eukaryota > Metazoa > Arthropoda > Insecta > Orthoptera > Acrididae > Schistocerca > Schistocerca gregaria. Next base: position 1,489,471 of record NW_026061887.1, on the reverse strand, counting down.
AAAAACCTGAGAAATCCGTCCGTTTTCGTCATTTGTTATCGAATCGACTTAATGCCAGATCGTCACATTGGCCTCTATTCTCTCTGAAACGGTTACATTTATGGTGTGGAAAGCTATGTCGCATGCTATGGTATGTGGAGACACTAAAAGCACCACAACAGAACACAGAAGAAACTTCTATGTTGATGTGATAGCCAGTACGATGCAGTACAATTTAAGTTTTAGTTATCGATTATTGACTTCTTAGACGGCTTTGGTGCCTTGGACATGGGCTAGGACCTAAAGATTGTGCATGAAAGGAGGAGTAGCAGCCGAGTTGCACGGGAGAAAGTGAAAAGTGTTCATATGTAGTAAAAACCTGAGAAATCCAACCGTTTTCTCATTTCTTAATGAATCGACTTAAAGCCAGTTCGTCACATTGGGCGCTATTCTCACTAAAACGGTTACTTTTATCGTCTGCAAAGCTATGTCGCGTGCTGCGGTATGCGGAGACACTGAAAGTACCATAGTAGAACACAGAAGAACCTTCAAAGTTGATGTAGTAGCCAGTAAGAAGTAGTACAATTCAAGTTTTAGATATAGATTATTGACTTTTTAGCCGGCTTTGCTGCCTTGGACATGTGCTAGAACTTTAAGATTTTGCATGAAGGGAGGTCTAGCAGCCGCATTGTACGGGAGAATGTGAAAAGTGTTCATATGTAGGAAAAACCTGAGAAATCCGTCCGTTTTCGGCATTTGTAATCGAATCGACATAAAGCCAGATCGTCATATTGGCTGCAATTCTCTCTGAAACAGTTATATTTATCGTATGCAAAGCTATGTCGCGTGCTGCGGCATGCGGAGACACTAAAAGCACCATAGTATAACACAGAAGAAACTTCTAAGTTGGTGTAAACGCAGTAAGAAGCAGTACAATTCAAGTTTTATTTATCGATTATTGACTTTTTTGCCAACCTTGGTTCCTTGGACATGAGTTAGGACCTTCAGATTTTACATGAAAGGAGGACTACCAGCCGCGTTGCACGGGAGAATGTGAAAGGTGTTCATATGTAGTAAAAACCTGAGAAATCCATCCGTTTTCTCATTTCTTAACGAATAGACTTAAAGCCAATTCGTCACATTGGCCGCTATTCTCACTAAAACGGTTACATTTATCGTCTGCAAAGCTATGTCGCGTGCTGCGGTATGCGGAGACACTGAAAGTACCATAGTAGAACACAGAAGAACCTTCAAAATTGATCTAGTAGCCAGTAAGAAGTAGTACAATTCAAGTTTTAGCTATCGATTATTGATTTTTAGCCGGCTTTGTTTCCTTGGACATGAGCTAGTACCTTACGATTTTGCATGAAACGAGGTCTAAGAGCCACGTTGCACGGGAGAGTGTGAAAGTTGTTAAAATGTAGTAAAAACCACAGAAATCCGTCCGATTTCGTCATTTGCTATCGAGTCGACTTAATGCCAGATCGTCATATTTGCCACTCTTCTCTCTGAAACGGTTACATTTATGGTGTGGAAAGCTATTTCGCGTGCTACGGTATGCGGAGACACTAAAAGCACCACAACAGAACACAGAAGAAGCTTCTATGTTGATGTTATAGCCAGTACGAAGCAGTACAATTTAAGTTTTAGTTATCGATTATTGACTTTTTAGACGGCTTTGGTGCTTTGGACGTAAGCTAGGACCTTACGATTTTGCAAGAAGGGAGGTCTAGCAGCCACGTTGCACAGGAGAAAGTCAGAAGTGTTCATATGTAGTAAAAACCTGAGAAATCCGTCCGTTTTTGTCATTTGCTATCGAATGGACTTAAAGCCAGATCGTCACATTGGCCGCTTTTCTCTCTGAAACGGTTAAATTTATCGTGTGCAAAGCTATATCGAGTGCTGCGGTATGTGGAGACACCTGGTAAGGATCCCACGCTGCGCATGAATATTCTAACAGAGGACGAACGAGTGTAGTGTAAGCTGTCTCTTTAGTGGAGTTGTTGCATCTTCTAAGTGCCCTGCCAATGAACCGCAACCTTTGGCTCGCCTTCACGACATTATTATCTATGTGGTCCTTCCAACTGAAGTTGTTCGTAATTTTAACACCCAGGTACTTAGTTGAATTGACAGCCTTGAGAATTGTACTATTTATCGAGTAATGGAATTTCAGCGGATTTCTTTTGGAACTCATGTGGATCATCTCACACTTAATACCAGATCGTCACATTGGCCGCTCTTCTCTATGAAACGGTTACACGTTTCGTCTGTAAAGCTATGTCGCGTGCTGCGATATGCGGAGACACTAAAAGCACCATAGTAGAACACAGAAGAAGTTTCTAAGTTGATGTAATAGGCAGTAAGAAGCAGTACAATTGAAGTTTTAGTTTTCGATTATTGACTTTTTACCCTTCTTTGGTGCCTTGGACAAGAGCTAGGCCCTTAAGATTTTTGCATGAAAGGAGGACTGGCAGCCGCGTTGCACGGAAGAATGTGAAAAGTGTTCATATGTAGTAAAAACCTGAGAAATACAACCGTCATCGTCATTTGCTATTGAATCGACTTCATTCCGTATCGCCATATTGGCCGCTCTTCTCTCTGAAACGGTCACAGTTATCGTCTGCAAAGCTATGTCGCGTACTGCGGTATGCGGAGACACTAAAGGCACCATACTTGAACACAGAAGAAGCTTCTAGGTTGATGTAATAGCCAGTAAGGACAGTACAATTCAAGTTTTATCTATCGATTATTGACTTTTAATCTGCTTTGTTTTCTTGGACATGAGCTAGGACCGAAGTTTATGCATGAAAGGAGGACTAGCAGCCGAGTTGCACGGGAGAATGTGAAAAGTTTCATATGTAGTAAAAAAACTGAGAAATACGACCGTTTTCGTCATTTGCTATCGAATCGACTTATAACCAGATAGTCATACTGGCCGCTCTTTTCTCTGAAACGATTACATTTATCTTGTGCAAAGCTATGTCGCTTGCTGCGGTATGCCTGGACACTAAAAGCAGCATAGTAGAACACGGAAGAAGCTTCTAAGTTGATGTGATAGCCAGTAAGAAGCAGTACAATTCAAGTTTTGGTTATCGATTATTGACTTTTTAGCTGGCTCTGGCGCCTTGAACATGAGCTACGACATTACGATTTCGAATGATGGGAGATCTAGCCGCCGACTTGCACGGGAGAATGTGGGAAGTGTTTTTATGTAGTAAAAACCTGAGAAATTCGCCCGTTTTCGTCATTTTCTATCAAATCGACTTAATGCCAGATCGCCATATTGGCCGCTCGTCTCTCTGAAACGGTTGCATTTATCTTGTGTAAAGCTGTCTAGCGTGCTGCGGTATGCGGAGACACTAAAGGCACCATAGTTGAACACTGAAGAAGCTTGTAGGTTGATGTAATAGCCAGTAATGCCAGTACAATTCAAGTTTTAGCTATCGATTATTGATTTTTAGCCGGCTTTGTTTCCTTGGACATGAGCTAGGACCTAAAGATTTTGCATGAAAGGAGGACTAGCAGCCGCGTTGCACGGGAGAATGTGAAAAGTGTTCATATGTAGTAAAAACCTGAGAAATCTGTCCGTGTTCGTCATTTGTTATCTAATGGACTTAAAGCCAGATCGTCACATTGGCCGCTTTTCTCTCTGAAACGGTTACATTTATCGTGTGCAAAGCTATATCGATTGCTGCGGTATGTGGAGACACTAAAATCACCACAGTAGAACACAGAAGAAGCTTCGAAGTGGATCTAGTAGCCAGTAAGAAGTAGTACAATTCAAGTTTTAGATATAGATTATTGATTTTTTAGCCGGCTTTGCTGCCTTGGACATGTGCTAGAACCTTAAGATTTTGCATGAAGGGAGGTCTGGCAGCCGCATTGTACGGGAGAATGTGAAAGGTGTTCATATGTAGTAAAAACCTGAGAAATCCATCCGTTTTCTCATTTCTTAACGAATAGACTTAAAGCCAATTCGTCACATTGTCCGCTATTCTCATTAAAACGGTTACATTTATCGTCTGCAAAGCTATGTCGCGTGCTGCGGTATGCGGAGACACTGAAAGTACCATAGTAGAACACAGAAGAACCTTCAAAATTGATGTAGTAGCCAGTAAGAAGTAGTACAATTCAAGTTTTAGATATAGATTATTGACTTTTTAGCCGGCTTTGCTGCCTTGGACATGTGCTAGAACTTTAAGATTTTGCATGAAGGGAGGTCTAGCAGCCGCATTGTACGGGAGAATGTGAAAAGTGTTCATATGTAGGAAAAACCTGAGAAATCCGTCCGTTTTCGGCATTTGTTATCGAATTGACTTAAAGCCAGATCGTCACATTGGCTGCTATTCTCTCTGAAACCGTTATATTTATCGTATGCAAAGCTATGTTGCGTGCTGCGGCATGCGGAGACACTAAAAGCACCATAGTATAACACAGAAGAAACTTCTAAGTTGGTGTAAACGCCAGTAAGAAGCAGTACAATTCAAGTTTTAGTTATCGATTATTGAGTTTTTTGCCAACCTTGGTTCCTTGGACTTGAGTTAGGACCTTCAGATTTTACATGAAAGGAGGACTACCAGCCGCGTTGCACGGGAGAATGTGAAAGGTGTTCATATGTAGTAAAAACCTGAGAAATCCATCCGTTTTCTCATTTCTTAACGAATAGACTTAAAGCCAATTCGTCACATTGGCCGCTATTCTCACTAAAACGGTTACATTTATCGTCTGCAAAGCTATGTCGCGTGCTGCGGTATGCGGAGACACTGAAAGTACCATAGTAGAACACAGAAGAACCTTCAAAATTGATGTAGTAGCCAGTAAGAAGTAGTACAATTCAAGTTTTAGATATAGATTATTGACTTTTTAGCCGGCTTTGCTGCCTTGGACATGTGCTAGAACCTTAAGATTTTGCATGAAGGGAAGTCTAGCAGCCGCATTGTACGGGAGAATGTGAAAAGTGTTCATATGTAGTAAAAACCTGAGAAATCCGTCCGTTTTCATCATTTGCTATCGAGTCGACTTAATGCCAGATCGTCATATTTGCCACTCTTCTCTCTGAAACGGTTACATTTATGGTGTGGAAAGCTATTTCGCGTGCTATGGTATGCGGAGACACTAAAAGCACCACAACAGAACACAGAAGAATCTTCTATGTTGATGTTATAGCCAGTACGAAGCAGTACAATTTAAGTTTTAGTTATCGATTATTGACTTTTTAGACGGCTTTGGTGCTTTGGACGTAAGCTAGGACCTTACGATTTTGCAAGAAGGGAGGTCTAGCAGCCACGTTGCACAGGAGAATGTCAGAAGTGTTCATATGTAGTAAAAACCTGAGAAATCCGTCCGTTTTTGTCATTTGCTATCGAATGGACTTAAAGCCAGATCGTCACATTGGCCGCTTTTCTCTCTGAAACGGTTAAATTTATCGTGTGCAAAGCTATATCAAGTGCTGCGGTATGTGGAGACACCTGGTAAGGATCCCACACTGCGTATGAATATTCTAACAGAGGACGAACGAGTGTAGTGTAAGCTGTCTCTTTAGTGGAGTTGTTGCATCTTCTAAGTGTCCTGCCAATGAACCGCAACCTTTGGCTCGCCTTCACGATATTATTATGTATGTGGTCCTTCCAACTGAAGTTGTTCGTAATTTTAACACCCAGGTACTTAGTTGAATTGACAGCCTTGAGAATTGTACTATTTATCGAGTAATGGAATTTCAGCGGATTTCTTTTGGAACTCATGTGGATCATCTCACACTTAATACCAGATCGTCACATTGGCCGCTCTTCTCTATGAAACGGTTACACGTTTCGTCTGTAAAGCTATGTCGCGTGCTGCGATATGCGGAGACACTAAAAGCACCATAGTAGAACACAGAAGAAGTTTCTAAGTTGATGTAATAGGCAGTAAGAAGCAGTACAATTCAAGTTTTAGTTATCGATTATCGACTTTTTAGCCGGCTTTGGTGCCTTGGACATGAGCTAGTACCTTATCATTTTGCCTTAAGGGAGGTCTAGCAGCCATGTTGTACGCGGGAATGTGAAATGATTTCATATCTAGTAAAAACCTTAAAAACAGCTCGTTTTCGTCATTTGCTATCGAATCGACTTAATTACTAGATCGTCACATTGGCCGATCTGCTCTATGAAACGGTTACACTTTTCGTCTGCAAAGCTATGTCACGTGCTGCGGTATGCGGAAACACTAAAAGCACCATAGTAGAACGCAGAAGAAGCTTCTAAGTTGATGTGATAGCCAGTAAGAAGCAGTACAAATCGAGATTTAGTCATCGATTATTGTCTTTTTAGCCGGCTTTGATGCCTTGGGCATGAGCTGGAACCTTAAGATTTTGCCTGAAGAGAGGTCTATTATCTAAGTTGCACGGGAGAATGTGAAAAGTGTTCATATGTAGTAAAAACCTGTAAAATCCGCCCGTTTTCGTCCTTTGCTATCGAAACGACTTAATGCCAGATCGTCACATCGGCCGCTCTTCTCTATGCAACGGTTACACTTTTCGTCTGCAAAGCTATGTTGCGTGCTGTGGTATGCGAAGACACTAAAAGCACCATAGTAAAACGCAGAAGAAGCTTGTAAGTTGACGTGATAGTAAGAAGCAATACAAATCAAGTATAAGTTTTCTATTATTGTCTATTTAGCTGGCTATGGTGCCTTGGATATGAGCTAGGACCTTAAGATTTTGCATGAAGGGAGGTCTATCAGCCCGCGTTGCACGGTAGAATGTGAAAAGTGTTCATATGTAGCAAAAACCTGTAAAATCCGCCCGTTTTCGTAATTTGCTATCGAATCGACTTCATGCCAGATCGTCACAATGTCCGCTCCTCTCTATGAAACGGTTATATTTATCGTCAGCAAAGCTATGTCGCTTGCTGCTGTATGCGGAGACACTAAAAGCACCAAGTAGAACATAAAATAAGCTTCGAAGTTGGTGTAATAGCCAGTAAGAAGCGGTACAATTCAAGTTTTAGTTATCGGTTATTGACTTTGTAGCCGGCTTTGGTGCCTTGGACAATGGCTAGGACCTTATGAGTATGCATGAAGAGAGGTCTAGCGGCCACGTATCACGGGAGAATGTAAAAAGTGTTCATATGTAGTAAAAACCTGTAAAATCCGCCCGGATTCGTCATTTCCTATCGAATCGACTTAATGCCAGATCGTCACACTGGCCGCTCTTCTCTATGAAACTGTTACACGTTTCGTCTGCAAAGCTATTTAACTTGCTGCGGTATGCGGAGACACTAAAAGCACCATAGTAGAACATAAAACAAGCTTCTAACTTGATGTAATAGCCAGTAAGAAGAAGTAAAATTCAAGTTTGAGTTATCGATTATTGTCTTTTTAGCCGGCTTTGGTGCCTTGGACATGAACTAGGACCTTAAGTGTAAGCATGAAGAGAGGTCTTGCAGCCACGCTTCACGAGAGAATGTAAAAAGTGTTCATATGTAGTAAAAACCTGTAAAATCCAACTGTTTTCGTCATTTCCTATCGAATCGACTTAATGCCAGATCGTCACATTGGCCACTCTCCTCTAAGAAACGGTTACATTTATCGTCTGCAAAGCTGTGTCGCGTGCTGTGGTATGCGGAGACACTAAAAGGACCATAATAGAACGCAGAAGAAGCTTCTAAGTTGATGTGATAGCCAGTAAGAAGCTATACAAATCAAGTTCTAGTTGTCGATTATTGACTTTTCAGCCGGCTTTGGTGCCTTGGACAAGAGCTAGTACCTTAAGATTTTGCCTGAAGAGAGGTCTATTACCACGTTGCGCGGGAGAATGTGAAAAGTGTTCGTATGTAATAAAAACCTTTAAAATCTGACTGTTTTCGTTATTTGCTATCGAATCGACTTAATGCCAGATCGTCACATTGGCCGCTCTTCTCTATGAAACGGTTACACTTTTCGTCTGCAAAGCTATGTCGGGTGCTGCGGTATTTGGAGACAGTAAAAGCAATATAGTAGAACACAAAAGAAGCTTCTAAGTTGATGTAATTGTCAGTAAGAAGCAGTACAATAAAAATTTTAGGTATCGATTACAGATTTTTTAGTCGGCTTTGGTGCCGTGGACATGAGCTATTTCCTTGAGATTTTGCCTGAAGGGAGGTGTAGCAGCTACGTTGCACGGGAGAATGTGAAAAGTGTACATATTTAGTAAAAACCTGTAAAATCCGCCCGTTTTCGTCATTTGCTATCGAATCGACTCAATGCCAGATCGTCACATTGGCCGCTCCTCTCTAAGAAACGGTTACAATTTCCGTCTGCAAAGCTACGTCGCGTGCTGTGGTATGCGAAGACACTAAAAGGACCATAGTAGAACGCAGAAGAAGCTTCTAAGTTGATGTGATAGCCAGTAAGAAGCTATACAAATCAAGTTTTAGTTGTCGATTATTGACTTTTTAGCCGGCTTTGGTGCCTTGGACAAGAGCTAGGACCTTAAGGTTTTGCATGAAGTGAGGTCTAGCAGCCACGTTGCACGGAAGGGTGTGAAAGGTGTTCGAATGTAGTAAAAACCTCTAAAATCCGCCCGTTTTCGTCACTTGCTGTCGAATCGACTCAATGCCAGATCGTCACATTGGCCGCTCTTCTCTAAGAAACGGATACACTTTCCGTCTGCATAGCTATGTCGCGTGCTGCGATATGCGGAGACACGAAAAGCACAATCGTAGATCACACAAGGAGCTTCTAAGTTGGTGTAATAGCCAGTAAGAAGCACTACAATTCAAGTTTTAGTTATCGATTATTGACATTTTTGCCATCTTTGGTCCATGGACATGAGCTCGAACCTTAAGATTCTGCATGAAGGGAGGTCTAGCAGCAAGCGTTGCACGGTAGAATGTGAAAGGTGTTCGTAGGTAGTAAAAACCTGTAAAATCCGAGCGTTTTCGTCATTTGCTATCGAATCGACTTAATGACATAACATCACATTGGCCGCTCTTCTCTATGAAACGGTTACACGTTTCGTCTGTAATGCTATGTCGCGTGCTACGGTATGCGAAGACACTAAAATCACAATAGTAGAACACAGAAGAAGCTTCTAAGTTGATGTATTAGCCAGTGAGAAGCACTACAATTTTAGTTTTAGTTATCGATTATTGTCTCTTTAGCCGGCTTTGGTGCCTTCGACATGAGCTAGTACCTTAAGATTTAGCCTGAAGAGAGGTCTATTACCACGTTGCGCGTGAGAATGTGAAAAGTGTTCATATGTATTAAAAACCTGTAAAATCTGCCCGTTTTCGTTATTTGCTATCGAATCGACTTAATGCCATATCGTCACATTGGCCGCTCTTCTCTATGAAACGGTTACACTTTTCGTCTGCAAAGCTACGTCGGGTGCTGCGGTATGTGGAGACAGTAAAAGCAACATAGTAGAACACAAAAGAAGCTTCTAAGTTGATGTAATTGCCAGTACGAAGCAGTAATATTAAAATTTTAGTTATCGATTATTGATTTTTTAGTCGGCTTTGGCGCCGTGGACATGAGCTGGTTCCTTGAGATTTTGCCTGAAGGGAGGTCTAGCAGCTACGTTGCACGGTAGAATGTGAAAGGTGTTCGTAGGTAGTAAAAACCTGCAAAATCTGCCCGTTTGCGTTATTTGCTATCGAATCGACTTAATGCCAGATCGTCACATTGGCCGATCTTCTCTATGAAACGGTTACACTTTTCGTCTGCAAAGCTATTTCTCTTGCTGCGGTATGCGGAGACACTAAAAGAACCATAGTAGAACATAAAACAAGCTTCTTAGCTGATGTAATAGCCAGTAAGAAGAAGTAAAATTCAAGTTCGAGTTATCGATTATTGTTTTTTTAGCCGGCTTTGGCGCCGTGGACATGAGCTAGTTCCTTGAGATTTTGCCTGAAGGGAGGTCTAGCAGCCACGTTGCACGGGAGACTGTGAAAAGTGTTCATATGTAGTAAAAACCTGTAAAATCTGCCCGTTTTCGTCATTTGCTATGGAATCGACTTAATGCCAGATCGTCACATTGGCCGCTCTTCTCTGTGAAATTGTTACACTTTTCGTCTGCAAAGCTATGTCTGCTACTACGGTATGCGGAGACAGTAAAAGCAACATAGTAGAACACAAAGGAAGCTTCTAAGTTGATGAAATTGCCAGTGAGAAGCAGTACAATTAAAATTTTCGTTATCGATTATTGAATTTTTAGTCGGCTTTGGTGCCGTGGACATGAGCTAGTTCCTTGAGATTTTGCCTGAAGGGAGGTCTAGCAGCCACGTTGCACGGGAGAATGTGAAAAGTGTACATTTGTAGTAAAAACCTGTAAAATCCGCCTGTTTTCGTCATTTGCTATCGAATCGACTCAATGCCAGATCGTCACATTGGCCGCACCTCTCTAAGAAACGGTTACACTTTCCGTCTGCAAAGCTACGTCGCGTGGTGTGGTATGCGAAGACACTAAAAGGACCATAGTAGAACGCAGAAGAAGCTTCTAAGTTGATGTGATAGCCAGTAAGAAGCCATACAAATCAAGTTTTAGTTTCCGATTATTGTCTTTTTAGCCGGCTTTGGTGCGTTGGACATGAGCTAGGACCTTAAAATATTGCATGAAGAGAGATCTAGCAGCCACGTTGAACGGTAGAATGTGAAAGGTGTTCGAATGTAGTAAAAGCCTCTAAAATCCGCCCGTATTCGTCATTTGCTATCGAATTGACTGAAAGCCAGATCGTCACATTGCCCGCTCTTCTCTAAGAAACGGTTACACTTTCCGTCTGCAAAGCTACGTCGCGTGCTGTGGTATGCGAAGACACTAAAAGGACCATAGTAGAACGCAGAAGAAGCTTCTAAGTTGATGTGATAGCCAGTAAGAAGCTTTACAAATCAAGTTTTAGTTGTCGATTATCGACTTTTTAGCCGGCTTTGGTGCCTTGGACAAGAGCTAGGACCTTAAGGTTTTGCATGAAGTGAGGTCTAGCAGCCACGTTGCACGGAAGGGTGTGAAAGGTGTTCGAATGTAGTAAAAACCTCTAAAATCCGCCCGTTTTCGTCACTTGCTGTCGAATCGACTCAATGCCAGATCGTCACATTGGCCGCTCTTCTCTAAGAAACGGATACACTTTCCGTCTGCAAAGCTATGTCGCGTGCTGCGGTATGCGGAGACACGAAAAGCACAATCGTAGATCACACAAGGAGCTTCTAAGTTGGTGTAATAGCCAGTAAGAAGCACTACAATTCAAGTTTTAGTTATCGATTATTGACATTTTTGCCATCTTTGGTCCATGGACATGAGCTCGAACCTTAAGATTTTGCATGAAGGGAGGTCTAGCAGCAAGCGTTGCACGGTAGAATGTGAAAGGTGTTCGTAGGTAGTAAAAACCTGTAAAATCCGCCTGTTTTCGTCATTTGCTATCGAATCGACTCAAAGCCAGATCGTCACACTGGCCGCTCTTCTCTATGAAACTCTTACACGCTTCGTCTGTAAAGCTATGTCGCGTCCTGCTGTATGCGGATACACTAAAAGCACAATCGTAGATCACACAAGAAATTTCTAAGTTGGTGTAATAGCCAGTAAGAAGCAGTACAATTCAAGTTTTAGTTATCGATTATTGACATTTTTGCCACCTTTGGTCCATGGACATGAGCTCGAACCTTAAGATTTTGCATGAAGGGAGGTCTAGCAGACCGCGTTGCACGGTAGAATGTGAAAGTTGTTTGTAGGTAGTAAAAACCTGTAAAATCCGAGCGTTTTCGTCATTTGCTATCGAATTGACTTAATGCCAGATCGTCATATTGGCCGCTCTTCTCTATGAAACGGTTACATATGTCGTCTGCAAAGCTATGTCGCGTGCTGCGGTATGCGGAGACACTAAAAGCACCATAGTAGAACACTGAAGAAGCTACTAAGTTGATGTAATAGCCAGTAAGAAGCAGTACAATTCAAGTTTTAGTTATCGATTATTGACATTTTTGCCATCTTTGGTGCCTTGGATATGAGCTAGAACCTTAGGATTTTGCATGAATGGAGGTGTAGCTACCCGCATTCCACGGTAGAATGTGAAAGGTGTTCGTAGGTAATAAAAACCTGTAAAATCCGCCCGTTTTCGTCATTTGCTATCGAATCGACTTAATGCCAGATCGGCACATTGACCGCTCTTCTCTATAAAACGGTTACACGTTTAGTCTGTAATGCTATGTCGCGAGCTGCGGTATGCGGAGACACTAAAATCACCATAGTAGAACACAGAAGAAGCTTCTAAGTTGATGTATTAGCCAGTAAGAAGCACTACAATTCTAGTTTTAGTTATCGATTATTGTCTCTTTAGCCGGCTTTGGTGCCTTCGACATGAGCTAGTACCTTAAGATTTTGCCTGAAGAGAGGTCTATTACCACGTTGCGCGGGAGAATGTGAAAAGTGTTCATATGTAGTAAAAACCTGTAAAATCTGCCCGTTTTCGGCATTTGCTATCGAATTGACTTAATGACAGATCGTCACATTGGCCGCTCTTCTCTATGAAACGGTTACACTTTTCGTCTTCAAAGCTATGTCTGCTGCTGCGGTATGCGGAGACAGTAAAAGCAACATAGTAGAACACAAAAGAAGCTTCTAAGTTGGTGTAACTGCCAGTAAGAAGCAGTACAATTAAAATTTTAGTTATCGATTATTGACTTTTTAGTCGGCTTTGGTGACGTGGACATGAGCTAGTTCCTTGAGATTTTGCCTGAAGGGAGGTCTAGCAGCCACGTTGCACGGGAGAATGTGAAAAGTGTACATATGTAGTAAAAACCTGCCAAATCCGCCTGTTTTCGTCATTTGCTATCGAATCGACTCCATGCCAGATCGTCACATTGGCCGCTCTTCTCAATGAAAAGGTTGCACTTTTCGTCTGCAAAGCTATCTCACTTGCTGCAGTATGCGGAGACACTAAAAACACCATAGTAGAACACTGAAGAAGCTCCTAAGTTGATGTAATAGCCAGTAAGAAGCAGTATAATTCAAGTTTTAGTTATCGAATATTGACTTTGTAGCCGGCTTTGGTGCTTTGGACTTGAGCTAGGACCTTAAAATTTTGCATGAAGGGAGGTCTGGCAGCCCGCGTTGCACGGTAGAATGTGAGAAATATTCATATGTAGTAAAAACCTGTAAAATCAGCACGTTTTCGAAATTTGCTATCGAATCAACTTAACGCCAGATCGTCACATCGGCCGCTCTTCTCTATGAGATGGTTACACTTTTCGTCTGCAATGCTATGTGGAGTGGTGCGGTATGCGGAGACACTAAAAGCACCATAGTAGAACACTGAAGAAGCTCCTAAGTTGATGTGATAGCCAGTAAGCAGCAGTACAAATCGAGTTTTAGTCATCGATTATTGTCTTTTTAGCCGGCTTTGATGCCTTGGGAATGACCTAGGACCTTAATAATTTGCCTGAATAGAGGTCTATTATCCACGTTGCACGGGAGAATGTGGAAAGTGTTCATATTTAGTAAAAACCTGTAAAACCCGCCCGTTTTCGTCCTTTGCTATCGAATCGACTTAATGCCAGTTCGACACATTGGCCGATCTCCTCTATGAAACGGTTACACGTTTCGTCTAGAAAGCTATATCGCGTGCTGCAGTATGCGGAGACACTAAAAACACCATAGTAGAACACTGAAGAAGCTCCTAAGTTGATGTAATAGCCAGTAAGAAGCAGTATAATTCAAGTTTTAGTTATCGAATATTGACTTTGTAGCCGGCTTTGGTGCTTTGGACTTGAGCTAGGACCTTAAAATTTTGCATGAAGGGAGGTCTGGCAGCCCGCGTTGCACGGTAGAATGGGAGAAATATTCATATGTAGTAAAGTCCTGTAAAATCCGCCCGTTTTTAAATTTGCTATCGAATCGACTTAATGCCAGATCGTCACATCGGCTGCTCTTCTCTATGAGACGGTTACACTTTTCGTCTGTAAAGCTATGTTGCGCGCTGCGGTATCCGGAGACACTGAAAGCACCATAGTAGAACACAGAAGAAGCTTCTATGTTGATGTAATGGCCAGTAAGAAACAGTAAAATTCAAATTTAAGTTATCGATTACTGACATTTTAGCCGGCTTTGGTACATTGGACTTGAGCTAAGACCTTATGATTTTGCATGAAAGGAGGTCTAGCAGCCACGTTGCACGGGAGAATGTGAAAAGTGTTCATATGTAGTAAAAACCTGCGAAATCCGCCAGTTTTTGTCATTTGCTATCGAATCGACTTAATGCCAGATCGTCACTTTGGAAGCTCTTATCTATGAAACGGTTACACTTTTCGTTCTCAAAGCTATGTTGCCTGTTGCGGTATCCGGAGAGACTGAAAGCACCATAGTACAATACAGACGAAGCTTCTAAGCTGATGTAATAGCCAGTAAGAAGCAGTACAATTCAAGTTTTAGTTAACGATTATTGACTTTTAAGCCGACTTTGGAACTTTGGACATGAGCTAAGAACTTACGATTTTGCATGAAGGGAGGTCTAGCAGCCACGTTGCACGGGAGAATGTGAAAAGTGTTCATATTTAGTAAAAACCTGAGAAATCCGACCGTTTTCCACATTTGTATCGAATCGACTTAATGCCAGAACGTCACCTTGGCCGATCTTCTCTATGAAACGGTTACACTTATCGTCTGCAAAGCTATGTTGCGTGCTGCGGTATCGAGTGACGCTGCATGCACCATAGTAGAACACAGACGAAGTTTCCAAGTTGATGTAATATCCAGTAAGAAGCAGTACACTTCAACTTTTAGTTATCGGTTATTGACTACTAAGTCGGCCTTTAAGCGTTGGACATGAGATAAGACCTTACGATTTTGCATGAAGGGAGGTCTACCAGCCACATTGCACGAGAGAGTGTGAAAAGTGCTCATATGTAGTAAAAACCTGAGAAATCCGCCCGTTTTTGTCATTTGCTATCGAATCGACTTAATGGCAGATCGTCATTTTGGCCGCTCTTATGTATGAAACGGTTACACGTATCGTGTGCAAAGCTATATTGCGTGCTGCGGTATCCCGAGACACTGAAAGCACCATAGTAGAACACAGAGGAAGCTTCTAAGTTGATGTAATAGATAGTAAGAAGCAGTACAATTCAAGTTTTAGCTATCAATTATTGACTTTTTGCCGGCTTTCGTGCCTTGGACATGAGCTAAGACCTTACGATTTTGCATGAAGGTACATCCAGCAGCCACGTTGCACGGCAGACTGTGAGAAGTGTTGATATGTAGTAACAATCTGAGAAATCCGCCCGTTTTTGTCATTTGCTAATGCCAGATCGTCACTTTGGCCGCTCTTCTCTATGAAACGGTTACACTTATCGTCTGCAAAGCTATGTTGCGTGCTGCGATATAAGGAGACACTGACAACACTATAGTAGAACATAAAAGAAGCTTCTAAGTTGATGTAATAGCCAGTAAGAAGCAGCACAATTCCAGTTTTAGTTTTCGATTATTGACTTTTTAGCCGGCTTTGGTGCCTTGGTTATGAGCTAAGACCTTACGATTTTGCATGAAGGGAGGTCTACCAGCCACGTTGCACGGGAGAGTGTGTAAAGTGTTCATACGTAGTAAAAACCTGAGAGAACCACCCGTTTTTGTCATTTGCTATGGAATCGACTTAATGCCAGATCGACACATTGGCCGCTCTTCTCTGTGAAATTGTTACACTTTTCGTCTGCAAAGCTATGTCTGCTGCTACGGTATGCGGAGACAGTAAAAGCAACATAGTAGAACACAAAAGAAGCTTCTAAGTTGATGTAATTGCCAGTGAGAAGCAGTACAATTAAAATTTTAGTTATCGATTATTGAATTTTTAGTCGGCTTTGGTGCCGTGGACATGAGCTAGTTACTTGAGATTTTGCCTGAAGGGACGTCTAGCAGCCACGTTGCACGGGAGAATGTGAAAAGTGTACATTTGTAGTATAAAACCTGTAAAATCCGCCTGTTTTCGTCATTTGCTATCGAATCGATTCAATGCCAGATCGTCACATTGGCCGCACCTCTCTAAGAAACGGTTACACTTTCCGTCTGCAAAGCTACGTCGCGTGGTGTGGTATGCGAAGACACTAAAAGGACCATAGTAGAACGCAGAAGAAGCTTCTAAGTTGATGTGATAGCCAGTAAGAAGCCATACAAATCAAGTTTTAGTTGTCGAATATTGACTTTTTAGCCGGCTTTGGTGCCTTGGACAAGATCTAGGACCTTAAGGTTTTGCATGAAGTGAAGTCTAGCAGCCACGTTGCACGGAAGGGTGTGAAAGGTGTTCGAATGTAGTAAAAACCTCTAAAATCCGCCCGTTTTCGTCATTTGCTGTCGAATCGACTCAATGCCAGATCGTCACATTGGCCGCTCTTCTCTAAGAAACGGATACACTTTCCGTCTGCAAAGCTATGTCGCGTGCAGCGGTATGCGAAGACACTAAAAGGACCATAGTAGAACGCAGAAGAAACTTCTAAGTTGATGTGATAGATAGTAAGAAGCAGTAGAAATCAAATTTAGTTTCCGATTATTGTCTTTTTAGCCGGCTTTGGTGCGTTGGACATGAGCTAGGACCTTAAAATATTGCATGAAGAGAGATCTAGCAGCCACGTTGAACGGTAGAATGTGAAAGGTGTTCGAATGTAGTAAAAGCCTCTAAAATCCGCCCGTATTCGTCATTTGCTATCGAATCGACTGAAAGCCAGATCGTCACATTGCCCGCTCTTCTCTAAGAAACGGTTACACTTTCCGTCTGCAAAGCTACGTCGCGTGCTGTGGTATGCGAAGACACTAAAAGGACCATAGTAGAACGAAGAAGAAGCTTCTAAGTTGATGTGATAGCCAGTAAGAAGCTTTACAAATCAAGTTTTAGTTGTCGATTATCGACTTTTTAGCCGGCTTTGGTGCCTTGGACAAGAGCTAGGAACTTAAGGTTTTGCATGAAGTGAGGTCTAGCTGCCGCGTTGCACGGAAGGGTGTGAAAGGTGTTCGAATGTAGTAAAAACCCCTAAAATCCGCCCGTTTTCGTCCTTTGCTATCGAATCGACTCAAAGCCAGATCGTCACACTGGCCGCTCTTCTCTATGAAACTCTTACACGCTTCGTCTGTAAAGCTATGTCGCGTCCTGCTGTATGCGGATACACTAAAAGCACAATCGTAGATCACACAAGAAATTTCTAAGTTGGTGTAATAGCCAGTAAGAAGCAGTACAATTCAAGTTTTAGTTATCGATTATTGACATTTTTGCCACCTTTGGTCCATGGACATGAGCTCGAACCTTAAGATTTTGCATGAAGGGAGGTCTAGCAGACCGCGTTGCACGGTAGAATGTGAAAGTTGTTTGTAGGTAGTAAAAACCTGTAAAATCCGAGCGTTTTCGTCATTTGCTATCGAATTGACTTAATGCCAGATCGTCATATTGGCCGCTCTTCTCTATGAAACGGTTACATATGTCGTCTGCAAAGCTATGTCGCGTGCTGCGGTATGCGGAGACACTAAAAGCACCATAGTAGAACACTGAAGAAGCTACTAAGTTGATGTAATAGCCAGTAAGAAGCAGTACAATTCAAGTTTTAGTTATCGATTATTGACATTTTTGCCATCTTTGGTGCCTTGGATATGAGCTAGAACCTTAGGATTTTGCATGAATGGAGGTGTAGCTACCCGCATTCCACGGTAGAATGTGAAAGGTGTTCGTAGGTAATAAAAACCTGTAAAATCCGCCCGTTTTCGTCATTTGCTATCGAATCGACTTAATGCCAGATCGGCACATTGACCGCTCTTCTCTATAAAACGGTTACACGTTTAGTCTGTAATGCTATGTCGCGAGCTGCGGTATGCGGAGACACTAAAATCACCATAGTAGAACACAGAAGAAGCTTCTAAGTTGATGTATTAGGCAGTAAGAAGCACTACAATTCTAGTTTTAGTTATCGATTATTGTCTCTTTAGCTGGCTTTGGTGCCTTCGACATGAGCTAGTACCTTAAGATTTTGCCTGAAGAGAGGTCTATTACCACGTTGCGCGGGAGAATGTGAAAAGTGTTCATATGTAGTAAAAACCTGTAAAATCTGCCCGTTTTCGGCATTTGCTATCGAATTGACTTAATGACAGATCGTCACATTGGCCGCTCTTCTCTATGAAACGGTTACACTTTTCGTCTTCAAAGCTATGTCTGCTGCTGCGGTATGCGGAGACAGTAAAAGCAACATAGTAGAACACAAAAGAAGCTTCTAAGTTGGTGTAACTGCCAGTAAGAAGCAGTACAATTAAAATTTTAGTTATCGATTATTGACTTTTTAGTCGGCTTTGGTGACGTGGACATGAGCTAGTTCCTTGAGATTTTGCCTGAAGGGAGGTCTAGCAGCCACGTTGCACGGGAGAATGTGAAAAGTGTACATATGTAGTAAAAACCTGCCAAATCCGCCTGTTTTCGTCATTTGCTATCGAATCGACTCCATGCCAGATCGTCACATTGGCCGCTCTTCTCGATGAAAAGGTTGCACTTTTCGTCTGCAAAGCTATCTCACTTGCTGCAGTATGCGGAGACACTAAAAACACCATAGTAGAACACTGAAGAAGCTCCTAAGTTGATGTAATAGCCAGTAAGAAGCAGTATAATTCAACTTTTAGTTATCGAATATTGACTTTGTAGCCGGCTTTGGTGCTTTGGACTTGAGCTAGGACCTTAAAATTTTGCATGAAGGGAGGTCTGGCAGCCCGCGTTGCACGGTAGAATGTGAGAAATATTCATATGTAGTAAAAACCTGTAAAATCAGCACGTTTTCGAAATTTTCTATCGAATCAACTTAACGCCAGATCGTCACATCGGCCGCTCTTCTCTATGAGATGGTTACACTTTTCGTCTGCAATGCTATGTGGAGTGGAGCGGTATGCGGAGACACTAAAAGCACCATAGTAGAACACTGAAGAAGCTCCTAAGTTGATGTGATAGCCAGTAAGCAGCAGTACAAATCGAGTTTTAGTCATCGATTATTGTCTTTTTAGCCGGCTTTGATGCCTTGGGAATGACCTAGGACCTTAATAATTTGCCTGAATAGAGGTCTATTATCCACGTTGCACGGGAGAATGTGGAAAGTGTTCATATTTAGTAAAAACCTGTAAAACCCGCCCGTTTTCGTCCTTTGCTATCGAATCGACTTAATGCCAGTTCGACACATTGGCCGATCTCCTCTATGAAACGGTTACACGTTTCGTCTAGAAAGCTATATCGCGTGCTGCAGTATGCGGAGACACTAAAAACACCATAGTAGAACACTGAAGAAGCTCCTAAGTTGATGTAATAGCCAGTAAGAAGCAGTATAATTCAAGTTTTAGTTATCGAATATTGACTTTGTAGCCGGCTTTGGTGCTTTGGACTTGAGCTAGGACCTTAAAATTTTGCATGAAGGGAGGTCTGGCAGCCCGCGTTGCACGGTAGAATGGGAGAAATATTCATATGTAGTAAAGTCCTGTAAAATCCGCCCGTTTTTAAATTTGCTATCGAATCGACTTAATGCCAGATCGTCACATCGGCTGCTCTTCTCTATGAGACGGTTACACTTTACGTCTGTAAAGCTATGTTGCGCGCTGCGGTATCCGGAGACACTGAAAGCACCATAGTAGAACACAGAAGAAGCTTCTATGTTGATGTAATGGCCAGTAAGAAACAGTAAAATTCAAATTTAAGTTATCGATTATTGACATTTTAGCCGGCTTTGGTACATTGGACTTGAGCTAAGACCTTATGATTTTGCATGAAAGGAGGTCTAGCAGCCACGTTGCACGGGAGAATGTGAAAAGTGTTCATATGTAGTAAAAACCTGCGAAATCCGCCAGTTTTTGTCATTTGCTATCGAATCGACTTAATGCCAGATCGTCACTTTGGAAGCTCTTATCTATGAAACGGTTACACTTTTCGTTCTCAAAGCTATGTTGCCTGTTGCGGTATCCGGAGAGACTGAAAGCACCATAGTAGAACACAGACGAAGTTTCCAAGTTGATGTAATATCCAGTAAGAAGCAGTACACTTCAACTTTTAGTTATCGGTTATTGACTACTAAGTCGGCCTTTAAGCGTTGGACATGAGATAAGACCTTACGATTTTGCATGAAGGGAGGTCTACCAGCCACATTGCACGAGAGAGTGTGAAAAGTGCTCATATGTTGTAAAAACCTGAGAAATCCGCCCGTTTTTGTCATTTGCTATCGAATCGACTTAATGGCAGATCGTCATTTTGGCCGCTCTTATGTATGAAACGGTTACACGTATCGTGTGCAAAGCTATATTGCGTGCTGCGGTATCCCGAGACACTGAAAGCACCATAGTAGAACACAGAGGAAGCTTCTAAGTTGATGTAATAGATAGTAAGAAGCAGTACAATTCAAGTTTTAGCTATCAATTATTGACTTTTTGCCGGCTTTCGTGCCTTGGACATGAGCTAAGACCTTACGATTTTGCATGAAGGTACATCCAGCAGCCACGTTGCACGGCAGACTGTGAGAAGTGTTGATATGTAGTAACAATCTGAGAAATCCGCCCGTTTTTGTCATTTGCTAATGCCAGATCGTCACTTTGGCCGCTCTTCTCTATGAAACGGTTACACTTATCGTCTGCAAAGCTATGTTGCGTGCTGCGATATAAGGAGACACTGACAACACTATAGTAGAACATAAAAGAAGCTTCTAAGTTGATGTAATAGCCAGTAAGAAGCAGCACAATTCCAGTTTTAGTTTTCGATTATTGACTTTTTAGCCGGCTTTGGTGCCTTGGTTATGAGCTAAGACCTTACGATTTTGCATGAAGGGAGGTCTACCAGCCACGTTGCACGGGAGAGTGTGTAAAGTGTTCATACGTAGTAAAAACCTGAGAGAACCACCCGTTTTTGTCATTTGCTATGGAATCGACTTAATGCCAGATCGACACATTGGCCGCTCTTCTCTGTGAAATTGTTACACTTTTCGTCTGCAAAGCTATGTCTGCTGCTACGGTATGCGGAGACAGTAAAAGCAACATAGTAGAACACAAAAGAAGCTTCTAAGTTGATGTAATTGCCAGTGAGAAGCAGTACAATTAAAATTTTAGTTATCGATTATTGAATTTTTAGTCGGCTTTGGTGCCGTGGACATGAGCTAGTTCCTTGAGATTTTGCCTGAAGAGACGTCTAGCAGCCACGTTGCACGGGAGAATGTGAAAAGTGTACATTTGTAGTAAAAACCTGTAAAATCCGCCTGTTTTCGTCATTTGCTATCGAATCGACTCAATGCCAGATCGTCACATTGGCCGCACCTCTCTAAGAAACGGTTACACTTTCCGTCTGCAAAGCTACGTCGCGTGGTGTGGTATGCGAAGACACTAAAAGGACCATAGTAGAACGCAGAAGAAGCTTCTAAGTTGATGTGATAGCCAGTAAGAAGCCATACAAATCAAGTTTTAGTTGTCGAATATTGACTTTTTAGCCGGCTTTGGTGCCTTGGACAAGATCTAGGACCTTAAGGTTTTGCATGAAGTGAGGTCTAGCAGCCACGTTGCACAGAAGGGTGTGAAAGGTGTTCGAATGTAGTAAAAACCTCTAAAATCCGCCCGTTTTCGTCATTTGCTGTCGAATCGACTCAATGCCAGATCGTCATATTGGCCGCTCTTCTCTAAGAAACGGATACACTTTCCGTCTGCAAAGCTATGTCGCGTGCAGCGGTATGCGAAGACACTAAAAGGACCATAGTAGAACGCAGAAGAAACTTCTAAGCTGATGTGATAGATAGTAAGAAGCAGTAGAAATCAAATTTAGTTTCCGATTATTGTCTTTTTAGCCGGCTTTGGTGCGTTGGACATGAGCTAGGACCTTAAAATATTGCATGAAGAGAGATCTAGCAGCCACGTTGAACGGTAGAATGTGAAAGGTGTTCGAATGTAGTAAAAGCCTCTAAAATCCGCCCGTATTCGTCATTTGCTATCGAATCGACTGAAAGCCAGATCGTCACATTGCCCGCTCTTCTCTAAGAAACGGTTACACTTTCCGTCTGCAAAGCTACGTCGCGTGCTGTGGTATGCGAAGACACTAAAAGCACAATCGTAGATCACACAAGAAATTTCTAAGTTGGTGTAATAGCCAGTAAGAAGCAGTACAATTCAAGTTTTAGTTATCGATTATTGACATTTTTGCCCCCTTTGGTCCATGGACATGAGCTCGAACCTTAAGATTTTGCATGAAGGGAGGTCTAGCAGACCGCGTTGCACGGTAGAATGTGAAAGTTGTTTGTAGGTAGTAAAAACCTGTAAAATCCGAGCGTTTTCGTCATTTGCTATCGAATCGACTTAATGCCAGATCGTCACATTGGCCGCTCTTCTCTATGAAACAGTTACACGTTTCGTCTGTAATGCTATGTCGCGTGCTGCGGTATGTGGAGACACTAAAATCACCATAGTAGAACACAAAAGAAGCTTCTAAGTTGATGTAATTGCCAGTAAGAAGCAGTACAATTCAAGTTTTAGTTATCGATTATTGACATTTTTGCCACCTTTGGTCCATGGACATGAGCTCGAACCTTAAGATTTTGCATGAAGGGAGGTCTAGCAGACCGCGTTGCACGGTAGAATGTGAAAGTTGTTTGTAGGTAGTAAAAACCTGTAAAATCCGAGCGTTTTCGTCATTTGCTATCGAATTGACTTAATGCCAGATCGTCACATTGGCCGCTCTTCTCTATGAAACAGTTACACTTTTCGTCTGTAATGCTATGTCGCGTGCTGCGGTATGCGGAGACACTAAAAGCACAATAGTAGACCACACAAGAAGCTTCTATGTAGGTGTAATAGCCAGTAAGAAGCAGTACAATTCAAGTTTTAGTTATCGATTATTGACATTTATGCCATCTTTGGTGCCTTGGATATGAGCTAGAACCTTAGGATTTTGCATGAATGGAGGTGTAGCTACCCGCATTCCACGGTAGAATGTGAAAGGTGTTCGTAGGTAATAAAAACCTGTAAAATCCGCCCGTTTTCGTCATTTGCTATCGAATCGACTTAATGCCAGATCGGCACATTGACCGCTCTTCTCTATAAAACGGTTACACGTTTAGTCTGTAATGCTATGTCGCGAGCTGCGGTATGCGGAGACACTAAAATCACCATAGTAGAACACAGAAGAAGCTTCTAAGTTGATGTATTAGCCAGTAAGAAGCACTACAATTCTAGTTTTAGTTATCGATTATTGTCTCTTTAGCCGGCTTTGGTGCCTTCGACATGAGCTAGTACCTTAAGATTTTGCCTGAAGAGAGGTCTATTACCACGTTGCGCGGGAGATTGTGAAAAGTGTTCATATGTAGTAAAAACCTGTAAAATCTGCCCGTTTTCGGCATTTGCTATCGAATTGACTTAATGACAGATCGTCACATTGGCCGCTCTTCTCTATGAAACGGTTACACTTTTCGTCTTCAAAGCTATGTCTGCTGCTGCGGTATGCGGAGACAGTAAAAGCAACATAGTAGAACACAAAAGAAGCTTCTAAGTTGGTGTAACTGCCAGTAAGAAGCAGTACAATTAAAATTTTAGTTATCGATTATTGACATTTTAGTCGGCTTTGGTGACGTGGACATGAGCTAGTTCCTTGAGATTTTGCCTGCAGGGAGGTCTAGCAGCCACGTTGCACGGGAGAATGTGAAAAGTGTACATATGTAGTAAAAACCTGCCAAATCCGCCTGTTTTCGTCATTTGCTATCGAATCGACTCCATGCCAGATCGTCACATTGGCCGCTCTTCTCGATGTAAAGGTTGCACTTTTCGTCTGCAAAGCTATCTCACTTGCTGCAGTATGCGGAGACACTAAAAACACCATAGTAGAACACTGAAGAAGCTCCTAAGTTGATGTAATAGCCAGTAAGAAGCAGTATAATTCAACTTTTAGTTATCGAATATTGACTTTGTAGCCGGCTTTGGTGCTTTGGACTTGAGCTAGGACCTTAAAATTTTGCATGAAGGGAGGTCTGGCAGCCCGCGTTGCACGTTAGAATGTGAGAAATATTCATATGTAGTAAAGTCCTGTAAAATCCGCCCGTTTTTAAATTTGCTATCGAATCGACTTAATGCCAGATCGTCACATCCGCTGCTCTTCTCTATGAGACGGTTATACTTTTCGTCTGCAAACCTATGTCGTGTGCTCCGGTATGCGGAGACACTAAAAGCACCATAGTAAAACACTGAAGAAGCTTTTAAGTTGATGTAATAGCAAGTAAGAAGCAGTACAAATCAAGTTTTATTTATTGATTATTGACTTTTTAGCCGGCTTTGGTGCCTTGGACATGAGCTAAGACGTTACGATTTTGCATGAAGGGAGGTCTAGCAGCCGCGTTGCAAGGGAGAATGTGCAAAGTGTTCATATGTATTAGAAACCAGAAAAATCCGCCCGTTTTCTTCGTTAGCTATGGAATCGACTTAATGCCAGATCGTCACATTGGCCGCTATCATCTATGAAACGGTTACATTTTTCGTCTGCAAAGCTATGTCGGGTGCTGCGGAATGCGGAGATACGTAAAGCAACATAATAAAACACAGAAGAAGGTTTTAAGTTGATGTAATAGCCAGTAAGAAGAAGTACAATTCAAGTTATAGTTATCGATTATTTACTTTTTAGCCGGCTTTGGTGCCTTGGACTTGAGCTAGGACCTTAAGATTTTGCACGAAGGGAGGTCTAGCAGCCACGTTGCACGGTAGAATGAGTAAAATGTCCATATGTAGTAAAAACCTGTAACATCCGCACGTTTTCTTAATTCGCTATCGAATCCACTTAATGCCAGACCGTCACATCGGCCGCTCTTCTCTATGAATCGGTTACATATGTCGTCTGCAAAGCTATGTCGCGTGCTGCGGTATGCGGCGACACTAAAAGCACCATAGTAGAACACTGAAGAAGCTACTAAGTTGATGTAATAGCCAGTAAGAAGCAGTACAATTCAAGTTTTAGTTATCGATTATTGACTTTTTTGCCAGCTTTGGTGCCTTGGACATAAGCTATGACCTTACGATTTTGCATGAAGGGAGGTATAGCAGCCACGTTGCACGGGATAATGTGAAAAGGGTTCATGTGTCGTAAAACCCTGAGAAATTCGCCCGTTTTTGTCATTTGCTATCGAATCGACTAAATGCCAGATCGTCAGTTTTGCCGATCTTATCTATGAAACGGTTACACTTTTCGTTCTCAAAGCTATGTTGCCTGCTGCGGTATCCGGAGACACTGAAAGCACCATAGTACAATACAGACGAAGCTTCTAAGCTGATGTAATAGCCAGTAAGAAGCAGTACAATTCAAGTTTTAGTTAACGATTATTGACTTTTAAGCCGACTTTGGAACTTTGGACATGAGCTAAGAACTTACGATTTTGCATGAAGGGAGGTCTAGCAGCCACGTTGCACGGGAGAATGTGAAAAGTGTTCATACTTAGTAAAAACCTGAGAAATCCGACCGTTTTCCACATTTGCTATCGAATCGACTTAATGCCAGAACGTCACTTTGGCCGATCTTCTCTATGAAACGGTTACACTTATCGTCTGCAAAGCTATGTTGCGTGCTGCGGTATCGAGTGACGCTGCAAGCACCATAGTAGAACACAGACGAAGTTTCCAAGTTGATGTAATATCCAGTAAGAAGCAGTACACTTCAACTTTTAGTTATCGGTTATTGACTACTAAGTCGGCCTTTAAGCGTTGGATATGAGATAAGACCTTACGATTTTGCATGAAGGGAGGTCTACCAGCCACATTGCACGAGAGAGTGTGAAAAGTGTTCATATGTAGTAAAAACCAGCGAAATCCGCCAGTTTTTGTCATTTGCTATCGAATCGACTAAATGCCAGATCGTCAGTTTTGCCGATCTTGTCTATGAAACGGTTACACTTATCGTCTGTAAAGCTATATTGCGTGCTGCGGTATCCCGAGACACTGAAAGCACCATAGTAGAACACAGAGGAAGCTTCTAAGTTGATGTAATAGATAGTAAGAAGCAGTACAATTCAAGTTTTAGCAATCAATTATTGACTTTTTGCCGGCTTTCGTGCCTTGGACATGAGCTAAGACCTTACGATTTTGCATGAAGGTACATCCAGCAGCCACGTTGCACGGCAGACTGTGAGAAGTGTTGATATGTAGTAACAATCTGAGAAATCCGCCCGTTTTTGTCATTTGCTAATGCCAGATCGTCACTTTGGCCGCTCTTCTCTATGAAACGGTTACACTTATCGTCTGCAAAGCTATGTTGCGTGCTGCGATATAAGGAGACACTGACAACACTATAGTAGAACATAAAAGAAGCTTCTAAGTTGATGTAATAGCCAGTAAGAAGCAGCACAATTCCAGTTTTAGTTTTCGATTATTGACTTTTTAGCCGGCTTTGGTGCCTTGGTTATGAGCTAAGACCTTACGATTTTGCATGAAAGGAGGTCTACCAGCCACGTTGCACGGGAGAGTGTGTAAAGTGTTCATACGTAGTAAAAACCTGAGAGAACCACCCGTTTTTGTCATTTGCTATGGAATCGACTTAATGCCAGATCGTCACTTTGAACGCTCTTCTCTATGAAACATTTACACTTATCGTCTGGAAAGCTATTTTGCGTGCTGCGGTATCCGGAGACACTGAAAGCACCATAGTAGAACACACAAGAAGCTTCTAAGTTGATGTAATAGATCGTATGAAGCAGTACAATTCAAGTTTTATTTCTCGATTATTGACTTCTAAGACGGCTTTGCATCCTTGGACATGAACCAAGACCTTACGATTTTGCATTAAGGTAGGTCAACCAGCCACGTTGCACGGGAGAGTGTGAAATGTGTTCATATGTGGTTAAAACCTGAGAAAACCGCCCGTTTTTGTCATTTGCAAAGGAATCGACTGAATGTCAGATCGTCACTTTGGCCTCTCTTCTCTATGAAATGGTTACACTTATCGACTGGAAAGCTATGTTGCGTGCTGCAGTATGCGGAACCACTAAAATCACAATAGTAGAACACAGAAGAAGCTTCTAAGTTGATGGAATAACCAGTAAGAAGCAGTAGAATTCAAGTTTTAGTTATCGTTTATTGACTTTTTAGGCGGCTTTGGTGCCTTGGACATGAGCTAAGACATTACGGTTTTGCATGAAGGGAGGTCTACCATCCACGTTGCACGGGAGAGTGTGAAAAGTGTTCATATGTAGTAAAAACCTGAAAAAACCGAACGTTTTTGTCATTTGCTATCTAATCGACTTAATGCCAGATCGTCACTTTGGCCGCTCTTCTCTATGAAACGGTTACACTTATTGTCTGCAAAGCTATGTTGCGTGCTGCGGTATCGGGAGACACTGAAAGCACCATAGTAGAACACAGAAGAAACTTCTAAGTTGGTGTAATAGCCAGTAAGAAGAAGTACAATTCAAGTTTTACTTATCGATTACTGACTTTTTAGACGGCTTTGGTGCCTTGGACATGATCTAAGATCTTACGATTTTGCATGAAGGGAAGACTACCGCCACGTTGCATGGGAGAATGTGAAAAGTGTTACAATGCAGTAAAAACCTGAGAAATCTGCCCGTTTAGCTCATTTGCCATCAAATCGACTTAATGCCAGATCGTCACTTTGGCCGCTCTTCTCTATGAAACGGTTACACTTATCGTCGGCAAAGCTATGTTGCGTGCTGCGGTAACCGGAGACACTGAGAACACTATAGTAGAACACAGAAGAAGCTTCTAAGTTGATGTAATAGCCAGTAAGAAGCAGTACAATTCAAATTTTGGTTAACGATTATTGACTTTTTGGCCGGCTTTGGTGCCTTGGACATGAGCTAAGACCTTACGATTTTGCATGAAGGCAGGTCTACCAGTCACGTTGCACGGGAGAGTGTGAAAAGTGTTCATATGTAGTAAAAACCTGAGAAATCCGCGCTTTTTTGCCATCGGCTATCGAATCGACTTAGTGCCAGATCGTCACAATGGCAGCTTTTCTCCCTGCAACGGATACATTTATCGTCTGCAAAGCTATGTCGTGTGCTGCGGCAATGCGGATACACTAAAAGCACAATATTAAAACACAGAAGAAGCCTCTAAGTTGATGTAATCGGCCAGTAAGAAGCAGTACAAATCATGTTTTAGCTATCAATGATTGATTTATTAGCTGGCTTTGGTGCGTTGGATACGACCGAGGCCTTTAAGATTTGGCATCGAACGAAGTCTGTCACCCACGTTGCACAGTAGAATGTGAAAACTGTTCATATGTAGTAAAAACCTGAGAAATCCGCTCGTTTTCGTCATTTTCTATCGAATCGACCTA
Organism: Schistocerca gregaria; assembly: GCF_023897955.1. Classification (NCBI taxonomy): domain Eukaryota; kingdom Metazoa; phylum Arthropoda; class Insecta; order Orthoptera; family Acrididae; genus Schistocerca; species Schistocerca gregaria. Next base: position 1,461,251 of record NW_026061887.1, on the reverse strand, counting down.
ATGCCAGATCGTCACATTGGGAGCTCTTCTCTCTGAAACGGTTACATTTATCGTTTGCAGAGCTATGTCACATACTGCTGTTTGCGAAGACACTAAGAGCACCACAGTAAAAGACAGAAGATGCTTCTAAGTTGATGTAATCGGACAGCAAGTGCCACTACAACTAAAGTTTTAGTTATCGATTATTGACTCATTACACGGCTTTGGTACTTTGGACATGAGCTAGGACCTTAAGATTTTGCATGAAACGAGGTCTGTCGACCACGTTGCACGGGAGAATGTGAAAGGTGTTCATATGTAGTAAAAACTCGAGAAATCCGCCCGTTTTAGTCATTTGCTATCGAGTCGAATTAATGCCAGATCGTCACAATGGCCGTTTTGCTCCCTGCAACGGATACATTTATCGTCTGCAAAGCTATGTCGTGTGCTTCGGTAATGCGGATACACTAAAAGCACCATATTAAAACACAGAAGAAGCTTCTAAGTTGATGTAATCGGACAGTAAGAAGCAGTACAAATCAAGTTTTAGCTATCAATTATTGATTTATTAGCTGGCTTTGGTGCGTTGGATATGACCGAGGCCCTTAAGATTTGGCATCGAACGAGGTCTGGCAGCCACATTACACGAGAGAATCTGAAAGGTGTTCATATGTAGTAAAATTCTAAGAAAACCTTTCGTATTTGTCATTTGCTTTTGAATCGACGTAATGCCAGATCGTCACATTCGCCGCTTTTCTCTCTGAAACTGTTACATTTATCGTCTGCAAGCTTATGTCGTGTGCTGCGGTATGCGGAGACACTAAAAGCAACAAAGTATAAAACAGATGAAGCTTGTAATTTGATGTAATCGGCCAGAAAGAACCAGTACAATTCAAGTTTTGGTTATCGATTATTGACATATTAGCCGGCTTTGGTGCCTTGGACATGATCGTGGACCTTAAGCTTTTGCATCAATCGAGGTCTGGCCGCCACGTTGCACGGAGAAATGTGAAATGTGTTAATATGTAGTAAAAACCTGAGAAAACCTTTCGCATTTATTTAAGTTCCGTTAGTACAATAAGAAACTGGCTACAATAATCATAATCTTGCTCTACAAATCAAGTAACTACTATTATTAACAGTATTTATCAACAGCAAATATAACAAAAGACAAAACAGAAAGATAATCAAACGTCTAATGACACAGTAACGAAACTGAAAACAGTTCGCGAAAATTTCGTTTGAAATTATTTCACCAGATGACAATAAGAACACCGGACGAAGACACTTAAAGTTCCAAAATAAGCCACTATACACAAACAAATAATTAGTACTTAGCTTTGGATGCGCCGCTACAGCTGCACCTGGTCAGCGCGGAATGTAAACACAGGTAAGAAGTTAAGGTGCTCGATACGAAACACTCACAAAGATCGGGTCACAACTCAAGAAAGGCGGAGGTGAATGAAGAAACCATTAATAAGTAACTTATATAGTAAATATTATCACAAAAACCGTTAAAATATGTATCTGAAACCTAAAAATGTATGAAAACTTAGAGAGCGATTTCACACGCACTCACGCGCTTAATCGAAATGCCAGATCGTCGCAGTGGCAGCTTTGCTCACGGAAATGTTTACATATACATCTGGATACTTACGTCATGTGCTGAGGTATGCGGTGGGACCACAACCAACAAATATGAGCTTCTAAGTCGATGCAATAGGTAGGTAAGAAGTAGTTCTACTCAAGTTTTAGGTATCGAAAATTAAACTGTAGGCCGGTTTTGGTGCCTTGCATTTGACCGAGGACCTTATGATTTCGCATGAACCGAGGTCTGGCACCCACATTACACGAGAAAATGCGAAAAGTGATAATAAGTAGTAAAAAACTGAGAAAACCTCACGATTTCGTCTTTTTCTTTCGTAATGACGTAATGACATCTCGTCACATTGATCTCTTTTTTTCCGGAAAGGTTTACATTTATCATCTGAAAACTTCTCTCGCCTGCTGATGTATGTGATGACTCCACAAGAAACAAAATAGAAACTTCTAAGTTGATGTAATAGGCAAGTAAGACATATTATAAGTCTAGTTTTAGTAATAGAAAATTCAGTTATTGGTCGGTTTTGGTGTTTTGCAGTTGATAGAGTACCTTGGAACATATCTGTCTATCTACCACCCCCCCCCTCCCCCTCGTAAGGTAAGATGACAGCCTACGTACACCACCCCCCTTCGTAAGATGTCTGTCTACCTACTTCCCCCTGAAATGTCTCTTTACTTATCCCCTCAACCGGAAAACGTGTTTTCAAACCCGCCATCAGAAGATGACTTTCTTCGTACACACCCTTGGAAGATACCTGTCTACCTACCTCCCCCCCCCCAGAAGATGTCTGCCCATCTACCTAGGTACCGCCATTTAGAAGGTGTCTGTCTACCTACCCCCACTTCGAAAGATGTTTAACTGCCTACCCCACCTCTGAAGATCTCTGTCAAACCCTCCCCCATCCCTGGAGGATGTCTGTGTACATACCCCCCTTTTGGAAGTCATTTGAAACCGAAAAAACCGCTTTGGAAGATGTATGACTTCCTATCACTACCCTCGTAAGGTGTATGTCTACCTAGGACCCCTCTGGAAGATGTCTGTCTAACTAACGAACCTCGGTATATGCCAGTCTCACCCCCTCAGAATATGTCTGTCTACGTACCCCACATGGAAGATGTCTGTCTACCTGCCCCCCCCCCCCATAAGATGTTTGTCTATCTACCCCTCCTTGGAACATGTCTGTCTAACAACCACCACCCCCCCCAGTTGTCTGTCTACCTACCCCCTTGAAGATGTCTGTCTACCTACCCCCCACAAAATGTCTGTGTACCCATCTTACCCTGAGAAAATGATAGTCTACCTACCCCTGTATGTAAGATGTCTCACTACCTACCCCCCTCCCCCCCCCCCCTTCGGGAAATGTCTGTCTATCTACCCAATCCACTCTTGAAAGATGCTTATCTAACCACCTTGGAAGATGCCTTTCTACCCCAGCTCAGAAATTGTCTATCTACTCCCTCGTCAGAAGATGTCGGCCAACATACCGTCCCCTCAGAAAATGTATATCTATCACCCTTGGAAGATGTATGTCTGTCTACCCCCTCAAAGAATATATGTCTATCTGCCCAACTCGGAAAATGTCTGTCAACATGCCCCCTTCGGAAAATGTCTAACATCACCAAGCTCAGTAGATGTGTGTCTATCTGTCCCGCCCCCTCGGAAAATGTCTATTTCCAGCCCCCCTCGGAAGAAGTATGTTTACCAACCCTCCATCAGGAGAAGTCTGTCAAACTACGCCCCAGGAAGGTCTCTCTCTACCTACCACCCTCCCCCCCATCGAATATATCTGTCCACTCAACCCATCCTTGGAAGATGATTGGCTACCTCCCCCATGGAAGATGTCAGGCAACCTGCCCCCTCACTTAGGAAGATGCCTACTTCCCCCTTGGAAGTTGTCTATTTTCCACCACTCGGAAGATGTCTAACTACCCCCTCCCAATATATATGTCTATCAAATCCACACAAATGATGTCTGTTTACCTACTCCCATAAGATGTCTATCATCCCCTTCAGAAGGTATCTTCCTATATACCCCCTCCCCTTGGAAGATGCCTGTCTGCATACCCAAACTAAGATGATGTCTATCAACCTTCCACCGCACATATGATGTCTGTCTACCTACCACCCTTGGAATATCTATGTCTTTCTACCCCCCGGAAGATGTCTGTCAGCCTGCCCAACTTGGAAAATATCTGTCCATGTGCCCTCCTTCGGAAGATTTCTATTATCCCCAGCCTCAGAAGAATTGTGTCTATCTGTCCTGCACCAACAGTAGATGTCTGTGTACCTACCCCTCTTCAGAAGAAGTCTGTTTACCAACCCCCCATCAGGAGATGTCTCTCAAACTACCACCAAGGAAGTCTCTGTCTACCTACCCCCCTTTGGAAGATATCTGTCTACCTATAACACAACTCAGAAAATGTCTGTCTACCTACCCCTCAGAAGATGTCTGTTTATCCACACCTCCACAGATAATGTCTATCTACCTACCCCCCCCCCCTATCCTCTGAGGATGTCTGTCTACCTACCCCCCCCTCTTGGAAGATGTTGGTCTACTTACCCCTCTAGAAGATGTCTGTCTAAGTACGCCCCTCGGAAGTTGGCTGTCTACCAACCCACCAATGGGAGATGTCTGTCTACCTACCCCCCTCGGAAGGTGCCTTACTGCCTACTCCCTCAGAAGATTGTCTACCTACATACACTCAGAAAATGTATGTATACCCACGCCCCCCCCCCCCCCCCTGGAAGAATTCTGTCTAAATTTTCCCCACCCCTTGGTAATTTCTGTCTACATATCACTCCCTTGCAAGATGTCTGTCTACCTACTCCCTCTCGAAAGATATCTGTTTACCTACATCTTCTGTTGGGAGGTAGGAAGACACACATCTTCTGCGAGGGGTAAGTAGACGGACATATTCCGAAGCAGGGTATGTGGTCAGACATCTTCTGAGGGGGTGGTAGGTAGACAGACATCTTCCAAGGGGGGAGGGAGTAGACATCTTCTGTGGTGATAATGGTAGACAAACAATTCCAAGGAGGGGTAGATAGACAGACATCTTCTGAGTGGTTGTTTCTTAGACAGACGTCTTCCAGGAGGGAGCTTGGTAGACCGACATTTTCCAAGGGGGAGACATTTTTCGATTCGGGCCGGATAGGTAAACAGATATCCTTCGAGAGAGAGGGTTGACATTTTTCTGGGGGTGGAGGTAGATATTTTCGAGAGGTAGATTGACATCTTCTGGGAGGGGGGGAGATAGTATTCTTCCATGGGGGGAGGTGAGTAGTCAGGCATCTTCAAAGGGGGAGGGGGGTAGACAGACATCTTCCAAGAATGGTCGGTAAGTAGACAGACATGTTCTGTGGGGAGTGATGGTATGTACACTTACATCTTCCGATGGGTTCTGGTAGATAAACAGGCATCTTCCGTGAAGGGGTGATAGAGCTCCTCGAAGATGGGGTGTAGATATCTTCGGTGAGGAGGGTAGGTATACATCTTCCGAGAGAGGGTTAGATAGATTTCTTCCATAGGGGGGATAGATAGCCTTTTCCCGAGTTTGTGAGGAAGACAGACATACACACATGTTCCTAGAATTTGGAGGTAGACAGACATCTTCAGAATAGGCGGTAGACACATTCCAAATGAAGGAAGGCTGTAGAAATCTTTTGAGTGTAGGATAAACGTCCTCTGAGGGGAGGGGCTAGATGGAAATCTTACAGGGGTGGGGTAGGTAGACAGACATATTCCGAGAGGAGGGGGTTGGTAGACAGGCATCTTTCATGAGGTGGGTTATATACATCCTCCTGGGGGATATACATCTTCTGAGGTGGGGATAGGTATCTTCCAGAGGGTGTAGATATCATCTGAGGGTGGGGTAGATAGACATCTTCCAAGCTGTTGGTTGATTTTCACCATCCGAGTGGAGGGATACATAGATATTTTCCGCCTGGGCTGGGTAGATAGACATCTTCAGAAGGGGGTAGACATCTTCCATGGGGGGTAGGGAGACAGCTTCTAAGGGGGGTAGATACACATTTTCCAAGATTAGTGGTAGATACACATCTTCTGAGGGGTGTAGATAGACCTCTTCCGAGGAGGGAGATTGGCATCTTTGGAGGGAATGGATAGATAATCTTATGAGGTGGGTGTGGGTAGGCATCAACCTAAGGGGCGAGATTGGCATCTTCCGATGTGGAAGGGGTTAGGTAGGCATTTTTAGAGGGAGGGATATCTTCCTAGGGGTTTAGATAGGCATCTTCCAAGGGGATGTAGGAAGACATCTCAGAGAGGGGGGAGACAAAATCCTCCGAGAGGTGGTAGGTAGACAGACATCTTTGGATGGGAGAGTAGGTAAGCAGACATCTTTTGAGTGGGGTTGGTAAACTGACATATTCCAAAGGGGCAAGGTAGACAGACAGTTTCTGAGGGTGGGGCATAAGTAGACTGACACTTTCCGAGATGTGGTAAGTAGAATTACATCTTCTGAGGTGATGGGGTAGGTAGACAGACATTTTCCGAAAGGGCGTAGGTATAAAAAAAATGGTTCAAATGGCTCTGAGCACTATGGGACTCAACTGCTGTGGTCATCAGTCCCCTAGAACTTAGAACTACTTAAACCTAACTAAACTAAGGACATCACACACATCTATGCCCGAGGCAGGATTCGAACCTGCGACCATAGCAGTTGCACGGTTTCGGACTGTGCGCCTAGAACCGCGAGACCACCACGGCCGGCTGTAGGTATACAGACATATGCCTAGGGGGGAAGGTAGACAGACATGTCCCGATTGGGGGTAGGTAGACGGCCATCTTCCAGGTGGGTAGGTACACAGACATCATCCGAAGGGGTTAGAAGGACAGACACTTTCCATGTGGGGGTTGGTAGACATACATCATCTGAGGGGGAAGAGACATCTTTCGAGAGGAGGGTACATAGACAGATATCTTCAGAGAGGAGGTAGTCATCCTCCGAGAGGGAGGTAGTTGTCCATTATCCACTGGTCTTAGGTAGGCAGACATCTTCTGAGGGAGGGTATGTAGACAGACATCTTCTGAAGGGGATAACGTAGACAGTCATCTTCTGATGGGGATGGGTAGGTAGACAGACATCTTCTGAGTGGTGGTAGGTATGGAGACATCTTCTGAGGCTGGGTTTGGTAGACAGACATCTTCCATGGGGGGGATGGGGGGGTGTTGGAAGACAGATATCTTCCAAGGGGTGGGAAACAGCTTCTAAAGGATGTAGTTTGGTAGACAGACATCCTCCGAGAGGGGTGTAGACATTCTCAGATGGGGAGTGTATAACTTCTGAGAGGAGTGGTAGACTGACATCTTCCGAGAGGGGAGAGATACTTTTCTTCCATTGTGGCAATAGATAGATATCTTTCGAGAGGAGGTACATAGATAGACATCTTCAAATGTGTTGTGAATGTAGAGAGACAACTTTTGAGAAGGGGGTAACAGACACCCTCAGAGGGGGTGGGTAGGGAGACAGACATCTTCCGAGATAGGGATAAGATAGACACAAATCATTCGACGTTGGGTAGGTAAATATACAGATTCTGAGGGGTTTAGGTAGACATTCATATTATGAGGGGTTGTGGGTGTAGGTAGACAGAAACCATCTGAGGAGGGGTATTTAGGCAGATAACGTCTGAGAGGGGGTTAGGTAGACTGACATCTTCTGAGGGGTTGTAGGAGGACAGACATCTTCCAAGTGGAGGGTTGGTAGACAGACATCTTCAGAGGTGGGGTGGGGTAGGTAGACAGACATCTTCCAATAGGGGGTTGGTTGGCAGACATCTTCTGTGAGGGGGATGGTAGTAGACAGCCTTCTTCTGATGGGTGGGTGGGTAGACAGACATCTTCCATGATGGGGCATAGGTAGAGAGACATTGTCCGAGGTAGGGTGACTATAGACATTTTTCGAGAGGGGGGGTAGGTATACAGATTTCTTCTGGGGGGTTGTAGGTAAACTGACCTCTTCAGAGGGTTGGTGTAGAATGACATTTGCCAAGAGGGGATAGGTAGAGAGACATATTCCGATGGTGGTAAGTAGACAACATCTTCTGATGGGTGTAGGTAGACAGACATCTTCCGAGGGGGATGTGTAGGTGGACAGACATCTTCCGATGGGTGGTGGGTACGTAGACTGACATATTCCAATGGGTGCGGTAGGTAGCCAAACATCTTCGAAGTGCAGGCATTGTAGATAGACATCATACAAAAGTTCACGTAGGTAGGCAGACATCTTCTGAGGGGGCGTAGGTAGACAGACATTTTCCGAGGGGTGTACATAGACATACATTTTCCAAGTGGGGGCTAGGTAGGCAGACATCTTCAGATGAGGGGGTAATCAGACAATCATCTTCTGGGGGGTAGATAGACAGACATATTCTGAGGTATGGGTTGGTAGACAATATTTTATGACTGGGGCTATGTAGAGAGACATCTTCCAAGGGGTGTAAGTAGGTAGATAGACCTCTTCTGTTGTGAGATTTGTAGGAAGGCAGACATCTTCCGAGGCAGAGCGGTTGGTAAATAGACATCAATTGTGGAAAGGGTTAGGTAGGCAGACATCTTCCCAGTGCAGTTTTGTAGACAGGCATCTTCCAAGGAGGGGTTAGGTAGACTGACACCTTCTGAAGCAGGGTAGGTAGATAGTCATCTTCGGAGGGGTGTTTGGTATACAGACATCTTCCAAACGGGTGTAGGTATACGGACATATACCTAAGGGGGAGGTAGACAGACATCATGGGTGGGTAGGTACACAGACATCTTCCGAGGGGGATTAGGAGGACAGACATTTTCCATTTGAGGGTTGATAGACTTACATCATGTGACGGAGGAGAGATACCTTTCGAGAGGAGGGTATGTAGACAGATATCTTCAGAGAGGGGTAGACATCCTCTGAGAGGGAGGTAGTCATCCTCCAAGACAGGGGTAGATATCTTCCAAGAGGGCTGTAAATAAATATCTTCCAAGATGGGAGAAGATGGACCTCTTCCGGGGGTTTTAGGTAGGCACACATGTTCCGAGGGGTGGTATGTAGACATACACCTTCTGAGGGGAATAAGGTAGACAGTCATCTTCTTATGGGGAATTTGGTAGGTAGACAGACATATTCCAAGGTGGGGGGGGGGGGGGGTAAGTAAGGAGGAGACATATTCTGAGGGTGAGTTCAGTAGACAGACATCTTCTGAGTGGTGTCCTTGTTAGACAGACATCTTTCAAGGGGAGGGAGACATCTTTCAAAGTATGCGTTTTGGTAGACAGACCAAGAGGGGTGTAGACATTCTCTGATGTTGGAGTAGATATCTTCATAGACGAGTGGAAGTTTGACATCTTCCGAAAGGGGGGGTAGGTAGACAGATATCCTCAGAGGTAGGGGTAGGGAGACAGACATCTCCCACAGGAGGGATAAAATCGAATCATTTGAAGGGGGGGTAGATAAGCATACATCTTCTGAGGGGTATAGGTAGACATTCATCTTATGACGGGGGAGGGGGGTAGGTAGACAGATCATGTGGGGGGGGGGGGTTTGTAGACAGATATCTCACAAGACAGGGGTAGGTAGGCAGACATATTCTGAAGGGTTGTAGGAGGACAGACATCTTCCAAGGGGGTTAGGTAGACAGGCTTCTTCAGAGGGCGGTTAGGTAGACAGTCGTCATCAGAGGGGTACAGGTAGACAGACATCTTCTAAGGGGGTTGGTAGACCGACATTTCCTGAGGGGGTGGGCAGGTAGACAAACTTCTTCCGAGTGTGGGTGGGTATGTAGACAGACACATTCTGAAAGGAATTGTAGGTGGACAGACATCCTTTGTGATAGAGGATAGGTAGGCAGAAATATTCTGAAGGGAGGGTAGGAAAACATACATCTTCCAAGGGGAGGGGTAGGTAGTCACACATCTTCTGAGGGGTGGGTTTAGGTAGACAGAGATCTTTCCGAGGGAGGGCAGGTAAGTAGACAGACATATCCTCTGGTGGGGGGATGAGAGACCGACATTTTCCGAGGGGGAGGGGTAGGTAAACAGACATCTTCCGGCGGTTGGGTAGGTAGACAGACATCTTTTGGGGTGGATAGCTAATCGGATATGTTTTGAGGGAGCTTAGGTAGACAGACATTTCCGACGGGGAGTGTAGGTAGACAGACATATTTCAAGGGTGGGGAGATGAAACAGACATTTTCTGATGTGGGGATAGGTAGACCGACATCTTCTGAGGGCTGTTGTAGGTAGACAGACATCTTCCAAGCGGGAGCTACAGGTAGACAGACATCTTCAGAGGGCGATTGTAGGTTGATGGACATCTTTTGTGCTGGTAATAATAGATAAACATATTCCAAAGGGGTGGTAGTTTAACAGACATCTTTCCAGGGGGGCTGAGTAGATAGACAGACATCATCCAACATGGGTAGACAGACATTTTCCAGGGGGAGTAGACATCCTCCAAGGGGTTAGACATCTTCGAATGGTGATGAGGTCTGGAAGATACCTTCTGAAGTTTGGGGGTCTCTAGACATCTTCCATGATAGGGGTAAACAACTTCTGAGCGGGGGGCTGGATGGGGGTTGGGATAGGTAGACAGACATATTCCGAGAGGGCAGGTAGGTAGATAGACATCTGCGTAGCGAGTGGGGGGGTGGGAGGGTTGAGAGACATCTTCCAGAGTGATAGACATCTTACGAGGTGGGGAGAAAGTTTTTCTGGGGGATGTAGATAGACATCTTCAGAGGGTGAGGTAGGTGGACAAACATCTTCCTTAGGGGGTTGAGGTAGGCAGACATCTGCCGAGGGGGTTAAGTAGATAGACGTCTTTCACGGGGCAGGTAGACAGACATCGCCTGTGGGGGGGTTATGTAGACTGATATTTTCTAAGGAGGCAAGTAGGTAGAATGACATATTAGGTGGTGGGGCGATGAGAGACAGACAGTTTTCAATGAGGGAGAGGTAGAATGACATCTTCCGATGTGGGAGGTGTAGGTAGATATCTTCCGAGGGGTGGGGTAGGTAGACATACATATTCCGAGGGGAGTGGTAGGTAGTCATACATATTCTGAGGGGGGGGGGGGGTTAGGTAGACAGACATCTTCCAAGGGTGTGGGTAGGTACACAGACATCATCTGAGGGGGTGGGGAGGTAGGTGCAGGTTGACATAGATCTTCCGAGGAGGGGTAGGTAGACAGATATCTTCCGAGGGGGGGGGGGGTAGCTAGGCAGATATCTTCTGAGGGGGATAGATAGGCATATTTCGAGTGTGGGGTAGATAGGCACCATCTCAGGGGGGGGGGGGGGCAGATGGTCATGGGTGTGACGTCAAGTGAGCTGCACTGCTGTTGAAATAGCTTGTTAATGTTTTATAACTTTTAGGCTTCATTTACGTATTTTATAGTTTGTTTGTGTTATTATTTTAGCCGTAAAAGCAACTTATTAGTGGATATTCATTTACCTCCGTCTTTCTTCCTGTTGCATTGACTCGAGTGGTCTATTATTTGTGAGTGTGCTTTCGTGGTTCGTCTAAGCCTCGCGCCTCATCAGTGTGTTTACATTTTGCGGCGTGCACTGCATCTGTAGCGGTTATAAGCTAAGTACTGACGAACTTGTTTGTGCTCTGTAATACAGTTGTTAAATTGAATGGATTACAGTGGTGTTGCTTGCCGTTTGTGGTGAAATAATGACTTAATAAACTTTTGTAATCGTTCGCTCGCTGTGTTTTATAGAGTTTTCAGTAAATTTCGTGCTTTAGTTTTGAACTGGCGTTTAGTTTTAATTTTTTGGTTTTAGCCAATAATTTTGTGAAGTTTTGCTGGTATTGGTATCGGCTGTGTTGTAGTAGTATTAATACAAGTAGCTGCTTTCTTAGTAGTTAGAGAATTTCGAGACCATAGTTGTTAGTTCTTAAACAGTGCTGCTTTTGTAACTGAACTTTGCTGACGTAGACGTACAGTTTATTTTAGTAACTGTAAAATTTTATCATGAGTGAGAAGTGTGGGTTCTGTCGTAGGTTTGTGAGTAGTGGATTACACTGTGGGATTTGTTCAAAGTGTTTTCATTGCGGGAAATGCATTGGGGAAGCCAGTGGTAATTTTAGGGTGATCCTGTCCTGGGAATGTAGAATCTCTAGTAGAAACAAGTTAATAGAGGAGCAGGAGTGTAAGATCTGTGCCCTTCAGGTGCAGTTACAATGCGCAAAGAAGGAACTAGATAAGTTGAGGAGGGTGAAGGGTGCTAGGGAATGGGAACTGGCAGTTGGCAGGAAGATAGCTAGGAAAAGGAGGTAGTCAGACAGTTTTACTTTGCATACATGCAATAGATACGACAAACTGTCAGAGTTGAGCGGAGAGGAGCCTCGTGAAGCTGTATATGTAGGTAACTTGCAGCAGTCCTCAGCAATTAGGAGGCCTAGGTTCTGCTGCTAGGTAGTTCCCACGGTAGAGGTGTGGGCCAGCATTTGCAGGAAGTTTTGTGGAGTCAGTACCAGGTCACAAGCATTGTGAAGCCTAGTGCAGGGTTGGCTCAGGTGGCTGAAAGCGTAGGGGAGTTATGTAAGAATTTTACAAAGGAGGATAAGGTAGTGATAGTGGATGGAGCTGGGAGCAGTCGCAATAGGGACATGGGGTATGATGTCAGTGGTCACTTGGTTAAGATAGCTACTCAAACTGGTGGCACTAATGTGCTTTTCGTGAAACTGTTTCAGCATCATGATCGGCCACACCTTAATGCGGCTGTTAGGCGCGTTAATGTGGGGCTGGAGAGTGCACTGATGACAGAGGGCATGGATCACATCTCAGTGGTACCAGTTGGGTCTATCAGTAAATTGGGTTTCACTAGGCATGGCCTGCACCTCAATAGGTATGCGAAGGGGAGGCTACCTAAGCTTATAGGTGACAGTGTAGTGGGTGGTGGTGGCGGTAGTGGTGTCACTCATGGAAAAGTTCCTGTAGTAGTTCCTGTTAGAGCTGCACCTTCTTAATACTGAAGTCAGCTGATAGGTATACCTGCTTAAAGGAAGTGCCTTTAAGGGCTCTCCTCCAGAGGATGTAATGTTTCCAAGTAAAGAAGGAATTAGCATATTTCATCAAAATATAAGATTTATTAGAGATAAAGTTAGTGAACTGCTAATAGATGTTAATGCTGAAATTATTGGTACATCAGAGCACCACTTCAATAAATTGATAATTTATAGGCTTGCTTTACCAGGCTACAGATTAGCTGGCTGTTTCTCAAGGAGTTCCTTGCGGGGTGCGGAAGTGTCTCTGTACATAAAAAAACAGTATGTTATTTGAGTCCATAGACTTGTTGCGACACTGCACTGAACAGATATTTGAAAGTTGTGCAGCATTTGTTGAATTTAGTGAAATTAAACTTCTAATTGCTGTTGTTTATAGGGCCTCTAACTCCAACTTCAGAGAATTTTTGCTTAAGCTAGAGAGGGTTCTTGATTCACTTTTGTAGGAAGTACCAGAAAGTAGTTATATGTGGGGACTTCAATATTAATTTTGTATATGATTGTGCAAGAAAGAGGGGGGTTGGGTTGTTTGGGGAAGGAGACCAGACATCGAGGTCATTGGTCTCGTCGGGTTAGGGAAGGATGGGGAAGGAAGTCGGCCATGCCCTTTGAGAGGAACTAACCCGGCATTTGCCTGAAGTGATTTAGGGAAATCACAGAAAACCTAAATCAGGATGGCTGAACGCGGGACTGAACCGTCGTCCTCCCGGATGTGAGTCCAGTGTCTTAACCACTGCGCCACCTCGCTCGGTCCCAAGAAAAATGATTTTGGAAGATCTCCTAAATTCATATGATCTGATGCAAACTGTGTTTTTTTCCAACTAGGGTGCAGGGGAACAGTAGCACAGTCATAGACCATATTTTTATTCGTTCTTCATTACTAGATGGGCATTCTGTTAGTAAAAGAGTGAATGGCCTTTCAGACCATAATGCACAAATTTTAACACTAAAAGGTTTTTTTACTCCAGCCAATGTCATATTTAGTTACATAGAACATAGGAAAGTCAATCCAACAGCAATAGAGAGTTTTTTAAAACTTGTCAAGGAACAAGAGTGGCAAGATGTTTATAGTGCCAATAATACAGAGGATAAATGCAATGCTTTCCATAACACATTTCTCATGCTCTTTGCGAGTTGTTTTCCATTAGAACATTCTAAATGGGGTACTAGCAGTCATGGACAGCCCGGTTGGCTGACTAGTGGGATAAGGATATCATGTAGAACATAGCGGGAATTACATCAAAATGTTAGAAGTAGTCACAATCGAGCTACCATAGCCCCTTACAAACAGGATTATAAGGTGCCTAAAAATGTTATTAGCAAGGCAAAAAGTATGTGATATGCAAATAGAATAGCTTATTCACAGGATAAAATTAAAGACATTTGGTTAGTTGTGAAGGGAGTGACTGGTCATCAGCACAAGGTCGATGATATAAAGTTAGTTCTAAGTAATAATATTTTCGTTAGTGATAAATCAGATATATGTACGGTATTTAACAATCACTTTCTGAGCATTGCTGGCGAGCTAAATAAAAATTTAGTTTCAACAGGAAATCATACAAATTTCTTAGCAAATACCTTTCTGAGATTGATGTCTGAAATACTCCTCTGTGATACAGACAAGGGGGAGATTGAGTCAATAATTAAATCACTGAATACTAAGGACTCTCATGGTTATGATGGAGTGTCTTTCATAATATTAAAGTACTGTGCTGCACATGTTAGTCCTGTATTTAGCCAAATTTGTAATTTTTCTTTAGGAACGGTCAGTTTCCTGAGCGATTAAAGTACTCAGCTGTAAAGCCGCTTTATGAAAAGGGAGAAAGGAATAATGTAGAAAATTTTAGACCTATTTCTATGCCATCAGTGTTTGCAAAAGTTACCGAAAAGGCTGTGCATGTAAGGTTAGTTGATCATTTTATATCACACGATTTGTATCAAATGCACAGTTCGGTTATAGAAGTCGTTTGGCAACTGAAAATGGTATATTCTCTTTTCTCTGTGAAGTACTGGATGGGCTAAACAAAAAGGTAGTCAGAACCTTACGAGGGGAGGTAGGCAGACAGACATCTTCAAAGTATAGGGTAGGTAGACAGACATCTTCCCAGGGGGGGGGGGGAGGGGTAGGTAGACAGACCTGTTCCGAGGGGTGGGTAGGGAGACATACATCTTCATAGAGAGTGAGTATGTAGACAGATATCTTCCAAGTGGGGTAGGTAGACAGACATCTTCCAAGGGTGCGGGTGGGTAGACAGACATCTTCAGATGGGAGGTAGGTAGACAGATATCCTCTGAAGGGGGTAGATAGGCAGACATTTTCCGAGGGTAGGTAGACATCTTCCGAGTGGTGGTAGACATCTTCCGAGGGGGTTAGATACTTTCTGAGAGGATGGTAGATAGACATATTCCGAGAGGGGGAGACATCTTCCGACAGTTGGTTAGATAGCCTTCTTCCTAGGGGTGGTAGGTAGAGTGAAATCCTCCAAGACGGGAGGGGGGAGGGCGTAGATAGACACACATCTTCCAAAGCAGTGTGTATGGTAGAAAGACATCTTCCGAGTGAGGGATAAGGTCGACAGACATCTTCTGTGGGGAGGGTTGGCAGACAGACATCTTCCGAGGGGGAGTAGGAAGACATGTTCCAAGAGGGGGTAGACAGACATCTTCCAAGGAGGGGGGGATAGACACATCCTGGCATGGGGTAGGTAGACAGACATCTTCCAAGGGGGTAGGAAGACAAACATCTTCCGATTGCGTGGGTGGGTAATGAGACATCTCTGGAAAGGGGGAGGTCGACAGACATCTTCTGATGGGAGGAAGGTAGAGTGACATATTCCATGGAGGGGAGTAGGTTGACAAATGTCTTCCAATGGGTGGGGTAGGTAGAGAGAGATCTTCCAAGGGGTGGTAGGTAGGCAGACCTAATACGAGAGTAGCGGTAGCGGAAGAGCGATAGGTAGACAGAAATCTTCCGGACGGGAGGGGAGGGGGGAGCGTAAGTAGACAGATAAGTTCCCAGGTCCTCAATCTACTGCAAGACACCAAAACTGGCCAATAATTGACATTCCGTAACCGAAACTTGTCTTGTACTACTTCTTACTAGTCAATTGCAACAACTTAGAAGCTTCTATTTTGTTCCTTGTGTTACTACTGGATACCTCAGTACGTGACATAGGTTTCCAGACCATAAATGTAAACGTTTCCAAGAGAAAAGATACCTATGTGACTATCTAGCAATACGTGATAAGGCAAGTGACGCAAACAGGTGCTCTTCTACAGTTTTTAAATACATATTAAAAGTTTTCGCATTTTTGCGTGTAACGTGGCTGCCTGACCTCGGCTCATGCTAAAGCGTAGGGTCCTCGGTCACATGCTAGGCAATAAAAGCCGGCCAATAATTCATCAATCAGTAACAAAAATCTCACTTATACTACTTCTTACTGGCCGATTGCATCAACTAAGAAGCTCCTATTTTGTTGCTTGTAGTGTCACCCCACACCGCAGCAAGCGAAATAAGTTTTCAGACGATAAATGTAAACGTTTCAGAGAGAATAGGGGACAATGTGACGATATGGCATTACGTCGATTCGAAAGCAAAACGTGAAACAGGGTGGATATCTCAAGTTTTACCATATATGAACACTTTTCACATTATCCCGTGCAACGTGGCGTCCAGACGTCGTTTCATGCAAAATCGCAAGGTCCAAGCTCATGTCCAAGGCACTAAAGCAGCGAAATAAGTCAATAACCGATAAATAAAAATGAATTGTACTGCTTGTTACTGGCCGATTACATCTTCTTTGAAGCTTCTTCTGTGTTCTACTATAGTGCTTTTAGTGTCTCCGCATACCGCAGCACGCGACATAACTTTGCAGACGATAAATGTAAACGTTTCAGTGAGTAAAAAGCGACCGATGTGACGATCTGGCATTAAGTAAATTCGATAGCATATGACGAAAAGGGGCGGATTTCTCAAGTTTCTATTACATATGAACACTTTTCACATTCTCCCGTGCAACGTGGCGTCCAGATGTCGTTTCATGCAAAATCGCAAGGTCCTAGCTCATGATCAAGGCGCCAAAGCCGGCTAATAAGTCAATAATCGATAACTAAAACTTAAACTGTACTGCTTTTTACTCGCCGATTACATCGACTTAGAAGTTTCTGTGCTCTACTGTGGTGTTTTAGTGTCTTCACATACCGCAGCACGCCACACAAATTTGCAGACGATAAATGTAACCGTTTGAAAGAGGAAAGCGGCCAAAGAGACGATCTGGCATTAAGTCGATACGATAGCAAATGACGAAAACGGTGCGATTTCTCTGGTTTTTACTGCATATGGACACTTTTCATATTCCCTCGTGTAACGTGGCTGCCAGTCGCTGTTTCATGCAAAATCTTAAGGTCGTCGGGCATGTCCAAGTCACTAAATCCGGCTAATAAGCCAATAACCGATAACTAAAACTTCAAATGTACTGCTTCTTACTGGCTGATTACATCAACTTGGAAGCTTCTTCTGTCTTCTATTGTGGTCTTTTAGTGTCTCCGAAAACCATAGCACGCGACATAAGTTTGCAGTCGATAAATGTAACCGTTTGAGAGAGAAAAGCGGCCCAACTGACGATCTGGCATTATTCTCCCGCCGGAGAAACAATGCACTTGACAGTTCGCTTTTTGTCTAGTTAGGTTGGCTATACTGTAATAGCGATGTTGCAACAGCAGCCTCTATACACACAGCAGACGATACAGTTTTCCGTCCCGTCTCGTAAATGCAAGCGATTGAGCAATTGCAATGTATATAAAAACTCGTTTTTAGTTGTACTACAATGACAGGAAGTAAACAACCGTATAATAATGCATGTAAAAGCATAACAATGCGCACCCTTTCGATAACGGAGCATAGAAATACAAAAAACAAGCATCTGACGACTGGTACTTTAAAATCAATAATGTACGTAGTTTACAAAATAAATAATAACCGAGATTGCAATAAATAACCAATATTAGAATTTTTTCACTCACCAATTTACAGCGATAATGGCGCAATTCCATCCAGCTCGCCATCGTCACTGTTGTCCGATTCATCGCTAAAACCGTCTTCATCGTCGTCATCGGCAAGACAAATCATTAATTGTTCAGGCCGCTGATAATGCCTTCTATTGTCTGTGCTGCTCGTATAAGCTTCTCGACGTGCTCTACTTTTTTTCTCCGTGAGGCTGCATCCACAGTCACAATAGCTTCACGCAACAGCTTTTCCACCTCTGCTATTGTAAAGGACTTGTTGTTGTTCCTTACATACATTTTTACGTCACTCCATACTAACTCAATAGGGTTGAAATGGCAGTGATATGGTGGCAGCCTTATTACAGTATGACCCTGCTCCTTGGCAATTTCGTCTACTACGTATGTAGGTGTCGTAGGCTTATTTTCTTTAACAAGAGAATATAACAGAACCTTTGTCATACCCATATCCGCTGCAATATTTCGAGCCTGTAACCACTGCACCATAATTTCTTTCCGATCATTTGTAGTTGGGGCTTTGTTCTGTATCACCGAATGATATGGAGCATTGTCCATTGCAATTGTTGTAGGGACAAGAAATTGTTTTAAAAGGTTCCTGAACTACTCAACAAATCGTGCGTGATCCATATCTTCATGGTAATCACCAGTCTTTTTTGATCTAAAAACTGAAAGTGCGTCAGGGACAAAACAACTGGAGGAGCCTGCATGGACCACAATTAATCTAGCTCCTCTTCCCGTCGGCTGATGGCCGGTACTGCTGGGTGTGTTATCCCTCCAACATTTACTGACAGCTTCCCCGGCATTAACCCACGTTTCGTCTAGCCAAATTATGGAATGAATGTCTCTGCCCACAATTTTGTGCAAGAAAATGCTACGAGCGGTAACAATATGTGCCCTCTCTAACAGTACTTTGCGTCCGTCTAGCGTTTTGTAACGGAAACCCATATTTTTTAGCACAAATTTTAGTCTGTTTTACCACCCCTGAAGAGTTCACTTTCTTTTAAAGAGATTAATAACTTAGCTACAGTCGGATACTCTTTTCTGCTGTAGTAAGCATAAACATGCCTACGAACTGCATCAGTCTGGAAAGAATCTAAATCTGTGATAGGACTACGCCGCTTTTTCTTCTTTCCCAGGGTTGATAAAAATGTATTATTTGATGCAGACAGCTCGGAATCGTTACGGCTCACTTCAGTATCTTCAAAGTTTTGTAGTAATACTCCCTTACTTACTACCGTTCTTGCACTAATACCAAGAGTTTTCGACGTACGTTCCACCACTTTGTCGGCAGGAATTGATGGCTGTCCATGAATGCTTACGTAGTTTTTCTCCTGCTCGTAAAACTCACGAGTTCTGCGTAGCAACTCCAGTGCCTGGCTGTTTAGCGGCACCCCTCGACGCAAAGGATTGTCACTAGGTGAACGAAGTCTTTTCGGTGGCATTTTCCAAGTACGTAAACTCACAACGTAACAAAAGTCACAACGATATAGCACACAGTACAACGAAAATACGCGGTAAACAACACACAACTCACGTTGTATACACATTCACTAAACAAAGCCGGCAACGCGGTAACTTTAACGTCACAGCACGTGAGTAACAGCAGTGCTCACTGCGCTGTGATTGGCTGGCGCCCCACGCTGAACGCCTAGTGCCTATCGTTGTTCACTTGTTACTCTGTTACGCTGCCAACTTCATACGCAAACGTCAAGTGCAATGTTTCAACGGCCCGGGTATAAGTCGATTCGATACCACACGACGAAAACGGTGCGATTTCTCAGGTTTTCACTACATGTGGATATTTTTTTCATTCTCTCCTGTAAAGTTTCTCCCAGTCGTTGTTTCCAGCAAAATCGAAAGATCGTCGGTCATGTCCAAGGCACCAAAGCCGGCTAATAAGTCAATAATCAATTACTAGCACATGAATTGTACTGCTTCTTACTGGCCGATTACATCAACTTAGAAGCTTCTTCTGTGTTCTACTGTGGAGCGTTTAGTGTCTCCGCATATCGCGGAACGCGATATAAGTTTGCAGAAGTTAAATGTAACCGTTCTAGTGAGAAACGCGGCCAAAGTGACGAACTGGCATTACGTCGATACGATAGCAAATGACGAAAACGGTGCGAATTCTCAGGTTTTTACAACATTTGGACACTTTTCACATTCTCTCGTTTAACGTGGCTGCCAGTCGTTGTTTCATGCAAAATCTTAGGGTCGTTGGTCATGTCCACGTCACCAAAGCCAGCTAATAAGTCAATAATCGATAACTAAAACTTGAATTGTACTGCTTCTTACTGTTTGATAACATCAACTTAGAAGCTTTTTGTGTGTTCAACTGTTATGCTTTTAGTGCCTCCGCATACCGCAGCACGCCACATAGGTTTGTAGTCGATATATGTAACCGTTTGAGAGAGAAAAACTTCCAATGCGACGATCTGGCATTCCGTCAATACGATTGCACATGACGAAAACGGTGTGATTCCTCAGACTTTTACTATTTATGGACTCTTTTCACATTCTCTCTTGTAACGTGGCTGCCAGCCGTTGTTACATGCAAAATTTTATGGTCCTCGATCATGTCCAAGACACCAAAGCCGGCTAATAAATCAATAATTGATGAATAAAACTTGATTTGTACTGCTTCTTACTGTTTGATAACATCAACTTAGAAGCTTTTTGTGTGTTCTACTGTTATTCTTTTAGCGTCTCCGCATACCGCAGCACGCCACTTAAGTTTGCAGGCGATAAATGTAACCGTTTGAGACAGAAAAACTTCCAATGTGACGATCTGGCATTCCGTCAATACGATAGCAAATTACGAAAACGGTGCCATTTCTCAGACTTTTACTATTTATGGACACTTTCTCTCGTGCAACGTGGCTGCCAGCGGTTGTTATATGCTAAATTTTATGGTCCTCGGTCATGTCCAAGACACAATACCCGGCTAATAAGTCAATAATCGTTAACTAAAACTTAAATTGTACTGCTTCTTACTGGCCGATTGCATCATCTTAGAAGCTTCTTCTGTGTTCTACTATGGTGTTATTAGTGTCTCCACACACCACAGCACGTCACATAGGTTTTCAGGCGATATATGCAAGCGTTTGAGAGAGAAAAGCGGCCAATGTGACTATCTGGCATTACGTCGATACGATAGCAAATGACGAAAACGGTGCGATTTCTCAGGTTTTTACCACATATGAACACTTTTCACATTCTCCCGTGCAACGCGGCTGCTAGACCTCCCTTCATGCAAAATCTTAAGGTCCTGGCTCATGTCCAATGCACCAAAGCCGGCTAAAAGTAAACAATCGATAATTAAAACTTGAATTTCACTGCTTCTTATTGGCTATTACACCAACTTAGAAGCTTCTTCTGTGTTCTACTGTTGTGCTTTTAGTGTCTCCGCGACATAAGTTTGCAGACGATAGAAGTTACCGTTTGAGAGAGAAAAGCGGCCAATGGGACGATGTGACATTACGTCGATACGATAGCAAATGACGAGAACAGTGCTATTTCCCAGGTTTTTACTACTTATGGACACGGCTAATAAGTCAATAATCGATAACTAAAACTTGATTGTACTGCTTCTTACTGACCGATAACATCAACTTAGAAATTTCTTGCGAGTTCTACTGTGGTGCTTTTAGTGTCTCCGCATACTGCAGCACGCCACATAGGTTTGCAGACGATATATGTAACCGTTTGAGAGAGAAAAGCTTCCAATGTGACGATTTGGCATTCCGACGATAGGATAGCAAATGACGAAAACGGTTCGATTTCTCACGTTTTTACTATTTATGGACACTTTTCACATTCTCTCGCATAACGTGGCTGCCCCCCCCCCCCCCCCTCCATGAACCATGGACCTTGCCGTTGGTGTGGTGGCTTGTGTGCCTCAACGATACAGATAGCCGTACCGTAGGTACAACCACAACGGATTGGTATCTGTTGAGAGGCCAGACAAACGTGTGGTTCCTGAAGAGGGGCAGCAGCCTTTTCAGTAGTTGCAGGGGCAACAGTCTGGATGATTGACTGATCTGGCCTTGTAACAATAACCAAAACGGCCTTGCCGTCCTGGTACTGCGAACGGCTGAAAGCAAGGGGAAACTACGGCCGTAATCTTTCCCGAGAGCATGCAGCTTTACTGTATGATTAAATGATGATGGCGTCCTCTTGGGTAAAATATTCCGGAGGTAAAATAGCCCCCATTCGGATCTCTGGGCGGGGACTACTCAGGAGGATGTCGTTATCAGGAGAAAGAAAACTGGCGTTCTACGGGTCGGAGCGTGTAATGTCAGATCCCTCAATCGGGAAGGTAGGTTAGAAAATTTAAAAAGGGAAATGGATAGGTTAAAGTTAGATATAGTGGGAATTAGTGAAGTTTGGTGGCAGGAGGAACAAGACTTTTGGTCAGGTGAATACAGGGTTATAAACACAAAATCAAATAAGGGTAATGCTGGAGTAGGTTTAATAATGAATAGGAAAATAGGAATGCGGGTAAGCTACTACAAACAGCATAGTGAACGCATTACTGTGGCCAAGATAGATACGAAGCCCACACGTACTACAGTAGTACAAGTTTATATGCCAACTAGCTCTGCAGATGACGAAGAAATTGAAGAAATGTATGATGAAATAGAAGAAATTATTCAGGTAGTGAAGGGAGACGAAAATTTAATAGTCAAGGACGACTGGAAAACGAGTGTAGGAAAAGGGAGAGAAGGAAACGTAGTAGCTGATTATGGATTGGGGCTAAGAAATGAAAGAGGAAGCCGCCTCGTAGAATTTTGTACAGAGCACAACTTAATCATAGCTAACACTTGGTTTAAGAACCATGAAAGAAGGTTGTATACATGGAAGAACCCTGGAGATACTAAAAGGTATCAGATAGATTATTTAATGGTAAGACATAGATTTAGGAATCAGGTTTTCAATTGTAGTACATTTCCAGGGGCAGATGTGGACACTGGCCATAATCTATTGGTTATGACCTGAAGAAACTGCAAAAAGGTGGGAATTTAAGGACATGGGATCTGGATAAGCTGAAAGAACCAGAGGTTGTACCGAGTTTGAAGGAGAGCATAAGGGAACAATTGACAGGAATGGGGGAAAGAAACACAGTAGAAGAAGAATGGGTAGCTCTGAGGGATGTAGTATTGAAGGCAGCAGAAGATAAAGTAGGTAAAATGACGATAGCTGCTAGAAATCCTTGGGTAACAGAAGAAATATTGAATTTAATTGATGAAAGGAGAAAATATAAAAATGCAGTAAATGACAGAGACAAATAGGAATACAAAAGGTCTCAAAAAAGAGATCGACAGGAAGTGCAAAATGGCTAAGCAGGGATGGCTACAGGACAAATGTAAGGATGTAGAGGCTTATCTCACTAGGGGTAAGATAGATACTGCCTACAGGAAAATTAAAGAGACCTTTGAAGAAAATAGAACCACTTTTATGAATATCAAGAGCTCAGATGGAAACCCAGTTCTAAGCAAAGAAGGAAAGGCAGAAAGGTGGAAGGAGTATATAGAGGGTCTGTACGCAGGCGAAATACTTGAGGGCAATATTATGGAAATTGAAGAGTATGTAGATGAAGATGAAATGGGAGATACGATATTGCGTGAAGAGTTTGACAGAGCACTGAGAGACCTAAGTCGAAACAAGGCCCCAGGAGTAGACAACATTCCATTAGAACTACTGACAGCCTTGGAAGAGCCAGTCCTGACAAAACTCTACCATCTGGTGAGCAAGATGTGTGAGACAGGTGAAATACCCTCAGACTTCAAGAAGAACATAATAATTCCAATCCCAAAGAAAGCAGGTGTTGACAGATGTGAAAATTACCGAACTATCAGTTTAATAAGTCACAGCTGCAAAATACTAACACGAATACTTTACAGACGAATGGAAAAACTAGTAGAAGCCGATCTCGGGGAAGATCAGTTTGGATTCCATAGAAACACTGGAACACGTGAGGCAATACTGACCTTACGACTTATCTTAGAAGAAAGATTAAGGAAAGGCAAACCTATGTTCCTAGCATTTGTAGACTTAGAGAAAGCTTTTGACAATGTTGACTGGAATACTCTCTTTCAAATTCTAAAGGTGGCAGGGGTAAAATACAGGGAGCGAAAGGCTATTTACAATTTGTACTGAAACCAGATGGCAGTTATAAGAATCGAGGGACATGAAAGGGAAGCAGTGGTTTGGAAGGGAGTGAGACTGGGTTGTAGCCTCTCCCCGATGTTATTCAATCTGTATATTGAGCAAGTGGTCAAGGAAACAAAAGAAAAATTCGGAGTAGGTATTAAAATCCATGGAGAAGAAATAAAAATTTTGAGGTTCGCCGATGACATTGTAATTCTGTCAGAGACAGCAAAGGACTTGGAAGAGCAGTTGAATGGAATGGACAGTGCCTTGAAAGGAGGATATAACATGAACATCAACAAAAGCAAATCGAGGATAATGGAATGTAGTCGAATTAAGTCGGGTGATGCTGAGGGAATTAGATTAGGAAATGAGATACTTAAAGTAGTAAAGGAGTTTTGCTCTTTAGGAAGTAAAATAACTGATGATGGTCGAAGTAGAGAGGATATAAAATGTAGACTGGCAATGGCAAGGAAAGAGTTTCTGAAGAAGAGAAATTTGTTAACATCGAGTATAGATTTAAGTGTCAGGAAGACATTTCTGAAAGTATTTTTATGGAGTATAGCCATGTATGGAAGTGAAACGTGGACGATAAATAGTTTGGACAAGAAGAGAATAGAAGCTTTTGAAATGTGGTGCTACAGAAGAATGCTGAAGATTACATGGGTAGATCACATAACTAATGACGAAGTGTTGAACAGTGTTGGGGAGAAGAGAAGTTTGTGGCAAAACTTGACCAGAAGAAGCGATCGGTTGGTAGGAAATGTTCTGAGGCAACAGGGGATCACGTATTTAGTATTGGAGGACAGGATGGAAGGCAAAAATCGTTGAGGGAGACCAAGAGATGAAACAATAAGTATATTCAGAAGGATGTAGGTTGCAGTAGGTACTGGGAGATGAAGAAGCTTGCACAGGATAGAGTAGCATGGAGAGCTGCATCAGACCAGTCTCTGGACTGAAGACCACAACAACAACAACAACAACAACAACGTGGCTGCCAGCCGTTGTTACATGCAAAATCTTATGGTCATCAGTCATGTCCAAGACACCAAAGCCGGCTAATAAGTCAATAATCGATAACTAAAACTTGAATTGTACTGCTCCTTACTTGCCGATTACATCAACTTAGAAGTTTCTTCTGTGTTTTACTGCGGTGCTTTTAGTGTCTCCGCATTCCACAGCACGCCACATAAGTTTGCATATTATAAATGTAACCGTTTCAGAAGGAAAAGCGGCCAAAGTGACGATCTCGCATTACGTCGATACGATAGCAAATGACGAAAACGGTGCGATGTCTAAGGTTTTTACTATTTATGCACACGTTCCACATTATCTTGGGTAACATGGCTGCCAGCCGTTGTTACATGCAAAATATTATGGTCCTCGGTAATGTCCAAGACACCAAAGCCACCTAATAAGTCAATAATCGATAACTGAAACTTGAATTGTACTGCTCCTTACTGGCCGATTACATCATTTTAGAAGCTTCTTCTGTGTTCTACTATGGTCTTTTTAGTGTGTCCACCTACCGCAGCACGCCACATAGGTTTGCAGACGATATATGTAACCGTTTGAGAGAGAGAAGCTTCCAATGTGACGATCTTGCAATCCGTCGATACGATAGCAAATGAAGAAAGCGGTGCGATTTCTCAGGGTTTTATTACATATGGACCCTCTTCACATTCTCTCGTGCAACGTGACTGCCAGTCGTTGTTTGATGCAGAATCTTAAGGTCGTCGGTCATGTCCAAGGCACCAAATCCACCTAATAAGTCAATAATCGATAACTAAAACTTGAATTGTACTGTTTCTAACTGACCGATACATCAAGTTAGAAAGTTTCTTGTGTGTTCTACTGTGGTGCTTTTAGTGTCTCCGCATACCGCAGCATCCCACATAAGTTTTCAGACGATAAATGTAATCGTTTGATAGAGAAAAGCGGCCAATGTGACGATCTGGCATTAAGTCGATTCGATAGCAAATGAAGAAATCGGGTGGATTTCTCAGGTTCTTACTACATATGAACACCTTTCACATTCTCCCGTGCAACGTGGCAGCTAGACCTCCCTTCATGCAAAATCGTAAGGTCATAGCTCATGTCCAAGGCACCAAAGCCGGCTAAAAAGTCAATAATCGATAACAAACCTTGAATTGTACTGCTTCTTGCTGTCTATTACATCAACTTAGAAGCTTCTTCTGTGTTCTACTATGGTGCTTTTAGTGTCTCCGCATACCGCAGCACGCGACATAGCTTTGCACACGATAAATGTAACCGTTTTCGAGAGAAGAGCGGCCAATGTGACGATCTGGCATTACGTCGATTCGATAGCAAATGACGAAAACGGTCGGATTTCTCAGGTTTTTAATACATATGGACACTTTTCACATTCTTCGTGTAACGTGGCTGCCAGGTCTCGTTTCATGCCAAATCTTAAGGTCGTTGTTCATGTCCCAGGCACCAAAGTTGGCTAATAAGTCAATAATCGGTAACTAAACTTCAATTGTGCAACTTCTTACTGGCCGATTACATCAACTTATAAGCTTCTTCTGTGTTCTACCTTATTGCTATTAGTGCCTCCACGTACCGCAGCACGGAACATAAGTTTGCAGACGATGAAGGTAACCGTTTCAGAGAGAAATGAAAAATTCCATGTCTGTGTCTACTGCCTGCTCATATTGTTTAAAGCAGGTTGCTCTAAATGCCCAGTGGATCTGATTCCCTTGATACATTCTAAACAAACTCGGAATGGGAAAGACCGAGCTCTGCTTATACTTGTAGTCTGGAAAGTTGATATATCTTAGACAGTAAAATATGACTGTAATAGATGTCCACTGAGTATTCCCATTTACACTGAAATTAGCTTTGAACAACAAATTATTAATTAGCCACCTAGTCATGACTCAATAGCTACTAAGATCTTTCACTGGTGAAGGAGGTGACGACGTTGTTATGTCCATTAGAGGCTTCTGTAGCTTGCTGAGAATGATGTAAAATAATTGTGCCATGTGATTTTCTATGGAGTTTCAGAGTATGTTCTATACTGGTGCAGGACATTCATTTCTGCTGTTCTCATTATAGGCAATCCTAGATTCTGAATCTCAAACACCAGAAGATTAGAAACAGCAATGCAACCTCTGTCTTCCTGGCTGTGCACTACTTCAAAGTCTCTTCTCATTGTGCAGTACTTGTAGATTATTTTAAATACATTATCTGTAATATTTAGAACATCTCATTCTAAACTTTCTAAAGAATGGGTCTTTTCTGTTATGACCATGTCATAACGCCGAGGTCGGCGTTTTACTCCGAGGTCGGCGGTTTTCCCCGAGGTCGGCGGTTTTCCCCGAGGTCGGCGTTTTTCCCCCGAGGTCGGCGTTTTTCCCCGAGGTCGGCGTTTTTCCCCGAGGTCGGCGTTTTTCCCCGAGGTCGGCGTCTTTCCCCGAGGTCGGCGTCTTTCCCCGAGGTCGGCGTCTTTCCCCGAGGTCGGCGTCTTTCCCCGAGGTCGGCGTTTTTCCCCCGAGGTCGGCGTTTTTCCCCCGAGGTCGGCGTTTTTCCCCCGAGGTCGGCGTTTTTCCCCCGAGGTCGGCGTTTTCCCCCGAGGTCGACGTTTTTCCCCCGAGGTCGGCGTTTTTGTCCCGAGTTCGGATCGGCGTTTTGTTTCCCCAGGTCTAGGAAGCTATCGATATATTGAAAATCGAAACTATTTTCATGTATATCGAACTATACTGATATGTGTTGTCATCTTGAAACATATATCTGACCACTAGGTATCGTTATTTACCGAGTCAGCGATATATTTCGATATTTATTTATTTATTTATTTCGTGAATCGTTTTCTTAGAGGTCAGATTTATTTTGAGACATCCATACATATCACATTATCGATTCATTTCGATATACCATTTTATTTCGAGGCCCAGTTTTGTATTGAGCAGTCGATTTATTTCTATATATCTGTCTATATCGAATAGTCGACGTATTTCGAGATATCGATTGATTCAATGTATCCGGTTATGTCGAGATATCGATTTATTTTGATATACCGACACAATACGGGTTGTCTATATATTTCGAGGTATCTATATATTTCCATGTATAGGTGTACTCCAGATAACGATTTCTTTCGAGATATCGATATATTTCGAGATATCTCTATATCTCAAGTAACCATAAATTTCTAGATATCCCTCTTTTTAGAGAAATCTTTGTATTACGAGGTATCGATATATTTCCAGATATCGATGTGTTTCTAGACCACGCATCATATCGAGACCTCGAATTATTTCGAATTATCGATCCATTTCGTACGTCGTAATGCATCTTGATGTCTATACATTTCGATATTTCGACTCATTTCGATGTGTCGGTTGTTTTGGATGTGTCGGTTTATATCGAGGTTTTGATTTATCTCTGGGTCTCAATTTCTTTCGTGGTTTCGATTTATTTCGAGGTGGCGATTTATTTCGAGGTGACGATTTATTTCGAGGTGGCGATTTATTTCGAGGTGTTGTTTTATTTCGAGGTGTCGATGTATTTCGAGGTGACAATATATTGCGACCATACTTGTCGACTGCATCACCTTAGAACCTACTGTACTTCGTACAGAGTGGTGCGACTGCATACCTCAGCACGCGACATTAATTGCCAGACGATAAATGTAAACGTTTCTGAGAGAAAAGCGTTCATTCTGACGATTTCCCATTTCGTTATTAGGAAAACAAATGTAGAAAACGTAAGGTTTTCTTCGGTTTTTACTACACATTAACACTCCTCGCATTTTCCCGTGTGGTGTGGCTACCGGACCTCGGTCGTGCAAAATCGCAAGGTCCTATGTCAACTACAAGGCAGCAAATAAGGCCTATAATTGATTTTCCATATCTAAAACAAGACAGACACTGCTCCTTACTTGTCGACTCCATCAACTTAAGCTTCTATTTCGTACAGAGTGGTGCGACTGCATACCTCGGCAGGCGACATTGATTGCCAGACGATGAATGTAAACGTTTCCGAAAGAAAAGCGTCCTATGTGACGAACTGGCACTACGTCAAACAAATGACGAAAACGTTAGGTTTTCTTCGGCTTTTCTGCCACTCAAAGTGCTGCCAACTTTAAATTCACCCCCTCCTCCCCCTCCCCAGTCATGGCGATCAGCTGGTGTGATAGAAATGGACACAGGAAAGTAATAACGTTCCATGAAATCCCATTCCAGGGACGTTCAAGGGTAAACGTTCCAGACAGTTTATTTCCATTAAGACACGCATACTGGGCATCTACAATGCCACATCTACCAGATCGTTTCTATTGTCAGCAGTGGAAAACAAAACTGTACTGAAGTAGCCATAGTGAGACGCGGTTTTTGGTAGACGAAATAATAGGAATTCTCTAGCCACTGGTAATGATGATCTAATGAGAATTCTATTATTGTTTTGAAAGATGCATTTAAATATGCATTGAACGTAGCTCCAAATTATTTTGAGAATTATAATTGTGGCATGATGAATCTACATTGGAGATTTTGTAATGCTAAACATTTCGATCTGAGAATACTTTATGTGATAGAACGGCATTGACCTTGTGTGTCATTAGGGTAAAGTTAATTTGCCGCCATTAACATGAAATTTGAAACTTCCTGGCAGATTAAAACTGTGTGCCCGACCGAGACTCGAACTCGGGACCTTTGCCTTTCGCGGGCAAGTGCTCTACCATCTGAGCTACCGGAGCACGATTCACGCCCGGCACTCACAGCTTCCTTTCAGGAGTGCTAGTTCTGCAAGGTTCGCAGGAGAGCTTCTGTAAAGTTTGGAAGGTAGGAGACGGATACTTGCAGAAGTAAAGCTGTGAGTACCGGGCGTGAGTCGTGATTCGGTAGCTCAGCTGGTAGAGCACTTGCCCGCGAAAGGCAAAGGTCCCGAGTTCGAGTCTCGGTCGGGCACACAGTTTTAATCTGCCAGGAAGTTTCATATCAGCGCACACTCCGCTGCAGAGTGAAAATCTCATTCTGGAAACATAAAATTTATCTTCCATTAACGTAAAATCTATTTTTCAGCGCACTGTAATAAGGACTCACTTCAGATGATTGGACAATTAAAGAGAACTCAAACTGTTATTTTAATAGTATTCGTAGGTCCAATGCAGCATTTACCGAGGACAGTCCCTGAGCCTAGACTGTCAGTTTTATCTAGGCAGCACTACTTTAAAAAAGCACTCCGTCTTCAGGCCACAAGTGGCCAATCAGGACCATCCTACCGCCACGTTATCCTCACTGAGGGTGGAGGAGGAGCTGGCTCTCCCACTCGTTGTGGTAGTTTCCTTTGACTGGAGCCGCTACTATTCGGTCGAGTAGTTCCTCAACTGGCATCGCAAGGCTGAGTGCAACCCGAAAAATGGCAACAGCACATCGCGGCCCAGATGGTCACCCATCCAAGTGCCGACCTCGCCCGATAGTGCTAAACTTCAGTAATCAGACGGGAACCGGCGTATCCACTGCGGCAAGGCCGTGGCCCCTACCACATTTACAAGATATTTTTGATCGTAGATCAGGTCCGATGGCTCGAAAGAATGGACGTTTACCATGTTATGCACATTTATATTTTCACTACGTCGACACAGATGGTCCAATTTCGACCATAGGTGATGGTAGCTATAATGATCGTGCCAAGCATTCCGTGTACATTAGTTGCACCCAAGTGTGTGGGCATCACAGCATTCGTGACATTTAAATTTGTTACTTCTTTGCTACTATATTCGCAATAAATTTCGCAGACAGTATCCGCATATGACGCTGAACGTACCTACAAAATTATATCATTGTACGACACATGTTTCAGGAGATACGTTATAAAAATTCAGGACAAGGCCAGA
Organism: Schistocerca gregaria; assembly: GCF_023897955.1. NCBI lineage: Eukaryota > Metazoa > Arthropoda > Insecta > Orthoptera > Acrididae > Schistocerca > Schistocerca gregaria. Next base: position 1,430,629 of record NW_026061887.1, on the reverse strand, counting down.
CGCTGCATTGTACGGGCGTGGACGCACAGCTGTAAATAAATGCCTGGTCAACGCCATGCTTTTCCGCTAGTCATCTATAAAGATAAAAAATCCCCAATATTGTCCACCAGCGTATTTTTCAAAAACCTTTATTTTGTCATCCATTATTTTCCTGTAAAAATCGAAAATACCGTGTATCATTGTGTTTTTAAAAATCGTCTCTTATTGTCATCTCTTTTTATGTATTTTAAGCCATCTATCGCTTGTGTAACCTGTGGCTACAAGTCCATTCCCTTTATGGGGGAATCGAAATAATACACAACGGAAAAAAGTGTGGGCCAATTTCTTCCTCATTTTTCGGAACTTCTGATAATAGTAAATCGTTGGCTTTTTGAGGGCGTGGTAGGTAGATACAAGAGATTAGTGTAAGATTAGAATTTGGGTCAAATATAGTGCCAGGAACTTCTGTTTCTATCTGGCTAGCTTCAGAGTACTTCACCATCTACTAAGTGATGCGTTTCAATGTGAATGGTGTGTTCTGTGCTAGGTCTACCCTTTACTGCACAATGCTGTTCCTTCGATGCTATTAAAACCAGGATGTTATCAAAACATATGCACAGTGGCAGACTGGAATCTGCAGAAATATTTCCAGTGGAGGGGAGTGCGGGAGGCGCGTCGGGGCTGGAGTGCATGATTCTGAAACTGGCACTGTGTGTACAAATCAGCTGGTCAGTTACGAGATGCAACAAGCTGCAAGACCCTAACTCTATAAGCGCTACAACTGGTCAAAGCTAAGGTTTAGCAGTATTGTGGAGAAGTCTTATCTGGAAGAGTATGAGTATACTGTAACGAATAAAACCTCTTTACTCCAGATTCCAGGGAGGGTTGGGGGCTATGGGTGAAAGTGCCCCTTTGCCTCTTCTCCCCTCCCCACCTCCTCCCCTCCCCCTCGAGGACGCCAATGGCTGGCCCGTTCATTTTGAGAACATCAGAGCTGCAGTAACCTTCCTGAAAAACTGTTCTAGATGTCTAAATCTACATCCATACTAGGCACGCTACCTGACGGTCTGTGGCGGAGGGTACTCTATCGGTTCTCCCTTCTATTCCAGTCTCATATTGTACGTGGAAAGAAGGATTGTTGGTATGCTTCTGTGTGAGCTCTAATCTCTCTGATTTTATCCTCATGGTCTCATCGCTAGATATACGTAGAAGGGAGAAATATACTGCTTGACTCTTCGGTGAAGGTATGTTCTCGAAACTTTATCAAAAGCCCGTACCGGGCTACTGAGCGTCTCTCCTGCAGAGTCTTCCACTGGAGTTTATCTGTCATCTCCGTAACGCTTTCGCGATTACTAAATGATCCTGTAGCGAAGCGCGCTGCTCTCCGTTGGATCTTCTCTCTCTCTTCTATCAACCCTATCTGGTACGGATCCCACACTGCTGAGCAGTATTCAAGCAGTGGGCGAACAAGCGTATTGTAACCCACTTCCTCTGTTGTCGGATTGCACTTGTCTACATTGAGATTCAATTGCCATTCCGTGCACCATGCGTCAATTGCGCGTCAATCTTACCACGCAGAACTCTAGTGGGAATGTCGGTTATCGCTGAAACAACTGGTTTTCGGCTCACTTTAACCTAATTGTTAAAGCCCGTCACTATTCCAGTGCTTGTAATAACCGATTTTCAGTCTTTTATTTACATTATTTCCTCTAGTAAACGTAGGAATCCTACAAAGATTTAAAAAAATTGACTTTCTCAGTTTCTTGATAAATGGAATCAACACGTAAAATTAAATACTTTTATGGTGACCTGCAGCCGTCCAGAACGAAATTAGAATTATATTAATACGGTCAGCTGATCTCGGGTGTCGATATACATCAACGGGGACAGGTGACAATGTGTGCCCCGTCTGGGACTAAAGCCCGGGATCTCTTGCTTACATGGCAGACGCTCTGTCCATCTGAGCCACCGAGGGCACAGACGATAGTGACTGCAGGGACTATCTCGCACAGGCCTCCCGCGAGACTCACATAGTATGTGCACACACTACATTCGTAGTGTCCCACACCAACACACTCATTACTCGTGGAAGACATTCTTACCAAGTGCCGTAACAGTTCGGGGAATACGTGTGCATCTTCACAGAAGAAGGTCATGGCTGGTATTGCCAGAACCATATACGTATATGGATATGGTGTCTGTTCTTTCGGACATAATTTAAAATAAATAGTCAAATAAAACTTTGTCAGCTGTTCGCTGCTTCTCTCAAAATATGGCGAGTGCTTCCGTACTACAGAAAACTGCCAGTATTCTCCTACTGATTTTAGTTTTTAGAAGCTCTGCTCAAAAATTATATTGTAATCGGTTATCACAGCACTATGCGGGAGTTACGTATAGTCCTGCAATAAAGGGTGAATACTTCGGCTGGAGAACTCTTTTTCGTTTTTATTTCTCTGTTTTCAAGGGCTACAAGCAGATAACGGCATACTACGTAGACACAGGCAGCAGATCAGGCACTTTCTATTTTTATCCCGGAAATTTTAACTTTTTTCCTTGTATGATGTTTCAAGTCGACCAAATCAACCCATGTGCTTCACTCGTTACCGCATATCGTAAAATACTTCCAGACTTCCAGATGGTGCCATTCTCTGTTACAACTGACGTTCGACAACAGCGAGAAACTGCGTCCAGTCTCGCGCACTGCTTGTATAACAGGCACAATATTGTCTCGGCAATGCTGGACCAATCCATTTGTTGCTCGTTTCTGTCAGCAGTGTTATTAAAGTGGCATACATCACTTTTCCCATTTATCTGTAATAACGCAGTATTTCAGAGCTATGGAAATCTTACGAATAAAAATTACTCGTCTTTTTTAAAAAAAGGTTTACTTGAAAACTAAAAATTTTACTGCGGCTGCTGTGGCTAATCGATATATCTGTTTTTACGTGGTTATCAGGAAAAAAAAAGATACTTGTTATAACCGAGAGCAAACAAATACCGAAAGACATGGGTTATTCAGAACTAAAATACCCATATCGTTTTAACCGATCGGTTTTTCTATCTCTAAACTGCAGTGTCGCCATAGAAAAGTGTGTCGTTCCATCACTGTCCATAGCAACTTTGAGATATGTAAGTGTTTATGAGCAATATCGGCAAATAGAAACACGAAGAGGTAATAAGCATCTGAGCGATAGAATTTATTTCCCGATCAGAAAAGTCGAGTGACAGACAAGACTGAATCACTGTAATAGAAGTTATATGGAAAGCTGTGTAAAGAAAAATTTCCAGTTCTTTCGTGGATTCCAAAATTGAAGCAAATTCCGGGACATCAAGGTGACATAGTCTTATACGGATAGTATTCCATGACTAACGTAATTGGCCCACATACTGTACTGGTATACGGATAATATTACACGACTAACGTAATTTACCTGAAATAATTTACAAACATGTTACTATAACATTCGCTACTACTCATTACGCTAATTCACCTTCAGCCATTAAGCGCAAGCGCAGATCTCAGTTATGATACGTGCGCCATCCAAAAATTTATCAAGGTAGTAACTCAACACAACTACAAATGATCATTGTGTGTAAAATAAATAGAACACTTCATAAGAAGAACATGACAGGTTTGAATCATTCCCACCGCAAAGGATGAAAAATTCAGGCTCGCACACAAGACCACTTGATAACTAACCAGAAATTCCGATTAGTTGTAGCTTTGGTGACAATCGCCATTTTTACATTTTCCCCGTAAACTAGATAATTATGAAACGTTAGCAACTACTCTAAAATATCTGCGGCAACGGCCTTGAACCTGAGGTTGCATTGGTTCACGTGAGATCACCGAAGTTAAGTGCGTTGTCGGACGTGGTCGGCACTTGAATGGGTGGTCATCCAGGCCGCCATGCGCTCTTGCCATTTTTCGGGGTGCACTCAGCCTCGTGGTGCCAATCGAGGAGCTACTCGACCGAATAGTAGCGGCTCCGGTCAAAGAAAACCGCCATAACGACGGGGAGAGCAGTGTGCTGACCCCACGCCCCTCCTGTTCGCATCCTCCACGGATGATGACGCAGCGGTCGGATGGTCCCGTCCCAGTAGGCCACTCGTGGACTGAAGACGGAGTGCTTACAAAGCAACTACTCTCCAGTGCATGGCCGTACTACTGAGACCTTGATGCCTGGCATCAACAACAGGTAGCAGCACACGAGGTTGGCTTACGCCTACTGCCAAATTTTGAGATCTGTCGTAAGCCTGCGTAAACACGTGGGGCTTTCCGTCTTAAGTGCAAGCATATCCATTGCGTGTTCTGCCGCGCGACTTGAGTGGAATATTTCATTATTTCTGAAATTTTATAGAAATGTTTTTCGTTGTATATCCTCTCCATCGGTACTGAATTTACTGTAAAATTACTTGCTCACTTTTCGGAACTTCCGTTCATGGTAAATCGATATTATTAGAAGCCGTGGTAGACACGAGTCTAGTGTGCTTCACCTTCAGCACCTTCTGTGTCAGTCTCGGTTCCTATGTCGCTGATTTCACAACTAGCAGTTCGTTGTCTACTGAGTATACTGTCTCTTGTACGACACTATCCCTCCTACACTGAAAGGGGGAGACACAGGAAATTATAGGATTTTTGAAACATGTAGCTATTAAGGTAATTTTGAAGCTAGGCATACGAAAATTTGTATCTGGTTTCTAGGTCAGAAATAAAGAAATATGTGTTCCATTATTACTGGGAATGAAGTGAAATAGCGGGTGAACATTTTATTTTGAGATAAATAATTATGGAATAACTATGAAAGTATTTTTAAGGCTACATCTACGAAAATTGGTATTTGACTTCAAGGTTACAAATAAGAAAATACGTGTTTTAGTGTTTTTGGAAGTTCAACCCCTAAGGGGATGAAATAGAGTGAGCTGGTGCGTTTCTGGCGCCAGTTTCCATCGATCGTTGCTTCGATCTTTGAGTCGCGGTCCAGAGGACACTGCTCCCTAAGCGACTGTAGTAGTTCTCTGCACGGACCCACATCGGGCTTACCGCGCTTACACTGGACACAGTTGCCAACAAATCTCCTGACATCGCGATATAGGTTGGGCCAAAACATGTGTTCCCGAACTCGGTTCTAGGTCTTGTATAGCGCCAAATGACCCCCGACCACCGAATCGTGGATATATCATGCTAACTCGTTCCTGTGGAATAGAGACCTTCACTTCACCACGGTTGTCTCCCCCTTTACACAAGAGCCCCCCGCCCCCCCGAAGGCAACAGGGCAACAGCCAGTAACGACGTCGCCATCCGCCTACTGCTGCCTATTCGGTCCCCACCTGGGGTCCACAGCCTGTTTGCCGGCTGAGTCGCAGAAGAAACCGGGTGTCTCGGAGAGAAGGAAATTCGCTCCAAGATCCGGCTCCACGTGGCCCTTGCCTTCCCCAGACTCTCCCGCGAACATACGGCTAAGAGCGTCGCCAATTCATTGTCTCTGCCCCTAATATGCGGAACCTGGAGATAAATCTTGTCATCTTAACTTCGGCATGACTTTTAGCGAACTTATTAATCAAAGTTTAAGGGCTGGCACTGGGCAAGTAACTGACGGAGGCTCATTTGTTTCAGTTCAGTTGTAATGCTCACCTGTTCTCCAGATAAGGTTGTGTAGTATATGTCTCAGAAAACTCTCTACCCTTGATGTGTGTTGTGTTAGAGATAATTGGCAGCGATCGACGCTAGCATACTGGGAACAGAGCACCACGGCGGCAGAGAGATGTTTAAGGCCATGTCCTCTCCTTTACATCTTCGGTTATGTTGTCACTTTCGCGTGATTCCATCGTTCCGGTGGAGAACTATAGCATCCAAAGTTCAATTGCATTGTCAAGTTGAGTATATTTCTATGTCACTCCCTGTCTCGTGGATCTCTCGTATTGATTTGAATCCTTGGTCTGCTCGCGTCTATCGCCAATTCACACGAAATATTGAAGCAACCTTATTTTAAGGGAATTGTCATATGGTCATGTTCTAGTTGTAATCATTCTAAGAATATTGTTGATTAATCAATTGAGTAAGTAAATTTGAAGGTCGGTTTGGTCAAAATTAAAGTACCTCCTTAATTGCTTTAATCATTTGTATATAGTTTTGTTATGGAAAGTTGGGTAGCCAAACGTTAAAAAATCTGTTTCTTAGGCTTAATCTGTTTCTCTGCTGATTGGAAGTAATGAGAGTTCTGCTGCGCATTCTATGCACATTTGTACTATTTAAGTAAAGCCTTACCTAAGTATATTTACCTAGTCATATCCAAATTTGAAGTTTAACGGGTCTTGTTCCACGTAAAGAAATTTATTTATTATTTGTCCATCTGATCTGGCCTTATAAGGCAATCTCTTGTATTTTTGTGATTGTGATTTTATAATGCTTTTGATTGTAATAAAATGTGTAGCAACTACAACGGATTACTATTGTGATTTTGGTGTGTCACTACCACAATCCCATTACATAGAGGATGAAATGTTTCATGAAATATTTAATTATGAAAGCATTTTTAAAGCTAAATATATTTAAACCTGAATTTGGCTTCTCGGTTAAAGTAAAAATAAAAAAAAATTACATGTCTCACTGTTTTTGATACATTCAATTCATAAGGAGGGGGAATATAGGATGAAATGTTTTATGAAAATAATTCAGTGTGAAAGAATTTTTAAAGATAAATCTATGGAAATTCTATTATTGAAATATACGTGTTTCACTGTTTTTGGAACTACAACCTCCAAGGAGATGCGATAGGGGCACATGTATCCACTCACTCATCGCCTTCCAGCCCAACCTGCAAAGTATACAGACGTGAAATTTGATGAAGGTGTAAATATTACGCTGAAAGCACCATTTAAGAAGAGATTTTTCGAAATTCCACTCCTAAGGGGGTGAAATATGGGTTGAAAAGTTTTTTTTTTAAAAAAATATGTCCCTATGTCACTGTTGAAGCTACGACTACAAAACTACGAAAATTGACATTTGGTTTCTCAGCCAGAAACAAAAAAAAAGGTTTTTATCATTTTCCGAAATTCTTTCATTGGGGGGGGGGATAGAATAAATAGTGAAGGTTTTTTGAAAATAAATCATTATTAAAGAACTACTAAAGCATTGTTAAAGTTACATCTATGAAAATAGGTAATAGACTTCTCAGTTGGATGTAAAAAGAATGTGTTTCGTTGCTTTTGGAAATTTAACTCATTAATAGAGTGAAATAGGGGATGAAAAGTTTTATGAAATATTTCACTATGAAAGCATTTTTAGAATTAAATGGATGAAGATTTGAATTTGGCTCCTTGGTTCTAAATAGAAGAATACATGTTTAATTGTTTCTGAAAATCTAACTCCTAAAGGGTGTGAGATGTTTCTCAAAATGGTTCATTATGAAAGCATTACTAAATATATCTGACAATTCGTATTCGGCTCCTCTGTTAGAATTTTTAAAAACTATGTGTTTCAGTGGTTTTGGAACTTCGATAGTAAGGGGATGAAAATTTTAATGAAATATTTATTGCGTTATATTAAAATATGTTAAATCTGCATCTATGAAAACCGGTATTTCACTTCTCAGTTATATAAAAGAAATATGTGTTGCGGAATGAAAGATTCTATGGAGATATCACCACAAGAATACAAACGGCTTGATTAACGAAAACCTTCGACTCCAGCTGTCGGCATTGTTTTTTGGTCATTCAGTAAAAGACCATGCTTCAATGGCGTTAAGTTTAGAAAGTGTTGCAGTTTATAAAAGACATAAAAAACGATTAAAGAAAAAAATCTTTGAAGACCATAAACGGTCTACGCAAGTAAAGAAGCGGATGATAAGTTAGCTCTTTATGCAAATGAGTTGGTCACTTTAAGTTAAGAGACATGTCATGCACCAGGAACCAAATATTATAGTTGCTACGATTGGCTAACGGAAAAGTTTTGCAGAATCACGGGAAATCACTTCTGCAAGTGGCTGAGAATCTCGTAATGGATAAAAATTCTGTTCTGAGAATTCCAAGGTGGGAGATGCAAATTCCTCGATTAGGAATTGTTAATCCACATGTGAAACCTGAGTACATAATCCCTGTGACATTTTATCAACGGTGTTCCATAGGGACAGGTTCTCATCCAAAAAGTTCGAAAATTCAATTTCTTTGTAGTTGCATTTTTTTTTAAGGTGTACTTGTCCAGACTCTTGGAACGGAAAGGTTTTTTTTTTAATCCGTGCTTAAAAAAATTTCTACAGCCCATTGTTTGAAGCAGTGTCACGACTGCCATGAGCCGCGCGGGGTATCCGCCATGTCTCAAACGCCTTGTCACGGTTCGCGCGGCTCCCCCCGTTGGAGGTTCGAGTCCTCCCTTGGGCATCGTTGTGTGTGTTTGTTGTCCTTAGCATAAGTTAATGTAAGTAGTGTGTAAGCACAGGGACTGATGGTTCAAATGGCTCTGAACACTATGGGACTTAACAATTGAGGTCATCAGTCCTCTAGAACTTAGAACGACTTAAACCTAACTAACCTAAGGACATCACACACATCCATACTCGAGGCAGGATTTGAACCTGCGACCGTAGAGGTCGCACGGCTCCCGACTGAAGCGCCTAGAACCGCTCGGCCACATAGGCCGGTCTATCATGTATTCTAGAGAAGCTGCCCGGTCGTCAGTGGCGCCTGTTCTTTCGAGAACAGTTACTATCTTCATATATATGGTTAAACGTTACCCAGCCATTGACCTTCGTCTGTGCGAATGCGCACAGATTGCCCGAAATCTTACGGGAATCGTCACCTTAGTGTGGGCCAGTATTGAGTGGATGGGCAAACACCTATTACGTACATTACGTTTGTGGATTGTGGCCGGTTGGAAATGTGAGTCTCACGGGAAGCGTGTAAGGGATAAATACCTGCAGTCGCGGTATTCATCTGTGTCCTCGGTGGCTCAAATGGATAGAGCGTCTGCCATGTAAGCAGGAGATCCCGGGTTCGAGTCCCGGTCGGGGCACACATTTTCAGCTGTCCCCATCGAAGTATATCAACAACACCTGTCGGCAGCTGAGGGTTTCAATTAACTATCAATTGTGAAGGGGATTCGAAGAACCCTTTGCCAGGCACTTACAAGTGATTTGCAGAGTATCCATATAGATGTAGATCAAAGCTCGTCCCGTGACGCACGTGCACAAAATGATTCATACTGCAAACATACTCGCCGATAACACTGACGAATAACGAGTGCTGCATATCCAGGTTAGACAGATCGGCTTTTCCTGCCAAGAAGAACAGGGAGTTGCTATCTAGGAACAATTCCAGCCCGAGGAAGGGTTGAAAAGTGCTCCTTGGATTGCACACTAAACGTAAATAACGAAAATGCATTTTTGGTAAAAATTGGACAAAGCATAATCCTGTGCTCTCCGTATTGCATTAGCCGTTTTGAATATTGAAAATCTTACTGCAGATTCGTGTTCAGCGACATTAAAAATATACATGTAACCCTCAGTTCATGCAAATCGAAGTAATAATATAACTAAAAGGTTTCCCTAGACGTTGAACTTTTTTTTTTTTTTTTTTTTTTTTTTTTTTTTTTTTTTTTTTTTTTTTTTTTTTTTTTTGGAGAAACAATTTTCTCAGAACGGCATGCAGCATTAACTAAAAATGGTTCAATCTCTTAACTTCTACCTCTGACCCAGAAAAGTAAACACTTTTCTTAGGAGCTTATACCTATAATATATGACACTGATTAATATTAAGTAATTTTTGTGAAGGCATAAGGAGTGAAATAAACCACCCAAAAAATCTAACTCAGAGTTCGAATTAGTACCGTATCGTTAAATTTACGGTTGTTTCATTGCGGTTAGGTATGCGCTCCCATAAATTTTATGTAATATCGACTGATGTTTTCCATTTTCAATTTCAGAGAAGTAATTTAGTATCAACTGATGTCATGCATTTTTGATTTCAGGTAACATCTGAGAGGCCACACTGCACGCAGTCCGCGTGATCAAATCATAATTGCGGGCGCCATTTTTTTTTACTGAAAATCTAAAATAAAGCTCATAGTATGATCACTCGTAACTCCCAAACAGATCCTTCAAGTGTATTTTCACTGTCTCAAAAAAAATATATAACATTTTTTGCTCATTTGAATGAGAACCTGGCCGTAATGCCGGAATATAGTCACTAGATTTTTTTCGGAGACGCTGTACGTTCGCGAGAAGAATTTCGTTCTGCGCGTGTCGATGGACATCCTACAGATATTACTGTTTGTGTGTTTGTGTGTGTGTGTACTACTCAGTCGTGCCATTCGAGTGTACATCTTTGCATAGTTTTCCTTTGACGGTGTAAACAGTGTTCGGCTCAGTTGCTAACTGGCCAGTTGAGTGGTTCCGAAGTTGTCGGATGTGCGGTGCGTTCTGTCTGCTAGGATAACAACAGACTGGCGTGGTGCGATGGCAGAAGCAGACACTGAAGGAGCTAGCTGCTGGGACGCCAGCGAACAATTTATGCCAAGTAAGACGAAGAGAACTATTCTAAAATTACGAGCCGCCTCAATAGTGTTTATCATTAGTAAATCTTGTAGTTGAGACTGCCACCAATCTACAATAACTGACATTTTTGCCTAGAGAGAGATTAGCGAGAAATACAGGATATCCCCCACACACTGAAATTTTGGTTGTGATGACAGGCCTATGGGCAGTGTAGCCCGAGATCTAAGTTAGGTTGGAAGGGGGTAATTTGATTGAGAGATGTTTACGCCAACGATTATTAATGCCGAGTAAACGTTGTGTAAGCAGATTTCCCTGTAGCGTAGCCTAGTGTTTCCGTCCGCGCCATGTTTAACACACTTTCTCTGGCTATGTACAAAAGTCGCACAACAGCGACGAAAACTACGTTTCTGGTGGGGGGACGGGAGAGTTCCCTATGTAACTTTCACTACAAATTTTAGTAACCGCCGAAACTAGCCGAATTAGAAGCGTAATTTTAACTATATTTCCGTTTGTGGGAAAATAGTGATTCTCCTCTTTCGGCAGCAACTGTAATATGTAGGCGACTTATTAGTTTCTTTTTTTTTTTTTTTTAAACTCTGAATCATGATCTCAGTAGACGCAGTGCTTTTTACGTTGCTTGATCCGTGGTCGATAGTAAACAATGCAATGTATTGGTAAACTCTTTGAAGTGTGACGCGTGTTGCATAGACGGCGTCTGCAATGTTCGTAAGGCCAAGCTTGTATATATTCTGTGTCTGTTTAATTAAGGCGAGGAGGATAATGTTCAAGGAGCACTGCATTAGCAGTCTATGGAGAAATTGAGAATTTGGATCTGACGAACGGCATGCTCGGGCAGTTCGTGCTATTATGTTGACCACTGTGTAATTCGGACACAGTGATCATTGCCTCTCCCTAGTAACCAGGAGACTCGGGTGGTAATCCTGGTCTGGCACAAATTTTCAACAGTGCCTATTGTCAGATAATTTTATTAGTGGTCCGGTCTTAAATTGTGTTTTGTTCACGAAACGTCGTTTAGCTTTTTCATGGATAACAGCTTTGGAAAGCGTACAGTCTGTACAGGTTACATTGATAATCACACGTCGTTAGTCCAAGGCAACTACAGCTACATAGTTTTACCAAGAACTTCTTCGTAGGTAGTTTCCCTGTAGTGGTATTTTGTTTTAGTATTTATAGACTGTAGGCTTGGATGAAATATGAAACACATATCCGAAGTTTCTGTTGATGCTGTAGATCCTGTTTTTATCCGTGCTAGGGGCACTAACACTTCATCAAATACTGGAGGACACAATTTGCCTCGAGATTTAGCAATTTTTCGTAATATAGGCCTAGCTTCGATATATTTTTCTCTAATTGTTGTTTGGATTTAATCTTAAAACACACTAACTTTTCCACCAGTTATTCTATATGTGGTTTCATCCCTTTCGTAGCATAGAGTTCCTAAACGGTCGATAATATTAATAATTTCCTTTCTCACTTTGATTTTCTGTAGAATCTCCTGTTTGTGGTTATTGCTAACCTGTTTCACATTCTCACTTTTATTATTTTTATTTTTCTTGTTTTGTGACTGGAAGCCAAATTTTCTTTGAATTCAGTCTTTAATTCTGAAACAGTTTCAGTTAAAGGTCAAGTGAAGATGGCGATCTATTTGAGGAGAATGGTTAGGAGATCTTTTATATTAGACGTACACAGGTCATTGAGATCCTTATCTATATAAAATTACTTCGAGTTTGATGTAGCCCATTCTCTTGTCATGATGTCGGCTGTATCGTAGCGTATTGTCTCGATTAGGTTGGATATTTTGATTAAGAGTTGCAGAAGTCCACGAAAGTGATTACGAAGTCAAGACTATACTAACAGAACGATGTGTAGCGTAGACCAAAACGCTCTTTCTGTCCTTTTAAAATCTCTTTTAATTAAAAATAACTAAAGCTGCAAGATACAATCACAAAAACTGTTTTATGTAATACAGAAATCCCAGACTATTGTTGTGTACGTACACTAATTTTTTGTCACAGAATATATATTTTTTACTCATTTGCTGGATTCCAGTTTCCCGCTTTTTGCGGCGAAAACCCTTTCCCTGCGAAGGGCCCAATAGCATGTCGGTTATATTCGCGACTTTATCGACGATCAGTAATTTCATATAGTCTATCCACCGGCGTCATTGTTAACATCGAATATAGATTTAAGTATTAGGAAGGCCAATATGAACCTAACGCATGGGTAGGTCTAATGATGAATAAAAAAAAAATTCGAATGCCGGTTAGCTACTACAAGCAGCACAGTGAACGCGTTATTGTGGCCAAGATAGACATGAAGTCCACACCTACCATAATCTTAAAAGTAGTCCGCAGATGAGGAAGAAATTGATGAAATGTGTGATGAGATAAAAGAAATTATTCAGATAGTGAAGGGAGATGAAAATAGAATAGGCACAAGTGATTGGAATTTGATAGTAGAGAAATGAAGAAAAGGAAACGTAGTAGGTGAATATGGAATGGTGGTAAGAAATGAAAGAGGAAGCCGCCTGGTAGGTTTTTGCCCAGAGCATAACTTAATCATCGCTAACACTTGGTTCAAGAATCGTGAAAGAACGTTGTATACGTGGAAGAGACCTGGAGATACTGCAAGATTTTAGATAGATTATATAAAGGTAAGAAACCAGGTATTAAATTGTAAGACTTTTCCAGGGGCAAATGTGTACTCTGACCACAATCTATAGGTTATGAACTGTAGATTAAAACTGAAGAAACTGCAAAAATGTGGGAAATTAAGGAGATGGGACCTGGATAAACTGAAAGAACCAGAGGTTGTACAGAGTTTCAGGGAGAGCATAAGGGAACAATTGATAGGAATGGGGGAATGAAATACAGTAGAAGAAGAATGGGTAGCCTTGAGGGATGAAGTAGTGAAGGCAGCAGAGGATCAAGTAGGCAAAAAGCCGAGGGCTAGTAGGAATCCTTGGGTAACAGAAGAAATATGGAATTCAATTGATGAAAGGAGAAAATATAAAAATGCAGTAAATGACGCAGGCGAAAAGGAATACAAACGTCTCAAAAATTAGATCGACATGAAGTGCAAAATGGCTAAGCAGGGATGGCTAGAGGACAAATGTAAGGATGTAGAGGCGAAAATCACCATGGGTAAGATAGACACCGCCTACAGGAAAATTAAAGTGACAGCATAGATCGAGGTGGTGGGATCACTCATGGGAAAATTCCTGCAGTAGTTGATGTTAGAGCTGCACCAGTCAGCTGATAGGTCTTCCTGCTTAAGGGAAGTCTCTCTAACAAAAGATCCACTTTTGACAAAGCTTAAGTATCCAAGTAATGAGAGAATTAGTATATTTCATCAAAATATACAAGATTTTAGAGATAAAGTTAGTGAACTGCTTATAGATGTTGACTCTGAAATTATTGGTATATTTGAGCACTTCTTAAATAAGGAGATAATTCAGAGGCTTCCTTTACCAGAATACAGGTTGGCTGGCAGCTTTTCTAGGAGCTCTTTTCGGTGTGGGGGAGTAGCCATGTATGTGAAAAACAGCATCCCATTAGAGTCAATTGATGTTTCTAAGTACTGCACTGAAAAGGTGTTAGAATGTTGTGAAGGTATGGTTAAATTTAATGGAGCTAAACTTCTAATTGTTATTTATAGAGCCACAGACGCCAATTTCACAACATTTTTGCTAAAGCTAGAGGAGGTTTTTGGTACACTTTGTAGGAAATACAAAAAATTATTTATATGTGGTGATTTCAATATTAATTGTAAAGTGATTGTGCAAGTAAAAGGATGCTGGTAGATCTCCTTAATTCATATAATCATATGTAAACTGGTATGGCAAAGTGGTATGCAGATAGAATAGCTACGTCTCAGGATACAATTAAAACCATATGGTCAGTCGTAAGCGAAGTGGCTGGTCTGTAGAGACAGGTCGACGATATAGAATCAGTGCGTAGTGGGAATGTTCGTGTTACTGATAAGTCGCATATATGTACAGTATTTAATAATCACTTTCTGAATGTACCAGGTGAACTAAATAGAAACCTAGCCCCAACAGGGAATCATATAGCGCTCTTAGAAAAAAGTGTTCCGAGACTGTTACCCTAAACGGTCCTCCATGATACTGACAAGAGGGAGATTGAGTTAATAATTAAATCACTAAAGACCAAGAACTCTCATGGATATGGCAGGGTATCTAGCAGAATACTGAAGTATTGTTCTGTGTATGTTGGCCCAGTACTTAGCCATATCTGTGACTTTTCCTTTAGCGGTGGTCGGTTTCCTGACCGATTAAAGTACTCTCTACTGAAGCCACTTTATAAAAAGGGAGACAAGGATAATGTTGACAACTTTAGACCTATTTCAATGCCATCGGTGTTTGCTAAAGTTATCGAGAAGGTTGTATATACAATGTTACTGGAGCATTTAAATTCACATTATTTGCTGTCAAATGTACAGTTTGGTTTTAGAAATGGTTTAACAACTGAAAATGCTATATTCTCTTTTCTCTGTGAGGTTTTGGACGGATAAAATAAAAGGTTGCGAACGCTAGGTGTTTTCTTTGATTTAACGAAGGCTTTTGACTGTGTTGACCACAAAATATTACTGCACAAGTTGGACCATTATGGAGTAAGGGAGTAGCATACAATTGGTTCCCCTCTTACTTTAAGAACAGAAAGCAGAAGGTAATTCTCTGCGATATTGAGAGTGGTAGTGATAATCATTCGCAATGGGGCTCTGTTAAGAGGGCATTCCCCCAAGGGTCGGTTCTGGGGCCACTGCTGTTTCTTACTTATATAAATGATATGCCCTCTAGTATTACAGGTGATTCAAAAATATTTCTGTTTGCTGATGACACCAGCTTGGCAGTGAAGGATCTTGTGTGTAATACTGAAACAGTATCAAATAATGTAGTTAATGGAATAAGTTCATGGCTTGTGGATAACAATTTGATGCTAAATCACAGTAAGACTCAGTTTTTGCAGTTTCTAATTCACAATTCAACAAGGACCGATATTTTGATCAGACAGAATGGGCATGTTATAAGCGAGACGAAACAGTTAAAGTTCCTAGGCGATCGGATATATAGTAAGCCGTTGTGGAAAGCCCATGTCCAGGATCTTGTCCAGAAACTAAAATGCTGCTTTAGTTACCATTAGAACAGTATCTGAAATTAGTGACAGTTCAACATGGAAAATAGTCTACTTCGCATATTTTCACACGCTTAGGTCGTATGGTATTATATTCTTTGGGTAATTCTTCTGATTCAAAAAGGGTATTTTTGGCTCAAAACGGGCTGTTCGAGCTATATGGGGTGTAAGTTCGAGAACCTCTTGTTGGCCCCTATTCAATAGTCTGGGAATTCTGACATTGCCCTGACAGCATATATTTTCTTTAATGTAGTTTATTGTTAGCAGTATTAGCGTATTCCCAACAGTTAGCAGCTTTCAATCAGTTAATACTAGGCACAAATCAAATCTGTATGTGGAATGCACTTCCTTGACTCTTGTGCAGAAAGGAGTGCAGTATTCTGCTGCATCCATTGTCAATAAGCTACCACAAGAACTCAAAAATCTTAGCAGTAGCCCAAAATCATTTAAGTCTAAACTGAAGAGTTTCCTCATGGCTCACTCCTTCTATTCTGTCGAGGAGCTCCTGGAAGAGCTAAAAAATTATGCAAATTTCAGTGTTACGTAGTTAATTTTCTTTATTTAAACTTACGACTTGTCGCCTTAATATGTTTTTATATTTCATTTTATCTGTTTCTACTATCGTGTTATAATTTCATGTATTGACTCGTTCTATGACCATGAAGATTTCTCCTTAATATGGTCCCACGGAACAATAAATAAATAAAAATAAAAGCTTTGGAGAAAAGAGATCCACTTGTATGCATATCAAGAGCTCAGATGGAAACCCTGTTATAAGCGAAGAAGGGAAAGCAGAAAGGTGGAAGGAGTATATAGAAGATCTATACAAGGGCAATGTGCTTGAAAACAGAATTTGGAAATGGAAGAGCATGTAGATAAAGATGAAATAAGAGATGATATACTGTGTGAAGAGTTTAGCAGAGCAGTGAAAGACCTACGCCGAAACAAGGCCCCGGGAGTATTCAACATTCCATTATAACTACTGACACCCGTGGGAGAGCCAGCCCTGACTAAACTCTACCATCTGATGAGCAAGATGTATGAGACAGGCGAAATACCGTCAGACTTCAAGAAGAATATAATAATTCCAATCTCTAAGAAAGCAGTTGTTGACAGATGTGAAAATTACCGAACTATTTGTTTAGTAAGTCACAGGCGCAAAACACTAAAGCCAATTCTTTACAGCCGAATGGAGAAACTGGTAGAAGCCGACCTCGGGGTATACCAGTTTGGATTCCGTAGAAATACTGGAACACATGAGGCAATACTGACCCTACGTCCTCTCTTAAGAGCTAGATTAAGGAAAGGCACACCTACGTTTCTAGCGTTTGTAGACTTAGAGAAATCTTTTGACAATGTTGACTGGAAAACTCTTTCAAATACTGAAGTGGCAGTGGTAAAATGCAATGAGTGAAAGGCCATTTACAATTTGTACACATACCAGATGGGAGTTGCAAGAGTCAGGGGGCATGAAAGGGAAGCAGTGGTTGGGAAGGTAGTGAGATGCGGTTCTAGTCAATCGCCGATGTTATTCAATCTGTTTATTGAGCAAGCAGTAAAGGAAAAAAAGAGAAAAATCGAAGTAGGAATTAAAATCTATGGACAAGAAATAAAAACCTTGAGGTTCACTCATGACAAAATTCTGTCAGAGACATCAAAGGACCTGGAAGAGCAGCTGAATGGAGTGGAGTGTCCTGAAAGAATGATATAAGATGATCATCAATAAAAGCAAAACGAGGATAATGGAATGTAGTCGAAACATGTTTGGTGATGCTGAAGGAATTAGATTAGGAACTGAGACACTTAAAGTAGTAAAGGAGTTTTGGTATTTGGGGAGCAAAATAACTGATGACGGTCGAAGTATAGAGGATATAAATTGTATACTGGCAATGGCAAGGAAAGTGTTTCTGAAGAAGAAAAACTTGTTAACATTGAGTATAGCTTTACGTATCAGGAAGTGTGTTATCCGAGTATTTGTATGGAGTGTAGCCATGTATGGAAGTGAATCATGGACGATAAAGAGTTTGGATAAGAAGAGACTAGAGGCTTTAGAAATAAGGTGCTACAGAAGAATGCTGAAGATCAGATGGGTAGATCACTTAACTAATGACGAGGTATTAAATAGTATTGGGGAGAAGAGAACTTTGTGGCACAACTTGACTACAAGAAGGAATCGGTTGGTAGGACACGTTCTGTGGCATCAGCGGATCACCATTTTAGAATTGGAGGGCAACGCGGAGGGTAAAGGTCGAGGAGGGAGACCAGGAGATGAATACACTAGCAGATTCAGAAGGATGTAGGTTGCAGTGCGTATTGGGAGATGGCGCTTGCACATGATACAGTAGCATGGAGAGCTGTATCAAACCAGTCTCTGGACTAAAGACCACAACAACAACAATAAGAAGGCATCTGTCTCATGTGTACCCTTCAACAGAGATAGGACAGACAAGACGGTTAGATTAGACTATATGTATTTTCGGTTGCAAATGATCCATAATGAGGAGATGCTCAGTGGGAAACTAATATGCTAATTTACCTTCCACAGATCGCAAGTGGACTGATCATCGACGTGAAATGAGGGATGAGAATTTAAACGTACTTCTGATCGTACTCTTATTATTTGACACCCTCCCCCCCACTCTCTCTCTCTCTCTCTCTCTCTCTCTCTCTCTCTCTCTCTCTCTCTCTCTCTCTCTCTCTTTCTCTCTCTTTCTAACTCACTCACTCTCAATCGCTCACGCCCTAGTTCTACTAAAAAATTCAATTCATTAATGGTGTCGGAGGAGATGGTTAAATAAATCCTTTAGGCTGCTCTTAAACTGAATTTTGACAGTAGTAAAACTTTTATGGCTGCTGACAAGTTATTGAAAATTCGTTTTCCTGAATGATCGAGACTTTCTTGCACCAAAGTAATTAACTTCCAAATTTTTGTGGAGATTATTCATGTTTCTAGTAAGGAGTGCATGCAATGCGCTGTTGATTTGAAAATAATAATTTGACACAAAAGAAGCTCCTAAGTTGATGTGATACCCAGTAAGAAGCAGTACAAATCAAGTTTTTGTTAACGATTATTGACTTTTTAGCCGGCTGTGGTGCCTTGGACATGAGCTAGGACCTTAAGATTTTGCATGAAAGGAGGACAAGCAGCCGCGTTGCACGGGAGAATGTGAAAAGTGTTCATATGTACTAAAACCTGTAAAATCCGCCCGTTTTTGTCTTATGCTATCGAATCGACTTAAAGCCAGATCGTCTCTTTGGCCGCTCTTCTCTACGAAACGGTTACACTTATCGTCTGCAAAGCTATGTTGCGTGCTGCGGTATCCGGAGACACTGAAAGCACCATAGTAGAACACAGACGAAGCTTCCAAGTTGATGTAATAGCCAGTAAGAAACAGTACAATTCAAGTTTCAGTTATCGATTATTGACTTCCAAGCCGGCTTTGCTGTCTTGGACATGAGCTAAGACCTTACGATTTTGCATGAAGGGAGGTCTACCAGCCACGTTGCACGGGAGAGCGTGAAAAGTGTTTATATGTAGTAAAAACCTGAGAAATCCGCCCTTTCGTGTCATTTGCTATAGAATCGACTTAATGCCAGATCGTCTCTTAGGCCGCTCTTCTCTATGATACGGATACACTTGTGGTCGTCTTCAGTCCTGAGACTGGTTTGATGCACCTCTCCATGCTACTCTATCCTGTGCAAGCTGCTTCATCTTCCAGTACCTACTGCAACCTACATCCTTCTGAATCTGCTTGGTGTATTCATGTCTTGGTCTCCCTCTACGATTTTTACCCTCCACGCTGCCCTCCAATGCTAAATTTGTGATCCCTTGATGCCTCAAAACATGTCCTACCAACCGATCCCTTCTTCTAGTCAAGTTGTGCCACAAACTTCTCTTCTCCCCAATCCTATTCAATACCTCCTCATTAGTTACGTGATCTACCCATCTAATCTTCAGCAATCTTCTGTAGCACCACATTTCGAAAGCTTCGATTCTCTTCTTGTCCAAACTAGTTATCGTCCATGTTTCACTTCCATACATACTTTTATAAACGACTTCCTGATACATAAATCTATATTCGATGTTAACAAATTTCTCTTCTTGAGAAACGCTTTCCTTGCCATTGCCAGTCTGCATTTTATATCCTCTCTACTTCGACCATCATCAGTTATTTTACTTCCTAAAGAGCAAAACTCCTTTACTACTTTAAGTATCTCATTTCCTAATCTAATTCCCTCAGCATCACCCGATTTAATTTGACTACATTCCATTATCCTCGTTTTGCTTTTGTTGATGTTCATCTTATATCCTCCTTTCAAGACACTGTCCATTCCGTTCAACTGCTCTTCCAAGTCCTTTGCCGTCTCTGACAGAATTACAATGTCATCGGCGAACCTCAAAGTTTTTATTTCTTCTCCATGAATTTTAATACCTACTCCAAATTTTTCTTTTGTTTCCTTTACTGCTTGCTCAATATACAGAATGAATAACATCGGGGAGAGGCTACAACCCTGTCTCACTCCTTTCCCAACCACTGCTTCCCTTTCATGCCCCTCGACTCTTATGACTGCCATCTAGTTTCTGTACAATTTTTAAATAGCCTCTCGCTCCCTATATTTTACCCCTGCTACCTTCAGAATATGTAAGAGAGTATTCCAGTCAACATTGTCAAAAGCTTTCTCTAAGTCTACAAATGCTAGAAACGTAGGTTTGCCTTTTCTTAATCTTTCTTCTAAGATAAGTCGTAAGGTCAGTATTGCCTCACGTGTTCCAACATTTCGACGGAATCCAAACTGATCCTCCCCGAGGTCCGCATCTACCAGTTTTTCCATTCGTCTGTAAAGAATTCGCGTTAGTATTTTGCAGCTGCGACTTATTAAACTGATTAGTTCGGAAATTTTCACATCTGTCAGCACCTGCTTTCTTTGGGATTGGAATTATTATATTCTTCTTGAAGTCTGAGGGTATTTCACCTGTCTCATACATCTTACTCACCAGCTGGTAGTTTTGTCATGACTGGCTCTCCCAAGGCCGTCAGTAGTTCTAATGGAATGTTGTCTACTCCGGGTTCCTTGTTTCGACTCAGGTCTTTCAGTGCTCTGTCAAACTCTTCACGCAGTATCTTACGTCTCATTTCGTCTTCATCTACATCCTCTTCCATTTCCATAATATTGTCCTCAAGTACATCGCCCTTGTATAAACCTTCTATATACTCCTTCCACCTTTCAGCCTTCCCTTCTTTGCTTAGAACTGGATTGCCATATGAGCTCTTGATATTCATACACGTGGTTCTCTTCTCTCCAAAGGTCTCTTTAATTTTCCTGTAGGCAGTATCTATCTTACCCCTAGTTAGATAAGCTTCTACATCCTTACATTTGTCCTCTAGCCATCCCTGCTTAGCCATTTTGCACTTCCTGTCGATCTCATTTTTTAGATGTTTGTATTCCTTTTTGCCTGCTTCATTTACTTCATTTTTATATTTTCTCCTTTCATCAATTAAAATCAATATTTCTTCTGTTACCCAAGGATTTCTAGCAACCCTCGTATTTTTACCTACTTTATCCTGTGCTGCCTTCACTACTTCATCCCTCAGAGCTACCCATTCTTCTTCAACTATGTTTCTTTCCCCCATTGCTGCCAATTGTTCCCTTATGCTCTCCTTCAAACTCTGTACAACCTCTGGTTCTTTCAGCTTATCCAGATCCCATGTCCTTAAATTCCCACCTTTTTGCAGATTCTTCAGTTTTAACCTACAGGTCATAACCAATAGATTGTGGTCAGAGTCCACATCTGCCCCTGGAAATGCCCTAGAATTTAAAACCTGATTCCTAAATCTCTGTCTTACCATTATATAATCTATCTGATACCTTTTAGTATCTCCAGGATACTTCCATGTATACAACCTTCTTTTATGATTCTTGAACCAAGTGTTAGCTATGATTAAGTTAAGCTCTGTGCAAAATTCTACCAGACGGCTTCCTCATTCATTTCTTAGCCCCAATCCATAATCACCTACTATGTTTCCTTCTCTCCTTTGTCCTACTGACGAATTCCAGTCACCCATGACTATTAAATTTTCGTCTCCCTTCACTACCTGAATAATTTCTTTTATCTCATCATACATTTCATCAATTTCTTCATCATCTGCAGAGCTAGTTGGCATATAAACATGTACTACTGTTGTAGGCATGGGCTTTGTGTCTATCTTGGCCACAGTAATGCGTTCACTATGCTGTTTGTAGTAGGTTACCCGCATTCCTATTTTCCTATTCATTATTAAACCTATTCCTGCATTACCCCTATTTGATTTTGTATTTATAACCCTGTATTCACCTGACCAAAAGTCTTGTTTTTCCTGCCACCGAGCTTCACTAATTCCCACTATATCTAACTTTAACCTATCCATTTCCGTTTTTAAATTTTCTAACCTACCTGCCCGATTAAGGGATCTAACATTCCACGCTCCGATCCGTAGAATGCCAGTTTTCTTTCTCCTGATAACGACGTCCTTTTGAGTAGTCCCCGCCCGGAGATCCGAATGGAGGACTATTTTACCTCCGGACTGTTTTCCCAAGAGGACGCCATCATCATTTAACCATACAGTAAAGCTGCATGCATTCGGGAAAAATTGCTGCTGCAATTTCCCCTTGCTTTCAGCCGTTCGCAGTACCAGCGCAGCAACGCCGTTTTGGTTAATGTTACAAGGCCAGATCAGTCAATCATCCAGACTGTTGCCCCTGCAACTACTCTTCAGGAACCACACGATTGTCTGGCCTGAAACGGTTACACTTATCGTTGTCAAAGCTATGTTGCGTGCTGCGGTATCCGGAGGCACTGAAAGCACCATAGTAGAACACAGACGAAGCTTCTAAGTTGATGTAATAGCCAGTAAGAAGCAGTACAATTCAAGCTTTAGTTATCGATTATCGAGTTTTAAGCAGGCTTTTGTGTCTTGGACATGAGCTAAGACCTTACGATTTTGCATGAAGGGAGGTCTACCAGCCACGTTGCACGGGAGAGCGTGAAAAGTATTCATATGTAGTAAAAACCTGAGAAATCCGCCCGTTTTGGTCTTATGCTATCGAATCGACTTAAAGCCAGATCGTCTCTTTGGCCGCTCTTCTCTATGAAACGGTTACACTTATCGTCTACAACGCTATGTTGTTTGCTGCGGTATGCTTACACACTAGAAGCAAAATTGTAGAACACAGAAGAAGCTTCCAAGGTAATGATATAGACAGGAAGAAGCAGTACTATTCAAGTTTTAGTTATCAATTATTGACTCCTAAGCCGGCTTTGCTGCCTTTGACATGAGCCAAGAACTTACAATTTTGTATGAAGGGAGGTCTACCAGCAACGTTTCACGGGAGAGTGTGAAAAGTGTTCATATGTAGTAAAAACCTGAGAAATCCGCCCGTTTTTGTCATTTGCTATCGAATCGACTTAATGCCAGATCGTCTCTTTGTCCTCTCTTCTCTATGAAACAGTTTCACTTATCGTCTGCAAAACTATGTTGCGTGCTGCGGCATGCGGAAACACTAAAAGCACCATAGTAGAACACAGAAGAAGTTTCTAAGTTGATGTAATAGACTATAAGAAGCAGTACAATTCAAGTAATCAGAAACATTGAAATTAAGTAAGTCCAAATGTTCAGATTGGTTTTTTAGGTCCGATTTTCTCAACAACTTGGTGATCAAACCAGTATATCAGTCCGGAACAAGGACAAAATATTTCCACACTTCTGGAACGAAGGCACAAACGTTTTGCCCAAAATAGTCATTTTTTGTTAACTTGCAAGTATGTGTGAAGGAAGGAATTGGTGTGTAGTCTAGTCAAGTAACCACTCCAATTTTACCTGAATGATAGAATGAGATACTGTTATACAGTAGCTTCCAGAATTCAGAAGGTTACTGAAGTGTATCTAAAAAAAAAGAGGAACTATCCAATATTAAAAACTCTTGTGTCACGAATAATATATATAAAGCAATTGATTTAGTAACAGATGTTGATGAGAACTCAGAGCTTGTATGTATGAAACGTAAAAGGAGACCTCTGTAGGAAAAACAAATTAAGTTTTCGAAAAAACCAAGTGATTTTGTAAAGAAACGAAGACTTTCTCTTCTTATGATTCACTTCTGTTTTGACATTCGATGTACTAAGAGGAGGGTTGCCGAAATTCCTACGTCTTATTTTTTTTATGGAATAATAAGATTATCATTCATAAATATCGGTCTCTGCAGTTATTGTAGTGAACCTTTTAATACTACCGCTCTGAACTACTTAAATGATTTTATACTTTTTAGGTAGATGTATCATGAAATTGTGGTCACGTTATTTGAAAGCAAGATGAACGACATACTTAAGCGGCACATTGCGATAAGCAATTATTCTCCATAGGTCGGACCTGAAGGCCTGTTTTCAGGAAGACCAGTAGATCATCGACAGCAGTGTCGTGCAGTCAACGAGCCTTAAAACAGCGGTTGACGATGGTGTTCAGTAACACCAGGATCTCATACATTGAAAGAATGTAACAGAGTTTGCATAGAGGGTAAATAATAGTAATGGTCCAGTAGATTACAAAGGTTAATTATATATATATGCGCGTACGGATACTGCCACAGGAAGGACACGTTACAAATATGATGCCACGGTGGGGTTAAACTCATAATTATGCGCAGATTATTTTTTTTCATTTATTTGAATATTTCTCTCACTTTTAACTACCCATAAGGAAAGAAACGTTACAGTGGACGCTAGTGTGCCATCTTTCTTGCTGAAGTGGAATATCGCGTTTATTAAATTTTCTTGATAGCTTAACTGAAACTGTTTTCCCTATCCCAGCGAATTGCTGGAAAGTCCGCCCTGAGAGTTCTCTGTCGACTTGTAGATTGTGAGTCTGTCTAATATCCAGAAGTGATCCACGTCGATTGCTGGTACGGAGGGCGCTAGAGTAGATTACACGTGGTATCTGTCACACGATGTTACCCATTAACGCTCGTAACATTGAGTGCCGCACTTCGGGCTTGTGGCGTGAGGCTTTCTTTTCACCTTCGAGCACTGGCGTCGCTACAGCTGTTGGACGTGTCTGGAGTGTGTTTGTAAATATGGCTTCAAAGTTAGTTTCGTCGAATTTTTAAAAATAAAGTAGCTTGGGCTATGGGTGGGAGGGGGGGGGGGGGGGACATAATGCATGCTATCATTTGTGTGTTGATGGGAGGTGGAATATACTGCACTCGACTTCATGTCCACAATCACAGCTACAGCCATCCATCCCTACATCTGGAAACATACATGCAGCAAGCCGGAATAGAGGATGTGGTCACACTCAAAAATTCTTTCTTAGCTTTCCTTTCTACTTTGTCTGTTTTTAGATTCTGGATGCGACAAATTAAAAAGCGCTTCATCTGTTTCGAACTTTGTATTAATTTTGCCGTTGTGGTAACACTATTTAAAATTAAAAATTGTTCTTATAGTCCCCATAAAGTGTACTAAACGTTTATTTACCTTCACATATTCCACCTTCATCGGTTTATAAATCGCTTGACACGTTTCTGAAATTATTTTGGTTGATTACAATGTGATATTAATGTGCCGTGTCATAAACCAGAGTAGCTGTCATGTATCAAGAAATCGCAGTGACACAGTATATTCTTAGAAATGCTGTATGTCCAGAAAACATTCTGTTTTGTAACATGAGAATCCACGTTACTGAGCAAATACTGAAATAATCTCATCCATTCATAAGTAATTTATATGTTAAGACTTGAATTCCTCCTCTTGTAGCTCTCGTAACAAATTTTGCTGAATTCTTTTACTATCTTGACGTAATACCTAGGGCTTCATTCAAGTGTTTACTGTTTCTCTACCGCTTTTCTTCCAAATACACACACAATGCAATTGTGGTGTTTGCAAGAGTGTAAGAAAGAAAGCTGACGCAGTTTGTGTATCAAATTTTAGGGAAAATTTGTAAGAAGCTTTCAAACACAATAGTAAAATTCAAAACGGTGGTAAAGTGGCAGCGTTGTAAGGAACAACTTTTGTTCTTACTGTGTGTTATTTGGAATGGTTGACGGTTGATCGCGTAAGTGGGGACTAGGCGAAGAGGCATCAAAATTTTATTTCGAATGCTAAAAAGGACCAAGGTTCAATTTCACATGTTACAGCAACTGTTAAATACAATCAGCTAAGCACAGTAAGAATTGACCATGCTCTTTCACAAGCAGCACGATTGGAACATTGAAACACAACGAGAAGGTTACAGAAACAGAAGCGGAATAGATGCATTACGACTATCTGCTTTTCAGCATGGCAAAAGTTGTCTCTGAACTCGTGAGGAATCTGAGGCATGAGTGAATAAAATTTTTAGAACTTCTGAAATTCTTCGCTGGATACGAACACTCACGAAAGATTATTTAGCATCATGGAGTACTTGAAGCCACTTTCTGACAATCATTTAACAACTTGTATTATGGATGTTGTTAAAGAACAGATTTCAAGTGAAGTTAAAATAATCCTCTAGAGCAAGTTTCAAGTGAAATTAAGTCCTTTGTCAGTACAAGCCGACGAAATAACGGATGTCTGAAGTAAGCTATTAGTAATTTTTCGTTTTGCAAATAAGGAGAAATATGAGATGGATGTGGTTTTATGACTTAGCTAAAAACTGGTGTGCACAAGGCATAGCCACTGTTTAGCTGCAAGTGCTAAGCAGTTAGAATATTGATAAAAACAAACTAGTATCGCAAACATAAGACGGCTGTAGTGCAATAACACGGAAAAATTGTGTACATCCTATAGTGAAAGAGGCACACCCTCGTGCAGTCTGTATCCACTGCTGTGCACATCAGTTGGACCATCCTCTATGCTTCTAAAAATTACGCAATTAAAATTTTTTATAGCAAACCAGTATTTCACGAATCATAGCCGTTGCGGTAAAACAAGTTAACTTCAGGGGGAAGGGGGATTTAAATTATAAGGTCCTTGCGAAACAAGGTATTTTCATTCACACGCTGTTAAAACCATTTTTCTTCACTACACGGACATGAGCAGCATTGAATGTGAAATACAAGCAAGACTGGGATTATATTTCTTTACATCGACCAATTGGGCTAAATTGTATACTTGATCACCAGACTTCTCTTTTTCTACTGCAGGTGTACAAATAGATTTTCCAGCATACCAGTATCTTGTTCGACATTTTGCAAAGTAAATCTGTAAGCCTGAAATAGAAAACTGCATTAAGGCTAGTGAGAGACTAATATGTATGAAACGCAAAGTGGAAGGTAAGAAAGAGCCTTACAATTTCAGCAGGAGTATTTGAACTAGTGTAACGAAACAGAAATATGTATTTAGAAATGGAGAAGGCTAGTATTAGAGGTAATCGACACAGTAATAGTAAACACGGAAACTAGATTCCAGGACTACCGTGAAACAATTTCCCTATGCGTAATGTTGAAAAGCTACTTAAAATGTATCCTTTGACAATGAGAAACTGAAGAGAAGAAACTTTATTTACAGCAGTGAGGATAAATGTCTGGAGCTTCATGACATCCTTCAGTCCATTGTAAACAATTGATTTAAAAAACGTGTTCTCCGGAGGAGTGTAATGACTGTCGTTGCTTCTTGCAATTCCACGAACCACCGTGTCTTGCAAAACAAGCGTGAGTACGTTGAAACGCGTTGAAGCCTACTTCCACAACACAATGACAAATGACACTGTCAAGCATCACTGTGTTGGCTGTAGAGAAGAGAACTCCGAAATCAAATCGACAGGATTTCATATCTCTCGTCACCGGTCTACGCCCAGGAAAAAGGGCTGCAGGATAGAACTTTATAAAAAGGTGTGAGGGTGTATTAATAAGTATTATATCCTGATGAATGTATAGCTGTTAAATGCTTTTTGCATTTGTTTATAACAATTGCTGTAGTAATTTGTCTTACGAAGTATGTAAGTTACTTTCGCATTGTTTATTGGAATTGATAACGTTTATGTCAACGTCTTTTATTTTGCTTAACCGTGCTGTACTTCTTCAGTCAAGTATAAATCGCTTTGCAGGGAAATGAATCACTTTAGTCAATTGTAGGGATACAACAGCCCTGAATTAGAGGTGCGCTCAAACCCTACCATTGGCTAGAAATCGTAATGTAGCGAGATGTTTCTCCTCGGAGCTTACAACCTATGATGAATTCATTTTTGGTTAAAAACGGTTTGATGCTCAGCAGTTCTTAAATAATTACGAATATCATTAGCTACCGTCTAAGTAACAACGTAGTTAAATTTCATTCCTGCAATTAGTCGCATCTTTGCCTTGGTTTGAGTAACAAGGCCAGAAAATCCTAGATAAATGCTGGCAAACTCCAGTTTCTGTTCCTTTGTAAAACCAACCGGAATCGCGTAGATATTTATCATACGAACAAATCACATGAGGCACCGTGATTGCGTTGTGCAAGCGGTTACGAAATTGGTCCGTTGGTCGGTCGGCCGACAGATATAATAGTGCGTGTGGAGGGGCCTTAGCAGAACGATTTTCAGTGCAGCCCAGACCCGTTCGCGCCATATTTAAACACCTTTTGTCGTAGTTAGCAGACTAAGCATAAAAACCAAAACTTCGAGGTAAATGGAGACCCCCCCCCACTACAGGTCCAGGGGTTGGAATAGACCCGAGGTATTTCCGCCTGTCGTAAGAGGCGACTAAAAGGAGTCTCACGTTTTGGCCTATATGTGGTGGTCCCCTCTATGAATTGGCCTTAATTTTTCAAAATTTTCCCGAAGAGCGAGCCAATTTAGGAAGGACGCCTTACATGGAGTATAGCATTCATGTGCTCAGACTTACCGCATCCTTTGTCGACGTGGATCTGCACTTCTGCTCATTCTCCTACTGTTGGGCGAGGCCACCCTCCTGGGTGCGTATTTTTCCATAAACTGTGCAGTATCGTTTTCTATACCGACGATTATAATGGACTTGTTCGCTTGGTTGCACCTGACATCTAGCACGGTAGCTTGCCCATTGTAGGGGGGCCGCTATGTACCCTGTCAGTTGTAGCCCTCTGACCACACCCTCTGATGCCTGTGCCATTAACTCCCCATGTATGCCCAGTCACGGTATTTACTCGCTTATGACAAGCTGGGGATGTTTCTGTAACCACAAGAGCTTACATATGGTCGAGGGTATCATATTTTACAGGGACCTTATTTTGCAGTCTGACGATGAGCTGCGCGCAAATTTGGAGTGGCGCCGTGTTCATTTCGTCCAGCGTGTCCACTGGGGTCCGAGGTATAATCAGGTTGCCACCGCTGCTTTCGTCTTGGCCTTCGAGGGTGATACATTGACAGAGAAGGTCAACGTGACGGTCTAATACTGTGTTGTAAAGCCCAATGTTCCTCACACGATGCGGTGCGTTAAGAGCTGCAAGTTTGGACATATACAGCTGTACATCCAGCGTCACATGTCAAGATTCTGGATGCCCTTCACATCCCAATACTACATGTGCCACGCCTCCAATCTGTCAAACTGTGGAGAGTATCATTCGCCTTGCTCACTACACTGCAGGATTCTCCAGAAAGAAAGGAAAATCATGGACTAAAACACACTGGACAGAATGACCTACACTGGGGCTAAGAGAAAATTTGAATGCCTGCATCCTGTGCCTGTGACATTGTACCACGACTGTTGTGACATCGGCGTAATACGATCAGCTCTGCCAATCATAGCCACCTCTCAGAGCCAAAAGATGTTCCTTGATGGTGGAGGGCATTTCCCTCCCTATTGCTCCTGCACCACCTACTTTGGAAGCAACACTCCTCCAACCATCGGGGACATATGCTTCTCCATCTTGGAAGGGAACAGAAGTCTTCCTCGCTTCTCTCGCTAGGAAGGGGTCCCCTTCCCAGGTTTCTCCTAGTGGGAAATTTGACACCTGCCAGTGACTGAAGAGCCCAAAAGCAGCTTGTAGAAGGGCTTCACGCTCATTCTCAGTCCAGGAGACTGAATCAGTGAAGTTCTCCCAGCCAGGGAAACCCAAGGTGCAGTGAGAGAAATCCAAAAATAAAACCACTAGGACCAAGCTGTGTGTGTGTGTGTGTGTGTGTGTGTGTGTGTGTGTGTGTGTGTGTGTGTGTGTGTGTGTGTGTGAGGGTCTGGCGGGATATAGGTCCTCAGTAAATGCATAAATCACCATTCCATGCACACACACACACACACACACACACACACACACACACACACACACACACACACACACACACATGACGGTTATAGACTGCTCAGAGTCACATGCTGCCGCCGGCTTATTGCCTGAGGCATAAACCACTTCATTGAATGTTCCATGCTTTCACAGTGTCACGATGACGTCATTCTATAGTGGAATTACAGACCTTATTCCACCACCTGGATGAGCTACGGCAACAGTTGGGCTTTACACCTGCTATCTGTATTGCCCTCCAGGAAAGCTGGTTTTTGACAATGCGGACCCTCTGCCCTCCATGGCTAAACAGATATTACAGTAACTGTAGCGGCTACAATAGGGTGTCAGGTGGAGTTTTCGTTTATGTCCTAAACTGTCTGTAGTGAACCTGTGCCCCTTCAAATCCCCCTTGAAGCTGTGGCTATCAGAATAGGGACGATGGAGGATCTTACTGTGCAATATATACCTTCCTCCAGATGGTGTCGAACCCCTAGATGTATTAGCTGCACTGATTGGTAAAATCTCCGAAAAGTGGGAAAGGTTTAGGGAGTTAATCAACCATAACCCCTTGTGGGTTGTCATTGTGCTTATTGGCCAAGACAGAGATGTCGAATCTTTGTCTCAGTTCGACCTCCGCCTCTTAAATACTGGGACTGCTACACATTTCAGTGTGGCTCGTGGTAGTTACTCAGCCATCGATTTGTCACTTCAAACCCCAAGACTTCTCCCATCAACCCACTGGAGAACACGTGACGACCTGTGTGGTTGTGACCACTTCCCCATCTTTCTGTCACTGCCCCAGTATCATGCTCATGGACGGCTGCCCAGATTGGCTTTAAACAAGGCGGAATGGGAATCTTTCACCTCTGCTGTCACCGTTTAATTTCCCCCACACAGTTACATTTAAGTGATGGTTGAGCAAGTTACTACAGCAATTGTTTCTGCAGTAGAAAACTCAATCCCTCGTTCTTCATGGTGCTCAAGGCGTAAGGCAGTCCCTTGGTGGTCGCCGGAAGATGCTGAAGTAATTAAGGAGCGCTGGAGATCTCTACAGTGGCATAAGCAGCACCCTGCCATGGAGCACCTCATACAGTAGCCTTTAAATAGCTCTGTGCCCGCGTTTGGCAACTTATCAAACGACGGAAGCAGGAAAGTTGGATGAGATACATCTCGACCATTAGACGCCATACGTCACCTTCCCACGTCTGGGCAAAGATCAATCATCTTTTTGGGTACCAGACCTTAACAAGTGTTACTGGTGTTAGCGTAAATGGCGTGTTATCTACAGACACAAACGCGATTGCCGAGCACTCTGCCGAGCACTCTGCCGAGCACTCTGCCGAGCACTCTGCCGAGCACTCTGCCGAGCACTCTGCCGAGCACTCTGCCGAGCACTCTGCCGAGCACTCTGCCGAGCACTCTGCCGAGCACTCTACCCTGGAAAATTACCCCCAGCCTTTCACACACTATAAATGCGGCGTTATAGGGTTCACTGTGGCGTGTATTGACTGAGGTGATGTTCTCGTCCAGCCGCAGTTAAAGTGGGAGGTCCTCAGTGCAATTGCATATTGCCCTGACAGAGCTCCTGGACATGATCGGATCCACAGCCAGATACTTAAATGTCTCTCATCTGACTACAAGCGATATCATCTCGTCATGTTCAACCGGATCTCGAGCAGTGGCGTCTTTCAATTGCAATTGCAAGGAACAACATCATTCCGGTGCTCACACCCGGTAAAAACTCGCTTGACATGGTTAGCTGTCGGCCCATTATCCTCACCAACGTTCTTCATAAGCTGCTGGAATGTATGGTATGTGGGCGGTTTTGTTGGGTCCCTTTAGTCACATGGCCTACTGGCTCCATATCGGGGTGGTTTCTGCCAGGGTCGCTCTACCACTGCTAATCTTGTGTCCCTAGAGTTTACCATCCAAACGGCCTTCTCCAGACGCCAACGCCTGATTGCTGTCTCCATTGATTTACGAAAACCATATGACACGACCTGGCGATATCACATCCTTGTCACATTGTATGAGTAGTGTCTCTGGGGCCACTCTGGATGTTCATCGGAAACTTCTTGTCACTCCATGTCCGAGTTGGTGCCTTCCATAGTACGACACATATCCAGGAGAATGGAGTTCCACAGTGCTCTGTATTGAGTGTCTCTATTTTTAGTGTCTCTATTTTTAGTGGCCTTTAACCATCTAGGAGCAGCTGTTTGTTGGACTCTCCATCTCACCTTCCCTGAATGCAGACGACTTCTGCATTTAGTACTGCTGCTCCAGTACTGGTGTTGCTGAGCATCACCTACAGGGAGCCATCCTCAAGGTGCAGGCATGGGCTATAGCCCACAGCCTCCAGTTTCCAGACGCAAAGTCGTGTGTCATACACTTCTGTCGGCGTCGTACCATTCATCTGGACCCAGAACTTTAACTTCATGACGATCCACTCACTGTAGTGGAGACACACACATTCTTAGGACTGGTTTTCGTTGCTCGATTGACTTGGCTTCCTCATCTTCGTCAGCTTAAGCAGAAGTTCTGGCAGCACCTCAATGCCCGCCGACGTCTGAGCAACACGAACTGGGGTGCAGATAGATCTACGCTGCTGTGGCTCTACGGAGCCCTTGTCCAATCACGAATTGACTATGGGAGTGTGATTTAGGGTTCGGCAGTGCCCTCAGCGCTGAATTTACTCGACCCTGTGCACCACTGTGGGGTTCGATTAGCGACAGGAGCGTGTAGGATGAGTCTGGTGACCAGTGTACTGGTGAAGGCTGGGATCCCTCCATTATAAATTAGACGTGCAAAATTGCTCGCCAGTTACATTGCACACATTTGTAGTTCTCCTGAGTATACAAATTACCCTCTCCTTTTCCCTGCCCACGGCATTCCACCCCCCACAACAGCAACCCAAAACCAGGGGGTTAATGATTACGGTTTGCATTCGATTGCTTCTGTCTGGAGTCCTTGCCTGTTCTACCTCTCCTCGAGGTCCATTCACGTACATCTCCATGTTGTAAGCCTCAGCCACAGCTTTGTCTAAACCTTTCACGTGGCCCTAACGACTCCATTAACCTTGCGGCTCTCCACTGTCACTTCATCTCTATTCTTGACACGTACTGAGGCGACAAATTGGTTTACGCTGATGGCTCGATGGCTGATGCTCTCGTCAGCGTCGCGTATGTCCATGGAGGACATAATGAACAGCATTCCTTCCCGATGGCTGCAGTTCTTCCACGGCGGAGCTGTTGGCTGTATCTTGAGCTTTTGAGCAGATGTGTTCATGCTCTGGGGAGTCGTTTCTGTGTGCCAACTCCTTGAGCAGCCTACAAGGTATCGACCAGTGCTCTCCTCGTCATCCGTTGGTAGCGATCATCTAGGAGTTCATCTACGCCCTGGAACGGTTCGGTCGTTCATTGGTGTTTCTCTGGACCTCTGGTGACTTCGGAATCCCAGGCATCAAACTTGCTGAGAGATTGGCCAACAGGCTACGTGGAAACCACTCATGGAGATCGGCTTCTCTGCAACTGACAAGCTTGCTGTACTACGCCGCAAGGTTTTGCGGCTTGGGAGACGAAAAGGCATAACCTCAGCATGCACAACAAACTGCGTGCCACTAAGGAGACTTCGAATGTGTGGCAATCCTCCATGTGGGCCTCTCGTATGGACTCTGCGGTTCTCTGCCAGCTCCGCATTGGCCCCGCTTGTGTGACACATGGCTGCCTCCTGCACCGTGATTACCTACCTCAGTCAGTTTCGGTGTGGCGCCCGGCTGACGGTGGCCCATAACTTGGTGAGCTGTCCTCCTTTGGCTGCCCTGTGACGGACTCTTCAGCTACCGGACTAGTTGTGACTTCGTAGGCTTTCCCGGCGTAATAAGTCTTGAAAATCTCTTCGGGTTTGCTGCCGGACTAGTTGCCATTAATTTCAACTGAAAAAGCCTCATTGGCTAATTTAGGTTTAAGTTTCATTCGTGAGGGTGGGTTTTATCATTCTTTATAAGTTTCAGCTCTAAAGCTTGTGTGGTGGATGTTTTCATGTGTCGCAGAGTGGCTAGCTTTTTCCTTTTTGTTCTCGTGGTGGGTCAGCCACGATCATCTGCTCATGTTTTTATCTGTTCTATCTTGTTTCTTGCTCCTCTGTGGCTTTCTTTTCCTGTTTTGTCCATGGTAGTGTTGATTGTCCTGTTCTTCTCCTGGTTCCTCCATTCTCCTGTTACCGTGCTGTACATCTCTTTTATTTCCCCTGTGTAATAATTTTGTTGGGAACGAGAGACCGATGACCTCACAGTTTGGTCCCTTCCCCCCTCTTTCAAACCAACCAACCTAAATGGAGGAAACCTGTAGTAAGTGGTTGACAAGAATGAATATTTTTAGACCATTTGGATGTGTATTACGCTCTCGTATTATACACAAGCAACGGAAAATTTTATCCATATGTTACGCAAGTTTCATCGGAGTTCCTCGTCCGTGTAAAATCTGCAAATGTAGCACAGCATAGAGGTTAAATGAAAAGAACCGAAAATTTTTTAGCGTTTAGTGTTTCTGAAGTGTTTGCAGTAAGAGCTGATAGCGGAAAATGAAAGTATGACGTTGTTACGTAGGATTACATTGCTTTATTGTTAAAAACCATTTCATTGCTTGTAGTTTAGGTAGAGAATTTGTGTTCACATTGCCATCGAGGGCTTAGATGTAGGCTAATTGCTCTCGTGCCGTCGAAATCAAAAGAGACGCCTTTACAATATTAAAGGCTCAATAACTCGCGTTGAATATTTGTAGAGTTCAACTCATACTTAGTTGACACATATATCGTTCGGAGCTAGGTGGCCTCTCTTTACAGGTTGAAAGAATTCTCTTGCTTAACGTAAATTTCATTCCCGGAATATTTCCGAAATCCTCATTTTCAGGATGTTACCTTTAAACTTCCGTGCAAGCGCGCAGCCAGTGGTATCGGGTTTTCTGTATGAATCGTTGTCTTCACTGCTGCGTATTCCTTTGCTATTGTAATTTTGCAGAAGAAATTTTGTAACACAGATGAAGTGACGTCTTTGATTTCACATTACGTGTATTAACGAAGCGCAAGTCAACCGTGTGGAAACATTTAGACGTAGAAATGTAATCGTAATTTGATGATAAATTAACCATTTTAGTCTGTTGTACTAAACTGATAATGAATTAGTGTTTTTCAAAGTAGAGAACAGCCAGAAAATATTATGTATGTTACAGAAGTTATTCCGAAGTACCGGTCGGTGCGCATTATTCTGCCGTTTTGGGAAAGGTGAAGTGTGCGCGGTGACAGTTGCTCGCCTGTGACATCCGCCTCTCGTGCTAAGACAGGTTTCCTTGGGTGCAGAAACGTGTTGCAGCGTGCTGCGGAATACGGTTGCGTCATTCTGTGTGACGCTGGCTGCGTGGTCCTGCGTGAAACGTCTACCAAAGTGCGGGGAAAAAAAAAGAAAAAAAGTGGCGGCGCGTGTTGCTCTCACTGTCCTTTGGAGAACGTCCATCTACCTCTATAGTCTTCAGGTTTTCTGCACACTCACTGTGTGTAGGTAGATACTGGATTAGCCAACAGAAATAGCGTTGGCGAAAATTCGGCTAAGTGCCCACCACGAAAAAGCCACAACTCCAGTCCATGGGCAGAAACCGAAAGTTAAACTACCGAGCGTTCGGGTTTCTTGCGTGTCTCGTTCGGGAGAGTCTAAAATTTCTTTCTAGTTGTTTTGCCTCCATAACACTGAAAATATCGGGTCGGAATAAATATCTTGGGCTGCTTTCAGGTGTGAACTTTTAACGGAAAATCAGCGATATGGCGTAAATAAAGTCCGGATATTAAATACGGGCTTGATGGCAGTTTTCTGAGTCCGAAAAAGTCGCTGACCCACGACTACTTGAGTCAATACATTGTGTTCAGTAGGCGTCTTATAGAGAAGTGGTCAACATAATGTGTAGCAATCTGCAAGAAACATGCCAAGCGGAATTCATGTTGAAAGGTTCGCACACGAATATCTCCTACATCAAGCCACTCACAAAACTCGAACTTCCACAAAATTCTCAGCACTGCAGTCGCTTTTCGTCAGCAATGAGAGAACCGATCAACTGCGCGAATTTAATAATTTTCAACTACAAATTTGATTCTTGAGATTTAACAAACGTTAACCGGAATACGGCTCCAAGGCGACTATATCGTCTCCTAGATCTAAGGCGCAAAGCCTAATCAAAGGCGCGGCGAATACTGAATTCCTATTGGCGACGCAATCATTACAAGATGACAACTAGTAATAATTTGCTACGTGATAGTGGTATTTATAATTAGACGACTGTGCATGATAGCGATACGACAACTACTCTCTAACACCTTTTCTTAATTCATTTAAAATATGCTATGGAAATGCAGAAGCATTTAAGCTTTTAGGAGGAGTTGGTTTTTCTCGATACTCGCCGTTTACCACGTGTCGTCTCCTAACCTGTGTCGTACGACATACTTGTATACTCAGCTTCAGTGGTACACGTCGATAACGTGAGGAAACATTTTGGCTAATAGCCAGTAACACTGAAGTACAAATTAATATAACATGACGAGGAATTTTAGGAAGCCAACATTCGAGATGTAGAGGTGGTGAAACTTTTACCTTTATACTTTTTGTGAGGGGGAGGTGCGGCGGTGAAGGGAGTAACAGTTTCGGAAAAGAATTAATTTGTTTTTGCAATCCGTTGGAGGTCGGTGGGTGCCACAGTTTACCCTTTACTGGCGCGACACGAGTTTCAGTGGGCTGTGATCAACAGTTTGCTTCTACACCCACGACAGCAGTAGCGGAAGCAGCTAAAGCAAAACATGCAGCTCTGTGATCGAGTGGAAAACCTGTTCGTTTTGGCAGTCAGAAAGTACATCGAAATTATGGAAGAGGAATACTGAATATTACCGGAAAGGGTATTCACAAGTGTTATGCAGCCAATGTTCATAAAACGCGAAGGACGGGGCATAACATTTCAGTAACAAAATTGCTCGACGATGCGGAGAGACAAAAGGTCCCACAACTTCACAACACAGACTTAGGTCGCTTTGAGTCGGTATCTACGGCAACAACGGTGTAAGACAGTGACAAATTCGAAAGATAAGGAAACCAGTTTAGAGAGCAAGAACAGCGTATCATCGGTCTCTGGGAATCGAACGAAATGAAATTCACTTACGTAGAGAACAGAAGGCGGAATGCTGATATTAGAAGGCAACAGCGGAAAAATACTGAAATTCGGACATCGTTCTAAGACTATTCGTTGTAACAAGGAACATGAACTTCCATCCTCCCTGTTAACAATTCTGGAACAAATGGAGAATCTGTTTTGTGTTGCAATACTTGGGTACCTTTGCTTGATAATGAACTCAGGCACTCGTGGAGAGCTGAACAAGTGCTACAAACTCTTCATAACAGTAAGTTATTTGTGGACATCGTCACCGATAAGAACAGGATGCGTTACACGACAGAGCGAACACACTTTGCCGAAGAGGTTATCAGAATAGTGTGTACAGCAGTCACGATTTGGAACAGACCGTTACAGGATCCGGGATCGATGCGGTGAAGTTTTCCAATCTTTCGTGGCCCTGCTGTGAGAAAATAGGCGCATCTCGCACGTAGACCCACATACGAACTACCTGGATCGCCCGTTTGGTGCCCTGAAGAGTTGGTTTGCCAACTGAAACTCTAGTTCGTAAGTGAGTAAGTGGACAGATGTGAGCTCTGTTGACACTGTGCTGTTGGCTTTTGTGTCACTGGGGGTTTGAGTCACTGGGTCGACAGATTGACCATATTTCGTACTGACAGGATACCAAAATTCCCTTCTCGCGGGAGAGGGTCTGTGCAGCGATAGCAGCAACGAAGAGGAATCACGTAGACATGGCAACGAGCGCGTGGAAGTGCTAAGAGGCTAGAGGGAAGAGTGCCTTCAGTATGGAAAAAGATAATTTTACCAAATGGCAGAAAATGGGTCAGCAATATGGGAAGCTCGGTGGCCTGTATGCCTGCTAAAGACTTCGTGCAGTAAGACATTCCTGTAAGGCTGCGGTCACGTCGACGACGGTATCTGTGCATTTTACATCGACCGAAGATCTTTCCAAACCAGTAAGTCGCTACGTGCGCGGTCACAGGGTAGCCGATGTTACCGCCCGATCGTGCACATTTCGGATAATTGCTGAAATTCATATGTTTTTCTTGGCATATCGGCCGACATTATATGAAGCAGACTGCAAGAAACAGATCGGTAAGAGGCGTTTGTGCCATTTTGTGAATGAAAAGTCATCGGGATATATTTTGGTATCAATAGATTGAAATCTCAGCTTTGTCGGAAACCACCCGTAGGATAAATCATTATCGGGAATTGTAAGTGTAACTTTACTTTTTAACGTCAAAGAATCTGTTAGAGAGGGATGCTGCATCTCACGGTTAGTTGCTTTAGTGGATATATCTTGGGCTGTGATAAGTGGACAAAAGTTGCATAGCTATTATTACTACTGCTACCAACTGGGGCTATGTCGGTAGTGTGATGGTTGCATGAAGGGGTTTCAGATGTGTGTGTTTCTTCATTTTTCAGTCTGTAGGTGAGCACAACATCAAATAAATTCGGCAACACATTAACTGTAATCTTGCTGTTAAAGGTTACCACGAATCATCGAGAATATATTGTACCGAAGACTCGTACGTGACTCACTTTCGGATAACGGAAGATGATTTTCAACACCAGCAGAGGTGTGATTAGGATCTAATAAAATCCGACAATCTGAGGGTGCAGTTCTGGCTAACGTAAAACGGGAAATTACACGACTGTATTTGCCATCTGGCGTTTACATCTTTCCAATACTGAGACCTATACGACGTTCTGACAAGTTCTTGTCACGTGTTGCATGCTATTCAGGCTACAATGCCCTGAAGATTAAAAAGCTACTTATTCCACTCCTGCGACCCACATAAAGTACGACTAAGGATTGCATTTCTTCCATACCGAATTTTGGAGCTACGCTTCGTTCAACCCCAGCGGGTTTGGGGTCAGAATAGGCCCAAGGTATTCCTGCCTGTCGTAAGAGGAGACTAAAAGGAGTCCCTCCCCCTCAAGGGGGTAGTTTGCGACTGTGTCCGGAGACGAACGGTTCAACGACTTACGTTTGATGTCATTTTTGTTTTTGGATTATTCTGGTTTCTTCCTCCCTTTCTTTGTTTTTCTTTCATTTCTTTTTCCTTCCATTCCTTTTCATTCCTTTGTTTTCCTTCCTTTGTTTTTCTTTCCTTTGACCTTCTCCCTCCATCACTGTATTCCTTCCTTTTTTCCTTGCATTCTCCTCCTCCTCCTCCTCCTATTTCTCGCCTTCTCCTCCTTCTCATCCTCATCATCACTTTCTCCTCCTCCTCCTCCTCCTCCTCCTCCTCCTCCTCTTCCTCGACTTGCCCTTCCCTTCCTCGACTTCTCCTCCTCCTCCTCTTCCTCATCCTCGACTTCTCCTCCCTCCCTGCCTCCTCCTTACCTTTTTGTCCGCCCTATTGTCTCCAGCTCAGCGTTTAAAACAGTCTGTCCTTTCCCTCCCTCTCTCCCTTTTTTTCTATTCTTCTTTCCTCCCTGTGCGTGCCTGAAGGCCGACCCACGCATTCACACGCATAGCTGGTGACGGCGTAATGCGTAATTCCGTACGCCCTGGGTAGGCACGTAAGGTTCACACGTACCCCCTGGTAAAGGCCAGGCCCGGGTAGGGATGATCGCCTGAGCTGACACCTTCTGACTATGCCGATTGTTCCCTCAGTCCATTTCTCGGGAAGTGTGACCTGAGGTGTAAACATTCACCTAAGGCAGGAGCACCCTCTGGGAGGGTCCCAACAAGGAAGGAGCACGCCATCTGAGATTGTGGCAATCATAGGGGATTCATCCGCAATGAATTCTTCTTCTTCTCCTTCTCCTCTCTCGACTTCTGCCATAAAAACGGAAACATGACCGGCCACCAGTGACAAAAGTACTGCCGCCTGCCCCAAAGTTTCTCGTAGTTTCTAGATCTGAGGATGAAAAAGATTTTTCATCTGTCAACCCCTTCGTTATTCATAATTGCGTAGATGTCATAGGTGGATCTGACAAGTCTTGCACCAGGATGCGTAACTGTACCTTGTTGTTGGAAACTGAGAGCGCCTTTCAGGCACAAAAACTCCTTCGCGACACACTCCTGTACACGTTCCCTGTCCAGGTGGGGGCTCACTGCACTTTGAATTCATCTCGTGGTGTGGTATCTACTAGATCACTTGATGGATTGATTGACGAGGAGATTCAGTCTTTCCTCGCTGAGCAGAGCGTGACAGCTGTCCATAGGGTCATGAAAAAGGTCGACTATGACCTTGTAATGACCCAGACAGTTTTCTTGCCCCCCTATGGGGTCCACAACTTTTTTGTGGATACGTGTGTGGCGAGCAAGGGGCCCTGAGCTATTGCAGCCTTCTTTCTCTCCAGGGCTGCATTTCCTTTCATTTCCCCTCCTTTCCCCTCCTTGTTTCTTTCCCC
The DNA here is from genome assembly GCF_023897955.1 of Schistocerca gregaria. Lineage (NCBI taxonomy): Eukaryota > Metazoa > Arthropoda > Insecta > Orthoptera > Acrididae > Schistocerca > Schistocerca gregaria. Next base: position 1,390,278 of record NW_026061887.1, on the reverse strand, counting down.
TCGCCCTCTCCTCTCCCTCTCTTGGCGGCCTTGCTTAAGTTGGCCCCTGCTAACCTCCTGGTTCTGTTGGTTTTACAATTTGGCTTTGTTGCATAATCAGCTCCTCCTATTGGCATTCCCTGGTCCCCCTCTGGGGTTTGACCCCCATTCCTAAATTTTTGCTCCATAGTGTGAACCATTTGGGGAAGAGCACCTTACCTAGTGTCTCCTAGTACATTCCACCTTCTCTTTTACGTCGTTGTCTGATACTAGGTTGCATAGCCAGCACGGTAGCCAGCCCATGTGGTGGGGTCGCTATGTACCCTTTTGGTTGAGCCCCCTGAACACACAGGGATTACACTTCTGATACCTGAGCTGTGACCTCCTCATGCATGCCTTGGAGTGGTTGCTCGTCATGCTGGAGCATCGGAACTCCTGGCAATGTCGGCCATGCCAGATGGCCCTTGCTGTGGTTAGGTGGCACCTGTGAGGAGAGCCCCTGATCTGAGTTGGTGGTATCAGGGCGGACGCTATGCAAATGAAATGCATATGGGTCCAGAACTCTGGCTGTTCTTCTGCAGCTGTCTCTCAGCGTAGAACTGATTCTTAAAGTGCTTCTTCTCTTGCCCGCTTCGGCCTTCCCTTCCATGACTACCCCCTGGGAAGAGGGTCAGGCCCGTTGGCTACTGGCGAAGCACTTCCCCCGTTATCCAGTTTGCACCAGGACTGATGGGGATACTTTCACCAATACCAACTTTATATTTTGTGTAACACATGGAAGACAATTTTGGTGAAGTGGACTCCCTGATCAAGATGAGGTCAGGTTTGTTGCTGATCAAAATTGCTTCACTTGCCCAATCTATGGCCCTTTGTGCCTGTACCCATCTTGGATCAATGTGTATTTTTCACACGGTCCTCATCCTTCAAACTGATGAGGTACTTCGGGACAATCTCGGATGGCGGGGTGTTCAGATTGTTCGGCGTGTTCAGAAGGGTTCTAAAGACAGTCGTATTGATACTGGTGCCTTTATCTTGGACCCTGAAGGGGATACCCTGCCTGAAAAAGTTAAGATTATGTTTTATCGATGTGATGTGAAGCCGTACTTCCCACCACCTATGAGCTTGCGTTTTGGACACGTCTTCCTGCTGTTCACAGGCCCCTCTCTGTGGTGACTGTGGACGTCCACTCCATGTGTTACCCCTCCTGTGTGTGTAAATTGTCATGGTAGTCATTCTCCACGTTCACCCGATTGCCCAGTATATAAGAAGGAAAAGAAGATACAGGAGTATAAGTCCCTCGATTGATTAACCTACACAGAGGCCCGTAAGAAGTATCCAGGTCTTCAGCCTGTGTCCATGACATCTAGTTATGCTTTGGTTTCATCTTCACCCCTTCCTCACCCCCATCTCGGACCCCTCGCCTCCCCCCTCCCCTGCAGCTCCAGCACTTTCTTCTCTGGGCGGTGCTCCCCTCTCCAGCCGGAAAAGTGTCCCACTCCTTCGGCGTCTGCCGGTCAAGGCGCCTATTCAGGATGCCCCTTCCCAGCACCTTCCAGGCCAAAGCTCTGCTGCATCGTGACGACCGCGAGAGCCGCGGTCTGTCGGCCCCCAGGTTGCCCGGTCTTTCTGTTCGCGATATTGCAGCAGCTTGCTCCTTTATGCCACACGGCCCTCCTAGATCTCAAAGAGAAAAGAAGAAACAAAAGTCCGAGACAAAGAGCCTCTGGTGTCAGCAGAGGTCCTCGTGTTGAGTTTTATTCAGGGGTTTTTTATCGTATGATTTGAGTGTTTGTCCTTTTCTTTCCTGTATTGACTTGGGCCTTACGCCTGTGGTTTTAAACTGTGGGTTTTAATGTCATTTGGTGGTAGGCTTTTCCTTATTTTCATGGTCGGCCAACCACCTTCACACTCGGTGTGATTTTAGTTCCGTTTGTCTGGTCTTTGTCTGTCTTTCTCGTATTGTGTCGTCCCTTGTCTCAGTTCTCCGTTTTTAACGATTGACAGTTTTTATTTCGTGTGATTTTGTCGTGGAACAAGGGACCGATGACCTTAGCAGTCTGGTCCCTTCAATCCCACACCCAACCAACCAATCAGCAGAGGTCCCATCCGGATTCTGTCGTTCATGGATGTCGCCTCCTCCTTGTCGGTGACAGATGGTGACTGGGTGGTATGACTGGCTTTAGCCTGTTCAACCTCCATTGAAATCATTGTTCAGTGGTTATCCAATGGAACTGTAATGGATACTACCATCACCTTCAAGAATTGAAATCCCTTATTTCGTCTTACTCTGCAGCTTGTGTGGTTCTACAGGAATCTCATTTTACTGATGATCACTCACAGACCCTCTGTCGGTTCAGTGTTTTCTGTCGAAATCGGGTCGGACCCTCACGGGCTTCTGGTGGCGTTTGTACGTTGGTCCATACAGACATTGCTAGCAGGTGGATTCCTCTTCAAACTATATTGGAAGCTGTTGTTGTTAGGGTACACCTAGACTCTGAGGTCACGGTTTCCAATCTTTACCTCCCTCCTGACAGGACTCTTACACCTGCTGCCTTAACTGCCCTCCTTCAGCAACATCGTCTTCCCTTCTTCCTTTTTGGGGATTTTAATGCTCATCATCCCTTGTGAGGCAGTGCCTTTCCATCTAGACGAGGTCTTCTCATAGACCAGTTTATTGCAGACCACGACTTGTGCCTTCTTGATGATGGCTCTCCTAGTCATGTCAGTGCCGGTCATGATACCTTTTATGCCATTGATCTTTCTCTTTTCTTTGCACTCTCTCCTCCGTTCATTACACTGGTCGCCAAACGACGACCTTTGTGATAGTGACCATTTCCAGTTGATTATCTCTCTCCCTTCCCGCTCCCCAAATGACATGTTACCTTGTTGGTGTTTCCAACGCACCGATTGGCCTCTATAAACTAAACAGGTCTTGTTTTCTCCCTCTTTGTTGGGTTGTATTGATGACATCCTACATGACGTGTCTGACGCGATTGTTCGCGCTGCTAGCCCTGCTGTCCCGCGTTCATCTGGGCCATTAAGTCGCCGGCAAGTCCCATGGTGGAGTACAGCCATTGCCATTGCAATCCGTGATCGCTGTTGAGCTTTGCAACACCTTAAGGGGCACCCATCCGTAGCCAGACTTACTACCTTTAAACGCCTCTGCGCTAAAGCACGTTATTGAATCAAACAGAGGAAGTGGATATGTTGGGAACGATTCGTTTCTTTCCCTCTGTCACGAGTATGGGCTACACTTCGCTCTCTCCAAGGTTGCCATTGGCAGTCCACCCTCACAGGCCTTCACCTCCCAGATGGCCTTTGTACGGACCCATTAGCTTGTGCAGACTACCTTGCGACCCATTTTGCACTGGCATCAGCCTCCTATCCAGCTGCTTTCCTTCACCAGAAACTGATGGCTGAAGCTTTCATCTTATGTTTTACCCCTTGTGAGTCAGAATCTTAAAACAAACCTTTTACTGAATGGGAATTTCTTTCTGTTCTATCTTCTTCTCATGATACGGCCCCTGGCCCAGATTCCATTCATAACGAACTGCTTCAACATCTCAGTGCTCCACAATGACAACATCTTCTCCAGCTGTTTAACTGTATCCACTCCAGGGCGACTTCCCTTCTCTGTGGAGGGATAGCATCGTAGTTCCTGTCCTTAAGCCTGTTAAGAACCCCCTATTTGTAGACAGCTATTGGCCAATTAGTCTGACCAATGTTGTTTGTAAGTTACTTTAATGGATGGTAGCCCGTCGGCTCAATTCGGTCCTCCAGTCTCGAGATCTGTTGTCCCCTTACCAGTGTGGCTTCCAAGAGGGACGGTCTCCAATCATCCAATCATTTACTTCACTTGGAATCTGCAGTTCGGCAGGCTTTTTCCCAGCGCAACCATTTAGTTGCAGTGTTTTTTGACCTTCTAAAGGCCTATTACATGGCCTGGTGCCATCACATTTTGCTTACCCTTCATCACCCACTACTGATTTTCATCCGCCAGTTCCTGTTCCATCGGTCATTCAGAGTTTGAGTTGGTACTGTTTTTAGTTCTCCACGGACCCAGGAGACAGGTATCCCACAGGGTTCTGTCTTGAGTGTCTTTTCCTCATTGCTATCGATGGACGTGTGGCCTCAGTCAGTCCTTTGGTTGCCCCTGCCCTGTATATGGATGGTTTCTGCATTTGGGTTGGTTCCTCCTCGATGGCATCTGCAGAACGGCAGCTCCAGGGAGCTACACGGAGTGCCTCTGCATGGACCCTCTCCCACGGGTTTCAATTTACTCCTCTACAATCGCAGGTGGTCCACTTCTGCCGCCGTACTATGATCCACCCCGATCCAGAGCCCTATCTTTATGCACAACGATTGCCAATGGTCCCACAGTTTCGTTTCCTTGGTTATCTTTTCCACAAAAAGCTCATTTGGCTGCCCCATATCAGACATCTGAGGGTAGGATGTTTCTGTAAACTCAATGTCCTTCACTTCCTTACCCACTCCTCTTCGGGTGCAGACCGTTCCCCCATCCTCCATTTTTATCATGCTCTAGTTCTGTCTCGCTTGGACTATTGTTGTCAAGTTTATGGTTCAGTTGCTCCTTCCACACTGCACGTGCTGGATCCAGTCCACTATTGTGGTATCCATTTGGCCACCGGTGCCTTCCCTACTACCTCTGTTGATAGTGTCCTGGTTGAATCTGGGATTCCCCTCCCCCCTTTTCTGTTCGGCGGTCCCAGCTTCTGGTGTCTTAAGCACTCGCTGTCCCTCCCTCTCATCCTTCCTATTCTGTCCTGTTACGAGACCATGGACGTCGCCCACCCCATTCCATCCCTCAGGCGGGTTTACCGGTGGGGCTCTGCCTTGCGTCTCTTTGCTGTGATTTTCAGCTTTCTTCTTTGTCCTGTCTTCCTCGCTCTCTCCCCTCCACCCCCCCCCCCTTGGCTAGTTCCTCAGCCTCTAATTTGGATCGATCTCCTCCAACGTCCAAAAGATTCCATCCCCCCAATGGTGATCCATTCCTTTTTCCGCCTAACTTAATGGGAGTTTCGGGATGCTGTCGTTTTTACACTGATGACTCTAAATCTGCTGATCATGTGGGGTATGCTTTCACGTCCCCTGTTGGAACGAAAAATCACCTGCTGCCACCTACATGTGGGGTTTTTACTGTGTAATTGATGGCAATTTCCCAGGCCCTTTACTTTTATTAAACAGTCCCAACACAACTGTGTTTTGTTAATGTAACGACTCAATGAGTGGCCTTCTTGCTATTGACTGATGTTTTTTGCGTCGTCCCTTGGTCTCTGTCATCCATGACCATCTCGTTGATATTCACTGTGCTGCTTGTTCCATTGACTTCCTTTATGTCCCTGGCCATGTGGGTATCCTGAGTAATGAGCTCGCTTATCATTTGGCTGGAGAAGCAGTCACTTACCCCCCGTTTTCTTTAACCCCTCCTGCAGCGGATTTACGGCTTCACATCAAATCCCACTTCACACAGGCATGGGCCAACTTTTGGGACGCTTCTCCCCTGTCTAATAAACCTCGTGCGATCAAGGTGATACAAGGATCATGGTGTTCTTCCTTCCACCTCTCGCGAAAGACTCGACCACACTGTGTCGTCTCCGCATTGGCCATACCAGGCTTTTGCGGGATGGGCCACCCCCACTTTGTGGTTGTGGAGCCTTCCAGTCAGTAGCCCACATTTTTCTTGAATGCCCCCTTCTTTTGGCTCTGCGTGCTAAGTACAGACTCACCCACACTTTACCTCTGATGTTGGCTGACGATTCCCACATGGTCTCTCTGGTTCTGTTTCCTCCGGGAAAGTGGTTTTTATTCTCAGTTTTAAGGTGTTGGGGCAGGGCGGTGAGTGCTTGGGTGTCTCCCACTGTAAGCCATGTTTGGAGATTCCAGACTCACCGCCCTGACAGAGATAATATTTTCTTCCCCTTTTACTCTGTTTTACCCTTTTTTAAAGGATTGGTTAGTCTCCTTTTCTCATAGGTATTTCTACATTCTAGCGGTTGCATGTCTTAAGTCATAGGTGGTATTGCCTATGCTGCTTCATCATAGTGTTGGGTTCGTTGTCTTGCTGACTTCCCTCATTTTGTTTTTTACCATTTACAACATGACTGCCCTTTTACATTTTCACCTTCTTCCCTTTTATTGTTCTGACTTTCCTGAGATGTCAAACAAGTGGAATGGACCACATTTGCAACAAGGGGCTGATGACCTTGCTGTTTGGTCCTATAAACCCCACACAACCAACCAACTAACCAAGCTTTCTTGCCTTTGACAGTGTTCAGCTGCCGTCGCGTATCAAAGTGGGCTATGAAGTTATTTCTGTTCGCCCTTACGTCCCGACACCTACTCGCTGCTACCAGTGTCATCGTTTTAATCACACCCGCCAGTCTAGTTCTAATGCCGATAAATGCGTCACTTGTGGCAGGGACGCCCATGGGGGTGACTGTCTGTCTGTCACCTTGTTGTGTGAACTGTCAGGGTGACCATGCAGCATCCTCCCACGAGTGTCCCATCTACAAGGATTAATACTGTTTACAGGAAATTCGGGTCAAAGAGAAAGTGTCCACCTTGGCTGCTCGCAAGCTATTTGTTAGTAGGAAGCCCACGCTGCTCCCAACAAGGAAATACAGTACTGTCCCCGCCCCTCCTTCGCCTACTAGGTAGGTGTCGACACAGACATGCTATCTGACCTTTAGCATTACGGTCGTCCGTTCGGCCACTGCTAAGATCGCCCGGTCAACGTCTCCTCTTCCTCCCGTCACCCCTAAGACACAAGAACCTTCATCAGCTTCTGCCTAGTCGAAGACCCAGAAGTCAGCTGCACGGGCCTTCAAGAAGGAACCGTCCCGTGAAGACTTCCTATGTACCTCGAACTCCCAGCCATCGACCAGTACTTCGACTAAACAACCTTCCAAGAAGGCTCATAGGAAGCACAGTTCTCCTTCTCGGCCACGGCGCGTTTCTTCTCCTGCGCCACCCAGCAGTTGCCCCCCCAGGCCGTCATCCGTTTCGCCTGGCCGCACCGCTGGTGGCCGAACATCTGGCCGTTCACCGCCGGAGGAAGCTCCCCCTCCCGGCCGTCTTAACAAGATGGCTGACGAACCTATTGAACAAATGGATAGCGACCATCTCGCTTACCATCTATGTCTGTAAGGTGATGGAACGAATGGTTAACTTTAGGCGTCGAGATTCGAGCAGCCAAACCAAACTACTTACCGATGTACAATGTGGATTTCGTAGGTGCCTCTCTGCTGACAACCATTTGGTTACCTTGTCGACCTTCATTATGAATAACTTCTTGCGGAAGTGCCAGACAGTAGCTGTGTTCATTGATTTGGAGAAGGCTTAAGACACCTTTTGGAGGGCGGGCGTTACCCACACCATGCTTACATGGGGATTTCACGGTCGCCTCCCTCTTTTTTTACGTGAATTTTTAATCGATCGACAGATAAGGGTACTTGTGGGTTCTGTTCTGTCCGACGCCTTTCGCTAGGAGAATGGGGTGCCACATTGCTCATTTTTGAGCGTCACTCTCTTCGCCATAGCGATCAGTCCAATAATGGATTGCCTCCAAGCTGATGTATTAGTCTCCCTTTTCTTGGACGATTTTACCATCTACTGCAGCGCACAGCGTACATGATTCCTGGAGCGCTGTCTTCAGCGTTGTTTTGACCATCTTTACTCCTGGAGTGTCGCCAATGGCTTCCGTTTTTCTGCCGAGAAGACGGTCTGTATTATCTTCTGGCGCTACAAAGAGTTTCTCCCACCGTCCTTAAATCTGGGCTCCGTTGCTCTCCCATTCGTGGAGACAGGAAAATTTTTAGGTCTTACATTTGACAGGAAACTTAGCTGATCTCCACATGTCTTATTTGGCTGCCAGTTGTACCCGTTCTCTAAATGCCCTCCATATTCTCAGCGGTACGTTGTGGGGAGCGGATCGAACCGTCCTACTTCGCTTATATCGGTCGATCGTCCGCTCCAAGCTGGATTGTGAGAGCTTTGTACACTCCTCTTTACGGCCGTCCATCTTACGCCGTCTCAACTCCATACAACATCGGGGTTTACGTCTTGCGATCGGAGCGTTTTATACTAGTCCCGTCGAGAGTCTTCATGCTGAAGCCGGTGAATTGCCACTAACCTCCCAGCGCGATGTACTGCTATGTTGGTATGCCTGTCGGCTATTATCAGTGGCCAACCAGCCGTCTTATAGTTCCTTTATTGATAACTCTCTCGACTGTCAATACGGGTTCTATGTATCTGCCCTGCTACACCCTGGAGTTCGCTTTCGTTGCCTCCTTCAGCAACTTAATTATCCACTCCCTGCAACCTTTAGAGTGGGCGAGAGCCAGACGCCACCTTCACCCTACGCTCAGGTTCGCGTTCACCTTGACCTCAGCTCGTTCCCAAAGGAGGTAACCTCAGCTTCAGTATATCTCTCGCGGTTTGTCGAACTTCGTTCGAAGTTCATTAATACGAACTTCATTTATACAGATGGCTCTAAGACCAATGACAGTGTCAGGTGTTCTTTTATTGTCGGGGCACACAGTTTCAAATACCGGCGCCATGGCCATTGTTCGGTTTCAGAACTGAGCTCTTTGCCCTCTACCAGGCTGTTCTATACATCCGCCGCCACCGACATTCTGCTTATGTCATCTGCTCTGATTCCCTGAGCGCCATCCAGAGCCTCAGTGATCCGTATCCGGTTGACCCTTTCGTGCGCCGGATCCAACGCTCTCTTCAGCAGCTGGCTGACGATGGTTCTCCGGTTACCTTTATGTGGGTTCCTGGCCATGTCGGTATCCCTGGGAATGAAGTTGCAGATGCCGCCGCCAAGGCTGCGGTCCTCCAGCCTCGGACAGGTTCTTGTTGTGTGCCTTCATCTGATTTCAGCAGGGTCATTTGTCAGCGCATTTTATCGCTGTGACATGCCAATTGGTCTACACTTATTGAAAACAAGCTTCGGACCTTGAAACCTCTCCCCACGGCTTGGACAACCTCTTCACGCCCTTCTCGGTGGGAGGAGGTCGTTTTGTCCCGGTTACGTATTGGACACTGCCGGTTCAGCCGCCGCCATCTGCTGACGGCTGCGTCGGCGCCGTTCTGCCAATGTAGGCAATCGCTACAATCGCTAACTGTACGCCACATTTTAATGTCCTGTCCAAATTTTAGTGCACTGCGCTTTGATCATAGCCCTCCATGTACTCTGGAAGAAATTTTAGCGGATGACCCAAAAGCAGCAGCTGCTCGCGTTCATCGTTTATCCACTCGACAAACCTGTCTGACATTTGATTATGCTGTTTTTTATTATTCCTTGCCTGTTAATGTGCCTTTTATTAGTGTTGTCCTTTTTAGTTGCTGCTTTAACATTGTGCCTCACAGTGCATTCATAATTTAGTCTGGGCGCTAATGACCACTGTAGTTTGCGCCCGAAAACTACAAAAATCACACATTGACAGAAAACCACAATTTCAAGGTGCACGCCGACAATTTCTTTATGAGTGACACTCTTTAGTACTCTCTTGAGTATTAGGAGTAAATATGCTGAAAGATTGACCTCCCCAACGAAAAGACATGAAGGCTGGAGAACGAGGAGCAATAGCATGTCCAATAAAAGATACAGGAGATCCATTGTAGTAATACGTACGATAACAAACGTCTTACTCTGCATTCATCTTTCGTTGGTATTGAGACTCAGGGTGAGACACAGGTGGAACATTCCACAAAGACAATACGTGCAAGTCCCAAGATGGGTCATTGCACCTTACAACACCTGTATTGGTGGTATTTGATTGACAAATTATCATCACTATAGAAATACTACATAGCATCGATGATTTAGTATTTATACAGCTTCCAGGACGCAATTAAAATTGCGGTGATCACCAGGTGACTCGAATGGACTGCAGGTTACTTCAAGAACAACACATTCCACTGCGCAAATTAAAAGCGGAAATTGCGGGTGGACTATTAGCCGTTAAGAGAAATCAAAGCGAGGACGCCCAAGTAAAGAGAACTTGTCAAAAAAGAATAGAGCTACGACAACAGTTCCGCCAGTTTTTGACTGCCAAAAGAAAAAGTAAGATGATTGGCTTGTAAGGGAGGAAACAAGAGGACGATGCAGATGAGTTTCAAGGTGGTAGCGTCTAAGTCTGCATCTGCATCTATACTTCGCAATCCATCATGAGGTCCATGGCAGAAGTTACGTCCCATTGTACCAGTTACTAGAGCTTCTTCCTCTTGTATTCACGTATACAGCACGGAAAGAACGATCATTCGTATGCCTCTGTGCGTGCAGTACATACTCTAATAATATACTCACGATCCCAATGTGAGCGATTGGGATGGTAGTATATCCTAGAGTAATCATTTAAAGCCGGTTCTTGAAACTTTAACACTTTCTCGGGATAGCTTCTGTATTCGAGAATTAGTTCTTTCATTCTCTCTCCCACGAATTAACCCTGTGACCATTCGTGCTGCCCATCTCTATATACGTTAAATGTCCTCATCGAAACGTCGCGGGTTTTCGACGCAGATACCCGGATGGAAGCCCGAGAAGATTTCATCTGCAGTACACGCCGGGAAAGCCTACATTCACATATTTGGCTACGGTAGTCACTGCCTGTCAACAGAGCGTGATCCCTTCAAACATTTCATTCAGCACCTAATTATAGCCCTACGCTTTCAGACCTATTTTGCACTAATGTTCCTTTAAAAGTTCCGTTACAGCGTTTCTATACCATCGAGGTTATCTCCCATTATGAACTGTTCTGTGGGACACACATCTATCCAGCATGTGGTCAATTACCCTTTCAAATTTGAGCCATATTTTTTCTACATGCTTCTGCCTTGTGTTGCCAGTTCCTCATTCACATATGACAACATCCATTTTCATCTAGTTTACAGAACATACTTATCTTTCTGCTCTAGTTGACCTCTGTACTTCAATAATCACTGTTGCCAGAACCCCACCATGGTCACTGATCCCAGTTTCGATGTGGGTATCCTCAGAATTCAGGTATGTTCGTTGCATTAAATCCAATATATTTCCATCATAACTAGGGTACTTAACTGTCAGTTAACAGTAATTGTTAGTGAACTTTCACAGGACGCCCTACCACACCCACCACTAGACGAAACCTCAGTTCACTTCTCAACAAGTTCCCCAATCATATTGTAATCAGTGGTGGAGACTTTAATCATCCAACAATTAACTGGGAAAATTAGTTTTGTTCAAGTGTTCGGTTACATCAGTAGAGGAGTCTGTTGGGCGATAGGATCCTTTTATACCCACCTGTGGTACTCAGTCTTGTGCAGTCACCCACATGCAGCTTCAATTTCTCTCTGTGGATTTGAGTTACTGTACTGCGACAAATACACGACCTGTATTTGTCATTTGGCTATAGTTTCCATGTACACCTAAATTTTCCCTAAAAATCTACCATTTCGGATTTGAACCAGCTTTCTGTACCTACCATAATGTGAGCATCACTGCTTTTGATGAGCACCTCAAACTCTGGCACTTAGTTGAAGTTTACCTTTAGGATTTTAATACTCTCACCAGTGGGACGTATTTTTCGAACTTCCACTGATATTTCTGGTTTTTCTGCAGCGAGTGTTATCTGGATGGATGAAGACCATCAGGTAATGAAACAGGTTGACAAAACCATAGTGCCTACACACACTGTTCCATGTCCGATGTAGTAGTGCTTCTGTCAGATCACGGCAAGCTAAGTAGTTCATCACGTGCCACATGACAAGCCCAGTCAGCTGTTGCTGGTGTCTACATTACAACCATACTCAAATATCTTCACGAAGCACAGCCGAATGTAGTACTTGCGGTAGGGATGCTCATGAGTGCAATTGCCCACCACCTTCTCCCTGCTGCATAAATTACAATATCAACTATGCTGCCTCATCTCGTTAATTTCCTCTGTATCTCCGTGAGTAAGCTGTCAAGGCGATCAGAGTGAAGGAAAAAGGGCCATAACCTATCGTTAACAAGCTGTTGGATAGTGAAAGCTGTGTTTTCCACCATCTGCTACTAATAGTATAAATCTCGATACTCCTCGCTCCTCAAAGGAAATCGCCACACGGACATGCGTTCTCAAATGCAGCATCGCAGTTGTAAAATAGCCTAGTGTCACGGTAGTATCCGCTTCTCCTTCTCCGAAGCTGCAACTCGCAATATCTTCACCTCTGGCGGCGAAATCACCTGCTACACAACCAGCAGGCTAGAAATCAGGGACTAAAGTGCCCTGTGAAGATTTTAAACATCCTTCAAGCCAACAGACATCTGAAACTTCATCTGCCGACAGCAAAGGCTCAGATATCCAAGGAAAACTGTCTTTCCTTTCGCTGACTCGCTGGTCCTCATAAGCAGCGTCGTCACATGACACCCTCACCTGCCCAAGCTCCGTTCTGCCAGTGCCAACCTTTTTCGTGCCATGGAACCTGCACACTTACTCAGTGAGGATGCCGACACTTTCGTAGGTTGCATGGAACAGGATCCTCCAGCCACTACGCCCTATAGCATTGATTCTTTGAAGGCTGACACTCAGCAGCCCATGAGGTGACAACCCACCATTATTCCTCCTCCCATATCCGTCATGACTTCCCTCCAGTGGAATGTTTGTCACTACATCCAACAATGAAGATTTAAACTGCTCTTGGAATCCCTGCCCCGAGGAAACAAAATTGCCCTTGTGATGGCTTCGACGTCTTCCGTTTCTTTCCAGTCCACTTTAATCTCCCCCCTCTCTCCCAATGATTACATTCCATCTCGTGAAGGATTCATGCTGCTCCTATTGGTTGACGTTCATATTCAATCACTCTCACTGAACACTTGGCTGCAAGCTGTTACAGTCTGAATTTCCTTTCATCACTTGTTCCCTTTCTATTATTGACATCACTCCAGCATTTGATGTTAGCAGTGGCCAACACCCTCACCTCTTTTTGCTACTTCGTGACTTTAATGTACACAATACCCTTCAGGGCCCTCCCCCCATGAACCACGGACCTTGCCGTTGGTGGGGACGCTTGCGTGCCTCAACAGTACAGATATCCGTACCGTAGGTGCTGTGGTGTCACCGCCAGACACCACACTTGCTAGGTGGTAGCCTTTAAATCGGCCGCGGTCCGGTAGTATACGTCGGACCCGCGTGTCGCCACTATCAATGATTGCAGACCGAGCGCCGCCACACGGCAGGTCTAGAGAGACTTCCTAGCACTCGCTCCAGATGTACAGCCGACTTTGCTAGCGATGGTTCACTGACTTCTACGCTCTCATTTGCCGAGACGATAGTTAGCATAGCCTTCAGCTACGTTATTTGTTACGACCCAGCAAGGCGCCATTATCCGTATTATTGATATTGTGAATCATGTACTTTAAAGAGCGACGTTCTCCATTAATGGATTAAAGTTAAGTATTCCACCAGCTACGTCCGTTTTTCTCAATTCTAATTCCCTTGTCATGTTCCAGACCTCACGCGAGCCTGCGTGAGCTAAAACGCGAGCATTTCGGCCTCCTTTACTATCACGGTTGGCTCTCCTGCCAACCACAACAGGTGCAACTACAACGGAGGGATATCTGTTGAGAGGCCAGACAAACGTGTGGTTCCTGAAGAGTAGTTGCAGGGGCAACAGTCTGGATGATTGACTGATCTGGCCTTGTAACATTAACCAAAACGGCGTTGCTGTGCTGGTACTGCGAACGGCTGAAAGCAAAGGGAAATTGCAGCCGCAATTTTTCCCGAGGGCATGCAGCTTTACTGTATGGTTAAATGATGATGGCGTCCTCTTGGGAAAATATTCCGGAGGTAAAATAGTCCTCCATTCGGATTTCCGGGCGGGGACTACTCAAAAGGACGTCGTTATCAGGAGAAAGAAAACGGGCATTCTATGGATCGGAGTGTGGAATGTCAGATCCCTTAATCGAGCGGGTAGGTTAGAAAATTTAAAAAGGGAAATGGATATGTTAAAGTTAGATATAGTGGGAATTAGTGAAGTTCGGTGGCAGGAGGAACAAGACTTCTGGTCTGGTGAATACAGGGTTATAAATACGAAATCAAATAGGGGTAATGCAGGAGTAGGTTTAATAATGAATAAAAAAATATGAGTGCGGGTAAGCTGCTACAAACAGCATAGTGAACGTATTATAGTGGCCAAGATAGACACGAAGCCCATGCCTACTACAGTAGTACAAGTTTATATGCCAACTACCTCAGCAGATGGCGAAGAAATTCAAGAACTCCATGATCAGATAAAAGAAATTATTCAGGTAGTGAAGGGAGACGAAAATGTAATTGTCATGGGTGACTGGAAGACGAAAGTAGGAAAAGGGAGAGAAGGAACCATAGCAGGTGAATATGGATTGGGGCTAAGAAATGAAAGAGGAAGACGTCTGGTGAAATTTTGCACAGAGCACAACTTAATCATAGCTAACACTTGGTTCAAGAATCATAAAAGAAGGCTGTAAACATGGAAGAAGCCTGGAGATACTGGCAGGTTTCAGATAGATTATATAATGGTACGACAGAGATTCAGGAACCAGGTTTTAAATTGTAAGACATTTGCAGAAGCAGATGAGGAGTCTGACCACAATCTATTGGTTATGAACTGTAGATTAAAACTGAAGAAATTGCAAAAAGGTGGCAATTTAAGGAGATGGGACCTGGACAAATTGACTAAACCAGAGCTTGTACAGAGTTTCAGGGACAGCATATGGGAACAAGTGAAAGGAATGGGGGAAAGAAATACGGTTGAAGACGAATGGGTAGCTCTGAGGGATAAAGTAGTGAAGGCAGCAGAGGATCAAGTAGGTAATAAGACGAGGGCTAGTAGAAATCCTTGGGTAACAGAAGAAATATGGAATTTAATTGATGAAAGGAGAAAATATAAAAATGCTGTAAATGAAGCAGACAAAAAGGAATACAAACGTCTCAAAAATGAGATCGACAGGAAGTGCAAAATGGCTAAGCAGGCATGGCTAGAGGAGAAGTGTAAGGGTGTAGAGGCTTACCGCACTAGGGGTAAGATAGATACTGCGTATAGGAAAATTAAAGAGACCATTGGAGAAAAGAAAACGACTTGTATGAATATCAAGAGCTCAGATGGAAACACAGTTCTAAGCAAACAGGGAAAACAGAAACGTGGAAGGAGTATATAGAGGGTCTATACAAGGGCGATGTACATGAGTACAATATTTTGGAATTTTAAGAGGATGTAGATGAAGATGAAATGGGAGATAAGATACTGTGTGAAGAGTTTGACAGAGCACTGAAAGACCTGAGTTGAAACAAGGCCCCCGGAGTAGACAACATTCATTGGAACTACTGACGGCCTTGGTAGAGTTTTGTCAGGACTGGCTCTCCCATCTGGTGAGCAAGATGTATGAAACAGGCGAAATACCCTCAGACTTCAAGAAGAATATAAAAATTGCAATCCTAAAGAAAGAAGGTGTTGACAGATGTGAAAATTACCGAACTATCAGTTTAATAAGTGACAGCTGCAAAATACCAACGCGAATTCTTTACAGACGAATGGAAAAACTAGTAGAAGCCGACCTCGAGGAAGATCAGTGTGGTTTCCGTAGAAATATTGGAACAAGTGAGGCAATACTGACCCTACGACTTATCTGAGAAGCTAGATTAAAGAAGGGCAAACCTACGTTTCCAGCATTTGTAGACTTAGAGAAAGCCTTTGATAATGTTGACTGGAATACTCTCCTTCAAATTCTGAAGGTGGCAGGGGTAAAATACAGGGAGCGAAAGAGTATTTACAATTTGTACAGAAACCAGATGGCAGTTGTAAGAGTCGAGGGACATGAAATGAAATGGAAGCCCCTTCAGGGCTCTTCAAGAACCTGACAGAGGCGTGACGTCTTTGCTGACATTCACAATTAACTCAACCTCATCCGCCTTAACATTGGAGCACCCACTCCACACACACCTATCGCTATTTGGACTCCTCGTTCTGCACTGTACAGCTTGTAGAGTGGCCCGTTCTGTGACGTGTAATCCAGCAACTGTTTCCTTTGTGCTTTCTGTTTGCTGACACATACCCCTACATATGTGCAAAATTGATTGGTAGCTTTCTAAGGCTGAATGGAGGCTTCACTCCTCGCTGGCGACCTTCGATGAACAAACTTCCGCACTAGCGATGAGCAGGTTACCCTTAGTGCAGCCGAAAATTTCATTCCTCGAACTTCCTCTCTACTGCTCTGTGTCCTGGTCCCTTGGTGGACTGAGGCGTACTGCGAGGCACTTCGTGCGCGGAACCGTGCTCTCCGCGTTTATAACTGTCCTCCTACGATGACAAACTACATCTTTTGTAAACAGTTGCGTGCACAGTGCCACTGCATTCTTAGAGACAAAATTAGTAAATGAAATCCATCTACGTTTTTGCTAAGTTCCTCTCGCTCTTCTGTCATTTGCGCCAAACTCGTAGGGATATCTGGGAGAAAGGGCCTTTCTCAGATCTCTGGATGACAGTACCAGATGTCATAGTGGACTCTATCGCTATCTTAAACTTCCTGGAGCTTTGTTTTGTGGAGATTTCGAGCTCTACGCATTATTACCCGGCCTTCCTCCATCGGAAAAAAGTGGAGGCGGCTTGGACAATAACCTTGCTTTTTCAGAATCTTGAGGCTACAATGCCGGATTTACTATGAGAGAGTTGTACTATAATGTCACTTAATCCCGATTCTGTTCCCCAGGGCTGGAAGATGTTAACATTCAGATGTTGCAGCACCTTCTCTTGCAGGCAAGTATTTTATCCTCCATACGGACAATCCCCTCTAGGTGGAAGGAAGGTTTCCGAGATGCTGGACTGAAGCCACCGTCACACCCAAGCATAAGCAGGGTAAGGAGAAACACTCTTCCAGCTACTGCCCCATTTCTCTCAGCAGCTGTTTGCAAGGTTATTGAACATATGATTCATCCCACCTGGCGTGGTGTGGATTTAGAGTGCGCCATTCTCCAGTTGACCATTTCTTCACTTTGTCCACCTATGCCATGAAGGGCTTTCTGTGGAAATCCCTGGCAAGCAATATTTTTCGATTCTGTGGAAGACACCTGCTGGAGGACAGGTATGTCTGTATTCTACACATAGCTTCCCTGTTCACCTCAGCAATTTTTAGAAGATGGAGTTTTCAAGGTGTATGTGGGTTGTGCCTCGTCAGACAACTTTATCCAGGAAAACGGTGTACCTCAATTTCCATCCTCAGCGTTGTCCTCTTTGCTATCGCCATTAACGCTATAATGGCCTGCCTCCTGCTGAGCACCTCTGGCTCCCTTTTTGTTGACGATTCTGCCATCCATTGCAGTCCTCCAGGAACCTCTCACATTGAGCGACGTCTCTAACTTCTTCACTCATGGAGCATCGAGAATGGTATTGTTTTTTCCACTGACAAAACCGTTTGTGTTGGTTCCTGTCAGTGCAGTTGATTTCTCCCCCATATTCTCAACTTTGGCCTGCTGCTCTTCTGTTAGTTGAAACTACGAAATTCCTGTGGCTCATGCTCAATAGGAAACTGTTCGTTCTCACGCGTGTCCCACCTTGGAGCCCACTGTACGTAGTTCCTGAATGTAGGACATGTCCTCAATGATACTTCCTGGGGGCAGATTGAACCCCCCTTATCGGTTTGTACTGGTCCCTTGTCCAATAAAAACTAGAATATTGGTGCTTTGTTTACGCATCTGCGCGTCTGTCCTTCGTATGCCATCTCAACACTACCCACCATCGTCGCATCTGTTTGGCCACTGGCGCCTTTTATGCTAGCCAAGTTCAGCGCGTATGCCGAAGCTGTTGAATTACCAGTCATACTAAAGTTATCCTCAAGAGATAAACATGGCGTTTTTCCGCCATGCCAGGCCACCCATCCTATGCCTCCTTCGATGACTACTTTGATAGCCAGTATCGGGCCCACTCCTCTTCAGTTACCTCCTGGAGCCCATTTTCAGTTCTTGCTCCAGCAGCCGAACTTTACACTACTTGCAAGTATCCTAGTGGGAGTGAACCCTTCTCCACCTTGGCTTTCTGTGGCAGCCTGTGTTCACCTTAGCCTTCATTTGCTCCCCAAGGACACTACTGCAGCCTCGTTCTATTGCCTTGACTTCCACTACCTACACACGCGACTTTTTAATAGTACCTTTCTGTATGCTGATGGCTCTGACTGTGGTATCAGGTGTGCCGTTGTCATCTGCACCAACGTTTTTCCGTATCTGCCTTTGCAACACTACTCAGTATTTCCAGCAGAGCTCTTCGCCCTCTGAGGCCAGAATAGATCTGGTGACACAGGCTTTTCCATTGTCCTGTGCACGAAGACTAAAGGGCACAGAGTCTGACCACTGTACACTGCCCATCCATTGGTGCAACGGGTCCAGGAAAACTCAGTTTCTCACTCCTGAGGGATCCACTGTGATGTCCATGTGGTTTCCTGCTCAGGTCAGTCTGCCAGGAAATGAGGCTGCTGACGCTGCTGCCTAGACTGCAGTCCTCGTACCTCAGCCGGCTGGTTCTTATATTCTCCCAGATGATCTCTGTTCCTGTCTGCCAGCAGGTGGTGTCACTTTGGCATCACCAGTTGTCCTCCATTCTAGGAATAATCCCTGGGTTTTTAAGGCTCTCCCAGTGGCTTGGACAGCCTCCTCCTCTGCCCTCTTGACGTCAGATCATCTTAGCTGGGTTGCGTATTGGGCACTCTCTTCTTAGCCATCGTCCTTAGTTTAGAGGTGATCACTTACCACTTTGTACTCATTATCCTGAGTCTCTGACGATTCACAATGCACTTTTCTTAACCACTTATGTTCTCATTTACGTTTGCCGTCTACGTTATCAGGCGTGCCGCGGGCTATCGACCGTGTTTTACTCTCGATCTGTTGTAGCGATATGGCGAAGGACATTTAATCTTCAGTGTAGCACCTCCATTGTCTCTATGGTGTATTTTATAGACCTTTATCAGTCTTTGTTTTTAAGCTGTCTTTTCCTCCATCAATTGAGTTTACCGTTTAGTCGTTTTAACCCCTTCTTCATCTTCGTGTTCTACAGTTCTGACGTTGGCACGAAAGAACAAAATCTTTGCGCCTTACAACAAAAAACAGCAAACCACCTGGAATGACAGAAGCCATTTGTTCAGAGCCCCGGTGTTCCTAGGACAGGCACCTGCTCCTTGGCGTGGACGGCGTCAACAAAATGCGTATATGTTGTGCTCCCTGCGTCGTCAGAGGTGGCGTTTCACTAATGTTAGCTGTAAGCCTCCGTTTTGAGAAGTACTGTCAGTGCAGACAAATTACATGTGAGGACGTCTTCCGTATTTTAACAAATTTTGCTCGTTCTTATTATCCAATCAACAACGTAACCAAATTTCTTAGATATTATTTCTGGCACATCCACGATGTGAAGTGTAAGTACCATTGGGACTAATATTGCACCTTCATGTGAGCCATTGAGGAGGAATTCCTAGCTACTGATTGTATTTACTACAGTGACCTGGTATCATGTCACAAAACATGCTTTCAAGATTCTTTAACCTTTTGAATTGGGATTTCATTACCACTTCATACATTAGGCCCAGTCTCCCGATGATACCCTAGGCTTCAAACAAATTAATAAAAGCCAAAGATGTAGGCATCATCATCTGAAAGTTTGCATCAGTATGAGATGTCCAAAACTTAGCATGCACTGTTTCGTCTGGGGGCAAAAGCTGGCTGGCTGTCCATTTGTTTGACCAATCCCTATTACCAGTTCGCGTTCCAGAAATCTATAGAAAGGGGCGATAAAGTTAGAGAGCGTTGCTGCTGCGTGCCTGGAACACTCGGTAGAGCGTTTGAACAATAAAACTGTGTACTAAAAATAAAATTCTTGGCAGATTAAAGGCTAAGGTCCTGAGTAGTTGTAACTTGTAGAGTTTCCAACATTTCTTGTCTCAGCTTCGAATATATTCTTTGAATATTCTCAGGGTACATGCATCTTCGCTGTTACAGTAACCGCCCTCAAAAAGCTGTTGCCGTTATCGGCAGAAATAACTGAATGGTATGACTTCGTGTAAAACGATGAATGCCTGTATTCAATTCCTGTTTGTAGGTACCCTTTGCAACATAGGAATTAACATCATCAATGGGATTGTTCCTCCGATTCCTGCTGGAGCGAGACAGTATTGAAAATGAGGGAAATCTGACAAAATTTTGAGTTGTGACAAAGCTATGGTTCCCATCAGCAGTGCCAAACGTGAGTTTGTGCCGTTCTCCAATTCCAAGCTACTTAACTGAATGCAACCGTCTTCAGCATTGCAAACAAAATGTATGTTGTTTTTCTACCGCCTACTTAACGAATGTTTGAATAACATGTCGACCAAGGAAAGAGATTAGTTCGTCAGTTTAGGTGGTAACGTAATAGTGTCGTAAGTTGGTTAGCAGGTAACCATTTCTATTTTAGTACAGACGTGTTGCCTGCCTACTCGGTAAGCATCGTGTATGTCGCACCAACAGTATCGTGTCACACCATTTTCTCTTGTATAGCGTAGTTGATTTCCATTATCTGAACGACTTCCATGTGGGACATATCATTGCTTTTGAACAACATGTTCTGTAGAATTTCTGCTAACGTTCTCGACGTTCATTTGACATAAACACCTACTCCCATTCTCCTAGAGATGTGGCCCTACAAAAGGAGCTTTTTATGTACTGATTCGTTCCCTCTCTGTCCAGTAAGGTCTTGGAATACATTAAGAAGACGTACAGCCATTGTCTGGCAGACAGTTGTTGCTCTACTAGCACCACGCGGTGGTCACATGTGGGACACGTTCAGGGAACACCTATGGATGTGAAGCTAAATAGACCCCTGAAACAGCTGTCAATTGTGAAACTAGAAAGCTTCTTACCTTAGATAAGGAGTCTGTTCACATGATGCGCAAGAGGGGTAGCATAAGGGGTGAGAGACAATGAATGCCAGTTATGCAACCTGCTGTTTGGAGGTGGTAAGTATGCTGCTCTGTAACTTTTTAATCTCCCTCCCACTGAGCTGAAAAGCTCATGGAATATTACTTCAGAAGTGGACTACAGCATTCATTTATTTGGAGTTACACATGTGAAATGCTGAGTTGTTCAGACAATGGAGTCCTTGATAGCAACACATTAGAGAACTAAATGTATCGAGAAGCAAATCAGTTTAGCCAACTGAGAATACGCGAAACAGATTCTTGAACTTAGTTTACACACGAGTTTACTCACTTCACTAAGCAGTGAAGATAGTATGAGGAAGAGAATAGGTGGCCCAGAAGATAATTAGGTTTCTTTTCATAGAGTGCACAGAAACAACGTAAGCCTTTTTTGTGACCGTTTCGTCTCCAATATGAGAGACGTTTTGATGTAAAGGCTGCTGATCTCACTTTTGCTCAGTTGAATGAACGCCATGTTCCCAGCGTAGTTGGAAGCTGGCGCAAATGCCCAGGAACGTGGTGCTACCAACTCACCTGCTGGCTGTTGACTGTCTTTGTGTTAATCTGGCTTCTCGTGACTTCATATAAATTGTGTAATAGCTGTCAACTACTCCTTAGCCAGCCCAAGCAAAGGAATTCAGCATACCAAGTGGTATATGGAGCCTGCACTGGGTCTTAAAACGCAGAGTAACACTGAAAAACGTTTAGTTTTAATAACCAATACTTTCCAAATTTTTGACGTCAAAGTAGACTAATGAAGAGCATGAAGTTGAAAGGATTCGCAAGAACCATACATTTAATTAACATAGACCCTTCAAATATTGCAAATTCTGGGAACACTGAGACAACTTTTTTTTAAATCAGAAAATAATCGTGCAAACAGTCAGTGAGTGAAACAGACATGCAGGCCACTTAACAATGGGGAATGAATTAAAATCTCAACACTATTTACACACCTTGGACCTAAGGGACTATTGAAATGTATGATGCAGCAAATGCAATAATAAAGATTTGAAAGACAGGAAAAAACTAGGTTTAACAGAATGCAATGTAGCTTCCCCTGACGAAACCTTGGCCAACCCAAACTGCAACAGACCACTGTGCTACTAACAGCCGTTAACCTCCGGTTGGTAGCAACTGACGTCACATTTCAGACGCCAACATTTACTGGACATCAAATGCCCATCCAAGCACACGTCACACACATTTTACACAGTCTCAAATCAACCATAATTAGTTTCTGGAAGCCAGCATCGTAAAATTGATAGCCATAGCAAGGACACTCACAAGATAACTATGACAGCATAACGGTGGTATCCTCAATTTCAAATTCATTCCGAATTACTAATCACATGGCTATCTCCATCAGTTAATCACATTCTGCTACGATCTTTACGTAAATCCACATCTCTATACAGGTACGTCAAACCCATCAAAGGTTGGCAGCAGTGCTTCAGTAACCTTCCATTGAATATAACTAGTGAGAACCTATGTTTAACGTACTGTCATGTTTTCTGTCCATGTGTTAATGAAATAATAGTAGGTTTCATTACAACACTTGTCACACACAATGCCATGTGCTGCATATGACAGATGAGGAGTGTTCCGTAAAACTTGGGAAGGTTCTTGTGAGATGACAAACGTCTTAGGTTAAGTCACAGTCAGTATCTTAATACTGCCACGATCAGCGGAAGTAAATTGACCCACGAAAGTGCTGCTCCTTCTCCTACCCAAGTTTTGAGCCACCAAAATGCAAGACGTCTTCAATCACGATGGAAGTATAGAAATATATAGGGATGTGTAAGCTGATGTAAAGAATTAATCGTTAGCCACCAACAAGTAACATATTACTTCTGTAGGGAAGTCCATTCTCCTCTGCCTAAATCCACTATTGTAAGAAGTCTTACCATGCAAGTAAGGACATCACTCCAGTTAAGCACTGCCATATCAGCAGAATCAAGGCAGCGCCATTCATCAGACAATTACTTTAAATGTGCTATCACTGCCCGTATATTGCAGATATCATTGTCTTGCCCCACCAGCCTCCACCCTCCCAGGGGGTCAATAAGTCTTTTGTGAATACGTGCGTGGCGAGCATGGGGCCCCGAGCCATTGCAGCCTTCTTTCTCTCCAGGGCTGCATTTCCTTTCCCTTCCCCTGCTTTCCCCTCCTTGCTCCTTTCCCCTCGCCCTCTCCTCTCCCTCTGTTGGTGTCCTTGCTTATGTTGGCCCCTGCTATCATCCTGGTTCTGTTGGTTGTACAATTCGGCTTTGTTCCATAATCATTTCCTTCTTTTGGCATTCCTTGGTCCCCCCTCTGGGGTTTGACCTCCGTTACAAAATTTCTCCTCCATAGTGTGAACCATTTGGGGAAAAGCACCTTACCTAGTGTCTCCGACGTGCGCCCTCCTAGTACGTTCTACCTTCTCTTTCATGTCGTTGTCTGACACTAGGGTGCGTAGCGAGCACGGTAGCCAGCCCATGTGGTGGGGTCGCTATGTACCCTTTTTGTTGAGCCCCCTGAACACACAGCTCAGGTATCAGAAGTGTGATCCCTGTGACATCCTCATGCATGCCTTGGAGTTGTTGCTCGTCACCCTGGAGCATCGGAACTCCTGGCAATGGACGCGGTGCCAGACGGCCCTTGCTGTGGCTAGGTGGCGTCCGTGAGGAGAGCCCCTGATCGGAGGGGATGGTATCAGGGCGGACGCTATGCAAATGAAACGCATACGGGTCCTGAACTCTGGCCGTTCTTCTGCGGCCATGTCTCCGAGTGGAACTGATTCCTCAAGTGCTGCTTCTCTTGTCCCTTTGGCCTTCCCTTCCATGGCTACCCCTGGGAAGAGGGTCAGGCCCGTCAGCTAGGGGCAAAACCTTTCCCCCATTATCTAGTTTGCACTAGGACTGATGGAGATACTCTCACCAATACCAAACCTTTATTCTTTGTGGAACACACTGAAGACAAGTTTGGCGAAGTGGACTCCCTGAGCAAGATGCGGTCGGGTTTGGTGGGGGGTAATGGACACAGCAATTGTGCCAAGATGGATACAGGCACATAGGGCTGCAGACTGGGCAGCTAAAGCAGTTTTTATCAGCAACAGTCTCTATATATGGTACAAGGTGTGCTTTTAACAGGGACCTCATACTTCAAACTGATGAGGAACTTCAGGACAATCTCGGATGGCGGGGTGTTTACTTGGTTCAGCGTGTTCAGAAGGGTCCTAAAGACAATCGTATTGATACTGGTGCCTTTATTCTGGCCTCTGAAAGAGATACCCTCCCTGAGAAAGTTACGATTATGGTGTATCGATGTGATGGGAAGCCGTACATCCCACCTCCTTTGAGGTGTTTTAAATGCTTGCGTTTTGGACATGTCTTCCCGCTGCTCACAGGCACCTCTCTATTGCGACTGTGGACGTCCACTCCATGAGAGGAGTGCCTGTGTTCCCCCTCCTGTGTGTGTAAATTGTCACAGCAGTCATTCTCCACATTCACCAGATTGCCCAGTATATAAGAAGAAAGGAGTATAAGTCACTCGATCGTTTAACCTACACAGAGGGCACCTAAGAAATATACATGATTTCACCCCGTGTCTGTGACATCTAGTTACGGCTTGGTTACATTTTCACCCCTTCCTCACCCTTCCTTACCCTTATCCTGGATCCCTCTTTCCCCCCCCCCCTTCCCCTGCAGCTCCCACACCTTCTCCCCTGGGGTCTGCCCTCCCTCCCCAGCCAGAGAAGTGTTCCACTCCTTCGGCGTCTGCCGGTCAAGGGCGACTCCCCAGGATGCCTCTTCCAGGCACCTTCCAGGCCAAAGGTTTGCTGCCCTGCAACGACCGAGAGAGCCGCGATCTTTTGGCCCCCAAGTCGCCCGGTCTCTTTCTGTTCCTGATCTTGCTGCAGCTGGCTCCTTTTTGCCACACAGCCCTCCTCGAGCGCAGCCTGAAAAGAAGAAGAAATATAAGTCCCGGGACAAAGAGCCTCTGGTGTCACCGGAGGTCCCTTCTCCGACTTCACAACCGGACTCTGACCTGTAGTTCATGGGTGTCGCCCCCTCGTTGTCGGTGACGGGTGGGGACCCTGCGGTATGACAGGATCCATTACAATTCCGTTGGAGAACCACAGAACGATGGTTTAAAGGGAGGCTGAACACGCTAAATCCAATCGTCGACTTCCAGAATTGAAATCCCTTCTTTTGTCCTACTATGCAGCTTGCGTGGTTCTCCAGGAATCTCATTTTACTGGTGCTCACTCACCGACCCTCCTTGCGTTCCGTGTTTTCTGTTGAAATCGGGTCGAACCCCTGCGGGCTTCTGGTGGCATTTGTACGTTGGTCCGTACACACATTACTAGCACGTGGATTCCTCTTCAAACTACATTGGAAGCGGTTGCTGTTAGGGTCCACTTACTCTGCGCTCATAGTTTGCAATCTTTATCTCCCTCTTGAGAGGAGTCTTACACGTGCTACCTTAACTGCCCTTCCTCAGCAAATTCCTCCTCCTTTCCTCCTTTTTGGGGATTTTAATGCTCATCATCTATTGTGGGGCAGTGGTCTATAAGAAGACCTCGTCTAGATGGAAAGGCAGTTTATAGCAGACCACGACTTGTGCTTTCTTAATGATGGCTCTCCTACTCATTTCAGTGCCGGTCATGGTACACTTTCTGCCATTGATCTTTCTCTTTCTTTTCCCTCTCTCCTACCTTCATTACACTGGTCGCCACCTTTGTGATAGTGAACATTTCCCATTCATTATCTCGCTCCCTTCCCGCTCTCCGATGGACACATTACCTCGTTGGTATTTCCAACGTGCCGATTGGCCTCTATACGCAGCACAGATCGTGTTTTCTCCCTCTTTGTCCGGTTGTATTGATGACATCCTACGTGACGCGTCTGACGCTATCGTTCATGTTGCTAGCCTTCCTGTCCACCGCTCATCTGGGCCATTTCGTCGCCGGCAAGTCCCATGGTGGAGTACAGCCATTGTCATTGACATCCGTGATCGACGTTGAGCTTTGCAACACCTTAAGAGGCACCCATCCATAGCCAGCCTTGCTACTTTTAAACGCCTCCGCGCTAAAGCCCGGTATTTAATCAAACTGAGCAAGCGGATATGTTGGGAACGATTCGTTTCTTCCCATGGTTCTTCTGTCCCTCTGTCACGAGTATGGGCTACACTTCGCTCTCTCCAAAGATGCCATCGGCAGTCCACCCTCCCAGGCCTTCACCTCCCAGATGGCCTTTGTACGGACCCATTAGCTTGTGCAGACTACCTTGCGACCCATTTTGCAGTGGCATCAGCATAAGCCTCCTATCCAGCGGCTTTCCTTCACCAAAAGCAGCAGCCTGATGCTTCCACCTTATGTTTTACCCCTTGTGAGTCAGAAACTTAAAACAAACCTTTCACTGAATGGGAATTTATTTCTGCTCTATCTTCTTCTTATGATACGTCCTCTGGTCCAGATTTCATTCATAATCAAGTGCTTCACCATCTCAGTGCTCCACAACAGCAACATCTTCTTTGGGTGTTTAACCGTATCTGGCTCCAGGGTGACTTCCCTTCTCAGTGGAGTGATAGCATCATGGTTCCTGTCCTTAAGCCTGGTAAGAACCCGCTATCTGTTGACAGCTATCGGCCAATTAGTTTCACCAATGTTGTTTGTAAGTTATTTGAATGGATGGTAGCCCGTTGGCTCAATTGGGTCCTCGAATCTTGGGATCTATTGTCTCCTTACCAGTGTAACTTCCGAGAGGGACAATCTCCAATCGATCATTTTCTTCACTTGGAATCCACAGTTCGGCAGGCTTTTTCGGAGCGCCGACATTTGGTTGCAGTGTTTTTTGACCTTCGAATGGCCTATGACACGGCCTGGCGCCATCACATCTTACTTACCCTTCATCAGTGGGGTCTTTGGGGCCCACTACCGATTTTTATCGGTCATTCAGAGCTTGAGTTGGTACTGTTTTTAGTTCTCCACAGACCTAGACGACCAGTGTCCCACAGGGTTCTGTCTGGAGTGTCCTTCTTTTTCTCATTGTTGTCGATGGACCTGTGGCCTCTGCCAGTCCTTTGGTTGCCCCTGCCCTGTATGTGGATGATTTCTGCATTTGGGTTAGTTCCTCCTCGATGGCATCGTCAGAGCGGCAGCTCCAGGGAGCTATACGGCGTGCATCTGCATGGACCCTCTCACACGGGTTTCAATTCTCTCCTTCAAAATCGCGGGTGATCCACATCTGTCGCCGTACTACGATCCACCCTGATCCAGAGCTCTATCTCGCTGCACAACGATTGTCTTTTGGTCCCACAGTTTCGTTTCCTGGGTCTTCTTTTCGACAACAAGCTCACTTGACTGCCACATATCAGACTCCTGAAGGTAGAATGTTTCTGTAAACTCAATGTCCTTCGCTTCCTTGCCCACTCCTATTGGGGTATGGACCGTTGCCTCCTTCTCCGTCTTTATCATGCTCTAGTTCTGTCTCGCTTGGACTATGGTTGACAAGTTTATGGTTGTTGCTCCTTCCACACTGCACATGCTGGATCCAGTCTACCATTGTGGTATCCGTTTATCAACAGGGCTAGTAGGGAAGGCACCGGTGACCAGTCTCCTGGTTGAAGCTGGGATCCACCCCCCACTCTGTTCGGCGATCCCAGCTTCTGGTGTCTTATGCACTCGTTATCCGTTCCTCTCCTACGCATCCTTCCTATTCTATCCTGTTCCCAGACCATGGACGTCGCCCACCCGACTCCCGACCACAGGCGGGTTTATCGGTTGGGCTCCGCCTTGCATCTCTTTGTCGTGTTTTCAGCTTCCTTCTTTGTCCTGTCTTCCTCGCTCCGTTCCCTCCACCCCCCCACCCCCCCTCTTGGTTAGTTCCTCGGCCTCGAATTCGGATGGATCTCTGCCGTGGTCCGAAAGATTCCATCCCCCCTGGTGGTGTTCCTTTCCTTTTTCCGCCGAATTTTGTGGGAGTTTTGGGATGCTGTCGTTTTTTAGACTGATGGCTCTAAATCTACTGATCATGTTGGGTATGCCTTCACGTCCTCTATTGGAACGGAAAATCATCTGCTGCCATCTACATGTGGGGTGTTTACTGAGGAATTGATGGCAATTTCCCAGACTCTTACCTTCATTAAACAGTCCCAACACAACCGCATTTTGTTATGTACGGACTCGATGAGTGGCCTTCTTGCTATTGACCGGTGTTTTTCGCGCCATCCCTTGGTCTCTGCCATTCATGACCATCTCGCTGATATTCACCGTGCTGCTTGTTCCATTGACTTTCTTTGGGTCCCTGGCCATGTCGTCATCTCGGGTACTGAGCTCGCTGTTCGTTTGGCTGGAGGTGCAGGCACTTACCACCCATTTTCCGTAACCCCTCCTGCAGAGGATTTACGGCTCCACATCAAATCCCACTTCGCACAATCATGGGCCCACACTTGGTTGGCTACTCCTCTCTCTAATAAACTTCACGTGATTAAGGTGACCACAGGCCTGTGGCGTTCTTCCTTTCGCGTCTCCCGAAAGACTTGACCACAGTGTGTCATCTCCACATTCGCCATACCATGCTGACCCATGGTTTTCTTTTGCATCATGAGCCACCCCCACTTTGTGGTTGTGGAGCCTTCCAGTAAGTTGCCCATATTTTGTTTGAATGCCCCCTTCTTTTGGCTCTGCGTGCTAAGTACAGACTGCCCCACACTTTACCTTTGATGTTGGCTGACGATTCCCGGATGGTCTCTCTGGTTTTCGGTTTTCTCCAGGAAAGTGGATTTTATTCTCAGTTTTAAGGTATTGGGGCAGGGCGGTGAGTGTTTGTGTGTCTCCCACTGTAAGCCATGTTTGGAGATTCCAGACTCATCTCCCTGACAGAGATAATCATTTCTTGCCCTTTTACTCAAACCAATCCTTTAAAAAAAAGGTAAAACAGTCTCCTTTTACCATAGGTTGCACATCTTAAGTCACAGGTGGTCTTGCCTATGCTGCTTCAGCATAGCGTTGGGTTTGTTCTCTTGCCAACTTGCCTCATTTTGTTTTTTACGATTTACAACATGACTGCCCTTTTACGTTTTTGCCTTCTTCCCTTTTATTGTTCTGACTTTCCTCAGATGTCCCATTAGCGGAATGGACCCTATTTGAAACAATTGACTGATGACCTTGCTGTTTGGTCCCTTAAACCTCAAACAACCAACTAACCAGTCTCCTCCACACGGCTCTCCTCTGATTCCCTTGGCGCCAGCAGTGGAGATCAAGGAGGCTGTAATTTGCAGATTTGCCACTCAGTCGTAAAAGATGTGTCAGAATTCTGGTGCCATGTGAAAACATGGTAAGTTTATTCTACACCATTCACAACTGCATTAGATCATTGAAATAAATCAGAAAAGCATGGACCCAGGACTGAAGGCACTTTTTTCCCAAACACTATTCCACTGATCTTACTAAAAGTTGAATCTAGTGCTGCATGTCATGAATTTGGTTAATCATTCCTATCTGATAGCTTCCTGGTTCAACAGAAATGAATCTTGGATGTAAGATCATACCTATTTATGAGTAAATCCAGACAATTTTATTTTCAGTGTTACATATATTTTCCTGCATCTTAAAAGATTACAACACACAAAGAAAAGGATTTGTCAGAAACGGTGAGAGGTCATCAGGCAGTGCAGATAAGGATGCACAACATACACTCACTTTCATAATGAGCACTTTGTTGCTTCCAACAAACATTAGACACAATTTCAAACCTCTAAATGCTGAACAACAGATATGTAAAATATTATCATTTGCAAAATACCAGAGATTCAAAGAAACCGCAGTGTATAAAACAGCTTTAAATAATTGTAATTGTAACTGATAACAATTAGAAACACAATAGTAAACATTTCCTCCTAGTTTGTATTTGGCCATCTCCCATAGCATTTTCAAAGTTTGCTTGAGGTCCAATACATCCTGGCCTATGGAAACCATATTTCCAGTCAGAGAATTCAAACAAAAGTTTTCTAACATCCATCATATTCATTTAAAATAAAGGCTTAAAACAACAAATGTATTAAATTTCTGCTTTGTGTCCTTTAGCTTTATCATTTTTCATGGGTTTTATTGCATGCTGTTGAAACTTTAAGAACACACAATCATAATATGGTACAACACTTGTTCCTGTCGTTATATGTAATAGGCCATAGTCAAGTACGAGGGTTGAGTGAAAAGTAATGCTCCACCTTCGTTAATTGGGTTTGGATGGCAATATCTTAATAAATCACATGTAGACATAGTCTGTAGAACGTGATCCTTAACTAAAAGTATTCACTTTTCCACATAATCAACACGAGCCAATTGGATAAATTTCTGCCAACAATGAACAAGTATTCTGAATCCATCACAGAAGAAGTCGACACTGTTCCTGAAACCAGTCTCACAGTTCTCTCAACGTATTCATCAGAAGCATAATGTTCCAGCAGATCGCCTTTCATTATCAAGAACAGATGGAAGTCAAATGGTGCTAAATCTGGACTGTATGGAGGATTCTGTATGGTTGTAACGTGCTGGGTTGTTTCCTCACCTGGGGCACCACATGTAACGTGCCGGGACATGTCCTTATTTAGTAGTGTCATTTAAAGTTCACGTCACAATCGGATGTACTGGTACTGAAATATTTCCTCGCCCAGTGTTCTCCATCTAACTTGCTTTGCTTATTCAATTTTGTCTTCCCGGTAGCTACGTCTGTCTCACCTAAATCACACTGAAATTAAGAAGCCAGGATCCTAGGTTAAGTTTTCCAAAATCAAAAGTCAAGATTGTATTGATTGTTGAACATTTATGTCAACCACATGGCGATTTCTTTGTTATCACTCGCACACAGAATATTCATGTGACCAGACCTCTTACACTTAATCGTCACATTAGGAAGGTTAAAAACTTCCAGTCTTTAACAAAGTTCACAGTCACAATTACCGAAAAAATTGACCAACTTGCTGCACTTTTGCTCCAAGAGAATCTGACCGAGAACTAACTAGAGCTGCACTAGCTCCGACCTTATATAGACGAGCGCTTGAATGTTTGACTATTCTGTTAATATATTATAGTTTATAATTTCCCAGGGTTAAAATGATCCTTTCTAACTGGTTTTTAAGTTAACTATTGGGTTTATTATTTAACTAACATGAGTAAGCTGTATCAATTTAAATACGCGAAACTAACTTATGCATCCGCCGTGGGAATTCCCGACTTGTAACCACGGTAGCCCTTTAGAACAATAATTTTTACATATTCAAATTTACTTAATTCTTAATTAATGCACTTACAAAGTTGAGACTGGAGTCACTTTACGTAGAAAAATAAAGATATCAAAAATATCAAAACAGATGTCGGAATTATTTAGTAGTTTGGTCACAATTGGCACTGAAAGTCATACAGGCAACAGATTTTAAGTCTTAATATCTATTGAACTAACAGACTTTGGGTAAATTTAAACACTTTGCTGGAATCAGTAAAATTTAGGCTTTCTTTTGGATGCAGTCTTATAGCTGAATTTGATCTATTAGCTCACTCGAATGTTACTTAATATATATTGCACAATATGTCATCGTCCATAACTGTTAATAGTATGCATTTCCAATAAAACTGATTACCTCATTACTTTTAGAATATATACTAGAATGTACTGAAATAATAGGTTTTACTAGGGGAATTTTATTTAAACTATTTCTGAATTCTGTGCTATGAGGCTGAAGGCCACAGAATCTGTAGTCGGGATCTGAGTAGTGAAAATGAAAAAAAAAATTAAACGTTCATTGCTTAATTAGGTTACTGAAGTAGCGTAAGACCAAAGCAGGATAGCAGTGGGCAACCCTGCTTCGATACATGGTGGTGAGATTGTCCCTGAAATTCTTCTGTGGTTACACGTGAAGCAATAATGTGACCCACACATTCTTGTGAAATGCTGATTGTGCTTGAAATTTCTCTCTGACTGATAAGACGATCGTTCTGAATCAGTCATCGGTTTGCTTGTGAAACTCAGTGGTTGCTGTTCCAGGACATCCAACTCTGTCACGCCAGTCAGATGTTCTCGCATCAACACCTTTAAACTTACACGCCCAATGACGGACAGTACTCACATCAACACATTCACCATAAAATGCTTACATTCTCTGATGAATCTCCTTTGGAGTGACACATTCTGCTGTCAAGAATCAAATGACTACACGTTGCTTAAATGCATTGCCCTACCGTCTGTAGGGTTCCATACTTTACACTGTAACACTACAACAGTTCAATGCTTAGGCTTCCTGCCACCTGGAGCTGTAGAGGAGAGGCTACAGAACAAGCCAGTACCTGCCACATACCAATGCTGTCAACAGTTGAAATGTTACGGAGGTGAAGGCATTACCTTTCAGTCAACCCTCGTACACGACATGTTAGTTTGAGCTTGGTTTCCTATTAATAACTGTAATATCTAGAGTGTTACCTGGAAAGTGTGTGCAGCTACAAAGTAATTCATTGTTACTCTAGCGCTTATGAGCCTCTCTCTGTAAGAGTGCTTGCATCACAAATGTGTGTTCTTAGTATAATATTTCCTTGTAGATATTTGTACACACTACTGTGATTCAGTTGCGAATAGTTTCCTTTATAATTAGTAATTGTGGAAAGAGAAATGTCACAAGCGCACTCAGTATGATCGGTAATACTGGTTGCCTGTTGTTGACTCCCCACACCTTGTCTCAAGTACGACTAATATGAACGATGTATGGTTACATTTTTAAGGATTTATTGTTGTTGTGTGTTCTTTGTTAGTTTAATGTGATTATGCAGAAGCTTATAGAGAGATAGTTTTTGATACGATAGTTTGATATACACATTGCCATCTCTTCATATTATTATACTTCATAAATACTAGATGTAGTACTGCATCTACGTTCCTTGATATAATTTAATTATATCTGACTCCAGTATGTTTAGAGAGTCAGCTGCTTATGACATGGGTGTTTTCTGCTTTCTACACGTTATGGTTTGTACACTGTTTTTATTACGTTTGTATGGCATGTATACATCATGTGCCCCCTGTACGTATGTTTGCCATTTGGTTGATTTTTTAAAGTGCCTTTGTTGAACACAGCTTTTTTACTGTTATACATTCGTACAAACTTGACATAGAAGTGTTTTTAGCTAATGTTATGTATTATGCACATTCACGCTCTTTGTTTGCACGATCTTCGAACTGTTAACTTCGACACTTCATATCTTAGCTGTGTACCTCACAGGCAGTTTTTTACTTTAGAATTCCAACACTACGTTCACTGTTTCATATATTTTCATTATGATAATCGTTTTTCGTGTACGATGAAAGGTATGAATTCTGATCATGTGATAGTAATTTTCTCGAAAAGAAACTCTATTTAGTAATCTTACTGGGTCCTCTGTTCAGTTTCGATGTCAGATTGCTGGCCAGATTGGCCAAGCGGTTCTAGGCGCTACAGTTTGGAACCGCGCGACTGCTACTGTCGCAGTTCTAATTCTGCCTTGGGCCTGGATGTCCTTAGGTTAGTTAGGTTTAAGTAGCTCTAAGGTCTAGGGGACTGATGATCTCAGAAGTTAAGTCCCATATTGCTCAGAGCCATTTGAACCATTTTGATGTTAGATTCCATTTCCTTCTGTTTGGTCTTTTACATAAATGGTAAATGACCAAAACCAGTCGTAATAAAAAGTAACCTCTCACTACACTTACCTCTCTGTGAAAGGAATTATTAGTTGAAGCCATAGTGTTCGCAGTTAAATTTTTCTGTTACCATAATCATACGACCTTAAAGCTTTTTAAAAAACTGGCTCAGAGCACTATGGGACTTAACATCTGACGTCATCAGTTCCCTAGACATACATCTATTTAAACCTAACTAACGTAAGGGCAGCACACACATTCATGCCCGAGGCAGGATTCGAACCTGTGACTGTAGCAGCAGCATGGTTCCAGACTAAAGCGCCTAGAACGGCTCGGCCACAACGGCCGGCCACAGTTATTCACATATGTATTCAACAATTCGTGTAAAATTACTTTTTGGATTAGTTTACAGTCTTAAAACTGCAGGTGTAGACTCCAAATTCAAGTTTCAAAGTAATTAATGAAATTGGTGTTTGTGTGCTTGGAGATGGTTTCGTTATCCATACTCTCTCCCCAAAATAGTTGTATTCCACAAATATATCTTAGTTTAAGTTTGTACTATTAGTCTTTGAAATTAGTTCGCTTTGAAAGGAAACATAGTTTCGGTAATGGCAATCGGAAGTCCCTATTAGTGTTGGTTCTTGCGAGCACTGTAAAAAAAGTCTGGTACAAACATTTGCAACGATCAGAACTACATGTGGTTCAGTTAGATGATGCAGTGTCATGTTTAGTACTTCCAATGTGGATGGAACAATATTTTCAGATTAATACTACACGAGATTGTAGATGGCTGATGTAGAAATGTTTATTACTCTTCATGTAACATACAGCTATTACTTACTTTGCATGCTCCACAATTTTAAAATGTTATTGCTCACTTAACCGGCATCCTTAACAAAGGATGTGTTACATCTAGCTGATTATCCTGAAGGATGTATATTATACCTTCTCTTACAGGTGCTTACAATGTCGATTGACTTGTATATTGTGTTAAGTGTATCTTCGGCAGAAGTTTGAACAGCTAACTATATCTTGATTCTCTGTTGTTACTAGATCAGTTATGGTTTTCACACTACAGAGTGTGGTTCTGAAGTAAAAGGACAGAATTTAAATCATAAAATTTTATTGTCTACTGTTCTCCACATTGTTAAATGCTCTTCTGTTGCTGTTTGATATAATGCGTACTATTATGCATTTATTGTTATACAGGGTGTTACAAAAAGGTACGGCCAAATTTTCAGGAAACATTCCTCACACACAAATAAAGGGAAGATGGTGTTATGTCGACATGTGTCCAGAAACGCTTAATTTCCATGTAAGAGCTCATTTTAGTTTCGCCATTATGTATTGATTCACCGCCATGATTTCATACGGGATACTACATGTGCTGCTAGAACATGTGCCTTTACAAGTACGACACAACATGTGGTTCATGCACAATGGAGCTCCTGCACATTTCAGTAGAAGTGTTCGTACGCTTCTCAACAACAGATTCAGTTACCGATGGATTGGTAGAGGCGGACCAATTCCATGGCCTCCACGCTCTCCTGACCTCAACCCTCTTGACTCTCATTTATGGGGGCATTTGAAAGCTCTGGTCTACGCAACTCCGCCAAATGTAGAGACTCTTCGTGCTCGCATTGTGGACGTCTGTGATACAATACGCCATTCTCCAGAGCTGCATCAGAGCATCAGGGATTCCATGCGATGGAGGGTGGATGCATGTTTCCTAGCTAACGGAAGATATTTTGAACATTTCCTGTAACAAAGTGTTTGAAGTCACGCTGGTACGTTCTGTTGCTGTGTTTCCATTCCATGATTAATGTGATTTGAAGAGAAGTAATAAAATGAGCTATAACATGGAAAGTAAGCGTTTCCAGACACAAAGAAAGTAAATATGTTACGTGGACATGTGTGTGAGGAATGTTTCCTGAAAGTTTGGCCATACCTTTTTGTTAACACCCTGTATATGTGGACTGATAATGTGTGCTCTACATTTTGGGGGACATCATACATACTGTTAACATATTTTTAAATAATAGCCAATAATGCTAACTGAAATTAAGCTTGTAAATTGGATTTTTTAAACATTTTAATTAGTAAAACCCATTACTTCCTCTATAAGTCTTATAGAAATACATGGGGACTTTCGAAAAAGAAATTTATTCTGTTCTATAATCTACATATTAAAAAGTCTATATATTTTGTCTTGGTTGAAGTCAGTCGTTATCTGAACATGTATGGGCTATCATCATGACAATAAATTCCACTGCAAAGTATTTCAACTGACAGACATATCAGCTCTCTTAAAGATTAGCTTTGTGCTGAACATGCAGTGTGTTATTGCTGTATGATGCTTTCCTATAGATACACAATAACTATCTAAGTTAGTATTTTAGACAAAGATTGTAACATTTCAGTGGAACAATTTCAATTTAATTATGAGGAATTTTAACTTCTGTACCAGATCAAACAATATGTGTAATTATTTCCACTATTATTAAAATGAGGAAAATACTTTCATGCCAAGCAGCTTTAATTATTAGCTAAGGAGTGACCTGTGTGTACCAGTTAAACAGTTTTCAATGTCTCATTGAATGGTACATGTAACAAATCTCTATGAAGTGTCCACATGTAAAAATTATATTTATTCAGTAAGTGCTGTTCCTGTTAAAAGCACTTTCCTGTCAGTGCATAGAAAATAATGTTTATTACTTACGGTT
Source organism: Schistocerca gregaria (assembly GCF_023897955.1). Lineage (NCBI taxonomy): Eukaryota > Metazoa > Arthropoda > Insecta > Orthoptera > Acrididae > Schistocerca > Schistocerca gregaria. The sequence goes on along the minus strand of NW_026061887.1, from coordinate 1,353,979 downwards.
TGCTTGCATGTATTGAGTGTACTATGCATTAAGTAACAATTCACAAATCTTCCTTCTCTTTGTGTCAAATAGCCTTAGATGACCTAGCGCTCTGACACCACTTCCACTAACTTTGACTTTTGGTTTCCTTTCCTGTCGGCCTCTCTTGGTCAACTCTTGATTTTTCGACCCCAACGGTATTAGGTTGCGAGCCCGAGGGTGTCCCTCATTCTCTTTCTCTAATCTTACATTCCATATGGAGGAGAGCCTCCATAGATGTGAAGTCAGCCCTGCTAGGAATGCCAACCTGTAAGACAAAATGTCGCCCTCCAAACTGAGGGTAATATGACAATACTGGTAATCTGTGCTAGAATCGTAGTACTCACAAGCTTCAGAACAAGCCCCAGATATGAAGGTTGATGAAAAGATGGCGAGATCATACCATAATGGGTGTGTAGACATCATGCACCCTCTACTACTCTCATTTGGGAACAATGTGGCCTGTGGTTGATGACGTCCCTCTGTATCAAAACTGAAGGAGTTGAGACATAAACCACATAAAATGGTAACAGTTGCTGCATTTGTATCATCGCCAAAAGAAGTAAATGAGAATAATGGTAACCCCCTCCTGGAGCCATTACTAGAGGGACAATCCTAGAGAGAAGCTTAGCACTTCAACACTGCACCGAGAGAAATCAACAAATGAGACAGATGAGGTTGGTGTTCCAAAATTACTGAGACGTTATGCACTGGGTTGGTCATTAATGAAGGATAGAACTAAAGTTATGTTGCTGGTGCGAAATGTGAAGACTGAAGTGAAAGTGCTTCCTCAATTTCAGCAACAGTGCCCCACAATGTTTCGACAGTTTACTTCAACCTAAAACAGTTCATTGCACAGCATCTCAAAAAATGTAATGTTCCCGATTGTCAGTCATCCCAGATCTAACGGATGTCTGCACTAATAGTCTTCATTTGGAACCTGGTGACCACTACTAGGAGAAATACGACAGTTACTGAAGAAGACGGTTCTGCATCTTTAACAGGAAGATGACATGATGTACAGTCAGCTTGATAAGGGGCCTGAAGAATCTTCACCTGCTGTTTTCTATTTGGAAGAGGGACATAAGATGCCTGTAGGCCAACATCATTCCACAAAACTTAAAATTCTGACAAATAAGCTCTACCTGCCAACCAGCCAGCACGTTTCTTCCTGTTGTGTACTTGTCTCACCTTTGCTGGAAAGTCCAGCATAAGAGCCAAGAAACCAATATACACAGAGCAGTTGACAACGACTGCCTGTGGCTACATGTTGTGAGATTCTGACATGCTTGTACCTCAGTCACTCGGAACACATCGTTGCATCTCAGAATCTTCAGCTGAATGCAATTTTAAATACCAGTGCACTGCTACTTTCGTCTGGCGTGGAAGTGGACAGCTTAGAATGAATAAAGTGCGAGATGCCAATCTTAGTAGATGTACCATCCCGATGTTTCACGAACCAATTTGTGAGATGTGGTAGTACTGTGGGTGATCTATAAAATGCCAAAGGACAGTGGTAACTCTATGGGTCGCTGTTCCTAAGTTGGCCTGTCTCTGGCTTTACATCAGAACATTTCTTGAGGGAGATAGGATAACCGGAAGAGTGCAATGTGCTACGTGGCACAAGAAACTGCCACCTGTTCTCCAATATCTGTGTTGACTTCGCACTGAACTACAGCAACAAAGAAGACCATCCAGAACTTGGGATATAAGGTAACAAGGTACAAAGAAACATGTTATTGTGAGGAGAAAATTGTGTCCCAGTCACTTCTGTTAACCTGGCTTCAGTGTAACATCAGCCACAGTTCCCACAGGTGTGATGCGCTGTTGCAACATTAGTTCTGACGAGGAGTAGTACACAAGTATCTCATGAGCAAGGGCAGTATTGGAAAAAAGAGCCTGTTGGTTGTTTCACTTCATGTATTCTTCACAAGCTGTTTATGTATGTGCCTCGCCTGCAGAGTTGCTATTACCTTTTTTCTTATTCATTGTATTTAATCATACAATACAGTTAAATAAATGTTAGCTGAGCATTATTCTCTACATCTGTTCTGCACCACGTAGGAAATGGTTAACATTTCAAGAAAGATGACTTCGTTGTGTGTAATGTGCATATTAAAATGAATGCACTGGATAAGTGAGGTAAATTGGCATCTATAAGATAACAAAACCCATGAATATTTTGCAAATAATTAGTGGCAGAATTCCATGATTTATGAATTAAATGTACTGAAAGTAATTTAGCACCATTTTGGCTATTTACTTATGAGCAATAAACTGTTCAGCGTTTTTGACTATATAACATGTTCAGTGCTGATAAAAACATTAATAGAACAACGTTTAACAGCTTGGTATCGTCCTTTTACTACAAAATACATCTATATTTACTGTGCAGCTACCTTGGTGTGTTTATTTCGCACCGAAAGGGGTTTTATGCAGTCTGTGCAGCAGAACTTTGGTTTTTGTGTGTGTGTGTGTACTTTCTGTTACTGTGTCTTTCATTGTCATATTTGGGTGGCCAATGATAAACTTAACAGACGACAGCGCTAGTGGAATAATGACGTTTCTTTAATACAGTAATTTATATGAATTTAGAGCGCCTGTGTAATACTTCATTGTAACGTGATAATTAAGAGACTTGGATAAAATTCGTTATTGCAGTTATCTGCTCATTTTTTAGTTACAAAAATTGTATCCTGGAATGTGAACATCCACCGTAATACACTCGTTTGTTTTAGCACTACAGTCAAGAGACTTGTCATAATGCCAAGCTATACAAGAACTGACGACTTGCAGTTTTGAGTGTATACATCAGTTACATTGAAGTATACTATGAACAGCTTCTCATAAATTGAGACTGCCAATTTAGATGTTGCATCTGTTCAGTAAGGATGTCTTACTGCTCATTGTTTTATGCACTGCAGGTGATGTGAATTAACTTTGTCTCCTCGCCACCACAAACAAGATACAAAATCTGCAGTTTGCTCTCGCTGTTGTCCGTGTCCAGTGTGTTTCACAATTCCTAACACAGGCCTTCATGGTTTGTAGAGGAGACTTTGTACATTTCTGGACATGAGCTCATTACCAAAACTTCGTCTACTAAGCTTTCTATCAAAAAGTGTAACAGGAAACGTGAAATGCCCTGCATTTATTAGTGATCAGATTGATGGCAGATGCTTTGCACAGTTTATTGAGCGTCAGTATGAAAGTGTCTTATATATCTAGTTTTGCAGCATCTGCTACTATGTAGCAAGTGGAATTACGTCCAATTATTACACACAAAATTATGAAGTTAACGTCTAATTGCTATGTTTCTTCCAGTGTTACCAGTTGGGGTCTTTGGAAGTTCATTGTTCATTGGAAAGTTAACATAGCTAACGTAATGAACTAAGTTTGGAGAGTTGTAAATGATGGGGTTTTTGTTGGAGAGAAATTTGGCGGTGAATAAACTTCCTTCCACTTCACAAGCTTTCCTTCAATCTTCCTTAATGAACATCAGTGTGCAGTAATAGAAATACCTTGTTATTCTATGATGCCCATAAAATTCTCTGGTAATATTTCTACAATGAAACCTGGACAAAGTCTGTAAAATTAATAGCAAAGTTCTCCATGCGAATTAAACCAATGACTTTACGGCTTATGGATGTGAACAATACAATTATTTTCTTCACAGTAGTATGAACACTCTGATAATATTTAAGAACGAAGTGATGAATTATGCAAATACTGGTTTGCAAGACACTTTAATTCTCTCATAAAGAACAAAGAAGTTTGTTAAAAGTTACTATGTGGGGTTATGTAATTTTGAATGTAAAAGACACAGGTCTTAAAAATGTACCAGTGTAACTTGAATTTCTAAAGATTCCCACGCATGAGAGTAGAGGACTCATCGCTCTGTAATTTGTGTTAATTGATTTGAAACATGTAAAAACGAAATGTTCTGGACAGTTTTGAAGTTGAGTGTCAAGTTTGGAAGTTGGTAAGCGCTCTTTCGCCAACAATGAATTGATAAAGTCCAGGTATACGCACACAATCTACGGGGAGTCGAAAAGCACTTGGTTCCTCAAGTTACTAACTATTTGTGTTATTCCGTTGAACTTCCACTATATTACACATCTAAATGAGTAAATTATGGCTTTATGAATGTCTGAATTTGGTCAATTATGTGAGATAATAATTATAAAATTTCTGTTGTCCTTGGAAGCTGTAATGTAGGCAACCTGAAATTAATAACCATCCCAGAGCCCGGTACCAGTGTCGCCATCTTAGTGACAACCAGGGACATGGAAGACATGATTGAATACCAGTTACAGGAACAATTGTTATAATCGTTGTAACCAAAGTGCTCACATAACAAGAAGGCAAAGTCAGATTTACAGTATGCTCTGACTGCCTGCATAGTGACTTTAACATATTGAACCTTGAGTTACTGGCACTGCGTTTTCACTTGTTACTTCAATGTTTTTATTAGACCAGCTACTGGCTACAGATGTCACCCCCCCCCCCTCCCCAGTCAAATGTATGTATTCATTCATGTAATAGGTTGTCACCCCTACACTGACATTTTTGTAGTATACCAGCAGTTTAAAAATTCTCCCCTGAGAACAAACAGGTGAAAATGTTTCTCTGTAAAAGAATGACAGAAAAGTGGGGAACCAGCTGCACAGTCTCATTTTCGTTTCTTCATCAAACATTTTGGCGCATGAACGTACGCTGTTGTAACATGGAACATTGCACATCTTTTATCCCATCTCTCTGAGTTAAGTATTCATACTCCACTAAAATGGGGAACAAAAAGATGGCTATAGGGGTGTGGAAAACATGAAAATAATTCCCCCTACCACCCCCCCCCCTACCCCCCACCGTGACGATGCCTGGAAAAATCTAGGCTCCACTCACTCTCAGCAGCGGTCTCCACCAGTTATCTCTACCACTGCCACTGTCGCCTCTGTTCCACAGTGTCTCTCTGCTACTCTCTCAATGCAAAAACGCGAATATGTTCTTCCTTAATTCAGTTCCATGCAGTCAGACCCAAAGGACAGCATGTGGCTAAAAGTTACCTTCCCACTATGTCCAGTCGATACTCGACTCGTCTCAGGAATATAGTACTATTTCTAGGATCAATATTTTTTATAGCTGAATCCTTAATGGTCTCGACATTCACCTCGACCAAAACAGATTCATTGGGCTGTAGGACAGGTTCCCTGCATAGATCATGGAGCTGATCTCTATTCGATATGAAGGGTTCCCATTGAGAAACTCAGTTGCAGGACTGGTCTTCCACCCACAGTAACAACTTGACCAGTATATTGACCCTGTCGACGAGTGCTAATGAACAGGCTTCTGTGGTGTTTGCAATCATAGAACTTGTGAAATCAACAGATTAAATCTGGTTCCTTACTGTGTCATCTGTTTTTCAGTGAATTACCAAAGAACGAAGATCTGATCTACTGTTCAGAACCTTGGCTCTCTGAATTCATCAATTACTAATTTTCAAGAGTTGAGTTCTCTATACGAGCAGCTGGACAAGATGACGTATCTTAGACAAATGTGTGTTATTGTTGAGTGGCCCTCCTTAGTCAATCATCCTCGTTTATGGACTGCATAGATTAGCAGCGTTTTCCTTTCTGGTATTTCTTCTTTGGTCCATACAATTATCTGCTGGTGTAGTCTGCTGCAAGTAAGTTTCTCACGTCCAGTCTGGATCAATTTGGCTTGTATTCTGTTTTCACCTGGGCTTCCCTTCTTAAGCTATTTGATTCGTTTGGAAATCATGCTGTGTGCATTGGGAAAGGGGGGGAGGGAGGAGGGACGACAGTGGTGTGGGTCAGCCGTAGTTAGAATGGAAATAGAATCCTACTTTGGTTTCATTACAATTGGAGATGGTAGAAGTACTCCTTCCATCTTCTGGCGATTTCAGTCGTTTGCAACTATTTTACATCTTCGACAATATCCTTTGTAGCCTGTGAACGTTCTAAGCGTTACTGTGACACTGTCTGCTCTCGCCTGTTTCTGCATCCACGATGATGTCCTTGATATACTTCCTCTTCGCTCTTCTCAGTGTTGTCAGGGTAGCTCTTCAAGCCACCTCAAATTGTTCTTAATTCTGCACAAGATTTGTCTCCAGCAAACCCCTTCTCATGGTTTTCGGTCTCTGTTCAGAAGGAATTAAAGCTTGTAAATCATTACACACATAGAACTGGTCACGTTATTGTTAAACTCCAACAACAGCGAAAAATACTCCACCAACAACACCAACTCCATCAAACAACTCAAAAAAAGCACTTCGAACTTTATCTCAACGAGCAATGCATCTGAATGATTCACAGCTCTTCCTTTCGTCTGTCGCAGCCGTCAGCCTGATCACGTGACTCGCCAGCAGCGCCTCTCGTGGCGCCTCAACCAATGTCCGTCCGACAAATTGGTTGTGTGTCGGTGTTTTGACCGACCGACCAACTTTCACTGTCGGGCGCGACGCACCACTGGATAGCCGACCCAACAGATTGTGTCGAGTGTGCGTGATCGTGCCAACCACCCGACTAAAATTCATGTTTTGTCACAGCCGACGGAATTAAATAGTATTCTAATATACATGTCGACGTCCGAGGAGAAGATACTTTAAGGACTGAGTTTTTAAAGAAATTTAAAGACTGCTGATGTATTTGCGGCACATCGTGCGAGGAGTATTAACAATAGAGATGCAAGAAATGAGGCACCTGTTTCATTTTTTAACGAATACATATTGGTTTCTCTTTATGCAACACGAGGTTAAGTCTGTCGACCTTCTTTCTCTTTTTAGGTTTTATTTCCGATACTTATCGGAAATGAAATCTAAAACTGAAGTATCGACATTCCATGGACGTTAATTCATAAAATGTACTTGCTTCACTGTTGTAAGTACTGAAAAATTCCAGCCTATATGCATGCCATGTGCCATGTAGTTTTTTTCAGTTCTAACAGTCGCTAAATGCTTCATTTCTTATTCATCTGTTGTATTTATTAGATGATGCGCGCCTCCACCATGTGTAATCTTTCTTCTTCGAATATGGGTCTCGGAAATTTACAGGTAATCTTGTTGTGCTACATCCACAAATAAATCAATAATGTTTTCACGAATGACTTTTGTTTTATTTATTTTGCTTTACCACGATGTATTTTCTCAGTCAACTATAAATCACGTTGCACATTTCAGGAACAACTTTAGTTAATAATTGTGGCAGCAGAAGAACACTGAATCTTACGTCTCCTGCCATTGGCGACAAATCGTAATATACGTAGCTAACAGTCTCTCCTCGAAGTTTACAACCTCTGTCAGGACTGCAGTATTTTCGCTTAAGAATGGTTTTATGATGTTCAGCTGTTTCGTAATGCACGATTCACCCGTTTTTGCTTTTGTGAAAAACCGAGCGGGATCCCATAGGGCAAACACAATGAACTAAACATAAAATAAAGAAACTACGACAGCAGGCCCGCATTGTAATCACAGAGTTTAGTCGGTCGGGACGTGTGTAGGCTGTCATGGAATTGGTCGTCTGTCAGCCAGTAAATTGGTGGGTGTGCAGGGGTGTTATATACGCCCTAATTAACGCAAATAAAGTTCGTTTATACTCAAACTAATGACAAATGCGACTTCCCTGCTTTCCGACGCTGAGCTGCCTCTACTTCCTTTGCCTCGTCTGACGATAGCCAACACAGCCGGATAAATGTTTTCGCTATGGCACCAATTTTAATTACTTGCTGATGAACAAAAGAATCGTTCGCAAAGTATGGCACACAGGTTTTTAGTGACACCACATTCCGTGTGCAAATTGTGGTATCCATAGATATAGGCAAATATTAACTCCTATTTCGTAGCTGGAGGAGTAGCAGGTTAAAGTTTAACGTCCTGTTGACAACGAGGAGGAGCATATTCATGGAAGGATGGAGTAGGAAATCGGCCATGCCCTTTCAAGAGAACCAACATGGCATTCGCAGTAAATAGTTAAGGGAAATTACAGAAAACCTATACTTACCTGACCGGACGCAGGTTTGCACTGTCAACCTCCCGAATACGAGTACATTTTGCTAACTACTGCGTTACCTTGCTCGATAATTTCATAGTAGTTTCGAGGAACGATCCTGAGCTTACAAACAAACCTTAACGAGAAATCGTGGTCAGCCGCTCAAGCGATCTTCCCTCAAGCATTGCCAGTAACTTCCCATTGGATGTCGCCAGTGATCTGTCGTAATTTTCGCATCGATATACTACATAATTGGTAAGGTATAGTATTGAAACACTTAAGTAAGAAACTTGTTACGAGATGTCGGAATCTGCTGCTTCGAAATCTAGTTTTTCGAGCTCTTTCTATCATTCAGTTACGAGGCCAGGTATCACTGTCTCTCCATCCTGATAGTAGTAACTTTCAGAGAATTCTGTGGTGAGAATCACCGTGTGAGCTGATACAAGAATATGGATTGTCCACAGCCACTTATGGAACTGCTCCTGCTGCCTTTATTGCGACTACATGTCTCCAACAGTTAGGCTTCGAAAATCAAGACAAGTTTTCAGTGGCAGCCTAAACTTCGTTGATTAGTTTCTATGTGGGCGACTTCATAGGCGAGTCAGATATGGAATCTGAAACTCAGAAACCCAGGTGACTCAGCTATCAGCTTCTGGATGGTTTCTACTGAGGAAATGGAACTCCAGTAGCCACAAGGTTGTGGAACAAATTCCAGTGCAGCACACAGAAACGTTTGTACCTTGTAATCTCATTGATGGAGAAGTAATAAAAACATTAGGAATCTTACGGTACCACAGCTCTTATCCTTTTGAGTGCCACTCGAAGCTGAAGAATCATCGGTGCTCAAAGATCGCCTGTCTACAACAGCATTCATTTTTGAGCAACTAGGCCTTTTTGACCCATTAGTCACAAGATGGAACTGTTCTTGCAGCGCTTATGTCAACTAAGCCTTGACTTGTATTAAGTCCTTCTATCCAACCTAGCTGATGAATGGAATGTCCTTTATATGTAACTGCCTTAACGAACTGATATTTTTATTAGCAGGCATGTCATTCCCTGTCCTCAATACATTAAATTCGAAATTCCATGTTTCTGTGATGTTTCACAGTTGGCATATGATGCCTGTGTATACATCATATGTGTTCTTCCCAACAACAAGATAGTAGTTTCATTGGCTGTGGCCGAATCTCGTTTAGCCCCTGTCACAGAACTATCTGTTCTGTGACTGGAATTATGAGATGCTTTTCGTCTTGCTCGGCTCATTCATAATTTGGCCAGTGACTTAGACATTGTAAACAGTAGTGATATCCATATTTGGACGGATTCTCCAATAGTTCTCAGCTGGCTGCAACGTAGTCTCACGGGAAAACCTTTGTTGTCAACAGAGTCTCTGAAATTCAGGAAATGAGTTGTTTCCAACTGGAGACACATCAAATCAGAAGACACTCCCACTGATTGCTTATCACGTGGCATCAGCGCAGCACATATGGATTCACTTTTGCAGTGGTGCTCTGCCCCATCATGGCTATTCAGTAGTGACCTGGACTACAGCACTTTTCCTTCACTTGTGATAGGAGATGCGCCAGAAAGGGGTGTAGGTGTCTTTGATGTCTGTTATTGAGCTTAATGCTGAATCGTAGTGTAAGTATTCCCCTTTAAAGGAAACTCAAAGGATTTTGGCTTATGCACTAAGGTTTGTTAACAATATAAGGCGGCAACAAACAGAGGATAACTGGGCCACTCACCCCACAGGAATACCAAAACGCTATCAAAAGAGCTTTTGGCATAGTTGGTGATTGCGCTCGTGAGATCGCTTTGTTGAAGGCCAGTTACGCGGTTATAAGGCATATGACAGGAACCGTAGCGTCTATATCAGTGTCAGGTGGTGTTCATGTTTGTCCTAAACTCTCTAGTGAACCTGTGCCCTTTCAAATTCCTCTTCCCCCTGTGGGTCCAGGGCAAGAATAGGCCAACGGTATTCCTGCCCGTCCTAAGTGGCGACTAAAGAGTCCCTCTCCCTCAAGAGGGTAGATCGAGCCTGCATCCAGAAACGGTTCCACTACTTATATTTGTGGTCATTTGGTTTTTCACTTATTATGGTTTCTTCCTTCCTTTGGTTCCTTTCATTATCCTCCTCCCTCTTACTGTCTTCCCTCCTTCTCCTTCCCCCTCTTCCTCCTCCGTCCCCCTCTTCCTCCCCCCTCTTCCTTCCTCCTCTGCCTTCTCCCCCGCCCCTTCCTCCTCAGCCTTCTCCCTCGACATTCCTTCCTCCTCCACCTTACCCCATCCTTCCCCCCTACTTTTCCCTCCTTCCACCCCTGCACCCTTCCCCCATCCTTCCCCCCTCCGCCCCCTCCTCTGTTCCCCCCTCCCCCTCCTCCTTTCCCCCCTCCCCCTCCTTTCCCCCTCATTTCCCCACTCCTTCCCCACTCCTCCTCATGCTGATCCTCCTTCCCCCTCCACCTCCTCCTCCTCCTCCTCCTCCTCCTCCACTTCCTCCTTCCCCCCTCCCCCTCCTCCTCTTCCTACTGATCCTTTTCCTTCCCCCCTCCTTCTCCGCTCCTTCTCCTGCTCCTCCTTCCCTGGCCTCCGCCTCGGCGTTTGAGACAGTCTGCCCTCTCTCTCCCTCTCTCCCTACATTTTCCTCTCCTTCTTTCCTCCCTGTGTGCCTGAAGGCCGACCCACACGTTCACACGCGTATTCGGTGACGGGCTAACGCGTAATTCACCGCGCTGGGTAGACAAGTAAGGCACGCACATACCCCCTGGTATAGGCCGGGCCCAGGGAAACCTTCCGACCATGCCTATTGTTCCCTCTGTCCGTTTCTTGGGAGGTGTGACATGAGGTGGGAGTGCCCTTTGAGAGGGTCCCCACAAGGAAGGAACGCGCCATTGGAGACGTTGGCAATCATAAGGGGATTACTCCGCAATGGATATCTCTTCTTCTCTCTCGACTTCAGTCAAAAAACGGAAACTTGACCAGCCACCAGTTACAAAAGTACTACCGCCTGCCACAAAGTTCCTTGTAATTTCTAGATCTGTGGATGGACAAGATTTTTCTTCTTTCAACCCTTTAGTTGTCCAGAAGAGCGTAGATGCCAAAGCTGGATGTGTAAAATCACGTACCAGGATGCGTAGCGGTACCCTGTTACTAGAAACTGAGAGCACCTTCCAGGCACAAAAACTGCTTCGGGCCACACTCCTAAACGTTCCCTGTCTGGGTGGAGGCTCACCGCACTTTAAATTCGTCTCATGGTGTGGTATACACTAGATCGATGGACTGACTGACGAGGAGATTCAGTATTTCCTCGCTGAGCAGGGCATGACGGCTGTCCATAGGGTCATGGAAAAGGTCAACAATGACCTTGTACCAACCCGAACACTTTTCTTGACCATTGATAGTGTTCAACAGCTGCTGTGCATCAGAGCGGGCTACGAGGTTATTTCTTTTCGCCCCAAAGTCCCGACACCTACGCGCTGCTACCAGTGTAAGCGTTTTAATCACACTCGCCAGTCTTGTTTTAACGCGGCTAAATGTCAATTGTGGCAGGGATGTCCATGAGGGTGACCGTCCACCTCCATCTCATCATTCTGTGAACTGTCAAGAGTGACCATGCAGCATCCTCCCACGACTGTCCCATCTACAAGGAAGAACGCTGTATACAGGAAATTCGGGTCAAAGAGAAACTATCCACCTCAGCTCCTCGCAAGCTATTTGCTATTAGGAAGCCCACGCTGCTGCCAGCGGGGAAATATAGTACCGTCCTCGCCGCTCCTCGGACTACCAGGGAGTTATCGATGCAGACACGCGATCTGATCTTAAGCACTACGGTCGCCCGTTCGGCCAGTGCTAAGACCGCCCGGTCGACGTCTCCTCTTCCTCCCGTCACCCCTCAGACACAAGCACCTTCATCAGCTTCTGCCAAGACGAAAACCCAGAAGTCAGATGCACGGGCCTTCAAGAAGGAACCGTCCAGTGCAGACTTCCTACGAACCTCGAACTCCCAGCTATCGACCAGTACTACCACTAAACGACCTTCCAAGAAGGCTCATAGGAAGCAATGTTCTCCTTCTCCGCCACGGCGCATTTCTTTTCCTGCTGCACCCAGCGGTTGCCGCTCCAAGCCGTCATCCGTTTCCCCTGGCCGCACCGCTGGTAGCCCAACATCTGGCCGTTCACCGTTGGAGGAAGCTCCCCCTCCCGGCCATCTTAACAAGATGGCCGATGAACCTATTGAACCAATGGACAATGACAATCCGCCTATTGATAGCGGCGGCAGTGCTCGCTCAAAGCCAGGCCCTCAGCGGCCTTTGAGGTGACCCCCTTCTTGCATCTTGTTTTTCTTCTCATGATTGCACTTACTCACTGGAATATTCGCGGCATTCGCTCCAACCGAGAGGACTTAAAGGTGCTGCTCCACTTGCACTGTCCGCTCGTCATAGCTCTCCAGGAAATGAATCGATCAAATTGCCTTGGCACACTATATCCTGTGCGTTTTTGACCTACCCACTGCTGCAGGTATTTCAGCTCATGGAGTGGTTATGTTGCTGGTCCAGGATGATATTTACTACGATCCCATCACATTGAACACGGGCCTGCAGGCAGTTGCCGTCCGAATTACTCTCCCCACTTTCACTTTTTCCGTTTGTACCGTTTACACTCATTCGTCATCTGCTGCTACTGGGGCAGACATGATGCAAATTATTGCTCAGCTGCCTGCACCATTTTTGTTAACTGGAGACTTCTATGCTCACCATCCTCTTTGGGGCTCTCCAGCATCCTGTCCGAGGGGCTCTCTTTTAGCAGACGTTTTGAACCAGCTCAATCTTGTCAGCCTCAATACTGCCGCCCCTACTTTTCTTTTGGACACAACTCACACCTATCCCCATTTATTCCTCTATATGTACTACCCAACTTGCACGCTGTTTTGAGTGGTATGCACTTTCTGCTACATATTAGAGTGACCACTTCCCTTGTGTTATCCATCTCCTGCATCATACCCCATCTACATGCTCAACTAGTTGGCACATCTCCAAAGCAGACTGGGGGCTCTTCTCTTCCAGGGCGACCTTCCAGGATCAAACCTTCGCAAGCTGCGATAGTCAGGTCGCACACCTCACGGAAGTCATTCTCACTGCTGCTGTATATTCCATTCCTCACACTGCTTCTTCTCCACGTCGCGCACCGGTCCCTTGGTGGACCACAGCAGGTAGATACGCTATACGTGCTCGTCGACATGCTTTACGCACCTTTAAACGCCACCATACGATGGCGAATTGTATTAATTATAAACGATTACGTGCACAGTGTCGTCGTGTTATTAAAGAAAGCAAGAAAGACAGCTGGGCTGCTTGCACAAGCTCTTTACAGTTTTACTTCTTCTGTTGTCTGGGGTAGCCTGCGCCGGCTATCTAGCACTAAGGTCCACTCACCAGCATCTCGCTTGACGGTCGCGAATGACGTCCTTGTGGCCCCTAAGGATGTCGGCAATGCCTTTGGCCGATTTATTGCTGAGGTTTCGAGAACTGCTCATTACCACCCTGCCTTCCTCCCCCGAAAACAGGCAGAGGAGCCTAGGCCACCTAACTTCCGCTCCTCGAATCGTGAAAGTTACAATGCCACATTCACCATGCGGGAACTCGAAAATGCACTTGCCCGGTCACGGTCCTCCGCTCCAAGACCTGATTCTATTCATATTCCGATGCTGAAGAACCTTTATCTTGTGGGTAAAGGTTTCCTTCTTCGTACTTATAATCCCATCTGGATTGAGGGTGGTGTTCCCACATGCTGGCGCTAATCTATTGCCACAATTCCTACGCCTGGAACGGACAAGCACTTGCCTTCCAGTTATCGACCCATCTCGCTTACCAGCTGTGTCTGTAAGGTGATGAAGCGAATGGATAACTCTCGTTTGGTTTGGCTGCTCGAATCTCGACACCTACTTACCAATGTATAATGTGTATTTCGTAGGCGCCGCTCTGCTGTTGACCATCTGGTTACCTTGTCGAACTTCGTTATGAATAACCTCTTGCACAAGCGCCTGACCACGGATGAGTTCTTTGATTTGGAGAAAGCTTACGACACCTGTTGGAGGGCGGGCATTCTCCGCACCATATTTTATTCATGCATTTTTAATCGATGGACAGTTCAGGGTACGTGTGGGTTCTGTCATGTCCGTCGCCTTTCGCTAGGAGAATGGGGTGCCACAGGGCTCAGTTTTGAGCGTCGGTCTCTTCGCCATAGCGATCAATCCAATAATGGATTGCCTCCCAGCTGATGTATCAGGCTCCCTTTTCGTGGACGATTTTACCATTTACTGCAGCTCGCAGCTTACATGTTTCCTGGACCGCTGTCTTTAGCGTTCTCTTGACCGTCTTTACTCCAGGAGTGTCGCCGAGAAGACGGTCTGTATTAACTTCTGGCGCTACAAAGAGTTTCTCCCACCATCCTTACGAGTCGGTAGCATTGCTCTCCCATTTGTGGAGGCAACAAAATTTTTAGGTGTTACATTTGACAGGAAACTCCTCCGTGTTCTCAGTGCTATGTCGTAGGGAGCGGATCGAACCGTCCAACTTCGCATATATCGGTCGATCGTCCGCTCCAAGCTGGATTATTGGGAGCTTCGGATACTCCTCTGCACGGCCGTCTATCTTACGCCGCCTCAATTCCATACAACATCGGTGTTGACGTCTTGCGATAGGAACGTTTTATACTAGTCCCATCGAGAGTCTCATGCTGAAGCCGGTGAATTGTCACTAACCTACCTGCGCGATTTGTCGTTATGCCTGTCGGCTACTATCAATGCTGGACCGCCCGTCTTATAGGTCCTTATTTTGACGACACTCTCGACCGTCTATACGGGTTGTATGTCTCTGCCCTGATACCCCCTGGAGTACGCTTTCGTTGCCTCCTTCAGCAACTTAAATATACACTCCCTGCAACCTTTAGAATGGGCGAGAGCCAAACGCCACCTTGGCTCCAGATTCAGGTTCGCGTTCACCTTGGCCTCAGCTCGTTCCCAAAGGAGGTATCCCCAGCTTCGGTATACCGCTCCCGTTTTGTCGAACTTCGTTCGAAGTTCTTTAATATGACCTTCATTTATACAGATGGCTCTAAGACCAATGACGGTATCGGGTGTTCTTTTATTGTCAGGGCACACAGTTTCAAATACCGGCTCCATAGCCATTGTTCGCTCTTAGCAACTGAGCTATTTCCTCTCTACCAGGCTGTTCTTTACATCTGCCGCCACCGACAATCTGCTTATGTCATCTGCTCCGATTCCCTGAGCGCTATCCACAGCCTCAGTGATCCATATCCGGTTTACCTTTTTGTGCACCGGGTCCAACGCTCTCTTCAGTAGCTGGTGGACGACGGTTCTCCGGTTAGCTTTGTGGGTTCCTGGCCATGTCGGTATCCCTGGGAACGAAGCTGCAGATGCCGTGGCCAAGGCTGTGGTCCTCCAGCCTCAGACAGCTTCTTGTTGTGTCCCTTCATCAGATTGTAGCAGGGTCATTTGACAGCGCATTTTGTCACTGTGTCATGCCGATTGGGCTGTACTTAGGGACAACAAGCTTCCGCCCTTGAAACCTCTTGCCGCGGCTTGGACGTCCTCTTCATGCCCTTCTCGGTGGGAAGAGGTCGTTTTGGCCCGGTTACGAATTGGACACTGCCTCTTCAGCCATCGCCATCTGCTGACGGTCCGCCACGTATTAAAGTTCCGTCCAAATTTTAATACACTGCGTGTTGATCTTCGCCTGCCATGTACTCTGGATGCCATTTTAGCGGATGACCCAGGAGCAGGTGCTCACGTTCTTCGTTTTGTCAACTTGACAAACCTGTCTGACATTTGATTATGCAGTTTTTTTTAATCCTCTGCCTGTCCGTCTTGTATAGTATTGTCCCTTTTAGTTGCTGTTTTAACCTTGTGCCTCGCGGAGCATTCCTAACTTAGTCTGGGCGCTAATTACAATTGCAGTTGTGCCCCCTAAAACCCCCCCAAAAAATCCCTCTTGAAGCTGTGGCTGTCAGAATATGGGCGACGCAGGAAATAACTGTGTGCAATGTATATCTTCCTCCAGATGGTGCAGTACACCTGATTGTATTAGGTGCACTGATTGATCAACTCCCTAAGCCTTTCCTACTTCTGGGAGATTTGAACGCCCATAACCCCTTGAGGTGGCAGTGTGCTTACTGGCAGAGTCAGAGACATCGAAACATTACTGTCTCAGTTCGACCTCTACCTCTTAAACACTGGGGCCGCTACACAATTCAATGTGGCTCGATGTAGTTACTCGGCCATTGATTTATCAATTTGCAGCCCAGGACCTCTCCCATCTATCCACTGGTGATCACTTAACGACAGAGTGAGGTCGCGCAGTGGCTAGCACACTGGACTGGCATTCGGGAGGACGAAGTCTCAATCCCGCGTCAGTCCATCCTGATTTAGGTTTTCCGTGATTTCCCTAAGTCACTCTAGGCAAATGCCGGGATGGATTCTTTGAAAGGCACTGCCGACTTCCTTCCCCGTCCTTCTGTAATCCGATGCTGAGAGAACATAACGGCCTGTATAGTAGTGACCACATCCCCATCTTCCTGTCACTGCCCCAGCATCAGGCATACAGACGCCTGCCCACATGGGCTTTAAACAAGGCAGACTGGGAAATTTTAACCTCTGATGTTACCGTTGACTCTCCCCCACATGGTAACACCGATCTTATGGTTGAGCAGGTGACAAAATTGTTTCTCTGCAGAAAAACGCGGTCCCTCGCTCTTCAGGGTGCCAGAGGTGTGAGGCAGTCCCTTGGTGGTCGCCAGAACTCTGTAAAGCAGTTAAGGAGCGTCGGTGAGCTCTACAGTGGCATAAGCAACATCCTTCCTGGAGCACCTCATTGCCTTTACAACAGCTCTGTGCCCTTGTTCGGCAACTTACCAAGTGATGGAAGCAGGAGTGTTTGGAGAGAGAAATCTCGACCACTGGGTGCCATGTGTCACCTTCGCAAGTCTGGGCAAAAATCAAGCGTCTTTTCGGGTACCAGACCCTAACAGGTGTTCAGTGTTAGGATAAATGGCGTATTGTTTACCGACGCAAACGCGATTGCCGAGCATTTTGCTCAAGTCTCTGTGTCGGAGGCCCACTCTTCCAGCCAAGCAAATCGCTGCGGCAGATTTAGAGATGGGCAGAGCTTCTTCTCTGAAATCGGATCACAACTGGTCAACCACCGGGAAGAACACTTTCTTTTTCATGACTCACCACTCTCACACAGTTAGTGAAAGGAAGTCACATCGCCTTTTTAATTCATGTCACTAACCCGGAATTTTTATCTGGTTTGATCCTAGTTCTAAAGAACTTAAAAATAGTAAAAATTGTTACTGCCCTATTAATGGTGAGATATTAAAGTTTTAAACATCGTCTGCTGTAAAAGTTACAAATGTTGCAAAATAATACTAAATGTTTATCAAGTGATACTTCTTATATCTTGCTACCTCAATTGGAAATGTACAGTATACAAATTACAACTGTAATTAGTGTGTCTGCTTTCATTTAGTCAGTATTACCATATGTGTATTCAAAAAGGAATTTATAAATAAAATCTGACCCTCTTCAGTCGATGTCTCTCCTCAGTGGATATTTGTCGTGCTTTTAAAAATATTCGTTAACAGGGCACTGATGTTGCTCCGATGCATAACGCTTTTGGAACAAATTGATACAGCGTCGGCCATTGTAATTTTCTTGTTTCTCACCAGTTTACGGGATCGCTGTTTCTAGGCAAATATCCCTCCGCTAAATATTTATCCGAGTCTACAATTGCCGCATTTTGCACGTGCCTTTCTTGGTTTCACCAAACTCATTCCAGGTTGCTCTGGCATTACAGTGGTAAATAGTTCAGAAATGAGCTATGTTCTTGTTGAACAACCAACGCTTACTTCTCTGCAATAGCCTTCATGCTGAAAATCCTTGTTTGAATCGGAGGTCCAGTAACGTAACTTTGCCTGACCAGTTCGTTCCTGGAGATAACGCCAAAGCACTCAGATAACCCTTTAAGGAAATTATAAACCAGTGACTCGTTCTTGAGGACATTCTTTCTGTCCTTCAGATTCCAATTGTCGTTCCATTAATCTTGGCAAGATTCTCGTTTTTGAATGTGACAGTTTTGAAGACAACTCTTTGGTCACCTGACTGAAACTTTCAAAATCAGTAAAGGCTGTTGCATTATCTCCCAGGATGTATCTTATAAGTTCAAGATGATAGATTTTTGACCGAAAACAGCGAGGCAAGAAACTGAATCGCAAATTGTCAATTTTCGTTTTTTTCACTGAATAGTCATTTAAGAGTGTCGCGTATCGTTTGGTGTTGAAATGAAACTAGTCATACTTCTACAAATGGCAGAACAAGTAGTGCATTTTACGCTGTATGTTGGTGAAACCAAATAAGTCACTGACTTTTTTCGTTTCAACAGATGCTGCTCGCTCCTGCGTACAGCCTGTTTTCCTTCAATAGTTGACATCCAATTCCTTTGTTGTGGCACTAATAGTCGCTGTTAATGCTCATTGCGCGACAGTTGGTTGTACTACCATGGCTCCAAAAGAAGAATAGTACTGCAAATTATGGAGGAAATAAGGTAAAGGCAATCTCTGTAATTGCTTTTGTACGAGCTATGTTCGAGGGAAAACAGTTAGAGAATCTTGCAGGTAAATATCACTCGTCCTTGTAACAACCGTAGGAAACTATAGATGTAAATGTCAATATTACCAGAAATATCATTCTTGTATTATTAATTTCCTTCCATCTGCAGAATTCAATGTAATGCCTCAATTGACGTAATTCAACGTAATATTTTGACGAAATTCCTTGATCTTTCTCTTTCACAAGTAATTGTTGTAAACCACTGACAACTCTTAATATCTATTAGAGTTGTTCACAGTCAACAAAGAGATGTAAATTAGAATAATGTTACTACGTAGCCAGTGTTTCATGCACCGGATCTGAGGACGGCCACGTTTGCTCGTTCTAACGCCATTAGCTTGCTGTGTCGCCTGGACGAAAACACTGTCATTTGCTATAAGACAAAAGCACATTCTGCGTAATGGTACTTTTTAGTACTGTACTGTTACTTAGTAATGAGTTTATTTATGATAAAAATAAAAAATGTAAATTATTTCAGATACATAACAAACATCAAACACACATGTTAATGTGGCAGGGGGGATGTTAAGGAGTGGTAATCTAATGGAAGTAAAGGAAACCAAGGAGAGATTTAGGTGACAGATATCGTCCAGTAGAGTGTTTCTTTACAATTGTGATTCTAAGATGTTGTACACATTCAAATTGTCCACAAGATGCACCAGGCACCCATTTTAATCTGAAGTTTAGTTGTCATTATGGCTGGAATGAAATATGAGCTACCAGATCCATTTGGAGGTTACAAACTGCCGTCGGGCCTGCCTGGTGAATGGAAGAGGAGAACAAAAAACAAGTTACTTTTTGTGGCCAGACATGAATAGTCAAGGTGAGACTACCTTCAGAAAGTATCAGACTTGGTTGTGAAGTTCTTATGTCGGATAATTTTGTTTGACAAGTAGTTCCTCAGGTGTGTTCCATACAATATGACCTTTTTTTCATGGTTCATTTGACTCTCTACTTGTGTATAGTATGAAATGTATTATGATACAGGAGTATACCAGATACAGGAAGTATGCATACAAGTAAAGCTGGGATTGCAGACCTAGTTATGTAGAATTGGGACAGACAAGGAAGCATGGTCTGTTGCCCAGTCTACATTAATGTACATTAAAATACGTATCACTAAATGAATCGTGAATCAGGTCGTAAGTATGACATCCATGTAAATGTATAATCTAACCTGCAGCCCAGTAATTCCATCAATTCTAAAAATTTAGAGCAGCCAACTAAAAGTCGGACACCAGAGAAACTGCATAACACAAAAAGAAAAAAAACATCCATTTGCAAAGTGAAGGTACGTAAAAATGCGGTAGGTTCACTACTTAGAAAACAAGAATCGGTGACATTCATCTGTAGGTTAAATTTTCTGTATCAGCCTAGTTACACACCAGGTTAATTACAGAAATAGGGAAAAGACGTGATGAATACTTTAAACACACAGGGGCATATACTGTAAAATGTTGGCCAGACAGAGCACCTTTAGAATATGATAAAAGTAATATGTGGAGAGTACCGAAGTCAGTCTAGTTTAAGGAACCTATCTTGAAGGCCTTCACCACATTAATGGAGGCATGCAGAACATTTTACAGAGCTCTAGGAGGTAGGGAGAGGTCCAATTTTAAATATATATAGTTACTGACAAACATGACTCGCTACTTAGAGAATAGGACAAATATACTGCAGTGAAGAAAAATAAGTAGGCATTAAAGAGCTATTTCGAAAACTAGCCACATAAAGAATGACATATACGTAACACACAAGATGGACATATTTTGCTCCATGTGTTTTATTGAGCTCAAATGACCCATCTTCTCACAGATGGTTGTCGGACCTTGGCTTTTCTGTACAGACTGTTTTATACGGACAATTGAGCAGTCGGCAGGTGATGTTTAAAGTGAGCGTCGTATCAAAAATCTAGATGCCAGTCATTGAATACTGGCCCCTATTGTGACTGGGCCAGAGGTGGGAAAACTTCAAACACATTGGGCGTGGGGCCTGAAGACAGCATAATATATCACCAAAACTGTTTCCTCAATAACAAAGCAATTTGGAAATGTAGATGGTTAAAAGGTGTTTGGTTTGACTTTTGTACATGGAGAGAAAAGTTGTTCATAAATTGTATGGATGCCACACAGCAGTTAAGTGCTGAAAGACGCATAAGGGGAATAGTGTTAAGGTAGGGAGAGAGGGCTGGAGCTTACCAACAATGCTATTCAGTCGGTACATTGAACAAAGAAGTTAAAAAAGATGAAAGGAAAACCTTGGCTATGAAATTGTCAGATGACACATGACTTGGAAGAGCAGTTGAACACAGTGGATAGTGTCTTTGAGAGATCATAAGATGAGCAAGAAAAGTGTAATCTAATGTAGTCTAATTAAATGAAGTGACTATGAGAGAATTACACATAAGGCAATATATTGTATAATAGGATGCCATATAAATGTGGTATTCTCCCGTGATCGTATTTTAGACAGCTGAATAAGATTTTAGGTATTCAACCTAAAAATTTACAGTAAAAGTTTTCTCTTATAAGATTTGTTGTACATGATCCAGAACAGTTCATGAGAAATACTGATGTTTTAGCAGTCTCCTGACTGGTTTGATTTGGCGTACTGTGAACTCCTCTATCCCAACTACATAACCTCACAGTATAACACCCAGTTATTTTCTGGACATATTCCAATCTCTGCCATCTACTGAAATTATTACCTCTGTAGCTCCCCAAAGTATGATGAAAGTTAATTGTTAGTGTCTTAACGCATGCCCTTTCAGTTTGTCCCTTCTTGCCACTGTTCCTGTGGTGAAACTCTTCATTTCTTACCACAGCAGTTCACTGAATTTTAGTCATTCCTCTGTAGAACCAGAGGCCAAATACTTAGAATTATATGAAAGTCAATTACACATTGTGATAAACCAGAAAAATAAATTTGTGTTCCAAAAGTAAAATTCCCCTCCCCAACTGCTTCACTCCCTCCTCCACTAGGAGTTTTAGGACTTCGTGTGCCTCCAGCATTATTGGATTACAGGTCTCCCAATAATTTATTCAACTCCTAATTTTCATTGCATCACCTATGTGTTCAAACTCTTCTTCTGTCATGTCATCAAACAGATCCTACCACACATAGAAGCCTTAATGCACTCTTACCACATGCCAGCTTAGTCCTCCGAGTTCAACAGTGGAATTACTTTCGCGTCATTTAACTTTGCCTCCTTTGCTTTCCTGTTTCAAACAAGTGACTTACTTCGCTGTATTTCTGTGATATATTGCACATTATTGTAGTTCCTTACTTTACGAATCAATTTCAGTATTTATTCTGTAACAAGAGTTCTTTTACAGTTACCTCGTGCATACATAAATTTGTCTGTCCAACTTCTGTGACTGACTAACAGTTATGGACTATTCTCTTACGCCTCGGTCTGCTCTTGGTCATTACTAACTTGTGACGTGAATGTATATCTGTTCCTGAGTATACCCTGCTATCCAATATCAGATTTTACAAAATGTCTCAATGATGTAATCCAGATAGAATCTCCTCATGTCCCTCAGACTTTTTCCAAATATACCTCTTCCTCCAGTAACTTTAAAATAGCATATTCATAATTAATAACAGACTTATAGAGAAATGGAACTTTTTTACTCATCACTTCTATTATCAAGCTCATTCTCCTAAACTCTGCCATGTATTACATTGCCTTTTACAGCATTCCAGTCACTCATGATTATTAGATTTACATCCTCATTACATACACATTTTGCATATACTTCTCCCTCTTCGTCAGATTGTGACATTGGCAGATATACCTGAAACATAACCATTAGCTTTTTGGTGCAAATTTGGATGAGAATATTCTTATTACTGAACTGGCCACTGTACTGACCCACACATACACTCCCAAAATCTTTGTAAGCAGTTTGCAGTGTGTACCGTGCAAGTCAGATGGAGATGGTGCTTGTGGATGTACACAGCCTCTCATCCATGCACTCTGCTTTCGAGCTGACATCTTTTGGGTATAGGATGAGCAACCTCTAGCTCAGTCATGTTTACCTTGACATGCATGTTACCTCATTGTTATTGTGCACGTCTCTGTACCTGGTATAGTTTCTGTTTTAGATTTAGTTTGTTGTGTCCATCATTATATTGTGTTCTCTTGCAGGATTAGAACATTCAATGACTCAACCTCTACCCTACATTTCTGCTCGTGAGAAATCCATCTTACCAGAAATGATATTCTTCCTATATCGTTTCACTGACTGCCACTACATCCAGAGTGAACATTAAAATTTCCTCTTCAGATTT
The DNA here is from genome assembly GCF_023897955.1 of Schistocerca gregaria. Classification (NCBI taxonomy): domain Eukaryota; kingdom Metazoa; phylum Arthropoda; class Insecta; order Orthoptera; family Acrididae; genus Schistocerca; species Schistocerca gregaria. The sequence continues at coordinate 1,330,981 of NW_026061887.1, read as the reverse complement.
TCTAGCGTCTTTACCATATTGAACTACTACAGATTTGTGAGTCAAAGCATGGAATGTCAGTAGTCACTGGACATTCATGTTTTGCAAGTTCATTTTATCAGGGGGATCTTCAGAGCCGAGATATATCTTTAATGAAGAAATGTATACCGTACTCGAATCACACAACATCCCTATGAGTATGCCTTATTTGGTAATTTTTGATGGATTGTAAAATTTAACTGTCCACACCATGGTTTCATTCCTTCATCAGTTGAGATATTTTGACTTAGATTAAACATTTCTTTATACTTTTTGGAAAAATAATCAACTGCAAATTGCACTTCAAGAAGCCGGTCCGCATTATCTGGTTTATTGTTGTCAGAAAAATGTAAAAATGATAATACTTGTCTGAATATCTTGTGGACATCGCTTTGCGAAATATGTGTCTATCAATGGATTTGTTGATCAGTAATCATGGATCCTTGCGTTTCCAAAATTCCCATAAGGATACTAAGCCCAAACTATTTTATAAAAACGGATCCCATAATGCTGACAAATATGACATTTTTAATCCAGTTTCCTTCTATTGCAATGTTGACTGTAATACTCATGGGTTTCATTGCTAATGTACTCAAACAGATCTTTCCCAATATATAATTCTGAAATATCCATGACGCTCTGTGTATCTTTGGGAAATGTGTGTGGACCCGGAGATTCTTCAAATTTGTTATTGGTCCTCAGTAAATCATAGTCTGTCTTTGTCTGATTCATCTGAGAGCTGGTATCTGATAAAGCTGTTTTCACAGTTTTCACTTGTAGCCTTTCCTCTAATAGGTTGGGATAATCCTGTGTCAGACCTAGAAACATGGTTTTGGTGAATTGGACAGGCTATGCACCTTGTTCTCGAATGGAGATAATACCCCTATGGAGAGGTGATGGGGGATAGGAGTGTCAAAGGGGTGATTAGAATCCTTCGGAGGTTGTGCAGGCGTGGAAGACTACTTCAGGAGAGGTGGGAAGGATATGTTAGGATATCTCTTATTTCAGGTTACATGCTGCTATGTCAACTATTTCAACACTGTGCCTGACCAGCTCACCTCACAAACACAACTGCTGTTATGTAAGGCAAAATGTAAGTGTTCACCAGTGGCAGGCTCAGTTGTGATCTACTTCTTACTTCGCGTGTTTTGGAAGACAGTATATGATTACTGTGCTACAGTGCCCTCCTCCTAGACAAGACCTGGCCCTCTGGATCATGACTTAGAACATCATTGCACTAAAATGACTGATCCTGTTGGCTGCCACAAATGGCTCCAGTCAGCTTTTTTAAGGATTTCTTTCACCATCATGTTACCTTACTCACAACTCATATCAAGTCTTGTTTCCTGATTGTTTATTGCTACAGCTCTCCCTCTGCTGCTTCCTAGTCTCTCGGAATCGAGTCCACAAGAGATCGAACATTGGCTGGATCCAAGCTTTGTCTAGGGATCCACTTCCAGCATGTGTAAACAAGAACTATTGTTGGTAGTGTCACAGCATTAACTATTATTACATTGGTCAATGCTATTTCCCTCTGGTTCTGACTCTCCCTGTGCTGACTTTCATGATGCACCCATGTCTCCATGGAGATGGGCCCAGCCTTACAGAGAATGAATTTGTCTGTGGACTATATAATCTCAGGTCCCAAAGTTCTATTTAACATAGTCAAATTAGTGGCTGGTAGCACTTCCATGTGTTCCCCTGCCCAATATAATCTGTGAGTTGTGCCTGAAACTGTGGCAGGTGGAGCAAAAATAAATATTGTTTTACATGGTGTCCTGTTCATTTATAATTTCCCCCGTCTTCCTTCAATATTAACTGCGTGGGATTTCTGACCCTCTCCACCATCTGTCTCGCGTGTGTCCATAATGGCACTACTGTAATACTACGGTAACTTCTAGTTCCATATAGACAATCTGTGTTTGTCTTCCATAACCAATGATTTATTCCTTTACTCCAAGAAAGTTCTTCAGCATCTCACACTTATGAGGATACATGTGAACTGCATGATGTAGGTATTATGCATACTTGCTGCTTCTGGAAAGGAAATTGAAATCCATACTTTCCCCTGCTACTCATTTCCTCTGCTGTGGCTTGGTTAAAATGAAAAGGTTAGGTGCTACGATGATGCTAAAGGACAAACACTCTCTGCTATAGCTCCTTTTGCACTTGACGTTGCACCTCCAGGCATTGTCTGGTGATCGGAATTCCGCTCCTAGCTGGCTTCTCACTTGCTCCATAGATTCATGTAATCTCTCTCTCTCTCTCTCTCTCTCTCTCTCTCTCTCTCTCTCTCTCTCTCTCTCTCCCTCCCCATCTCACTCTCTCTCTCTCTCCCCCTCTGTCTCTCTCTCCCCCCCCCCCATCTCACTCTCTCTCTCTCTCCCCCTCTGTCTCTCTCCATCTCACTCTCTCTCTCCCTCCCCATCTCACTCTCTCTCTCTCCCCCTCTGTCTCTCCCTCTCCCTCCCCATCTCACTCTCTCTCTCTCCCCCTCTGTCTCTCTCTCTCTCCCTCCCCCTCTGTCTCTCTCTCTCTCCCTCCCCATCTCACTCTCTCTCTCTCTCTCTCTCTCTCTCTCTCTCTCTCTCTCTCTCTCTCTCTCTCTCTCTCTCTCTCTCTCTCTCTCTCTCTCTCCCCCTCCTCTCTCTCCCCCTCTCCCTCTCCCCTCTCCCTCTCCCCTCTCCCTATCCCGCTCCCCCTCCCTCTCCCCCTCCCTCTCCCCCTCTCTAATCCCCACTCTCTCCCCCTCTCTAACCCCCACTCTCTCCCCCTCTCCCCCCCGCTCTCCCCTCTCTAACCCCCACTCTCTCCCCCTCTCTCACACCCCCCTCTCTCTCTCACACCCCCCTCTCTCTCTCTCTCACCCCCTCTCTCTCTCACACCCCTCTCTCTCACACCCCCTCTATCTCTCTCACCCCCTCTATCTCTCTCACCCCCTCTCTCTCACACCCCCTCTATCTCTCTCACCCCCTCTATCTCATCCCCCCTCAGTCCCCCCTCTCTCTCCCCCCTCTCCCCATGCTGTCTTCCAAAGACAGTAGCAACTAAATTATTAGTTCTTTATCCAATTTTCTGCTTCATTTAGCAACATCTCAGTTAAGATTCACCATTTCTTCTGCTGTTTTGTGTAATAAACACTTCCAATTCAGCTGGTGCAGTAAGAGCATACCCTTCTGCAATCACGAGTTTTTGTGCTGTAGCACTCACTTATTGCCTTCCTTATTCTACCCGTTGTTTTATTACTTCTACTATATCATTCACTCTTTCAACCTCATCAGCTGTCCCACTGTTTCCACATGTCATCCTAACACAGTGATCCAACCTCTACTTCTGGTATGTGGTATATTCCCCAAAGCCTAAGTCACCTCATCCCCCAAATCCTCCCATGTTTCCTCCTACACACCCTGGAAACTCCTTCAAACATTCTGTGATCACATACCATCAGTTTAAAATTACCGAGGGCTTCTTCTAACCATGTTACCTCATTCTATGTCTACCATTCATTAAATAACACCTGTATCCCCCATTGATAAGCACATTTGTTGATGTGCTTGGTGAACAGTTCTCACTGTCAACGTGGTCGTTCTGAAATGCTGCCACTGCAATGACAAGCCATAGTCCTCTTAAGACTGGGTTTATCTTCTCTCCTGGCATAGTTCATCTGAGGACAGTGCATGTGTCTCTAATGCAAAAATCCACTGCTCCTGCACAGCAGGTAATCTTCCTTGTACCAAACATACAAAGAAAACTCCCTTACATCCTAGGTCTTCCCGTGTAGACCTACTATAGCTGTTTCACTTAAAACTTCTTGCTTGCTACTCATCACTTGTTTCCCACTTTCTTTCTGGCTCAGCCCTCCAATTCTTTGGTTAATCTAAGGACTTGTCACATGTTCCATATTTCCACATGTAGAATTCTCGTAGACAACTGCATTTTGAAAGTCACTGGTGACAGTTTCACAATCTGATATTGGCCATGACACTGCATAAAAAGTAGTGTCTTACTATTTGTAGTATGTGAATTCGATAGATTTCACATTGGCCATTTTTGTCTTGGTGTGATCTTTCCCTGTGAGTCACTGCTCCCTCTTGTTTATACAGTGCCAGTCTATTTGCCTTAACCAACCTTTTCAATTCTTCTCTTGCCACCCTCACAAATGCGTTAACATGCATTCAATTATTGAAATAGGAAAACAAAAAGAGAAAGACAATAGGTTTTGACCATATTCCACCTCATATGGCTAAAGTTCTGTAGTTTTTGCTGTTTTGATTTGTACACAGACAAAGATAACTTGAACAGACATCACAATTGGTATGTGTGTGCTATATGGTATTATAGCATGCTCTCTATTGCTTCATGCACGCTTAACATGGTCCTACTAGCCTGACGATGTAGATGACTTGTCCTCAATTTCTTCCCACATTACAGCTTAAATTCCTTCTATAAATCCAAGATACGGATGACCTCCTTGATTTGTTATTTCTGGTACAATTAAGTTCCCTATTGTTAATTACTGCTTGTACCAATGTTGCTGCCTGTTCATTTGGCACTGCGACCATTTAGACAGGTTATGAAAAATGATTCATAATAACAAAACATCAATCCCAAAAAATTCAACCTCCTAAATCGCTCGTCACTTTTCAATGAGTTTGGGCTTGGCTACCATCGGACCTCTGCCATTGTAGCACCTTTGCACTTCCGTGCTGCATGTCTATCCTCCCTTTGGAACATGTCATGGACACGTTTTGTGAATGACTTTGAGGTGCTAGAGCTTCAGCACACAGACTACAGTTTCGTAATCTATCGTTCTCCATTTTGGCGTTTGAGGTTTGGCTTTGTTTCCTCTTCATCCCTGTGCAGTTCTGAAGGCCAGCCCAAGTGTACCATGTGACGGGGTAACACGTAATGACCATCCCCAGGTCTGCAGGTAGGGTTTCCACATACATGGTACAGGCCAGGTCCAGGGAGGTGTGGTAGTTTGAGCTGTAACCCTCCCAAATTGCCATTTAGTCCCTCTGTCAGAAGTTTGGGAGGTGTGATCCATCGCCTAATGAGTGTGAGCTCCCCTCTGAGAAAGGGTCCCACAGCAGGAGGGAACATGCTATGCCTTTGGAGATGATGGCGGTCTTGGGGATTCTGTCACAATGAGCCAATTCCAATCTGTGTCTACTAAACGTAATGGGAATGAGGTGAAACATTCAGACTCTTCCAGCTTTCACATTGGTTCCTCATACCACATAGTGGACACTGTCATTTCTTTGCTACAGATAATCCACATATTATTCAGAAAGGTGTTGACAAAATTGCCGGCCCTGTGAAATCCTGCTCTCATTTATGTAATTGCACTTTGCTTTTGGAGACCAAGTGTGGTCCTCAAGCCCAACAACTGCTTGCAGCTTCACTCCTCCAAAGCTATCATGTTAGTGGTAAGGCCCATCGAATCCTTAATTCATGTGGTGGTATTTACACCAGGCTGCTCAATGGTCAGAATGAAGGACAAATCGAAATATACCTTTCTGATGAGTGTGTCACTGCAGTCTGTTGGTTAATGAAACAGGTTGATGCAACCTTAGTCCGTACATACTCGCACTTTTGGTAGAGTAGTGCCTCTGTCAAACATAGACCAAGTTATGAAGTCATCAAAGTCCAACCACACATTTGAAGCCAGACGAGCTGTTACCACTGCTACTGTAACAACAACACTCCTGTCGCAACACAGCAAAATGTACTTGTGGTAGGGATGCTCATGAGTGATTGCCTGCCTTGTCCTCCCTCCTGCATAAATTTCACTGACGACCATGCAGTCTCATCCTGAGATGAGAAAGTCATGCATCAGATCTGAGTGAAGGCTTGCAAGTTGTTGGCTAGTTCAAAGCCTTGCATTTTACCATCCGGCACTTGCAGTACTGTTCTTGCTACACCTTGCTGCACAAAGGACATATCCAAGCAGACGTGACCTCAAATTCATCACTACAGCTGTAAAATTGCCCAGTGTAACAATAGTGTCACCTTCTCCTCTACCTGTGCAAGCCGCCAAATCTTTGCCTCTGGCAGCGAAATCACGTGCTACATAATAAGCAGGATGGAAAGGACAGAGGAAATGCTTCCGTGGAGGCTTCCTACTTCCTTCAAGCTAACAAACTTCTCAGCTTTCATCTACTGAATGCAAAGCTTGCAAGACACCAAAGGCAAACAGTCTTCTTCTTCACTGACTCACTGGTCCTCCTCAGTAGTCTCACTGAATAATACCCTCACCCACCCAACCTCAATTTTGCCAGTGCACGCTGCTAACCATTTGGATACTCCGGAATCTCCACACTGACTCTGATAGAATGCTGACACACACGTAGCTCACATAGAGCAGGACTCTACAGTGACTGTAGCTGCCAAGTGCCAGCCTTTGAAGATTCATTACTACAGGTGACAGAGGTGACGACCCGTCACTTCTTTACCTCTTCCCATTTCCCCACCGTGACCTCCCTTCAGTGGAACAGTCGCAGCACTAGATCCAACAAGGAGGGATTATGGCTACTCTTGCAATTGCAGTGTCCACTTGTTTTCTCCCTCCAGGAAACAAAATTGCCCTCACAACTGCTTCAAACCTCTTGGTATTCTTTCCAGTCCTCTTTCACCTTCCAACTGGGGATAGCATTCCATTTGAGGAGTCACACTGCTCATCTGCAATCACATTCACTGTCACTCTGTCTCACTGAACACCAGACTGAAGCTGTTGCAGTCATCACTTCATCTTTCCTGTTTCCATTGTCCACGTCTCTCCATCATTGTGTGTTACCAGTGCAGACATCCTTCAGCTTATTGGGCAACTTCCTCACTTTTTGCACTTCAATGTGCACCATCCCCTTTTGGGCTCTTCTGAATAAGATATTTGTAAAAATAGCAAAACCATGGTGAAGAGATAATAAACTTTTATCCACACCTTGTATTTGCGACTTACTGGCTGATTTTTTAACCTCTTTCTCGACCTTCATGCAGAAATTAGCAGTAGTACCTTCGTCAAAATGGATGGCTCTCACTGGTGTTGGGTCTCTCTTCATTATTGGTACAGACTTTCCAGCATCAGCTTTCAAAACATTGCTCAGTATTTAGAGCGGTTTTCTTTGTTGTGTATCAGGCCACATAGCGACACAGGCTTTTCAGTCGTATCATCTGCTCTGCCTACACCCTTCAGAGCCTGTGCTGTATGTTGTCCATCCCTTAGTGAAACAGATCCAAGAAATCTTTCACTTGCTGAACCTTTATGGAGCCACTGTGATGTATTTGTGGGTCCCTGGTCACGGCAACCTGAGAGGAAATGAGGGAGCTGATACTGCTGCTGAGGCAGCTGTCCTCTTACCTTGGCCTGCTAGTTCTTCCATTCCCTCCGATCTTTGTGTTGCTGTCTGTCAGCAAATGGTGTCTCTTTGTGATTAATACAGGTCTTCCCTTCATGGAACAAGCTCCAGGGAATTAAACCTCTTAGTGGCTTGGCCAACTTCTTCCTCTTACCTTAAAGAAATGTCTTGGAATGTACACGCTGAGCTACAGAATTAGTCCTTTGCCAGCCACAAATGACACCATATTACTCCATAAGGAAGTTTAATAATCCCAAGCAATCTTGCCCTCAATTCCAATTGTAAGAAGTCTTGCCATGCAACTAAGAACATCATTCCGGATAAGCACTGGTATATCAGCAAAATGAAGGCTGTGCCATTCACTCAAAACAAGGAAGCACTGCTCATACACTGCAGACATTGTCCTGCTGAACTGGCCTCCATCACTTGATTCCACATTGCTCTCCTTTGATTCCCATTACGCCAGCAGTACGGCTCAAGTTGGCAATAATTCACAGATGTGCCACTTGTCCTCATAACAGATATTCCATTGGAATACTGCTGCCATCTGCAAACATGGTAAATTTGGTAAATTTGTACTAAACACCATTCACAATAGCTGGCAGATAATTATCAGAAATCAGAGGACAGACACAGGACAGAAGGCCTTTTTCCCCCAAACCCTATCCCATTGCTATTACTAAAAGACTAACTTCATGGCCTGCAGTACCAGTTTCATATTGCTTATCTGACAGTGTCCTGGGTCAACAGAAATATTCCTTTTTAAAATGCAGGTAGTAATTACAAAAATACTGAAAATGGAACTGTTGTCAGAATGTAGTCAGTAAGAAGTATGATCTTGAATCAGCGGTTAAACATAAGAAGAACAGTATTCAGAAATGGCGTGCATGTCTTCAGCCAGTAGAGATAAAGATGTACAAAAAACACACACTATATTAATCCAGTGTTTCTTAATGAGAGCACTTAGCTGCTTCCAACAAAAACATTGATTATAAATTCAAACCTTCTCAAAATTCCTAATAGCAGACATTTAAAACACCATTTGCAAAGTAACAAAAGTTCAGAGAAACTGCAGTGTGTAAAACAACTCCAGATAATTTGAAGCTCAGTTATTAGAAGCAATAATAGCAATTAGAAACCCAATAGCAAACGATTTCCCTTAGTTTTTTTGTGGCCTTCCATAACATTTTCTAGGTTTGGCTGAGCTACAATAAATCCAGGTTTATGAAAACTATATTATCAGTGTCAGTCTGCTACACTTCACTTTCCTTTGATTTCTGTCACATGCTTTTGAAATTAAGACTTAAAGCAACATATGTATTACATTCCTGCTTTGTGTCCTTTAGCCTTTTCACTATCCAAGGTTTTTATTGCATACTGTGCGCATTGAGAACATAGAAATAACTATAATCCGATATGACTCTCGTTCCTGTCATGCTATTAAATAGGTTATATTAAGTACATGAAGATCAGAGCATATTTTTCTACTACGTATGTATGTCTACAAACTACTATTTCATGTGCAGCTACACAAGAATGTATTGTTACTCCTGTGCTTTTTAATCTCTCTCTAGGAGAGCTTACATCACAAAGTTATAGGCTTTTTATGATACATTTTCCTGAAAATATATATTTGTGCACACTACTGCCATTCAGTTGTAAATTGTTTTCTTTGAAGCGAACAACTGTGCATATAGAAATATTACACGCTTGTAATATGATCTGAAATGCTGAGTGCCTGTTACTGTTGACATCCCACCTCTTGTCCTAAGCAGACTAATAAAAATGTTGATGTATTGTTACATTACAAAGCAGTTAATTGTATGTGTTGTCTGGCAGTTTATTGTGATGGTGTATAAGCTTAGGGGTGGCCACTTGCTTAAGATTGATCGACCCACAGATTGCCACCTCTTCATAATATTAGACTTCATAAATAAGACATAGTAATACATTTATGTTCCTTGACATGATGTAATTATAATGGAACTAGCTATAGTGAGTGAGCTGCTTATGACATTGCAGTTTTGTGTGTTTACACAAGTTAGGGTTGGTACACTGCGTTTCTCGTTATGGCATATATATACGTCAAGAATATGTGCACCCTTTTTATTCAGTTTTCTTCAGTCTTTTTTTTTTACACAATACTGGTACTGTGAGGATGGGAAATGACTGAAAAAAGTTGTAATAAAGTAACCTCTCACTACTCTCACCTGTCTGAGGAAAGAATTATTAGCTCAAGAAGCCATAGTTTCCTCATTTAAACATTTCTATTGACATTTTCACTGTTTTGATATGACTTGTTCACACTCGATTACAGTTGTATGATATTTATTCAAAAGTTTGCGTAAAATACAATAGATTTCATGTAAGTTTACATTCTGATAACTAGAATTAGTAGTATAAATTTGCATTTGTCAAAGTAGTTACTGAAATCAGAATTTCTGTGCTTGGAGTCTCTTATCCAGAAGCACTCTTCAAAATATTTTGTGTTCCAAAAATGTATCATTATTCACATTTGTAACTGTTAGTTGTTTAAATTTGGTCCCTTTGAAAGGAAGCATAAGTACTTCATATTGCAATTACTGAAGCTTCTACATTACTGTCGTTTCTTGCAATCATTGTAAAATGTCTGTGTCATTTAATTGAACCTCATGAAGCTCCCATTATTGCTAATATTTGCACCAATGTCATATTTTGTACTTCCAACATAGACATTACAGTATTTGGAGATTTACGAACTACAGGAAATAGTAAAGCACTGATGTAGAAACTGTATTCTATCCCTAATGTAACATCCAGTATTTAGGTTGCATGTTCCATAATATGAAAATTATTAAAATGATATTCCTCAGTTACTAGAAACTCTTACCCAGCTAGATGACATTCTTTGTTTGCATTTAGGATGTATATTATACCGTCAGCCACAGGGTCATATATTATAGATAGTCTTGTATGTTGTCTTTGTATCTTTGGCAGAAGTTAAAACAGCTAACTGGAACTTGACAAAATAATCTACTAGTAACATCAACATACAGAGTCATTTGTTGTTCGTCTGTCTGTCCGTTCTCAAGAATGGCTATACTATGGTAAACGATCCCTTTGCGATGTAAATAATTTAAGGTTCTAAGTCAATGTAGTCAAAAGATACGGCCACATATGTCACATATTTCGTTACTTGCAAACTCACTCGTCAAATCCTATTGATGAAATCAGAGCTCGACCCTGGGGCCTGGCGCTGTGCACGTATAGCGCAGAAACCGAGAGGTCGTTATCGTTTCTCGATCGGACCACCAATTTCTCATTCATCGTTTTAACCTAGTCTTCACATCTCAACGATGTGAGGAATCGTGAGGAACAACATGTGGTTCAGATTCCGCGTAAAAATATAGGTTGCCTTTACCCGGTTCGATAACGTAAGCAGGTTAGGGACACGGTAGTCGCTCTGGTGGCGTTGAATACGAAGACTTGCTTCACGCCTCTGAGCCACACTAAATTATTATTATTATTATTATCTATAAGAATAAGTAATTTGTACAGAAACCTCATAGCGCCGTCATCCTCCCAGTTGTACTGTCGTTTTTGGCAAATTTTGCCCAGGTGGATTACATAGGTCAGTCCTCCTCAAATAATGTGCTGCATGACAAAAGGTCACAACGCCCTTACCTACTCAGTTATATGACACGAAATTTGGTTTAAAAACATAGGGTGAGAGTGTACTTGAGATCTGGTTTTTGCGTTTACACTCTGTCATTTTTGAATAGACCATGAACACACACATCAACACAGAATCACAGACGGAAAGTAACACTTCCAGCAAAAATTTCCGCATACTACCGTGTTGACAGTATGTGCAACTGATAGTTATGTGATTTCATTTCAAAGATTATAGAATCAAGTCAAATGCAAGTTTTGGTTGTCAATGCAAATAAAATGGGCTCTAAGCACTATGGGAGTTAACATCTGAGGTCATCAGTCCCCTAGAACTTAGAACTACTTAAACCTAACTAACGTAAAGACATGACACACTTCCATGCCCGAGACAGGATTCGAACCTGCGACCGTAGCAGCAGCGCGGTTCCGGACTGAAGCGCCTAGAACCGCTCGGCCACAGTGCCGGTGGTTGTCAATGCAGATAATGAATATCGATGTGGACGAACAAGGTAATGAATGTGTCGAACAAGTAGCAATAAACCTACAGGGAATCAGAATTCTCTTTCAACGTGGAGCACCCTTACTTACGACGCAAACTGGAACAAATGCTTGGCGTTTTGTATGAACATTCTCTGTGTGCTTAAGGTCTGGGTGGGATTCACACGTCAGGCAACCATTTTTAACAAGTAAAAGACCCACTTCACCTGTGGTAAGGCCGGCTGAGCTGTGCCGTGTTGCACCGTGTTTCCATATCCACGTTAAACGCGACGACCGGTCGCTACATACTGGTGGAGTTGGATTGGGTTGTTTCGGGGAGAAGACCACACAGCAAGGTCACCGATCTCATCGGATTAGGGAAGGATGGGGAAGGAAGTCGGCCGTGTCTTTTGACAGGAACCGTCCCAGCATTTGCCTGGAGCGATTTTGGAAAATCAAGAAAAATTAAATCATGGTGGTCGGACGCAGGACTGAACCGTCCACCTCCCGAAAGCGAGTCCACTTTGCTGACCACTGCGCCATCTCGCTCCGTCTACTGGTGGAGAGTCGCTAATTGTTGGAGACGTAATAGAGGCTGATGTCACGCTACATAGCGATTCTGTTATCAGTAAGTTTCTTTATACAAGAGTTATTATAATTAATGAACGAATCGTCACGTAAGGTCGCAGGACACTTATTTCTTACGGTGTTTGAACCCGAGATGTTGAAAATATTTGTCTGGGACTGAGATTCGAACTCTCATCCTTCCCTTCGCCAGGCTTCACCCCTTTCAGATGATTTAGTTCCAACGATTCAATGTTTCCCCTGGATTTCTGAGTTCTCAAAGTCTCTCCGAAAGACGCATATCTGGGTTCGACAACTGGTCTGGCAAAAAGTTTCCATCACGACGTTTCAAGCTGCAGTACGCGCACACCAGCCTGCAGGTGACAATTATAGCTTTCAACGTCTCTCCGTGCCTTTCAACATTATTGATTGCTGCCGGTTTCGACTCGCAATCAGAATGATTCGTCATATTAATTTCATATACAATCATCGTCGCTTAGTTTGGTGAAAAAGTATTTCATAGTCAATGCCTCTTCGTGTGTAGTCAAAACGAAGACATTTGCAGGGCTCGACTTCCAATCAGCACACAGCTGTACGTCATGTTATTTCCAGTTCAAATACCTGTACATCTCACATCTGGTGAAATAAAATGTTTTGTAACATGTGTTCATGACTGTATAACACTAAAAGGGGTACTGGTTTCGAATCCCGGTAAATCAAAAGTTTTTCACCTCGGTATTTCAGTTTTAGTCGTCTTGCTAGTGTTGAAAAGATTTCAGATCTAATATTTGATTGTGCTCGATTAACAATTCAGTATCAACTGGGTTCGAATCCCAATCCCCCACAAACTTTATGCCATGTCATTTCAAATTCAATCCTGCACACACTTGTTACTTTTGACCTGAACCATGTTTAAAATTTTTCGTTGTTACTTAACATGAAGAAGAATTGCTGGATTGGAGACTTCAGTCCCATTCCAGTACAAAAATGTCTGTAATATAATTTCAAGTTGAATTTTGCTTTTTGAAATGTTATTTACTGTAATAAATTTGAGTTTGCAAGCGTAATGGCCGTGTCATGTCTAATAACGTGTTTTCTGTATTAATTTGTATGTGGATTGATACCCATTAAGGGCAGTTATTTTTTGAGGCCTCTTGTAATAACCATTTTAGTTAGTCAAACAACTGTATCCAAAAGACCACAGAGGGTATGCAAGAAAGTTGCGTTATGGGGATTGCATATAAATCAGGCGAAACGCGATTCATGTCGTTCGGGTACTTTTGAGCATGACAGTACCACTCTCCTTAATAAAGCACTTGTGTTTAAAAAGGTATATAATGTTTCTGATATTTATGTCTTGATATAGTCAGATATTAAGCTCTTTAAACTATTTTGGACTTCTTCTGGCATAATGTCTACTGCGTTTCATACGTGGCATGTCTAATTTTCGTGCATGCACGTTCGCAGAGTCGCTTCGCGTTAGAATAACTTACTATACAAACTGATTGTTTAGGTCACGATATTTATTTCGCCATTAATCTGAAAATTCTGTTGTGATTATTTCCCTCGCAGAAAAGTGTAGCACGTTCTTTTACGAACAAAGTTCACCTACACGGTTTCCCATCGTTAGCGAACTATGAAATAGTTCTAGGTAGAGTTACTTGTTACATTGCACAAATCTGAAATACGTATGTTGCTAAATCTTGCAGTGAGAAAAATATGGGAATGTAGAGCATCAATTTCTCAGTTCAGATAAGTTTTGACTTCCAATTCTCTTACTGAGTTTCTACTGCACAAAGGGAAAATCTAATCTCATTACATAATTACTTGTTTACTATATATAGATCCCCCATTGGGATATTTTGAATCGATTATGAGGAATTTCGAATCCTTATTATGCTGTCTGCCAGACAGCAGAAAGCCGTTAACGGTCTGCGGTGACTTCAACATGGACTTACTAAAGGGTTCTGATAAAACATACACTCCTGGAAATTGAAATAAGAACACCGTGAATTCATTGTCCCAGGAAGGGGAAACTTTATTGACACATTCCTGGGGTCAGATACATCACATGATCACACTGACAGAACCACAGGCACATAGACACAAGCAACAGAGCATGCACAATGTCGGCACTCGTACAGTGTATATCCATCTTTCGCAGCAATGCAGGCTGCTATTCTCCCATGGAGACGATCGTAGAGATGCCGGATGTAGTCATGTGGAACGGCTTGCCATGCCATTTCCACCTGGCGCCTCAGTTGGACCAGCGTTCGTGCTGGACGTGTAGACCGCGTGAGACGACGCTTCATCCAGTCCCAAACATGCTCAATGGGGGACAGATCCGGAGATCTTGCTGGCCAGGATAGTTGACTTACACCTTCTAGAGCACGTTGGGTGGCACGGGATACATGCGGACGTGCATTGTCCTGTTGGAACAGCAAGTTCCCTTGCCGGTCTAGGAATGGTAGAACGATGGGTTCGATGATGGTTTGGATGTACCGTCTACTATTCAGTGTCCCCTCGACGATCACCAGAGGTGTACGGCCAGTGTAAGAGATCGCTCCCCTCACCATGATGCAGGGTGTTGGCCCTGTGTGCCTCGGTCGTATGCAGTCCTGATTGTGGCGCTCACCTGCACGGCGCCAAACACGCATACGACCATCATTGGCACCAAGGCACAAGCGACTCACATCGCTGAAGACGACACGTCTCCATTCGTCCCTCCATTCACGCCTGTCGCGACACCACTGGAGGCGGGCTGCACGATGTTGGGGCGTGAGCGGAAGACGGCCTAACGGTATGCGGGACCGTAGCCCAGCTTCATGGAGACGGTTGCGAATGGTCCTCGCCGATACCCCAGGAGCAACAGTGTCCCTAATTTGCTGTGAAGTGGCGGTGCGGTCCCCTACGGCACTGCGTAGGATCCAACGGTCTTGACGTGCATCCGTGCGTCGCTGTGGTACGGTCCCAGGTCGACGGGCACGTGCACCTTCCGCCGACCACTGGCGACAACATCGATGTACTGTGGAGACGTCACGCCTCACGTGTTGAGCAATTCGGCGGTACGTCCACCCGGCCTGCCGCATGCCCACTATACGCCTTCGCTCAAAGTCCGTCAACTGCACATACGGTTCACGTCCACGCTGTCGCGGCATGCTACCAGTGTTAAAGACTGCGATGGAGCTCCGTATGCCACGGAAAACTGGCTGACACTGACGGGGGCGGTGCACAAATGCTGCGCAGCTAGCGCCATTCGACGGCCAACACCGCGGTTCCTGGTGAGTCCGCTGTGCCGTGCGTGTGATCATTGCTTGTACAGCCCTCTCGCAGTGTGCAGAGCAAGTATGGTGGGTCTGACACACCGGTGTCAATGTGTTCTTTTTTTCCATTTCCAGGAATGTATGATGTGGAAACCATATTTGGTCTTACAGTGTGATCTCAGTGACTAATCTTCCAACATGGGTGGATAAAAGTAGCACCCCAACTAATGATATTTCCTTTGATGAAGCTGAATGCAAGAAAGTAACTGTGCACTCACTAACAATGCTGTCTCTGATCATGGTGCACAGTCAGTTAGAATAAAAACGACAGTGCCTCTCCTCAGTGAAAACCGAATAATTAATGATTGAAGAACAAATGTTTCTTAGAATGCTTTACGAGAAAAAAACATGGGATGAAATTTATAATGAACTAAATGCTAACACAAAATTTAATTTATTCTATGATAAATTCATATAACTGTTTGAAAATAGTTTAAGAAGACAGAGGGATTCATATTGACAATGTTTCCTTTGATGAAGCTCAAAGCCAGGTAATAGCTGCATAACTAATAATAAATTTTCTCTCAGTTCATGATGCACAGTTACTCAGGATAAATAAGACACTGCCTTACTGTATAAGACGTCTAAGTCGATACCAATTAGAGTAATTAATGACGCTTGGACAAATATTTTTGAGAATGGTTTACAAGCAATGACAAGGGATAAAATTTATAACGAGCCAAATGTTGAATTAAAATTTAATTTATGGAACTATAAATTGATATCAGAATTAGAAGACAGCTTTCAACATAAGCAAATTAGAAAGAACATTAACAAGCGTATAAAACACATGGATCACTAGAGGAATTCAATCATTTTGTGAAAGGAAAATGGAAATATATACACTCCTGGAAATGGAAAAAATAACACATTGACACCGGTGTGTCAGACCCACCATACTTGCTCCGCACACTGCGAGAGGGCTGTACAAGCAATGATCACACGCATGGCACAGCGGACACACCAGGAACAGCGGTGTTGGCCGTCGAATGGCGCCACCTGCGCAGCATTTGTGCACCGCCGCCGTCAGTGTCAGCCAGTTTGCCGTGGCATACGGAGCTCCATCGCAGTCTTTAACACTGGTAGCATGCCGCGACAGCGTGGACGTGAACCGTATGTGCAGTTGACGGACTTTGAGCGAAGGCGTATAGTGGGCATGCGGCAGGCCGGGTGGACGTACCGCCGAATTGCTCAACACGTGAGGCGTGACGTCTCCACAGTACATCGATGTTGTCGCCAGTGGTCGGCGGAAGGTGCACGTGCCCGTCGACCTGGGACCGGACCTCAGCGACGCACGGATGCACGCCAAGACCGTTGGATCCTACGCATTGCCGTAGGGGACCGCACCGCCACTTCACAGCAAATTAGGGACACTGTTGCTCCTGGGGTATCGGCGAGGACCATTCGCAACCGTCTCCATGAAGCTGGGCTACGGTCCCGTACACCGTTAGGCCGTCTTCCGCTCACGCCCCAACATCGTGCTGCCCGCCTCCAGTGGTGTCGCGACAGGCGTGAATGGAGGGACGAATGGAGACGTGTCGTCTACAGCGATGTGAGTCGCTTCTGCCTTCGTGCCAATGATGGTCGTATGCGTGTTTGGCGCCGTGCAGGTGAGCGCCACAATCGGGACTGCATACGACTGAGGCACACAGGGCCAACACCTGGCATCATGGTGTGGGGAGCGATCTCCTATACTGGCCGTACACCTCTGGTGATCGTCGAGGGGACACTGAATAGTGCACGGTACATCCAAACCGTCATCGAACCCATCGTTCTACCATTCCTAGACCGGCAAGGGAACTTGCTGTTCCAACAGGACAATGCACGTCCGTATGTATCCTGCGCCACCAAACATGCTCTAGAAGGTGTAAGTCAACTACCCTGGCCAGCAAGATCTCCGGATCTGTCCCCATTGAGCATGTTTGGGACTGGATGAAGCGTCGTCTCACGTGGTTGCACGACCAGCACGAACGCTGGTCCAACTGAGGCGCCAGGTGGAAATGGCTTGGCAAGCCGTTCCACAGGATTACATCCAGCATCTCTACGATCGTCTTCATGGGAGAATAGCAGCCTGCATTGCTGCGAAAGGTGGATATACACTGTACTAGTGCCGACATTGTGCATGCTCTGTTTCCTGTGTCTATGTGCCTGTGGTTCTGTCAGTGTGATCATGTGATGTATCTGACCCCAGGAATGTGTCAATAAAGTTTCCCCTTCCTGGGAGAATGCATTCACGGCGTTCTTATTTCAATTTCCAGGAGTGTATGTTGGGAAGAACAAGTAGAGATCCAGCAGTGATTGAACATTACAAACGTTTTTCATAATAATCACATAGGGTGTCTCCCAATGCTCAATCTTAGGTCTGCTATGGTTCCACATATATGTAAACGATTTTTGGTCTAATATACAGCAAGTGGAATTGGTTATTTTTGTGGATGACACTAGTATGGTAATCGTTCCAAGCATACATATCTTAACAAATGAGATGGTAAACAAGATTCTTAAAAGTATAATTGTTTTTCTGCTTGCAGGCTTACCCTCTATTATAAAAAGACACATACTCAGTTTTGAACATCTAGGGATACTATATCAATGATCAGGGTAAGGCACATAGTGGGGAAATAATAAGTAGGGTGGAAACTTCAGTATTCTTAGGTGCCCAAACTAAAGTTAATTTAAACTGCAAAAGCACATTTCGTTGCTCCCGAAAAAACTTTGTCCATGTAAACACACTTAGAATCATTGTAAATTTAGGGAGAAACAAAACAGAAAGTTGACATTTACATGTATTTTCATTCAATAACCTCTATGGAATAATGTTCTGGTATAACTCATCATTAAGGAAGCAAGTCTTCATTGCTCAAAAATGTCGTGCAAGAATGATATATAGTGCTCACCCATAATCATCTTGTTGACATCTGTTTAAGGAGTTGGGCGTTCTGACTACTTTTTCACAGTATTTTTATTACCTCATGAAGTTGACTATAAATAATCCAGTTCAGTTCAAAAGGAACAAATTACAATACCAGAACAAAAATGACATTCATTATTCCACATTAAAGTTTAGTTATCACAAAAAAGGGTGCACAACATTGCAACAAAAATTTTTGGTAACTTACCCAGTGATTTCAAATTTTACTTAGTTGTCTAAGATTATATTACAAACTGAAAAAGTTTCTAGAACGATAGTTTCTCTCCTCAATTATTATGGCCAATTGAGTCAATGATGAAGAGCTGGCAAATATTGTTCACGAAAATGTCCATTAACAACAGGAAATTATTTGTGACACATAACATGATTTGGTGGTATATTATGTCTTGCAGCAATATATCGTTGTCTGAAAGTGTAACATGGACCATAGAAATTCTTCAGATAGTGAGGATGGAAGCATGAAGGAGAATGTTAAAACGTGATGGAACCACAAAATGCAGATGATAATGTATTAGAGTAACTAAGAAGAAATTACAAGGGCTGCCGTAAGATGACCAGAATTAGAGGGCGGAGGTGTAAAGAGTATATACGAAAATGGACTCTTTGCAGCAGTAATTCAGGATGATGTGCGAAATAATCACCCCCATTAGAACAGGAAGATATGTAAAAGATAACGAAATCAGTTGCTGGACAGTTGTCAGTTGAGTGAAACACACAAGACAACGTATTCTCAGGAGCTCCTCACACTACAAATTTCGCTTTCAGTAATTTTCTATACTGTTTGTTTCTATGAAAATGAGGTTAGCAAACGCAAGAGATGAAATATAATTTCATTGTAAAATTAGGTTGAAGAGAATATTTGAGACTCCTAGTAATTAGAAAAAACTCACGTGTATGCATTTTTTGTGTTAAACGGATAATGACCTTGAGCAGCTGGTGGGCAAATTTCTTATACTGAACATTGTCAGCTAACAAATTTTCGCACATAATCCGCTCAATGGAATAGTTATGCATCATTGACATCTGACATTCTTATTTATACAGGGTGTTACAAAAGGTACGGTCAAACTTTCAGGAAACATTCATCACACACAAAGAAAGATGATATATTATGTGGACATGTGTCCGGAAACGCTTACCTTTCATGTTAGAGCTCATTTTATTTCTTCTCTCCAACTCACATTAATCGTGGAATAGAAACACACAGCAACAGAACGTACCAGCGTGACTTCAAACACATTGTTACAGGAAATGTTCAAAATGTCCTCCGTTACCGAGGATACATGCATCCACCCTCCGTCGCATCGAATCCCTGATGCGCTGATGCAATCCTGGAGAATGGCGTATTGTATCACAGCCGTCCACAATACGAGCACGAAGAGTCTCTACGTTTGGTACCGGGGTTGCGTAGACAAGAGCTTTCAAATGCCCCCATAAATGAAAGTCAAGAGGGTTGAGGTCAGGAGAGCGTGGAGGCCATGGAATTGGTCCGCCTCTACCAATGCATCGGTCACCGAATCTGTTGTTGAGAAGTGCACAAACACTTCGACTAAAATGTGCAGGACCCCGTGCGGGTTTGGGGGTTAGAATAGGTCCGCGGTATTCCTGCCTGTCCTAAGAGGCGACTAAAAGGAGTCTCAAACTTTTGGGCCTTATATGATGGTCCCCTGTTGGGTTTGACCTCCATCTCTCAAAATTTTCCGAAGAGCGAGCCGATTGGGGAAGGGCGTTTTACTTGGTGCATTGTGTCCATCTCGCGATCAGACCGTTCGCCTGCTTATACACTGTTGAATTGCAGTCCTCTCCACTCTCCATCTCTTGGGCATGACTCTGTTTCTCCGTGCAGATTACACCTTGCACTGTGCAGTGCCTGTTTCTGCACCGACGGCGACCATGGACCACATGTTACCTAACATCCAGCACGGTAGCCAGGCTGTTGTGGTGGGGCCGCCATGTACCCTATTGATTGTAGCCCCCTGACTACACAGGGATCGCTCTACTGATGCCTGCGCCGTTAACTCCCCACGTATGCCAAGGAGTAGATGCCTATCCTCCTGGGGTATCGGGACTCCCGGCAACAGCCATCCTGCCAGGTGGCTTTTTTGCCGTGGCTGGGTGGCGCCTGTGGGGAGGGCCCTTGGTCGGAGTAGGTGGCATCAGGACGGATGACCCGCAATGAAGCGTGGTACATCGTCTCTCGCTGGTGGCCAGCCGCCAGCAGTCTCTAAGCGTTCTCGGGCTCAGTTTAACGCTCAGAAGTACGATCCGAAAACGTTTCCCTCCCTGGCCACAGTGTGGGAGAAACGTATGTCTCAGGATGGCAGTAGCAGTTATTCGCCCCGCTTCTCAGTTTGTATGAGGGCTGATGGGGAGTCTTTGCTCTCCACAAAGCCTCAATTCTTCGTCAAGCATTTAGAGGACAAGTTTGAGGAGGTGGAGGGCTTGTCAAAATGCGCTCTGGGTCAGTCCTGATATAAATGGCATCCTCTGCCCAGTCACAATGGTTACTCGCTTGTGAGAAGTTGGGGGATGTTGCCGTTATGTTCACACCCCATAAGAGTTTAAATATGGTCCAGGGAGTTATTTACCATAGGGATCTTCTTTTGCAGTCTGATGAAGAGCTGCGCGCCAGTTTAGAGCGCCGAGGTGTACATTTCGTCCGGCACGTTCATCGGGGTCTGAAGGAAAATCAGATTGCTACCGGTGCCTTCATCTTGGCCTTCGAAGGGGATACATTACCGGAAAAGGTCAAGGTGATGGTCTACCGATGTGACGTTAAGCCCTATATCCCTCCCCCAATGCGGTTCTTTAAGTGCTGGAAGTTCGGCCATATGTCTTCTCGCTGCACTTCCAGCCTCACATGTCGAGATTGTGGACGGCCATCACATCCCAATACTCCATGTGCCCCGCCTCCCATCTGTGTCAACTGCGGGGAGCACCATTCACCTTGCTCGCCAGACTGCCGAATTTTCCAGAAAGAGCGTAAAATCATGGAATACAAGACCCTGGGCAGACTAACCTATACTGAGGCCAAAAGGAAATACGACTGACTCCATCCTGTGAGAATGACATCTTCCTACACTGCTGCTACAACACCTGTGCTAGCCCTGTCTGTTTCTCCAATTGCGGCCGGATCGACGAGTAGTACAACTCCTCCTGCCCCCTCGCCAGTGGGGGCTCTACCCACCGGGTTGCTCCTGCGCCACCTACCTCAGGAGAAACACCATCCCACCCATCGGGGACGTCCATCCCCACTTCTAAGCCAGAGAAGTGTCCAACTTCTTCGGCTTCTCACGCTTGCAAGGGGTCCCTTGGGGGTCCCTCCCTTTCCAGGTTTCCGCCAGCGAGAAGGCTGACGACTTACAGTCGCGTAAGTGCCCGCAATCCGCTGGTCGTGGGGCTTCACGATCC
Source organism: Schistocerca gregaria (assembly GCF_023897955.1). NCBI lineage: Eukaryota > Metazoa > Arthropoda > Insecta > Orthoptera > Acrididae > Schistocerca > Schistocerca gregaria. The sequence goes on along the minus strand of NW_026061887.1, from coordinate 1,309,250 downwards.
TCCTCCGTCCCGGAGACTGAATCGGTGAAGCCCTCCCAGCCGGTGCGACCCAAGGAACGGCGTGAGAAATCCAAGAAGAGCTCTCAGCCCAAGGAACTCGTGGTGGCAGCCATCCCACCGCAACCTTCCAGCTCTGCGTCTGAGGAAGAGGTGGAGATTCTGGCGTCCCCTGAGGACCTCAATCTCGCTGGTCCATCAGACGCCATGGAAAGCACTATCACAGGTGCTAAATCGGAGGCAGCAGGTGACCCAGTGGCGTAATCTCCCTTCCCAGTCCCGTCACGCCTTTCTCAGCCATGGACACACCATCCTCCAGTGGAACTGCAGCGGTTTCTTCCACCATCTAGCTGAGCTCCGCCAACTTACCAGCCTTCACCCTTTCCTCTGCATTGCTCTGCAGGAAACTTGGTTTCCGGCAATGCGAACCCCCACCCTCCATGGCTACCAGGGTTATTATAAGAACTGGGCAGCTTATGAAAGGGTGTCTGGTGGCGTCTGCATATATGTCCTGAACTCTCTTCACAGCGGGTCTGTACCTCTCCAAACACTTTTAGATGCTGTCGCTATTTGGGTGTGGACGCCACAGGCTGTTACCGTCAGCAGTCTTTACCTTCCACTGGATGGTGATCTCGTGCAGCATGTCCTGGCTGCTCGGATAGCCCAATTGCCGCCACCTTTCTTGTTACTGGGCGACTTTAACGCCCATACCCATCTGTGAGGTTGGTCAGTGGCAACAGGTCGAGGCGCCATCGTTGAGCATTTATTGGCGCAGCTTGATCTCTCGATATTAAATGATGGTGCCTTCACACACTTCAGTGTGGCGCATGGCACATACCCCGACAAAGACCTTTCGATCTGTAGCCCTAGCCTCTTACCGTCTGTCCAATGGAGAGTGCATGACGACCTTTGTGGTAGTGACCAGTTTCCGATCTTTCTGTCACTACCACAGCGTCAGTCTTCTGGGCGCCCTAGCAGATGGGCTCTGAATAAGGCTGACTGGGACTTGTTCTCCTCCACTGCCGCTATTGAGCCTCTCTCTAACGATGACAGTAATGCAGTGGTTCAATCGGTCACCACCGGCATCGTTACTGCCGCCGAATCTGCCATTCCCCGTTCTTCTGGGTACCCTCGGCTGCGGACTGTGCCTTGGTGGTCGCCTGAGATCGCTGAAGCGATTAAAGCTCGCCAGCGGGCGCTCCAGCTTTACAAGCGACATTCCTCAATCGAACTCCTTATCGCCTTAAAACGGCTGCGTGCGCGAGCCCGCCGCATTATCCGCCAACACAAGCAGGAGTGCTGGGAGCTGCATGTGTCCACCATTGGCCTCCATGTCACTCCATCGCAGGTCTGGGTCAAGATTCGCCGCCCCTATGGCTATCGGACCCCTGTCAGCGTCCCTGTGCTCTCACTGAATGGAGCAGTTTGCACTGACTCCGACGTCATTGCAAACCGCTTGGCAGAGCTCTTTGCTCTGAATTCCGCTTCTGCCAACTACCCCTTGGGCTTCCGCTGCATTAAAGAGCGGATAGAATGTCGGAGTCTTTCTTTTCGCACCCACCATCCTGAATTGTACAATGTTCCATTCAGTGAGTGGGAATTCCGCAGTGACCTCGCCGCTTGTCCTGATACCGCTCCTGGCCCAGATAGCATCCACTCTCAGATGCTGAAACATCTTTCAGTGGACAGCCAGCGACACCTCCTCGACCTTTACAACTGCATTTGGGTCGAGTGTGAGTTTCTGTCGCAATGGCGGGAAAGCCTTGTTGTCCCCATTCTGAAACCGGGGAAGAACCCTTTGGAGGTGGACAGCTACCGTCCCATTAGCCTCACCAACGTTCTTTGCAAGTTTCTTGAACGGATAGTGAGCCGGCGCTTGAATTGGATACTGGAGTCTCGCGGCCTTCTGGCTCCGTCTCAGGGTGGGTTCCGTAAAGGCCGCTCCACCACCAACAATCTGGTGAGCCTAGAGTCGGCCATCCGCTACTGCCTTTGCCCGCCATCAGCATCTGGTCGCTGTCTTTTTCGACATGAGGAAGGCGTATGATATGACATGGCGTAATCCCATCCTTTCTACGCTTTATGGATGAGGTCTTCGGGTCCCTCTGCCGATCTATACCCGTAATTTTCTGTCGTATCGTACTTTCCGCGTGCACGTCGCGGCCTCATGTAGTTCCTCCGAAGTCCAGAAGAACGGTGTGCAACAGGGTTCTGTTCTAAGTGTGTGTCTGTTTTTAATAGCCATTAACGGGCTCGCTGCGGCCGTGGGAAATTCTGTCTCCGCTTCCCTGTATGCTGACGACTTCTGCCTTTACTACAGCTCTATTGGCATTGCAGTTGCTGAACGTCAGCTACAGGGCGCAATCCGCAAGGCGCAGTCTTTGGCTGTAGCGCACGGTTTTCAGTTTTCGGCAGCCAAGACCTGCGTCATGCATTTCTACCGGCGACGCACTGTTCACCCAGAGCCGCGGTTTTATCTCGACGGCGAGCTTCTTGCAGTGGTGGAGTTACATAGGTTTTTGGGGTGGTTTTTGGTGCCCGGTTGACTTGGCTGCAGCTTAAACAGGCGTGTTGGCGGCATGTAAATGCTCTGCGATGCCTGAGCCACACCAGGTGGGGCGCCGACCGATCTACTCTCCTACGGCTTTACCAGGCGTTAATCCAGTCCCGTCTGAACTATGGGAGTCTGGCTAATGGCTCAGCATCCCCATTTGCGCTGCGGGTGCTGGACCCAATCCTCCACAACGGGATACGCCTTGCCACTTGTGCCTTCCGGACCAGTCCTGTGGACGGCATACTTGTGGAGGCAGGTGTCCCTCCACTGCGGATACGACGCCAACAATTACTGGCTGCTTATGCTGCCCTTGTTTTTAGCTTGCCCGAGCATCCAAATTATCGTGTCCTGTTCCCGCAGTCCCTCGTCCATCTGCCAGAACGTCGGCCCAGGTCGGGTTGTCCGATCGCCGTACGCGTCAAACAGATTCTCTACGGGCTTGGATGTTTCCCTGTACCACCTCCTTTCCGGGCCCCTCTGCGTACACCCCCATGCCTTCGGCTCGACTTGGCACAGGGCCCAAAGGACTCAGTTTCTCCGGTGGCCTTCCGACGCCGCTTTTATTCCATCCTGGACACGTATCAGGGCTCTGGCGTTGTCTATTCCGACGGTTCGATGGTTCCTGGTCGTGTCGGTTATGCACTAACTCTAGGGGACCATTCTGAACAACGTTCGTTGCCGGCTGGCTGCAGTGTTTACACTGCTGAGCTGGTCACCATCTTTAGCTCCCTAGAGTATATCCGCTCCTGCTCAGACGAATCCTTCGTTATCTGTAGCGATTCCCTGAGCGGTTTACAAGCTATCGACCAGTGTTTCCCTCGTTCTCGTCTGGTGATGGCTATCCATGAGTCCCTGCATACTCTTACCCGTTGCGGCAGATATGTGGTCTTTGTTTGGACCCCGGGTCATGTTGGGATACCCCGAAATAAAACTGTTGACCGCCTGGCGAAAGAGGCCACTAGTGCACCATCTCTGGAGATTGGCCTCCCGGCGACTGATTTGCGGGCACTATTACGCCGCAAAGTTTTCGATTTATGGGACACTGATTGGCGCAACATGCCCGTGCCTAACAAACTCCGCCGTATCAAGGAGACGACTACTGTGTGGCGGTCATCCATGCGAGCTAACTGCAGGGAATCAGTCGTCCTTTGTCGGCTCCGCATTGGCCACACCTGACTGACGCACACTTATTTACTGTGTTGTGAGGATCCCCCTCTCTCTCGTTGTGGGGCGTCCTTGACGGTGGTCCATATTCTGTTGGAGTGCGCCCTTATATCTGTGCTCAGGCAGACTTTTGCGTTGCCTGATACGCTCTCTGCGCTTTTATCTGACGACTCTTCCATAGCGGACGTAGTTCTGCGTTTTATTCGGGCAGGGAGATTTTATCGCTTAATGTAAGTGTGTGAGTTTTTGTGTTGATTCTGGCCTATGGCCTACGATTTGTCTGATTTTTTTTCATGTCTTTCTCGATGGTTGGCTTTTCCGTTTTTGTTTGTATGGTCGGCCAACCACCGTCATACTCTGTGTGATTTTAGTTCGTCTTGTCTGGTCTTTGTCTACGTTTCTCTTGTTCTGTGTCGTCTGTCTTATCGTCTGTCTTATCGTCCGTTGATCGTTTTATTCTCAGTGGGTGTTTTTAGTATTTGGAAAAAGGGACGGATGACGGTAGCAGTCTGGTCCCTCTAACCCCCACAAACCAACCAACCAAAATGTGCAGGACCTCCATCGTGCATGAACCACATGTTGTGTCACACTTGTAAAGGCACATGTTCTAGCAGCACAGGTAGTATCCTGTATGAAATCATGATTACGTGCTCCATTGAGCGTAGGTGGAAGAACATGGGGCCAAATGAAGACATCACCAACAATGCCTTCCCCAAATGTTCACAGAAAATCTGTGTTGATGACGTGATTGCACAATTGCGTGCGGATTCTCGTCAGGCCACACATGTCGATTGTGAAAATTTACAATTTGATCACGTTGGAATGAAGCCTCATACGTAAAGAGAACATTTGCACTGAAATGAGGACTGACACATTGTTGGATGAACCATTCGCAGAAGTGTACCTGTGGATGCCAATCAGCTGCTGATACATGGTACAGAAACAACTGGTTCTCCCGTAGCTTTCTCCATACAGTGACGTGGTCAATGTTACCTTGTACAGCAACAACTTCTCTCACATTGAAATTAGGGTTATCGTCAACTGCACGAAGAACAGCCTCGTCCATTGCAGGTGTCCTCGTCGTTCTAGGTCTTCCCCAGTCGCGAGTCATAGGCTGGAATGTTTCGTGCTCCCTAAGACGCCGATCAATCGCTTCGAACGTCTTCCTGTCAGGACACCTTCGTTCTGGAAATCTGTCTCGATACAAACGTACCGCGCCACGGCTTTTGCCCCGTGCTAATCCATACATCAAATGGGCATCTGCCAACTCCGCATTTGTAAACATTGCACTGACTGCAAAACCACGTTCGTGATGAACACTAACCTGTTGATGCTACGTACTGACGTGCTTGAGCGTAGAGGAATGAGTCGCATGTCAACACAAGCACCAAAGTCAACTTTACCCTCCTTCAATTGGGCCAACTGGCGGTGAATCGATGAGGTACGGTACACACGGATGAAAATAAAATGAGCTCTAACATGGAAATTGAGCGTTTCCGGACACATGTCCACATAACATATTTTCTTTATATGTGTCTGCGGAATGTTTCCTGAAAGTTTGACCGTACCTTTTTGTAACACCCTGTATAGGTTCTATGTGTATCTATAAACGTTTATAGCTTCTACGAAATTTGGAAGGTATCAGTGTATGAAAAAACTGATGAACAATCAAAGATTATTTCCAAATGAAGAAAGTGAAATAGCAGAAGACCTTCTAAAATAATGGCTTAGAGGCATATCGGACCTAGCGAGGAGGCGCAGTGGTTAGCACAATGGACTCGCTTTCGGGAGGACGACGGTTCAAATTCTGATTTAGGTTTTCTGTGATTTCCCTAAATCGCTTCAGGCAAATGCCAGGATGGTTCCCTTGAAAGGGCACGGCCGGCTCCCTTCCCTAAGCCGACGAGACCGGTGGCCTCGCTGTCTGGTCCCCTCCCCAAATCAACCAACCAACAGAGACATCGGAAGAATCATATTGGAATACAGTTTTGTTATCGATTTGTAGACATATTAGATTTATTCTCTCTATGACTCCTTTCCCCTGTCTTCTTTATCTTCGTGGATGCATATTTATTTTTTCCTCGACACTTGGACGATAGTTTACATATGAACGGCGGCTTTCGTCAACGAATTAGACTATCACATGTGGCGATAAAATTGGGAAGTTGTAAGGCTGCAAGTATATGTCTTGGTGGGATTGTTAGAAAAATACGAAGCAGGATCCGCTTTGTACTTCGTACCTTGTATTTTAGATCGATAACCTATGTCTGGGGAATAAATAAATTACTGTAGTTATTGAGTCTGTCTAGTCTTGCTGTTCGTTGAGTGCAATAATGATTTCTTCAGATTTACTTACCTCATTAGTAACCTCAACAAGGGTATGTCAGTATAATACTCAGTATGTGATTAGTTCACGTTGTTTGATCAAAATAAACAAAGATCTGAACCGATTTGTAGCACCTATCACGTCAGTTGACCGGCATAAATATTGCCTCCTCTCGCTCTCAGAGAAACGATATGGCCTACAAATTATTGCGAGATTACGTAGCTAAGGTCTTAAGCTTTAAAATCATCTAAGATTATTGTATGCATCATTTATAGTTTACTAGTTACTGTCGATCATGGACAATATAACGTTTATAACCCAAACTTTTTCGAACATGCCTAAGGGCCTCGAACACGTGTAGCCACTCGCTAAGTAAGCCTTCTCAGTGTTTGTGTGCTTTCTTAACTGCGCCCTCAGAGCTTCGGCGCAAAACAAATCTGGAGCTGCATTTTGTGGAGGGCCGGTGCTTTCCCAGAAGTGACCTCCTGCTGCGAGACTAGGGGTGGCGGCTGCCCGCCTTTGTTTGTTTGACGTTATATAAGACGTCACTCAGCGGTAGGGTGACGGGAGGGCGACGCCAGTTGTCTGCAGTAACCACATTAGCAATCTGCAGACAAACATGACACTTTGTCCTGTCGTCGTCCTTGTGCCTCCACAAACATTCCCTGGCCGCGGTTGTGTGTTTCGGACAACATAAAGAAGAGGTTCAGTCACCGAAGTAAAGGAACAGCACATATGTTAACTGCTTCTTGGAGTGAAAACTTTACAGTTCTCTGTTAATACATCGAAAGCGGAGTCATATGCCCTCCTGTAAAATTGCTGAAGGGAATGAAAACTGAACATCAATTAAGTTTGTCTGTGTTTTGAGGACGTTGGTGTAAGAGAAATCGTTACCCCTGTTCATAGATTTGAATCCACTTCTGTCATTTACGAACCCAGGGATTTCTAACGTGGTGAAGCCCTCTATTGGTGATTAAGTAGTTACACCAACGGAATAGAGTCTCAGTTGGACAATGATATGAATCTTTATTAAAGGTATTTTGGGATGATAGTGCTGAAATAATAATCTACTGTCAGAGATATTTCGAATCTTCGAATAAATTTTTACTTTGTTATTTACATTTCTAGTGGTGATCATGTCATCTGGTTGCACTACCATTCCCTGTTACCGAATAACCCACTTGCGTTATTCATTTGCGTGTATAAAAGAAAACGAAGAATGCTCACATGTGCATTTCACCAAGTGTCGTGTAGGTTGCACATATATCAGAAATTTTGTGATGACTAAATCTTATACAAATGGTCCGCCCCCGGTAGCTGATTCAGTCTGCTTTCCGCAGCGCTGTGGCGAGGACGTCTTGTTTACGTCCCGTCCGCGCGGTCGCGAGTGCTCGTAGTTGTTTACTACTGCGTTGTCGCTAGTTTAGCGTCCATCACTACCGACGGAACATGGCACATTCATACAGACAAACCACCATCAAGATCAGTTTTCAACCCGATAATGCACGACCGCGAGCTTTTGAAGTGGAACGTTTCCTTCATGACGACGTTAAAATTGACCCGCGAGACGTAATTGGTATCCATCTCTCTATCACGAGCAGTGTTGTCTACGTCAAGCTAGTAAGTGACGAGGTGTGCAACAGAATCGTGAGCGCACATGCCAACGGTCTTAAATTCAAACATTCTGATGGCCATATTCGGGCGGTCTCTATCGATCACGCTGGGCTTGGCCTACGTACGATACGCGTCTTCGAACTCCCTTTTGAAGTACCACTGGACGTAGTCACCGCGGCTTTCCAGCCCAACGGCAGAGTAATCAGCCATATGGCCGAAAAATGGACCACCTTTACAACGTACCCCGTTCTTAACGGGGTACGACAGATTAAAATTGAATTGACCAAACATGTTCCGTCATATCTGTCATCGGCGGATGTAGGGCGATCATTATGTATGACGGTCAGCCACGCACTTGCTCTGGTTGTGGCCAAGTAGGGCACGTCCGTTCGGATTGACTCCGACGACGGCTTACTCAAATCCCGACAGGTGAATCTATGACTCCTTCTACGGTGACGACCCTTCCTCTCAATTACGCCGAAGTTACACGGGCAGCAACCTTTACCGCTGCTGACGACATTAGTCCGATAACCGCCCTCGATGGAGAGAACATAATGGCTTCTGCAGTACAGGATCCGGCACCCCCACCTGAAGATAATCACCGACCGACCTTGCAAGAAGGCGTAGATGCCAGGATGGACATTGACCCACGGGTTGTGCCGACAGCAGCTTTTCTTCCAGACACCGGAGCAGCTGAAGAAATCTACCCACATTCAGATACTGAAGCACACGTCCGTAAACAGCGTTCCCCGCGAAAATACAAGAGACGGCGGCGTGCTCCATCGGACGAGTGTTTGCAGCAATCGTCTGCCATGGACTGTGGAAATTCCGACGACGGTACCGGCGGTACAGAGGCCGCTGTAACTTCAAACTCAACAGATCGCCGTGGTGACGGCTTCAGCCCCTCCGACCCCACAGAACAGCAGGATCACAAGCAGACAGCCGCTGCCGATTCCCAGCCAGAAGAGCCGATGGAGTCAGCGCCGAGTGCCACAGCAGCCACTAACAGCCACCAACAGCCGATGGTATTTCATGGCGACTGGGCAGACGACTGTGAGGCACACTCCCTGCCCATCGTGTCGGACGACACGGGGGGAAATTTATCCCACCAGTGCTGACCCTTTCCCGCCATTAGGTAGAGTGACGAGACAGCCTTACAGGGGTACTGATGGCCAACACAGATGCTGTGGATAGACCTCAAACTTATCGCATTGCAAATATAAACATCAACACTATACGGACGCGCGCTAAGTTATCATTGCTTCAGGATATGTTGAACTCGGCTTCCATCGACATAGCCCTCCTCCAGGAAGTGTACGTCGACGACTTCCCAGACATGTACGGTTACGATGCTTGCGTCTCTCCAGCTTCCCCAAAAGGCAGTGGTGTCGCTGTACTTCTTCGGGAAGGGGTAGTGGCAGACGATATCCTGTTTCTGCCTGGGGCAAGAGGAACGGCACTCACAGTACAGGGTGTCCGCCTTATCAATATCTACGCACCTTCCGGGACGGACAAACGTCGCGAACGTTCACGATTCTTTGCGGAAGACGTCGCCCCGCTCTTCCAAGGCCCCCACGTCCATCTGTTGTTTGGAGGTGACTAAAATTGCGTACTGGCGCCCAAAGACCAACTCCCACGACATAATCCTTGCCCGGAACTGGAGACGCTAATTCGAGACCTGCAGATGGTGGACACTTGGGAACATCTTCACAGCCAACGACCGGGATTCACGCACTTCACGAGTCACTCTTCCAGTCGTATCGACAGGATTTATGTCTGACGCTCTCTCGCCGCTGGAACACAAGATGCGGAACTGTGGCCTGCAGCATTCTCGGACCACTCAGCTTACATTTGTGCCGTCACCCTGCGGCGGCAACAAGTTTGGAGAAGCCGCAGCCCGTGGAAATTAAACATCGCTCACCTGACGTACCCGGATTGCCGCCAAGCCGTTGAGGATACGTGGCATTCGTGTGAAAATCCCCTCCGTGCATATCCCACAACGATCCGCTGGTGGTTGGACTGCGCCAAACCGTCACTGAGGCGAACGTTGATAACCTACGGTCGCGACCACGCTACTTGGCGAAGTCATACACTCGACTTTTACTTCCGGGTCCTGCGCGACTGCGATACTATGGCGCCGTCTCCGGAACGACAAACGGCGGTCCACCGTGCTAAGGCTCATATTCTCGTTCATATGCGACGCCACCTAGAGGGGGTAGTCATCCGCTCGAGGACGCAGGATCGGATATCTAGCGAACGCCCGTCAATGTTCCACGTCCTTCGTGAACGTAAACGACGCCAACGAGCGCTGATACGCTTCATCGACACGGAGGACGGTCATCGCCTCACCACGCAACAAGACATAAACACAGCGTTCTACAATCATTAATCCCAGCTCAATTCCGCTCAGACCCCTGATCCGACAGCACTGGAGGACGTCTCTCAGACGATTTACAGCACCGTCACCCCGGTAATAGAAGCGGCCTTGATGGAAGAAATTACAGAAGAAGAAGTGATCAACGCCATTAGAAAAGGGGCTGTCAACAAGTCTCCGGGTCCTGATGGGCTCCCCTTGGAATTTTACCGGACTTTTCAATATTTATTAGCCTCCCGATGGACGGACATCTGTCGCGAACTACTATCCCCGGACGTGCCGCTCCCTGCGGCGCTTGTGGAAGGGATGATTATTCCTATTCACAAACCGTCCGGTGGCTCACGACTGCAGGACTACCGCCCGTTGACGCTATTGAACTGCGACTTTAAGATCTTTTCTCGACTGTTGGCGGCGCGGATACGCCAGACCCTACGCAATGTTATCTCACCCGGTCAGACGTCATTGGGAGGCGACAATAATATTCAAACGGCACTCAGCGAATATCGTGACTTGATCTCACTGGCGAGGGCATGTAGTCTGAAGGGTGCACTGGCGACCATCGATTTTAGTCAAGCTTTCGACCACAACTATTTGGAAGCGGTCCTCCAACATATGCGGTACCCACAGCCATTCGTCACTGTCGTCATGCGACTACTCCGCGGCGCAACGTCCAAGGTGATAGTCAACGGCCGACCTACGCAGCCCCTCACCATTTCTCGATCGATACGCCAAAGCTGCCCTCTGTCCACTTATACTTTACGCTGTGGCCACAGAACCTCTCCTCTGCGGCCTGCGCCAACGACTAACGGGTATGACGTTACGAGGCCACACTTTCCGATGTAAAGCGTACGCTGACGACCTGGTGATTGTCATCCGCAACGGTGACGACACCGCTAGCGCACTAACTTGGATAGCGAAATATGGCATGGCCACTGGTAGTCGTATCAACGTCGCAAAATTGGTGGCGATGAACATCGGGGTCGGATTGTCTGAGAACAGTGTCACCCCCTTACAGCTCAGTGATAGTTTGAAATGTCTCGGCATTGATTTTACAGACGATATACGACGGACCGCTGCTCACAACTTTGGAAGGCTTTTACGAAATGTTCGGACTGGAATTGCCAACAACCGCCTACGAGCCCTGGATATCGTCCAACGGACCCAGTATGTCAACACACATTTAGCGTCACGCATTCCGCACTACGCCCAGATATTACCTATACCGGTGATGTTAGCTCGCCGTATACTTGCGGCTTTTGGGTCCTTCGTGAGTTCTGGAATGCTTTTCAAGATCAAATATGAGACTCTCACCCTTCCCCCGGATCGGGGAGGGCTTGGCCTTTATCACGTTTATGACAAAGGGGTCGCCCTATTTGTCAGCACATTAGTCAAACTATGGCACCGCCGTCCGGACAGTCTGACCAGTTTGTTAATAGAAGAACTAGCACCGCCCTCCCTGTTGCCGCCTGTGCCAATACACCACGTCCCCTCTTCGCTCTTCTACATCGGTGTCTTTTACCTCGAACTCAGTTACGTTCGACTTGCCTTACCAGCGACTCAACTGGCGACGGCAAAGACTGTTTGTAGGGTCCTGCAACGTGGACGACCCGATAACGTCGTGGAGAGGAAGCACCCAAACGTCAACTAGCGAGTAGTGTTGAGGACAATTCACCACGTAACACTAGACACTGACGTCACGGCGATGTGGTATATCACTATCAACGGTAATCAGGTGACCAGATCAAGGCTTCATGCGATCCACATGGTAGACTCACCCATGTGAACGAGCTGTGGCGTTCAAGACAACGATGAACACCGTCTTAGCTGTGGCGAGTCTACAGCAGTGTGGCACTTAGTGAGGCAAATGTCAGCATACTTCCTTCGGGTAACGCCGCATCATATCGACCCCAAGACTATCTTATACCCGGATGAAACGTATTACCCACGCACTAAAACTAATGCAACGACGTGGCTTCGTGGACATGCAGTGCACTATTTGTTTCAAGACGGCACTAAGGACACTTTAGACTTTTGGAACTATTTGCAGGAACGGCATTGCAAGATCCTCCGTAACCCAGAGTATCGACAATATTTTTCCAATTTTTTGTGGAGTGCGTTCCACGACCCTCCACGTAGCTGGAACATCACGGGTAAGAGAAGCTAAAATTACAATACGATAATAGAACACTACACGGTACAAGGTGGGATCTACTTTCATCATTACAAGAAGTCATACCTGGATGATACAGCAGATGGAGAGTTTCGTTGGGAACCCTCACACTCTGTAGCAGTATTTTTCCCATTTCCTCTTTTTGTCCCCGGTGCGAAAAGGTCTTCGCAGTTTTAGTTTTCCCATCCGGTGCAAGATGTAGCACTGGTTAATGGTGGTATGGATTCCACCCTTCAGTTTTGTTTCATGGTTTCCTTCGCCCCGCACTTTGCTCTCTTTCTTTATGCCCTTTTCTACAACTATTAGTATGGTTTTAGTTACGTGCGTCCCCAACTCGACGCAACGAGTGCACTTACTAGTTTTCTGTTCCTTACTGTTAAAAGAAATAAAAATAAAAATTAAAAAATAGTGGTCAGCGCGACAGACTGTCAATCCAAAGGGCCCGGGTTCGATTCCCGGCTGGGTCGGAGATTTTCTCCGCTCAGGGACTGGGTATTGTGTTGTCCTAATCATCATCATTTCATCCTCATCGACGCGCAAGTCGCCGAAGTGGCGTCAAATCGAAAGACTTGCATCAGGCGAACGGTCTACCCGACTGGAGGACCTCGTCACACGACATTTCATTTCATTTTACAAATGAACTTGTCAGTTAGTTTTATATGTTGTCACATCGGATCGATATAGGATTTTAACACAATGGCATGTTCGATGTAGTTTTTTAATAGTATGATTGACAGTATAAAAGTGGTGACCAAAGCTCGTTTTGTTTAAAATCTTTCTGTTTGAATATGTTAGTCAAACATGAAACAGTTCCAAGTATAACATAACAAAGAAATGAAATTATTGCGCTAGTCGTACACTGGTCTTACTCAAAGAGCCTAAACAGCCCATCACCCATAAAAACATAGAACCCAAAATATATTTTATTATTATTAGGTGGCATTAAAGTTAGTTGACTACAGGCATACAGTAAAAGTACGGATCGATAATATGGTTTAATGTATATTAGCTAACGAGAAAATACCTATTATGTAAACGTAAACACCCTACGTAACGTAAAAAAAATATAAAAAGATGTCCACTGGCTGCCAAACTAATGCAGCACGTGGTGCAGTTATAAAGCTACAAGAACACATGAAAGGTAATGGAAAGTTAGCGAGCATCACTTATAATGGCGGACACCAAGCTTACTCAGTTAAAAGTGGAAGTATTTCATGTGTGTCGTCAGTCTCTCTTTCATTACTCATTATTTTCGCGCTGGTATTTTATTAAAACGCTCATTGTTAATGAGTAATCATCGACACAGACACTCTTTTATATATTTTGTGGAGTTGTTTAAATATTCCGATACAAAAGTGGCTATGTAACTTATAAACTATTAAAGAGTCCATTTTCTTCCGTTTTCAGGTTATATCATCTACACAGTCTCTCAACTTGTCAACTAATTTTTTTCGCTTCAGGTATGGATCCATTTTTGGTTCAACTGCGTCTTCTGCCACTCATGTACTGCACCCTCCCGAGACAGTTTAACAAAATTTAAGTTGTCAACAATTAATTTTGAACTAAAACGATTAACAAACCAGCTTACTGGTAACAATTGTTCAATATACATACGCTTTTATACTTCACACACGTCTTCTTTGCAACTTGGGCTGCAATCGAGTGTTAATATTCGATCCACCAAGTCTATACTGCCAAAAAAGGAAAGAATCGTACTTTAGTGCATCGTGATTCGTTTAGCTAGACTGAACTATCATTGTCTGTCACCAATAAATCAAACTCTCATACAACGCCTTCATCACACAACTAATGTAACACGAGAAAATCACAAAATTAAATTGAAAGCTTCCAGTCGAGTAACGCGAATTATCAAATAAATCTAAATCATTTACTCAGTAACAGCTGCGAGAAATACCGTTAAATTAAAACACAATAGTGACGGTCTACATTCCTGTGTTGAAACTGTCTTTTTTGTTGTACTTTTAACACTTCACGTCATCTAGTTAATATTTATTGTAAGCCTTCAGTAAGCTTTTCGATAATTGATGATAACTCTGTGTAGGGCATCTACGTATCTGTTCTTTGTTTTTCATACGATGGGTGCAACAGTTTTGTTTAGACAACGAAAAGAACGATGACTTACTTTCTCAGGTGAACTTCTTCCTCACTGACATCTCAACGGAAAGCCTTCCTCGCTGAGTAGCTGACTGTTTATAATGATCTTTGACAGACCGTGCGCTAAATTCGGCACCATTAACTGCAATAATAGAAAAATGCTAGTTGTTATATCAGATTATATGCCGTGTACAGACCTTCTCCATAAAATTTTGCTGATCTGAAAAATAAAATATAGTCTGTCAGATTCACTGCTCAGGATGTTAGCCCTAATTTTTGTGTATAAAATAGATTCATATATTGACGTCTCCGGTATGTGCACAGATACTGAAATTTTGGTAATTCCCAAGAATGATTGCCTATCGAAGTTGGTGGGGTCCAAACGATACATATCGAACGTGCGATAGTAAATCGATTATGAGTATGTTTCAAGTTGTCACTACAAAAACGACCAAAGAAAAGTGTTGGAGAAGCATTTGTAAATTCAAAGGAGACGACTTACCTTACTCGTCGTTGGTGTTATCGTCTTGTAACAGACCGTGTGATGTATAAAGTACAGGGGCAATTCCATTTTCCTGTGGCCAGGATAAACTCTGCCAATATCGCGCAGGAATATCGGAAGAGTGTCGCATGCATCGACTTTTCCCTGCAAACGCCAAGTTGTGGAAGTACAGGTACTGGAAGGAGTACAGTCCGTTCCTCTGTCCTGGACGCCATTCTCTTTTTATGGGAGACTTGACAGACTTCCACAGCCGTTCTATATTCTGGGTGTGGACACTGTGGAGTTCGTCTCTTTGGAAGACGCTAGAGTGGTTCACAAATTCGTGGTAGAACCCTTCAGCCTTCAGAGTCTGGTACGACTAAAATCTTGTGTGATTACTTTTGTTAGAGGCAGTATGAAGTGTTTTATGAGACCGATTAAACTCAACTTGTCTCGGGACAATACCCTCACAACACTTGCGGTACTCTCTTTGCCCGCATCTCGTGGTCGTGCGGTAGCGTTCTCGCTTTCCACGCCCGGGTTCCCGAGTTCGATTCCCGGCGGGGTCAGGGATTTTCTCTGCCTCGTGATGGCTGGGTGTTGTGTGATGTCCTTAGGTTAGTTAGGTTTAAGTAGTTCTAAGTTCTAGGGGACTGATTACCATAGATGTTAAGTCCCATAGCGCTCAGAGCCATTTTATTTGGACACCCTTTCTGTTCCACCGATAACCCAAATATGATCTACTTCACTTTTAGAAGGCCGTCCTCTCTGGTTCTTTCGTCTAATATATATAAGATTCGTCTACTTCTACTATTTTATTCGGTACTCCAATTTAGTTTGAGTGTGGCTGATTAACGTCTCTGCAAGTTAGTTTTACACTTTACACATCACAGAAACTAAAAAGTGTAGTTACATTGGAGACGTACACGAATTCCGTTAAAAATATCTATTACATGCATAATTGTAACATGACAGTTTTGTTATCCGCATTAAATATTAGTTCACGTGTATATGTACTGCTTCAAAAATTGCCAGAAAAATGGTACCGTAGGAATGAATGTTGAGAAAAGGATTAACTTTGTGGTGTGTTTGGTGCGTTGTGTGAGTGCCGTTCATATTCAGCCTTTGATGCCGGCGCCGTGCGCTGTGGCCGAGCACCAGTGCCCGCTGCACGCCGCATTTTTTGCGCGCAATGCAGCTCTGCTCTGTCCTGCTTTCACACTCGTAGTGCTGTCGCCAGTTTTGGACTTTGTACTATATATTTATTAGGCAAGATTTATACAAATCACTCATAAGTGTTCCATATTAATCGTCAGATTCGGACGATGATTCCCTTTCATCTTCAGAGTCACTATCCAGTATGAGAGAAAGAGTTTCATCCACAGTATATCGCTTACCTGCCATATCACTTCTAGTAGAAACTGAAGTTAACAACACGTCACTTCAGATCAGAATCAAGGCGGGAAATGAGCGAAACAAACACTTTGAAAGTGATTGCAACTGCATCTAGCGACTGTTGTTAACTACAGACGTTGAACAAAGCCGCTAGATGGTGCATAGGTCAAGCTTCCACACAAGTCGAGCGTAGTGAAGCGGAGAAGTATGACGCGAAGCGGAACTGCTGCACCAGTCCACCGGTTGAGCGCCACATTCGCTCCCGACTTCTACAGAAGTTCATCGTAGCGAAAGGGTTACTCGCGGGGATTGGATCCGTTTTATAAGAATCAGTTTGGCACCTAATTGCAGCACTCTCTCATACCCTAGCCAATCGACACAGCCAGAGTTCGAGCTGTGCGACAGTTCCCAACTCAAGTCATGGGCGGCACTGTCAAGTTTGATTTCTGATATCCATCAAACTAACTCTGAGTTTCGATTTGTGTCATGTTAGCTTTATTGCCGACAGCATTGCAGTTACTAATCTGTTTCGTGCTGTCATTATTAATATTACTCCAAAATTGTTTCAACTGCGAGTAGACGACCTAACGTATTTAATTCACCGTGACAATGTAAACTTTAATCCAACTATGTCAGTGTTCGCCCGCCCGGTTGGCCGTGCGGTCTCACGCACGTCTTCGGGCGGGAAGGAGCGCCTGGTCCCCGGCACGAATCCGCCCGGCGGACTTGTGTCGAGGTCCGGTGAGCCGGCCAGTCTGTGGATGGTTTTCAGGCGGCTTTCCGTCTGCCTCGGCGAATGCGGGCTGGTTCCTCTTATTCCGCCTCAGCTACACTATGTCGGCGATTACTGCGCAAAACAGTTCTCCACGTACGCGTACATCACCATTACTCTACCACGCAAACATAGGGGCTACACTCGTCTGGTGCGAGACGTTCCCTGGGAGGTCCTTCAGGGGCCGAACCGCACAATAACCCTGGGTTCGGTGTGGGGCGGCGGAGCGGTGAAGTGGACTGCGGTAGTCGTCGTGGGGTTGTGAACCACTGCGGCTGCGGCCGGGACGGAGCCTCTCCGTCGTTTCTAGGTCCCCGGTTAACATACAGTACAATGCAATGCAATGTCACTGTTCTCCTGCGGTCGGTCAGAATCCACTCCACATGTTATTTTCAACTAGTATCCGCACTGCGCGACAATCTCGCTCCCCACTGTCTACTACCGATAGTTTATTCTCGAGTCTTGTACAAGCTTCCGTAAGGATCACATACTCACATAATGAAAATCTGGAACCTAGCAGTTACAATTGGAAACTGATTGATAAGGGTTATCAAATGTCTATTTCGTAAAAGTACCTGCAGATATTAATGAAATATGAAAAATAAATTACAAGGTCTTTTCTTTTTTACTGTTTCCTGTTCACCGTACTTGAGTAATCTTAACTCTGGTTACGGTTCTCCCACAGTTGAAGTGCGAAGGAATGGTTGGACCCTTATTTTGAAAATATAATTTTAAGCTAAACGTCAAAGCAGCAAAAATATTTCTGAATTCATATTTGATGACGAACTACAGTTTCAAACACAGAAACTTAGTTCTTAAATTCAACTTAACTGTAATATATAAGGTGTTCAACTTTGCTTCCGCCGTTTGCCGATAGGTGGCGGCAACGATAAGTAGCGGTCGAGAGAAACAGATCGCAGACGTCAGGCAGTTAGCCTTGACCTCGGTCAACATAACCTCATTCAGACATTAGTCGATTTGTGTCTGCGTAATAAAGTCAGTTTACGATCCTAATTCTCGTCATTTGCGGGAGGTGTTACTGTTTTGTTTCAGTATGAACAAAACAGCGGCGAGTCTCATCGAATGTTCTCAAGCACGTATGGTAAGGACGCTATTAGTGAAAGAATGTTGCGTGAGTGGTTTCAACGATTCAAGAGCGGTGATTTTAACGTCTTAGACCGGCATAGTGGTGGAATAGAGAATGTTTTCGAAGATGCAGAATCGGAGGCATTGCTGAGTGAAGACTCTCGTCAAACTTAAGAATTGGCACGATTAGTGGGAGTGACACACCAAGATATTTCAAAACGTCTCAAGGCTATGGGCACGATTCAGAAAGAAAGAACGTGGATCCCCTGTGAACTGAAACCGAGAGATGTTGAACGGCGTTTTTGTGTGAATAGTTGCTTCAGAGACAAAAACGGAAGGGATCTGCATCGCATTGTGACCGGGGACGAAAAATGGGGTCATTACGATAACCTAAAGGCAGAAAATCATGGGGATATCTCGTCCAAACCGAATATTCACGACTCCGAGATCATGCTCTGCATTTGGTGGAACCAGCTCGGCGTCGTGTGGTGCAGTATGAGGTGTTAAAATCAAGTGAAACAATCACAGGTGCTCGTTATCGAACGCAGTTAATGCGTTTGAGCAGAGCATTTAAAGAGAAACGGCCGCAATAGAGCGAGAGGCACGATAAAGTGATTTTGCAGCACGACAACCCTCGACCCACGTTGTAAAGGAGGTCAAAATGTACTAGGAAACGTTAAAATGGGAGGTCCTACCCCACTCGCCGTATTCTTCACACATTGCTCCCTCTATCACCTGTTTAGATCAATGGCGCATGGCCTGGCTGACGAAAAGTTCTGAACTCGTGAAGAAGTAGGAAATTGGATCTATTCTTGGAACGTTACAAAAGATGAACAACTTTTTCGACGCTGGATTCGTACAGTGCCCGAAAGATGGGAGAACGTATTGGCTACCGGTCGAAAATACCTTGAATGATACAAGTGTAATCAATTTTTTTCTCTAAAGCCTCAAATGTTGGGGAAAAACGGGGGAAGCAAAGTTGTACACCTTGTAAACAAATTTATGCCGGCCCTGGTATCAGATTTTCAAATGTCGCATCGGTAGTACATCTATACCTTTTACAGTTAAGTTGAATTTCAGGAATAAATTTCAGTATTTCACAGTGCTTGTAGAGATATTTACACGGCTTGGAAAGTGCTATGTTGGTACTCAGATCTAAAACTCCGGGAATGACGAGGATCGTAAGACGACAACATGTTAATATGTAACTCATTAGAAGGTTTGCTCCATAATGAACGTTGTATAATATATACAGGGTGTTACAGAAAGGTACGGCCAAACTTTCAGGAAACATTCATCACACACAAAGAAAGATGATATATTATGTGGACATGTGTCCGGAAACGCTTACTTTCCATGTTAGAGCTCATTTTATTACTTCTCTTCAAATCACATTAAACATGGAATGGAAACACACAGCAACAGAACGTACCAGCGTACCTTCAAACACTTTGTTACAGGAAATGTTCAAAATAACCTCCGTTAGCGAGGATACATGCATCCACCCTCCGTCGCATGGAATCCCTGGTGCGCTGATGCAGCCCTGGAGAATGGCGTATTGTATCACAGTCGTCCGCAATTCGAGCACGAAGAGTCTGTATATTTGGTAGACAAGAGCTTTCAAATGCCCCCATAAATGAAAGTCAAGAGGGTTGAGGTCAGGAGAGCGTGGAGGCCATGCAATTGGTCCGCTTCTACCAATCCATCGGTCACCGAATCTGTTGTTGAGAAGCGTACGAACACTTCGACTGAAATGTGCAGGAACTCCATATTGCATGAACCACATGTTGTGTCGTACTTGTAAAGGCACGTGTTCGAACAGCACAGTATCCCGTATGAAATCATGGCGGTGAATAGAGGAAGTACGAAACTAAAATGAACTCTAACATGGAAATTAAGCGTTTCCGGACAGATGTCCACATAAGGTCTTTTCTTTATTTGTGTGTGAGGAATGTTTCCTGAAAGTTTGGCCTTACCTTTTTGTAACACTCTGTATAATATGAGTCGACCAAAAAGTTCCGTTTTAGGGCGTTGCTGCAGCATATATATAACGTAACTTGACTTATATGTGGGTATATAAACAGTATGATGCAGGCAAGGGATTAGTGTGGTATCCCTTTCTATCCGACGTGTGTCCGGTAAATGTCTAAACGTGGCATATTACCAAATGCGTTGAAAAGGGACCAACGTGCTGTTATTGTTTCCTTCACTGCCGAAGGATAAGCAGCGGTTGACGCCCTTCAGAGAATGAAGAATGCGTGCGCTAAGGGCTGCTGGTGCTTCACGATAACGTACGTCTCCACATTGCACATGCCGTGACGCATTTGTGCCAACTACTGATCTCTGCCCCATGTGATTGTCATACCTTTCGTCCCTTCAGAAAAGCCACTGAAGGATGGACGATGTGTAGCACGCAGCAACGGACTTCTTCACGCAGCAGGACACCGTGTTTCATCAACATGGTGCACCGATGGGGCGAGTACCTCAATGCTGACGGGGATTTCGCCGGATTGAAATATCGTTTCTGGATTGTACGGCCTTCGAACAGAAACATTTTGATCAACCCTTATATGAAGACCTTATCTTCATGATGTTTCCGTGTATGTATTGGAGTAAGTAAAAGTCGTAAAACATAAACGCTCCTTTTGTGTAAGAACCAGACGCTGTGGACAGAAACGGAGACTCATTTGTTACAAAAGGGTGAAAAACATTTTTCAGGAATCGTCAGGAAACTATTCTTCCTGCCAAACTAACATTCTCTCTTCTTCTGTTGCGGAAGCAGTGAACTAAATGGCCCATAATGAAACAAGAACCAGGAAATCATTGTAGAACTGTAGCTGTGTCGCCTGTAAAAAGGACTGTCAATACGTTTCACCTGGCCAGATGTAAAAACTTTAATAATCGCATTAAAACTACGAATTTCGTAAAAATTACACTAACTACGTATTACAAGAGTAATACTAATATAATTCGTTCAGTTGTTAAAATGAGTGCTTGATTTTTAATTACAAATGAGAATAACTGCAAATGTCAGCTCCTCTTCACATCGTGTTTAATGATAGAAACTCAGATTTTCGTCTACGTCTACATCATACTGCGCAAGCCACCTAATTGTGTGTGACGGGGGGTACTTACGGTACTACTATCTGATCCCTCCAGCCCTGTTCCACTCGCGAATACTGCGTGGGCAGAATGATTGACTGTAAACCTCTGTATTGGCTCTAAGATCTGTAATTTTCTCCGCGTGGTATGTAGAGGGAAGTAATATGTTGTCCGACTCCTCCTGAAAAGTGCTGTCCCGAAATTTCAGTAGTAAATCTCTCCGTGATGCACAACGCCTCTTTTGTAACGTCTGCCAGTGGAGTTTGTTTAGCATCTCCGTGATGGTCTCTCGCCAGCTAAACGATCCCGTGACGAAACGCGCCGCTCTTCTTTGGAACTTCTGTCCTAACTGACAGGGATCCCAGATGGATGGACAATACTCAAGAATCGGGCGAACAAGCGCCTTATAAACCACTTCGTTCGTTGCTGAGTTAGACTGATCGCAAGAATCGTAAGGAAATAGGAGTCTGGTGTCTGCTTTTCCCATTATTTCTTTTACGTGGTCATACCACTTAAGGTCGCTTTGGATAGTTACGCCTATCGGATATTTTACGGCATATGCTATTTCCAGGTGCTTGTCATCAATGGTATAGCTGTGTAGTTGCGGATTTCTTTTCCTACTTATATGCAATGTTACATTTATTTACGTTCAGGGTCAACGGTCAGCGCCTGCACCACTCATCGAATCTGTGCAGGTCGTTATGCAAATTCGTACCATCTTGTGGCGTTGCAACTATGGTATAGACAACTGCATCATCTGCGAATAGCCTTGAAAGGCATCCCACGCTTATATATATATAGTGTAAACAGCAACGGTGCTATAACACGTCCCTGTGGTACTCTGCATATTACCTTTACATCTGCCGATTTTGTTCCGTTCCCCTTCATGTGGCTTACGTTGTTAGTTATTGGTGAAACCTGCTAGGCAAGAGAAAGCAGGATTTGGTTACGCTTGTGGACGGGGCCGTTATACACAATTTATTTTAAACCAGTAATTCCATACTCAACAATAAATAAAAAATAACACACGTTAATAATGAAGAAGTAAACAACTGTCTAAAAAAGAGTTTTCAGTGTGTTAGAATTTAGCAAATCACCATTAAATACAGATACAGCAGATAATGTTTTAAAAGCAAGCCACTGTGATCTGGGCAGAAAGTCTTACACGCCAGGAATGGCAATATATTAAGAATTGTATAAGAACTAGCTGCAATTCACAACTTACTGGTATTGGAATATTAAAGGTAAGTCGCCACAAACACAGCAGAAGGCATCAGAGGCCAGGAATGACAAATTAGAATTTTAAGGCAGATGGCCGCAATCACGCCAGGAACGGCAATAATATAAAAAGTTTAGAAATCTGCTGTAAAACAGCAAATACAATAGCAAAGGTTAATTAAAAAACAACGCTTTCAATGTTAACCAACCACTGAACACTACACTGCTAGATTTATTCCAGAAGGTGACCAGAACTATTAAGTAGACATATATAACCTCTAATGTAGGCATTACAAGGTATTGTAGTAAATAATACAATACTAAAACACAAGGACCAGTACATAAGTTCCCTAATGGGTACTGAGGCAGATTATACCCGCAGAAGGCGTGGGCTGAAGGAGCGTAACACAGAACTATTGGCCATCAGTCCTTTTGGAACACACATGTCTTACAAGAACCAAGGGGCCACAGACGGTGCTCCAGGAATCGACCTCAGAGAAGCTCCGGCAACAAACACTTTCGCGAGCGATGAGATTGACAGCCAAGAGTTGCATTCACTTCACGAGATGGTAATTCAGACGAATGACTAATGGTAATTTTGGTGAAGCTACCTGACGTCTGATAAACCAAATTCAACGATGGAACAATACGCCAAAGCTGGAACCGGCAGTCTGTATTACGTCCCCAGAATACTGTGTTTAGAGCCCCCGGAACGAGAAAGCAATCACTACAACCGGAGTAGAAGAATCACCAGCCGGCCTACGATCAAGAAAACTTCCAAAACTACGCGCTTTACTGGACAGCAGAGGAAAGGCGAGGAAACTTACACTGCCGTTACGCACACTAACCCCCAGGGTAGGTAACTGGGACGTTAGCGGCCACCAGGCAAAAAAAATTACCGTTTGTTGAACTTAACAAATTGTAACAAGTTGAACGCAGTAAATAGTAATAAGAAGCTAATCAGATCTGCCTTTCCCAAGCACTCCACTCGCTACTCTTCGCGTCGGCGAAACTACGAGCAGCAACACGAACCCAAGTCACTGGAGAATCGCGAGATATCACATTGGTGGAGGTTTCTGTACATGGATTGAAATGCACTGACCTTAAAGCTTGCTGGATCCGGTTTACGACGAGGTCGTACTCCCTCGTGAACACAGCCCTTCCATCCGGCAGTCCATGCGTACCGCCAGCGGCCCCGACGTGTTCTGGCACTGTGCGGGCCTGGCTCCTCCTGAGTCCCCAACCGAACTGGCCAACTCACACGACCCAGAAAACCAACGACGTCGCCCCAAAGATGGGGCAACAGTTACTACATATCGATAACAGCCGCAGCTGCCACTAGCTGGCATGCAACCCTTGCGAAACCGAGTGGCGCCAGTCAACACGAGAAGCTGACAAACAAACTCAACCGTGCCAACTAAACGATACCGTCTGGCCTCAAACACAGGGCGAAAACTGTACGTTGTAGAACAGCACCAACGTGACCGCAGCACGGCTCAGTTGGTGTCACACGCAAGCGTGGTGGAGGCAGAGCACAAGCACGAATTAGGGAAGGATAGGGAAGGAAATCGGCCGTGCCCTTTCGAAGGAACCATCCCGGCATCTGTGTGAAGCGATGTAGGGAAAACACGGAAAACCTAAATCAGGATGGCCGGACACGGGTTTGAACCGTCATCCCCCGAAAGCGAGTCCAGTGTGCTAACCACTGCGCCACCTCGCTCAGTGGCGTGCATGGTCTGTATGTAGACAGTCCACGTGACCACTGCCTAAGTCTGACGTCAGCGTGCAATAATCACTCACAGACAGCACGCCGCAGCAGTGGCAGTGGAGGGTACATGAAAGATGTCAAGGGAAGCGGAAAACAATACAGTCGTTGAAACTTCCTGACAGATTAAAACTATGTGCCAGACCGAGACTCGAACTCGGGACCTTTGCCAGTCGTTGACATAATCTACATCTACATCTACATCCATACCATGCAGCCACCTGACGGTGTGTGGCGGAGGGTACCCTGAGTACCACTATCGGTTCTCCCTTTCTATTACAGTCTCGTATTGTTCGTGGAAAGAAAGACTGTCGGTATGCTTCTGTTTGGGCTCTAATCTCTCTGACTTTATCCTCATGGTCTCTTCGAGAGATATACGTAGGAGGGAGCAATATACTGCTTGCCTCTTCGGTGAAGTATGTTCTCGAAACTTTAAAAGCCCGTACCGAGCTACTGAGCATCTCTCCATCTTCCACTGGAGTTTATCATATCTGTATCGCTTTCGCGATTACTAAATGATCCTGTAACGAAGCGCGCTGCTCTCCGTTGGATCTTCTCAATCTCTTCTATCAACCCTATCTGGTACGGATCCCACACTGCTGAGCAGTATTCAAGCAGTGGGCGAACAAGCGTACTGTAACCTACTTCCTTTGTTTTCGGATTCCATTTCCTTAAGATTCTTCCAATGAATCTCAGTCTGGCATCTGCTTTACAGACTATCAAATTTATATGATCATTCCATTTTAAATCACTCCTAATGCGTACTCCTACGGTGCTACATGTGGGCTTGAGCAGTAGGCGCCCGCTTCCTGCGCCCGTGGCGACTGCTGTTTGCCATTCACTGGCGACGAAGGGTGGAGTTTGCACGCCAGTACTGCAACTGGACGTCCACCGAGTGGCCTTTTCAGGTAAATCACGTTTTACGCTTCATCTGAATGAGACATCTGAAAGCAGGTACCCTTCAACAGTCATCGGAATGGTCCAGGCGGGGGAGGGGGTGATGGGGAAGGGGGGGGGGGCAACGTTATGACCTGGATATCTTTCCGTGGCCTTCCGTGGGTGATATCGTCATTCCGGAAGGCACAGTCGATCATAACATGTATGCATCCACCACTGTGAACCGTGTCGACTTCTATATGCAGCTCGTTTTTCCTCAGCACCACTGCATCTATCACCAGTACAATGCAACTTGTCACACAGTTGGCAGTGTACGTGTGTAGTTCGAAGAGGACCAGGTCACCAAACTCCAAGGATTTAAAACCAGTCGAGAATCTTGGGGACCACTTGGATCCGTGTGTTCTCACCACGGATCCTCAACCTGGATACCTATTGCAGCTCGTCTCGCAATTGGAGTTGGGGTTGCATCAGAACACGATTACTGACCCCGTGGAGTGCGAAAAAAGTAAACAATATTATTAAAATGGCTCAAATGGCTCTGAGCACTATGGGACTTAACCCTAGAACGTAGAACTACTTAAACCTAACTAACCTAAGAAATCACACACATCTATGCCCGAGGCAGGACTCGAACCTGCGACCGTAGCAGCCGCGTGTTTCCGGACTGAAGCGTCTATAACCGTTCGACCACAGAGGCCGGCAAAACCTGACGTCCTGCTATGACTAATGTACAATGAGGGGCAAAATAATAATTCAGGCAAAATAATAATTTAGAGTCCAAGAACAGAGCATTACCAATGCCCAAGTTCAGAAGAGCCTGTATTCACATCTCAGCGATTTGTGGAGATTCAGCTTGCTGTTTACGACTGCAAATAGAAGCAACACAATAGTTAGGATATAGTATTTGTCAAGATACATTGCAATTTAACTCATCCTTTCGCTTCGTTTGGAAATCATTATTCGAACTCGTAGACACGGTCGAAATATAAGAATTCCACGTCGGTAGAATTACTGCGACCAAAGTTGGCCGTCAGTGACGGACCGGCGAGGACGCGTCGTCGCCGCCCCGCCGGCCTCGTGGCGTTCGCGAGCGCGAGACGCTTACTACAAGCTCACTGCAATGACATGACGAACTCATTTAGGAAGAACACTACCAAGATTACATTCCAAGCCGAATATCCGAGACCGCGAGCACACGAAGTAGAAAACTTGTTGCGTGACGAACTGCGTCTAGATCCAAAGGACACAACTGGTATTCACTTTTAGCACACAGCCAGCGTAGTCAATATTTAGATGATTGACGAAGAACAGTGCACTGCCGACAAACCACAGTTTACGTACTTTGATGGACTTACCGGCGCTGATACCGCTGAACACGCAGGCAGGGGTGTAAGGCCACTTTCTGAGGTATCCACGAAGTCCGTTATCCCCCCCTCTCAAGTAATATATATATATATATATATATATATATATATATATATATATATATATATATATATATATATATATGGTATCTGTTCTCTTGGACATGTCCGAAAGAACAGATACCATCGCTGACCATGCAGCTCGTTAGAATGATATTGCAATGAAATGAACACCCATAGCTGCTTACAGGCGTTGACATACGTCAACGGGGGCAGATGAAAATGTGTGGCCCGTACCGGGACTCGAACCCGGGATCTCCTGTTTACATGGCAGACGCTCTATCCATATGAGCCACCGAGGGCACAGAGGATAGTGCGACTACAGGGATTTATCTCTGGCACGCCTCTTGCGAAACCCACATTCTCAACGTATTGTCCCGCACTACATTCGTTGTGTCCCCGCCCATTATACTCATTCCTCACGGCGCATTGCCGATTCCCGTAAGAGTTCGGGCACTGTTCGTGCATTCGCACAATGTGGATTTCGCAGGAGGCGTGCCAGAGGTAAATTCCTGCAGTCGCGCTATCCTCTGTGCCCTTGGTGGCTTAGATGGACGCCGGCACGGTAGCTCAGCGTGCTCGGTCAGAGGGTTAGCTGCCCTCTGTATTAGAAAAAAAACTGAGATAATCGAGCAACAACGAACTTAAACGGATGGCTTACGACGTCCGCCCCGAGCAGATGCAACGAACAAAATGAAAATGAGATGTCGTACAATTATCGCGTACGATGGACAACCGGGCACATGCTCAGGAAGCAGCAAGGAGAGTCACATTCGCTCTGATTATTTGCAGGGGCGGATCGCCAAGAGTCCTTCAAGAGAAGCGGCACAGCACGTTCCTCCATCGATCCTGCCAGTTACTTATGTACATCTGCGACGTCGTGCAGCGGGGATCGGGACATGCTGCCACCGCAGGCGGGCGAAGACGCTGTTGATGAGCCACATACGGTCCTCCTTATGCAGACGGAGTCGCCTGATTGACCTGAACAGCAATCGTCACCTCACAACGAGCGGCTGGATGTTGATTCACGAGTCGTGCCAACCCGAACTTTCCTCTCTGAAGGCGCCGAGGCACGGAGGCACGCCGTCTCGGGACTGTCTCTTGTGGGCAGGGGCAAACGATCACACCGATGTAGACAGTGTCGTGGATGTCCGTGCTCCGGAGTTGTCGACCGACGCTGCTCACTCTTAGGAACTGCCACGACGGACTTTCCTTCTTGCTGACACCAGTGCGGGGATGGAGGGGCGATGGAACACCGACGCAGCCGCGAGGAATCGTAACAAGAGGGGCTTCTTTGGTAGCCGATGAACCACACCGACAGCCTCTCTCCAGTAACTCGTGGGCGGACGACTCTCAGGTGGGCACACCACATGCAGAAGAGGGGGAGTTACATCATCCTACCCATCTCCTGCGGACAACATGGTAATGGTAACGTCAGGGTGGCGTGCGGGTGAGCGAACCTGTCGCCACCGGGTGCACCGATGACTGACGCTGCCGTCGAGGGCGAACGACAGTCATGTCGATTCGTGAAGATTAACATCAATATCATCCAGTTGCGCGAGAATCTTGCATTGTTACGCGACACACTTTATTCAGCCGACACTGAGGTGGCCTTATTGCAGGAAATATACATTCTTGGCTTCCAGGACATCTCTGGATGCACGACACGCGTATCACATGCGTTGGATACAGGCAGTGGCCCCGCAAAACTTTTCAAAGAAAGTTTAATAGCGACCGATATAAGTTACCTATCAAATGCCAGGGGCATGGCTCTTATAATCCCAGAGATACTCCTCGTCAATGATTACGCAGCGTCCGGTACCAACAAAAGGCGTGAACGTTCCTCAGTTCTTTACTGAGGAATTAACACAATTATGCCCAGGCAGGATAGATGATATGGTGATCGGGGGCAGTTTTATTGTACAATTCGCTATGACCAAATTCCTCAGCATACACTACGCCCAGAACTCGGCACTGTCATTTGCGAGCTCGATTAGATAGACACTTGGATCATCATCTGTGCTGATAGGGTTTCGCGCACTTTACGGGACATTAATCAAGCAGAATTAAAAGGCTGTATACATCCCGCTCTCTCGAGGATGCGGTCAAGGCAGCCGAGTTGTGGCCAGCTGCATTTACTGATCACACTGCTTACGCCCGCCCCCAGGGGCTCAGCATTCACTTGCTGAGTACGGGCTTGGCGACCCCGGGGTCCTGAGCTGGGGACTGGTCTGCGCCGCCAGTGCCCTGACACCGTAACCCCCGGACATGCTTCAGCGACCACCGTACGGCGCGGCGGTGAAACGTTGTGTGCTGCGGGGAATGGTAATCTTGGCTTGACCGCCTGGATTGCGAGGAAGGCCAACCTCTATAAAAACCCCTCAATCTTTCGGTGTGCTCCGCGCCTAGAAGATGCATGGCTGTTGGGGTGGAACAGTCGCAAGCGGGCAACCTCTGGGGCACCTGCCGCACCCCAGTTGTAAAAGGCTTACTCAGGCACGCGGGGCTCTGTCTGAGCGGACTTTTAGTTCCCTAGCTGCTCGTGGGACCACAATGGACCCTTCGACCTCTACTTTTCCCCCTACCAGTGGCTTGGGTGGGCCGCTGGTAGGAAAACACACCCATTCGAAAAAGCGGCTACGCGCTGCGAGTCCTCCAGCGCCTGGTGTTGCTAGAGATTTAACAGAATGTAGTAACGGAGCGCATGCTGATCATCAGAATGTGTTTTTGATTATTAAAAGGAAGGAGGGTAGCTTTGAGAGGGTTTCTCCCTTTTACATCCACAAGGGTCTTGAGGGCATTGCAGGAACGCTGAAATCTGTAAAGCGACTGCGCAATGGGACTCTGTTAGTTGAAACTTCTAGTTCCCGTCAAGTCGCTGCCCTTCGGAAAGCAAATTGTCTAGGAGAGTACGCTGTCGAGACCGAGCTCCACTCCACTTTGAACTATAGTAAGGGTGTTGTGACGTGTAGGGACTTGGTGGATATCCCCATAGACGTGCTAAAATCTGAGTGGGCTGACGAAGGAATTGTTGACGTGCAGCACATTATGAAACGAGTCAATGGGGACCTCGTCAAATCTGACTCGTTTATTCTCACATTCAGTTGCCCGAGACTGCCGGAGCATGTTAAAGCGGGGTTCTTACGTTTGTCCGTACGGCCATATTTCCCCAACCCAATGCGCTGTTTTAAATGTCAGCGCTTTGGGCATACTACGTTGGGGTGCAATGGAATAGCCACGTGTGGTAAATGTGGTCAGCCTGCCCATGACGGAGCCGATTGTTCCTCGCCTGTGAAGTGCGTGAATTGCTCTGGGAGTCACCCTGTCTGGAGCCGGATCTGCCCCATCTATCTCGAAGAGCGGAAGGTACAGGAGATTAAAACCTCTAAGCGCATCCCCTATGGTGAGGCCAAGAAGATCTTTAAGGCCATGCAACCTCCTGTTTTTTCCACATCTTTCGCTTCCGCTCTCAAAAAACCGGTCCAACTGGCCACTGTTGCTACACAAACGGAGGTTGCTAGTGTTAGCACTAAAACCTGCGCTTGCCAGTGCACTTGTGCTGCTGCGGTTGTTTTGCAATCTGCGGCTCTCCCCGCTACATCGGACAAGGCCGTGGTTGCTGACATTGAGGTACTTCCAGCCTCCCCCCATATGGCGCCTTCTGCCCAGGCGAGTCAACCTCCAACTGTTGACAAGGCTCTGCATTCCAAGCCCCCCAAGACAAAGCCTCAGAAGCTGAAGGTTCTGCCACCTGAGGAGACTAGTCAGCGTCGGTCCGATGATGATGCCATCGTACTGTCTGACATCTCCCGTGGGTCGTCATCGGATCTTATGGACATTGATGTCGACCGGGGGCGGTCTTCTCGCCCCAGGAATAAATCTCCGGCCAGTACGGTCTCTCCTCCAAAGCACAGAGGCAGGGTGAAAGTTCAGCCACCCTGATCACTGGCTCCCATATTACAGTGGAACCTGAATGGTTTCAGGACGCATGTGGCCGAATTACAACTCCTCATACGAGAGTGCCCCTTGTGCTTATGTCTCCAAGAGACACATTTTCGGGCCACTGATTCTCCTTCTTTACGCGGCTATACCGCATATCGAAAAGATGATCTGACGGGGCAAAGGGCAAAGGGTGGTGTTGCAGTTTTTGTCCGTGATGTGCACCCCTCATCTGAGCTCCCTCTCGTCACCGACTTGCAAGCAGTTGCAGTTGACATTCTTGTGGGTCGGAGGCTCACAGTCTGTTCTGTTTATTTACCACCTCCGGATGCGATAGACACTGAGGCTCTCACGGACCTTATTAGCCAACTCCCTCGCCCATTTCTTCTTCTGGGGGACTTCAACGCTCATAATGTCTTATGGGGCTCTCCGACTACTTGCCCCAGGGGTCGCATTCTGGAAAGCGTCATGATGTCTGAAGAACTGTGCCTCCTCAACTCTGGTGCTCCCACTCATTTCTGTACTGCTTCCGGATCGTCATCGGCTATTGACCTTTCCTTTTGCTCTCCTGCACTCGCGGATTCTGCTCTGTGGGAGGCTGCAGCTGACCTCCATTCTAGTGACCACTTCCCCCTCTGGATTCGCCTCCTGGATGAGGCTGTAGCATTACCAGTGCCGCCCCGGTGGCACCTTTGCAGAGCTGACTGGACACTTTTCAGCCAACTGGCTGTTTTGGAACACCGTGCCAGCGTCCACGAATGGGTAGACCATGTTGCAGCCGTGATCTCTCATGCTGCTGAATTGTCCATCCCACGGTCATCCGGTCATCCCAAGAGGCGTCCTGTCCCTTGGTGGACCACTGAGTGCCACTCAGCCATCCGCGCCCGCCGTGCAGCACTGCGCCGCTTCAAGTGCCGTCCCTCAGCTGACAATCTTGCGGCCTTTCGAGTGGCAAGGGCCAGAGCGCGGCGGGTGATTAAAGAGAGCAAACGACGGTCATGGCAATCGTTCTTGAATTCCATCTCTCGCTCCACTAGTTCTACGAAAGTATGGGAAGCCATCAGGAGGATTTCCGGGAAACTCAGCCAGCTACCTGTCACGGCTTTGCTGCATCAGGGATGTCTCCTCACGGCGCCGAGAGACATTGCCCAGACACTGGCCATGCATTTTGCGGAATCTACCGCCACTATTAACTGTGATCCAGATTTCTGCCGCTACCGCACTGCCATCGAAAGGGGTCACTTGGACTTCCGGTCTCTAAATTCTGAACCCTATTACTGCCCCTTCACAATGTGGGAACTGGATTCTGCGCTGTCTGTGGCTCATGATACTGCGCCTGGTCATGATCAAATCCGGTACAGCATGCTGCGGCACCTGTCGCTGCCATCCAAGGAAGTTCTCCTGAACTGTTTCAATATGATATGGTTATCTGGCACGTACCCTGACTCGTGGA
Source organism: Schistocerca gregaria (assembly GCF_023897955.1). Taxonomy (NCBI): domain Eukaryota; kingdom Metazoa; phylum Arthropoda; class Insecta; order Orthoptera; family Acrididae; genus Schistocerca; species Schistocerca gregaria. The sequence continues at coordinate 1,277,404 of NW_026061887.1, read as the reverse complement.
GGGAGGCAATTTTGATTCCCCTCCTCAAACCAGGGAAGGACCGAACGCATCCCAGTAGTTATCGGAGTATTGCCTTGACGAGCTGTGTTGGGAAGACGTTGGAACGCATGGTCAACCGCCGCCTGGTTTGGCTGCTCGAGACCAGGCAGCTCCTTAGCCCCTCTCAGTGTGGCTTTCGGAGATGTCGTTCCACTATAGACAACTTGACCCTGCTTGAGGCCGCCATCCAGCAGGCCTTTCTACGTAACCAGCATTGTCTAGGGGTCTTCTTTGACATTAATAAGGCGTATGACACTACTTGGCGCCGCCTTATCCTCAATCAACTCCATGAGTGGGGCTTTCGTGGCCGTCTCCCCATCTTCATTCGGTCCTTTCTTTCTCACCGCCTCTTTCGGTATCGGGTTGGTAATGTGCTATCGGATTTGTACGTGCAGGAGAATGGTGTTCCTCAGGGCAGCGTTTTAAGTGTCACCCTCTTTGCCGTTGCTATTAACAGTATCACGTCCACTATCCGGAGTCCTGCCCAATGCTCCTTGTATGTGGACGATTTTGCTGTTTTCTGTTCTTCCTCCAGTCTTATCAGTGCTAGTCGGCAGTTACAGCTTACGATAAAGCGCTTAGAGGCATGGACTGCAAAGACGGGTTTTACCTTTTCTGCAGACAAATCTGTGTGTGTTCATTTTAATCGTTCTCGGCGTCTTTTTCCCTCCCCTGAATTGCGTCTGAGGGACACCGTTCTTCCTTTTAGAGACACTGTGAGGTTCCTGGGCCTCACTTTTGATTCCAAGTTGTCGTGGTTGCCTCACCTTAAAGACCTCAAGGTGCGGGCCCTGAAGGCACTGAATATTTTGAGGTGTCTGAGCCATCGGTCCTGGGGAGCAGATCGGGCGCGTCTGCTGCAGTTTTATAGGGCTTTCGTCCGATCGCGTCTTGACTATGCTTGCACCGTGTATGGGTCAGCAAGGCCTTCGTATCTGAAGATCCTTGACGCAGTACACCATGAGGGTATCAGGCTGGCCACTGGTGCCTTCCGTACCAGTCCCATCCCCAGCCTGTGTGCTGAGGCAGGGGAACCGCCGCTCGCCATCCGGCGGAAACTCCTCATGGTGCGACGGGTGTGTCATTTCCTTTCCTGTCCTACCTCCCCTGCGTACCCTACCGTTGCCCGACCGCCTATGGAACGTCTCTTTTCCAGTCGTCCCAGGGCAACAAAACCATTTGGGATTCGTGCCAAGCATTTGCTTGAGTCCCTTGGTGTGGAGCGTGTGGCCCCCCAACGACAAGGTTTTACTCGCCTGCCTCCCTGGTTGCTCCAGAGGCCCAGCATCCTTTTAGACTTGTCGGAGAACCGGAGGAACTGCACTCCGGCGTTTGTTTTTACCTCCTTATTTTACGATATTTTAAACCAGCATGCGGACCATGTACCTGTATTCACAGATGGCTCTAAACAGGGGGACACTGTTGGTTGTGCTGTTGTTTTCCCTGATCGAGTCGTCAAGTTACGGCTTCCTGCGGTGTTTACCATCCTCGATGCCGAATTGTTTGCAATATTGCGGGCATTGGAGCAGATGAGATGTGTTCCCAGTATTAAGTTCCTCATCTGTTCTGACTCCCTGAGTGCCCTTCAGACCATTCAACACTTGTACCCAGCGGATACGGTCGTCCAGAAGATCCATGATGCCCTACTCCACCTGCAACGGCAGGGGAAGGAGGTTTCTTTCTGCTGGGTGCCGGGGCACGTGGGTATTAGGGGCAACGAACTGGCGGATGTGGCTGCCAAAGATGCATGTTCCCTCCCTCACGTTGTTGAATGTGCCGTCCCCCTCCATGCTGTAACCTCCCTTTTGCGTTTTCGTGTTATGCATCAATGGGAAGAGGAGTGGTTGGCAGTTTCTGACAATAAGCTGCGTCTGGTAAAGGCCACTACGCGACCATGGCGTACGTCCTACCAGTCATACAGGCGGTATGAGGTTCTCCTCACTCGCCTCCGCATTGGACACAGTCCCTTCACGCATGGTTTCTTACTCCGGCGGGAGGACCCCCCAATCTGCAGTGCTTGTGGCGTCCAGATTACTGTCCGCCACATTTTACTTGACTGTCTTTTATTCTCTGACCAGAGGGCGGTGGTTTCCTTGCCACCGGATTTGCCCTCTATTTTGCAAGACGACGCAGCGACTGTCGTTAAGGTTTTACGGTTTTGTGTCCTGTCCAATCTGTTGCCTCGGATTTTAGGGAGAAGGTTTTAATGTGCTGCTGGGTGACTGGCTCACCCAGTTTTTAGGTAAGAGGTCCGCCAGTCACGATTACCTCCTTGTTTCACTTCGGTATCTGTTCTCTTTTCCTTGTGTTTCCTTTCCTTTTTTAGTGTGTTTCTTCTCCTCTTGTTTTGCCTCTGTATGTGCGCATTTGGAACTGCGTCAGGCCTGTGTCTTTTAGCCGTTCTCCTTGTTCGGCGTCCGTCTTCGTCCCTTCACCGCCTGTGTTCCTGTTTCTATGCGCTTGGGCGCTGATGACCACGCTGTTTAGCGCCCGTAAACCTCAAACACACACACACACACACACACACACACACACACACACACACGCTTACGCCTGTACCATCAAGCTTCGACGACAACTACTATGGCGTAGGCGCTGCCCGCTTACCTGATCTCACCGGAATGTCAACCGGCAGTTGGAGACACGTGTAGACTGTGCCTACTTAAACCTAACTAACCTAAGGACATTACACAACACCCGGTCATCACGTCGCAGAGAAAATCCCTGACCCCCCCCCCCGGGAATCACAGAGTTTTACTACGCCATCCTCGGATATTGTTCCGTTATGCGACAAGCACGGGCTCGACAGATGACTGTCAACCGAGCACGTCAACACTGTGAAGGGACCATCATTTGTACTCGTCAAATGGTTGGAATCATCAACGACTGCCCTCCATATCCCACGTTGTTTTTGTTGGAGTCTTCAGTCCTGAGACTGGTTTGAAGCAGCTCCTTATGCTTCTCTATCCCTCTGAATCTGCTTAGTGTATTCATCTCTTGGTCTCCCTCTACCATTTTTACTTTCCACGCTGCCCTCCAATACTAAATTGGTGATCCCTTGATCCTACCAACCGATCCCTTCTTCTAGTCAAGTTGTGCCACAAACTTCTCCCCAATTCTATTCAATACCTCCTAATTAGTTATGTGATCTACCCATCTAATCTTCAGCATTCTTCTCTATCACCATATTTCGAAAGCTTCTATTCTCTTCTTGTCTAAACTATTTGTCGTCCATGTCTCACTTCCATACATGGCTACACTCCATACAAATACTTTCAGTAAAGACTTCCTGACACTAAAATCTATATTTGATGTTAACAAATTTCTCTTCTTCAAAAACGCTTTCCTTGCCATTGCCAGTCTACATCTTATATCCTCTCTACTTGGACCATCATCAGTTATTTTGCTCCCAAAATAGCAAAACTCCTTTACTACTTTAAGTGTCTCATTTCCTAATCTAATACCTTCAGCATCAACCGACTTAATTCGAACACATTCTATTATCCTCGTTTGGCTTTTGTTGATATAATCTTTTATCCTCCTTTCAAGACACTATCCATTCCCCACAACTGCTGTTCGTAGTCCTTTGCTATCTCTGAGGTTTGCCGATGACATTGAGATGAAATAAATACATAAATCTATACTCGATGTTAACAAATTTCTCTTCTTCAGAAATGGTTACCTTGCCATTGCCAGTCTACATCTTATATCCTCTCTACTTCAAACATCATCTGTTATTTTACTTCCTAAATAGCAAAACTCCTTTACTACTTTAAGCGTCTCATTTCCTAATCTAATTCCCTCAGCGTTACCCGACGTAATTCGACTACATTCCATTATCATCGTTTTGCTTTTGTTGGTGTTCATCTTATATCTTCCTTTCAAGACACTATCCATTCCTTTCATTTGCTCTTCCAAGTCCTTTGCCCTCTCTGACAGAATTACAATTTCATCGCCGAACCTCAAAAGAAAACTTCGGAGTATGTATTAAAATCCATGGAGAAGAAATAAAAACTTTGTTTACTTCACTGCTTACTCAATATACAGATTGAATAACATCTGGGAGAGGCTACAAACCTGTCTCACTCCCTTCCCAACCACTGATTCCCTTTCATGCCCCTCGACTCTTATAAATGCCATCTTGTTTCTGTACAAATTGTAAATATCGTGTAAATACACTGTATATTACCCATGCCACCTTCAGAAATTCAAAGAGAGAAAACATTTGACAGTGCACTGGAATACTCTAAGGAAAGGCCAACCTACGTTTCTAGCTTTTGTAGACATAATCTATTTTCTAAGATAAGTCGTAGGGTCAGTATTGCCTCACGTATTCCAATATTTCCTAACTGATCTTCCCTGAGGTCGGCTTCTACCAGTTTTTCCATTCGTCTGTAAAGAATTCGCGTTAGTATTTTGCAGCCATGACTTACTAAACTGATAGTTCGGTAATTTTCACATTTGCCAACACGTGCTTTCTTTGGGATTGGAATTATTATATTCTTCTTGAAGTCTGAGGGTAATTTTTCTGTCCCATGCATTTTGGTCACCAGATGGTAGTTTTGTTAGGCTTGGCTCTCCCAAGGCTGTCAGTAGTTCTAATTGATTGTTGTCTACTCCTGGGGCCTTATTTCGACTTAGGTCTTCCAGTGCTTTGTCAAACTCTTGATGCAGTATCATATCTCCTATTTGAACTTCATCTACATTTTCCTCCTGTTGTATGATATTGTCCTCAAGAACACCGCCCTTGTATAGACCCTCTATATACTCCTTCCACATTTCTGGTTTCCCTTCTTTGCTTAGAACTGCGTTTCCATCTCAAATCTTGAAATCCATGCAAGTGGTTCTCTTTTCTCCAAAGGTCTCCTTAATTTTCCTGTAGGCAGTGTCTATCTTTCCCCTAGTGACTATCACGACAGCTGTCCCGCAGAAATATGTGGACGGCAATCAGCGCAAAGCGTGTGGCACGTGGTGTCCACTGACAAGCAAATATTCTGTTAGGCCAAATTATGACAATGGTATGATGCACACAGGAGTAAAAAACAAACCAGTTTGAGATGGGCTATAGTACCGTGTATACACGTATTCTTGGTCTGGTGCACAAGCCATGGACTACTTGGGTTGAGCTTAACGTGAGCTACTGATGTGTTTGGCTTTATTTAGGGCTGTCCACATGTTTCGCTTTCGTTCCTAAGTACAGTGTGCCTGGTGGTTCATAAAGAAAGTTTGCTTCACTCCAGACTTACGTCCATTGTTATTCCGTGGTCACGTGATCGGACGACATGCTCATATCACTGAGGCCTGTATGCCCTCAACGTGCACTCCTGTGAGAACATCATTTACCGCATTCACCAGCTAGTAGACATTATAAATAGATTTCATTTGCCGGTTACTTGTTTACTCTTTTGTGCAGAGTCAATGTATTTATGGCAAACAAACACCATCAAGTTCCATCGCCATGACATCACTTTATCCTTGTCCCTCAACACAGTACAGGTGTACAGCAATAAAGCTAGTTCACTGCGCAACTGGCATGTGAGCAACAATATTAGCCTGTTCCGTCTTCACTGGTGATCCAGATGTGATCTGTGCATAACATTTGGTGAAGGACTTTCGCTGATGTCTGTGACATGGAACCATTAGGTGACAAACCATCGAGTTTTTTGTAATAAGCCTCTGCATCCTTACATTTGTCCTATAGCCATCCCTGCTTAGCCATTTTGCACTTCCTGTCGATCTCATTTTTGAGACGGTTATATTCCTTTTTGCCCGCTTCATTTACTGCATTTTTATATTTTCTCCTTTCATCAATTAAATTCAATATATCTTCTGTTACCCAAGGACTTTTACTAGCCCTCGTCTTTTTACTTACTTGATCCACTGCTGCCTTCACTACTTCATCCCTCAAACCTACTCATTCTTCTTCTACTGTATTTCTTTGCCCTATTCCTCTCAATTGTTCCCTTATGCTCTCCTTGAAACTCCTTACAACCTCTGGTTCTTTCAGTTCATCCAGATCCCATCTCCTTAAATTCCCACCTTTTTGCAGTTTATTGAGTTTTAATCTACAGTTCATAATCAATAGATTGTGGTCACAGTCCACATCTGCCCCTGGAAATGTCATACAATTTAAAACCTGGTTCCTAAATCTCACGCATCGAGTGGCAGCTCGAATTCTGCGTACGACATCCCGTGTCCTATCAATTGATGAGTCATCGATAGGTGGGATGCATAATATGCGCTCCGCCCTGTGCCGCTGATTGCCCTCGCTAAGGTGCGTCGCGTATCGGGAGCTCTGGCTGCGATGTTCGTCAAGCATTTGATTGCGTCAGTCATACGTACTAAACTGCTGTTCTTCAGAATAAGCATTACCCCGACGCTTCCTCCGAGGTGTTACTCGTCTCCTACGTGGCGCAACAGGGAAAGCGCTTGTCAACGTTAGACTGTCGAACACCTTGTAAATTCGCCGCTGTGTTACACAGGTACGCCTATTATGGACAATACTGTACGCCTTGCAGTAGAACCTTTGTTGTGCGGGCTGCGACACCGCCTCACGGGTTTGTCTCTTGGTGGCTTCTTTTTTAGGTGCACTGCGTATGCTGATGATCTGATGTTACCTCTTCGTGACGAACATGATGTTCGCAAATCATTGGATTGGTTAGCCACTTCGAAGCTTCGAGATGCCGTGTAAATGTACATAAATCAATGGTTTTGAACACTGGCGTGGGATGACACCTGCGAGGGTGGCACTGCGCGATAAAATCCGTTGTCTCGGTATCGACTTCACGGACTACATCTCACGCACGACCACCATCAATTATCGGAGTCTCTTGCAAGTGCTGGGCTTGTGGATCTTCGTCTTCGTGTGTAGGACCTACATCAACGGACCGAATATATTAACGTCTATCGGGCATCGCGAATTCCGCACGTAGCGCAAACACTACCGATGCCTAAACACATAGCTCGGAGCATCGTGGCCGCATTCGGTTCCTTTGTCAGCGCTGGAATGATATTAAAGGTTCGATATTACTCCGTCACTCTTCCGAAAGAACGAGGCGGACTTGGCCTTGTCAGTGTTCACTATCGAGCAGTATTTCTCTTCGTTAGTTTGCACCGCAGGCTTTGGCGACGATGACCGACCAGCCTCACCGGCCTACTGACGGATGGCCTGGCACCGTGTTCCCTTGACCCTCAGGTCAGACACGGGTGCCCTTTTCCTGCTCTGGCAGGCTTTACCTGGAGTACGGCAACCTCCCCGTCTCTCGCTTACCAACAGCCAGTCACCTGCCGCACACTACTTCGCCGCCGGTCGCTTAATGTCGTCGAATTGACGTGTCCTACCGTGCACTGGAACGTAGTATGGTGCTCTGTCAACGCGGTGACGCTCGATCCTGGTGTACGTTCGACCTGGTATTCGAGGGACTCTCCATAGGACCCATCTTGCAGATTCGCCTTATGTGTGAACTGCAACGTCTAGAATAGAGACCAACACCGGCTCCGTTGTGGGCCAGTGGAAGAGATCTGGTGTTTTGAGCGTCAAAGTCTGGCTCTCTTTTTACGTATGTCACCCTCTTATGCCGATTCCCGCACTCTACTCTACCCGGACGATGTTTATTATCCGAGGACGAAACACAACGCTGTCACGTAGATACAGTGCATGTACTACAGCTATTAAAACATCGATATCTAAGCCTCTTGTGGCGGTAATACAACACTAATGCTGTAGGTAGATAATAAATTTAAACAAATTTAAAGAAATTAATACAAATTTACAGAGATTATATTCGAAGTGAATTGGAAACACGCTACTAACTCCCACCGGCTGCTAGAGCAAATTTCGTGAGCAGAGTGGATGGTTGTAGTGCTATAGTCGTTAAAAAAAAGATTTATGTCTAGTTCATGTAATACAGTTATTCATATCTCAGCCTGTTATGGCGGTAGCATGAAACTAATGCAGCAGATAGGCAATAAATTTATAAAAATTTGAACAAATTATATTCGAATTGAAAGGAAACACCATACTAACTCTCATCAGCTGCAAGAATAAAGTGTTAGAGCAAATTTCGTGAACATTCTCAAAGACGGTGGCGAACACACTTGATGGTTGTAGAGGTTCTAATTGTTTAAATAAGGACATATGTCCAGTGCAAGTAATAGAGCTATCGATATCTTAGCCCCCTATGGCGGCAACACAACACTAATGCTGTAGGTAGATAATAAATTTAAACAAATTATATCCGAATTGAATGAGCAGGCTCTAGTGGAGGCAACACAACACTAACTCCCATGATTTGTGGGAGTAAGCTCTTAGAGGCAGTACCACAATCCTCTTGGAAAATGCACGTTAATTTCGCTCTAACTGCTTAATAAGGACTTATGTGTAGAGTTGAATGATTTCATGTAACATACCGACAACCTATATCTCAGCCTCGTGGTGGTAACACACTAATGCCGTAGGTAGATAATAAATTTAAAGAAATCTAATCAAATTTAAACATATTTAAACAAATTTATAAAAATTATATTCGAATTAAATGACAAAATCATAATAACTTGCATCAGCTGCAGGAGTAAGCTCTTAGAGGAAAATTCGTGAACATTTGACAAGAGCATGGCGAAAACACTTGATAGTGGTACTGCCTCTAATGGTTTAAATAAAGACTTATGCCTACTTCCTAGGAAGAGTTGACTTAGGTTAGTGGAGATAGCCAATTCTTTCTCGCCATTTTTTTAGGTTAGTAGAGGTAGCGCAATTGAGCTATCATCCCTCCAAAAGCCACTATCTTGGATAACGGTAATCGTGTCATCAGCTAACATCAATCGCGTTATCAGTTGCCCCACTACTTGAAGTTACTCATTCTGAAACACTAAATTTTGAAAGTAACGTTAAATGTAATGCAAAAAAAGACGTTTAGTAACCTCAGTGTAACTTAATGCAAAATTTAGAAAACGGCAAGCATTTATTTTTGACTATTGAAAGATTGAACTGAATTACCTTTAAGCATATGAGAAATCGGTTTCACTTTTAAAATAACAACAATCAAATAAATACCAAGGTAGCAGAAGTCACTCTCTAAGGTTAATACAGAGTAAATGAAATTGCGCTCTCTTAATTTATATTGTTGTAGCCTACAGTCCTGAGGCTGGTTTGATGCAGCTCTCCATGCTACTCTACCGTGTGCAAGCTTCTTCATCTCCCAGTACCTACTGCAACCTACATTCTTCTGAATCTGCTTGGTGTATTCATCTATTGGTCTCCCTCTACGATTTTTACCCTCCACGCTCCCCTCCAACACTACACTGGTGATCTCTTGATGTCTCAGAACATGTCCTAGACGTCGATCCCTTCTTCTAGTCAAGTTGTGCCACAAACTTCTCTTCTCCCCAATCCTATTCAATATCTCCTCATTAGTTATGTCATCTACCCATCTAATCTTCAGCATTCTTCTGTAGCCCCACATTTCGAAAGCTTCTATTCTCTTCTTGTCTAAACTATTTATCGCCCATGTTACACTTCCATACATGGCTACACGCCATACAAATACTTTCACAAACGACTTCCTGACACTTACATCTATATTCAATGTTAACAAATTTCTCTTCTTCAGATAAGCTTTCCTTGCCGTTGCCAGTCTCCATTTTATATCCTCTCTACTTCGACCAACATCATTTATTTTTCTCCCCAAATAGAAAAACTCCGTTACAACTTTAAGTGTCACATTTCCTAATCTAATACCTTCAGCATCACCCGACTTAATTCGACAACATTCTATTATCCTCGTTTGGCTTTTGTTGATATCATCTTTTATCCTCCTTTCAAGACACTATCCATTCCCCACAACTGCTGTTCGTAGTCCTTAGCTGTCTCTGAGGTTTGCCGATGACATTGAGATGAAATAAAAACTTTGATAAGAATTACAATGGATTTTAATACCTACTCCGAATTTTTCTTTTGTTTCCTTCACTGTTTGCTCAATATACTGATTGAATAACATCGGGGCGAGGCTACAAACCTGTCTCACTCCCTTCCCAACCACTGATTCCCTTTCATGCCCCTCGATTCTTATAACTGCCATCTGGTTTCTGTACAAATTGTAAATAGCCTTTCGCTCCCTGTATATTACCTTCAGAAATTGAAAGAGAGAAAGCTTTTGACAGTGTTGACTGGAATACTCTAAGGAAAGGCAAACATACGTTTCTAGCATTTGTAGACTTAATCTATTTTCTAAAATAAGTCGTGGGGTTAGTATTGCCTCACGTATTCCAATATATCTACGGAATCGAAACTGATCTTCCCCGAGGTCGGTTTCTACTAGTTTTGCCAATCGTCTGTAAAGATTTCGCGTTAGTATTTGGCAGCTGTGACTTATTAAACCGACAGATCTGTAATTTTCACATCTGTCAATTCCTGCTTTCTTTGGGATTGAAATTATAATATTCTTCTTGAAGTCTGTGGGTATTTCGCCTGCAGATGGTAGAGTTTTGTCACGACTGGCTTTCCCAAGGCTGTCAGTAGTTCTAATGGAATGTTATATACTCCCGGGGCCTTGTTTCGACTCAGGTCTTTCAGTGCTCTCTCAAACTCTTCACGCAGTATCGTATCTCCCATTTCATCTTCATCTACATACTCTTCCATTTCCATAATATTGTCCTCAAGTACATCGCCCTTGCGTAGACTCTCTATATACTCCTTCCACCTTTCTGCTTTCTCTTCTTTGCTTAGAACTGGGTTTCCATCGGAGCTCTTGATATTCATGCAGTTGGGTCTCTTTTCTCAAACGGTCTCTTTAATTTTCCTGTAGGCAGTATCTATCTTCCCCCAAGTGAGATAAGCCTCCACATCCTTACATTTGTCCTGTAGCCATCCCTGCTTAGCCATTTTGCACTTCCTGTGGTTCTCATTTTGAGACGTCTGTATTCCTTTTTGCCTGCTTCATTTTCTGCATTTTTATATTTTCTCCGTTCATCAATTAAATTCAATATTTCTTCTGTTACCCAAGGATTTCTGCTAGCCCTTGTCTTTTTACCTACTTGTCCTCTACTACATTCACTATTTCATCCCTCAAAGCTACCCACTCTTCATCTACTGTATTTCTTTTCCCCATTCCTTTCAATTGTTCCCTTATGCTCCCCCTGAAATTCTGTACAACCTCTGGTTTAGTCAGTTTATCCAGGTCCCATGTACTTAAATTTCCACCTTTTTGCAGTTTCTTCAGTTTTAATCTACTGTTCATAACCAATAGATTGTGGTAAGAGTCCACATCTGCCCCTGGAAATCTCTTAGACTATACAACGGTAAGATACAACTTAAAACCTGGTTCCTAAATCTCTATCGGATACCTGCTAGTATCAACAGGATTCTTCCATGTATACAACCTTCTCTTACGATTCTTGAACCAAGTGTTGGCTTTGATTAAGTTGTGCTCTGTGCGAAATTCTACCAGGCTGCTTCCTCTTTCATTTCTTACCCCCCATTTACATCTACATGACTACTCTGCAATTCACATTTACGTGCTTGGCAGAGGGTTCATCGAACTACATTCATTCTATCTCTCTACCATTCCACTCCCGATCAGCGCGCGGGAAAAACGAACACCTAAACCTTTCTGTTCGAGCTCTAATTTCTCTTAATTTATTTTGATGATCATTTCTTCCTATGTAGGTTGGGCTCAACAAAATATTTTCGCATTAGGAAGAGAAAGTTGGTGACCGAAATTTCGTAAATAGATCTCGCCGCGACGGAACACGTCTTTGCTTTAATGACTTCCATCCCAACTCGCGTATCATATCTGCCACACTCTGTCCCCTATTACGTGATGATACAAAAGGAGCTGGCATTTTTTGCACCCTTTCAATGTCCTCCGCCAATCCCACCTGGTAAGGATCCCACACCGCGCAGCAATATTCTAACAGAGGACGAACGAGTGTAGTGTAAGCTGTCTCTTCTGTGGATTTGTTGCATCTTCTAAGTGTCCTGCCAATGAAACGCAACCTTTGGCTCGCCTTCCCCACAATATTATCTATGTGGTCCTTCCAACTGAAGTTGTTGATAATTTTAACACCCAGGTACTTAGTTGAATTGACAGCCTTGAGAATTGTACTATTTATCGAGTAATCGATTTCCAGAAGATTTCTTTTGGAACTCATGTGGATCACCTCAGACTTTTCGTTATTTAGCAACTGCCACCTGCCGCACCATATAGCAATCTTTTCTAAATTGCTTTGCAACTGATACTGGTCTTCGGATGACCTTACTAGACGGTAAATTACAGCATCATCTGCGAACAAAATAAAAGAACTGCTCAGATTGTCACCCAGATCATTTATATAGATCAGGAACAGCAGAGGTCCCAGGGCGCTTCCCTGGGGAACACCTGATATCACTTCAGTTTTACTCAATGATTTGCCGTCTATTACTACGAACTGCGACCTTCCTGACAGGAAATCACGAATCCAGTCACACAACTGAGACGATACCCCATAGGCGCGCAGCTTGATTAGAAGGCGCTTTTGAGGAACGGTATCAAAAGCTTTCCGGAAATCTAGAAATACTGAATCAACTTGAGATCCCCTGTCGATAGTGGCCATTGCTTCGTGCGAATAAAGAGTTAGCTGCGTTGCACAATAACGATGTTTTCTGAAACCATACTGATTACGTATCAATAGATCGTTCCCTTCGAGGTAATTCATAATGGTTGACGTCGGTTTTCAGGAGGGTTTTGGAGCATATACTGTATTCAATGATACAGGTCTGTTGTTCGATGGATTACTCCTACTACCCTTCTTAAACACTGGTGCGACCTGCGCAATTTTCCAATCTGTAGATACAGATCTATCGGTGAGCGAGCGGTTGTATATGGTTTCTACGTAGGGAGCTATTGTACCAACGTAATCTGAAAGGAACCTAATCGGTATACAATCTAGACCTGAAGACTTGCCCATATCAAGCGATTAGAGTTGCTTCGCAACCCCGAAGGTATCTACTTCTAAGAAACTCATGCTAGCAGCTGTTCGTGTTTCAAATTCTGGAATGTTCTATTCGTCTTCCCTGGTAAAGGAAATTCGGAAAACTGCGTTCAGTAAGTCCGCTTTAGCTTCACAATCGTCGGTAAGAGTACCATCGGCACTGCGCGACGATGGTATTGACTGCGTCTTGCCGCTTGTGTACTTTACATATGACCAGAGTTTCTTCGGATTTTCTACCAAATTTCGTTACAATGTTTTGTTGTGGAACCTATTAAAAGCATCTGGCATTGAAGTCCGTGCCAAATTTCACATGTCTGTAAATTTTAGCCAATCTTCGGGATTTCGCATTCTTCTGAACTTCGCATGCTTTTTCCGTTGCCTCTGCAATAGCGTTCGGCCCTGTTTTGTGTACCATGGGGGATCAGTTCCATCTCTTACCAATTTATGAGGTATGAATATCTCAATTGCTTTTGCTACTATATCTTTGAATTTGAGCCACATCTCGTCTACATTTGCGTAGTCAGTTCGGAAGGAATGGAGACTGTCTCTTAGGAAGGCTTCTAGTGACACTTCATCCGCTTTTATTTTGCGTTTGTTTCTGGTGGATTTGGAAGAAATGGCATTGAGCCTAGCTACAATGACCTTGTGATCACTAATCCCTGTATCAGCCACAAACAGTCCAGAGCTAATAGCATCGTGACTAAGAGGTCAAGTGTGTTTTCGAAACCATTTACAATTCATGTGGGTTCGTGGACTAACTGCTCGAAACAATTTCGGAGAAAGCATTTAGGACAATCTCGGAATATGTTTTCGCCTACCACCGGTTTTGAACAAGTATTTTTGCCAACATAACGAGGGAAGGTTGAAGTCCCCACCAACTATAACCGTTAGAGTGAGGGTATTTATTTGTTACGACACTCAAATTTTCTCTGAACTGTTCAGCAGCTATATCATCGGAGTCTGGGGGTCGGTAGGAGGAGCCAATTCAGTTGTTAAGTATAACCACCACACATACGAATTCGCACTGAGTACCTACTTCGGCTTCACTACAAGATAAACCACTACTGACAGACACAAACAGTCCACCACCAATTCTGCCTAATCTATCTTTCCTGAACACCGTCTAAGACTTCGTAAAAATTTCTGCAGAACTTATTTCAGGCTTTAGCCAGCTTTCTGTACCTATAACGATATCAGCTTCTGTGCTTTTTATTAGCGCTTGAAGCTCAGGGACTTTTCCAGCGCAACTACAACAATTTACAACTATAATTCCGACTGTTCCTTGATCCAAGCACGTCCTGTAATTGCCAAGCACCCTTTGACATTGCAGCCCATCCCGCACTTTCCCGAGGACTTCTAACCTAAAAAACCGCCCAGTCCACGCCACACAGCCTCCGCTACCCGTGTAGCCGCCAGCTGAGTGTAGTGAACTCCTGACCTATTCAGCGGAACCCGAAACCCCACCACCCAATGGCGCAAGTCAAGGAATCTGCAGCCAATACGGTCGCAAAACCGTCTGAGCCTCTGATTCAGACCCTCCACCCGGCTCTGCACCAAAGGTCCGCAATCGGTTCTGTTAACGATGCTGCAGATGGTGAGCTCTGCCTTCATCTCGTAAGCAAGACCGGCAGCCTTCACCAAATCAGATAGCCGCTGGAATCCAGAGAGAATTTCCTCAGATCCAAAGCGACACACGTCATTAGTACCGACATGTGCCACCACCTGCAGCTGGCTGCACCCTGTGCTCTTCATGGCATCCGGAAGGACCCTTTCCATATCAGGAATGACTCCTCCCGGAATGCACACGGAGTGCACACTGGATTTCATCCCCTCCTTAGCCGCCGTATCCCTAAGGGGCCCCATTACATCGCCTAACATTGGAGCTCCCAACTACCAGTAAGCCCACCCTCTGCGATTGCCCGGACCTTGAAGGCTGAGAATGATCCTCTTAAACAGGGCAGGCAGCTACATCTGGCTCAGCCAGAGACAGTGCCTGAAACCGGTTTGTCAGACGCACAGGGGAGGCTTTCGCTGCCTGCCACGCCTTGGAACGACCTCCCAATCAACCACAGGCGAGGGCTCAGCCCCACTGCGGGCAGCAACCGGGGCAACCACAGCGGCAGACCGATCTGGGGACAGACGGGACGAGGTTGACATCCCTGTGATACCCGAGCCCGGCTCCCCACAGTGGTGCCCATTGGCAACAGCCTCAAGCTGCGCGACCGAAGTCAGCGCCGATTGCAGCTGTGAGCGAAGGGATGCCAAGTCAACCCTCATCCGAACACAGCAATCGCAGTCCCTGTCCATTCTAATCGATGTTTCACAACAGTTACCGAAACACGAGAACGTGCCTAGATAACGCAAGCGGAACACGCAAAGAATATATCAACTAACCTGTACAAATGCCTAACGACTGCGCTACAATCTGCTGAATCAGTTTTGATATTCTTATGACACTCGATGATTGCATGGAAAGGAAAGGGACCCTGCATGGTAATAATGTGTGAGGACAATGCAACACAGGTGTCCTAGAAATTTTAACTTTTGCAAGTTATTATTCAAGTTATTCATACTCTGTGAATGAAATGTTGCTGGTTGATGCCTCTCTACACTACAATGTTTGTCAATTAACAGTCCTTCGATATTGTAGCTGTGCGGATGACAAGTATGTAGCCGACGACAATGCGGAGCTGCTGTTGCTGCTGCTGCTTGATGAGAGGAACCCCGAGTCGTCTCCAGAGCCACGGATACGTACGGGACAGGCAACAGCTGAAACTGCAGCTTCCCCCGCCTGTCCACTCCTACCGTGCTCTCAGTAATCGCAGGTTAACGAGTGAGGGATGTCTACACTGGCGCGAGTATAGGTACACACCGGGTCGGCCGGAGCGTTCAACAAACACTTCCGCACTCTTTCATGACACAAACTGCTCTGCCTCCCATCTGCACGCCACGCGACAGAGGCTCTCCATGCGCAAAGATAAACATCGGTACAGCTATTATCATTTCGTCGTTGCTATTGATACATCTCAATAAAGCTCCCTTGGCTATTACCCGGCAATTTATAATATTTCTATTATAATTACAATCAATTATATACAGTCAAATTTTTATTTAATACGTAATCGAAGTATTGATGTATTTAATTTCTGTAGTGCAGCATATAGCATCAGAATCAAGAGTATCGTGCAAGATATCAACGAAAATTAAACGGCGAAAATTTTGGATGTTGCAGACGGTACTTTGTCTGCATTTTTGGTGTTATACCCTCTATGAGACATGTGTATATTGATGATTACCCGGTACACGCCTGATCACGTGGTACCGTAGACATGCCAGAAAATGGAGAGACACCGAAATCCATTGCAAATAAATACATAAAAAACCACATTTAGACGTCAACTGCTAGGAGTCTCACGCGTACATCCGAAGGACTATCTCATGTATATATGTTTGAGGGAGTCCCATCAGTCCCAGAGTGACAGGTAGGTATGGCAACTCGCCGGACAATGATGTGACCGCCCAACATTCACCAAGCTTTTGTATGCACAGAAAGGACCTCCACTTGCTTTGCCTGTAAGTTAGGACGATAATTGCCCGTGGATGATACTGAGGCCAAGAAGATTTACTAATCATCAGGATACAGTGGTTGCGAATGCTGAGAGATATCGTAAGCCAACCATTAACCAGGAAAGGAATCCTTTTACATTGACAATTTTTTTGTGAAATACGTCTTTCTTTATGTGTGTGGCAAAGGCATTGCCCAACCGTAAGGGAAGCTGCTAAGAAGTAATTCAGCTGACTGCTTGTAGAATCCTATCTGGCTAATCAAACGTAAAGAAACGACCACGGTGAATAAAGTGCTCGGAATACTGCTGCATCCAGTAACTGACCTGTGCTGATATTTCGTCCGAGACTTCTTCGCAGCCGTATATTCTTCACAGATGTCAGCATCTTCCGAATTGCTGTTTTATATTGTTTATTGAGGTCAGAGTATGTGTTACTCGATGCATATATCTCGCTTACCAAGTGGAATGGTGCTACGAAGGTAAGTTCACCCAGAGTTTCAAGAACTCTGAAGGAATTTCGTCTACTACAGCTGCCTTCTTTTGATTTATGTGTTTCAGTGCTCTTCGGCAACTGCTGTTGTTATAACGTCAAAACTCAGAGACTGAAAAATATTCCCGTTACGAGCAACACTACCGCTGAAATGGGTAGTTTGAAGCGCGAGAAGTTGTCAGATACTACCCTACGCCTTGTACTGTACATGAACGCCTGCGGTTCAGCGGGGCATCCTCATGGCTGGATGCACGTTCCCCTCACGCTGCGGCATCCCGTCACACCGGTAAGCTCTGCGGACTGCCGTGTCTCATGCAGAAAAGGTATTTGGCTGGTGCATAAGTTCTAACGTAACACAGACGTTTATCAATAATACGTTCTCCTTCTCTATTTAAAACAATCCGTCAACGCTGGAGTACGTTTTATATTCCGCGACTGTGGAAATCACGTGGTTTTGAGGCGAAGAACTCGTCGAGCCATGTTCATAGAGCATCTTCATTGGAAAGGGAAGTTCCTTCAAGGTTGTATCTGTGTATGAGGACACAAGATCAGCTGAATAACGTGGTTGCGGAAGGACTCCCCAACACAACTCCCGTATAGTGTCTTCCCTCAGCCTAGCAAAATGCGGGTGGTCGTTATCGTGGAGTAGCATCACTTCACGCGGTCTTCCTCCTTGTCGTTCTTGGATTGCGTCTGCAAAACGTCTCGGTTGCTGAGAATAAACGTCAGCAGTGATGGTTACACTTCGGGGAAGCAATTCGTAGCGCACCAGATGCATAACATCATCTTTTGTAGATGATTACAGGTCGTTGTTCGGGGAGTTGCTGCTTTGCTAAGCTCAACCATTCCTTTCGTTCCCTGTGTTAGCATTGTTGTTGTTTGCTGTCTTCAGTTCTGAGACTTTCTTGATGCAACTCTCCATGCTACTCTATCCTGTGCAAGCTGCTTCATCTCCCAGTACCTACTGCAACCTTCATCCTTTAGAATCTGCTTAGTGTATTCATCTCTTGGTCTCCGTCTACGATTTTTACCCTCCACGCTGCCCTCCAGTGCTAAATTTGTGATCCCTTGATGCCTCAGAACATGTCCTACCAACTGGTCCCTTCTTCTTGTCAAGTTGTGCCACAAACTCCTCTTCTCCCGAATTCTATTCAATACTTCATCGTTAGTTATGTGATCTGCCCATCTAATCTTTAGCATACTTCTGTAGCACCACATTTCGCAAGCTTCTATTCTCTTCTTGTCCAAACTATTTATCGTCATGTTTCACTTCCATGCACGGCTGTCGTGCGGTAGCGTTCTCGCTTCCCACGCCCAGGTTCCCGGGTACGATTCCCGGCGGGGTCAGGGATTTTCTCTGCCTCGTGATGACTGCGTGTTGTGTGCTGTCCTTAGGCTAGTTCGGTTTAAGTAGTTCTAAGTTCTAGGGGACTGATGACCATAGATGTTAAGTCCCATAGTGCTCAGAGCCACTTGAACCATTTGAACCATACATGACTACACTCCATACAAATACTTTCAGAAACGACTTCCTGACACTGAAATCTATACTCGATGTTAACAAATTTTTCTTCTTCAGAAACGCTTTCCTTGCCATTTCCAGTCTCTATTCTATATCATCTGTACTTCGACCATCATCAGTTATTTTGCACCCCAGTAGTGGTACGGAGTAGTCATCGTCGGTGTTGTTCACGAGCCAAGCAATGATGCACATGTGGTCACCTGCTGATTTTGTGATTTTGGCTTAGGGCATGCGGCACCCGTACTCTTGATGTTTGAGCCTTTCCCATTGCACTTAAATTCGTACGGTGGTGAAATAATTGCAGTTTACCACATTTACCAGCTCTCGAGTACACTCGCGTGGATCATTGTGGGTTCATGAGTGTGAACGACTTCCATCAAACAGCGAAATCATTAACGTCAAAACGATCCTCCTTAACAAGAGAAAACCACTTCCTTAGAGTTCTCTGTCCAATAGTCCAATAGTATTATCCCCACACACGGTGCAAATGTTTCTGGGTGCCTCCGTTGCTGTAGCCCCTCGAATGAACTGAGACCGTGAAAAATGTCGGAAATGTTCCGATTTCTCCTGTTTGTACTCCATTTTGTAGCGTCGACAGCTCCACTCACTATCTTCAGACACAATATTTCAACATGTAAACTCAAATAGCAACAGTAAACTAAAAATAAAAACTGACAATCGTTAAATAAACCCATAGCAACCTGAATACCAGCTGACAAAAAAAAAAAAAAGAAAAAGCTGTGAACTTCTGCACCAGCCTAATAGATACATATTATCAAGTGAACCTAAGATTTCAGACTTAAATTTTTTGTTTTAGAGCGATTGTATCAGGACGCTAATTATGGACAAAGTATGGTCACAAAATTTCGACATAATATTTACAGATGACTTTGACATAACACAAATCAATATTTTGCACATTTTGCGCCATTTTCTGGAGCATCTATGTTCCACTACATCCGCATTATGTACAAACCAGCAGAATTTCTGAGATTTATAGTAGTGTTGCAAAACAATACCTATGATGTATAAGAAAACACAATTAGTTACTTCAGACTTTTTTTGAGTACACCCTGTGGTCCATAGCATTCTACTTAAAGCTCCTAAAGCATCTCGCTAACACTAGGCAGATATGAGACATCGACGTGACAATTCTAAACACTGCGTATGACTTTAGTATGACAGATGTATCCCATCAGCAACGAAAGATTTAACTTTTTCTCAGTTTCCCTGATTTATTTAAAGAAGTTAAATCGTTTTTCGCAAAACTAGGCCTCACGCTGGTCTATTTGCTTCCTCATTTGGTCATATCCTACTCTTTGTTTCGAACAATTTATAGAGAATCATATTTTCGTTACAATGAAAAGTTTGACCAATGAAATACACAGACAGCATTCCGCTCTAGGCAGAAGCACGCCAAAAAGAGAAACTAAAGTGTAGCCTGTATAGAAACAATAGCTGTTGTACGTTCTCGCTTCCCACCCCCGGGTTCCCGGGTTCGATTCCCGGCGGGGTCAGGGACTTTCTCTGCCTCGTGATGGCTGGCTGTTGTATGCTGTCCTTAGGTTGAAGTAGTTCTACGTTCTAGAGGACTGATGACAATAGATGTTAAGTCCCATAGTGCTTAGAGCCATTTTTTGAATAACTGTTGTAGAATTAAGGAACATGTTTTATGTGGAAGAACTGCGATGTTTTTGGAAAATGAATATCTCTTCTATACAAGTCAACATTGACTTATCAGGATGGCAACGTAAGAAGGCAGTATTGAATACTGAAAAGAATTGTCAGCACCATTGCTCTTTGCAACGTATGTGAGCCGTGACTGGCTGGATGGGTGCCTTGCTTTTTTTTTTTTTTTTTTTTTAATCATTTGTTGTAGCCCAGTGGTTACCGCAATAACGTTGCTGTCTTCTCTCCGTGAGCCGCAGCAGTGTGTATCGATACTAGTACTGCTGTACTATGTCTGGTGTGGCGGATATGTTTTCCGGGTGTGCTGTGTGTGACAGTCGGTCCGTTGGGTCAGAGCAACGAGGAAGTCTCTGTGGCGCGTGGTCAGACCGGAGCCGCTGGCGGCGTGCACGTGCGGTTGGAGTTGTGAGGTGCTTGTTGCGAGGGTTACGAAGTTCGTCAGCCACCGAAACTGGACACTAAAGTTGAGTGCTCACTTAACCTACTATCAAGCCTCAACTGCTATCACATCTCTTGGTTTGATCCTGGTTGTCACTTTCTGAGAGATCCACGCGAGCAACAACGTGTGTGCATTGAAGTCGACTAGAATTGCAGCCGTCTTCCTGTGTGGTGTTAAACTTCATTAATGAAGGAATGACTTAAATTAAGTGTACCAGAGGTATCTCCTGTGTTGTGGCCGTTGACGTTCCAGTGACCTAAAGTGGTTGTTGACGTAGTTTCTGGCAGTGTATTTTCCACATCGTGTTGGTATTGTACAGCACAGCGTGTAGTGTGACAGCTAAGGTGTTGGTAGTTTTGGGCGTTTATTCTCATTTGGCTTGATTGGCCACCAGTATCCGGAACGTTTTGCGATTGACATCTTGTTGTCGTTTTGCTGTTCAGATGCAGTAGAAGTGATGTTGTTGGTTGGTTCCTCGGCTGGCTTTTTGTTGGGTTGCCTTTTGATTAAGAAGTTGTCGGTCTGGCTGCCTGTTTCACCTAAAAGTGCGTTAGTTACTTCCCCAGGTTGGAACCTTCTGAGCGCCGCTCCTTGTGTTTTACAGAGTGATTTCCTTTTTAGTCTTAAGTACTGTGTGTGGCCTTCAGCGGAGTTTTTTCTTATTGAAATTTCAAGGCTTTTCTTCTTAGGCCTTAAGGCGTAAAAAAAGTTTCTTGACTGGTATGTGGCCTTCAGCCGAGTTTTCAGCCTTTTAAAATCAAAAGTTGAAAATTTTGTCTAGGATTTAAGCCGGAAGAAATATTTTGTAGTTTTTATGTGGCCTTCAGCCGAGTTTTTCAGTTAAAGCCCAGACAAAGAAATTTCCAATTTTTAATTTTAAGACGTGAGATTGTTTGGGTTTCGTATGTGGCCTTCAGCCGAGTGTTATGTGAAGCATTTTAGGATAAAGACTTTAGCCTATTGTAGTTGAAATTCAGAATCGCTTCCTTGAGGCCTTAAGTCGTAAAATTGTTTTCTCCATGATGTGTGTTTTAATCTCTATTAAATTAAAAATTCAAAATCCTTGTCTTGCCCTTAAGTCATAAGATTGTTATTTTTTAATATGAGGCCTGCAGCAGAGTTTTACACGAAGTATTTTGAGATCAGGCCTTCAGCCTTTCCAAATTGAAAGCTCTTCTTCCCAGGCAAAATCCGTAAAATTGTTTTGTTGATATGCGGCCTTCAACCGAGTTTTCAGCCAATATAAATTAAACTTTGAAAATCTTTGTCTCGGCCTTAAGCCGCGAGACTATTCTTGATTAACGTGAGGCCTTCAGCCGCGTTATATGGGATAACATTAAATCTAAGGCTTTCAGCCTATTTATATTGAAGATAAAAAATTCTGAAGAAGTGAAACCGCCAGAAGAACTCCTGTACCTTGCTTAGGCCTTGTGCCTTGGATGTTCGATGTGGCCTTCAGCCGATCTAAATTAAATCAAAGGAGGTCTTTCGTTAAAACCTTGAGAGTTTTGATTCTTGCTTGTCTGATTGTGTGTTTTAAGAAATAAATTTTGTATGTTGGTGTGCAACTGACAGTAACATATTTTGACCTCTTTCCACAAATATAACCCCATCCGCTCCGTCCTGCTAGCCCAGGGATTTCACTGGTAGCAGAGAATGGTTACGTTTGTGTTCTTGCCATTCCAGTTACTGTTAGTTTCAATTTTATTTCTGTTCTGTGACACCACATTGTTTTGGGTGTTGATTGTTTCAGGTGTATTGTAATGGCGGTCAGTCAGAGTCCGGGGATCGGCCTGCTCAGGAACATCTTGTTTACGAGTTGGAAATAAGGCGCCAAGCTACTGAGGGCAGTGATCCGGATTTAGTGGCCCGTTTAGGTGCTGCCGTTTTTCAGCCGGTTGACGTCACGCCGGCGGTGTTGGGTGAGACAGGAGCGGCCACTGAATTTTTGTTGAAGGCTGTTAGGGGCCTTGTGGACAATATTTGCGTTTTGGAAGGCACTCAACCTAGTGCCAGTCTATTGGATACGGTGTAGGCCCAGTTAATGTATTTAACAAATCGGAAAGCGGATTTGGGCATGTTAGCTTTGGAAGATCACCATTAAAAATTAGCCGCCGAATTGGGCTCTTTGGTTAGTGCATTGCAGTTTAATCTTACGTGTTTAGAGTTGGTGAGAGGAGGATTGAGTAGCAGGACTTGCTGTGTTCGGGAGAGGGCGAGAGCCTACCCGGGATGGTACTGTTACGTCCTCGGTGAAGTTAGACGCAATGTTTGCCAAGTTGCCTAATCCTCTCGTGATATTACTGAATTAGTCGTGGAGCGGCTTGAACAGGTCGAAAAATTATTACGGTTGTCGGTTCATCTTTAACTTTATGCTTCTCCCTTTCGTGGTTCCACACCAAGTAATTTTGTCACTGCCGTACCTGTTAGCTAGAAGTGAGTTGCAGAACCTCCTCTTCCGAGCCATGGCTGAAGTGTTCTCCTTACAGCAGTTCAGGGAGCTCGTCATTAGGCAGAGATTGACCACAGGAGTTCGAAAACCGCTTGAATGTCGTTACATTTGGGAGTTGCAGCGGGATAAAGAGCAGTTACATCAGTATGTGGACAGAGTTCAGACGGCGTCCTTGGCTTTGTTAATCGATTTGCCTGAACAACACCCGGTGTCTATTGTTCTTAGGGGAATGCGCGTTGCGGATAAGTAGCACTATGTCTTCCGTAATCAGCCTTCAGCTTGGGAAGAACTCCGTGCCGCGGTTGTAGCGATATGGGCGTTGCCGCTTGGATACGATGTATGTCACGAAGTTAAGGGGCAGGCCACCGGCGCTGGCAAGGGAAATTCCGAAGTGTCTGCATCCGCTGAAGCAGTAAAACTGGAACCCCGGTGTTGTTTCAGGTGCGGCAGCACGGCTCACTTGGAGCTCTCTCGGATTCAGCCTCGCGCTCTCAGAGCCAATAAATGACGCCGGACTGGGCAGCTATCTCGTGATCGAGCCTTTAGACGCTGGCGTACCCGTGTTGTCGCTCCCTCTTCACCGCCCTCGCCTTACGTTTGTTCTCGAGTAGGTGGCGAACCGATCTGTGCTCTTTCCGATTCTGCTAGCTCATTTTCATTATTGTGCTTCGAGTGGTTTTTGGAAGTTGGTCATTTTACGAAACTTCGGTCGGTGCTTTCTCCGGTGCAGAAATGTCGGGTGGCCAATGACCAGGTGTTGCCTCTGCATGATTGGGTCCGAGGGAATATATCGATGGGGGATTTTTCCTGGCCATTGTCATTAGCCTCGGTCAAGGAGCTGCCGGTCGATCTAATTTTGGGATGTGATTTCAGTAAATACTGGGTTATTCTTGGATTATTCTGGGCACACCTTTTTCTTTAAGTTAGATCCTGTGGAGAAGTTTCTACATCTACATCCATACTCCGCAAGCCACCTTATGTTTCTTTTATAAGTGCGCTAAACGTATTGTGCATCGAAATGCAGATGCATTGGCCGTTCAGGATGTGGCTAATGAGTTTGATCTTACCCATCTCTCGCCGCATCACGCTTCTCAATTACGGGATTTGTTACAGAGTTTTCCTGAGCTTCTTAGTGATAACTTGAGTGTCACTAATGTTCTTAATTACCATATCCTTCTATCCGACGATAGTCCTGTCAGGCAGCCCCCACGTCGCCTCTCACCTCCTAAGGTGAAGATACTGAAGGCGAGAATATCACAAATGCTCCAACAAGGAGTTATTACGCCTTCTACATCTACTTATGCTTCCCCCATATGCCATGTTCCCAAGGATCAGGAGCACTATTTCAGACCTGTGGTTAACTACCGGGTGCTTGAACACTAAGGTTGTCTTCGAATGTGCCTCTGCCTCTGATCTACATAACTTTTACCTGGTTTGCCGGTACTAATTGGTTTACTGTTCTTGGTTTGAACCAAGCCTGTTATCAGATTCCATTAGCTGAAGAATGTAAACATGTTACCGCATTTTGTACTGACTGGAATCTGTTTGACAGAGTTCCTTTTGGTTTGGCAACTCGTTTGCTGGATAATATCCTTAGGGACTTGAAATTAGTGTTTGCCTATAATTATTTGGACGATTTAGTCATCTATAGCCGTTCGTTTCAGGACCATTTGGATCATATCCAGAAAGTTCTTTCGAGGTTTCAGGGAGCCGGGCTGACTGTTAAACCCAGTAAGATGACATTAGAAAGGCAGCAGGTGTTCTTCTTAGGTCACCTAGTGTCAGGTCAGAGTATTCGCATCGAACAAGAGCGAACTAAGACCATACGGGCGTTGCCTCCGCCTACTGATAAACGCGGAATTTGCTAGGTTCATAGGCATGTTGAACTATTTTATCGTTTTGTCCCTAATTTTGCTTAGTTGGCCGCGACCTCAAACGAACAGTGCCGGAAGAGAGTGCGTTTTGAATAAGGACCTGTCCAGGAGCCCGCGTTTGAGTATATTAAGGCAGCTGTAGCCAATGCTCCATTTCTAGGAGTACCACACTTTAATAAAAGGCTTATTGTCCAAAATGACACATCTAATGCTGGTATTTGAGCTGTTCGAAGGTCAGACGCAGCCATTAGCTTACGCGTCTCGTCGGTTCACTGGCGCCGAACTTAAGTACTCCATCTACGAGTGCGAGGCGTTGGCCGTTTTGTTTGCATTGGAGAAGTACCACTTCTGCCTTGAGCATCGGGAATTTCAGTTAGAAGCCGACAATCAGGCTTTGAGCTGGGTGCTGGCTAGGCCGCGTAAAACTGGCCGTAGTGCCAGATGAGAGGTACGCATTTAATTTGAAGTTAAACACGTGAGAGACACTGAAAATATCCTTGCGGATGTCCTCAGCCGGTAGTTCGCCGAATCTACACCTAGTGAGGGAACCCGGGAGACAGATGGAGGCAGGATTGGGAGAAATTCCTCTTTAGTTTGATGTCGCTCAGCGTCGGGATCAGGACCCTATTTGGCTGGGGAACTGTCGCATGAGTATATTATTAACAGTTGCATTCTGCGTAAAAGGGTCGGGCATGCGAAGCAGTTAAAGAAGTTTGCCAGTAGCTCTGGTGCGCCCGGTTTTTCGGTACTTTCATGATTCGTTGGTGGGTAGCCACTTATAAGTTCCTAAGACTCTGAAAAAAGTCAAGGAGCAATTGACTTGGCCCTCCATGGAGCGAAATGTCAGAGAGATGGTATAGCAATATCGGCTGTATAATGTAGTCAAACCCAAGAATGCTCTTCAACAGGGTTTGCTGAGCTCTGAGCGCGAGTCCTGTCCTACGCACAAGCTCTATATCGATTATCTAGGACCCTTTCTTCGTACTAAGAAAGGTCATCGATACGTGTTAGTTATTATTGATGCGTTCTCCGGATTCACTTGGCTCATTCCGAGCCGTAACGTCACTGCTACCACCACTATTTCTCATTTAACTAAAGTTTTCATTGTTTTTGGCCCCCCTAAGAAAATTGTTAGCGATAATGCGCCGGCCTTCCTTTCGGCTCCTTTCAAGGCGTCCTATTTTCAGAACGGTGTCGTATTATCCGCAGGCATGCTTTACGGAGAGGGTTAACCGAAATCGTAAATCCGCTTTGATTTCCGAAAACGCCTAGTAAGTGGGACTCTAGTCTTCCTTGGCTTAGTTTTGCTTTTAATACCACCAATCATGAAGCCTTGGGAGCTACTCCCGCCTCTTTGATCCTTTCCTATCCTGACAATTCCCCTTTTTAGAACTTGTGGGGAATTCAAGATCTAGTTCCTCAAGTCATCAATGAAAACTGGAACCGTGCCAGACGTAATATACTCAGGGTCCATAATAATCAAGGTGAGCGTTACAATCGTAATCGGCGAACCTTTAGAGGGAGGCTAGGAGATCAGGTCTATGTCCGTAGTTTCCCCAGTAGGCAGCTGCGTGTCGGAAATATGAGTAAATTTACTCCTCATTTTCTGGGGCCTAGCACCAATTTGTTCATTTTAGGCCCGGTGAATCTGCTGGTTAAGGATAACCATTCCGGTAACCAGTACTGGGTTCACCTTAGCCAGGTTAAATCCAGTTAGTTAGTCTGATGGTTAAGTAGCCACCCCCCCGCCCCCCCTTCCAGCATCGTGTTTGTTTGAGGGCGGGAGGTTGAGCCGTGGCTGGCTCGTGTTATGCTTCCCATTAAATATTGGTTTTGGTTGATATTCTGTGATTAGTCTCTCGCGGTTAAGCTGTTATCCTCTCTCTCCGTGAGTCGCAGCAGCAGCGCGTATCGATATTAGTACCCTTGTACTATCTATGGCATCGCGCTTATAGTTTTCCGACTGCAGCGCGTGGGGGTAATGCTCCGGTCCTTTTGCCTCAGAAAGTCTACAAGGAAGAGCTATGTGGTCTACTTAGTTCTGGTGCATACCGGAAGATTAACAAAGATCCTACTAGCAAGGTGACAGTATGGACTGCTGCCTTGCTGAACGCTTCATCACTACCAAAGGAAGTCAAAAGAAGTACCACCGAGATATTATGGTCTTCCTAAAGTTCACAAAATGTCTAAGTATGAGAGTGTAGAGGTCTATGAGACCTATAACGAGCGCTATTGGTTCACCGACGTATTTTTCTGCAAAACACTTGACTTCCTAATTAAAACAATTGGTAGGAAAACGGAGTCACCACATTCGTAATTCTATGGATTTTATTCAGAGACTTAACACGTCAAAACTAACTAGCACATCATTATTATTTAGCCTGATGTTGCTGTCATTATGCACCGGTACCTTTAAAGGACTCTTTCTCTTATCAGCCAACATCTTGATACGAACATTACGGCCTTATTTGAACATGTGCTTTTATCATCTTATTTCCAGTTTAATGGTGAATTTTATGAGAAGATTGATAGTTAATAAAAATTTGCGGGTTTCCAGCCGCGTCGGGTGGTTAAAATCCCACGGGCTTTCGACCGAGCTCTCCCCGGTCATTCTCAAGTGGTAAGACTGACTGCTGTGTCGTCGTGGCCGCGTCGTTATACAGCCGCACTGCTGGCTGTGACGTCACTGGTGCTCTCTTCCACGTCATATATGATCATGTTTTCATACCGCGTTCATCGCGCCCGTTTTAACATCGCGATAGCCGGGTCCCTGGCTGTGCTGAGTTGCAAACATCCGCCATTGTTGATGGTGTCTTCAGCGTTTTTTATTTCAATAGCTTCTTTTATGACGCTATCGCAAAATCCCTCCGCTTTCATAACGACAGATGTTTCGTCGAATAGAATTCGGTGTCCATTTTCTAAGGCGTGTTCTTCCACGGCTGATTTTTCTGGATAGCGTAGGTGTAAGCACCTCTCGTGTTCCTTTTCCGACGTTGCTCTACCATGCGTACTGTTTGGCCGACGTAGTAACAGCCACACTGACATGGTATCTTGTACACTCCAGGCGTTCTTAGCCCTAGGTAGTCCATCACAGGCCTTATGAGCTGACGAATTTTTGCTGGGGGCCTGAACACCGATGAAATGTTATATCTCTTCAGGAGTCGGCTAATCTTTCCCGACACTGTACCACAGAAAGGCTAAATCACAAGTTTCTTGCTTTCTTCTTCGGTGGTGTTCTCTTCTCTGTTGGTGTGTTTCTTGCGTGTCAAGCCAGATATAGCCTGGACACCTGTCCGTGGCTGTACCCGTTTTCCCGGAAGACGTTTCGGAGGTGGCTCAGTTCTAGTGGCAGATTTGCTGCGCCTGGGACGACTTTAGCACGATGGACGAGGGTATTCAGAACGCCACGTTTTTGTGCCGGATGGTGGTGGCTGAGAGCGTGCAGATACTGATCTGTGTGTGTGTGTGTGTGTGTGTGTGTGTGTGTGTGTGTGTGTGTGTGTGTGTGTGTGTGTGTGTGTCTCCGTTTTCTGTAGACACTGTGGCTGAGGGGCCCCTTGGTTTTCCGTCGAATGAGGACGTGAAGCAAGGGCAATGTACCCTCTGTCTCGACTTACATCTTACACTTGATGTGGCCGTGAATGCTGTTCAGGTGTTCCAAAAATTCACGACCATGGGGCTACATGATGAAAGTGTCATCGACGTAACGCTAAAAGCAACTTGGTTTAGCTGGAGCCTTGTCCAAGGCGAAGTCTTCAAATTTTGCCATAAAAAGTTTGGCTATGGATGGAGCCAGAGGGCTTCCCATAGCCACGCCGTCCAACTGGACGAAATACTGGCCGCCATGTAGGAAGTACGACTATGTCACTGTGTGCTTAAACAGTCCCACAATTGTGCTATCAGATAATTGGAAGAGGAGATCTATACAGTCTTTGACCGGAACACGTGTAAACAGGGAGACCACACCAAAACTAACCATCATATCTCCTTGACTAAGACGCAGTTGTTTAATTCTGTTGAGAAAGTCGACGGTGTTCTTGATGTGATGCACACAACGACCCACATGCGGTGCAAGGAGGCTGGTCAGGTGTTCTGCCAGTCTATAAGTGGGTGACCCAATGGTGTTCACAATGGGACGAAGAGGAGAATCCGGTTGTGGATTTCTGGTAGTCCAGAAAGCGTAGGTGGTCTTGGCGCCTGAGGGAGGATAGTCTTAATAACGCCCTCTTCCAGCATTTACTGTTTTGGAAGCTCTGATGTCTTCCTCATTATTCTTGACGTCGGGTCCCGTGGCAGTTAACGCTATATATCCTCTTCAAGCATTAACTGAATTTTGGCATCGTAGTCAGCTTTATTTACAATGACGGATGCATTGCCCTTGTCGACTGGCAGAACCACGATGAGTGCGTCGTTGCGGAGTGCGTGAAGACCATTGCGTTTAGCCCTAGTCAAGTTAGACCTCGGTGGTTTAGATTTTGAAATGATGCGACACGTTTCGCGATGAATTTCGTCAGCATTCTCACTAGGCATCTTACGGATTGTTTGTTCAACCCCACTTATATCATCACAGACAGGGATGCTCTGAAGCGCTGGTGCGAAGTTAATACCCTTCTTAAGCGCCGAAATGGCACCCGCATCGACCTCTTTCTTCGTCATATTGATGACAGTTCCTTCTGTTGATTTCCGTTCTGCACCGTGTTGTTGTTAAGAAATCCGCGCGAACTACCCTTTCTGTTTCTCTGTGGCCTTCTTTTGCTGTGGTGGCCGCGTCGACCCACTCAAAATCTAATTGTGAGAGTACCTCTGTCAACTGCAGATGTATAGCCAGCAGTTCGCGACCTTTTAAATCCAGCTGCCTCCTAGTGAAGTGTATCGTTTCCCGCAACAGGGCAGAGCTGGCTGAACGGTAGATTCACCTGGCTGCCGAGGTAAATCGTGGAATCGCGTTCTCATCTCGACAGCGTAGCAGGAAGGCTAGAGAGCTTAACAGGTTAGCCTTCTTCCCAAGCAGGTTCCCTAGGCGCCACGTTTCCCCCCCGTAGAGGTACGCCATGTATGAATGCGTGGTTTCGTGGCGATATGAATTAATAAGATTTTCTCGGGCTTCCAGCCGCGTCAGGTGGTTATAATCCAACGAACTTTCGACCGAGCTCTCCTCGGCCACATCAAGTTTACGATGGAAGTCGAGACAGATGATGCACTGCCCTTGCTTGACGTACTCGTTCGACGGAAAACCAACGGGCACCTCAGCCACAGTGCCCGCAGGAAACCTACACACACAGATCGGTAACTCAGCCACCACCATCCGGCACAAAAAGTGGCCTTCTGAATACCCTCGTCCATTGTGCTAAAGTCGTCCCAGACGCAGCAAGTCTGCCACTAGAACTGAGCCACCTCCGAAACGTCTTCCGGGAAAACGGTTACAGCCACGGACAGGTATCACAGGCTATATCTGGCGCGACACGCAAAAAAACAATCTAAGAGAGGTGAGAACACCACCGAAGAAGCAAACAAGAAACTTGTGTTTTAGCCTTTCTGTGGTACAGTGTCGGGAAAGATTAGCCGGCTCCTGAAGAGATATAACATTTCATCGGTGTTCAGGTCCCCAGCAAAAGTTCGTCAGCTCATGAGGCCTGTGAAGGACGATCTAGATCTTAGAACGCTTAGAGTGTACAAGATACCATGTCAGTGTGGCTGTTACTACGTCAGCCAAACAGTACGCATGGTAGAGCAACGTCGGGAAGGAACACGAGAGGTGCTTACACCTACGCTATCCAGAAAATTCAGCCATGGAAGAACACGCCTTAGAAAGTGGACATCGAATTCTATTCGACGAAACATGTCGATATGAGGGAGGGATTTTGCGATAGCATCATAAAAGAAGCTATTGAAATAAAAACCGCTGAAAACACCATCAACAAAGACGGAACCCGACTATCGCGATGTTAAAACGGGCGCGACGGACGCGGAATGAAAACATAACTATATACAGTGTGTTACAAAAAGGGACGCCAAATTTCAGGAAATATGGAGATGTGTCCGGAAACGCTCAATTTCCATGTTAGAGCTCATTTTAGTTACGTCAGTATGTACCCTACTTCCTCTATTCACCTCCAGTTGGCAAAATAGAAGGAAGGTAATGTTGACTTCGATGTTTGTGTTGACATGCGACTCATTGCTCTACAGTACTACCATCAAGCACATTAGTACGTAGCATCAACAGGTTAGTGTTCATCACGAACGTGGTTTTGCAGTCAGTGCAATGTTTACAAATGCGGAGTTGGCAGATGCCCATTTGATGTATGGATTAGCACGGGGTAATAACCGTGGCGAGGTATGTTTGTATCGAGACAGATTTCCGGAACGAAGGTGTCCCGACAGGATGACGTTCGAAGCAATTGATCGGCGTCTTAGGGAGCACGGAACATTCCAGCCTATGACTCGCGACTGGTGAAGACCGAGAACGACGAGGACACCCACAATGGACGAGATAATTCTTCGTGCAGTTGACGATAACCCTAATGTCAGCGTCAGAGAAGTTGCTGCTGTACAAGGTAACGTTGACCACGTCACTGTATGGAGGGTGCTGCGGGAGAACCAGTTGATTCCGTACCATATACAGCGTGTGCAGGCACTATCAGCAGCTGATTGGCCTCTACGGGTACACTTCTGCGAATGGTTCATCCAACAATGTGTCAATCCTCATTTTAGTGCAGATGTTCTCTTTACGGATGAGGCTTCATTCCAACGTGATCAAATTGTAAATTTTCAGAATCAACATGTGTGGGCTGACGAGAATCCGCACGCATTTGTGCAATCACGTCATCACCACAGATTTTCTGTGAACGTTTGGGCAGGCATTATTTGTCGGTGATGTCTTGATTGGGCCCCATGTTCTTCCACCAACGCTCAATGGAGCACGTAAATATGATTTCATACGGGATACCCTACCTGTGCTGCTAGAACATGTGCCTTTACAAGTACGACACAACATGTGGTTCATGCACGATGTAGCTCCTATACATTTCAGTCGAAGGGTTCATGTGCTTCTCAACAACAGATTCGGTGACCGATGGACTGGTAGAGGCGGACCAATTCCATGACCTCCACTCTCTACTGACCTCAACCCTCTTGACTTTCATTTATGGGGGCATTTGGAAGCTCTTGTCTACGCAACCCCGGTACCAAACGTAGAGACTCTTCGTGCTCGTATTGTGGACGGCTGTGACACAATACACCATCCTCCAGGGCTGCATCAGCGCATCAGGGATTCCATGCGACGGAGGGTGGATGCATGTATCCTCGCTAACGGAGGACATTTTGAACATTTCCTGTAACAAAGTGTTTGAAGTCACGCTGGTACGTTCTGTTGATGTGTGTTTCCATTCCATGATTAATGTGATTTGAAGAGAAGTAATAAAATGAGCTCTAACATGGAGTTAAGCGTTTCCGGACACATGTCCACATAACATCTTTTCTTTATTTGTGTGGGGAATGTTTCCTGAAAGTTTCCCGTACCTTTTTGCAACACTCTGTTTGTCGAGGAAGAGAGCACCAGTGACGTCACAGCTAGCAGTGCGGCTGTATAACGACGCGGCCACGTCGACACAGCAGTCAGTCTTACCACTTGACAATGACCGGGGAGAGCTCGGTCGGAAGCTCGTGCGATTTTAACCGCTGGAAGCCTGAGAATATTTTATTAATTCATATCGCCGAGAAACCATGCATTCATACAAGACCGATGGTGTTGTCATGGGACGCCCCCTCTACCCTCTGGTAGCTAATTTATTCATGGAAGACTTCGAGGACAAGGCACTGGACTCAGCAAGTTTTAAACCAACGGTCTCCTGGAGGTACGTGGACGACACATTTGTGGTATCGCCGCACGGGATGAATGAATTACATCGATTTCTTGAGCATTAGAATTCCATCCATTCTAGTATCAAATTTACTATGGAAATATAAAAAAACGTCTACCTCCCATTTTTGGATGTTGTCGCTCGCCGTAAAGTTGATGGCACATTAGGACACGCCGTATACCGGAAACCAACGTATACAAATCTATATGTTCATGCCAGTAGCTGCCATCACCCTTCACAGACCGTATGTGTTCTTAAGACCTTAGTGCATAGGGCACACTGTATTTCCGATAAAGACAATTTGCAACAAGAGCTCACATACCTTAAGAGCATTTTTAAATCGAATGGATTTTCTCCGCAACAAATTTGTAGAGCATTCAATGTAAAACCTAGGAAGAAGATAGTAATTCTTTCAAATCTAGTACTTTTTTGCCGATGTGGGTGTATTCCTGAGAAATTCTGTGTTGTGGTGGTCTTTCACCCCCCCCCCCATCCCCCCCCAACGAAGACTGCTGCAGCTTTACTCTGTGAAGGACGATTTACAGCTTCGTAAAGCGGGTGTGTATCAGATTTATAGCGGAAATTGTGAGAAATCGTACAGAGATCAAACAACACGCACCGTTCATGAGAGATGTGTAGAGCATCGAAGATACAAACGCTTATTACAGCCAGACAAGTCAGCTGTGGCCGAACATTGTCTTGGTACAGGTCATTCCATGAATTACAGTGATGTGAATATTTTAACATCCACGTCTTCCTTTTGGGAATCTCCCGTCAAGGTATAGAGATTAGAGCAGCTAATAATTTAATAAACAGAGATAATTGTTTTAATTTGGACAAAGCATGGAATCCGGCTCTTGGGGTAATTGAACTGCAGAGAAGTCGTCACGGTGTCACCGCCGCCGCTCATACATCGATAAGCGAATCAAATGTCTGTACGCCTTCGCCACAGGCGGTGCATGTATAAGCGTATTTCTTTGCCGCCGACCAACATCTCTCACTCGCATGCGCAGTACCGCCGCGGTGGAGCATCTAAGGCCGCGCTTGGCATCTTGTCGTCAGTCTTATGACTCACTCTGAGGATGGCCGGACGATACGCGGCCGAAATATCAGCGGAGGAAATTTTATTTGCGCGGCTGCGTGCCCAAAATTTAATGGACTGTTCATTACGCCGCGAGAAATTGAAAATGGACAGTGGTTATGAAGTTTTTTAAGTGAGAAACTGAGGAAAAATAGGGAGGAAACGTTTATGAAAAAGCACATCGCCGATTCAAAAATGAGCTTGTAATGTCTTCACTTACGTTGTACTATATCCCACAGTATGTCTCGTTTCACCAGCTATCGATGCCCCTTAATAATTACATTGTTTCATCGTATAATGCGGTCAATAATTAAGTTTTGCATGTTAACCATACGGCAAAGCACTCTTCTCTTTGCGTGCTGTCATTTGCGAAAATCTTGTTTCCATATCTCAAACCGTTTGAGATGTGAGGAATGTTGAGAATATCTCATTCTAGCTTTTTCGCTGGCTCGGACGGTTGCAGATGAGTGCGCTACATCAGATTAATTTTTCCGTCATTGGTGACTGAGACTTCCACCAAAGTCTAAAGAAAAATTCATTATCTCAGCTGAATTTTATACGCGACAACATATTATGTAATGTGTACCAAACGCAAAATCTTAGCAACCCCTATTTTCTATTTTAAGCTTTTTCGTATTTCATGCAGTGTCTTACTTAAATCGAAGTACCATAATAACTGTCACCATTAACGAAATGATGGGCACGTCACACGAAGCTGGCATATAAAGCTATAAGTAGGGAAAAAAGATTTTTTTTTTTTTTTTTTTACGGAATAGTATCTGTAAAATCGTTTGAGGAAGAACGCAGGGCGTGTGGCTCGCTTCTGCCATCGCAGTGTGTCGCCAGCCGGCTGGAAGTGGCCAGACAAGGTCGGCCCCGCCTAAAGAAACAAATGAAATCGCTCAGTAACTGTTCCCTGCGCATCGGCCACTGTATCCAGCACGGATTCCACCATCTGCCACAGCATATTACACGGCTTGCAAGGTATAGGGTAGATGTGGACCAGTGATTTTCCACAGCTGCCACTTTGCTCTGTATGTAAGTAAAGATTTTACAGCGGGTTTGTCGTTCAGAAATCGCATTTGAGTGTTGTTTGTTTGTGGGAAGACTGTGTGACACCTTGTGTACGAAGGGGAAACGTCTACCAGCACGTACCAAAGTCCGAGACTGCAGTTTGTCGTTACGCTGCTCGCGCTGTCACGTGAATACGGTGCCTATCGGTTCGCGAGGGTCACGTAGGCTGTTAATGGCCCTACGTGACTAGCGCCTGAGAGGCTCGACGTGCTGTTTGGTTGGCTGTGCAGGACCACACAGACACACCAGGTTCCCTGTGTCATGGAACGCAGCGAGCTCACTGGTGGCCAGAAGAGCGCCCTCACGGACAGTGCGGCGACGTCCAGCGACAACTGCTGTCGAAGCCCACATCGACGCGGCAGGAGACCGAGGCGGTCGACAGTGGAACTCCCAACAAGGAGACTGGACATACCAAAGTGGCACTATGTCGTCTTTGCAAACGAGTCCCAGTCCTGTGTACAACATCACATTGGACGTATCCATGCATGCAAGCTCTGAGGAGGACGAACGTTGCCAGACTGCTTTCGTCATCTTCTCATGGGCTCATCATCTGAATTGTTGGTATGGGGTACCACTGGGTAAATAAGATGATCGCGTCTTGTCCACACAGATGGTAATTTGCACTGTACCTATCACATTTCTGGCGCCTTAAGGACGGTGGCTATGACCCTTCTCCGAGATCTTCGTGACATTATCTTTCAACACATTACACCAACATCGCATGTTGCCCATGCTGTGCTGACCTGTGCCGCACACCGGAGTATATTTACCGAAATTATGGCCAAAATGGCAAAAATGGACGTTTGGTCAACTATTGTAGCAAGTACATGAAAGATTCTCGGTTCACTTGCCTCGTCAAATTTTCAGAAAATTCCACGCTTTCGATGATACCCTCCACCATCGTCGTCAGGGACTAAAACTGACTGTCGTGAACTGGCAAGGTTCCCTCTTTCATACTCATAGGAAGGCATCTGATTTGGTGGATTACGTCACCGTGTAGCATACAGATGTGTTGCCCCCCTACGTAGATAGATTTTGCTTGCAATCGAGCGCTGCATGCAGCACCATCTATCGCATCAGGCTGTGAACTGCGAGAAGTAAGAAAATAAACCAACGTGCAATTGAAAAGAACTTTGCGAGAGGCCTGGGACAATCACCTGCTGTGATCGGTAACATTAGACAAGTGAACGTAGCAGAACCAACCTAGATTAAACATACTAACATACACTTCTCAATACGCACATATATAACACAGTACATAGCTATAATTAGTTTGAAGGCGCATTTAAAAATTGCGAGAAAAGTATGGCAAACTAACTACATATGGAACAATCACACACGTGACGAGCAATTCGGTGCCCTAGTAGAAGCAGTCCTGTCATCACGTCACCAGTAAAATCGGTACAGCAAATTAAGGGTATCACACGAATCTACTTTGAAATTTTCAAGTACAAAAGGTTAAAAACTAGTGGAAAGTGGCATGGTACAAACTGAAAGACAGGCAGACAAACTAACAAATGCATGCCGAGTCATCCCAGGCCAATCTCTATGGACGGCAGTGGAGTAGTTTAGGGGTATTCACAACTACAGTTAACCTAGTAGTGAAAGGGAGTGCTTTAAAGGTTTGAAACTATCAAAAATAATTTTGGCCAGGATTTCGGTACATGTAATCCACTGTTGGTTGGTTGAATTGTTGGAGGGCACCAAACAGCAAGGCCATCGGTCCCTCACATTATGGAAGGATGGGGAAGGAAGGTGGCTATGCCCTTTCAGAGGAACCATCCCGGCATTTGCCTGAAGCGATTTGGGGAAATCACCGAAAACCTAAATCAGGATGGCGGAATGGGTTTGAACCGTCGTTCTCCCTAACTAGAGTCCAGTGTGGTAACCACTGCGCCACCACGCTCAGTATATAATCCTCTTTGCGTCGATACAGAGCGTTCCAGACTGTTGCTTTAAACAGACACCAGAAACACTGGCTACGAACTGTGCAGAGACAGCCACAACAGGGGGTGAAACCCGTGTAGGGGCTACACGTAACACGACTTCGGTTCGCTGTCAGGCCACTTGCAGTGCTGCAAGTTTATTAATGCATCATGTCGCTTTCTTATTGGATGATCTTTAGGTTCTGTGTTTGTTTTCGTTCCGTAGTGAACGGAACTTAACAGAAGCTCGTTTCAAATCATTGTGCTTCTCATTCCTTATTGTGTGCTTTGCACTCTTTGAGTTACGTTGTAAGTATGTTGCTCATATTCTGATTGAGCTCTGTTGACATCAGTAATACTGGGTCGGGTAAATGGGTCCATATTTGGTTGTTGTTCATATAAAACAGAAGTTGGTTTCTTCACATGATGTTCTGAGATTTATGATTTTTGTTACCACTTACGAATCTGTGTGTTAACTACGCGATTTAGACAATTGTTAAGAACGCCGCTTTTATTATACTTTATGTGGTGGCACCGCCAGACACCACACTTGCTAGGTGGTAGCCTTTAAATCGGCCGCGGTCCGGTAGTATACGTCGGACCCGCGTGTCGCCACTATCAGTGATTGCTTACCGAGCGCCGCCACACGGCAGGTATAGTCTAGAGACTCCCTAGCACTCGCCCCAGTTGTACAGCCGACTTTGCTAGCGATGGTTTACTGTCTACATACGCTCTCATTTGCAGAGGCGACAGTTTAGCATAGCCTTCAGCTACGTCATTTGGTACGACCTAGCAAGGCGCCATATTCAGTTAATATGAATGTATTCTGAACAGATAATATTGTGAATCATGTACCGTCAAGAGCGACGTTCATCATTAATGGATTAAAGTTAAGTATCAAAATAATTACGTCCGCTTTCTGAATTCTAATTCCTTGTCATGTTCCAGATCTGACGTTAGTATAGTTCTTTCCTCCTCACGCCAGCCTGCGTGAGCTAAAACGCGTGCATTTCGGCCTCCTCTTGTAACACGGTGTTGGCTCTTCTGCCAACACAACACTTTATATCTGTTTACATACGTGTCCTGTACTTTCACGCTTTTAATGAAGAACTCCATCTTATCGGGTGTCGACAGTATTGCAACTCCACATTATTACATCTGTTGCGGAACTTGTATCTAATTCTGCATTGAGTGCTGTTGCTTCTCGTCACTGGATGCCATGCGTTTCGCAATGGCTCGAAGAGTGTCGATGTAGGTGTAGATGTCTGTTTCGTAGTCTCAGTAACTAGCAAATGTTTTCACACGTTAGTAACAGGCAGTGCAGATAGTGCATTTTAGCAGAAGTCAATGAAAATTTTGGTGGAGTACGAAAAACGAATGGGAACAAAAATAACAAAGGATACGAAGAGTACACTAACAATGGATTTCAATCGAGGTTCTTAAGCTGTAACAAAAATACGTGAGTCTGCAGAACACCGCGATACAAAACTAGCGTCCTTTAGCATGCAACAAAAACAAATACAGAAGCATTTAGTTCACCCTATAATACGGATGTCAGCAAAAATTAAACAGAATACGAGCAACGTATTTGCAATGCAATTCAAAGACTGCAATACACATAGAGAGGTCCTCAAGTGGTTTGAATGGCTGTGAGCACTATGGGACTTAACATCTGAGGTCACCAGTCTCCTAAAACTACTTAAACCTAACCAACCTAAGGCCATCACACACATCCATGCCCGAGGCAGGATTCGAACCTGCCACCGTAGCGGTCGCGCGGTAGAGATGTCTTAATCGGGAACATAATTTCAACTCGATTACAGCCAAACGGTAGAAATTGCATTATTGGGTTTTAAAATAAATGCACTTTGTCACCAGACCCACTCATATAAATGAAAAATATTATCATATAGTACTCGCATTTTGCAGAGCAAGAATACAGATTATCACGTCATATTTCCCCGAATTCAAAGTTCACCGCCAGGGCATTTGGAGCGCTAGTGTCGGTCTCTGCGACCGTACCTTAACATAGTCGCTACTCTTGTGATATTTTGGTATTCTGTGTGGCGGATCACCACCCTCGATTCAGTACGATACAGAGTCGTATCAGCGTGGAATGCCTCGCGGCACCCCTGTCTGTCACACGAGCTTAGTTCGACCTGATGTAGCTTCACTGTCTATTATTCTGAATGAACAAAAAATTAAGTACTCTAACTAGAAGAGAAACCAGGCATTGAGCAAGTATTTATTTCTTCTAGTCTTCCGTTATTCCATCTCTTCCTCCCGCTTCACTCTGTCCACCTACTTCCCCCCTTTCTCTAGCCATCCTCTCTCTCTCTTTATCCACTCTTCTCTCCCGTCCCTCCTTTATCCACGGCCTCCACACCTCCCCTGTCTCTTGCCATCTCGTCCTCTCCCCTCTCTCTGTCCATTTCCTCTCTTCTGCTGTCCATGTCCTCCTCCTCCTCCCCTCGTCCCTCTCCACGCTATCACGCTCACCCCAGCAGGAAGCTGGTGGTTTTTAGCTCTTCATTCTAGACAGCGACTAATATGTGTGCCAAATATGACTGAAGTCGTTCCAAGGATTAGGATGAGAATTTTACCGCTAGTTTGCTCGTATACGTACACGTCACCTAATTTCAGACAAATTTCGATCATATTTGTATACATATTTCACCTGTATGCCTAGCGAATTTTCACCCTGCTGTTGTGTTTTCATATAGCTAAATGTTTATGACGTCGTATATCCTGAAATATGTGTTGTACAAAAAGATAATTTTCCAGGTAGATCCAGCAGTATACGTGGCCACTATCTGCGAAATGCGTTGTGAACACAGTTGGCAGTAAAGAGGTAATAAATTAAAACGTCACACATCATCTGACAGTTTCTCGCGCATCTCACTGTTTATGACGTAATATCTCTTGAACTATTTGTTATAAAATTATATATTTTTGTAGGTACGTTGAGCGGCATATATGGATGATGTTTGCGACTAGAGTTGGTTTCAAATAAGTGATAAATTAAAACGTCATGCATAATCTGAACGTTTTTCACTCATGGTTCAGGAGACATGTCAAATACTGAGATGAGTTGTAGAATTATATATTGTAGGTACATTCAGCGACAAATGTGGATATTGTCTGTAAAAAATGTTGCGAATAGAATAAGTAGCAACTAAGTAATAGATTTAAACGTCTTACATGATATGGTAGTTTTC
Organism: Schistocerca gregaria; assembly: GCF_023897955.1. Classification (NCBI taxonomy): domain Eukaryota; kingdom Metazoa; phylum Arthropoda; class Insecta; order Orthoptera; family Acrididae; genus Schistocerca; species Schistocerca gregaria. Next base: position 1,237,210 of record NW_026061887.1, on the reverse strand, counting down.
CACGCAGTCAGTGTTTATGAAGTCTTGTCGCCACCATACTTGCTCCGGACACTGCGAGAGGGCTGTACAAGCAATGATCACACGCACGGCACAGCGGACACACCAGGAACCGCGGTGTTGGCCGTCGAATGGCGCCACCTGCGCAGCATTTGTGCACCGCCGCCGTCAGTGTCAGCCATTTTGCCGTGGCATACGGAGCTCCATCGCAGTCTTTAACACTGGTAGCATGCCGCGACAGCGTGGACGTGAACCGTATGTGCAGTTGACGGACTTTGGGCGAGGGCGTATAGTGGGCATGCGGGAGGCCGGGTGGACGTACCGCCGAATTGCTCAACACGTGGGGCGTGAGGTCTCCACCGTACATCGATGTTGTTGCCAGTGGTCGGCGGAAGGTGCACGTGCCCGTCGACATGGGACCGGACCGCAGCTACGCACGGATGCACGCCAAGACCGTAGGATCCTACGCAGTGCCGTAGGGGACCGCACCGCCACTTCCAAGCAAATTAGGGACACTGTTGCTCCTGGGGTATCGGCGAGGACCATTCGCAACCGTCTCCACGAAGCTGGGCTACGGTCCCGCACACTTTTAGGCCGTCTTCCGCTCACGCCCCAACATCGTGCAGCCCGCCTCCAGTGGTGTCACGACAGGCGTGAATGGAGGGACGAATGGAGACGTGTCGTCTTCAGCGATGAGAGTCGCTTCTGCCTTGGTGCCAATGATGGTCGTATGCGTGTTTGGTGCCGTGCAGGTGAGCGCCACAATCAGGACTGCATACGACCGAGGCACACAGGGCCAACACCCGGCATCATGGTGTAGGAAGCGATCTCCTACACTGGCCGTACACCTCTAGTGATCGTCGAGGGGACACTGAATATTGCACAGTACATCCAAACCGTCATCGAACCCATCGTTCTGCCATTCCTAGACCAGCAAGGGAACTTGCTGTTCCAACAGGACAATGCAAGTCCGCATGTATCCCGATCGACCCAACGTACTCTAGAAGGTGTAAGTGAACTACCCTGGCCAGCATGATCTCCGGATCTGTTCCCCATTGAGCATGTTTGGGACTGGATTAAGCGTCGTCTCACGCGGTCTGCACGTCCAGCACGAACGCTGGTCCAACTGAGGCGCCAGGTGGAAATGGCATGGCAAGCCGTTCCACAGGACTACATCCAGCATCTCTACGATCGTCTCCATGGGAGAATAGCAGCCTGCATTGCTGCGAAAGGTGGATATACACTGTACTGGTGCCGACATTGTGCATGCTCTGTTGCCTATGTCGATGTGCCTGTGGTTCTGTCAGTGTGATCATGTAATGTATCTGAGCCCAGGAATGTGTCAATAAAGTTTCCCCTTCCTGGGACAATGAATTCACGGTGTTCTTATTTCAATTTCCAGGAGTGTAAATGTCGTTCCACGATGTAATTTTCTGCTACATTCAGAGCTATAGGCGAATACTGTCTGCATAAAAAATTTGCCACGAAAACGTTAGCAACAAATACCCAATTAATTAAAACGTCACTTGCCAAGTGAACAGCAACACTGTAGTAAGCGACATTTTTTTTTGTTTTCATCAGTTTTTGGTGTTATGAGAGAGAAAAAGTTTCCTAAAGATTTGAAATTATGTGTCAAGTTTATTGCAAGTCTGTAAGTGATCTGAGCTACAACTGCTGGATGACTGAAGAGTGGGTGTTCTCGATCGTGGGCTGCGCTGGTTTTGCACTCCCATCCCCCACCCCCACCCCTTGTGGTCCTTACCACCACAGTGCTCCTTTCCACTCAGTAAATGATACGTGCACCAAGTTTGGTTGAAATTCGTCCTGTGGTTTAGGCAGGTGTGTTTAACGAACATACATACATACACATATACATACAAACATGTATATAATTTGTGTGAAGTACACAGTGAGAAGATTTAGTTATTTACTGTCCTTCCAGTGCAGTTTTAACACTCGCAATACCAAGCCATTTTCAGTAACGTGTATTACCAAAGAGAGGGGGGCGGGGGGCTACTTTGTACCCACCGTAAAGAATTTATAAAATAAAAACGTCTCACTAATTGTTTTTAAATTGCGTTAATAGCATACTTTTGAAAGATCTATTGAACATAGTCAGGATCCAGTACCTCAATATGTCTTATAAAATGCATTTTTGAAAACAGTTTTAACCTTTCACTTACTTCACTTTTAAGTTAAGTAAGTCTAATTATCTTGAGAAAAATTAGTAGTAAAAGTCGTTAAAATACTATTGAAGTGCACTTTACTATAATTAAAATAGTTACAAATACCTGAGGTAATATAGAAATATATGTTATGTACATAACATAGTGTCGTGAGAGTAATTATTCACGACTTTCTTGGGCTTGGAACATACAACAGTTTTTTGCTGTTTTGCACATATGTACCTCTTACAATTGTGGCAGACTATTATTGTTTTGTTCACTTTGTTGTACTTTTCTGCTTTTGAAAGGCTTTCACTAACACACAAAAGACATCTACCTTTACCTCCATGAGCTTCCTTTGCACCGTAGTCCTGCTGGATTTTCCTCTGAGAATACCCTCCATTCTTGAAACTACAGGCTTTGGCAGTCCAGAAATATTTTAGCCCTTTCTTCAGTGTATGGTTTCGCGAGCTGTAGTCCAAGTTCTTGAAGAATAAGTCGTCACTTACTAGGTTCTTCTTATCCCAGTCCGGCAAGTTCAACAAAAATAGTGTAGACCTATTCACCACTGCTATGTACACAAGAGTACAGAAAAGAGATAGCGCCCACCTTCTTGTAGCCCTCTTAGTTGAATATTTCCTCACCATTTGATCTATCGTGTCAACGCCACCTTTAGTCTCATTATAGTATAAATTTATGATCAGATGATAGAAATAGCAGATTTCTTTTGGGTTTTTACGGGGGATACAATTGTGATTGGAATATTTCCAACACTAATATGTAATTCTCGTCTTGAGATGTCTCTCAGTTCTTGAGGTATGTGTTTCCAATTAGCTTGTAATGTTCCCACGAGAGTCAGCTTGTGATTCCTCTATAGATCTTCGGCCAAATCAATTGAAGTGTAATATCTATATGTGGTGACCTTTCTCACTGAATTATGTATAGGAACTTTCAGGCGTTTGACCACAGCTGCAGCGGAATTTGAGTGCTGTGTACCATTATTTCTTTTCCCAGCATAAGGCTCCGTGCAGATAACATATCTGGTTTTAGCGTCTGTGAGCATGCGTGTAAGTACACCGTATTTACCATGCTTTTCCTTCACGAAGACCTTGACGGGACACCTGCCACGGAACAATGGAAACTTTTTATCAATAACGGTGTGCATCCCAACAGAATAATATTTTGGACAAAATTCATTCTTTTTATCAAAAACTTCTTGTATTGCAGCAAACTTATCACGTTTATTGCGATCGCTTCGTGACTCTCTGTGATCAAATCTTATTACTTTAGTAAGCTGCTCGAATCTGGTACGACTTGTAGCAGTATAAACAAACATTCCTTAAGTATAGAACCATAAATCTATAAATGATGACTTACTGTCGTTTTCCTTCCCCATTATAATAAATAGTCCTATATACGCTATGAACGCAGGTCTGTCTGTCTGTCTGTCTGTCTGTCTGTCTGTCTGTCTTGGGTATTTTCTGCCTCAATGCTTCTTGATTGGTATGCTTTATTATGATGTTGACAATTTCTGGAGACAAAAACTCTTCAAATATGTCTGTTATTGTTCCTAGTTTACCTTCGTCTCTTATGCCTTCTCTTTCTTTCACTGTGTTTTCTGCTACTCGTCTTCTAATTTGAGGTGGTTTGGAGGTATAAATTTTTCCAGTGCTTGTAATATCCTTGTCACTAACCTCGCAAACTGCGACGTCATCAGTTTCAGGTACCCAGAGTTCATCATCAGCTTCTGTAAGTGCTCTATCACTGTCCACATCCTAGCGCACAACACAATCCTCTTCAGGTCCACTCACTACAGCTTCAGTTTGATCAGATTCCATTTGAGAAGCCGTAGCTTCTTCCAAAATCTGTGATATTTCTCCATCAGTAAGTGAATGTCGACAAGTTTTGAAGCACAGTTGTATTAAGACTGAACTAAGTGCCACTGAACAGGAAACAATAAAGAAACAAAGGGAAATGAATCATTGTTGGGACCATTGTTGCTATCAGTCCAGAGAAATATAATTTCCATGTGTTCTAAGGTCATATAATGCTGTTATTTGTGGAGTAAGACAAACATTGTGGAAGTCTCATCTACTACCAAGCGGGTAAGACATTATGACCACCTCCCTTCAACTTAAAATTTCGGATTAAGCTTAAACGAAAAATGTAAAACAATCATAAAATCTGTAAGAAGATTTCATCAAAGACAACAAACATTTTTTACAAAACTTAAGAAAATAAAGTACCCGAGTAGATTTGAATATTTTCAAAAGGTGGGTACAAAGTACCCCCCCCCCCCCCCCCCCTGGTAATGCGAGTATTGCGAGGGTTACTGGTCAAGACTGTAAGTGATTAGGATTTCCATTACTATATTTGACCGATATACTACTAACTCGCAAAAAAGAAACGATATTGCTCGCATTACTAACGATTTCTTTTAACGAACATTTTCTGAGTGTGTCGTTTTTGACCTGCGATAGCGCCACTACGCCATCACACAAATTGCATCAAAACTGATAAAGTGGACCAACAATTTCTTGCAAACGTGTTCTTACGCTCTATAGAGAAATTTCAAGTAGCGCTTCTGACACGAAAGAAACGACAATGATGTCCCGATACCGGATACGCTCCGTTGCTGTAACCTGCTCTGAGGTAGACGAGAGGACCTTGCTGAATTGACCTCTGCCACTTCCTTCATACCTACCGCAGTTCAAGGTCAGTGTCGCACGTGTACTTCCTTGCGTACGTATAGTACGACACAGTTCTCAAAAAAGGTTGAAATATCGCCTTTGCTTAATATACTCGGAAGTTCTGTAACCTTCACAGAACTCTTATAGTTATCTTCTTAATATATTCCTCCGCAAGTGAGTGTGCAGCGAAATGATTGGCCCGTGTCACGCACACGGCGCCTTCAACCATACCGCTAGAAAATAGACTGAAGCACCAAAGAAACTGGTATAGGCATGCGTATTCAAACAGAGAGGTATGTAAACAGGGAGAATACGGCGCTGCGGTCGGCAACGCCTACGTAAGACAAGTGTTTCGCGCAGTCGTTAGACCTGTCAAGGCTGCTACAATAGGTCATGATTGTGAGTTTGAACGGGATGTTACTGTCCACGCACGAGCGATGGGACACAGCATCTCCGAGGTAGCGAAGAATTGGGGATTTTCCCGTACGAGGATTTCACGAGGGTACCGTGAATATCAGAAATCCGGCAAAACATATAATTCCCGACATCGCTGTGGCCGGAAAAATATTCGGCAAGAACGGGACCAACGACGACCGAAGAGAATCGTTCAATGTGACAGAAGTGCAGTCCTTCCGAAAATTGCTGCAAATTTCAATGCAGTTGGAATGATATGGGACCCCTGATACGTCTAGATACTACTCTGACACGTTCCTAAGCATCCTGTCTGATCACCTGCATCCGTTCACTTTCATTGTGCTTTCCGACGGACGTGGGCAATTTCAGCAGGACAGTGCGACACCCTACACGTCCAGAATTGCCTCAGAGTGGCTCCAGGAACACTTTTCTGAATTTAAACACTTACGTTGGCCACCAAGGTGCGCAGCCACGAAAATTATTGAGCATATCTGGGATGCCTTGCAACGTGCTGTTCAGAAGAGATCTCCACCCCCTCGTATTCTTATGGATTTATGGACAGCCCTGCAGGATTCACAGCGTCAGTTCTCTACCGCATTACTTCAGACGTTAGTCGAGTCCATGCCACGTCGTGTTGCGGCACTTGTGTGTTCGTGGGGGACCTACACGATATTAGGCAGGTGTACCAGTTTCTTTGGCTCTTCAGTGTATATTACCATCGGATTGGCAGTTCTAACATAACATTTGCGTGTGGTACGTGACTCACATTGTCCCTTACATACTCACTTCAACGAGAGACACAACGGGCGTTAGTGACTACTTAAATATGCAACAGTAGTTTTAATAACCAACTTACAACAGAAATAGAAATAATTTTCCTGCAATTTTCTAGAAATTTCTCCCAGTAAAATAGATTAATGGCCGATGTACATGTATTTTGATTGTTTTTTTAAGAAGAGTTGTTATTGCTTGTTTTTCCTGTGAAGAGGAGCCTTTTTCTTGTTGTCTTCCAGAGTAATTTGTTATAACTTCCTTTCTTCGCGTGACGATGTTTAACAATTTTGCGAAGAGGAGTGTTACTTCACAGTTTATTCCATTCTTTTGCATGAAGAAGTTGTTTCTCTGCTTTTCACGAAGCAGCTCACCTTGTACAAAGACCAGGTTATAGTTTTGAGAGGGTTACTTAAGCATTCTGGAAGAGGAATCAGGTCGAATCCTGTGAGGAAAATACCGTTACGAGCTACAAGCCTCCATCAACTTAAGAATTCTTTTATGGTGAGCGTAAGACGGAGCTAAATCGGAAAAGTAAAAAGGAGCGTAGCTGTGATTCGAATCTTGCTAGTAGCAATGTCTATTTTTAGTATTTATGTTTCACATTTATTAACAAATGAAAATGACATTATCTCATAGTCTTTAATGATAATAAAATCTCTCCATTTCGAATTACTGACCGCGTAAAAATTTGATATAGAGAGGCGAAACGCGTTTATTAAATAAGAAAGTTGTACATCAACAACGCAGTTCAATCTCTAGAAATGAAAATAGGGTTTATTTTGTATCTGATGTTTCGCATTTTTGTACCCAATAAATTTTAAAAAGGACGTTATTTTTATTAAAAAATGTGATTCGATACTTGATAATAAACGTTTCCATATTATCATAAATTCGGTATTTAAATAAAAGTAAAAGTGAATGCTAATAGCGAAATTCGAACTAACGATTTTACGCTTACAGGCCTCTACGAAATGGCTCTGAGCACTGTGGGACTTAACATCTGAGGTCATCAGTCCCTTAGAACTTGGGTTAGTTGGTTTTAAGTAGTTCTAAGGACATTAAACACATACATGGCCAATGCCTTTACACTATGCATTTCAATGCCAGTGAATACGTTAATGGTAATAAATTTTTTGTACGATACTTAATAATGAAGAGAATTCTTATGATATTCAAGAGCGACATATTCGAGGTGTTTCTTATTTAATTGTGTCGTATTTCGTTAGAATGTTGCTATCCCAACACAAACCTTAATATCCCGTTACGCCAGTGCTATGCAGCCTTCCTTACTTCTTTGCCTCTGGAGGTTTACAGGAGGTACAAAGTGTCGGAGAACCATGGCGCCCTGATTGCTTCCCACTCTTCAGCTCTAAGGCGTGCAGGGCTGCAGTGCTGCCTGTGACTTCCAATGTGCACTCACATTAATATGACCATCTGTCGGATGACTTTGCGGCTAAGAGTGCTGGGAGACGCGTGGGAAGAGAGTCGCTGAGGTTCTGGAAGGTACCGGCAGGGATGTGGAGCCGTGCCAAGTCTACAGCCGTGGCCAGCCTGGCTACTTGTCTTAGCTGAGCAAGCATGGAACGAGCAGCCCCATCCAGCCACTCTTTGAAACCACTCGTACACTGTGAGCTGTGTGACTCGTTGCATTGTCCTGCTGGTAGTTGCCATCGCGCTTAGGAAAAACAAACTGCATGTAGAGGTTGACATCGACGCATATTTGTGTTGATCCACTGTGGCTTCCAGAATGACAAGATCATTCAAGGAATTTTGTGTCGTCTTGTTGTCACTGTAGACTTGTACTGTGGGAAGCAAGGAGAGCATGTTGTTTGGTGGCCAGTATCCTCTTCTATAACAAAAGGTGCATGGGTGTATTAACAGGGTTCTTTACTTATAAGAACAAGAAGTTACTTAAGATGGCCGACTTTTACTTCACACAAGACCTGGACTATGCACACTATTCTGATGGCTAGGTACTGACTGTGAGCTAGAGGCTGAGCTAACTGCGATTTCGACTCCCATTAGGCTGTGACTGATGACTCAGTTCGTTGACTCACTGGACGCCTGCTGACTACCCCCCTCTCCACCCCAAATCTGCGGCGGCGATCTAAATACTGGAGGTCGAGAGGGCGCTGGCGGCGCATTGTTTGCGAGTGCGTCTTTGGCCTCTCTCCCGATAGGCTCGCTTGCTCCGGTGACTACAATCAATCTTCTCACAACCTCTGTGTCACCTGCTGTGCTGGCGAGAGCTTATGCCAGCACATTACCTCCCCTCCCCTCCCCCCGAAATGGCGCACCGTTGCCGTGTAGTGAGGCAGTTAATGACAATGGGGAGGGAGGCAGGACGCTGGACGTAGAGATGAGCGAGGAGCCGTAGCTGTGGAGAATGGCGTGCTTCTGGCTGTACCCTGCCTTCTGGCTTGTGAGGCAACAGCAACGCACTCCAGAAAACTGCTGCCAGGCCGCACATCCAGGCCTAAGGGCGTGTCCTGGGGCAACGAGGGCGACGGCGATGCTGATGCCATGTCCACCTCCATTGGGTCGGCGAGCGGGTACGGTAGGGCGAGGGCGTATCGTCCATCTGTTTCTTGGTGGCACCAGCGGGCATCTGCGAAGGCCGTGCGCCCCTGTGAGGCAGTGAACATGGGGGAAGAAAAGCAGCAGAATGGTGGAGAGATGACACGCACGAATTTGGTTCTGATGGCGGCGGTGCAAACCATTCGAAGCTGCAATCAAATATGTAAAGAGCCAATGCGTTCCTGAACCACGCCTCTTGCACCAGCGCTCACTGTTGCCATAAACAGTACAAAAAAAAACAAGATTACGCGGCACGAAGCGGTACCTGCGGCCCATTCGCGGCACCGGGTGCTGTGGTGGGTGTAGCAACTGAAGCACTGACCTATGGCTGCGGCCGTGCAGAAGTTCCGGCAGTGATGGTCCGTCTCGTGGGTGTGAGCGATAGGAGGCGGAAAAGAGTTGCAGCGCCTGTTCCGATTAGAATCTTAATAAATTTACAATAAAACACCATTCCGAGGTTTTTAATTTAAACTATTAATCAGATTTTATTCTGTATTATAGTAAATGTGTAGGTGGTGAGAAGCTTGGCCACTGTTGTTTGCAAGTCCGTATGAAGCGATCTGCTTGTCCGCTGGTCTGCGGGTGAAACGGAGCACTTGTTAGATGACGAATGCCGTTTCGTTCACAAAACTGTTCAGGGTTTGCCATGAAAACGTTCCCAATACCACAACGCTCCCGCCTCTGGCCTGGACTCTTCTGACGACTGTTGCCGGGTGTTTTCTTTTAGATGTTTCTAGCCATAAACGCCAGCAGCCGTCAGTCTAGTGGACCATAAAAACGGGAACCACGTGATGAGGCCATCTGTTGCCACTGGGTGGACGTCCAATTACGGTACTGGGCTGCGAATTCCAGCCTCTGTCGACGACGAACAGCGGTCAGCATGCTGACCTGAAGCGGGCGCCTCCTGTAGAGGTTCAGACACAGCAACGTGTGGTGAACGGCCGCTGAGGAGACGCAGTCGGCAGCCCCTCGGCTAAGATGGGCGGCCAGCTGCTCAACAGCTGCTCGTCTCTTCGGCCGTACACGTCTCCACAGCCATCATTCACTCCTGTCATCTGTGGGGCGCGCTGCACTACACTTCCACTGGCGCCAGGTTTGGTTAGCGCCGTCTTACCGTTGACTTCATGCTTCAGCCACGGTGACAGCGAACAATTTTTAAACTTAGCCGCTTCCATCCCTGGCTCGAAAAACAATTGTCGTGCCCTTTTGGTCGCCAATTCAGTTTCTCCTTTTCCTATCAACGACTGCACCGTTTTCCGCGTCCCCTGACACGCTATGCGTACACCCTCCACTGCTAGAGCTGCACTTGCTGTCTGTGAGTGGTTACTGCATGTGTGACGCTATTTCAGTGATTACATAATCATGTCAAGTTACAAAGAACTTGACCGTATGAGCCCATTTATCAGTTTGACGTTGCTCTCCTTCTCTCCTAGCTGTCATGCACTGATTCGGTTGAGGAAGATGCCATAAGGTCAGTTTACCCCGGAGCCACTGCGCTGAAACAGTTTATTTGGCGTCTTCAGTCCCCAATACTCGTTCTATGTGCAATCTTGAGATGCAGATCTCCAATCTAAATGTACATGTGCACCACTGCAAACATTCTATTTTCAGTTGGTCATCCTGCTAAGATGCAGATGTGCTAATGCCGTCTACATTATTTAATGGGACCCACATAGCAAGTCTTTCTGTTCAGTACGGGACGTTGGCCAGCAGAGATGTCTATTGAGGCAATGGAGGACTGCAGGATAGGTGTGTTGAATCTGCAAATATCTTACATTAGGTGTCAGGTTACCAACTTGGGAATGCTTGGTAAACACCCCCCCCTTCCACCCTATTCCCCGAGAACCAGTGAGAATTGATTAAAGTCCCCAGAGTAGTCATCGAGGCAACTTTGTCATGTGACAAAGGTGACGACAACCGGCTCACTTACTCTCCCCTCTAAGCAATGAGGATCAAGCATTACCTCCTCCCCTCTTTTATAACTGGGACACTTCAGTGCGAGGGGCTACTCCAGAGCTGTAAAGCACGGGGGGGGGGGGGGGGGGGGCATCAGCCAATGGCTATTTGTTTGTAACGAATTACATTAAGTCATGTCACTTGAGTTATATTTGTTAATACCAGTATTATATAATTAGAGGCACCAGCGGATGCCGCATCCAGGAAGTACTCTCATTATTCCATATTTTTTTGTAGTTTTCACCCATTTTCATATTTTTTTGTGTATTCCTCAGTTTTATGTATTTTTCTTTCTTTTTCTTATTGCTACCAGATCCACCACACTTTTCCCGGCGTCACGTCGCCATTGTGACTCTATCTGCCAATCACAGTCCAGCGTGGTTCCGATTTACGGATCACTGCTAAGCCACCATTCCATTACTAGTGTGTGTGTTATGTCATAGTGTTAGAAATGAAGAAATTGGTAGAAATAGTGACGTCTCGTCTAATACATAATAAAGAATTTCTAACCAAAGATATTCTATGTATAACAAATACCACACTGTGATACATAAATACCAAATACATCGTCAGATTGTGTGATGTCATAGCGATATATTGATGCTTCCAATCAAAGCTACTGTGTTTGTAGAACAGCACTACAAAATATGCCTCTGGAGAGGTGAGCAGTATCTGCAACAAACCTACCTAATGAACAGCACATCACCTGCAGGATGGTCCTCCACTCAGAGACCCAAGGAAACTGAGTTTTGTCATTTAATACTAACATGGCATTCTGAGTCATATGTTTAGTCATTTCAAGTATTTCCAGGTGGATCATCCTTTTGATATTCTTTACAGAATGTAAAATCTTACAATCAACATAATTTGAGCGATTAGTTTTCTGTTATCAGATAATTAGCAAAGGTTTAACCTTTCTTTCTTAATCTGTAGTTTCTCTCATGTTCAGATAACCTAAGTTATTGGTCTGCCGCTGTGGTTGCCCCGGTTGCCGCCCGCAGTGGCGCTGAGCCCTCGCCTGTGGTTGATTGGGAGGTCGTTCCAAGGCCTGGCAGGCAGCGAAAGGCGTCCCCGGAGGCTGATCAGAAAGCCTCCCCAGTGTGTCTGACAAACCGGTTTCAGGCACTGTCTCTGGCTGAGCCAGATGCAGCTGCCTGCCCTATTTCAGAGGATCATTGTCAGCCTTCAAGGTCCGGGCAATCGCAGAGGGTGGGCTTACTGGTAGTTGGGAGATCCAATGTTAGGCGCGTAATGGGGCCCCTTAGGGATACGGCGGCTGAGGAGGGGAAGAAATCCAGTGTGCACTCCGTGTGCATTCCGGGAGGAGTCATTCCTGATGTGGAAAGGGTCCTTCCGGATGCCATGAAGAGCACAGGGTGCAGCCAGCTGCAGGTGGTGGCACATGTCGGCACTAATGACGTGTGTCGCTTTGGATCTGAGGAAATTCTCTCTGGATTCCAGCGGCTATCTGATTTGGTGAAGGCTGCCGGTCTTGCTTACGAGATGAAGGCAGAGCTCACCATCTGCAGCATCGTTGACAGAACCGACTGCGGACCTTTGGTGCAGAGCCGGGTGGAGGGTCTGAATCAAAGGCTCAGACGGTTTGGCGACTGTATTGGCTGCAGATTCCTTGACTTGCGCCATAGGTTTGTGGGGTTTCGGGTTCCGCTGAATAGGTCCGGAGTTCACTACACTCATCTGGCGGCTACATGGGTAGCAGAGGCTGTGTGGCGTGGACTGGGCGGTTTTTTAGGTTAGATGGCCTCGGGAAAGTGCGGGATGGGCTGCAATGCCAAAGGGTGCTTGGCAAATACAGGACGTGCTTGGATCAAGGAACAGTCGGAATTATAGTTGTAAATTGTTGTAGTTGCGCTGGAAAAGTCCCTGAGCTTCAAGCGCTAATAGAAAGCAGAGAAGCTGATATCGTTATAGGTACAGAAAGCTGGCTAAAGCCTGAAATAAGTTCCGCAGAAATTTTTACGAAGTCTCGGACGGTGTTCCGGAAAGATAGATCAGGCAGAATTGGTGGTGGAGTGTTTGTGTCTGTCAGTTGTGGTTTATCTTGTAGTGAAGTCGAAGTAGATACTCCGTGCGAATTGGTGTCTGTGGAGGTTATACTTAACAGCCGAATTAAGATAATAACTGGCTCCTTCTACCGACCCCCAGACTCCGATGATACAGTTGCGGAACAGTTCAGAGAAAGTTTGAGTCTCGTAACAAATAAATACCCGACTCAAACGGTTATAGTTGGTATGTTGGCAAAAGTACTTGTTCAAAACCGGTGGTAGGCAGAAAACGTCTGCCGAGATTGTCCTAAATGCTTTCTCCGAAAATTATTTCGAGCAGTTAGTCCACGAACCCACGCAAATTGTAAATGGTTGGGAAAACACACTTGACCTCTTAGCCACAAACAATCCAGAGCTGATAGAGAACATCATGACTGATACAGGGATTAGTGATCACAAGGTCATTGTAGCTAGGCTCAATACCATTTCTTCCAAATCCATCAGAAACAAACGCAAAATAATTTTATTTAAAAAAGCGGATAAAGTGCCACTAGAAGCCTTCCTAACAGACAATTTCCATTCCTTCCGAACTGACTATGCGAATGTAGACGAGATGTGGCTCAAATTCAAAGATATAGTAGCAACAGCAATTGAGATATTTATACCTCATAAATTGGTAAGAGATGGAACGGATCCCCCGTGGTACACAAAAAAGGTCCGAACGCTGTTGCAGAGGCAACGGAAAAATCATGCGAAGTTCAGAAGAACGCGAAATCCCGAAGGTGGTCTAATATTTACAGACGCGCGAAATTTGGCACGTACTTCGATGCGAGATGCCTTTAATAGGTTCCACAACGAAACTTTGTCTCGAAATTTGGTAGAAAATCCGAAGAAATTCTGGTCGATGTAAAGTACACAAGCCGCAAGACGCAGTCAATACCTTCGCTGCGCAGTGCCGATGGTACTGTTATCGACGACTGTGCCGCTAAAGCGGAGTTATTGAACGCAGTTTTCCGAAATTCCTTCACCAAGGAAGACGAATGGGATATTCCAGAATTTGAAACACGAACATCTGCTAGCATGAGTCTCTTAGAAGTAGATACCTTAGGGGTTGCGAAGCAACTCTAATCGCTTGATACGGGCAAGTCTTCAGGTCCAGATTGTATACCGATTAGGTTCCTTTCAGATTACGCTGATACTATAGCTCCCTACTTAGCACTCATATACAACCGCTCGCTCACCGATAGATCTGTACCTACAGATTGGAAAATTGCGCAGGTCGCACCAGTGTTCAAGAAGGGTAGTAGGAGTAATCCATTTAACTACAGACCTATATCATTGACGTCGGTTTGCAGTAGGGTTTTGGAGCATATACTGTATTCAAACATTATGAATCACCTCGAAGGGAACGATCTATTGACACGTAATCAGCATGGCTTCAGAAAACATCGCTCTTGTGCAACGCTGCTAGCTCTTTATTCGCACGAAGTAATGGCCGCTATCGACAGGGGATCTCAAGTTGATTCCGTATTTCTAGATTTATGGAAAGCTTTTGACACCGTTCCTCAAAAGCGACTTCTAATCAAGCTGCGGAGCTATGGGGTATCGTCTCAGTTGTGCGACTGGATTCGTGATTTCCTGTCAGGAAGGTCGCAGTTCGTAGTAATAGACGGCAAATCATCGAGTAAAACTGAAGTGATATCAGGTGTTCCCCAGGGAAGCGTCCTGGGACCTCTACTGTTCCTGATCTATATAAATGACCTGGGTGACCATTTGAGCAGTACTCTTAGACTGTTCGCAGATGATGCTGTAATTTACCGTCTAGTAAGGTCATCCGAAGACCAGTATCAGTTGCAAAGCGATTTAGAAAAGATTGCTGTATGGTGTGTAAGGTGGCAGTTGACGCTAAATAACGAAAAGTGTGAGATGATCCACATGAGTTCCAAAAGAAATCCGTTGGAATTCGATTACTCGATAAATAGTACAATTCTCAAGGCTGTCAATTCAACTAAGTACCTGGGTGTTAAAATTACGAACAACTTCAGTTGGAAGGACCACATAGATAATATTGTCGGGAAGGCGAGCCAAAGGTTGCGTTTCATTGGCAGGACACTTAGAAGATGTAACAAGTCCACTAAAGAGACAGCTTACACTACACTCGTTCGTCCTCTGTTAGAATATTGCTGCGCGGTGTGGGATCCTTACCAGGTGGGATTGACGGAGGACATCGAAAGGGTGCAAAAAAGGGCAGCTCGTTTTGTATTATCACGTTATAGGGGAGAGAGTGTGGCAGATATGATACACGAGTTGGGATGGAAGTCATTACAGCACAGACGTTTTTCGTCGCGGCGAGACCTTTTTACGAAATTTCAGTCAACAACTTTCTCTTCCGAATGCGAAAATATTTTGTTGAGCCCAACCTACATAGGTAGGAATGATCATCAAAATAAAATAAGAGAAATCAGAGCTCGAACAGAAAGGTTTAGGTGTTCGTTTTTCCCGCTCGCTGTTCGCGAGTGGAATAGTAGAGAGATAGTATGATTGTGGTTCGATGAACCCTCTACCAAGCACTTAAATGTGAATTGCAGAGTAGTCATGTAGATGTAGATGTAGATGTAGATGTACCACAGATCTACCTGACTCACAAGCAGTACTGTGGAGAAGTATAAGTTAGTCACTCTATACACAACACTCATTGCCAGTACTTCTCGGTGACATAAGCAAAGTGATACTTTCCTATGTAAACAATCTACATCTCATTATCTTTGGATCTTATGCATTTATAACATCCACGAACTCAGTTTGAATTACCTTTGGCAATAAGACCGGAGCTCATTAAGGCGATTAAAGGGCAATCACCACGCAGCATTGCAAGAGAAGATCTTAATGAATTCTCGGTTCCACAAAACCAATTACAGCAAAATAAGCATCTCCGGTTTAAAGACTATGAGACTAGCCGACAGAGATTTTCCAAGCCCTTTATAGCTCCTAGGTCTCCGTGAGACACCCTATTGTAGTGCAGAAATGAAGCAGTTGCTGAAGTGAAGCACATCCTGTTCATCAAAGAGAACTACTGACGGATGTGTTATGGAAAAATGTTCTTCTCCCCGTGTCCAGTGCAACTCTGTTGCGATCATGAGTAGTTGCCATCTACGATCACTGTTTGTAGGTAATGTCTAGTAAAGTCATTAGAAGATCGAAATCGGTTGCAAAACGATTTAGTAAAGATATCTGTATGGTTCGAAAGTTGGCAGTTGGCAATTAGCGCAAAGTTAAGAAAAGTGTGGGGTTATCCGCAAGAGTGCTACTAGAAATCCGTTAAACATCGGCTACACGATAAATCAAATCTAAAAGCCGTAATTTTAAATTAATACCTAAGAATTACAGTTACGAACTACTTAAGTGGAAAGAAGAGAGAGAAAATGATGCGGGGAAGACAAACCAAAGACTGCGTTTTTTTGGCGGAACAGTTAGAATATGTAACAGATCTACTGATGAGTCTAGCTACACTGTGCTTGTCCGTCTCCTTTCGAAGTACTGCTGCGCGGTGTGGGATTGTTACCAGATGGAATTAACGGAGTACATCGAGAAACTTCAAAGAAGCGCTGCTCGTTTTGTATTAATATAGAATAGGGGAGAGAGTGTCACTGCATGATACACAGTTAGGGGAGGACGTCATCAAAACGAAGGCGTTTTTCGTTGCGGCGGAATCTTCTCACGGAATTTCAGTCATTAACTTTCTTCTCCGAACGTGAAAATATTTTGTTAACGCTGACCTACATAGGGAGAAACGATCATCATAATAAAATAAGGGAAATAAGAGCACGCACTGACAGATATACGTGTTAGTTATTCCACCACGCTGTTCGAGATTGGAATAATAGAGAATTATTGTGAAGGTGGTTTGATAAACCCTCTGCCAGGCACTTAAGTGTGATTTGCAGTCTACCCATGGAGATATAGATGTAGACAGTGGACGCTCATATCAATAAAAGTACCCCGTAACTCCACAGGAGAAAACGCAAAAATCACTGCATGAAGGATTATAATTAGTGTGTTTATGATATGTTGAAATGTCTGTGTAGAGTCGCTTTATAAGACTGTTGCCCTGTTTGATTCTGTTTGTCTGCAGTTGGTTCTACTAACCCTCCCAGAAGGACTGAGAAGTTTCAGTGATAATCTGACGTTAAGTGCAAGCAACTCGTTCTGCGCATCAGTATGTCAGTACTTTAAGTGATCCATTAATATTCCATGTGTAATCTAGCCCCATAGTTATAAAGTTCGTCCATTAGCCTACCTTGTGTGACCAGGTCTTTTTATGTGTCTTTTCAGGTTTGTCTTGGGTTTGGTACTTGAGCTGCTTTTCGTCTGCTAGAAGCACAGGATAACCAATTTTGTACCTCTTACGTGGGCAAAGAGGTCTATCGGTGCTGTTCGACAGCTTCGTGGTTGTCAAGTTGGTATTGTCCGTTTCCCGTGTGGGCTTTCCATGCGCTCCGAGCCGAGCGGTGGCTGTCGGTGGATGTATGGCTCTGAGCGCTATGGGACGTAACATCTGAGGTCATCAGTCCCCAAGAACTTAGAACTACTTAAACCTAACTAACCTAAGGACATCACACACATCCATGTCCGAGGCAGGATTCGAACCTGCAACCGTAGCAGTCGCGCGGTTCCGTACTGAACTCGGTGGATGTAGCTGTGCTCTTAAGTGAGCCCTCTCCTGCCAGTGATGAGATAGGTCGTAGCTTCAAACGCGGTCTTCATGCGTGAAGCCGTTCGGAAAAGCTCTTGGCCTGAATGAAGTGTTTCGATTACTTCTTGCTTTATATTGCTCTTGATAGGCAATGCTTGAGTCTATGATTTTGTCAGTGTCCGGAGTTTGCTTTGTTCCTTTCTACTATTGTGGTGTCAATGCGCTCTACGGGATATGGTTAGCCTGAGTTAATGTGCTTTAAAGCTTTGTGAATATGACAGAACTTGTGTTTTCGTGTATGTGCGATATTTCTTTTTATGTATTGTAGTTTATCACATGTTCTATTTTCTGCTGTGATCTCGAGTTGTCTTTATTCTGTGAGCGTTGCGCTCTATTACTGAATCTCAATAGTTGGTCCGTGTTATTTTAACTGATAAGTGATGGGTGAATATTTGCGTTACTGCATTTCCGTGTTTTGTGGGAACGTGTAGCAGCTGCCTTTGTTTAATGGGGGCCATATGTTTCTCGAATCATTGGGGCCTTCCGCCTTGATGGTTTTATTATGAATTCGGTGTGATTCATGATCTATTCGTTCTTACAGTGGTGTACTCTCATTGATTTATACATTTAGCGATTTTCACTCACATCTGTTTGAAACAGTTGGATGTGCAACTCAGGTGACTTCTTTCCATGATGCTTGCGTGAATTCTCAGGTGGTGTATTTGCTGTAACAAGATGTTTCAATCGGTGTAAACCCCTTTGATGTTAGTGCATGCAGGCAATGCAGGTAATGTTCCTCTGAATTTCGTCGTTTTCGTGTGAAGCTTGATTGGATAACTGAAGTCATATGTTTCTGTTCCCTTTCCTCTCTTTTCCCTCACGTATGCATAGTTAAATTGCGCTATGTAATTTCTTCTTGCCAGATCAGATTAGTTTATTTCGTGTTCAGGCACAACTAAAGTATATCTACAGAATGTCCCCCCATAATTTTTTGTGGCTATTTTTGAATAAATGTGTTTCATGAAAACTCAAATCGTGTGTCCTCTAACTACTTCAGAACGCACCAAATAGCTGCCAGACTTGCAACTCGATGCTCTTAACTGCTTCTTTCTTTGAAATATTAGCCTGATTTTTATATGCTGCACAAAAAGACAGTGATAACGAAGTACCCAGAGAGAGGAATGAGTAGAACTAATGTGCCAAATTCACAATCCATTGATTAATTATACAGGTTCATTTAACGATGTTATGTACTATGGTTAGATTTAGTATTGCATTAACTGCATGCAAATTTTTTTTCCACTATGCTCAAACAACCTCTGTGCCGGTTGGTGAACTCACGAAGGGACTGAAGAGAAATTTAATGAGCCGAGGAAAGTGAATGAAAAGCTATTTGATGACTTAGAAGCTGCGAATCTTAAGCTCGAACGGAACGTGGAAAGTAAAGCGAATGACTTTAGAAGATGCTACGGGATGAAATAGTGATCGAGTTAGCGAAAACGTCGAGGGTCGTCGAGAAGCGTCTGTGAAGCTGAAAGCGAGCAGTTGCCGCTAAACAGAGTGCTCGAAGAACAGGAGAGCAGGGTTATGGCGACGTTCGTGGCTGCCCAAAGTGAACGCGTAGAGCTACTGTCCCGAGCTGAGAGAGCGGCTGCCGGGCGTTTGGAAGCCACGAAGGGTCAGGCAGAGCAGAGAATCAGCGCGATACGTACTCTGTCTTTTGCTGCGCCCGAGTTCCTGTTCCTAAGAGCTGCCGAGAGCCGGGAGTTAACGTCGCAGAGACAGCGAGCACCAGTTCGGCCGAAGGCGGTGGCGATAAAGCAACAGACTGCCGGCTACTGTGAGCAACACCCAGGTTTGGTCCAGAGGGGACGATACGTAGCTCGTGACTTGAAGAAACGTGTGGCTCACCTCAAAGCAGGTTGTCCCGAAATTGAAGTAGACAGTTCCTGCGAATTAGTATGCACAGAGGACATTCTTGGCAACCGGAATCAAATAATAACTGGATCCTTTTACCGACCTCCCAATTCAGATGATACAGTAGGTGAAAGGTTCAAAGACGAGTTGAGTTTAATTTCAAACGCGTACCCGACTCATACAAATATAGTTCGTGGTGCCTTTAATCTATCCTCGATATGTTAGTGAAAATACATGTTTAATTCCGGAGGTACGCATAAAACATCATCCGAAATTTTGCTAAACGCTTTCTCCGACAACTATTTCGAGCAGTTACTTCATGAATAGTAAAAGGTTGTGAAAACCGCGCTTTACCTGTTAACACGGAATAATCCTGAACTAGTAACGAGGATTAAAACGGATACTGGTATTATTGAACGTACCCAGACCCCCAAGTCCTCCACAAATAAACGAAATATATACCTGTTCAAAAAAGCACATAAAAATTCACATAACATCTTCCTCCACTCCTTCCACATTAATAATGTCACTGCAGACCAGATGTGACTTGAATGCAAAGAAATAGTATCGGCGGCAATTCAGAGATTTACACCAAATAAATTAACAAACGACGCAGTTCATCCTCATTGGTACGCCAAACGCGTCAAAACACTGTTGCAGAAACAACGAAACAAACCTGCCAAATTTAAACGGAAACAAAATCTCCAACATTGGCGATCTTTTAAAGAGACTGGAAATTTAGCGCTGACTTCAATGCGACATGCTTATAATAGTTTCCACAACGAAACTTTATCTCCAAACCTGGCAGAAAATTCAGACAGATTCTGTTCGTATGTGAAGTATGCTAGCGGCAAGACACAATCAATGCCTTCTCTGCGCGATAGCAATGGAGATACTATCGAAGACAGTGCTGCCAAAACAGAGCAACTAAACACAGTTATCCGAAATGCCTTCACAAAGGAACACGAAGTAAATATTCAAGAATTCGAAACAAGATCAGGTGTCAACATGAGTAACGTCGAAGTAGATATCCTTGGAGTAGTGAAGCAACTTGAATTACTTAATAAACGCATGTCTTCTGGCCCAGAGTGTATACCAATTAGGTTCCTATCAGAGTTTGGAGGTGCAAGTCATCGAGTAAAACAGAAGTGATTCCTGGCGTTCTCCAGGGTCCTTTGCTGTTCCTCATCTCTATAAACGATTTGGGAGACAATCTGAGCATCCGTCTTTGATTGTTTGCAGATGACCCTGTCGTTTATCGGCTAATAAAGTCATCAGAAGATCAAAACAAATTGCAAAGCCATTTAGAAAAGGTATCTGGATGGTGCGAAAATTGGCAATTGACCCTAAATAACGGAAAGTGTGAGGTCATCCACATGAGTGCTAAACGTAATCCGTTAAACTTCGGTTACACAAAAAATCAGAAAAATCTAAAGGTCGTAAATACCTAGGAATTATTATTACGAACAACTTAAATTGTAAGTCACACACAGAGTATGTTCTGGGGAAGGCTAACCCAAGACTGCATTTTACTGGCAGGAGACTTAGGAAGTGTAATACATCTGCTAAGGAGACTGCTTACACTATGCTTGTCCGTTATCTTTTAGAATACTGCTGTGCGGTGTGGGATCCTTACCACATAGGACTGACGGGGTGCATCGAAAAAGTGTATTATCACGATATAGGGGAGAGAGTGTGACTGAAATGTTGGAGGCTTTGGGATGGAGATCATTAAAACAAAGGCGTTTTTCGTTGCAGAGGAAGCTTCCTACGAAATTTCAATCACCAACGTTCTCCTCCGAATGCTAAAATATTCTGCTGACGGAGACCAACATAGGGAGAAACGATCAGCATAATAAAATAAGGGAAACCAGACCTCGCATTGAAAGATATATATGTTCGTTTCTTCTGCGCTCTATACGAGATTGGAATAATAGGGAATTGTGAAGGTTGTTCGACGAAATGGCTCAAATGGCTCTGAGCACTATGGGACTCAACATCTGAGGTCATCAGTCCCCTAGAACTTAGAACTACTTAAACCTAACTAACCTAAGGACATCGCACACATCCATGCCCGAGGCAGGATTCGAACCTGCAACCGTAACGGTCGCGCGGGGTTCGATGAACCCTCTGCCAGCCACTTAAATATAATTTGCAGAGTATCCATGTAAATGTAGATGTATAGGGGCTGATGGAGTTGGAGCCTCAGGGAATAAAGTGCAAAGAGGGTCTCGGAAAGCGAGGATAAGTGCGATTACAGGGAAAGCAATGTTGCGGGAGGTTCTCGCGGCGGAGGACAGACCTTCGCGAGAGAAAAGCAAAGCTTCTGTTTTAAGCATTTCCTTTCACTACGTGAGTTTGAGATGTTCCTGAACTCGGTTAACTGAATTCACCCTATGTCTGGTCGGAACTGTTCGAATTTGTGCTTTCCCCAGTGTGGCCCAGCACACACTACTGGATTCGTGCGTTGTTTCTTAGCAGGGGAACCTGCCATGCCAATGAGGACCAGATCGCGGCGTTGTGCGACAGTAAGGGAATTTCGGCTGGCTTTCCTTTCAGCGCCGCCCGTTTGCTCGAACACATGGTACAGGCTAATCAATTTTTGTTTTATACGTTCGGAGAAACAGAGCTGATCAGTATTTGCCTGACTATCATGCCAACCCACATGTGTCACATCATCCCAGCTGCCAAATGCAGCCGGCCGGTGTGGCCATGAGGTTCTAGGCGCTTCAGTGTGATGTCATTTGGTTAGTTAGGTTTAAGTAGTTCTAAGTTATAGGGGACTGATATCTCATCGTTTTGCAAAATGAAAGGATGATGTGGAAGCATTTAAAGCGGTGCAATAAGAGTTCGAGTACGATTTGGGGGAGTATCTGTCTAAGTATACGATCTAGTCACGCGGTGCGCAAACGCACGATTCCAGTTGCGGGCGCAGTCGAAAACCTAGACCAGAGTGACAGACTGTACGCAGCCACCCTAGTTCCTTTGGGAACAACTGGGGAATAGAAAAACGTAGGGTAAATCAGTACACGAATGAAGGGGCACACGTACGCGGTCACGAGAACCCTGGAAGCAGTGGGATCAAAAACCATTTTTATGCATTTCTGTCTGTAAAATATCGGAGTGTGCATGCGGAACGATTTGAAGTGGAATGATCATATAAAATTAATTTTTGGTAAGGCGGTCACCAGGTTGAGATTCATTGGGAGAGTCCTTAGAAAATGTAGTCCATCAACAAAGGAGGTGGCTTACAAAACACTCGTTCGACCTATACTTGAGTATTGCTCATCAGTGTGGGATCCGTACCAGATTGGGTTGACGGAGGAGATAGAGAAGATCCGAAGAAGAGCGGCGCGTTTCGTCACAGGGTTATTAAGCGTGATAGCGTTACGGAGATGTTTAGCAAACTCAAGTGGCAGAGTCTGCAAGAGAGGCGCTGTGCATCACGGTGTAGCTTGCTGTCCAGGTTTTGAGAGGGTGCGTTTCTGGATGAGGTATCGAATATATTGCTTCCCCCCGCTTATACCTCCCGAGGAGATCACGAATGTAAAATTAGAGAGATTCGAGCGCGCACGGGGGCTTTCCGGCAGTCGTTCTTCCTGCGAACCATACGCGACAGGAACAGAAAAGGGAGGTAATGAGAGTGGCACGTAAAGTGCCCTCCGCCACACACCGTTGGGTGGCTTGATCAGTATAAATGTAGATGTAGTAGCGACAACAACGGGCGGTCGTAGTGAGTTCGATTACGGGGCTGGAATCAGCTGAGTGGTGATAGCAATAACGGGTGGCGGTGATTTGGGAACATCTGGGGAATAGAAAAAGATAGGGCAAATCAGTACAGGAATGAAGAGACACGCGAACGCAATCACAAAACCCTGGAAGCAGTGGGATCAGAAACCACTTTAATGCCTTTCTGTCTGTTTTAATTATTCGGGAGCTGACCGTTTGGTTTTAAACTTTGTTTTCTGCGTTTAATTTGATTGGGAAACCGTTGAGATTAAACTTAACATATACGTGGATGGACATGAGAAATGAAAGGTGTAAGTAGGCTGTTTAGGTTTTTATGTTGGTAACGCCACATAGCGCTCTGTATGAAAATCACTGATTGTGCTATGTGCAGTCTGTGGCTGGTTGGCATTGTTGAAATATTCGCTATTGTAGTGTTGGGCAGTTGGATGTGAACAGCGCTTAGCGTAGCGCAGTTGGAGGTGAGCCGCCAGCAGTGTTGGATGTGGGGAGAGAGATGACAGAGTTTTGAGAGCGGATGATCTGGACGTGTGTCCATCAGAGTAAATTTGTAGGACTGGATTTCTAGTTAGTGCCTTCAATAGTTAGAATCTTTTATGTAGCTGGCAGTACTGGCGCTCGCTATATTGCAGTAGTTCGAGTAACGAAGATTTTTATGAGGTTAGTGATTCGTGAAAGGTATAGGTTATTGTTAGTCGGGGCCATTCTTTTGTGGGGATTATATAAGTCAGATTGCGTTGCGCTAAAATATTGTGAGTCCGTTTAGTGATGATCAGAGTAAGTGAAGAGAAATGTCTGAGTACGTTGAGTTTTGCTCAGCTGTTTGAAAATCAAATAACGTAAAGGAGATTATCAGCACAATCATTAATAAATTTTTCTAAAGGGAGGTTTCAAAGGTTGCAATAAATTTTTCATCTATGATTATTACTTTACATATGAAATATTCTATTGCAGATTAATAAAAACGAATTTCTTTGAATGTTCCCAAAATAATGTTCAAGTTTTATTTTTATTCAAGGACTACAGCTGTTTGTACAAGAATGAAAATATAATTTTCCATCGAACTTAGCAAAGATTTTCACGTTGCACTGGATTTTTGTTTACTGGATATAGCCCGACTAGCTTTGAAGCATAAGACTATCTTTACTTTATGAATTCTTTTTTATATTTCTAAGCTCTCCTGAAGAATTATCCACTTTTAAATACACTTCACGTTATGTTCAGAATTTATCACTTTTTGAATGAAAATTTAAAAGAGCTGCAGCTTGTATCCACCTGTGAATGCACAAGATAAAATCTACTATCTCTTTGTATTCTGCCTATGGAATGCTGTGAAAAGAAACACGTTTTTATTTTCGTTCACCTCTACCTGCACCCTTTTTAGGATGTGGTCGTTATTGCGATGGTATATTTTAATCTGCCGCTGTTCCAGAATGCTCGCTCACGGTGCAGCTCCGTACTGCCAGCGATATCCAATAAAATGCTGGAAATTCTAAAATAAAATGGGTAATGTCCGGTGCGAACTTTGCAGTAATTGTGACAAACAGATTTTACTAGATAAATATATTTTAACAGAAACAATTAAAATCTTTACACACCGTTTACAATCCCAGCTACAAATGGCGTCGATCATCGACTTATGACAAATGAAGACTACGTAAGAGCCTAATGCAACGTTACGGGTTCCTCTCCCATTCAGTCTGTGCAGAAGGCAAGCGATTCTACTACAATATATTGCCAATTTATATCTTACCTAATTTTTGTACAGTCTTTGTCTTTTCTGATAACATATCCTTTCTTCTGTAGCGGTTTTCACATCCTCCGCCACAGATAGTATTTAACAGTCTTTGAATAATCATTTATAATAGCAAAATTCATAATTATCTTTTAAATGTCCTTTTGAAATACAATTAACAGAAACACATATAAATTATTTGTTGCAATGAACATTATACATCGAAATGTTCTTTTAACTTTCACTTTGGATGCATGCTGCCAGAGAACGTTACACCACGAAAGCAGAGACTGCTCATGAGGGGACCGTGAGCAGAATAGGAATGTCTTGGCGGGACCACCACAGTTGGAGAAAATCAAACCCGCTGATCCACAACATAATCCACTTAACGACAATGAGTGGCGGGAACTCTCGCGACAGAATGGTGCGGAACAGGACGGATCTCTGAGCAAGGTAAGTGCGAATGTTCTACACGTGGAAAAATCCAGCACACGGGACGATTTGTTACAGGAGGCTGCAGGCAGTAAGGTTTCAGCTTTTATGCCAGATATCTCCACCTCTATTAGAGTATCAGTACCCAGAACGCACTTGAGCTGCATCTGCCTGTGTTCTATTACAGGTGAGGCAGTGTTTCGTAACTATGTGTGGCTACAGAGGCAGCGTGCAATATTTCTGCAAGGGACTTCTATCGACTTTTTGAGTACACGCCACACGGAGATGATGCTCTGTACTGGGTGAAACGAGGTCCGACACGATGCTACGACGTGCTCCGTGACTTTTGCTACTTCAGTGTATAAATGTACCGGATGTCTCTCTTAAAAGTCTTCAGGCACATTTCTTCTGGTTTTTCAGTAGATATTTTAAATGTGTAGATGCAGTCAGTCCAAACGTGTACTGGTCATCACGTCGACGGAAAGCTTCGGTTTGTTTCCGTTACACGCGAAATGCTGTTTGAAGCGGAATTTTACATTCTCATTCGTTAGAGCGGCCCGAGATTAGTCCAGCTTGGTATTCGTTTTAGCGATACGTATTAGCAGGAAAACTGGAAAACGGAGAGTGGCGGTAGCTATCAATTTGGGCCAGGGCCTTGTTGTCGCTGTTAGAGTATCGGTTATTCTTAGAGTTTTCCCGCTCCTGTTAATACAAATGGATGAAGCGAATGACGTTGTAGACTAGTTTGTGGCCCGTCCATCCCAATGGGTACGTGAAATTCCGCTTTGAAAATAAATTATTTTTTTTTAACGGGGAACAAACCGACGCTTTGCGGCGACAGTGGCACATCATGACAGGCGTAATGAACAGTATTAATTTCGACTGACTCCACCTACACATTCCAAACACGAAATTGAAAATATCTGTCGGAACACCAGAGCAAATGCGCCTGAAGACTCTTGGGTGGAATACCTACACCGAATATTGGAGAAATAGTGGCAAATATTTTGATAGGTGATACCAACCACAAGAACAAGAAAAAAAATACCTCGAACGTGGGTCTGGAAATGCATACTTTGTGAGATCTCTACACTTGTCCATTGTGGCTGAAGACGTTCGGGTGTGAATATGTCCGCCTGACACGCAAGGTAGATATTAAATAAACAAGTGATGTATGGCCACAGGTGCTGCCCCCATGATCCGTGAACCGAGCGAGGTGACGCAGTGGCTTGCACACTGGACTCGCATTCGGGAGGACGACGGTTCAATCCCGCGTCCGTCCATCCTGATTTAGGTTTTCCGTGGTTTCCCTAAATCACTCCAGGCAAATGCCGGGATGGTTCCTTTGAAAGGGCACGGCCGACTTTCTTCCCCGTTCTTCCCTAATCCGATGAGACCGATGACCTCACTGTCAGCTCTCCTTCCCCAAACAACCGAACCCCAACCCATGATCCGTCAATAGCGTTCACTACTGTACGTGTCTTTCCGTATTGACGTACTCCAGTGTACACAAGTCTGAGCACTGGGTAATCTACAGGCAGTTGTGTTGCATGTACTATAGTTTTAGCGTTGTTGGTGTGTGTTATTTTGTAGTAAATTGCTTGCAACTATGGGTATGTATCGCATTTATTTATTCGGAGTATGGCATTTAAGTACATTTCAGAATTGCATCACGTTATTCTATATTACATGGTTTCACAGACAAACATCTAGTCCCTGTAAGTCATATCGCAATGTTTACTGTCACTGTGATATTTGTACTGCACTGTGCACGAATAGGTTGGTAAATTTTCCATTTCTCTTCTGCTTGTTAACAATGGAAGCATACTACTCATAAAGTGACATGACGGATATAATTATCTCCTATGGGTTAGCAATTGGAAATAGGCCGTAAGCACGTTCCCACTACGCAGAAAAATACCCACGTTGCAGAGTACCATGTGATAAGTTGTTGACCCAAAGTTTTCGGCTTCTTAAGGACACGGATTTTCTAGCATCCAAAAGACGAATGGTGGACCGAATGAGTCAGTTCACACACCTCAGATGCAGGGGGACATACCAGATTTGCTGGACGAAAGACGTGCAACAGCAGTGTGGGGATTTGGCGATTGACACCAACAGAAGGCATAAGTCATCCTGTTGTCCGGCTGGTACTGCTTGAGCTATTGCTGTATCCGTAACACCTTCAACACATCGAGGCACTAATGCCAGAGGACCACGATAGCCTATCATAGTTGTGTCATTGGCCCATACAGAAGCGTGCTGCAGGTCCACTGTTTTCGACGAAGAATTTATTTCTCTGATCCTGTGCGGTTCACAAAGGGTCGTGCTGTGGACTTCCGTACTCAGCACGTGTGGGCTTATGAAAACCCCTATGCTGCTGTACAAAGAGTACATCAACCTCATTTCTCCGTCAACTAATGGATAGACATTCTTGGTGATAAGTTACTAGGGCCATATATCCTACTCCAAACATTTAATGGAGCTCATTATCGTCAACTTCTTGTTAACATTTTGCTTACCTTGTCTGAGGAGGTACCACATCAGTAAAGACTACCGATGTGGTTTATGCATTATGTCACATTTCATCTGCAATGTGTGTGAATATCGGATGCTGACGCTTCATGTCTTTTGGAATGGTTGGGGCGGAGGGGGCACACCTTGGTCCCCTGTTCCCTCGACTTCAGTCCTCTGTAGTTTTGGTTATGGGAACAGTTCAAGGCGTTAGTCTTTCAGTACCACATGTATGTGAAATTAGAAATCGTTACCAGAGTCGGAGACTATTTAGACTCTGAAAAATCCCTTTAGATACAGTTTTGATATACATAATACAATGGAAATATGCTACTTGAAATTTGGCCCTTACATGAGGTCCTAGGGTGAACAATTTGTATAAAATTACTTAATAACTGTATTTTAAAAACAATTAATAATGCAAATCGAATGAAAGGAACACTAAATTCTTTAAATGAAATTCAAGTAAAAAATGAACTGGTGATTTATTGCAAAAAGTCTTCTTCGTACACAAGAAAACCAATAGACTAACTGTCTATCATGTTAGACTAATACTGACAATCAGCAAAAGCATAATGTCCAGGGAAGGATAATGTGTTCATGCTGCACATTCCCTCCACGATGTTGAGGCGAAATAAATAAAAAAATTAAATTTCTTGGTTTTTTGTAAAGAGGAAAAATTGTGGACATGGAATTGTAACTTCAGAATTTTTGAAATGCCTTTCTTTTTTTACGGGCTGTATTGACCAGCTTGAATGCGGACAAATTCAGTGCTGCGTGAAATATGCCTGTAATATAATTTACCATTCCGATTAATTACATTTTTGAATTCTACGTCACTGTTGATTTAATCAGAGTTCTCACCTTAGACGTAGAATTAGTCCTTCTGCCACAATATTAATTCATTAGTCGTCCTCGATGTTCTTCTCTTTGTTGACCGTGTGTACCTTCCTAAGTCGGCATCGGTTCACTTCACGAAGACGGTGGAAACCAAAGAAATACAATGGTACGTCACTTTAAAAAATAGTGAGAAGTATCGAAGTGTTACGAAAATTATTTATTCACAAGACAACAAGACTTGCTCTGCTCGTCGCACAAATCATGATTACTAACAACATGGCTGCCTTTCCGCACAGTCCGAAATTACGTCCGTCCTCCACAAGGCAACAATCGAAAGTGTCTCTCAGCTCCTTCTTGGAGTATGAAACAAAAGAGAATCCAATTTGAACATTACAGAGATTATATTCTACATCCCTCTCAATTTGATCTTTGGCGCAGCCTTTAAGGTGTTGTATGTCTCTGCGTCGTAATGTGTCATTACAATGTGAATAAACCCTACGAATCTGAATTTTCCTATGTAGTGGTTCCTTGTCGGGACTAAAATGAAAAGAACCTCTCTTCGTATCCGGAATCTTACGGTACTGCGGTGGTGTACAACTATAAAATGGTAATCTCCCAGGCAAATTGGTGCCGCTACAATGTGCTCACCAATCACTAGCCATCTCGATCTACATCCACATCTACATCGATACTCTGCTAATTACGTTGAAGTGCCTTGCAGAGGGTTCTTCGAACCACCTTCAAAATTCTCTATTCTCCAAATGTCGTATAGCGCGCGGAAATAACAAACACCTACATCTTTTTCGTACGTGCTCTTCAAATGGTTCAAATGGCTCTAAGCTCTATGGGACTTAACATCTGAGGTCATCAGTCCCCTAGACTTAGAATTACTTAAACATTAACGAACCTAACCACACACACACATCCATGCCCGCGGCAGGATTCGAACCTGCGACCGTAGCAGAAGCGCCGTTCCAGACCGAAGCGCCTAGAACCGGTTGGCCACAGCGACCGGCTGTACGAGCTCTGACTTCCCTTATTTTATCATAGTGATCGTTTCTTCCTATCTAGATCGGCGTCAACAAAATATTTTCGCATTCAGAGGAGAAAGCTGGTGACCGGAATTTCGTGAGAAGATTGTTCCGCAACGAAAAATGCCTTTGTTTTAATAATCTCCATCACAAATCCTCCATCATTTCAGTGACACTCTCCCCCCTATTTCGTGTTGATGCAAAACATGCTACCATCTTTGCACTTTTTCGATGTACCTGCTAATAAAACGCAGTGTTGGGTCAGCCTTCCCCACATGATTTTCTGTGTGTTCCTTACAATTTAAGTTGTTCATAATTGTAATTACTAGGTATTTAGTTGAATGTATGGCCTTTAGATTTGACTGATTTATCGTGTGACGGAAGTTTAACGGATTACTTTTAGCACTCATGTGGATGACCCCACACTTTTCGTTATTTATGGTCGTTGCAATTTGTTTGCCGGCCGGTGTGGCCGTGCAGTTCTAGGCGCTACAGTCTGGAACCACGTGACCGCTACGATCGCAGGTTCGAATCCTGCCTCGGGCATGGACATGTGTGATTTCCGTAAGATAGTTAGGTTTAAGTAGTTCTAAGTTCTAGGGGACTGATGACCACAGATGTTAAGTCCCATAGTGCTCAGAGCCATTTATCTATTTCTTTGCAATGTGTTTTGATCTTCTGATGACTTTATTAGTCGATAACCGACAGCGTCATCTGCAAACAACCTAAGCGACTGCTCAGATTGTCTCGCAAATCGTTTATACGGATAAGGAACAGCAAAGGGCCTGTAACACTAAGATGTGTGCGTCAACACGAGATCTGCGCCCCCATGGAACTTGTGGACCGAGTTAAGTTGTCAGGACGACTTCCCAGTTCGGAACACCAGAATGATCGCCCCCCTTCAGCGATCGAGCACGAGAAGTCTCCTCTACCCAAGAGTGTTCGATCATCCACATCCAACTCCTCAGTTTGGGCCGTCATGGCAACAAGCATGTCAGGTAAAACGTTATGTACTTCTGTCCAATGACAGCAGACGAATCAGAGCCTTGTATAAACAACTCAGAATTTCCAACAAGCCAAGCAAACGCCGCTGGAACCCCACCAGGTCAGGTTCACACAGCAGCAGGCCGCTCCTCGTCAAGAACTGGTCAGTTCTCTCCAGATGTTACCGGGTAAGACACTCAGCGTCAAATTCTGAGCTTCCTGGTGTCGTGACTCGTGACGTCACTATGTGTGCCACTGGATGTCAGACTCGGAAAAACTTTCTTCTTCAAGGCGTGAAAATGACTGTAATGCGTGAGTTATTGCCGGATTTGTTATGCGCTCTGTATGTGCTTTCACCCTGCTCAGACAGCAGCTGGTATAGATTTTACGCTTGTGAGCGTATATATACGTTGTTATGTGGCTAGCGGAGCTTGTGGACTGGCCCTGTTCGATTTCCTTTACGTACATTTATGTAATTCGAAAATCTGTGCCCAGACATCAGTTTACTAAAACAACGTGACAATTTTAAAAAACGCAAAAATGTTAATTCTAAAAAAAGGGAGATATTTTTCCGGCTCAGTTAAATACAAATCTATTCGTAAGTATTTGAGTTTCATATTGGAACAGTGTCGAGGTTAGAACCTCATATTCAGCATTTTTTTAAATTGTATTAATATTGTATTTTTTTGTCAACTGGAAATACTGAATTATAATATTCTAATGAAAATACGATTTTATTTGAGTCAAATCAAATAAATTAAAATTTGATTCAGACATGTGAAATGACTTGTCTATACTAATAAAACTCCCTGAAAGAATATCACTCTGCAGCAGAGAGTGCGCTGCGATGATACGTCCTCTCAGAACTAGAATAATCTGCCAGAAGGTTCCATCAGTAATACTGGTGCGCTTTATATGTTCGTTTCTCCATGTAATGGAGAAAAAAGAATTACTCGACATTCACAGTGACTAGAGTATGTACAAAAAGGGCAATCAATACACATTTGCAGTTGACCAGCAGATCGTTCTGCACATACAGTCTATCCTTTTGAATTTTTAAGTACTAGAATCTATTTCTGTGAAGGATGCTTATCACGATATTTATTTGGTCTTTCACTTTATTCACATGAACTCTGAGAGTTTTATGTGACTATATTATTTTGTTTCTGCAAACATAATTCGTTCCACCAAAATAGCTGGAAATCCCACAGCAGATCAGTTCCAGTCATTCCACGAGTAAGGAGGTACACGGCTCGTCTTGTCTGTAATTCAACCATGCCTAGACGGTCAATACCGTATTTTATCGCGTCCGCTTTGTTACTTTGTGCCAAGAAGGTCTCTCAACAAGGGAGGTGTCAGGCGTCTCGGAGTGAACCAAAGCTATGTTGTTCGGGTATGGAGGAGATACACAGAGAGAGAGGAAATCCCTCGTTCAGACCGTCCAAGGACTACTACGGCAGTGGATGACCGTATCCTACGGATTATGGCTCGGAGGAACTCTGACAGCAACGCCACCATGTTGAATAATGCTCTTCGTGCAGCCACAGGACGTCTTGTTACGACTCAAACTTTGCGCTACAGGCTGCATGATGCGCAACTTCACTTCCGACTTCCATGGCGAAGTCGATCTTTGCAACCACGACATTTTGCAGTACAGGTGGGCCCAACAACACGCAGAATGGACCGCTGAGGATTGGCATCACGTTCTATCCACCGATGAGTGTCGCATATGCCTTCAACCAGACAATCGTCGGAGGAGGATGAATGCCTCAAGATACACTGTCCAGCGAGTGCAGCAAGGTGGAGGTTCCCTTCTCTTTTGGGATGGCATTATGGAGGGCGGACGTACGTCGTTGGTGGTCATGGAATGCGCCGTAACGGCTGTACAATACGTGAATACCACCTTCCGACCGATAGTACAACCATGTCGGCAGCATATTGGCGAGGCATTCGTCTTCATGGACGACAGTTCGCGCCCCCATCGTGCACATCCTGTGAATGACTTCCTTCAGGATAACGACATCGCTCGATTAGGGTGGCCAGCACCTTCTCCAGACATGAACGCTATAGAACATGTCTGGGATAAATTGAAAAGTGCTGTTTGTGGAAGACGTGACGCACCAACCACTCTCAGTGATCTACGCCCAATCGCCGTTGAGAAGTGGGACAATCTTGACCAACAGTGCCTTGATGAACTTATGGCTAAAATGCCACTACAAATACAGGCACGAATCAATGCAATAGGACGTGCTACTGGCTATTAGAGGGAGAGGTGTGTACAGCAATGTTGACCACCACCTCCGAAGGTGTCCCTGTATGGTGGCACAAGATGCAATGCCTGACTTTCATTAGCAATAAAAAGGGTGCAAAGGATATTCATGTTGATCTCAATTCCAATTTTGTGTACAGGTTCCGGAGTTCTTGGAGCCGAGGTGATGCGAAACTTTTTTGATGTATGTACATTTTTACTTTGTCTGTACAGAACTGTATACACTGTTAGCGTAAATAGCTCTAGGGAGGTGCATTATAGATTCAGTAAGCGTACAATACTTCAAAACTCGTTTACTACCTCATTTTCCGCAATTTGATCTTACGTTCTTGCCTCAGTGTCAGAGGTACAACAACAGAGTTTGCGCTTGGCTGTCATCCATTCGTATGTTCCGCTACATTTTTGGAGAGAAACCCGGTTGCCGCACAGTCGCGGCGTTGGCCTCCCTCTCTCTCTCTCTCTCTCTCTCTCTCTCTCTCTCCGTCTCTGGTGCCAACTCGCTGAGTGTGACACCTAGCGGCAGCACTGGGTACCTTTGGCGCGACGTCGCGAGTCACAATCCCAGAAAGCTAAGGAATTAACGCCGGGTCTTGAGACTCAGACCTGCTAGCCGCCAGTGGCGCACGCAACACCAAAGATCCCACCCTCCTCCGCGTGACCCCTGCGGGCCGCAATGTAGCTGCCCTGCCGGACTTATAACCGGGGACTCAATGCTCTGAGTGGTGAGCAGGCTGTCCCTCCCTTATTCCCATTGTTGTGTGCCTCGGATGTTCTACAACTCTTGGGGAAACGAACTCCGAGGTTCCCACGAATTCTCTCAGCTGAAGTGATGTAAGTTAAGACACACAACCTCTGGAATTTTATCAGGCACAATAGTGAAAATCAAGTATATTAATGAGAGTTTAATAAAGTGATGAGAATCGTGTTCCAGCATTTCTCCGTCATAAGGAGCGGATGGTGTTAGTTTATCAATGGATGGAGCAACCCAGATTGCTTGTAACATTTCAGCCGACGCCACGCCGGTCAATGATACCGAGACACTACAGGATCGCGTCTTCGACGCAACAACGAGCAAGCGTATTTCGGAGAGTGCGTGATCTCTTAAGCTGAGGAGCAGAGCGATACATTGCCATTGGAGGAACGTCACGTTGAGCACCTCATATGAGAAATGTCATTAACGGATATCAGGATGGACGGCTCCTATGGACAAGTGTGCAGATCACAGAAAGTATGCGTTTCCCGATCCACGTTATAACATCCCAGCTTCCTCAACCAAATTATAACGTCCCAGGACTTTCTGCACCAAATTATAACATTTCAGCTCCTCAACACCAAGTTAAAACGTTGCATTAGGAGGTGTCTGCTTCGTGTAAAAGGTCTTGAGTTCATATTGACGACAACAAGTAATTCTTCATTACAGACATTTATTTACAAGCAGAACTGACAGACTTCACAGACTCAACAACTGACTCTCCGAGCTAACCGCACTGCATATCCGAACTGGCAACTGACAACTCCTAGGTGTATTAATATCTTTCCAAACAATGAGAGTCTTTGACAATGTTTTGTTTACAATACGATAGCAATTCACGACTTAAAACTAAATTAGACATCACAGAATTTTAGTTCAGATTAAAGTAAGTAAGAGGATCAGTACATATAAATTTTTACAAGCATAATTTCCAAATTGATTTTATAACATTTTTCTACCAGCTTCTGGATAACCTTCACCAGATTTGTACCGGTGTTTCCAGAAATATCTTGACATTTGATTCTGGATATTTCTTGAGTGATTTAGAACAACTATTTATATGTAAAATGATTTAAATCGTGTTTCAAAACGTAAATAAATCTTTTTAGCAATAGTTCTTGATACAAATCGTCTTTCGAAATTAGGTTATGAAACAGTTTTCACAAGTTTTCCTATTTTTGCGATCATAATATACAATTTCTCCATTGAAAGTTCCAGAAGTGTGCATTAAACGTTCATTTCCAGACTTTCTCTTTAGCTGGTGAGTTTTTAAAAGTATCTTGTCCATATTATACGAAATAATTTAGCTCAAAACTGATAATTTATACAATTAATCAGAGCTACAGCAAACAGTGAGTCTTTCTTTTACAAAATGAAATATAATTACAAAATTGAATGAAAATAGGTTACTAACACTAATATATATTTACATTAATTCTATTTTTGTTCTTTCTGTGCAAAAGTCCTAATATTGACACAGTACAATATTTAAACATCACCAAAGTTTCCCTTTACATTTTGCATATCTGTATCGACATCCCCTAAAAGTCTACAGTATCGAATACTTCAATATGTCCCAATATGTCCTGTAATGTTACAACGTGTAATGGATTTTTTTTCTTGTTTTGGGGGACAGTCCCACCTCTCGAAATATTCGACACTTTGCACTACAGGTTAAAAGAAGAGTGACGAACATAAGATGCCTTCAATATTTATTAACGTTGTGGGTGGTTCTCTTGATTTATGCTAACTTTTTTCCACCCTACGTCTAGATCTGGTTTTGTTCCCTGCATATAAAATTATATGCAAGCGTTTCTATCGCACCAGAAAGGATGGAGGGGGTTTGATGTAAGATCTATTCGTGGTTTCTCCCTTATCGAAATCGTTTCCCATATGAATCCAAGCTACATCGTTAGCCTCGTGGCTATTGAGGTTGATCCTCAAAAAAACGTAGTACTAATAGTTCAATCCAGAACGGTTTAGGTAGCCTTTACGGTACTTGGGTATAGCTGTGTGGTTGGTATCCGAACAGACATCCGAAGTAGTGTGGCGGTAATGCTTCAATCTGTCCGAAGAACAGTTCCAGCTTTATAAATGTAGCCAGAAGTGTATCGTGGCTAATGGAGTTGATCATGAAGACCGATTAAAGTATTTTCCTAATATATTTTGTTGCCCTTATTTTATAAAACCATTCGGTGGCTTTCTAAGAGGTACTTTGTGTTAGGAGTACGAAACGTAAATAAAATTACATTTTCACACGTTTTTCTTCAGGCAGAATGAGGTAATAAAGCCAGTCGATACCTATCGTATAGTGCAACGACATAGTTGCTTACTGGCTGAGTATTTTTCAAGAGATCCTCTCACACAGACTGGTAATTTACACTGTTTTTAAGAGACACTCCGAGTGCGCCGTATCAGTCACTCTTTAACCTGTTACGTAAGGCGATTCGTTCCTGCTGTTATCTTTTGCGTGTATTCAGTCCCGCAACCTATAACCGTGCATTCGGGCGGTAATCAGTTATCGGTGCGTTATTGTAGTCTAAAAACTGAATCCGTTATAGTAACTCTTTTGTTTACTCACTCGGGGTCCCACCGTTTTGTACACAACTGAGGTGAGAAGTAGTTGTGACGTTCTCTACGGCGACATCAAAAACCCATTCTGAGGTGGTGCCGTCGAAAGCGTAAACCGAAGCAATCGGACTGGATTCGAATACATCTTTCGAAAGCGAGTACAAAAGAATATTATCACAGGACTTTACAAACAGGTTTTTCAGAAATTCCTACCAGTTCACTTACTTAACTTATTTAATATTGCAACGCGTTTCGAGCTATCACCTCTTTATCAGGCAAGCCGGCCGCGGTGGTCTCGCGGTTCTAGGCGCGCAGTCCGGAACCGTGCGACTGCTACGGCCGCAGGTTCGAATTCTGCCTCGGGCATGGATGTGTGTAATGTCCTTAGGTTAGTTAGGTTTAAGTAGTTCTAAGTTCTAGGGGACTGATAACCACAACAGTTGAGTCCCATAGTGCTCAGAGCAATTATCAGGCAAAATATGACAAAACAAAAAACATTCAAACAGAATGGACATAGACCTTAATGCAAGTATTTTTTCAGTCTTGTCGTTTGTTGTGGCTTTCCTGCAGAGAAAGTCAAATAGAAGCCGTATGAGAGCGCGTTTACTTCGTTTTCTTGTCTGTAGATGAATACTGGAGCACTCCGTTCATCAGAAAAGGCTGCCGTCTTGTGGCCACTGTGGCTTTAAATTGTAAGCACACCACGTAGCTCACTCGGAAAACATGAATAACTGATCTGGCTACTTCAGTATTATGGGCTTAATTTGTATTATTAGTTCACTTTTCTCGGACATGAGCAGACATCCACAAGTAGCAAATAATGTGACCGTGGCTTCCAAGTTAAGGTTCTTCGGTTAATCACAAGGCGTCTACTTCGGTAATAATCTTGCTGGCATTTCGATGATCTTTCTTGGGATTTCTTCATGATTCATTACATTCTTGCACGTGCTACCTTTTTATAGTTTTATGCACTGTGAGATATAATATCTAGCGATTTTAAAAAGCGAGTGAATCAAGCTGCGTCGGATAGAGGTGGAGGGGATAGCTTCAGTTACGTTTGACGCGAAATAGCATTTAGTCATAATGGAGCGTACACTGTCAAAGCATTTTATCAAAACGGTAGTTCGTACCAGCTAGCACGACGTGCAATCCGCAACCACTTCAGCGTTAATCGAAATTGGCCGCTGCACCTGCCTGGGCGATTAAAATGTGGCTGGGGAACATTGAGGAGACGGCGCCAACTGGGAGACCAAAAACTGTGCGCTCGCCTGAAAAACATCGAACGTGTACGCCAAATGAAACGCGTATAGCACGTGTGATTTGACACGACACTACAGCGCGACACGCACGTGCCGCACGAGTCGCGCGGCTGCAGTGCATATTGCGACACGTACACCGTACTTAGCACGCGCCGACTGGCGACGCTCTGCGCTGACAGAACCGTAGGGCGCGCACCTTTTTATCTTTCTCTAATAATTTACAGAAACTATTCACTGAAAATATTTGATTTTTTTCCGTACTTGTGGCTTTACGTGTGAACTTCTTGGCCAAGTGCCTATCATCTGGCTAATAGTCATGCTTACTGTGATCTACACATTTTAGTAAGTCACTACGCAAAACTCAAAAAGTTTGCAATGAAAAATAGGGGGCGCTATGATTTTGCGTTTGGTGAGTATTACAAAATATGTTTATGAGTATGAAATTCAGCTAACATATTAAATTTTTGTTTAGACTTAGGAGGAGGTCTCCATCTGTCTTCGATTTCGAGAAAATGGATCCCATGTAGAGCATTCACTCCCAATCTTACGCCACGGGAATGAAATATTCCTACATCACTGGTATTTCCTAAACCGCTCGAGACATCGAAACAAGATTTTGGTGAATGATGACACAAGGAAGAGAGTACTTTGCCACCCCGGCCGGTGTGGCCAAGTGGTTCTAGGCGCTTCAGTCTGGAACCGCGCGACCACTACGATCGCAGGTTCGAATCCTACCTCGTGAATGGATGTGTGTCATGCCCCTAGGTTAGTTAGGTTTAAGTAGTTCTAAGTTCTATGGGACTGATGACCTCAGATTTTAAGTCCCATAGTGTTCAGAGCCATTTGAACCATACTTTGCCACGTCGTAAACACACTGAGCTTTCTTATCTATCACGGTATATCAGTAGTTACACTTCCCTATTTATTTTTTTTTCATTCCACTGTCTATTTTTTTTAGAGTTATCGACAGCTAGTGAGACAAGAGTGTCCTAATAAGAAAGTAAACATGAAATTTCTTCTCTTATGTTGCCACAAACCGTCACAATGAGTTTTTTGGTAAGATATTCGGCTCTCTGGTCGCCAATTACTTGTTTAATGAGACAGATTTCTAAAACAGTGTGTCACAATAACTGGTGCAAAAATGAGTTTATGCAAATCATATTGTGTTTTGGCAAAAGAAGTGCTCTCAAACCCTTCAACAAGAGAAGTGTGGCCGTTACTCGCAAATGGTATTGCATCTTCGAATGAGACGAGGTTAACAACTCACACGAAAATAAATCGCTAATTCTGTTGGAATTTTTGTTGAATCTCACAACCCATTTTATTTTTAACACCGAGCGACTGAAATGGAAACTTACCAAAGAGTTTTATACCTTTCCTTCATCTGAGCAATAGCAAAGTAATGAAGAGCGTGGTCTTCAGGCGGGATACCACGCACACTACTGATGCCGGTTCCTCACCAACGCCTTGCCAAACTGACAGACCGTGGTTCGCGAATAAAATAGTTGTTACTGAGAAAAGTAAACAACTGATACGTGGCACAACACAATGGCCAGTGTATCGTCAGCAGCTGCGAATAAATCGCGCGACAGGAATGCGGAAGCCAGCAAGTGTGCTTTGTGAGAGGAAGAGTTCACATCGTTCCGAAAACATTGTCACCATTACATTTCTACATATCACCACACTCTTTCAGGATATTCCTACTTTTATAATAGTACCGACCACTAATTCCTTTGTGTAGCCTGTTGTGTAATTAGTTTATTAATGCTGATAGCGTGTATGCAACCACTGAAATACTTTTCCTCGTCACGACGAGCCGATTAAAACATCGTTATTTACGAGGGCTTCTCGACTATTTCGGGCTTGCAATGGAAATGTCACGTCCACATGTACGAAGTATAACGTCTCTTATTAGACCCATATCCACATGATGATATGAAGTACTTAAGTTTTACTATCTCGGACGCTTTTTACCAGGAGCGCAAAGGGGTCATACCTGTGGAAATTATGCCTTCCCGACTTTTTGTAATGGATCGCAGAGATACTTCAGCATAAGAGGCAGCAAGTAGGTAGCCTTGTTTTACTTTCCTGTCTTGCTTCTAGATGACACGATTTTATAATATTCCTTACTTCCTTATTCACTACCCTCACGGTAAATCGTCTGTCCCTTCTTACGTTCTGAAAAAATTGTGGAGGCAGACGATATACTTTCAGTGGCTAATGGGTCACCGGTTATTGAACTGTGCATTGGGTTTTTTGACAAAGAATAAACAAAACAAAAGAACTGTACATATGTATGTAAATGAAAACTATTACGTGCTAACGAAAATGGACGGAGCGCTTAAACAGCGAAAAAAAGAACACTGCTCAGTGATAGAAAACTTCAGTTTACATTACAGGCCGTACTCTTCGGATGGACAATACTTCCACTGCCCGTATGCGCCATGCCGAAGTGAGTATATGGCAGAACTGCCCTCCCGCTCCCCGCCTCACACATCCGTCAGTACCCGCGTGACGCGCGGCGCGAGAAACTGCGCCGCTACCACAAAGCCGCGCGACCTGGCGCAGGCGCGTGTCGCGTCCCAGTCGCGTCGCGTCGCAGTTTGCGCGGTCCCATTTGAACCTGTGAAGTTGCAAAAACGCGCGCTGCGCTGCGCCTAGCCTTTAGAGTTGCCATTGAGAGACACACTCGTCGCTCAGTTCGCCGACACAGCGCTACACTTGGGATTTCAAAGAGAACGGTAGGAAGGATTTAACCCCAGGATTTGCACTTTCACCCCTACAAAATCTAAACGGTACAGGTCCTTAAGGGAATAGATTATGTGATCCGCAGCCGCTTCTAATTAAAAGTTTTGGTCATGATTATTCGGGACCAGGACATTGTAAACCGTTTGTGGATGAGGGATGAAGCTCACTTCCGTCTCTCCAGTTATGTGAACAAGCAGAACTTTCGATTTTGCAGTGACGTTAATACTAGAGAACTGCATCAGCAACCACTGCACTGGGCAAAAGTTACTGTGTGGTTCGTAATGTCTTCAATTAGGGATCATAAGGCCAAACGATTTTTAAGTTGTAACAGTGACTTCGCAGAGATACGCTAGTAAGCATGAATATTGTCAGTCGTTTGTTTCCAAAGATATGGCCTCCCGAAATGGGTACATTGCATGGCCCTCTTGTTCACTGGACGTCACATGTTTGTGACTTTTTCTTTGGGGTTATCTGAAGCGGAAAGTTTAGCAAGATAACCCACCTCGAACAACTGAAGCCCTGAAAGAGTGGACGCGACAGGAAGTGTGATGAGTCAGTACAAGGTCTGGCTGGAGGAATGCGTGCTTCTAAGCGGACGCCATAATAAGACAGTTATCTTGAAAAAGTAACTGAGGAGGAGGAGGAGGACATTAGTGTTTAACGTCCCGTCGACAACGAGGTCATTAGAGACGGAGCGCCAGCTCGGGTGAGGGAAGGATGGAGAAGGAAATCGGCCGTGCCCTTCAAAGGAACCATCCCGACATTTGCCTGAAGCGATTTAGGGAAATCAGGGAAAACCTAAATCAGGACGGCCGGAGACGGGATCGAACCGTCGTCCTCACGAATGCGAGTCCAGTGTGCTAACCACTGCGCCACCTCACTCGGTGAAAAAGTAACTGACGTTTTACTGTTACAGAAAACACTTTTTCGTATATTTTAAGATTATGAAATAGAAAAAGTGTCTTTATTTAACAGCTTTTCAAAAATCGCTCTTTATTATGCCTCACCCTGTAGTTGAAACTCTCTTCTTCATTTAGCTCATGAGGCCCTCAGCTTTAAAAGAATTTATTGTGTCGTAAACACAGTACTATTTCAATATGCTATACGAGCTTATTTTAGGAAAGACACACGGGAAATATATAGTGGTAAATGCGAAAAACAAATACAGAACTAGTTCTCTCACAAATGTTATGACTACTCTTATTTTTTATTTGGGGGACTTATGAAATCTGAATATTTTCGTAGTCTCCATGAAATAGCTGTGTTAATCTTAGATAACGGTGGGTGTGATTAACGTCTCTGACTGGTGGTGTGGAACTGTCTCAAGTGAAGGACAGCAGTAATTGGGTTATTCAGATACACACAGTAGACGATTGTAACTGCACTGTTTACGTGGAAAGAACCCACACATATTACAAAAAATTGATGTATGTACGTATGTGGCACATCTCCCCCTAGACCACTGGACTGATATGGACCAAAGTTTGTGCACATACCACTTACTGACAGGTAACAATCATAATTCAGGAGGTGCGGCATCATAAACGATGAGATGCATGAAAATCAGCCGCACCATGCCTGATGTTGAAATTTGCTTCTGTACTACTAACTCTATTCGTAACAAATTTCGCAGACATTCGCAGCGAAAGGCACATACAAAACTATATCATGATGCCACACATGATTCGGGAGATCCGACGTCATGAACACCAAGATGTGTGAAGAACTGCCGGAGTGTGCCTAATGTTTATATTTATCCTTGCTGCTCACTCTGTTAGCAACATATTTTGCTGACGGTATCGACATACGCCGCTGAATGCGCCTACATGAATGCATCGTTGTAGGACTCTTTACTGCCGAGCCACTCGTGCAGTCGAGTGAAGTGACTCCAGGCAGCGCTTTTGGCAGCTTTCAACTATGAGGCGCAAACGGTTGTAGGCCTCGCCACAGAGGCGTGCAGATACTCGAAGCAGCTGTGCCAAGCGCATCATCCCACGCCGAGCCTACTGGCAGGTGTGCGTGCAAGGTTCCTCGTTGTGGAAAACTAGCAAAGTGAACACCCCGACCGACAGTGCCGGCTGTCAGCTAGTGTACAATAAAAACTTTATGACAGGTGACAGACTTACGTCATTCAACAGTCTCTGGTCAATGAATTAGTTCTTTCTTATGATCTTAATGAATTATTGTCAATGTAAACAACAAGACACCAACAGAGATAGTGATAAATGGTTCAAATGGCTCTGAGTACTATGGGACTTAACATCTGAGGTCATCAGTCCCCTATACCTAGGGTAGTTAGGTTTAAGTAGTTCTAAGGACAGCACACACATCCATGCCCGAGGCAGGATTCGAACCTGCAACCGTAGCAGCAGCGCGGTTCCGGACTGAAGCGCCTAGAAACGATCGGCCACAACGGCCGGCAAAAGCGATAAATGAGGTATTAGTGAAAGATACTGGCTTATTAACATGGCTTGCTTCAAATTTTCAGAAAATGTAACTGATTCGAATATTTGACTAACGTAAAGCCTACCAAAATCGGCTGTATAGTTACGGTCACAGTCTGCACATAACTTTGCGGTGCACGGCCGTTGCCCCTGATAACAAAGTGCGAGTGCACCGCCCTCGTGGATAACATTGCGCCCCCTAGAGTGTGCAGCTGGAACACTGATAGAGGCAGAACATTCCCATTCGTCTGGTGCGCTCTCAAGTGTCATTGATACCTTCTCTGACAATGATCTCTTACCTTCGCCATCAAAATGGCCTACCTCACTGGGAACGCATTTCTGGCCATATGTCCGCATGACCTTTTTTGCTCCTTTTGCTGCGGAAGCTGTGATCTCTGTATCTTGAAACAATACAAACCAAGGGAAAATCGAAATCACTATCTCTCGCCAATAAATAAACGATCTCTATAATCATACAACACGAGCGAATTGTGTTAAGTAACTGATCGTTCATTTTGGCCGCTGTGCACAACGCAAATACCGTCTCCTTGCGATGAACAGCTTACGAATAGAAGAGGTTATAGTTATTATTTGCGGGTCGTCTTGCCCCTCAAAAACTGGAGGGCAGTAAGTGATCTTGAAATTCGGCGACGTTCCTGGGTGCATTACGTGCTCCCACTTCTGGCCATATGAGGGTACGACGAGAATTGTCCATATAATCGTTCCGATGCGCTCACGTGTTATGTTTTGGAGAGGCATACCGTTGGTTGGGCAAATTGATCATGGTACACTCGCAGGTCAGCGGCATTGTGACACTGCATTCGTTTCCCATGCGTATCTTTTCAGGCTGTATGCGACCCTCACTGTACTTTTAAGGACGACAATGCGTGATCGCATCGAAAGCACTGGTGTAGGAGGTCTTTGAATGAGTGGATGTTCGGCAAACGTAAACACCGTGGGCCACGTCGTTATGCATTGGGGATGCATACCGCAGCTCGCCTACATGTTC
The DNA here is from genome assembly GCF_023897955.1 of Schistocerca gregaria. Lineage (NCBI taxonomy): Eukaryota > Metazoa > Arthropoda > Insecta > Orthoptera > Acrididae > Schistocerca > Schistocerca gregaria. The sequence continues at coordinate 1,193,687 of NW_026061887.1, read as the reverse complement.
CAGCGACCATCCAGAGTTCTCAGTCAAACTTGTTGAGGAATGGAACGCTCTACCACATTTCCTTACCAACCTCGTGCCCAGCTTGGGAGCTGGTTACAGAGCACGCACAGCTGTGTTTGGTGATCACATGCTTCATGGAGAACACGTTCCGCCTTTTGCAATGTGACTACTGTCTTTGAACAAAAACGTCAGTTATGTTCGTATCATTGCATGCTGCTTTGTTACCATCTGTACCATGCAGCAGCAATTATTTCTATTTTGCTTGACAGTGACACAACATGTGAAAGTTACTTTGGCCCGGAGTTTCGCAAAGCACTATAATCGAAAACGAAAAAGGTCTGACGGGGTCTATTGGGGTGAAGTGAGACCACGGGGGCTGATTCCATACCACTGTGGCGGCTCCTTTATTGTATGAAGGACTGAATTTAGTTGAAAGTACTTGATCTTCATTTGTCGAGTATATGCTGAAGATTAAAGTTAATCGCATGTGAACCGGTACTTTCAGAGACTAAAATAAAGAGCTCCTGCAAACGCTATTTACTATTCTAAAGAAATGTGACTGGGATCCTAGAATACGCAACTGACTACAACTGTATGTAAGCAATATCTGTTTCTGGTGCTCCATTTATGACAATATGAGAATAGGGGGGGGGGGGGGGCATAGGATAGTGTACCTACAAACACATCTTCTTTCTTGGTCGGTGTTTCAGTTAGTCACCGATTTTAGAACTAAATGAAGCAACGCGTACTAGAGGACGCGGTAAGTAGTTCCTGGCATTTTCGACTGCTGCTGTTGTGGGGCCTGAGGTTTTGTTTTCTGCAGGGTTTGCAAATATAACGAGTTCTACATATTTAGTGTTGTGTAATATATTAAAGATATTTGGAGGATACTGTCTGTTCTATGGTTAAAGAATTTTGTGGTGAATAAAATATTGTTTAATTTTGACTAGTTACGTAACGTGTGGATGAATAAGTTATAGTTCGTGGGTCACAAACCATCTCGTACCTTCAAACGGAAGACCTTGCACCATGGAGTATATGAGATTTGCAAAAGAAGTATGTTTATGTAATGTATTAACGAAGTTACCAGTCTCGAAAAGGGAAATTTGTGATAGCTGCAACAGCTTCTATTTCAGATCGTTGTTAACTTCTAACTGGTTTTTGATAAAACGATTGATTTCGCTTGCTGATTATTCTTGTGTAGTAGAGTAATAACGTAAGACATTTCTCATAGAGAAATACACTACTGACAAAATTTTTTCTCGATTGCAACGATTTGAACTGATATTTGTACCTAGGTACATGACCATGTTGTATCTTGGAACAGTCTCTCATTTGTCAAAAATCTTACTTTTCCGGAGTAATTGTAATTTCAGAAAGAAAGTGCACCACTCCTAAAGTGAATGCTGTCATTTCAAAATAGAATAACAAAATGGAGTAAAGGTCTATTAAAGTGTGAAAGTCTGAAGTGTGTTCCACGGTAAAACACTTTTCGCTAATAATTGTCAAAACTAAGAACAAACACAAAACGCTGTCCGAGCATATAAACGATCGATAGTCGAACTAAAAATCTGAATGCCGGGTGTTCGGACAAACTTCTAGGACTTGTAGAAGGGAGACAGGAAAGAATATTTTGAGTACAAACCCATGCCCAGGAATGTACCGTTTCAGTTCTACAATGGTTTCAACTTCGATTTTTAACTCATCCACTTCTGTTTGAGGGATTAAATTACGCATAAGGCAATACAAAACAATTCGAAATGAAACATAACGGAACACCTGTTTATCACTTAAGCACATTTGTTTGTGTTAAGACTCCTCGCCCTGTCCATCTGTCACCATATCGTTTGTTCAGATGTCTGCAAACTGCACGATACAAGCGAGTTGGTGCATCATCATGCTGAAACCACATTTCCTGATGGGCAATCACTGGCACAGCTTTCAAGGACGGCCCCAATATCTTTTGTAGAGACATAAGAGATGCAAGACCAGTTAGAGTGGAAGGAGGTACGGCCCAGTTACACGACAGTCTGGAATGCCTGCCAACAAACAAATATCCAACAGGCACCGAAGCCTCGGAATGTGCTTCGCATGGAGCTTTTTGGCTGCCAGACATGGCTGTTTAGCGAATTCAGAACACAATCCCTCCCCAGTGAACTCACATTTGTCTGTGAACAGGAGTAGTTGGGTAAGGAAAGGATCAGCACATTTTGTTAGCGCAGGTTGCCTACATCAGGAGCAAGCATACATTCAGTGGAAAACCTATTGGTCTCTTTTGATTGACAAGTCCTTAACTTACTATTTTGCTAAGTGGATTATGTCCACCTGAGGATAATCCGTCATTCCAAGAAACCCTCCACACTCCTCCCTTCCCTCTCCTTCTCCCCACTTCTCCTCCTTCTCCACCACCCCTCTGGAAATTGTCTCGCAATACAAGCACACTTATGATATGGACCCATTTGACTAATTAATTAAATCGACCAATTAATTAACCCCTCCCTATCTGGGACACCCCCAGCAGTTCCCCTCCCCTCCCCTCCCCCTCCAGGAATTTGTCTGGAAAAAGACCCAATTGATTGGCTAGCAGGTGGAAAATTGATTGCAGTGTATGGAATATTGTTTAACCCTTTATTTGGCAGTGTTGCTTTCAAGCAACATCACATTTACCTTGGCCTTATGGGACAACAAACTCTTCCCAGTGCATTTTACTGGCATTACTGCCTCCAGGCAACATTCCTTTACACACTGCCAACGCCAGTTTTTGTAATAGCTTAAGGTTTTCCACACGAGATAGCAGTTTGTGCAGTGGTGTTACAGAGATCTCCTCGTGTGAGCAACAGAGGTGTCTTATTTTGGTTCTAAAAGAGTGGATTTAAATAGATTGAAGAAAAACTGCTAAGATTACTGGCAAGATATACCCAGAGGTAAGTTTACAGCAGAAATATTTCAATCTTTGTTTGGAAATACGTAAGTAGTATAAAACTTTTATGTTGCCTGTGAGCAACATTGCCTATAGTTGGGACATGTGCCATTAGTATATTACACATGTTTACGGTGTGACAGAGAAGATATTTTTATTTTTAGGGGCTTTTTAGCAATGGATTCCAGAATATTTTATGGAATTGAAAAAGCGAGAGGAATAGTAGTTCCACTAGAAAACCCGGCTTTGTCTGATCTAAGTGAATCTGATGACACTGAACTCGAAGCTTTGGCAGGCTGTAGTGATTCCAGAGCGTCAATCTCAGTTCCATAACCAAGTTATACCAGACACTGATTCTGATTTAGGAAGTGAAATCTCAGAAGCTGAACATGTGCAAGGACCTTCTGCAGTGAATCCTTCTAGTGCAAGTGGCAGTCAAGTGAAAAAGTAAATTACAAAAGCAGTCACTTACATGTGGGTAAAGGAAGATACAACTGCTAGGGCAGAAAGTCTCTCTCCTGTGTTTTCTGATGAAGGCAATACACCACTGGGTTATTTCAGAAGATTCTTTGATTCAGAACTAATTGACAAAATTGTGCAGGAAACGAACTTAAACTCTGACCAACGAACTACACGTCAGTAAACAGCAATATAAATTAAATAGAACAATTTTTCGGTGTTCTGATATACATGGGTCTTGTTTCTATGTCTTAGTAGACTGACTATTGGTCTCAGTCAATGAACTGTGAAAAATTCACCAGCATTTTCAGTTTGAAGCGCTTTCAGAAACTCCGCCGATACCTGCATTTTACGAGCAATGAGAATGCTGTGAACTGTTCTGAAAGACTTTTGAAAATAAGACCTGTTCTTGAGTCAATTGTATAGAACTGCCGTGAGCAGAAACAAGAGTCGGCATTTTCTACAGATGAGAAGATGGTTGCATATAAAGGTACAAGAGCAGGTAATTTGCGCCAATATATTCAAATAAGCCACACAAGTGGCGTTTTAAGATTTTTGTTCGTGCTGGTGTGTCTAGAGTTGTCTATGATTTTCTTCCCTATACTGGCAAGGGGATGATAACTGATCTTGCTGATGACGTGAAAATAATGGAATTGGAATACTTTTATTTTGACAATTTATTTTGCAGCCTTGAACTTAAAACATACTTAAAAAACATCAAAACATTGAGTCCATGGGCACCATAAGGAGAAACTGAATAAACAACTGTCCTCTACATGACGAGAAGCGGTTACTGAATGACGAGTCAGCTATGACTACAGGAAGGACAGTCACTCCGACCTCATTTTAGTAAGGTGGGCAGGCTATAAAATCGTGACACTTGCAAGCTCGTTTTTTGGTGTCCAACCACTCTCAACAGGAAAACGATGGGACAGCAATCAAAAAAGAATTGATGTGCCCTGTCCCAGTAATGTACGTCAGTACAACAAGCACATGGGAGGAGTTGATCTTGCTGGTATGCTGATAGAGCTCTACAGAGTACCAATGAAAACTAGGCGATGGTACATGAGATGGTTTAGATTTATTCTAGATCTGAGTGTTTTAAATGCTTGCCTGCATTTTTCGAAGAGAATCTCTGGACAAAAAGACCTCATCAAAGTCATTTAGGGCAGATACTGCCAATGGTTTGATATTTTCAGGTAAAAGTAAAGTAGGAAGACCTTCAACAGACAAACCACCACCATAAAAGAAGAGGAGGAAGGCAACAGCTCCGACTGTTACACAAGATGCCCGATTTGATAATATGGAGCATTGGGCCTGTATACGGTCCCAAAGGTCGTTGTCGTTATTGTCCGTCTGAATATTCTACAGTCATGTGTTCCAATTGCAATCTAGTATTGTACTTCGATCCAAAGAGGAACTGTTTCCAAAAATTCCATTGCAAGAAGAACAAGAAGGGAAAATGAAACAGTTCTATTACACAGCAGGAATGCATAAATGTGTTTATAAATTAAATTATTCACGTACGGCAAACATTTTGCTTCAGGTTATCGGCAAACTCCTTTTTCCTATAATATGTATAAGTGTGATCTACTGCTGGCAATGTTGCTTGTAAGCAACGTTTCATAATTTTCATAATTTTTGTCAAAAATTTCTAAAACTGACTGAATTGTATTTCTTTAAGTATAATAAATAGATATAAGCACTTAATTTTTTTTATTTTCACCATTTGCCAAATAAAGAGTTAAAAAGTTTCTCATACACAAAACAATGTGTGAAAGATTCTTTATTTAAACAATTTAAGGGATACAAGGCAGTGTATATCATACAGTTCATTTATTTACTTTAAATATTTAAATAGACAAAATTCCATTACCTACAAATTCTTTGAGGGTGAGAAGATACTTGGAATATTAAACAACTTCGAAATTTTTTTTTTAGCCCACACGCCCAAACACTTCACTGGGCTTGTCATTCCACGTATTACTATATGTGGAGGCCACGCTACCCCTGCTCAGGTCCGTGACTGGCCACTATGAGAGCAGACGTTGCAGTAATCCCCAAACAAAAGAGCTTCTGATGGTGGCTGTTCTTTATTATTTGATTGCTGAGAAATTCCTGTTCAAGCACATGCTCTCTCTCTCTTTCCCCTATCCCCCTCTCTCTCCCTCCACCCCCCCCCCCCCCCTCATCACAACCGGTCATGTCCTGTAGTGTAACCCTGCTAGGACTGCATTCACCATTGGCCATGGTCGGATCGAATCACACACAAAGCAGCATTTACCTAGTAAACCCCACCTGTGCATTTCTTAGAGTGAGGTAATATCTCCATCAGATTGATTGTCTAATTAATTAAATCGATGCCCTTCGTGTGGGACAGTTTTCCGTTGCTTTCTATTGGTGGATTACTAGGATTAGAATATTTGATGTGATTCGATCCTACAGCTTCCCAATTTCCGAACCCTACTGTTATTTTTTCCCGTTGCCTCCTATTGGTGTATACTGATACAGTTAAGTCATTTATAGAAAGTCCATTAACCTGGAGGTAGCTGAAAATTTCAAATTTCAGCTCAGCTGCATGCTGTGTCCATAGAAATTCTGTGGAGATTTCGGACTGGTATGTGTGCTCGTAATAAAGCAACAACAATAAATTGATTAAACGGGGATTGGATATTGCGATTGGATTTTTAAATCTTTGTAGAATTCCTAAATTGGTTCTCTCCACTACATTCGGAAGGAGGAGGAGGAGGAGGAGGAGAAAGGGTGGGTTAGGGGGTAGGACAAAGACACAGAAAATACCACAGTCCAGGCCGTAGCAGTAGTTGTCATGGCCAGATGTTGGATATCGCTGAAATACATCCTGAATGCACATGCCCAGTGTCCACACGTCACTCGCCAATCTCCTCATGAGCAACCAGCGCCAACGCTCAGAGGTCGGACGGCCGTAGCCAGTTTGGTGGACGCGTGTGTCCGCCAGAGTGCACCACCCTGACGTGGAGGGCGTCTGGAAGTGATTGGAGTGGTAGGAATTAGGATGTTATCAACACGTTCATTGCCAACACTTGACAGTTATCGATATTGAATGACTCAATTTTCCAAGGGGAATACATGCAACACATACGATCACAGAGACAGCCCAATGCACACTGTGTATTAGTTTGCTGTTTAGCTATCGAAAGGGCACTGTGGCTGGGACTTGTGTGTGCAATAACCGACTAGCTGGCCTACTGGAACTTTTCGTTGTAACCACGGATTGCCAGAAAAGCCCATTTGTTCTGGCCACATGCCTCCTCTGGCACACGCCTCACATTCGAAACCGCGTCGTCCTAGGAAACCAGCAAAATTTATTTATCGCTGTAATTAGAATTAAATATTACACTTGCAGCCCTAATCGCATAACATTGGACACCGACTCTGGAAATATCGCCCTTATAATTGGGTACAGTTTAACACATAAAATGATTCATCCTCCTTGGGGGTATTGGTGCATTAGTACAATGGACATCCAGCTCACAAAATAGTTTGATTGGGGTGATCATGTGCCATCACTGTGGATTTTTAGAGTATAAAAGGAGGTGTGATAGGAGCAATCGTACACCTTGCATGTTTATTATTACTGGAGAATCTAGACAATATTGGTTGTTGTTTTGGTCTTCAGTCCTGAGACTGGTCTGATGCAGCTCTCCATGCTACTCTATCCTGTGCAAGCTTCATCATCTGCCAGTACCTACTGCAACCTACATCCTTCTGAATCTGCTTAGTGTATTCATCTATTGGTCTCCCTCGCCGTTTTTTACCCTCAAAGCTGCCCTCCGATACTAAATTGGTGATCCCTCGGTGTCTCAGAACATGTCCTACCAACCGATCCCTTCTTCAAGTCAAGTTGTGCCACAAGCTTCTCTTCTCCCCAATTCTATTCAATACCTCCTCATTAAGTATGTGATCTACCCATCTAATCTTCAGCACTCTTCTGTAGAACCACATTTCGAAAGCTTCTATTCTCTTCTTGTCTAAGCTATTTATCGTCCATGTTTCACTTCCATACATGGCTACACTCCAATACAAATATTTTCAGAAACCACTTCCTGACATTTAAATCTATACTCGATGTTAACAAAATTTTCTTCTTCACAAACGCTTTCCTTGCCATTGCCATTCTATATTTTATATCCTCTCTACTTCGGCCATCATCAGTTATTTTGCTCCCCAAATAGCAAAACTCCTTTACAACTTTAAGTGTCTCATTTCCTAAACAAAAATCCCTCAGCATCAGCCTCGTTTTGCTTTTGTTGATGTTCATCTTATACCCTCCTTTCAAGACACTGTCCATTTTGTTCAACTGCTATTCCAAGTCCTTTGCTGCCTCTGACGTTCGCCGATGACATTGTAATTCTGTCAGAGTTTTTATTTCTTCTCCATGGATTTTAATACCTACTCCGAACTTTTCTTTTGTTTCCTTCATTGCTTGCTCAATATACAGATTGAATAACAACGGGGACAGGCTACAACCTTGTCTCACTCCCTTCCCAACCACTGCATGCCTTTCATACCCCCCGACTCTTATAACTGCCATCTGCTTTCTGTACAGATTGTAAATAGCCTTTCGCTCCCTGTATTTTACCCCTGCCACCTTCAGAATTTGAAAGATAGTATTACAACCAACATTGTCAAAAGCTTTCTCTATGTCTACAAATGCTAGAATCGTAGATTTGCCTTTCCTTAATCTTTCTTCTAAGATACGTCTTAGGGTAGGTATTGCCTCACGTGTTCCAACATTACTATGGAATCCAAGGTGATCTTCCCCGAGGACGGCTTCTATAAGTTTTTCCATTCGTCTGTAAAGAATGCACGTTAGTATTTTACAGCTGTGACTTATTAAACTGATAGGTAATTTTCACATCTGTCCACGCCTGCTTTCTTTGTGATTGGAATTATTATATTCTTCTTGAAGTATGAGGGTATTTCACCTGTCTCATACCAAATGGTAGAATTTTGTCAGAACTGACTCTCCCAAGGCTGTCAGTAGTTCTAATGGAATCTTGTCTACTCCCGGGGCCTTGTTTCGACTCAGGTCTTTCAGTGCTCTGTCAAGCTCTACACGCAGTATCATATCTCCTATTTCATCTTCACCTACATCCTCTTCGATTTCGATAATATTATCCTCAAGTACATTGCCCTTGTATAGACCCTCTATATACTCCTTCCACCTTTCTGCTTTCCCTTCTATGCTTAGAACTGGGTTTCCATCTGAGCTCTTGATATCCATGCAATTGGTTCTCCTTTCTCCAAAGGTCTCTTTAATCTTCCTGTAGGCAGTATCTATCATACCCCTTGTGTGATAAGCCTCTATATCCTTACATTTATAGTCTAGCCATCCCTGCTTAGTCATTTTCCACTTGCTGTCGATCTCATTTTTGAGACGTTTGTATTCCTTTTTGCCTGTTTCATTTATTGCATTTTTATATTTTCTCCTTTCATCAGTTAAATTGAGTATTTCTTCTGTTACCCAAGGATTTCTACTAGCCCTCGTGTTTTAACCTACTTGATCTTCTGCTGCCTTGACTATTTCATCCCTCAAAGCTACCCATTCTTCTTCGACTGTATTTCATTCCCCCATTCCTGTCAATTGTTCTGTTATGCTCTCCCTGAAACTCTGTACAACCTCTGGTTCTTTCAGTTTATCCAGGTCTCATGTCCTTAAATTCCCTCCTTTTTGCAATTTCTTCAGCTTTAATCTTCATTTCATAACCAATAGATTGTGGCCAGAGTCCAAATCTGCCCCTGGAAATGTCTTGCACAAATATTGGTAATATAAGTTATATCGAAATAGGTATGATCTTTAGCAGCACGAATTTAAATGTTGTGGTGTCCTAACAGAGGATGGAGGGAAGACAGGGGTTTAAGGTCAGTCTACAAGTTCTGAATGGTGAGAAGTAAATGCCGGCAGACAAATATCCAGTGAAGGGAGGTTGATGATTTGGATCAGCGTCAAACGGTGTCACAGGGCATCTACAAGAGATGCAGATGTTGAGACTCGATACTTGCAGCAGGGGTCTGATTAGCACATTTGATTTGTGTTCAGACTATCTATTACACTGAATGCTAATTCTAAACATTAGAAAAAACAAAGGAGGCGATTTGTTGCACAACACAAGTCAATATCTAAAGCCACGGGAGCTGCACTACATGAGTCTGCAGACAGCCTCTCTCATGGATCATATCAGCACATGGAATTGTTTTTCAACGGCTGGCGCGGATGATGGATGTAGTGGAGTCTCATACAGGTACTAATCGACTGCTACTATATTTTTAATGATCGGCCTATCCAAAATTCATGCATGTGGACCATAAGGGAAAGGGCAAGTCTTGGGATTTTTAATAGTTTGGTGTACAATAAACGCAAATATTCTTGTAGAATATCAGACAGTACATGGGATGTCAGCACTACGACCACACCTATGGGAAACTTTGACGAAAAATTGAATAACGCATTATACGAGGTTTTTCTCGAATTTTACCGATTTCATCACGAGATACTGATGTGAAATACGTTGAAATTGAGGGAAATGCGATAAAATATGTAAAATCACGAAAAACTAGTTAAATATACAAAATTAGAGAAGAATGCCATGAGATATGAAGCTAGCGAAATCAATAGGACTGCATATTCTGGAGGAGGGTGGTAGAATGGCGCTACATAAAGACACCTTAATAGCGGAGATGGCAATATTATCGTGCACATGAGCAATACAACCTAAAATCGAACCATGACATCTGTGTGCAAGAGGAAGGTTACAAGGGGCTATGGTAAACTGTAGGACTGTTACACATTCTCTGGCACTGCCTGTAGTGCTTATTTCCTTGTAAGCTGTCGCTGTTCCTTCGTATGCATTTTTGCCTGCTGACGACCATTTTATGGGACTGTTGTGAAAAGATCACAATTTCTGAACTGTAATTGGCCTTCATACTTTTACAGAGGTGTATGACACCAGGTGTTTACAAAGTTGGAGTGTTTGTTTTACAAAGAATTAATGCCTTCTTTGGCGTGATAAGTAGTAGTTTTATCACCTTACAGTGCGTCACCATAGTTCACCATAAAGAAACTCACAGGAAGAATGTATATCATGCGCTTTATTGCACTGGAATATTAACAGCGTTGTATTCCACACGACTCAGAAGTCACAAGCAGCACAGCTCTAGCAATATAGCGTGTTTAGTGCAGGACCATGTAGCCCTTGGAATGTGTTTATGTTCCACGATCATTTCTCTCTTTCTGATACCTTACTTGTATGGGCGCCAAACACAGGACCAATAATTTGGAATATTTTATATGAATCTACTGTGCTACCAGTTCTAAACTACATTCGTCTGGAGCTCAATCATGCACAAATTTCTTCTTTACGATCATCTGTTATATCATCACAACACTTTCATATCTACCATACACCGATAAGGGGTGCTAACCTCTTCCACATGTCTGCATCTGGAGATGCGCTGTGAGTACGATTGGTTGTGAATAGTCTCCCTGAACACCTGTTACGGATTCAGCTCTCTCTGTTCCTTCACGAGACCTGGGGTTTAATGGGTATAATAACCTCCTACTTCTAGTCAGTTTAAAATGAAATAGGAGACAGTTTTTAGGGAGGGTTGGTCAAAGACAGTGCAAGGAGACCTTTCAATATCCAACTTTATCTAATCAATGCAAGAATAGTCTGTGACCCACATCCACGCAGGGAAAGATGGGCAATCGTAATACTAAATTACGCAGTATGATCAAACTGCTAGAAATATGTAGATAACCTAACTTCATAAGTAGAGATGCTGTCTGGTCTACTTTGTGCAGTACACCCATTCATCGATAATTCTTGTACATATGCACCAGTCATCTATCTACATTCGCAATGGTACTCGCAAAGTAGAGGGGGGCAGTTTAGTGATGATGTAGAACCTGGGAAACATGCTACCATGTCACTGGTCAGCGTTGACATTATGGAAAAACTGATAATATTGCTGAAATTGATAGCACCACCAACTGTGGTGCTTATTACAGTGCATCGGTGGCATCTTTTCCATCTACTGGTACATGGTTGATTACCACATAATGATTGACCGACTCCACCTGTTTGAGGGGGAGAGAGTCTTTATGAGAGCAACACGTTCCAGGGATGACCAGCACCGATTCCTTATATTGCAGCTATGTACGTGATATCTGTTTCAATCATAATGGAACACCAAGACGTCTGCTACCCCCATCACTATTGAAGGTGAGATTAAATGTACAGGTCATCACCTCTGTATAGCTGTTTGGAAACGCTCCACAATGCCGCAAACTCTTCCAGTTTCCACATGTTGTGATGTTTTCCACATTTTTGTCAGTAAGAAACACCGCCTCTCTCTTATTTCAACCATCCTGTGTGCTGTGAGAACAGCATCATAGTTTACACCATGCAATGTCCAGCTTTCTGTGAGAGCCAATGGATCGAAATGTGTTTATGTCGGTTTAACACCTGACACAGACCTTGAAGTCATGGTGGATAAAAAAAAAAGGTATGGCGGTGTACAAAGCTGCAGACATATACTACTTCGATGTGTTACAGCGGAAAGCAACATATCAAACAAAGGCCCAATGACACTCTTTTTTAATTGATAATCTGTGGGATATGGTGGTCCTACAGTGCAGGTCCTGAAGCGACTTCGATCACTGGTTACCTGCTCCAGTCGAGCAGTACCTGTATATTTTCAGTAGGATCTCCACATAGCACACAGACGGTACTTGTTTTTGACATATCGGAAGAGAGGAACACAGTAACACCTTATCAAATTCTCTATTGGGTGAGAGTGAAGTTTTTATAGCTCATAGTTTCTTTCTATTGGATGGTACAAAATAACGAAGATAGAGATAACGTTTTCGTGACAGATAGAAATGCACCCTGAGGGATGCTGTGCGCTAAGTCCGCCGCTGGCGGCCGGAGTGGCCGTGCGTTCTAGGCGCTACAGTCTGGAGCCGAGAGACCGCTACCGTCGCAAGTTAGAATCCTGTCTCGGGCATGGATGTGTGTGTGATGTCCTTAAAACTAATTAAACCTAACTAACCTAAGTTCTAGGCGACTGATGAGCTCAGAAGTTAAGTCGCATAGTGCTCAGAGCCATTTGAACCATTTGTAGTTTGAAAACATCCCTCAAAGCTGTAGCAAAATCATTGTCCATCTTCTAGTTCACATATTATGTGGAGTCTACCTAACTTTCCTCATAAACACTACTGTAACTGCTGGTACTGTCTTTCCTACTAGCTTGTGTCGCAGGAGAAAGCTTTGTTTGGCACTGGCTTTACACATTGCACACGGTTAGCACAGCTACGACAAAATGTTCCCATTTCCACCAGACGGTAAAAAGATGGTCCCGTTGCATTAACTCAGCTCTCCGTGTTTGTCTCTCCAACTTCGGCTCAGTTACGACTCAAACTGTGATGACCACATGGACAAGGCTGCAGTGAGATCGTGGCAGAGACCGAGGGAGAGTTACAAGGTGCAGAGGGACTGATTAAAATCACGATGGAGTTTTGCCGTACAGGGTCCTTAGCAGACAGGATCGAAAGAGGTAACTAGTTTTGAGATAGGAGAGTGCCGTGAATATAATCTACCAGTGGCTGTAATCATGAAAATGTGAATCTCGTGTCACTATGGCCTCCCGTCGGGTAGAGTGTTCGCCGGGTGCAAGTCTTTCTACATCTACATTCATACTCCGCAAGCCACCTGACGGTGTGTGGAGGTGGGTACCCTGAGTACCTCTATCGGTTCTCCCTTCTATTCCAGTCTCGTATTGTTCGTAGAATGATGTATTGTCGGTATGCTTCTGTGGGGGTTCTAATCTCTCCGATTTTATCCTCATGGTCTCTTCGCGAGATATACGTAGGAGGGAGCAATATACTGCTTGACACTTCGGTGAAGGTATGTTCTCGAAACTTTAACAAAATCCCGTACCGAGCTACTGAGCGTCTCTCCTGCAGAGTCTTCCACTGGAGCTTATCTATCATCCCGTAACGCTTTCGCGATTACTAAATGATCCTGTAACGAAGCGCGCTGCTCTCCGTTGGATCTTCTCTGTCTCTTCTATCAAACCTATCTGGTGCGGATCCCACACTGCTGAGCAGTATTCAAGCAGTGGGCGAACAAGCGTACTGCAGCCTACTTCCTTTTTTTTCGGATTGCATTTCCTTGGGATTCTTCCAACGTATCTCAGTCTGGCATCTGCTTTACCGACGATCAACTTTATATGATCATTCAATTTTAAATCACTCCTAATGCGTACTCCCAGATAATTTATGCAATTAACTGCTTCCAGTCGCTGACCTATTTTGTAGATAAATAAGGGATCTATCTTTCTATGTATTCGCAGCACATTACACTTGTCTACATTGAGATTCAATTGCCATTCCTTGCACCATGCGTCAATTCGCTGCAGATCCTCCTGCATTTCAGTACAATTTTCCATTGTTGCAACCTCTCGATACACCACAGTATCACCTGCAAAAAGCCTCAGTGAACTTCCGATGTCATCCACCAGGTCATTTATTGTGAAAAGCAACGGTCCTATGACACTCCCCAGCGGCACACCTGAAATCACTCTTACTTCGGAACACTTCTCTCCATTGAGAATGACATGTTGCGTTCTGTTATCTAGGAACTCCTCAATCCAATCACACAATTGGTCTGATAGTCCGTATGCTCTTACTTTGTTCGTTAAACGACTGTGGGGAACTGTGTCAAACGCCTTGCGGAAGTCAAGAAACAGGGCATCTGCCTGTGAACCAGTGTCTGTGGCCCTCTGAGTCTCGTGGACGAATAGCGCGAGCTGGGTTTCAAACGACCGTCTTTTTCGAAACCATTGCTGATTCCCACAGAGTAGATTTCTAGTCTCCAGAAAATACATTGTACTCGAACATAATACGTGTTTCAATATTCTACAACTGATCGACGTTAGAGATATAGGTCTATAGTTCTGCACATCTGTCTGATGTCCCTTCTTGAAAACGGGGAGGACCTGTGCCCTTTTCCAATCCTTTGGAACGCTTCGCTCTTCTAGAGACCTACGGTACACTGCTGCAAGAAGGGGGGGCAAGTTCCTTCGCGTACTCTGTGTAAAATCAAACTGGTATCCCATCAGGTCCAGCGGCCTTTCCCCTTTTGAGCAATTTTAATTGTTTCTCTATCCCTCTGTCGTCTATTTCGATATCTACCATTTTGTCAACTGTGCGACAATCTAGAGAAGGAAGTACAGTGCAGTCTTCCTCTGTGAAACAGCTTTGGAAGAAGACATTTAGTATTTCGGCCTTTAGTCTGTCATCCTCTGTTTCAGTACCATTTTGATCACAGAGTGGACATTTTGTTTTGATCCACCTACCGCTTTGACATAGGACCAACATTTCTTAGGATTTCTGCCAAGTCAGTACATAGAACTTTACTTTCGAATTCATTGAACGCCTCTCGCATAGCGCTCCTCACACTACCTTTCGCTTCGCGTAATTTTTGTTTGTCTGGAAGGCTTTGGCTATGTTTATGTTTGCTGTGAAGTTCCCTTTGCTTCCGCAGCAGTTTTCTAACTCGGTTGTTGTACCACGGTGGCTCTTTTCCATCGCTTACGATCTTGCTTGGCACATACTCATCTAACGCATAGTGTACGATGGTTTTGAACTTTGTCCACTGATTCTCAACACTATCTGTATTTGAGACAAAACTTTTATGTTGAGCCATCAGGTACTTTGTAATCTGCTTTTCGTCACTTTTACTAAACAGAAAAATCTTCCTACCTTTTTTTTATATTTCTATTTACGGCTGAAATCATCGATGCAGTAACCGCTTTATGATCGCTGATTCCCTGTTCTGCATTAACTGATTCAAATAGTTCGGGTCTGTTTGTCACCAGAAGGTCTAATATGTTATCGCCACGAGTCGGTTCTCTGTTTAACTGCTCAAGGTAGTTTTCAGATAAAGCACTTAAAAAAATTTCACTGGATTCTTTGTCCCTGCCACCCGTTATGAACGTTTGAGTCACCCAGTCTGTATCCGGCAAATTAAAATCTCCACCCAGAACTCTAACATGGTGGGGAAATGTACTCGAAATGTTTTCTAAATTATTCTTCATGTGCTGAGCCCGGGGTCCTATAGAGACATCCAATTGCGATGTCTGAGCCTGCTTTATCCTTGACCCTCACCCAAATCATTTGACAATTCGGATCTCCGTCAATTTCCTTCGATACTATTGCACTTCTTATCGCTATAAACACGCCTCCCCGTTCACTGTCCAGCCTGTCTCTGCGGTATACATTCCAATCTGAGTTTAGGATTTCATTACTGTTTACGTCTGGTTTCAGCCAACTTTCTGTCCCTAGTACTATATGGGCGCTGTGACCGTTTATTAATGAGAGCAGTTCTGGGACCTTTCTATAGACGCTCTTGCAGTTTACTATTAGCACATTAATATTGTTATTCCCTGTTGCATTTTGCCTACTCCTACCTTGCCGCGTCTCAGGAGGCGTCTTGTCGGGCCTAGGGAGGGAATTCTCTAACCTAAAAACCCCCATGTGCACTCCACACGTACTCCGCTACCATTGTAGCCGCTTCCGGCCTGTAGTGCACGCCTGACCTATTCAGGGGGACCCTACATTTCTGCATCCGATAGCGGAGGTCAAGAAACTTGCACCCCAGCTCTCCGCAGAATCGTCTGAGCCTCTGGTTTAAGCCTTCCACTCGGCTCCAAACCAGAGGACCGCGATCGGTTCTGGGAACGATACTACAAATAGTTAGCTCAGATTCCACCCCGCGAACGAGGCTTTCCGCCTTCACCAATTCCGCCAACCGCCTGTACGAACTGAGGATGACCTCTCAACCCAGACGGCAGGAGTCATTCGTGCCGACATGAGCAACAATTTGCAGTCAGGTGCACCCAGTGCTCTCTATCGCCGCCGGTAGGGCCTCCTTCACATCTCGGATGAGACCCCCCGGCAAGCAGACAGAGTGAACACTGGCCTTCTTCCCCGACCTTTCCGCTATTTTCCTAAGGGGCTCCATCACCCCCCCCCCCCCTAACGTTGGAGCTCCCAATAACTAATAAACCCCTCCCCCCGTGTGCCTGCTCGGACCTTGCTGAAGGAGCAGCCACATGTCCACTCACAGACAGAGCGGGTGATGCCACACGGCCAGCCTCCACATTGACCCTCCGCCTCGTGCGCCGCGAACGCCACTGAACCCGCCACTCCCCTTGCGGAGAGGGTGGCCCAACCGCGCCCGGTACCCGAGAAGATATCTTGACAGCAGGGACAGTGGGTGAAGCATGTAACACCTGGGGTGTACCTTGAGACGCTCCAGACTCCCCACTGCCGCTACACTCCGAGGTAGCAGCCTGAAGTCGGATGACCGCGGCCATCAACACGCTCAGCTGTTCGCGAAGAGTGGCCAGCTCCTCGTGCGTCCGTACACAGCAGTCACACATCCTATCCATCCTAAGGAATCAATTTACTGAAGAGACTTAATAAACTTTTAACTAGACTGCTAATTCACTAAAGGCGGCTGATTATTGACTAAACTGTGATTGCTAGCCACTTCTTGTAGAAAACAATGAAAATAGCACTACCCGTCTCTGGACTGTATTGAAAACAAACACTAGCACTACTGGCACTATGGCTCACTAAAGGGACTCTCTCTGACTGTATTCAAAACTAACACGAAATCTATGGAACACTATTAATAGCAGTCGACAATTAAAGCTTCCTAAAAGCAAAAACACACGGTAAAAGAAGTGACAAGTAAGAAAAATACAGTTAATACTTAAATAACGTAGCTCGCTGCACAGCAGACGTGAAGCAGACGGCGGTTAGGACGACATTTTCGGTTTGACGCCACTTCGACGAGTTGCGCGTCGATGGGGGATGAAATGATGATGGTTAGAACAACACAACATCCAGTCCCTGAGCGGAAAAAATCTCCAGTCCAGCCGGGAATCGAACCCGGTCGCTTAGGATTGACATTCTGTCGAGCTGACCACTCAGCTACCGGGACTGGACGGTGTAATCATTAAGACAACGCGATAGGATGCACCCAAAATATGTGGCTGAATGGTACTAAATTCCAGACAGCATTTCTGGCTGAAAGCTTGACACTAAAGACCTGAGAAGTCATGGGATTTTATACATATTTTATGAGGTCCATGTAGTGATGCATTTTTAAGTGATTGCTCATATAACATACCATCCACTGTATGTGATCATTCTCAATCAACCATCAACCTCCCCTATAACCACGTGGATATATCGCAGAACCTCTGTTACACTGTCTACATACTATCGATATAGAAGACGCTACAAATACTGTTTGTTAGTGTGACAAATACGTAGCAGCTGCAAGAAGCAGTTGCAAATATTGGACTAGTACCATGTTTCTTAGCTGCATCACTTTCTAAATTCGGTGATAGTGTTGATTTTATTACGGGCTTACATCGCTAGCAATGTGCACCTACACTTTCGGTCTGTTAATACAGAAACCGCAATCACTATCCACGTTCAATATCTTGGTATTTGTGCGGAAGACTACTTTATTCAGAAGCACTAGCATACCTCGATTTATAAGGAAGGTATACTTTTCAGCATGGATATCGTTGTTGATACTTGGGTGTCTGTAGAACGAAGACCGATTTTTATGCGGGGTTACAATAACACGGTCTTTGCGATCGTGTTTTTAATATCTGGTAGCTCATAGGACGATTATGCCTCTCTTCCTAAGACACACATGCAAGGTAAACAAATGAGGCATGTCGATCCATTGCGGTTCTCCACTGAATATTGCTTGGAGCCACCAGCATTCAGTTACTGGCGAAGTATTGTACTTAGTTGGCGGTATGAATGGCAGGATTATAAAGCTAGTTTTGGGGGTGTGAAGTGACTGTGGTTGTTGTTGCAACATGTACAAAGAAATCGGCTGTGTCCAGTCATAAGGGAGATATGGGTTTGACATGGGGGATTGCAGTTTCAAGGCATCGATAGCCATAAGGAGGTGCCCAGTCATAAGAGGGTTATTGATATTTCCAGAGCCACAGTCTTCAGGAGGAGGTGTTTCTCTTACTTCGATCTCTTTTTAATGTTATCAGGTTGGGGCTGCAATCGAACTATGTGATTGTAATTACAGTGATAAATACGTCGCTGGTTTCCTAGGACGACAAAGTTCGTCATGAGGAGCACGTGGCAGAGGTAGACTGTGGCCAGAACAAATGGGTTTGCTGGCTAAAAGCTCTTGCGAGTGGTAGAGACAAAGAAAAGTTCAGGCCAGCGGACTAGTCGTTTTTTGCGCACAGCTGCAGGACAACTCCCGGCGATTATGCCCTCTGGATAGCTGAATAGCGAACTGATACTCAGTACGAGTTGAGCTGTCTTTTCGATCGCGTGTGTTGCATGTATTCTCCATGGACAATTGAGCAATTCAGTATTGATCACTGCCAAGTGTTGGTCCTGAACGCATTGATGAAATCCGAAGTCCTACCACTCCAATTATCCCTGGACGCCGCCCATGGCTTGGATGGTGCATTCTGGTATACACGCACATCCATGGCTGCTACAGTTTTCTCTGGCCTCTGAGCGTTGGCAATGGCGGTGTACGAGGGGACAGGTGCGCTGTGTGTGGACGATCAGGAGGTGGTTTAAGTGTGTCAGGTTTAGTGCTTCTCAATACATCACAGTGATCTCTGTCTTTCAGTGGTATTTGCTGTTGTCTCTATCATATCAGGCAGTAGACCCTTCCTTCTCGTTCTCCTCCATCTCCATCTCATTGTAGCACCAGTACAAACCCTCCACAGATTGTTTATAGGCATAGCGTGCAACTGAACTGAACTTCGAAATTTTCAGTTACCTTCAACTTAATGGACTTTCTACCAAATGACGTAACTGTACTAGTATCGACCGATAGGAGGCAAGTGAAAAAAATAACAGTAGGGTTTGCATACTGGGAGGTTGTAAAAATGGCTGTGAGCACTATGGGACTTAACAGCTCAGGACATCAGTCCCCTAGAACTTAGAACTACTTAAACCTAACTAACCTAAGGACATCACACACATCCATGCTCGAGGCCGGATTCGAACCTGCGGCCGTAGCAGTCGCGCGGTTCCAGACTGAAGCGCCTAGAAACGCTCGGTCACTCCGGCCGGCTGGGAGGTTGTAGGATAACATCCCATCAAATATTCCAGTTCTATTATCCACCAATAGGAAGCAAGGAAAAACTGTCCACAAAAAGGGTATCGATGTAATTAATTACTCAATCAGTCAGATAGAGTGCGGGAATATTTCCAAGACATCCACACCTGGGGTTTACCAGGTAAATGCTGCTTTGTTTGTGGTTTAAACCAACAATGACCAACGGTGCGTACAGTCCTGGCAGTGGCACACTACATGACGTGACTGCTTGAGAGAGAGAGAGAGAGAGAGAGAGAGAGAGAGAGAGAGAGAGAGAGAGAGAGCATGTGCTTCAACAGGAATTTCTCAGGTATCAAATATCGAAACTTTGCCACCAGCTGAAGCTTTTGTTTAGGGATTAGTGCAACTTCCGCTCTGCCAGTAGCCAGTCATGGACCTGAGTGGGAGTAGTGCAGCCTCCGCATGAAGAAATAGGCTAAATGGCCAGCCTCGCGAAGTGGTTGGAGGTGTGGTCGCACAGTGCTATGAGGTTGATGAAAAGGATTTTCAACAGTGTAATAACGCTTGGTGAGTTATGTTGATGGAATTCCTTGCACAATTGGGATAATAAAGCGCCACAATTGTTTAAATATTCGGAACTACATTGTCACCATCAAAATTTTCCAAGCTCTCGTAAACGACGGCAAAAGTATTTACAGAAAATCTAAATAATTCTAATCATTCTAATATTTCAAATATTTCCCCCTATGAGTGAATATAAATTGGTTCAAGAATCATGAAAGAAGGTTGTGTACATGGAAGAAGCTTAGAGATACTAGAAGGTATCAGATAGATTATATAATGGTGAGACAGAGATTTAGGAACCAGGTTTTAAATTTTAATGACAAAAAAAAGTTCAAATGGCTCTGAGCACAATGGGACTTAAAATCTGAGGTCATCAGTCCCCTAGAAATCCGAAATAAATAAACCTAACTAACCTAAGGACATCACACACATCCATGCCCGAGCCAAAATTCGAAACTGCGACAGTAGCGGTCGCGCGGTTCCAGACTGTAGCACCTAGAACCGCTCGGCCACTCAGGCCGACAAATTGTAAGGCATTTTCAGGGGTAGATGTGGACTCTGACCACAATCTATTGGTTATGAATTGCAGATTAAAACTGAAGAAACTGCGAAAAGGGGAGAATTTAAGGAGATGGGACCGTGGATAAACTGACTAAACCAGAGATTGTACAGAGTTTTAGGGAGAGCATAGGGGCACAATTGACAAGAATGGGGGAAAAGAAATACAGCAGAAGAATAATGGGTAGCTCTGAGGGATGAAGTAGTCAAGGCAGCAGAGGATCAGGTAGGTAAAAAGACGAGAGATGCTAGAAATCTTTGGGTAACAGAAGAAATATTGAATTTAATTGATGAAAGGAGAAAATATAAAAATGCAGTAAATGAAGCGGGCAAAAAGGAATAGAAACGTCTCAAAAATGAGATCGGCAGGAAGTGCAAAATGGCTAAGCAGGGATGGCTAGACGACAAATGTAAGAATGTAGAGGGCTCATCTCACTAGGGGTAAGATAGATACTGCCTACAGGAAGAAAGGAGAAAGGAGAACCACTTGCATGGATATCAAGAGCTCAGATGGAAACCCAGTTCTAAGCAAAGAAGGGAAAGCAGAAAGGTGGAAGGAGTATATAGAGGGTCTATACAAGGGCAATGTAATTGAGGACAATGTTATGGAAATGAAAGAGGATGTAGATGAAGGTGAAATGGGAGATATGATACTGCATGAAGAGTTTGAAAGAGCACTGAAAGACCTGAGTCGAAACAAAGACCCGAGAGTGGACAACATTCCATTAGAACTACTGACAGCCTTGGGAGAGCCAGTCCTGACAAAACTCTACCATCTGGTCAGTAAGATATATGAGACAGGCGAAATACCCTCATACTTCAAGAAGAATATAATAATTCCAATTCCAAAGGAAGCAAGTGTTGACAGATGTGAAAATTACCGAACTATCAGTTTAATAAGTCACGGCTGTAAAATACTAGCACGAATTCTTAACAGAAGAATGGAAAAACTGGTAGAAGTCGAACTCAAGAAAGATCAGTTTGGATTCCGTAGAAATGCTGGAACACGTGAGGCAATACTGACCCTACGGCTTATCTTAGAAGAAAGATTAAGGAAAGGCAAACCTACATTCCTAGCATTTGTAGACTTAGAGAAAGCTTTTGACAGTGTTGACTGGAATACCCTCTTTCAAATTCTGAAGGTGGCAGGGGTAAAATACAGGGAGCGAAAGTCTATTTTCAATTTTAACAGAAACCAGATGGCAGTTATAAGAGTCAAGGGGCACGAAAGGGAAGCAGTGGTTGGAAAGGGATTGAGACGGGATTGTAGCCTCTCCCCGATGCTGTTGAATCTGTATATTGAGCAAGTAGTAAAGAAAACCAAATATAAATTCGGAGTAGGTATTAAAATTCATGGAGAAGAAATAAAAACTTTGACAGAGTTACAATGTCATTCGCGAACCTCAGAGACAGCAAAGGACTTGGAAGAGCAGTTGAACGGAATGGACAGTGTCTTGAAAGGAGGATATAAGATGAACATCAACAAAAGCAAAACGAGGATAATGGAATGTAGTCGAATTAAGGCCTGTGATGCTGAGGGAATTGGATTAGGAAATGAGACGTTTAATGTAGTAAAGGAGTTTTGCTACTTGGGGAAAAAAATAACTGATGATGTGATGTTCTAATTAGAGAGGATATAAAATGTAGACCGAGAATGGCAAGGAAAGCGTTTCTGAAGAAGAGAAATTTGTTAAAACCGAGTATAGATTTAGAAGTATTTGTATGGAGTACGTGGACGATAAATAGTTTGGACAAGAAGAGAATAGAAGCTTTCGCAATGTGGTGCTATACAAAGATGCTGAAGATTAGTTGGGTGGATCACATAACTAATGAGAAGGTATTGAATTGAATTGGGGAGAAGAGGAGTTTGTAGCACAACTTGACTAGAAGTAGGAATCGGTTGGTAGGACATGTTCTGAGGCATCAAGGAATCACCAATTTAGTACTGGAGGGCAGTGTGGAGGGTAAAAATCGTAGAGGGAGACCAAGAGATGACTACACTAAGCAGATTCAGAAGGATGTAGGTTGGGGTAGGTGCTGGGAGATGAAGCAGCTTGCACAGGATAGAGTAGCATGGAGAGCTGCATCAAACCAGTCTCAGGACTGAAGACCAAAACAACAACAACAAAACGTGAGTGATTACAATGACTACTGTTAACCCGCTGCCCCACACTTTGTATAGACCCTCTACATACTCCTTCGACCTCCCACCTTTCCCATCTTTGCTGAAGACTGGTTCTCCATCTGAGATCTTTATATTCGTACAGCTGCTTCTCTTTGTTTCCCGAATACCTCCTTAACTTTCCTGTAGCCTAATTCACAGAACAATTTCGGTCGAGTGGTAAAAAGTGAAACAAATGCCTGAAATGGCATCGGCTTTTATTGAAATGGAAAAAGACAGTAAAACTGGGCAACAGACGGGCAACTTTGCAAACTGTCAGCGTGGCGGGTGCGAGGTAGGTCGATGTTACTAAATCGCATCGTCCCATGTCTGGCTAATAAACACTCTCCGAAAGGTACGACTTTTATCCAGGACGGCGCCCCACTCCGCACTGCTACACGTGTGCAAGATGTCTCGCGCACATTATTTAGTGAGGATCACGAGCTGAGCAGCCACTCCCGGCTCCCCAGACCTCAGTACGTGTGATTATTGGCTGTGGGCTTAGCTGAAGTCTCAAGTCACCCGCGATCGTCCGACCGCATTAACGATGCTAAAAGACAACACTCGACGGCAGTTTTTCACCATACCTACTGGTGAGTTGTACAGAGCATTTCACAACGTTGTCGCCTGACTACAGGCACTGTGGGTGAATGACGGCCGACATACTGAGCATTTGTTATAAGTAACATCTTCAAAACTCCATTGCTATGCTAAATATTGCTTTTGTATCATATAAAGAGCCATCTGTTGGTGTACATCTACATCTACATGGATACTCTGCAAATTACATTTAAGTGCCTGGCAGAGGGTTCATAGAAACACCTTCACAATTCTCTATTATTCCAATTTCGTATAGCGCGGGGAAAGAATGGAAACCTGTATCTTTCCGTACGAGCTCTGATTTCCGTTATTTTATGGTGGTGATCGTGCCTCCCAATATAGTTCGGTGTCAACAAAACATTTTCGCACCCGGAGGAGAAAGTTGGTGATTGGAATTTCGTGAGAAGATTCCGTCACTACGAAAAACGCCTTAAATGATGCCTAATCCACATCCGGTATCATTTCGGTGACACTCTCTCCCATATTTCGCGATAAAACAAAATGTGCTGCCTTTCTTTGAACTTTTTCGATGTACTCCGTCAGTCCTATCTGGTAGGTATCCCATACCGCGCACCAGTATTCTAAAAGAGGACGGACAAGTGTAGTGTAGGCAGTCTCCTTAGAAAATATAACCGACCTACTAAGTGTCCTGAAAATAAAACGCAGCCTTTGGTGAGCCTTTCCCACAACATTTTCTATGTGTTCTGTCCAATTTAACTTGTTCGTAATTGTAATACCTAGATATATAGTTGAATTTACGGCTTTTCGATTAGACCTATTTATCGTGTAACCGAAGTTTAAAGAGTTCCTTTCAGTACTCTTGTGGATGATCTCACACTTTTCGTTATTTAGGGTCAGCAGCCACTTTTCGCACAATCAGATATCTTTTCTAAATCATTTTGCAGTTTATTTTGATCTTTTGATCTAGGCGCGCAGTCCGGAACCGTGCGACTGCTACTGTCGCAGGTTCGAATCCTGTGTGTGATGTCCTTAGGTTAGTTAGGTTTAAGTAGTTCTAAGCTCTAGGGGACTAGTGACCGCAGCAGTTGATTCCCATAGTGCTCAGAGTAATTTAAATTTGATCTTTTGATGACTTTATTAGTCGATAAACGGAAGCGTCATCTGCAAACAACCGAAGACAGCTGCTCAGATTGTGTCCCAAATCGTTTATATGGATAAGGAACAGAAAAGGGCCTATAGCACTACCTTGGGGAACGCCGGAAATCACTTCTGCTTTACTCGATGACGTTCCGTCAATTACTAAGAATTGTGACCTCCGTGACAGGAAATGGCCAATCCAGTCACAAAACTGAGACGATATTCCATAATCACGCATTTTCACTACGAGCCGCTTGTGCGGTACAGTGTCAAAGGCCTTCCGGAAATACGGAATCGATCTCAAATCCCTTGTCAATAGCACTCAACAAGAGCTAGTTGTGTTTCACAGGAACAATCTTTACAAAACCCATGTTGACTGCGTGTCAGTGTTATAGCGCAGAGGAGGCATTGATTGTAAATTGCCACTAGCATACTTCATATACGACCAGAATATCTTGGATTTGTCTGCCAGGTTTCGAGACAAAGTTTCGTCGTGGAAACTGTTATAGGCATCTCGCATTGAACTCTGGCTATCCTTTAGAGAAGCCCGGAATTTAAGCAATCTTAGGGATTTTGCGTCTGTTTAAATTTGGCATGTTTGTTTCGTTGTTTCTGCAACAGTGTTCTAACCCGTTTTGTGTACCACGGAGGATCAGCTCCGCCGTTTGTTAGTTTATTTCGTATAAATCTCTCAATTGCTGCCGATACTATTTTTTGAATGCATACCACTTCTGGTCTACACTTATATTATTAATTTGGAATGAGTCTCTCAGGAAGGCGTCAAGTGAAATTTTATCAACATTTTTGAATAGGTATAATTTTTATTTGTTTTTCGAGGATTTCGGGATTACAATATACAGTCTCGCTACGACAACCCTGTGTTCACTAATCCCTATAACGGTTTTGATGCTCGTTATTAACTCAGGATTATTTGTCATTTGCACTTTCTTTAGTTTCAGTAAAAACCTAAATTTGGGAAATTTGTGGTAAGTTCCTATGGGACCAAACAGCTGAGACCATCGGTCCCTAACTTAAACTGACTTACATTACGGACAAAACACACACCCGTGCCCGAGGAAGGGCTCGAACCTCCGAGGGGAGCCGTGCGAACCGTGGCAAGGCGCCCAAGACAACTCGGCTACCGCGTGCGGCTATCTCTACCTGCATTATTCCGTGAAATATTGACTTTTGAAATAATATGGACTTTAGCATATCCCTGCACAATATCAACAGCAAGGCTTCCAAGACACTTCCCTCGGGCACAATCTAAGTTACTTTGATACTTAATGATGACTCTTCATCCAAGATTACAAGCTACATTCTCCTTATCAAATATCCTCAACTGACGCAAATTTTCATTGATTCCTCATAGTGCCTTACTATTGATAATAGTATAGCATTGGTACTGAATCAAATACTTTTCGAAAATCGAAAAATACTGCATTTATCTGCCTTCGTCCATTACTTTTAGCAGTCATCTGATAAAATAGCGAGTTGGGTTTCACGTGATCATTGTTTTCGGAAATCATACAGGTTGCCATAGGGAGGTCATTCTGTCAGACATACCTCGTTATTTTTTTAATTTAGAATATATTCTAAGATTCTATAACAAATCGATATCAAGGATACCGGACGGAAGTTTTGAGGATCACGTGTACTGCCCTTCTTGTAAACGGGTGCGATCTGTGACTTCTTCCAACTACTGGGCAGGGCTTTTTGTTCGTGCGATGGACGATGGATTATAGTTAACAGAACTGCTAACGCAGCCGCAAATACCATGCACCGTGTTAAGGGATCGGCCGAGCCATGGAGCTTCATTCAATTAGAGAGATTTCAGCTGTTCTCAATGTTCGATGATCTATTGGAATTTGCCGGACGCTGTGGCCGAGCGGTTCTAGGCCCTTCAGTCCGGGAATGCACTGCTGCTACGGTCGCAGGTTCGAATCCTGCCTCGGGCATGGATGTGTGTGATGTCCTTAGGTTAGTTAGGCTTAAGTAGTTCCAGGTCTAGGGGACTGATGACTTCAGATGTTAAGTCCCATAGAGCTCAGAGAAATTTGAACCATCTATTGAAACTGATTAAAGGTAAACACACTATATGAGCAGAAGCGTTCTCTTCTGCAAATGCTTTGCAAAAAAGGGATGACAGTCCTTTTTGAACAGCAATCTGTTGTAGACTAATTATTATTGGTTTTCCCATTTTAAGGATACTGCAAATACACTCCTGGAAATGGAAAAAAGAACACATTGACAAGGGTGTGTCAGACCCACCATACTTGCTCCGGACACTGCGAGAGGGCTGTGCAAGCAATGATCACACGCACGGCACAGCGGACACACCAGGAAGCGCGGTGTTGCCCGTCGAATGGCGCTGGCTGCGCAGCATTTGTGCACCGCCGCCGTCAGTGTCAGCCAGTTTGCCGTGGCATACGGAGCTCCATCGCAGTCTTCAACACTGGTAGCATGCCGCGACAGCGTGGACGTGAACCGTATGTGCAGTTGACGGACTTTGAGCGAGGGCGTATAGTGGGCATGCGGGAGGTCGGGTGGACGTACCGCCGAATTGCTCAACACGTGGGGCGTGAGGTCTCCACAGTACATCGATGTTGTCGCCAGTGGTCGGCGGAAGGTACACGTGCCCGTCGAACTGGGACTGGACCGCAGCGACGCACGGATGCACGCCAAGACCGTAGGATCCTACGCAGTGCCGTAGGGGACCGCCCCGCCAATTTCCATCAAATTAGGGACACTGTTGCTCCTGGGGTATCGGCGAGGACCATTCGCAACCGTCTCCATGAAGCTGGGCTACGGTCCCGTACACCGTTAGGCCGTCTTCCGCTCACGCCCCAACATCGTGCAGCCCGCCTCCAGTGGTGTCGCGACAGGCGTGAATGGAGGGACGAATGGAGACGTGTCGTCTTCAGCGATGACAGTCGCTTCTGCCTTGGTGCCAATGATGGTCGTATGCGTGTTTGGCGCCGTGCAGGTGAGCTCCACAATCAGGACTGCATACGACCGAGGCACACAGGGCCAACACCCGGCATCATGGTGTGGGGAGCGATCTCCTACACTGGCCGTATACCTCTGGTGATCGTCAAGGGGACACTGAACAGTGCATGGTACATCCAAACCGTCATCGAACCCATAGTTCTACCATTCCTAGAACGGCAAGGGAACTTGCTGTTCCAACAGGACAATGCACGTCCGCATCTATCCCGTGCCACCCAACGTGCTCTAGTAGGTGTAAGTCAACTACCCTGGCCAGCAAGATCTCCGGATCTGTCCCCCATTGAGCATGTTTGGGACTGGATCAAGCGTCGTCTCAAGCGGTCTGCACGTCCAGCACGAAGGCTGGTCCAACTGAGGCGCCAGGTGGAAATGGCATGGCAAGCCGTTCCTCATGACTACATCCAGCATCTCTACGATCGTCTCCATGGGAGAATAGCAGCCTGCATTGCTGCGAAAGGTGGATATACACTGTACTAGTGCCGACATTGTTCATGCTCTGTTGCCTGTGTCTATGTGCCTGTGGTTCTGTCAGTGTGATCATGTGATGTATCTGAGCCCAGGAATGTGTCAATAAAGTTTCCCCTTCCTTGGACAATGAATTCACGGTGTTCTTATTTCAATTTCCAGGAGTGTATTTCATACCTGCCACAGAAAATTTGTGTACGTGGGGTTTGTATTCTAATTCGAACGTTTGATTTACGCTATACGTATTCGTTTCGGAATATCGTTTCTACGTCTTCCGTTAACTATACTTGGTTAACATTATGAAGACATTTAATAACATTAATGAAATACAACTTTGTTTGCGGAAAACATAATGATGTTCGAAGTTGCCAGTTTTTCCACGACAAACTACTTTCAACAACTTATTATATGCATAATTGTTGCAACTGATTGCTGGGAATTATATATATATATATATATATTTTGTGTGTATGTACACAAATTTGAATTACAAAAAACAAATACTAAAAAAAATGGTTGCATGGCGCGAGATTCGATCCGGCGAACTTCGGAATTACCAACCCGAACCCGAGAGTTTACCGCTGCGCCACGACGCTGTAGAATACTATCAATCGTAGTGAGTATTTCACCGCAACGGTTTCTTTTAACTGTCAATTTTCTCGACAACGGCTGAGAAGTACATCTTGGTGCTTTCCCACATAGCACCTCTGGCCATGAGCTTTTATTATGCGCAGTATGAATTGAATCTGAATTTCACAATTGGCGGCCTCCCCTTGTAAGAGTGCTTCGAATTCCTCACGAGGGATCACAGACAGCCAACCGCTCGACGCTTGTTTACAGCGAGGCACGGGACAGAATGCACGCGGGGAGAGTTATGTTGTCCCGGTTGCCTCTTCGTCATATCATAGTTTTGAATCTGGAAGAGAGAAGGTGTCCAGCACGAGCCTTATAGACGTAAATCGGAAAGAGTTGTTTTCCGTCATTAGGCTGCCGCGATCCTGGCGGATACAGTAGTGATTTTTCCATCATTAATGTGCCGAATGAAATAAGTTTCGTGAATGAATACAGTGTTATTCTGTAAGTAACATATGACGAGTGCTGTATGTAGTTTGTAGAAATTAGCTCGTCTGTTTATGCCGTAGTAACTAGTTATTATTTGTTGTCATATCTTTCAGGTGCATAATCTGAGTAACGGAGGATGTACACCCTTCGACTAGCGTTGTAATATATAGTTGGGAGCCTGTCACAGACGATGGCAAGCGGGAAGTTACTGTCACTGTGTTTTGGTTTGCAAAATACAGATGCATTATCAACGCACTACCGGAAGCAGCCAGGTCTGTTTCTCGGCGTTCCAGGTTGACAGGAACGGCTATGGTGGAGAGATTTTTGGTGGTGACGAACGAAATGACTTTTCTTGATACTGAGGTACTATACCATGAAGACGAAGCAGAAGGTGATTCAGTGGAAGATATCCCGACTAGTGAATCGCTAAATTGTCATAACACTTCAGAAATCTCCACATCACTGGGAATATGTGCTTCATCCGTTCCCGATAAGTATCACGAACCGGTTACTAAACGACTTAACTACAGCTCTATACCCCTTGAAGTAAAAGTTAAGGCGGTAGCGCTAGCCAGGAATCATCCAAATTTGAACTTACAAACACTGCAAAGGAATGGAGCAACAACAGCCCTGGAACAGAAGAAGGACTTGAAATTGTGTGAAAGTGATATCGTTAAAGGAGGGACAAGATACGACAAATACCAGGCGATAAATATGTGGACATACGACCGATTTGTCGAATCTTGTTGACGTAACTAGAATGTAACAGCGAGAATACTTCAGGAGTGGGCTGCAGGTGCAGCGCTTCAATATACGGCCAACAAGGATTCTACGTCTGCTGCATCATTATCTTGGGCAAAAAATTTCAGATCGGGGTATAAAATTCGTCAACGGCGCGTCACTAAATACGTCTCTCATAAGGAGGTACAAAATATAGAAGATATACAGGAAGTGGGAGCTCTTTTCAACAGGCAAACGGCGTCACTTATGACCGGTTTTAATAGTGATTACGTGATCAACACCGGCATACAGGATGCGAGTATTGGATGAACATTCGACGCACGTTATCGCATAAGGGAGAAAAACGAATCCTTGTCGCAGTTGGTAGTAAAAACCTACTAACACATTCGTACACGGCGCAACATGCCACTACAGCCTCTGGAAAACTGTTACGTAAGGTTTTCCTATGTTTACAAGAAACGAATGTTACATTTGGTCCTCAGGTTATAGAAGAGGTCAACCGTTTAACCGACTCGTTGAAAAATGTTTACATTACCTTCTCCAAACTGACGAATGCGATTTACAGAACATTTCTTGAGAATGTTTTAAAACCATACGTTCCCGATAGCAAGTTTTTTCTAGTAGTGGATTCCTGGAGTGGACAAAGTAATGCTATATTATATGACACAATGATTATAGTTGGCGAGGGTCAGCCGACGTGCACGGTAAAAGTAATACCGCCCAACTGTACACCTGTGTACCAGCCGTGTGATGTTGATTTCTATCGCCAGGTTAAAAACTTTATTTCCAGGCTTCAGGATTGCAGTGTGCTTCTGGAAGCCCAGCGGGAATTGGACGACCGCACGGATACAATAACTATTTACAACATAATTCATAACCAACTTTCAGCACCGATTTTTCACGCAATGATATCGTATGCGTGGTACGCATCAAAATTAATTCCCGAAAAAGACATTTTTAAATGTAAACCAAGTTTGTTTTCCGCCTACTCTTGGGAAGGAACAGTGTAGCTATCGAAAGATTGCATTCATTAGATGTTCTTGGTGCCGTGAGTATATTTGCTTCAAATTTTTATGTGACAAGTACCAGCCATCTCGTTGTTCGACGAAAAATGAGGACACGTAACAGTGACTGGAAGAGCCATTCTAAAGTGACCTGGAGTAACATTTTAGTTGTTTACTACCCCAAGAAGTTTCAGAAATTTATTTGCCTACCTTATTTTTATCGTTCCTTATAGATTTACTTACCTTATTAACCCTCCTATTCCTATGAATTGAGATATGGAAAAATACAAACGAAAATAATAACATCCACTGGGTTTCCTCGCGATTCGAACCCGGGTTCTTAGATTCCCAGCCAGTTACCTTGGCTGTTGCGCTATCAGTGCTGTCGGCAAAAACCGTTTAAAAAGTAGGAACAGAAGCGACAGTTGTAAAACTTTCTTTCCTCGGTTTCTGGAATAGTATGCGTTTTCAGTTACAATAGCTGATATTGAAAAATGCTCTATTTACAATTATCTATCGATCCCACCAATTTTGAGTCGATTGCTCTTCATAACTTTTAGGGGTGATTTTTTCAATAACGTGGCGGTGTTGACCTAAAATATCTTAGATTCCTCCGTTTTAGGTTGTACACAAGCGACCTGCCAAATTTTAGCCGAATCGGTTGGCCGTGTCTGAGGCCTTCCATTTGTAAGGAGTTACATGTCAAGCTCAAGGAACAAACGCGCCGTCTCAGTGCGACGTCAAACATTATTTGTGAATATTTGAATGTTGTTGAAAGAGAAGGAACAATTACTTATTCATTCTTTCTCTTACTTTTGTAAGGTCCAGACGGTTGTCTTGTTAAATTTTGTGAGATTTGTACACTGTATTTATGGAAAAATGAATGTGATAGTTTCTGACGGACCAGAAGGTTCCGAGCTTGCGAAAAATGTTTTGTTGTTGTTGTTGTTGTTGTGGTCTTCAGTCCTGAGATTGGTTTGCTGCAGCTCTCCATGCTACTCTGTCCTGTGCAAGCTTCTTCATCTCCCAGATCCTACTGCAACCTACATCCTTCTGAATCTGATTAGTGTATTCAGCTCTTGGTCTCCCTCTACGATTTTTACCCTCCACGCTGCCCTCCAATGCTAAATTTGTGATCCCTTGATGCCTCAAAACATGTCCTACCAACGGATCCCTTCTTCTAGTCAAGTTGTGCTACAAATTGCTCTTCTCCCCAATTCTATTCAATACCTCCTCATTAGTTACGTGATCTATCCACCCTATTTTCAGCATTCATCTGTAGCACCACATTTCGAAAGCTTCTATTCTATTCTTGTCCAAACTATTTATCGTACATGTTTCACTTCCATACATGACTACACTCCATACTTTCAGAAACGATTTACTGATACATAAATCTATACTCGATGTTAACAAATTTCTCTTCTTCAGAAATGGTTACCTTTCCATTGCCAGTCTACATTAATAGGATGTATACATCCCGCTCTCTCGAGGATGCAGTCAAGGCAGACGAGTTGTGGCCAGCTGCATTTACTGATCACACTGCTTACGCCTGTACCATCAAGCTTTGACGACAACTACTATGGCGTAGCCGCTGCCCGCTTACCTGATCTCACCGGAATGTCAACCGTCAGTTGGAGACACGTGTAGACTGTGCCTACTTAAACCTAACTAACCTAAGGACTTTACACAACACTCGGTCATCACGTGGCAGAAAAATGCCTGACCCCCCCCCCCCCCCCCCATCCGGGAATCGCAGACTTTTACTACGCCATCCTCAGGTAGTGTTCCGTTATGCCACAAACACGGACTCGACAGATGACTGTCAACCGAGCACATCAACACTGTGAAGGGACCATCAATTGTACTCGTCAAATGGTGGGAATCATCAACGACAGCCCTCCATATCCCACGTTGTTGTTGTTGGAGTGTTCAGTCTTGAGACTGGTTTGAAGCAGCTCCTTATGCTTCTCTATCCCTCTGAATCTGCTTAGTGTATTCATCTCTTGGTCTCCCTCTACGATTTTTA
Organism: Schistocerca gregaria; assembly: GCF_023897955.1. Lineage (NCBI taxonomy): Eukaryota > Metazoa > Arthropoda > Insecta > Orthoptera > Acrididae > Schistocerca > Schistocerca gregaria. The sequence goes on along the minus strand of NW_026061887.1, from coordinate 1,160,842 downwards.
CTTTCCACGCTGCCCTCCAATAATAAATTGGTGATCCCTTGATCCTACCAACCGATCCCTTCTTCTAGCCAAGTTGTGCCACAAACTTCTCCCCAATTTTATTCAATACCTCCTAATTAGTTATGTGATCTACCCATCTAATCTTCAGCAATATTCTATAGCACCATATTTCGAAAGCTTCTATTCTCTTATTGCCCAAACTATTTATCGTCCATGTCTCACTTCCATACATGGCTACACTCCGTACAAATACTTTCAGAAAAGACTTCCTGACACTTAAATCTATATTTGATGTTAACAAATTTCTCTTCTTCAAAAACGCTTTCCTTGCAATTGCCAGTCTACATCTTATATCCTCTCTACTTGGACCATCATCAGTTATTTTGCTCCCCAAATAGCAAAACTCCTTTACTACTTTAAGTGTCTCATTTCCTATTTTAATTCCCTCAGCGTTACCCGACGTAATTCGACTACATTCCATTATCATCGTTTTGCTTTTGTTGGTGTTCATCTTATATCTTCCTTTCAAGACACTATCTATTCCTTTCAATTGCTCTTCCAAGTCCTTTGCCCTCTCTGACAGAATTACAATGTCATCGCCGAACCTCAAAAGAAAAATTCGGAGTAGGTATTAAAATCCATGGAGAAGAAATAAAAACTTTGTTTACTTCACTGCTTACTCAATATACAGATTGAATAACATCGGGGAGAGGCTACAAACCTATCTCACTCCCTTCCCAACCACTGATTCCCTTTCATGCCACTCGACTCTTATAAATGCCATCTTGTTTCTGTACAAATTGTAAATAGCCTTTCACTCCCTGTATATTACCCATGCCACCTTCAGAAATTCAAAGAGAGAAAACTTTTGACAGTGTTGACTGGAATACTCTAAGGAAAGGCAAACCTACGTTTCTAGCTTTTGTAGACATAATCTATTTTCTAAGATAAGTCGTGGGGTCAGTATTGCCTCACGTATTCCAATATTTCCTAACTGATCTTCCCTGAGGTCGACTTCTACCAGTTTTTCCATTCGTCTGTAAAGAATTCGCGTTAGTATTTTGCAGCCATGACTTACTAAACTGATAGTTCGGTAATTTTCACATCTGCCAACACCTGCTTTCTTTGGGATTGGAATTATTATATTCTTCTTGAAGTCTGAGGGTAATTTTTCTGTCTCATGCATTTTGGTCACCAGATGGTAGTTTTGTTAGGCGTGGCTCTCCCAAGGCTGTCAGTAGTTCTAATTGAATGTTGTCTACTCCCGGGGCCTTATTTCGACTTAGGTCTTTCAGTGCTTTGTCAAACTCTTGCTGCAGTATCATATCTCCTATATCAACTTCATCTACACTTTCCTCCGGTTGTATGATATTGTCCTCAAGAACACCGCCCTTGTATAGACCCTCTATATACTCCTTCCACCTTTCGGGTTTCCCTTCTTTGCTTAGAACTGCGTTTCCATCTCAAATCTTGAAATTCATGCAAGTGGTTCTCTTTTCTCCAAAGGTCTCCTTAATTTTCCTGTAGGCAGTGTCTATCTTTCCCCTAGTGACTATCACGACAGCTGTCCCGCAGAAATATGTGGACGGCAATCAGCGCAAAGCGTGTGGCACGTGGTGTCCACTCACAAGCAAATATTCTGTTAGGCCAAATTATGGCAATGGTATGATGCACACAGGAGTAAAAAACAAACCAGTTTGAGATGGGCTATAGTACCGAGTATACACGTATTCTGGGTCTGGTGCACGAGCCATGGACTACTTGGGTTGAGCTTAACGTGAGCTACTGATGTGTTTGGCTTTATTTAGGGCTGTCCACATGTTTCGCTTTCGTTCATAAGTACAGTGTGCCTGGTGGTTCATAAAGAAAGTTTGCTTCACTCCAGACTTACGTCCATTGTTATTCCGTGGTCACGTGATAGGACGACATGCTCATATCACTGAGGCCTGTATGCCCTCAACGTGCACTCCTGTGAGAACATCATTTACCGCATTCACCAGCTAGTAGACATTGTAAATAGATTTCATTTGCCGGTTACTTGTTTACTCTTTTGTGCAGAGTCAATGTATCTATTTCAAACAAACCTCATCAAGTTCCATCGCCATGTCATCACTTTATCCTTGTCCTTCAACACAGTACAAGTGTACAGCAATAAAGCTAGTTCACTGCGCAACTGGCATGTGAGCAACAATATTAGCCTGTTCCGTCTTCACTGGTGATCCAGATGTGATCTGTGCATAACACTTGGTGAAGAACTTTCGCTGATGTCTGTGACATGGAACCATGAGGTGACAAACCATCGAGTTTTTTGTAATAAGCCTCCACATCCTTACATTTGTCCAATAGCCATCCCTGCTTAGCCATTTTGCACTTCCTGTCGATCTCATTTTTGAGACGGTTATATTCCTTTTTGCCCGCTTCATTTACTGCATTTTTATATTTTCTCCTTTCATCAATTAAATTCAATATATCTTCTGTTACCCAAGGACTTTTACTAGCCCTCGTGTTTTTACTTACTTGATCCACTGCTGCCTTCACTACTTCATCCCTCAAACCTACTCATTCTTCTTCTACTGTATTTGTTTGCCCTATTCCTCTCAATTGTTCTCTTATGCTCTCCTTGAAACTCCTTACAACCTCTGGTTCTTTCAGTTCATCCAGATCCCATCTCCTTAAATTCCCACCTTTTTGCAGTTTATTGAGTTTTAATCTACAGTTCATAACCAATAGATTGTGGTCACAGTCCACATCTGCCCCTGGAAATGTCATACAATTTAAAAGCTGGTTCCTAAATCTCTGTCTTATAATTATATAATCTATCTGAAACCTGTCAGTATCTCCAGGCCTCTTCCATGTATACAACCTTCTTTTATGGTTCTTGAACCATGTGTTAGCTATGATTAAGTTGTGCTCTGTACAAAATTCTACCAGGCGGCTTCCTCTTTCATTTATTACCCCCAATCCATCTTCACCTACTACGTTACATTCTCTCCCTTTTCCTACTGTCGAATTCCTGTCACCCATGACTATTAAATTTTAGTCTCTCTTCACTATCTGAATAATTTCTTTTATTTCATCAATTTCTTCGTCATCTGCAGAGCTGGTTGGCATATAAACTTGTACTACTGTAATAGGCGTGGGCTTCGAATCTATCTTGGCCACAATAATGCGTTCACTATGCTGTTTGTAGTAGCTTACCCGAACTCCTATTTTTTCATTCATTATTAAGCGTACTCTTGCTTTATCCCTATTTGATTTTGTGTTTATAACCCTGTATTCACCTGACCGGAAATCTTGTTCCTCCTGCCACCGAACTTCACTAATTCCCACTATCTCCAACTTTAACCTATCCATTTCCCTTTTTAAATTTTCTAACCTACCTGCGCGATTAATGGGTCTGACATTCCACGCTCCGATTCGTAGAATGCCAGTTTTCTTTCTCCTGATAACGATATCCCCTTGAGTAGCCCCGCCCAGAGATCCAAATGGGGGACTATTTTTCCACCGGAATATTTTACCCAAGAGGACGCCATCATCATTAAGCATACAGTAAAGGTGTATGCCCTCGGGAAAAATTACGGCTGTAGTTTCCCCTTGCTTTCAACCGTTCGCAGTACCAGCACAGCAACGCCGTTTTGATTAGTGTTACAGGGTTAGATCAGTCAATCATCCAGACTGTTGCCCCTGCAACTACTGAAGAGGCTGCTGCATCTCTTCAGGGACCACACATTTGCCTGGTCTCTCTACTGATACCCCTCCATTGTGGTTGCACAAACGGAACGGCTATCTGTATCGCTGAGGCACGCAAGCCTCCCTACCAACGGCAAGGTCCATGGTTCATGTGGGAGATTTATATTGTATCTGTAGTTATTTGTTTTGCCAGCGAAACTTACTTTGCTGTAAGTAGCTTCTGTTAAGCAATACAACAATGTAGTTACTAAGGCAGAAAATTTAGACTGAAACTGGTCAGTATGAAGTACACGAAACTAGCAGTAAATATTTAATCAGTTTTGATATTCTTATGACACTCGACGATTGCATGGAAAGGAAAGGAAAGGGACCCTGCATGGTAATAATGTATGAGGACAATGCAACACAGGTGTCCTAGAAATTTTAACTTTTGCAAGTTATTATTCAAGTTATTCACACTCTGTGAATGAAATGTTGCTGGTTGAAGCCTCTCTACACTACAATGTTTGTCAATTAACAGTCCTTCGATATTGTAGCTGTGCGGATGACAAGTATGTAGCCGACGACAATGCGGAGCTGCTGTTGCTGCTGCTGCTTGATGAGAGGAACCCCGAGTCGTCTCCAGAGCCACGGATACTTACGGGACAGGCAACAGTTGAAACTGCAGCTTCCCCCGCCGGTCCACTCCTACCGTGCTCTCAGTAATCGCAGGTTAACGAGTTAGGGATGTCTACACTGGCGCGAGTATAGGTACACAACGGGTCGGCCGGAGCGTTCAACAAACACTTCCGCACTCTTTCATGACACAAACTGCTCTGCCTCCCATCTGCACGCCACGCGACAGAGGCTCTCCATGCGCAAAGATAAACATCGGTACAGCTATTATCATTTCGTCTTTGCTATTGATACATCTCAATAAAGTTCCCTTGGCTATTACCCGGCAATTTATAATACTTCTATTATAATTACAATCAATTATATACAGTCAAATTTTTATTTAATACGTAATCGAAGTATTGATGTATTTAGTTTCTGTAGTACAGCATATAGCATCAGAATCAAGAGTATAGTGGAAGATATCAACGAAAATTAAACGGCGAAAATTTTGGATGTTGCAGACGGTACTTTGTCTGCATTTTTGGTTTTATACCCTCTATGAGACATGTGTATATTGATGATTACCCGGTACACGCCTGATCACGTGGTACCGTAGACATGCCAGAAAATGGAGAGACACCGAAATCCATTGCAAATAAATACATAAAAAACCACATTTAGCCGTCAACTGCTAGGAGTCTCACGCGTACATCTGAAGGACTATCTCATGTATATATGTTTGAGGGAATCCCATCATTCCCAGAGTGACAGGTAGGTATGGCAACTCGCCGGACAATGATGTGACCGCCCAACATTCACCAAGCTTTTGTATGCACAGAAAGGACCTGCACTTGCTTTGCCTGTAAGTTAGGACGATAATTGCCCGTGGATGATACTGAGGCCAAGAAGATTTACTAATCATCAGGATACAGTGGTTGCGAATGCTGAGAGATATCGTAAGCCAACCATTAACCAGGAAAGGAATCCTTTTACATTGACAATCTTTTTGTGAAATACGTCTTTTTTTATGTGTGTGGCAAAGGCATTGCCCAACCGTAAGGGAAGCTGCTAAGTAGTAATTCAGCTGACTGCTTGTAGAATCCTATCTGGCTAATCAAACGTAAAGAAACGACCACGGTGAATAAAGTGCTCGGAATACTGCTGCATCCAGTAACTGACCTGTGCTGATATTTCGTCCGAGACTTCTTCGTAGCCGTAATATTCTCCACAGATGTCAGCATCTTCCGAATTGCTGTTTTATATTTTTTATTGATGTCAGAGTATGTGTTACTCGATACATATATCTCGCTTACTAAGTGGAATGGTGCTACGAAGGTAAGTTCACCCAGAGTTTCAAGAATTCTGAAGGAATTTCGTCTACTACAGCTGCCTTCTTTTGATTTATGTGTTTCAGTGCTCTTCGGCAGCTGCTGTTGTTATAACGTCAAAACTCAGAGATTGAAAAATATTCCCGTTACGAGCAATACTATCGCTGAAATGGGTAGTTTGAAGCCCGAGAAGTTGTCAGATACTACCCTACGCCTTGTACTGTTCATGAACGCCTGCAGTTCAGCGGGGCAACCTCATGGCTGGATGCACGTTCCCCTCACGCTGCGGCATCCCGTCACACCGGTAAGCTCTGCGGACTGCCTTGTCTCATGCAGAAAAGGTATTTGTCTGGTGCATAAGTTCTAACGTAACACAGACGTTTATCAATAATACATTCTCCTTCTCTATTTAAAACAATCTGTCAACGCTGGAATACGTTTTATATTCCGCGACTGTGGAAATCACGTGGTTTTGAGGCGAAGAACTCGTCGAGCCATGTTCATAGAGCATCTTCATTGGAAAGGGAAGTTCCTTCAAGGTTGTATCTGTGTTTGAGGACACCAGATCAGCTGAATAACGTGGTTGCGGAAGGACTCCCCAACACAACTCCCGTATAGTGTCTTCCCTCAGCCTAGAAAAATGCGGGTGGTCATTATCGTGGAGTAGCATCACTTCACGCGGTCTTCCTCCTTGTCGTTCTTGGATTGCGTCTGCAAAACGTCTCGGTTGCTGAGAATAAACGTCAGCAGTGATGGTTACACTTCGGGGAAGCAATTCGTAGCGCACTAGATGCATAACATCATCTTTTGTAGATGATTACAGGTCGTTGTTCCGGGAGTTGCTGCTTTGCTGGGCTCAACCATTCCTTTCGTTTCCCTGTGTTAGCATTGTTGTTGTTTGCTGTCTTCAGTTCTGAGACTGGTTTGATGCAACTCTCCATGCTACTCTATCCTGTGCAAGCTTCTTCATCTCCCAGTACCTACTGCAACCTTCATCCTTTTGAATCTGCGTAGTGTATTCATCTCTTGGTTTCCGTCTAATCTCTTGGTCTCCGTCTACGATTTTTACCCTCCACGCTGTCCTCCAGTGCTAAATTTGTGATCCCTTGATGCCTCAGAACATGTCCTACCAACCGGTCCCTTCTTCTTGTCAAGTTGTGCCACAAATTCCTCTTCTGCCGAATTCTATTCAATACTTCATCGTTAGTTATGTGATCTGCCCATCTAATCTTTAGCATACTTCTGTAGCACCACATTTCGCAAGCTTCTATTCTCTTCTTGTCCAAACTATTTATCGTCATGTTTCACTTCCATACACGGCTGTCGTGCGGTAGCGTTCTCGCTTCCCACGTCCGGGTTCCCGGGTACTATTCCCGGCGGGGTCAGGGATTTTCTCTGCCTCGTGATGACTGCGTGTTGTGTGCTGTCCTTAGGCTAGTTAGGTTTAAGTAGTTCTAAGTTCTAGGGGACTGATGACCATAGATGTTAAGTCCCATAGTGCTCAGAGCCACTTGAACCATTTGAACCATACATGACTACACTCCATACAAATACTTTCAGAAACGACTTCCTGATACTGAAATCTATACTCGATGTTAACAAATTTTTCTTCTTCAGAAACGCTTTCCCTGCCATTTCCAGTCTATAATCTATATCCTCTGTTCTTCGACCATCATCAGTTATTTTGCACCCCAATAGCGGTACGGAGTAGTCATCGCCGGTGTTGTTCACGAGCCAAGCAATGATGCACATGTGGTCACCTGCTGATTTTGTGATTTTGGCTTAGGGCATGCGGCACCCGTACTCTTGATGTTTGAGCCTTTCCAATTGCACTTAAATTCGTACGGTGGTGAAATAATTGCAGTTTACCACATTTACCAGCTCTCGAGTACACTCGCGTGGATCATTGTGGGTTCATGAGTGTGAACGACTTCCATTAAACAGCGAAATCATTAACGTCAAAACGATCCTCCTTAACAAGAGAAAACCACTTCCTTAGAGTTCTCTGTCCAATAGTATTATCCCCACACACGGTGCAAATGTTTCTGGGTGCCTCCGCTGCTGTAGCCCCTCGAATGAACTCAGACCGTGTAAAATGTCGGAAATGTTCCGATTTATCCTGTTTGTACTCCATTTTGTAGCGTCGACAGCTCCACTCACTATCTTCAGACACAAAATTTCAACATGTAAACTCAAATAGCAACAGTGAACTAACAATAAAAACTGACAATCGTTAAATAAACCCTTAGCAACCTGAATACCAGCTGACAAAAAAAAAAAAAAGCTGTGAACTTCTGCACCAGCCTAATAGATACATATTTTCAAGTGAACCTAGGATTTCAGACTTAATTTGTTTTTGTTTAAGAGCGATTATATCAGGACGCTAATTATGGACAAAGTATGGTCACAAAATATCGACATAATATTTACAGATGACTTTGACATAACACAAATCAATATTTTGCACATTTTGCGCCACTTTCTGGAGCATCTATATTCCACTACATCCGCATTATGTACAAACCAGCAGAATTTCTGAGATTTATAGTAGTGGTGCAAAACAATAACTATGATGTATAAGAAAACACAATTAGTTACTTCAGACATTTTTTGAGTACACCCTGTGGTCCATAGCATTCTACTTAAAGCTCCTAAAGCATCTCGCTAACACTAGGCAGATATGAGACATCGACGTGACAATTCTAAACACTGCGTATGACTTTAGTATGACAGCAACGAAAGATTTAAGTTTTTCTCAGTTACCCTGATTTATTTAAAGAAGTTAAATCGTTTTTCGCAAAACTAGTCCTCACGCTGGTCTATTTGCTTCCTCATTTGGTCATATCCTACTCTTTGCTTCGAACAATTTATAGAGAATCATATTTTCGTTACACTGAAAAATTTGACCATTGAAATACACAGACAGCATTCCGCTCTAGGCAAAAGCACGCCAAAAAAAGAAACTAAAGTGTAGCCTGTATAGAAACAATAACTGTTGTACGTTCTCGCTTCCCACGCCCGGGTTCCCGGGTTCGATTCCCGGCGGGGTCAGGGACTTTCTCTGCCTCGTGATGGCTGGGTGTTGTATGCTGTCCTTAGGTTAGTTAGGTTGAAGTAGTTCTAAGTTCTAGAGGACTGATGACCATAGATGTTAAGTCTCATAGGGCTCAGAGCCATTTTTTGAATAAGTGTTGTAGAATTAAGGAACATGTTTTATGTGGAAGAACTGCGATGTTTTTGGAAAATGAATATCTCTTCTATAAAAGTCAACATTGACTTATCAGGATGGCAACGTGAGAAGGCAGTATTGAATACTGAAAGGAATTGTCAGCACCATTGCTCTTTGCAACGTATGTGAGCCGTGGCTGGCTGGATGGGTGCCTTGTTTTTTTTTTTTTTAATCATTTGTTGTAGCCCAGTGGTTACCGCAATAACGTTGCTGTCTTCTCTCCGTGAGCCGCAGTAGCAGTGTGTATCGATACTAGTACTGCTGTACTATGTCTGGTGTGGCGGATATGTTTTCCGGGTGTGCTGTGTGTGACAGTCGGTCCGTTGGGTCAGAGCAACGAGGAAGTCTCTGTGGCGCGTGGTCAGACCGGAGCCGCTGGCGGCGTGCACGTGCGGTTGGAGTTGTGAGGCACTTCTTGCGAGGGTTACGAAGTTCGTCAGCCACCGAAACTGGACACTAAAGTTGAGTGCTCACTTAACCTACTATCAAGCCTCAACTGCTATCACATCTCTTGGTTTGATCCTGGTTGTCACTTTCTGAGAGATCCACGCGAGCAACAACGTGTGTGCATTGAAGTCGACTAGAATTGCAGCCGTCTTCCTGTGTGGTGTTAAACTTCATTAATGAAGGAATGACTTAAATTAAGTGTACCAGAGGTATCTCCTGTGTTGTGGCCGTTGACGTTCCAGTGACCTAAAGTGGTTGTTGACGTAGTTTCTGGCAGTGTATTTTCCACATCGTGTTGGTATTGTACAGCACAGCGTGTAGTGTGACAGCTAAGGTGTTGGTAGTTTTGGGCGTTTATTCTCATTTGGCTTGATTGGCCACCAGTATCCGGAACGTTTTGCGATTGACATCTTGTTGTCGTTTTGCTGTTCAGATGCAGTAGAAGTGATGTTGTTGGTTGGTTCCTCGGCTGGCTTTTTGTTGGGTTGCCTTTTGATTAAGAAGTTGTCGGTCTGGCTGCCTGTTTCACCTAAAAGTGCGTTAGTTACTTCCCCAGGTTGGAACCTTCTGAGCGCCGCTCCTTGTGTTTTACAGAGTGATTTCTTTTTTAGTCTTAAGTACTGTGTGTGGCCTTCAGCGGAGTTTTTTCTTATTGAAATTTCAAGGCTTTTCTTCTTAGGCCTTAAGGCGTAAAAAAAGTTTCTTGACTGGTATGTGGCCTTCAGCCGAGTTTTCAGCCTTTTAAAATCAAAAGTTGAAAATTTTGTCTAGGATTTAAGCCGGAAGAAATATTTTGTAGTTTTTATGTGGCCTTCAGCCGAGTTTTTCAGTTAAAGCCCAGACAAAGAAATTTCCAATTTTTAATTTTAAGACGTGAGATTATTTGGGTTTCGTATGTGGCCTTCAGCCGAGAGTTATGTGAAGCATTTTAGGATAAAGACTTTATCCTATTTTAGTTGAAATTCAGAATCTCTTCCTTTAGGCCTTAAGTCGTAAAATTGTTTTCTCCATGATGTGTGTTTTAATCTCTATTAAATTAAAAATTCAAAATCCTTGTCTTGCCCTTAAGTCATAAGATTGTTATTTTTTAATATGAGGCCTGCAGCAGAGTTTTACACGAAGTATTTTGAGATCAGGCCTTCAGCCTTTTCAAATTGAAAGCTCTTCTTCCCAGGCAAAATCCGTAAAATTGTTTTGTTGATATGCGGCCTTCAACCGAGTTTTCAGCCAATATAAATTAAACTTTGAAAATCTTTGTCTCGGCCTTAAGCCGCGAGACTATTCTTGATTAACGTGAGGCCTTCAGCCGCGTTATATGGGATAACATTAAATCTAAGGCTTTCAGCCTATTTATATTGAAGATAAAAAATTCTGAAGAAGTGAAACCGCCAGAAGAACTCCTGTACCTTGCTTAGGCCTTGTGCCTTGGATTTTCGATGTGGCCTTCAGCCGATCTAAATTAAATCAAAGGAGGTCTTTCGTTAAAACCTTGAGAGTTTTGATTCTTGCTTGTCTGATTGTGTGTTTTAAGAAATAAATTTTGTATGATGGTGTGCAACTGACAGTAACATATTTTGACCTCTTTCCACAAATATAACCGCATCCGCTCCGTCCTGCTAGCCCAGGGATTTCACTGGTAGCAGAGCGTGGTTACGTTTGTGTTCTTGCCATTCCAGTTACTGTTAGTTTCAATTTTATTTCTGTTCTGTGACACCACATTGTTTTGGGTGTTGATTGTTTCAGGTGTATTGTAATGGCGGTCAGTCAGAGTCCGGGGATCGGCCTGCTCAGGAACATCTTGTTTACGAGTTGGAAATAAGGCGCCAAGCTACTGAGAGCAGTGATCCGGATTTAGTGGCCCGTTTAGGTGCTGCCGTTTTTCAGCCGGTTGACGTCACGCCGGCGGTGTTGGGTGAGACAGGAGCGGCCACTGAATTTTTGTTGAAGGCTGTTAGGGGCCTTGTGGACAATATTTGCGTTTTGGAAGGCACTCAACCTAGCGCCAGTCTATTGGATACGGTGTAGGCCCAGTTAATGTATTTAACAAATCGGAAAGCGGATTTGGGCATGTTAGCTTTGGAAGATCACCATAAAAAATTAGCCGCCGAATTGGGCTCTTTGGTTAGTGCATTGCAGTTTAATGTTACGTGTTTAGATTTGGTGAGAAGAGGATTGAGGAGCGGGACTTGCTGTGTTCGGGAGAGGGCGAGAGCCTGCCCGGGATGGTACTGTTACGTCCTCGGTGAAGTTAGACGCAATGTTTGCCAAGTTGCCTAATCCTCTCGTGATATTACTGAATTAGTCGTGGAGTGGCTTGAACAGGTCGAAAAATTATTACGGTTGTCGGTTCGTCTTGAACTTTATGCTTCTCCCTATCGTGGTTCCACACCAAGTAATTTTGTCACTGCCGTACCTGTTAGCTAGAAGTGAGTTGCAGAACCTCCTCTTCCGAGCCATGACTGAAGTGTTCTCCTTACAGCAATTGAGGGAGCTCGTCATTAGGCAGAGATTGACCACCGGAGTTCGAAAACAGCTTGAATGTCGTTACATTTGGGAGATGCAGCGGGATAAAGAGCAGTTACATCAGTATGTGGACAGAGTTCAGACGGCGTCCTTGGCTTTGTTAATCGATTTGCCTGAACAACAGCCGGTGTCTATTGTTCTTAGGGGAATGCGCGTTGCGGATAAGTAGCACTATGTTTTCCGTAATCAGCCTTCAGCTTGGGAAGAACTCCGTGCCGCGGTTGTAGCGATATGGGCGTTGCCACTTGGATACGATGTATGTCACGAAGTTAAGGGGCAGGCCACCGGCGCTGGCAAGGGAAATTCCGAAGTGTCTGCATCCGCTGAAGCCGTAAAACTGGAACCCCGGGGTTGTTTCAGGTGCGGCAGCACGGCTCACTTGGAGCGCTCTCGGATTCAGCCTCGCGCTCTCAGAGCCAATAAATGACGCCGGACTGGGCAGCTATCTCGTGATCGAGCCTTTAGACGCTGGCGTACCCGTGTTGTCGCTCCCTCTTCACCGCCCTCGCCTTACGTTTGTTCTCGAGTAGGTGGCGAACCGATCTGTGCTCTTTCCGATTCTGGTAGCTCATTTTCATTATTGTGCTTCGAGTGGTTTTTGGAAGTTGGTCATTTTACGAAACTTCGGTCGGTGCTTTCTCCGGTGCAGAGATGTCGGGTGGCCAATGACCAGGTGTTGCCTCTGCATGATTGGGTCCGAGGGAGTATATCGATGGGGGATTTTTCCTGGCCCTTGTCATTAGCCTCGGTCAAGGAGCTGCCGGTCGATCTAATTTTGGGATGTGATTTCAGTAAATACTGGGTTATTCTTGGATTATTCTGGGCACACCTTTTTCTTTAAGTTAGCTCCTGTGGAGAAGTTTCTACATCTCCATCCATACTCCGCAAGCCACCTTATGTTGCGTTTTATAAGTGCGCTAAACGTATTGTGCATCGAAATGCAGATGCATTGGCCGTTCAGGATGTGGCTAATGAGTTTGATCTTACCCATCTCTCGCCGCATCACGCTTCTCAATTACGGGATTTGTTACAGAGTTTTCCTGAGCTTCTTAGTGATAACTTGAGTGTCACTAATGTTCTTAATTACCATATCCTTCTATCCGACGATAGTCCTGTCAGGCAGCCCCCACGTCGCCTCTCACCTCCTAAGGTGAAGATACTGAAGGCGAGAATATCACAAATGCTCCAACAAGGAGTTATTACGCCTTCTACATCTACTTATGCTTCCCCCATATGCCATGTTCCCAAGGATCAGGAGCACTATTTCAGACCTGTGGTTAACTACCGGGTGCTTGAACACTAAGGTTGTCTTCGAATGTACCTCTGCCTCTGATCTGCATAACTTTTACCTGGTTTGCCGGTACTAATTGGTTTACTGTTCTTGGTTTGAACCAAGCCTGTTGTCAGATTCCATTAGCTGAAGAATGTAAACATGTTACCGCATTTTGTACTCATTGGAATCTGTTTGACGGAGTTCCTTTTGGTTTGGCAACTCGTTTGCTGGATAATATCCTTAGGAACTTGAAATTAGTGTTTGCCTATAATTATTTGGACGATTTAGTCATCTATAGCTGTTCGTTTCAGTCCATTTGGATCATATCCAGAAAGTTCTTTCGAGGTTACAGGGAGCCGGGCTGACTGTTAAACCCAGTAAGATGACATTAGAAAGGCAGCAGGTGTTCTTCTTAGGTCACCTAGTGTCAGGTCAGAGTATTCGCAACGAACAAGAGCGAACTAAGACCATACGGGCGTTGCCTCCGCCTACTGATAAACTCGGAATTGCTAGGTTCATAGGCATGTTGAACTACTTTAGGCGTTTTGTCCCTAATTTTGCTTAGTTGGCCGCGACCTCAAACGAACAGTGCCGGAAGAGAGTGCGTTTTGAATAAGGACCTGTCCAGGAGCCCGCGTTTGAGTATATTAAGGCAGCTGTAGCCAATCGTCCATTTCTAGGAGTACCATACTTTAATAAAAGGTTTATTGTCCAAAATGACACATCTAATGCTGGTATTTTAGCCGTAAAACTGGCCGTAGTGCCAGATGAGAGGTACGCATTTAATTTGAAGTTAAACACGTGAGAGACACTGAAAATATCCTTGCGGATATCCTCAGCCGGTAGTTCGCCGAATCTACACCTAGTGAGGGAACCCGGGAGACAGATGGAGGCAGGATTGGGAGAAATTCCTCTTTAGTTTGATGTCGCTCAGCGTCGGGATCAGGACCCTATTTGGCTGGAGAACTGTCGCATGAGTATATTATTAACAGTTGCATTCTGCGTAAAAGGGTCGGGCATGCGAAGCAGTTAAAGAAGTTTGCCAGTAGCTCTGGTGCGCCCGGTTTTTCGGTACTTTCATGATTCGTTGGTGGGTAGCCACTTATAAGTTCCTAAGACTCTGAAAAAAGTCAAGGAGCATTTGACTTGGCCCACCATGGAGCGAAATGTCAGAGAGATGGTATAGCAATATCGGCTGTATAATGTAGTCAAACCCAAGAATGCTCTTCAACAGGGTTTGCTGAGCTCTGAGCGCGAGTCCTGTCCTACGCACAAGCTCTATATCGATTATCTAGGACCCTTTCTTCGTACTAAGAAAGGTCATCGATACGTGTTAGTTATTATTGATGCGTTCTCCGGATTCACTTGGCTCACTGCTACCACCACTATTCCTCATTTAACTAAAGTTTTCATTGTTTTTGGCCCCCCTAAGAAAATTGTTAGCGATAATGCGCCGGCCTTCCTTTCGGCTCCTTTCAAGGCGTCCTATTTTCAGAACGGTGTCAAGCATATTACGACTGCGTCGTATTATCCGCAGGCATGCTTTACGGAGAGGGTTAACCGAAATCGTAAATCCGCTTTGATTTCAGAAAACGCCTAGTAAGTGGGACTCTAGTCTTCCTTGGCTTAGTTTTGCTTTTAATACCACCAATCATGAAGCCTTGGGAGCTACTCCCGCCTCTTTGATCCTTTCCTATCCTGTTAATTCCCCTTTTTAGAACTTGTGGGGAATTCAAGATCTAGTTCCTCAAGTCATCAATGAAAACTGGAACCGTGCCAGACGTAATATACTCAGGGTCCATAATAATCAAGGTGAGCGTTACAATCGTAATCGGCGAACCTTTAGAGGGAGGCTAGGAGATCAGGTCTATGTCCGTAGTTTCCCCAGTAGGCAGCTGCGTGTCGGAAATATGAGTAAATTTACTCCTCATTTTCTGGGGCCTAGCACCAATTTGCGCATTTTAGGCCCGGTGAATCTGCTGGTTAAGGATAACCATTCCGGTAACCAGTACTGGGTTCACCTTAGCCAGGTTAAATCCAGTTAGTTAGTCTGATGGTTAAGTACCCACCCCCCCGCCCCCCCTTCCAGCATCGTGTTTGTTTGAGGGCGGGAGGTTGAGCCGTGGCTGGCTCGTGTTATGCTTCCCATTAAATCTTGGTTTTGGTTGATATTCTGTGATTAGTCTCTCGCGGTTATGCTGTTATCCTCTGTCTCCGTGAGTCGCAGCAGCAGCGCGTATCGATATTAGTACCCTTGTACTATCTATGGCATCGCGCTTATAGTTTTCCGACTGCAGCGCGTGCGGGTAATGCTCCCGTCCTTTTGCCTCAGAAAGTCTACAAGGAAGAGCTATGTGGTCTACTTAGTTCTGGTGCATAACGGAAGATTAACAAAGATCCTACTATCAAGGTGACAGTATGGACTGCTGCCTTGCTGAACGCTTCATCACTACCAAAGGAAGTCAAAAGAAGTACCACCGAGATATTATGGTCTTCCTAAAGTTCACAAAATGTCTAAGTATGAGAGTGTAGAGGTCTATGAGACCTATAACGAGCGCTATTGATTCACCGACGTATTTTTCTGCCAAACACTTGACTTCGTAATTAAAACAATTGGTAGGAAAATGGAGTCACCACATTCGTAATTCTATGGATTTTATTCAGAGACTTAACACGTCAAAACTAACTAGCACATCATTATTATTTAGCCTGACGTTGCTGTCATTATGCACCGGTACCTTTAAAGGACTCTTTCTCTTATCAGCCAACATCTTGATACGAACATTACGGCCTTATTTGATCATGTGCTTTTATCATCTTATTTCCAGTTTAATGGTGAATTTTATGAGAAGATTGATAGTTAATAAAAATTTGCGGGTTTCCAGCCGCGTCGGGTGGTTAAAATCCCACGGGCTTTCGACCGAGCTCTCCCCGGTCATTCTCAAGTGGTAAGACTGACTGCTGTGTCGTCGTGGCCGCGTCGTTATACAGCCGCACTGCTGGCTGTGACGTCACTGGTGCTCTCTTCCACGCCATATATGATCATGTTTTCATACCGCGTTCATCGCGCCCGTTTTAACATCGCGATAGCCGGGTCCCAGGCTGTGCTGAGTTGCAAACATCCGCCCTTGTTGATGGTGTTTTCAGCGGTTTTTATTTCAATAGCTTCTTTTATGACGCTATCGCAAAATCCCTCCGCTTTCATAACGACAGATGTTTCGTCGAATAGAATTCGGTGTCCATTTTCTAAGGCGTGTTCTTCCACGGCTGATTTTTCTGGATAGCGTAGGTGTAAGCACCTCTCGTGTTCCTTTCCGACGTTGCTCTACCATGCGTACTGTTTGGCCGACGTAGTAACAGCCACACTGACATGGTATCTTGTACACTCCAGGCGTTCTTAGCCCTAGGTAGTCCTTCTCAGGCCTTATGAGCTGACGAATTTTTGCTGGGGGCCTGAACACCGATGAAATGTTATATCTCTTCAGGAGTCGGCTAATCTTTCCCGACACTGTACCACAGAAAGGCTAAAACACAAGTTTCTTGCTTTCTTCTTCGGTGGTGTTCTCTTCTCTGTTGGTGTGTTTCTTGCGTGTCACGCCAGATATAGCCTGGACACCTGTCCGTGGCTGTACCCGTTTTCCCGGAAGACGTTTCGGAGGTGGCTCAGTTCTAGTGGCAGACTTGCTGCGCCTGGGACGACTTTAGCACGATGGACGAGGGTATTCAGAACGCCACGTTTTTGTGCCGGATGGTGGTGGCTGAGAGCGTGCAGATACTGATCTGTGTGTGTGTGTGTGTGTGTGTGTGTGTCTCCGTTTTCTGTAGACACTGTGGCTGAGGGGCCCCTTGGTTTTCCGTCGAATGAGGACGTGAAGCAAGGGCAATGTACCCTCTGTCTCGACTTCCATCTTACACTTGATGTGGCCGTGAATGCTGTTCAGGTGTTCCAAAAATTCACGACCATGGGGCTACATGATGAAAGTGTCATCGACGTAACGCTAAAAGCAACTTGGTTTAGCTGGAGCCGTGTCCAAGGCGAAGTCTTCAAATTGTGCCATAAAAAGTTTGGCTATGGATGGAGCCAGAGGGCTTCCCATAGCCACGCCGTCCAACTGGTCGAAATACTGGCCGTCATGTAGGAAGTACGACTATGTCACTGTGTGCTTAAACAGTCCCACAATTGTGCTATCAGATAATTGGGAGAGGAGATCTATACAGTCTTTGACCGGAACACGTGTAAACAGGGAGACCACACCAAAACTAACCATCATATCTCCTTGACTAAGACGCAGTTGTTTAATTCTGTTGAGAAAGTCGACGGTGTTCTTGATGTGATGCACACAACGACCCACATGCGGTGCAAGGAGGCTGGTCAGGTGTTCTGCCAGTCTATAAGTGGGTGACCCAATGGTGTTCACAATGGGACGAAGAGGAGAATCCGGTTGTGGATTTCTGGTAGTCCAGAAAGCGTAGGTGGTCTCGGCGCCTGAGGGAGGAGAGTCTTAATAACGCCCTCTTCCAGCATTGACTGTTTTAGAAGCTCTGATGTCTTCCTCATTATTCTTGACGTCGGGTCCCGTGGCAGTTAACGCTATATATCCTCTTCAAGCATTAACTGAATTTTGGCATCGTAGTCAGCTTTATTTACAATGACGGATGCATTGCCCTTGTCGACTGGCAGAACCACGATGAGTGCGTCGTTGCGGAGTGCGTGAAGACCATTGCGTTTAGCCCTAGTCAAGTTAGACCTCGGTGGTTTAGATTTTGAAATGATGAGACACGTTTCGCGATGAATTTCGTCAGCATTCTCACTAGGCATCTTACGGATTGTTTGTTCAACCCCACTTATATCATCACAGACAGGGATGCTCTGAAGCGCTGGTGCGAAGTTAATACCTTTCTTAAGCGCCGAAATGGCACCCGCATCGACCTCTTTCTCCGTCATATTGATGACAGTTCCTTCTGTTGATTTCCGTTCTGCACCGTGTTGTTGTTAAGAAATCCGCGCGAACTACCCTTTCTGTTTCTCTGTGGCCTTCTTTTGCTGTGGTGGCCGCGTCGACCCACTCAAAATCTAATTGTGAGAGTACCTCTGTCAACTGCAGATGTATAGCCAGCAGTTCGCGACCTTTTAAATCCAGCTGCCTCCTAGTGAAGTGTTTCGTTTCCCGCAACAGGGCAGAGCTGGCTGAACGGTAGATTCACCTGGCTGCCGAGGTAAATCGTGGAATCGCGTTCTCATCTCGACAGCGTAGCAGGAAGGCTAGAGAGCTTAACAGGTTAGCCTTCTTCCCAAGCAGGTTCCCTAGGCGCCACGTTTCCCCCCCCGTAGAGGTACGCCATGTATGAATGCGTGGTTTCGTGGCGATATGAATTAATAAGATTTTCTCGGGCTTCCAGCCGCGTCAGGTGGTTATAATCCAACGAACTTTCGACCGAGCTCTCCTCGGCCACATCAAGTTTACGATGGAAGTCGAGACAGATGATGCACTGCCCTTGCTTGACGTACTCGTTCGACGGAAAACCAACGGGCACCTCAGCCACAGTGCCCGCAGGAAACCTACACACACAGATCGGTAACTCAGCCACCACCATCCGGCACAAAAAGTGGCCTTCTGAATACCCTCGTCCATTTTGCTAAAGTCGTCCCAGACGCAGCAAGTCTGCCACTAGAACTGAGCCACTTCCGAAACGTCTTCCGGGAAAACGGTTACAGCCACGGACAGGTATCACAGGCTATATCTGGCGCGACACGCAAAAAAACAAACTAAGAGAGGTGAGAACACCACCGAAGAAGCAAACAAGAAACTTGTGTTTTAGCCTTTCTGTGGTACAGTGTCGGGAAAGATTAGCCGGCTCCTGAAGAGATATAACATTTCATCGGTGTTCAGGTCCCCAGCAAAAGTTCGTCAGCTCATGAGGCCTGTGAAGGACGATCTAGATCTTAGAACGCTTCGAGTGTACAAGATACCATGTCAGTGTGGCTGTTACTACGTCAGCCAAACAGTACGCATGGTAGAGCAACGTCGGGAAGGAACACGAGAGGTGCTTACACCTACGCTATCCAGAAAATTCAGCCGTGAGCCGTGGAAGAACACGCCTTAGAAAGTGGACATCGAATTCTATTCGACGAAACATGTCGATATGAAGGAGGGATTTTGCGATAGCGTCATAAAAGAAGCTATTGAAATAAAAACCGCTGAAAACACCATCAACAAGGACGGAACCCGACTATCGCGATGTTAAAACGGGCGCGACGGACGCGGAATGAAAACATGACTATACACAGTGTGTTACAAAAAGGGACGGCCAAATTTCAGGAAATATTCCTCACACACAAATAAAGAAAAGATGTTATGTGGAGATGTGTCCGGAAACGCTCAATTTCCATGTTAGAGCTCATTTTAGTTACGTCAGTATGTACCCTACTTCCTCTATTCACCTCCAGTTGGCAAAATAGAAGGAAGGTAATGTTGACTTCGATGTTTGTGTTGACATGCGACTCATTGCTCTACAGTACTAGCATCAAGCACATTAGTACGTAGCATCAACAGGTTAGTGTTCATCACGAACGTGGTTTTGCAGTCAGTGCAATGTTTACAAATGCGGAGTTGGCAGATGCCCATTTGATGTATGGATTAGCACGGGGTAATAACCGTGGCGAGGTATGTTTGTATCGAGACAGATTTCCAGAACGAAGGTGTCCCGACAGGAAGACGTTCGAAACAATTGATCGGCGTCTTAGGGAGCACGGAACATTCCAGCCTATGACTCGCGACTGGCGAACACCGAGAACGACGAGGACACCTGCAATGGACGAGACAATTCTTCGTGCAGTTGACGATAACCCTAATGTCAGCGTCACAGAAGTTGCTGCTGTACAAGGTAACGTTGACCACGTCACTGTATGGAGGGTGCTGCGGGAGAACCAGTTGATTCCGTACCATATACAGCGTGTGCAGGCACTATCAGCAGCTGATTGGCCTCTACGGGTACACTTCTGCGAATGGTTCATCCAACAATGTGTCAATCCTCATTTTAGTGCAGATGTTCTCTTTACGGATGAGGCTTCATTCCAACGTGATCAAATTGTAAATTTTCAGAATCAACATGTGTGGGCTGATGAGAATCCGCACGCATTTGTGCAATCACGTCATCACCACAGATTTTCTGTGAACGTTTGGGCAGGCATTATTTGTCGGTGATGTCTTGATTGGGCCCCATGTTCTTCCACCAACGCTCAATGGAGCACGTAAATATGATTTCATACGGGATACCCTACCTGTGCTGCTAGAACATGTGCCTTTACAAGTACGACACAACATGTGGTTCATGCACGATGTAGCTCCTATACATTTCAGTCGAAGGGTTCGTATGCTTCTCAACAACAGATTCGGTGACCGATGGACTGGTAGAGGCGGACCAATTCCATGACCTCCACTCTCTACTGACCTCAACCCTCTTGACTTTCATTTATGGGGGCATTTGGAAGCTCTTGTCTACGCAACCCCGGTACCAAACGTAGAGACTCTTCGTGCTCGTATTGTGGACGGCTGTGATACAATACACCATCCTCCAGGGCTGCATTAGCGCATCAGGGATTCCATGCGACGGAGGGTGGATGCATGTATCCTCGCTAACGGAGGACATTTTGAACATTTCCCGTAACAAAGTGTTTGAAGTCACGCTGGTACGTTCTGTTGATGTGTGTTTCCATTCCATGATTAATGTGATTTGAAGAGAAGTAATAAAATGAGCTCTAACATGGAGTTAAGCGTTTCCGGACACATGTCCACATAACATCTTTTCTTTATTTGTGTGAGGAATGTTTCCTGAAAGTTTGCCGTACCTTTTTGCAACACCCTGTTTGTCGAGGAAGAGAGCACCAGTGACGTCACAGCTAGCAGTGCGGCTGTATAACGACGCGGCCACGTCGACACAGCAGTCAGTCTTACCACTTGACAATGACCGGGGAGAGCTCGGTCGGAAGCTCGTGCGATTTTAACCGCTGGAAGCCTGAGAATATTTTATTAATTCATATCGCCGAGAAACCATGCATTCATACAAGATCGATGGTATTGTCATGGGACGCCCCCTCTACCCTCTGGTAGCTAATTTATTCATGGAAGACTTCGAGGACAAGGCACTGGACTCAGCAAGTTTTAAACCAACGGTCTTCTGGAGGTACGTGGACGACACATTTGTGGTATCGACGCACGGGATGAATGAATTACATCGATTTCTTGAGCATTAGAATTCCATCCATTCTAGTATCAAATTTACTATGGAAATATAAAAAAAACGTCTACCTCCCATTTTTGGATGTTGTCGCTCGCCGTAAAGTTGATGGCACATTAGGACACGCCGTATACCGGAAACCAACGTATACAAATCTAAATGTTCATGCCAGTAGCTGCCATCACCCTTCACAGACCGTATGTGTTCTTAAGACCTTAGTGCATAGGGCACACTGTATTTCCGATAAAGACAATTTGCAACAAGAGCTCACATACCTTAAGAGCATTTTTAAATCGAATGGATTTTCTCCGCAACAAATTTGTAGAGCATTCAATGTAAAACCTAGGAAGAAGATAGTAATTCTTTCAAATCTAGTACTTTTTTGCCGATGTGGGTGTATTCCTGAGAAATTCTGTGTTGTGGTGGTCTTTCACCCCCCCCCCCCCCCCATCCCCCCCAACGAAGACTGCTGCAGCTTTACTCTGTGAAGGACGATTTACAGCTTCGTAAAGCGGGTGTGTATCAGATTTATAGCGGAAATTGTGAGAAATCGTACAGAGATCAAACAACACGCACCGTTCATGAGAGATGTGTAGAGCATCGAAGATACAAACGCTTATTACAGCCAGACAAGTCAGCTGTGGCC
Organism: Schistocerca gregaria; assembly: GCF_023897955.1. NCBI lineage: Eukaryota > Metazoa > Arthropoda > Insecta > Orthoptera > Acrididae > Schistocerca > Schistocerca gregaria. Next base: position 1,138,871 of record NW_026061887.1, on the reverse strand, counting down.
GAACATTGTCTTGGTACAGGTCATTCCATGAATTACAGTGATGTGAATATTTTAACATCCACGTCTTCCTTTTGGGAATCTGCCGTCAAGGTATAGAGATTAGAGCAGCTAATAATTTAATAAACAGAGATAATTGTTTTAATTTGGACAAAGCATGGAATCCGGCTCTTGGGGTAATTGAACTGCAGAGAAGTCGTCACGGTGTCACCGCCGCCGCTCATACATCGATAAGCGAATCAAATGTCTGTACGCCTTCGCCACAGGCGGTGCATGTATAAGCGTATTTCTTTGCCGCCGACCAACATCTCTCACTCGCATGCGCAGTACCGCCGCGGTGGAGCATCTAAGGCCGCGCTTGGCATCTTGTCGTCAGTCTTATGACTCACTCTGAGGATGGCCGGACGATACGCGGCCGAAATATCAGCGGAGGAAATTTTATTTGCGCGGCTGCGTGCCCAAAATTTAATGGACTGTTCATTACGCGGCGAGAAATTGAAAATGGACAGTGGTTATGAAGTTTTTTAAGTGAGAAACTGAGGAAAAATAGGGAGGAAACGTTTATGAAAAAGCACATCGCCGATTCAAAAATGAGCTTGTAATGTCTTCACTTACGTTGTACTATATCCCACAGTATGTCTCGTTTCACCAGCTATCGATGCCCCTTAATAATTACATTGTTTCATCGTATAATGAGGTCAATAATTAAGTTTTGCATGTTAACCATACTGCAAAGCACTCTTCTCTTTGCGTGCTGTCATTTGCGAAAATCTTGTTTCCATATCTCAAACCGTTTGAGATGTGAGGAATGTTGAGAATATCTCATTCTGGCTCTTTCGCTGGCTCGGACGGTTGCAGATGAGTGCGCTACATCAGATTAATTTTTCCGTCATTGGTGACTGAGACTTCCACCAAAGTCTAAAGAAAAATTCATTATCTCAGCTGAATTTTATACGCGACAACATATTATGTAATGTGTACCAAACGCAAAATCTTAGCAACCCCTATTTTCTATTTTAAACTTTTTCATATTTCATGCAGTGTCTTACTTAAATCGAAGTACCATAATAAATGTCACCATTAACGAAATGATGGGCACGTCACACGAAGCTGGCATATAAAGCTATAAGTAGGGAAAAAAGATTTTTTTTACGGAATAGTATCTGTAAAATCGTTTGAGGAAGAACGCAGGGCGTGTGGCTCGCTTCTGCCATCGCAGTGTGTCGCCAGCCGGCTGGAAGTGGCCAGACAAGGTCGGCCCCGCCTAAAGAAACAAATGAAATCGCTCAGTAACTGTTCCCTGCGCATCGGCCACTGTATCCAGCACGGATTCCACCATCTGCCACAGCATATTACACGGCTTGCAAGGTATAGGGTAGATGTGGACCAGTGATTTTCCACAGCTGCCACTATGCTCTGTATGTAAGTAAAGATTTTACAGCGGGTTTGTCGTTCAGAAATCGCATTTGAGTGTTGTTTGTTTGTGGGAAGACTGTGTGACACCTTGTGTACGAAGGGGAAACGTCTACCAGCACTTACCAAAGTCCGAGACTGCAGTTTGTCGTTACGCTGCTCGCGCTGTCACGTGAATACGGTGCCCATCGGTTCGCGAGGGTCACGTAGGCTGTTAATGGCCCTACGTGACTAGCGCCTGAGAGGCTCGACGTGCTGTTTGGTTGGCTGTGCAGGACCACACAGACACACCAGGTTCCCTGTGTCATGGAACGCAGCGAGCTCACTGGTGGCCAGAAGAGCGCCCTCACGGACAGTGCGGCGACGTCCAGCGACAACTGCTGTCGAAGCCCACATCGACGCGGCAGGAGACCGAGGCGGCCGACAGTGGAACTCCCAACAAGGAGACTGGACATACCAAAGTGGCACTATGTCGTCATTGCAGACGAGTCCCAGTCCTGTGTACAACATCACATTGGACGTATCCATGCATGCAAGCTCTGAGGAGGACGAACGTTGCCAGACTGCTTTCGTCATCTTCTCATGGGCTCATCATCTGACTTGTTGGTATGGGGTACCACTGGGTAAATAAGATGACCGCGTCTTGTCCACACAGATGGTAATGTGGACTGTACCTATCACATTTCTGGCGCCTTAAGGACGGTGGCTATGACCCTTCTCCGAGATCTTCATGACATTATCTTTCAACACATTACACCAACATCGCATGTTTCCCATGCTGTGCTGACCTGTGCCGCACACCGGAGTATATTTACCGAAATTATGGCCAAAATGGCAAAAATGGACGTTTGGTCAACTATTGTAGCAAGTACATGAAAGGTTCTCGGTTCACTTGCCTCGTCAAATTTTCAGAAAATTCCACGCTTTCGATGATACCCTCCACCATCGTCGTCAGGGACTAAAACTGACTGTCGTGAACTGGCAAGGTTCCCTCTTTCATACTCATAGGAAGGCATCTGATTTGCTGGATTACGTCACGGTGGAGCATACAGATATGTTGCCCCCCTACGTAGATAGATTTTGCTTGCAATCTAGCGATGCATGCAGCACCATCTATCGCATCACGCTGTGAACTGCGAGAAGTAAGAAAATAAACCAACGTGCAATTGAAAAGAACTTTGCGAGAGGCCTGGGACAATCACCTGCTGTGATCGGTAACATTAGACAAGTCAACGTAGCAGAACCAACCTAGATTACACACACTAACATTCACTTCTCAATACGCACATATATAACACAGTACATAGCTATAATTAGTTTGAAGGCGCATTTAAAAATTGCGAGAAAAGTATGGCAAACTAACTACATATGGAACAATCACACACGTGACGAGCAATTCGGTGCCCTAGTAGAAGCAGTCCTGTCATCACGTCACCAGTAAAATCGGTACAGCAAATTAAGGGTATCACACGAATCTACTTTGAAATTTTCAAGTACAAAAGGTTAAGAACTAGTGCAAAGTGGCATGGTACAAACTGAAAGACAGGCAGACAAACTAACAAATGCATGCCGAGTCATCCCAGGCCCATCTCTATGGACGGCAGTGGAGTAGTTTAGGGGTATTCACAACTACAGTTAACCTAGTAGTGAAAGGGAGTGCTTTAAAGGTTTGAAACTATCAAAAATAATTTTGGCCAGGATTTCGGTACATGTAATCCACTGTTGGTTGGTTGAATTGTTGGAAGGCACCAAACAGCAAGGCCATCGGTCCCTCACATTATGGAAGGATGGGGAAGGAAGGTGGCTATGCCCTTTCAGAGGAACCATCCCGGCATTTGCCTGAAGCGATTTGGGGAAATCACCGAAAACCTAAATCAGGATGGCGGAATGGGTTTGAACCGTCGTTCTCCCTAACTAGAGTCCAGTGTGGTAACCACTGCGCCACCATGCTCAGTATATAATCCTCTTTGAGTCGATACAGAGCGTTCCAGACTGTTGCTTTAAACAGACACCAGAAACACTGGCTACGAACTGTGCAGAGACAGCCACAACAGGGGGTGAAACCCGTGTAGGGGCTACACGTAACACGACTTCGGTTCGCTGTCAGGCCACTTGCAGTGCTGCAAGTTTATTAATGCATCATGTCGCTTTCTTATTGGATGATCGTTAGGTTCTGTGTTTGTTTTCGTTCCGTAGTGAACGGAACTTAACAGATGCTCGTTTCAAATCATTGTGCTTCTTATTCCTTATTGTGTGCTTTGCACTCTTTGAGTTACGTTGTAAGTATGTTGCTCATATTCTGATTGAGCTCTGTTGACATCAGTAATACTGGGTCGGGTAAATGATTCCATATTTGGTTGTTGTTCATATAAAACAGAAGTTAGTTTCTTCACATGATGTTCTGAGATTTATGATTTTTGTTACCACTTACGAATCTGTGTGTTAACTACGCGATTTAGACAATTGTTAAGAACGCCGCTTTTATTATACTTTATGTGGTGTCACCGCCAGACACCGCACTTGCTAGGTGGTAGCCTTTAAATCGGCCGCGGTCCGGTAGTATACGTCGGACCCGCGTGTCGCCACTATCAGTGATTGCTTACCGAGCGCCGCCACACGGCAGGTATAGTCTAGAGACTCCCTAGCACTCGCCCCAGTTGTACAGCCGACTTTGCTAGCGATGGTTCACTGTCTACATACGCTCTCATTTGCAGAGGCGACAGTTTAGCATAGCCTTCAGCTACGTCATTTGGTACGACTTAGCAAGGCGCCATATTCAGTTAATATGAATGTATTCTGAACAGATAATATTGTGAATCATGTACCGTCAAGAGCGACGTTCATCATTAATGGATTAAAGTTAAGTATCAAAATAATTGCGTCCGCTTTCTGAATTCTAATTCCTTGTCATGTTCCAGATCTGACGTCAGTATAGTTCTTTCCTCCTCACGCCAGCCTGCGTGTGCTAAAACGCGTGCATTTTGGCCTCCTCTTGTAACACGGTGTTGGCTCTTCTGCCAACACAACACTTTATATCTGTTTACATACGTGTCCTGTACTTTCACGCTTTTAATGAAGAACTCCATCTTAGCGGGTGTCGACAGTATTGCTATTCCACATTATTACATCTGTTGCGGAACTTGTATCTAATTCTGCATTGAGTGCTGTTGCTTCTCGTCACTGGATGCCATGCGTTTCACAATGGCTCGAAGAGTGTCGATGTAGGTGTAGATGTCTGTTTCGTAGTCTCAGTAACTAGCAAATGTTTTCACACGTTATTAACAGGCAGTGCAGATAGTGCATTTTAGCAGAAGTCAATGAAAATTTTGGTGGAGTACGAAAAACGAATGGGAACAAAAATAACAAAGGATACGAAGAGTACACTAACAATGGATTTCAATCGAGGTTCTTAAGCTGTAACAAAAATACGTGAGTCTGCAGAACACCGCGAGACAAAACCAGCGTCCTTTAGCATGCAACAAAAACAAATACAGAAGCATTTAGTTCACCCTATAATACGGATGTCAGCAAAAATTAAACAGAATACGAGCATCGTATTTGCAATGCAATTCAAAGACTGCAATACACATAGAGAGGTCCTCAAGTGGTTTGAATGGCTGTGAGCACTATGGGACTTAACATCTGAGGTCACCAGTCTCCTAAAACTACTTAAACCTAACCAACCTAAGGCCATCACACACATCCATGCCCGAAGCAGGATTCGAACCTGCCACCGTAGCGGTCGCGCGGTAGAGATGTCTTAATCGGGAACATAATTTCAACTCGATTACAGCCAAACGGTAGAAATTGCATTATTGGGTTTTAAAATAAATGTACTTTGGCACCAGACCCACTCATATAAATGAAAAATATTATCATATAGTACTCGCATTTTGCAGAGCAAGAATACAGATTATCACGTCATATTTCCCCGAATTCAATGTTCACCGCCAGGCCATTTGGAGCGCTAGTGTCGGTCTCAGCGACCGTACCTTAACATAGTTGCTACTCTTGTGATATTTTGGTATTCTGTGTGGCGGATCACCACCATCCATTCAGTACGATACAGAGTCGTATCAGCGTGGAATGTCTCGCGGCACCCCTGTCTGTCACACGAGCTTAGTTCGACTCGATGTGCTGCCGCTTGTCACTGCCTGATGTAGCTTCACTGTCTATTAATTTTCGAAGCCTGAATGAACAAAAAATTAAGTACTCTAACTAGAAGAGAAACCAGGCATTGAGCAAGTATTTATTTCTTCTAGTCTTCCGTTATTCCATCTCTTCCTCCCGCTTCACTCTGTCCACCTTCTTCCCCCCTTTCTCTAGCCATCCTCTCTCTCTCTTTATCCACTCTTCTCCCCCGTCCCTCCTTTATCCACGGCCTCCACACCTCCCCTGTCTCTTGCCATCTCGTCCCCTCCCCTCTCTCTGTCCATTTCCTCTCTTCTGCTGTACATGTCCTCCTCCTCCTCCCCTCGTCTCTCTCCACGCTATCACGCTCACCCCAGCAGGAAGCTGGTGGTTTTTAGCTCTTCATTCTAGACAGCGACTAATATGTGTGCCAAATATAACTGAAGTCGTTCCAAGGATTAGGATGAGCATTTTACCGCTAGTTTGCTCGTATACGTACACGTCACCTAATTTCAGACAAATTTCGATCATATTTGTATACATATTTCACCTGTATGCCTAGCGAATTTTCACCCTGCTGTTGTGTTTTCATATAGCTAAATGTTTATGACGTCGTATATCCTGAAATATGTGTTGTACAAAAAGATAATTTTCCAGGTAGATCCAGCAGTATACGTGGCCACTATCTGCGAAATGTGTTGTGAACACAGTTGGCAGTAAAGAAGTAATAAATTAAAACGTCACACATCATCTGACAGTTTCTCGCGCATCTCACTGTTTATGACGTAATATCTCTTGAACTATTTGTTATAAAATTATATATTTTTGTAGGTACGTTGAGCGGCATATATGGATGATGTTTGCGACTAGAGTTGGTTTCAAATAAGTGATAAATTAAAACGTCATGCATAATCTGAACGTTTTTCACTCATGGTTCAGGAGACATGTCAAATACTGAGATGAGCTGTAGAATGATACATTGTAGGTACATTCAGCGACAAATGTGGATATTGTCTGCAAAAAATGTTGCAAATAGAATAAGTAGCAACTAAGTAATAGATTTAAACGTCTTGCATGATATGGTAGTTTTCCACGCAGTCAGTGTTTATGAAGTCTTGTCGCCTAAACTACACTCCTGGAAATGGAAAAAAAAACACATTGACACCGGTGTGTCACACCCACCATACTTGCTCCGGACACTGCGAGAGGGCTGTACAACCAATGATCACACGCACGGCACAGCGGACACACCAGGAACCGCGGTGTTGGCCGTCGAATGGCGCTAGCTGCGCAGCATTTGTGCACCGCCGCCGTCAGTGTCAGCCATTTTGCCGTGGCATACGGAGCTCCTTCGCAGTCTTTAACACTGGTAGCATGCCGCGACAGCGTGGACGTAAACCGTATGTGCAGTTGACGGACTTTGGGCGAGGGCATATAGTGGGCATGCGGGAGGCCGGGTGGACGTACCGCCGAATTGCTCAACACGTGGGGCGTGAGGTCTCCACGGTACATCGATGTTGTTGCCAGTGGTCGGCGGAAGGTGCACGTACCCGTCGACATGGGACCGGACCGCAGCGACGCACGGATGCACGCCAAGACCGTAGGATCCTACGCAGTGCCATAGGGGACCGCACCGCCACTTCCAAGCAAATTAGGGACACTGTTGCTCCTGGGGTATCGGCGAGGACCATTTTCAACCGTCTCCACGAAGCTGGGCTACGGTCCCGCACACTGTTAGGCCGTCTTCCGCTCACGCCCCAACATCGTGCAGCCCGCCTCCAGTGGTGTCACGACAGGCGTGAATGGAGGGACGAATGGAGACGTGTCGTCTTCAGCGATGAGAGTCGCTTCTGCCTTGGTGCCAATGATAGTCGTATGCGTGTTTGGCGCCGTACAGGTGAGCGCCACAATCAGGACTGCATACGACCGAGGCACACAGGGCCAACAGCCGGCATCATGGTGTGGGGAGCGATCTCCTACACTGGCCGTACACCTCTGGTGATCGTCGAGGGGACACTGAATATTGCACAGTACATCCAAACCGTCATCGAACCCATCGTTCTGCCATTCCTAGACCGGCAAGGGAACTTGCTGTTCCAACAGGACAATGCTCGTCCGCATGTATCCCGATCCACCCAACGTACTCTAGGAGGTGTACGTCAACTACCCTGGCCAGCAAGATCTCCGGATCTGTTCCCCATTGAGCATGTTTGGGACTGGATGAAGCGTCGTCTCACGCGGTCTGCACGTCCAGCACGAACGCTGGTCCAATTGAGGCGCCAGGTGGAAATGGCATGGCAAGCCGTTCCACAGGACTACATCCAGCATCTCTACGATCGTTTCCATGGGAGAATAGCAGCCTGCATTGCTGCGAAAGGTGGATATACACTGTACTAGTGCCGACATTGTGCAAGCTCTGTTGCCTGTGTCGATGTGCCTGTGGTTCTGTCAGTGTGATCATGTGATGTATCTGACCCCAGGAATGTGTCAGTAAAGTTTCCCCTTCCTGGGACAATGAATTCACGGTGTTCTTATTTCAATTTCCAGGAGTGTAAATGTCGTTCCACGATGTAATTTTCTGCTACATTCAGAGCTATAGGCGAATACTGTCTGCATAAAAAATTGGCCACGAAAACGTTAGCAACAAATACCCAATTAATTAAAACGTCACTTGCCAAGTGAACAGCAACACTGTAGTAAGCGACATTTTTTTTTGTTTTCATCATTTTTTGGTGTTATGAGAGAGAAAAAGTTTCGTAAAGATTTGAAATTATGTGTCAAGTTTATTGCAAGTCTGTAAGTGATCTGAGCTACAAATGCTGGATGACTGAAGAGTGGGTGTTCTGGCTCGTGGGCTGCGCTGGTTTTGCACTCCCACCCCCCACCCCCAACCCTTGTGGTCCTTACCACCACAGTGCTCCTTTCCACTCAGTAAATGATACGTGCACCAAGTTTGGTTGAAATTCGTCCTGTGGTTTAGGCAGAGGTGTGGAACGAACATACATACATACACATATACATACAAACATGTATATAATTTGTGTGAAGTACACAGTGAGAAGATTTAGTTATTTACTCTCCTTCCAGTGCAGTTTTAACACTCTCAATACCAAGCCATTTTCAGTAACGTGTATTACCAAAGAGAGGGGGGCGGGGGGCTACTTTGTACCCACCGTAAAGAATTTATAAAATAAAAACGTTTCATTACTTGTTTTTAAATTGCGTTATGAACATAATCAGGATCCAGTACCTCAACATGTCTTATAAAATGCATTTTTGAAAACAGTTTTAACCTTTCACTTACATCACTTTTAAGTTAAGTAAGTCTAATTATCTTGAGAAAAATTATTAGTAAAATTCGTTATAAAACTATTGAAGTGCACTTTACTATAATTAAAATAGTTACAAATACCTGACGTAATATAGAAATATATGTTATGTACATAACATAGTGTCGTGAGAGTAATTATTCACGACTTTCTTGGGCTTGGAACATACAACAGTTTTTTGCTGTTTTGCACATATGTACCTCTTACAATTGTGGCAGACTATTATTGTTTTGTTCACTTTGTTGTACTTTTCTGCTTTCGAAAGGCTTTCACTAACACACAAAAGACATCTACCTTTACCTCCATGAGCTTCCTTTGCACCGTAGTCCTGCTGGATTTTCCTCTGAGAATACCCTCCATTCTTGAAACTACAGGCTTTGGCAGTCCAGAAATATTTTTAGCCCTTTCTTCAGTGTATGGTTTCGCGAGCTGTAGTCCAAGTTCTTGAAGAATAAGTCGTCACTTACTAGGTTCTTCTTATCCCAGTCCGGCAAGTTCAACAAAAATAGTGTAGACCTATTCACCACTGCTATGCACACAAGAGTACAGAAAAGAGATAGCGCCCACCTTCTTGTAGCCCTCTTAGTTGAATATTTCCTCACCATTGGATCTATCGTGTCAACGCCACCTTTCGTCTCATTATAGTATAAATTTATGATCAGATGATAGAAATAGCAGATTTCTTTTGGGTTTTTTACGGGGGATACAATTGTTATTGGAATATTTCCAACACTAATATGTAATTGTCGTCTTGAGATGTCTCTCAGTTCTTGAGGTATGTGTTTCCAATTAGCTTGTAATGTTCCCACGAGAGTCAGTTTGTGATTCCTCTATAGATCTTCGGCCAAATCAATTGAAGTGTAATATCTATATGTGGTGACCTTTCTCACTGAATTATGTATAGGAACTTTCAGGCGTTTGACCACAGCTGCAGCGGAATTTGAGTGCTGTGTACCATTATTTCTTTTCCCAGCATAAGGCTCCGTGCAGATAACATATCTAGTTTTAGCGTCTGTGAGCATGCGTGTAAGTACACCGTATTTACCATGCTTTTCCTTCACGAAGACCTTGACGGGATACCTGCCACGGAACAATGGAAACTTTTTATCAATAACAGTGTGCATCCCAACAGAATAATATTTTGGACAAAATTCATTCTTTTTATCAAAAACTTCTTGTATTGCAGCAAACTTATCACGTTTATTGCGATCGCTTCGTGACTCTCTGTGATCAAATCTTATTACTTTAGTAAGCTGCTCGAATCTGATACGACTTGTAGCAGTATAAACAAACGTTCCTTAAGTAAAGAACCATAAATCTGTAAATGATGACTTACTGTCGTTTTCCTTCCCAATTATAATAAATAGTCCTATATACGCCATGAACGCAGGTCTGTCTGTCTGTCTGTCTGTCTGTCTGTCTTGGGTATTTTCTGCCTCAATGCTTCTTGATTGGTATGCTTTATTATGATGTTGACAATTTCTGGAGACAAAAACTCTTCAAATATGTCTGTTATTGTTCCTAGTTTACCTTCGTCTCTTATGCCTTCTCTTTCTTTCACTGTGTTTTCTGCTACTCGTCTTCTAATTTGAGGTGGTTTGGAGGTATAAATTTTTCCAGTGCTTGTAATATCCTTGTCACTAACCTCGCAAACTGCGACGTCATCAGTTTCAGGTACCCAGAGTTCATCATCAGCTTCTGTAAGTGCTCTATCATTGTCCACATCCTAGCGCACAACACAATCCTCTTCAGGTCCACTCACTACAGCTTCAGTTTGATCAGATTCCATTTGAGAAGCCGTAGCTTCTTCCAAAATCTGTGGTATTTCTCCATCAGTAAGTGAATGTCGACACGTTTTGAAGCACAGTTGTATTAAGACTGAACTAAGTGCCACTGAACAGGAAACAATAAAGAAACAAAGGGAAATGAATCATTGTTGGGACCATTGTTGCTATCAGTCCAGAGAAATATAATTTCCATGTGTTCTAAGGTCATATAATGCTGTTATTTGTGGAGTAAGACAAACATTGTGGAAGTCTCATCTACTACCAAGCGGGTAAGACATTATGACCACCTCCCTTCAACTTAAAATTTCGGATTAAGCTTAAACGAAAAATGTAAAACAATCATAAAATCTGTAAGAAGATTTCATCAAAGACAACAAACATTTTTTACAAAACTTAAGAAAATAAAGTACCCGAGTAGATTTCAATATTTTCAAAAGGTGGGTACAAAGTACCCCCCCCCCCCCCCCTGGTAATGCGAGTATTGCGAGGGTTACTGGTCAAGACTGTAAGTGATTAGGATTTCCATTACTATATTTGACCGATATACTACTAACTCGCAAAAAAGAAACGATATTGCTCGCATTACTAACGATTTCTTTTAACGAACATTTTCTGAGTATGTCGTTTTTGACCTGCGATAGCGCCACTACGCCATCACAAAAATTGCATCAAAACTGATAAAGTGGACCAACAATTTCCTGCAAACGTGTTCTTACGCTCTGACACGAAAGAAACGACAATGATGTCCCGATACCGGATACGCTCCGTTGCTGTAACCTGCTCTGAGGCAGACGAGAGGACCTTGCTGAATTGCCCTCTGCCACTTCCTTCATACCTACCGCAGTTCAAGGTCAGTGTCGCACGTGTACTTCCTTGCGTACGTATAGTACGACACAGTTCTCAAAAAAGGTTGAAATATCGCCTTTGCTTAATATACTCGGAAGTTCTGTAACCTTCACAGAACTCTTATAATTATCTTCTTAATATATTCCTCCGCAAGTGAGTGTGCTGCGAAATGATTGGCCCGTGTCACGCACACGGCGCCTTCAACCATACCGCTAGAAAATAGACTGAAGCACCAAAGAAACTGGTATAGGCATGCGTATTCAAACACAGAGGTATGTAAACAGGGAGAATACGGCGCTGCGGTCGGCAACGCCTACGTAAGACAAGTGTTTCGCGCAGTCGTTAGACCTGTCAAGGCTGCTACAATAGGTCATGATTGTGAGTTTGAACGGGATGTTACTGTCCACGCACGAGCGATGGGACACAGCATCTCCGAGGTAGCGAAGAATTGGGGATTTTCCCGTACGAGGATTTCACGAGGGTACCGTGAATATCAGAAATCCGGCAAAACATATAATTCCCGACATCGCTGTGGCCGGAAAAATATTCGGCAAGAACGGGACCAACGACGACCGAAGAGAATCGTTCAATGTGACAGAAGTGCAGTCCTTTCGAAAATTGCTGCAAATTTCAATGCAGTTGGAGTGATATGGGGCCCCTGATACGTCTAGATACTACTCTGACTCGTTCCTAAGCATCCTGTCTGATCACCTGCATCCGTTCACTTTCATTGTGCTTTCCGACGGACGTGGGCAATTTCAGCAGGACAGTGCGACACCCTACACGTCCAGAATTGCCTCAGAGTGGCTCCAGGAACACTTTTCTGAATTTAAACACTTACGTTGGCCACCAAGGTGCGCAGCCACGAAAATTATTGAGCATATCTGGGATGCCTTGCTACGTGCTGTTCAGAAGAGATCTCCACCCCCTCGTATTCTTATGGATTTATGGACAGCCCTGCAGGATTCACAGCGTCAGTTCTGTACGGCATTACTTCAGACGTTAGTCGAGTCCATGCCACGTCGTGTTGCGGCACTTGTGTGTTCGTGGGGGACCTACACGATATTAGGCAGGTGTACCAGTTTCTTTGGCTCTTCAGTGTATATTACCATCGGATTGGCAGTTCTAACATAACATTTGCGTGTGGTACGTGACTCACATTGTCCCTTACATACTCACTTCAACGAGAGACACAACGGGCGTTAGTGACTACTTAAATATGCAACAGTAGTTTTAATAACCAACTTACAACAGAAATAGAAATAATTTTCCTGCAATTTTCTAGAAATTTCTCCCAGTAAAATAGATTAATAGCCGCTGTACATGTATTTTGATTGTTTTTTTAAGAAGAGTTGTTATTGCTTGTTTTTCCTGTGAAGAGGAGCCTTTTTCTTGTTGTCTTCCAGAGTAATTTGTTATAACTTCCTTTCTTCGCGTGACGATGTTTAACAATTTTGCGAAGAGGAGTGTTACTTCACAGTTTATTCCATTCTTTTGTATGAAGAAGTTGTTTCTCTGCTTTTCACGAAGCAGCTCACCTTGTACAAAGACCAGGTTATAGTTGTGAGAGGGTTACTTAAGCATTCTGGAAGAGGAATCAGGTCGAATCCTGTGAGGAAAATACCGTTACGAGCTACAAGCCTCCATCAACTTAGGAATTCTTTTATGGTGAGCGTAAGACGGAGCTAAATGGGAAAAGTAAAAAGGAGCGTAGCTGTGATTCGAATCTTGCTAGTAACAATGTCTATTTTTAGTATTTATGTTTCACATTTATTAACAAATGAAAATGACATTATCTCATAGTCTTTAATGATAATAAAATCTCTCCATTTCGAATTACTGACCGCGTAAAAATTTGATATAGAGAGGCGAAATGCGTTTATTAAATAAGAAAGTTGTACATCAACAACGTAGTTCAATCTCTAGAAATGAAAATAGGGTTTATTTTGTATCTGATGTTTCGCATTTTTGTACCCAATAAATTTTAAAAAGGACTTTATTTTTATTAAAAAATGTGATTCGATAGTTGATAAGAAACGTTTCCATATCATCACAAATTCGGTATTTAAATAAAAGTAAAAGTGGATGCTAATAGCGAAATTCGAACTAACGATTTTACGCTTACAGGCCTCTACGAAATGGCTCTGAGCACTGTGGGACTTAACATCTGAGGTCATCAGTCCCTTAGAACTTGGGTTAGTTGGGTTTAAGTAGTTCTATGGACATTACACACATACATGGACAAGGCCTTTACAATATGCATTTCAATGCCAGTGAATACGTTAATGGTAATAAATTTTTTGTACGGTACTCAATAATGAAGAGAATTCTTATGATATTCAAGAGCGACATATTCGAGGTGTTTCTTATTTAATTGTGTCGTATTTCGTTAGAAAGTTGCTATCCCAACACAAACCTGCTGGGAGACGCGTGGGAAGAGAGTCGCTGAGGTTCTGGAAGGTACCGGCAGGGATGTGGAGCCGTGCCAAGTCTACAGCCGTGGCCAGCCTGGCTACTTGTCTCAGCTGAGCAAGCATGGAACGAGCAGCCCCATCCAGCCACTCTTTGAAACCACTCGTACACTGTGAGCTGTGTGACTCGTTGCATTGTCCTGCTGGTAGATGCCATCGCGCTTAGGAAAAACAAACTGCATGTAGAGGTTGACATCGACGCATATTTGTGTTGATCCACTGTGGTTTCCAGAATGACAAGATCATTCAAGGAATTTTGTGTCGTCTTGTTGTCACTGTTGACTTGTATTGTACGAAGCAAGGAGAGCATGTTGTTTGGTGGCCAGTATCCTCTTCTATAACAAAAAGTGCATGGGTGTATTAACAGGGTTCTTTACTTACAAGAACAAGAAGTTACTTAAGATGGCCGACTTTTACTTCACACAAGACCTGGACTATGCACACTATTCTGATGGCTAGGTACTGACTGTGAGCTAGAGGCTGAGCTAACTGCGATTTCGACTCCCATTAGGCTGTGACTGATGACTCAGTTCGTTGACTCACTGGACGCCTGCTGACTACCCCCCTCTCCACCCCAAATCTGCGGCGGCGATCTAAATACTGGAGGTCGAGAGGGCGCTGGCGGCGCATTGTTTGCGAGTGCGTCTTTGGCCTCTCTCCCGATAGGCTCGCTTGCTCCGGTGACTACAATCAATCTTCTCACAACCTCTGTGTCACCTGCTGTGCTGGCGAGAGCTTATGCCAGCACATTACCTCCCCCCCCCCTCCCCCCGAAATGGCACACCGTTGCCGTGTAGTGAGGCAGTTAATGACAATGGGGAGGGAGGCAGGATGCTGGACGTAGAGATGAGCGAGGAGCCGTAGCTGTGGAGAATGGCGTGCTTCTGGCTGTACCCTGCCTTCTGGCTTGTGAGGCAACAGCAACGCACTCCAGAAAACTGCTGCCAGGCCGCACATTCAGGCCTAAGGGCGTGTCCTGGGGCGACGAGGGCGACGGCGATGCAGATGCCATGTCCACCTCCATTGGGTCGGCGAGCGGGTACGGTCAGGGCGAGGGCGTATCGTCCATCTGTTCCTTGGTGGCACCAGCGGGCATCTGCGAAGGCCGTGCGCCCCTGTGAGGCAGTGAACATGGGGGAAGGAAAGCAGCAGAATGGTGGAGAGATGACACGCACGAATTTGGTTCTGATGGCGGCGGTGCAAACCATTCGGAGCTGCAATCAAATATGTAAAGAGCCAATGCGTTCCTGAACCACGCCTCTTGCACCAGCGCTCACTGTTGCCATAAACAGTACAAAAAAAAACAAGATTACGCGGCACGAAGCGGTACCTGCGGCCCATTCGCGGCACCGGATGCTGTGGTGGGTGTAGCAAGTGAAGCACTGACCTATGGCTGCGGCCGTGCAGAAGTTCCGGCAGTGATGGTCCGTCTCGTGGGTGTGAGCGATAGGAGGCGGAAAAGAGTTGCAGCGCCTGTTCCGAATTAGAATCTTAATAATTTTACAATAAAACACCATTCCGAGGTTTTTAATTTAAACTATTAATCAGATTTTATTCTGTATTATAGTACATGTGTAGGTGGTGAGAAGCTTGGCCACTGTTGTTTGCAAGTCCGTATGAAGCGATCTGCTTGTCCGCTGGTCTGCGGGTGAAACGGAGCACTTGTTAGATGACGAATGCCGTTTCGTTCACAAAACTGTTCAGGGTTTGCCATGAAAACGTTCCCAATACCACAACGCTCCCGCCTCTGGCCTGGACTCTTCTGACGACTGTTGCCGGGTGTTTTCTTTTAGATGTTTCTAGCCATAAACGCCAGCAGCCGTCAGTCTAGTGGACCATAAAAACGGGAACCACGTGATGAGGCCATCTGTTGCCACTGGGTGGACGTCCAATTACGGTACTGGGCTGCGAATTCCAGCCTCTGTCGACGACGAACAGCGGTCAGCATGCTGACCTGAAGCGGGCGCCTGCTGTAGAGGTTCAGACACAGCAACGTGTGGTGAACGGCCGCTGAGGAGACGCAGTCGGCAGCCCCTCGGCTAAGATGGGCGGCCAGCTGCTCAACAGCTGCTCGTCTCTTCGGCCGTACACGTCTCCACAGCCATCATTCACTCCTGTCATCTGTGGGGCGCGCTGCACTACATTTCCACTGGCGCCAGGTTTCGTTAGCGCCGTCTTACCGTTGACTTCATCCTTCAGCCACGGTGACAGCGAACAATTTTTAAACTTAGCCCTTTCTATCCCTGGCTCGAAAAACAATTGTCGTGCCCTTTTGGTCGCCAATTCAGTTTCTCCTTTTCCTATCAACGACTGCACCGTTTACCGCGTCCCCTGACACGCTATGCGTACACCCTCCACTGCTAGAGCTGCACTTGCTGTCTGTGAGTGGTTACTGCATGTGTGACGCTCTTTCAGTGATTACATAATACTGTCAAGTTACAAAGAACTTGACAGTATGAGCCCATTTATCAGTTTGACGTTGCGCTCCTTCTCTCCTAGCTGCTATGCACTGATTCGGTTGAGGAAGATGCCATAAGGTCAGTTTACCCCGGAGCCACTGCGCTGAAACAGTTTATTTGGCGTCTTCAGTCCCCAATACTCGTTCTATGTGCAATCTTGAGATGCAGATCTCCAATCTAAATGTACATGTGCACCACTGCAAACATTCTATTTTCAGTTGGTCATCCTGCTAAGATGCAGATGTGCTAATGCCGTCTACATTATTTAATGGGACCCACATAGCAAGTCTTTCTGTTCAGTACGGGACGTTGGCCAGCAGAGATGTCTATTGAGGCAATGGAGGACTGCAGGATAGGTGTGTTGAATCTGCAAATATCTTACATTAGGTGTCAGGTTACCAACTTGGGAATGCTTGGTAAACACCCCCCCCCCCCCCCCCTCCACCCTATTCCCCGAGAACCAGTGAGAATTGATTAAAGTCCCCAGAGTAGTCATCGAGGCAACTTTGTCATGTGACAAAGGTGACGACAACCGGCTCACTTACTCTCCCCTCTAAGCAATGAGGATCAAGCATTACCTCCTCCCCTCTTTTATAACTGGGACACTTGAGTGCGAGGGGCTACTCCAGAGCTGTAAAGCACGGGGGGGGGGGGGGGGGCATCAGCCAATGGCTATTTGTTTGTAACGAATTACATTAAGTCATGTCACTTGAGTTATATTTGTTAATACCAGTATTATATAATTAGAGGCACCAGCGGATGCCGCATCCAGGAAGTACTCTCATTATTCCATATTTTTTTGTAGTTTTCACCCATTTTCATATTTTTTTGTGTATTCCTCAGTTTTATGTATTTTTCTTTCTTTTTCTTATTGCTACCAGATTTTCCACAATTTTACGTATTTTCCACCACACTTTTCCCGGCGTCACGTCGCCATTGTGACTCTATCTGCCAATCACAGTCCAGCGTGGTTCCGATTTACGGATCACTGCTAAGCCACCACTCCATTACTAGTGTGTGTGTTACGTCATAGTGTTAGAAATGAAGAAATTGGTAGAAATAGTGACGTCTCGTCTAATACATAATAAAGAATTTCTAACCAAAGATATTCTATGTATAACAAATACTACACTGTGATACATAAATACCAAATACATCGTCAGATTGTGTGATGTCATAGCGATATTTTGATGCTTCCAATCAAAGCTACTGTGTTTGTACAACAGCACTACAAAATATGCCTCTGGAGAGGTGAGCAGTATCTGCAACAAACCTACCTAATGAACAGCACATCACCTGCAGGATGGCCCTCCACTCAGAGACCCAAGGAAACTGAGTTTTGTCATTTAATACTAACATGGCATTCTGAGTCATATGTTTCTTCATTTCAAGTATTTCCAGGTGGATCATCCTTTTGATATTCTTTACAGAATGTAAAATCTTACAATCAACATAATTTGAGCGATTAGTTTTCTGTTATCAGATAATTAGCAAAGGTTTAACCTTTCTTTCTTAATCTGTAGTTTCTCTCATGTTCAGATAACCTAAGTTATTGGTCTGCCGCTGTGGTTGCCCCGGTTGCTGCCCGCAGTGGGGCTGAGCCCTCGCCTGTGGTTGATTGGGAGGTCGTTCCAAGGCCTGGCAGGCAGCGAAAGGCGTCCCCGGAGGCTGATCAGAAAGCCTCCCCGGTGTGTCTGACAAACCGGTTTCAGGCACTGTCTCTGGCTGAGCCAGATGCAGCTGCCTGCCCTATTTCAGAGGATCATTGTCAGCCTTCAAGGTCCAGGCAATCGCAGAGGGTGGGCTTACTGGTAGTTGGGAGCTCCAATGTTAGGCGCGTAACGGGGCCCCTTAGGGATACGGCGGCTAAGGAGGGGAAGAAATCCAGTGTGCACTCCGTGTGCATTCCGGGAGGAGTCATTCCTGATGTGGAAAGGGTCCTTCCGGATGCCATGAAGAGCACAGGGTGCAGCCAGCTGCAGGTGGTGGCACATGTCGGCACTAATGACGTGTGTCGCTCTGGATCTGAGGAAATTCTCTCTGGATTCCAGCGGCTATCTGATTTGGTGAATGCTGCCGGTCTTGCTTACGAGATGAAGGCAGAGCTCACCATCTGCATCATCGTTGACAGAAACGACTGCGGACCTTTGGTGCAGAGCCGGGTGGAGGGTCTGAATCAGAGGCTCAGATGGTTTGGCGACCGTATTGGCTGCAGATTCCTTGACTTACGCCATAGGTTGGTGGGGTTTCGGGTTCCGCTGAATAGGTCAGGAGTTCACTACACTCATCTGGCGGCTACATGGGTAGCAGAGGCTGTGTGGCGTGGACTGGGCGGTTTTTTAGGTTAGATGGTCTCGGGAAAGTGCGGGATGGGCTGCAATGCCAAAGGGTGCTTGGCAAATACAGGACTTGCTTGGATCAAGGAACAGTCGGAATTATCGTTGTAAATTGTTGTAGTTGCGCTGGAAAAGTCCCTGAGCTTCAAGCGCTAATAGAAAGCAGAGAAGCTGATATCGTTATAGGTACAGAAAGCTGGCTAAAGCCTGAAATAAGTTCCGCAGAAATTTTTACGAAGTCTCAGACGGTGTTCAGGAAAGATAGATCAGGCAGAATTGGTGGTGGACTGTTTGTGTCTGTCAGTAGTGGTTTATCTTGTAGTGAAGTCGAAGTAGATACTCCGTGCGAATTGGTGTCTGTGGAGGTTATACATAACAGCCGAATTAAGTTAATAACTGGCTCCTTCTACCGACCCCCAGACTCCGATGATACAGTTGCGGAACAGTTGAGAGAAAGTTTGAGTCTCGTAACAAATAAATACCCGACTCATACGGTTATAGTTGGTATGTTGGCAAAAATACTTGTTCAAAACCGGTGGTAGGCAGAAAACGTCTGCCGAGATTGTCCTAAATGCTTTCTCCGAAAATTATTTCGAGCAGTTAGTCGACGAACCCACGCGAATTGTAAATGGTTGCGAAAACACACTTGACCTCTTAGCCACAAACAATCCAGAGCTGATAGAGAACATCATGACTGATACAGGGATTAGTGATCACAAGGTCATTGTAGCTAGGCTCAATACCATTTCTTCCAAATCCATCAGAAACAAACGCAAAATAATTTTATTTAAAAAAGCGGATAAAGTGCCACTAGAAGCCTTCCTAACAGACAATTTCCATTCCTTCCGAACTGACTATGCGAATGTAGACGAGATGTGGCTCATATTCAAAGATATAGTAGCAACAGCAATTGAGATATTTATACCTCATAAATTGGTAAGAGATGGAACGGATCCCCCGTGGTACACAAAAAAGGTCCGAACGCTGTTGCAGAGGCAATGGAAAAAGCATGCGAAGTTCAGAAGAACGCGAAATCCCGAAGATGGGCTAATATTTACAGACGCTCGAAATTTGGCACGTACTTCGATGCGAGAAGCCTTTAATAGGTTCCACAACGAAACTTTGTCTCGAAATTTGGTAGAAAATCCGAAGAAATTCTGGTCGTATGTAAAGTACACAAGCCGCAAGACGCAGTCAATACCTTCGCTGCGCAGTGCCGATGGTACTGTTATCGACGACTGTGCCGCTAAAGCGGAGTTATTGAACGCAGTTTTCCGATCTTCCTTCACCAAGGAAGACGAATGGGGTATTCCAGAATTTGAAACACGAACATCTGCTAGCATGAGTCTCTTAGAAGTAGATACTTTAGGGGTTGCAAAGCTACTCAAATCGCTTGATACGGGCAAGTCTTCAGGTCCAGATTGTATACCGATTAGGTTCCTTTCAGATTACGCTGATACTATAGCTCCCTACTTAGCACTCATATACAACCGCTCGCTCACCGATAGATCTGTACCTACAGATTGGAAAATTGCGGAGGTCGCACCAGTGTTCAAGAAGGGTAGTAGGAGTAATCCATTTAACTACAGACCTATATCATTGACGTCGGTTTGCAGTAGGGTTTTGGAGCATATATTGTATTCAAACATTATGAATCACCTCGAAGGGAACGATCTATTGACACGTAATCAGCATGGCTTCAGAAAACATCGCTCTTGTGCAACGCAGCTAGCTCTTTATTCGCACGAAGTAATGGCCGCTATCGACAGGGGATCTCAAGTTGATTCCGTATTTCTAGATTTCCGGAAAGCTTTTGACACCGTTCCTCACAAGCGACTTCTAATCAAGCTGCGGAGCTATGGGGTATCGTCTCAGTTGTGCGACTGGATTCGTGATTTCCTGTCAGGAAGGTCGCAGTTCTTAGTAATAGACGGCAAATCATCGAGTAAAACTGAAGTGATATCAGGTGTTCCCCAGGGAAGCGTCCTGGGACCTCTACTGTTCCTGATCTATATAAATGACCTGGGTGACAATCTGAGCAGTCCTCTTAGACTGTTCGCAGATGATGCTGTAATTTACCGTCTAGTAAGGTCATCCGAAGACCAGTATCAGTTGCAAAGCGATTTAGAAAAGATTGCTGTATGGTGTGTCAGGTCGCAGTTGACGCTAAATAACGAAAAGTGTGAGATGATCCACATGAGTTCCAAAAGAAATCCGTTGGAATTCGATTACTCGATAAATAGTACAATTCTCAAGGCTGTCAATTCAACTAAGTACCTGGGTGTTAAAATTACGAACAACTTCAGTTGGAAGGACCACATAGATAATATTGTCGGAAGGCGAGCCAAAGGTTGCGTTTCATTGGCAGGACACTTAGAAGATGCAACAAGTCCACTAAAGAGACAGCTTACACTACACTCGTTCGTCCTCTGTTAGAATATTGCTGCGCGGTGTGGGATCCTTACCAGGTGGGATTGACGGAGGACATCGAAAGGGTGCAAAAAAGGGCAGCTCGTTTTGTATTATCACGTTATAGGGGAGAGAGTGTGGCAGATATGATACACGAGTTGGGATGGAAGTCATTACAGCACAGACGTTTTTCGTCGCGGCGAGACCTTTTTACGAAATTTCAGTCAACAACTTTCTCTTCCGAATGCGAAAATATTTTGTTGAGCCCAACCTACATAGGTAGGAATGATCATCAAAATAAAATAAGAGAAATCAGAGCTCGAACAGAAAGGTTTAGGTGTTTCCCGCTCGCTGTTCGCGAGTGGAATAGTAGAGAGATAGTATGATTGTGGTTCGATGAACCCTCTGCCAAGCACTTAAATGTGAATTGCAGAGTAGTCATGTAGATGTAGATGTAGATGTAGATGTACCACAGATCTACCTGACTCACAAGCAGTACTGTGGAGAAGTATAAGTTAGTCACTCTATACACAACACTCATTGCCAGTATTTCTCGGTGACATAAGCAAAGTGATACTTTCCTATGTAAACAATCTACATCTCATTATCTTTGGATCTTATGCATTTATAACATCCTCGAACTCAGTTTGAATTACCTTTGGCAATAAGACCTGATCTCATTAAGGCGATTAAAGGGCAATCACCACGCAGCATTGCAAGAGAAGATCTCAATGAATTCTCGGTTCCACAAAACCAATTACAGCAAAATAAGCATCTCCGGTTTAAAGACTATGAGACTAGCCGACAGAGATTTTCCAAGCTCTTTATAGCTCCTAGGTCTCCGTGAGACACCCTATTGTAGTGCAGAAATGAAGCAGTTGCTGAAGTGAAGCACATCCTGTTCATCAAAGAGAACTACTGACGGATGTGTTATGGAAAAATGTTCTTCTCCCCGTGTCCAGTGAAACTCTGTTGCGATCATGAGTAGTTGCCATCTACGATCACTGTTTGTAGGTAATGTCTAGTAAAGTCATTAGAAGATCGAAATCGGTTGCAAAACGATTTAGTAAAGATATCTGTATGGTTCGAAAGTTGGCAGTTGGCAATTAGCGCAAAGTTATGAAAAGTGTGGGGTTATCCGCAAGAGTGCTACTAGGAATCCGTTAAACATCGGCTACACGATAAATCAAATCTAAAAGCCGTAATTTTAAATTAATACCTAAAAATTACAGTTACGAACTACTTAAGTGGAAAGAAGAGAGAGAAAATGATGCGGGGAAGACAAACCAAAGACTGCGTTTGTTTGGCGGAACAGTTAGAATATGTAACAGATCTACTGATGAGTCTAGCTACACTGTGCTTGTCCGTCTCCTTTCGAAGTACTGCTGCGCGGTGTGGGATTGTTACCAGATGGAATTAACGGAGTACATCGAGAAACTTCAAAGAAGCGCTGCTCGTTTTGTATTAATATAGAATAGGGGAGAGAGTGTCACTGCATGATACACAGTTAGGGGAGGACGTCATCAAAACGAAGGCGTTTTTCGTTGCGGCGGAATCTTCTCACGGAATTTCAGTCATTAACTTTCTTCTCCGAACGTGAAAATATTTTGTTAACGCTGACCTACATAGGGAGAAACGATCATCATAATAAAATAAGGGAAATAAGAGCACGCACTGACAGATATACGTGTTAGTTATTCCACCACGCTGTTCGAGATTGGAATAATAGAGAATTATTGTGAAGGTGGTTCGATAAACCCTCTGCCAGGCACTTAAGTGTGATTTGCAGTCTACCCATGGAGATATAGATGTAGACAGTGGACGCTCATATCAATAAAAGTACCCCGTAACTCCACAGGAGAAAACGCAAAAATCACTGCATGAAGGATTATAATTAGTGTGTTTATGATATGTTGAAATGTCTGTGTAGAGTCGCTTTATAAGACTGTTGCCCTGTTTGATTCTGTTTGTCTGCAGTTGGTTCTACTAACCCTCCCAGAAGGACTGAGAAGTTTCAGTGATAATCTGACGTTAAGTGCAAGCAACTCGTTCTGCGCATCAGTATGTCAGTACTTTAAGTGATCCATTAATATTCCATGTGTAATCTAGCCCCATAGTTATAAAGTTCGTCCATTAGCCTACCTTGTGTGACCAGGTCTTTTTATGTGTCTTTTCAGGTTTGTCTTGGGTTTGGTACTTGAGCTGCTTTTCGTCTGCTAGAAGCACAGGATAACCAATTTTGTACCTCTTACGTGGGCAAAGAGGTCTATCGGTGCTGTTCGACAGCTTCGTGGTTGTCAAGTTGGTATTGTCCGTTTCCCGTGTGGGCTTTCCATGCGCTCCGAGCCGAGCGGTGGCTGTCGGTGGATGTATGGCTCTGAGCGCTATGGGACGTAACATCTGAGGTCATCAGTCCCCAAGAACTTAGAACTACTTAAACCTAACTAACCTAAGGACATCACACACATCCATGTCCGAGGCAGGATTCGAACCTGCAACCGTAGCAGTCGCGCGGTTCCGTACTGAACTCGGTGGATGTAGCTGTGCTCTTAAGTGAGCCCTCTCCTGCCAGTGATGAGATAGGTCGTAGCTTCAAACGCGGTCTTCATGCGTGAAGCCGTTCGGAAAAGCTCTTGGCCTGAATGAAGTGTTTCGATTACTTCTTGCTTTATATTGCTCTTGATAGGCAATGCTTGAGTCTATGATTTGGTCAGTGTCCGGAGTTTGCTTTGTTCCTTTCTACTATTGTGGTGTCAATGCGCTCTACGGGATATGGTTAGCCTGAGTTAATGTGCTTTAAAGCTTTGTGAATATGACAGAACTTGTGTTTTCGTGTATGTGCGATATTTCTTTTTATGTATTGTAGTTTATCACATGTTCTATTTTCTGCTGTGATCTCGAGTTGTCTTTATTCTGTGAGCGTTGCGCTCTATTACTGAATCTCAATAGTTGGTCCGTGTTATTTTAACTGATAAGTGATGGGTGAATATTTGCGTTACTGCATTTCCGTGTTTTGTGGGAACGTGTAGCAGCTGCCTTTGTTTAATGGGGGCCATATGTTTCTCGAATCATTGGGGCCTTCCGCCTTGATGGTTTTATTATGAATTCGGTGTGATTCATGATCTATTCGTTCTTACAGTGGTGTACTCTCATTGATTTATACATTTAGCGATTTTCACTCACATCTGTTTGAAACAGTTGGATGTGCAACTCAGGTGACTTCTTTCCATGATGCTTGCGTGAATTCTCAGGTGGTGTATTTGCTGTAACAAGATGTTTCAATCGGTGTAAACCCCTTTGATGTTAGTGCATGCACGCAATGCAGGTAATGTTCCTCTGAATTTCGTCGTTTTCGTGTGAAGCTTGATTGGATAACTGAAGTCATATGTTTCTGTTCCCTTTCCTCTCTTTTCCCTCACGTATGCATAGTTAAATTGCGCTATGTAATTTCTTCTTGCCAGATCAGATTAGTTTATTTCGTGTTCAGGCACAACTAAAGTATATCTACAGAATGTCCACCCATAATTCTTTGTGGCTATTTTTGAATAAATGTGTTTCATGAAAACTCAAATCGTGTGTCCTCTAACTACTTCAGAACGCACCAAATAGCTGCCAGACTTGCAACTCGATGCTCTTAACTGCTTCTTTCTTTGAAATATTAGCCTGATTTTTATATGCTGCACAAAAAGACAGTGATAACGAAGTACCCAGAGAGAGGAATGAGTAGAACTAATGTGCCAAATTCACAATCCATTGATTAATTATACAGGTTCATTTAACGATGTTATGTACTATGGTTAGATTTAGTATTGCATTAACTGCATGCAAATTTTTTTTCCACTATGCTCAAACAACCTCTGTGCCGGTTGGTGAACTCACGAAGGGACTGAAGAGAAATTTAATGAGCCGAGGAAAGTGAATGAAAAGCTATTTGATGACTTAGAAGCTGCGAATCTTAAGCTCGAACGGAACGTGGAAAGTAAAGCGAATGACTTTAGAAGATGCTACGGGATGAAATAGTGATCGAGTTAGCGAAAACGTCGAGGGTCGTCGAGAAGCGTCTGTGAAGCTGAAAGCGAGCAGTTGCCGCTAAACAGAGTGCTCGAAGAACAGGAGAGCAGGGTTATGGCGACGTTCGTGGCTGCCCAAAGTGAACGCGTAGAGCTACTGTCCCGAGCTGAGAGAGCGGCTGCCGGGCGTTTGGAAGCCACGAAGGGTCAGGCAGAGCAGAGAATCAGCGCGATACGTACTCTGTCTTTTGCTGCGCCCGAGTTCCTGTTCCTAAGAGCTGCCGAGAGCCGGGAGTTAACGTCGCAGAGACAGTGAGCACCAGTTCGGCCGCAGGCGGTGGCGATAAAGCAACAGACTGCCGGCTACTGTGAGCAACACCCAGGTTTGGTCCAGAGGAGACGATACGTAGCTCGTGACTTGAAGAAACGTGTGGCTCACCTCAAAGCAGGTTGTCCCGAAATTGAAGTAGACAGTTCCTGCGAATTAGTATGCACAGAGGACATTCTTGGCAACCGGAATCAAATAATAACTGGATCCTTTTACAGACCTCCCAATTCAGATGATACAGTAGCTGAAAGGTTCAAAGACGAGTTGAGTTTAATTTCAAACGCGTACCCGACTCATACAAATATAGTTCGTGGTGCCTTTAATCTATCCTCGATATGTTAGTGAAAATACATGTTTAATTCCGGAGGTACGCATAAAACATCATCCGAAATTTTGCTAAACGCTTTCTCCGACAACTATTTCGAGCAGTTACTTCATGAATAGTAAAAGGTTGTGAAAACCGCGCTTTACCTGTTAACAAGGAATAATCCTGAACTAGTAACGAGGATTAAAACGTATACTGGTATTATTGAACGTACCCAGATCCCCAAGTCCTCCACAAATAAACGAAATATATACCTGTTCAAAAAAGCACATAAAAATTCACATAACACATTCCTCCACTCCTTCCACATTAATAATGTCACTGCAGACCAGATGTGACTTGAATGCAAAGAAATAGTATCGGCGGCAATTCGGAGATTTACACCAAATAAATTAACAAACGACGCAGTTCATCCTCATTGGTACGCCAAACGCGTCAAAACACTGTTGCAGAAACAACGAAACAAACATGCCAAATTTAAACGGAAACAAAATCTCCAACATTGGCGATCTTTTAAAGAGACTCGAAATTTAGCGCTGACTTCAATGCGACATGCTTATAATAGTTTTCACAACGAAACTTTATCTCCAAACCTGGCAGAAAATTCAGACAGATTCTGTTCGTATGTGAAGTATGCTAGCAGCAGGACACAATCAATGCCTTCTCTGCGCAATAGCAATGGAGATACTATCGAAGACAGTGCTGCCAAAACAGAGCTACTAAACATAGTTATCCGAAATGCCTTCACAAAGGAACACGAAGTAAATATTCAAGAATTCGAAACAAGATCAGGTGCCAACATGAGTAACGTCGAAGTAGATATCCTTGGAGTAGTGAAGAACCATGAATTACTTAATAAAGGCAAGTCTTCTGGCCCAGAGTGTATACCAATTAGGTTCCTATCAGAGTTTGGTGGTGCAAGTCATCGAGTAAAACAGAAGTGATTCCTGGCGTTCTCTAGGGTCCTTTGCTGTTCCTCATCTCTATAAACGAGTTGGGAGACAATCTGAGCATCCGTCTTTGATTGTTTGCAGATGACACTGTCGTTTATCGGCTAATAAAGTCATCAGAAGATCAAAACAAATTGCAAAGCCATTTAGAAAAGGTATCTGGATGGTGCGAAAATTGGCAATCGACCCTAAATAACGGAAAGTGTGAGGTAATCCACATGAGTGCTAAACGTAATCCGTTACTCTTCGGTTACACGATAAATCAGAAAAATCTAAAGGCCGTAAATACCTAGGAATTATTATTACGAACAACTTAAATTGTAAGTAACACACAGAGTATGTTCTGGGGAAGGCTAACCCAAGACTGCATTTTACTGGCAGGAGACTTAGGAAGTGTAATACATTTGCTAAGGAGACTGCCTACACTATGCTTGTCCGTTATCTTTTAGAATACTGCTGTGCGGTGTGGGATCCTTACCACATAGGACTGACGGGGCGCATCGAAAAAGTGTATTATCACGATATAGGGGAGAGAGTGTCACTGAAATGTTGGAGGCTTTGGGATGGAGATCATTAAAACAAAGGCGTTTTTCGTTGCAGAGGAAGCTTCCTACGAAATTTCAATCACCAACGTTCTCCTCCGAATGCTAAAACATTCTGCTGACGGAGACCAACATAGGAAGAAACGACCAGCATAATAAAATAAGGGAAACCAGACCTAGCATTGAAAGATATATATGTTAGTTTCTTCTGCGCTCTATACGAGATTGGAATAATAGGGAATTGTGAAGGTTGTTCGACGAAATGGCTCAAATGGCTTTGAGCACTATGGGACTCAACATCTGAGGTCATCAGTCCCCTAGAACTTAGAACTACTTAAACCTAACTAACCTAAGGACATAGCACACATCCATGCCCGAGGCAGGATTCGAACCTGCAACCGTAACGGTCGCGCGGTGTTCGATGAACCCTCTGCCAGCCACTTAAATATAATTTGCAGAGTATCCATGTAAATGTAGATGTATAGGGGCTGATGGAGTTGGAGCCTCAGGGAATAAATTGCAAAGAGGGACTCGGAACGCGAGGATAAGTGCAATTACAGGGAAAGCAATGTTGCGGGAGGTTCTCGCGGCGGAGGACAGACCTTCGCGAGAGAAAAGCAAAGCTTCTGTTTTAAGCATTTCCTTTCACTACGTGAGTTTGAGTTGTTCCTGAACTCGGTTAACTGAATTCACCCTATGCCTGGTCGGAACTGTTCGAATTTGTGCTTTCCCCAGTGTGGCCCAGCACACACAACTGAATTCGTGCGTTGTTTCTTAGCAGGGGAACCTGCCATGCCAATGAGGACCAGATAGCGGCGTTGTGAGACAGTAAGGGAATTTCGGAAGGCTTTCCTTTCAGCGCAGGGCGGAGTAGCCACGAGGTTTGAGGCGCCATGTCACGGATTGAGAGCCCTTCCTGCCGGAGGTTCGAGTCCTGCCTCTTGCATGGGTTGTGTGTTGTTCTTAGGTGGGGTTATTGTAAGTGATGATCTCAGCAGTTTGGTACTTTAGGAATTCACTCACACACATTCCTTTCAGCCTACTAGTCGGAGGCTGCACGAGCCCACACAACACTATCGTAATACTCTTCATTAAATATTCTGGATTTACGAGCGCCGCCCGTTTGCTCGAACACATGGTACAGGCTAATCAATTTTTATTTTATACGTTCGGAGCAGCAGAGATGATCAGTATCTGCCTGACTATAATGCCAACCCACATGTGTCACATCATCCCAGCTGCCAAATGCAGCCGGCCGGTGTGGCCATGAGGTTCTAGGCGCTTCAGTGTGATGTCATTTGGTTAGTTAGGTTTAAGTAGTTCTAAGTTATAGGGGACTGATACCTCATCTTTTTGCAAAATGAAAGGGTGATGTGGAAGCATTTAAAGCGGCGCAATAAGAGTTCGAGTACGATTTGGGGGACTATGTGTCTAAGTATACGATCTAGTCACGCGGTGCGCAAACGCACGATTCCAGTTGCGGGCGCAGTCGAAAACCTAGACCAGAGTGACTGACCGTACGCGGCCACCCTAGTTCCTTTGGGAAGAACTGGGGAATAGAAAAACGTAGGGTAAATCAGTACAGGAATGAAGGGGCACACGTACGCGGTCACGAGAACCCTGGAAGCAGTGGGATGAAAAACCATTTTTATGCATTTCTGTCTGTAAAATATCTGGGAGTGTGCGTGCGGAACGATTTGAAGTGGAATGATCATATAAAATTAATTTTTGGTAAGGCGGTCACCAGGTTGAGATTCATTGGGAGAGTCCTTAGAAAATGTAGTCCATCAACAAAGGAGGTGGCTTACAAAACACTCGTTCGACCTATATTTGAATATTGCTCATCAGTGTGGGATCCGTGCCAGATTGGGTTGACGGAGGAGATAGAGAAGATCCGAAGAAGAGCGGCGCGTTTCGTCACAGGGTTATTAAGCGTGATAGCGTTACGGAGATGTTTAGCAAACTCAAGTGGCAGACTCTACAAGAGAGGCGCTGTGCATCACTGTGTAGCTTGCTGTCCAGGTTTTGAGAGGGTGCGTTTCTGGATGAGGTATCGAATATATTGCTTCCCCCCGCTTATACCTCCCGAGGAGATCACGAATGTAAAATTAGAGAGATTCGATCGCGCACGGAGGCTTTCCGGCAATCGTTCTTCCTGCGAACCATACGCGACTGGAACAGAAAAGGGAGGTAATGAGAGTGGCACGTAAAGTGCCCTCCGCCTCACACCGTTGGGTGGCTTGCGCAGTATAAATGTAGATGTAGTAGCGACAACAACGGGCGGTCGTAGTGAGTTCGATTACGGGGCTGGAATCAGCTGAGTGGTGATAGCAATAACGGGTGGCGGTGATTTGGGAACAACTGGGGAATAGAAAAAGATAGGGAAAATCAGTACAGGAATGAAGAGACACGCGAACGCAATCACAAAACCCTGGAAGCAGTGGGATCAGAAACCACTTTAAGGCCTTTCTGTCTATTTAATTATTCGGGAGCTGACCGTTTGGTTTTAAACTTTGTTTTCTGCGTTTAATTTGATTGGGAAACCGTTGAGATTAAACTTAACATATACGTGGATGGACATGAGAAATGAAAGGTGTAAGTAGGCTGTTTAGGTTTTTATGTTGGTAACGCCACATAGCACTCTGTATGAAAATCACTGATTGTGCTGTGTGCAGTCTGTGGCTGGTTGGCATTGTTGAAATATTCTCTATTGTAGTGTTGGGCAGTTGGATGTGAACAGCCCTTAGCGTAGCGCAGTTGGAGGTGAGCCGCCAGCAGTGTTGGATGTGGGGAGAGAGATGACAGAGTTTTGAGAGCGGATGATCTGGACGTGTGTCCATCAGAGTAAATTTGTAGGACTGGATTTCTAGTTAGTGCCTTCAATAGTTAGAATCTTTTATGTAGCTGGCAGTACTGGCGCTCGCTATATTGCAGTAGTTCGAGTAACGAAGATTTTTATGAGGTCAGTGATTCGTGAAAGGTATAGGTTATTGTTAGTCGGGGCCATTCTTTTGTGGGGATTATATAAGTCAGATTGCGTTGCGCTAAAATATTGTGAGTCCGTTTAGTGATGATCAGAGTAAGTAAAGAGAAATGTCTGAGTACGTTGAGTTTTGCTCAGCTGTTTGAAAATCAAATAACATAAAGGAGATTATCAGCACAATCATTCATAAATTTTTCTAAAGGGAGGTTTCAAAGGTTGCAATAAATTTTTCATCTATGATTATTACTTTACATATGAAATATTCTATTGCAGATTAATAAAAACGAATTTCTTTGAATGTTCCCAAAATAATGTTCAAGTTATATTTTTATTCAAGGACTACAGCTGTTTGTACAAGAATGAAAATATGATTTTTCATCGAACTTAGCAAAGATTTTCACGTTGCACTGGATTTTTGTTTACTGGATATAGCCCGACTAGCTTTGAAGCGTAAGACTATCTTTACTTTATGAATTCTTTTTTATATTTCTAAGCTCTCCTGAAGAATTATCCACTTTTAAATACAC
The DNA here is from genome assembly GCF_023897955.1 of Schistocerca gregaria. Taxonomy (NCBI): domain Eukaryota; kingdom Metazoa; phylum Arthropoda; class Insecta; order Orthoptera; family Acrididae; genus Schistocerca; species Schistocerca gregaria. The sequence goes on along the minus strand of NW_026061887.1, from coordinate 1,108,028 downwards.
TTCACGTTATGTTCAGAATTTATCACTTTTTGAATGAAAATTTAAAAGAGCTGCAGCTTGTATCCACCTGTGAATGCACAAGATAAAATCTACTATCTCTTTGTATTCTGCCTATGGAATGCTGTGAAAAGAAACACGTTTTTATTTTCGTTCACCTCTACCTGTACCCTTTTTAGGATGTGGTCGTTATTGCGATGGTATATTTTAATCTGCCGCTGTTCCAGAATGCTCGCTCACGGTGCAGCTCCGTACTGCCAGCGATATACAATAAAATGCTGGAAATTCTAAAATAAAATGGGTAATGTCCGGTGCGAACTTTGCAGTAATTGTGACAAACAGATTTTATTAGATAAATATATTTTAACAGAAACAATTAAAATCTTTACACACCGTTTACAATCCCAGCTACAAATGGCGTCGATCATCGACTTATGACAAATGAAGACTACGTAAGAGCCTAATGCAACGTTACGGGTTCCTCTCCCATTCAGTCTGTGCAGAAGGCAAGCGATTCTACTACAATATATTGCCAATTTATATCTTACCTAATTTTTGTACAGTCTTTGTCGTTTTTGATAACATATCCTTTCTTCTGTAGCGATTTTCACATCCTCCGCCACAGATAGTATTTAACAGTCTTTGAATAATCATTTATAATAGCAAAATTCATAATTATCTTTTAAATGTCCTTTTGAAATACAATTAACAGAAACACATATAAATTATTTGTTGCAATGAACATTATACATCGAAATGTTCTTTTAACTTTCACTTTGGATGCGTGCTGCCAGAAAACGTTACACCACGAAAGCAGAGACTGCTCATGAGGGGACCGTGAGCAGAATAGGAATGCCTTGGCGGGACCACCACAGTTGGAGAAAATCGAACCCGCTGATCCACAACATAATCCACTTAACGACAATGAGTGGCGGGAACTCTCGCGACAGAATGGTGCGGAACAGGACGGATCTCTGAGCAAGGTAAGTGCGAATGTTCTACACGTGAAAAAATCCAGCACACGGGACGATTTGTTACAGGAGGCTGCAGGCAGTAAGGTTTCAGCTTTTATGCCAGATATCACCACCTCTATTAGAGTATCAGTACCCAGAACGCACTTGAGCTGCATCTGCCTGTGTTCGATTACAGGTGAGGCAGCGTTTCGTAATTATGTGTGGCTACAGAGGCAGCGTGCAATATTTCTGCAAGGGACTTCTGTCGACTTTTTGAGTACACGCCACACGGAGATGATGCTCTGTACTGGGTGAAACGAGGTCCGACACGATGCTACGACGTGCTCCGTGACTTTTGCTACTTCAGTGTATAAATGTACCGGATGTCTCTCTTAAAAGTCTTCAGGCACATTTCTTCTGGTTTTTCAGTAGATATTTTAAGTGTGTAGATGCAGTCAGTCCAAACGTGTAATGGTCATCACGTCGACGGAAAGCTTCGGTTTGTTTCCGTTACACGCGAAATGCTGTTTGAAGCGGAATTTTACATTCTCATTCGTTAGAGCGGCCCGAGATTAGTCCAGCTTGGTATTCGTTTTAGCGATACGTATTAGCAGGAAAACTGGAAAACGGAGAGTGGCGGTAGCTATCAATTTGGGCCAGGGCCTTGTTGTCGCTGTTAGAGTATCGGTTATTCTTAGAGTTTTCCCGCTCCTGTTAATACAAATGGATGAAGCGAATGACGTTGTAGACTAGTTTGTGGCCCGTCCATCCGAATGGGTACGTGAAATTCCGCTTTGAAAATATATTATTTTTTTTAACGGGGAACAAACCGACGCTTTGCGGCGACAGTGGCACATCATGACAGGCGTAATGAACAGTATTAATTTCGACTGACTCCACCTACACATTCCAAACACGAAATCGAAAATATCTGTCGGAACACCAGAGCAAATGCGCCTGAAGACTCTTGGGTGGAATACCTACACAGGATATTGGAGAAATAGTGGCAAATATTTTGATAGGTGATACCAACCACAAGAACAAGAAAAAAAATACCTTGAACGTGGGTCTGGAAATGCATACTTTGTGAGATCTCTACACTTGTCCATAGTGGCTGAAGACGTTCGGGTGTGAATATGTCCGCCTGACACGCAAGGTAGATATTAAATAAACAAGTGACGTATGGCCACAGGTGCTGCCCCCATGATCCGTGAACCGAGCGAGGTGACGCAGTGGCTTGCACACTGGACTCGCATTCGGGAGGACGACGGTTCAATCCCGCGTCCGTCCATCCTGATTTAGGTTTTCCGTGGTTTCCCTAAATCACTCCAGGCAAATGCCGGGATGGTTCCTTTGAAAGGGCACGGCCGACTTTCTTCCCCGTTCTTCCCTAATCCGATGAGACCGATGACCTCACTGTCAGCTCTCCTTCCCCAAACAACCGAACCCCAACCCATGATCCGTCAATAGCGTTCACTACTGTACGTGTCTTTCCGTATTGACGTACTCCAGTGTACACAAGTCTGAGCACTGGGTAATCTACAGGCAGTTGTGTTGCATGTACTATAGTTTTAGCGTTGTTAGTGTGTGTTATTTTGTAGTAAATTGCTTGCAACTATGGGTATGTATCGCATTTATTTATTCGGAGTATGGCATTTAAGTACATTTCAGAATTGCATCACGTTATTCTATATTACATGCTTTCACAGACAAACATCTAGTCCCTGTAAGTCATATCGCAATGTTTACTGTCACTGTGATATTTGTACTGCACTGTGCACGAATAGGTTGGTAAATTTTCCATTTCTCTTCTGCTTGTTAACAATGGAAGCTTACTACTCATAAAGTGACATGACGGATATAATTATCTCCTATGGGTTAGCAATTGGAAATAGGCCGTAAGCACGTTCCCACTACGCAGAAAAATACCCACGTTGCAGAGTACCATGCGATAAGTTGTTGACCCAAAGTTTTCGGCTTCTTAAGGACACGGATTTTCTAGCTTCCAAAAGACGAATGGTGGACCGAATGAGTCAGTTCACACACCTCAGATGCAGGGGGACATACCAGATTTGCTGGACGAAAGACGTGCAACAGCAGTGTGGGGATTTGGCGATTGACACCAACAGAAGGCATAAGTCATCCTGTTGTTCGGCTGGTACTGCTTGAGCTATTGCTGTATCCGTAACACCTTCAACACATCGAGGCACTAATGCCAGAGGACCACGATAGCCTATCATAGTTGTGTCATTGGCCCATACAGAAGCGTGCTGCAGGTCCACTGTTTTCGACGAAGAATTTATTTCTCTGATCCTTTGCGGTTCACAAAGGGTCGTGCTGTGAACTTCCATACTCAGCACGTGTGGGCTTATGAAAACCCCTATGCTGGTGTACAAAGAGTACATCAACCTCATTTCTCCGTCAACTAATGGATAGACATTCTTGGTGATAAGTTACTAGGGCCATATATCCTACTCCAAACATTTAATGGAGCTCATTATCGTCAACTTCTTGTTAACATTTTGCTTACCTTGTCTGAGGAGGTACCACATCAGTAAAGACTACCGATGTGGTTTATGCATTATGTCACATTTCATCTGCAATGTGTGTGAATATCGGATGCTGACGCTTCATGTCTTTTGGAATGGTTGGGGCGGAGGGGGCACACCTTCGTCCCCTGTTCCCTCGACTTCGGTCCCCTGTAGTTTTGGTTATGGGAACAGTTCAAGGCGTTAGTCTTGCAGTACCACATGTATGTGAAATTAGAAATCGTTACCAGAGTCGGAGACTATTTAGACTCTGACAAATCCCTTTAGATACAGTTTTGATATACATAATACAATGGAAATATGCTACTTGATATTTGGCCCTTACCTGAGGTCCTAGGGTGAACAATTTGTATAAAATTACTTAATAACTGTATTTTAAAAACAATTAATAATGCAAATCGAATGAAAGGAACACTAAATTCTTTAAATGAAATTCAAGTAAAAAATGAACTGGTGATTTATTGCAAAAAGTCTTCTTCGTACACAAGAAAACCAATAGACTAACTGTCTATCATGTTAGACTAATACTGACAATCAGCAAAAGCATAATGTCCAGGGAAGGATAATGTGTTCATGCTGCACATTCCCTCCACGATGTTGAGGCGAAATAAATAAAAAAAAATTAAATTTCTTGGTTTTTTGTAAACAGGAAAAATTGTGGACATGGAATTGTAACTTCAGAATTTTTGAAAGGCGTTTGTTTTTTTACGGGCTGTATTAACCAGCTTGAATGCGGACAAATTCAGTGCTGCGTGAAATATGCCTGTAATATAATTTACCATTCCGATTAATTACATTTTTGAATTCTACGTCACTGTTGATTTAATCAGAGTTCTCACCTTAGACGTAGAATTAGTCCTTCTGCCACAATATTAATTCTTTAGTCGCCCTCGATGTTCTTCTCTTTGTTGACCGTGTGTACCTTCCTAAGTCGGCATCGGTTCACTTCACGTAGACGGTGGAAACCAAGGAAATACAATGCTACGTCACTTTAAAAAATAGTGAGAAGTATCGAAGTGTTACGAAAATTATTTATTCACAAGACAATAAGACTTGCTCTGCTCGTCGCACAAATCATGATTACTAACAACATGGCTGCCTTTCCGCACAGTCCGAAATTACGTCCGTCCTCCACAAGGCAACAATCGAAAGTGTCTCTCAGCTCCTTCGTGGAGTATGAAACAAAAGAGAATCCAATTTGAACATTACAGAGATTATATCCTACATCCCTCTCAATTTGATCTTTAGCGCAGCCTTTAAGGTGTTGAACGTCTCGGCGTCGGAATGTGTCATTACAATGTGAATAAACAGTACGAATCTGAATTTTACTATGTAGTGATTCCTTGTCGGGACTAAAATGAAAAGAACCTCTCTTCGTATCCGTAATCTTACGGTACTGCGGTGGTGTACAACTACAAAATGGTAATCTCCCAGACAAATTGGTGCCGCTACAATGTGCTCACCAATTACTAGCCATCTCGATCTACATCCACATCTACATCGATACTCTGCTAATTACGTTGAAGTGCCTTGCAGAGGGTTCTTCGAACCACCTTCAAAATTCTCTATTCTCCAAATGTCGTATAGCGCACGGAAATAACAAACACCTACATCTTTTTCGTACGAGCTCTTCAAATGGTTCAAATGGCTCTAAGCTCTATGAGACTTAACATCTGAGGTCATCATTCCTCTGGACTTAGAATTACTTAAACATTAACGAACCTAACCACACACACATCCATGCCCGCGGCAGGATTCGAACCTGCGACCGTAGCAGAAGCGCCGTTCCAGACCGAAGCGCCTAGAACCGGTTGGCCACAGCGACCGGCTGTACGAGCTCTGACTTCCCTTATTTTATCCTAGTGATCGTTTCTTCGTATCTAGATCGGCGTCAACAAAATATTTTCGCATTCAGAGGAGAAAGCTGGTGACTGGAATTTCGTGAGAAGATTGCTCCGCAACGAAAAATGCCTTTGTTTTAATAATCTCCATCACAAATCCTCCATCATTTCAGTGACACTCTCCCCCCTATTTCGCGTTGATGCAAAACATGCTACCATCTTTGCACTTTTTCGATGTACCTGCTAAAAACGCAGTGTTGGGTTAGCCTTCCCCACATGATTTTCTGTGTGTTCCTTACAATTTAAGTTGTTCATAATTGTAATTACTAGGTATTTAGTTGAACGTATGGCCTTTAGATTTGACTGATTTATCGTGTGACGGGAGTTGAACGGATTACTTTTAGCACTCATGTGGATGACCTCACACTTTTCGTTACTTATGGTCGTTGCAATTTGTTTGCCGGCCGGTGTGGCCGAGCAGTTCTAGGCGCTACAGTCTGGAACCACGTGACCGCTACGATCTCAGGTTCGAATCCTGCCTCGGGCATGGATATGTGTGATGTCCCTAAGATAGTTAGGTTTAAGTAGTTCTAAGTTCTAGGGGACTGATGACCACAGATGTTAAGTCCAATAGTGCTCAGAGCCATTTATCTATTTCTTTGCAATGTGTTTTGATCTTCTGATGACTTTATTAGTCGATAACCGACAGCGTCATCAGCAAACAACCTAAGCGACTGCTCAGATTGTCTCACAAATCGTTTATACGGATAAGGAACAGCAAAGGGCCTGCAACACTAAGATGTGTGCGTCAACACGAGATCTGCGCCCCCATGGAACTTGTGGACCGAGCTAAGTTGTCGGGACGACTTCCTAGTGCAGAACACCAGAATGTTCGCCCCCCCTCAGCGATCGAGCACGAGAAGTCTCCTCTACGACGATCGACCCAAGAGTGTTCGATCATCCACATTCAACTCCTCAGTTTGGGCCGTCATGGCAACAAGCATGTCATTTAAAACGTTATGTACTTCTGTCCAATGACAGCAGACGAATCAGAGCCTTGTATAAACAACTCAGAATTTCCAACAAGCCAAGCAAACGCCGCTGGAACCCCACCAGGTCAGGTTCACACAGCAGCAGGCCGCTCCTCGTCAAGAACTGGTCAGTTCTCTCCAGATGTTACCGGGTAAGACACTCAGCGTCAAATTCTGAGCTTCCTGGTGTCGTGACTCGTGACGTCACTATGTGTGCCACTGGATGTCAGACTCGGAAAAACTTTCTTCTTCAAGGCGTGAAAATGACTGTAATGCGTGAGTTATTGCCGGATTTGTTATGCGCTCTGTATGTGCTTTCACCCTTCTCAGACAGCAGCTGGTATAGATTTTACGCTTGTGAGCGTATATATACGTTGTTATGTGGCTAGAGGAGCTTGTGGACTGGCCGTTCGATTTCCTTTACGTACATTTATGTAATTCGAAAATCTGTGCCCAGACATCAGTTTACTAAAACAACGTGACAATTTTGTAAAACTCAAAATTGTTAATTCTAAAAAAGGGAGATATTTTTCCGGCTCACTTAAATACAAATCTATTCGTAAGTATTTGAGTTTCATATTGAAACAGTCTCGAGGTTAGAACCTCATTTTCAGCAGTTTCTTTAATTGTATTAATATTGTATTTTTTTGTCAACTGGAAATACTGAATTATAATATTCTAATGAAAATACGATTTTATTTGAGTCAAATCAAATAAATTAAAATTTGATTCAGACATGTGAAATGACTTGTCAATACTAATAAAACTCCCAGAAAGAATATCACTCTGCAGCAGAGAGTGCGCTGCGATGAGACGTCCTCTCAGAACTAGAATAATCTGCCAGATGGTTCCATCAGTAATACTGGTGCGCTTTATATGTTCGTTTCTCCATGTAATGGAGAAAAAAGAATTACTCGACATTCACAGTGACTAGAGTATGTACAAAAAGGGCAATCAATACACATTTGCAGTTGACCAGCAGATCGTTCTGCAGATACAGTCTATCCTTTTGAATTTTTAAGTACTATAATCTATTTCTGTGAAGGATGCTTATCACGATATTTATTTGCTCTTTCACTTTAATCACATGAACTCTGAGAGTTTTATGTGACTATATTATTTTGTTTCTGCAAACATTATTCGTTCCACCAAAATAGCTGGAAATCCCACAGCAGATCAGTTCCAGTCATTCCACGAGTAAGGAGGTACACGGCTCGTCTTATCTGTAATTCAACCATGCCTAGACGGTCAATACCGTATTCTATCGCGTCCGCACTGTTACTTTGTGCCAACAAGGTCTCTCAACAAGGGAGGGGTCAGGCGTCTCGGAGTGAACCAAAGCTATGTTGTTCGGGTATGGAGGAGATACACACAGAGAGAGGAAATGTCGATGACATGCCTCGTTCAGACCGTCCAAGGACTACTACTGCAGTGGATGACCGTATCCTACGGATTATGGCTCGGAGGAACTCTGACAGCAACGCCACCATGTTGAATAATGCTTTTCGTGCAGCCACAGGACGTCTTGTTACGACTCAAACTTTGCGCTACAGGCTGCATGATGCGCAACTTCACTTCCGACGTCCATGGCGAAGTCGATCTTTGCAACCACGACATTTTGCAGCTCGGTACAGGTGGGCCCAACAACACGCAGAATGGACCGCTGAGGATTGGCATCACGTTCTATCCACCGATGAGTGTCGCATATGCCTTCAACCAGACAATCGTCGGAGACGTGTTTGGAGGCAACCCGGTCAGGATGAACGCCTCAAGATACACTGTCCAGCGAGTGCAGCAAGGTGGAGGTTCCCTTCTCTTTTGGCATGGCATTATGGAGGGCGGACGTATGCCGCTGGTGGTCATGGAAGGCGCCGTAACGGCTGTACGATACGTGAATACCACCTTCCGACCGATAGTACAACCATGTCGGCAGCATATTGGCGAGGCATTCGTCTTCATGGACGACAGTTCGCGCCCCCATCGTGCACATCCTTTGAATGACTTCCTTCAGGATAACGACATCGCTCGACTAGGGTGGCCAGCATCTTCTCCTGACATGAACGCTATAGAACATGTCTGGGATAGATTGAAAAGGGCTGTTTATGGAAGACGTGACGCACCAACCCTCTCAGGGATCTACGCCCAATCGCCGTTGAGAAGTGGGACAATCTTGACCAACAGTGCCTTGATGAACTTATGGCTAAAATGCCACTACGAATACAGGCACGAATCAATGCAATAGGACGTGCTACTGGCTATTAGAGGGAGAGGTGCGTACAGCAATGTTGACCACCACCTCCGAAGGTGTCCCTGTATGGTGGTACAAGATGCAGTGCCTGACTTTCATTAGCAATAAAAAGGGTGCAAAGGATATTCATGTTGATCTCAATTCCAATTTTGTGTACAGGTTCCGGAGCTCTTGGAGCCGAGGTGATGCGAAACTTTTTTGATGTATGTACATTTTTACTTTGTCTGTACAGAACTGTATACACTGTTAGCGTAAATAGCGCTAGGGAGGTGCATTATAGATTCAGTAAGCGTACAATACTTCAAAACTCGTTTACTACCTCATTTTCCGCAATTTGATCTTACGTTCTTGCCTCAGTGTCAGAGGTACAACAACAGAGTTTGCGTTTGGCTGTCATCCATTCGTATGTTCCGCTACATTTTTGGAGAGAAACCCGGTTGCCGCACAGTCGCGGCGTTGGCCTCTCTCTCTCTCTGTCTCTGTCTCTCTCTCTCCGTCTCTGGTGCCGACTCGCTGAGTGTGACACCTAGCGGCAGCACTGGGTACCTTTGGCGCGACGTTGCGAGTCACAATCCCAGAAAGCTAAGGAATTAACGCCGGGTCTTGAGACTCAGACCTGCTAGCCGCCAGTAGCGCACGCAACACCAAAGATCCCACCCTCCTCCTAACGGCGCGTGACCCCTGCGGGCCCCAATGTAGCTGCCCTGCCGGACTTATAACCGGGGACTCAATGCTCTGAGCGGTGAGCAGGCTGTCCCTCCCTTATTCCCATTGTTGTGTGCCTCGGACGTTCTACAACTCTTGGGGAAACGAACTCCGAGGTTCCCACGAATTCTCTCAGCTGAAGTGATGTAAGTTAAGACACACAACCTCTGGAATTTTTATCAGGCACAATAGTGAAAATCAAGTATATTAATGAGAGTCTAATAAAGTGATGAGAATCGTCTTCCAGCATTTCTCCGTCATAAGGAGTGGGTGGTGTTAGTTTATCACTGGATGGAGCAACCCAGATTGCTTGTAACATTTCAGCCGACGCCACGCCGGTCAATGATACCCAGACACTACAGGATCGCGTCTTCGACGCAACTACGAGCAAGCGTATTTCGGAGAGTGCGTGATCTCTTAAGCTGAGGATCAGAGCGATACATTTCCATTGGAGGAACGTCACGTTGAGCACCTCATATGAGAAATGTCATTAACGGATATCAGGATGGACGGCTCGTATGGACAAGTGTACAGATCACAGAAAGTATGCGTTTCCCGATCCACGTTATAACATCCCAGCTTCCTCAACCAAATTATAACGTCCCAGGACTTTCTGCACCAAATTATAACATTTCAGCTCCTCAACACCAAGTTAAAACGTTGCATTAGGAGGTGTGTGCTTCGTGCAAAAGGTCTTGAGTTCATATTGACGACAACAAGTAATTCTTCATTACAGACGTTTATTTACAAACAGAACTGACAGACTTCACAGATTCAATAACTGGATCTCCGAGCTAACCGCACTGCATATCCGAACTGGCAACTGACAACTCCTAGGTGTATTAATATCTTTCCAAACAATCAGAGTCTTTGACAATGTTTTGTTTACAATACCATAGCAATTCACGACTTAAAACTAAATTAGACATTACAGAATTTTAGTACAGATTAAAGTAAGTAAAAGGATCAGTACATATAAATTCTTACAAGCATAATTTCCAAATAGATTTTATAACATTTTTCTACCAGCTTCTGGATAACCTTCACCAGATTTGTACCGGTGTTTCCAGAAATATCTTGACATTTGATTCTGGATATTTCTTGAGTGATTTAGAACAACTGTTTATATGTAAAATGATTTAAATCGTGTTTCAAATCGTAAATAAATCTTTTTAGCAATATTTCTTGATACAAATCGTCTTTCGAAATCAGGTTATGAAACAGTTTTCACAAGTTTTCGTATCTTTGCGATCATAATATAGAATATCTCTTTAGCTGGTGAGTTTTTAAATGTATCTTGTCCATATTATACGAAATAATTTAGCTCAAAACTGATAATTTATACAATTAATCAGAGCTACAGCAAACAGTGAGTCTTTCTTTTACAAAATGAAATATAATTACAAAATTGAATGAAAATAGGTTACTAACACTAATATATATTTACATTAATTCTATTTTTGTTCTTTCTGTGCAAAATGTCCTAATATTGACACAGTACAATATTTAAACATCACCAAGGTTTCCCTTTACATTTTGCATATCTGTATCGACATCCCCTAAAAGTCTACAGTATCGAATACTTCAATATGTCCCAATATGTCCTGTAATGTTACACAACCCCCCCATCAGCACTTCCACGTGAAACACGGAAGGGTTGATGTCCTTACATTGCAAAACAGAAAAGTTTTACACATATCTTTGGTGTCTTCTTTCTTGAAGACCGGTGATCTTCTTTCTTGAAGGTCAGTGATCTTCTTCCTTAAAGGTCGGTATACCTCAATGCCGCACACTGTATTTCAGTCTCATCTTCACAGTCCGTATGGTTTCCATATACACTGCATGCAATCACAGGCTGCAATAGCACAGTCCGCTATGAATATACAGCACACAGTGGTCAAACCCAGTTAAACATTAGCAAAAGCATTTAATAGTCGGTGCACCGGTTTTTAAGGACACAGAAATTTGAATTCTCTAAAGTCTAATTACTCAAGAAAATTTACTCTAAATAATTTCTTAAAGCTAAGAGAGGATAGACTGACAGGTGGAGAAAATTGATTATACAGGATCACAGAATAAGTGTAAGATGCAATGCCAGAATACTAACATGAAATATGACAATTGCATAGCTAGGGGACCTAGTGCTCGCCAAACACTTAGCACACAAAGAATGTATGCTCCCCTGAGGAATCAGATAAATACAACATAACAAAGTATACAAAAATATCCTGGTAAGATTACATATAAAAGTCTATAAACATCTATTATCTAAAACACTTTTTTACATTTTTTTATACAATTTCAGTTCGGTCACGTTTTGTAGGTCAAACAGTCTCCAAGAATTTGGGTAGACTAGATGGTAAGCATTCGGATGAGGATTGTCCTGAATCTTGAAAGGTCCAATGTATATGTCAAAAAACTTTTTTAATTCACCACTGATGGCTTTAGACTTCTCTTGTGTTTTAACAAGGACCAAGTCTTCAATTTTAAATTGAGTAGGCTCCAATCTTTTGTCACGTCTACATTCCCTCTTATCACCTTGAGATTTCATGGTCTTTCTCACTATTTCCTCTCTCTCTTGAGTACTTAATGGTTTGCAGACTGGAAAATCAATGAAATCACTAATTGGATGTGGTGGTTTGCTATTATACTGTATTTCATACGGCGAAAACACTAATGCTGTAGGCTGTTCACAACATCTTCGAATTTCTCAACATAGTCAATCCAACTAGCATGATCAGTATTGCAGTAGGTTCTAAAGAATCGCCCAATTTCCCTCATGTATCTCTCCGAAGGGTTTCCTGACAGATGATAAGCTGAAATAAGAATGTGACTTATATTTTCATCTTCAACAAAAGCTTTCCATACTCCAGAAGTAAATTGAGTCCCATTGTCTGATAATATTTTCTGAGGTTTTCCAACCCTGCCAAAATAGTCTCCTCTGATTTTTGAAATAATGCTCTTACTGTTTGCCTTGCGAAGAGGGTATGACTTAATGAATTTTGAAAAAAACATCAACCATAACAAAAACGTTGCAATAGCCTCCTCTGGTCTTCGGTAATGGTCCATATAATTTGACAGCGACAAACTCGTGTTGTTCTTTCGGTAAGATGTTTTGCATCAATCCTCGACAAGTTTGGTTGGATACTTTTACTCTTTGGCACCTGTCACAACCCGTTAAAATTTTTCTAACCCTCCTGGCTATGTTGTTAAAGTACACATTTTCTTGGATTTTCTGGATACACTTTTGAATCCCACAATGACCAAAACTTTCATGAATGTACTTGATGAGTACATTGATGTACTGTTCAGGCCAACATAATTTCCATACATCGCTATCTACACTGTTTCTCTTGAATAGAATCCCTTTGTAGATTTTGTAATAATCTCCCACTTTTTCATGTCCCTATTTCCCTAAATAACTTTTGACCAGTTTACAGTTCTCATCGTGGTTCTGATTCCGTCGGATGTCATTACAAATGTCTCTGATTTCTTGTTCATTGTCCACCCCTCTTAAATACATAATTTTGAATTCTTTTTCACATTCCCCACTGTCATCTTCAAAGTCACCCCCCACAGGTAGTCTAGATAAAGCATCAGCAACTACATTATCGGGTCCTCTAAGATATTTTATTGAGTAATTAATTTGTTGTAACAAGAGTGCCCACCTGGTAATCCTTCCATGATGCAACCTACATTCTTGAATATAAATTAATGCCTTATGGTCTGTGTAGACAACTACCTGGTTTCCCAATAAACAATTTCTGAATTTAGAAAATGCCCAGTAAATGGCCAAAAGCTCTTTCTCAGTAACAGTGTACTGCCTCTCATGTTTTTTCAAGGTTTGACTAGCAAAAGCAATAGACCTGTGTTCTATTTTCCCATTTATATTTACTTCTTGGAAAAGGTGAGCACCTAGGCCATAATCACTACTATCTGCCATAATGCAAAAAGGTAAACTTAAATCAGGATGGTACAAAATTTTACTGTTACATAACTGTGTTTTTATTTCTTCAAAAGCAGCTTCACATTCCTGATCCCAAACCCACATTGCGTTTTTCTTCAGCAATCTGTTAAGACTTGGAGCAATTAGAGCTTGGGTACTAATGAACTTTCTGTAGTAACCGCACATCCCGAAAATTGACTTGAGTTGTTTCTTGGTTTTTGGAATTGGGAATTTTGCAATTGCCTTGAGTTTTTCAGGATCTGGCAAAATACCATCCTCAGAAATACTGTGCCCCAGAAACTTCAATTTTTTCATACCAAACTTACATTTAGATAATTTAAGTGACATTCCCCCTTTCCTTAATCTATTGCAAACCTCCCTCAAAGTATTAACATGTTCTTCCCAAGTTTCTCCAGTGATCAAAATGTCATCTACATACATAGTTAATTTTGATAAAAGATCTTTTCCCAAAACAAAGTCAAGTGCTCTAATGAATTCGGCTACTGAGACATTCAGCCCAAATGGTACCACACAATACTGGTAACATCTTCCCCCATACAAAAAGGCAGTATACTTTTTGGAATCATTTTCTAATTCTACTTGGTGAAATCCTGGTGTGAGATCTAAACTGGTCATATATTTCATTCTTTCAAATTTATGAAGTAGTTCGTCTATATTCTCGAGATGATCGGTCTCTCTTTCCACATACTTATTTAGGTGTCTTGAATCTAGTACAAGCCTGACACTGCCATCACGTTTTGCAACCACTACCAAAGGATTATTGTATTGGCTCTTACTTCTCTCAATGATGCCCCACTCTTCCATCTTTTGAAGTTCCTTTTCTACATCTTTTCTCTTTGCAATGGGTACACTATAAGGTTTTATAAAGAATGGCTCATGTGGTTTTAACCTGAGTTTACATTGGTAATTCTTTACTCTGCCAGGTCTATCATCAAAAACATCACAGTAATTCCACAATAATCTTTCTACCTCTACCTTCTGTTCTTGGTTCAAATTATCTGATTCCCGTAATTTTTCTTGAACTATATCCCCATATTCTCCATCATCATAATCCTCAGTAATTTCATCTACACAATAACCACTGTCTTTAGAAAATGTAACGTCCCTAATTTCAATTCCCTTATCAGCACAGTTTTGAACCGACATGTCAGTACTGGAACATACTCTCGTCTTAAGATCAATAAAGGTAAACAAACTCTTTTCCCAATCAAATGCTGCATTAGCTTTTAATATCCAGTCCATACCCAACAGTACATTCTCATTTAGGTCACTTATTACAGGACATCCTTGAGTAAACTGTACATCATTTATACTGAAGGACAACAACATCTGTCTATTAACAATTTTGCTCAGTTTGCCAGTAATGCCTCTAATTTTTATTCCAACAACAGGTAATTCAACAAAGTCAGGATCATGGTTAATTATATCTCTTAATTTGCTTGAAATGGCACTAATTGGACTCCATGTGTCAATCAAACAATACCCTTCCCAACCTGCAGCTTTAATTTTTATGTATGGACAACCCATAGTGGTGTTTTCCCTTTCTTCCTGTTCTTCATACAAAAGATCTTCTGCTATCTCATCATACCTCTGTTCCATATTTAGGTTTCCTTTATTAGGCAATACTTTCTTCAAACTTCTAGGTCTACTGGAATTTACTGGAATGTCTGGATTACTATTTACCTCACTCACATCCTGACTAGTACCCCGTTTGATGATTTCATTAGGCTTAAAAGCAGAAACTGGTTCACAAATTTCCCTTAATTTGATCTTAACATCATTGTCATCACTGTAATCTTTAAATTTGTCCCAAACAGATTTCAAAATAATCACAGATGCATCAGCACAATCAACCCCCCTGTCTCCTGATGTATTACTAAGCTGAACTGGCACAATCTGATTCTCATGTGGAATGTAGTTAGAGTTCCTGGCACAACTATTCTCAACACTATTGCTTATAACATCCTCCTTAACCTCAACATAAACTATTCCATCCAATTCACCATCAAAATCTTCTAGTACATAATCACCATTAGCCTTAACATCAACATTATCATCATCATTGCCTGAGCTTACACTACAAACACTACTAGTATCACCAACATTACTCACAACACCATCTTCACCAACCACATCCACATGAATATCAGACTCTCCAGAAACTTCAGTACGAACATCATTATGACAACTTACATCTAAAACATCACCACACATACGTTCGTACAATCCAAAATTATCAAAGTTATTCTTACCTTTCATTTCAGCATTAGATGCTGCTTCTTGATTATATAAATTTGCAATTATATCATCTTCTAGGCCTACTTCATCAACGGTAGCCTGGTTCCTATTACAGTTGTTTCTAGTATTTTCTCTGATGACATTCCAAAATTTCCTGTCAAATTTAATTTTTTCATTACCTCTATCTACAGATCGATCATAGCATACTGTCTATACTGGTTAGGTCTCTGATTATAGTGCTGTCTGTTCCGAGTGAAATTAGCCTGATTTTGAAAATTCCTTGCCTCAAACTGACAGACTCCCAGTGGAGCATTTAGTCGTTTAAAGGCCTATGTCTGTCGTTTCCCTGCCTCGGGTTACCTTCTCTCATGTCATTACCCCAGGACCTGTTTCGATTTTCCCATTCTCTGTTTGAATTAAAGTGCTGATCATTCCTACCAAAATTTCTTCTGTCATTGCTATTATAATTATCCCTGTTGTTGTTAAAGTTTCTTCGTTCACTATTACTGTTATTATTTGCACGGTTCGGTTCCCACCCTCTGTGTGCTGAACCTACAAAGTCGTTGAATGTGTTGTTTTGTTCAAAGGCTCTATCAAGTTTGTCCACATATTTCAAGAATTGTTCTATGGACTCATCTGGACCATATACTAAACCCCATTGTACTCTTTTCGGAAGTCTCCGGTTTAGTGCATCAATTTGAGTTAGCTCATCAATGGCTTATCCAGATGCACTAATTTTTGCAACTGTTTCTCACAATAGGCTTTCATTGACCCATCAGATTCTCTGTAACTAGGACCATTCAAGAATTCACTTTTGATTCGAGCTTGCTCAGTTTCAGACCAAAATTTGGTTAGAAAACATTTTTTCGAAATCTTCAAAGGACATTTCCGCATAACAATTCTGATTGGCCCACGAAAGCGCCTCACCATCAAGTAATTTCTTTACAAATTTTATCTTAACACTATCTGTCATTATGGACGTGAACTGCTCCTTGCAGAATTGCATGAAGTCTTTTGGGTGTATATTCTTGTCACCGGGATAAGTTTTAATTGGAAAATTTCCCCATATCCCATTACAACTATTACTAAAACCTTTTTGAAACATAGTTTCTTGTATTTCTACAAATTTTCTGTCTACATTTTTTTCGACATTACCTACTCTACTACAAATTTCTGTGACCTTTTTGTCCGTATCAGATTCCGTATCAGATTTGAAAGATTCAATTTCGTTTTCAAAAAATCGTTTTGTCTGGTCAAATTCATTTCTCAATTGAGAATTTTCCTCATTTACAAAATCAACAACTTTTTTAAAATTTGACTGGTTATTTGAAATTTCGTTACTTAAATCAGTTTCAAGGACAGAAATTTTGAACTCAACCGTGTCCACACGACAACTAACTTCTTTTTGGTTTGACTCAAAAGTAATTCGCCATTCTTCGAGAACCTGATTAGTGTGAGCAATCTGTTCTGTATTTGAGTTTATTTCTGATTTTAAATCACACACAGCCTTCGAAATCGACCTGTCCATCTGTTGTTGTGTCTGTTCAATTTGTTGACGTAATTCGGCATGAGAATCGTCCATCTTCGAGTTTAACTCTGAAAACATTTGTTTTAACATTTCCAACATTCCTACACTGTCAGAAGCACTTTCCCTAATAGGTGTACTCGCTACACCGCTGTCAGTACTGAAATCTGCGTCTTTTTCCATTATTTTAGGAAGCAGTTACTTATCTTAGTGTCCGTCGGCGGTCGTTGGTGTCCGTGTTTTGCGAAATTTCTTCAATTCCAGGATGGTTTCACTCGGTTGATTCACTCCTCTTCTAGTGACCCCAGAATCGACGTATTTACTTCTTGTGATCCCAGAAGAGACGTATTTTATTTAGAAGAATCACTGGGTGGTCGTCAAATAGTCTGCTTCCTCCACCAAATTAAAATATCCCAGCTCCAGCGCCTCCACCAAATTATGACATCCCAGCTTCCTCAACCAAATTATAACGTCCCAGGACTTTCTGCACCAAATTATAACATTTCAGCTCCTCAACATCAAGTTAAAACGTTGCATTAGGAGGTGTCTGCTTCGTGCAAAAGGTCTTGAGTTCATATTGACGACAACAAGTAATTCTTCGTTACAGACCTTTATATACAAACAGAACTGACAGACTTCACAGACTCAACAACTGACTCTCCGAGCTAACCGCACTGCATATCCGAACTGGCAACTGATAACTCCTAGGTGTATTAATATCTTTCCAAACAATGAGAGTCTTTGACAATGTTTTGTTTAGAACACGATAGCAATTCACGACTTAAAACTAAATTAGACATTACAGAATTTTAGTACAGATTAAAGTAAGTAAGAGGATCAGTACATATAAATTCTTTTAAGCATTATTTACAAATAGATTTCATAACATTTTTCTACCAGCTTCTGGATAACCTTCACCAGATTTGTACCGGTGTTTCCAGAAATATTTTGACATTTGATTCTGGATATTTCTTGAGTGATTTAGAACAACTATTTATATGTAAAATGATTTAAATCGTGTTTCAAAACGTAAATAAATCTTTTTAGCAATAGTTCTTGATACAGATCGTCTTTCGAAATTAGGTTATGAAACAGTTTCCACAAGTTTTCCTATTTTTGCGATCATAATATAGAATTTCTCCATTGAAAGTTCCAGAAGTGTGCATTAAACGTTCATTTACAGACTTTCTCGTTAGCTGGAGAGTTTTTAAAAGTATCTTCTCCATATTATACGAAATAATTTAGCTCAAAACTGATAATTTGTACAATTAATCAGAGCTACAGCAAACAGTGAGTCTTTCTTTTACAAAATGAAATATAATTACAAAATTGAATGAAAATAGATTACTAACACTAATATATATTTACATTAATTCTATTTTTGTTCTTTCTGTGCAAAAGTCCTAATATTGACACAGTACAATATTTATACATCACCAAAGTTTCCCTTTACATTTTGCATATCTGTATCGACATCCCCTAAAAGTCTACAGTATCGAATACTTCAATATGTCCCAATATGTCCTGTAATGTTACAACGTGTAATGGATTTTTTTTCTTGTTTTGGTGGACAGCCCCACCTCTCGAAATATTCGACACTTTGCACTACAGGTTGAAAGAAGAGTGACGAACATAAGATGCCTTCAATATTTATTAACGTTGTGGGTGGTTCTCTTGATTTATGCTAACTTTTTTCCACCCTACGTCTAGATCTGGTTTTGTTCCCTGCATATAAAATTATATGCAAGCGTTTCTATCGCACCAGAAAGGTTGGAGGAGGTTTGATGTAAGATCTATTCGTGGTTTCTCCCTTATCGAAATCGTTTCCCATAAGAATACAAGCTACATCGTTAGCCTCGTGGCTATTGAGGTTGATCCTCAAAAAAACGTAGTACTAATAGTTCAATCCAGAACGGTTTAGGTAGCCTTTACGGTAGTTGGGTGTAGCTGTGTGGTTGGTATCCGAACAGACATCCGAAGTAGTGTGGCGGTAATGCTTCAATCTGTCCGAAGAACAGTTCCAGCTTTATAAATGTAGCCAGAAGTGTATCGTGACTAATGGAGTTGATCATTAAGACCGATTAAAGTATTTTCCTAATATATTTTGTTGCCCTTATTTTATAAAATCATTCGGTGGCTTTCTAAGAGGTACTTTGTGTTAGGAGTACGAAACGTAAATAAAATTACATTTTCACACGTTTTACTTGAGGCAGAATTAGGTAATAAAGCCAGTCGATACCTTTCGTATAGTGGAACGACGTAGTTGCTTACTGGCTGAGTATTTTTCAAGAGATCCTCTCACACAGACTGGTAATTTACACTGTTTTTAAGAGACACTCCGAGTGCGCCGTATCAGTCACTCTTTAACCTGTTACGTAAGGCGATTCGTTCCTGCTGTTATCTTTTGCGTTAATTCAGTCCCGCAACCAATAACCGTGCATTCGGGCGGTAATCAGTTATCGGTGCGTTATTGTAGTCTAAAAACTGAATCCGTTATAGTAACTCTTTTGTTTACTCACTCGGGGTCCCACCGTTTTGTACACAACTGAGGTGAGAAGTAGTTGTGACGTTCTCTACGGCGACATCAAAAACCCATTCTGAGGTGGTGGCGTCGAAAGCGTAAACCGAAGCAATCCGCCTGGATTCGAATACATCTTTCGAAAGCGAGTACAAAAGAATATTATCACAGGACTTTACAAACAGGTTTTTCAGAAATTCCTACCAGTTCACTTACTTAAATTATTTAATATTGCAACGCGTTTCGAGCTATCACCTCTTTATCAGGCAAAATATGACAAAACAAAAAACATTCAAACAGAATGGACATAGACCTTAATGCAAG
The DNA here is from genome assembly GCF_023897955.1 of Schistocerca gregaria. Taxonomy (NCBI): domain Eukaryota; kingdom Metazoa; phylum Arthropoda; class Insecta; order Orthoptera; family Acrididae; genus Schistocerca; species Schistocerca gregaria. Next base: position 1,088,132 of record NW_026061887.1, on the reverse strand, counting down.
TATTTTTTTAGTCTTGTCGTTTGTTGTGGCTTTCCTGCAGAGAAAGTCAAATACAAGCCGTATGAGAGCGCGTTTACTTCCTTTTCTTGTCTGTAGATGAATACTGGAGCACTCCGTTCATCAGAAAAGGCTGCCGTCTTGTGGCCACTGTGGCTTTAAATTGTAAGCACACCACGTAGCTCACCCGGAAAACATGAATAACTGATCTGGCTACTTCAGTATTATGGGCTTAATTTGTATTATTAGTTCACTTTTCTCGGACATGAGCAGACATCCACCAGTAGCAAATAATGTGACCGTGGCTTCCAAGTTAAGGTTCTTCGGTTAATCACAAGGCGTCTACTTCGGTAATAATCTTGCTGGCATTTCGATGATCTTTCTTGGGATTTCTTCATGATTCATTACATTCTTGCACGTGCTACCTTTTTATAGTTTTATGCACAGTGAGATATAATATTTAGCGATTTTAAAAAGCGAGTAAATCAAGCTGCGTCGGATAGAGGTGGAGAGGAAAGCTTCAGTTACGTTTGACGCGAAATAGCATTTAGTCATAATGGAGCGTACACTGTCAAAGCATTTTATCAAAACGGTAGTTCGTACCAGCTAGCACGTCGTGCAATCCGCAACCACTTCAGCGTTAATCGAAATCGGCCGGTGCACCTGCCTGGGCGATTAAAAAGTGGCTGGGGAACATTGAGGAGACGGCGCCAACTGGGAAACCAAAAACTGTGCGCTCGCCTGAAAAACATCGAACGTGTACGCCAAATGAAACGCGTATAGCACGTGTGCCTTGACACGACACTACAGCGCGACACGCACGTGCCGCACGAGTCGCGCGGCTGCAGTGCATATTGCGACACGTACACCGTACTTAGCACGCGCCGAATGGCGACGCTCTGCAATGACAGAACCGAAGCGCGCGCACCTTTTTATCTTTCTCTAATAATTTACAGAAACTATTCACTGAAAATATTTGATTTTTTTCCGTACTTGTAGCTTTATGTGTGAACGTCTTGGCCAAGTGCCCATCATCTCGCTAATGGTCATGCTTACTGGGATCTACACATTTTAGTAAGTCACTACGCAAAACTCAAAAAGTTTGCAATGAAAAATAGGGGGCGCTATGATTTAGCGTTTGGTGCGTATTACACCATATGTTTATGAGTATGAAATTCAGCTAACATATTAAATTTTTGTTTAGACTTAGGAGGAGGTCTCCATCTGTCTTCGATTTCGAGAAAATGGATCCCATGTAGAGCATTCACTCCCAATCTTACGCCACGGGAATGAAATATTCCTACATCACTGGTATTTCCTAAACCGCTCGAGACATGGAAACAAGATTTTGGTTAATAATGATACAAGGAAGAGAGTACTTTGCCACGCCGGCCGGTGTGGCCAAGTGGTTCTAGGCGCTTCAGTCTGGAACCGCGCGACCGCTACGATCACAGGTTCGAATCCTGCCTCGGGCATGGATGTGTGTCATGCCCCTAGGTTAGTTAGGTTTAAGTAGTTCTAAGTTCTATGGGACTGATGACCTCAGATTGTAAGTCCCATAGTGTTCAGAGCCATTTGAACCATACTTTGCCACGTCGTAAACACACTGAGCTTTCTTATCTATCACGGTATATCAGTAGTTACACTTCCCTATTTATTTATTTTTTTTCATTCCACTGTCTAATTTTTTTAGAGTTATCGACAGCTAGTGAGACAAGAGTGTCCTAATATGAAAGTAAACATGAAATTTCTTCTCTTATGTTGCCACAAACCGTCACAATGAGTTTTTTGATAAGATATTCGGCTCTCTGGTCGCCAGTTACTTGTTTAATGAGACAGATTTCTAAAACAGTGTGTCACAATAACTGCTGCAAAAATGAGTTTATGCAAATCATATTGTGTTTTGGTAAAAGAAGTGCTCTCAAACCCTTCAACAAGAGAAGTGTGACCGTTACTCGCAAATGGTATTGCATCTTCGAATGAGACGAGGTTAACAACTCACACGAAAATAAATCGCTAATTCTGTTGGAATTTTTGTTGAATCTCACAACCCATTTTATTTTTAACACCGAGCGACTGAAATGGAAACTTACCAAAGAGTTTTATTCCTTTCCTTCATCTGAGCAATAGCAAAGTAATGAAGAGCGTGGTCTTCAGGCGGGATACCACGCACACCACTGATGCCGGTTCCTCACCAACGCCTTGCCAAACTGACAGTCCGTGGTTCGCGAATAAAATAGTTGTTACTGAGAAAAGTAAACAACTGATACGTGGCACAACACAATGGCCAGTGTATCGTCAGCAGCTGGGAATAAATCGCGCGACAGGAATGCGGAAGCCAGAAAGTATGCTTTGTGAGAGGAAGAGTTCACATCGTTCCGAAAACATTGTCACCATTACATTTCTACATATCACCACACTCTTTCAGGATATTCCTACTTTTATAATAGTACCGACCACTAATTCCTTTGTGTAGCCTGTTATGTAATTAGTTTATTAATGCTGATAGCGTGTATGCAACCACTGAAATACTTTTCCTCGTCACGACGAGCCGATTAAAACATCGTTATTTACGAGGGCTTCTCGACTATTTCGGGCTTGCAATGGAAATGTCACGTCCACATGTACGAAGTATAACGTCTCTTATTAGACCCATATCCACATGATGATATGAAGTACTTAAGTTTTACTATCTCGGACGCTTTTTACCAGGAGCGCAAAGGGGTCATACCTGTGGAAATTATGCCTTCCCGACTTTTTGTAATGGATCGCAGAGATACTTCAGCATAAGAGGCAGCAAGTAGGTAACCTTGTTTTACTTTCCTGTCTTGCTTCTAGATGACACGATTTTATAATATTCCTTACTTCCTTATTCACTACCCTCACGGTAAATCGTCTGTCCCTTCTTACGTTCTGAAAAAATTGTGGAGGCAGACGATATACTTTCAGTGGCTAATGGGTCACCGGTTATTGAACTGTGCATTGGGTTTTTTGACAAAGAATAAACAAAACAAAAGAACTGTACATATGTATGTAAATGAAAACTATTACGTGCTAACGAAAATGGACGGAGCGCTTAAACAGCGAAAAAAAGAACACTGCTCAGTGATAGAAAACTTCAGTTTACATTACAGGCCGTACTCTTCGGATGGACAATACTTCCACTGCCCGTATGCGCCATGCCGAAGTGAGTATATGGCAGAACTGCCCTCCCGCTCCCCGCCTCACACATCCGTCAGTACCCGCGTGACGCGCGGCGCGAGAAACTGCGCCGCTACCACAAAGCCGCGCGACCTGGCGCAGGCGCGTGTCGCGTCCCAGTCGCGTCGCGTCGCAGTTTGCGCGGTCCCATTTGAACCTGTGAAGTTGCAAAAACGCGCGCTAAACTTGGGATTTCAAAGAGAACGGTAGGAAGGATTTAACCCCAGGATTTGCACTTTCACCCCTACAAAATCTAAACGGTACAGGTCCTTAAGGGAATAGATTATGTGATCCGCAGCCGCTTCTAATTAAAAGTTTTGGTCATGATTATTCGGGACCAGGACATTGTAAACCGTTTGTGGATGAGGGATGAAGCTCACTTCCGTCTCTCCAGTTATGTGAACAAGCAGAACTTTCGATTTTGCAGTGACGTTAATACTAGAGAACTGCATCAGCAACCACTGCACTGGGCAAAAGTTACTGTGTGGTTCGTAATGTCTTCAATTAGGGATCATAAGGCCAAACGATTTTTAAGTTGTAACAGTGACTTCGCAGAGATACGCTAGTAAGCATGAATATTGTCAGTCGTTTGTTTCCAAAGATATGGCCTCCCGAAATGGGTACATTGCATGGCCCTCTTGTTCACTGGACGTCACATGTTTGTGACTTTTTCTTTGGGGTTATCTGAAGCGGAAAGTTTAGCAAGATAACCCACCTCGAACAACTGAAGCCCTGAAAGAGTGGACGCGACAGGAAGTGTGATGAGTCAGTACAAGGTCTGGCTGGAGGAATGCGTGCTTCTAAGCGGACGCCATAATAAGACAGTTATCTTGAAAAAGTAACTGAGGAGGAGGAGGAGGACATTAGTGTTTAACGTCCCGTCGACAACGAGGTCATTAGAGACGGAGCGCCAGCTCGGGTGAGGGAAGGATGGAGAAGGAAATCGGCCGTGCCCTTCAAAGGAACCATCCCGACATTTGCCTGAAGCGATTTAGGGAAATCAGGGAAAACCTAAATCAGGACGGCCGGAGACGGGATTGAACCGTCGTCCTCACGAATGCGAGTCCAGTGTGCTAACCACTGCGCCACCTCACTCGGTGAAAAAGTAACTGACGTTTTACTGTTACAGAAAACACTTTTTCGTATATTTTAAGATTATGAAATAGAAAAAGTGTCTTTATTTAACAGCTTTTCAAAAATCGCTCTTTATTATGCCTCACCCTGTAGTTGAAACTCTCTTCTTCATTTAGCTCATGAGGCCCTCAGCTTTAAAAGAATTTATTGTGTCGTAAACACAGTACTATTTCAATATGCTATACGAGCTTATTTTAGGAAAGACACACGGGAAATATATAGTGGTAAATGCGAAAAACAAATACAGAACTAGTTCTCTCACAAATGTTATGACTACTCTTATTTTTTATTTGGGGGACTTATGAAATCTGAATATTTTCGTAGTCTCCATGAAATAGCTGTGTTAATCTTAGATAACGGTGGGTGTGATTAACGTCTCTGACTGGTGGTGTGGAACTGTCTCAAGTGAAGGACAGCAGTAATTGGGTTATTCAGATACACACAGTAGACGATTGTAACTGCACTGTTTACGTGGAAAGAACCCACACATATTACAAAAAATTGATGTATGTACGTATGTGGCACATCTCCCCCTAGGCCACTGGACTGATATGGACCAAAGTTTGTGCACATACCACTTACTGACAGGTAACAATCATAATTCAGGAGGTGCGGCATCATAAACGATGAGATGCATGAAAATCAGCCGCACCATGCCTGATGTTGAAATTTGCTTCTGTACTACTAACTCTATTCGTAACAAATTTCGCAGACATTCGCAGCGAAAGGCACATACAAAACTATATCATGATGCCACACATGATTCGGGAGATCCGACGTCATGAACACCAAGATGTGTGAAGAACTGCCGGAGTGTGCCTAATGTTTATATTTATCCTTGCTGCTCACTCTGTTAGCAACATATTTTGCTGACGGTATCGACATACGCCGCTGAATGCGCCTACATGAATGCATCGTTGTAGGACTCTTTACTGCCGAGCCACTCGTGCAGTCGAGTGAAGTGACTCCAGGCAGCGCTTTTGGCAGCTTTCAACTATGAGGCGCAAACGGTTGTAGGCCTCGCCACAGAGGCGTGCAGATACTCGAAGCAGCTGTGCCAAGCGCATCATCCCACGCCGAGCCTACTGGCAGGTGTGCGTGCAAGGTTCCTCGTTGTGGAAAACTAGCAAAGTGAACACCCCGACCGACAGTGCCGGCTGTCAGCTAGTGTACAATAAAAACATTATGACAGGTGACAGACTTACGTCATTCAACAGTCTCTGGTCAATGAATTAGTTCTTTCTTATGATCTTAATGAATTATTGTCAATGTAAACAACAAGACACCAACAGAGATAGTGATAAATGGTTCAAATGGCTCTGAGTACTATGGGACTTAACATCTGAGGTCATCAGTCCCCTATACCTAGGGTAGTTAGGTTTAAGTAGTTCTAAGGACAGCACACACATCCATGCCCGAGGCAGGATTCGAACCTGCAACCGTAGCAGCAGCGCGGTTCCGGACTGAAGCGCCTAGAAACGATCGGCCACAACGGCCGGCAAAAGCGATAAATGAGGTATTAGTGAAAGATACTGGCTTATTAACATGGCTTGCTTCAAATTTTCAGAAAATGTAACTGATTCGAATATTTGACTAACGTAAAGCCTACCAAAATCGGCTGTATAGTTACGTTCACAGTCTGCACATAACTTTGCGGTGCACGGCCGTTGCCCCTGATAACAAAGTGCGAGTGCACCGCCCTCGTGGATAACATTGCGCCCCCTAGAGTGTGCAGCTGGAACACTGATAGAGGCAGAACATTCCCATTCGTCTGGTGCGCTCTCAAGTGTCATTGATACCTTCTCTGACAATGATCTCTTACCTTCGCCATCAAAATGGCCTACCTCACTGGGAACGCATTTCTGGCCATATGTCCGCATGACCTTTTTTGCTCCTTTTGCTGCGGAAGCTGTGATCTCTGTATCTTGAAACAATACAAACCAAGGGAAAATCGAAATCACTATCTCTCGCCAATAAATAAACGATCTCTATAATCATACAACACGAGCGAATTGTGTTAAGTAACTGATCGTTCATTTTGGCCGCTGTGCACAACGCAAATACCGTCTCCTTGCGATGAACAGCTTACGAATAGAAGAGGTTATAGTTATTATTTGCGGGTCGTCTTGCCCCTCAAAAACTGGAGGGCAGTAAGTGATCTTGAAATTCGGCGACGTTCCTGGGTGCATTACGTGCTCCCACTTCTGGCCATATGAGGGTACGACGAGAATTGTCCATATAATCGTTCCGATGCGCTCACGTGTTATGTTTTGGAGAGGCATACCGTTGGTTGGGCAAATTGATCATGGTACACTCGCAGGTCAGCGGCATTGTGACACTGCATTCGTTTCCCATGCGTATCTTTTCAGGCTGTATGCGACCCTCACTGTACTTTTAAGGACGACAATGCGTGATCGCATCGAAAGCACTGGTGTAGGAGGTCTTTGAATGAGTGGATGTTCGGCAAACGTAAACACCGTGGGCCACGTCGTTATGCATTGGGGATGCATACCGCAGCTCGCCTACATGTTCCAGCGACCATCCAGAGTTCTCAGTCAAACTTGTTGAGGAATGGAACGCTCTACCACATTTCCTTACCAACCTCGTGCCCAGCTTGGGAGCTGGTTACAGAGCACGCACAGCTGTGTTTGGTGATCACATGCTTCATGGAGAACACGTTCCGCCTTTTGCAATGTGACTACTGTCTTTGAACAAAAACGTCAGTTATGTTCGTATCATTGCATGCTGCTTTGTTACCATCTGTACCATGCAGCAGCAATTATTTCTATTTTGCTTGACAGTGACACAACATGTGAAAGTTACTTTGGCCCGGAGTTTCGCAAAGCACTATAATCGAAAACGAAAAAGGTCTGACGGGGTCTATTGGGGTGAAGTGAGACCACGGGGGCTGATTCCATACCACTGTGGCGGCTCCTTTATTGTATGAAGGACTGAATTTAGTTGAAAGTACTTGATCTTCATTTGTCGAGTATATGCTGAAGATTAAAGTTAATCGCATGTGAACCGGTACTTTCAGAGACTAAAATAAAGAGCTCCTGCAAACGCTATTTACTATTCTAAAGAAATGTGACTGGGATCCTAGAATACGCAACTGACTACAACTGTATGTAAGCAATATCTGTTTCTGGTGCTCCATTTATGACAATATGAGAATAGGGGGGGGGGGGGGCATAGGATAGTGTACCTACAAACACATCTTCTTTCTTGGTCGGTGTTTCAGTTAGTCACCGATTTTAGAACTATATGAAGCAACGCGTACTAGAGGACGCGGTAAGTAGTTCCTGGCATTTTCGACTGCTGCTGTTGTGGGGCCTGAGGTTTTGTTTTCTGCAGGGTTTGCAAATATAACGAGTTCTACATATTTAGTGTTGTGTAATATATTAAAGATATTTGGAGGATACTGTCTGTTCTATGGTTAAAGAATTTTGTGGTGAATAAAATATTGTTTAATTTTGACTAGTTACATAACGTGTGGATGAATAAGTTATAGTTCGTGGGTCACAAACCATCTCGTACCTTCAAACGGAAGACCTTGCACCATGGAGTATATGAGATTTGCAAAAGAAGTATGTTTATGTAATGTATTAACGAAGTTACCAGTCTCGAAAAGGGAAATTTGTGATAGCTGCAACAGCTTCTATTTCAGATCGTTGTTAACTTCTAACTGGTTTTTGATAAAACGATTGATTTCGCTTGCTGATTATTCTTGTGTAGTAGAGTAATAACGTAAGACATTTCTCATAGAGAAATACACTACTGACAAAATTTTTTCTCGATTGCAACGATTTGAACTGATATTTGTACCTAGGTACATGACCATGTTGTATCTTGGAACAGTCTCTCATTTGTCAAAAATCTTACTTTTCCGGAGTAATTGTAATTTCAGAAAGAAAGTGCACCACTCCTAAAGTGAATGCTGTCATTTCAAAATAGAATAACAAAATGGAGTAAAGGTCTATTAAAGTGTGAAAGTCTGAAGTGTGTTCCACGGTAAAACACTTTTCGCTAATAATTGTCAAAACTAAGAACAAACACAAAACGCTGTCCGAGCATATAAACGATCGATAGTCGAACTAAAAATCTGAATGCCGGGTGTTCGGACAAACTTCTAGGACTTGTAGAAGGGAGACAGGAAAGAATATTTTGAGTACAAACCCATGCCCAGGAATGTACCGTTTCAGTTCTACAATGGTTTCAACTTCGATTTTTAACTCATCCACTTCTGTTTGAGGGATTAAATTACGCATAAGGCAATACAAAACAATTCGAAATGAAACATAACGGAACACCTGTTTATCACTTAAGCACATTTGTTTGTGTTAAGACTCCTCGCCCTGTCCATCTGTCACCATATCGTTTGTTCAGATGTCTGCAAACTGCACGATACAAGCGAGTTGGTGCATCATCATGCTGAAACCACATTTCCTGATGGGCAATCACTGGCACAGCTTTCAAGGACGGCCCCAATATCTTTTGTAGAGACATAAGAGATGCAAGACCAGTTAGAGTGGAAGGAGGTACGGCCCAGTTACACGACAGTCTGGAATGCCTGCCAACAAACAAATATCCAACAGGCACCGAAGCCTCGGAATGTGCTTCGCATGGAGCTTTTTGGCTGCCAGACATGGCTGTTTAGCGAATTCAGAACACAATCCCTCCCCAGTGAACTCACATTTGTCTGTGAACAGGAGTAGTTGGGTAAGGAAAGGATCAGCACATTTTGTTAGCGCAGGTTGCCTACATCAGGAGCAAGCATACATTCAGTGGAAAACCTATTGGTCTCTTTTGATTGACAAGTCCTTAACTTACTATTTTGCTAAGTGGATTATGTCCACCTGAGGATAATCCGTCATTCCAAGAAACCCTCCACACTCCTCCCTTCCCTCTCCTTCTCCCCACTTCTCCTCCTTCTCCACCACCCCTCTGGAAATTGTCTCGCAATACAAGCACACTTATGATATGGACCCATTTGACTAATTAATTAAATCGACCAATTAATTAACCCCTCCCTATCTGGGACACCCCCAGCAGTTCCCCTCCCCTCCCCTCCCCCTCCAGGAATTTGTCTGGAAAAAGACCCAATTGATTGGCTAGCAGGTGGAAAATTGATTGCAGTGTATGGAATATTGTTTAACCCTTTATTTGGCAGTGTTGCTTTCAAGCAACATCACATTTACCTTGGCCTTATGGGACAACAAACTCTTCCCAGTGCATTTTACTGGCATTACTGCCTCCAGGCAACATTCCTTTACACACTGCCAACGCCAGTTTTTGTAATAGCTTAAGGTTTTCCACACGAGATAGCAGTTTGTGCAGTGGTGTTACAGAGATCTCCTCGTGTGAGCAACAGAGGTGTCTTATTTTGGTTCTAAAAGAGTGGATTTAAATAGATTGAAGAAAAACTGCTAAGATTACTGGCAAGATATACCCAGAGGTAAGTTTACAGCAGAAATATTTCAATCTTTGTTTGGAAATACGTAAGTAGTATAAAACTTTTATGTTGCCTGTGAGCAACATTGCCTATAGTTGGGACATGTGCCATTAGTATATTACACATGTTTACGGTGTGACAGAGAAGATATTTTTATTTTTAGGGGCTTTTTAGCAATGGATTCCAGAATATTTTATGGAATTGAAAAAGCGAGAGGAATAGTAGTTCCACTAGAAAACCCGGCTTTGTCTGATCTAAGTGAATCTGATGACACTGAACTCGAAGCTTTGGCAGGCTGTAGTGATTCCAGAGCGTCAATCTCAGTTCCATAACCAAGTTATACCAGACACTGATTCTGATTTAGGAAGTGAAATCTCAGAAGCTGAACATGTGCAAGGACCTTCTGCAGTGAATCCTTCTAGTGCAAGTGGCAGTCAAGTGAAAAAGTAAATTACAAAAGCAGTCACTTACATGTGGGTAAAGGAAGATACAACTGCTAGGGCAGAAAGTCTCTCTCCTGTGTTTTCTGATGAAGGCAATACACCACTGGGTTATTTCAGAAGATTCTTTGATTCAGAACTAATTGACAAAATTGTGCAGGAAACGAACTTAAACTCTGACCAACGAACTACACGTCAGTAAACAGCAATATAAATTAAATAGAACAATTTTTCGGTGTTCTGATATACATGGGTCTTGTTTCTATGTCTTAGTAGACTGACTATTGGTCTCAGTCAATGAACTGTGAAAAATTCACCAGCATTTTCAGTTTGAAGCGCTTTCAGAAACTCCGCCGATACCTGCATTTTACGAGCAATGAGAATGCTGTGAACTGTTCTGAAAGACTTTTGAAAATAAGACCTGTTCTTGAGTCAATTGTAAAGAACTGCCGTGAGCAGAAACAAGAGTCGGCATTTTCTACAGATGAGAAGATGGTTGCATATAAAGGTACAAGAGCAGGTAATTTGCGCCAATATATTCAAATAAGCCACACAAGTGGCGTTTTAAGATTTTTGTTCGTGCTGGTGTGTCTAGAGTTGTCTATGATTTTCTTCCCTATACTGGCAAGGGGATGATAACTGATCTTGCTGATGACGTGAAAATAATGGAATTGGAATACTTTTATTTTGACAATTTATTTTGCAGCCTTGAACTTAAAACATACTTAAAAAACATCAAAACATTGAGTCCATGGGCACCATAAGGAGGAACTGAATAAAGAACTGTCCTCTACATGACGAGAAGCGGTTACTGAATGACGAGTCAGCTATGACTACAGGAAGGACAGTCACTCCGACCTCATTTTAGTAAGGTGGGCAGGCTATAAAATCGTGACACTTGCAAGCTCGTTTTTTGGTGTCCAACCACTCTCAACAGGAAAACGATGGGACAGCAATCAAAAAAGAATTGATGTGCCCTGTCCCAGTAATGTACGTCAGTACAACAAGCACATGGGAGGAGTTGATCTTGCTGGTATGCTGATAGAGCTCTACAGAGTACCAATGAAAACTAGGCGATGGTACATGAGATGGTTTAGATTTATTCTAGATCTGAGTGTTTTAAATGCTTGCCTGCATTTTTCGAAGAGAATCTCTGGACAAAAAGACCTCATCAAAGTCATTTAGGGCAGATACTGCCAATGGTTTGATATTTTCAGGTAAAAGTAAAGTAGGAAGACCTTCAACAGACAAACCACCACCATAAAAGAAGAGGAGGAAGGCAACAGCTCCGACTGTTACACAAGATGCCCGATTTGATAATATGGAGCATTGGGCCTGTATACGGTCCCAAAGGTCGTTGTCGTTATTGTCCGTCTGAATATTCTACAGTCATGTGTTCCAATTGCAATCTAGTATTGTACTTCGATCCAAAGAGGAACTGTTTCCAAAAATTCCATTGCAAGAAGAACAAGAAGGGAAAATGAAACAGTTCTATTACACAGCAGGAATGCATAAATGTGTTTATAAATTAAATTATTCACGTACGGCAAACATTTTGCTTCAGGTTATCGGCAAACTCCTTTTTCCTATAATATGTATAAGTGTGATCTACTGCTGGCAATGTTGCTTATAAGCAACGTTTCATAATTTTCATAATTTTTGTCAAAAATTTCTAAAACTGACTGAATTGTATTTCTTTAAGTATAATAAATAGATATAAGCACTTAATTTTTTTTATTTTCACCATTTGCCAAATAAAGAGTTAAAAAGTTTCTCATACACAAAACAATGTGTGAAAGATTCTTTATTTAAACAATTTAAGGGATACAAGGCAGTGTATATCATACAGTTCATTTATTTACTTTAAATATTTAAATAGACAAAATTCCATTACCTACAAATTCTTTGAGGGTGAGAAGATACTTGGAATATTAAACAACTTCGAAATTTTTTTTTTAGCCCACACGCCCAAACACTTCACTGGGCTTGTCATTCCACGTATTACTATATGTGGAGGCCACGCTACCCCTGCTCAGGTCCGTGACTGGCCACTATGAGAGCAGACGTTGCAGTAATCCCCAAACAAAAGAGCTTCTGATGGTGGCTGTTCTTTATTATTTGATTGCTGAGAAATTCCTGTTCAAGCACATGCTCTCTCTCTCTTTCCCCTATCCCCCTCACTGTCCCTCCACCCCCCCTCCTCACAACTGGTCATGTCCTGTAGTGTAACCCTGCTAGGACTGCATTCACCATTGGCCATGGTCGGATCGAATCACACACAAAGCAGCATTTACCTAGTAAACCCCACCTGTGCATTTCTTAGAGTGAGGTAATATCTCCATCAGATTGATTGTCTAATTAATTAAATCGATGCCCTTCGTGTGGGACAGTTTTCCGTTGCTTTCTATTGGTGGATTACTAGGATTAGAATATTTGATGTGATTCGATCCTACAGCTTCCCAATTTCCGAACCCTACTGTTATTTTTTCCCGTTGCCTCCTATTGGTGTATACTGATACAGTTAAGTCATTTATAGAAAGTCCATTAACCTGGAGGTAGCTGAAAATTTCAAATTTCAGCTCAGCTGCATGCTGTGTCCATAGAAATTCTGTGGAGATTTCGGACTGGTATGTGTGCTCGTAATAAAGCAACAACAATAAATTGATTAAACGGGGATTGGATATTGCGATTGGATTTTTAAATCTTTGTAGAATTCCTAAATTGGTTCTCTCCACTACATTCGGAAGGAGGAGGAGGAGGAGGAGGAGAAAGGGTGGGTTAGGGGGTAGGACAAAGACACAGAAAATACCACAGTCCAGGCCGTAGCAGTAGTTGTCATGGCCAGATGTTGGATATCGCTGAAATACATCCTGAATGCACATGCCCAGTGTCCACACGTCACTCGCCAATCTCCTCATGAGCAACCAGCGCCAACGCTCAGAGGTCGGACGGCCGTAGCCAGTTTGGTGGACGCGTGTGTCCGCCAGAGTGCACCACCCTGACGTGGAGGGCGTCTGGAAGTGATTGGAGTGGTAGGAATTAGGATGTTATCAACACGTTCATTGCCAACACTTGACAGTTATCGATATTGAATGACTCAATTTTCCAAGGGGAATACATGCAACACATACGATCACAGAGACAGCCCAATGCACACTGTGTATTAGTTTGCTGTTTAGCTATCGAAAGGGCACTGTGGCTGGGACTTGTGTGTGCAATAACCGACTAGCTGGCCTACTGGAACTTTTCGTTGTAACCACGGATTGCCAGAAAAGCCCATTTGTTCTGGCCACATGCCTCCTCTGGCACATGCCTCACATTCGAAACCGCGTCGTCCTAGGAAACCAGCAAAATTTATTTATCGCTGTAATTAGAATTAAATATTACACTTGCAGCCCTAATCTCATAACATTGGACACCGACTCTGGAAATATCCCCCTTATAATTGGGTACAGTTTAACACATAAAATGCTTCATCCTCCTTGGGGGTATTGGTGCATTAGTACAATGGACATCCAGCTCACAAAATAGTTTGATTGGGGTGATCATGTGCCATCACTGTGGATTTTCAGAGTATAAAAGGAGGTGTGATAGGAGCAATCGTACACCTTGCATGTTTATTATTACTGGAGAATCTAGACAATATTGGTTGTTGTTTTGGTCTTCAGTCCTGAGACTGGTCTGATGCAGCTCTCCATGCTACTCTATCCTGTGCAAGCTTCATCATCTGCCAGTACCTACTGCAACCTACATCCTTCTGAATCTGCTTAGTGTATTCATCTATTGGTCTCCCTCGCCGTTTTTTACCCTCAAAGCTGCCCTCCGATACTAAATTGGTGATCCCTCGGTGTCTCAGAACATGTCCTACCAACCGATCCCTTCTTCAAGTCAAGTTGTGCCACAAGCTTCTCTTCTCCCCAATTCTATTCAATACCTCCTCATTAAGTATGTGATCTACCCATCTAATCTTCAGCACTCTTCTGTAGAACGACATTTCGAAAGCTTCTATTCTCTTCTTGTCTAAGCTATTTATCGTCCATGTTTCACTTCCATACATGGCTACACTCCAATACAAATATTTTCAGAAACCACTTCCTGACATTTAAATCTATACTCGATGTTAACAAAATTTTCTTTTTCACAAACGCTTTCCTTGCCATTGCCATTCTATATTTTATATCCTCTCTACTTCGGCCATCATCAGTTATTTTGCTCCCCAAATAGCAAAACTCCTTTACAACTTTAAGTGTCTCATTTCCTAAACAAAAATCCCTCAGCATCAGCCTCGTTTTGCTTTTGTTGATGTTCATCTTATACCCTCCTTTCAAGACACTGTCCATTTTGTTCAACTGCTATTCCAAGTCCTTTGCTCTCTCTGACGTTCGCCGATGACATTGTAATTCTGTCAGAGTTTTTATTTATTCTCCATGGATTTTAATACCTACTCCGAACTTTTCTTTTGTTTCCTTCATTGCTTGCTCAATATACAGATTGAATAACAACGGGGACAGGCTACAACCTTGTCTCACTCCCTTCCCAACCACTGCATGCCTTTCATACCCCCCGACTCTTATAACTGCCATCTGCTTTCTGTACAGATTGTAAATAGCCTTTCGCTCCCTGTATTTTACCCCTGCCACCTTCAGAATTTGAAAGATAGTATTACAACCAACATTGTCAAAAGCTTTCTCTAAGTCTACAAATGCTAGAATCGTAGATTTGCCTTTCCTTAATCTTTCTTCTAAGATACGTCTTAGGGTAGGTATTGCCTCACGTGTTCCAACTTTACTATGGAATCCAAGGTGATCTTCCCCGAGGTCGGCTTCTATAAGTTTTTCCATTCGTCTGTAAAGAATGCACGTTAGTATTTTACAGCTGTGACTTATTAAACTGATAGGTAATTTTCACATCTGTCCACGCCTGCTTTCTTTGTGATTGGAATTATTATATTCTTCTTGAAGTATGAGGGTATTTCACCTGTCTCATACCAAATGGTAGAATTTTGTCAGAACTGACTCTCCCAAGGCTGTCAGTAGTTCTAATGGAATCTTGTCTACTCCCGGGGCCTTGTTTCGACTCAGGTCTTTCAGTGCTCTGTCAATCTCTACACGCAGTATCATATCTCCTATTTCATCTTCACCTACATCCTCTTTGATTTCGATAATATTATATGTATATATATATATATATATATATATATAATAATATCACCTACATCACATTAAACTGATAGAGCTACCCATTCTTCTTCTGCTGTGTTTCTTTCCCCCATTCCTGCCAATTGTTCCCTTATGCTCTCCTTCAAAGTCGGTACAACCTCTGGTTCTTTCAGCTTATCCAGATCCCATGTCCTTAAATTCCCACCTTTTTGCAGTTTCTTCAGTTTTAATCTACAGGTCATAACCAATAGATTATGGCCAGTGTCCACATCTGCCCCTGGAAATCTACTACAATTAAAAACTTGATTCCTTAATCTCTGTCTTACCATTAAATAATCTGATACCTTTTAGTATCTCCAGGATTCTTCCATGTATACAACCTTCTTTTATGATTCTTCAACCAAGTGTTAGCTATGATTAAGTTATGCTCTGTGCAAAATTCTACCAGACGGCTTCCTCTTTCATTTCTTAGCCCCAATCCATATTCACCCACTATGTTTCCTTCTCTCCCTTTTCCTACTGACGAATTCCAGTCACCAATGACTATTACATTTTCGTCTCCCTTCACTACCTGAGTAATTTCTTTTATCTCATTATACATTTCATCAATTTCTTCATCATCTGCAAAGCTAGTTGGCATATAAATTATACTACTCTAGTAGGCATGGGCTTTCTGTCTATCTTGGCCACAATAATGCGTTCACTATGCTGGTTGTAGTAGCTTACCCGCACTCCTATTTTTTTATTCATTATTAAACCTACTCCTGCATTACCGCTATTTGATTTTGTATTTATAGCCCTATATTCACCTGACCAAAAATCTTGTTCCTCCTGCACAGAACTTCACTAATTCCCACTATATCTAACTTTAACCTATCCATTTCCCTTTTTAAATTTTCTAACCTACCTTCCCGATTAAAGGATCTAACATTCGACGCTCCGATCCGTAGAACGCCAGTTTTCTTTCTCCTAATAATGACGTCCTCCTGAGTAGTCCCCGCCTGGAGATACAAATGGCGGATTATTGTACCTCCAGAATATTTTACCCAAGAGGACGCCATTATCATTTAATCATACAGTAAAGCTGCATGTCCTCAGGAAAAATTACGGCTGTAGTTTCCCCTTGCTTTCAGCCTTTCCCAGTACCAGCACAACAAGGCCGTTTTGGTTAATGTTGCAAGGCCAGATCAGTCAATCATCCAGACTGTTGCCCCTGCAACTACTGAAAAGGCTGCTGCCCCTCTTCAGGAACCACATGTTTGTCTGGCCTCTCAACAGATACCCCTCCGTTCTATCTACAAACCTTGCCACAGCGACCCCATTCCAGTAATCCAGCAAGATCTCCAGTCACTACTCAAATCCTTATGCCCACCTCAGAGCCTCTCCCTGGAGTCCTTGCCTCTGCTCAACTCTCTCACTCCACTAATAAATCCTACCTTCTACATGATTCCTAAAGTCCATAAACCTAATCACCCAAGACACCCCATTGTGGCCGGTTACTGAGAGAATTGCTGCTCTCATAGACCAACCCCTACAATCTATTACCCCTAACATACCTTCCTATTTAAAAGGCACCAACGATTTCCTCCAGCCACCCAGAGTGGCCGAGCGGTTCTAAGCACTACAGTCTGAAACCGCGCGACCGCTATGGTTGAAGGTCCGAATCTTGCATCGGGCATGGATATGTGTGATGTCCTTAGGTTAGTTAGGTTTAAGTAGTTCTAAATTCTGGGGGACTTATGACCTCAGAAGTTAAGTCCCGTAGTGCTCAGAGGCATTTGAACAATTTCCTTCACTGACTCTCCACAGTTCCTGACTCTTTACCACAAAGTGCCATGCTTCTCACTATTGGTGCCACCTCGCTGTACACTAATGTTCCTAATGCCCATAGCCTTCCTGCTATTGAACACTCCCTTTCCCAAAGGTTGCACAGATTCCAAACCAACAACCTAGTCACCATGACAAGTTTATCCTCACACACAATTTCTTCTGCTTTGAAGGCATTACCCACAAACGAATCCAGGGTATGGCTATGGGCACCCTCATAGCACCATCTAATGCCAACCTATTCATGGGCCATATAAACGAACCCTTCCTAAAAACAGAGAATCCTAAACCCCACTCCTGGTTCAGATTCAGTGATTACATCTTTGCTATCTGGAGTGAGGATAAGGATACCCAATCCACATTCCTCCAGAACTTCAACTACTTCTCCCCCATTTGCTTCACAAGGTCCTACCCAACCCAACAATCTACCTTCCTAGATGTTGACCTCCACCTCAAATGTGGTTACATCAGTACCTCCGTCCATATCAAACCTACTAACCACCAGCAATACCTCCACTTCAACAATTGCCATCCATTCCATACCAAGAAGTCCCTTCCGTATAGCCTATCCCCACTTGGTCACCGCATCTGCAGTGATGAGCAGCCCCAATCTAACTACCTCACTGAAGCCTTCACTGACCATAATTATCCTCCCAACCTTGTATAATAACAAATCTTGCATGCCTTATCTATTCAGTCTCCCACCACCTCCCAAAATCCCACTGTCTGACCACAGACAACCATGCCCCTCATAACTCAGCATCACCCAGGACTGGAGAAACTGAATTACACTCTATGCCAGGGTTTTGATTACCTCTTGTCGTGGCCTGAAATGAGAAGTATCCAGACCACTATCCTTCCCATGCCTCACATGGTATTCTGTCATCCACCGAACCTACATAATGTACCCATCCTTACACAACCCCTGCTCCCAATCCCTTACCTCATGGTTCATACCTCTGTAACACACCTACATCCATACATTCTCCTGCCACCACCTACTCCAGGTCAGGCACCATCACCACTAATCCCATCAAAGGCAGGCCTACCTGTGAAACTAGTCATGTGCTTTACAAGCTAAGTTGCTACCACTGTGCTGCATTCTATGTAGGAATGAGAACCAACAAGCTGTCTGTCCACACAAATGGTCACCAACAAACTGCAACCAAGAAACAAGTGGACCACCCTGTTGCTGAACATGCTGCCAAACATGATATATCAATGACTGCTTCACAGTGTGTGCTATATAGATCCTTCCCACCAACACCAGCTTTTCTGAATTGTGCAGGTGGGAACTTTCCCTGCAATACATCCGATATTCCCATAAACCTCCTGGTCTCAACCTTCATTAGTCACTGTTCTCATCCATCCCACACATTCCCTGCACCCGTTCCAGCACTATGCAGCCATTATTCCACCACCACACCCAGTCTTTTTATTTCCCTCCGTTTCTGCTACTTCTGCCACCCTCCCCACCTCTCCCCTGCCCATGGTCTAACCTGCAGCACTTTACTCTAAATCACTTCCACCCTCCCTCCCTGCCACCCAGTTGCCACTCCCATCATGCAATGTTGCTATGTGTAAGTGTGTGTGTGTCTGTGTGTGTGTGTGTGTGTGTGAATTGTGAGAGTCGTTGTTGTGTGTATCAGCGACACAGCATCTCTGCTAGATAGTGAGTAGCAGCTTTCTTTCTCGTAATATTGTTACATTCTATCCTGGATTTTCCATTATTTGAATATGTATTATACTAATTCATGAACGAGATAGATGAGCACTTAAAATAAAGGGCCAAAGGGCCAAAATGAACTCCCTTGGCCTCTTTCAAAACAGAAAGAGCATATATTATTCAAAAAATTTCATGTAGAATGCCCAAGTACAAGTAGACCCTAATATAAGTAAATCTATATTTTTATTTGAATGCTCCTGATAAAGTAACTGATCTGACTATTGTTGTAAGCATACCTGTATTCATTCCATCTATGCTGCGATCAAATGGTTAATTTTCCATACTTGTGTGTGAAGTGTAAATATTCCATTGTACAATTTCCCTGTATAAAACTGATGTGCTCAATACTATGTGGAAAATGATTCAAAATCAGTAGCCAATAATTAATTAAATAAAAAAAGTCCATTTGCAGTGTATATGTACAAATTGAGAAAGCTCATTTTTCTTAGTAAAGCCACAAAGACAAGTTTTATGAAATTACACAAGTTTTTTTGTACTCAAGTTGATCAGATACACTAATTACATACAGCAGCAGCGTTTTTTCATCATAATGGTCCAGCTAGGCATTGGGGATATGGTATTCTTTGAGAAGGTACTCCACTATTTTCCATTTTTAGATCACCTACAATGCTCAAATATTTCAATATGTGTAAAGCCCTAAAAACCATTAACAATACCCTCTAACATAACCGAAGGCCAGATAGAAGGTCAACTGTTTCAGGAATTACAAGAAATGGAAAGAATAGAATCCCATTAGTTGTCAACTGCTGGACACTGCGGGTTCTAGATAGTTATTTCCATAGCGGTACAAAAATATTTTGCTCACTCCAGTAACTATTCTCTCTGGAAATGTCACTGGGTTACCTGTAGTGGTAGCGTGTTAAGTGTCAGAGAATGAAACTTAAAGAGAATAATAACAGCTAGAGAAAAATAACAACCTCTGACAGTTATTTCCATTGTCGCTCTAATTGCTTTATTTGTACTAACTGCCCAAACTAATGACGCAAGGGAACTCTAGTACATGTACAATGCCTTTAAGTTTGCTCCTATCAGCAACCACTCTGACATTAACTTTATTTAGTTTTTGTGCTGAAAGTAGTGAGAGCGCACAAAATAACTCATAGTTGTATTAATAGATGGCGCATAGTCTCTGTTATTTCCATGACATGTAGAACCTCTTCCAGATGACATATCCCTCTCTGTCATAGCCAGATCTCAGATTAATTGACGTGAAAGCATAGTATGATCTTCTGTAAACAGGTGGCGCAAAGCACTGTTATGTAAGTAACTGCTAGTATCAGATGAGCCCTTATCACAGTAACTGCTACTTCTCAATAACCAGTTATTTCTATCAGTTACGTTATTTTCTTGTCACCTCTAATGTACACCATTACGCCAGGAGATACTGATTTACTGAATACTGGGGAAAACATCTGCAGTAAAATTCATTTTTACAGCCTTATATACACTCCTGGAAATGGAAAAAAGAACACATTGACACCGATGTGTCAGACCAACCATACTTGCTCCGGACACCCCCCAACATCGTGCATCGTGCCTCCTGTGGTGTCGCGACAGGCGTGAATGGTGGGACGAGTGGAGACGTGTCGTCTTCAGCGATGAGAGTCGCTTTTGCCTTGGTGTCAATGATGGTCGTATGCGTGTTTGGCGCCGTGCAGGTGAGCGCCACAATCAGGACTGCATACGACCGAGGCACACAGGGCCAACACCCGGCATCATGGTGTGGGGAGCGATCTCTTACACTGGCTGTACACCTCTGGTGATCGTCGAGGGGACACTGAATAGTGCACGGTACATCCAAACCGTCAGCGAACCCATCGTTCTACCATTCATAGACCGGCAAGGGAACTTGCTGTTCCAACAGGACAAAACACGTCCGCATGTATCCCGTGCCACCCAATGTGCTCTAGAAGGTGTAAGTCAACTACCCTGGCCAGCAAGATCTCCGGATCTGTCCCCCATTGAGCATGTTTGGGACTGGATGAAGCGTCGTCTCACACGGTTGCACGTCCAGCACGAACGCTGGTCCAACTGAGGTGCCAGATGGAAATGGCATGGCAAGCCGTTCCACAGGACTACATCCAGCATCTCTACGATTGTCTCCATGGGAGAATAGCAGCCTGCATTGATGTGAAAGGTGGATATACACTGTACTAGTGCCGACATTGTGCATGCTCTGTTGCCTGTGTCTATGTGCCTGTTTTTCTGTCAGTGTGATCATGTGATGTATCTGACCCCAGGAATGAGTCAATAAAGTTTCCCCTTCCTGGGACAATGAATTCATGGTGTTCTTATTTCAATTTCCAGGAGTGTATATATCAAGATAGACGACAAACAATGTCATATAGTTATTAGCCATATCAAGCGAGAACAAATTCCCTCTCGTTCATACCACTACACTTCATAACTGTATCAAGAAGAAGATTCCGTAAGCTAAACGGCAGCAGATGTCCAGGGCTGTTAAAATGACAATTTTTGCTATGCCTAGGTTGTATAATCTGAGTTGACAAGTAGCATAAATAATAGTTGAAGGAGACCAAAAGAGTGTTACAATACAGTACAAACATGGACAAAGACCACAGTATGGAGATAGCTACACATTGTATAAAAGTCTCATTCACAGTGATTATTAATTTTATAAAAACCGTTCATGCACTTGCAGCTTGTTTCATATTTCACTGTACACATATGGACCAAAAATTCACACAATTCAGAGCAATGATCAGTTAATGACTTCAGATTTCTAAAGTCAAGGCTATGTTTTTTACTTGTGGTGGCAGGCTGTTCTGTATCTTGGTTAAATGGTGCCATTGTTCATTGTTTGGACATGGAGTTTCCTATCTAATACAAAGTGTGTTGAAATGACGATAATGTAATAATAATCCTTTGAGTTATTTTCTCTTTGCCTTTTTATGTGTTTTTTCTGTGTTTCTTCGCTCTGTTTATATTTTGTCTTCATTGTTGTCCCATGGTTGTAATTGTAAATTGTGTGAAGTAACGAGTTGAAATTACTTATCCTAAATAACTGTTATTTTCTTAGCAACTGGTCATGGACCCAGGTGCCAGGTGTTGCAGTACAACAAATAAAGGTGGAAAAAATTAATCCAGTACCTAATTTAGAGTCATGGCTCAAGAAGAAGAGGAATACAAGGTACTGTTGTTTAATGGGAAGAACTTTAGCAACTGAAAATTTAGGACTGAAATACTTCTATATGAGCTGGAAGTGAGTTTTGTGTGAAAGAGATACATGGACATGGCTGAGACAGCTGAATAGTGTGCATGGAAGAAAACTCTTCTGGGAGAGATTGGCAAAACCGATAAGAAGTGTAAGTCTCAAGTAATCCAAAGAATTTCACAAAGTTGCTTGGAGTAGGCCTACACCAAAAATAAGAAATACATTAATTCAAACATTTGAGCTGAAAGGTTATGGCTTTTATTAAGAACGACCTTTAAACATTAATGCAAATGACAATAACTCTTGAAATTAATTTTTTGGAGTTTCGTAAGTTAATGGGTAATTTGAAGGATCGGATGATAATATTGGAGGAACTGATATAGTATGCGGTTTCTTACAAACAATTCCACCAGAATCATAAGTAGTTGTTACTGCTCTGAATACCTTCTCAAGTGAGGAATTGGAACCGAATTTCTTAAAGGGTAGATTACTAGACAAAGAAGCAAAACTTAGTAAATCTAAAGGTAAGAACTGGACAGTAAATGAATTGCCATCGTCGACAGCATCTGACAGCAAGGTAAAAGGATGTATTCAGAGACAACCAAGTCTCAAGCTATGTATGATGCAGTTAAAGCTTTGTCTAAAAATAAGATTTTAGTTGATATTGTGGATGCTAGGAGTTGTCATTTTTTACTTTGTAATTCACTGTTGCTATATGAGTTCACATATTGTCATTTTGTTATATAGAGATAATGAGTGGAGGTTCGGACACTAGAAAATGGAGTGCCTAGTGGAGAAATCTATACATTTCTTATGTATTCTTCTATTACAGTTCAATAGGAATGACAGCTACGGAGGCAGTCAGAAACATTCACGCCACATGTGGGAGGGGGATAATTCCATGAGACAGATCATGGCAAGAATGCAGTTTTCTTGTTTTAAGAAGGATCATTTTGACATTAGTGATTCAGCACATTCAGGAAGACAGTCAAAGTTTCATAAAGATTGTTTAAACACATTAACCCACAATAATCAATGTCAGTAAACTCGAGAACTGGAAAATGTTATTAACTGTGATCATTCTACCATCTGCGACATTTGCATGCAATGGAGAAGGTTGCAAAAAGGTACCACATGCTCTAAGCCGAAAACACATAAATCAGCAGGTGGATGTATGTGCTTTTCTCATTGTTAGTGATCAGTTTGCTTGAAAGCAACGTTGACCATTCCTAACTTGTATCGTTATAGCCTTATAGGTGACAAGAAATGGTGTCTTTATCCTAAGATCATAAGGAAAAGAAAAGAATGGTTGCCCCCAAACAAAGCAGCAACTCCCCATATAAAAGCCTGCATGCATCCATAATATTATGCATCTAGTTGAACAGTGATGGTGTGGTGTAGTACAGATTGCTTCCCTGAGATGTAACCATCACTGATGATATTTATTGTCAGTAACTGAGACATCTTATGGACGCAATTTGAGGACAACGACCAGGCAGACTGCGAAAAGTGATGCTACTCCACGATAACGCCCGCGCCCATTCTGCGAGACTGACCAAAAACTTTATACTAGAATTGGATTGGGAGGTCATTCTGCACTCACCTTATTCAACTGATCTTGCACCCTCAGTTTTTCCTGCTCCCTATCGAACAAACTTCAAGCTAAGCTTTGCCGGATGCAAAAGGTGCTCCTACCATGGCTCGACGAGTTCTTCACCTCAAAACCACTCGATGTCTACAGTCATGGAATCAAAAAGTTATTTCAGCATTGATAGACTGTTGTAAATAGTGAAGGAGAATATATTATGGATGAGTAGGGTGTGTATGTGTATCTGTTGTGTTTATCAAACGTACAGAAAAATGCAACAAACTTATGTAACAACCCAATATATGTGTTACAGACGTGGGAAACAATGCCATTATTGAGGAAAAATACAATGTTAGATTGCCACAAAAGCATAGAGGTATAGTTCTGCAAATTTAGCTAAATCTCTCCAAAAAATAAACAGAAATGAAAATAATTTTTCTTTCTCAGCTGTTACTGGAAGTTTTCCAGGTGGCAAAGTGGATTGGTTTCTAGATTTGAGGGTAACAGGATATTTAGTTAATTAATCTGTTCTTTGATGGATGTGAACAAACTGGTGAATCAAATAAGAATAAAGTTTGGAGAAATTTATGTTGAAAGCATAGTTTGTGGACTGGAATTTCAAATTAAAACTAAAAGGTGCTCTTCTAGTGTCAGGTTCACTAAATAATTAATTGTCAGTGCATAAACTATTATTGGCTGGATGATGCTTGTTTTTAAAAATTCAATAGGTTCAATTCAAAAGGGTGATAGCTATAGCTGCTGCTCACAGAAATGATTCAATTGTGTATATACACACACTAACAAGGGGAGTGTGAGGGTTGGGAAATGATGTTAAGAGTGGGATGGCATGTGTTGGCAGCACTACCCCATAGAGTTACAATGCCCCAGCCATACGGCCAGATGGCTAGCCACTCACGAGAAAAACACTCCGAAACTTTCAGTCCTACAGTATATAATACCCATGTGTCAGCTCACTGAACTGTATGGCACAGTGGTCGATACAATATTGGTAACAATTCTTGCTTCGTATTTCCAAAGTATGTATTTGCTGAAAATCAGGAGATTTAAAAGTGACAACGGTCATGAGTATATTTGCAAAGTCATTTACGAAATGGAGTGGCGGAGCGACTAAATCATACTGTCATTGAGAAGTCTCATTGCACAATTCTTGGACGCGAAGTTTGAAAGCAATTTTAGTCAAAAGTTACTGGCAGATACTTTTATCATTAACCGTAGTTATACTTCAGTTTTAGATGCAGAAATTCTAGAAATGCTATCGGATGGAAGAAAGCCAAATTTAACAAATATGACTTTGGGTGTGTTGCATAGTGGCACATTCCCAGGAAAGTATTGAAAAGGAACTAGCCCATTAAAATGAAACTGTCTAATTAGCCACAGAATATAGTGCGCCAAGCAACACAAAGTTGTATTTGGGAGAGATGTAATTTTTGAAAAAGATAAGTTTCAATTTGAAGATGAAAGCAATTATGATTGGATCTTGAAGAAGACCATTCAAGTGAACAATGTAATTCAGAACATTCTTCAGTTTCCTCAAAGTTATTTCTGTTTTGAAGTCCTTGATTTTGTGCAAACTGTTGAAGGGAACTCAAGGCCCACAATGTCAGAAGAAGTGGAAGCCAGCAGAAACTTTGCGGAAAAGCAATAGAATAACAAGAAAATTATGTTTTTCAAGGATTATCCAGTGTTTCCCTTGAATGCAAAAACATTAGTGGGAAAACTTACCTCAGAAGTCTGAAGACGTTCAGGTTAGGCATCATGAAGAAGAAGTAGAAGAAGAATGGAAAAAAAGCAATAATGGAAAAACTGGGCTCTCAGTCATCTAATGGAACTTTGACTTATGCACCACTTACAGCAAATAAAAGTATCACTGACAGTAAGAGGATGTTCAAAGTAAAAATAGACATGTCTGGAAATATTGAAAGAGATATGACTATACTCCACTTGCTCAATTCACAACACTAAGAATGCTCCTTAGTGTGGTGAAGGAACATAATTCATTTATGGAACAAACAGATGTACAAAATTGATTCCTGCATTGAGACCTGGTGTAAAGATTAAGAAAAGACTTGTATGCAAACTAAAAAAACACTTTTGACAGTTTTAGAAGGAAATCATGTTTTGACAACCCAAAATTGGCAGATGTCTCTATGTTGAAATCATTGATGATCATTATACTCAATTTGCTTCCATAAGTAGATAATATTCCAGCTGGATGTAATAGTAAAAAAAAAAAGTCACCTACATTAAGAACTAGTTAAAATGTCGAATGTGAGAACTTGGAGAACCAAAATCATTCCTCAGAATAAATATGCAGAGCAACAGTGGCAAAATGTTTCTTTGTCACTATGTTCATCTTGAATACTTATTGAAAAGATTCAACATGGAAGACTGTAAGCACTGAGAACATCGATGGAAGTCAAATCCAGTGGAGATGCGTGTGGTCAAATGGATGAATTTAAACCAGATGGACAATTACTGTGTTTTTCAATGTATATAATGACAGCTATGACCAGACGAAGTGCATCACTTAACTATTTTAGTAGACAGAAAAATTAACCAACAGAATTAGAGTAGAAATTTTTGAAATGAATTCCTTGATATATTAAAGGAACACTTGATGTTGGCCTGGAAATTTTAAATGCTATTACTGCTATGTTGATTCTGACTATGTTATGTTGTAGATCTTCTGTCTTCTTCACTTTCTTATAGTTTTTTGTTTGAAAATACTGTTTCTGGTGACAAGGAGACAGATGAGTTTCACTAGGAAATAGAAGCAGAATATCCAGCTTCGGCGACAGCTATGACAGACACCCCATGGCTTAAGCATCTTCTTGAAGAATCTGTCAATTACGGAAGTGGGAACATAGATGACTGAAGCATTTGGATGTGAAATCCATTCTACACAAGAGCTATACAACAAAGGCCATCTGAATGTTCAATACATTAGCTCCGAGGAACAAATGGCCCATATTTTACCAAAAGTAGCTAAGAGTGCACGTTTCAATGGACTGTGTTAAAAGCTGGGGATAGTGAATTTTATGAGCAATTTAGGAAATTATTAAATTGATTGGGGGGGGGGGGGGGGGGGTGTTGAAGTAATGACAATTTAATAATTATACTTTTCTAACTTCCAGCATTCTGGAAGGCATTGTAATGCCTAAGGAATTTTGGAGTAAATTCTAGAGACCCTCGTTTTTCCACCGTCTTGAACACGCGTTATTTTAGAGATGAGTAGAACTGTGTCTACTGCACCACAGTTATGTGTGTGTGCAGGACGGACGTGTATGGGACGGATGATCGGCGTGGGCAGGTAGTCGCCTATAGTTACACATCCACCTCAAGGAATAAACGCGCCGTACTCCATGCGACATGAAACATTACTGTGTGAACATTTGAATGTTGTTGAAAGAAGAGAAGGGACAATTACGAATGTAAGAGAAAGAATCAATAAGTAAGGTCTAGAGAGTTGTCTTGTTAAACTTTGTGAGATTTGTAGACTGTATTTATGGAAAAATGAATGTGATAGTTTTCATACAACTAAAACATTTTTTGTAAGCTTGAAACCTTCCGGTCTGTCAGAAACTGTTGTGTGTGATGAAAATACAGTGAGATTGAGTTTTAAAATAACTCCGTACACTCAAGAATATTTTAAAGTATAAAAAATTTCCTCCATGTAGCATCCTATATTCAGAGAAGAAGACGTGCAGGACATCACAGCTGGCTATCCTGAAAAGATGATCGGCGAAGCAACTCCAAGTAAGTTTGATAGCCAAGAGGGAGTGTGAGTCTTGCACACCAGTACCACACTGACACCCTTAATCACCGGAAACCACCAGAGCATGTCAGAAAAAACAGTATGGTTTACCAAATTATGCAATAAATTGCAGAGAACTGTCAAAGTGGAAATATTAATTTGTTTTACTTCATTACTATGCAATAATTAATGCAGAGTAATGTTGGAGGCAGCCACTTCCAGATACGTTGGAAATGTGAGATGGTCTATGGACAGCTGATTCTAAGTGAGAAATGACAACCATGGCAGACAAAGCCCTGAATTCAAATTTGTGTCCTAAGCTAACCACAACCCCATGATGTGAAATGCATAAGAGAGAATAGCAATCAACAATCTGTGCAGATTTAAAAATCGCACTTGCTTTGTTTATGGTGGTTAAAGCTAACCTCTACGAAGCAACTTGAGACGGACACACACACATTAACAATTATTTCCACATTATAGGTGACACAGGCAGATTCCAGGAGAAAAAAGAATGACAGAAAGAAAAATAAGGGTAAATAAAACAAACAATAATATCAAAAATTACATGTAAACGAATTAATTGAATAACAATAATAATCAAATTCTTTTGATCAGATTTATAAATTGAAAAAAAAGTTTCATTTGTCGTTTTTTGATCCAACAACCTTCTACATCATGTTTATATGATAACCATTGCGCTAGGCCCCAATACAGGTATGTAGCTGGTGCATTAGTTTGTATACTTTTTCTATAGGTTTAATAAACATAACAGAGACTTCAGCGTACAATAATATATCATCCTTCAGTGCTTACAATGGACAGCAAACATTGGGGAAATTTTCGATTCTGCGAAATGTAAATGGCATGGTTTTCTGGTGAAGAATTCATTGAGTCATCTTCAGAACACTTTCTTAATCCGAAAGGGAAGTTCCATGAAAGTTATTTGATAGAGAGTGGAAAAGGCTCAAATCTGAGGCACAAGATCAGGTGAATAAGGTGGGTGTGACATGACTTCCCAACCCAACTTTTGCTAGACTGACAAAAAAATACTGTACGGAATGCAGGCAGGCTCTTTCATGGATCAGTATTGCTTCACTTGGACTTCCTGGTTGCTGTTCTTAGACTGTATAAGCAAGACATCTTTTCTGTTGACAGAAAATGTCAGCAATGACCGTTACATCTTGCGGAAGCAATTCATAATACACCCCACCATCGTCGTTCCACTAGATGCATAACATTATCTTTTGTGAAAGCATGCAGATTTTTCTATGGGATGTTGCTCCTTTGTTTGGCCCCAACCAATCCTTTCTTTTCCTTATGTTAGAATACAGACACAATTGTTCATCACCAGGATAGTGCTGCACTAGTGTCAATCTAGTCAAGGGAAAGGGAAATTTTTTCGAAATTCAATGAAGGCGCTGTTGGGGGATGAAATCTGGGGCCGCTGGCAGAGTGCCATAACGGACGACAGCCAGCAGGCCAGGCAAGTTAACATGGCACCTGCCGGCGCAGAGCTGCGACAGCGGTATTGCATGCACGATTTGTTTTGAGTGGAGCAACAACAAGGTAGGAAACTGCAGCGTTGCTCTTAGTTAGTGGATATATGAGGTGGGGCACTAGGCCAGAGCCAGGAGAGGATATTTGTAAATGGCTGACCTGTAGGAATTTATCCCTACAATTGTTCCTGTCTCTCTCTGACACTATGTCAGAAGCAAGGGAGAAATCAATATAAATAGACGGGCAAGTTTAGCTTGACAGGGTCTGCCAGGTCAGTGGAACGTCTGGACAGACCTGTGCTGCTCTATGCTTATAGTGGCCAGTCTGGCAGCAATATTATAAGCATTCTGTATAAATTTGTACTTTGTTTCTATGTTGTTGCTCGGGCTATATTCTGCATCGGGGGACACAACGCCAGGGGAGGGTGGAATGGCATCCTTCCACTTGGAAATAGCATAGTCTGCCTGAAAAACGGCAGTGAGAGAGGTCTGCAGCAGGTCCAGGAGGGACTCAGTTCCACTCTAGTGTAGTTGCCAAGTTTGCTTCCCACCTGGCAAACTGGGTCCGGGCGAGGCGTACCCTAAGGGTAGCAGAGCAGCGCTACGACAGCGCCAGAGATGGCAGTGGGTGTTGCCATCCGGCAAGCACCATTAGCGGAAAATTTCAGCACAGAATCCAGGTGCGCGTGGGTTTGAGTCAGGTCACTAGTTGGGAGCAGCGGTGGCCTGAGGGCCACGGGTCACCAGTACATCCACCTTCATCCCTTGGTCAGACAGAGCAGGCCTAATGGGGCAGAGAAAGTCACAAGGCGCTATGCATCGCTGGGTGGTGACCGGGAGAGCGGCGGCCAAGTTCCGTTGGCAGGCAGCCTTGATAACAACAGCAGTGGCATCGGCATACCAGGAGTCTGCTGAGCCGGCTGGACTTGCAGGACATCGGGCGGGCAGCACGCTGACACTACGCTTCACCATCAAATACTGTAAATTAGCTGAATAAAGCAATGTTACTGAATACCGCTTTATCACTCTGCACTGTCTCTCAAAATTCTTGAACTTGCTCGGCCTCCTGACGAAATACGGTGTGGTGGGTCCCAGCTTCAGGTCTGCCATGTGGAGTCCCGGGTTTGACCCCTAACCCTGCAACAATTGTAATGTTCAGTATTTCATGAGCCACTTGATGATGAGCAAATAGAGATAGATATGGCCACCAACTGATTTTTGCGATTTTCACTTCGGACATGCGGTACTCATACACCTCATTTTGTAACCTTTCTGTTTCATGCAAAATTTGCACAGTGGTGGAATGCAACATGCAAAACGAAAATGCTATTAACTTGTGTGTGAACCTTATACGTGTCAAAGTGTATGAAAAAGCTGATAGTTATACATATGTTACATAATTGGGCATAAAGTGTTTGACACACAATAAATAAAGGTTTTAAGTTTGATAATTTAATGTTTTTTTTCAATTGGGATTAACAAAAAGATAGTTGTGTTCTCAGTGGAAAGTGAAAAGCTACTGTATCACATATATACCTAGTATATGACAAAGTAGTTGAGAGGAAAAGTAACAAATTAAAGGAAACTTCTGTATTCTCAGTACTACTTCATGATTTCAAAATGAGTGGTGCACAACTCTATTGATAAGAACAAACTGGATAACAACATTTCCATGTGTAACAGCAAATGAGGTCTTAATGAACAGTCTGTAGTTAATCTTAAGTTTGTATCAGAGAAAGCACATTATTAAATGTTAATATAACATAGATGGAAGGTATGACTCAGTGAAAGACACAGTAAGAGTGACAGAATGGAAAGTAGTAGGAAACCCATGTATCAAGTAAAACTTAAATATGCTATATAGACACTTTTGACACAGAAAGAGATATAGTTTCAATTTTTAAGTTCAGTGAACCCCATTTTATGTATGGAAGTGAGGGGGACATAGACGGACCCATAGGAGGGATGGTGTTACCTGGGGACAGGTGGATACATACAGGAAATTACCTATACTATTTTTGTATGGAGGTATAAAAGAAGGGACAATATCATCTCAAAAATAATATATGTACACAGTGTCTGTCCTAAAATTGAGTTGTAAATGTTGGTGCTACAAATATTTTAAGCTGCAATGTGATGTTGTGTCACAATAATGACATAGTCTCCAAAATAGTCAAAAGTAAAGAGACTTAGCTGGAAAATGACAAGTCAACCTGTACAGAGACACCATTTAATATTTGTCACAAATCAGATTTGAAGTAACGTAGTGCAGTATAGAGCCCAGAATCAGCATGTGACTCCCTATGGTAAAGAACAGTTAAACTATTTCCACCAAAACATGGTTATAAACTATGTCCTTACGAATTAATTACATACTATTACACTTAACTGGAAATGTTATAAGTGTGATCAAACTTAACAACAACTTGAAATGCATGTATTATCTCTCACGCCGAGGAACGACATTCGTAATTGTTAAAAACATATTTTAAGTAATCAGTAAGTGTGGGTCAACCAACCGTGTGTGCCCTTTGTCGTGTATGTATAGATTTGTGAAAAGTGGAGTTAACTAATTAAGATCAGCAAGGCACAGCAGTGTTTGTGCTTCCACCCTGCTGTGGAGGTCCACCTGTGGGTTGAAGTCATGGCTTGGCAGTGTCTTTGAACTCGAGGAGAAAATGGACACTGGCGACCATGATCCAGAAACTTTTCTGTCACAGAAAGATTGAATGAGAGCTCCTGTTATGAGCCTGGCCACACCTACATACATATTCCACCAGCAGCTGTAGTGTGCGTGTACCCTGTTCCACTACTAGTCATTCCCTTTCCTCTTCCACTCGCATAAAGAGTGAGGTAGAAATGAATATCTATATGCGTCTGTGTAAGCCCCAGTATCTTATAGCTTATCTTTATAATTCATATGCAAAATGTATGCTGCTGGCAGTAGAATCATTCTGCATTCGGCTTTAGATGCCAGTTCTCTAAATTTCTCTATACAGTGTTCCTCAAAAAGAATATTGCTTTCTCTCCAGGGATTCCCATACGAGTTCCCAAAGCATCTATGTACAACTTACATGTCATTTGAAAATACCGTTAACACATCCTTCTCTCTCTCTCTCTCTCTCTCTCTCTCTCTCTCTCTCTCTCTCTCTCTCTCTCACTCACTCACTCACTCACTCACTCACTCACTCACTCACACACACACACACACACACACACACACACACACACACACACACACACACACACAACCATAAATGTTGTCTAAATCATCTTGTATCACAGCATCATCTGCAAACAACCGCACATTATTCCCCACCCTGCTTGCCAAATCATTATGTTTACAGAAAACACTTCCCTAGGGGCATTCCTGACAATACCATTGTTTCCGTTGAACACTCGTCTCATTAGAGGAGTTTGTTAAGAGTGGTTACATTACTTTATCATGAGTCTGAGTAGATATGTGCTTTCTTACGGTCCTCAATCATCTGCAAACAGAAATAAAATTACATGGCCAGAAGTATTGGAACTGCACAGCAGCTCCACTGCATCAAGAAAGTACAAAGTGCAGCAGCAAATTTAAAGATCTATTCACAGCAAATGAGAGACAAGTGTGTTACTATGGAACGGTGGGTTTCCTACGGATTTCCATGAATACTACTACAGGTTGTTGAATGGAGATGTGGATCGTGTGCTGCCTAAACCAGACATAAGTACAGAGAGATGACAAACCAAAGATTCTGTGTGAGAGCTCCCACAGTTGTTTCTATAGGTATTTTGAAGCAATAAATTGCAACGGGCACCAGTATATTTGATTTACCTGTTGCACCAATCTGAAAAATCCAATAAATATTTCTCACTGTGGAACAAGGAATGGTAAATGGTTATCAATCTCATACCCTAATATTTGTGTTTTGGAACAGATGAGACAGTATGCCATGCACTTGTGACCACCCACTTTCTGGGAGGGCATGGTGAAAGCATCATTAAGAATGGGAGGTTAAACCCTAGTATACCTTTCTGTTTACATAATTAGGCATTCACAGTTTTCCTGTCGATGGCATGGAATAAACTGCAAGTTCCTCTTTTTCAGTTTGCAAAAGCCACAAGATTTTACATACCACTTAAAATTTTGAAAATGGTGCCTTAACATGATAACGAGTCACTCCCTAAACCAATGTGATAATTAACGTACCCTAAATATGAGTGTAAATTTATTTACCACAACAGGGCTTATTTATTGCGTCCGAGTGTTACTTAGGAGTAACAATTGTTTCTACACAATCAGAACAAGATTATGAAATTTTTAGATATGTTTTTCAGATTTACTTGCCCCTTAAGGTTTTAGGGAGAAATAAAGCTTTCAACAGCTTCTCTGTTATTGACAGGACCTGCCTGTTGAACCGCACACTGTCATCCTCTGTATGTAAAAAACTGTCACAGTGTTACTGGCAGAGCTAACTCTCTTAACTGAGTATGGAAGAAGCTCCCAAATGCTCAAGCTATCTGTGCACCCTCATGTGGGAATAGGAGAAAATTATCCCATAATGCTGTCACAAAAGAAATTTTGATTATTGGAAAATTCTGTTCTAATGTAGTGTATAACCACTCAGATACAACCATTTCAGTGTTGTGTATTTGATAACAGCACTTGCCACCATTATCTTTCTTCCCAATTCCAAATTTTATGGACAAAAACGTTGCAAGAGTTTGTTTTACATCTTGAGGTTGCTTCCTGACTACCACATCAAATTAATAAACACTGCCAGAGATGAAATAAGTTATATGTGAGATATCCTGAGGGAGATGAATTAAAATACCTATACATGTCAAACATATTTTTATTTCTTTCTGGATGAAGGCATAGCCGCTTACACTATAATTCAACAACATTGTTAACATCCACTTTCCGCAGCAGGCAATAAAGATATAAAAATAGATGATGTATATAAATCAAGAATCTGCTTTTATAAGAGATCAGTAACAAAATAATGGTAAGTGGCCATAAAAGTGTAAATCAGCATCAACATATTACAATGACTTACAAAACACTGTGAGTGACAGTAGGGGATAACTTTAATAATGTATTTCAGGATAGTTAGTAATATTCTTTAATGTTCAGAACATACTAACAGTGAAACATCAAACTAAACTTAAATAACATATTAAACACAAACAACTTTCTTTTTTTTACAATTATAGCTTTGAAAACTAAATTACAAACAAGTGTTAGGCAATGCTATACATAAATTCGAGATAAAAATGGCAATAGTGACAAGGATTCAGATGAGGCATTAAAGAAATGATACACTGGTGTATTTAACATCCAAATGAATACAGAATTCCATCAAATGAACAATTCAATCATATCATTTAATTTTACTTTATTGTTGCAGCAACATATGTGGACACGAAAAATTTATTGAATAAAGCAGAAATTTGTATTAAGCAGTCTTGCTTCAGGTGGTAATGCAGTCATCATTGCACTGATTAACAATCAACTTATCTAACAGAATAAATAAATAATTACAAATTTACTGTCCAGTGAATAGACTATTATAAGTGTTGTTCATGTCATCAATGTCGTTATCATCGCCATTAATACTGTTCACTGTGCTGTGTGTTATTTATGTAATGTTATAAATTAACTGGGTCAAAGAGCACTTCATGACACATTCGATGCTGTAGAATTAAATACTCTGAAACCCCTGATGGATGTTCTCAAAAAGAAGTACATGCCACATATGCACAGCCTTTATTGCTACTACTTTAGAGGCAGTCTTGGATAAGGTAGTGGTAAGCTGTCAAGTTACAGTTCACAGTGCCGCAAACGTATGTCGGCTACCCATGTCTTGTGTTGCATAAGAAGGGCTTTGATGCACATACAGATTCATATCCATATAAAATTTGAGAACTGTTGTTCATGGGTGGAGTGAGGATGGGTCTGTGTAGGACCAATTTTCTCTTGGAAAGGAAACTGAAGCCTCTTCACAAGTGTCATGTTACCCACTGCACCTGCAAAGGGAGGTACAAAGAACAGGGTGTGGTAGACAGTGTGATAGCAGTACAGATTAATCCAGGAGTCTAAGAAATATGGAATGTCCAGTACAGCTAGGAACAGATCGTAATCCTGGTGGCTGCACACCTATCAAGAGAAATTCTTGCACCCCAGAGATGGTCATCCACTCAAGAATGTTTTCATCTCCACACCAGTCCCATTGTAGCACTAGTCCCATCGTCAAATCAGCCCCATCGTAGCACTAGTTATGCTGTTACATCCAGAAACATCATAGAAATGACGTTTCTGATTATCACAGAATGTCATTAGCTCTGATAGTATTGTTAACATGCGAATACAGAGCTCATTTGTTTTACACAAAAGTAGTATTGTTTTGACTTCTCCCATATGATGCATACAAATATAAAGTAACCAAGCAAAACTGAAGCTAACACAGCTAACATTTACAGCATTAAGTATCAGGTACCAGCAAGGCATCTTTACACTTAAAAATGCATGCAGAAATCAGTGTACAGTAAGAAAGGAAAGAATGTCTTTAAGCATTAATCTGAATGTTACTAAGTTTACATTTAATTTTGTATATTTTAAGATAATTGTGCATAAACTATTTTAATTATTATCATAAATTATAACTGTCTGTTTGGAATTGTGTTGACCCAAACTTAAGTTTCCTAGCGAACAATAAACATTTACATACATAATGTATAAACAGGTTACTATATAACATGAATAAAAGTACTTACGTAACTAGAAACATTCTAGATTAAGGAATAATCATTATGTCAACATGACAAATTACTATCAAGCAGTTACAACTTTTACAAGCAGCGCAATGGCAGATTTCTATAGTGATGTTTGCTACATACAGAATGTAAACATCAAAGGTAATTATAAGTTTAAGGTAGAAGATCAATTTTCAACATTTGGTAAATACAACTTCAGTTATAGCTGAGCAGTCTAAATATGCACATAGTGCAAACTTCACATCATCCTCTGTAAGTCATTCATTTTACATTATTGTTTGCACAACATACTTATATGTAGCATCTCTGTCCCAAATAATCCCACCACAAACCTCATAGTTTGGGCAATTACATAATATCAGACTGAATAACAATATTTTTGGCTTATACAGAACAAAGCAGTTATCTCACAAACAGCTGTATTCACATGATCTGAGTAAATATCAGTTTTGTCCGACACATGTTTCAAGATAAACAAAACAACAGCCAGTATTTTCTACAATGGAATAAAACTGCACCATAATTTTTTTGAATGCATTAAAACCCTAATATTAAAAAAAATGAAGCATACCTCTCAAATAGTTAATACTAAAAAGTCCATGATTATTTATGTAACATCAAGCAGGCATTGAAAAAATTATTATTATTTAACTAGAAATAATGTGAAATTCTGCACCCAGTGTCTGTGATGGATAATTTCCATCCTTCATCCAATTTTGTCATCTTAACTTTGTGGTGAGCTGATGACTCTGCTTTTTCAAATGGGCTAAAGAGACAACACAAAGAATACAAGGGGATGCTAAAAGTATTGTCAAGGTACTTGAAACAGCTGAAAGGCAGTGCCCAAACTACAAATATTCGCTCACCCAGTGTGTAGTTATGCGACACAAACTGTATTTTTTTTTTTACATAAATTGTACACTTGTTTGGCAATGTGTATAAAAAATTGTACAAAACACTTCAAAATTAACAGCAGATCATCATCATCTACAACTGTAAAAGATGTTATTGCTGTATGTATGGATTAGTTAATTAAAAAACTGTTTCCTCTTTCAATTAACATGACATATGTAATATTTCATAAATATTCTATGGTTGAATAAAGTAACTTACTAATATTTTCTGCACAATTTCGACTTTAAGCCCATAGATGCACACTAAATGCGGCAACATAACATAGTACATAAAACCAAAACCATTGGGCTGGGTCTCTAAAACTGAGGAGTACACAGTACTGATTGTGACAATTGCATCAGATTTTATCTTGGCCTGACTGGCAGCAACTTCAAGATATAATAAGTACAAGGATGCTTTTAGACTGAAAACATTTAAGTACATCTGCAACTGCCACTCACATGGCTCAATATAGATACAGCATTTCAAACACTAAAGATAATCTACAAACAAAATATACAACTAACTTATGGAGGAAAATGGGTATCTTAAAATAACTAGAAATATGCATTCACACCTTCAATTCATCTCAGCAAATTCTAAATGAGCAACTACAGCTGGCTAACAAACAATCCTGAAAATGTTCATTGCACTTTTCACACAAATTAAACATGATTGGTCTGTGTTAGGACTCTGAACAAGGGTATCCTTATTCCACTAGCTGCCCAACTTAACATCCATTGAAGAATATTGTCAGGGACCAAAATCAAAACACATGCCATTGCTTCTCGAGAGTAGCCTGATAAATCTTCTTGTTAATTTCTCCTATGACATGCTACAATTAGAGTTCCTCACTTGTAAGAAGTGCACTTTTCTGGACAAAGCATTTTTCTGTTATTTAGATTTGTATCGTCCACACATTCTTTACTTAACATACAGTAGATGAGATGTTTCCTTGTTGAGAAATGAGTGATATCATTGGTCAGTGGATAGACTTTTCACTGTAAGCAAAATGATTACATGTGAAGTACTTGTCAAAGGCTGCAACTGATGAAAAATACTGTGAAGTGTGTGCACAACACAGTGGATTGTTTAGAATAAGTGCATTGTCTATAATTCTTAACTCTTCGTGTGTCATGCTGAAAATGCTTAAGGACCAAAGAAAGCCTAAATGATACCGACAAAACAAATCGAGGGTATGTAAGTATTTCATTTTATATTTTATCAAATACACGTATATTAGCACATTGTTGCAATTACTTAAAAAAAAGTAAGTAAATAAAATAAAAACCTGTAGACAGACATAATAGCTTGAGACTGGTAATGGCATTTAAATAAATACTTTTAGAAGTACTCATGGTTGGTTGCATTCTTAATCAACATTTGTTCACAGCTGATGAGTTCAGAAAGATCCAGAATGGATAATAGACCATTAAAATTATATGCTAAGCTGACAACAGCCAATGATTCAACATTACATATTTATAAAAGCATTTCAACCCTCAGAGAAATTTTGAAGTGAAATTATCTATAAAACATGATAAACTGAACTGTACATTTAACTATGTGGGCCCGAATAGTATGGAAACAAATGTGTACCCAGTAACTCAGATCCATAAGGGAATGCATCACATATCCTGTGACTATCTACATACTGCAAATAATAATGGTGTACTGGCATTTTTCCATATTATAAAAAGTTTTTACATCTATTTATCATGTTTTATGTTATTAAATTACAGGAAAATTGAAAATAACTCTGTGGGCAGCTACTGACAGGTTATGTATACAGAGATGCATGCTGAACTGATTACAAAAAATGCAATATTAAATACTTGTTATTGTATGCAGGCCTGCAAGGGACTGCAAGTGCTTTATGTGGATCAAATCAGTTTCATATAAGCATCATTTCATTATACTGGAAGAAAAAAACATCGGGACAGTGGAAGGTTTATAAAACTAAACGAAACAAACCAGGACCAGAAATGAGAAAAATCAGTAAAAAGTAGTAAATAGTGTTATGATGATGAAACTTTCCAAATTATTACTAATGTTAACAGTTTAATTCCATTACCCACAGACATTCTTGAATTCATTCACAAATTACTGTAACTATTGTCACTGATAAGCTTATTAAGCAAACGACTTCATTGACATGAACGTTCATAAATATCCTGAAGCTTATTAGCAAGAAAAACAGATATAAAAGACTGAAGGTGACACTGTCAAAAGGGTGCAACAGTAAAGAACTGACTTATTTGTAACTACAGATTCTTTAATTTTTTGTATTTTCATTAAATACGCCACCAGCTTGTTCCCCTATCCAGGTGTTTTGCTATTTCATACTTCAAATATCTGTATCTGTGCTTACAAACATATCAATTCTTTACCATTGGATCGTTTTGACAACTTCACTTTCAGTTCTTTATATCAATTTTTCCCATGGATAATAAGTTTCAGGGCTACTCAAAATTCATGCAGGTTCAAGATCCGTGCCAACATAGTTGAGGGTAAAAGCTAGTGGATATTAAGAGAAGAATTGGAATGCCCAAGCCTTCAGAAATAAGAGTAAATTATTTACAGACAGACACCTTAGTATACAAAGAAGAAGGACAGTGACTTGGATCATTTTAAATTATAGTTGCCAGGAGTGGACTTTGTAGAAACAGGAAAAAATATACAGAAGCATTAGGAATGTGAAGTTGCAGAAAATCTGCTACAACATCCTGGGCCGGAAGAAGATATTTTTCCCATTTGGTTGCAGTTGCTGCTCACTGTTAACCCATTGTGATACAGATTTTCTGGACACACAACTTGGTGTTTTTTCAGGCTTTTCACTTTAAATGTGTTTTTGTGAAACTTTTACATTTAATTACGTCTCTAATAGTTTTACGTCTCTATATCAGGCTGATTTTCTTTCAGCCCAAGATGTTCATAAACACTGCCCGGCTAAGAAATTGAAATTCGCAGAAATAAAAGAAATGCCATGGGTTCAGTCGGTATGTGATGTTACTTTAGTGATTACAAAATTGAGTCAGATTTACAAAGAACTTGGCAGTATGAGCTCACTTATCAATATGACATGCACCCAATTGCCCTTCTTGCATACACTTGTTTGTTTGGGAGGGTGTCATAAGGCCACTAGATTCCTTCCTCGGGCAAGCTGGCCTCAAACTGTTGTAATGGTCCACAATATTCTGGATACTGACACTGGGGCAGAGTTTACGTCCAAGCTCGTGCCACATATGCTCTGCAGGGAACATATCTAAGGATTTTGCTGACTATGGGAGCAGCTAATACCATGCATACAATTGATACATACACATGCCACTATGTGGATGAGCACTGTTGTGTTGGAAATAACATCACGATACTGTCATACAAGATGTAACACGAGGATTATCGACATCTGAAAGATTGTTGTTCCGTCACAGTTCCCTCAATCACTATCAACTGCAACCTACAATCATAACCATTTGCTGGCCATACTGTGCCTTTCCAAAACACTGGAAGAATGGAATGTCCCCCAAGCTGCCGCCACACGTGCTGACAGTGGTCATCGGGGATAGTGCAGAACCGTGATTCAACACTGAACACAATGTGACACCTCTCATCAGTAGTCTACCCGATGGTGCTCACACCTCTTGTATACCCTCCACCATCAACACTAGTGGCCTTTCTACTTTCGCTGAGAACCGCTGCTGTAATTGTGTACATGCCCGCTAATAGTTTGTACTTGTACAAAGTTACACTGTTATGGGTGCTTTATTTCCTTTTTCCAGACACTGCATATGAGGTGTGATCAAAAAGTTACAGGAATTTAATTCTGTCGGCTGTATACATTTTTGTTCTTTTCTTATTAGTACACGTGTTCCTGATGTACCGTACATATATTTACATCTATTTTCAGTATTTAGTTCATTGTTGACAGTGGAAAAGGAGGTTTTTGTTTTTGAGTGCTCAGAGAATTTTTACTTTCAAAAAAGATGGATCAAAGATTCTCCATTAAATTTTGTTTAAAAATGGAACAAAGTGCATTATCGCATTGGAAACATCGAGTGTGGCTTTTGGCGACTCTACTACGAGTACAAGACTTTACAAGTGGTACAAATGTTTCAAAGATGGTTGAGAAGATGTTGAAAATGACTACTGCAATTACTGACGACAATGTGGTAGGAGCGAAGTAAATTGTGGTAACCACAACCATCAGCAGGAATGGCTGGGGTTGCGGATCGGAGCCGCCAGGCAGGGAAGACACCAGCGGTGGAGCACGCACCACAAGGTAAACACAGGACAAGTCGGACGACAGACCAATGACACCTGACAACAACCAACCGCTACCGACTATAGGCGACACAAGGAGGAAAAGATAAACAACAGAGGCTTGTGGAAACCAAACACCAAACGTAAATCCACTCAGAACCAGAGCCAGGCTATTGTCAACAACGAGCAACGACCAGAATGCACTACCACCGAGATAGAAACAAAACCCAGAGCGAGTACCAGACTGGCTGGACTAGGGCAGAGCGGGTCCCTATTACGAAACCGGAGAGAGCAGCTATTGGCCACTGTCTGCACGTGGCTTTCACTGTGACATAGATTAAGGCTTCCTGAATGAAAATGAGGAGAGATTTAATTAGGTGAAAAATGAATTAGTTACTTAAATTGTATCCTTTATTTCTCATCAACTGAGTTTGCACATGTTCCCCATGTGCTAAATATAATGCATAAATATGAATTATGTTCACTGGAAGCTCAGATGTAACTAAAGAAGATCTACGTAGTTAGTGTGTGTGTGTGTGTGTGTGTGTGTGTGTGTGTGTGTGTGTGTGTGTGTGTGTGTGTGTGTGTGTGTGTGTGTGTGTGAAGCTTGATTTCAACTTGCAATGGTACAGAATATAAAATACAATGGCCAAGTTGCCCTGCCTTACCACACAGACATAGGACACTCATTTACAGAAGGAAATGGCTTTCACTCAAATCATTTTTCAATGTCGGCCACTGTGGAAGACATGTTCTACAACAAACACATTGTTAATGATATGCAGAAAAACCTGCATATTCATTCCAGTGGCAGGAAAATGTATCTCCTGGAGCGGATAGATATACATTTATAAATGAAAAATAACAAAATGTATACCACGAGAAAAAGAATGGTTTACCAGTCACACCTGATTCTACTGACTCTTTTAGACCTTTTGTAAAGTTACAGAATTTTTAATACTGCAGTTTACCACAATAGCATTGTCTGTGTTTTCACGTCGACTAAAGATCTTATTCTTTGCCAAACCCACAACGCTTCTCAACTCTCAACTGCTTCAATCCTGTATATGAACATGAGGAATTAGAGCACAGCAGAAAGGCCTTTTGAAGTACATTACTTGACACACATTTCCTCAGACAGGTCCGATAATAATTTAAGTTAAATAGTGACAACAGTTGGAGACTGTGGCTGAAATTCACTACATTCTAGTTCAATCCCAAGGAAACATGTACGCCAGGTTAGTGCTGTTTCCTCTAAATACACGAGCTACAACAAAATACTTTGTCGATGACTAATATTCAGTGTTTTATCAAGAATGAAAACACATGATACGTGAAGGATAGAAAATACTGCGAAGCTACTCACACCACGCGCATTAAATCACCTCCTACTCCTCCTTTCACAAGGTACACTTCAGGAGACAAGCACACATTTACACAACATAGGCCAGAATCAACACAAAAACACACACAAAAACACACACATTTACATTAAGCGATAAAATCCCCCTGCCCGAATAAAATGCAAAACTAAGTCCGCTATGGAACAGTCATAAGTTAAAAGCGCAGAGAGCATTTCAGCCATCGCAAAAGTCTGCCTGAGCACACTTAAAAGGGCGCACTCCAACAGAATATGGACCACTGTCAAGGAAGCCCCACAACGACAAAGAGGTGGATCCTCACGACACAGGAAATAACTATGCATCAGTCAGGTGTGGCCAATGCGGAGATGACAAAGGATGACTGAGTCCCTGCGGTGGCACGCATGGATGACCAGCACACAGTCATCGTCTCCTTGTTATGACGGAGTTTGTTTGGCATGGGCAGGTTGCGCCAATCACTGTCCCATAAATCTAAAACTTTTTGGCGTAATAGTGCGCGCAAATCAATCTCCAGGAGGCTAATCTCCAGAGATGCTTTACTGGTGGCCTCTTTCGCCAGGCAGTCAACAGTTTCATTGCAAGCTATCCCAACATAGCCTGGGTTCCAAACAAAGACAACAGATCCGCCGCAACGGGCAAGATTATGCAGGGACAACTGGATAGCCATCACCAGACGAGAATGAGGGAAACACTTGTCGAGAGCTGGTAAACCGCTCAGGTAATAGCCACAGATAATGAAGGACTCACCTGAGCAGGAGCGGAGATACTCTAGAGCTCGAAAGATGGTGACCACGTCAGCAGTGTAAAAGCTGCAGCCAGCCGGAAATGAAAGATGTTCACAATGGTCCCCTAGAGTTAGGGCATAACCGACACGACCAGCAACCATCGAACCGACAGTGTAGACAATGCCAGAGCCGTGATACGTGGCTAAGATGGAATAAAAGTGGTGGCGCAAGACCTCCGGAGGGACTGAGTCCTTCGGGCACTGTGCCAATTACAGCCGAAGGCAAGGGCGAGGCACACACCAAGGCAGCATACACTATGTGGTATAATTAGTACACAGACACAATCAATACATTTCTTTTATGGAGTTTGTTTGTTGGAATGGTTACTACAAAGCAAAAATCATTGCATTTCATTCATTACCCTATGTATGGTTACTACAATCGTTACATTTCATCCATTACCTGATGTGACATATTTCTGAGGGAAGCTACATAAAGCTCCTCCCTCATTTCGTTTGTTTGTTGGAATGGTTCCTAAAAACCCAGAATCATGGCATTTCATCTATCACCCTATGTGAAATATTTCTGAGAAAAGCTACAGAAAGGTCCTCCCTCATTTGCGTTTGTTTTTTGGTATGGTTACTACAAAGCCAGAACCATCGCATTTCATCTATAACCCTATGTGATGTATTTCAGAGAGAAGGTGCAGAAGGCTCCTCCCTCACTTTCATCTGATCGTTGGTATGATTAGTACACTACCCTACGTGAAGTATTTCTGAGAGAAGGTGCAGAAAGCTCCTCCATCACTTTCATCTGATTGTTGGTATGATTAGTACACAGACACAATCATTACATTTCATCCATTACCT
Source organism: Schistocerca gregaria (assembly GCF_023897955.1). NCBI lineage: Eukaryota > Metazoa > Arthropoda > Insecta > Orthoptera > Acrididae > Schistocerca > Schistocerca gregaria. The sequence goes on along the minus strand of NW_026061887.1, from coordinate 1,044,243 downwards.
GATGTGATTTATTTCTGAGGGAAGCTGCAGAAAGCTAATCCCTCAATTGGATCCCATTGTTGGTATGATTAGTACAGAGACAAAATCATTACATTTCTTTTATGGACTTTGTTTGTTGGTAGGGTTACTAGAAAGCCAGAATCATCGCATTTCATCTATTACCCTATGTGAAGTATTTCTGAGGAGAGCTACAGAAAGCTCCTCCCACATTTGCATTTGTTTGTTGGTATGGTTACCACAAAACCAGAATCATTGCATTTCATCTATTACCCTATGTAATGTATTTCATGGAAAAGCTGCAGAAAGCTCTTCCCTCACTTGCATCTGTTTATGGTATGATTAGTACACAAACACAAACACTACATTTAATCCATTACCGGATGTGAAGTATTTCTGAGGGAAGCTGCAGAAAGCTCTTCCCTCACTTACATCTGTTTGTTGTTATTTTCAGTACACAGACACAATCACTGCATTTCATCCATTACCTGATGTGAAGTATTTCTGAGGGGGGCTACAGGAAGCTCCTACCTCAGTTGTGTTTGTTTGTTGGTATTATTACTACAAATCCAGGATCATCGCATTTCATCTGTTACCCTTTGTGATGTATTTCTGAGAAAAGCTACAGAAGGCTCAAGCGTCACTTGCGTTTGTTTGTTGGTATGGTTACTACAAAGCCAGAATCATTGCATATAATCCATTACCCTATGTGATGTATTTCAGCCAATGAAAGCTCCTTAATCACTTGCCTCTGTTTGTTGGAATGATTAGTACACAGACACAATCAGTACATTTCACCCATTGCCTGATGTGAAATATTTCAAAGGGAAGCTATGGAAAGCTCCTCCATGATTTGCGTTTGTTTGTTGGTGGGGTTACTACGATGCCGGAATCAACGCATTTCATCTATTACCCTATGTGATTTATTTCTGAGAATAGCTAGAGAAACCTCCTGCATTATATGTGTTTGTTTGTTGCTATGGTTACTACAAAGCCAGAATCATTGCATTTCAACCATTGCGATATGTAGTGTATTTCAGCGAGGAGCAGCAGAAAGCTCCTCCCTCACTTGCATCTGTTTGTTGATATTCTTACTACAAAACCAGAATCATTGTATTTCATTTATTACTCTATGTGATGTATTTCAGGGAGGAGTAGCAGAAAGCTCTTCCCTCACTTGCATCTGTTTGTTGCTATTATTAGTACACATACACAAACATTAAATTTCATTTACTAGATGATGTGAAGTATTTCTCAGGGATGCTCTGGAAGCAGCTCCCTTATTTGCATTTGTTTGTTGGTATGGTTACTACAAAGCCAGAATTATACCATTTCATTTATTACCCAATGTGATGTATTTCAGAGAGAACTTGCAGAAAGCTCCTCCTTCACTTGCATCTGTTTGTTGTATGATTAGTACACAGATACAAACAATACATTTCATTTATTACACGATGTGAATTATTTCTGAGGTATGCTACAGAAATCTCCTCACTAATTTGCATTTGTTTGTTGGTATGGTTACTACAAAGCCAGAATCATCGCACTTCATTTATTAACCTATGTGAAGTATTTCTGAGAAGAGCTACAGAAAGCTCCTCCCTCAATTGCATTTGTTTGTTGCTATGGTTACTACAAAGCCAGAATCATCGCATTTCATCTATTACCGTATCTGAGGTATTTCAGAGAGGAGCAGCAGAAATTTCCTCCCTCACTTGCTCTGTATGTTGGTATGATTAGTACCCAGGCACAATCATTACATTTCATCCATTACCTGATGTGAAGTATTTCTGAGGGAAGGTACAGAAAGCTCCTCCCTCATTTGCGTTTGTTTGTTGGTATGGTTATTGTGAAGCCAGAAACATTGTGTTTCATCCATTATCCTATGTGGTGTATCTCAGAGAGAAGCTGCAGAAAGCTCATCCCTCACTTGCAACTGTTTGTTGTTGTGATTAGTACACAGACACAATCATTACACTTCATCCATTACTTGATGTGAAATATATCTGAGGGAAGCTACAGAAAGCACCTCCCTCATTTGCGATTGTTTTTTGGTATGATTACTACAAAGCCAGAATCATCGCATTTCGTCCATTACCCCATGTGATGTATATCAGAGAGAAGCTGCAGTATGCTCTTTCCTCACTTGCATCTGTTTATGGCAATATTAGTACACAGACACAATCATTACCTTTCATCCATTACCGGATGTGAAGTATTTCTGGGGGAAGGTACAGAAAGCTCCTCCCTCATTTGCATTTGTTTGTTGCTATGGTTACTACAAAGCCAGAATCATCGCATTTCATCTATTACCCTATCTGAGGTATTTCAGAGAGGAGCAGCAGAAATTTCCTCCCTCACTTGCTCTGTATGTTGGTATGATTAGTACACAGGCACAATCATTACATTTCATCCATTACCTGATGTGAAGTATTTCTGAGGGATGGTACAGAAAGCTCCTCCCTCATTTGCGTTTGTTTGTTGGTATGGTTACTGTGAAGCCAGAAACATTGTGTTTCATCCATTATCCTATGTGGTGTATCTCAGAGAGAAGCTGCAGAAAGCTCGTCCCTCACTTACAACTGTTTGTTGTTGTGATTAGTACACAGACACAATCATTACACTTCATCCATTACTTGATGTGAAATATATCTGAGGGAAGCTACAGAAAGCACCTCCCTCATTTGCGTTTGTTTTTTGGTATGATTACTACAAAGCCAGAATCATCGCATTTCGTCCATTACCCCATGTGATGTATATCAGAGAGAAGCTGTAGTATGCTCTTTCCTCACTTGCATCTGTTTATGGCAATATTAGTACACAGACACAATCATTACATTTCATCCATTACCGGATGTGAAGTATTTCTGGGGGAAGCTAAAAATGCTCCTCCGTCATTTGCGTTTGTTTGTTGGTGGGGTTACTACAAAGCCAGAATCATCGTATTTCTCATCTATTACCCTATGTCATGTATTTCAGAGGAAAGCTCCTGAAAGCTCCTTTCTCACTTGCAACAGTTCGTTGGAATGATTACTACAGAAAGCACCTGCCTCATTTGCGTTTGATTGTTGGTATGGTTACTACAAAGCTAGAATCATTGGATTTCACCTATTTTCAGAGAAAAGCTGCAGAATCCTTGTCCCTCACTTGCACCTGTTTGTTGTTATGATTAGTACACAGAACGATCATTACATTTCATCCATTACCTGATGTGAAAAATTTCTGAGGGAAGCTACAGAAAGCTCCACCCTCATCTGCGTTTGTTTGTTGGTATGGTTACTACAAAGCCAGAACCATCACATTTCATCTATTACCCAATGTGAAGTATATCTGAAAAAAACTGCAGAAAACTCCTCCCTCATTTGTGTTTCTTTGTTGGTACGGTTACTACAAAGCCAGAATCATTGCATTTCATTTATTATCCTAAGTGAAGTATTTCTGAGGGAAGCAGCACAAAGCTCCTCCCTCACTGGCATCTGTTTGTTGATATGATTAGTACTCAGACACAACCATTACATTTCATCCATTACCTAATGTGAAGTATTTCTGAGGGTATTTACAGAAAGCTCTTCCCTCATTTACGTTTATTTGTTGGTATGGTTACTACAAAACCAGAATCATCGCTTTTTATCTGTTAACCTATGTGATGTATTTCAGAGAGAAGCTGCAGAAAGCTCCTCCCTCATTTGCATCTGTTTGTTGGTATTCTTACTACAAAACCAGAATCATCACATTTCATTTATTACTCTATGTGATGTATTTCAGAGTGAAGTTTGCAGAAAGCTCTTACCTCACTTGAATCTGTTTGTTGGTATTATTAGTGCACAGACACAAGCATTAAATTTCATTTACAAGATGATGTGAAGTATTTCTCAGATATGCTACAGAAAGCTCTTCCCTAATTTGCATTTGTTTGTTGGTATGGTTACTACGAAGCCAGATTCATCCCATTTCATTTATTACCCTATGTGATGTTTTTCAGAGAGAAGCTGCAATAGATGTAATTCAGAGAGAAGCTGCAATAATCTCTTCCCTCGCCTGCATCTGTTTTTGTATGATTAGTACACAGACACATGTATTTCGGAGGAAAGCTGCAGAAAGCTCCTTTCTCACTTGCATCAGTTCGTTGGAATGATTACTACAGAAAGCACCTCCCTCATTTGTGTTTGTTTGTTGGTATGATTAGTACACAGACACAATCATTACATTTCATTTATTACATGATGTGAAATATTACTGAAGGCTGCTACTGAAAGCTTCTCCCTAATTTTCATTTCTTTGTTTGTATGATCACTACAAAGTTAGAATCATCACATTTCATCTATTACCCTATGTCAAATATTTCTGAGAATAGCTATAGAAAGTTCATCCCTCATTTGCATTTGTTTCTTCGTATGGTTATTACAAATCTAGAATCTTCGCAATTCATTTATTACCCTATGCGATGTATTTCAGAAAAAAAAAACCTGCAGAAAGCTTTTCCCTCACTTGCATCTGTTTATGGTATGATTAGTACACATACACAATCACTGCATTTCATCCATCACCTGATGTTAAGTATTTCTGAGGGGGGCTAGCGAGGGCTCTTCCCCCATTTGCGTTTTGTTGTTGGTATGGTTACCACAAAGCCAGAATCATCGCATTTCATCTTTTGCCATGTGTGAAGTATTTCTGAAAAGAGCTACAGAAAGCTCAAGCGTCATTTGCGTTTGTTTGTTGGTATTGTCACTACAAAGCCAGAATCATTGCATTTCATCCATTACCCAATGTGATGTATTTCAGAGAGGAGCTGCAGAAAGCTCCTCCCTCACTTGCATCTGTTTATGGTATTCTTACTACAAAACCAGAATCATCGCATTTCATTTATTACTCTGTGTGATGTATTTTAGAGAGAAGTTGCAGTAAGCTCCTCCTTCACTTGCATCATTTTGTTGTATGATTAGTACACAGACACAAACATTACATTTCATTCATTACATGGTGTGAAGTATTTCTGAGGGATGCTACAGAAAGCTCCTCCATAATTTGCAATTGTTTGTTGGTATGGTTACTACGAAGCCAGAATAATTGCATTTCATCTATTACCCTATGTGAAGTATTTCTGAGAATACACAAACATTAAATTTCATTTACTAGATGATGTGAAGTATTTCTCAGGTATGCTCTGAAAGCAGCTCCCTAATTTGCATTTGTTTGTTGGTATAGTTACTACAAAGCCAGAATCATCCCATTTCACTTATTACCCATTGTGATGTATTTCAGAGAGAAGTTGCAGAAAGCTCCTCCTTCAATTGCATCATTTTGTTGTATGATTAGTACACAGACACAAACATTACATTTCATTTATTACATGAAGTGAAGTATTTCTGAGGGATGCTACAGAAAGCTCCTCCCTAATTTGCATTTGTTTGTTGGTATGGTTACTACGAAGCCAGAATCATCGCATTTCATCTATTACCCTATGTGAAGTATTTCTGAGTATAGCTACAGAGAGCTCCTCCGTCATTTGCATTTGTTTGTTGCTAGGCTACTACAAAGCCAGAATCATCGCATTTTACTATTACCCTATGTGAGGTATTCCAGAGAGGAGCAGCAGAAAGCTCCACCCTCACTTGCTCTGTATGTTGGTATGATTAGTACTGAGACACAATCATTACATTTCATCCATTACCTGATGTGAAGTATTTCTGAGGGAAGCTACAGAAAGCTCCTCCCTCATTTGCGTTTGTTTGTTGGAATGGTTACTACGAAGCCAGAATCATTGCATTTCATCCATTATCCTATGTAATGTAATTCAGCGAGACCATGCAAAAAGCTCCTCACTCACTTGCATCTGTTTGTTGGAATGATTAATACACAGACACAAACATCACATTTCGACCATTACCTGATGTGAAGTATTTCTCAGGGAAGCTACAGAAAGCTCCTCACTCCTTTGCGATTGTTTGTAGGTATGGTTACTACAATGCCAGAATCATCGCATTTCATCTATTACCTAATGTGATGTATTTCAGAAAGAAGCTGCAGAAAGGTCCTCCCTCACTTGCATCTGTTTGTTGGAATGATTAATACACAGACACAATCATCACATTTTGTCCATTACCTGATGTGAAATATTTCTGAGGGAAGCTACAGGAAGCACAACACTCATTTGCGTTTCTTTGTTGGTATGGTTACTGCAATGCCAGAATCATCGCATTTCATCTATTACCTAATGTGATGTATTTCAGAAAGAAGCTGCAGAAAGGTCCTCCCTCACTTGCATCTGTTTGTTGGAATGATTAATACACAGACACAATCATCACATTTCGTCCATTACCTGATGTGAAGTATTTCTGACGGAAGCTACAGAAAGATCTTCCCTCATTTGCATTTGTTTATTGAAATGGTTACTATAAAGAAAGAATTATCGCATTTCATCTATTACCCTATGTGAAGTATTTCTGAGAATAGCTACAGAAAGCTACTCATTCATTTGCGTTTGTTTTTGGTATGGTTACTACAAAGCCAGAATCATTGCATTTCATCTATTACCCCATGTGATGTATTTCAGAGAAAAGTTGCAGATAACTCACCCCTCATTTGCAACTGTTTGTTGGAATGATTAGTACACAGCCAAAATCATTACATTTCATTTATTACATGATGTGAAGTAATTATGAGGGTAGCTACAGAAAGCTCCCCCCTCATTTGTGTTTGTTTGTTTTATGGTTACTACAAACCCAGATTCAAAGCATTTCGTCCATTACCAAATGTGATGTATTTTAGAGAGGAGCTGCAGAATCCTCATCCCTCACTTGCAGCTGTTTGTTGTTATGATTAGTATACAGACACAATCATAACATTTCATCCATTACCTGATGTAAAATATTTCTGAGGGAAGATGCAGAAAGCTCCTCCCCCATTTGCGTTTGTTTGTTGGTATGTTTAACTCAAAACCAGAATCATTGCGTTTCATCTATTACCCTATGTGATGTATCTCAAATAAAAGCTGCAGAAAGCTTTTCCCTCACTTGCATCTATTTATAGTATGATTAGTACACAGACACAATCATTATATTTCATTTATTACATGATGTGAAATATTACTGAAGGCTGCTACTGAAAGCTTCTCCCTAATTTTCATTTCTTTGTTTGTATGATCACTACAAAAATAGAATCATCACATTTCATCTATTACCCTATGTCAAATATTTCAGAGAATAGCTATAGGAAACTCATCCCTCAATTGCATTTGTTTCTTCGTATGGTTATTACAAATCTAGAATCTTCGCAATTCATTTATTACACTATGTTTTGTATTTCAGAAAAAAAACCTGCAGAAAGCTTTTCCCTCACTTGCATCTGTTTATGGTATGATTAGTACACATACACAATCACTGCATTTCATCCATCACCTGATGTTAAGTATTTCTGAGGGGGGCTAGCGAGAGCTCTTCCCTCATTTGCGTTTTGTTGTTGGTATGGTTACCACAAAGCCAGAATCATCGCATTTTATCTTTTGCCATGTGTGAAATATTTCTGAAAAGAGCTACAGAAAGCTCTAGCGTCATTTGCGTTTGTTTGTTGGTATTGTTACTACAAAGCCAGAATCATTGCATTTTATCCATTACCCAATGTGATGTATTTCAGAGAGAAGCTGCAGAAAGCTCCTCCCTCACTTGCATCTGTTTATGGTATTCTTACTACAAAACCAGAATCACCGCATTTCATTTATTACTTGATGTGATATATTTTAGAGAGAAGTTGCAGTAAGCTCCTCCTTCACTTGCATCATTTTGTTGTGTGATTAGTACACAGACACAAACATTATATTTCATTCATTACATGGTGTGAAGTATTTCTGAGGGATGCTACAGAAAGCTCCTCCCTAATTTGCAATTGTTTGTTGGTATGGTTACTACATTAGAACTACTGACGGCCTTGGGAGAGCCTGTCATGACAAAACTCTACCAGCTGGTGAGCAAGATGTATGAGACAGGCGAAATACCCTCAGACTTCAAGAAGAATATAATAATTCAAATCCCAAAGAAAGCAGGTGCTGACAGATGTGAAAATTACCGAACTATCAGTTTAATAAGCCACGGCTGCAAAATACTAACGCGAATTCTTTACAGACGAATGGAAAAACTGGTAGATGCAGACCTCGGGGAGGATCAGTTTGGATTCCGTCGAAATGTTGGAACACGTGAGGCAATACTGACCTTACGACTTATCTTAGAAGAAAGATTAAGAAAAGGCATACCTACGTTTCTAGCATTTGTAGACTTAGAGAAAGCTTTTGACAATGTTGACTGGAATACTCTTTTTCAAATTCTAAAGGTGGCAGGGGTAAAATACAGGGAGCGAAAGGCTATTTATAATTTGTACAGAAACCAGATGGCAGTAATAAGAGTCGAGGGGCATGAAAGGGAAGCAGTGGTTGGGAAAGGAGTGAGACAGGGTTGTAGCCTATCCCCGATGTTATTCAATCTGTATATTGAGCAAGCAGTAAAGGAAACAAAAGAAAAATTCGGAGTAGGTATTAAAATTCATGGAGACGAAGTAAAAACTTTGAGGTTCGCCGATGACATTGTAATTCTGTCAGAGGCGGCAAAGGACTTGGAAGAGCAGTTGAACGGAATGAACAGTGTCTTGAAAGGAGGATATAAGATGAACATTAACAAAAGCAAAACGAGGATAGTGGAATGTAGTCAAATTAAATCGGGTGATGCTAAGGGAATTAGATTAGGAAATGAGACACTTAAAGTAGTAAAGGAGTTTTGCTATTTAGGAAGTAAAATAACTGATGATGGTCAAAGTAGAGAGGATATAAAATGTAGACTGGCAATGGCAAGGAAAGCGTTTATGAAGAAGAGAAATTTGTTAACATCGAATATAGATTTATGTATCAGGAAGTCGTTTCTGAAAGTATTTGTTTGGAGTGTAGCCATGTATGGAAGTGAAACATGGACGATAACTAGTTTGGACAAGAAGAGAATAGAAGCTTTCGAAATGTGGTGCTACAGAAGAATACTGAAGATAAGGTGGATAGATCACGTAACTAATGAGGAGGTATTGAATAGGATTGGGGAGAAGAGAAGTTTGTGGCACAACTTGACTAGAAGAAGGGATCGGTTGGTAGGACATGTTCTGAGGCATCAAGGGATCACCAATGTAGTATTGAAGGGCAGCGTGGAGGGTAAAAATCGTAGAGGGAGACCAAGAGATGAATACACAAAGCAGATTCAGGAGGATGTAGGTTGCAGTAGGTACTGGGAGATGAAGAAGCTTGCACAGGATAGAGTAGCATGGAGAGCTGCATCAAACCAGTCTCAGGACTGAAGACAACAACAACAACATGGTTACTACGAAGCCAGAATCATTGCATTTCATCTATTACCCTATGTGAAGTATTTCTGAGAATACACAAACATTAAATTTCATTTACTAGATGATGTGAAGTATTTCTCAGGTATGCTCTGAAAGCAGCTCCCTAATTTGCATTTGTTTGTTGGTATAGTTACTACAAAGCCAGAATCATCCCATTTCATTTATTACCCAATGTGATGTATTTCAGAGAGAAGTTGCAGAAAGCTCCTCCTTCACTTGCATCATTTTGTTGTATGATTAGTACGCAGACACAAACATCACATTTCATTTATTACATGAAGTGAAGTATTTCTGAGGGATGCTACAGAAAGCTCCTCCCTAATTTGCATTTGTTTGTTGGTATGGTTACTACGAAGCCAGAATCATCGCATTTCATCTATTACCCTATGTGAAGTATTTCTGAGTATAGCTACAGAGAGCTCCTCCGTCATTTGCATTTGTTTGTTGCTAGGCTACTACAAAGCCAGAATTATCGCATTTTACATATTACCCTATGTGAGGTATTCCAGAGAGGAGCAGCAGAAAGATCCTCCCTCACTTGCTCTGTATGTTGGTATGATTAGCACTAAGACAAAATCATTACATTTCATCCATTACCTGATGTGAAGTATTTCTGAGGGAAGCTACAGAAAGATCCTCCCTCAGATGAGTTTGTTGGCTCGTATGGTTACTACAAACACAGAAATATCGCTTTTCATCTATTACCCCATGTGATGTTTTCAGAGAGAGACTGCAGGAATCTCAACCCTCACTACCATCTGATTGTTGGTAAAATTAGTACACAGACACAATCATTACATTTCATCCATTGCCTGATGTGAAGTATTTCTGACGGAAGCTACAGAAAGATCCTCCCTCTTTTGCATTTGTTTATTTAAATGTTTACTATAAAGAAAGAATTATCGCATTTCATGTATTACCCTATGTGAAGTATTTCTGAGAATAGCTACAGAAAGCTACTCATTCATTTGCGTTTGTTTTTGGTATGGTTACTACAAAGCCAGAATCATTGCATTTCATCTATTACCCCATGTGATGTATTTCAGAGAAAAGCTGCAGATAACACACGCCTCATTTGCATCTGTTTGTTGGAATGATTAGTACACAGACACAATCATTACATTTCATCCATTACCTGATGTGAAGTATTTCTGAGGGAAGCTATAGAAAGCTCCTCCCTCATTTGCGTTTATTTGTTGGTATGGTTACTACAAAACCAGAATCATCGCATTTCATCTATTACCCTATGTGAAGTATTTCTGAGAATAGCTACAGGAAGCTACTCTTTAATTTGCGTTTGTATTTGGTATGGTTACCACAAAGCCGGAATCATTGCATTTCGTCTATTACCCCATGTGATGTATTTCAGATAAAAGCTGCAGAAAGCTCATCCCTCATTTGCATCTGTTTGTTGGAATGATTAGTACACAGCCAAAATCATTACATTTCACTTATTACTTGATGTGAAGTAATTCTGATGGAAGCTACAGAAAGCTCCCCCCTCATTTGCGTTTGTTTGTATTATGGTTACTACAAACCCAGATTCAAAGCATTTCGTCCAGTACACTATGTGATGTATTTTAGAGACAAGCTGCAGAATCCTCATCCCTCACTTGCACCTGTTTGTTGTTATGATTAGTATACAGACACAATCATAACATTTCATCCATTACCTGATGTGAAGTATTTGTGAGTGAAGCTACAATAAAATCCTCCCTCATTTGCGTATGTTGGTTTTGTATGGTTACTACAAAGCCAGTATCATCGCATTTCCTCTATTACCCTATGTGATGTATTTCAGAGAAAAGCTGCTGAAAGCTCACCCTTCATTTGCTTCTGTTTATGGTACGATTACTACACAGACAAAATCATTGCATTTCATCCATTAGCTGATGTGAAGTATTTCTCAGGGAAGCTGCAGAAAGCTCTTCCCACGCTTGCATCTGTTTGTTGTTTAGATTAGTACACAGACACAATCATTACATTTCATCCATTACCTGATGTAAAATATTTCTCAGGGGACCTACAGAAAGCTCCTCTATCAGTTGCGTAAGTTTGTTGATATGGTTGCTACAAATATAGTGTCATCGCATTTCATCTATTACCCTATGTGAAATATTTCTAAATAAAGCTACAGGAAGCTCAAGTGTCATTTGCATTTGTTTGTTGGTATGGTTACTACAAAGCCAGAATCATCGCATTTCATCTATTACCCCATGAGATGTATTTCTGAGAATAGCTGCAGAAAGCTACTCCCTCATTTGCTTTAGTTTTTTGCTATGGTTATTACAAAGCCAGAATCATCGCTATTCATCTATTACTTTATGTGATGTATTTCAGCATGGAGCTGCAGAAAGCTCCACCCTCACTTGCATCTGTTTTGTTATAATGATTAATACACACACACACTGATTACATATCATCCATTACCTGATGTGAACTACTTCTGAGGGAAGCTGCAGAGAGCTCTTCCCTCAGTTGCATCTGTTTATGGTATGATTAGTACACAGACACAATCATTATTTTTCATCCATTACCGGATGTGAAGTATTTATGAGGAAAGCTGCAGAAAGCTCATCCATCACCTACATCTGTTTGTTGTTATGATTAGTACACAGACACAATCATTTCATTTCATCCATTACCTGACGTGAAGTATTTCTGAGGGGGGCTACAGCAAGCTTCTCAATCACTTGCGTTTGTTTGTTGGTATTATAACTACAAAGTGAGAAACATCGCATTTCATCTATTACTCTATGTGAAGTATTCCTGACAAAAGCTACAGAAGGCTCAAGTGTCATTTGCGTTTGTTTGTTTTTATGGTTACTACAAAACCAGAATAATCGCATTTCATCTATTAACCTATTTGATGTATTTCAGAGAGAAGCTGCCGAAAGCTACTCCCTCACTTGCATCTGTTTGTTGGTATTCTTACCAGAATCATCGCATTTCATTTATTACTCTATGTGATATATTTCAGAGAGAAGTTGTGGAAAGCTCTTCCCTCACTTGCATCTGTTCGTTGGTATTATTAGTACACATACACTAACATTACATTTCATTTATTACATGATGTGAAGTACTTCTGAGGGATGCTACAGAAAGCTCCTCCCTAATTTGCATTTGTTTGTTGCTATGGTTTTTACAAAGCCAGAATCATCGCATTTCATCTATTACCCTATGTGAAGTATTTCATAGAGGAGCAGCAGAAAGCTCCTCCCACACTTGCTCTGTATGTTGGTATGATTAGTACAAAGACACAATCATTACATTTTGTCCATTACCTGATGTGAAGTATTTCTGAGGGAAGCCACAGAAAGCACATCCCTCATTTGCATTTGTTTGTTGGAAAGGTTACTATAAGGCCAGAATCATTCGTTTCATCTATTACCCTATGTGAAGTATTTTTGAGAATAGTACAGAAAGCAACACCCTTATTTCCGTTTAGTTCTTTGGTATGGTTACTACAAAGCCAGATTCATCGCATTTCATCTATTACCCTGTGCGATATATTTCAGAGAATAGCTGCAGAAAGTTCATCCCTCATTTGCATCTGTTTATGGTATGATTAGTACACAGACACAATCATTACATTTCATCCATTACCGGGTGTAAAGTATTTCTGAGGGAAGCAGGAGAAAGCTCTTCCCACACTTGCATCTGTTTGTTGTTATCATTAGTACACAGACACAATCATTACATTGCATCCATTACCTGTTGTGAAGTATTTCTGAGTTGAGCTACAGTAAGCACCTCTCTCAGTTGTGTTTGTTTGTTGGTTTATTTACTACCAAGCCAGAATCATCACATTTCATCTATTAACCTATGTGAAATATTTCTAAAAAAATCTACAGAAGGCTCCTCCCTCATTTGCTTTTGTTTGTTAGAATGGATACTACAAAGCCAGAATCATTGCATTTCATCCATTATCCTATGTGATGTATCTCAGAGAGAAGCTGCAGAAAGCTCGTGCCTCACTTGCTCATTTTTTTGTTATGATTAGTACACAGACACAATCATTATATTTCATCCATTACCTGATGTGAAATATTTCAGAGGGAGGCTACAGAAAGCACAACCCTCATTTGGGTTTCATTTGTTGGTATGGTTACTACAAAGCCAAAATCATCGCATTGCATCTATTACCTCATCTGATGAATTTCTGAGAATAGCTACAGAAAGCTCCTCCCCCATTTGCTTTAGTTTGTTGGTATGGTTATTACAAAGCCAGAATCATCGCAATTCATCTACTACCTTATGTGATGTATTTCAGAAAGGATCTGCAGAAAGCTCCTCCCTGACTTGCATCTGTTTGTTATAATGATTAATACACACACACACACTCATTACATTACATCCATTACCTGATGTGAAGTATTTCTGCGGGAAGCTGCATAAAGCTCTTCCCTCACTTGCATCTGTTTGTTGTTGTTATCAGTACACAGACACAACCATAACATTTCATCCATTACCTGATGTGAAGTATTTCTGAGAGAAATGTGTTTGTTTGTTGGTATGGTTCCTACAAATCCAGAATCTACGCATTTCGTCTATTACCCTATTTTAAGTATTTCTAAAAAATGCTACAGAAAGCTTAAGTGTCGTTTGCATTTTTGTTTGTTGGTATGGTTACTACAAAGCCAGAATCATCGCATTTCATCTATTACCATATGTGAAGTATTTCTGAGAATAGCTACAGAAAGCTCCTCCATCTTATGTGTTTGCTTGTTGGTATGGTTACTACAAAGCCAGAATCATTGCATTTCATTTATTACCCTATGTGAAGTATTTCTAAAGAAAGAATACAGAAAGCTGAAGTGTCATTTGAGTTTAGTTTGTTCGTATGGTTACTACAAAGCCAGAATCATTGCATTTTATCTATTAACCTATGTGAGGTATTTCAGAGAGGAGCAGCACAAAGCTCCTCCCTCACTTGCTCTGTATGTTGATATGATTAGTACTAAGACACAATCATTACCTTTCATCCATTACCTGATGTGAAGTATTTCTGAGGGAAGCTACAGAAAGCTCCTCCCTCATTTGCGTTTGTTTGTTAGAATGGATACTACAAAGCCAGAATCATTGCATTTCATCCATTATCCTATGTGATGTATCTCAGAGAGAAGCTGCAGAAAGCTCGTGCCTCACTTGCTCATTTTTTTGTTATGATTAGTACACAGACACAATCATTATATTTCATCCATTACCTGATGTGAAATATTTCAGAGGGAGGCTACAGAAAGCACAACCCTCATTTGGGTTTCATTTGTTGGTATGGTTACTACAAAGCCAAAATCATCGCATTGCATCTATTACCTCATCTGATGAATTTCTGAGAATAGCTACAGAAAGCTCCTCCCCCATTTGCTTTAGTTTGTTGGTATGGTTATTACAAAGCCAGAATCATCGCAATTCATCTACTACCTTATGTGATGTATTTCAGAAAGGATCTGCAGAAAGCTCCTCCCTGACTTGCATCTGTTTGTTATAATGATTAATACACACACACACACTCATTACATTACATCCATTACCTGATGTGAAGTATTTCTGCGGGAAGCTGCATAAAGCTCTTCCCTCACTTGCATCTGTTTGTTGTTGTTATCAGTACACAGACACAACCATAACATTTCATCCATTACCTGATGTGAAGTATTTCTGAGAGAAATGTGTTTGTTTGTTGGTATGGTTCCTACAAATCCAGAATCTACGCATTTCGTCTATTACCCTATTTTAAGTATTTCTAAAAAATGCTACAGAAAGCTTAAGTGTCGTTTGCATTTTTGTTTGTTGGTATGGTTACTACAAAGCCAGAATCATCGCATTTCATCTATTACCATATGTGAAGTATTTCTGAGAATAGCTACAGAAAGCTCCTCCATCTTATGTGTTTGCTTGTTGGTATGGTTACTACAAAGCCAGAATCATTGCATTTCATTTATTACCCTATGTGAAGTATTTCTAAAGAAAGAATACAGAAAGCTGAAGTGTCATTTGAGTTTAGTTTGTTCGTATGGTTACTACAAAGCCAGAATCATTGCATTTTATCTATTAACCTATGTGAGGTATTTCAGAGAGGAGCAGCACAAAGCTCCTCCCTCACTTGCTCTGTATGTTGATATGATTAGTACTAAGACACAATCATTACCTTTCATCCATTACCTGATGTGAAGTATTTCTGAGGGAAGCTACAGAAAGCTCCTCCCTCATTTGCGTTTGTTTGTTGGAATGGTTACTACAAAACCAGAATCATTGCATTTCATCTATTACCTAATGTGATGTATTTCAGAAAGAAGCTGCAGAAAGCTCCTCCCACACTTGCATCTGTTTTTTGGAATGATTAATACACAGACACAATCATTACATTTCATCCATTATCTGATGTGAAGTATTTCTGAGGGTAACTACAGAAAGATCCTCCCTCAGTTGCGTATGTTTGCTGGTATGGTTACTACAAAGCCAGAATTATCGCATTTTATCTATTAGCCCATGTGATGTATTTCAGAGAGAGACTGCAGAAATCTCCCCCCTCACTCCATCTGATTGACTCCATCAATCATTGCATTTCATCCATTACCTTATGTAATGTACTTCAAGGAGAACCTGCAGAAAGCTCCTCCCACACTTGCATCTGTTTGTTGGAATCATTAATACACAGACACAATCATCACATTTCGTCCATTACCTGATGTGAAATATTTCTGAAGGAAGCTATAGAAAGCTCCTCACTCATTTGAGTTTGTTGGTTGGTATGGTTACTACAAAGCCAGGATCATTGCATTTCATCCATTACCCTATGTGAGGTATTTCAGAGATACGCGGGAGAAAGCTCTTCCCTCACTTGCATCTGTTTATGGTATGATTAGTACACAGACACAATCATTTCTTTTCATCCATTACCGGATGTGGAATATTTCTGAGGGAAGCTGCAGAAAGCTCTTATCTCACTTACACATGTTTTTCGTTATGAATAGTACACAGACACAATCACTGCATTTCATCCATTACCTGATGTGAAGTATTTCCGAGGGGGGCTACAGAAAGCTCCTCTCTCATTTGCATTTTTTTTTGGTAAGGTTACTACAAAACCAGAAACATCGCATTTCGTCTATTACCATATGTGAAGTATTTCTAAAAAATGCTACAGAAAGCTTAAGTGTCATTTGCATTTAGTTTGTTGGTATGGTTACTACAAAGCCAGAATCATCGCATTTCATCTATTACCATGTGTGAAGTATTTCTGAGAATAGCTACAGAAAGCTCCTCCATCATATGTGTTTGCTTGTTGGTATGGTTTCTACAAAGCCAGAATCATTACATTTCATTTATTACCCTATGTGAAGTATTTCTAAATAAGCTACAGAAAGCTCAAGTGTCATTTGCGTTTAGTTTGTTGGTATGGTTACTACAAAGCCAGAATCATCGTATTTCATCTATCATCCCATGTGATGTATTTCTGAGAATAGCTACAGAAAACTCCTACCTCATTTGCGTTAGTTTGTTGATATGGTTATTACAAAGCCAGAATCGTTGCATTTCATCTATTACACTATAAGAAGTATTTCTGAGAATAGACACAAAATGCTCCTCCCTCATTTGCGTTAGTTTGTTGGGCTGGTTATTACAAAGCCAGAATCATCTGATTTCATTTTTTACCCTATGTGATGTATTTCACATTGAAGCACCAGAAAGCTCCTCAGTCATTTGCATCTGTTTGTTGGTATGATTAGTACACCGACACAATCATTACATTTCATCCATTACCTGATGTAAAATATTTCTGAAGGAAGCTATAGAAAGCTCCTCCCTCATTTGCGTTTGTTAGTTGGTACGGTTACTACAAAGCCAGAATCATTGCATTTCATCCATTACCCTATGTGATGTATTTCAGAGAAAAGCTGCTGAAAGCTCCTGCCTCACTTGCATCTGTTCATTGGTATCCTTACTACAAAACCAGAATCATTGAATTTCATTTATTACTCTTTGTGGTGTACTTCAGGGAGAAGTTGCAGAAAGCTCTTCCCTCACTTGCATGTGTTTGATGGTATTATTAGTACACATACACAAACATTAAATTTCATTTACTAGATGATGTGAAGTATTTCTCAAATATCGTCTGAAAGCAGCTCCGTAATTTGCATTTGTTTGTTGGTAAGGTTACTACAAAGCCAGAATCATCCCATTTCATTTATTACCCAATGTGATGTATTTCAGAGAGAAGTGGCAGAAAGCTCCTACTTCACTTGCATCTGTTTGTTGTATGATTAGTTCACATACACAAACATTACATTTCATTTATTACATGATGTGAAGTATTTCTGAGGGATGTTACAGAAAGCTCCTCCCTAATTTGCATATGTTTGTTGGTATGGTTACTACGAAGCCAGAATCATCGCATTTCATCTATTACCCTATGTGAAGTATTTCTGAGTATAGCTACCGAAAACTCCACGTCATTTGCATGTGTTTATTGCTATGGCTACTACAATGCCAGAATCATTGCATTTTATCTATTACCCTATGTGAGGTATTTCAGAGAGGAGCAGCAGAAAGCTCCTCCCTCACTTGCTCTGTATGTTGATATGATTTGTACTAAGACACAATCATTACATTTCGTCCATTACCTGATGTGAAGTATTTCTGAGGGAAGCTACAGAAATCTCCTCCCTCACTTCCATATGATTGTTGGTGCCATTAGTACACAGACACAATCATTACATTTCATCCATTACTTGATGTGAAGTATTTCTGAGGGAAACTACAGAAAGCTCCTCCCTCATTTGCGTTTGTTTGTTGGAATGGTTATTACGAAGTCAGAATCATTGCATTTCATCCATTACCCTATGTAATGTACTTCAGAGAGAACCTGCAGAAAGCTCCTCCCTCACTTGCATGTGTTTGTTGGAATCATTAATACACAGACACAATCATCACATTTCGTCCATTACCTGATTGAAGTATTTCTCAGGGAAGCTACAGAAAGCTCCTCACTCCTTTGCATTTGTTTGTACGTATGGTTACTACAATGGCAGAATCATCGCATTTCATCTATTACCTAATGTGATGTCTTTCAGAAGGAAGCTGGAGAAAGCTCCTCCCTCACTTGCATCTGTTTTTTGGAATGATTAATACACAGACACAGTCATTACATTTCATCCATTACCTGATGTGAGGTATTTCTGAGGGAAACTGCAGAAAGATCCTCCCTCAGATGCGTTTGTTGACTGGTATCGTTACTAGAAAGCCAGAATTATCTCATTTCATCTATTACCCCATGTGATGTATTTGAGAGAGAGACTGCAGAAATCTCCTCCCTCACTTCCATCTGATTGCTGGTACCATTAGTACACAGACACAATCATTACATTTTGTCCATTACCTGATGTGAAATATTTCTGACGGAAGCTATAGGAAGATCCTCCCTCATTTGCGTTTGTTTGTTGAAATGGTTACTATAAAGAAAGAATTATCGCATTTCATCTATCACCCTATGTGAAGTATTTCTGAGAATAGCTACAGAAAGCTACTCATTAATTTGCGTTTGATTTTGGTATGGTTACTACAAAGCCAGAATCATTGCAATTCATCTATTACCCCATGTGATGTATTTCAGAGAAAAGCTGCAGAAAGCTCATCCCTCATTTGCATCTGTTTGTTGGAATGATTAGTACACAGCCAAAATAATTACATTTCATTTATTACTTGATGTGCAGTAATTCTGAGGGAAGCTACAGAAAGCTCCCCCCTCATTTGCGTTTGTTTGTATTATGGTTACTACAAACCCAGATTCAAAGCATTTCCTCCATTACACTATGTGATGTATTTGAGAGAGAAGCTGCAGAATCCTCATTCCTCACTTGCACCTGTTTGTTGTTATGATTAGTATACAGACACAATCATAACATTTCATCCATTACCTGATGTGAAATATTTCTGAGGGAAGCTACAGAAAGCTCCACTCCCATTTGCGTTTGTTTGTTGATATGTTTAACTCAAAACCAGAATCATTGCATTTCATCTATTACCCTATGTGATGTATTTCAAATAAAAGCTGCAGAAAGCTCTTCCCTCACTTGCATCTGTTTGTTGGAATGATTAATACACAGACACAATCATCACATTTCGTCCATTACCTGATGTGAAGTATTTCTCAGGGAAGCTACAGAAAGCTTCTCACTCCTTTGCGTTTGTTTGTAGGTTTGGTTACTACAATGCCAGAATCATCGCACTTCGTCTATTACCTAATGTGATGTATTTCAGAAAGAAGCTGCAGAAAGCTCTTCCCTCACTTGCATCTGTTTGTTGGAATGATTGATACACAGACACAATCATCACATTTCGCCCATTACCTGATGTGAAGTATTTCTGAGGGAAGCTGCAGAAAGCTCTTCGCTCATTGCATTTGTTTGTTGTTCTGATCAGTACACAGACACTATCATGACATTTCATCCATTACCTGATGGGAAGCATTTCTGAGTGAGGCTACAATAAAAACCTCCCTCAGTTGCGTTTGTTGGTTGGTATGGTTACTACAAAGCCAGAATCATCGCATTTCATCTATTACCCTATGTGATATATTTCAGAGAAAAGCTGCAGAAAGCTCATCCCTCATTTGCTTCTGTTTATGGTATGATTAGTACACAGACACAATCATTGCATTTCATCCATTAACTGATGTGAAATATTTCTGAGGGAAGCTACAGAAAGCACAACCCTCATTTGCTTTTTTTTGTTGGTATGGTTACTACAAAGCCGGAATCATTGCATTTCATCTATTACCCTATGTGATGTATTTCAGGGAAAGGCTGCAGAAAGCTCATCCCTCATTTGCATCTATTTATGGTATGATGAGTACACAGACACAATAATTACATTTCATCCATTACCGGATGTGAAGTATTTCTCAGGGAAGCTGCAGAAAGCTCCTCCCACACTTGCTTCTGTTTGTTGTTACGATTAGTACACAGACACAATCATTACATTTCATCCATTACCTGATGTGAAATATTTCTCAGGGGAGCTACAGAAAGCTCCTCTCACAGTTGCGTTTGTTTTTTGGTATGGTTACTACAAATATAGTGTCATCGCATTTCATCTATTACCCTATGTGAAATATTTCTAAATAAAGCTACAGGAAGCTCAAGCGTTATTTGCGTTTGTTTGTTGGTATGGTTTCTACAAAGCCAGAATCATCGCATTTCATCTATTACCCCATGAGACGTATTTCTGACAATAGCTACAGAAAGCTACTCACTCATTTTCTTTAGTTTTTTGCTATGGTTATTACAAAGTCAGAATCATCGCAATTCATCTATTACTTTATGTGATGTATTTCAGCATGGAGCTGCAGAAAGCTCCACCCTCACTTGCATCTCTTTGTTATAATGATTAATACACACACACACTCATTACATAACATACATTACCTGATGTGAAGTATTTCTGAGGGAAGCTGCAGAAAGCTCTTCCCTCAGTTGCATCTGTTTATGGTATGATTAGTACACAGACACAATCATTACTTTTCATCCATTACCGGATGTGAAGTATTTATGAGGGAAGCTGCAGAAAGCTCATCCCTCACCTACATCTGTCTCTTGTTATGATTAGTACACAGACACAATCACTTCATTTCATCCATTACCTGATGTGAAGTATTTCTGAGGGGGGCTACAGCAAGCTCCTCAATCATTTGCATTTGTTGGTTGGTATTATTACTACAAAGCCAGAATCATCGCATTTCATCTATTACCCTATGTGAAGTATTCCTGAGAGAAGCTATAGGAGGCTCAAGTGTCTTTTGCGTTTGTTTGTTTTTATGGTTACTACAAAACCAGAATCATCGCATTTCATTTATTACTCTATGTGATATATTTCATAGAGAAGTTGTGGAAAGCTCTTCCCTCACTTGCATCTGTTTGTTGGTATTATTAGTACACATACACAAACATTAAATTTCATTTACTAGATGATGTGAAGTATTTCTGAGGGATGCTACAGAAAGCTGCTCCCTAATTTGCATTTGTTAGTTGGTATGGTTACTTCAAAGCCAGAATCATTGCATTTTATCTATTACCCTAAGTGAGGTATTTCATAGAGGAGCAGCAGATAGCTCCTCCCTCACTTGCTCTGTATGTTGGTATGATTAGTACAAAGACACAATCATTACATTATGTCCATTACCTGATATGGAGTATTTCTGAGGGAAGCTACAGAAAGCTCCTCCCTCTATGGTGTGCATTTGTTGGTAAGATTACTACTAAGCCAGAATCATTGCATTTCATCTATTACCCTATTTGATGTATTTCAGAGAGAAGCTGTAGAAAGCTCATCCCTCACTTGCATCTGTTTATTGTTATGATTGGTACAAGGAGACAATCATTACACTTCATTCACTACCTAATGTGAAGAATTTCTGAGGGAAGCTACAGAAAGCTCCCCCCTCATTTGGATTTTGTTTGTTGGTATGGTTACTACAAAGCCAGAAACATCGGATTTCATCTACTACCTTATGTGAAGTATTTCTGAGACAAGCTGCAGAACGCTTCTCCCTCACTTGCATCTGTTTTTTGGTAAGATTACTATACAGACACTATGGTTACATTTCATCCGTTACCTGATGTGAAATATTTCTGTGGGATGCTACAGAAAGCTCCACCTGCACTTGTGTTTGTTTGTTGGTATGGATACTAGAAGCCCAGAATCATCGCATTTCATCTATTACCCTATGTGATGTATTTCTGAGAGAAGCTGCAGAAAGATCCTCCCTCACTTGCATCTGTTGTTGGTATGATTAGGACACAGACACAATTATTACACTTCATCCATTACCTGATGTAAAGTATTTATGAGACAAGCTACAGAAAGCTCATCCCTCATTTGCGTTTGTTTGCTGGTATGGTTACTTCAAAGCCAGAATAACCGCATTTTATCTACTACTCTATGTGAAGTTTTTGTGAGGGAAGCTGCAGATCGCTCCTCCATCACTTGTATCTGATTGTTGGTAAGATTAGTGCTCACACTCATTCAATACCTTTCATCAATTACCTAATGTGAACTATTTATGAGGGTAGCTAGAGAAAGCTCCTCCCTCATTTGTGTTTGTTTGTTGGTATGGTTACTACAAACCCAGAATCATCCCATTTCATCTATTACCCTATGTGAAGTATCTCTGATAGAAGCTGCAGAAAGTTCCTCCCTCACTTGCATTTTTTTCATATGATTAGTATACAAACACAATCATTACATCTCATCCATAACCTGATGTGTAGTATTTCTGAGGGAAGCTACAGCAAACTCATCCCCCATTTGAGTTTGTTTGTTGGTATGGTTACTACAAAGCCAGGATAATCGCATTTCATCTGTTACCTTAAGTGAAGTATTTCTGAGAGAAGTTGTTGGAAGATCCTCCCTAACTTGCATCTCTTTTTTGGTTTGATTGTTACACAGAAAAGATCATTACACTTCATCCATTAACTGATGTGAGGTATTTATTATAGAAGCCACTGAAAGCCTCTCCCTGATTTTAATTACTTTGTTGGTATGTTTATTACAAAGCCAAAATCATCGGATTTCATTTTTTACCCTATGTGGTGTATTTCAGATAGAAGCTACAGAAAGCTCCTCCCTCACTTCCATCTGTTTGTTGGTATGATTAGTAGACGGTGACAATCATTATATTTAATCCATCACCTGATGTGAAGGATTTCTGAGGGAAGCTGCTGAAAGCTGCTCCCTCACTTGCGTCTCTTTGTTGGTATGGTTAGTACAAAGCCAGAATATTATCATTACATCCATTACCCTATGGATGTGTTTCAGAGAGAAGCTGCAGAAAGCTCCTCCCACACTTGCATCTGTTTGTTGCTATGATTAGTACACAGACACAATCATTTCATTTCATCCATTACTTGATGTGAAGTTTTTGTGGGAGAAGCCACAGAAAGCTCCTCCCTCACTTGCGTCTCTTTGTTGGTATGGTTAGTACAAAGCCAGAATAATCGCATTTCTTCTATTACCCTATTTGAAGTATTTCTGAGAGATGTTGCAGAAAGCTCCTCCCTCACTTGTATCTGTTTGTTGGTATGATTAGTACACAGACCCAATCATGACATTTCAGCATTTACCTGATGTGAAGTATTTATGAGGGGAGCCACAGAAGGCTCCTCCCTCATTTGCGTCTAATTGTTGGTATGATTACTACACAGACAGAATCATCACGTTTCATGCATTACCCTATGTGAAATATTTCTGAGAGAAGCTACAGAAAGTTCCTCCCTCCTTTGCATGTCTTTGTTGGTATGGTTACTATGAAGCCAGAAACATCGCACTTCACCCTTTACCCTATATGCAGTATTTCTGAGAGAAGCTGAAGAAAGCTTTTCACTCATTTGCTTCTCTTTGTTGGTATGGTTACTACAAAGCCAGAATCATCGCGTTTCCTCCATTACCCTATGTGAAGTATTTCTGAGAGATGTTGCAGTAAGCTCCTCCCTCATAGGCATATCTTTGTTGGTAAGGTTATTACGAACTCGGAATCATCGCATTTCGTCCATTACACTGTTGTTGTTGTGGTTGTTGTTGTGGTCTTCCGTCCTGAGACTGGTTTGATGCACCTCTCCCTGCTACTCTATCATGTGCAAGATTCTTCATCTCCCAGTACCTACTGCAACCTAGATCCTTCTGAGTCTGCTTGGTGTATTCATCTCTTGGCCTCCCTCTACGATTCTTACCCTCCACACTGGCCTCCAATACTAAATTGGCGATCTCTTGATGCCTCAGAACATGTCCTACCAACCGATTCCTTCTTCTGGGCAAGTTGTGCCAGTCACCAACTTTCTCTTCCGAATGCGAAAATATTTTGTTGAGCCCAACCTACATATGTAGGAATGATCATCAAAATAAAATAAGAGAAATCAGAGCTCGAACAGAAAGGTTTAGGTGTTAATTTCTCCCGCTCGCTGTTCGGGAGTGGAATAGTAGAGAGATAGTATGATTGTGGTTCGATGAACCCTCTGCCAAGCACTTAAATGTGAATTGCAGAGTAGTCATGTAGACGTAGATGTAGATGTAGGAGGCATTGATTGTAAATTGCCACTAGCATACTTCATATACGACCAGAATATCTTGGATTTGTTTGCCAGGTTTCGAGACAAAGTTTCGTCGTGGAAACTGTTATAGGCATCTCGCATTGAACTCTGGCTATCCTTTAGAGAAGCCCGGAATTTAGCGCAATCTTAGGGATTTTGCGTCTGTTTAAATTTGGCATGTTTGTTTCGTTGTTTCTGCAACAGTGTTCTAACCCGTTTTGTGTACCACGGAGGATCAGCTCCGCCGTTTCTTAGTTTATTTCGTATAAATCTCTCAATTGCTGCCGATACTATTTTTTGAATGCAAACGACTTCTGGTCTACACTTATATTATTAATTTGGAATGAGTCTCTCAGGAAGGCGTCAAGTGAATTTTTATCAGCATTTTTGAATAGGTATACTTTTTGTTTGTTTTTCGAGGATTTCGGGATTACAATATACAGTCTCACTACGACAACCCTGTGTTCACTAATCCCTATAACGGTTTTGATGCTCGTTATTAACTCAGGATTATTTGTCATTTGCACTTTCTTTAGTTTCAGTAAAAACCTAAATTTGGGAAATTTGTGGTAAGCTCCTATGGGACCAAACAGCTGAGACCATCGGTCCCTAACTTAAACTGACTTACATTACGGACAAAACACACACCCGTGGCCCGAGGAAGGACTCGAACCTCCGAGGGGAGCCGTGCGAACCGTGGCAAGGCGCCCAAGACAAATCGGCTACCGCGTGCGGCTCTCTCTACCTGCATTATTCCGTGAAATATTGACTTTTGAAATAATACGGACTTTAGCATATCCCTGCACAATATCAACAGCAAGGCTTCCAAGACACTTCCCTGGGGCACAATCTAAGTTACATTGATATTTAATGATGACTCTTCATCCAAGATTACAAGCTACATTCTCCTTATCAAATATCCTCAACTGACGCAAATTTTCATTGATACCTCATAGTGCCTTACTTTTGATAATAGTATAGCCGTGGTACTGAATCAAATACTTTTCGAAAATCGAAAAATACTGCATTTATCTGCCTTCGTCCATTACTTTTAGCAGTCATCTGATAAAATAGCGAGTTGGGTTTCACGTGATCATTGTTTTCGGAAATCATACAGGTTGCCATGGGGAGGTCATTCTGTCAGAGATACCTCGTTATTTTTTAATTTAGAATATATTCGAAGATTCTATAACAAATCGATATCAAGGATACCGGGTACGATCTGTGATTTCTTCCAACTACAGGGCAGGGCTTTTGTTCGTGCGATGGGCAATGGATTATAGTTAACAGAACTGCTAACGCAGCTGCAAATACAATGCACCGTGTTAAGGGATCGGTCGAGCCATGCAGCTTCATTCAATTTGAGAGATTTCAGCTGTTCTCAATGTTCGATGATCTATTGGAATTTGCCGGACGCAATGGCCGAATGGTTCTAGGCGCTTCAGTCCGGGAATGGGCTGCTGCTACGGTCGCAGGTCCGAATCCTGCCTCGGGCATGGATGTGTGTGATGTCCTCAGGTTAGTTAGGCTTATGTAGTTCCAGGTCTAGGGGACTGATGACTTCAGATGTTAAGTCCTATAGGGCTCAGAGCAATTTGAACCATCTGTTGAAACTGATTAAAGGTAAACACATTATATGAGCAGAAGCGTTCTCTTCAGCAAATGCTTTGCAAAAAACAGATGACAGTCCTTTATGAACAGCAATCTGTTGTAGACTAATTATTATTGGTTTTCCCATATTAAGGATACTGCAAATAATTAAACAGTATTTTCACCATATTTATAACGCATCTTCTTAGTCATTCTGGGAGTATGGATATACGTTATAACACACATAAAAACTATAGGCCATGAAAGAATAATGCGAATGAGACGAAAATCCGTCGATGTGTAGTACATGTACAGAACAATGTGGATGATTTATCCAACACAAAGTGCTTCAGAAATCGAGCAAGTAAGTAACGCGTTGATCCACATCTGGTGCTTATTCAGGTATTTATTCGATTCGGCATTATTAAGTACAGTTATTGGATGTTCTCCTGAGGTATATCGTGCCAAAATTCTGTCGAACTGACGCGTTAGATCGGCGAAATCTCGACGAAAGATCCATACCCAAAGACTGGAAAGTTGCACAGGTCACACCAATATTCAAGAAAGGTAGTAGGATAACATTATGAATTACCTCGAAGAAAACGACCTATTGACACACAGTGAACATGGATTTAGTGAAGATCGTTCTTATGTAACATGTGAAGTGTTGACTGCTATTGACAAGTGATTTCAGATCGATTCCGTATTTCTGGATATCCAGAAGGCTTTTGACACTGTACCACATGAGCGGCTTTTAGTGAAATTGCGTGCTTTGGAATATCGTCTCAGTTTTGTGACTGGATTTGTGATTTGCTGTCAGGGAAGTCACAGTTCGTAGCAATCGACGGAAAGCCATCGAGTAAAACAGAAGTGACTTCTGGCGTTCCAAAGGTAGTGTTATAGGCCCTTTTCTATTCCTTATATTTATAAACGATTTTGAAGACAATCTGAGTAGCTGTCATAGATTGTTTGCAGATGACGCAGTCGTTTATCGACTAGTAAAGTCGTGAGAACAGCAAAACAAATTACAACACGATTTAGAAAATATGTATACTGCGAAAATTGTCAATTGACCCTAAATAACGAAAAGCGTGAGGTCATCCATTTGAGTGCTAAAAGGAATCAGTTAAACTTCGGTTACACGATAAATCAGTCAAATATGAAGGCCGTAGATTCAACTAAATGCCTAGGAATTACAATTACGAACAACCAAAAATTGGAAGGAACACAAAGAAAATGTTGTGGGGACGGCTAACCAAAGACTCCGTTTTATTGGTAGGACACATAGAAAATGTAACAGATCTACTAACGAGACTGACTACATTACGTTTGTCCGTCCTCTTTTAGAATACTGCTGCGTGGTGTGGGTTCCTTACCAGATACGACTGACTGAGTACATCGAAAAAGTTCAAAGAAGGGCAGCACGTATTGTATTATCGCGAAATATGGGAGAGAGTGCCACAGAAATGATACAGGATTTGGGCTGGACATCATTAAAAGAAAGCCGTTTTTCGTTCCGACGGAATCTTGTCATGAAATTCACCAACCTTCCCCTCCGAATGCGAAAATATATTGTTGACACTGACTACACAGGGAGAAACGATCACCATGATAAGGGAAAGCAGAGCTCGTACGAAAAGATAAGGGTGTTCGTTGTTTCCGCGAGGTTTATGAGTTTCGAATAATAGAGGATTGTGAAGGTGGTTCTATGATCCCTCTGCCAGGCACTTCAATGTAATTTGCAGAGTATCCATGCAGATGAGGTGCTGCCCATAATGCTCCGAACGTTCTCAGTTGGAGAGAGACCAGGCGATCTTGCCGGCCGAGGTATGGTTTGGCAAGGACGAAGACAAGCAGTAGAAACTCTCGCCGTGTGCTGACAGGCATTGTCTTTCTGAAGTGTCAGACCAGAATGGCTTCTCATGAAGAACAAAAAAAAAAAAAAAAAAAAAAAAAAAAAAAAAAAAAAAAAAACAGCACGTGCAATGTCTTGGACTGTTGTGCTGTAAGGGTGTCGCGGCTGACAACCAAAGAGGCCTTACTGTGAAAAGTAATGGCACCCCGGAGCATGACTCCTATTTGTCGGGTCGTATGGTGGTATACCACCACTGTCCATGAGGTTTCCACAAACGCTTTCGGCCTGGAATCTCATTGGCTGGGGTAGAGCTGTCTTCATTCTTGAGTCCCGCTTCGAACTGAGCGAAAGTGTGTCTGGAGGCGCCCTGGACAGCAGTGGGATACCTACTTGACTCTTCCAAATTGGCCTGTAGAGTGTAACGTGGTTACCGGTTCCAGTGTCTGCTTAGAATCGACGTTTAACGTGATCCGGTAACAAGATTTTGAGGTAATACTATTTTGTTCCCATCGGGATGCTTACTATCGCTGAGCACCCATGCCGCTCACCATTGGAATGCTTGATTTCGTTGAGTATCCATGACAGGTGAGCCTGTCATTATCACCTTGTGGGCATTTTAACTTATTAGAGTGGTTGTGGTTTGTGTTCCGCGTAGCGGCCAGCGGGAGATTTACAGCGGTTGGGCGGAAACGCACATCTAAATCAGTCACCCTGTTGGAGGAGTTCGAGGGAGGCGACCGAAGTGAAGCATTCAGCTTCAAATGGTTCAAATGGCTCTGAGCACTATGGGACTTAACATCTGAGGTCATCAGTGCCCTACAACTCAGAACTCAGGATTGGAACCTGCGACAGTAGCGATCGCGCGGTTCCAGATTGAAGCGCCTAGAACCGCTCGGCCACAACGCAGGCGATGCATTCACGTGGATTCTGAGAGAACTAAGTGTTCTACATCCCACAGTACACTGAGGTATCTGCCAACCACAATCACTCACCTCTGGCCACCACAGTACTGATGAAACACGTTGAAGACTCTATCACCACTAAATTGCATCATAAGTGATACAATCACAGCCACCCCGTAGGAAACAGAAAACTACGTTACCATACAAGTAGCTTATTTGCTAGAAATGTCTTTTATTTGCCCCGTACACATTTACAACACACTCAGGCAATGTCTGAAGATCAGTATGTACCTTTTGAACAGGAAGGTTTTCATTTACATCGTAAATTCTTTGTGTCTTAAATGCAAAAACAGGCACAGTGGATATTCGTCGATTACAGCGCCATCTACCGCGATTGGGAAACAAGAAACAATGGTTTGGGTAGGCCGTAGGAATGTTTCTTTTTTCTTTTCTTTTCTTTTCTTTTCTTTTCTTTTCTTTCTTTTACTTACACACTTTCCTGCATGACGGACTGCCATCGACTCCTTGTTATGTTCGTAGCTATCGCTTGGTCTCACGCTGTTAGTAAGATAGTAAGGGACTTCTGTCTTGGTGCGTGACAGTGGATAAGTGTGGCGAACAGAAATTCGCGAAATACTGAGCAACAAATACTCTTAGGAAGAGCTACATACTCTGTGATTTACGAACTTTACCGTACATATGAAAATGCGTTTATTGTTTCATTTGACAGACGCCATACGATGCTTGCCCAGTTTCATTATTCAAACTTTAATAAATATATCAGTTTTTAATGCTCCAGTGCGTTTTCGTTAATTACAGTTTGCCGACAATCAACAGAGTCACAAAGAAAAAAAATCCAGATATACTACGAGGTAAAACCACTCGTAACAAACAAATGAGTAACCGAACGATTCTCTACAGTGATCTCGCATAAGCATTTCGCTTTTTCTTCATATGTATAATGCTTTTCACGATTTTGCGCGTTTCCGTCAGTAACTGCAAATATAGTCTGTAAGAAAATATTATGAAAACAATATATTACATATATGCAATGAAAAGTAATGCCTAATGACATAAGGCAGCTTCCTCGCATTTCGAGCTTCATTTAAATAGCATTATTTTAAGAGAGTATTACTGCTGTTAAATATGTCGCGTAACGCAACGTTAATGCCAGTATGGATGCAACAGGGAGAGGATTGTATAAGCGAGTATATTAAGTAATGCGGTAAAGTTCAAAGGTAATAGAGAATATAGCCTTTTCTGAGAGAACTAAGTGTTCTACATCCCACAGTACACTGAGGTATCTGCCAACCACAATCACTCACCTCAGGCCACCACAGTACTGATGAAACACGTTGAAGACTCTATCACCACTAAATTGCATCATAAGTGATACAATCAAAACACTTTTACATATATGGCAATGCTCCTAAGTCATATACACTGAAGAGCCAAAGAAACTGGGACACCTCCCTAACATCGTGTAAAGCCCCCGTGAGTACACGGAAGTACCGCAACTCGACGTGGCATGGCTCGACTAATGTCTGAGGTTAGAATTACATTAACACCTTCAGCTGCTGATGGGCTTTGATATATATAAACGAGCACAGGTGAAAATGTGTGCCCCGACCGGGACTCGAACCCGGGATCTCCTGCTTACATGAAGGACGCTCTATCCCGGTCGGGCACACATTTCCACCAGTCCCCGTTGCTATACGTCAACGCCCGTCAGCAGCTCAAGGTATTAATACAATCGTAATTTCGTTCTAGACGGCCTCAGGTCAGCAATTGTGTCCGTTCTTTTGGACGAGAGTCGTCCGACCATGCAACATATTTCCAGTCACCAATAGTCCAATATCGGTGTTGAAGGGCCTAGTGCAGGCGTAAAGCTTTGTGTCGTGCAGTTATCAAGGATACACGAGTGGGCTTTCAGCTCCGAAAGCCCATATCGATGATGTTTCGTTAAATGATTCGGACGCAGCGATGTGGGACACTTGATATTTTACCGGATTCCTGATATTCACGGTTCACTACACATACATCCTCACTTCGTCGCTACTTTGGAGATGCTGTGTCCCATAGCTCGTGCGCCTACTATAACATCACGTTCAAACTCACTTAAATCTTGATAACCTGTCATTGTAGCAGTAGTAATGGATCTAACAACTGAGCGTGTCACCTGTTCTCTTATATTACCGTTGCCGACCGCAGCGCCGTATTCAGCCTGTATTTGAATACGCATGCCTATACCAGTCTGTTTGGCGCCTCAGTGCATATTATTTAGTATTACCGAAGAGTATTTATTGCTCCATATTTCGCGGATTTTGCCTACTTCACTCAGCCACTACCACGTACCGCGACCAAACTAACATGGTAACTGCATTCATAATATCCTTAATGAGATATACGTCTGTGTGCATCTCATATCTAGACCGCTACGCATGGGTGTTCTCATGCCACACATTCTGACTCGGGCAACGATCTGGATGAGAAAAACTGGCGATACCTGCAAGAAAATGACCCAGGTTCCGAGCCAGAACCACAATTCCACAACGAGGCAGCTTTCATCGCATAACCTGGTGGCTGGGATTTGTTGCAGCTGCGGTGTTCATTCCTTCGTATGGGCCATTACTGTGGAGTAACACTTGTAAGCAGCAACAATCTGATGTAATGAAAGTTTACTTTATTACTGGCGCTTCCTGGCAGATTAAAACTGTGTGCCGGACCGAGACTCGAACTCGTGATATTTGCCTCACGGCGTTCTCTGCCGTCTGAGCTACCCAAGCACGACTCACGACCCGTCCTCACAGCTTCAATTGTACCTTCCTAAATTCACCGAAGCTCTTCTGCGAGCGTTGCAGAACTGGCTCTCCTGGAAGAAAGGATTTTGTAGAGACATGGCTTAGCCACAGCCTGGTGGATATTTCCAGATTGATATTGGGTACTTTATTACTGTTTAATTAAACAGCTTCATTAAACAACGAAAAAGTAACTCACATTATATGAGCTGAATCACTAAGATTAAACTGCGTAATAACAGCAGCGCCGTCATTCACTAATGAACATGAAAAATATCAGTTCTGCAGAAGTATGTAAAGATTCTTACGAAAATTCCAATAGAGTTGCAGATTCTCAAGATAAGAAGGCTACACACAGCCCGCTACACTGGCCATACTAATGTAAAAGTTGATTCCTTATTTCCCTCGCAAAGTCCAAAACATCCCCACCACGCCTGAGGTTTTGCGGACCTCCTACCACGCCGTGCGTCAGCGCCGGCACGGAGACCTGTCTCTGAACTAACAGAGCGCTCCATTAATTCGGGCTGAAACACGCCACCACTCTCCAGGACAGGTGCAAGACCCACCCGTGGCTGGCGATAAGTCGCACGGAGACGTGGTGTGGATGTTTTACCAAATAGGCGCGCCTCCACTGACGGAACAGTTTCTGTCAACCTGCAGACTACAGGGCCCCTCATCATACAAGATACTTCCAGTCAGCGTTTGGTGTTAGGAAGCCTTCCAAATTTCGTATATACTCTACACTCGACACTCAAAATTATGTTTGAGAACATTTTTCATATTATCCCCACTATTTGTAGTTAAAGAAAGAAAATGATTACAGTGCTTCAAAAAGTAATATTTGCAGTAAACTGAAAAACGTATTGATTTAATTTTACATATTTTAAAAGAAGAAATGTTGAATTTTCTCGCGCGGAGTACGAGAGACTGGCGCGGCTATATGCGCACTGTTTTGACAGACAGGTGGAGCTGAGCTAGATAGGAGCTGGCGTGTATAGCTGGCTGTCTAACGAGCAGGCGATAACCGTGATACTGGCGGAATGTGTGCGCCACTTAGAAAGCGAGTGTCGTAATGACTGCAAGTCTAGTATACAGGCACGTTAATGCAAGTGCTTTTTCCAAGGGAGGGTGGTCTTCCCTGGCCCTCGCGACGTGTGACGGTGCCTCACGCCGCAAATTCTGAGATCGCAAGCTATTAGGATGGTGCATAAGATCGCAGCGTTTTCTTCTGTATATTAATATTGTTATAGGTTTTGGATTTTACAAGGAGTGTTATACGTCATTGGTCCCTTACCTGCATTTGTCGTAGATCCCTCGCCCAGCGCGAAGTTCCAAGCGACTGGAAAAAAAGCGCAGATGACTCCAGTATATAGAGAGGTAAGGAAACGGACCCGTAAAATTAGAGACCAATATCCCAAACTTCTGATTGCTGCAGACTCCCTGTACACATTCTCAGTTCGATTATAATAGACTTACGTGAGGCTAAGCAACATACGTCGACGAATCAACATGGCTTTAGGAAGCATCGTAAGTGCGAAACTCAGCTTGCCCTTTCCTCACGTGACATACTGAGAACTATGTACGAAGGGCAACAGGCAGATTCCATATTTCTAGATTTCCGGAAAGAATTTGACATCGTGCCCCATTGCAGATTGTTAAAGAAACTACGAGCATATCGTATAAGTTCACAGATATGTGAATGGCTCGAAAACTTCTTGAAAAATAGTACGCAGTATGTTGTCCTCGATGGTGAGGGTTCATCAGAGACAACGAAATGTGATAGAACGGCTGTTGTTCTTTATACAGGGCGAGGCCATCTAAATGTTCAATACATTAGCTCCGAGGAACAAATGGCAGTTTACTGAAATGTCCAGTCCTAGTTGCTTCTGGTAAAATATGTCAAAAGCTGGGGATAGTGAATTTTACGGGTAATTAAGGAAAGTATTAAATTGATGGGGGTGTTGAAGTAATGACAATTTAATAATTATACTTTGCTAACTTCCAGCATTCTGAAAGGCATTGTAGTGTCTCGAGAATTTCGGGGTAAATTCTAGAGACCCTCGTATTTCCACCGTCTTGAACACGGGTTATTTTAGAGACGAGTGTGGTATAGTAGAATGTATCTACTGCACCACAATTATGTGTGTGCAGGACGGACATGTATGGGACGGATGATAGGCGCGTGCAGGTAGTCGCCGATCCTGGCTAACAAGGGGAAGGCCTCAGACACGGCCAACCGATTCAGCTCAAATTTGGCAGGTTGCTTGTGTAGAACCTAAAATGAAATACTCCAAGATCTTTTGGGTCAACACCCCCGCGATTTTGAGAAAATCAACCCTAAAGGTTTTGACGAGCAACGGACTCAGAATTAGAGCGATCGATAGGTAATTGTAAATAGAGCATTTTTCATCATCAGGTATGGGGTCCGCAAACGCAAACTTTTCCAAAAATTGAGGAAAGAAACTTTTACAATTGTCGCTCCTGTACCCACTTGGTAAACGCTTTTCGCCGACAGCGGCGATAGCGGAACAGCTAAGGTAACTAACTGGCTGGGAATCGGAGAACCCTAGCGGATGTTATTATTTTCGTTTGTATTTTTCCATACCTCAATTGATAGGGATAGGATGGTTAATAAGGTAAGTAAATTAATAAAGAATGATAATAATAAAGTAGGCAAACTAATGACCCCAACGCCGTTGGTTAGTAAAATATTAAACTTTTAAGGCTTGTCACATGACCACAACTACGACTAACAAGGGGAGGCCGCCAATTGTGAAATTCAGATTCGATCCCTACTGCGCATAATAAAAGCACATGGCCAGAGGTGTAATGTGGCAAAGCACCAAGATGCACTTCTCAGCCGTTGTCGAGAAAATCGACAGTTAAAAGAAACCGTTGCGGTGAAATACTCTCTACGATTGATAGTTTTCTACAGCGTCGTGGATCAGCGGTAAACGCTCGGGTTCGTAATCCGAAGGTGGCCGGATCGAACAGCCGGCACGGTAGCTTAGCGCGTTCGGTCAGTGTGTTAGCTGCCGTCTGTAATAAAAAAACTGAGTTAATGGATCAACGACGAACTGAAACGGGTGTCTTGCGATGTCTGCCCCGAGCAGATACAATGAACAAAAATGAAATAAAAAAAATAAAAAAATCAATGGAACGCCTAACCAACTAATTAGCAGCATAAGCAGTGCAGGGTATATGAAGCGTTTTGGGAGAGGCGGAAAAATAAAAAAAAAAAAATCTCGCGCCATGCAACATTTTTTATTATTAGTGTTTTGTAATTCATATATGAATTGCTTACACATGTTGGTGAAGGCGGATCGCTGTCCAATTGTACCGCCTCAATTTTTCCGTTTGTTTAACAGGGTGTACCAAAGCTCTCACGTCCGCACTGATTTTCGACGATGTTATAAGTTGCGCTAGGGACCGAACCTACCTTCTTTCGAAGTTGGCAGGCAACTACGCTGTTATGCGGCGGCTCGTTTCGGCCCATTCAACATCTGTCCTTCGAGTGTAACGAGCGAGTAACGGAGTTTATATTTCATACCTGCCACAGCAAATTTGTGTACGTGGGGTTTGTATTCTAATTCGAACGTTTGATTTACGCTATACGTATTCGTTTCGGAATATCGTTTTTACGTCTTCCGTTAACTATACTTGGTTAACATTATGAAGACAATTAATAACATTAATGAAATACAACTTTGTTTGCGGAAAGGGTTAATAAGGTAACCTTATTAACTTTGTTTGAAGTTGCCAGTTTTTCCACGACAAACGACTTTCAACAACTTATTATATGCATAATTGTTGCAACTGATTGCTGGGAATTATATATATATTGTGTGTATGTACAAACATTTGAATTACAAAAAACAAATACTAAAAAAAAATGGTTGCATGGCGCGAGATTCGAACCGGCGAACTTCGGAATTACGAACCCGAACCCGAGAGCTTACCGCTGCGCCACAACGCTGTAGAAAACTATCAATCGTAGTGAGTATTTCACGCCGGTTTCTTTTAACTGTCGATTTTCTCGACAGCGGCTGAGAAGTACATCTTGGTGCTTTCCCACACAGCACCTCTGGCTATGAGCTTTTATTATGCGCAGTATGAATTGAATCTGAATTTCACAATTGGCGGCCTCCCCTTGTAAGAGTGCTTCGAATTCCTCACGAGGGATCACAGACAGCCAACCGCGCGACGCTTGTTTACAGCGAGGCACGGGGCAGAATGCACGCGGGGAGAGTTATGTTGTCCCGGTTGCCTCTTCGTCATATCATAGTTGTGAATCTGGAAGAGAGAAGGTGTCCAGCACGAGACTTATAGACGTAAATCGGAAAGAGTTGTTTTCCGTCATTAGGCTGCCGTGATCCTGGCGGATACAGTAGTGATTTTTCCATCATTAATGTGCCGAATGAAATAAGTTTCGTGAATGAATACAGTGTTATTCTGTAAGTAACATATGACGAGTGTTGTATGTAGTTTGTAGAAATTAGCTCGTCTGTTTATGCCGTAGTAACTAGTTATTATTTGTTGTCATATCTTTCAGGTGCATAATCTGAGTAACGGAGGATGTACACCCTTCGACTAGCGTTGTAATATATAGTTGGGAGCCTGTCACAGACGATGGCAAGCGGGAAGTTACCGTCACTGTGTTTTGGTTTGCAAAATACAGATGCATTATCAACGCACTACCGGAAGCAGCCAGGTCTGTTTCTCGGCGTTCCAGTTTGATAAGAACGGCTATGGTCGAGAGATTTTTGGTGGTGACGAACGAAATGACTTTTCTTGATACTGAGGTAGTATACCATGAAGACGAAGCAGAAGGTGATTCAGTGGAAGATATCCCGACTAGTGAATCCCTAAATTGTCATAACACTTCAGAAATCTCCACTTCTCTGGGAATATGTGCTTCATCCGTTCCCGATGAGTATCACGAACCGGTTACTAAACGACTTAACTACAGCTCTATACCCCTTGAAGTAGAAGTTAAGGCGGTAGCGCTAGCCAGGAATCATCCAAATTTGAACTTACAAACACTGCAAAAGAATGGAGCAACAACAGCCCTGGAACGGAAGAAGGACTTGAAATTGTGGGAAAGTGATATCGTTAAAGGAGGGACAAGATAGGACAAATACCAGGCGATAAATATGTGGACTTACGACCGATTTGTCGAATCTTGTTGACGTAACGAGAATGTAACAGCGACAATACTTCAGGAGTGGGCTGCAGGTGCAGCGCTTCAATATACGGCCAACAAGGATTCTACGTCTGCTGCATCATTATCTTGGGCAAAAAATTTCAGATCGGGGTATAAAATTCGTCAACGGCGAGTCACTAAATACGTCTCTCATAAGGAGGTACAAAATATAGAAGATATACAGAAAGTGGGAGCTCTTTTCAACAGGCAAACGGCGTCACTTATGACCGGTTTTAATAGTGATTACGTGATCAACACCGGTAATACAGGATGCGAGTATTGGGTGAACATTCGACGCACGTTATCGCATAAGGGAGAAAAACGAATCCTTGTCGCAGTTGGAAGTAAAAACCTACTAACACATTCGTACACGGCGCAACATTTACAAGAAACGAATGTTACATTTGGTCCTCAGGTTATAGAAGAGGTCAACCGTTTAACCGACTCGTTGAAAAATGTTTACATTACCTTCTCCAAACTGACGAATGCGATTTACAGAACATTTCTTGAGAATGTTTTAAAACCATACGTTCCCGATAGCAAGTTTTTTCTAGTAGTGGATTCCTGGAGTGGACAAAGTAATGCTATATTATATGACACAATGATTATAGTTGGCGAGGGTCAGCCGACGTGCACGGTAAAAGTAATACCGCCCAACTGTACACCTGTGTACCAGCCGTGTGATGTTGATTTCTATCGCCAGGTTAAAAACTTTATTTCCAGGCTTCAGGATTGCAGTGTGCTTCTGGAAACCCAGCGGGAATTGGACAACCGCACGGATACAATAACTATTTACAACATAATTCATATCCAACTTTCAGCATCGATTTTTCACGCAATGATATCGTATGCGTGGTACGCATCAAAATTAATTCCCGAAAAAGACATTTTTAAATGTAAACCAAGTTTGTTTTCCGCCTACTCTTGGGAAGGAACAGTGTAGCTTTCGAAAGATTGCATTCATTAGATGTTCTTGGTGCCGTGAGTATATTTGTTTCAAATTTTTATGTGACAAGTACCACCCATCTAGTTGTTCGACGAAAAATGAGGACACGTAACAGTGACTGGAAGAGCCATTCTAAAGTGACCTGGAGTAACATTTTAGATGTTTACTACCCCAAGAAGTTTCAGAAATTTATTTACCTACCTTATTTTTATCGTTCCTTATAGATTTACTTACCTTATTAACCCTCCTATTCCTATCAATTGAGATATGGAAAAGTACAAAGGAAAATAATAACATCCACTGGGTTTCCTCGCGATTCGAACCCGGGTTCTCAGATTCCCAGCCAATTACCTTGGCTGTTGCGCTTTCAGTGCTGTCGGCAAAAACCGTTTAAAAAGTTGGAACAGAAGCGACAGTTGTAAAACTTTCTTTCCTCGATTTCTGGAATAGTATGCGTTTTCGGATACCATAGCTGATGATGAAAAATGCTCTGTTTACAGTTATCTATCGATCCCGCCAATTTTGAGTCGATTGCTCTTCATAACTTTTAGGGGTGATTTTTTCAATAACGCGGCGGTGTTGACCTAAAATATCTTAGATTCCTCCGTTTTAAGTTGTACACAAGCGACCTGCCAAATTTGAGCCGAATCGGTTGGCCATGTCTGAGGCCTTCCATTTGTAAGGAGTTACACGTCCAGCTCAAGGAACAAACGCGCCGTCTCAGTGCGATGTCAAACATTATTTGTGAATATTTGAATGTTGTTGAAAGAGAAGAAGGAACAATTACTTATTCATTCTTTCTCTTACTTTTGTAAGGTCCAGACGGTTGTCTTGTTAAATTTTGTGAGATTTGTAGACTGTATTTATGGAAAAATGAATGTGATAGTTTCTGACGGACCAGAAGGTTCCGAGCTTGCGAAAAATGTTTTGTTGTTGTTGTTGTTGTGGTCTTCAGTCCTGAGATTGGTTTGCTGCAGCTCTCCACGCTACTCTGTCCTGTGCAAGCTTCTTCATCTCCCAGATCCTACTGAAACCTACGTCCTTCTGAATCTGCTTAGTGTATTCACATCTTGGTCTCCCTCTACGATTTTTACCATCCACGCTGCCCTCAAATGCTAAATTTGTGATCCGTTGATGCCTCAAAACATGTCCTACCAACGGATCCCTTCTTCTAGTTAAGTTGTGCTACAAATTGCTCTTTTCCCCAATTCTATTCAATACCTCCTCATTAGGTACGTAATCTATCCACCTTATTTTTAGCATTCTTCTGTAGCACCACATTTCGAAAGATTCTATTCTATTCTTGTCCAAACTATTTATCATACATGTTTCACTTCCATACATGACTACACTCCATACTTTCAGAAACGATTTCCTGATACATAAATCTATACTCAATGTTAACAAATTTCTCTTCTTCAGAAATGGTTACCTTGCCATTGCCAGTCTACATTTTATATCCGCTCTACTTCGAACATCATCTGTTATTTTACTTCCTAAATAGCAAAACTCCTTTACTACTTTAAGCGTCTCATTTCCTAATCTAATTCCCTCAGCATCACCCGATTTAATTTGACTACATTCCATTATCCTCGTTTTGCTTTTGTTGATGTTCGTCTTATATCCTCCTTTCAAGACACTGTCCATTCCGTTCAACTGCTCTTCCAGGTCCTTTGCTGTCTCTGACAGAATTACAATGTCATCGGCGAACCTCAAAGTTTTTACTTCTTCTCCATGAATTTTAATACCTACTCCGAATTTTTCTTTTGTTTCCTTTACTGCTTGCTCAATATACAGATTAAATAACATCGGGGAGAGGCTACAACCCTGTCTCACTCCTTTCCCAACCACTGCTTCCCTTTCATGCCCCTCGACTCTTATGACTGCCATCTAGTTTCTGTACAAATTGTAAATAGCCTCTCGCTCTCTGTATTTTATCCCTGCCACCTTCAGAATTTGAAAGAGAGTATTCCAGTCAACATTGTCAAAAGCTTTCTCCAAGTCTACAAATGCTAGAAACGTAGGTTTGCCTTTTCTTAATCTTTCTTCTAAGATAAGTCATAAGGTCAGTACTGCCTCACGTGTTCCAACATTTCTACGGAATCCAAACTGATCCTCCCTGAAGTCCGCATTTACCAGTTTTTCCATTCGTCTGTTAAGAATGCGCGTTAGTATTTTGCAGCTGTGACTTATTAAACTGATAGTTAGGTAATTTTCACATCTGTCAGCACCTGCTTTCTTTGGGATTGGAATTATTGTATTCTTTATTTAGTCTGAGGGTATTACGCCTGTCTCATATATCTTGCTCACCAGCTGGTAGAGTTTTGTCATGACTGGCTCTACCAAGGCTGTCAGTAGTTCTAATGGAATGTTGTCTACTCCTGGGGCCTTGTTTCGACTCAGGTCTTTCAGTGCTCTGTCAAATTCTTCAAGCAGTATCTTATCTCCCATTTCATCTTCATCTACATCCTCTTCCATTTCCATAATATTGTCCTCAAGTACATCGCCGTTGTATAGACCCTCTATATACTCCTTCCATCTTTCTGCCTTTCCTTCTTTGCTTAAAACTGGGTTTCCATCTGAGCTCTTGATCTTCATACAAGTGGTTCTCTTTTTTCCAAAGGTCTCTTTAATTTTCCTGTAGGCAATATCTATCTTACCCCTAGTGAGATAAGCCTCTACATCCTTACATTTGCCCTCTAGCCATCCCTGCTTAGCCATTTTCACTTCCTGTCAATCTCATTTTTGAGACCTTTTGTATTCCTTTTTGCCTCCGTCATTTACTGCATTTTTATCAATTAAATTCAATATTTCTTCTGTTACCCAAGGATTTCTAGCAGCTCTCGTCATTTTACTTACTTTATCCTCTGCTGCCTTCAATACTACATCCCTCAGAGCTACCCATTCTTCTTTTGCTGTGTTTCTTTCCCCCATTCCTGCCAATTGTTCCCTTATGCTCTCCTTCAAACTCGGTACAACCTATGGTTCTTTCAGCTTATCCAGATCCCATGTCCTTAAATTCCCACCTTTTTGCAGTTTCTTCAGTTTTAATCTACAGGTCATAACCAATAGATTATGGCCAGTGTCCACATCTGCCCCTGGAAATCTACTACAATTAAAAACTTGATTCCTTAATCTCTGTCTTACCATTAAATAATCTATCTGATACCTTTTAGTATCTCCAGGATTCTTCCATGTATACAACCTTCTTTTATGATTCTTCAACCAAGTGTTAGCTATGATTAAGTTATGCTCTGTGCAAAATTCTACCAGACAGCTTCCTCTTTCATTTCTTAGCCCCAATCCATATTCACCCACTATGTTTCCTTCTCTCCCTTTTCCTACTGACGAATTCCAGTCACCAATGACTATTACATTTTCGTCTCCCTTCACTACCTGAATAATTTCTTTTATCTCATCATACATTTCATCAATTTCTTCATCATCTGCAAAGCTAGTTGGCATATAAATTATACTACTCTAGTAGGCATGGGCTTTGTGTCTATCTTGGCCACAATAATGCGTTCACTATGCTGGTTGTAGTAGCTTACCCACACTCCTATTTTTTTATTCATTATTAAACCTACTCCTGCATTACCGCTATTTGATTTTGTATTTATAGCCCTATATTCACCTGACCAAAAATCTTGTTCCTCCTGCACAGAACTTCACTAATTCCCACTATATCTAACTTTAACCTATCCATTTCCCTTTTTAAATTTTCTAACCTACCTGCCCGATTGAGGGATCTAACATTCCATGCTCCGATCCGTTTTCTTTCTCCTAATAATGACGTCCTCCTGAGTAGTCCCTGCCTGGAGATACAAATGGCGGACTATTTTACCTCCAGAATATTTTACCCAAGAGGACGCCATTATCATTTAATCATACAGTAAAGCTGCATGTCCTCAGGAGAAATTACGGCTGTAATTTCCCCTTGCATTCAGCCTTTCCCAGTACCAGCACAACAAGGCCGTTTTGGTTAATGTTGCAAGGCCAGATCAGTCAATCATCCAGACTGTTGCCCCTGCAACTACTGAAAAAGCTGCTGCCCCTCTTCAGGAACCACATGTTTGTCTGGCCTCTCAACAGATACCCCTCGTTGTGGTTACACCTACGGTACGGCCATCTGTATCGCTGAGGCACGCAAGCCTCCCCATCAACGGCAAGGTCCATGGTTCATGAGGGGAAAAATGTTTTAGTTGTATGAAAAGTGTTATGTGTGATAAAAATACAGTGAGATTGAGTTCAAAATATTCTCGAGTGTACGGAGTTATTTTAAAAGTATAAAACGTTTCCTCCAAAGTAGCATCTTATCTTGGGAGAAGAAGTTGTGCAGGACATCACAGCTGGCTATCCTGAAAAGAAGATCGGAGAAGCAACTCCAAGTAAGTTCGATAGCCAAGAGGGAGTGTGAGTCTTGCACACCAGTACCACACTGACACCCTTAATCACCGGAAACTGCCAGAGCATGGCATAAACAGTTGCCTCACTATCTTTCCCCAAATCCCTCAACATGCATTCTAACCTTACATCTGCAGAAATAGCTGCAGTCCACCACATAAGAACTGATCCTGACCTTCTAATCCTACCTGTGGACAAAGGCTCCACCACTGTTGTTTTTAACTGCAAGGATTACCTGGCAGTAGGACTCTTCTGGCTGTCAGATACTTCTATCTACAAACCTTGCCACAGCGACCCCATTCCAGTAATCCAGCAAGATCTCCATTCACTACTCAAATCCTTATGCCCACCTCAGACCCTCTCCCTGGAGTCCATGCCTCGGCTCACCTCTCTCACTCCACTAATAAATCCTACCTTCTACATGATTCCTAAAGTCCATAAACCTAGTCACCCAAGACGCCCCATTGTGGCCAGTTACTGAGAGAATTGCTGCTCTCATAGACCAACCCCTACAATCTATTACCCCTAACATACCTTCCTATTTAAAAGATACCAACCATTTCCTCCAGACAGCCAGAGTGGCCGAGTGGTTCTAAGCACTACAGTCTGAAACCGCGCGACCGCTATAGTTGAAGGACCGAATCTTGCCTCGGGCATGGATATGTGTGATGTCATTAGGTTAGTTAGGTTTAAGTAGTTCTAAATTCTGGGGGACTTATGACCTCAGAAGTTAAGTCCCGTAGTGCTCAGAGGCATTTGAACAATTTCCTTCACTGACTCTCCACAGTTCCTGACTCTTTACCACAAAGTGCCATGCTTGTCACTATTGGTACCACCTCCCTGTACATTAATGTTCCTAATGCCCATAGCCTTCCTGTTATTGAACACTCCCTTTCCCAAAGATTGACAGATTCAAAACCAACAATCTAGTCACCATGACAAGTTTATCCTCACACACAATTTCTTCTGCTTTGGAGGCATTACCCACAAACAAATTCAGGGTATGGCTATGGGCACCCACCAACACCAGCTTTTCTGAATTGTGCAGGTGAGAACTTTCCCTGCAATACATCCGATATTTCTATAACCCTTCTGGTCTCAACCTTCATTAGTCACTGTTCTCATCCATCCCACACCTTCCCTGCACCCGTTCCAGCACTATGCAGCCATTATTCCACCACCACACCCAGTCTTTTTATTTCCCTCCATTTCTGCTACTTCTGCTCCCCTCCCCACCTCTCCCCTGCCCGTGGTCTAACCTGCAGCACTTTACTCTACATCACTACCCACCCTCCCTCCCTGCCCCAGTATCCTCCATACCCCCACCCAGTTGCCACTCCCATCATGCAATGTTGCTATGTGTAAGTGTGTGTGTGTCTGTGTGTGTGTGTGTGTGTGTGAATTGTGAGAGTCGTTGTTGTGTGTATCAGCGACACAGCATCTCTGCTAGATAGTGAGTAGCAGCTTTCTTTCTCGTAATATTGTTACATTCTATCCTGGATTTTCCATTATTTGAATATGTATTATACTAATTCATGAA
Source organism: Schistocerca gregaria (assembly GCF_023897955.1). Lineage (NCBI taxonomy): Eukaryota > Metazoa > Arthropoda > Insecta > Orthoptera > Acrididae > Schistocerca > Schistocerca gregaria. The sequence goes on along the minus strand of NW_026061887.1, from coordinate 1,000,553 downwards.
CGAGATAGATGAGCACTTAAAATAAAGGGCCAAAGGGCCAAAATGAAGTCCCTTGGCCTCTTTCAAAACAGAAAGAGCATATATTATTCAAAAAATTTCATGTAGAATGCCCAAGTACAGGAAGACCCTAATATAAGTAAATCTATATTTTTATTTGAATGCTCCTGACAAAGTACCTGATCTGACTATTGTTGTAAGCATACCTGTACTCATTCCATCTATGCTGGGATCAAATGGTTAATTTTCCATACTTGTGTGTGAAGTGTAAATATTCCATTGTACAATTTCCCTGTATAAAACTGATATGCTCAATACTATGTGGAAAATGATTCAAAATCAGTAGCCAATAATCAATTAAATAAAAAAAGTCCATTTGCAGTGTATATGTACAAATTGAGAAAGCTCATTTTTCTTAGTAAAGCCACAAAGACAAGTTTTATGAAATTACACAAGTTTTTTGTACTCAAGTTGATAAGACACACTAATTACATACAGCACCAGCGTTTTTTCATCATAATGGTGCCACTAGGCATTGGGGCTATGGTGTTCTTTGAGAAGGTACTCCACTATTTTCCATTTTTAGATCACCTACAATGCTCAAATATTTCAATATGTGTAAAACCCTAAAAACTATTAACAATACCCTCTAACACAACCAAAGGCCAGATAGAAGGTCAACTGTTACAGGAACTACAAGAAATGGAAAGAACAGAATCCCATTAGTTGTCAACTGCTGGACACTGGGGGTTCTAGATAGTTATTTCCATAGCGGTACAAAAATATTTTCCTCACTCCAGTAACTATTCTCGCCGGAAATGTCACTGGGTTACCTGTAGTGGTAGCGTGTTAAGTGTCAGAGAATGAAACTTAGAGAGAATAATAACAGCTAGAGAAAAATAACAACCTCTGACAGTTATTTCCATTGTCGCTCCAATTGCTTTATTTGTACTAACTGCCCAAACTAATGACCCAAGGGAACTCTAGTACATGTACAATACCTTTAAGTTTGCTCCTATCAGCAACCACTCTGACATTAACTTTATTTAATTTTTGTGCTGAAAGTAGTGAGAGCGCACAAAATAACACATAGTTGTATCAATAGATGGCGCATAGTCTCTGTTATTTCCATGACATGTAGAACCTCTTCCAGATGATATATCCCTCTCTATCATAGCCAGATCTCAGATTAGTTGACGTGAAAGCATAGTATGATCTTCTGTAAACAGGTGGCGGCAAACACTGTTATTTAAGTAACTGCTAGTATCAGATGAGCCCTTATCACAGTAACTGCTACTCCTCAATAATCAGTTACTTCTATCAGTTATGTTATTTTCTTGTCACCTCTAATGTACACCATTACGCCAGGAGATACTGATTTACTGAATACTGGGGAAAACATCTGCAGTAAAATTCATTTTTACAGCCTTATATACACTCCTGGAAATGGAAAAAAGAACACATTGACACTGATGTGTCAGGCCAACCATACTTGCTCCGGACACGCCCCAACATCGTGCATCGTACCTCCAGTGGTGTCGCGACAGGCGTGAATGGAGGGACGAATGGAGACGTGTCATCTTCAGCGATGAGAGTCACTTCTGCCTTGGTGCCAATGATGGTCGTATGCGTGTTTGGCGCCGTGCAGGTGAGCGCCACAATCAGGACTGCATACGACCGAGGCACACAGGGCCAACACCCGGCATCATGGTGTGGGGAGCGATCTCTTACACTGGCTGTACACCTCTGGTGATCGTCGAGGGGACACTGAATAGTGCACGGTACATCCAAACCGTCATCGAACCCATCATTCTACCATTCCTAGGGAACTTGCTGTTCCAACAGGAGAATGCACGTCCGCATGTATCCCGTGCCACCCAACATGCTCTAGAAGATGTAAGTCAACTATCCTGGCCAGCAAGATCTCCGGATCTGTCCCCCATTGAGCATGTTTGGCACTGGATGAAGCGTCATCTCACACGGTTGCACGTCCTGCACGAACGCTGGTTCAACTGAGGCGCCAGGTGGAAATGGCATGGCAAGCCGTTCCACAGGACTACATCCAGCATCTCTACGATTGTCTCCATGGAAGAATAGCAGCCTGCATTGATGTGAAAGGTGGATATACACTGTACTAGTGCCGACATTGTGCATGCTCTGTAGCCTGTGTCTATGTGCCTGTGGTTCTGTCAGTGTGACCATGTGATGTATCTGACCCCAGGAATGAGTCAATAAAGTTTCCCCTTCCTGGGACAATGAATTCATGGTATTCTTATTTCAATTTCCAGGAGTGTATATATCAAGATAGACGACAAACAATGTCATATAGTTATTAGCCATATCAAGCGAAAACAAATTCCCTCTCGGTCATGCCACTACACTTCATAACTGTATCAAGAAGAAGATTCCATAACCTAAACGGCAGCAGATGTCCAGGGCTGTTAAAATGACAATTTTTGCTGGACCCAGGTTGTATAATCTGAGTTGACAAGTAGCATAAATAATAGTTGAAGGAGACCAAAAGAGTGTTACAATACAGTACAAACATGGACAAAGACAACAGTATGGAGATAGCTACACATTGTATAAAAGTCTCATTCACAGTGATTATAAATTTTATAAAAATCATTCATGCACTTGCAGCTTGTTTGATATTTCACTGTACACATATGGACCAAAAATTCACACAATTCAGAGCAATGATCAGTTAATGATTTCAGATTTCTAATATCAAGGCTATGTTTTTTACTTGTGGTGGCAGGCTGTTCTGTATCTTGGTTAAATGGTGCCATTGTTCATTGTTTGGACATGGAGTTTCCTATCTAATACAAAGTGTGTTTAAATGATGATAATGTAATAATAATCCTTTGAGTTATTTTCTCTTTGTCTTTTTTATGTGTTTTTTCTGTGTTTCTTCGCTCTGTTTGTATTTTGTCTTCATTGTTGTCCCGTGGTTGTAATTGTAAATTGTGTGAAGTAACGAGTTGAAATTATTTATCCTAAATAAGTGTTATTTTCTTATCAAGTGGTCATGGACCCAGGTGCCAGGTGTTACAGTACAACAAATAAAGGTGGAAAAAATTAATCCAGTACCTAATTTAGAGTCATGGCTCAAGAAGAGGAGGAATACAAGGTACTGTTGTTTAATGGGTAGAACTTTAGCAACTGAAAATTTAGGACTGAAATACTTCTATGTGAGCTGGAAGTGAGTTTTGTCTGAAAGAGATACATGGACATGGCTGAGACAGCTGAATGGCAAAACCGATAAGAAGTGTAAGTCTCAAGTAATCCAAAGAATTTCACAAAGTTGCTTGGAGTAGGCCTACACCAAAAATAAGAAATACATTAATTCAAACATTTGAGCTGAAAGGTATGGCTTTTATTAAGAACGGCCTTTAAAGTTTACTGCAAATGACAATAACTCTTGAAATTAATTTTTTGGAGTTTCGTAAGTTAATGGGTAATTTGAAGGATCGGATGATAATATTGGAGGAACTGATATAGTATGCGGTTACTTACAAACAATTCCACCAGAATCATAAGTAGTTGTTACTGCTCTGAATACCTTCTCAAGTGAGGAATTGGAACCGGATTTCTTAAAGGGTAGATTACTAGACAAAGAAGCAAAACTTAATAATTCTAAAGGTAACAACTGGACAGTAAATGAATTGCCATCGTCGACAGCATCTGACAGAAAGGTAAAATGATGTATTCAGAGACAACCAAGTCTCAAGCTATGTATGATGCAGCCAAAGCTTTGTCTAAAAATAAGATTTTGGTTGATACTGTGGATGCTAGGAGTTGTCATTTTTTACTTTGTAGTTCACTGTTGCTATATGAGTTCACATATTGTCATTTTGAAGTATAGAGATAATGAGTGGAGGTTTGGACACTAGAAAATGGAGTGCCTAGTGGAGAAATCTAAACATTTCTGATGTATTCTTCTATTACAGTTCAATAGGAATGACAGCTACGGAGGCAGTCAGAAACATTCACGCCACATGTGGGAGGGGGATAATTCCATGAGACAGATCATGGCAAGAATGCGGTTTTCTCGTTTTAAGAAGGATCATTTTGACATAAGTGATTCAGCACATTCAGGAAGACAGTCGAAGTTTCATAAAGATTGTTTAAACACATTAACCCACAATAATCAATGTCAGCAAACTCGAGAACTGGCAAATGTTATTAACTGTGATCATTCTACCATTGTGCGACATTTGCATGCAATGGAGAAGTTTGAAAAAATTTACCACATGCTCTAAGCCGAAAACACATAAATCAGCAGGTGAATGTATGTGCTTTTCTCATTGTTCGTGATTAATTTGCTTCAAAGCAACGTTGACCATTCCTAACTTGTATCGTTATAGCCTTATAGGTGACAAGAAATGGTGTCTTTATCCTAAGATCATAAGGAAAAGAAAAGAATGGTTGCCCCCAAACAAAGCAGCAACTCCCCATATAAAAGCCTGCATGCATCCATAATATTATGCATCTAGTTGAACAGTGATGGTGTGGTGTAGTACAGATTGCTTCCCTGAGATGTAACCATCACTGATGATATTTATTGTCAGTAACTGAGACATCTTGTGGACGCAATTTGAGGACAACGACCAGGCAGACTGCGAAAAGTGATGCTACTCCACGATAACGCCCGCGCCCATTCTGCTAGACTGACCAAAAACTTTATACTAGAGTTGGGTTGGGAGGTCATTCTGCACTCACCTTATTCAACTGATCTTGCACCCTCAGTTTTTCCTGCTCCCTATCGAACAAACTTCAAGCTAAGCTTTGCCGGATGCAAAAGGTTCTCCTACCATGGCTCGGCGAGTTCTTCACCTCAAAACCACTCGATGTCTACAGTCATGGAATCAAAAAGTTATCTCAGCATTGACAGACTGTTGTAAATAGTGAAGGAGAATAATTATGGATGAGTAGGGTGTGTATGTGTATCTGTTGTGTTTTTCAAACGTACAGAAAAACGCAACAAACTTATGTATCAACCCAATATATGTGTTACAGACGTGGGAAACAATGCCATTATTGGGGAAAAATACAATGTTAGATTGCCACAAACGCATAGAAGTATAGTTCTGCAAATTTAGCTAAATCTCTCCAAAAAATAAACAGAAATGAAAGTAACCTTTCTTTCTCAGCTGTTACTGGAAATTTTCCAGGTGGCAAAGTGGATTGGTTTCTAGATTTGAGGGTAACAGGATATTTAGTTAATTAATCTGTTCTTTGATGGATGTGAACAAACTGGTGAATCAAATAAGAATAAAGGTTGGAGAAATTTATGTTGAAAGCATAGTTTGTGGACTGGAATTTCAAATTAAAACTAAAAGGTGCTCTTCTAGTCTCAGGTTCACTAAATAATTAATTGTCAGTGCATAAACTATAAATGGCTGGAGGATGCTTGTTTTTAAAAATTCAGCGGGTTCAATTCAAAAGTGTGATAGCTATAGCTGCAGCTCACAGAAATGATTCAATTGTGTATATACACACACTAACAAGGGGAGTGCGAGGGTTGGGAAATGAAGTTAAGAGTGGGATGGCATGTGTTGGCAGCACTACCCCATAGAGTTACAACGCCCCAGCCATACGGCCAGATGGCTAGCCACTCACGAGAAAAACACTCCGAAACTTTCAGTCCTACAGTATATAATACCCATGTGTCTGCTCACTGAACTGTATGGCACAGTGGTCGATACAATATTGGTAACAATTCTTGCTTCGTATTTCCAAAGTATGTATTTGCTGAAAATCAGTAGATTTAAAAGTGACAACGGTCATGAGTATATTTGCAAAGTCAATTACGAAATGGAGTGGCAGAGCGACTAAATCATACTGTCATTGAAAAGGCTCATTGCACAATTTTTGGACGCGAAGTTTGAAAGCAATTTTAGTCAAAAGTTACTGGCAGATACTTTTATCATTAACCATAGTTATACTTCAGTTTTAGATGCAGAAATTCTAGAAATGCTATCGGATGGAAGAAAGCCAAATTTGAACAAATATGACTTTGGGTGTGTTGCATAGTGGCACATTCCAAGGAAAGTATTGAAAAGGAACTATCCCATTAAAATGTTTCGTGACTGGAAACTGTCTAATTAGCCACAGAATATGGTGTGCCAAGCAACACAAGGTTGTATTTGGGAGAGATGTAATTTTTGAAAAAGATATGTTTCTATTTGAAGGTGAAAGCTGTGATGATTGGATCTTGAAGAAGACCATTCAAGTGAACAATGTAATTCAGAACATTCTTCAGTTTCCTCAAAGTTAGTTCTGTTTTGAAGTCCTTGATTTTGTGCAAACTGTTGAAGGGAACTCAAGGCCCACGATGTCAGAAGAAGTGGAAGCGAGCAGAAACTTTGTGGAAAAGCAATAGAATAACAAGAAAATTTAGATTTTTCAAGGATTATGCAGTGTTTCCCTTGAATGCAAAAACATTCGTGGGAAAACTTACCTCAGAAGTCTGAAGACGTTCAGGTAAGGCATCATGAAGGAGATGTAGGAGAAGAATGGAAAAAAAAATTAAGGAAAAATTGGACTCTCAGTCATCTAATGGAACTTTGACTTATGGACCACTTACAGCAAATAAAAGTATCACTGACAGTAAGAGGATGTTCAAAGTAAAAATAGACATGTCTGGAAATATTGAAAGACATATGACTATACTCCACTTGCTCAATTCACAACACTAAGAATGCTCCTTTGTGTGGTGAAGGAACATAATTCATTTATGGAACAAACAGATGTACAAAATTGATTCCTGCATTGAGACCTGGTGTAAAGATTAAGAAAAGGCTTGTATGCAAACTAAAAAAAAAAAAAACTTTTGACAGTTTTATGAAGGAAATCATGTTTCGACAACCCAAAATTGGCAGATGTCTCTATGTTGAAAGCATTGATGATCATTATACTCAATTTGCTTCCATATGTAGATAATATTCCAGCTGGATGTAATAGTAAAAAAAAAAGTCACCTACATTAAGAACTAGTTAAAATGTCGAATGTGAGAACTCGGAGAACCAAAATCATTCCTCAGAATAAATATGCAGAGCAACAGTGGCAAAATGTTTCTTTGTCACTATGTTCATCTTGAATACTTATTGAAAAGATTCAACATGGAAGACTGTAAACACTGAGAACATCGATGGAAGTCAAATGCAGTGGAGATGCTTGTGGTCAAATGGATGAATTTAAACCAGATGGACAATTACTGTGTTTTTCAATGTATATAATGACAGCTATGACCAGACGAAGTGCATCACTTAACTATTTTAGTAGACAGCAAAATAAACCAACAGAATTAGAGTAGAAATTTTTGAAATGAATTCTTTGATATATTAAAGGAACACTTGATGTTGGCCTGTGATACAAAAAGGAAATTTTAAATGCTATTACTGCTATGTTGATTCTGACTGTGTTATGTTGTAGAGCTTCTATCTTCTTCACTTTCTTATAGTTTTTTGTTTGAAAATACTGTTTCTTGTGACAAGGAGACAGATGAGTTTCACTATGAAATAGAAGCAGAATATCCAGCTTCGTCGACAGCTATGACAGACACCCCATGGCTTAAGCATCTTCTTGAAGAATCTGTCAATTACGGAAGTGGGAACATAGATGACTGAAGCATGTGGATGTGAAATCCTTTCTATACAAGAGCTATACAACAAAGGCCATCTGAATGTTCAATACATTAGCTCCGAGGAACAAATGGCCCATATTTTACCAAAAGTAGCTAAGAGTGCACGTTTCAATAGACTGTGTTAAAAGCTGGGGATAGTGAATTTTATGGGCAATTTAGGAAATTATTAAATTGATTGGGGGGGGGGGGTGTTGAAGTAATGACAATTTAATAATTATACTTTTCTAACTTCCAGCATTCTGGAAGGCATTGTAATGTCTAAGGAATTTCGGAGTAAATTCTAGAGACCCTCGTATTTCCACCGTCTTGAACACGCGTTATTTTAGAGATGAGTAGATCTGTGTCTACTACACCACAGTTATGAGTGTGCAGGACGGACGTGTATGGGACGGATGATCGGCGTGGGCAGGTAGTCGGAATAAACGCGCCGTACTCCATGCGACATGAAACATTACTGTGTGAACATTTGAATGTTGTTGAAAGAAGAGAAGGGACAATTACGAATGTAAGAGAAAGAATCAATAAGTAAGGTCTAGACAGTTGTCTTGTTAAACTTTTTGAGATTTGTAGACTGTATTTATGGAAAAATTAATGTGATAGTTTTCATACAACTAAAACATTTTTTGTAAGCTTGGAACCTTCCGGTCTGTCAGAAACTGTTGTGTGTGATGAAAATACAGTGAGATTGAGTTTTAAAATAACTCTGTACACTCGAGAATATTTTAAAGTATAAAAAATTTCCTCCATGTAGCATCCTATATTCAGAGAAGAAGTCGTGCAGGACATCACAGCTGGCTATCCTGAAAAGATGATCGGCGAAACAACTCCAAGTAAGTTTGATAGCCAAGAGGGAGTGTGAGTCTTGCACACCAGTACCACACTGACACCCTTAATCACCGGAAACCACCAGAGCATGTCAGAAAAAACACTATGGTTTACCAAATTATGCAATAAATTGCAGAGAACTGTCAAAGTAGAAATATTAATTGGTTTTACTTCATTACTATGCACCAATTAATGCAGAGTAATGTCGGAGGCAGCCACTGCCAGGTACGTTGGAAATGTGAGATGGTCTATGGACAGCTGATTCCAAGTGAGAAAGGACAACCATGTCAGACAAAGCCCTGAATTCAAATTTGTGTCCTAAGCTAACCACAACCCCATGATGTGAAATGCATCAGAGAGAATAGCAATCAACAATCTGTGCAGATTTAAAAATCGCACTTGCTTTGTTTATGGTGGTTAAAGCTAACCTCTATGAAGCAACTCGAGACGGACACACACACATTAACAATTATTTCCACATTATAGGTGACACAGGCAGATTCCAGGAGAAAAAAAAATGACAGAAAGAAAAATAAGGGTAAATAAAACAAACAATAATATCAAAAATTACATGTAAACGAATTAATTGAATAACAATAATAATCAAATTCTTTTGATCGGATTTATAAATTGTAAAAAAGTTTCATTTGTCGTTTTTTGATCCAACAACCTTCTACATCATGTTTATATGATAACCATTGCGCTAGGCCCCAACACAGGTATGTAGCTGGTGCATTAGTTTGCATACTTTTTCTATAGGTTTAATAAACATAACAGAGACTTCAGCGTACAATAATATATCATCCTTCAGTGCTTACAATGGACAGCAAACATTGGGGAAATGTTCTATCCTGCGAAATGTAAATGGCATGGTTTTCTGGGGAAGAATTCATTGAGTCATGTTCAGAACACTTTTTTAATCTGAAAGGGAAGTTCCATGAAAGTTATTTGATAGAGAGTGGAAAAGGCTCAAATCTGAGGCACAAGATCAGGTGAATAAGGTGGGTGTGACATGACTTCCCAACCCAACTTTTGCTAGACTGACAAAAAAATACTGTACGGAATGCAGGCAGGCTCTTTCATGGATCAGTATTGCTTCACTTGGACTTCCTGGTTGCTGTTCTTAGACTGTATAAGCAAGACATCTTTTCTGTTGACAGAAAATGTCAGCAATGACCGTTACATCTTGCGGAAGCAATTCATAATACCATTAGCGGAAAATTTCAGCACAGAATCTAGGTGCGCGTGGGTTTGAATCAGGTCATGTGTTGGGAGCAGCGGTGGCCTGAGGGCCACGGGTGACCAGTACATCCACCTTCATCCCTTGGTCAGGCAGAGCAGGCCTAATGGGGCGGAGTAAGTCGCAAGGCGCTACTCATCGATGGGTGGTGACCGGGAGAGCGGCGGCCAAGTTCCGTTGGCAGGCAGCCTTGATAACAACAGCAGTGGCATCGGCATACCAGGAGTCTGCTGAGCCGGCTGGACTTGCAGGACATCGGGCGGGCAGCACGCTGACACTACGCTTCACCATCAAATACTGTAAATTAGCTGAATAAAGCAATGTTACTGAATACTGCTGTATCACTCTGCACTGCCTCTCAAAATTCTTGAACTTGCTCGGCCTCCTGACGAAATACGGTGTGGTGGGTCCCAGCTTCTGGTCTGCCATGTGGAGTCCCGGGTTTGACCCCTAACCCCACCACAATTGTAATGTTCAGTATTTCATGAGCCGCTTGATGATGAGCAAATAGAGATAGATATGGCCACCAACTGATTTTTGCGATTTTCACTTCGGACATGCGGTACTCATACACCTCATTTTGTAACCTTTCTGTTGCATGCAAAATTTGCACAGTGGTGGAATTATCATGATCATCAATGACCCAGATCTTGAATACACTGGCATGCATCACTGTGGATTAATCTTTCCATGATCTTCAGGAAGGCCTTCGCATTTTTATGAACTTAGTGGGTCACTAATGTGAAAATGGTCCTCCTTTAAATGAGAAAACCATATTCTTGCTGTGCTCTGATGAATAGCATTATCCCCACATATGGTGCAGATGTTTCTGGCTGCCTTCACTGCTGTCACCCCTCTACTGAACTCAAGAAGAAAATGTTCAGATTATTCCATTTGGCACTCCACTTTCTAGCGTCCACAGCTCCACTCACTATCTCCAAATGGAAAAATGTAAACTGAGATAGCAACAGTGAACCACAAATTAAAATGGCAATTGATAAAGAAACCCGTAGCAACATGCGAAACGAAAATGCTATTAACTTGTGTGTGAACCTTATACGTGTCAAAGTGTATGAAAAAGCTGATAGTTATACATATGTTACATAATTGGGCATAAGGTGTTTGACACACAATAAATAAAGGTTTTGAGTTTGATAATTTAATGTTTTTTTCAATTGGGATTAACAAAAAGATAGATGTGTTCTCAGTGGAAAGTGAAAAGCTGCTGTATCACATATATACCTAGTATATGACAAAGTAGTTGAGAGGAAAAGTAACAAATTAAAGGAAACTTCTGTATTCTCGGTACTACTTCATGATTTCAAAATGAGTGGTGCACAACTCTATTGATAAGAACAAACTGGATAACAACATTTCCGTGTGTAACAGCAAATGAGGTCTTAATGAACAGTCTGTAGTTAATCTTAAGTTTGTATCAGAGAAAGCACATTATTATATGTTAATATAACATAGAGGGAAGGTATGACTCTGTGAAAGGCACAGTAAGAGTGACAGAATGGAAAGTAGTAGGAAACCCATGTATCAAGTAAAACTTAAATATGCTATGTAGACACTTTTGACACAGAAAGAGATATAGTTTCAATTTTTAAGTTCAGTGAACCCCATTTTATGTATGGAAGTGAGGGGGACATAGACGGACCCATAGGAGGGATGGTGTTACCTGGGGTCAGGTGGATACATAGAGGAAATTACCTATACTATTTTTGTATGGAGGTATAAAAGAAGGGACAATATCATCTCAAAAATAATATATGTACACAGTGTCTGTCCAAAAATTGAGTTGTAAATGTTGGTGCTACAAATATCTTAAGCTGCAATGTGATGTTGTGTCACAATAATGACATAGTCTCCAAAATAGTCAAAAGTAAAGAGACTTAGCTGGAAAATGACAAGTCAACCTGTACAGAGACACCATTTAATATCTGTCACAAATCAGAGTTGAAGTAACGTAGTGCAGTACAGAGCCCAGCATCAGCATGTGACTCCCTATGGTAAAGAACAGTTAAACTACTTCCACCAAAACATGGTTATAAACTATGTCCTTACGAATTAATTACATACTATTACACTTAACTGGAAATGTTATAAGTGTGATCAATCTTAACAAGAGCTTGAAATGCATGTATTATCTCTCACGCCGAGGAACGACATTCGTAATTGTTAAAAACATATTTTAAGTAATCAGTAAGTGTGGGTCAACCAACCGTGTGTGCCCTTTGTCGTGTATGTATAGATTTGTGAAAAGTGGAGTTAACTCATTAAGATCAGCAAGGCACAGCAGTGTTTGTGCTTCCACCCTGCTGTGGAGGTCCACCTGTGGGTTGAAGTCATGGCTTGGCAGTGTCTTTGAACTCGAGGAGAAAATGGACACTGGCGACAATGATCCAGAAACTTTTCTGTCACAGCAAGATTGAATGAGAGCTCCTGTTATGAGCCTGGCCACACCTACATACATTTTCCACCAGCAGCTGTAGTGTGCATGTACCCTGTACCACTACTAGTCATTCCCTTTCCTCTTCCACTCGCATAAAGAGTGAGGTAGAAATGAATATCTATATGCGTCTGTGTAAGCCCCAGTATCTTATAGCTTATCTTTATAATTCATATGCAAAATGTATGCTGCTGGCAGTAGAATCATTCTGCATTCGGCTTTAGATGCCAGTTCTCTAAATTTCTCTATACAGTGTTCCTTAAAGAGAATATTGCTTTCTCTCCAGGGATTCCCATACAAGTTCCCAAAGCATCTATGTACAACTTACATGTCATTTGAAAATACCGTTAACACATCCTTCTCTCTCTCTCTCTCTCTCTCTCTCTCTCTCTCTCTCTCTCTCTCTCTGTCTGTCTGTCTCTCTCTCTCTCTCTCTCTCTCTCTCTCTCTCTCTCTCTCTCTCTCTCTCACACACACACACACACACACACACAACCTCAATCATCTGCTAACAGAAATAAAATTACATGGCCAGAAGTATTGGAACTGCACAGCAGGTCCACTGCATCAAGAAAGTACAAAGTGCAGCAGCAAATTTAAAGATCTATTCACAGCAAATGAGAGACAAGAGTGTTACTATGGAACGGTGGGTTTCCTATGGATTTCCGTGAATACTACTACAGGTTGTTGAATGGAGATGTGGAACGTGCGCTGCCTAAACCAGACATAAGTACAGAGAGATGACAAACCAAAGATTCTGTGTGAGAGCTCCCACAGTTGTTTCTATAGGTATTTTGAAGCAATAAATTTCAACGGGCACCAGTATATTTGATTTACCTGTTGCACCAATCTGAAAAATCCAATAAATATTTCTCACTGTGGAACAATGAATGGTAAATGGTTATCAATCTCATACCCTAATATTTGTGTTTTGGAACAGATGAGACAGTATGCCATGCACTTGTGACCACCCACTTTCTGGGAGAGCATGGTGAAAGCATCATTAAGAATGGGACTTTAAACCCTAGTATACCTTTCTGTTTACATCATTAGGCCTTCACAGTTTTCCTGTCGATGGCATGGAATAAACTGCAAGTTCCTCTTTTTCAGTTTGCGAAAGCCACAAGATTTTACATACCACTTAAAATTTACAAAATGGTGCCTTAACATGATAAAGAGTCACTCCCTAAACGAATGTGATAATTAGCGTACCCTAAATACGAGTGTAAATTTACTTACCACAACAGGGCTTATTTATTGCGTCCGAGTGTTACTTAGGAGTAACAATTGTTTCTACACAATCAGAACAAGATTATGAAATTTTTAGAAATGTTTTTCAGATTTACTTGCCCCTTAAGGTTTTAGGGAGAAATCAAGCTTTTAACAGCTTCTCTGTTATTGACAGGACCTGCCTGTTGAACCGCACACTGTCATCCTCTGTATGTAAAAAACTGTCACAGTGTTACTGGCAGAGCTAACTCTCTTAACTGAGTATGGAAGAAGCTCCCAAATGCTCAAGCTATCTGTGCACCCTCATGCGGGAATAGGAGAAAATTATCCCATAATGCTGTCACAAAAGAAATTTTGATTATTGGAAAATTCTGTTCTAATGTAGTGTATAACCACTCAGATACAACCATCTCAGTGTTGTGTATTTGATAACAGCACTTGCCACCATTATCTTTCTTCCCAATTCCAAATTTTATGGACAAAAATGTTGCAAGAGTTTGTTTTACATCTTGAGGTTGCTTCCTGACTACCACATCAAATTAATAAACACTGCCAGAGATGAAATAAGTTATATGTGAGATATCCTTAGGGAGATGAATTAAAATACCTATACATGTCAAACATATTTTTATTTCTTTCTGGGTGAAGGCATAGCCGCTTACACTATAATCCAACAACATTGTTAACATCCACTTTCCGCAACAGGCAATAAAGATATAAAAATAGATGATGTATATAAATCAAGAATTTGCTTTTATAAGAGATCAGTAACAAAATAATGGTAAGTGGCCATAAAATTGTAAATCAGCGTCAACATATTACAATGACTTACAAAAAACACTGCGAGTGACAGTAGGGGATAACTTTAATAATGTATTTCAGGATAGTTAGTAATATTCTTTAATGTTCAGAACATACTAACAGTGAAACAACATACTAAACTTAAACAACATATTAAACACAAACAACTTTTTTTTTTACAATTATAACTTTGAAAACTAAATTACAAACAAGTGTTAGGCAATGCTATACATAAATTCGAGATAAAAATGGCTATACTGACAAGGATTCAGATGAGGCATTAAAGAAATGATACACTGGTGTATTTAGCATCCAAATGAATACAGAATTCCATCAAATGAACAATTCAATCATATCATTTAATTTTACTTTATTGTTGCAGCAACATATGTGCACACCAAAAATTTAATGAATAAAGCAGAAATTTGTATTAAGCAGTCTTGCTTCAGGTGGTAATGCAGTCATCATTGCACTGATTAACAATCAACTTATCTAACAGAATAAATAAATAATTACAAATTTACTGTCCAGTGAATAGACTATTATAATAGTTGTTCATGTCATCGACATCGTTATCATCGCCATTAATACTGTTCACTGTGCTGTGTGTTATTTATATAATGTTATAACTTAACTGGGTCAAAGAGCACTTTGTGACACATTTGATGCTGTAGAATTAAATACTCTGAAACCCTTGATGGATGTTCTCAAAAAGAAGTACATGCCACATATGCACAGCCTTTATTGCCACTACTTTAGAGGCAGTCTTGGATAAGGTAGTGGTAAGCTGTCAAGTTACAGTTCACAGTGCCGCAAACGTATGTTGGCTACCCATGTCTTGTGCTGCATAAGAAGGGCTTTGATGCACATACAGATTCATATCCATATAAAATTTGAGAACTGTTGTTCATGGGTGGAGTGAGGATGGGTCTGTGTAGGACCAATTTTCTCTTGGAAAGGAAACTGAAGCCTCTTCACAAGTGACATGTTACCCACTGCACCTGCAAAGGGAGGTACAAAGAACAGGGTGTGGTAGACAGCGTGATAGCAGTACAGATTGATCCAGGAGTCTAAGAAATATGGAATGTCCAGTACAGCTAGGAACAGAGCGTAATCCTGGTGGCTGCACACCTATCAAGAGAAATTCTTGCACCCCAGAGATGGTCATCCACTCAAGAATGTTTTCATCTCCACGCCAGTCCCATTGTAGCACTAGTCCCATCGTCAAATCAGCCCCATCGTAGCACTAGTTATGCTGTTACATCCAGAAACATCATAGAAATGACGTTTCTGATTATCACAGAATGTCATTAGCTCTGATAGTATTGTTAACATGCGAATACAGAGCTCATTTGTTTTACACAAAAGTAGTATTGTTTTGACTTCTCCTATATGATGCATACAAATATAAAGTAACCAAGCAAAACTGAAGCTAACACAGCTAACATTTACAGCATTAAGTATCAGGTACCAGCAAGGCATCTTTACACTTAAAAATGCCTGCAGAAATCAGTGTACAGTATGAAAGGAAAGAATGTCTTTAAACATTAATCTGAATGTTACTAAGTTTACATTTAATTTTGAATATTTTAAGATAATTGTGCATCAACTATTTTAATTATTATCATAAATTATAACTGTCTGTTTGGAATTGTGTTGACCCAAACTTAAGTTTCCTAGCGAACAATAAACATTTACATACATAATGTATAAACAGGTTACTATATAACATGAATAAAAGTACTTACGTAACTAGAAACATTCTAGATTAAGGAATAATCATTATGTCAACATGACAAATTACTATCAAGCAGTTACAACTTTTACAAGCAGCATAATGGCAGATTTCTATAGTGATGTTTGCTACATACAGAATGTAAACATCAAAGATAATTATAAGTTTAAGGTAGAAGATCAATTTTCAACATTTGGTAAATACAACTTCAGTTATAGCTGAGCAGTCTAAATATGCACATAGTGCAAACTTCACATCATCCTCTGTAAGTCATTCATTTTACATTATTGTTTGCACAACATACTAATATGTAGCATCTCTGTCCCAAATAATCCCACCACAAACATAGTTTGGGCAATTACATAATATCAGACTAAATAACAATATTTTTGGCTTATACAGAACAAAGCAGTTATCTCACAAACAGCTGTATTCACATGATCTGAGTAAATGTCAGTTTTGTCCGACTCATGTTTCAAGATAAACAAAACAACAGCCAGTATTTTCTACAAAGGAATAAAACTGCACCATAAATTTTTTGAATGCATTAAAACCCTAATATTAAAAAAAATGAAGCATACCTCTCAAATAGTTAATACTAAAAAGTCCATGATTATTTATGTAACATCAAGCAGGCATTGAAAAAATTATTATTATTTAATTAGAAATAATGTGAAATTCTGCACCCAGGGTCTGTGATGGGTAATTTCCATACTTCATCCAATTTTGTCATCTTAACATTGTGGTGAGCTGATGACTCTGCTTTTTCAAATGGGCTAAAGAGACAACACAAAGAATACAAGGGGATGCTAAAAGTATTGTCAAGGTACTTAAAACAGCTGAAATGCAGTGCCCAAACTACAAATATTTGCTCACCCAGTGTGTATTTATCCGACACAAACTGTATTTTTTTTTTTTTACGTAAATTGTAAACTTGTTTGGCAATGTGTATAAAAAATTGTACAAAACACTTCAAAATTAACAGCAGATCATCATCATCTACAACTGTAAAAGATGTTATTGCTGTATGTATGGATTAGTTAATTAAAATACTGTTTCCTCTTTCAATTAACATGACATATGTAATATTTCATAAACATTCTATGGTTGAATAAAGTAACTTACTAATATTTTCTGCACAATTTCGACTTTAAGCCCATAGATGCACACTAAATACTGCAACATAACATAGTACATAAAACCAAAACCATTGGGCTGGATCTCTAAAAACTGAGGAGTACACAGTACTGATTGTGACAATTGCATCAGATTTTATCTTGGTCTGACTGGCAGCAACTTCAAGATATCTTAAATAAAAGGATGCTTTTAGACTAAAAACATTTAACTACATCTGCAACTGCCACTCACATGGCTCAATATAGATACAGCATTTCAAACACTAAAGATAATCTACAAACAAAATATACAACTAACTTATGGAGGAAAATGGGTACCTTAAAATAACTAGAAATATGCATTCACACCTTCAATTCATCTCAGTAAATTCTAAATGAGCAACTACAGCTGGCTAACAAACAATCCTGAAAATGTTCATTGCACTTTTCACACAAATTAAACATGATTGGTCTGTGTTAGGACTCTGAACAAGGGTATCCTTATTCCACTAGCTGCCCAACTTAACATCCATTGAAGAATATTGTCAGGGACCAAAATCAAAACACATGCCATTGCTTCTCGAGAGTAGCCTGATAAATCTTCTTGTTAATTTCTCCTATGACATGCTACAATTAGAGTTCCTCACTTGTAAGAAGTGCACTTTTCTGGACAAAGCATTTTTCTGTTATTTAGATTTGTATCGTCCACACATTCTTTACTTAACATACAGTAGATGAGATGTTTCCTTGTTGAGAAATGAGTGATATCGTTGGTCAGTGGATAGACTTTTCACTGTAAGCAAAATCATTACATGTGAAGTACTTGTCAAAGGCTGCAACTGATGAAAAATACTGTGAAGTGTGTGCACAACACAGTGGATTGTTTAGAATAAGTGCATTGTCTATAATTCTTAACTCTTCGTGTGTCATGCTGAAAATGCTTAAGGACCAAAGAAAGCCTAAATGATACCGACAAAACAAATCGAGGGTATGTAAGTATTTCATTTTATATTTTATCAAATACACGTATATTAGCACATTGTTGCAATTACTTAAAAAAAGTAAGTAAATAAAATAAAAACCTGTAGACAGACATAATAGCTTGAGACTGGTAATGGCATTTAAATAAATACTTTTAGAAGTACTCATGGTTGGTTGCATTCTTAATCAACATTTGTTCACAGCTGATGAGTTCAGAAAGATCCAGAATGGATAACAGACCATTAAAATTATATGCTAAGCTGACAACAGCCAATGATTCAACATTACATATTTATAAAAGCATTTCAACCCTCAGAGAAATTTTGAAGTGAAATTATCTATAAAACATGATAAACTGAACTGTACATTTAACTATGTGGGCCCGAATAGTATGGAAACAAATGTGTACCCAGTAACTCAGATCCATAAGGGAATGCATCACATATCCTGTGACTATCTACATACTGCAAATAATAATGGTGTACAGGCATTTTTCCATATTATAAAAAGTTTTTACATCTATTTATCATGTTTTATGTTATTAAATTACAGGAAAATTGAAAATAACTCTGTGGGCAGCTACTGACAGGTTATGTATACAGAGATGCATGCTGAACTGATTACAAAAAATGCATTATTAAATACTTTTTATTGTATGCAGGCCTGCAAGGGACTGCAAGTGCTTTATGTGGATCAACTCAGTTTCATATAAGCATCATTTCATTATTCTGGAAGAAAAAAACATCGGGACAGTGGAAGTTTTATAAAACTTAACGAAACAAACCAGGACCAGAAATGAGAAAAATCAGTAAAAAGTAGTAAATAGTGTTATGATGATGAAACTTTCCAAAATATTACTAATGTTAACAGTTTAATTCCATTACCCACAGACATTCTTGAATTCATTCACAAATTACTGTAACTATTGTCACTGATAAGCTTATTAAGCAAACGACTTCATTGACATGAATGTTCATAAATATCCAGAAGCTTATTAGCAAGAAAAACAGATATAAAAGACTGAAGGTGACACTGTCAAAAGGGTGCAACAGTAAAGAACTGACTTATTTGTAACTACAGATTCTTTAATTTTTTGTATTTTCATTAAATACGCCACCAGCTTGTTCCCCTATCCAGGCGTTTTGCTATTTCATACTTCAAATATCTGTATCTGTGCTTACAAACATATCAATTCTTTACCATTGGATCGTTTTGACAACTTCACTTTCAGTTCTTTATATCAATTTTTCCCATGGATAATAAGTTTCAGGGCTACTCAAAATTCATGCAGGTTCAAGATCCGTGCCAACATAGTTGAGGGCAAAAGCTAGTGGATATTAAGAGAAGAATTGGAATGCCCAAGCCTTCAGAAATAAGAGTAAATTATTTACAGACAGACACCTTAGTATACAAAGAGGAAGGACAGTGACTTGGATCATTTTAAATTATAGTTGCCAGGAATGGACTTTGTAGAAACAGGAAAAAATATACAGAAGCATTAGGAATGTGAAGTTGCAGAAAATCTGCTACAACATCCTGGGTCGGAAGAAGATATTTTTCCCATTTGGTTGCAGTTGCTGCTCACTGTTAACCCATTGTGATACAGATTTTCTGGACACACAACTTGGTGTTTTTTCAGGCTTTTTCACCTTAAATGTGTTTTTAGTGACACTTTTACATTTCATTACGTCTCTAATAGTTTTACGTCTCTATATCATGCTAATTTTCTTTCAGCCCAAGATGTTCATAAACACTGCCCGGCTAAGAAATTGAAATTCACAGAAAGAAAAGAAATGCCATGGGTTCAGTCGGTATGTGATGTTACTTTAGTGATTACAAAATTGAGTCAGATTTACAAAGAACTTGGCAGTATGAGCTCACTTATCAATATGACATGCACCCAATTGCCCTTCTTGCATACACTTGTTTGTTTGGGAGGGTGTCATAAGGCCACTAGATTCCTTCCTCGGGCAAGCTGGCCTCAAACTGTTGTAATGGTCCACAATATTCTGGATACTGACACTGGGGCAGAGTTTACGTCCAAGCTCGTGCCACATATGCTCTGCAGGGAATATATCTAAGGATTTTGCTGACTATGGGAGCAGCTAATACCATGCATACAATTGATACATACACATGTCACTATGTGGATGAGCACTGTTGTGTTGGAAATAACATCACGATACTGTCATACAAGATGTAACACGAGGATTATCGACATCTGAATGATTGTTGTTCCGTCACAGTTCCCTCAATCACTATCAACTGCAACCTACATTCATAACCATTTGCTGGCCATACTGTGCCTTTCCAAAACATTGGAAGAATGGAATGTCCCCCAAGCTGCCGCCACACGTGCTGACAGTGGTCATCGGGGATAGTGCAGAACCGTGATTCAACACTGAACACAATGTGACACCTCTCATCAGTAGTCTACCCGATGGTGCTCACACCTCTTGTATACCCTCCACCATCAACACTAGTGGCCTTTCTACTTTTGCTGAGAACCACTGCTCTAATTGTTTACATGCCCGCTAATAGTTTGTACTTGTACAAAGTTACACTGTTATGGGTGCTTTATTTCCTTTTTCCAGACACTGCATACGAGGTGTGATCAAAAAGTTACAGGAATTTAATTCTGTCGGCTGTATACATTTTTGTTCTTTTCTTGTTAGTACACGTGTTCCTGATGTACCGTACATATATTTACATCTATTTTCAGTATTTAGTTCATTGTTGACAGTGGAAAAGGAGGTCTTTGTTTTTGAGTGCTCAGAGAATTTTTACTTTCGAAAAAGATGGATCTAAGATTCTAAATAAAATTTTGTTTAAAAATGGAACAAAGTGCAGTATCGCATTGGAAACATCGAATGTGGCTTTTGGCAACTCTACTACGAGTACAAGAGTTTACAAGTGGTACAAATGTTTCAAAGATGATTGAGAAGATGTTGAAAATGACTACTGCAATTACTGGCGACAATGTGGTAGGAGCGAAGTAAATTGTGGTAACCACAACCAACAGCAAGAATGGCTTGGGCTGTGGATAGGAGCCGCCAGGCAGGGAAGACGCCAGCGGTGGAGCACGCACCACAAGGTAAACACAGGACAAGTCGGACGACAGACCAATGACACCTGACAACAACCAACCGCTACCGACTATAGGCGACACAAGGAGGAAGAGATAAACAACAGAGGCTTGTGGACACCAAACACCAAACGTAAATCCACTCGGAACCAGAGGCAGGCAAATGTCAACAACGAGCAACAATCAGAATGCACTACAACCGAGATAGAAACAAAACCCAGAGCGAGTACCAGACTGGCTGGACTAGGGCAGAGCGGGTCCCTATTACGAAACCGGAGAGAGCGGCTATTGGCCACTGTCTGCATGTGGCTTTCACTGTGACATAGATTAAGGCTTTCTGCCTGAAAGTGAGGAGAGATTTAATTAGGTGAAAAATGAATTAGTTACTTACATTATATCCTTTATTTCTCATCAACTGAGTTTGCACATGTTCCCCGTGTGCTAAATATAATGCATAAATATGAATTATGTTCACTGGAAGCTCAGATGTAACTAAAGAAGATCTACGTAGTTAGTGTGTGTGTGTGTGTGTCTGTCTGTGTGTGTGTGTGTGTGTGTGTGTGTGTGTGTGTGTGTGAAGCTTGATTTCAACTTGCAATGGTACAGAATATAAAATACAATGGCCAAGTTGCCCTGCCTTACCACACAGACATAGGACACTCATTTACAGAAGGAAATGGCTTTCACTCAAATCATTTTTCAATGTCGGCCACTGTGGAAGACATGTTCTACAACAAACACATTATTAATGATATGCAGAAAAACCTGCATATTCATTCCAGTGGCAGGAAAATGTATCTCCTGGAGCGGATAGATATACATTTATAAATGAAAAATAACAAAATGTATACCACCAGAAAAAGAATGGTTTACCAGTCACACCTGATTCTACTGACTCTTTTAGACCTTTTGTAAAGTTACAGAATTTTTAATACTGCAGTTTACCACAATAGCATTGTCTGTGTTTTCACGTCGACTAAAGATCTTATTCTTTCCCAAACCCATAACGATTCTCAACTCTCAACTGCTTCAATCCTGTATATGAACATGAGGAATTAGAGCACAGCAGAAAGGCCTTTTGAAGTACATTACTTGACACACATTTCCTCAGACAGGTCCTATAATAATTTAAGTTAAATAGTGACAAAAGTTGGAGACTGTGGCTGAAATTCACGACATTCTAGTTCAATCCCAAGGAAACATGTACGCCAGGTTAGTGCTGTTTCCTCTAAATACACGAGCTACAACAAATACTTTCTCGATGACTAATATTCAGTGTTTTATCAAGAATGAAAACACATGTTACATGAAAGATAGAAAATACTACGAAGCTACTCACACCACAAGCATTAAATCACCTCCTACTCCTCCTTTCACAAGGTACACTTCAGGAGACAAGCACACATTTACACAACATAGGCTTTCACAGCGACTGTTCACATTAGTCAAAACTTCTGGACTGGCTTGTGGGAGGACGGCACAGTCGATGAATAAAATTATTTCTGACATTTCATCTCCGACTGAGGTAGACATCTTAGGATTGGTTGGTTTTTGGGGGTTAAAGAGACCAGACTGCTACGATCATTGGTCCCTTTTTCTAATACTAAAAACACCCACAGAGAATAAGAACAATCAACAAACGAGAGGACAGATGACACAGAATGAGAGAAACTGAGACAAAGACCAGACAAGAAGAACTAAAATCATACGGAGAGTGACGGTGGGTGGCCGACCATAGAAACAGAAAAGGAAAAGACAACCACCGAGAAACACATTAAAAAAAGCAGACTAAAATTGTAGCCCATAGGCCAGAATCAACACAAAAACACACACATTTACATTAAGCGATAAAATCCCCCTGCCCGAATAAAATGCAAAACTAAGTCTGCTATGGAACAGTCATAAGTTAAAAGCGCAGAGAGCATTTCAGCCATCGCAAAAGTCTGCCTGAGCACAGTTAAAAGGGCGCACTCCAACTGAATATGGACCACTGTCAAGGAAGCCCCACAACGACAAAGAGGTGGATCCTCACAACACAGGAAATAACTATGCATCAGTCAGGTGTGGCCAATGCGGAGACGACAAAGGATGACTGAGTCCCTGCGATGGCTCGCATGGATGACCACCACACAGTCATCGTCTCCTTGTTATGACGGAGTTTGTTTGGCATGGGCAGGTTGCGCCAATCACTGTAACATAAATCTAAAACTTTTTGGCGTAATATTGCCCGCAAATCAGTCTCCGGGAGGCTAATTTCCAGAGATGCTTTACTGGTGGCCTCTTTCGCCAGGCAGTCAACAGTTTCATTGCAAGCTATCTCAACATAGCCTGGGTTCCAAACAAAGACAACAGATCCGCCGCAACGGGCAAGATTATGCAGGGACAACTGGATAGCCATCACCAGATGAGAATGAGGGAAACACTGGTCAAGAGCTGGTAAACCGCTCAGGTAATCGCCACAGATAATGAAGGACTCACCTGAGCAGGAGCGGAGATACTCTAGAGCTCGAAAGATGGTGACCACGTCAGCAGTGTAAAAACTGCAGCCAGCCGGTAATGAAACTTGTTCACAATGGTCCACTAGAGTTAGGGCATAACCGACATGACCAGCAACCATCAAACCAACAGTGTAGACAATGCCAGAGCCGTGATACGTGGCTAAGATGGAATAAAAGTGGTGGCGCAAGGCCTCCTCAATGGCATCACTTTGTTAGTATGATTAGTACACAAACACAATCATTACATTTCTTTTACGGAGTTTGTTTGTTGGAATGGTTACTACAAAGCCAAAATCATTGCATTTCATTCATTACCCTATGTATGGTTACTACAATCATTACATTTCATCCATTACCTGATGTGACATATTTCTGAGGGAAGAATCATGGCATTTCATCTATCACCCTATGTGAAATATTTCTGAGAAAAGCTACAGAAAGGTCCTCCCTCATTTGCGTTTGTTTTTTGGTATGGTTACTACAAAGCCAGAATCATCGCATTTCATCTATAACCCTATGTGATGTATTTAGGAGAGAAGGTGCAGAATGCTAAAGACTGATAGTTGGTATGATTAGTACGGAACGCTACGTGAAGTATTTCTGAGAGAAGGTGCAGAAAGCTCCTCCATCACTTTCTTCTGATTGTTGGTATGATTAGTACACAGACACAATCATTGCATTTCATCCATTACCTGATGTGAAGTATTTCTGACGGGAAGCTACAGCAAGCTCCTCCCTCATTTGCGTTTGATTGTTGGTATAGTTACTACAAAGCCAGAATCATCGCATTTCATATATTACCCTATGTGAAATATTACTCAGAAAAGCTACAGTAAGCTCCTCCCTGATTTGTGTTTGTTTGTTGGTATGGTTACTACAAAGATAAAATAATTGCATTTCACCTATTGTCCTATATGAAGTATTTCTGAGAGATGCTGCAAAACCCTCCTCCCTCACTTGCATCTGTTTGTTGGAATAATTAGTACACAGACACAATCCTTATATTTCATCCATTCCCTGATGTGAAGTATTTCTGAGGGAAGCTACAGAAAGCTCCTCCCTCATTTGCGTTTGTTTGTTGGTATGGTTACTAGAAAGCCAGAATCATCGCATTTCATCTATTACAATATGTTATTTATTTCAGAGAGAAGCTGCAGAAAGCTCTTCATTCACATACATCTGTTTGTTGGTATGATTAGTACGTATACACAAACATTGCATTTCATCCACTACCTGATGTGAAGTATTTCTGAGGGAAGCTAATGAAAGCTCCTCCCTCATTTGCGTTTGATTGTTGGTATGGATACTACAAAGATAGAATCATTGGATTTCATCTATTACCCTATGTGAAATATTTCTCAGAAAAGCTACAGAAAGCTCCTCCCTCATTTGTGTTTGTTTGTTGGTATGGTTACTACAAAGCACGAATAATTGCATTTCATCTATTCCCCTATATGAAGTATTTCAGAGAGAAGCTGCAGAAAGCTACTCCCTCACATGCATCTGATTGTTTGTATGATTAGTACACAGACACAATCATTACATTTTATCCATTACTTAAAGTGAATTATTTCTGATGGAACCTGCAGAAAGCTCCTCCCACACTTGCATCTGTTTGTTGTTAAGATTAGTACACAGACACAATCATTACACTCCATCCAATACCTGACGTGAAATATTTCTGAGGGAAGCTACAGAAAGCTCCTCTCTCAGTTGCGTTTGTTTGTTGGTATGGTTACCACAAAGCCAGAATCATCGCATTTCATTTATTTCCATATAAGAAGTATTTCTGAGGTAAGCTACAGAAAGCTCAAGCGCCATTTGCGTTTGTTTGTTGGTATGGTTATTACAAAGCCAGAATCATCGTATTTCTTTTTTTACCCTATGTGATGTATTTGAGAAAAAAGCTGCAGAAAGCTCCTCCCTCACTTGCATCTGTTCTTTGGAATGATTAGTACAGAGACACAATCATTACATTCATCATTACCTGATGTGAAGTATTTCTGAGGGAGGCTGTAGAAAGCTATTCCCTCACTAGCATCTGTTTGTTGTTCTGATCAGTACACAGACACAATTTTTTCATTTCATCCATTACCTGATGTGAAGTATTTCTGAGGAAAGCTATAGAAATAACCTCCCTTAGTTGCGTTTGTTGGTTGGTATTATTACTACAAAGCCAGAATCATTGCATTCCATCTATTACCCCTTGTGATGTATTTCAGAGAGAGACTGCAGAAATCTCCTCCCTCACTTGCATCTGTTTGTTGGTACGATTAGTACACTGACACA
The DNA here is from genome assembly GCF_023897955.1 of Schistocerca gregaria. Classification (NCBI taxonomy): domain Eukaryota; kingdom Metazoa; phylum Arthropoda; class Insecta; order Orthoptera; family Acrididae; genus Schistocerca; species Schistocerca gregaria. Next base: position 974,654 of record NW_026061887.1, on the reverse strand, counting down.
ATCATTACATTTCGTCCATTACCTGATGTGAAGTATTTCTGAGGGAAGCTACAGAAAGCTCCTCCCTCAATTTCGTTTGTTTGTTGGAATGGTTACTATAAAGCCAGAATCATCGCATTTCATCTATTATCCAATGTGAAATACTTCTGAGATTAGCTACAGAGTGCTACTCCCTCATTTGCGTTTCTTTGTTGGTATGGTTACAACAAAACCAGAATTATTGCATTATATCCATTACCCTACGTGATGTATCTCGGAGAGAAGATACAGAAAGCTCGTCCCACACTTGCACCTCTTTGTTCTTATGATTAGTACACAGACACAATCATTACATTCCATCCATTACCAGATGTGAAATATATCGGAGGGAAGCTACAGAAAGCACCTCCCTCAATTGTGTTTGTTCGTTGGTCTGGTTATTACAAAGCCAGAATTAACGCATCTCATCTATTACCCTATGTGAAGTATTTCTGAGAATAGCTAAAGAAAGCTACTCATTCATTTGCGTTTGTTTTTGGTATGGTTACTACAAAGCCAGAATCATTGCATTTCATCTATTACCCCATGTGATGTATTTCAGAGAGAAGCTGCAGAATCCTTGTACCTCACTTGCACCTGTGTTTTGTTATGATTAGTACACAGACAAAATCATTACATTTCATCCATAACCTGATGTGAAATATTTCTGAGGGAAGCTACAGAAAGCTCTTCCCTCATTTGTATTTGGATGTTGGTTTGGTTACCACAAAACCAGAATCATTGCATTTCATCTATTACTCTATGTAATGTATTTCATATCAAAGCTGCAGAAAGCTCTTCCCTCACTTGCATCTGTTTATGGTATGATTATTACACAGACACAATCACTGCATTTCCTCCATTACCTGATGTGAAGTATTTCTGAGGGGGGCTACAGGAAGCTCCTAACTCAGTTGTGTTTCTTTGTTGGTATTATTACTACAAATCCAGGATCATCGCATTTCATCCATTACCGGATGTGAAGTATTTCTGAGATAAGCTACAGAAGGCTCAAGCGTCACTTGCGTTTGTTTGTTGGTATGGTTACTACAAAGCCAGAATCATTGCATTTCATCCATTACCCTATGTATTTCAGCCGAGGAAAGCTCCTTAATCACTTGCATCTGTCTGTTGGAATGATTAGTACACAGACACAATCAGTAGATTTCACCCTTTGCTTGATGTGAAATAGTTCAAATGGAAGCTACAGAAAGCTCCTCCATGACTTGCGTTTGTTTGTTGGTGGGGTTACTACGATGCCAGAATCAACACATTTCATCTATTACCCTATGCGATTTATTTCTGAGAATAGCTACAGAAAGCTCCTGTCTTATATGCGTTTGTTTGTTGCTACCGTTACTACAAAGCCAGAATCATTGCATTTCATCCATTGGGATATGTGATGTATTTCAGCGAGGAGCAGCAGAAAGCTCCTCCCTCACTTGCATTTGTTTGTTGGTATTCTTACTACAAAACCAGAATCATTGCATTTCACTTATTACTCTATGTGATGTATTTCAGGGAGAAGTTGCAGAAAACTCTTCCCTCACTTGCATCTGTTTGTTGCTATTATTAGTACACATACACAAACATTAAATTTCATTTACTAGATGATGTGAAGTATGTCTCAGGGATGCTCTCTAAGCAGCTCCCTTATTTGCATTTGTTTGTTGGTATGGTTACTACAAAGCCAGAATCATCACATTTCATCTATTACCATATATGAGGTATTTCAGAGAGGAGCAGCAGAAAGCTCCTAACTCACTTGCTCTGTATGTTGGTATGATTAGTACACGGACACAATCGTTACATTTTATCCATTATCTGATGTGAGGAATTTCTGAGGGAAGCTACAGAAAAGCTCCTCCCTCATTTGCGTTTGTTTGTTGGTACGGTTACTGCGAAGCCAGAAACATTGTGTTTCATCCATTATCCTATGTGATGTATCTCAGAGAGAAGCTGCAGAGGGCTCGGCCCTTAGTTGCAACTGTTTGTTGTTGTGATTAATACACAGACACAATCATTACACTTCATCCATTACTTGATTTGAAATATATCTGAGGGAATCTGCAGAAAGCATCTCCCTCGTTTGCGTTTGTTTGTTGGTATGATTACTACAGAGCCAGAATCATCGCATTTCGTCCATTACCCCATGTGATGTATATCAGAGAGAAGCTGCAGTATGCTCTTCCCTCACTTGCATATGTTTATGGCAATATTAGTACACAGACAAAATCATTTCATTTCATCCATTACTGGATGTGAAGTATTTCTGAGGGATGCTGTAAAAGCTCCTCGTAATTTTCGTTTGTTTGTTGGTGGGGTTACTACAAAGCCTGAATCATCGTATTTCATCTATTACCCTATGTGATGTATTTCAGAGGGAAGCTGCAGTAAGCTACTTTCTAACTTGCATCGGTTCGTTGGAATGATTACTACAGAAAGCACCTCCCTCATTTGCGTTTGATTGTTGGTATGGTTACTACGAAGCCAGAACCATCACATTTCATCTATTACCCAATGTGAAGTATTTCTGAAAAAAACTGCAGAAAACTCCTCCCTCATTTGTGTTTCTTTGTTGGTATGGTTACTACAAAGTCAGAATCATTGCATTTCATCTATTACCCCATGTGATGTATTTCAGAGAAAAGCTGCAGAAAGCTCATCCCTCATTTGCTTCTGTTTATGGTATGATTAGTACACAGACACAATCATTGCATTCTATCCATTACCTGATGTGAAATATTTCTGAGGGAAACTACAGAAAGCACAACCCTCATTTGCGTTTCATTGTTGGTATGGTTACTACAGAGCCAGAATCATCGCATTTAATCTATTAACCTATGTGATGAATTTCAGAGAAAAGCTGCAGAAAGCTCATTACTCATTAGCATCTGTTTATGGTATGATGAGTACACAGACACAATCATTACATTTCATCCATTACCTGATGTGAAATATTTCTCAGGGGAGCTACAGAAAGCTCCTCTCTCAGTTGCGTTTGTTTGTTGGTAAGGTTGCTACAAATATAGTGTCATCGCATTTCATCTATTACCCTATGTGAAATATTTCTAAATAAAACTAAAGGAAGCTCAAGTGTCCTTTGCGTTTGTTTGTTGGTATGGTTACTACAAAGCCAGAATCATCGCAATTCATATATTACTTTATGTGATGTATTTCAGCATGGAGCTGCAGAAACTTCCACCCTCACTTGCATCTGTTTGTTATAATTATTAATACACACACACACTCATTACATAACATCCATTACCTGATGTGAAGTATTTCTGAGGGAAGCTGCAGAAAACTCTTCCCTCACTTGCACCTGTTTATGGTATGATTAGTACACAGACACAATCATTACTTTTCATCCATTACTGGATGTGAAGTATTTATGAGGGAAACTGCAGAAAGCTCATCCCTCACCTACATCTGTTTGTTGATATGATTTGTACACAGACACAATCATTTCATTTCATCCATTACCTGATGTGAAGTATTTCTGAGGGGGGCTACAGCAAGCTCCTCAATCATTTGCGTTTGTTTGTTGGTATTATTACTACAAAGCCAGAATCATCGCATTTCATCTATCACACTATGTGAAGTATTCCTGAGAAAAGCTACAGAAGGCTCAAGTGTCATTTGCGTTTGTTTGTTTTTATGGTTACTACAAAACCAGAATCATCGCATTTCATCCATTATCCTATGTGATGTATCTCAGAGAGAAGCTGAAGAAAGCTTGTGCCTCACTTGCTCCTTTTTTGTTATGATTAGTACACAGACACAATCACTAAATTTCATCCATTACCTGTTGTGAAATATTTCAGAGGGAGGCTACAGAAAGCACAAACCTCATTTGGGTTTCATTTGTTGGTATGGTTACTACAAAGCCAAAATCATCGCATTTCATCTATTACCCCATGTGATGAATTTCTGAGAATAGCTACAGAAAGCTCCCCCCTTATTTGCTTTAGTTTGTTGGTACGGTTATTACAAAGCCAGAATCATCACAATTCATCTATTACTTTATGTGATGTATTTCAGAAAGGATCTGCAGAAAGCTCCTCCCTCACTTGCATTTGTTTGTTATAATGATTAATACACACACACACTCATTACATTACATCCATTACCTGATGTGAAGTATTTCTGCGGGAAGCTGCAGAAAGCACTTCCCTCACTTGCATCTGTTTGTTGTTCTTATCAGTACACAGACACAACCATAACATTTCATCCATTACCTGATGTGAGGTATTTCTGAGGGAATTTACAGAAAGATCTTACCTCAGTTGCATTTGTTGGTTGGTATGGTTACTACAACGCCAGAATCTTTGAATATCATCTATTACTCCATGCGATGTATTTCAGAAAGAGACTGCAGAAATTTTCTCCCTCACTTGCATCTGATTGTTGGTACGATTAGTACACAGACACAATCATTACATTTCATGCATTACCTGATATGAAGTATTTATGAGTGAAATGTGTTTGTTTGTTGGTATGGTTACTACAAATCCAGAATCATCGCATTTCATCTATTACCCTATGTGAAGTATTTCTAAAAAATGCTACAGAAAGCTCAAGTGTCATTTGCGTTTAGTTTGTTGGTATGGTTACTACAAAGCCAGAATCGTTGCATTTCATCTATTACCCTATGTGAAGTATTTCTGAGAATAGATACAAAATGCTCATCCCTCATTTGCCTTAGTTTGTTGGGCTGGTTATTACAAAGCCAGAATCATCTTATTTCATATTTTACCCTATGTGATGTATTTCAGATAGAAGCTGCAGAAAGCTCCTCCCTCATTTGCATCTGTTTGTTGGTATGATTAGTACACAGACACAATGATTACATTTCATCCATTACCTGATGTCAAATAATTCTGAGGGAAGCTACAGAAAACTCCACCCTCATTTGCATTTGTTTGTTAGTATGGCTACTTTAAATCCAGAATCATCACATTTCATCTATTACCCAATGTTAAGTATTTCTAAAGAAATCTACAGAAAGCTCCTCCCTCATTTTCGTTTGTTTGATGTTATAGTTACTACAAAGCCAGAATCATTGTATTTCATCCATTACCCTATGTGATTTATTTCAGCTGATGAAAGCTCCTTCCTCACTTGTATCTGTTTGTTGGAATGATTAGTACACAGACACAATCATTACATTTCACCCATTACCTGATGTGAAGTATTTCTGAGGGAAGCTACAGAAAGCTCCTCCGTCATTTGCGTTTGTTTGTTGGTGTGGTTACTACAAAGCCAGAATCATCACATTTCATCTATTACCCTATGTGATGTATTTCAGAGGGAAGCTGCAGAAAGCTCCTCCCTCACTTGCATCTGTTTGTTGGAATGATTACTACACAGACACAATCATTACATTTCATCCATTACCTGATGTGAAATATTTCTGAGGGAAGCTGCAGAAAGCTTATAACACTATTGTCTGCTGCTGCTGAACCATAACCTTAAAGCAGGTTGTGAAGTAAAACAATATTATTAAAGCAATTATGGTATAATGCAACAGAGCAGTGTTACCCTCTGGGAGGAATTTTGTTGTGTTGACCGTGTTGTACCTAACGGAAGTGGCTTATCGGAAATGAAAGTCAGAATTACGGAAATATTTGAACAGTAATAAACAAAATTTTGCCTATCTGCACTGTTTAACAGGTAAAGAAAACGGTCGCCAGCCTAAGTAGGCAAGAGAATGATTAACATTCTCGTTCAAGAAAATAGTTATTAGTAACTTGAATGGATAAACACAACCTATACATTGTCACATGCGAGAGCAGTATACTCTTGACACATTCATGTGGGTACGGTAAGATTGAAACTAACAGTTAAAGCAGCACAAACTATTTGCAAAATTATAACAGATACTGAAACACACTATTACTTTCAGGGCTTACACAAACTGAATGGTCTTTATAACATTATTACTACTAACTGCAGAATCATTAATTGGATATAGGTTAAGTCTCTCTCAGTTAAGTGCGTTACTATTTAAAACGAAAGTTAATTTGAATCCACTTACAGGTTGCTCCTCACTATCATTTGATTAAAGAAATTAAGGTTTTCCTAATTAGTGGTCTTTCTGTTACTTGTTACCAAGCATTAACCCAATATACAAACTGTGGATCCTGTTATATTATTAATAAGCACTTCTAAAACACAGGAGAGACATACACTTAGCAGACTTGAGTATATAATGTTCCACACTGCAGTTTTCCACTTTTACTACATTGACACACAAAATTAACATATATGTAAGATACTGACTCACCTTCTGTGATTTACAACAGGTGGTAATGAGATCATTTACGAAGCAAAACTTTATAAGCCTCAGCCTCACGAACTTTTTAATTTGAAGTTGGCAACAATGCATTAATAAGCAGTATTATTAGGAAAATTACTTTCATTAACTTTCTTTTTCTATGTTCATGAGGCATTAATTAGCAAAAACACTGGTCTTTAATGTTCTTTCAGTAGGGACACTTGGAAATCTCTTTACTTCAAACGGAGAGGAACCTGATAGGTGTTATGGTAAGGAGAAAAATCAAGGTAGGTACATAAACTCAGTTATAAATTACCTTATATTTGAACACACTAACACATCCATTTAGCTGATCCATCACTGTACATCATTATAGTACTCGATTACAGTGATTGCGCAATGTAGTGGCGACTGCATGTCAGTAGGTGGAATTGCGGGTAGAATTGCTGGACTCTGTCATTTCTTGGTGGCGATGATAGATACAAATTCCAGAATAGTTCCAGCTACTTATCATTTACCTGATGTGAAGTATTTCTGAGGGAAGCTACAGAAAGTTGCACCATCACTTACGTTTGTTTGTTAGTATTGTTACTACAAAGCCAGAATAATCGCACTTCATCTATTACCCTTAGTGAAGTATTTCTAAGAATAGCTACAGAAAGCTTCTCCCTCATTTGCGTTAGTTTGTTGGGATGGTTGTTACAAAGCCAAATTCATCGTATTTCATATTTTACCCTATGTGGTGTATTTCAGATAGAAGCCTCAGAAAGCTTATCTCTCACTTGCATCTGTTTGTTGGTATGATTGGTACACCATCACAATCATTATATTTAATCCATCACCTGATGTGAAGTATTTCTGAGGGAAGCTACAGAAAGCTCCTCAATCATTTGCGTATGTTTGTTGGTATGGTTACTACAAAGGCAGAATCATCAGAATTCATCTATTATCCAATGTAATGTATTTCAGAGAGAAGGTCAGAAAGCTCCTCCCTCACTTGCATATGGTTGTTTTTATGATTAGTACAGAGACACAGTCATTACATTTCATCCATTACCTGATGTGATGTATTTCTGAGGTAAGCTACAGAAAGCTCCTCCCTCATTTGCGTTTGGTTGTTGGTATGGTTACTACAAAGCCAGAATCATTGCATTTCATCTATTACCCTATGTGATGTATTTCAGAGAGAAGCTGCAGAAAGCTCCACCCTCCCTTTAATCTGATTGTTGGTATGGTTAGTACAAAGCCAGAATCATAGCATTTCACCTATTAAACTATGTGAAATATTTCTGAGGAAATCAACAGAAAGCTCCTCCCTCATTTGCGTTTGTTTGTTGGTATGGTTACTACAAAGCCAGAATCATCGCAATTCATCCTATACGTATATGAAGTATTTGTGAGAGAAGCTACAGAAAGCTCCTCACTCATGTGCATCTGTTTGTTGGTATGATTAGTACTCAGACACAATCACTACATTTCATCCATTACCTGATGTGGAGTATTTCTGAGGGATGCTACAGAAAGCTTGCCCATCATTTATGTTTGTTTGTTGGTATGGTTACTACAAAGCCAGAATCAACGCATTTCATCTATTGCACTATGTGAAATATTTTCAAGAAAAGCTACAGAAAGCTCCTACCTCATTTGGTTTTGTTTTTTGGTATGGTTACTACAAAGCAAGAAACATCGTATTTCATATTTTACCATATGTGATGTATTTCAGACAGATGCTGCAGTAAGCTACTCCCTCACTTGCATTTGTTTGTTGGTATGATTAGTACACAGACACAACAATTATATTTCATTTATTACATGATGTGAAGTATTTCTGAGAGAAGCTACTGAATGCTCCTCCGTCATTTGCGGTTGTTTGTTGGTATGGTTACTACAAAACCAGATTCATTGCATTTCATCAACTACCCTTTGTGATGTATTTCAGAGTGAAGCTGCAGAAAGCTTCTCCTTCACTTGCAACTGTTTGTTGGTATGATTAGTACACAGACACAATCATTACATTTCATCCATTTCCAGATGTGAGGTATATCTGGGGGAAGCTAAAGAAAGCTCCTTCCTCAATTGCATTTGATTGTTGGTATGTCTTCTACCAAGTAAGAATCATTGCATTTCACACAATACCCTACGTGATGTGTTTCACAGAGAAGCTCCAGAAACCTCTTCCCTAATTTGCATCAGTTTGTTGGTATGATTAGTACACAGACACCATCATTACATTCCATCCATTACCTGATGTGGAGTATTTCTGAGGGAAGATGTAGAAAGCTCCTCACTCACTTGCATCTGTTGGTACGGTCACTACAAGCCAGAAACATCGCGTTTCATCTATTACACAATGTGAAGAATTTCTGAGTGAAACTACAAAAAGCTCCTCCATCATTTGCGTTTGTTTGTTTGTATGGTTACTACAAAGCCAGTATCATCGCAGTTCATCTATTACATTATGTGATGTATTTCAAAGAGAAGCTGCAGTTACTTCACCCTCACTTGCATCTGTTTGTTGATATGATTAGAATACAGACTCAATCATTACATATCACACATCACCTGATGTGAAATATTTCTGATGGAAGCTACAGAACATTCCACCCTCTTTTGTGTTTGTTTGTTCTTAAGGTTACTACAAAGCCAGAATCATAGCATTTCATTTTTCACCCAATGTGAAGTATTTCTGAGAGAAGCCGCAGAAAGCTCGTCCCTCACTTACATCTGTTTGTTGGTATGTTTAGTACACACACACAATCAATACATTTCATTTATTCCATGATGTGAAGTATTTCTGAGGGAAGTTACAGAAAGCTCCTCAATCATTTGCATATGTTTGTTGGTATGGTTTCTACAAAGCCAGATTCATCGCAATTCATCTATTACCCTGTGTGAACTATTTCTGAGAATAGCTACAGAAAGCTCCTCCCACATTTGCCTTAGGTTATTGGTATGGTTATTACAAAGGCAGAATCATCGGATTTCATTTTTTACCCTTAATGATGCACTTCAGAGAGAAGCTGCAGAAAGCTCCTCCCTCACATGCATTTGTTTGTTGGTATGATTATCACACAGACACAATCTTTACATTTCATCCATTAGCTGATGTTGAGTTCTTCTGAGGGATGCTACAGAAAGCTCGCCCCTCATTTACGTTTGTTTGTTGGTATGGTTACTACAAAGCCAGAATCAACACATTTCATCTATTGGACTTCGAGAAATATTTTTGACAAAAGCTACAGAAAGCTTTCTACCACATTTGTGTTTGATTTTTTGTATGGTTACTAGAAAGCAAGAGTCATCGTATTTCATATTTTACCCAATGCGATGTATTTATGACAGATGCTGCAGAAAGCTACAACCTAACTTGCATCTGTTTGTTGGTATGATTAGTACACAGACACAATCATTACATTTCATTCATTACCTTATGTGAAGTATTTCTGAGACAAGCTACAGAAAGCTCCCACCTCATTTTGGTTTGATTGTTGGTATGGTTAATACAAAGCCAGAATAATTGCATTTCATCCATTACTCTTTGTGATGTATTTAAGACAGAGGCTGCAGGAAGATCCTCCCTCATTTGCGTTTGATTGTTGGTATGGTTACTACAAAGCCAGAATCATTGCAATTCATCCATTACCCTCTGTGATGTATTTCAGAGAGAAGCTGCAGAAAGCTCATCCCTCACTTGCATCTGTTTGTTGGTATCATTGGTACACAGACACAATCATTACATTTCATTCATTACCTAATGTGAAGTATTTCTGAGATAAGCTACAGAAAGCTCCCCCCTCATCTGGATTTTGTTTGTCGGTATGGTTACTACCATGCCAGAAACATAGCATTTCATCTACTACCCTATGTGAAGTATTTCTGAGAAAAGCTGCAGGACGCTCCTCCCTCACTTGCATCTGTTTGTTGGTAAGATTACTATACAGACACTGTGGTTACATTTCATCCCTTACCTGATGTGAAATATTTCTGTGGGATGCTACAGAAAGCTCCACCTGCACTTGTGTTTGTTTGTTGGTATGGATACTATAAGCCCAGAATCATCGCATTTCATCTATTACCCTATGTGATGTATTTCTGAGAGAAGCTACAGAAAGATCCTCCCTCACTTGCATCTGTTGTTGGTATGATTAGGACACAGCCACAATTATTACATTTCATCCATTACCTGATGTAAAGTATTTGTGAGGGAAGCTACAGAAAGCTCCTCCCTCATTTGTGTGTGTTTGTTGGTATGGTTACTTCAAATCCAGAATCATCGCATTTCATTTTTACCCTATGTGAAGTATCTCAGTGAGAAGCTGCAGAAAGTTCCACCCTCACTTGCATATGTTTGTTGGTATGATTAGTACACAGACACAATCATTACATTTCATTCATTACCCGATGTGAATTATTTGTGACGGAAGCTACAGAAGCTCCTCCTTCATTTGTGTTTGTTTGTTGGTAAGGTTACTACAAAGCCGGAATCCTTGCATTTCATCTATTACCCTATGTGAAGTATTGCTGAGAAAAGGTACAGAAAGCTCCCACCTCATTTTGGTTTGATTGTTGGTATGGTTACTACAAAGCCACAATAATTGCATTTCATCCATTACCCTTTGTGATGTATTTCAGACAGAGGATGCAGGATTCTCCTAGCTCATTTGATTTTGATTGTTGGTATGGTCACTACAAAGCCAGAATCATTGCATTTCATCCATTACCGTGTGTGATGTTTTTCATAGAAAAAGTACAGAAAACGCCTCCTTCACTTGCATCTGTTTGTTGGTATGATAACTACACAGACACAATTATTATATTTCATTCATTACCTAATGTGAAGTATTTCTGAGGGAAGCTACAGATAGCTCCCCCCTCATTTGGATTTGTTTGTTGGTATGGTTACTACAAAGCCAGAAACATCGCATTTCATCTACTACGCTATGTGAAGTATTTCTGAGACAAGCTGTAGTATGCCCCTCTCTCACTTGCATCTGTTTGTTGGTAAGATTACAACACAGACACTATGGTTACATTTCATCCCTTACCTGATGTGAAATATTTCTGTGGGATGCTACAGAAAACTCCACCCGCACTTGTGTTTGTTTGTTGGTACGGTTACTGCAAGCCCAGAATCATCGCATTTCATCTATTACCCTATGTGAAGTATTTATGAGTGAAGCTGCAGAAAGCTCCTCCCTCACTTGCATCTGTTGGTATGATTAGTACACAGACACAATCATTACATTTCATCCATTACCTGATGTGAAGTATTTCTGAGGGAGGCTACAGAAAGCTCTACCCTCATTTGTGTTTGTTTGTTGGTATGGTTACTACAAAGCCAGACCCTCGCATTTAATCTATTACCCTATGTGAAGTATTTCTGAGAGAAGCTGCAGGACGCTCCTCCAACTCCTCCCTTGTTTACGTCTCTTTGTTGGTATGGTTACTACAAAGCCTAAATAATCTCATTTCATCCATTAGCATATGTGAAGTATTTCAGAGAGAAGCTGATGAAAGCTCCTCCCTCACTTGCATCTGTTTGTTTGTTTGATTAAACTGACACAATCATTACATTTCATCCATTTCCTGATGTGAAGTAGTTCTGAGGGACGCTACAGAATGCTCCTCCCTCACTTGCATCTGTCAGTTGGTATGATTAGTACACAGACACAATCATTACATTTCATCCATTACCTGATGTGAAGTATTTCTGAGGGAGGCTACACAAAGCTCCACCCTATTTTTGTGTTTGTTTGTTGGTATGGTTACTACAAAGCCAGACCCTCGCATTTAATCTATTACCCTATGTGAAGTATTTCTGAGAGAAGCTGCAGGACGCTCCTCCCACTCCTCCCTTGTTTACGTCTCTTTGTTGGTATGGTTACTACAAAGCCTAAATAATCTCATTTCATCCATTAGCATATGTGAAGTATTTCAGAGAGAAGTTGATGAAAGCTCCTCCCTCACTTGCATCTGTTTGTTGGTTTTATTAAACAGACACAATCATTACATTTCATCCATTTCCTGAAGTGAAGTAGTTCTGAGGGACGCTACAGAATGCTCCTCCCTCACTTGCATCTGTTAGTTGGTATGATTAGTACACAAACACAATTATTACATTTCACCCATTACCTGATATGGAGTATTTCTGAGGGAAGCTACAGAAAGCACCTACCACATTGTCGTGCATTGGTTGGTAAGTTTACTACTAAGCCAGAATCATTGCATTTCATCTATTACCCTATTTGATGTATTTCAGAGAAAAGCTGCAGAAAGCTCATCCCTCACTTGCATCTGTTTGTTGGTATGATTAGTACACAGACACTATGGTTACTTTTCATCCCTTACCTGATGTGAAATATTTCTGTGGGATGCTACAGAAAGCTCCACCCGCACTTGTGTTTGTTTGTTGGTATGGTTACTACAAGCCCAGAATCATCCCATTTCATCTATTACCCTATGTGAAGTATTTCTGATAGAAGCTGCAGAAAGCTCCTCCCTCACTTGCATCTTTTATTGGTATAATTAGTACACAGACACAATCATTACACTTCATCCATTACCTGGTGTGAAGTATTTCTGATGGAAGCTTCAGAAAGCTCCTCCCTCATTTGCGTTTGATTGTTAGTATGTTTACTACAAAGCCAGAATCATCGCATTTCACCTATTACCCTATGTGAAGTATTTCTGAGTATAGCTACAGAAAGCTCCTCCCTCATTTGCATTAGTTTGTTGGTATGGTTATTACAAAGCCAAAATCATCGGATTTCATTTTTTACCCTATGTGGTGTATTTCAGATAAAAGCTACAGAAAGCTCCTCCCTCACTTGCGTCTCTTTGTTGGTATGGTTAGTACAAAGGCAGAATATTCGCATTCCATCTATTACCCTATTTGAAGTATATCTGAGAGATGTTGCGGAAAGCTCCTCCCTCTCTTGTATCTGTTTGTTGGTATGATTAGTACACAGACCCAATCATGACTTTTCAACTTTTACCTGATGTGAAGTATTTATGAGAGGAGCCGCAGAAGGCTCCTCCCTCATTTGTGTCTCTTTGTTGGTATGCTTACTCTAAAGCCAGAATAATCATTTTCATCCATTACCCTATGTTAAGTATTTCAGAGGGAAGCTGCAGAAAGCTCCTCCCTCATAGGCATCTATCTGTTGTTAGGGTTCCTACATAGCCAGAATCATCGTATTTCATCCATACCCTATGTGAAGCATTTCTGAGAGAAGCTACAGACAGCTCCATGTTCATTTGTGTCTCTTTGTTGGAAGGTTTACTACAGACCGCGAATCATCACATTTCATCCATTATACTATGTGAAGTATTTCAAAGAGAAGCTGGAGAAAGCTGCCCCCTCATAGGCGTCTGTTTGTTGGTATGATTACTATGCAGATAGAATGATCACATTTCATCCATTACCTGATATGAAGTTTATCAGAGAAGCTACAGAAAACTCTTCCCTCATATCCGTTTCTTTGATTGGTTACTAGAAAGCCAGAATCATCACATTTTATCCATTACTGTATGTGATGTATTTCTGAGAAGAGCTTTAGAAAGCTCCTCACTCAGAGGCGTCTCTATGTTGATAACGTTACTACAAAGCCAGAATCATCACATTTAGAAAGCTTGTATCCTCTTCTTGTTCAAACTAGTTATCGTCCATGTTTCACTTCCATACATAGCTGCACTCCATACAAATACTTTCAGAAATGACTTCCTGTCACTTAAATCTATACTCGATGTTAACAAATTTATCTTCTTCAGAAATGCCTTCCTTACCATTGCCAGTCTACATATTATATCCTCTCTACTTTGACCATCATCAGTTATTTTGCTTCCCAAATAGCAAAACTCATTTACTACTTTAAGTGTCTCATTTCTAATCTAATTGCCTCAGCATCACCCAACTTAATTCGAGTACATTCCCTCATCCTCATTTTGCTTTTGTTGATATTCATCTTATATACTCCTTTCAAGACACTCTCCATTCTATTCAACTGCTCTTCCAAGTCCTTTGCTGTCTCTGACAGAATTACAATGTCATCGGCAAACCTCAAAGTTTTTATTTCTTCCTCATGGATTTTAATACCTACTCAGAATTTTTATTTTGTTTCCTTTACTGCCTGCTTAATATACAGATTGAATAACATCAGTTAGAGGCTACAACCCTGTCTCACTCCCTTCCCAACCACTGCTTCCCTTTTATGCCCCTCGACTCTTATAACTGCCATCTGGTTTCTGTACAAATCGCAAATAACCTTTCGCTCCCTGTATTTTACCCCTGCCACCTTTAGAATTTGAAAGAGAGTATTCCAATCAACATTGTCAAAAGCTTTCTCTAAGTCTACAAATGCGAGAAACATAGGTTTGCCTTTCCTTAATCTTTCTTCTAAGATAAGTCGTAAGGTCAGTATTGCCTCATGTGTTCCAGTATTTCTACAGAATCCAAACTGATCATCCCTGGGGTCAGCTTCTACTAGTTTTTCCATTCGTCTGTAAAGAAATCGTGTTAGTATTTTGCCGCTGTCGCTTATTAAAGTGATTGTTCGGTAATTTACACATCTGTCAGCACCTGGTTTCTTTGGGATTGGAATTATTATATTCTTCTTGAAGTCTGAGGGTATTTCGCCTGTTTCATACATCTTGCTCACCAGATGATAAGAGTTTTGTCAGGACTGGCACTCCCAAGTCTGTCAGTAGTTCCAGTGGAATGTTGTCTACTCTGGGGGCCTTGTTTCAACTCAGGTCTTTCAGTGCTCTGTCAAACTCTTCACGCAGTATCGTATCTCCCATTTCATCTTCATCTACATCCTCTTCCTTTTCCATAATATTGTCCTCAATTGCATCACCCTTGTATAGACCCTCTATATACTCATTCTACCTTTCTGCTTTCCCTTCTTTGCTTAGAACTGGGTTTCCATCTGAGCTCTTGATGTTCATACAAGTCGTTCTCTTATCTCCAAAAGTCTCTTTAATTTTCCTGTAGGCAATATCTATCTTACCCCTAGTGAGATAAGCTTCTACATCCTTACATTTGTCCTCTAGCCATCCCTGCTTAGCCATTTTGTACTTCCTGTCGATCTGATTGTTGAGACGTTTGATTTCCTTTTTGCCTGCTTCAGTTATTGCATTTTTATATTTTCTCCTTGCATCAATTAAATTCAATATTTCTTCTGTCACCCAAGGATTTCTAGCAGCCCTCGTATTTTTACCTACTTGATCCTCTGCTGCCTTCACTACTTAATCTCTCAAAGCTAGCCATTCTTCATCTACTGTATTTCTTTCCCCCACTCCTGTCAATTGTTCCCTTATGCTCTCCTTGAAACTCTGTACAAACTCTGGTTCTTTCAGTTTATCCAGGTCCCATCTCCATAAATTCGCACGTTGTTGCAGTTTCTTCAGTTTTAATCTACAGGTCATAACCAATAGATTGTGGTCAGAGTCCACCTCTGCCCCTGGAAATGTCTTACAATTTAAAACTTGATTCCTAAATCTCTGTCTTACCATTATATAATCTATCTGATACCTTTTAGTATCTCCAGGGTTCTTCCATGTATACAACCTTCTTTCATGATTCTTAAACCAAGTGTTAGCTATGATTAAGTTGAAGTCTGTGCAAAATTCTACCAAGCGGCTTCCTCTTTCATTTCTTAGCCCCAATCCATATCCACCTACTATGTTTCGTTCTCTCCCTTTTCCTACACTCGAATTCCAGTCACCCATGACTATTAAATTTTCACCTCTCTTCACTATCTGAATAATTTCTTTTATCTCATCATACATTTCTTCAATTTAGTCATCATCTGCAGAGCTAGTTGGCCTATAAACTTGTACTACTGTAGTAGGTGTCGGATTCGTATCTATCTTGGCCACAATAATGCTATCACTATGCAGTTTGTAGTAGCTTACCCACATTTATATTTTCCTACTCATTATCAAACCTACTCCTGCATTACCTCTATTTGATTTTGTGTTTATAGCCCTGTAGTCACCTGACCAAAAGTCTTGTTCCTCCTGCCACGGAACTTCACCAATTTTCTAACCTACCTGCTAGATTAAGGGATCTGACATTCCATGCTCCGATCCGTAAAACACCAGTTTTCTTTCTCCTGATAATGACATCCTCTTGAGTAGTCCCCGTCTGGAGATCAGATTGGGGGACTATTTTACCTCCGGAATATTTTACCCAAGAGGACCCAATCATCATTTAATCATACAGTAAAGCTGCATGCCCTCAGGAAGTTTCCCCTTGCTTTCAGCCGTTCACAGTACAAGCACAGCAAGGCCGTTTTGGTTATTGTTACAAGGCCAGATCAGTCAATCATCCAGACTGTTGCCCTTGCAGCTACTGAAAAGGCTGCTGCCCCTCTTCAGAAACCACACATTTGTCTGGCCTCTCAACAAATACCCCTTCGTTGTGGTTGCACCTACGGTATGGCTATCTGTATCACAGAGACACGCAAGCCTCCCCACGATTGGGAAGGTCCATTGTTCATGGGGTGTCCATTACACAATGTGAAGTATTTCTGAAAGAAGCTAAAGAAAGCTTTTCCCTCATTTGTGACTGTTTGTTGGTATGATTACTACAGAGGCCAGAATATTCGCATTTCATCTATTACCCCATGTGAAGTATTTCAGAGAGAAGCTGCAGGAAGCTCTCCCCTCATACGTGTACATTTGTTGGTAACGTTACTACAAAGCCAGGATCATCGCAATTCATCCATTACCTTATGTGAAGTAATTCTGAGAGAAGCTACAGAAAGCCCTTCCCTCATTTGCAATTTTTGTTTGTATGATTACTACACAGACAGCATCATCACATTTCATTTATTACCTGATGTGGTGTACATAAGAGAAGCTACAGAAAGCTCCTCCCTCATTTACATCTGTTTGTTGGTATGATTACTACACAGACAGAATCATCACATTTCATCCACTACCTGATGTGAGGTATTTAAAAGAAGCTACAGAAAGCTCGTCCCTCATTTCTGTTTCTTTGTTGGTATGGTTACTACAAAGCCAGAATCATCACATTTCATCCCTTACCCTATGTGAACTATTTCTGAGAGGAGCTGCAGAAAGCTCCTCCCTCAAAGACGTGTCGTTGTTGGTAAGGTTATTACAAAGTCAGAATCATCGCATTTTATCCATTACACTTCGTGAAGTATTTCTGAGAGGAGCTGCAGAATGCGCTTGCCTCATAGGTGTCTCTTTATTGGAGAAGTGACTACAAAGCCAGAATCATCACATTTGGTCTTTTACCCTATGTGAAATTTTTTAAGGGAAGCTACAGAAAGCTCCTCCCTCATTTGCCTCTCTCTGTTCTTCCGGTTACTACAAAGCCAGAATCAATGCATTCCATGCATTACCCTTTGTGAAGCATTTCTGTGAGAAACTGCAGAAGGCTCATCCCCCATTGGCGTCTGTTTGTTGGTATGGTTACTACAAAGCCAGATTCATCGCATTTCATCCATTACACTATGTGAAGTATTTCTGAGAAGAGCTACAGAAAGCTAATCTCTCATTTGCTTCTCTTTGTTAGTAAGGTTACTACAAAGCCAGAATCATTGCATTTTATCCATTACTTTATGTGAAGTATTTCTGAAAGAAGTTACACGGCATCTAAGTGTGAACCCATGTCTATGGTCCTCTGAGTCTTGTGGATGATTAGCAAGAGCTGGGTTTCACATGGCCGTCTTTTTCAAAACAAATGATGATTCCTACAGAGTAGGTTTGTAGTCTCCAGAAAACTCATTATACTCTAACATAATTCGTGTTCCAAAGTTCTACAACTAATCAACATTAGAGATATAGGTCTATAGTTCTGCACATCTGTTCGAAGTCCCTTCTTGAAAATGGGGAAGACCATGCTGTTTTCCAATCCTTTGGAATGCTATGCTCTTCTAGAGACCTACGGTACACTGCTACAAGAAGGGGGCTAAGTTCCATCGCGTGCTCTGTGTAAAATCTAACTGGTATCCCTTCAGGTCCAGTGGGCTTTCCTCTTTTGTGTGATTTTAATTTTTTCTCTATCACTCTGTCGTCTATTTTGGTATCTACCCTTTTGTCATCTGTGGTGTCAGGACATTTTGTTTTGATCCACCTATCGCTTTGACGTAAGACCAAAATTTCTTAAATTTTCTGCCAAGTCAGTACATAGAACATTACTTTTGAATTCATTAAGTGCCTCTCACATAGC
Source organism: Schistocerca gregaria (assembly GCF_023897955.1). NCBI lineage: Eukaryota > Metazoa > Arthropoda > Insecta > Orthoptera > Acrididae > Schistocerca > Schistocerca gregaria. The sequence goes on along the minus strand of NW_026061887.1, from coordinate 956,151 downwards.
CCTCCTCACACTACATTTCACTTCGCATAATTTTTGTTTGTCTGCAAGGCTTTGGATATGTTTATGTTTGTTGTGAAGTTCCCTTTGCTTCCGCAGCAGTTTTCTAACTCGGTTGATGTACCATGGTGGATCTTTTCCATCTCTTACGATCTTGCTTGGCACATACTCATCTAACGCATATTGTACGATGGTTTTGACCTTGTCCACTGATCCTCAACACTATCTGTACTTGAGACAAAACTTTTGTGTTGAGCTGTCAGGTACTCTGTAATCTGCTTTTTGTCAGTTTTGCTAAACAGAAAAATCTTCCTCCCTTTTTTAATTTTTCAATTTATGGCTGAAATCATCGATGCAGTAACTGCTTTATGATTGCTGATTCCCTGTTCTGCATTCACTGTTTCAAATAGTTCAGGTCTTTTTGTCACCAGAAGGTCTAATATGTTATCGCCATGAGTTGGTTCTCTGTTTAACTGCTCAAGGTATTTTTCAGATAAAGCACTTAAAAAAAAATTCACTGGATTCTTTGTCCTTGCCATCCGTTATGAACGTTTGAGTCTCCCAGTCTATATCTGGCAAATTAAAATCTCCACCATGAACTATAACATGGTGGAGAAATCTGCTCAAAATATTTTCCCAATTACCCTTCAGGTGCTCAGCGACAACAGCTGCTGAGCCAGGAGGCCTATAGAGACATCCATAGGACTGTTGCTATTCACAATATACATAAATGACCTTGTGGATGACATCGGAAGTTAACTGAGGCTTTTTGCAGATGATGCTGTGGTGTATTGAGAGGTTGCAACAACGGAAAATTGTACTGAAATGCAGGAGGATCTCCAGCGAATTGACGCATGGTGCAGGAAATGGCAATTCAGTCTCAATGTAGACAAGTGTAATGTGCTGTGAATTCACTGAAAGATAGATCCCTTATCATTTATCTACAAAATAGCAGGTCAGCAACTGGAAGCAGTTAATTCCATAAATTATCTGGGAGTACGCAGTAGGAGTGATTTAAAATGGAATGATCATATAAAGTTGATCGTCAGTAAAGCATATGCCAGACTGAGATACGTTGGAAGAATCCTAAGTAAATGAAATTCGAAAACAAAGGAAGTAGGTTACAGTACGCTTGTTCGCCCACTGCTTGAATACTGCTCAGCAGTGTGGGATCCGTACCAGATAGGGTTGATAGAAGAGATAGGGAAGATCCAACGGAGAGCAGCGCACTTCGTTACAGGATGATTTAGTAATCTCGAAAGGGTTACGGAGATGATAGACAATCTCCAGTGGAAGACTCTGCAGGAGAGACGCTCAGTACTCGGTATGGGCTTTTGTTAAAGTTTCGGGAACATACCTTTACCGAAGAGTCAAGCATTATATTGCTACTTCCTACATATACCTCGCAGAGAGACCATGAGTACAAAATCAGGGATTAGAGCAAAAACAGAAGCATACCGACAATACATCTTTCAATGAACAATACGAGACTGGAATAGAAGGGAGAACGGATAGAAGTACTCAGGGTACCCTCCAAAAACACACAGTCAGGTGTCTTGCGGAGTATGGATGTAGATGTAGATGTAGATGTAGATGTAGATGTAGATGTAGATGTAGAAGCTGCAGAAAGGTCCTCCATCATTTGTGTCTCTTTGTTCGTATGATTACTACAAAGCCAGAATCATTGCATTTGATCCATTACCATATGTGAATTATTTCTGAAAGAAGCTGCAGAAAGCCCCTCCTGCAGCAGCATATCTATATTGATATGATTACTACAAAGCAAGAATTATTGCATTTCATCCATTACCCTATGCGAATTATTTCTGAAAGGAGTTCCATACAGCTCCTGCTACATCAGTGTCTTTATGGTCGTATATTTAATACAAAGCTAGAATCATCCCATTTCATTCATCACGCTATGTGAATTATTTCTGAAAGAAGTTGCAGAAAGCTCCTCCCACAGCAGCGTCTCTCTGTTGGTATGATTACCACAAAGCCAGAATCAACATATTTCATACATTATCCTATGTGAATTATTGCTGAAAGAACATGCAGAAGGCTTCACTCACAGCACCACCTGTTTCTTGTTATGGTTACTACAAAGCTAGGAACATCGCATATCATCCATTACACTATGTGAATAATTTCTGAATGAAGCAGCAGAAAGTTCCTTCTGCAGTAGTGTCTCCTTGCTTGTATGATTCCTACAAAGCCAGAATCAATGCATTTAATCCATTAGCATATGTGATTTATTTTTGAAAGGACCTGCAAAAAGCTCCTCACATAGCAGCGTCTTTTTGTTCATATGATTACTACAAAGCCAGAATCATTCCATTTCATTCATTACCATATGTGTATTATTTCCGAAAAGAGGTGCAGAAATCTCCTTCCACAGTAGTTTCTCTTTTTTCATCAGATTACTATAAAAACCAGAATCATCAAATTTCATCCATTACACTATGTGAATTATTTCTGAAAGGAGCTGCAGAAAAGCTCCTAGCACAGCAGCATCTTTTTGTTGATATGATTACTACAAAGCCACAATCACGCATTTCATCCATTACCCTATGCAAATTATTTCTGAAAGAAGTTGCAGTCCCTCCTCCAGCAGCAGTGTCTATTTGTTGGTATGATTACCACAAAGCCAGAATCATCGCATTTCATCCATTATCCTATGTGAATTATTTCTGAAAGAAGCTGCAGAAGGCTTCTCCCACCTCACCACCTCTCTGTTGTTATGATTACTACAAAGCTAGAATCATCCTATTTCATCTATTACCCTAAGTGAATTATTTCTGAACAATGCTGCTGAAATCTCCTCCTGCAGCAGCATCTCTTTGTTGCTATGATTACTACAATGCCAGAATCATCGCATTTCATCCATTACCCTATGTGAATTATTTCTCAAAGAAGTTACAGAAAGCGTCTCCCACAGCTGCATCTTTTTCTCCGTATGATTATTACAAAGCCAGAATCATCCAATTTCATCCATTACTGTATGTGGTTATTTTCTAAAAGAAGCTGCAGAAAGCTCCTCCCGCAGCAGCATCTCTTTTTTGGTATCATTACAACAAAGCCATAACCGTCACACTACATCCATAACCGTATCTGATCTATTTCTAAAAGAAGTTGCAGAAAGCTCCTCAGGCAGCAGTGTCACATTGTTCATATGATTACTGCAAAGTGAGAATCATCCCATATCATCCATCATGCTATGTGAATTATTTCTGAAAGAAGTTGCAGAAATCTCCTCCCACAGCACCGTGTCTTTGTTGGTATGATTACTACGAAGCCAGAATCATCTCATTTCATCCTTAAGACTATATGAATTATTTCTCACAGGCAGTGTCAAAAGAACCTCCCACTGCAGCGTCACATTGTTGGTATGATTACTCCAAAACCAGAATCAAAACATTTCATCCATTACACTACGTGCATTTTCTCTGAAAGAAGCTACAGAAAGCTCCACCCATATTTGCGTTACTTTGTTGGTGTCATTACTACAAGACCAGAATCATCAATTTTCATCTATTACCCTATGTGAATTACTTTTGAAAAAAGCTGCAAAATGTTCCACCCACAATGGCGTCACTCTGTTGGTATGATTAATACAAATCCTCAATTATCACATTTCATCTGTTACCCTATTTGAATTTTTTTCCGGAAAAAGCTGCAGAAAACGCCTCTCACATTTGCGTTGTTTTCTTGGTATGATTACTACAAAGTGAGAATCATTGCATTTCTTTGATTACCCTATGTGAATTATTTCTGAAAGGAGCTGCAGAAAGGTCCTGCCGCAATTGTGTCACTTTGTTGCTATGATTACAACAATGCCAGAATCATTTCATTTCATCCATTACCCTATGAGAATTATTTCTAAATGATGCTACAAAGAGCTCCTCCCACACTTGCGTCACACTACAAAGCCAGAATCATTACATTTCATCAATTACACCATGCGAATTATTTCTGAAAGAAGCTGCAAAAAGCTCCTCCCACATTTGCATCACTTTGTTGGTATGATTACTACAAAGCCAGAATCATCGCATTTCATGCATTTCCATATGTGAATTTTTTTTTTCAAGAGAATCAGCAGAACGCTCATACCACAGCAGCTTCACATTGTTGGTATGATTACATAAAAGCCAGAATCATTGCATATTATCCATTACACTACCTGAAATATTTCTGAGAGGAGCTGCAGAAAGCTCCACTCACACTACTACACTTTGATCCTACAGTTACTACAAAGACAGAATCATCACATTTCATCCATTGCCCTATGAGTATTATTTCTGAAAGGAACTGCAGGGAGCTCCTACCACACTGCTATCACTTTCATGGTATAGTTACAACAAGGCCAGAATCTTCTGATTTCATCCACTACCATACGTTAATTATTGCTGAAACGAATTGCTTGTAGCTCTGCTCACAGTACTGTAACTTTGTTAGTACAGTTTCTACAAGGCCACATTCATCGCATTTCATCCACAACCCTGTGGAAATTATTTCTGAAAGAAGCTGCAGAAAGATTCTCTCACATTACTATCACATTGTTGGTTCAGTTGTGATCTATTTCTGAAGGAAGCTGCAAAAGCACCTCTCTCAGTACTGTCACATTGTTTGAAATTTTACACGAAGCAATACTACTACTACTAGTACTACGTGATCAGGCCCAGTAGACCACACACATCTACAAGTTACCTCCTCCACTGTATTCTGTCCAATGCTGCTATCTGCCATTCGTCCACATCTATTGACACTTGGATTAAATCTTCATGGGATCCACCACTCCAATGGTTCTTGGGTCTCCCAGGAAGTCTCTTTCCTCTAGGTGTGAAATCCAGGAGCTTCCGAGGCCATCTGTGATCCTCCATCCAAGCTATAATGTCGGCCCACTGCATTTGTTTGGCTTTGAGGGTACCTGCTATGTTGGGCCACTGGTATAGTTCCTCAAGCGCTTCATTGTATCTGATCCTCCATTCCCCAGTATCTGCATCCAGAACTGTACCAAAAATCTTCCGAAGCACTTTTCTCTCAAAAACAAGGAGCTTATGGAAGCCCTGTTTCCGGATACTCCATATCTCACAGCCATATAGAACAAGAGGCTGGATAAAGGTTTTGTACGGTTGAATCTTGAACTGTCTGGAGAGATATTTCTACCAAAGCAGTTGTGCTAGGCTGTGGAAAGATCGGTTTCCTGCTTGTATTCTGGCATTGATCTCTGCATCACATGACGAGTTCACAGTGGAAAGTGCCCCTAGGTATTTGAATTCTTGCACTCTCTTGTAGGAAAGGTCCACAACAAGCAACAAGCATTGCATTTTATCGATAACCCTATGAAGATTATATCTGAAAGAAGCTGACAAAAGCTCCTCTCAAATTACTATTCCTTTGTTGGTATAGTTACAAAAAAGCCACAATCATGGCATTTCATCTTTAACACTATGATAATTATTTCTGGAAGAAGCTCCAGAAAGCTCCTCTCACACTACAATCACTTTCACAGTTAGTTACTACAAAGCCACAGTCGTCTCATTTCAGCCATAACACTATGTGAATTATTTCTGGATGAAGCTGCAGAAAGCTCCTCTCACACTACAATCACTTTCTTGGTGTAGTTACCATAAAGCCAGAATCATCACATTTCATTCATAACACTATGTGAATTATTTCTGAAAGAATCTGCAGTAAGATGCTCTTCCTTAACAATCAATCTGTTCATATAGCTACTACAAAGCAACAATCGTTGCATTTAATTTGTAACATCATGTGAATTATTTCTGAAAGAAGCCACAGAACGCTCCCCTCAAAATACTATAAACCTTGATGGTGTAGTTACTACAAAGCCACAATTATTGCATTTGATTCATAGCATGCTGTGAAATATTTCTGAAAGAATCTGCAAAAAGTTCCATTCACTCTAGAACCAAAGTGTTGGTATAGTTATTAAAAAGTGACAATCATTGCACTTCACTCATAATGGTATGTGAATTATTTCTGAAAGAAGCTGCAGAAAGCTCACAATACTATCACCTTGTCGGTATAGTAACTACAAAGTCATATCCATCGCATTTTATGCATAAACCTATGTGAATTATTTCTGAAAGACGCTGCACAAAGGTACTCTCACTGTAGAATCATTTTGTTGCTATAGCTACAACAAAACCACATACATGGCATCTCACCCATAACACTATGAGATTTATTTCTTAAAGAAGCTGCAGGAAGATTCCCTCACAATACTATCACTTTGTTGTTATAGTTACTGAAGACATACAACCATTGCATTTAATCCATAACCATATGTGTATTATTTCTGAAAGAAGGTGCAGCAAGCTCCTCTCACTCAAGTATCAATCTGTTGGTATAGCTATTACAAAGCCACAATCATAGCATTTCATCCATAAGCCTATGTGATTTATTCCTGAAAGAAGCCGCAGGAAGCTCCCCTCACAATACTATCACTTTTCCAGTATAATTACTAATGAGCCACAATCATCTCATCTCATTCGTAGTCCTATGTGAATTATTTCCAAAAGAAACTGTAAAAAGCTTTCCGACCAATACCACGGGTTTTGGTACAGTTACTAAAAAGCCACAATCATTGCATTTCATTCATAGTCCTATGTGAATTATTTCTGAAAGGAGCTTCAGAAAACTCCACTCACAATACTATCATCCTGTTGGTATAGTTACTACATGGCCACAATCATCACACTTCATCCAAAACCCTATGTGAATTATTTCTGAAAGAAGCTCCAGCAAGCTCCTCTCACTCTATTACACTATGTTGGTATGGTTACTACAAAGCAACAGTCATCCCATTTCATCCATAATCCTAAGTGCTTTATGGGACATAAGCTGCACGAAGCCCCCTCACAATACAATCACTTTGTTGGTTTCCTGAATGAGATTTTCACTCTGCAGCGGAGTGTGCATTGATATGAAACTTCCTGGCAGATTAAAACTGTGTGCCCTACCGAGACTCGAACTCAGAAACTTTGCCTTTTGTGGGCAAGTGCTCTACCATCTGAGCTACCATAGTATGACTTACGCCCGGTCCTCACAGCTTTACTTCTGCCAGTATCTCGGCTCCTACCTTCCAAACTTTACAGATTTTCTCCTGTGAATCTTGCAGAATTAGCACTCCTGAAAGAAAGGATATTGCGGAGACATGGCTTAGCCACAGCCTGGGGGATGTTTCCAGAATGAGATTTTCACTCTGCAGTGTATTGTGCACTGATATGAAACTTTCTAGCAGATTAAAACTGTTCTGGAAACATCCCCCAGGCTGTGGCTAAGCCATATCTCCGCAGTATCCTTTCTTTCAGGAGTGCTAGTTCTGCAAGGTTCACAGGAGAGCTTCTGTAAAGTTTGGAAGATAGGAGACGAGATACTGGCAGAAGTAAAGCTGTGAGGACCTGTATCTTCATTAGGGTGATCCCCATATGCATCTGCTTCCCACTTACTTACTGTTTTTAGAGTGTCATATGCCTGTAACGCTATCAGGTGGCGTCTGACATCACAGTGGGCAGTGGTCATAATGTTTTGGCTCCTCGGTGTATAGGGGATCTATACAAGGGAGATATAACTGAGGGCAACATCATACAAATAGTAGAAGAGAAAGATGAAGGTAACAAGGGAGATATACTGTGAAAAGCATTTGACTGAGCACTGAAGACTCACAGTGAAACAAGGAAACAAGTACCCAGGGGTAGACAACATTCTGTCAAAACTACCGATAGCATTTGGAGAGACAACAATGACAAAATTATTCCATTTGCTGTGCTAGATGTACGAAACAGGTGAAATATCCACAAATTTCACTAAGAATGTATTAATTTCACTTCCAAAGAAATAAGGTGCTGTGAGGTGTGAATATTCCCAAACTGTCAGTTTAGGAATTTGTCGTTGCAGAATACAAACACAAATTCTTATATAAAAGGACCAAAAAGCAGCAGATACTGACTTCATAGAAGATAACTTTGGATTCTGGAGAAATGTAGGACCACATGTGACAATACTGACCCTACAACTTATCTTAGAAGATGCATTCAGGAAAGGCAAACCTATGTTTCTACCATTTGTAGACTTAGAGAAAGCTTTTGACAATGTTGACTGGAATGCTCTTCTTCAAATTATGAACCAGGGATGAAATACAGGGAGTGAAAGACTATTTAAAATTTTTACAGAACCAGATGGCAGCTATAACAGTTGAGGGGCATGAAAGGGAAGCAGTGGTTGGGGAGCAAGTGACACAGGGTTGTAGCCTATACGTGATGTTATTCGAACTGTATATTTGGCCACCAGTAAAAGAAACAAAAGAAAAGTTCAGAATAGGAATTAAAATACATGGAGAAGAATTAAAAAAACTTTGAGGTTTGCTGACAACATTGTAATTCTGTCAGAGACAGCAAAGGACCTGCAAGAGCAGTTGCACGGAATGGACAGTTCTTGAAAGGAAGATATGATATGAACATAAACAAAAGCAAAAGAAGATAATGGAATGTAGTCAAATTAAATCAGGTGATGTGAGGGAATTAGATTAATGAATGAGACACTTAAAGATGATGATTTTTGCTATTTGGGTAGCAAAATCGCTAATGATGTTCAAGGTAGAGATGATATAAAATCTAGGCAGACAATGGAGAGGAAAGTGTTTCTGAAGAAGAGAAATTTTGGAGCATTGAATATAAACTTAGGTTGTAGAGTAATTGCACTTTATGCAAGACACCTTTGTAGCTTTGTTTTCAGTGAGACATTTTTCAGCACTTTTTTTTGCTATCTTCAGACATGTAGATGTAGATAGTACAGAAAATGCTAAAACAGGTTTGTGTGAAAACACAGCTATGAACATGCCCGAAAAAAAAAGAGAGGGGAAATTTCTCTCTAATTTTCTTAGACACAGAAATAAAGAGAACTGCAATATTCACAACATGGAACTGCAATATTCACAACATGTTTATAGATTTAGGTGTTACAAAGATTTTTCTGGAAACATTTGTATTGATTGTTGTCATATACGAAGTGAAACATGGATATCAAACAGCTAGACAGGATGAGAATAGAAGCTTCTGAAATGTGGTGCTACAGATGTATACTGAACATAAGGTGGGTGAATGGACTTGGAGAGAAAAGAAATTTCCTACACAATCTGACTAAAAGAAAGGATTAGCGGACAGGATGCATTCTAAGATGTTAACGGATCACTAGTTTAGCACTGGAGAGAAGTGTGGAGCAGTGGCACCACACCAATATCGTATATTAAGATCCACATAAGACTTTTGGTAACTTTATTTTCAAAATTCTGATGATGAAGTTCATACTTTATGCAAAGTCTTACGAGTTAATAGGTATATTTTGAAGGAAAGATCACTTTCAAATTAAAGGGCTATTTTTCCTCTTTTCAGTAAACTTTACTATCTTAACAGATATTGAATATAATAGAGGGAAACATTCCACATGGTAAAAATATACATAAAAAACAAAGATGCTGTGACTCACCAAATGATAAAACACTGGTAGACAGACGTTGCTTCATCTATGGGTTGTGAAAGTTTGAAATTTGTGTGTGTGTTTGTGTATTTTTTATTGTGTCTATCTACCATCACTTTCTCATTTGGTAAGTCACAGCAACTTTCTTTGTTATATGCATTAACAGATATTGATAATTGTTAGTTTAACTTTATCCACATTTGTAGTGCCAGTTATGGACATATTGCTGTGAATTTCCAGGATCTGTTGATACACTTTTGATCATCTGATTTTTCTAATTTCTATTGACACCAGTACTAATGAGCAAGAGTCCTGAATTACAAATTACAGATTTTTCAGTAACTACATTTTAATATGCAAGATGGGTCCCATAATAATAATAATAAGCCCTTGATTTCCAATGCATAGGCATAAATTAGAATTGAACTTTTGAATAGACGCTGCTCATGCAAAGTAACATACTGCTACAAACAAAATATAATGACAATATCCACAGCCAATAAAACTTAGCCTTCTGGCTCACAGGTTTTGTAAATAATAATAAATTAACATAATTCATTAATACCGTAGAACAAATCTGTTTACGGCCTACATTCACTCCACTTTCTTGATTCTGCTGTTAATCTTCTTCAGGTATGGCTTCAGTTTAACTTGGCTGCATTCTAGACCACTCTTGGGAACTATTTGTGTTGCCTCTCCATTCATTTAAGTCAGGCTGAGAGAACTCCTTTTACAATTATGAGCAATAAATATCATTATGTGTGTATTTCAGTTTTGTTTAGTAATATTTGTGTTTACAACAACCATTCTTTGCTGTGTTTTACTTAACTGTATGTGAAACAACTTTTGATCACTTCATCTGTATTGTGTGCACATTTACTTTCTGAAGAGATAATAAGTATTGTGCTCCACAGATGTCCATACTAAGTACCTGTCTGCATACATCATTAGAAACTGTAAGAGATCTGGTCATCCCCAACAGGATCTTAAAGACATGATTAAAGATTAGTGAGCTCATAATTTTGAACTTATAAAAGAAACTTCTGGCTATCCATTTTAAGGACGGAACTATCAACAGTAATTTCAGGTGCTGATCCTCTGAAACTGTACAGCTTCTGAACGGCTTGTATCACAACTATTGATGTGACATAACACCTACGGTATATTTTCTATTGTCATCTGGAATGAAGATCCCATTCTATCCATTACAGGGTTTAACCTTACTTGAACCATAATCATGATGATGAACATCTCAATAATTTAGTGGGTTCTGAACCTGAAACATGAAATAGTAGAGGACTACAAATACGACAATGGGAGCTCATCTTCAGTGCTGTGTGAAAGATCATGCACAAAAATCCTTGTGGGATAGTGTTGCTAACAACTATTGTTTTGATTTAGTTAACTTCAGTGCTAGTAAACAGTCACTATTGCTCAATAGATATTAAAACTGAAAATAAGTAAATTTTTTGAAATATGTAGAATCTGATCACAGATGGAAGAAAATAGAAATAATCTTAAATATATGTTCTTGATTATTAGCATTATTTTCAGAGAGAGATAACAGAAATAAGATTGAGCCCACAGTGTTTTAAATGTTTCAAAGCCAGAAGCTTCTTCAAGGAAATGCACCCAACTGTAGAGCTTTTCTTTGACAGTAGACAATGATAATCCCATTCCTTAATAGAATGTTGATACCTTGCATATTGGCTGCATATTAATAATCATAACAAATCTTCATCAGAGCAAGGAAAACAAACACAAAAGCACACAAGCTCTGGCACCCAAGACCAGACTGCAAGCAGAAGCACATGGTGGGAGAAGCAAACAGGTGGTAGGGAAGGAGGAGAATGGGGCAGGGAGAGATAGTAGGGTAGGGGGACAGTTATGTGCTGCTTGTGGACGGTTACAGGGACAAAGTGGGGAGAGAGTATGGCAGCTAGTTGGAGTCAGGAGATTAGACAAATGTCAGCAGGGGGGTGGGAGGGCCATCAGAAAAGGAGGTAGCTATAAAAACTGTGGGTGCATTACTGGAATTGAGTTCTGGAATGGGAACAAGGAATGGTATAGTTTGGTGGTAGACAGTGACTAATGAAGGTTGAGGGTTACTTAAATGTAAGCTATACTGTAGGGAGAGTTCCCACTAGTGCAATTCAGAAAAGTTGGTGTTGGTGGGAAGAATCCAGAAGGCACAGGTTGTGAAGCAGTCACTGAAATGACAAATGTCATGCTGCGCAGCATGCTCAGAAATTGATTGGCCCAACTGTTTCTTCATCACAGGATTTTGGTTGTCATTCATGTGAACATACATTTTGTCAGTTGCCGTGTCAACATAAAATACAGCTCAGTGGTTGCAGCTTAGCTCTTGGATCACATGACTGGTTTCACAGGTAGCATTGTCTTTGATTGGGCAAGCGATAATTGTGAGTGGACTGGAGTAGGTGGTGGAGGGAGGATGTATGGGACAAGTCTTGCATCTATGTCTATTACAGGGGCATGAGCCATGAGGTAAAGGGCAGCAAGCAGGGGTTGTGTAGTAGTGATATTCTCTAGGTTCAGTGGTCAGTGGAATACTACTGTGGAAGGGATGTAAAAGATAGTGCTTAATACATTCCCCATTCCAGGGTACTATGATATATATTTTTGGTTTGTAAATAAAGCTTCCTTTTCCTTCTGCTAGTTACTTTATTTATCCTATATGTGTTTCGCCTTCTGTTCTAAGGCATCATCAGTGGGATATATAATGATACAATTTTGTTAGCTTTAGATTATTAAACAGTTCACTTTGTAAAAAAAAGTAATTACTTATGATTTGCTAATTTGCTTATCCTCACATCTGGTCTGGAGGTCACACTACCACTTTTATCACTGCCATATAATCACATTTTTGTGTTCTCACCTTCCATACACCATTCACCATATTTCTTCCCTTTCTTTGGTCGACTATTGTTCCTTTGTCACTCAATACATTTATTTCGTCGTACACCGTTTTTCTCAACGTAAATATTGCAACTCTATTATTTGTTTCATCTTCTTTGAGAAATTTACCTATTTGTTGCAAATGTAACTAAGTATATGTTCGAGACTAACTTCTATTTCTGATGTTTATACTGTGTGTGCGTATGATTGAGAGAGAGGGAGGGAGGGGGATAGAGCTGACGAGTTTTAATTTGGGTGGGGGGGGGGGCAGTGGAGGGGGGAATACAAGCTATCAGTGAGTGGTTGAAAACTTTGGTGACAGCGACAGCTGATTTGACTTTTCCTTTCAATATTCTGTGGAGGGGCTCATGGATTTTTTGGATTCTATTATTATTATATTGGACTGTATTATTTTATTAATCCTTTTTGCAGATGGTATTCTATTATTTTAAATAATGAATGGCTTGGCATGTGTACTTGGTCATTCAACAGGATTTTCCCTTCTGATTTGGTTTTCTGTATGTGGTAATTTTCTTGCATTATTAGGAGGTGTTGTTTTACTGTCGATTAAAATTATTTTATGTCATTGTCTCTAGTGGTTGGTTTGTGGTCATTTTCTCTTAGGCATTCTGCAAATGTGATGTGGTTTGTCCCATATTTCCAAACTCTCATGTGTTTTTTTATCTGACATCAGATGTTCCCCTGTTTGCTCTATGTAACTGCCTTCACAAGTGTTACACTGTAGCTGATATATACTTGCTTTCTGGTATATGTCTCTGTTATTAGTCAGTTTTGGGGTGTATTTTTGCATAGAACTGTCTGTTGTGTCTGCTATGTTTATTCCTTGTCTCTTGAAAATGTTGGTGATTTGATAGGTGAGTTTGCGTTCGTATGTCATTGTGTACCATCTATTGTTTTCTTTCAACTTTTTCTGATTATCCTGTGCAGTTGTTATGGGACTACATGTTTGTGTTTGGTTCTGTTGTGTTGTTGTCTGTGGTTTGGAGCTTTCTGCTTTTATTTTACTTTTAATTTTGTTGTTAAGCTTTGTTACTGTGTTACTGTTGTAACCATTATTTTGTGCCTCCTGCATCATTATGTCCCATTCTTTTTGGTAGCCTTCTTTGGCAAGTGGTACTGTGTTGAGTCTATGGAGCATGTGTTGAAGTGCTGTTTGCTTTTGTGTGTGCGGGTGGTTAGAGGACTGAGGAATCATATTGTCTGTTGCTGTGGGTTTACGGTAAATTTCAAACATATGCTTATGGTTCTGTTTTTTTATTGTTATATCCAGGAAGTTAATTTGGTTGTTCTGTTCTCTTTCAATTGTGAATTTTATATTTTTATGGATCTTGCTGATGTCAGTATGTAGTTTTTCAATTTAACTTTGTGGTATATTTGTTAAGCAAAGGATGTCATCCATGTATCTGAACCACTATAATATGTTGTATTCTTTTGCTAATATTTTTGTGAAAATGATCTGTTAAATGTGGTTTACCAAAATATCTGCTAAGGCTTCTGAAACTGGGGACCCAATTGGTAATCCATCTTCTTCTAAATAATATTCATTACTGAATTTGAAGTAATTTTGTTGTGTTATGAGCTTTATTAGTGTGTATATTTCCTTAATCTGTTCATCAGGAAGGTGACTATAAGTTTTCAGGTACTTATCTATAATTTCTATTACTTCTGGTACTCCTGGCTGGTGTGACCAAGCCATTCTAGGCACATCAGTCAGGAACTGCGCAGCCACTAAGGTTGCAATTTCGAATCCTGCCTCTGGCATGACAGTGTGTGTGTTGTCCTTAGGTTAGTTAGGTTTAAGTAGTTCTAAGATCTAAGGGACTGACGACTTCAGATGTTAAGTCCCATAGTGCTCAGAGCCATTTGAACCATTTCTGGTACTGGTATGTTGCAATACATGATTTCTATAACAAATGAAAAGAGGGTTATATTTTTTGTTCATTGTGTTTGCTGTGTAGTGTTTTTAATGGTTCTGTCTTCTTGTACTTTGAAATTTTCAGACAGAAATTTTAACATGTATCCTGCAAGCTCTGAAGTGGGGGGAGTTTCTGAAATCCAGTATTGGCCTCACAGAAGATTCGGTTTGTGGATTTTTGGTTGGCTTTGGAGAACCAGCGCAGTGGGACTGATCTATGACAACTTTCTTTTCTCTATGTTATCCAATATGATGTCAATATTTTTCAGAGTGTGTTTTCTTTTTTCTTTTTTTTTTTTACTTTTGTCTTTAATCTGAATGTCATGTCTGATTTTAAATTTGTAATGCTATTTTGTAAAATGAATTCTTGTGTTTTTTCAATGTATTGTTCTTTGTGTATCAGTAATATTGTGGTCTCCTTGTCTCCTTTTAAAATGTTGTTGTTGTTGTTGTTGTTGTTGTTGTTGTTGTTGATGTGGTCTTCAGTCCTGAGACTGGTTTGATGCAGCTCTCCATGCTACTCTATCCTGTGAAAGCTTCTTCATCTCCCAGTACCTACTGCAACCTACATCCTTCTGAATCTGCTGAGTGTATTCTTCTCTTGGTCTCCCTCTATGATTTTTACCCTCCATGCTGCCCTCCAATACTACATTGGTGATCCCTTGATGCCTCAGAACATGTCCTACCAACCGATCCCTTCTTCTAGTCAAGTTGTGCCACAAACTTCTCTTCTCCCCAATCCTATTCAATACCTCCTCATTAGTTACGTGATCTACCCATCTAATCTTCAGCATTCTTCTCTAGCACCACATTTCGAAAGCTTCTATTCTCTTCTTGTCCAAACCAGTTATCATCCATGTTTCACTTCCATACATGGCTACACTTCATACAAATTCTTTCAGGAAAGAGTTCCTGACACTTAAATCTATACTCGATGTTAACAAATTTCTCTTCTTTATAAACGCTTTCCTTGCCATTGCTAGTCTACATTTTATATCCTCTCTACTTCAACCATCATCAGTTATTTTGCTCCCCAAATAGCAAAACTCATTTACTACTTTAAGTGTCTCATTTCCTAATCTAATTCCTTCAGCATCACCTGACTTTATTTGACTACATTCCTTTATCCTCATTTTGCTTTTGTTGATGTTCATCTTATATCCTCGTTTCAAGCCACTATCCATTCCATTCAACTGCTCTTCCAAGTCCTTTGCTGACTCTGACAGAATTACAATGTCATAGGCGTACCTCAAAGTTTTTATTTCTTCCCCATGGATTTTAATACCTACTCTGAATTTTTCTTTTGTTTCCTTTACTTCTTGCTCAATATACAGATTGAATAACATCTGTGAGAGGCTACAACCCTGTCTCACTCCCTTCCCAACCACTGCTTCCCTTTTATGCCGCTCGACTCTTATGACTGCCATCTGGTTTCTGTACAAATTGCAAATAGCCTTTCGCTCCCTGTATTTTACCCCTGCCACCTTTAGAATTTGAAAGAGAGTATTCCAATCAACATAGTCAAAAGCTTTCTCTAAGTCTACAAATGCTAGAAACATAGGTTTGCCTTTCCTTAATCTTTCTTCTAAGATAAGTCGTAAGGTCAGTATTGCCTCATGTGTTCCAGTATTTCTATGGAATCCAAACTGATCTCCCAGAGGTCAGCTTCTACTAGTTTTTCCATTCGTCTGTAAAACTTTCATGTTAGTATTTTGCAGCAGTCACTTATTAAACTGATTGTTTGGTAATTTTCTCATCTGTCAACACCTGCTTTCTTTGGGATTGGAATTATTATTTTAAAATGATAACATTTTGTTTTTGTAGTTTTCTCCTAATTTTTCCTAGTGTTGCAGATCTGAGTTTTTGTTGTTTTGTGTTGTTGCATTTTTATGCTGGTTATTATATTCTGGATTTCTTTTTTTACTAGTTCTCTAGTTAATCCAATGCTGACACTGCTATTTTCATTCCTATCATCCCTTGTCAAAACACTTTATGCTTCTATAATTAGATTTCATAAGTAACCTTCATCTATTTCTGAATTTAGATTGTATTTTCATCCTTTCTCCAACAGCTGTCTTTCTTTACTGTTTAACTGTGTGTCTGTAAGGTTCACTAATCTTGGGTAGAATTTGTGTGTGTGAGTAAAGGTAATATGTTGTAACTGTAGTTTTTTGAGTAGGTTGATCTTTCTTCTATTAACTGTTTCTATTCTTTGTGCAGCAGTTTTTGTAAGCTTTTCGACCCTGTTGACCAGATGGGAGAAAACTTTCATATTATTTATGGTGTCTGTGAGTTGTAAATATGTTTTATACAACTCGTAATTTAACTCTTGTTTTTTAGAGTCTAGGGATTTTATCTCGTATTTTAACCATATTTTCTGAGCAGAATGCATTGCTTTTTGGGTGGTGGTTGAACTGTTTTTAATTTTTACATTGAATATTTAGGTACCAGATTGTTACATTTGCATATGTTGAATTTTGTGTGTTGTATGGTTTTATGGATGTTCAGATGATTCTTCTGAATTTCTGGTATGGGCCATGTGGAAATGCCTGGCATGGTATGAATAACAAGTCTGTTTGTGTGGCCATCCTCTGCAGCAAGCATATAAAAATTTGTTTTGTAAATAAAGCTGCCTTACCCTGCTGCTAGTTACTTTATTTATCCCGTACACTTTTCACCTTCTCCTGTTCTAAGGTATCATCAGTGGGATTTATAACGATACAGTTGTGTTAGTTTCATATTATTAAACAGTTAAATTCACATTTTGGTGATTTGCATTTTCTCACAACTGCCTATCATACAAGTTCATGGCCAGGGATAATGACGTGTCCTGGGGTCCACTGATAAACCACGGAATGGCTCCCAAGCAGGCGACGTGGAAACTGCTTCATGAGATAGGCATTCTCTGAAGCTGACCTACATTCTGTCTACACCATGGGGTTTTCTGGCTTTGGGAGAGGGAATGGCATAACAGCACACATAACAAACTGCATGTCGTTAAGGAGGCTATGAATGTGTGGAAGTCTTCCAGGCAGGCCTCTCCCAGGGAATCAGTCATCCTCTTCCGGCTCTGCATTGACTATATGAGGCTAATGCATGGTTAACTACTCTGTAGCGAGAAGCCACCTAAGTGTCGATGTGGCTTCCAAATGACAGTTGTTCACCTCTTGCTGGACTAATCACATTTAACCGCTCTGTGACAGACTTTCAACTTTCCCACCAACCTGCCTTCGGTGTTGGACACAATGACTCCACAGCAGCTTTAGTTCTACATTTTATCCGTGAGAGTGGGTTTTATACTTCTATATAGGGTTTAGTGTATCCTTTGACCCTCTGTGTCCTCCAGCCTAGTGCTTTACGGTTGAGTTTTTAATGTGTTGCAGAGTCACTGGCTTTCCCTTTCTATTCTCGTGCTTGCCAGCCACTGTAATCTGCTTTCATGTTTTACTCTCTTCTGTTGTTTCCTTGTCCTCTTTTGTTCCTTTTAGTGTTCATAGTGTGCCTTTCATTCTTATGGCTTTTCCTTTCTTTCTGTTTTGTGTTACACATTTAATCCGTTTTATTCTCACTCTTGTGGCATTGCTTTTTAGGAACATTGGTGAGGCAGATGGTGTGATAGCTGTCCACATCAAGTGCGTTTTTACACAATCTCACCATAGCCGGTTGAAGATGATGATTATATGTCACTTGTAGTCAGATGAGATATGTTTAATCACCTGGCTGTGGATGCGGTCAGGCCCAGGAACTGTGTCGGTGCAATGTGCAAGAGCACTGAAAAGCTTCCACTTTGTAAATGGGGCGTTATAGGATTCACCACAGCATGTAGTGCATTAGAGTACATTACCTTTCAGCCACCGTTCCAGTGTGCGAAACCTTGGGGGGTGATTATCCAATGCAGTGCCCGGCAAAGTGCCCGGAAATCGCATTTGTGTTGGTACATAACTCGCCATTTAAAGTAACACCAGGGACAGCCATTGAGGCTTGGTACCCAAAGAGACATTTGATCTTTTTCCAGACTTGGGAAGACATGTGGCCTCCAATGGTGGAGACTTATCTCTCCCAACACCACTCCTTCTGTTGCTCGATAAGGTAGCGAACACTGGCACAGAGCCATTTAAAGACTATGATGTGCTCCAGGGAAGGGTGCCACTTACGGGCTGTAAAGCTTGCAGACACTCTTCAATTGCCTGAACGATTTGCGGTGACCACCAAGTGACTGCCTTACTCCTTGGGCAACCTAAAGAGCGAGGGATTCCGTTTTCTGTGACATAAACAATTGTGCTAGTCATCTGCTCAACCATCACATCGATATTACAATGTAGGGGAGATTCAGCGGTGACAGCTAAGGTGAAAGTTACCCAGTTAGCCTTGTTCAAAGCCCATCTGGGCAGGCATCTGTGTGCCTGATGCTGGGGCACTGCCAGGAAGATGGGGAAGTGCTCACTACCACACAGGTAGTCATGTCTTCTTCAGTGGATGGATGGGAGATGTTCTGGGCTGCAGATTGATACGTCAATGGCTTAGTAACTCCCATGAGCCACACTGAAACATGTGGCGCCCCCAGTATTTAAGAGTCATAGGTCAAATTGCAACAGTAAATTTCGACAACTCTGCCTCGCCCAGTAACTATGGTACCACCCCACAAGGGGTTATGGGCATTAAAATCATCCCGAAGAAGGAAAGGTTTAGGCAGTTTATCAATTAGTGCAGCTAATACATTCAGGGGTACTACACCATCTAGATGAAGATATACATTTCAGACAGTTATTTCCTGCATCATCTTTATTCTGACAGCCACAGCTTCAAGAGAGTTTTGAAGGGGCACATGTTCACTACAGACTGAGTTTAGAACATAAACGCAAACTCCACCTGTCAATCGATTATAGTCACTGTAGTTGCTGTAATATGCCTTATAGTCATGGAGGGCAGGGAACCAGGTTACCTGGAGGGCAATGCAGATGGCAGGTTTAAACCTCAACAGTTGCTGTAGCTCAGCCAGGCAGTGGATAAAACCACCACAGTTGCACTGGAAGATGACATCGTGAGACTGGGAAGGCACGGAAAATTCAGTGAAGCACTGTATGGCTCACAGTCACCTGCTTCCACTGATTTATTGCCTGAATAGTCTATATCCATCATGTGAGAGGTTCTGGCAAGATCTACACTCCTGGAAATGGAAAAAAGAACACATTGACACCGGTGTGTCAGACCCACCATACTTGCTCCGGACACTGCGAGAGGGCTGTACAAGCAATGATCACATGCACGGCACAGCGGACACACCAGGAACCGCGGTGTTGGCCGTTGAATGGCACTAGCTGCACAGCAGTTGTGCATCGCCGCCGTCAGTGTCAGCCAGTTTGCCGTGGCATACGGAGCTCCATCGCAGTCTTTAACACTGGTAGCATGCCGCGACAGCGTGGACGTGAACCGTATGTGCAGTTAATGGACTTTGAGCGAGGGCATATAGTGGGCATGCGGGAGGCCGGGTGGACGTACCGCCGAATTGCTCAACACGTGGGGCGTGAGGTCTCCACAGTACATCGATGTTGTCGCCAGTGGTCGGCGGAAGGTGCACGTGCCCGTCGACCTGGGACCGGACCGCAGCAACGCACGGATGCACGCCAAGACTGTAGGATCCTACGCAGTGACGTAGGGGACCGCACCGCCACTTGCCAGCAAATTAGGGACACTGTTGCTCCTGGGGTATCGGCGAGGACCATTCGCAACCGTCTCCATGAAGCTGGGCTACGGTCCCGCACACCGTTAGGCCGTCTTCCGCTCACGCCCCAACATCGTGCATCCCGCCTCCTGTGGTGTCACGACAGGCGTGAATGGGGGACGAATGGAGACGTGTCGTCTTCAGCGATGAGAGTTGCTTCTGCCTTGGTGCCAATGATGGTCGTATGCGTGTTTGGCGCCGTGCAGGTGAGCGCCAAAATCAGGACTGCATACAACCGAGGCACACAGGGCCAACACCCAGCATCATGGTGTGGGGAGCAATCTCCTACACTGGCCGTACACCTCAAGTGATCGTCGAGGGGACACTGAATAGTGCACAGTACATCCAAACCGTCATCGAACCCATCGTTCTACCATTCCTAGACCGGCAAGGGAACTTGCTGTTCCAACAGGACAATGCACATCCACATGTATCCCGTGCCACCCAACGTGCTCTAGAAGGTGTAAGTCAACTACCCTGGCCAGCAAGATCTTCGGATCTGTCCCCCAATGAGCATGTTTGGGACTGGATGAAGCGTCGTCTCACGCGGTCTGCACGTCCGGCACGAACACTGGTCCAACTGAGGCGCCAGGTGGAAATGGCATGGCAAGCCGTTCCACAGGACTACATCCAGCATCTCTACGATCGTCTGCATGGGAGAATAGCAGCCTGCATTGCTGCGAAAGGTGGATATACACTGTACTAGTGCCGACATTGTACATGCTCTGTTGCCTGTGTCTATGTGCCTGTGGTTCTGTCAGTGTGATCATATGATGTATCTGACAACAAGAATGTGTCAATAAAGTTTCCCCTTCCTATGACAATGAATTCAAGGTGTTCTTATTTCAATTTCCAGGAGTGTAGGTACTTAGCAGGTGCCCAAATCTCCACCCCACCCTCAGCTGCAGAGCCTGTAGGTAGCAGTGGTGTGGGTGCGACCGCAATTTCTTTGGTCTTAGCGGTTTTCGTTTTGGATTTCTCTCACTGCTCCTTGGGTTTCCCTGGCTGGGAGGACTTCACTGGCTCAGTCTCCAGGACTTAGGATGAGCGTGACGTCCTACAACCAGCTGCTTTTTTGCTCTTTGGCCACTGGCAGGTGTCTTGTTTCCCACTAGAAGCTACCTAGGAATGGAGTGACCCAAGGGACCACTTCCTAGGGAGAGAAGCTGAAGAACACTTACGCTTCTCCAGCTCCAGCCATGATTGTTGCGCAATGATGGTGGCGGCGGGGGGGCGGCGGGGGGGGGGGGGGGGGGCAGGGTGGTGTTGCTCCTCAAGTAGGTGGTGCAGGATCAACAGGGATGGAAATGCTCTCCAACATCAAGGGGGCAGGTGAGTCTACCAGCTCTGAGAGTTGACCTGGGTTGGCAGAGCTCATGGTGTCAGAACTGTTGTAGTGGTGGTGTAAGACTATGTCATACACACAGGATGCAGGTGTTCAAATTTTCTCTTATCCTCAGTGTAGGTCATTCATTCCAGCGTCTTGTACTCCATGATTCTCCTTTCTTTCTGGAGAATCCTGCAGTCAGGTGAGCAAGGTGAATGGTGCTCTCTGCAGTTGACACAGGTGGAAGGCAGTGCACATGGAGTATTGGGATGTGATGGGCATCCAAAATCTTGGTTTGTGACACTGGAAGTAGTGAGGGAAAACATATTGCTGAATTTCCAGCACTTCAAGCACCGAGTTGGGGGGTGGATACAGGGCCTTACATCACACCAGTAGACCATCACCTTGACCTTCTCGAACAATGTATCACCCTCAAAGGCCAATATGAAGGCACCGCTGGCAACCTCATTATCCTTCCGACCCCGGTGGACATGCTGGACGAAATTTACACCTCGTCACTCTAAATTGGCCAGCAGCTCAATTTCGGACTGCAAAAGAATGTCTCTATGAAATGTGATACCCTGGACCACATTTAGGCTCTTACTTGTTGTACTGTTGTGTGTTGAATTGTGCTTGTGATCGCTTAGAGACTGCTGGTGTTTCACCACCAGCAAGAGGTGATGGACTGCGCTTCATCGTTTGTCATCCACCCTGATGCCGCCCACTCTGACCAGGGGCCCTCCCAACAGGCGCCACCTGATAGGATGGCCTTTGCTGGGAGTCCTGATGCCTCAGGAGGATGGGCATCTACCCCTTGGCATATGCAGGGAGTTAACAGTGCAGTCATCAGCAGCACAATGCCTGTGTGGTTATGGGTCTAAAGATCTTAATTCACGAAGAACACGATGGACCTTTTAAGGCTCCCTTCTCCAGTTGGCTCATTCTTTTGGAAATGTTTGAAGAATGGAAGTCAAACCCTACAGGGGGCCATCACATAAAGGCTGAAACAAGTGAAACTCCTTTTAGTCACCTTGTACGACAGGCAGGAATACCCCGGACCTGCAGGGGAGAAGGAGAATATGATATGGTTGCTCCAGTCCTGATTGTGCTACCATGTCATGAGTGGAATGCTGCACCTTTGGGAGGTGGTGGGTGACTGGAGCAATAAGGCACGGGGATGTGTTGTTGTACGAAGCTGGGAAGGTAATAACAGTGTGTGAAGGCCTCAGTGAGATCCTCAGCATATTTTCAGAGGAACTGCTCATCACTACTGATGCAACAGCCATGGATGACTAGGCTGTATGGAAGGGACTTCTTGGTATAGAAAGTGTTGCAGCTGTGAAAGTGTTCTAGAAACTAGAACTGAGATCCAGACATTTTTATTAATTAGACTGCGCATCTTATGTGGTGAGAAAAAGTCAATAATTGTATCTGGGGACTTTATAATGTCAATATGTTGGTACACAGTGCAAATAAAATTCCGTTCCTTAACTTTCTATGTAGTTTCAACTTTTATTCTAATACACACATCAAAAAAGTTTTGCATAACCTCATTCCCTAGAGTTGGAGAGTACAGAACCTGTACAGAAAATTGGAATAGAAATCAACATAAACAACATTTCTGCCCTTTTTATTGCTCATAAAAACCACACACTGCATGTTGTACCACTATACAGTGATACCTTCACAGGTAGGGGGTCCAGATTTCTGTATACACTGGTACCTCTAATACCCAATAGCACATCCACTTGCATTGATGCATGCCTGTATTTGTCATGGCATACCATCCACAAGTTCATCAAGGCACTGTTGGTCCAGATTGTCACAGTCCTCAACGGCGATTTGGCATAGATCCCCAAGAGTGGTTGGCGGGTCATGTTATCCATAAACAGCCATTTTCAATAAATCCCAGACAAGTTTGATGGGTTCTGTCTGGAGAGCATGCTGGCCACTCTAGTTAAACAATATAATTATCCCGAAGGAAGTCATTCTTGGGGGTATGAATTCTCGTCCACAACAATTAATGCCTCACGAATATGCTGCCGATATCATTGCGCTATTGGTTGGAGAATGGCATTCATGTATCATGCAGCCATTATGATGCCTTCCATGACCAGCAGCAACATACATCAGCCCCACATAATGAAACTACACCTGCTGTACAGTGTGTCTTAGGTGTTCAGCTTCACCGTGTTGCCTCTAAACACGTCTCCAACGATTGTGTGGTTGAAGGCATATATGATACTCATTAGTGAAGAGAATGTGATGCCAATCCTGAGTGGTCTGTTCAGCATGTTGTTGGACCCATCTGTAAGACACTGCATGTTGTCATGGTTGCAAAAATGAACCTCACCATGGATGTCAGGAGTGGAGCTGCCCATCATACAGCCTGTGGTGCACAGTTTGAGTCATAACACGACATCCTGTGGCTCCACAAAAAGCATTATTCTGGCATTGCTGTCAGGGTTCCTATGAGCCATAATCCATAGCTAGCAGTCATCCACTGCAGTTGTAGCCCTTGGGTGGCTTGAGTGAGGATTGTCATCAGGAGTTCCTGTATCTCTGTAGGTCCTCTATGTTTGAACATTATCACTTTGGTTCACTTCGAGATGCCTGGACACTTCCCCTGTGGAGAGACCTTCCTAGCACAAAGTAACTAAGTGGATGTGTTCAAACCACAGTATTGGCCATCTAGGCATGGCTGAACTTCAGACAACATGAGCTGTCTACCTCCTTCCAGGTGGAATGACTCGAACTTATTGGCTGTCGGAGCCCCTCCGTCTAATAGGTGCTGCTCATGCATGGTTGTTTACATCTTTGGGTGGGTTTAGTGACATCTCTTAACAGTCAAAGGGACTGTGTCTGTAATACAATATAAACAGTCAACATCTATCTTCAGGAGTTCTTGGAACTGGGATGATGCAAAACTTTTCCGGCATGTGTATAAATATCCCAGCTATGCTAACAAACTCTTCAAAAAGTTTCATAGACAATACATCTTCAAATCTAGAAACCTCAGATTTAGAAGTAAGGAACATTGACCTAGGCTTATCTGACCACAATGCACTCATTACAGTTCTCACACTTCCCGTAAATACAACAATAGTACATCATAGGTACAAAAGAATTTTCTCCCCTGAAAACTGCCACCAGTTTACTACCACACTGACTGACCAATCCTCAGCATACGTATTGTCACAAACAAATACAAATGACATGTTCTCTCTTTCCATGATAGATCTGGAAATGTGCTGTCTATAAAGATTCATGAAAGTCCACTCACATACACTTACAAAAACACACTGAGAAACTTCTACACTGAAGTGAAAATTTTTTCTGTCACTAAAAAAGAAAAAAAAGTATGAAACTGCAAATGTAAGTGTATAAAAAGGATAATTAATGTAGCATACATATTACATAATTATAGATTGGTAAGGGAGTCAGACAATGAATCAAGCAGAACATGGTAAATAGTTAAAGAGAACTGGGAAAAGCAGTAAGGAACAGGAGACTATACTTATATCTGGAGATAACAATCAACTAAAAAAAGAAGCATTGCTCAATTACATTATTAACTACTTTCTAAGTGTACTTGAGAAACTAAGCATGAACTTTAACAAACAAAAGTAAAAACCAGCACCAAAGTAGGCATCAGTAGGAGAATAAGTTCCAAGTTCCACTAATGAATATGAAATGTGGAAGTAATTAATAGTCTGAGGCCAAAAATGTCTGCAGAAATGGATAAAGTGCAAGTGTCACAAATAAAAAAGTTGCGCCACAAATTTTGTAGCCACAGGTACATACTGCCAATTTCTCATTCAGTGAAGGTGTGTTCACACAGAGGATGAAAATTTCTAAGGTTAGAACTCTGTTCAAAAATGGGTATTCATGCTAGGTAGAAAACTGCAGACGTATGTCCCTCCTTCAATCTCTTTCATAAATCTTTAGGAAGTTGATGAAAATCAGGATCATAAGCTATCTCGACACCTCCAATCTTCTGAATTGTAATCAACACAGCTTTCATACAGGTTATAACACAGGAGGCATACAAGCCTCATGAAGGAGCCAGAAGGAATTTCGACCATAACAAAAGTGTTGTAGCAATCAACCAAGATCTTATCAATGCCTTTGATACAGTAAACCACTAAATACTCCATGAGAAACTGGAAGCTATAGCATCAAAGATATTGGCAAGGAACTAACTTAATCCTATCTACAACATAGAACACAGGTTTTGGAACTCACAGGGTCTCAAAACAGGCAAAAAATAAAGTGGCTATCAGATGCTAAGAGGGTGGCAAAAGGTGTCCTGTAGGGTACTGTTCATGGCCCCACCTATAATTTCTTATCTATATAATTGACATTAAAAGCCCAAACAGTTTGTCAAAAATGATGTTATTTGCAGACCATACAACCATAATTTGGTGATGATGGAAAATCCTTATCTATTACTGCTGAAAAAGTTGTGAAATGCGTGCTGCAGCAGTTTCTTCCTAATAAGTTAACATTTAATTTAAATAAAATAAATTAGCTACAGTACAGTAAAGGAAATGAGAAGTATATCCTCCAGTTTTTATTGAGTGCCCACGAAATAGAGAAAGTAAAGTTTACAGAATTATTGGGCATGCACACTGACCATGTCTTCAGCTGGAAAAGCCATTGCATTTACATATCCCAAAAACTCAATTCTGCATGTTTTGCACCGAGCATAATTTATGGAATTTGTTACAAACAATGTACAACGTTACTGTATTTTGCTTATTTCCAGTCTGCTGTATCTTATAGAAGAATGTTCTGAGGTGTCAAAAAACCTCACTTGCAGATACTTTGAAATGACAGGAAAATGTCATTAAAATTATTAAATACAGCTCTCCACAAACACACTGCAAGCCCTTATTCATGCATTTAATAATACTTACAGTACCATTGTTGTTCATATTCAAAAGTATGTCTGACAGAAGTACACACACAAGTAATTTACATATGAATTCAGATTTACAGAAGTACAACACACGTCAGTAAGAATCTGCATGTAGAAAGAGCTATAAAAACAAAAACTCAAAACAGGTTGAGCCATTATGGAATAAAGCTGTATAACACACTGTCAATTTAGATCAAGGGAATTATGGATGACAAAAAATTTGTCAGAAATAAAACTTAAGTATTAAATTAATGTATCTATATCATGGATGAGTATTTTGAATTCCTTGATGACTAATAACCACTTGTTTTCTTTTCATTGTCATTCAAACATGCTGTTCTGATTGTAAATATTAAATATTGTTTGTATATTCTTGTTTCTTGAAGTGTACTGCTTGTATGTCAGAATTGTTATAGGGCACATCTAATACCAATCCATTAGTCCATTTTGAAATTTTTTAAACACATTGTATAATGTTAATTTCATATTAGTTATATTAACATCTAGAATTGTGATGTATGTATGCTGTATCTCATTATGACAATACCTACATCATGTATGTGATGCAAAGGATACTATGGTGAACAGTAATTACTTACTTAAATCTGAACACACTTTTCTTTTTGTAAATAATAAAGAAAAAACACAAACTAGGAAATGATCAGAAAGTAATTATATGTACAAATTAACTTGGAATGTCAATGTAAAATGACTTTCTCCACATCATTACAATCTGTCATGCAAAATTGTCCATGGAATGTGTAACTAACTAACTTTATAATGGGTCACTGATGAAGATGGAGTAGTTTCTTCTTTTATTTCTTTGATACACTAATAATAACACACAAATGGTAAAAACATTAAGCCGTTTTCAAGATTTTTAGTGTTATTGTTGTTGTTGTTGTTGTTGTTGTGATCTTCAGTCCTGAGACTGGTTTGATGCAGCTCTCCATGCAACTCTATCCTGTGCAAGCTTCTTCATCTCCCAGTACATACTGTAGCCTACATCCTTCTGAATCTGCTTAGTGTATTAATCTCTAGGTCTCCCTCTATGATTTTTACCCTCCACACTGCCCTCCAATACTAAATTGGTGATCCCTTGATGCCTAAGTACATGTCCTACCAACCAATCCCTACTTCAAGTCAAGCTGTGCCACAAACTCCTCTTCTCTCCAATTCTACACAATACCTCCCCATTAGTAATGTGATCTACCCATCTAATCTTCAGCATTTTTCTGTAGCACCAAATTTTGAAAGCTTCTATTCTCTTCTTGTCCAACTATTTATCATCCATGTTTCACTTTCATACATAGCTACACTCCATACAAATACTTTCAGAAACGACTCCCTGTGTTCCAGCCAACATTGTCAAAAGCTTTTTCCAAGTCTAGAAATGCTATAAACACAGGTTTGCCTTTTCTTAATCTAGCTTCTAAGATAAGTCATAGGGTCAGTGTTGCTGCACGTGTTCCAATATTTCTACGGAATCCGAACTGATCTTCCCCGAGGTCAGCTTCTACCAGTTTTTCCATTCATCCGTAAAGAATTCTCGTTAGTATTTTGCACCTGTGACTTATTGAACTTATAGTTCGGTAATTTTCACATCTGTCAACACCTGCTTTCTTTGGGATTGGAATTATTATATTCTTCTTGAAGTCTGAGGGTATTTCACCTGTCTCATACATTTTGCTCACCAGATGGTAGAGTTTTGTCAGGACTGGCTCTCCTAAGGCTGTCAGTAGTTCTAATGCAATGTTGCCAACTCCCAGGGCCTTGTTTCAACTTAGGTCTTTCAGTGCTCTGTCAAACTCTTCGCGCAGCATCATATCTCTCACTTCATCTCAGCATTTTAAGTGTTATATAGGGACAAAATGGAAGAATCTGATGTCTTGGTTCAGTTACACGTAATATTTTTTGAGTGTTTTATCTACCAATGGGAAAATGCTCCTCTCTAAACACAAATAAGTGTATATGCTCCTTTTTAAATAATTGACTGAAAAATCTGATTCTAGCTGCCTCATCCTACTTTACACAGCACCTTCCCAAAAATTTCCCAAAACTTTTGGTACACAAATATACTTGTTCTCTTCTCACTAATATGTCACTCATACCCCTCACAGCGGCTTGCCCATTCTCACTCATTCACTACTACTATTACTACTACTACCACTACTAGTAGTACTAGTAGTAGTAGTAGTAGTATTTCCTCTTGCTGTCACTGTCTCTGCCTTGCTCTATCTTACTGCTACTATCTGTTTCACTCCTTCCTACTGCTGCTGTATCTTCTCACTGACACACTGTCTCTCTTCTTTTTCGCCATTGTCACAGACTCAGTGTTGCATAATCATTGGTTCTCACCTACTTCCACATCCCAATTTTCTACATTCCTCTCCAACCATGGAGAAAAGTTCGCATGGTGCCTGTTGTATTAAATTCCGATGCAATTTCTATCTTTCATCAACACTCTGAAGGTACACCGATTACATAATGCCTCCAGTTGTGCTTTGGAAACTACTATTAGTCTTCCAGGGAACGATCAAAGCGTAGACAGTTTGAGACATTACTCCCATGGAGAAAAGTCCCCATGTTGCCTGTTGTATTCAATGCTGATGCAATTTCTGTGTTCCATCAACACTCTGAATGTCCAAAGATTACTGAATGCCTCCAGATGTGCTTCGGAAACTACTACTGGTTTTCCAGGGAACGATCAAAGCGTAGACAGTTTGAGACATTACTCCCATAGAGAAAAATCTAGTGCCTGTTGTATTCAATCCCGATGAAATTTCTGTGTTTCATCAACACTCTGAAGGTCCACAGATTACATAATGACTCCAGATGTGCTTCGGAAACTACTACTGGTCTTCCAGGGAACGATCAGAGCGTAGACAGTTTGAGACATTACTCCCATGGAGAAAAGTCCGCATGGTGCTTGTTGTTTTCAATGCCGATGCAATTTCTGTGTTTCATCAACACTCTGAATGTCCAACGATTACTGAATGCGTCCAGATGTCCTTTGGAAACTACTACTGGTCTTCCAGGGAACGATCAAGCCGTAGACAGTTTGAGATATTACTCCCATGGAGAAAAGTCCGCATGGTACCTGTTGTATTCAATCCCGATGCAATTTCTGTGTGTCATCAACACTCTGAAGGTCCAAAGATTGCAGAGTGCCTCCAGATGTGCTTCGGAAACTACTACTAGTCTTCCAGGGAACTATGTAAATCCAGACAGTTTGAGACTTTACTCCCACAGAGGAACATCCGCATGGTGCCTGTTGTATTCAATCCCGATGCACTTTCTTAGTTTCATGAACACTGTGAAGGTCCACAGATTTCAGAATGCCTCCAGATGTGCTTCGGAAACTATTGCTGGTTTTTCAGTGAACGATCAGAGCGTAGACAGTTTGAGACATTACTCCCATGGAGAAAAGTCCGCATGGTGCCTGTTGTTTTCAATGCCGATGCAATTTCTGTGTTTCATCAACACTCTGAATGTCCAACGATTACTGAATGCGTCCAGATGTCCTTTGGAAACTACTACTGGTCTTCCAGGGAACGATCAAGCCGTAGACAGTTTGAGATATTACTCCCATGGAGAAAAGTCCGCATGGTACCTGTTGTATTCAATCCCGATGCAATTTCTGTGTGTCATCAACACTCTGAAGGTCCAAAGATTGCAGAGTGCCTCCAGATGTGCTTCGGAAACTACTACTAGTCTTCCAGGGAACTATGTAAATCCAGACAGTTTGAGACTTTACTCCCACAGAGGAACATCCGCATGGTGCCTGTTGTATTCAATCCCGATGCACTTTCTTAGTTTCATGAACACTGTGAAGGTCCACAGATTTCAGAATGCCTCCAGATGTGCTTCGGAAACTATTGCTGGTCTTTCAGTGAACGATCAAAGCGTAGACAGTTTGAGACATTACTCCCATGGAGAAAAGTCCGCATGGTGCCTGTTGTTTACAATGCCGATGCAATTTCTGTGTTTCATCAACACTCTGAATGTCCAACGATTACTGAATGCGTCCAGATGTCCTTTGGAAAATACTACTGGTCTTCCAGGGAACGATCAAGCCGTAGACAGTTTGAGATATTACTCCCATGGAGAAAAGTCCGCATGGTACCTGTTGTATTCAATCCCGATGCAATTTCTGTGTGTCATCAACACTCTGAAGGTCCAAAGATTACAGAGTGCCTCCAGATGTGCTTCAGAAACTACTACTAGTCTTCCAGGGAACTATGTAAATCCAGACAGTTTGAGACTTTACTCCCACGGAGGAACAGCCGCATGGTGCCTGTTGTATTCAATCCCGATGCACTTTCTGTGTTTCATGAACACTCTGAAGGTCCACAGATTTCAGAATGCCTCCAGATGTGCTTCGGAAACTATTGCTGGTCTTTCAGTAAACGATCAAAGCGTAGACAGTTTGAGACATTACTAACATGGAGAAAAGTCCGCATGGTGCCTGTTGTATTTAATCCCGATGCACTTTCTGTGATTCATGAACACTCTGAAGGTCCACAGATTACAGAATGCCTCCACATGTGCTTCGGAATCTATGACAGGTCTCCCAGGAATAGATCAAAGCGTAAACAGTTTGAGACATTACTCCCATGGAGGAAAGTCTGCATGGTGCCTGTTGTATTCAATCCCGATGCAATTTCTGTGTTTCGTCAACACTCTGAATGCCCAAAGATTCCTGAATGCATCCAGATTTGCATCGGAAACTACTACTGGTCTCCCAGGAATCGGTCAAAGCGTAGACGTTTGAGACATTACTCCCATGGAGAAAATTCCGCATGGTGAATGGTGTATTCCATCACGATGCAATTGTTTGTTTCACCAACACTCTGAAGGTCCACAGATTATATAATGCCTCCACATGTGCTTCGGAAACTAGTACTGGTCCTCCAGTGAAATATCTAAGCGTAGACAGTTTCAGAAATTCCTCCCATGGAGAAACGTCCGCCTGGTGCCTGTTGTATTCAATCCCTTATCAATTTCTGTGTTTCATCAAACCTCTGAAGGTCCAAAGATTACTGAATGCCTCCATATGTGCTTTGGAAACTACTACAGGTTCTTCCAGGGAACGATCAAAGTGTAGACAGTTTGAAACATTACTTCCATGACGCCTGTTGTATTCAATCCCGATGCAATTTCTGTGTTTCTTCAACAATCTGAATGTCCGCAGATTAAAGAATGGCTCCAGATGTGCTTCTGAATCTATGACTGGTCTCCCAGGAACGATCAAACCGGAGACAATTTGAGACATTACTCCCATGGAGAAAAGTACGCATGGTGCGTGTTGTATTCAATGCCGATTCAATTTCTGTGTTTCATCAACACTCTGAATGTCCAAAGGTTACTAAATGCCTCCAGATATGCTTTGGAAACTACTACTGGTCTTCCAGGGTACGATCAAAGCGTAGACAGTTTGAGACATTACTCCCATGGAGAAAAGTCCGCATGGTACCTGTTGTATTCAATCCCGATGCAATTTCTGTGTTTCATCAACACACTGTAGGTCCAAAGATTGCAGAGTGCCTCCAGGTGTGATTCGGAAAATACTACTGGTCTTCCAGGGAACGATGTAAACCTAGACAGTTTGAGACATTACTCCCATGGAGAAACATCCGCATGGTGCCTGTTGTATTCAATGGCGATGCACTTTCTGAGTTTCATGAACACTCTGAAGATCCACAGATTACAGAATGAATCCAGATGTGCTTCGAAAACTACTACTGTTCTTCCAGGGAACGATCAAAGCGTAGACAGATTGAGACATTTCTCCCATGGAGAAAAGTCCGCATGGTGAATGTTGTATTCCATCACGATGCAATTTCTTTGTTTCACCAACACTCTGAAGGTCCACTGATTACAGAATGCCTCCAGATGTACTTCGGAAACTACTACTGGTCTTCCTGGGAACGATCAAAGCATAGACAGTTTGAGCATTAGTTCCATGGAGAAAATTCCGCATGTTGAATGTTGTATACCATCTCGATGAAATTTCTGTGTTTCACCAACACTCTGAAGGTCCACAGATTATAGAATGCCTCCAGATTTGCTTCGGGAAACTACTACTTGTCTTCCAGGTAACGATCAAAGCGTAGACAGTTTGAGACATTACTCCCATGGAGAAAACTCCGCATGGTGCATATTGAACTCAATCCCGATGCAATTTTTTGTTTCATCAACACTCTGAAAGTCCACAAATTACAGAATGCCTAAAGATGGGCTTCGGAAACTACTACTGGTCTATCAGGAATCGATCAAAGCGTAAACACTTTGAGACAATACTGCCATGGAGAAAAGTCCGCATGGTGGCTGTTGTATTCAATCGCGATGCAATTTCTGTGTTTCATCAACACTCTGAAGGTCCACAGATTACAAACTGCCTCCAGATGTGCTTCGGAAACTACAATTGGTATTCCAGGGAATGATCAAAGCGTTGACAGTTTAGGACATTTCTCCCATGGGGAAAAGTCCGCATGTTGTATGTTGTATTCCATCACGATGCAATTTCTTTGTTTCACCAACACTCTGAAGGTCCACTGATTACAGAATGCCTCCAGATGTAC
Source organism: Schistocerca gregaria (assembly GCF_023897955.1). NCBI lineage: Eukaryota > Metazoa > Arthropoda > Insecta > Orthoptera > Acrididae > Schistocerca > Schistocerca gregaria. The sequence continues at coordinate 923,244 of NW_026061887.1, read as the reverse complement.
TTCGGAAACTACTAATGGTCTTCCTGGGAAAGATCAAAACATAGACAGTTTGAGATATTACTCCCATGGAGAAAATTCCGCATGGTGAAGGTTGTACACCATCTCGATGCAATTTCTGTGTTTCACCAACACTCTGAAGGCCCACAGATTATAGAATGCCTCCGGATTTGCTTGGGAAACTACTACTTGTCTTCCAGGGAACGATCAAAGCGTAGGAAGTTTGAGACATGCCTCCCATGGAGAAAGATCCGCATGGTCACTGTTGTATTCAATCCCGATGAAATCTCTGTGTTTCATCAACACTCTGAAGGTCCACAGATTACAGAATGCCTCCAGATGTGCTTCGGAAACTACTACTAGTCTTCCAGGGAACGATCAAAGCGAAGACAGTATGAGACATTACTCCCATGGAGAAAAGCCCGAATGGTGCCTGTTGTATACAATCTCGATGCAATTTTTGTGTTTCATCAACACTCTGAAAATCCAGAGAATACAAACTGCCCCAGATATGCTTCGGAAACTACTATTGGTCTGCCAGGGAACGATCATATCGTAGACAGTTTGAGACATTACACCTATGGAGAAAAGTCCGCATGGTGAATGTTGTATTAAATCCCGATGCAATTTCTATGTTTCATCAAGACTCTGAAGGTCCACAGATTACGATTTGCCTACACATGTGCTTCGGAAACTACTAAGGTCTTCCATGGAACGATCAAAGCGTTGACAGTTTAGGACATTACTCCCATGGAGAATAGTCCGCATTGTGCCTGTTGTATTCAATCCCGTTGCAATTTTTGTGTTTCATCAACACTCTGAAGGACCACAGATTACAGTGTGCCTCCAGATGTAATTCAGAAATTGCTGCTGGTCTTCCTGGGAGCGATCAAAGTGTAGACAGTTTGAGACAATACTCCCATTGAGAAAAGTCCGCTTGGTTACTGTTGGATTCAATCCCGATGCAATTTCTGTGTTTCACCAACACTCTGAAGGTCCAAAGATTACTTAATGCCCCCAGTTGTGCTTTGGAAACTACTAGTGGTCTTCCAGGGAACGATCAAAGCGTAGACAATTTCAGACACTACTCCCGTGGAGAAAAGTAGGCATGGTGTCTGTTGTATTCAATCCCGATGCAATTTCTGTGTTTCATCAACACTCTGAAGGTCCACAGATTACAGAATGCTACCAGATGTGCTTCGGATATTGCTACAGGTCTTCCTGGGAACGTTCAAAGCGTAGACAGTTTGAGACAATACTCCCATTGAGAAAAGTCCGCTTGGCTACTGTTGGATTCAATCCCGATGCAATTTCTGTGTTTCACCTACACCCTGAAGGTCCAAAGATTACAGAATGCTTCCAGATGTGCTTCGGAAATTGCTACAGGTCTTCCAATGAACGATCTAAGCGTAGACACTTGATACGTTACTCCCATAGAGTAACGTCCGCATGGTGCCTGTTGTATTCAATCCCGATGCAATTTCTGAGTTTTATCAACACTCTGAAGGTCCACAGATTACTGAATGCCTCCAGACGTGCTTCGGAATATACTACAGGTCTCTCAGGAATCGATCAAAGCGTAGACAGTTTGAGACATTACTCCCATGGTGAAAAGTCCGCACGGTCCCTGTTGTATTCAATCTCGATGCAATTTCTGTGTATCATCAACACTCTGAGGGTCCACAGATTACAGAATGCCTCCAGATGTGCTTCAGAAATTGCTACTGGTCTTCCAGGGAACGATCAAAGAGTAGACAGATTCAGAAGTTACTCCCATTGAGAAAAGTCCGCATGGTGCCTGTTGTATTCACCCCGATGTAATTTTAGTGTATCATCATCACTCTGAAGGTCCCCACATTACAGAATGTCTCCAGATGGGCTTCGGAAACCACTACTGGTCTCCCAGGAATCGATCAAAGCGTAGACAGTTTGAGACATTACTAATGAGGCGAAAAGTCCACATGGTGCTTGTTGTATTCAGTCCCGGTGCAATGTTTGTGTTTCATCAACACTTTGAAGGTCCACAGATTACAGAATGCCTCCAGATGGGCTTCGGAAACCACTACTGGTCTCCCAGGAATCGATCAAATCGTAGACAGTTTGAGACATTACTCCCATGGAGAAAAGTCCGCATGGTGCCTGTTGTATTCAATCCCGATGCAATTTCTGTGTTTCATCAACACTCTGAAAGTCCACAGATTACAGGATGCCTCCAGATGTGCTTCGAAAACTACTACTTGTCTTCCAGGGAACGATGTAAACGTAGACAGATTGAGACATTACTCCCATGGAGAAACGTCTGCATATAGCCTGTTGTATTCAATCCCGATGCAATTTCTGTGTTTCATGAACACTCTGATATTGCACAGATTACAGAATTCCTCCAGATGTGCTTCGGAGACTACCACTGGTCTTCCAGGGAACGATCAATGCGTAGACACTTCGAGACATTACTCCCACGGAGAGAAGTCCACGTGGTGAATGTTGTATTCCTTTACTTTGCAATTTCTGTGTTTCACCAACACTCTGAAGGTCCACAGATTATAGAATGCCTTGAGATGGGCTTCGGAAACTACTACTGGTCTTCCAGGGAACAAACTAACCGTAGACAGATAAAGAAATTACTCCAATGGAGAAACGTCCGCATGGTGCCTGTTGTATTCAATCCCGATGCAATCTTTGTGTTTCATCAACACTCTGAAGGTCCAAAGATTACAGAATGCCTCCAGATGGGCTTCGGAAACCACTACTGGTCTCCCAGGAATCGATCAAAGCGTAGAAAGTTTGATACATTACTCCCATGAAGATAAGCCGCATGGTGCATCTTGTATTCAATCCCAATGCAATTTCTATGTTTCATCAACACTCTGAAGGTCCACAGATTACAAACAGCCTAAAGATATGCTTGGGAAACTACTATTGTTCATCCAGGTAACGATCAAAGCGTACATAGTTCGAGACATTACTGCCATGGAGAAAAGTCCTCATGGTGCCTGTTGTATTCAATCCCGATGCAGTTTTTGTGTTTCATCAACACTCTGAAGGTCCACAGATTACAGAATGCCTCCGGATGGGCTTCGGAAACCACTACTGGTCTCCCAGGAATCGATCAAATCGTAGACAGTTTGAGACATTACTCCCATGGAGAAAACTCCGCATGGTGCCAGTTGTATTCAATCCCGATGCAATTTCTGTGTTCCATCAACACTCTGAAGGTCCACAGATTATAGAATGCCTTGAGATGGGCTTCGGAAACTACTACTGGTCTTCCAGGGAACAAACTAACTGTAGACAGTTAAAGAAATTACTCCAATGGAGAAACGTCCGCATGGTGCCTGTTGTATTCAATCCCGATGCAATTTCTGTGTTCCATCAACACACTGAAGGTCCACAGATTACACAAAGCTTCCAGATATGCTTCGGAAACTACTACTGGTCTTCCAGGGAACTATAAAAGCGTAGACAGTTTGAGACCTTACTCCCATAGAAAAAAGTTCGCATGGTGAATGCTGTATTCAATCACGATGCAATTTCTGTGTTTCACCTTCACTCTTAAGGTCCACAGATTATAGAATGCCTCCAGATTTGCTTCGGAAACTACTACTGGTCTTCCAGGGAACGGTCATTGCGTAGGCAGTTTGAGACGTGACTTCATGGAGACAAGTCCGCATGGTGCCTGTTGTATTCAATCCCGACGCAATCTTTGTGTTTCATCAACACTCTGAAGGTCCAAAGATTACAGAATGCCTCCAGATGGGCTTCGGAAACCACTACTGGTCTCCCAGGAATCGATCAAATCGTAGACAGTTTGAGATATTACTCACATGGTGAAACGTCCGCATGGTGACTATTGTATTCAAACCCGATGCAATTTTTGTGTATCATCAACACTCTGAAGGTCCAAAGATTACGAATGCCTCCAGATGGGCTTCGGAAAACACTACTGGTCTCCCAGGAATCGATCAAAGCGTAGAAAGTTTGAGACATTACTCCCATGAAGATAAGCCGCATGGTGCCTCTTGTATTCAATCCCGATGCAATTTCTATGTTTCATCAACACTCTGAAGTTCCACAGATTACAAACAGCCTCCAGATATGCTTGGGAAACTACTATTGTTCTTCCAGGGAACGATCAAAGCGTACACAATTTGAGACATTACTCCCATTGAGAAAAGTCCGCATGGTGCCTGTTGTATTCAATCCCGATGCAATTTTTGTGTTTCATCAACACTCTGAAGGTCAAAAGATTACAGAATGCCTCCAGATGGGCTTCGGAAACCACTACTGGTCTCCCAGAAATCAATCAAATCGTAGACAGTTTGAGACATTACTCCCATGGAGAAAAGTCCGCATGAGGCATGTTGTATTCAATCCCGATGCAATATCTGTGTTTCATCAACACTCTTAAGGTCCAAAGAATACTGAATGCCTCCAGTTGTGCTTTGTAAACAACTACTGGTCTTCCAGAGAACGATCAAAGCGTAGACAGTTTGAGACATTACTCCCTTCCAGAAAAGTCCGCAAGGTGAATATCTTATTCCATCACGATGCAATTTCTGTGCTTCATCATCACTCTGAAGCTCCACTGAGTACAGAATGCCTCCAAATGTGTTTCGGAAACTACTGCTGGTCTTCCAGGGAACGATCAAAGCGTAGACAGTTAGAGACATTACTCGCATGGAGAAAAGTCCTCATGGTGCCTGTTGTATTCAATCAGGATACAATTTTAATATTTCAACAACATTCTGAAAGGAAGGTCCACAGATTACAGAGTTCCTGCAGATGTACTCCGGAATCTGCTACTGGTCTTCCAGGGAACGATCAAAGCGTAGACAGTTTGAGACATTAGTCCTATGGAGAAAATTTCGCATGGTGCCTGTTGTATTCAATCTCGATACAATTTCTGTGATCCATCAACACTCTGAAGGTCCACAGATTACAAACTGCCTCCAGATGTGCTTCGGAAACTACTATTGGTCTGCTAGGGAGCGATCAAAGCGTGGAGAGTTTGAGACATTACTCCCATGGGGAAAAGTCCGCATGGTGCCTGTTGTATTCAATCGCGATGCAATTTCTGTGTTTTCATCGACACCTTTCTTTGGTGAATTTGGACATGAGCTAGGAACTTAAGATTTTGCATGAAAGGAGGACTATTAGCCGCGTTGCACTGCAGATTGTGAAAAGTGTTCATATGTAGTAAAAACCAGAGAAATCCGTCCGTATTCGTCATTTGATATCGAATCGACTTAAAACCAGATCGTCACATTGTCCGCTCTTCTTTCTGAAACGGTTACATTTATCGTCTGCAATGCAATGTCACGTGCTACGGTATGCGGAGACTCTAGAAGCACCACAGTAGAACACAGAAGAAGCTTCTAAGTTGATCTAATAGCCAGTAAGAAGCAGTACAATTCGAGTTTTAGTTATCGGTTATTGACTTTTTACCCTTCTTTGGTGCTTTTGTACATGAGCTAGGACCTTAACATTTTGCATGAAAGGAGGACTAGCAGCTGCGTTGCACGGGAAAATGTGAAAAGTGTTGATATGTACTAAAAACCTGAGAAATCCGTGCGTTCTCGTCATTTGTTATCGAATCGACTTAAAGCCAGATCGCCACATTGGCCGCAATTCTCTTTGAAACGGTTACATTTATTGTCTGAAAAGCTATGTCGCGTGCTGCGGTATGCGAAGACACTAAAAGCACCGTAGGAGAACACAGAAGAAGCTTCCAAGTTTATGTAATAGCCAGTAAGAAGCAGTACTACTCAAGTTTTAGTAATGGATTATTGACTTTTTAGCAGGCTTTGTTGCCTTGGAAATGAGCTAAGACCTTAAGATATTGCATGAAAGGAGGACTAGCAGCCGCGTTGCACGGAAGAATGTGAAAGGTGTTCATATGTAGAAAAACCTGAGAAATCCGTCCGTTCTCGTCATTTGTTGTCGAATCGAGTAAAAGTCAGAACGTCACATTGGACGCTATTCTCTCTGAAAATGTTAAATTTATCGTCTGAAAAGCTATGTCGCGTGCTGCGGTATGCGGAGACACTAAAAGCTGCATGGTAGAACACAGATGAAGCTTCTAAGTTGATGTAATAGCCTGTAAGAAACATTACAATTCATATTTTAGTTATCGATTATTGATTTTTTTACCATTCTTTGGTGCTTTGGACACGAACTAGGACCTTAATATTTTGCATGAAAGGTGGACTACAGCCGTGTTGCACGGGAGAATGTGATAAGTGTTCATATGTAGCAAAAACCTGAGAAACCCGTCCGTTTCCGTCATTTGTTATCGAATCGACTTAAAGCCACATCGCCACATTGGCTGCAATTCTCTTTGAAATGGTTACATTTATTGTCTGAAAAGCTATATCGCGTGCTGCGGTATGCGAAAACTCTAAAAGCACCATAGGAGAACACAGAAGAAGCTTCTAAGTTGATGTAATAGCCAGTAAGAAGCAGTACAATTCAAGTTTTAGCTATCGATTATGACTTTTTACCCTTCTTTGGTGCCTTGGATATGAGCTAGGACCTTAAGATTTCACATGAAAGGAGGACTAGCAGGTGCGTTGCACGGGAGAATGTGAAAAGTGTTCATATGTAGAAAAAACCTGAGAAACCCGTCCGTTCTCGTCATTTGTTCTCGAATCGACTAAAAGCCAGATCGCCACATTGGATGCTATTCTCTCTGACACGGTTAAATTTATTGTCTGAAAAGCTATGTCGCGTGCTGCGGTATGCGGAGACACTAAAAGCTCCATGGTAGAACACAGAAGAAGCTTCTAATTTGATGTAATAGCCAGTAAGAAGCAGTACAATTCAAGTTTTAGTAATCGATTATTGACTTTTTACCCTTCTTTGGAGCCTTGGACTAGAGCTAGGATCTTAAGATTTTGCATGAAAAAATTACTAGCAGCCGCGTTGCACGGAAGAATGTGAAAAGTGTTAATATGTAGTAAAAACATGAGAAACCCGTCCGTTTAAGTCGTTTGTTATCGAATCGACTTAAAGCCAGATCAACACATTGGCCGCTGTTCCCTATGAAACGGTTACATTTATCGTCTGCAACGCTATGTCGCATTCTGCGGTATGCGGTGACACTAAAAGCGTCATAGTAGAACTAAGAAGAAACTTCTAAATTGATGTTATAGCCAGTAAGAAGCAGTACAATTCATGTTTTAGTAATCGATAATTGAGATTTTACCCTTCATTGGTGCCTTGGACATGATCTAGGATCTTAAGATTTTGTATGAAAGGATTCCTGGCAGCCGCGTTGCACGGGAGAATGTGAAATGTATTCATATGTAGTAAAAACCTGAGAATTCCGTCCGTTTTCGTCATTTGTTATCGAATCGACTTAAACCCAGATCGTCACAATCGCCGCTCCTCTCTCTGAAACGGTTACATTTATCGTCTGCAAAGGTATGTCACGTGCGGCGTAATTCGGAGACACTAAAAGCACCATATTAGAACACAGAAGAAGCTTCTACGTTGATGTAATAGCCAGTAAGAAGCAGTACAATTCAAGTTTTAGCTATGGATTATTCACTTTTTACGCTTCTTTGGTGCCTTGGACATGAGGTAGGACCTTAAGAATTTGCATGTAAGGAAGACTAGCAGCCGCGTTGCACGCGAGAATGTGAAAAGTGTTCGTATGTAGTAAAAACCGGAGAAATCTGTCCGTTTTCGTCATTTGTTATCGGATCAACTTAAAGCCAGATCGTCACATTGGCCACTATTCTCTCTGAAACAGTTACATTTATCGTCTGCAAAGTTATGTCGCGTGCTGCGGAATGCGGAGACACTAAAATCGTCATTGTAGAACACTGAAGAAGCTTCTAAGGTGATGTAATTGCCAGTAAGAAGCAGTACAATTCAAGTTTTTGCTATCGATTATTGACTTTTTAGCCTACCTTGGTGCCTTGGACATGAGCTAGGACCTTAAGATTTTGCGTGAGAGGCGTACTAGCAGCCGCGTCGCACGGGAGAATGTGAAAAGTGTTCATATGTAGTAAAAACCTGAAAAATCCGTCCATTTTCTTCCTTTGTTATCGAATCGACTTAAAGCCAGATATTCACATTGACCGCTCTTCTCTCTGAAACGGTTACATTTGTCGTCTGCCAAGCTATGTCGCGTGCTGAGGTATGCGGTGACACTAAAAGCACCATAGTAGAACACAGAAGAAGCTTCTAAGTTTATGTAATAGCCAGTAAGAAGCAGCACAATTCAAGTTTTGCTATCGATAATGGACTTTTTACCCTTCTTTGGTGCCTTGGACGTGAGATAAGACCTTAAGATTTTGCATGAGAGGAGGACTAGCAGCCGCGTTGCACGAGAGAATGTCAAAACTGGTCATATGTAGCAAAAACCTGAAAAATCCGTCCGTTATCCTCCTTTGTTATCGAATCGACGTAAAGCCAGATCTTCACATTGACCGTTCTTCTCTCTGAAACGGTTACATTTATAGTCTGCAAAGCTATGTCGCGTTCTGCGGTATGCGGAGACACTAAAAGCGTCATAGTAGATCAAAGAAGAAACTTCTAAGTTGATGTAATAGCCAGTAAGAAGCAGTAAAATTCAAGTTTTAGCTATCGATTATTGACTTATTATCCGGCTTTGGTGCCTTGGACATGAGATAGGACCTTAAGATTTTGAATGAAAGAAGGACTAGCAGACGCGTTGCACGGGAGAATGTGAAAAGTGTTCATATGTAGTAAAAACCTAAGAAATCCGTCCGTTTTCCTCATTTATTATCGAATAGACTTAAAGCCAGATCGTCACATTGACCGCTATTCTCTCTCAAACAGTTACATTTATCGTCTGCAAAGTTATGTCGCGTGCTACGGTATGCGTAGACGCTATATGCACCATAGTAGAACACAGCAGAAGCTTCCAAGTTTATGTAAAAGCAAGTAATATGCAGTAGAATTCAAGTTTTAGTTATCGATTATTGACTTTTTAGCCGGCTTTGGTGCCTTGGACATGAGCTAGGACCTTAAGATTTTGCATGAAATGAGGACTAGCAGATGCGTTGCACGGAAGAATGTGAAAATTGTTCATATGTAGAAAAACCTGTGAAACCCGTCCGTTTCCGTCATTTGTTATCGAATCGACATAAAGGGATCGTCACATTGGCCGCTATTCTCTCTGAAACGGTTACATTAATCGTCTGCAAAGCTATGTCACGTGCTGCGGTATGCATAGACACTAAAAGCACCATAGGAGAACACAGAAGAAGCTCTAAGTTGATATAATAGCCAGTAAGAAGCAGTACAATTCAAGTTTTAGTTATCGATTATTGACTTTTTATCTTTATTTGGTGACTTGGACATGAGCTAGGACCTTCAGATTTCACATGAAAGGAGGATTAGCAGGTGCGTTGCACGGGAGAATGTAAAAAGTGTTCATATGTAGAAAAAACCTCAGAAACCCGTCCGTTCTCGTCATTTGTTCTCGAATCGAGTAAAAGCCAGATCGCCTCATTGGCCGCTATTCTCTCTGAAACGGTTACATTCGTCGTCTGCAAATCTATGTCGCGTGCTGCGGTATGCGGAGACACTAAAAGCACCATAGTAGAACACAGAAGAAGCTTCTAAGTTGATGTAATAGCCTTTAAAAAGCAGTACCATTCAAGTTTTAGCTATCGACTATTGACTTTTTACCCTTCTTAGCTGCCTTGGACATGAGCTAGGACCTAAAGATTTTGCATGAAAGGAGGACTAGCAGCCGCGTTGCACGGGAAAATGTGAAAAGTGTTCATTTCTAGTAAAAACCTGAGAAATCCGCCAACTTTCGTCATTCGTTATCGAATAGACTTAAAGCCAGATCGTCACTTTGGACGCTCTTCTCTCTGGAACGGTTACATTTATCGTCTGAAAAGCTATGTCGCGTGCTGCGGTATGCGGAGACACTAAAAGCACCATAGTAGTTGATATAATAGCCTGTAAGAAGCAGTACAATTCAAGTTTTAGTTATCGATTATTGACTTTTTAGCCTTCCTTGTTGCCTTGGACATGAGCTAGGACCTTAAGATTTTGCGTGAAAAGAGTACTAGCAGCCGCGTTGCACGGGAGAATGTGAAGAGTGTTCATATGTAGTAAAAACCTGAGATATCCGTCCGTTTTCGTCATTCGTTATCGAATCGACTTAAAGCCAGATCGTCACATTGACCGCTATTCTCTCTGAAACGGTTACATTTATCGTCTGCAAAACTATGTCGCGTGCTGCGGTATGCGGAGACACAAAAAGCACCATAGTGTAACACAGAAGAAACTTCTAAGTTGATGTAAAAGCCACTAAGAAGCAGTACAATTCAAGTTTTAGTTATCGATTATTGACTTTGTAGCCTTCCTTGGTTCCTTGGACATGAGCTAGGACCTTAAGATTTTGCATGAATGGCGGACTAGCAGCCGCGTTGCACGGGAGAATGTGAACTGTGTTCATATGTAGTAAAAACAGAAGAAATCCGTCCTTTTTCGTCTTTCGTTATCGAATCGACTCAAAGCCAGATCGTCACATTGGCCGCTCTTCTCGCTTAAACGGTTACACTTATCGTCTGCAAAATTATGTCACGTGCTGCGGTATGCGAAGACACTAAAAGCACCATAGTAGAACACAGAACAAGCTTCTAAGTTGATGTAATAGCCAGTAAGAAGCAGTACAATTCAAGTTTTACCTATCGATTATTGACTTCTTACCCTTCCTTGGTGCCTTGGACATGAGCTAGGACCTTAAGATTTTGCATGAAAAGAGGACTAGCAGCCGCGGTGCTCGGGAGAATGTGAACTGTGTTTATATACAGTAAAAACCTGAGAAATCCGTCCGTTTTCGTCATTTGTTATAGAATCGACTAAAAGCCAGATCGTTACATTGGCCGCTCTTCTCTCTGCAACGGTTACATTAATCGTCTGCAAACCTATGTCGCGTGCTGCGGTATGCGGAGACACTAAAAGCACCATAGTAGAACACAGATAAACCTTCTAAATTGATGTAATAGGCAGTAAGAAGCAGTACAATTCAAGTTTTAGTTATCGATTATTGACTTTTGAGCCGGCTTTGGTGCCTTGGACATGAGCTAGGACCATAAGATTTTGCATGGAAGGAGGACTAGCAGCCGCTTTGCCCGGAAGAATGTGAAAGGTGTTCATATGTAGTAAAAACCTGAGAAATCCGTCCGTTTTCGTCATTTGTTATCAAATCGACTCAAAGCCAGATCGTCACATTGGCCGCACTTGTCTCTGGAACGGTTACATTTATCGTCTGCAAAGGTATGGCGCGTACTGCGGAATGCCGAGACTCTGAAAGCACCATAGTAGAACACAGAAGAAGCTTCTAAGTTGATGTAAAAGCCAGCAAGAAGCAGTACAATTCAAGTTTCAGTTATTGATTATTGACTTTTTAGCCTTATTTGGTTCCTTGGATATGAGCTAGGACCATAAGATTTAGCATGAATGGCGGACTAGGAGCCGAATTGCACGGGAGAATGTGAACTGTGTTCATATGTAGTAAAAACCTGAGAAATCCGTCCATTTTCGTCATTTGTTATCGAATCGACTTAAAGCCAGATCGTCACATTGGCCGCTCTTCTCTCTGGAACGGTTACATTTATCGTCTGCAAAGCTATGTCGCGTTCTGCGGTATGCGAAGACACTAAAAGCACCATAGTAGAACACAGAAGAAGCTTCTAAGTTGATGTAATAGCCAGTAAGAAGCAGTACTATTCAAGTTTTAGCTATCGATTATTAACTTTTTACCCTTCTTTGGTGCCTTGGACATGAGCTAGGACCTTAAGATTTTGCATGAAAAGAGGACTAGCAGCCGCGGTGCACGGGAGGATGTGAAAAGTGTTCATATATACTAAAAACCTGAGAAATCCGTGCGTTTTCGTCACTTGTTATAGAATCGACTTAAAGCCAGATCGTCACTTTGGCCGCTATTCTCTCTGAAACGGTTAAATTTATCGTCTGAAAAGCTATGTCGCGTGCTGCGGTATGCGGAGACACTAAAAGCACCATGGTAGAACACAGAAGAAGCTTCTAAGTTGATGTAATAGCCTGTAAGAAGCAGTACAATTCACATTTTAGCTATCGATTATTGATTTTTTACCATTCTTTGGTGCTTTGGACATGAGCTAGGACCTTAAGATTTTGCACGAAAGGAGGACTAGCAGCTGCGTTGCACGGGAGAATGTGAAAAGTGTTCATATGTAGTAAAAACCTGAGAAACCCGTCCTTTCTCGTCATTTGTTATCGAATCGACTTAAAGAGGTCGTCACATTGGCCGCTATTCTCTCTGAAACGGTTACATTTATCGTCTGCAAAGGTATGTCGCGTGCGGCGGAATGCGGAGATACTAAAAACACCATAGCTGAACACAGAAGATGCTTCTAAGTTGATGTAATAGCCAGTAAGAAGCAGCTGAACTCAAGTTTTAGTTATCGATTATTGACTTTTTTGCTGGCTTTGGTGCCTTGGACATGAGCTAGGACCTTAAGGTTTTGCATGAAAGGAGGACTAGCAGACGCTTTGCTTGGGAGAATGTGAAAAGTGTTCATATGTAGTAAAGACCTGAGAAATCCGTCCGTTTTCGTCTTTTGTCATCGAATCGACTTAAAGACAGATCGTCACATTGGCCGCTATTCTCTCTCAAACGTTTACTTTTATCGTCTGCAAAGCTATTTTGCGTGCTGCGGCATGCGGAAACACAAAAAGCACCATAGTATAACACAGAGGGAACTTCTACGTTGATGTAAAAGCCAGTAAGAAGCAGTACAATTCAAGTTATAGTTATCGATTATTGACTTTTTAGCTATCCTTGGTTCCTTGGAAATGAGCTACGACCTTAAGATTTTGCATGAATGGCGGATTAGCAGCCGCGTTGCACGGGAGAATGTGAACTGTGTTCATCTGTAGTAAAAACAGGAGAAATATGTCCGTTGTCGTCATTCGTTATCGAATCGACTCAAAGCCAGATCGTCACATTGGCCGCTCTTCTCTCTGGAACGGTTACATTTATCGTCTGCAAAGCTATGTCGCGTTCTGCGGTTTGCGAAGACACTAAAAGCACAATAGTAGAACACAGAAAAAGCTTCTAAGTTGATGTAATAGCCAGTAAGATGCAGTACAATTCAAGTTTTAATTATCGATTATTGACTTTTTACCCTTCTTTGGTGCCTTGGGCATGAGGTAAGACCTTAAGATTTTGCATGAGAAGAGGACTAGCAGCCGCGTTGCACGAGAGAATGTAAAAAGTGTTCATATGTAGTAAAAACCTCAAAAATCCGTATATTTTCCTCCTTTGTTACCGAATCGACTTAAAGCCAGATATTCTCATTGCCCGCTCTTCTCTCTGAAACGGTTACATTTATCGTCTGCAAAGCTATGTCGCGTGCTGCGGTATGCGGTGACACTAAAAGCACCATAGTAGAACACAGAAGAAACTTCTAAGTTGATGTAATAGCTAGTAAGAACCAGTACAATTCAAGTTTTAGCTATGGATTATTGACTTTTTACCATTCTTTGGTGCCTTGGACATGAGGTAGGACCTTAAGAGTTTGCATGAAAGGAGGACTAGCAGCCGCGTTGCACGCGAGAAAGTGAAAAGTGTTCATATGTAGTAAAAACCTCAAAAATCCGTATATTTTCCTCCTTTGTTACCGAATCGACTTAAAGCCAGATATTCTCATTGCCCGCTCTTCTCTCTGAAACGGTTACATTTATCGTCTGCAAAGCTATGTCGCGTGGTGCGGTATGCGGTGACACTAGAAGCACCATAGTAGAACACAGAAGAAGCTTCTAAGTTGATGTAAAAGCCAGCAAGAAGCAGTACAATTCAAGTTTTAGTTATCGATTATTGACTTTTTAGCCTTATTTGGTTCCTTGGACATGAGCTAGGACCTTAAGATTTAGCATGAATGGCGGACTAGCAGCCGCGTTGCACGGGAGAATGTGAACTGTGTTCATATGTGGTAAAAACCTGAGAAATCCGTCCGTTTTCGTCATTTGTTATCGAATCGACTTAAAGCCAGATCGACACATTGGCCACTATTCTCTCTGAAACGGTTACATTTATCGTCTGCAAAGGTATGTCGCGTGCGGCGGCATGCGGAGACACTAAAAAGACCATAGTTGAACACAGAAGAAGCTTCTAAGTTGATGTAATAGCCAGTAAGAGGCAGTTGAACTCAAATTTTAGTTGTCGATTATTGACTTTTTAACTGGCTTTGGTGCCTTGGACATGAGCTAGGACCTTAAGATTTTGCATGAATGGCGGATTAGCAGCCGCGTTGCACGGCAGAATGTGAACTGTGTTCATATGTAGTAAAAACAGGAGAAATATGTCCGTTTTCGTCATTCGTTATCGAATCGACTCAAAGCCAGATCGTCACATTATCCGCTCTTTTCTCTGGGACGGTTACATTTATCGTCTGCAAAGCTATGTCGCGTTCTGCGGTATGCGAAGACACTAAAAGCACAATAGTAGAACACAGAAAAAACTTCTAAGTTGATGTAATAGCCAGTAAGAAGCAGTACTACTCAAGTTTTAGTTATCGATTATTGACTTCTTATCCGGCTTTGGTGCCTTGGACATGAGCTAGGACCTTAAGATTTTGCATGAAAGGAGAACTAGCAGACGCGTCGCTTGGGAGAATGTGAAAAGTGTTCATATGTAGTGAAAACCTGAGAAATCCGCCGGTTTTCGTCATTTGTCAACGAATCGACTTAAAGCCAGATCGTCACATTGGCCGCTATTCTATGTGAAACGGTTACATTTGTCGTCTGCAAATCTATGTAGCGTGCTGCGGTATGCGGTGACACTAAAAGCACCATAGTAGATTACAGATGAAAAATTCTACGTTGATTTAATAGCCAGTAAGATGCAGTACAATTCAAGTTTTAATTATCGATTATTGACGTTTTAGCCGGCCTTTGTGCCTAGGAGAAGAGCTAGGACCTTAAGATTTTGCATGAAAGGAGGACTAGCAGCAGTGTTGCATGGGAGAATGTGAAAAGTGTTCATATGTGGTAAAAACTTGAGAAATCCATCCGTTTTTGTCATTTGCTATCGAATCGACTTATAGCCAGATCGTCACATTGGCCGCTCTTCTCTCTGAAACGGTTACATTTATCGTCTGCAAAGCTATGTCGCGTGCTGCGGTATGCGGAGACACTAAAAGCAACATAGTAGAACACAGAAGAATCTTCTAAGTTGGTGTATTAAACAGTAAGAAGCAGTACAATTCAAGTTTTACTTATCGATTATTCACCTTTTACCCTTCTTTGTTGCCTTGGGCATGAGCTAGGACCTTACGATTTTGGATGAAACGAGGACAAGCAGCCGCGTTGCACGGGAGAATGTGAAAAGAGTTTATATGTAGTAAGAACCAGAGAAATCCGTCCGTTTTCGTCATTTGTTATCGTTACGACTTAAAGCCAGATCGTCACATTGGCCGCTCTTCTGTCTGAAACGGTTACATTTATCGTCTGCAAAGCTATGTAGCGTGATGCGGTATGCGGGGACACTTAAAGCACCATTGCAGAACACAGAAGAAGCTCCTCAGTTGATGTAATAGCCAGTAAGAAGCAGTACAATTCAAGTACTAGTTATCGATTATTCACTTTTTACCCTTCTTTGGTGTCTTGTAGATGTGCTAGGACCTTAAGATTTTGCATGGAAGGACCACTAGCAGCCGCGATGCACGGAAGAATGTAAAAAGTGTTCATATGTTGTAAAAACCTGAGAAATCCGTCCGTTTTCGTCATTTGTTAGCGAATCGACTTAAGGCCAAATCGTCACATTGGCCGCTTTTCTCTCTGAAACGGTTACATTTATCGTCTGCAAAGGTATGTCGCGTGCTGCGGTATGCGGAGACACTAAAAGCACCATAGTATACCACAGATGAAGCTTCTAAGTTGATGTAATAGCCAGTAAGAAGTAGTACAATTCAAGTTTTAGTTATCGATTATTAATTTTTTACCCATCTTTGGTGCCTTGGACATGAGCTTGTAAGTAGGCTGTTTAGGTCTTCTTATTGGTAACGCCACATAGCGCTCGGTATGAAAAAATCACTGGCTGTGCCGTGTGCAGTCTGTGTTTAGTTTGCATTGTTGTCTGCCATTGTAGTGTTGGGCAGCGGCAGCTGGATGCTAACAGCGCGTAGCGTTGCGCAGTTGGAGGTGAGCCGCCAGCAGTGGTGGACGTGGGGAGAGAGATGGCGGAGTTTTGAAATTTGTAAGAATTGGTGTCATGAACTGATATATATATTATGACTATTAAAGTAAATACATTGTTTGTTCTCTATCAAAATCTTTCATTTGCTAACTGTACCTATCAGTAGTTAGTGCCTTCCGCAGTTTGATTATTTTAGTTAGCTGGCAGTAGTGGCGCTCGCTGTATTGCAGTAGTTCGAGTAACGAAGATTTTTGTGAGGTAAGTGATTTGTGAAACATATAGGTTAACGTTAGTCAGGGCCATTCTTTTGTAGGGATTATTGAAAGTCAGATTGCGTTGCGCTAAAAACTATTGTGTGTCAATTTAAGCACAGTCTTGTATAATTTTTCTAAGGGGACGTTTCATATGTCGATCCTTAGCCGAGGATACCTCACTGGAATCTTCTGATTTTTTCCTTGTAGTTTGTGTAATTAGTGTAGCTTTTGTTTATTGCTAGCGCCTAATCTTAGAGTGAATTTCCTTTGTAGTTGTAGTCTTTCATTGTTGTACAGTACAACAGTTGTGGCATGCATGTAGAGTTGCACCAAGTATTTCGCAGCTGCGCTTGCAATTAACTAGATATTATTTTCAGTGCTATGTTAATGTGTTCTGTTATTTTTGCTCTTCAAATTGTGCTTTTCTGTTTTATCGTGTGAAATATTGTGACAATAATGGCGTGTGAAAAACGTAATACTAGGCTACAAAGTAAACTGGGAAATGACAGTGAAGACGGAAGCAATGTGTTAGCGCCACCATGTAATGAATTCACAAATGTTCAAAGTAGTAATTTGGTAATAGTGCATAGGAAAATGGAGCGGGCTGCAAATAATGGTGTAGGAAGTGAAACAGTTAGTGAACAGGGAAGCATTATCGATCGATTGGTCGGCAACAGCTCGCGTCAGGAATCCGATATGACAGGACACAATCTTGCAAATACTGTACATTCAGGTTTGCGTCCTCACCGTTTTCTCAAATAAGCCGAGACACATTTTCTGCTTGTCAAACTGTGAATGTTGCCGGTGCAAATGCACTGATGAAATGCATAGATGATCAAATTCCAGACACTAATACATTATTATTGCAATTAATGCAACAAATGAAACAAAACAAGAGACAAACACAGCAACAGTTAGACACAATGGAACAAAATCTTCAAAAGTTAGACACAATGGAACATAATCTTCAAAAGTTAGACACAATGGAACAAAATCTTCAAAAGTTAGACACAATGGAACAAAATCAGAGACAAACACAGCAACAGTTGGACACAATGGAACATAATCTTCGGAAGTTAGACACCACACTTGAACAAACACGTGAAGATTTAACTACTGAGTTACATAACATTGAATCGAAATGTCAAAAAATCTGTAATGACGTAAAAACACAAATTTGTGAGCATTTTCAACCTATTTTTTCGCGGCATGAAAACTCATTACAGAATCACGAAGCAGCCATAAAAGAATTGCAAACTGTTGTTCGTTAAAATCACGACACCTTGCAAGCTAAAATGGACTCAGTTGCATCCACCGATTCGGTTATGCAACTTGCAAGAACTCAGGAAAACTTAAAGGACACAGTAGATTCGATTTCAACACAAATGGACATTCTGAAATTTGGTTCAGAAAATCACACTGAGGAAATGTGTTCACTATCGGAGAAAGTAGCCGAACTTTCGGATCAGTTCACTAATTTATCTACGAAGGTAGATGATAATTTGAATGACACAAAACCGGTAGTCTTTAATGACACAGAAGAGTGCGAACAAATTAGGAAATTCAAACAAAGTCTGAATCAAATTAGTACGCAACACCAAAGAGAAATCCGGGAAGTACAGGATCAGCTGACACAGGTAATACAACAATTACGTATTTCAGAGGACACTCGCGCTCCAACACGGAAAGAGCGACATAGAAATACGGAACAGCCACAAAATAATATCACAGGGCACTTCGGAAATTATGAAAGAAATTGGCAAGGTACACCGAATTCTGAGATGGAACCGCCGACACGACGTAACAATGACCGATATGCTACCCGCCGAGACGATGATTTTGACTATAAGCTGTTCATTACTGCACGTAAATTCAAAACATTTAAGAATTCTGGCAACGACATTCATCCACAAGCGTGGCTCCATCAATTCTCTCATTGTTTTCCTCCCAACTGGTCACTAGAGCACAGATTAGAATTTATGTATGGCTGCTTAGAGAATGAACCAGCTGTAAGAATGCGATCGGTCATTCACGATTGCCACAGTGAAGGAGAATTTTACCATGCCTTCCTCTCAGCATATTGGCCGCAAGCCACACAAGACCGAGTAAAACATGGCATCATGATGATGAAACATTTCGAACAATCTGAATTTTCCAGTCTTGTGAAATATTTTGAAGACATGTTGCACAAGAATCAGTACCTGTCAAACCCATACAGCCTGTCAGAACTCATCCGCATTTGCTTAATCAAATTGCCTGAACATTTACGGCATATTATTTTGGCAGGCCGTTGCAAAGACGACATTGAAGCTTTTCAGGGACTCTTACAAGAATTAGAAATTGACACTGACAATCGCGGAACGCGAAAACAGGAACACAACAATTACAGGTCACATCCGTCGCAATTCCGCGATGAAAGAAATAATAACTGGACACGACAAGGCTATTCTCACAATACAAATCGTGACCAAAACAGACACCACCCGTATGACAACCGTTGGCAGAGTAGTAATAATTACAGGGAAAGGTCACCTCTCCGCGGTAATGACTATCACAGAGACAATCAGAGAAACAGACAATATGGGAACCAAAATAATTACTATCAAGGGAGACAGAATAACTTTAGACGCAACGGTCCAGCGCGCAGTTACGATTCAGAGAGAAATTCTCCACCACGTGACCGACAAGAAAGAAACTATGGAATCTACCGACATGACGACAGACGATATGATCGTAACGACAGACCTGAATTGCAGCAGAACTGGCGGGAATCAAACAGAGCAGGGCCCTCTCGACAAGGTGAATTTGTAGAAGTTAGGTCTCCAAATCCCAATAACGACGCGCGCCAACAAAGACACAGTAGGCAATGACTCATACCGCTGGCAGCCTCAAAACGTAGTTATCAAACTGACGACGCAGCTGCCGTAGCTAGTAATTACGTTAAAATGGAAGAAATTAGGGACATATTACTCCAGGAACACGACGTAAAACACAACAACATTGCATATCCTGTGATTCACATTACTGTAAATGACGTAAAATTTACGGCAGTACTTGACTCAGGCAGTCCCATTTCAGTAATTAGTGAAACAGCTTTTAGCAAATGCAATAAATCGAACGATTGCCCCACACTTCCGTTACGCAAGATTAAATTACAAAGTGCAGTCATTGGAAAAAGTGTAGATGTACACCAACAAACCAACTTAGAATTCTTTTGTCAGAGCCACAGCTTCTCTATGAACTTTCTTATTGTTCCATTGTTGTCGACGGAAATTATACTGGGAGTAGACTTTTTGAATGAATACAAAGCAATCTTAAACTTTCACGATGCTGAAATAAGTTTAGAGAAAGAAGGTAAGTCAATAGCTTTGAAATTTGAAGATTGGCTCTCAAACCATGACGAGGAAATTAATCGGATTTTCCTTCTGTTAGACAACAGTTCGGAATTTTCTACGGAACTAGACACTAACAGTCGCTCTGCAAGTACTGACAGGGATGATATCGACGGCACAATTGAAACTAATGAGTTAATTCAGAATAAAATTCAAACAATTGAGAATTGTAATTACACTGATAGGCAGGACCTTTCTGAGATTTTACAAGCACATTCCACAGTTTTTACTCACAAAACAGGAACAATCAAGGGATTTCAATACCAATTTCGTGTTCATGAGCATACTAAATTTTGTGTTAGACCATACGTAATTCCAGCACATTATAGGGACCGTGTTAGAACAGAAATACAATCCATGCTTGACGACGGCATTATTGAGCCTGCAGTAAGCTCATACAACAATCCATTACATGTTGTTGAGAAGAAAAATGGATCGATCAGGCTTGTCTTAGATTCGAGACAAATCAATACTATCATTATTCCTGAAACAGACAGGCCGCAAACGTTGGAAGAACTTCTTCAAAATTTTAATGGTGTAAAAGTGTTGTCTTCCATTGATCTCAGATCCAGCTTTTATCAGATCGAACTTCATCCAGAATGTAGAAAATATACAGCTTTTCTTTGTTTTGGCGTTTGTTATCAGTTTCGGAAACTTCCTTTTGGTTTGAACATTTCCTCGGCAGCATTCATTCGCGGGCTAAATTCCATATTACCTGAGCTCTTAAAACGTCACATCACCTTATATGTGGACGATATTCTGATAGCAGAAGCCTCATGG
The DNA here is from genome assembly GCF_023897955.1 of Schistocerca gregaria. Taxonomy (NCBI): domain Eukaryota; kingdom Metazoa; phylum Arthropoda; class Insecta; order Orthoptera; family Acrididae; genus Schistocerca; species Schistocerca gregaria. Next base: position 902,650 of record NW_026061887.1, on the reverse strand, counting down.
GAACAACATAATCGCATCCTCAACAGCGTGTTACATATTTTTGCAGAATCTGGAATTACAGTTAACTTGGAAAAGTCTGAATTCGGTAGGACAAAAGTGAAGTTTTTGGGACATATTATTTCTTCTGAAGGCATCCAGCCGGTTCCTGAAAAGTTAGAAGCAATCAGAGCCATTCCAATTCCATCCACAAAAAAACAAGTCCGCAGTTTTCTAGGTCTCGTAAATTTTTACCGTCGTTTTCTGAATATGCAAATTCTAGTTACACCAAAACTTTGTTCTCTCACTGGAAAAAATACTATTTGGAACTGGGACGAACAAGCACAGTTGGAATTCAATTCTTTGAAAGAATCGCTCCTTAACGCGCCAATACTAGCTCATCCAGATCTTTCACAAGACTTTTGCCTAAGCACGGATTCTTCTAAAGTCGGTCTTGGTGCCCATTTATTTCAAGAAGACACAGAAAATGACATTACTGTTCAGAAAACCATTGCTTTTGCTAGCCGAGTGCTAACAAAATCTGAAAAAAATTATTCCGTTACTGAATTAGAAGCTTTAGCTATCGTTTGGGCATTTAACAAATTCCGTTTCTTTCTTTATGGTAAGCACGTAAAAGTATACAGTGACCACCGTGCATTACAATTTCTTATGTCTTCAAAATTAAATCATGACAGGTTAAAACGTTGGGCATTGTTTCTGCAAGAATTCCACTTCACAATAGTTTACATTCCCGGCAAGGAGAACATTGTTGCGGACGCACTGTCACGCGCACCGGCTGGGCTTGAGAAAAGTAACACAGAAAGCAACCTCGAGAGAAATTTCAGTATTCTTTACATCCAGAAAGTCGCCTTTGAAAACTTCATCACCACATCTTTAAAGGACATTGCTCATGAACAAGACAAAGATCCGATTTGGAAAGACATCAAAAGTAAATGGCATGAAAAGACACACACACAGATTCGGCTTTATTATCTGGTTAGAAACAACATACTGTTCAAACGATGCACTGTTGATGACAAGCTATGGGTACTTTGCATTCCAGACGATTTTGTTAATAAGCTCATTTGGTACATTCATTTCAGCTATGCACATTTTGGTCCACGAAAATGTTATCATATTCTTCGAACGACTTGTTATTTTAACAATATGGAAAAGAGAATTCGAAGAGTCTTGTCTATTTGTAAACTTTGTCAAAAGGCGAAACCATCTACTGTCACTCATCGTGCTCCATTGTTTCCTATCATTCCTTCTAAATTAAAAGAATTTGCTGCTGTTGATCTCTTGGGACCGCTTGTCAGAACATCTAATGGATTTTCGTACGTTCTAGTCGCTGTTGAACTTACTTCAAAATTCGTTTCTTTCACTCCGTTACGTAAAGCCACTGGACGGTCTGTATCCAACGCCTTTGTTAGAAATTTCTTACGTGAAGTTGGACACGTTAGTAAAGTAATTTCAGATAACGGACCGCAATTCAGATCTGCTGTTTGGTCACGCATGCTTCGTAACCATAAAATCAAATCTGTTTTTATTTCATTGTACTCACCACATTGTAACCCGTCTGAACGGATTATGAAAGAAATCAATAAGCTTTGCAGACTTTATTGTCACAGAAAGCATCAGCATTGGGACAGATATTTACACTTATTTCAAAACGTGCTGAATGAAATGCCTCATGACTCCACTGCTTTACCACCTGTTCTTGTACTGAAGAATAAAGAACCACCAAACAGAATCAGAGAGCTTGTACCTTTTCCGAATACACGTAAACTTCGACAGAAAGACATAATTGATTTGGCTATTAAAAATATAAATTCTGCTGCAGACAAAAGGAAAAAATTACACGGTAAAGCAAATGCAAAGAAATTATATATTGGTCAGAAAGTTCTCATTAAAGCTCATCCATTGTCACATAAGAAGAAACACTTGAGTCACAAATTCTTTCTAGTTTACAATGGACCTTACAGAATCCGACGTATACCACATGATAATTGCGTTGAAGTTGAAACTCTGCGTACTAGGAAGAGTAAAGGTTTACACCACATTTCACATGTAAAACCGTTTATTGAAAGATAATCTGCTTTTTAACTTTGTCTTTGCCATAAAACATTTCACTTCACATTTCTAGTATGCTTTGTCACACTGAGAAACTGTTAACATGCAACAATGTTTGAAGTTTACTATCCAGTTTAGAACCTACGGAACATATTTAAACAGAAATTACGAATGCATTGTTATAGTGAACAGACGTCACAGTGTTATTGTGCGTGTACATTCTTGCTTGTTAGTTGCACGATTACGTAACGACCATAAGGTTCACATACTTAGAACATTTACCAGTATTGCTAATGGGATTTTAATGCAACATTTTGGTTTACTTGAAAATACATTCTGGATTTAAAGTACTTTCTGTGAGATACCAGATGATACAGTGGTTAGTTTATGTGACAGCTACACGATTTTATCACGACGCTACTGATGAGTGACAATTTACAACGTTGCTTTTGCAGTTTATCTGTTTTATATCTACACAGTTTTTCTGAATTTTTCTGGAAAGTAAAACATGTTTTAGTAGTAACGTTTGTGGTATAGCTACAATGAGACAGCCTTTTCTGTAGCACAACAATACGTACAGTACAGTACTTACTTCATCACGGCAATAAGTGTAATAACTATGATATCTATACGCATAGCATTTCAATTTCGTTTATCATGAGGTAAGTACATTGACTTCTGCAGAACTTAGCCTTCGGAGGACAACAACTACGACACTTCCACAGAGATTGTCTTACAGCAAGACGCACATTTAGCGCTACAGGACACGCATTAAACTATTTATTTTTCAACATATTTTAATTACAAAGAAAGTTTTCCGTAATACATTTCATTCCATTGCTGTAATCTGTAACACTTGAGGATATAATTACATTATCCTCAGGGGGGTACACGCATGCTTTGTGTACCATGTGTTTGGCAAGCACAAGGAGCCCTAGCTAATATGGTATTTGCTTATACAACTTTACACATCGGTACCATATTTCTCTAACACATAAATTACACAGCTATCTGATCATTTAACTGAGAGAGACAAACATTTACTTTACTACATCAGCGACAGATGTTTACGTAATTACACCATTGGATAACTTCACACTTACGAAGTTGTATTTTGTCTGTACTTTGTGAACTGTTCATATTTTTTCGGAACCATTGTGATACTATGAGAGCTTTGAATGACATATTTGGTATGGGATCACGATTTTTAAAGTACGTTTGAGGCAGATGACACTTTTGACATGAGCAGAGAATTTTTTTTTTAGGTTTTGAAATTATTGGAGGAAGTTACGGAGATTTTGAGAGTTGACTGAGGTGTTATGATGTTATTATTACGATTACTATGTGTATTATGCTCTTGCGGTATGTTTATGATCAATAAGCCGATGCTATATGAGTCATTTGATTATGCTATGTATCTGTTATGATGAAATATTGAAGAAGTGTCGACGAATAAGGTAAGAAATAATGAGAAGAGGTTAGGGACTCTGGTTTGTGAAAAAAGTTGTTGGAAACCAAGAATCGTACTTTAAGAGTTATGAGATGTATGTAAATGCGTGAACGTATTACAATGCCGACGAAAATTTTTTGGACACTGTTATATCAATAGTATTTTGTTTCTACAGATGTGTAACGCAAATTCTTGACCTGTGAATTTTTTTATATGAGCCTGCCACTGTAGCGGAAACTGGTGTCGTAAATATTTCGATAAGACAGTTAAGTGACCAACTGCATGTAATGCGTCGTGGGCACCCAGCTGCGCGACAACCACCTGACAAAAAGAAAGCCATTAGTGTGTGACTTTCAGAGACACAGGTAAAAAAAAAGAGGCCATTATCCTCGCTACTGACATTCATTCCTTTGTAGAAAGCATCGCAAATACGCCACGCCCAAACCTGAAAACATATGATTACACTGTGAAGCTCTTAATTTATGATATTTACTGAAATGAAATGATGAGAAATATTTTATATCTATTGTCTTTATAGCTGAGAGATTGCTCATTTTCTTTAATATCCAGTTTCTATCTGCACTGCAGCATTGGCTAAAACAAAATTTAATAGATGTACTAATATCACTATTTTCTGTCTACAGACCCAGTAAAGAATCATTTTATGATACTTTCTTAGAAAAGAGAACACAAATAGACATTTCCCTTCACAGGAATTGCCAAAATAATCTTTTTACGATTTGGTAACTTATCTGCTAGCGTATGTTTTCGTGATGCATCACTCTAATGTTAAGATGTGACATAGGTATTAAACATTTATACTGTAATATTTTTTCTGCTTCAGCTTTGTCATGTTTAGGTATAAGTTATAGCATTTGCTGCGGCTGCTTGCCATTCATAGTGCTACTGAATGTCACTTTGTATTACTAGGTTAAGCTAATTTTATTACTGATTTATTTTTCTTGTTTGCCTTATATTAGTTGTAATATTGCTGCCTTTTTTTGCCAATTTCCATTTTTTTATCATTGCTGTTTGTGTTAATTGTTTTGTGCTGCTGCATTGCCTCGTCCCTTAGTTTCGTATCTGAGCTCAGTAGATTTAAGTTAGCTTAAGAGGGGGTAGACTATATAAGAAACTAACTATGATGAATTGGAAGAAAAGCATTGAGAAGCTTTAAGAAACTGGTTTGGCCAAAAAAGTAGTGTACAGTGGAGAAAAACTATTTTTGAAAGAGGATGTGAACCGAATACAGAAAGCAGGTTTAGATAGGACTTTTTGGAAAAATGATGAACTAAGGGAGATCTCTATGCAAAATACTGCAGTAAAACAAACCCTGTCCTTTCCTTTCGTATTATCCCTCTATGTGTTTATGTACCCTTGTGTATTTGTCTTTTTCCTGTCTTTATGTGTTTAGCTAATAAGATTTATGTTGTAGAATTTTTCAAATACTATGTCATTTTCTTTGTAAATATGTTCAGACATTATTTATAGTGTTTTGTTTTAATGCTCATGTGTGAAGTTGATGTTTCAAAAGTTATTCTGAACCTTATGTATGTACTTTTGTTGTAATTTTTGTAACACTGATATATTTGCTATTTCGATTTTTTTGTAAAGCCTGTACTACTGCAAATGTTATCTGTATTGTTATGTTCTTTAAAGATGTATTTTGTACCTTTGTTATTGCATTCTTATGTTATAAAATTGTAATTGACACCAGTTCATCAAATTAAGTAACTTGTAAATTACATTTCACGTCACACGTTTCTGTTGGTCATAGTATATGGACAATATGTGAGAAGTAGGGACTGATAGTGTTTGCACGTGTGTTAATAACTCAGTAAGGGAATGGATAACAGCATTGCTGGTTCTAAGGACAATTCAAAAACAATTTTTCTGAGTGCACAAGTGGTGGTTATGGACTTGTTATATTATCCGCAAGACTCTTCAATGGTGATTGTGCGCCTGCACAGTCAAACAGATAGCTGCTGGCCATCTCTACAAGGACTACAGTGGGTCTACACCTTTGATGACTCACCAATACCATTATTTCTACAAGGACTGCAATGGGTCTGCACCTCTGGTGGCCCACCAATACCGTAATCTCTACCAGGACTACAATGGGCCTATTCTGTGACGACCTACCTACCAATATTCTTCAAAACTTGGGCTGACTCTGCTGTGGGTTTGCTATGTGGTGGCCCATTACCTGTCAGCATCTGAAGAGCCAGCACTGTCTTTCTGTTGGAAGGAAAACACTACTTCTTCAAGACTGCATGGAAATCCACTACTTCAGTGTGCACTTTCTTTTACTCCATAGACATTGATCAAAAACACTGCTATTTTACTATGATGAACGATCAGGACTGTCTTTATGGACTGTGAGCTATATCGCGTGTTGCGATACGTGTGGACGCTAAAAGAACCACAGTAGAACACAGAGGAAGCTTCGAAGTTGATGTAATAGGCAGTTAGAAGCAACACAATTCAAATTTTAGTTATCGATTATTGATTTTAGCTGGCTTTGGTGCCTTGAACATGAGCTAAGACCTTAAGATTTTGTATGAAGGGAGGTCAGGGTGCCGCGTTGCACGGAAGAATGAGAAAAGTGTTCATATGTAGTTAAAACCTGAGAAATACGGCCGATTTCGTCATTTGCTATCGATTCGACTTCATTCCACACCGCCACATTGGTCGCTCTTCTGTCTGAAACCGTTACATTTGTTGTGTGTAAAGCTATGTCGCATGCTGTGGTATGCGGAGACACTAAACGCACCATAGTAGAACTCAGAAGAGGCTTCTAAGTTGATGTAATAGCCAGTAAGATGCAGTACAATTCAAGTTTTAGTTATCGATTATTGAATTTTTACCATTCTTTGGTGCCTTGGACATGAGCCGGGACCTTAAGATTTTGCATGAAAGGAGGACTAGCAGCCGCGTTGCACGGGAGAATGTGAAAAGTGTTCATATGTATTAAAAAAATAAGAAATCCATCCGTCTTCGTCATTTGTTATCGAATCGACTTAAAGCCAGACCGTCAGATTGGCCGCTCTTCTCCCAGAAACGGTTAAATTTATCGTCTGCAAAGTTATGTCGCGTGCTGCGGTATGCGGAGACACTAAAAGCACCATAGTAGAACACAGAAGAAGCTTCTAAGTTGAAGTAATAGCCTTTAAGAAGCAGTACAATTCAAGTTTTAGTTATCGATTATTGACTTTTTAACCGGCTTTGGTGCCTTGGACATGAGCTAGTATCTTACGATTTTGCATGAATCGAGGTCTAGCAGCCACGTTGCACGGGAGAATGTGAAAGGTGTTCATATGTAGTAAAAACAAGAGATATCCGTCCGTTTTCGTAATTTAGTATCGAATCGACTTAAGGCCAGATCGTCACATTGCCTGCTCTGTTCTCTGAAAGGGTTACATTTAACGTCTGCAAAGCTATATCGCGTGCTGCGGTACGTGGAGACACAAAAAGAACCACAGTACAACACAGAAGAAGCTTCGAAGTTGATGTAATCGCCAGTTAGAAGCAGTAAAATTAAAGTTTTTGTTATCGATTATTGACTTTTTAGCTGGCTTTGGTGCCTTGGACATGAGGTAAGACCTTAAGATTTTGCATGAAGGGAGGTGAGGGAGCCGCATTGTACGAAAGAATGTGAAAAGTGTTTAAATCTAGTAAAAACCTGAAAAATACGACCGTTTTCGTAATTTGCTATCGAATCGACTTCATTCCATATCGCCACATTGGCCGCTCTTCTCTCTGAAACGGTTATATCCTTCGTGTGTAAAGCTATGTCGCGTGCTGCGGTATGCGGAGACACTAAAACCACCATAGTAGAACACAGAAGAAGCTTCTAAGTTGATACAATAGCCAGTAAGAAGCAGTACAATTCAAATTTTAGTTAACGATTATTGACTTTTTAGCCGCCTTTGGTGTCTTGGACATAAGCTAGGACCTTACGATTTTCGATGAAGGGAGGTCTAGCACACACGTTGCACGGGAGAATATGAAATGTGTTCATATATAGTAAAAACCTGCGAAATCCGTCCTTTTCGCCATTTGTTATCGAATCGACTTAAAGCCAGATCGTCACATTGGCCGCTCTTCTCTCTGAAACGGTTAAATTTATCGTCTGCAAAGCCATATCGCGTGCTGCGGTACGTGGAGACACTAAAAGAACCACAGTAGAACACAGTAGAATCTTCAAAGTTGATGTAATAGCCAGTTAGAAGCAGTAAAATTCAAGTTTTAGTTATCGATTATTGACTTTTTAGCTGGCTGTGGTGTCTTGGACATGAGCTAAGACCTAAAGATTTTGCATGAAGGGAAGTCAGGGAGCCGCGTTGCACGGACGAATGTGAAAAGTGTTCACATGTAGTGAAAACCTGGAAAATCCGTCCGTTTTCGTTATTTATTATCGAATCGACTTAAAGCCAGGTCGTCACATTGGCCGCCCTTCTCTCTGAAATGGTTACATTTATCGTCTGCAAAGCTATGTCGCGTGCTGCAGTATGCGGAGACACTAAAGGCACCATAGTACAACACAAAAGAGGCTTCTAAGTTGATGTAATAGCCAGTAGGAAGCAGTACAATTGAAGTTTTAGTTATGGATTATTGACTTTTTACCCCTCTTTGGTGCCTTGGACATGAGCTAGGCATTAAAGATTATTGCATTAAAGGAGGACTAGCAGCCGCGTTGCACGGGAGAATGTGAAAAGTGTTAATATGTAGTAAAAACCTGAGAAATCCGCCCGTTTTCGTCATTTGTTATAGAATCGACCTAAAACCAGAACGTCACATTGGCCGCTATTCTCTCTGAAACGGTTACATTTATCGTGTGCAAAGCTATGGCGCGTGCTGCGGTATGCAGAGACACTAAAAGCACGATAGTATAAAACAGATAAAGCTTCTAAGTTGATGTAATAGCCAGTAAGAAGCAGTACAACTGAAGTTTTAGTTATCGATTATTGACTTTTTACCCTTCTTTGGTGCCTTGGACAAGAGCTAGGCCCTTAAGATTTTTGCATTAAAGGAGGACTAGCAGCCGCGTGGCACGGGAGAATGTGAAAAGTGTTCATTTGTAGTAAAAACCTGAGAAATCCGCCCGTTTTCGTCATTTGTTATCGAATCGACTTAATGCCAGATCGTCACATTGGCCACTTTTCTCCCTGAAACGGTTAAATTTATCGTGTGCAAAGCTATAACGAGTGCTGCGGTATGTGGAGACACCTGGTAAGGATCCCACACTGCGCATGAATATTCTAACAGAGGACGAACGAGTGTAGTGTAAGCTGTCTCTTTAGTGGAGTTGTTGCATTTTCTAAGTGTCCTGCCAATGAACCGCAACCTTTGGCTCGCCTTCCCGACATTATTATCTATGTGGTCCTTCCAACTGAAGTTGTTCGTAATTTTAACACCCAGGTACTTAGTTGAATTGATAGCCTTGAGAATTATACTATTTATCGAGTAATGGAATTTCAGCGGATTTCTTTTGGAACTCATGTATATCATCTCACACTTAATACCAGATCGTCACATTGGCCGCTCTTCTCTATGAAACGGTTACACGTTTCGTCTGTAAAGCTATGTCGCGTGCTGCGGTATGCGGAGACACTAAAAGCACCGTAGTAGAACACAGAAGAAGTTTCTAAGTTGATGTAATAGGCAGTAAGGAGCAGTACAATTCAAGTTTTAGTTATCGATTATCGACTTTTTAGCCGACTTTGGTGATATGGACATGAGCTAGTACCTTATGATTTTGCCTTAAGCGAGGTCTAGCAGCCATGTTGTACGCGGGAATGTGAAATGATTTCATATCTAGTAAAAACCTTAAAAACAGCTCGTTTTCGTCATTTGCTATCGAATCGACTTAATTACTACATCGTCACATTGGCTGATCTTCTCTATGAAACGGTTACACTTTTCGTCTGCAAAGCTATGTCACGTGCTGCGGTATGCGGAAACACTAAAAGCACCATAGTAGAACGCAGAAGAAGCTTCTAAGTTGATGTGATAGCCAGTAAGAAGCAGTACAAATCGAGTTTTAGTCGTCGATTATTGTCTTTTTAGCCGGCTTTGATGCCTTGGGCATGAGCTGGAACCTTAAGATTTTGCCTGAAGAGAGGTCTATTATCTAAGTTGCACGGGAGAATGTGAAAAGTGTTCATATGTAGTAAAAACCTGTAAAATCCGCCCGTTTTCGTCCTTTGGTATCGAAACGACTGAAAGCCAGATCGTCACATTGCCCGCTCTTCTCTATGAAACGGTTACACTTTTCGTCTGCAAAGCTATGTCGCGTGCTGTGGTATGCGAAGACACTAAAAGCACCATAGTAAAACGCAGAAGAAGCTTGTAAGTTGACGTGATAGCCAGTAAGAAGCAATACAAATCAAGTTTAAGTTTTCTATTATTGTCTATTTAGCTGGCTATAGTGCCTTGGATACGAGCTAGGACCTTAAGATGTTGCACGAAGGGAGGTCTATCAGCCCGCGTTGCACGGTAGAATGTGAAAAGTGTTCACATGTAGTAAAAACCTGTAAAATCCGCCCGTTTTCGTAATTTGCTATCGAATCGACTTCATGCCAGATCGTCACAATGTACGCTCCTCTCTATGAAACGGTTATATTTATCGTCAGCAAAGCTATGTCGCTTGCTGCTGTATGCGGAGACACTAAAAGCACCAAGTAGAACATAAAATAAGCTCCGAAGTTGATGTAATAGCCAGTAAGAAGCAGTACAATTCAAGTTTTAGTTATCGGTTATTGACTTTGTAGCCGGCTTTGGTGCCTTGGACAATGGCTAGGACCTTAAGAGTATGCATGAAGAGAGGTCTAGCGGCCACGTATCACGGGAGAATGTAAAAAGTGTTCATATGTAGTAAAAACCTGTAATATCCGCCCGGTTTCGTCATTTCCTGTCGAATCGACTTAATGCCAGATCGCCAAATTGGCCGCTCTTCTCTAAGAAACGGTTACACTTTCCGTCTGCAAAGCTATGTCGCGTGCTGTGGTATGCGAAGACACTAAAAGGACCATAGTAGAACGCAGAAGAAGCTTCTAAGTTGATGTGATAGATAGTAAGATGCAGTAGAAATCAAATTTAGTTTTCAATTATTGTCGTTTTAGCCGGCTTTGGTGCCTTGGACATGAGATAGGACCTTAAAATATTGCATGAAGAGAGGTCAGGCAGCCACGTTGAACGGTAGAATGTGAAAGGTGTTCGTATGTAGTAAAAACCTGTAATATCCGCCCGTTTTCGTCCTTTGCTATCGAATCGACTCTAAGCCAGATCGTCACACTGGCCGCTCTTCTCTATGAAACTGTTACACGTTTCGTCTGCAAAGCTATTTCACTTGCTGCGGTATGCGGAGACACTAAAAGCACCATAGTAGAACATAAAACAAGCTTCTAAGTTGATGTAATAGCCAGTAAGAAGAAGTAAAATTCAAGTTCGAGTTATCGATTATGGTTCTTTTTGCCGGCTTTGGTGCCTTGGACATGAGCTACTACCTTAAGATTTTGCCTGAAGTGAGATCTATCAGCCATGTTGTACGCGGGAATGTGAAATGTGTTCATATGTAGTAAAAACCTTAAAAACTGCTCCTTTTCGTCATTTGCTGTCGAATAGACTTAGTGCCAGATTGTCACATTGGCCGATCTTCTCTATGAAACGGTTACTCTTTCCGTCTGCAAAGCTATGTCACGTGCTGCGGTATGCGGAGACAAAAAAAGCAACATAGTAGAACGCAGAAGAAGCTTCTAAGTTGATGTGATAGTCAGAAAGAAGCACTACAAATCAAGTTTTAGTTATCGATTATTAACTTTGTAGCCGGCTTTGGTATCTTGGACATGAGCTAGGAACTTACGATTTTGCATGAAGAGAGGTCTAGTAGCCACATTGCACGGGAGTATGTGAAAAGTGTTCATATGTAGCAGAAACCTGTAAAATCGCCAGTTTACTTCATTTGCTATCGAATCGACTTCATGCCAGATCGTCACATTGGCGGCTCTTCTCACTGAAACGGTTACATTTTTCGTCTGCAAAGCTATGTCACGTGCTGCGGTATTTGGAGACAGTAAAAGCAATATAGTAGAACACAAAAGAAGCTTCTAAGTTGATGTAATTGCCAGTAAGAAGCAGTACAATTCAAATTTTAGTTATCGATTATTGATTTTTTTTTCAAGTTCGAGTTATCGATTATTGTTTTTTTAGCTGGCTTTCGCGCCGTGGACATGAGCTACTGAAGGGAGGTCTAGCAGCCACGTTGCACGGGAGAATGTGAAAAGTGTACATTTGTAGTAAAAATCTGTAAAATCCGCCTGTTTTCGTCATTTGCTGTCGAATCGACTCAATGCCAGATCGTCACATTGGCCGCTCTTCTCTAAGAAACGGATACACTTTCCGTCTGCAAAGCTATGTCGCGTGCAGCGGTATGCGAAGACACTAAAAGGACCATAGTAGAACGCAGAAGAAACTTCTAAGTTGATGTGATAGATAGTAAGAAGCAGTAGAAATCAAATTTAGTTTCCGATTATTGTCTTTTTAGCCGGCTTTGGTCCGTTGGACATGAGCTAGGACCTTAAAATATTGCATGAAGTGAGGTCTAGCAGCTACGTTGCACGGAAGGGTGTGAAAGGTGTTCGAATGTAGTAAAAACCCCTAAAATCCGCCCGTTTTCGTCCTTTGCTATCGAATCGACTCAAAGCCAGATCGTCACACTGGCCGCTCTTCTCTATGAAACTCTTACACGTTTCGTCTGTAAAGCTATGTCGCGTCCTGCTGTATGCGGATACACTAAAAGCACAATCGTAGATCACACAAGAAGTTTCTAAGTTGGTGTAATAGCCAGTAAGAAGCAGTACAATTCAAGTTTTAGTTTTCGATTATTGACATTTTTGCCACCTTTGGTCCATGGACATGAGCTCGAACCTTAAGATTTTGCATGAAGGGAGGTCTAGCAGACCGTGTTGCACGGTAGAATGTGAAAGTTGTTTGTAGGTAATAAAAACCTGTAAAATCCAAGCGTTTTCGTCATTTGCTATCGAATCGACTTAATGCCAGATCGTCACATTGGCCGCTCTTCTCTATGAAACAGTTACACGTTTCGTCTGTAATGCTATGTCGCGTGCTGCGGAATGCGGAGACACTAAAATCACCATAGTAGAACACAAAAGAAGGTTCTAAGTTGATGTAATTGCCGGTAAGAAGCAGTAAAATTCAAGTTTTAGTTATCGATTATTGACATTTTTGCCACCTTTGGTCCATGGACATGAGCTCGAACCTTAAGATTTTGCGTGAAGGAGGTCTAGCAGACCGCGTTGCACGGTAGAATGAGAAAGTTGTTTGTAGGTAGTAAAAACCTGTAAAATCCGAGCGTTTTCGTCATTTGCTATCGAATCGACTTAATGCCAGATCGTCACATTGACCGCTCTTCTCTATGAAACAGTTACACGTTTCGTCTGTAATGCTATGTCGCGTGCTGCGGTATGCGAAGACACTAAAAGGACCATAGTAGAACGCAGAAGAAGCTTCTAAGTTGATGTGATAGCCAGTAAGAAGCTTTGCAAATCAAGTTTTAGTTGTCGATTATTGACTTTTTAGCCGGCTTTGGTGCCTTGGACAACAGCTAGGACATTAAGGTTTTGCATGAAGTGAGGTCTAGCAGCCACGTTGCACGGAAGGGTGTGAAAGGTGTTCGAATGTTGTAAAAACCTCTAAAATCCGCCCGTTTTCGTCACTTGCTGTCGAATCGACTCAATGCCAGATCGTCACATTGGCCGCTCTTCTCTAAGAAACGGATACACTTTCCGTCTGCAAAGCTATGTCGCGTGCTGCGGTATGCGGAGACACGAAAAGCACAATCGTAGATCACACAAGAAGCTTCTAAGTTGGTGTAATAGCCAGTAAGAAGCAGTACAATTCAAGTTTTAGTCATCGATTATTGACATTTTTCCATCTTTGGTCCATGGACATGAGCTCGAACCTTAAGATTTTGCATGAAGGGAGGTCTAGCAGCAAGCGTTGCACGGTAGAATGTGAAAGGTGTTCGTAGGTAGTAAAAACCTGTAAAATCCGAGCGTTTTCGTCATTTGCTATCGAATCGACTTAATGACATATCGTCACATTGGTCGCTCTTCTCTATGAAACGGTTACACGTTTCGTCTGTAATGCTATGTCGCGTGCTACGGTATGCGAAGACACTAAAATCACAATAGTAGAACACAGAAGAAGCTTCTAAGTTGATGTATTAGCCAGTGAGAAGCACTACAATTTTAGTTTTAGTTATCGATTATTGTCTCTTTAGCCGGCTTTGGTGCCTTCGACATGAGCTAGTACCTTAAGATTTTGCCTGAAGAGAGGTCTATTACCACGTTGCGCGTGAGAATGTGAAAAGTGTTCATATGTATTAAAAACCTGTAAAATCTGCCCGTTTTCGTTATTTGCTATCGAATCGACTTAATGCCAGATCGTCACATTGGCCGATCTTCTCTATGGAACGGTTACACTTTTCGTCTGCAAAGCTATTTCACTTGCTGTGGTATGCGGAGACACTAAAAGCACCATAGTAGAACAAAAACAAGCTTCTTAGTTGATGTAATAGCCAGTAAGAAGAAGTAAAATTCAAGTTCGAGTTATCGATTATTGTTTTTTTAGCCGGCTTTGGCGCCGTTTACATGAGCTAGTTCCTTGAGATTTTGCCTGAAGGGAGGTCTAGCAGCCACGTTGCACGGGAGAATGTGAAAGGTGTTCATATGTAGTGAAAACCTGTAAAATCTGCCCGTTTTCGTCATTTGCTATGGAATCGACTTTATGCCAGATCGTCACATTGGTCGCTCCTCTCTAAGAAACGGTTACATTTTCCGTCTGCAAAGCTACGTCGCGTGCTGTGGTATGCGAAGACACTAAAAGGACCATAGTAGAACGCAGAAGAAGCTTCTAAGTTGATGTGATAGCCAGTAAGAAGCTATACAAATCAAGTTTTAGTTGTCGATTATCGACTTTTTAGCCGGCTTTGGTGCCTTGGACAAGAGCTAGGAACTTAAGATTTTGCATGAAGTGAGGTCTAGCAGCCACGTTGCACGGAAGGGTGTGAAAGGTGTTCGAATGTAGTAAAAACACCTAAAATCCGCCCGTTTTCGTCCTTTGCTATCGAATCGACTCAAAGCCAGATCGTCACACTGGCCGCTCTTCTCTATGAAACTCTCACACGTTTCGTCTGTAAAGCTATGTCGCGTCCTGCTGTATGCGGATACACTAAAAGCACAATCGTAGATCACACAAGAAGTTTCTAAGTTGGTGTAATAGCCAGTAAGAAGCAGTACAATTCAAGTTTTAGTTTTCGATTATTGACATTTTTGCCACCTTTGGTCCATGGACATGAGCTCGAACCTTAAGATTTTGCATGAAGGGAGGTCTAGCAGACCGCGTTGCACGGTAGAATGTGAAAGTTGTTTGTAGGTAGTAAAAACCTGTAACATCCAAGCGTTTTCGTCATTTGCTATCGAATCGACTTAATGCCAGATCGTCACATTGGCCGCTCTTCTCTATGAAACAGTTACACGTTTCGTCTGTAATGCTATGTCGCGTGCTGCGGTATGCGGATACACAAAATCACCATAGTAGAACACAAAAGAAGCTTCTAAGTTGATGTAATTGCCAGTAAGAAGCAGTACAATTCAAGTTTTAGTTATCGATTATTGACATTTTTGCCACCTTTGGTCCATGGACATGAGCTCGAACCTTAAGATTTTGCATGAAGGGAGGTCTAGCAGACCGCGTTGCACGGTAGAATGAGAAAGTTGTTTGTAGGTAGTAAAAACCTGTAAAATCCGAGCGTTTTCGTCATTTGCTATCGAATCGACTTAATGCCAGATCGTCACATTGGCCGCTCTTCTCTGTGAAATTGTTACACTTTTCGTCTGCAAAGCTATGTCTGCTGCTACGGTATGCGGAGACAGTAAAAGCAACATAGTAGAACACAAAAGAAGCTTCTAAGTTGATGTAATTGCCAGCGAGAAGGAGTACAATTAAAATTTTAGTTATCGATTATTGAATTTTTAGTCGGCTTTGGTGCCGTGGACATGAGCTAGTTCCTTGAGATTTTGCCTGAAGGGAGGTCTAGCAGCCACGTTGCACGGGAGAATGTGAAAAGTGTACATTTGTAGTAAAAACCTGTAAAATCCGCCCGTTTTCGTCATTTGCTGTCGAATCGACTCTAAGCCAGATCGTCACACTGGCCGCTCTTCTCTATGAAACTGTTACACGTTTCGTCTGCAAAGCTATTTCACTTGCTGCGGTATGCGGAGACACTAAAAGCACCATAGTAGAACATAAAACAAGCTTCTAAGTTGATGTAATAGCCAGTAAGAAGAAGTAAAATTCAAGTTCGAGTTATCGATTATGGTTTTTTTTGCCGGCTTTGGTGCCTTGGACATGAGCTACTACCTTAAGATTTTGCCTGAAGTGATGTCTATCAGCCATGTTGTACGCTTGAATGTGAAATGTGTTCATATGTAGTAAAAACCTTAAAAACTGCTCCTTTTCGTCATTTGCTATCGAATCGACTTAATGCCAGATTGTCACATTGGCCGATCTTCTCTATGAAACGGTTAGTCTTTCCGTCTGCAAAGCTATGTCACGTGCTGCGGTATGCGGAGACAATAAAAGCAACATAGTAGAACGCAGAAGAAGCTTCTAAGTTGATGTGATAGTCAGAAAGAAGCACTACAAATCAAGTTTTAGTTATCGATTATTGACTTTGTAGCCGGCTTTGGTATTTTGGACATGAGCTAGGAACTTACGATTTTGCATGAAAAGAGGTCCAGTAGCCACATTGCACGGGAGAATGTGAAAAGTGTTCATATGTAGCAGAAACCTGTAAAATCGGCCAGTTTTCTTCATTTGCTATCGAATCGACTTAAAGCCAGATCGTCACATTGGCCGCTCTTCTCACTGAAACGGTTACATTTTTCGTCTGCAAAGCTATGACACGTGCTGCGGTATGCGGAGACACTAAAAGCACCATAGTAGAACAAAAACAAGCTTCTTAGTTGATGTAATAGCGAGTAAGAAGAAGTAAAATTCAAGTTCGAGTTATCGATTATTGTTTTTTTAGCTGGCTTCCGCGCCGTGGACATGAGCTACTGAAGGGAGGTCTAGCAGCCACGTTGCACGGGAGAATGTGAAAAGTGTTCATATGTAGTAAAAACCTGTAAAATCTGCCCGTTTTCGTCTTTTTCTATGGAATCGACTTAATGCCAGATCGTCACATTGGCCGCTCTTCTCTAAGAAACGGATACACTTTTCGTCTGTAATGCTATGTCGCGTGCAGCGGTATGCGAAGACACTAAAAGGACCATAGTAGAACGCAGAAGAAACTTCTAAGTTGATGTGATAGATAGTAAGAAGCAGTAGAAATCAAATTTAGTTTCCGATTATTGTCTTTTTAGCCGGCTTTGGTCCGTTGGACATGAGCTAGGACCTTAAAATATTGCATGAAGTGAGGTCTAGCAGCTACGTTGCACGGAAGGGTGTGAAAGGTGTTCGAATGTAGTAAAAACCCCTAAAATCCGCCCGTTTTCGTCCTTTGCTATCGAATCGACTCAAAGCCAGATCGTCACACTGGCCGCTCTTCTCTATGAAACTCTTACACGTTTCGTCTGTAAAGCTATGTCGCGTCCTGCTGTATGCGGATACACTAAAAGCACAATCGTAGATCACACAAGAAGTTTCTAAGTTGGTGTAATAGCCAGTAAGAAGCAGTACAATTCAAGTTTTAGTTTTCGATTATTGACATTTTTGCCACCTTTGGTCCATGGACATGAGCTCGAACCTTAAGATTTTGCATGAAGGGAGGTCTAGCAGACCGTGTTGCACGGTAGAATGTGAAAGTTGTTTGTAGGTAATAAAAACCTGTAAAATCCAAGCGTTTTCGTCATTTGCTATCGAATCGACTTAATGCCAGATCGTCACATTGGCCGCTCTTCTCTATGAAACAGTTACACGTTTCGTCTGTAATGCTATGTCGCGTGCTGCGGAATGCGGAGACACTAAAATCACCATAGTAGAACACAAAAGAAGGTTCTAAGTTGATGTAATTGCCGGTAAGAAGCAGTAAAATTCAAGTTTTAGTTATCGATTATTGACATTTTTGCCACCTTTGGTCCATGGACATGAGCTCGAACCTTAAGATTTTGCGTGAAGGAGGTCTAGCAGACCGCGTTGCACGGTAGAATGAGAAAGTTGTTTGTAGGTAGTAAAAACCTGTAAAATCCGAGCGTTTTCGTCATTTGCTATCGAATCGACTTAATGCCAGATCGTCACATTGACCGCTCTTCTCTATGAAACAGTTACACGTTTCGTCTGTAATGCTATGTCGCGTGCTGCGGTATGCGAAGACACTAAAAGGACCATAGTAGAACGCAGAAGAAGCTTCTAAGTTGATGTGATAGCCAGTAAGAAGCTTTGCAAATCAAGTTTTAGTTGTCGATTATTGACTTTTTAGCCGGCTTTGGTGCCTTGGACAACAGCTAGGACATTAAGGTTTTGCATGAAGTGAGGTCTAGCAGCCACGTTGCACGGAAGGGTGTGAAAGGTGTTCGAATGTTGTAAAAACCTCTAAAATCCGCCCGTTTTCGTCACTTGCTGTCGAATCGACTCAATGCCAGATCGTCACATTGGCCGCTCTTCTCTAAGAAACGGATACACTTTCCGTCTGCAAAGCTATGTCGCGTGCTGCGGTATGCGGAGACACGAAAAGCACAATCGTAGATCACACAAGAAGCTTCTAAGTTGGTGTAATAGCCAGTAAGAAGAAGTAAAATTCAAGTTCGAGTTATCGATTATTGTTTTTTTAGCCGGCTTTGGCGCCGTTTACATGAGCTAGTTCCTTGAGATTTTGCCTGAAGGGAGGTCTAGCAGCCACGTTGCACGGGAGAATGTGAAAGGTGTTCATATGTAGTAAAAACCTGTAAAATCTGCCCGTTTTCGTCATTTGCTATGGAATCGACTTTATGCCAGATGGTCACATTGGTCGCTCCTCTCTAAGAAACGGTTACATTTTCCGTCTGCAAAGCTACGTCGCGTGCTGTGGTATGCGAAGACACTAAAAGGACCATAGTAGAACGCAGAAGAAGCTTCTAAGTTGATCTGATAGCCAGTAAGAAGCTACACAAATCAAGTTTTAGTTGTCGATTATCGACTTTTTAGCCGGCTTTGGTGCCTTGGACAAGAGCTAGGAACTTAAGATTTTGCATGAAGTGAGGTCTAGCAGCCACGTTGCACGGAAGGGTGTGAAAGGTGTTCGAATGTAGTAAAAACACCTAAAATCCGCCCGTTTTCGTCCTTTGCTATCGAATCGACTCAAAGCCAGATCGTCACACTGGCCGCACTTCTCTATGGAACTCTCACACGTTTCGTCTGTAAAGCTATGTCGCGTCCTGCTGTATGCGGATACACTAAAAGCACAATCGTAGATCACACAAGAAGTTTCTAAGTTGGTGTAATAGCCAGTAAGAAGCAGTACAATTCAAGTTTTAGTTTTCGATTATTGACATTTTTGCCACCTTTGGTCCATGGACATGAGCTCGAACCTTAAGATTTTGCATGAAGGGAGGTCTAGCAGACCGCGTTGCACGGTAGAATGTGAAAGTTGTTTGTAGGTAGTAAAAACCTGTAACATCCAAGCGTTTTCGTCATTTGCTATCGAATCGACTTAATGCCAGATCGTCACATTGGCCGCTCTTCTCTATGAAACAGTTACACGTTTCGTCTGTAATGCTATGTCGCGTGCTGCGGTATGCGGATACCCAAAATCACCATAGTAGAACACAAAAGAAGCTTCTAAGTTGATGTAATTGCCAGTAAGAAGCAGTACAATTCAAGTTTTAGTTATCGATTATTGACATTTTTGCCACCTTTGGTCCATGGACATGAGCTCGAACCTTAAGATTTTGCATGAAGGGAGGTCTAGCAGACCGCGTTGCACGGTAGAATGAGAAAGTTGTTTGTAGGTAGTAAAAACCTGTAAAATCCGAGCGTTTTCGTCATTTGCTATCGAATCGACTTAATGCCAGATCGTCACATTGGCCGCTCTTCTCTGTGAAATTGTTACACTTTTCGTCTGCAAAGCTATGTCTGCTGCTACGGTATGCGGAGACAGTAAAAGCAACATAGTAGAACACAAAAGAAGCTTCTAAGTTGATGTAATTGCCAGCGAGAAGGAGTACAATTAAAATTTTAGTTATCGATTATTGAATTTTTAGTCGGCTTTGGTGCCGTGGACATGAGCTAGTTCCTTGAGATTTTGCCTGAAGGGAGGTCTAGCAGCCACGTTGCACGGGAGAATGTGAAAAGTGTACATTTGTAGTAAAAACCTGTAAAATCCGCCCGTTTTCGTCATTTGCTGTCGAATCGACTCTAAGCCAGATCGTCACACTGGCCGCTCTTCTCTATGAAACTGTTACACGTTTCGTCTGCAAAGCTATTTCACTTGCTGCGGTATGCGGAGACACTAAAAGCACCATAGTAGAACATAAAACAAGCTTCTAAGTTGATGTAATAGCCAGTAAGAAGAAGTAAAATTCAAGTTCGAGTTATCGATTATGGTTTTTTTTGCCGGCTTTGGTGCCTTGGACATGAGCTACTACCTTAAGATTTTGCCTGAAGTGATGTCTATCAGCCATGTTGTACGCTTGAATGTGAAATGTGTTCATATGTAGTAAAAACCTTAAAAACTGCTCCATTTCGTCATTTGCTATCGAATCGACTTAATGCCAGATTGTCACATTGGCCGATCTTCTCTATGAAACGGTTACTCTTTCCGTCTGCAAAGCTATGTCACGTGCTGCGGTATGCGGAGACAATAAAAGCAACATAGTAGAACGCAGAAGAAGCTTCTAAGTTGATGTGATAGTAAGAAAGAAGCACTACAAATCAAGTTTTAGTTATCGATTATTGACTTTGTAGCCGGCTTTGGTATTTTGGACATGAGCTAGGAACTTACGATTTTGCATGAAAAGAGGTCCAGTAGCCACATTGCACGGGAGAATGTGAAAAGTGTTCATATGTAGCAGAAACCTGTAAAATCGGCCAGTTTTCTTCATTTGCTATCGAATCGACTTAAAGCCAGATCGTCACATTGGCCGCTCTTCTCACTGAAACGGTTACATTTTTCGTCTGCAAAGCTATGACACGTGCTGCGGTATGCGGAGACACTAAAAGCACTATAGTAGAACACAAAACAAGCTTCTAACTTGATGTAATAGCCAGTAAGAAGAAGTAAAATTCAAGTTTGAGTTATCGATTATTGTCTTTTTAGCCGGCTTTGGTGCCTTGGACATGAACTAGGACCTTAAGTGTATGCATGAAGAGAGGTCTAGCAGCCACGCTTCACGGGAGAATGTAAAAAGTGTTCATATGTAGTAAAAACCTGTAAAATCCAACTGTTTTCGTCATTTCCTATCGAATCGATTTAATGCCAGATCGTCACATTGGCCGCTCTTCTCTAAGAAACGGTTACATTTATCGTCTGCAAAGCTGTGTCGCGTGCTGTGGTATGCGAAGACACTAAAAGGACCATAGTAGAACGCAGAAGAAACTTCTAAGTTGATGTGATAGCCAGTAAGAAGCTATACAAATCAAGTTTTAGTTGTCGATTATTGACTTTTCAGCCGGCTTTAGTGCCTTGGACAAGAGCTAGTACCTTAAGATTTTGCCTGAAGAGAGGTCTATTACCACGTTGCGCGGGAGAATGTGAAAAGTGTTCGTATGTAGTAAAAACCTGTAAAATCTGACTGTTTTCGTTATTTGCTATCGAATCGACTTAATGCCAGATCGTCACATTGGCCGCTCTTCTCTATGAAACGGTTACACTTTTCGTCTGGAAAGATAAGTCGGGTGCTGCGGTATTTGGAGACAGTAAAAGCAATATAGTAGAACACAAAAGAAGCTTCTAAGTTGATGTAATTGCCAGTAAGAAGCAGTACAATTCAAATTTTAGTTATCGATTATTGATTTTTTAGTCGGCTTTGGTGCCTTGGACAAGAGCTAGGACCTTAAGGTTTTGCATGAAGTGAGGTCTAGCAGCCACGTTGCACGGAAGGGTGTGAAAGGTGTTCGAATGTAGTAAAAACCTCTAAAAT
This sequence comes from Schistocerca gregaria, assembly GCF_023897955.1. Lineage (NCBI taxonomy): Eukaryota > Metazoa > Arthropoda > Insecta > Orthoptera > Acrididae > Schistocerca > Schistocerca gregaria. The sequence continues at coordinate 881,011 of NW_026061887.1, read as the reverse complement.
CCGCCCGTTTTCGTCATTTGCTATCGATTCGACTTAATGCCAGATCGTCACATTGGCCGATCTTCTCTATGTAACGGTTACACTTTTCGTCTGCAAAGCTATTTCACTTGCTGCGGTATGCGGAGACACTAAAAGCACCATAGTAGAACAAAAACAAGCTTCTTAGTTGATGTAATAGCGAGTAAGAAGAAGTAAAATTCAAGTTCGAGTTATCGATTATTGTTTTTTTAGCTGGCTTTCGCGCCGTGGACATGAGCTACTGAAGGGAGGTCTAGCAGCCACGTTGCACGGGAGAATGTGAAAAGTGTTCATATGTAGTAAAAACCTGTAAAATCTGCCCGTTTTCGTCTTTTTCTATGGAATCGACTTAATGCCAGATCGTCACATTGGCCGCTCTTCTCTGTGAAATTGTTACACTTTTCGTCTGCAAAGCTATGTCTGCTGCTACGGTATGCGGAGACAGTAAAAGCAACATAGTAGAACACAAAAGAAGCTTCTAAGTTGATGTAATTGCCAGCGAGAAGGAGTACAATTAAAATTTTAGTTATCGATTATTGAATTTTTAGTCGGCTTTGGTGCTGTGGACATGAGCTAGTTCCTTGAGATTTTGCCTGAAGGGAGGTCTAGCAGCCACGTTGCACGGGAGAATGTGAAAAGTGTACATTTGTAGTAAAAACCTGTAAAATCCGCCCGTTTTCGTCATTTGCTGTCGAATCGACTCTAAGCCAGATCGTCACACTGGCCGCTCTTCTCTATGAAACTGTTACACGTTTCGTCTGCAAAGCTATTTCACTTGCTGCGGTATGCGGAGACACTAAAAGCACCATAGTAGAACATAAAACAAGCTTCTAAGTTAATGTAATAGCCAGTAAGAAGAAGTAAAATTCAAGTTCGAGTTATCGATTATGGTTTTTTTTGCCGGCTTTGGTGCCTTGGACATGAGCTACTACCTTAAGATTTTGCCTGAAGTGATGTCTATCAGCCATGTTGTACGCTTGAATGTGAAATGTGTTCATATGTAGTAAAAACCTTAAAAACTGCTCCTTTTCGTCATTTGCTATCGAGTCGACTTAATGCCAGATTGCCACATTGGCCGATCTTCTCTATGAAACGGTTACTCTTTCCGTCTGCAAAGCTATGTCACGTGCTGCGGTATGCGGAGACAATAAAAGCAACATAGTAGAACGCAGAAGAAGCTTCTAAGTTGATGTGATAGTCAGAAAGAAGCACTACAAATCAAGTTTTAGTTATCGATTATTGACTTTGTAGCCGGCTTTGGTATTTTGGACATGAGCTAGGAACTTACGATTTTGCATGAAAAGAGGTCCAGTAGCCACATTGCACGGGAGAATGAGAAAAGTGTTCATATGTAGCAGAAACCTGTAAAATCGGCCAGTTTTCTTCATTTGCTATCGAATCGACTTAAAGGCAGATCGTCACATTGGCCGCTCTTCTCACTGAAACGGTTACATTTTTCGTCTGCAAAGCTATGACACGTGCTACGGTATGCGGAGACACTAAAAGCACTATACTAGAAAACAAAACAAGCTTCTAACTTGATGTAATAGCCAGTAAGAAGAAGTAAAATTCAAGTTTGAGTTATCGATTATTGTCTTTTTAGCCGGCTTTGGTGCCTTGGACATGAACTAGGACCTTAAGTGTATGCATGAAGAGAGGTCTAGCAGCCACGCTTCACGGGAGAATGTAAAAAGTGTTCATATGTAGTAAAAACCTGTAAAATCCAACTGTTTTCGTCATTTCCTATCGAATCGATTTAATGCCAGATCGTCACATTGGCCGCTCTTCTCTAAGAAACGGTTACATTTATCGTCTGAAAAGCTGTGTCGCGTGCTGTGGTATGCGAAGACACTAAAAGGACCATAGTAGAACGCAGAAGAAACTTCTAAGTTGATGTGATAGCCAGTAAGAAGCTATACAAATCAAGTTTTAGTTGTCGATTATTGACTTTTCAGCCGGCTTTAGTGCCTTGGACAAGAGCTAGTACCTTAAGATTTTGCCTGAAGAGAGGTCTATTACCACGTTGCGCGGGAGAATGTGAAAAGTGTTCGTATGTGGTAAAAACCTGTAAAATCTGACTGTTTTCGTTATTTGCTATCGAATCGACTTAATGCCAGATCGTCACATTGGCCGCTCTTCTCTATGAAACGGTTACACTTTTCGTCTGCAAAGATAAGTCGGGTGTTGCGGTATTTGGAGACAGTAAAAGCAATATAGTAGAACACAAAAGAAGCTTCTAAGTTGATGTAATTGCCAGTAAGAAGCAGTACAATTCAAATTTTAGTTATCGATTATTGATTTTTTAGTCGGCTTTGGTGCCTTGGACAAGAGCTAGGACCTTAAGGTTTTGCATGAAGTGAGGTCTAGCAGCCACGTTGCACGGAAGGGTGTGAAAGGTGTTCGAATGTAGTAAAAACCTCTAAAATCCGCCCGTTTTCGTCATTTGCTATCGATTCGACTTAATGCCAGATCGTCACATTGGCCGATCTTCTCTATGTAACGGTTACACTTTTCGTCTGCAAAGCTATTTCACTTGCTGCGGTATGCGGAGACACTAAAAGCACCATAGTAGAACAAAAACAAGCTTCTTAGTTGATGTAATAGCGAGTAAGAAGAAGTAAAATTCAAGTTCGAGTTATCGATTATTGTTTTTTTAGCTGGCTTTCGCGCCGTGGACATGAGCTACTGAAGGGAGGTCTAGCAGCCACGTTGCACGGGAGAATGTGAAAAGTGTTCATATGTAGTAAAAACCTGTAAAATCTGCCCGTTTTCGTCTTTTTCTATGGAATCGACTTAATGCCAGATCGTCACATTGGCCGCTCTTCTCTGTGAAATTGTTACACTTTTTGTCTGCAAAGCTATGTCTGCTGCTACGGTATGCGGAGACAGTAAAAGCAACATAGTAGAACACAAAAGAAGCTTCTAAGTTGATGTAATTGCCAGTGAGAAGGAGTACAATTAAAATTTTAGTTATCGATTATTGAATTTTTAGTCGGCTTAGGTGCCGTGGACATGAGCTAGTTCCTTGAGATTTTGCCTGAAGGGAGGTCTAGCAGCCACGTTGCACGGGAGAATGTGAAAAGTGTACATTTGTAGTAAAAATCTGTAAAATCCGCCTGTTTTCGTCATTTGCTGTCGAATCGACTCAATGCCAGATCGTCACATTGGCCGCTCTTCTCTAAGAAACGGATACACTTTCCGTCTGCAAAGCTATGTCGCGTGCAGCGGTATGCGAAGACACTAAAAGGACCATAGTAGAACGCAGAAGAAACTTCTAAGTTGATGTGATAGATAGTAAGAAGCAGTAGAAATCAAATTTAGTTTCCGATTATTGTCTTTTTAGCCGGCTTTGGTCCGTTGGACATGAGCTAGGACCTTAAAATATTGCATGAAGTGAGGTCTAGCAGCTACGTTGCACGGAAGGGTGTGAAAGGTGTTCGAATGTAGTAAAAACCCCTAAAATCCGCCCGTTTTCGTCCTTTGCTATCGAATCGACTCAAAGCCAGATCGTCACACTGGCCGCTCTTCTCTATGAAACTCTTACACGTTTCGTCTGTAAAGCTATGTCGCGTCCTGCTGTATGCGGATACACTAAAAGCACAATCGTAGATCACACAAGAAGTTTCTAAGTTGGTGTAATAGCCAGTAAGAAGCAGTACAATTCAAGTTTTAGTTTTCGATTATTGACATTTTTGCCACCTTTGGTCCATGGACATGAGCTCGAACCTTAAGATTTTGCATGAAGGGAGGTCTAGCAGACCGTGTTGCACGGTAGAATGTGAAAGTTGTTTGTAGGTAGTAAAAACCTGTAAAATCCAAGCGTTTTCGTCATTTTCTATCGAATCGACTTAATGCCAGATCGTCACATTGGCCGCTCTTCTCTATGAAACAGTTACACGTTTCGTCTGTAATGCTATGTCGCGTGCTGCGGAATGCGGAGACACTAAAATCACCATAGTAGAACACAAAAGAAGGTTCTAAGTTGATGTAATTGCCGGTAAGAAGCAGTACAATTCAAGTTTTAGTTATCGATTATTGACATTTTTGCCACCTTTGGTCCATGGACATGAGCTCGAACCTTAAGATTTTGCGTGAAGGAGGTCTAGCAGACCGCGTTGCACGGTAGAATGAGAAAGTTGTTTGTAGGTAGTAAAAACCTGTAAAATCCGAGCGTTTTCGTCATTTGCTATCGAATCGACTTAATGCCAGATCGTCACATTGACCGCTCTTCTCTATGAAACAGTTACACGTTTCGTCTGTAATGCTATGTCGCGTGCTGCGGTATGCGAAGACACTAAAAGGACCATAGTAGAACGCAGAAGAAGCTTCTAAGTTGATGTGATAGCCAGTAAGAAGCTTTACAAATCAAGTTTTAGTTGTCGATTATTGACTTTTTAGCCGGCTTTGGTGCCTTGGACAACAGCTAGGACATTAAGGTTTTGCATGAAGTGAGGTCTAGCAGCCACGTTGCACGGAAGGGTGTGAAAGGTGTTCGAATGTTGTAAAAACCTCTAAAATCCGCCCGTTTTCGTCACTTGCTGTCGAATCGACTCAATGCCAGATCGTCACATTGGCCGCTCTTCTCTAAGAAACGGATACACTTTCCGTCTGCAAAGCTATGTCGCGTGCTGCGGTATGCGGAGACACGAAAAGCACAATCGTAGATCACACAAGAAGCTTCTAAGTTGGTGTAATAGCCAGTAAGAAGCAGTATAATTCAAGTTTTAGTCATCGATTATTGACATTTTTGCCAACTTTGGTCCATGGACATGAGCTCGAACCTTAAGATTTTGCATGAAGGGAGGTCTAGCAGCAAGCGTTGCACGGTAGAATGTGAAAGTTGTTCGTAGGTAGTAAAAACCTGTAAAATCCGAGCGTTTTCGTCATTTGCTATCGAATCGACTTAATGACATATCGTCACATTGGTCGCTCTTCTCTATGAAACGGTTACACGTTTCGTCTGTAATGCTATGTCGCGTGCTACGGTATGCGAAGACACTAAAATCACAATAGTAGAACACAGAAGAAGCTTCTAAGTTGATGTATTAGCCAGTGAGAAGCACTACAATTTTAGTTTTAGTTATCGATTATTGTCTCTTTAGCCGGCTTTGGTGCCTTCGACATGAGCTAGTACCTTAAGATTTTGCCTGAAGAGAGGTCTATTACCACGTTGCGCGTGAGAATGTGAAAAGTGTTCATATGTATTAAAAACCTGTAAAATCTGCCCGTTTTCGTTATTTGCTATCGAATCGACTTAATGCCAGATCGTCACATTGGTCGATCTTCTCTATGGAACGGTTACACTTTTCGTCTGCAAAGCTATTTCACTTGCTGTGGTATGCGGAGACACTAAAAGCACCATAGTAGAACAAAAACAAGCTTCTTAGTTGATGTAATAGCCAGTAAGAAGAAGTAAAATTCAAGTTCGAGTTATCGATTATTGTTTTTTTAGCCGGCTTTGGCGCCGTTTACATGAGCTAGTTCCTTGAGATTTTGCCTGAAGGGAGGTCTAGCAGCCACGTTGCACGGGAGAATGTGAAAGGTGTTCATATGTAGTAAAAACCTGTAAAATCTGCCCGTTTTCGTCATTTGCTATGGAATCGACTTTATGCCAGATCGTCACATTGGTCGCTCCTCTCTAAGAAACGGTTACATTTTCCGTCTGCAAAGCTACGTCGCGTGCTGTGGTATGCGAAGACACTAAAAGGACCATAGTAGAACGCAGAAGAAGCTTCTAAGTTGATGTGATAGCCAGTAAGAAGCTATACAAATCAAGTTTTAGTTGTCGATTATCGACTTTTTAGCCGGCTTTGGTGCCTTGGACAAGAGCTAGGAACTTAAGATTTTGCATGAAGTGAGGTCTAGCAGCCACGTTGCACGGAAGGGTGTGAAAGGTGTTCGAATGTAGTAAAAACACCTAAAATCCGCCCGTTTTCGTCCTTTGCTATCGAATCGACTCAAAGCCAGATCGTCACACTGGCCGCTCTTCTCTATGAAACTCTCACACGTTTCGTCTGTAAAGCTATGTCGCGTCCTGCTGTATGCGGATACACTAAAAGCACAATCGTAGATCACACAAGAAGTTTCTAAGTTGGTGTAATAGCCAGTAAGAAGCAGTACAATTCAAGTTTTAGTTTTCGATTATTGACATTTTTGCCACCTTTGGTCCATGGACATGAGCTCGAACCTTAAGATTTTGCATGAAGGGAGGTCTAGCAGACCGCGTTGCACGGTAGAATGTGAAAGTTGTTTGTAGGTAGTAAAAACCTGTAACATCCAAGCGTTTTCGTCATTTGCTATCGAATCGACTTAATGCCAGATCGTCACATTGGCCGCTCTTCTCTATGAAACAGTTACACGTTTCGTCTGTAATGCTATGTCGCGTGCTGCGGTATGCGGATACACAAAATCACCATAGTAGAACACAAAAGAAGCTTCTAAGTTGATGTAATTGCCAGTAAGAAGCAGTACAATTCAAGTTTTAGTTATCGATTATTGACATTTTTGCCACCTTTGGTCCATGGACATGAGCTCGAACCTTAAGATTTTGCATGAAGGGAGGTCTAGCAGACCGCGTTGCACGGTAGAATGGGAAAGTTGTTTGTAGGTAGTAAAAACCTGTAAAATCCGAGCGTTTTCGTCATTTGCTATCGAATCGACTTAATGCCAGATCGTCACATTGGCCGCTCTTCTCTATGAAACAGTTACACGTTTCGTCAGTAATGCTATGTCGCGTGCTGCGGTATGCGGAGACACTAAAAGCACAATAGTAGATCACACAAGAAGCTTCTAAGTTGGTGTAATAGCCAGTAAGAAGCAGTACAATTCAAGTTTTAGTTATCGATTATTGACATTTTTGCCATCTTTGGTGCCTTCGACATGAGCTAGAACCTTAGGATTTTGCATGAATGCGGTGTAGCTACCCGCATTGCACGGTAGAATGTGAAAGTTGTTCGTAGGTAATAAAAACCTGTAAAATCCGCCCGTTTTCGTCATTTGCTATCGAATCGACTTAATGCCAGATCGTCACATTGACCACTCTTCTCTATAAAACGGTTACACGTTTAGTCTGTAATGTTATGTCGCGTGCTGCGGTATGCGGAGACACTAAAATCACCATAGTAGAAGATAGAAGAAGCTTCTAAGTTGATGTATTAGCCAGTAAGAAGCACTACAATTCTAGTTTTAGTTATCGATTATTGTCTCTTTAGCCGGCTTTGGTGCCTTCGACATGAGCTAGTACCTTAAGATTTTGCCTGAAGAGAGGTCTATTACCACGTTGCGCGGGAGAATGTGAAAAGTGTACATATGTAGTAAAAACCTGCAAAATCCGCCTGCTTTCGTCATTTGCTATCGAATCGACTTCATGCCATATCGTCACATGGGCCGCTCTTCTCGATGAAAAGGTTGCACTTTTCGTCTGCAAAGCTATTTCACTTGCTGCGGTATGCGGAGACACTAAAAGCACCATAGTAGAACATAGAAAAAGCTTGTAACTTTATGTAATAGCCAGTAAGAAGCAGCACAAATCAAGTTTTAGTTATCGATTATTGACTTTTAAGCCGGCTTTTTGCCTTGGACATGAGCTAGGACATTAAGATTTTGCGCGAAGGTTGGTCTAGCAGCCACGTTGAACGGTAGAATGTGAAAAATGTTCATATGTAGTAAAAACCTGTAAAATCCGCACGTTTTCGAAATTTGCTATCGAATCAACTTAACGCCAGATCGTCACATCGGCCGCTCTTCTCTATGAGACGGTTACACTTTTCGTCTGCAATGCTATGTGGAGTGGTGCGGTATGCGGAGACACTAAAAGCACCATAGTAGAACACTGAAGAAGCTCGTAAGTTGATGTGATAGCCAGTAAGCAGCAGTACAAATCGAGTTTTAGTCATCGATTATTGTCTCTTTAGCCGGCTTTGATGCCTTGGGAATGAGCTAGGACCTTAATAATTTGCCTGAAGAGAGGTCTATTATCCACGTTGCACGGGAGAATGTGAAAAGTGTTCATATGTAGTAAAAAACCGTAAAACCCGCCCGTTTTCGTCCTTTGCTATCGAATCGACTTAATGCCAGTTCGACACATTGGCCGATCTCCTCTATGAAACAGTTACACGTTTCGTCTGTAATGCTATGTCGCGTGCTGCGGTATGCGGAGACACTAAAATCACCATAGTAGAACACAGAAGAAGCTTCTATGTTGATGTAATTGCCAGTAAGAAGCAGTACAATTCAAGTTTTAGTTATCGATTATTGACAATTTTGCCACCTTTGGTCCATGGACATGAGCTCGAACCTTAAGATTTTGCATGAAGGGAGGTCTAGCAGACCGCGTTGCACGGTAGAATGTGAAAGTTGTTTGTAGGTAGTAAGAACCTGTAAAATCCGAGCGTTTTCGTCATTTGCTATCGAATCGACTTAATGCCAGATCGTCACATTGGCCGCTCTTCTCTATGAAACAGTTACACGTTTCGTCTATAATGCTATGTCGCGTGCTGCGGTATGCGGAGACACTGAAAGCACAATAGTAGATCACACAAGAAGCTTCTAAGTTGGTGTAATAGCCAGTAAGAAGCAGTACAATTCAAGTTTTAGTTTTCGATTATTGACATTTTTGCCATCTTTGGTGCCTTGGACATGAGCTAGAACCTTAGGATTTTGCATGATTGGAGGTGTAGCTACCCGCATTGCACGGTAGAATGTGAAAAGTGTTCGTAGGTAATAAAAACCTGTGAAATCCGCCCGTTTTCGTCATTTGCTATCGAATCGACTTAATGCCAGATCGTCACATTGACCGCTCTTCTCTATAAAACGGTTACACGTTTCGTCTGTAATGCTATGTCGCGTGCTGCGGTATGCGGAGACACTAAAATCACCATAGTAGAACACAGAAGAAGCTTCTAAGTTGATGTATTAGCCAGTAAGAAGCACTACAATTCTAGTTTTAGTTATCGATTATTGTCTCTTTAGCCGGCTTTGGTGCCTTCGACATGAGCTAGTACCTTAAGATTTTGCCTGAAGAGAGGTCTATTACCACGTTGCGCGGGAGAATGTGAAAAGTGTTCATATGTAGTAAAAACCTGTAAAATCTACCCGTTTTCGGCATTTGCTACCGAATCGACTTAATGACAGATCATCACATTGGCCGCTCTTCTCTATGAAACGGTTACACTTTTCGTCTGCAAAGCTATGTCTGCTGCTGCGGTATGCGGAGACACTAAAAGCACCATAGTAGAACACTGAAGAAGCTCCTAAGTTGATTTAATAGCCAGTAAGAAGCAGTACAATTCAAGTTTTAGTTATCGAATATTGACCTTGTAGCCGGCTTTGGTGCTTTGGACTTGAGCTAGGACCTTAAAATTTTGCATGAAGGGAGGTCTAGCAGCCCGCGTTGCACGGTAGAATGTGAAAAATATTCATATGTTGTAAAGTCCTGTAAAATCCGCCCGATTTTAAATTTGCTATCGAATCGACTTAATGCCAGACCGTCACATCGGCTGCTCTTCTCTATGAGACGGTTACACTTTTCGTCTGCAAACCTATGTCGTGTGCTCCGGTATGCGGAGACACTAAAAGCACCATAGTAAAACACTGAAGAAGCTTTTAAGTTGATGTAATAGCAAGTAAGAAGCAGTACAAATCAAGTTTTATTTATTGATTATTGACTTTTTAGCCGGCTTTGGTGCCTTGGACATGAGCTAAGACGTTACGATTTTGCATGAAGGGAGGTCTAGCAGCCGCGTTGCAAGGGAGAATGTGCAAAGTGTTCATATGTAGTAGAAACCAGAAAAATCCGCCCGTTTTCTTCATTTGCTATGGAATCGACTTAATGCCAGATCGTCACATTGGCCGCTATCATCTATGAAACGGTTACATTTTTCTTCTGCAAAGCTATGTCGGGTGCTGCGGAATGCGGAGATACGTAAAGCAACATAATAAAACACAGAAGAAGGTTTTAAGTTGATGTAATAGCCAGTAAGAAGAAGTACAATTCAAGTTATAGTTATCGATTATTGACTTTTTAGCCGGCTTTGGTGCCTTGGACTTGAGCTAGGACCTTAAGATTTTGCACGAAGGGAGGTCTAGCAGCCACGTTGCACGGTAGAATGAGTAAAATGTCCATATGTAGTAAAAACCTGTAACATCCGCACGTTTTCTTAATTTGCTATCGAATCCACTTAATGCCAGATCGTCACATCGGCCGCTCTTCTCTATGAAACGGTTACATATGTCGTCTGCAAAGCTATGTCGCGTGCTGCGGTATGCGGAGACACTAATAGCACCATAGTAGAACACTGAAGAAGCTTCTAAGTTCATGAAACAGACAGTATGAAGTAGTACAATTCAAGTTTTAGTTATTGATTATTGACTTTGTAGCCTTCTTTGGTGCCTAGGACATGAGCTTGGACCTTGAGATTTTGCCTGAAGCGAGGCCTAGCAACCACGTTGCACGGGAGAATGTGAAAACTGTTCATATGTGGTAAACACCTGAAAAATCTGCCGGTTTTCGTCATTTGCTATTGAATCGACTTAATGCCAGATCGACACATTGGCCGCTCTTCTCTATGCAAAGCTATGTCGCGTGCTGTGGTATGCGGAGACACTAAAAGCACCATAGTAGAACACAGAGGAAGCTTCTAAGTTGATGTAATAGCCAGTAAGAAGCAGTATAATTCAAGTTTTAGTGAATTATTATTGACTTATTAGCCGTCTTTGGTGCCTTAGACATGGGCTAGACCTTACGATTTTGCATGAAGGGAGGTCTAGCAGCCACGTTGCATGGGAGAATGTTGAAAGTGCTCATATGTAGTAAAAACCTGAGAAATCCGCCCGTTTTTGTCTTTTGCTATCGAATCGACTTAATGACAGTCCGTCACATTGGCCGCTCTTCTCTATGAAACGGTCACAATTATCGTCTGGAAAGCTATGTTGCGTGCTGCGGTATCCCTAGACACTGAAAGCACCATAGTAGAACACAGAAGAAACTTCTAAGTTGATGTAATACACAGCAAGAAGCAGTACAATTCAAGTTTTAGTTATCGATTATTGACTTTTAATCCGTTTTTTGTGCCTTGGACATGAGCTAAGACCTTACGATTTTGCATGAAAGGGGGTCTACCAGCCACGTTGCACGGGATAGATCGAAAAGTGTTAATATGTAGTAAAAACCTGAGGATTCCGCCTGTTTTGGTCATTTGATATCGAAACGACTTAATGCCAGATCGTCTGTTTGGCCACTTTTCTCTATGAAACGGTTACATTTATCGTCTGTAAAGCTATTTTGCGTGGTGCGCTATGCCGAGACACTAAAAACACCATAGTAGAACACAGACGAAGCTTCTGAGTTGATGTAATAGCCAGTAAGAAGCAGTACAATTCAAGTTTTAGTTACCCATTACTGATTTTGAAGCCGGCTTTGCTGCCTTGGACATGAGCTAAGACCTTACGATTCTGCATGAAGGGAGGCCTACCAGCCACATTGCACGGAAGAATGTGAAAAGTGTTCATATGTAGTAAAAACCTGAGAAATCCGCCCGTTGTTGTCATTTGCTATCGAATCGACTAAATGCCAGATCGTCAGTTTTGCCGATCTTGTCTATGAAACGGTTACACTTATCGTCTGCAAAGCTATGTTGCGCGCTGCGGTATCCGGAGACACTTAAAGCACCATAGTAGAACACAGAAGAAGCTTCTATGTTGATGTATGGACAGTAAGAAACAGTAAAATTGAAATTTAAGTTATCGATTATTGACTTTTTAGACGGCTTTGGTGCCTTCGACTTGAGCTAAGACCTTATGATTTTGCATTAAAGGAGGTCTAGCAGCCACGTTGCACGGGAGAATGTGAAAAGTGTTCATATGTAGTAAAAACCTGCGAAATCCGCCAGTTTTTGTCATTTGCTATCGAATCGACTTAATGCCAGATCGTCACTTTGGAAGCTCTTATCTATGAAACGGTTACACTTTTCGTTCTCAAAGCTATGTTGCCTGCTGCGGTATCCGGAGAGACTGAAAGCACCATAGTACAATACAGACGAAGCTTCTAAGCTGATGTAATAGCCAGTAAGAAGCAGTACAATTCAAGTTTTAGTTAACGATTATTGACTTTTAAGCCGACTTTGGAACTTTGGACATGAGCTAAGAACTTACGATTTTGCATGAAGGGAGGTCTAGCAGCCACGTTGCACGGGAGAATGTGAAAAGTAAAAACCTGAGAAATCCGACCGTTTTCCACATTTGCTATCGAATCGACTTAATGCCAGAACGTCACTTTGACCGATCTTCTCTATGAAACGGTTACACTTATCGTCTGCAAAGCTATGTTGCGTGCTGCGGTATCGAGTGACGCTGCAAGCACCATAGTAGAACACAGACGAAGTTTCCAAGTTGATGTAATAGCCAGTAAGAAGCAGCACAATTCCAGTTTTAGTTTTCGATTATTGACTTTTTAGCCGGCTTTGGTGCCTTGGATATGAGCTAAGACCTTACGATTTTGCATGAAGGGAGGTCTACCAGCCACGTTGCACGGGAGAGTGTGTAAAGTGTTCATACGTAGTAAAAACCTGAGAGAACCACCCGTTTTTGTCATTTGCTATGGAATCGACTTAATGCCAGATCGTCACTTTGGACGCTCTTCTCTATGAAACATTTACACTTATCGTCTGGAAAGCTATTTTGCGTGCTGCGGTATCCGGAGACACTGAAAGCACCATAGTAGAACACACAAGAAGCTTCTAAGTTGATGTAATAGATCGTATGAAGCAGTACAATTCAAGTTTTATTTCTCGATTATTGACTTCTAAGACGGCTTTGCATCCTTGGACATGAACCAAGACCTTACGATTTTGCATTAAGGTAGGTCAACCAGCCACGTTGCAGGGGAGAGTGTGAAATGTGTTCATATGTGGTTAAAACCTGAGAAAACCGCCCGTTTTTGTCATTTGCAATGGAATCGACTGAATGTCAGATCGTCACTTTGGCCTCTCTTCTCTATGAAACGGTTACACTTATCGACTGGAAAGCTATGTTGCGTGCTGCAGTATGCGGAACCACTAAAATCACAATAGTAGAACACAGAAGAAGCTTCTAAGTTGATGTAATAGCCAGTAAGAAGCAGTACAATTCAAGTTTTAGCTATAGATTCTTGACTATTAAGCAGGGTTTGATGCCTTGGAAATGATCTAAGACCTAATGATTTGGATGAATTGAGGTCCACCACCCACGTTGCACGGGAGTATGTGAAAAGTGTTCATATGTATTAAAAACCTCAGATATCCGCCCGTTTTTGTCATTTACTATCGAATCGACTTAATGCCAGATCGTCACATTGGCTGCTCTTCTCTATGAAACGGTTAGACTTATCGTCGGCAAAGCTATGTTGCGTGCTGCGGTATCCGGAGACACTGAAAGCACCATAGTAGAACACAGAAGAAGCTTCTATGTTGATGTAATAACCAGTAAGAAGCAGTAGAATTCAAGTTTTACTTATCGTTTATTGACTTCTTAGGCGGCTTTGGTGCCTTGGACATGAGCTAAGACGTTACGATTTTGCATGAAGGGAGGTCTACCATCCACGTTGCACGGGAGAGTGTGAAAAGTGTTCATATGTAGTAAAAACCTGAAAAAACCGAACGTTTTTGTCATTTGCTATGTAATCGACTTAATGCCAAATCGTCACTTTGGCAGCCCTTCTCTATGAAACGGTTACACTTATTGTCTGCAAAGCTATGTTGCGTGCTGCGGTATCGGGAGACACTGAAAGCACCATAGTAGAACACAGATGAAACTTCTAAGTTGGTGGAATAGCCAGTAAGAAGAAGTACAATTCAAGTTTTACTTATCGATTACTGACTTTTTAGACGGCTTTGGTGTCTTGGACATGATCTAAGATCTTACGATTTTGCATGAAGGGACGACTACCAGCCACGTTGCATGGGAGAATGTGAAAAGTGTTACAATGCAGTAAAAACCTGAGAAATCTGCCCGTTTAGCTCATTTGCCATCAAATCGACTTAATGCCAGATCGTCACTTTGGCCGCTCTTCTGTATGAAACGGTTACACTTATCGACTGGAAAGCTATGTTGCGTGCTGCAGTATGCGGAACCACTAAAATCACAATAGTAGAACACAGAAGAAGCTTCTAAGTTGATGTAATAGCCAGTAAGAAGCAGTATAATTCAAGTTTTAGTTATCGATTATCGAGTTTCAAGCCAGCTTTTGTGTCTTGGACATGAGCTAAGACGTTACGATTTTGCAGGAAGGGCGGTCTAACAGCCACATTGCATGGGAGAGTGTGAAACGTGTTCATATGTAGTAAAAACCTGAGAAATCCGCCCGATTTTGTAATTTGCTATCGAATCCACTTAATGCCAAATCGTCACTTTGGCGGCTCTACTCTATGGAACGGTTACAGTTATCGACTGCAAAGCTATTTTGCGTGCTGCGGTATCCGGAGACACTGAAAGCACCATAGTGGAACATTGATGAAGCTTCTATATTGATGTAATAGACAGTAAGAAGCAGTACAATTCAAGTATTAGTTATCGATTATTGACTTTTAAGCCGGCTTTGGTGCCTTGGACATGAGCTAAGACCCTACGATTTTGCATGAAGGGAAGTATAGCAGCCACGTTGCAAGGGAGAGTGTGTAAAGTGTTCATACGTAGTAAAAACATGAGAGAAACGCCGGTTTTTGTCATTTGCTATGGAATCGACTTCATGCCAGATCGTCACTTTGGCTTCTCTTCTCTATGAAACGTTTACACTTATCGTCTGGAAAGCTATATTGCGTGCTGCGGTATCCGGAGACACTGAAAGTACCATAGTAGAACACAAGCTTCTAAGTTGATGTAGTGGATAGTAAGAAGCAGTATAATTAAAGTTTTAGTTCTCGATTAGTGACGGCTTGGTGCCTTGGACATGAGCTAAGACCTTACGATTTTGCATGAAGGGAGATCTAGCACCCACGTTGCACGTGAGTGTGAAAAGTGTTCATATGTAGTAAAAACGTAAGAAATCCGCCCGTTTTTGTCATTTGCTACCGAATCGACTTAATGCCACATCGTCACTTTGTTGCTCTTCTCTATGAAACGGTTACACTTATCGTCGGCAAAGCTATTTTGCGTGCTGCGGTAACCGGAGACACTGAGAACACTATAGTAGAACACAGAAGAAGCTTCTAAGTTGATGTAATAGCCAGTAAGAAGCAGTACAATTCAAATTTTGGTTAAAGATTATTGACTTTTTGGCCGGCTTTGGTGCCTTGGACATGAGCTAAGACCTTACGATTTTGCATGAAGGCAGGTCTACCAGTCACGTTGCACGGGAGAGTGTGAAAAGTGTTCATTTGTAGTAAAAACCTGAGAATTCCGCGCTTTTTTGCCATTGGCTATCGAATCGACTTAGTGCCAGATCGTCACAATGGCAGCTTTTCTCCCTGCAACGGATACATTTATCGTCTGCAAAGCTATGTCGTGTGCTGCGGCAATGCGGATACACTAAAAGCACAATATTAAAACACAGAAGAAGCTTCTAAGTTGATGTAATCGGCCAGTAAGAAGCAGTACAAATCATGTTTTAGCTATCAATGATTGATTTATTAGCTGGCTTTGGTGCGTTGGATACGACCGAAGCCTTTAAGATTTGGCATCGAACGAAGTCTGTCAGCCACGTTGCACAGTAGAATGTGAAAACTGTTCATATGTAGTAAAAACCTGAGAAATCCGCTCGTTTTCGTCATTTTCTATCGAATCGACCTAATGCCAGATCGTCACATTGGGAGCTCTTCTCTCTGAAACGGTTACTTTTATCGTTTGCAGAGCTATGTCACATACTGCTGTTTGCGAAGACACTAAGAGCACCACAGTAAAAGACAGAAGATGCTTCTAAGTAGATGTAATCGGACAGCAAGTGCCACTACAACTAAAGTTTTAGTTATCGATTATTTACTCATTACACGGCTTTGGTACTTTGGACATGAGCTAGGACCTTAAGATTTTGCATGAAACGAGGTCTGTCGACCACGTTGCACGGGAGAATGTGAAAGGTGTTCATATGTAGTAAAAACTCGAGAAATCCGCCCGTTTTAGTCATTTGCTATCGAGTCGAATTAATGCCAGATCGTCACAATGGCCGCTTTTCTCCCTACAACGGATACATTTATCGTCTGCAAAGCTATGTCGTGTGCTTCGGTAATGCGGATACACTAAAAGCACCATATTAAAACACAGAAGAAGCTTCTAAGTTGATGTAATCGGACAGTAAGGAGCAGTACAAATCAAGCTTTAGCTATCAATTATTGATTTATTAGCTGGCTTTGGTGCGTTGGATATGACCGAGGCCCTTAAGATTTGGCATCGAACGAGGTCTGGCAGCCACATTACACGAGAGAATCTGAAAGGTGTTCATATGTAGTAAAATTCTAAGAAAACCTTTCGTTTTCGTCATTTGCTTTTGAATCGACGTAATGCCAGATCGTCACATTCGCCGCTTTTTTCTCTGAAACTGTTACATTTATCGTCTGCAAGCTTATGTCGTGTGTTGCGGTATGCGGAGACACTAAAAGCAACAAAGTATAAAACAGATGAAGCTTCTAATTTGATGTAATCGGCCAGAAAGAACCAGTACAATTCAAGTTTTGGTTATCGATTATTGACATATTAGCCGGCTTTGGTGCCTTGGACATGATCGTGGACCTTAAGCTTTTGCATCAATCGAGGTCTGGCCGCCACGTTGCACGGAGAAATGTGAAATGTGTTAATATGTAGTAAAAACCTGAGAAAACCTTTCGCATTTATTTAAGTTCCGTCAGTACAAAAAGAAACTGGCTACAATAATCATAATCTTGCTCTACAAATCAAGTAGCTACTATTATTAACAGTATTTATCAACAGCAAATATAACAAAAGACAAAACAGAAAGATAATCAAACGTCTAATGACACAGTAACGAAACTGAAAACAGTTCGCGAAAATTTCGTTTGAAATTATTTCACCAGATGACAATAAGAACACCGGACGAAGACTCTTAAAGTTCCAAAATAAGCCACTATACACAAACAAATAATTAGTACTTAGCTTTGGATGCGCCGCTACAGCTGCACCTGGTCAGCGCGGAATGTAAACACAGGTAAGAAGTTAAGGTGCTCGATACGAAACACTCACAAAGATCGGGTCACAACTCAAGAAAGGCGGAGGTGACTGAAGAAACCATTAATAAGTAACTTATATAGTAAATATTATCACAAAAACCGTTAAAATATGTATCTGAAACCTAAAAATGTATGAAAACTTAGAGAGCGATTTCACACGCACTCACGCGCTTAATCGTAATGCCAGATCGTCGCAGTGGCAGCTTTGCTCACGGAAATGTTTACATATACATCTGGATACTTACGTCATGTGCTGAGGTATGCGGTGGGACCACAACCAACAAAATATGAGCTTCTAAGTCGATGCAATAGGTAGGTAAGAAGTAGTTCTACTCAAGTTTTAGGTATCGAAAATTAAACTGTAGGCCGGTTTTGGTGCCTTGCATTTGACCGAGGACCTTGTGATTTCGCATGAACCGAGGTCTGGCACCCACATTACACGAGAAAATGCGAAAAGTGATAATATGTAGTAAAAAACTGAGAAAACCTCACGATTTCGTCTTTTTCTTTCGTAATGACGTAATGACATCTCGTCACATTGATCTCTTTTTTTCCGGAAAGGTTTACATTTATCATCTGAAAACTTCTCTCGCCTGCTGATGTATGTGATGACTCCACAAGAAACAAAATAGAAACTTCTAAGTTGATGTAATAGGCAAGTAAGACATATTATAAGTCTAGTTTTAGTAATAGAAAATTCAGTTATTTGTCGGTTTTGGTGTTTCGCAGTTGATAGAGTACCTTGGAACATATCTGTCTATCTACCACCCCCCCTCGTAAGATGACAGCCTACGTACACCACCCCCCATCGTAAGATGTCTGTCTACCTACTTCCCCCTGAGATGTCTCTTTACTTATCCCCTCAACCGGAAAACGTGTTTTCAAACCCGCCATCAGAAGATGACTTTCTTCGTACACACCCTTGGAAGATACCTGTCTACCTACCTCCCCCCCCCCCCAGAAGATGTCTGCCCATCTACCTAGGTACCGCCATTTAGAAGGTGTCTGCCTACCTACCCCCACTTCGAAAGATGTTTAACTGCCTACCCCACCTCTGAAGATCTCTGTCAAACCCTCCCCCATCCCTGGAGGATGTCTGTGTACATACCCCCCTTTTGGAAGTCATTTGACAACCGAAAAAACCGCTTTGGAAGATGTATGACTTCCTATCACTACCCTCGTAAGGTGTATGTCTACCTAGGACCCCTCTGGAAGATGTCTGTCTAACTAACGAACCTCGGTATATGCCAGTCTCACCCCCTCAGAATATGTCTGTCTACGTACCCCACATGGAAGATGTCTGTCTACCTGCCCCCCCCATAAGATGTTTGGCTATCTACCCCTCCTTGGAACATGTCTGTCTAACAACCACCCCCCCCCCCCAGTTGTCTGTCTACCTACCCCCTTGAAGATGTCTGTCAACCTACCCCCCGCAAAATGTCTGTGTACCCATCTTACCCTGAGAAAATGATAGTCTACCTACCCCTGTATGTAAGATGTCTCACTACCTACCCCCCTCCCCCCCCCCCATTCGGGAAATGTCTGTCTATCTACCCAATCCACTCTTGAAAGATGCTTATCTAACCACCTTCGAAGATGCCTTTCTACCCCAGCTCAGAAATTGTCTATCTACTCCCTCGTCAGAAGATGTCGGCCAACATACCCGTCCCCTCAGAAAATGTATATCTATCACCCTTGGAAGATGTATGTCTGTCTACCCCCTCAAAGAATATATGTCTATCTGCCCAACTCGGAAAATGTCTGTCAACATGCCCCCTTCGGAAAATGTCTAACATCACCAAGCTCAGTAGATGTGTGTCTATCTGTCCCGCCCCCTCGGAAAATGTCTATTTCCAGCCCCCCTCGGAAGAAGTATGTTTACCAACCCTCCATCAGGAGAAGTCTGTCAAACTACGCCCCAGGAAGGTCTCTCTCTACCTACCCCCCTCCCCCCCATCGAATATATCTGTCCACTGAACCCATCCTTGGAAGATGATTGGCTACCTCCCCCATGGAAGATGTCAGGCAACCTGCCCCCTCACTTAGGAAGATGCCTACTTCCCCCTTGGAAGTTGTCTATTTTCCACCACTCGGAAGATGTCTAACTACCCCATCCCAATATATATGTCTATCAAATCCACACAAATGATGTCTGTTTACCTACTCCCATAAGATGTCTATCATCCCCTTCAGAAGGTATCTTCCTATATACCCCCTCCCCTTGGAAGATGCCTGTCTACATACCCAAACTAAGATGATGTCTATCAACCTTCCACCGCACATATGATGTCTGTCTACCTACCACCCTTGGAATATCTATGTCTTTCTACCCCCCGGAAGATGTCTGTCAGCCTGCCCAACTTGGAAAATATCTGTCCATGTGCCCTCCTTCGGAAGATTTCTATTATCCCCAGCCTCAGAAGAATTGTGTCTATCTGTCCTGCACCAACAGTAGATGTCTGTGTACCTACCCCTCTTCAGAAGAAGTCTGTTTACCAACCCCCCATCAGGAGATGTCTCTCAAACTACCACCAAGGAAGTCTCTGTCTACCTACCCCCCTTTGGAAGATATCTGTCTACCTATAACACAACTCAGAAAATGTCTGTCTACCTACCCCTCAGAAGATGTCTGTTTATCCACACCTCCACAGATAATGTCTATCTACCTACCCCCCCCCCCCTATCCTCTGAGGATGTCTGTCTACCTACCCCCCCCCTCTTGGAAGATGTTGGTCTACTTACCCCTCTAGAAGATGTCTGTCTAAGTACGCCCCTCGGAAGTTGGCTGTCTACCAACCCACCAATGGGAGATGTCTGTCTACCTACCCCCCTCGGAAGGTGCCTTACTGCCTACTCCCTCAGAAGATTGTCTACCTACATACACTCAGAAAATGTATGTATACCCACGCCCCCCCCCCCCCCCCCCCCGGAAGAAGTCTGTCTAAATTATCCCCACCCCTTGGTAATTTCTGTCTACATATCACTCCCTTGCAAGATGTCTGTCTACCTACTCCCTCTCGAAAGATATCTGTTTACCTACATCTTCTGTGGGGAGGTAGGAAGACACACATCTTCTGCGAGGGGTAAGTAGACGGACATATTCCGAAGCAGGGTATGTGGTCAGACATCTTCTGAGGGGGTGGTAGGTAGACAGACATCTTCCAAGGGGGGAGGGAGTAGACATCTTCTGTGGTGATAATGGTAGACAAACAATTCCGAGGAGGGGTAGATAGACAGACATCTTCTGAGTGGTTGTTTCTTAGACAGACGTCTTCCAGGAGGGAGCTTGGTAGACAGACATTTTCCAAGGGGGAGACATTTTTCGATTCGGGCCGGATAGGTAAACAGATATCCTTCGAGAGAGAGGGTTGACATTTTTCTGGGGGTGGAGGTAGATATTTTCGAGAGGTAGATTGACATCTTCTGGGAGGGGGGGAGATAGTATTCTTCCATGGGGGGAGGTGAGTAGTCAGGCATCTTCAAAGGGGGAGGGGGGTAGACAGACATCTTCCAAGAATGGTCGGTAAGTAGACAGACATGTTCTGTGGGGAGTGATGGTATGTACACTTACATCTTCCGATGGGTTCTGGTAGATAAACAGGCATCTTCCGTGAAGGGGTGATAGAGCTCCTCGAAGATGGGGTGTAGATATCTTCGGTGAGGAGGGTAGGTATACATCTTCCGAGAGAGGGTTAGATAGATTTCTTCCATAGGGGGGATAGATAGCCTTTTCCCGAGTTTGTGAGGAAGACAGACATACAGACATGTTCCTAGAATTTGGAGGTAGACAGACATCTTCAGAATAGGCGGTAGACACATTCCAAATGAAGGAAGGCTGTAGAAATCTTTTGAGTGTAGGATAAACGTCCTCTGAGGGGAGGGGCTAGATGGAAATCTTACAGGGGTGGGGTAGGTAGACAGACATATTCCAAGAGGAGGGGGTTGGTAGACAGGCATCTTTCATGAGGTGGGTTATATACATCCTCCTGGGGGATATACATCTTCTGAGGTGGGGATAGGTATCTTCCAGAGGGTGTAGATGTCATCTGAGGGTGGGGTAGATAGACATCTTCCAAGCTGTTGGTTGATTTTCACCATCCGAGTGGAGGGATACATAGATATTTTCCGCCTGGGCTGGGTAGATAGACATCTTCAGAAGGGGGTAGACATCTTCCATGTGGGGTAGGGAGACAGCTTCTAAGGGGGGTAGATAGACATTTTCCAAGATTAGTGGTAGATACACATCTTCTGAGGGGTGTAGATAGACCTCTTCCGAGGAGGGAGATTGGCATCTTTGGAGGGAATGGATAGATAATCTTATGAGGTGGGTGTGGGTAGGCATCAACCTAAGGGGCGAGATTGGCATCTTCCGATGTGGAAGGGGTTAGGTAGGCATTTTTAGAGGGAGGGATATCTTCCTAGGGGTTTAGATAGGCATCTTCCAAGGGGATGTAGGAAGACATCTCAGAGGGGGGGTAGACAAAATCCTCCGAGAGGTGGTAGGTAGACAGATATCTTTGGATGGGAGAGTAGGTAAGCAGACATCTTTTGAGTGGGGTTGGTAAACTGACATATTCCAAAGGGGCAAGGTAGACAGACAGTTTCTGAGGGTGGGGCATAAGTAGACTGACACTTTCCGAGATGTGGTAAGTAGAATTACATCTTCTGAGGTGATGGGGTAGGTAGACAGACATTTTCCGAAAGGGTGTAGGTATAAAAAAAATGGTTCAAATGGCTCTGAGCACTATGGGACTCAACTGCTGTGGTCATCAGTCCCCTAGAACTTAGAACTACTTAAACCTAACTAAACTAAGGACATCACACACATCTATGCCCGAGGCAGGATTCGAACCTGCGACCATAGCAGTCGCACGGTTTCGGACTGTGCGCCTAGAACCGCGAGACCACCACGGCCGTCTGTAGGTATACAGACATATGCCTAGGTGGGAAGGTAGACAGACATGTCCCGATTGGGGGTAGGTAGACAGCCATCTTCCAGGTGGGTAGGTACACAGACATCATCCGAAGGGGTTAGAAGGACAGACACTTTCCATGTGGGCATTGGTAGACATACATCATCTGAGGGGGAAGAGACATCTTTCGAGGGGAGGGTACATAGACAGATATCTTCAGAGAGGAGGTAGTCATCCTCCGAGAGGGAGGTAGTTGTCCATCATCCACTGGTCTTAGGTAGGCAGACATCTTCTGAGGGAGGGTATGTAGACAGACATCTTCTGAAGGCGATAACGTCGACAGTCATCTTATGATGGGGGTGGGTAGGTAGACAGACATCTTCTGAGTGGTGGTAGGTATGGAGACATCTTCTGAGGCTGGGTTTGGTAGACAGACATCTTCCATGGGGGGATGGGGGTGTTGGAAGACAGATATCTTCCAAGGGGTGGGAAACAGCTTCTAAAGGATGTAGTTTGGTAGACAGACATCCTCCGAGAGGGGTGTAGACATTCTCAGATGGGGAGTGTATAACTTCTGAGAGGAGTGGTAGACTGACATCTTCCGAGAGGGGAGAGATACTTTTCTTCCATGGTGGCAATAGATAGATATCTTTCGAGAGGAGGTACATAGATAGACATCTTCAAATGTGTGGTGAATGTAGAGAGACAACTTTTGAGAAGGGGGGTAGGTATACAGACACCCTCAGAGGGGGTGGGTAGGGAGACAGACATCTTCCGAGATAGGGATAAGATAGACACAAATCATTCGACGTTGGGTAGGTAAATGTACAGATTCTGAGGGGTTTAGGTACACATTCATATTATGAGGGGTTGTGGGTGTAAGTAGACAGAAACCATCTGAGGAGGGGTATTTAGGCAGATAACGTCTGAGAGAGGGTTAGGTAGACTGACATCTTCTGAGGGGTTGTAGGAGGACAGACATCTTCCAAGTGGAGGGTTGGTAGACAGACATCTTCAGAGGTGGGGTGGGGTAGGTAGACAGACATCTTCCAATAGGGGGTTGGTTGGCAGACATCTTCTGTGAGGGGATGGTAGTAGACAGCCTTCTTCTGATGGGTGGGTGGGTAGACAGACATCTTCCATGATGGGGCATAGGTAGAGAGACATTGTCCGAGGTAGGGTGACTATAGACATTTTTCGAGAGGGGGGGTAGGTAGACAGACTTCTTCTGGGGGGTTGTAGGTAACTGACCTCTTCAGAGGGTTGGTGTAGAATGACATTTGCCAAGAGGGGATAGGTAGAGAGACATATTCCGATGGTGGTAAGTAGACAACATCTTCTGATGGGTGTAGGTAGACAGACATCTTCCAAGCGGGAGCTACAGGTAGACAGACATCTTCAGAGGGCGATTGTAGGTTGATGGACATCTTTTGTGCTGGTAATAATAGATAAACATATTCCAAGGGGTGGTAGTTTAACAGACATCTTTCCAGGGGGGCTGAGTAGATACACAGACATCATCCAACATGGGTAGACAGACATTTTCCAGGGGGAGTAGACATCCTCCAAGGGGGTAGACATCTTCGAATGGTGATGAGGGCTGGAAGACACCTTCTGAAGTTTGGGGGTCTCTAGACATCTTCCATGATAGGGGTAAACAACTTCTGAGCGGGGGGCTGGATGGGGGTTGGGATAGGTAGACAGACATATTCCGAGAGGGCAGGTAGGTAGATAGACATCTGCGTAGCGAGTGGGGGGGGGGGGGGGGTGGAGGGTTGAGAGACATCTTCCAGAGTGATAGACATCTTACGAGGTGGGGAGAAAGTTTTTCTGGGGGATGTAGATAGACATCTTCAGAGGGTGAGGTAGGTGGACAAACATCTTCCTTAGGGGGTTGAGGTAGGCAGACATCTGCCGAGGGGGTTAAGTAGATAGACGTATTTCACGGGGCAGGTAGACAGACATCGCCTGTGGGGGGGTTATGTAGACTGATATTTTCTAAGGAGGCAAGTAGGTAGAATGACATATTAGGTGGTGGGGCGATGAGAGACAGACAGTTTTCAATGAGGAGAGGTAGAATGACATCTTCCGATGTGGGAGGTGTAGGTAGATATCTTCCGAGGGGTGGGGTAGGTAGACATACATATTCCGAGGGGAGTGGTAGGTAGTCATACATATTCTGAGGGGGGGGGGGGGGGTTAGGTAGACAGACATCTTCCAAGGGTGTGGGTAGGTACACAGACATCATCTGAGGGGGTGGGGAGGTAGGTGCAGGTTGACATAGATCTTCCGAGGAGGGGTAGGTAGACAGATATCTTCCGAGGGGGGGGGGGGGTAGCTAGGCAGATATCTTCTGAGGGGGATAGATAGGCATATTTCGAGTGTGGGGTAGATAGGCACCATCCCAGGGGGGGGGGGGGGGGGCAGATGGTCATGGGTGTGACGTCAAGTGAGCTGCACTGCTGTTGAAATAGGTTGTTAATGTTTTATAACTTTTAGGCTTCATTTACGTATTTTATAGTTTGTTTGTGTTATTATTTTAGCCGTAAAAGCAACTTATTAGTGGATATTCATTTACCTCCGTCTTTCTTCCTGTTGCATTGACTCGAGTGGTCTATTATTTGTGAGTGTGCTTTCGTGGTTCGTCTAAGCCTCGCGCCTCATCAGTGTGTTTACATTTTGCGGCGTGCACTGCATCTGTAGCGGTTATAAGCTAAGTACTGACGAACTTGTTTGTGCTCTGTAATACAGTTATTAAATTGAATGGATTACAGTGGTGTTGCTTGCCGTTTGTGGTGAAATAATGACTTAATAAACTTTTGTAATCGTTCGCTCGCTGTGTTTTATAGAGTTTTCAGTAAATTTCGTGCTTTAGTTTTGAACTGGCGTTTAGTTTTAATTTTTTGGTTTTAGCCAATAATTTTGTGAAGTTTTGCTGGTATTGGTATCGGCTGTGTTGTAGTAGTATTAATACAAGTAGCTGCTTTCTTAGTAGTTAGAGAATTTCGAGACCATAGTTGTTAGTTCTTAAACAGTGCTGCTTTTGTAACTGAACTTTGGTAACGTAGACGTATAGTTTTTTTTAGTAACTGTAAAATTTTATCATGAGTGAGAAGTGTGGGTTCTGTCGTAGGTTTGTGAGTAGTGGATTACACTGTGGGATTTGTTCAAAGTGTTTTCATTGCGGGAAATGCATTGGGGAAGCCAGTGGTAATTTTAGGGTGATCCTGTCCTGGGAATGTAGAATCTGTAGTAGAAACAAGTTAATAGAGGAGCAGGAGTGTAAGATCTGTGCCCTTCAGGTGCAGTTACAATGCGCAAAGAAGGAACTAGATAAGTTGAGGAGGGTGAAGGGTGCTAGGGAATGGGAACTGGCAGTTGGCAGGATGATAGCTAGGAAAAGGAGGTAGTCAGACAGTTTTACTTTGCATACATGCAATAGATACGACAAACTGTCAGAGTAGAGCGGAGAGGAGCCTCGTGAAGCTGTATATGTAGGTAACTTGCAGCAGTCCTCAGCAATTAGGAGGCCTAGGTTCTGCTGCTAGGTAGTTCCCACGGTAGAGGTGTGGGCCAGCATTTGCAGGAAGTTTTGTGGAGTCAGTACCAGGTCACAAGCATTGTGAAGCCTAGTGCAGGGTTGGCTCAGGTGGCTGAAAGCGTAGGGGAGTTATGTAAGAATTTTACAAAGGAGGATAAGGTATTGATAGTGGATGGAGCTGGGAGCAGTCGCAATAGGGACAGGGGGTATGATGTCAGTGGTGACTTGGTTAAGATAGCTACTCAAACTGGTGGCACTAATGTGCTTTTCGTGAAACTGTTTCAGCATCATGATCGGCCACACCTTAATGCGGCTGTTAGGCGCGTTAATGTGGGGCTGGAGGGTGCACTGATGACAGAGGGCATGGATCACATCTCAGTGGTACCAGTTGGGTCTATCAGTAAATTGGGTTTCACTAGGATGGCCTGCACCTCAATAGGTATGCGAAGGGGAGGCTACCTAAGCTTATAGGTGACAGTGTAGTGGGTGGTGGTGGCGGTAGTGGTGTCACTCATGGAAAAGTTCCTGTAGTAGTTGCTGTTAGAGCTGCACCTTTTTAATACTGAAGTCAGCTGATAGGTATACCTGCTTAAAGGAAGTGCCTTTAAGGGCTCTCCTCCAGAGGATGTAATGTTTCCAAGTAAAGAAGGAATTAGCATATTTCATCAAAATATAAGATTTATTAGAGATAAAGATAGTGAACTGCTAATAGATGTTAATGCTGAAATTATTGGTACATCAGAGCACCACTTCAATAAATTGATAATTTATAGGCTTGCTTTACCAGGCTACAGATTAGCTGGCTGTTTCTCAAGGAGTTCCTTGCGGGGTGGGGAAGTGTCTCTGTACACAAAAAAACAGTATGTTATTTGAGTCCATAGACTTGTTGCGACACTGCACTGAACAGATATTTGAAAGTTGTGCAGCATTTGTAGAATTTAGTGAAATTAAACTTCTAATTGCTGTTGTTTATAGGGCCTCTAACTCCAACTTCAGAGCATTTTTGCTTAAGCTAGAGAGGGTTCTTGATTCACTTGTGTAGGAAGTACCAGAAAGTAGTTATATGTGGGGACTTCAATATTAATTTTGTATATGATTGTGCAAGAAAAAGGGGGGTTGGGTTGTTTGGGGAAGGAGACCAGACATCGAGGTCATTGGTCTCGTCGGGTTAGGGAAGGATGGGGAAGGAAGTCGGCCATGCCCTTTGAGAGGAACTAACCCGGCATTTGCCTGAAGTGATTTAGGGAAATCACAGAAAACCTAAATCAGGATGGCTGAATGCGGGACTGAACCGTCGTCCTCCCGGATGTGAGTCCAGTGTCTTAACCACTGCGCCACCTCGCTCGGTCCCAAGAAAAATGATGTTAGAAGATCTCCTAAATTCATATGATCTGATGCAAACTGTGTTTTTTTCCAACTAGGGTGCAGGGGAACAGTAGCACAGTCATAGACCATATTTTTATTCGTTCTTCATTACTAGATGGGCATTCTGTTAGTAAAAGAGTGAATGGCCTTTCAGACCATAATGCACAAATTTTAACACTAAAAGGTTTTTTTACTCCAACCAATGTCATATTTAGTTACATAGAACATAGGAAAGTCAATCCAACAGCAATAGAGAGTTTTTTAAAACTTGTCAAGGAACAAGAGTGGCAAGATGTTTATAGTGCCAATAATACAGAGGATAAATGCAATGCTTTCCATAACACATTTCTCATGCTCTTTGAGAGTTGTTTTCCATTAGAACATTCTAAATGGGGTACTAGCAGTCATGGACAGCCCGGTTGGCTGACTAGTGGGATAAGGATATCATGTAGAACATAGTGGGAATTACATCAAAATGTTAGAAGTAGTCACAATCGAGCTACCATAGCCCCTTACAAACAGGATTATAAGGTGCCTAAAAATGTTATTAGCAAGGCAAAAAGTGTGTGATATGCAAATAGAATAGCTTATTCACAGGATAAAATTAAAGACATTTGGTTAGTTGTGAAGGGAGTGACTGGTCATCAGCACAAGGTCGATGATATAAAGTTAGTTCTAAGTAATAATATTTTCGTTAGTGATAAATCAGATATATGTACGGTATTTAACAATCACTTTCTGAGCATTGCTGGCGAGCTAAATAAAAATTTAGTTTCAACAGGAAATCATACAAATTTCTTAGCAAATACCTTTCTGAGATTGATGTCTGAAATACTCCTCTGTGATACAGACAAGGGGGAGATTGAGTCAATAATTAAATCACTGAATACTAAGGACTCTCATGGTTATGATGGAGTGTCTTGCATAATATTAAAGTACTGTGCTGCACATGTTAGTCCTGTATTCAGCCAAATTTGTAATTTTTCTTTAGGAACGGTCAGTTTCCTGAGCGATTAAAGTAATCAGCTGTAAAGCCGCTTTATGAAAAGAAAGGGATAATGTAGAAAATTTTAGACCTATTTCTATGCCATCAGTGTTTGCAAAAGTTACCGAAAAGGCTGTGCATGTAAGGTTAGTTGATCATTTTATATCACACGATTTGTATCAAATGCACAGTTCGGTTATAGAAGTCGTTTGGCAACTGAAAATGGTATATTCTCTTTTCTCTGTGAAGTACTGGATGGGCTAAACAAAAAGGTAGTCAGAACCTTACGAGGGGAGGTAGGCAGACAGACATCTTCAAAGTATAGGGTAGGTAGACAGACATCTTCCCAGGGGGGGGGGGGGAGGGGTAGGTAGACAGACCTGTTCCGAGGGGTGGGTAGGGAGACATACATCTTCATAGAGAGTGAGTATGTAGACAGATATCTTCCAAGTGGGGTAGGTAGACAGACATCTTCCAAGGGTGCGGGTAGGTAGACAGACATCTTCAGATGGGAGGTAGGTGGACAGATATCCTCTGAAGGGGTAGGTAGACAGACATTTTCCGAGGGTAGGTAGACATCTTCCGAGTGGTGGTAGACATCTTCCGAGGGGGTTAGATACTTTCTGAGAGGGTGGTAGATAGACATATTCCGAGAGGGGGGAGACATCTTCCGACAGTTGGTTAGATAGCCTTCTTCCTAGGGGTGGTAGGTAGAGTGAAATCCTCCAAGACGGGAGGGGAGAGGGCGTAGATAGACACACATCTTCCAAAGCAGTGTGTATGGTAGAAAGACATCTTCCGAGTGAGGGATAAGGTCGACAGACATCTTCTGTGGGGAGGGTTGGCAGACAGACATCTTCCGAGGGGGAGTAGGAAGACATGTTCCAAGAGGGGGTAGACAGACATCTTCCAAGGAGGGGGGGATAGACACATCCTGGCATGGGGTAGGTAGACAGACATCTTCCAAGGCGGTAGGAAGACAAACATCTTCCGATTGCGTGGGTGGGTAATCAGACATCTCTGGAAAGGGGGAGGTCGACAGACATCTTCTGATGGGAGGAAGGTAGAGTGACATATTCCATGGAGGGGAGTAGGTAGACAAATGTCTTCCAATGGGTGAGGTAGGTAGAGAGAGATCTTCCAAGGGGTGGTAGGTAGGCAGACCTAATACGAGAGTAGCGGTAGCGGAAGAGCGATAGGTAGACAGAAATCTACCGGACGGGAGGGGAGGGGGGAGCGTAAGTAGACAGATAAGTTCCCAGGTCCTCAATCTACTGCAAGACACCAAAACTGGCCAATAATTGACATTCCGTAACCGAAACTAGTCTTGTACTACTTCTTACTAGTCAATTGCAACAACTTAGAAGCTTCTATTTTGTTCCTTGTGTTACTACTGGATACCTCAGTACGTGACATAGGTTTCCAGACCATAAATGTAAACGTTTCCAAGAGAAAAGATACCTATGTGACTATCTAGCAATACGTGATAAGGCAAGTGACGCAAACGGGTGCTCTTCTACAGTTTTTAAATACATATTAAAAGTTTTCGCATTTTTGCGTGTAACGTGGCTGCCTGACCTCGGCTCATGCTAAAGCATAGGGTCCTCGTTCACATGCAAGGCAATAAAAGCCGGCCAATAATTCATCAATCAGTAACAAAAATCTCACTTATACTACTTCTTACTGGCAGATTGCATCAACTAAGAAGCTCCTATTTTGTTGCTTGTAGTGTCACCCCACACCGCAGCAAGCGAAATAAGTTTTCAGACGATAAATGTAAACGTTTCAGAGAGAATAGGGGACAATGTGACGATATGGCATTACGTCGATTCGAAAGCAAAAGGTGAAACAGGGTGGATTTCTCAAGTCTTACCATATATAAACACTTTTCACATTATCCCGTGCAACGTGGCGTCCAGACGTCGTTTCATGCAAAATCGCAAGGTCCAAGCTCATGTCCAAGGCACTAAAGCAGCGAAATAAGTCAATAACCGATAAATAAAAATGAATTGTACTGCTTGTTACTGGCCGATTACATCTTCTTTGAAGCTTCTTCTGTGTTCTACTATAGTGCTTTTAGTGTCTCCGCATACCGCAGCACGCGACATAACTTTGCAGACGATAAATGTAAACGTTTCAGTGAGTAAAAAGCGACCGATGTGACGATCTGGCATTAAGTAAATTCGATAGCATATGACGAAAAGGGGCGGATTTCTCAAGTTTCTATTACATATGAACACTTTTCACATTCTCCCGTGCAACGTGGCGTCCAGATGTCGTTTCATGCAAAATCGCAAGGTCCTAGCTCATGATCAAGGCGCCAAAGCCGGCTAATAAGTCAATAATCGACGACTAAAACTTAAACTGTACTGCTTTTTACTCGCCGATTACATCGACTTAGAAGTTTCTGTGCTCTACTGTGGTGTTTTAGTGTCTCCACATACCGCAGCACGCCACACAAATTTGCAGACGATAAATGTAACCGTTTGAAAGAGGAAAGCGGCCAAAGAGACGATCTGGCATTAAGTCGATACGATAGCAAATGACGAAAACGGTGCGATTTCTCTGGTTTTTACTGCATATGGACACTTTTCATATTCCCTCGTGTAACGTGGCTGCCAGTCGCTGTTTCATGCAAAATCTTAAGGTCGTCGGTCATGTCCAAGTCACTAAATCCGGCTAATAAGCCAATAACCGATAACTAAAACTTCTTACTGGCCGATTACATCAACTTGGAAGCTTCTTCTGTCTTCTATTGTGGTCTTTTAGTGTCTCCGAATACCATAGCACGCGACATAAGTTTGCAGTCGATAAATGTAACCGTTTGAGAGAGAAAAGCGGCCCAACTGACGATCTGGCATTATTCCCCCGCCGGAGAAACAATGCACTTGACAGTTCGCTGTTTGTCTAGCTAGGTTGGCTATACTGTAATAGCGATGTTGTAACAGCAGCCTCTATACACACAGCAGACGATACAGTTTTCCGTCCCGTCTCGTAAATGCAAGCGATTGAGCAATTGCAATGTATATAAAAACTCGTTTTTAGTTGTACTACAATGACAGGAAGTAAACAACCGTATAATAATGCATGTAAAAGCATAACAATGCGCACCCTTTCGATAACGGAGCATAGAAATACAAAAAACAAGCAACTGACGACTGGTACTTTAAAATCAATAATGTACGTAGTTTACAAAATAAATAATAACCGAGATTGCAATAAATAACCAATATTAGAATTTTTTCACTCACCAATTTACAGCGATAATGGCGCAATTCCATCCAGCTCGCCATCGTCACTGTTGTCCGATTCATCGCTAAAACCGTCTTCATCGTCGTCATCGGCAAGACAAATCATTAATTGTTCAGGCCACTGATAATGCCTTCTATTGTCTGTGCTGCTCGTATAAGCTTCTCGACGTGCTCTACTTTTTTTCTCCGTGAGGCTGCATCCACAGTCACAAGAGCTTCACGCAACAGCTTTTCCACCTCTGCTATTGTAAAGGACTTGTTGTTGTTCCTTACATACATTTTTACGTCACTCCATACTAACTCAATAGGGTTGAAATGGCAGTGATATGGTGGCAGCCTTATTACAGTATGACCCTGCTCCTTGGCAATTTCGTCTACTACGTATGTAGGTGTCGTAGGCTTATTTTCTTTAACGAGAGAATATAACAGAACCTTTGTCATACCCATATCCGCTGCAATATTTCGAGCCTGTAACCACTGCACCATAATTTCTTTCCGATCATTTGTAGTTGGGGCATTGTTCTGTATCACCGAATGATATGGAGCATTGTCCATTACAATTGTTGTAGGGACAAGAAATTGTTTTAAAAGGTTCCTGAACTACTCAACAAATCGTGCGTGATCCATATCTTCATTGTAATCACCAGTCTTTTTTGATCTAAAAACTGAAAGTGCGTCAGGGACAAAACAACTGGAGGAGCCTGCATGGACCACAATGAATCTAGCTCCTCTTCCCTTCGGCTGATGGCCGGTACTGCTGGGTGTGTTATCCCTCCAACATTTACTGACAGCTTCCCCGGCATTAACCCACGTTTCGTCTAGCCAAATTATGGAATGAATGTCTCTGCCCACAATTTTGTGCAAGAAAATGCTACGAGCGGTAACAATATGTGCCCTCTCTAACAGTACTTTGCGTCCGTCTAGCGTTTTGTAACGGAAACCCATATTTTTTAGCACAAATTTTAGTGATGTTTTACCACCCCTGAAGAGTTCACTTTCTTTTAAAGAGATTAATAACTTAGCTACAGTCGGATACTCTTTTCTGCTGTAGTAAGCATAAACATGCCTACGAACTGCATCAGTCTGGAAAGAATCTAAATCTGTGATAGGACTACGCCGCTTTTTCTTCTTTCCCGGGGTTGATAAAAATGTATTATTTGATCCAGACAGCTCGGAGTCGTTACGGCTCACTTCAGTATCTTCAAAGTTTTGTAGTAATACTCCCTTACTTACTACCGTTCTTGCACTAATACCAAGAGTTTTCGACGTACGTTCCACCACTTTGTCGGCAGGAATTGATGGCTGTCCATGAATTCTTACGTAGCTTTTCTCCTGCTCGTAAAACTCACGAGTTCTGCGTAGCAACTCCAGTGCCTGGCTGTTTAGCGGCACCCCTCGACGCAAAGGATTGTCACTAGGTGAACGAAGTCTTTTCGGTGGCATTTTCCAAGTACGTAAACTCACAACGTAACAAAAGTCACAACGATATAGCACACAGTACAACGAAAATACGCGGTAAACAACACACAACTCACGTTGTATACACATTCACTAAACAAAGCCGGCAACGCGGTAACTTTAACGTCACAGCACGTGAGTAACAGCAGTGCTCACTGCGCTGTGATTGGCTGGCGCCCCACGCTGAACGCCTAGTGCCTATCGTTCTTCACTTGTTACTCTGTTACACTGCCAACTTCATACGCAAACGTCAAGTGCAATGTTTCAACGGCCCGGGTATAAGTCGATTCGATACCACATGACGAAAACGGTGCGATTTCTCAGGTTTTCACTACATGTGGATATTTTTTTCATTCTCTCCTGTAAAGTTTCTCCCAGTCGTTGTTTCCAGCAAAATCGAAAGATCGTCGGTCATGTCCAAGGCACCAAAGCCGGCTAATAAGTCAATAATCAATTACTAGCACATGAATTGTACTGCTTCTTACTGGCCGATTACATCAACTTAGAAGCTTCTTCTGTGTTCTACTGTGGAGCGTTTAGTGTCTCCGCATATCGCGGAACGCGATATAAGTTTGCAGAAGTTAAATGTAACCGTTCTAGTGAGAAACGCGGCCAAAGTGACGAACTGGCATTACGTCGATACGATAGCAAATGACGAAAACGGTGCGAATTCTCAGGTTTTTACAACATTTGGACACTTTTCACATTCTCTCGTTTAACGTGGCTGCCAGTCGTTGTTTCATGCAAAATCTTAGGGTCGTTGGTCATGTCCACGTCACCAAAGCCAGCTAATAAGTCAATAATCGATAACTAAAACTTGAATTGTACTGCTTCTTACTGTTTGATAACATCAACTTAGAAGCTTTTTGTGTGTTCAACTGTTATGCTTTTAGTGCCTCCACATACCGCAGCACGCCACATAGGTTTGTAGTCGATATATGTAACCGTTTGAGAGAGAAAAGCTTCCAATGCGACGATCTGGCATTCCGTCAATACGATTGCACATGACGAAAACGGTCTGATTCCTCAGACTTTTACTATTTATGGACTCTTTTCACATTCTCTCTTGTAACGTGGCTGCCAGCCGTTGTTACATGCAAAATTTTATGGTCCTCGATCATGTCCAAGACACCAAAGCCGGCTAATAAATCAATAATTGATGAATAAAACTTGATTTGTACTGCTTCTTACTGTTTGATAACATCAACTTAGAAGCTTTTTGTGTGTTCTGCTGTTATTCTTTTAGCGTCTCCACATACCACAGCACGCCACTTAAATTTGCAGGCGATAAATGTAACCGTTTGAGACAGAAAAACTTCCAATGTGACTATCTGGCATTACGTCGATACGATAGCAAATGACGAAAACGGTGCGATTTCTCAGGTTTTTACTACATATGAACACTTTTCACATTCTCCCGTGCAACGCGGCTGCTAGACCTCCCTTCATGCAAAATCTTAAGGTACTGGCTCATGTCCAATGCACCAAAGCCGGCTAAAAGTAAACAATAGATAATTAAAACTTGAATTTCACTGCTTCTTATTGGCTATTACATCAACTTAGAAGCTTCTTCTGTGTTCTACTGTTGTGCTTTTAGTGTCTCCGCGACATAAGTTTGCAGACGATAGAAGTTACCGTTTGAGAGAGAAAAGCGGCCAATGTGACGATCTGGCATTGCGTCGATACGATAGCAAATGACGAAAACGGTGCAATTTCTCAGGTGTTTAGTACTTATGGACACTTTTCACATTCTCTCGCGTAACGTGGCTGCCAGTCGTTGTTTCATGCAAAATCGTAGGGTCGTTGGTCATGTCAAAGGCACCAAACCCGGCTAATAAGTCAATAATTGATAACTAAAACTGGAATTGTACTGCTTCTTACTGGTGGATTACATGAACTTAGGAGCTTCTTCTGTGTCCTACTGGGGTTCGTTTAGTGACTCCGCATACCGCAGTACGCCACACAAGTTTGCAGACGATAAATGTAACCGTTTGAGAGAGAAAAGCGGCCAATGGGACGATGTGGCATTACGTCGATACGATAGCAAATGACGAGAACAGTGCTATTTCTCAGGTTTTTACTACTTATGGACACGGCTAATAAGTCAATAATCGATAACTAAAACTTGATTGTACTGCTTCTTACTGACCGATAACATCAACTTAGAAATTTCTTGCGAGTTCTACTGTGGTGCTTTTAGTGTCTCCGCATACTGCAGCACGCCACATAGGTTTGCAGACGATATATGTAACCGTTTGAGAGAGAAAAGCTTCCAATGTGACGATTTGGCATTCCGACTATAGGATAGCAAATGACGAAAACGGTTCGATTTCTCACGTTTTTACTATTTATGGACACTTTTCACATTCTCTCGCATAACGTGGCTGCCCCCCCCCCCCCCCCCCCCCCATGAACCATGGACCTTGCCGTTGGTGTGGTGGCTTGTGTGCCTCAACGATACAGATAGCCGTACTGTAGGTACAACCACAACGGATTGGTATCTGTTGAGAGGCCAGACAAACGTGTGGTTCCTGAAGAGGGGCAGCAGCCTTTTCAGTAGTTGCAGGGGCAACAGTCTGGATGATTGACTGATCTGGCCTTGTAACAATAACCAAAACGGCCTTGCCGTCCTGGTACTGCGAACGGCTGAAAGCAAGGGGAAACTACGGCCATAATCCTTCCCGAGAGCATGCAGCTTTACTGTATGATTAAATGATGATGGCGTCCTCTTGGGTAAAATATTCCGGAGGTAAAATAGCCCCCATTCGGATCTCTGGGCGGGGACTACTCAGGAGGATGTCGTTATCAGGAGAAAGAAAACTGGCGTTCTACGGGTCGGAGCGTGTAATGTCAGATCCCTCAATCGGGCAGGTAGGTTAGAAAATTTAAAAAGGGAAATGGATAGGTTAAAGTTAGATATAGTGGGAATTAGTGAAGTTTGGTGGCAGGAGGAACAAGACTTTTGGTCAGGTGAATACAGGGTTATAAACACAAAATCAAATAAGGGTAATGCAGGAGTAGGTTTAATAATGAATAGGAAAATAGGAATGCGGGTAAGCTACTACAAACAGCATAGTGAACGCATTACTGTGGCCAAGACAGATACGAAGCCCACACGTACTACAGTAGTACAAGTTTATATGCCAACTAGCTCTGCAGATGACGAAGAAATTGAAGAAATGTATGATTAAATAGAAGAAATTATTCAGGTAGTGAAGGGAGACGAAAATTTAATAGTCAAGGACGACTGGAAAACGAGTGTAGGAAAAGGGAGAGAAGGAAACGTAGTAGCTGATTATGGATTGGGGCTAAGAAATGAAAGAGGAAGCCGCCTCGTAGAATTTTGTACAGAGCACAACTTAGTCATAGCTAACACTTGGTTTAAGAACCATGAAAGAAGGTTGTATACATGGAAGAACCCTGGAGATACTAAAAGGTATCAGATAGATTATATAATGGTAAGACAGAGATTTAGGAACCAGGTTTTAAATTGTAAGACATTTCCAGGAGCAGATTTGGACTCTGACCACAATCTATTGGTTATGACCTGTAGATTAAAACTGAAGAAACTGCAAAAAGGTGGGAATTTAAGGAGATGGGACCTGGACAAACTGAAAGAACCAGTGGTTGTACAGAGTTTCAGGGAGAGCATAAGGGAACAATTGACAGGAATGGGGGAAAGAAATACAGTAGAAGATGAATGGGTAGCTCTGAGGGATGAAGTAGTGAAGGCAGCAGAGGATCAAGTAGGTAACAAGACGAGGGCTGGTAGAAATCCTTGGGTAACAGAAGAAATATTGAATTTAATTGGTGAAAAGAGAAAATATAAAAATGCAGTAAATGAAGCAGGCGAAAAGGAATACAAACGTCTCAAAAATTAGATCGACATGAAGTGCAAAGTGGCCAAGCAGGGATGGCTAGAGGACAAATGTAAGGATGTAGAGGCTTATCTCACTAGGGGTAAGATAGATATTGCCTACAGCAAAATTAAAGAGACATTTGGAGATAAGAGAACCCTTGTATGAACATCAAGAGCCCAGATGGAAACCCAGTTCTAAGCAAAGAGGGGAAAGCAGAAAGGTGGAAGGAGTATATAGAGGGCCTGTACGCAGGCGAAATACTTGAGGGCAATATTATGGAAATTGAAGAGTATGTAGATGAAGATGAAATGGGAGATACGACATTGCGTGAAGAGTTTGACAGAGCACTGAGAGACCTAAGTCGAAACAAGGCTCCAGGAGTAGACAACATTCCATTAGATTTACTGACAGCCTTGGAAGAGCCAGTGCTGACAAAACTCTACCATCTGGTGAGCAAGATGTGTGAGACAGGTTAAATACCCTCAGACTTCAAGAAGAACATAATAATTCCAATCCCAAAGAAAGCAGGTGTTGACAGATGTGTAAATTACCGAACTAATCAGTTTAATAAGTTACAGCTGCAAAATACTAACACGAATACTTTACAGACGAATGGAAAAACTAGTAGAAGCCGATCTCGGGGAAGATCAGTTTGGATTCCATAGAAACACTGGAACACGTGAGGCAATACTGACCTTACGACTTATCTTAGAAGAAAGATTAAGGAAAGGCAAACCTATGTTCCTAGCATTTGTAGACTTAGAGACAGCTTTTGACAATGTTGACTGGAATACTCTCTTTCAAATTCTAAAGGTGGCAGGGGTAAAATACAGGGAGCGAAAGGCTATTTACAATTTGTACTGAAACCAGATGGCAGTTATAAGAATCGAGGGACATGAAAGGGAAGCAGTGGTTGGGAAGGGAGTGAGACAGGGTTGTAGCCTCTCCCCGATGTTATTCAATCTGTATATTGAGCAAGCGGTCAAGGAAACAAAAGAAAAATTCGGAGTAGGTATTAAAATCCATGGAGAAGAAACAAAAATTTTGAGGTTCGCCGATGACATTGTAATTCTGTCAGAGACAGCAAAGGACTTGGAAGAGCAGTTGAATGGAATGGACAGTGCCTTGAAAGGAGGATATAACATGAACATCAACAAAAGCAAATCGAGGATAATGGAATGTAGTCGAATTAAGTCGGGTGATGCTGAGGGAATTAGATTAGGAAATGAGACACTTAAAGTAGTAAAGGAGTTTTGCCATTTGGGGAGCAAAATAACTGATGATGGTCGAAGTAGAGAGGATATAAAATGTAGACTGGCAATGGCAAGGAAAGAGTTTCTGAGGAAGAGAAATTTGTTAACATCGAGTATAGATTTAAGTGTCAGGAAGACATTTCTGAAAGTATTTTTATGGAGTATAGCCATGTATGGAAGTGAAAGGTGGACGATAAATAGTTTGGACAAGAAGAGAATAGATGCTTTTGAAATGTGGTGCTACAGAAGAATGCTGAAGATTACATGGGTAGATCACATAACTAATGACGAAGTGTTGAACAGTGTTGGGGAGAAGAGAAGTTTGTGGCAAACCTTGACCAGAAGAAGGGATCGGTTGGTAGGAAATGTTCTGAGGCAACAGGGGATCACGTATTTAGTATTGGAGGACAGGATGGAAGGCAAAAATCGTTGAGGGAGACCAAGAGATGAAACACTAAGCATATTCAGAAGGATGTAGGTTGCAGTAGGTACTGGGAGATGAAGAAGCTTGCACAGGATAGAGTAGCATGGAGAGCTGCATCAGACCAGTCTCTGGACTGAAGACCACAACAACAACAACAACAACAACGTGGCTGCCAGCCGTTGTTACATGCAAAATCTTATGGTCCTCGGTCATGTCCAAGACACCAAAGCCACCTAATAAGTCAATAATCGATAACTGAAACTTGAATTGTACTGCTCTTTACTGGCCGATTACATAATTTTAGAAGCTTCTTCTGTGTTCTACTATGGTCTTTTTAGTGTGTCCACCTACCGCAGCACGCCACATAGGTTTGCAGACGATATATGTAACCGTTTGAGAGAGAAAAGCTTCCAATGTGACGATCTTGCAATCCGTCGATACGATAGCAAATGAAGAAAGCGGTGCGATTTCTCAGGGTTTTATTACATATGGACCCTCTTCACATTCTCTCGTGCAACGTGACTGCCAGTCGTTGTTTGATGCAGAATCTTAAGGTCGTCGGTCATGTCCAAGGCACCAAATCCACCTAATAAGTCAATAATCGATAGCTAAAACTTGAATTGTACTGTTTCTAACTGACCGATATATCAAGTTAGAAAGTTTCTTGTGTGTTCTACTGTGGTGCTTTTAGTGTCTCCGCATACCGCAGCATCCCACATAAGTTTTCAGACGATAAATGTAATCGTTTGATAGAGAAAAGCGGCCAATGTGACGATCTGGCATTAAGTCGGTTCGATAGCAAATGAAGAAATCGGGTAGATTTCTCAGGTTCTTACTACATATGAACACTTTTCACATTCTCCCGTGCAACGTGGCTGCTAGACCTCCCTTCATACAAAATCGTAAGGTCATAGCTCATGTCCAAGGCACCAAATCCGGCTAAAAAGTCAATAATCGATAACAAACCTTGAATTGTACTGCTTCTTGCTGTCTATTACATCAACTTAGAAGCTTCTTCTGTGTTCTACTATGGTGCTTTTAGTGTCTCCGCATACCGCAGCACGCGACATAGCTTTGCACACGATAAATGTAACCGTTTTCGAGAGAAGAGCGGCCAATGTGACGATCTGGCATTACGTCAATTCGATAGCAAATGACGAAAACGGTCGGATTTCTCAGGTTTTTAATACATATGGACACTTTTCACATTCTTCGTGTAACGTGGCTGCTAGGTCTCGTTTCATGCCAAATCTTAAGGTCGTTGTTCATGTCCCAGGCACCAAAGTTGGCTAATAAGTCAATAATCGATAACTAAACTTCAATTGTACTACTTCTTACTGGCCGATTACATCAACTTATAAGCTTCTTCTGTGTTCTACCTTATTGCTATAAGTGCCTCCACGTACCGCAGCACGGAACATAAGTTTGCAGACGATGAAGGTAACCGTTTCAGAGAGAAATGAAAAATTCCGTGTCTGTGTCTACTGCCTGCTCATATTGTTTAAAGCAGGTTGCTCTAAATGCCCAGTGGATCTGATTCCCTTGATACATTCTAAACAAACTCGGAATGGGAAAGACCGAGCTCTGCTTATACTTATAGTCTGGAAAGTTGATATATCTTAGACAGTAAAATATGACTGTAATAGATGTCCACTGAGTATTCCCATTTATACTGAAATTAGCTTTGAACAACAAATTATTAATTGGCCACCTAGTCATGACTCAATAGCTACTAAGATCTTTCACTGGTGAAGGAGGTGACTACGTTGTTATGTCCATTAGAGGCTTCTGTAGCTTGCTGAGAATGATGTAAAATAATTGTGCCATGTGATTTTCTATGGAGTTTCAGAGTATGTTCTATACTGGTGCAGGACATTCATTCCTGCTGTTCTCATTATAGGCAATCCTAGATTCTGAATCTCAAACACCAGAAGATTAGAAACAGCAATGCAACCTCTGTCTTCCTGGCTGTGCACTATTTCAAAGTCTCTTCTCATTGTGCAGTACTTGTAGATTATTGTAAATAGATTATCTGTAATATTTAGAACATCTCATTCTAAACTTTCTAAAGAATGGGTCTTTTCTGTTATGACCATGTCATAACGCCGAGGTCGGCGGTTTTCCCCGAGGTCGGCGTTTTTCCCCCGAGGTCGGCGTTTTTGTCCCGAGGTCGGATCGGCGTTTTGTTTCCCCAGGTCTAGGAAGCTATCGTTATATTGAAAATCGAAACTATTTTCATGTATATCGAACTATACTGATATGTGTTGTCATCTTGAAACATATATCTGACCACTAGATATCGTTATTTATCGAGTTAGCGATATATTTCGATATTTATTTATTTATTTCGTGAATCGTTTTCTTAGAGGTCAGATTTATTTTGAGACATCCATACATATCACATTATCGATTCATTTCGATATACCATTTTATTTCGAGGCCCAGTTTTGTATTGAGCAGTCGATTTATTTCTATATATCTGTCTATATCGAGTAGTCGACGTATTTCGAGATATCGATTGATTCTGTGTATCCGGTTATGTCGAGATATCGATTTATTTTGATATACCGACACAATACGGGTTGTCTATATTTTTTGAGGTATCTATATATTTCCATGTATAGGTGTACTCCAGATAGCGATTTCTTTCGAGATATCGATAT
Organism: Schistocerca gregaria; assembly: GCF_023897955.1. NCBI lineage: Eukaryota > Metazoa > Arthropoda > Insecta > Orthoptera > Acrididae > Schistocerca > Schistocerca gregaria. Next base: position 840,130 of record NW_026061887.1, on the reverse strand, counting down.
ATTTCGAGATATCTCTATATCTCAAGTAACCATAAATTTCTAGATATCCCTCTTTTTAGAGAAATCTTTGTATTACGAGGTATCGATATATTTCCAGATATCGATGTGTTTCTAGACCACGCATCATATCGAGACCTCGAATTATTTCGAATTATCGATCCATTTCGTACGTCGTAATGCATCTTGATGTCTATACATTTCGATATTTCGACTCATTTCGATGTGTCGGTTGTTTTGGATGTGTCGGTTTATATCGAGGTTTTGATTTATCTCTGGGTCTCGATTTCTTTCGTGGTTTCGATTTATTTCGAGGTGGCGATTTATTTCGAGGTGGCGATTTATTTCGAGGTGACGATTTATTTCGAGGTGTTGATTTATTTCGAGGTGTCGATGTATTTCGAGGTGACAATATATTGCGACCATACTTGTCGACTGAATCACCTTAGAACCTACTGTATTTCGTACAGAGTGGTGCGACTGCATACCTCAGCACGAGACATTAATTGCCAGACGATAAATGTAAACGTTTCTGAGAGAAAAGCGTTCATTCTGACGATTTCCCATTTCGTTATTAGGAAAACAAATGTAGGAAACGTAAGGTTTTCTTCGGTTTTTACTACACATTAACACTCCTCGCATTTTCCCGTGTGGTGTGGCTACCGGACCTCGGTCGTGCAAAATCGCAAGGTCCTATGTCAACTACAAGGCAGAAAATAAGGCCTATAATTGAATTTTCCATATCTAAAACAAGACAGACACTGCTCCTTACTTGTCGACTCCATCAACTTAAGCTTCTGTCGACTCCATCAACTTAAGCTTCTGTTTCGTACAGAGTGGTGCGACTGCATACCTCGGCAGGCGACATTGATTGCCAGACGATGAATGTAAACGTTTCCGAAAGAAAAGCGTCCTATGTGACGAACTGGCACTACGTCAAACAAATGACGAAAACGTTAGGTTTTCTTCGGTTTTTCTGCCACTCAAAGTGCTGCCAACTTTAAATTCACCCCCTCCTCCCCCTCCCCAGTCATGGCGATCAGCTGGTGTGATAGAAATGGACACAGGAAAGTAATAACGTTCCATGAAATCCCATTCCAGGGACGTTCAAGGGTAAACGTTCCAGACGGTTTATTTCCATTAAGACACGCATACTGGGCATCTACAATGCCACATCTACCAGATCGTTTCTATTGTCAGCAGTGGAAAACAAAACTGTACTGAAGTAGCCATAGTGAGACGCGGTTTTTGGTAGACGAAATAATAGGAATTCTCTAGCCACTGGTAATGATGATCTAATGAGAATTCTGTTATTGTTTTGAAAGATGCATTTAAATATGCATTGAACGTAGCTCCAAATTATTTTGAGAATTATAATTGTGGCATGATGAATCTACATTGGAGATTTTGTAATGCTAAACATTTCGATCTGAGAATACTTTATGTGATAGAACGGCATTGACCTTGTGTGTCATTAGGGTAAAGTTAATTTGCCGCCATTAACATGAAATTTGAAACTTCCTGGCAGATTAAAACTGTGTGCCCGACCGAGACTCGAACTCGGGACCTTTGCCTTTCGCGGGCAAGTGCTCTACCATCTGAGCTACCGAAGCACGATTCACGCCCGGTACTCACAGCTTTACTTCTGCCAGTATCCGTCTCCTACCTTCCAAACTTTACAGAAGCTCTCCTGCGAACCTTGCAGAACTAGCACTCCTGAACGAAAGGATATTGCGGGCACATGGCTTACCCACTGCCTGGGGGATGTTTCCAGAATGATATTTTCAGTCTGCAGCGGAGTGTGCGCTGATATGAAACTTCCTGGCAGATTAAAACTGTGTGCCCGACCGAGTCTCGAACTCGGGACCTTTGCCTTTCGCGGGCAAGTGTTCTACCATCTGAGCTACCGAAGCACGATTCACACCCGGCACTCACAGCTTCCTTTCAGGAGTGCTAGTTCTGCAAGGTTCGCAGGAGAGCTTCTGTAAAGTTTGGAAGGTAGGAGACGGATACTTGCAGAAGTAAAGCTGTGAGTACCGGGCGTGAGTCGTGATTCGGTAGCTCAGCTGGTAGAGCACTTGCCCGCGAAAGGCAAAGGTCCCGAGTTCGAGTCTCGGTCGGGCACACAGTTTTAATCTGCCAGGAAGTTTCATATCAGCGCACACTCCGCTGCAGAGTGAAAATCTCATTCTGGAAACATAAAATTTATCTTCCATTAACGTAAAATCTATTTTTCAGCGCACTGTAATAAGGACTCACTTCAGATGATTGGACAATTAAAGAGAACTCAAACTGTTATTTTAATAGTATTCGTAGGTCCAATGCAGCATTTACCGTGGACAGTCCCTGAGCCTAGACTGTCAGTTTTATCTAGGCAGCACTACTTTAAAAAAGCACTCCGTCTTCAGGCCACAAGTGGCCAATCAGTACCATCCTACCGCCACGTTATCCTCACTGAGGGTGGAGGAGGAGCTGGCTCTCCCACTCGTTGTGGTAGTTTCCTTTGACTGGAGCCGCTACTATTCGGTCGAGTAGTTCCTCAACTGGCATCGCAAGGCTGAGTGCAACCCGAAAAATGGCAACAGCACATCGCGGCCCAGATGGTCACCCATCCAAGTGCCGACCTCGCCCAATAGTGCTAAACTTCAGTAATCAGACGGGAACCGGTGTATCCACTGCGGCAAGGCCGTGGCCCCTACCACATTTACAAGATATTTTTGATCGTAGATCAGGTCCGATGGCTCGAAAGAATGGACGTTTACCATGTTATGCACATTTATATTTTCACTACGTCGACACAAATGGTCCAATTTCGACCATAGGTGATGGTAGCTATAATGATCGTGCCAAGCATTCCGTGTACATTAGTTGCACCCAAGTGTGTGGGCATCACAGCATTCGTGACATTTAAATTTGTTACTTCTTTGCTACTATATTCGCAATAAATTTCGCAGACAGTATCCGCATATGACGCTGAACGTACCTACAAAATTATATCATTGTACGACACATGTTTCAGGAGATACGTTATAAAAATTCAGGACAAGGCCAGACGCTGCATTGTACGGGCGTGGACGCACAGCTGTAAATAAATGCCTGGTCAACGCCATGCTTTTCCGCTAGTCATCTATAAAGATAAAAAATCCCCAATATTGTCCACCAGCGTATTTTTCAAAAACCTTTATTTTGTCATCCATTATTTTCCTGTAAAAATCGAAAATACCGTGTACCATTGTGTTTTTAAAAATCGTCTCTTATTGTCATCTCTTTTTATGTATTTTAAGCCATCTATCGCTTGTGTAACCTGTGGCTACAAGTCCATTCCCTTTATGGGGGAATCGAAATAATACACAACGGAAAAAAGTGTGGGCCAATTTCTTCCTAATTTTTCGGAACTTCTGATAATAGTAAATCGTTGGCTTTTTGAGGGCGTGGTAGGTAGATACAAGAGATTAGTGTAAGATTAGAATTTGGGTCAAATATAGTGCCAGGAACTTCTGTTTCTATCTGGCTAGCTTCAGAGTACTTCACCGTCTACTAAGTGATGCGTTTCAATGTGAATGGTGTGGTCTGTGCTAGGTCTACCCTTTACTGCACAATGCTGTTCCTTCGATGCTATTAAAACCAGGATGTTATCAAAACATATGCACAGTGGCAGACTGGAATCTGCAGAAATATTTCCAGTGGAGGGGAGTGCGGGAGGCGCGTCGGGGCTGGAGTGCATGATTCTGAAACTGGCACTGTGTGTACAAATCAGCTGGTCAGTTACGAGATGCAACAAGCTGCATGACCCTAACTCTATAAGCGCTACAACTGGTCAAAGCTAAGGTTTAGCAGTATTGTGGAGAAGTCTTATCTGGAAGAGTATGAGTATACTGTAACGAATAAAACCTCTTTACTCCAGATTCCAGGGAGGGTTGGGGGCTATGGGTGAAAGTGCCCCTTTGCCTCTTCTCCCCTCCCCACCTCCACCCCTCCCCCTCGAGGACGCCAATGGCTGGCCCGTTCATTTTGAGAACATCAGAGCTGCAGTAACCTTCCTGAAAAACTGTTCTAGATGTCTAAATCTACATCCATACTAGGCACGCTACCTGACGGTCTGTGGCGGAGGGTACTCTATCGGTTCTCCCTTCTATTCCAGTCTCATATTGTACGTGGAAAGAAGGATTGTCGGTATGCTTCTGTGTGGGCTCTAATCTCTCTGATTTTATCCTCATGGTCTCTTCGCTAGATATACGTAGAAGGGAGAAATATACTGCTTGACTCTTCGGTGAAGGTATGTTCTCGAAACTTTATCAAAAGCCCGTACCGGGCTACTGAGCGTCTCTCCTGCAGAGTCTTCCACTGGAGTTTATCTGTCATCTCCGTAACGCTTTCGCGATTACTAAATGATCCTGTAGCGAAGCGCGCTGCTCTCCGTTGGATCTTCTCTCTCTCTTCTATCAACCCTATCTGGTACGGATCCCACACTGCTGAGCAGTATTCAAGCAGTGGGCGAACAAGCGTATTGTAACCCACTTCCTCTGTTGTCGGATTGCACTTGTCTACATTGAGATTCAATTGCCATTCCGTGCACCATGCGTCAATTGCGCGTCAATCTTACCACGCAGAACTCCAGTGGGAATGTCGGTTATCGCTGAAACAACTGGTTTTCGGCTCACTTTAACCTAATTGTTAAAGCCCGTCACTATTCCAGTGCTTGTAATAACCGATTTTCAGTCTTTTATTTACATTATTTCCTCTAGTAAACGTAGGAATCCTACAAAGATTTAAAAAAATTGACTTTCTCAGTTTCTTGATAAATGGAATCAACACGTAAAATTAAATACTTTTATGATGACCTGCAGCCGTCCAGAACGAAATTAGAATTATATTAATACGGTCAGCTGCTCTCGGGTGTCGATATACATCAACGGGGACAGGTGACAATGTGTGCCCCGTCTGGGACTAAAGTCCGGGATCTCTTGCTTACATGGCAGACGCTCTGTCCATCTGAGCCACCGAGGGCACAGACTGCAGGGACTATCTCGCACAGGCCTCCCGCGAGACTCACATAGTATGTGCACACACTACATTCGTAGTGTCCCACAACAACACACTCATTACTCGTGGAAGACATTCTTACCAAGTGCCGTAACAGTTCGGGGAATACGTGTGCATCTTCACAGAAGAAGGTCATGGCTGGTATTGCCAGAACCATATACGTATATGGATATAGTGTCTGTTCTTTCGGACATAATTTAAAATAAATAGTCAAATAAAACTTTGTCAGCTGTTCGCTGCTTCTCTCAAAATATGGCGAGTGCTTCCGTACTACAGAAAACTGCCAGTATTCTCCTACTGATTTTAGTTTTTAGAAGCTCTGCTCAAAAATTATATTGTAATCGGTTATCACAGCACTATGCGGGAGTTACGTATAGTCCTGCAATAAAGGGTGAATACTTCGGCTGGAGAACTCTTTTTCGTTTTAATTTCTCTGTTTTCAAGGGCTACAAGCAGATAACGGCATACTACGTAGACACAGGCAGCAGATCAGGCACTTTCTATTTCTATCCCGGAAATTTTAACTTTTTTCCTTGTATGATGTTTCAAGTCGACCAAATCAACCCATGTGCTTCACTCGTTACCGCATATCGTAAAATACTTCCAGATTTCCAGATGGTGCCATTCTGTGTTACAACTGACGTTCGACAACAGCGAGAAACTGCGTCCAGTCTCGCGCACTGCTTGTATAACAGGCACAATATTGTCTCGGCAATGCTGGACCAATCCATTTGTTGCTCGTTTCTGTCAGCAGTGTTATTAAAGTGGCATACATCACTTTTCCCATTTTTCTGTAATAACGCAGTATTTCAGAGCTATGGAAATCTTACGAATAAAAATTACTCGTCTTTTTTAAAAAAAGGTTTACTTGAAAACTAAAAATTTTACGGCGGCTGCTGTGGCTAATCGATATATCTGTTTTTATGTGGTTATCAGGGAAAAAAAAAGATACTTGTTATAACCGAGAGCAAACAAATACCGAAAGACATGGGTTATTCAGAACTAAAATACCCATATCGTTTTAACCGATCGGTTTTTCTATCTCTAAAGTGCAGTGTCGCCATAGAAAAGTGTGTCGTTCCATCACTGTCCATAGCAACTTTGAGATATGTAAGTGTTTATGAGCAATATCGGCAAATAGAAACACGAAGAGGTAATAAGCATCTGAGCGATAGAATTTATTTCCCGATCAGAAAAGTCGAGTGACAGACAAGACTGAATCACTATAATAGAAGTTATATGGAAAGCTGTGTAAAGGAAAATTTCCAGTTCTTTCGTGGATTCCAAAATTGAAGCAAATTCCGGGACATCAAGGTGACATAGTCTTATACAGATAGTATTCCATGACTAACGTAATTGGCCCACATACTATACTGGTATACGGATAATATTACACGACTAACGTAATTTACCTGAAATAATGTACAAACATGTTACTATAACATTCGCTACTACTCATTACGCTAATTCACCTTCAGCCATTAAGCGCAAGCGCAGATCTCAGTTATGATACGTGCGCCATCCAAAAATTTATCAAGGTAGTAACTCAACACAACTACAAATGATCATTGTGTGTAAAATAAATAGAACACTTCATAAGAAGAACATGACAGGTTTGAATCATTCCCACCGCAAAGGATGAAAAATTCAGGCTCGCACACAAGACCACTTGATAACTAACCAGAAATTCAGATTAGTTGTAGCTTTGGTGACAATCGCCATTTTTACATTTTCCCCGTAAACTAGATAATTATGAAACGTTAGCAACTACTCTAAAATATCTGCGGCAACGACCTTGCCCCTGAGGTTGCATTGGTTCACGTGAGATCACCGAAGTTAAGTGCGTTGTCGGACGTGGTCGGCACTTGAATGGGTGATCATCCAGGCCGCCATGCGCTCTTGCCATTTTTCGGGGTGCACTCAGCCTCGTGGTGCCAATCGAGGAGCTACTCGACCGAATAGTAGCGGCTCCGGTCAAAGAAAACCGCCATAACGACGGGGAGAGCAGTGTGCTGACCCCACGCCCCTCCTGTTCGCATCCTCCACGGATGATGACGCAGCGGTCGGATGGTCCCGTCCCAGTAGGCCACTCGTGGACTGAAGACGGAGTGCTTACAAAGCAACTACTCTCCAGTGCATGGCCGTACTACTGAGACCTTGATGCCTGGCATCAACAACAGGTAGCAGCACACGAGGTTGGCTTACGCCTACTGCCGAATTTTGCGATCTGTCGTAAGCCTGCGTAAGCACGTGGGGCTTTCCGTCTTAAGTGCAAGCATATCCATTGCGTGTTCTGCCGCGCGACTTGAGTGGAATATTTCATTATTTCTGAAATTTTATAGAAATGTTTTTCGTTGTATATCCTCTCCATCGGTACTGAATTTACTGTAAAATTACTTGCTCACTTTTCGGAACTTCCGTTCATGGTAAATCGATATTATTAGAAGCCGTGGTAGACACGAGTCTAGTGTGCTTCACCTTCAGCACCTTCTGTGTCAGTCTCGGTTCCTATGTCGCTGATTTCACAACTAGCAGTTCGTTGTCTACTGAGTATACTGTCTCTTGTACGACACTATCCCTCCTACACTGAAAGGGGGAGACACAGGAAATTATAGGATTTTTGAAACATGTAGCTATTAAGGTAATTTTGAAGCTAGGCATACGAAAATTTGTATCTGGTTTCTAGGTCAGAAATAAAGAAATATGTGTTCCATTATTACTGGGAATGAAGTGAAATAGCGGGTGAACATTTTATTTTGAGATAAATAATTATGGAATAACTATGAAAGTATTTTTAAGGCTACATCTACGAAAATTGGTATTTAACTTCAAGGTTACAAATAAGAAAATACGTGTTTTAGTGTTTTTGGAAGTTCAACCCCTAAGGGGATGAAATAGAGTGAGCTGGTGCGTTTCTGGCGCCAGTTTCCATCGATCGTTGCTTCGATCTTTGAGTCGCGGTCCAGAGGACACTGCTCCCTAAGCGACTGTAGTAGTTCTCTGCACGGACCCACATCGGGCTTACCGCGCTTACACTGGACACAGTTGCCAACAAATCTCCTGACATCGCGATATAGGTTGGGCCAAAACATGTGTTCCCGAACTCGGTTCTAGGTCTTGTATAGCGCCAAATGACCCCCGACCACCGAATCGTGGATATATCATGCTAACTCGTTCCTGTGGAATAGAGACCTTCACTTCACCACGGTTGTCTCCCCCTTTACACAAGAGCCCCCCGCCCCCCCGAAGGCAACAGGGCAACAGCCAGTAACGACGTCGCCATCCGCCTACTGCTGCCTATTCGGTCCCCACCCGGGGTCCACAGCCTGTTTGCCGGCTGAGTCGCAGCAGAAACCGGGTGTCTCGGAGAGAAGGAAATTCGCTCCAAGATCCGGCTCCACGTGGCCCTTGCCTTCCCCAGACTCTCCCGCGAACATACGGCTAAGAGCGTCGCCAATTCATTGTCTCTGCCCCTAATATGCGGAACCTGGAGATAAATCTTGTCATCTTAACTTCGGCATGACTTTTAGCGAACTTATTAATCAAAGTTTAAGGGCTGGCACTGGGCAAGTAACTGACGGAGGCTCATTTGTTTCAGTTCAGTTGTAATGCTCACCTTCTCTCCAGATAAGGTTGTGTAGTATATGTCTCAGAAAACTCTCTACCCTTGATGTGTGTTGTGTTAGAGATAACTGGCAGCGGTCGACGCTAGCATACTGGGAACAGAGCACCACGGCGGCAGAGAGATGTTTAAGGCCATGTCCTCTCCTTTACATATTCGGTTATGTTGTCACTTTCGCGTGATTCCATCGTTCCGGTGGAGAACTATAGCATCCAAAGTTCAATTGCATTGTCAAGTTGAGTATATTTCTATGTCACTCCCTGTCTCGTGGATCTCTCGTATTGATTTGAATCCTTGGTCTGCTCGCGTCTATCGCCAATTCACACGAAATATTGAAGCAACCTTATTTTAAGGGAATTGTCATATGGTCATGTTCTAGTTGTAATCATTCTAAGAATATTGTTGATTAATCAATTGAGTAAGTAAATTTGAAGGTCGGTTTGGTCAAAATTAAAGTACCTCCTTAATTGCTTTAATCATTTGTATATAGTTTTGTTATGGAAAGTTGGGTAGCCAAACGTTAAAAAATCTGTTTCTTAGGCTTAATCTGTTTCTCTGCTGATTGGAAGTAATGAGAGTTCTGCTGCGCATTCTATGCACATTTGTACTATTTAAGTAAAGCCTTTCCTAAGTATATTTACCTAGTCATATCCAAATTTGAAGATTAACGGGTCTTGTTCCACGTAAAGAAATTTATTTATTATTTGTCCATCTGATCTGGCCTTATAAGGCAATCTCTTGTATTTTTGTGATTGTGATTTTATAATGCTTTTGATTGTAATAAAATGTGTAGCAACTACAACGGATTACTATTGTGATTTTGGTGTGTCACTACCACAATCCCATTACATAGAGGATGAAATGTTTCATGAAATATTTAATTATGAAAGCATTTTTAAAGCTAAATATATTTAAACCTGAATTTGGCTTCTCGGTTGAAGTAAAAATAAAAAAAAAATTACATGTCTCACTGTTTTTGATACATTCAATTCATAAGGAGAGGGAATATAGGATGAAATGTTTTATGAAAATAATTCAGTGTGAAAGAATTTTTAAAGATAAATCTATGGAAATTCTGTTATTGAAATATACGTGTTTCACTGTTTTTGGAACTACAACCTCCAAGGAGATGCGATAGGGGCACATGTATCCACTCACTCATCGCCTTCCAGCCCAACCTGCAAAGTATACAGACTTGAAATTTGATGAAGGTGTAAATATTACGCTGAAAGCACCATTTAAGAAGAGATTTTTCGAAATTCCACTCCTAAGGGGGTGAAATATGAGTTGAAAAGTTTTTTTAAAAAAAATATGTCCCTATGTCACTGTTGAAGCTAGAACTACAAAACTACGAAAATTGACATTTGGTTTCTCAGCCAGAAACAAAAAAAAAAAAGGTTTTTATCATTTTCCGAAATTCTTTCATTGGGGGGGGGGGGATAGAATAAATAGTGAAGGTTTTTTGAAAATAAATCATTATTAAAGAACTACTAAAGCATTGTTAAAGTTACATCTATGAAAATAGGTAATTGACTTCTCAGTTGGATGTAAAAAGAATGTGTTTCGTTGCTTTTGGAAATTTAACTCATTAATAGAGTGAAATAGGGGATGAAAAGTTTTATGAAATATTTCACTATGAAAGCATTTTTAGAATTAAATGGATGAAGATTTGAATTTGGCTCCTTGGTTCTAAATAGAAGAATACATGTTTAATTGTTTTTGAAAACCTAACTCCTAAAGGGTGTGAGATGTTTCTCAAAATGGTTCATTATGAAAGCATTACTAAATATATCTGACAATTCGTATTCGGCTCCTCTGTTAGAATTTTTAAAAACTATGTGTTTCAGTGGTTTTGGAACTTCGATAGTAAGGGGATGAAAATTTTAATGAAATATTTATTGCGTTATATTAAAATATGTTAAATCGGCATCTATGAAAACCGGTATTTCACTTCTCAGTTATATAAAAGAAATATGTGTTGCGGAATGAAAGATTCTATGGAGATATCACCACAAGAATACAAACGGCTTGATTAACAAAAACCTTCGACTCCAGCTGTCGGCATTGTTTTTTGGTCATTCAGTAAAAGACCATGCTTCAATGGCGTTAAGTTTAGAAAGTGTTGCAGTTGATAAAAGACATATAAAAACGATTAAAGAAAAAAAATCTTTGAAGACCATAAACGGTCTACGCAAGTAAAGAAGCGGATGATAAGTTAGCTCTTTATGCAAATGAGTTGGTCACTTTAAGTTAAGACACATGTCATGCACCAGGAACCAAATATTATAGTTGCTACGATTGGCTAACGGAAAAGTTTTGCAGAATCACGGGAAATCACTTCTGCAAGTGGCTGAGAATCTCGTAATGGATAAAAATTCTGTACTGAGAATTCCAAGGTGGGAGATGCAAATTCCTCGATTAGGAATTGTTAATCCACATGTGAAACCTGAGTACATAATCCCTGTGACATTTTATCAACGGTGTTCCATAGGGACAGGTTCTCATCCAAAAAGTTCGAAAATTCAATTTCTTTGTAGTTGCATTTTTTTTAAGGTGTACTTGTCCAGACTCTTGGAACGGAAAAGTTTTTTTTTTTAATCCGTGCTTTAAAAAAGTTTCTACAGTCCATTGTTTGAAGCAGTGTCACGACTGCCATGAGCCGCGCGGGGTATCCGCCATGTCTCAAACGCCTTGTCACGGTTCGCGCGGCTCCCCCCGTTGGAGGTTCGAGTCCTCCCTTGGGCATCGTTGTGTGTGTTTGTTGTCCTTAGCATAAGTTAATGTAAGTAGTGTGTAAGCACAGGGACTGATGGTTCAAATGGCTCTGAACACTATGGGACTTAACAATTGAGGTCATCAGTCCTCTAGAACTTAGAACGACTTAAACCTAACTAACCTAAGGACATCACACACATCCATACTCGAGGCAGTATTTGAACCTGCGACCGTAGCGGTCGCACGGCTCCCGACTGAAGCGCCTAGAACCGCTCGGCCACATAGGCCGGTCTACCATGTATTCTAGAGAAGCTGCCCGGTCGTCAGTGGCGCCTGTTCTTTCGAGAACAGTTACTATCTTCATATATATGGTTAAACGTTACCCAGCCATTGACCTTCGTCTGTGCGAATGCGCACAGATTGCCCGAAATCTTACGGGAATCGTCACCTTAGTGTGGGCCAGAATTGAGTGGATGGGCAAACACCTATTACGTACATTACGTTTGTGGATTGTGGCCGGTTGGAAATGTGAGTCTCACGGGAAGCGTGTAAGGGATAAATGCCTGCAGTCGCGGTATTCATCTGTGTCCTCAGTGGCTCAAATGGATAGAGCGTCTGCCATGTAAGCAGGAGATCCCGGGTTCGAGTCCCGGTCGGGGCACACATTTTCAGCTGTCCCCATCGAAGTGTATCAACAACACCTGTCGGCAGCTGAGGGTTTCAATTAACTATCAATTGTGAAGGGGATTCGAAGAACCCTTTGCCAGGCACTTAAATGTGATTTGCAGAGTATCCATATAGATGTAGATCAAAGCTCGTCCCGTGACGCACGTCCACAAAATGATTCATACTGCAAACATACTCGCCGATAACACTGACGAATAACGAGTGCTGCATATCCAGGTTAGACAGATCGGCTTTTCCTGCCAAGAAGAACAGGGAGTTGCTATCTAGGAACAATTCCAGCCAGAGGAAGGGTTGAAAAGTGCTCCTTGGATTGCACACTAAACGTAAATAACGAAAATGCATTTTTGGTAAAAATTGGACAAAGCATAATCCTGTGCTCTCCGTATTGCATTAGCCGTTTTGAATATTGAAAATCTTACTGCAGATTCGTGTTCAGCGACATTAAAAATATACATGTAACCCTCAGTTCATGCAAATCGAAGTAATAATATAACTAAAAGGTTTCCCTAGACGTTGAACTCTTTTTTTTTTTTTTTTTTTTTTTTTTTTTTTTTTTTTTTTTTTTGGAGAAACAATTTTCTCAGAACGGCATGCAGCATTAACTAAAAATGGTTCAATCTCTTAACTTCTACCTCTTACCCAGAAAAGTAAACAATTTTCTTAGGAGCTTATACCTATAATATATGACACTGATTAATATTAAGTAATTTTTGTGAAGGCATAAGGAGTGAAACAAACCACCCAAAAAATCGAACTCAGAGTTCGAATTAGTACCGTATCGTTAAATTTACGGTTGTTTCATTGCGGTTAGGTATGCGCTCCCATAAATTTTATGTACCATCGACTGATGTTTTCCATTTTCAATTTCAGAGAAGTAATTTAGTATCAACTGATGTCATCCATTTTTGATTTCAGGTAACATCTGAGAGGCCACACTGCACGCAGTCCGCGTGATCAAATCATAATTGCGGGCGCCATTTTTTTTTACTGAAAATCTAAAATAAAGCTCATAGTATGATCACTCGTAACTCCCAAACAGATCCTTCAAGTGCATTTTCACTGTCTCAAAAAAAATATATAACATTTTTTGCTCATTTGAATGAGAACCTGGCCGTAACGCCGGAATATAGTCACGAGATTTTTTCGGAGACGCTGTACGTTCGCGAGAAGAATTTCGTTCTGCGCGTGTCGATGGACGTTCTACAGATATTACTGTTTGTGTGTTTGTGTGTGTACTACTCAGTCGTGCCATTCGAGTGTACATCTTTGCATAGTTTTCCTTTGACGGTGTAAACAGTGTTCGGCTCAGTTGCTAACTGGCCAGTTGAGTGGTTCCGAAGTTGTCGGATGTGCGGTGCGTTCTGTCTGCTAGGATAACAACAGACTGGCGTGGTGCGATGGCAGAAGCAGACACTGAAGGAGCTAGCTGCTGGGACGCCAGCGAACAATTTATGCCAAGTAAGACGAAGAGAACTATTCTAAAATTACGAGCCGCCTCAATAGTGTTTATCATTAGTAAATCTTGTAGTTGAGACTGCCACCAATCTACAATAACTGACATTTTTGCCTAGAGAGAGATTAGCGAGAAATACAGGATATCCCCCACACACTGAAATTTTGGTTGTGATGACAGGCCTATGGGCAGTGTAGCCCGAGATCTAAGTTAGGTTGGAAGGGGGTAATTTGATTGAGAGATGTTTACGCCAACGATTATTAATGCCGAGTAAACGTTGTGTAAGCAGATTTCCTTGTAGCGTAGCCTAGTGTTTCCGTCCGCGCCATGTTTAACACACTTTCTCTGGCTGTGTACAAAAGTCGCACAACAGCGACGAAAACTACGTTTCTGGTGGGGGGACGGGAGAGTTCCCTATGTAACTTTCACTACAAATTTTAGTAACCGCCGAAACTAGCCGAATTAGAAGCGTAATTTTAACTATATTTCCGTTTGTGGGAAAATAGTGATTCTCCTCTTTCGGCAGCAACTATAATATGTAGGCGACTTATTAGTTTCTTTTTTTTAAAAAAAAAAAACTCTGAATCATGATCTCAGTAGACGCAGTGCTTTTTACGTTGCTTGATCCGTGGTCGATAGTAAACAATGCAATGTATTGGTAAACTCTTTGAAGTGTGACGCGTGTTGCATAGACGGCGTCTGCAATGTTCGTAAGGCCAAGCTTGTATATATTCTGTGTCTGTTTAATTAAGGCGAGGAGGATAATGTTCAAGGAGCACTGCATTAGCAGTCTATGGAGAAATTGAGAATTTGGATCTGACGAACGGCATGCTCGGGCAGTTCGTGCTATTATGTTGACCACTGCGTAATTCGGACACAGTGATCATTGCCTCTCCCTAGTAACCAGGAGACTCGGGTGGTAATCCTGGTCTGGCACAAATTTTCAACAGTGCCTATTGTCAGATAATTTTATTAGTGGTCCGGTCTTAAATTGTGTTTTGTTCACGAAACGTCGTTTAGCTTTTTCATGGATAACAGCTTTGGAAAGCGTACAGTCTGTACAGGTTACATTGATAATCACACGTCGTTAGTCCAAGGCAACTACAGCTACATAGTTTTACCAAGAACTTCTTCGTAGGTAGTTTCCCTGTAGTGGTATTTTGTTTTAGTATTTATAGACTGTAGGCTTGGATGAAATATGAAACACATATCCGAAGTTTCTGTTGATGCTGTAGATCCTGTTTTATCCGTGCTAGGGGCACAAACACTTCATCAAATACTGGAGGACACAATATGCCTCGAGATTTAGCAATTTTTCGTAATATAGGCCTAGCTTCGATATATTTTTCTCTAATTGTTGTTTGGATTTAATCTTAAAACACACTAACTTTTACACCAGTTATTCTATATGTGGTTTCATCCCTTTCGTAGCATAGAGTTCCTAAACGGTCGATAATATTAATAATTTCCTTTCTCACTTTGATTTTCTGTAGAATCTCCTGTTTGTGGTTATTGCTAACCTGTTTCACATTCTCACTTTTATTATTTTTATTTTTCTAGTTTTGTGACTGGAAGCCAAATTTTCTTTGAATTCAGTCTTTCATTCTGAAACAGTTTCAGTTAAAGGTCAAGTGAAGATGGCGATCTATTTGAGGAGAATGGTTAGGAGATCTTTTATATTAGACGTACACAGGTCATTGAGATCCTTATCTATATAAAATTACCTCGAGTTTGATGTAGCCCATTCTCTTGTCATGATGTCGGCTGTATCGTAGCGTATTGTCTCGATTAGGTTGGAGATTTTGATTGAGAGTTGCAGAAGTCCACGAAAGTGATTACGAAGTCAAGACTATACTAACAGAACGATGTGTAGCGTAGATTAAAACGCTCTTTCTGTCCTTTTAAAATCTCTTTTAATTAAAAATAACTAAAGCTGCAAGATACAATTACAAAAACTGCTTTATGTAATACAGAAATCCCAGTCTATTGTTGTGTACGTACACTAATTTTTTGTCACCGAATATGTATTTTTTACTCATTTGCTGGATTCCAGTTTCCCGCTTTTTGCGGCGAAAACCCTTTCCCTGCGAAGGGCCCAATAGCATGTCGGTTATATTCGCGACTTTATCGACGATCAGTAATTTCATATAGTCTATCCACCGGCGTCATTGTTAACATCGAATATAGATTTAAGTATTAGGAAGGCCAATATGAACCTAACGCATGGGTAGGTCTAATGATGAATAAAAAAAAAATTCGAATGCGGGTTAGCTACTACAAGCAGCACAGTGAACGCGTTATTGTGGCCAAGATAGACATGAAGCCCACACCTACCATAATCTTAAAAGTAGTCCGCAGATGAGGAAGAAATTGATGAAATGTGTGATGAGATAAAAGAAATTATTCAGATAGTGAAGGGAGATGAAAATAGAATAGTGACAAGTGATTGGAATTTGATAGTAGAGAAATGAAGAAAAGGAAACGTAGTAGGTGAATATGGAATGGTGGTAAGAAATGAAAGAGGAAGCCGCCTGGTAGGTTTTTGCCCAGAGCATAACTTAATCATCGCTAACACTTGGTTCAAGAATCGTGAAAGAACGTTGTATACGTGGAAGAGACCTGGAGATACTGCAAGATTTTAGATAGATTATATAATGGTAAGAAACCAGGTATTAAATTGTAAGACATTTCCAGGGGCAAATGTGTACTCTGACCACAATCTATAGGTTATGAACTGTAGATTAAAACTGAAGAAACTGCAAAAATGTGGGAAATTAAGGAGATGGGACCTGGATAAACTGAAAGAACCAGAGGTTGTACAGAGTTTCAGGGAGAGCATAAGGGAACAATTGATAGGAATGGGGGAATGAAATACAGTAGAAGAAGAATGGGTAGCCTTGAGGGATGAAGTAGTAAAGGCAGCAGAGGATCAAGTAGGCAAAAAGCCGAGGGCTAGTAGGAATCCTTGGGTAACAGAAGAAATATTGAATTCAATTGATGAAAGGAGAAAATATAAAAATGCAGTAAATGAAGCAGGCGAAAAGGAATACAAACGTCTCAAAAATTAGATCGACATGAAGTGCAAAGTGGCTAAGCAGGGATGGCTAGAGGACAAATGTAAGGATGTAGAGGCGAAAATCACCATGGGTAAGATAGACACCGCCTAAAGGAAAATTAAAGTGACAGCATAGATCGAGGTGGTGGGATCACTCATGGGAAAATTCCTGCAGTAGTTGATGTTAGAGCTGTACCAGTCAGCTGATAGGTGTTCCTGCTTAAGGGAAGTCTCTCTAACAAAAGATCCACTTTTGACAAAGCTTAAGTATCCAAGTAATGAGAGAATTAGTATATTTCATCAAAATATACAAGATGTTAGAGATAAAGTTAGTGAACTGCTTATAGATGTTGACTCTGAAATTATTGGTATATTTGAGCACTTCTTAAATAAGGAGATAATTCAGAGGCTTCCTTTACCAGAATACACGTTGGCTGGCAGCTTTTCTAGGAGCTCTTTTCGGTGTGGGGGAGTAGCCATGTATGTGAAAAGCAGCATCCCATTACAGTCAATTGATGTTTCTAAGTACTGCACTGAAAAGGTGTTAGAATGTTGTGAAGGTATGGTTAAATTTAATGGAGCTAAACTTCTAATTGTTATTTATAGAGGCACAGACGCCAATTTCACAACATTTTTGCTAAAGCTAGAGGAGGTTTTTGGTACACTTTGTAGGAAGTACAAAAAATTATTTATATATGGTGATTTCAATATTAATTGTAAAGTGATTGTGCAAGTAAAAGGATGTTGGTAGATCTCCTTAATTCATATAATCATATGTAAACTGGTATGGAAAAGTGGTATGCAGATAGAATAGCTACGTCTCAGGATACAATTAAAACCATATGGTCAGTCGTAAACGAAGTGGCTGGTCTGTAGAGACAGGTCGACGATATAGAATCAGTGCGTAGTGGGAATGTTCGTGTTACTGATAAGTCGCATATATGTACAGTATTTAATAATCACTTTCTGAATGTACCAGGTGAACTAAATAGAAACCTAGCCCCAACAGGGAATCATATAGCGCTCTTAGAAAAAAGTGTTCCGAGACTGTTACCTGAAACGGTCCTCCATGATACTGACAAGAGGGAGATTGAGTTAATAATTAAATCACTAAAGACCAAGAACTCTCATGGATATGGCAGGCTATCTAGCAGAATACTGAAGTATTGTTCTGTGTATGTTGGCCCAGTACTTAGCCATATCTGTGACTTTTCCTTTAGCGGTGGTCGGTTTCCTGACCGATTAAAGTACTCTCTACTGAAGCCACTTTATAAAAAGGGAGACAAGGATAATGTTGACAACTTTAGACCTATTTCCATGCCATCGGAGTTCGCTAAAGTTATCGAGAAGGTTGTATATACAAGGTTACTGGAGCATTTAAATTCACATTATTTGCTGTCAAATGTACAGTTTGGTTTCAGAAATGGTTTAACAACTGAAAATGCTATATTCTCTTTTCTCTGTGAGGTTTTGGACGGATAAAATAAAAGGTTGCGAACGCTAGGTGTTTTCTTTGATTTAACGAAGGCTTTTGACTGTGTTGACCACAAAATATTACTGCACAAGTTGGACCATTATGGAGTAAGGGAGTAGCATACAATTGGTTCCCCTCTTACTTTAAGAACAGAAAGCAGAAGGTAATTCTCTGCGATATTGAGAGTGGTAGTGATAATCATTCGCAATGGGGCTCTGTTAAGAGGGCATTCCCCCAAGGGTCGGTTCTGGGGCCACTGCTGTTTCTTACTTATATAAATGATATGCCCTCTAGTATTACAGGTGATTCAAAAATATTTCTGTTTGCTGACGACACCAGCTTGGCAGTGAAGGATCTTGTGTGTAATACTGAAACAGTATCAAATAATGTAGTTAATGGATTAACTTCATGGCTTGTGGATAACAATTTGATGCTAAATCACAGTAAGACTCAGTTTTTGCAGTTTCTAATTCACAATTCAACAAGGACCGATATTTTGATCAGACAGAATGGGCATGTTATAAGCGAGACGAAACAGTTAAAGTTCCTAGGCGATCGGATATATAGTAAGCCGTTGTGGAAAGCCCATGTCCAGGATCTTGTTCAGAAACTAAATGCTGCTTTAGTTACCATTAGAACAGTATCTGAAATTAGTGACAGTTCAACATGGAAAATAGTCTACTTCGCATATTTTCATACGCTTAGGTCGTATGGTATTATATTCTTTGGGTAATTCTTCTGATTCAAAAAGGGTATTTTTGGCTCAAAACGGGCTGTTCGAGCTATATGGGGTGTAAGTTCGAGAACCTCTTGTTGGCCCCTATTCAATAGTCTGGGAATTCTGACATTGCCCTGACAGCATATATTTTCTTTAATGTTGTTTATTGTTAGCAGTATTAGCGTATTCCCAACAGTTAGCAGCTTTCAATCAGTTAATACTAGGCACAAATCGAATCTGTATGTGGAATGCACTTCCTTGACTCTTGTGCAGAAAGGAGTGCAGTATTCTGCTGGATCCATTGTCAATCAGCTACCACAAGAACTCAAAAATCTTAGCAGTAGCCCAAAATCTTTTAAGTCTAAACTGAAGAGTTTCCTCATGGCTCACTCCTTCTATTCTGTCGAGGAGCTCCTGGAAGAGCTAAAAAATTATGCAAATTTCAGTGTTACGTAGTTAATTTTCTTTATTTAAACTTACGACTTGTCGCCTTAATATGTTTTTATATTTCATTTTATCTGTTTCTACTATCGTGTTATAATTTCATGTATTGACTCGTTCTATGACCATGAAGATTTCTCCTTAATATGGTCCCACGGAACAATAAATAAATAAAAATAAAAGCTTTGGAGAAAAGAGATCCACTTGTATGCATATCAAGAGCTCAGATGGAAACCCTGTTATAAGCGAAGAAGGGAAAGCAGAAAGGTGGAAGGAGTATATAGAAGATCTATACAAGGGCAATGGGCTTGAAAACAGAATTTGGAAATGGAAGAGCATGTAGATGAAGATGAAATAAGAGATGATATACTGCGTGAAGAGTTTGGCAGAGCAGTGAAAGACCTACGCCGAAACAAGGCCCCGGGAGTATTCAACATTCCATTATAACTACTGACACCCGTGGGAGAGCCAGCCCTGACTAAACTCTACCATCTGATGAGCAAGATGTATGAGACAGGCGAAATACCGTCAGACTTCAAGAAGAATATAATAATTCCAATCTCTAAGAAAGCAGTTGTTGACAGATGTGAAAATTATCGAACTATTTGTTTAGTAAGTCACAGGCGCAAAATACTAAAGCCAATTCTTTACAGACGAATGGAGAAACTGGTAGAAGCCGACCTCGGGGTATACCAGTTTGGATTCCGTAGAAATACTGGAACACATGAGGCAATACTGACCCTACGTCCTCTCTTAAGAGCTAGATTAAGGAAAGGCACACCTACGTTTCTAGCGTTTGTAGACTTAGAGAAATCTTTGGACAATGTTGACTGGAAAACTCTTTCAAATACTGAAGTGGCAGTGGTAAAATGCAGTGAGTGAAAGGCCATTTACAATTTGTACACATACCAGATGGGAGTTGCAAGAGTCAGGGGGCATGAAAGGGAAGCAGTGGTTGGGAAGGTAGTGAGATGCGGTTCTAGTCAATCGCCGATGTTATTCAATCTGTTTATTGAGCAAGCAGTAAAGGAAAAAAAGATAAAAATCGAAGTAGGAATTAAAATCTATGGAGAAGAAATTAAAACCTTGAGGTTCGCTCATGACATAATTCTGTCAGAGACATCAAAGGACCTGGAAGATCAGCTGAATGGAGTGGAGTGTCCTGAAAGAATGATATAAGATGATCATCAATAAAAGCAAAACGAGGATAATGGAATGTAGTCGAAACATGTTTGGTGATGCTGAAGGAATTAGATTAGGAACTGAGACACTTAAAGTAGTAAAGGAGTTTTGGTATTTGGGGAGCAAAATAACTGATGACGGTCGAAGTATAGAGGATATAAATTGTATACTGGCAATGGCAAGGAAAGTGTTTCTGAAGAAGAAAAACTTGTTAACATCGAGTAAAGCTTTACGTATCAGGAAGTGTGTTATCCGAGTATTTGTATGGAGTGTAGCCATGTATGGAAGTGAATCATGGACGATAAAGAGTTTGGATAAGAAGAGACTAGAGGCTTTAGAAATAAGGTGCTACAGAAGAATGCTGAAGATCAGATGGGTAGATCACTTAACTAATGACGAGGTATTAAATAGTATTGGGGAGAAGAGAACTTTGTGGCACAACTTGACTACAAGAAGGAATCGGTTGGTAGGACACGTTCTGTGGCATCAGCGGATCACCATTTTAGTATTGGAGGGCAACGCGGAGGGTAAAGGTCGAGGAGGGAGACCAGGAGATGAATACACTAGCAGATTCAGAAGGATGTAGGTTGCAGTGGGTATTGGGAGATGGCGCTTGCACATGATACAGGAGCATGGAGAGCTGCATCAAACCAGTCTCTGGACTGAAGACCACAACAACAACAATAAGAAGGCATCTGTCTCATGTGTACCCTTCAACAGAGATAGGACAGACAAGACGGTTAGATTAGACTATATGTAGTTTCTGTTGCAAATGATCCATAATGAGGAGATGCTCAGTGGGAAACTAATATGCTAATTTACCTTCCACAGATCGCAAGTGGACTGATCATCGACGTGAAATGAGGGATGAAAATTTAAACGTACTTCTGATCGTACTCGTATTATTTGACACCCTCCCCCCCCACTCTCTCTCTCTCTCTCTCTCTCTCTCTCTCTCTCTCTCTCTCTCTCTCTCTCTCTCTCTCTCTCTCTTATTCTAACTCACTCACTCCTCACTCACTCTCAATCGCGCACGCCCTAGTTCTACTAAAAAATTCAATTCATTAATGGTGTCGGAGGAGATGGTTAAATAAATCCTTTAGGCTGCACTTAAAATGAATTTTGACAGTAGTAAAACTTTTATGGCTGCTGATAAGTTATTGAAAATCCGTTTTCCTGAATGATCGAGACTTTATTGCACCAAAGTAATTAACTTCCAAATTTTTGTGGAGATTATTCGTGTTTCTAGTAAGGAGTGTATGCAATGAGCTGTTGATTTGAAAATAATAATTTGACACAAAAGAAGCTCCTAAGTTTATGTAATACCCAGTAAGAAGCAGTACAAATCAAGTTTTAGTTAACGATTATTGACTTTTTAGCCGGCTGTGGTGCCTTGGACATGAGCTAGGACCTTAAGATTTTGCATGAAAGGAGGACAAGCAGCCGCGTTGCACGGGAGAATGTGAAAAGTGTTCATATGTAGTAAAAACCTGAGAAATCCGCCCGTTTTTGTCATTTGCTATCGAATCGACTTAATGCCAGATCGTCTCTTTGTCCTCTCTTCTCTAAGAAACAGTTTCACTTATCGTCTGCAAAACCATGTTGCGTGCTGCGGTATGCGGAAACACTAAAAGCACCATAGTAGAACACAGAAGAAGTTTCTAAGTTGATGTAATAGACTGTAAGAAGCAGTACAATTCAAGTAATCAGAAACATTGAAATTAAGTAAGTCCAAATGTTCAGATTGGTTTTTTAGGTCCGATTTTCTCAACAACTTGGTGATCAAACCAATATATCAGTCCGGAACAAGGACAAAATATTTCCACACTTCTGGAACGAAGGCACAAACGTTTTGCCCAAAATAGTCATTTTTTGTTAACTTGCAAGTATATGTGAAGGAAGGAATTGGTGTGTAGTCTAGTCAAGTAACCACTCCAATTTTACCTGAATGCTAGAATGAGATACTGTTATACAGTAGCTTCCAGAATTCAGAAGGTTACTGAAGTATATCTAAAAAAAAAAGAGGAACTATCCAATATTAAAAACTCTTGTGTCACGAATAATATATATAAAGCAATTGATTTAGTAACAGATGTTGATGAGAACTCAGAGCTTGTATGTATGAAACGTAAAAGGAGACCTCTGTAGGAAAAACAAATTAAGTTTTCGAAAAAACCAAGTGATTTTGTAAAGAAACGAAGACTTTCTCTTCTTATGATTCACTTCTGTTTTGACATTCGATGTACTAAGAGGAGGGTTGCCGAAATTCCTACGTCTTATTTTTTTTATGGAATAATAAGATTATCATTCATAAATATCGGTCTCTGCAGTTATTGTAGTGAACCTTTTAATACTACCGCACTGAACTACTTAAATGATTTTACACTTTTTAGGTAGATGTATCATGAAATTGTGGTCACGTTATTTGAAAGCAAGATGAACGACATACTTAAGCGGCACATTGCGATAAGCAATTATTCTCCATAGGTCGGACCTGAAGGCCTGCTTTCAGGAAGACCAGTAGATCATTGACAGCAGTGTCGTGCAGTCAACGAGCCTTAAAACAGCGGTTGACGATGGTGTTCAGTAACACCAGGATCTCATACATTGAAAGAATGTAACAGAGTTGGCATAGAGGGTAAATAATAGTAATGGTCCAGTAGATTACAAAGGTTAATTATATATATATGCGCGTACAGATACTGCCACAGGAAGGACACGTTACAAATATGATGCCACGGTGGGGTTAAACTCATAATTATGCGCAGATTATTTCTTTTCATTTATTTGAATATTTCTCTCACTTTTAACTACCCATAAGGAAAGAAACGTTACAGTGGACGCTAGTGTGCCATCTTTCTTGCTGAAGTGGAATATCGCGTTTATTAAATTTCCTTGATAGCTTAACTGAAACTGTTTTCCCTATCCCAGCTAATTGCTGGAAAGTCCGCCCTGAGAGTTCTCTGTCGACTTGTAGATTGTGAGTCTGTCTAATATCCAGAAGTGATCCACGTCGATTGCTGGTACGGAGGGCGCTAGAGTAGATTACACGTGGTATCTGTC
This sequence comes from Schistocerca gregaria, assembly GCF_023897955.1. Taxonomy (NCBI): domain Eukaryota; kingdom Metazoa; phylum Arthropoda; class Insecta; order Orthoptera; family Acrididae; genus Schistocerca; species Schistocerca gregaria. The sequence goes on along the minus strand of NW_026061887.1, from coordinate 816,680 downwards.
ACACGATGTTACCCATTAACGCTCGTAACATTGAGTGCCGCACTTCGGGCTTGTGGCGTGAGGCTTTCTTTTCACCTTCGAGCACTGGCGTCGCTACAGCTGTTGGACGTGTCTGGAGTGTGTTTGTAAATATGGCTTCAAAGTTAGTTTCGTCGAATTTTTAAAAATAAAGTAGCTTGGGCTATGGGTGGGAGGGGGGGGGGGGGGCAAGGGGCATAATGCATGCTATCATTTGTGTGTTGATGGGAGGTGGAATATACTGCACTTGACTTCATGTCCACAATCACAGCTACAGCCATCCATCCCTACATCTGGAAACATACATGCAGCAAACCGGAATAGAGGATGTGGTCACACTCAAAAATTCTTTCTTAGCTTTCCTTTCTACTTTGTCTGTTTTTAGATTCTGGATGCGACAAATTAAAAAGCGCTTCATCTGTTTCGAACTTTGTATTAATTTTGCCGATGTGGTAACACTATTTAAAATTAAAAATTGTTCTTATAGTCCCCATAAAGTGTACTAAACGTTTATTTACCTTCACCGGTTTATAAATCGCTTGACACGTTTCTGAAATTATTTTGGTTGATTACAATGTGATATTAATGTGCCGTGTCATAAACCAGAGTAGCTCTCATGTATCAAGAAATCGCAGTGACACAGTTTATTCTTAGAAATGCTGTATGTCCAGAAGACATTCTGTTTTGTAACATGAGAATCCACTTTACTGAGCAAATACTGAAATAATCTCATCCATTCATAAGTAATTTATATGTTAAGACTTGAATTCCTCCTCTTGTAGCTCTCGTAACAAATTTTGCTGAATTCTTTTACTATCTTGACGTAATACCTAGGGCTTCATTCAAGTGTTTACTGTTTCTCTACCGCTTTTCTTCCAAATACACACACAATGCAATTGTGGTGTTTGCAAGAGTGTAAGAAAGAAAGCTGACGCAGTTTGTCTATCAAATTTTAGGGAAAATTTGTAAGAAGCTTTCAAACACAATAGTAAAATTCAAAACGGTGGTAAAGTGGCAGCGTTGTAAGGAACAACTTTTGTTCTTACTGTGCGTTATTTGGAATGGTTGACGGTTGATCGCGTAAGTGGGGACTAGGCGAAGAGGCATCAAAATTTTATTTCGAATGCTAAAAAGGACCAAGGTTCAATTTCACATGTTACAGCAACTGTTAAATACAATCAGCTAAGCACAGTAAGAATTGGCCATGCTCTTTCACAAGCAGCACGATTGGAACATTGAAACACAACGAGAAGGTTACAGAAACAGAAGCGGAATAGATGCATTACGACTATCTGCTTTTCAGCATGGCAAAAGTTGTCTCCGAACTCGTGAGGAATCTGAGGCATGAGTGAATAAAATTTTTAGAACTTCTGAAATTCTTCGCTGGATACGAACACTCACGAAAGATTATTTAGCATCATGGAGTACTTGAAGCCACTTTCTGACAATCATTTAACAACTTGTATTATGGATGTTGTTAAAGAACAGATTTCAAGTGAAGTTAAAATAATCCTCTAGAGCAAGTTTCAAGTGAAATTAAGTCCTTTGTCAGTACAAGCCGACGAAATAACGGATGTCTGAAGTAAGCTATTAGTAATTTTTCGTTTTGCAAATAAGGAGAAATATGAGATGGATGTGGTTTTATGACTTAGCTAAAAACTGGTGTGCACAAGGCATAGCCACTGTTTAGCTGCAAGTGCTAAGCAGTTAGAATATTGATAAAAACAAACTAGTATCGCAAACATAAGACGGCTGTAGTGCAATAACACGGAAAAATTGTGTACATCCTATAGTGAAAGAGGCACACCCTCGTGCAGTCTGTATCCACTGCTGTGCACATCAGTTGGACCATCCTCTGTGCTTCTAAAAATTACGCAATTAAATTTTTTTATAGCAAACCAGTATTTCACGAATCTTAGCCGTTGCGGTAAAACAAGTTAACTTCAGGGGGAAGGGGAATTTGAATTATAAGGTCCTTGCGAAACAAGGTATTTTCATTCACACGCTGTTAAAACCATTTTTCTTCACTACACGGACATGAGCAGCATTGAATGTGAAATACAAGCAAGACTGGGATTATATTTCTTTACATCGACCAATTGGGCTAAATTGTATACTTGATCACCAGACTTCTCTTTTTCTACTGCAGGTGTACAAATAGATTTTCCAGCATACCAGTATCTTGTTCGACATTTTGCAAAGTAAATCTGTAAGCCTGAAATAGAAAGCTGCATTAAGGCTAGTGAGAGACTAATATGTATGAAACGCAAAGTGGAAGGTAAGAAAGAGTCTTACAATTTCAGCAGGAGTATTTGAACTAGTGTAACGAAACAGAAATATGTATTTAGAAATGGAGAAGGCTAGTATTAGAGGTAATCGACACAGTAATAGTAAACACGGAAACTAGATTCCAGGACTACCGTGCCCGCATCTCGTGGTCGTGCGGTAGCGTTCTCGCTTCCCACGCCCGGGTTCCCGGGTTCGATTCCCGGCGGGGTCAGGGATTTTCTCTGCCTCGTGATGGCTGGGTGTTGTGTGATGTCCTTAGGTTAGTTAGGTTTAAGTAGTTCTAAGTTCTAGGGGACTGATGACCATAGATGTTAAGTCCCATAGTGCTCAGAGCCATTTGAACCATTTGAACCAGGACTACCGTGAAACAATTTCCCTATACGTAATGTTGAAAAGCTACTTAAAATGTATCCTTTGACAATGAGAAACTGAAGAGAAGAAACTTTATTTACAGCAGTGAGGATAAATGTCTGGAGCTTCATGACATCCTTCAGTCCATTGTAAACAATTGATTTAAAAAACGTGTTCTCCGGAGGAGTGAAATGACTGTCGTTGCTTCTTGCAATTCCACGAACCACCGTGTCTTGCAAAACAAGCGTGAGTACGTTGAAACGCGTTAAAGCCTACTTCCACAACACAATGACAAATGACACTGTCAAGCATCACTGTGTTGGCTGTAGAGAAGAGAACTCCGAAATCAAATCGACAGGATTTCATATCTCTCGTCACCGGTCTACGCCCAGGAAAAAGGGCTGCAGGATAGAACCTTATAAAAAGGTGTGAGGGTGTATTAATAAGTATTATATCCTGATGAATGTATAGCTGTTAAATACTTTTTGCATTTGTTTATAACAATTGCTGTAGTAATTTGTCTTACGAAGTATGTAAGTTACTTTCGCATTGTTTATTGGAATTGATGACGTTTATGTCAACGTCTTTTATTTTGCTTCACCGTGCTGTACTTCTTCAGTCATGTATAAATCGCTTTGCAGGGAAATGAATCATTTTAGTCAATTGTGGGGATACAACAGCCCTGAATTTGAGGTGCGCTCAAACCCTACCATTGGCTAGAAATCGCAATGTAGCGAGATGTTTCTCCTCGGAGCTTACAACCTATGATGAATTCATTTTTGGTTAAAAACGGTTTGATGCTCAGCAGTTCTTAAATAATTACGAATATCATTAGCTACCGTCTAAGTAACAACGTAGTTAAATTTCATTCCTGCAATTAGTCGCATCTTTGCCTTGGCTTTGAGTAACAAGGCCAGAAAATGCTAGATAAATGCTGGCAAACTCCAGTTTCTGTTCCTTTGTAAAACCAACCGGAATCACGTAGATATTTATCATACGAGCAAATCACATGAGGCACCGTGATTGCGTTGTGCAAGCGGTTACGAAATTGGTCCGTTGGTCGGTCGGCCGACAGATATAATAGTGCGTGTGGAGGGGCCTTAGCAGAACGATTTTCAGTGCAGCCCAGTCCCGTTCGCGCCATATTTACACACCTTTTGTCGTAGTTAGCAGACTAAGCATAAAAACCAAAACTTCGAGGTAAATGGAGACCCCCCCCCCCACTACAGGTCCAGGGGTTGGAATAGACCCGAGGTATTTCCGCCTGTCGTAAGAGGCGACTAAAAGGAGTCTCACGTTTTGGCCTATATGTGGTGGTCCCCTCTATGAATTGACCTTAATTTTTCAAAATTTTCCCGAAGAGCGAGCCAATTTAGGAAGGACGCCTTACATGGAGTATAGCATTCATGTGCTCAGACTTACCGCATCCTTTGTCGACGTGGATCTGCACTTCTGCTCATTCTCCTACTGTTGGGCGAGGCCACCCTCCTGGGTGCGTATTTTTCCATAAACGGTGCAGTATCGTTTTCTATACCGACGATTATAATGGACTTGTTCGCTTGGTTGCACCTGACATCCAGCACGGTAGATTGCCCATTGTAGTGGGGCCGCTATGTACCCTGTCAGTTGTAGCCCTCTGACCACACCCCCTGATGCCTGTGCCATTAACTCCCCATGTATGCCCAGTCAGGGTATTTACTCGCTTATGACAAGCTGGGGATGTTTCTGTAACCACAAGAGCTTACATATGGTCGAGGGTATCATATTTCACAGGGACCTTATTTTGCAGTCTGACGATGAGCTGCGCGCAAATTTGGAGCGGCGCGGTGTTCATTTCGTCCAGCGTGTCCACTGGGGTCCGAGGTATAATCAGGTTGCCACCGCTGCTTTCGTCTTGGCCTTCGAGGGTGATACATTGACAGAGAAGGTCAACGTGACGGTCTAATACTGTGTTGTAAAGCCCAATGTTCCTCACACGATGCGGTGCGTTAAGAGCTGCAAGTTTGGACATATACAGCTGTACATCCAGCGTCACATGTCAAAATTCTGGATGCCCTTCACATCCCAATACTACATGTGCCCCGCCTCCAATCTGTCAAACTGTGGAGAGCACCATTCGCCTTGCTCACTACACTGCAGGATTCTCCAGAAAGAAAGGAAAATCATGGACTAAAACACACTGGACAGAATGACCTACACTGGGGCTAAGAGAAAATTTGAATGCCTGCATCCTGTGCCTGTGACATTGTACCACGACTGTTGTAACATCGGCGTAATACGATCAGCTCTGCCAATCATAGCCACCTCTCAGAGCCGAAAGATGTTCCTTGTTGGTGGAGGGCATTTCCCTCCCTATTGCTCCTGCACCACCTACTTTGGAAGCAACACTCCTCCAACCATCGGGGACATATGCTTCTCCATCTTGGAAGGGAACAGAAGTCTTCCTCGCTTCTCTCGCTAGGAAGGGGTCCCCTTCCCAGGTTTCTCCTAGTGGGAAATTTGACACCTGCCAGTGACTGAAGAGCCCAAAAGCAGCTTGTCGAAGGGCTTCACGCTCATTCTCAGTCCTGGAGACTGAATCAGTGAAGTTCTCCCAGCCAGGGAAACCCAAGGTGCAGTGAGAGAAATCCAAAAATAAAACCACTAGGACCAAGCTGTGTGTGTGTGTGTGTGTGTGTGTGTGTGTGTGTGTGTGTGTGTGTGTGTGTGTGTGTGTGTGTGTGTGTGTGTGTGGGTGGGTGTGGGAGGGTCTGGCGGGATATAGGTCCTCAGTAAATGCATAAATCACCATCCCATGCACACACACACACACACAGACAGACATGACGGTTATAGAGTGCTCAGAGTCACATGCTGCCGCCGGCTTATTGCCTGAGGCATAAACCACTTCATTGAATGTTCCATGCTTTCACAGTGTCACGATGACGTCATTCATTATTCCACCACCTGGATGAGCTATGGCAACAGTTGGGCTTTACACCTGCTATCTGTATTGCCCTCCAGGAAAGCTGGTTTTTGACAATGCGGACCCTCTGCCCTCCATGGCTAAACAGATATTACAGTAACTGTAGCGGCTATAATAGGGTGTCAGGTGGAGTTTTCGTTTATGTCCTAAACTGTATGTAGTGAACCTGTGCCCCTTCAAATCCCCCTTGAAGCTGTGGCTATCAGAATAAGGACGATGGAGGATCTTACTGTGCAATATATACCTTCCTCCAGATGGTGTCGAACCCCTAGATGTATTAGCTGCACTGATTGGTAAAATCTCCGAAAAGTGGGAAAGGTTTAGGGAGTTAATCAACCATAACCCCTTGTGGGTTGTCACTGTGCTTATTTGCCAAGACAGAGATGTCGAATCTTTGTCTCAGTTCGACCTCCGCCTCTTAAATACTGGGACTGCTACACATTTCAGTGTGGCTCGTGGTAGTTACTCAGCCATCGATTTGTCACTTCAAACCCCAAGACTTCCCCCATCAACCCACTGGAGAACCCGTGACGACCTGTATGGTAGTGACCACTTCCCCATCTTTCTGTCACTGCCCCAGTATCATGCTCATGGACGGCTGCCCAGATTGGCTTTAAACAAGGAGGAATGGGAATCTTTCACCTCTGCTGTCACCGTTTAATTTCCCCCACACAGTTACATTTAAGTGATGGTTGAGCAAGTTACTACAGCAATTGTTTCTGCAGTAGAAAACTTAATCCCTCGTTCTTCATGGTGCTCAAGGCGTAAGGCAGTCCCTTGGTGGTCGCCGGAAGATGCTGAAGTAATTAAGGAGCGTCGGAGATCTCTACAGTGGCATAAGCAGCACCCTGCCATGGAGCACCTCATACAGTAGCCTTTAAATAGCTCTGTGCCCGCGTTCGGCAACTTATCAAACGACGGAAGCAGGAAAGTTGGATGAGATACATCTCGACAATTAGACGCCATACGTCACCTTCCCACGTCTGGGCAAAGATCAATCATCTTTTTGGGTACCAGACCTTAACAAGTGTTACTGGTGTTAGCGTAAATGGCGTGTTATCTACAGACACAAACGCGATTGCCGAGCACTCTGCCGAGCACTCTGCCGAGCACTCTGCCGAGCACTCTGCCCTGGAAAATTACCCCCAGCCTTTCACACACTATAAATGCGGCGTTATAGGGTTCACTGTGGCGTGTATTGACTGAGGTGATGTTCTCGTCCAGCCGCAGTTAAAGTGGGAGGTCCTCAGTGCAATTGCATATTGCCCTGACAGAGCTCCTGGACATGATCGGATCCACAGCCAGATACTTAAATGTCTCTCATCTGACTACAAGCGATATCATCTCGTCATGTTCAACCGGATCTCGAGCAGTGGCGTCTTTCCATTGCAATTGCAAGGAACAACATCATTCCGGTGCTCACACCCGGTAAAAACTCGCTTGACATGGTTAGCTGTCGGCCCATTAGCCTCACCAACGTTCTTCATAAGCTGCTGGAATGTATGGTATGTGGGCGGTTTTGTTGGGTCCCTTTAGTCACATGGCCTACTGGCTCCATGTCGGGGTGGTTTCTGCCAGGGTCGCTCTACCACTGCTAATCTTGTGTCCCTAGAGTTTACCATCCAAACGGCCTTCTCCAGACGCCAACGCCTGATTGCTGTCTCCATTGATTTACGAAAACCATATGACACGACCTGGCGATATCACATCCTTGTCACATTGTATGAGTAGTGTCTCTGGGGCCACTCTGGATGTTCATCGGAAACGTCTTGTCACTCCATGTCCGAGTTGGTGCCTTCCATAGTACGACCCATATCCAGGAGAATGGAGTTCCACTGTGCTCTGTATTGAGTGTCTCTATTTTTAGTGTCTCTATTTTTAGTGGCCTTTAACGATCTAGGAGCAGCTGTTTGTTGGACTCTCCATCTCACCTTCCCTGAATGCAGACGACTTCTGCATTTAGTACTGCTGCTCCAGTACTGGTGTTGCTGAGCATCACCTACAGGGAGCCATCCTCAAGGTGCAGGCATGGGCTATAGCCCACAGCCTCCAGTTTCCAGACGCAAAGTCGTGTGTCATACACTTCTGTCGGCGTCGTACCATTCATCTGGACCCAGAACTTTACCTTCATGACGATCCACTCACTGTAGTGGAGACACACACATTCTTAGGACTGGTTTTCGTTGCTCGATTGACTTGGCTTCCTCATCTTCGTCAGCTTAAGCAGAAGTGCTGGCAGCACCTCAATGCCCGCCGACGCCTGAGCAACACGAACTGGGGTGCAGATAGATCTACGCTGCTGTGGCTCTACAGAGCCCTTGTCCAATCACGAATTGACTATGGGAGTGTGATTTAGGGTTCGGCAGTGCCCTCAGCGCTGAATTTACTCGACCCTGTGCACCACTGTGGGGTTCGATTAGCGACAGGATGAGTCCGGTGACCAGTGTACTGGTGAAGGCTGGGATCCCTCCATTATAAATTAGACGTGCAAAATTGCTCGCCAGTTACATTGCACACATTTGTAGTTCTCCTGAGTATACAAATTACCCTCTCCTTTTCCCTGCCCACGGCATTCCAGCCCCCACAACAGCAACCCAGATCAGGGGGTTAATGATTACGGTTTGCATTCGATTGCTTCTGTCTGGAGTCCTTGCCTGTTCTACCTCTCCTCGAGGTCCATTCACGTACATCTCCATGCTGTAAGCCTCAGCCACAGCTTTGTCTAAATCTTTCACGTGGCCCTAACGACTCCATTAACCTTGCGGCTCTCCACTGTCACTTCATCTCTATTCTTGACACGTACTGAGGCGACAAATTGGTTTACTCTGATGGCTCGATGGCTGATGCTCTCGTCAGCGTCGCGTATGTCCATGGAGGACATAATGAACAGCATTCCTTCCCGATGGCTGCAGTTCTTCCATGGCGGAGCTGTTGGCTGTATCTTGAGCTTTTGAGCAGATGTGTTCATGCTCTGGGGAGTCGTTCCTGTGTGCCAACTCCTTGAGCAGCCTACAAGGTATCGACCAGTGCTCTCCTCGTCATCCGTTGGTAGCGATCATCTAGGAGTTCATCTACGCCCTGGAACGGTTCGGTCGTTCATTGGTGTTTCTCTGGACCCCTGGTGACTTCGGAATCCCAGGCATCAAACTTGCTGAGAGATTGGCCAACAGGCTACGTGGAAACCACTCATGGAGATCGGCTTCTCTGCAACTGACAAGCTTGCTGTACTACGCCGCAAGGTTTTGCGGCTTGGGAGACGAAAAGGCTTAACCTCAGCATGCACAACAAACTGCGTGCCACTAAGGAGACTTCGAATGTGTGGCAACCCTCCATGTGGGCCTCTCGTATGGACTCTGCGGTTCTCTGCCAGCTCCGCATTGGCCACGCTTGTGTGACACATGGCTGCCTCCTGCACCGTGATTACCCACCTCAGTCAGTTTCGGTGTGGCGCCCGGCTGACGGTGGCCCATATCTTGGTGAGCTGTCCTCCTTTGGCTGCCCTGTGACGGACTCTTCAGCTACCGGACTAGTTGTGACTTCGTAGGCTTTCCCGGCGTAATAAGTCTTGAAAATCTCTTCGGGTTTGCTGCCGGACTAGTTGCCATTAATTTCAACTGAAAAAGCCTCATTGGCTAATTTAGGTTTAAGTTTTATTCGTGAGGGTGGGTTTTATCATTCTTTATAAGTTTCAGCTCTAAAGCTTGTGTGGTGGATGTTTTCATGTGTCGCAGAGTGGCTAGCTTTTTCCTTTTTGTTCTCGTGGTGGGTCAGCCACGATCATCTGCTCATGTTTTTATCTGTTCTATCTTGTTTCTTGCTCCTCTGTGGCTTTCTTTTCCTGTTTTGTCCATGGTAGTGTTGATTGTCCTGTTCTTCTCCTGGTTCCTCCATTCTCCTGTTACCGTGCTGTACATCTCTTTTATTTCCCTTGTGTAATAATTTTGTTGGGAACGAGAGACCGATGACCTCACAGTTTGGTCCCTTCCCCCCTCTTTCAAACCAACCAACCTAAATGGAGGAAACCTGTAGTAAGTGGTTGACAAGAATGAATATTTTTAGACCATTTGGATGTGTATTACGCTCTCGTATTATACACAAGCAACGGAAAATTTTATCCATATGTTACGCAAGTTTCATCGGAGTTCCTCGTCCGTGTAAAATCTGCAAATGTAGCACAGCATAGAGGTTAAATGAAAAGAACCGAAAATTTTTTAGCGTTTAGTGTTTCTGAAGTGTTTGCAGTGAGAGCTGATAGCGGAAAATGAAAGTATGACGTTGTTACGTAGGATTACATTGCTTTATTGTTAAAAACCATTTCATTGCTTGTAGTTTAGATAGTGAATTTGTGTTCACATTGCCATCGAGGGCTTAGGTGTAGGCTAATTGCTCTCGTGCCGTCGAAATCAAACGAGACGCCTTTACAATATTAAAGGCTCAATAACTCGCGTTGAATATTTGTAGAGTTCAACTCATACTTAGTTGACACATATATCGTTCGGATCTAGGTGGCCTCTCTTTACAGGTTGAAAGAATTCTCTTGCTTAACGTAAATTTCATTCCCGAAATATTTCCGAAATCCTCATTTTCAGGATGTTACCTTTAAACTTCCGTGCAAGCGCGCAGCCAGTGGTATCGGGTTTTCTGTATGAATCGTTGACTTCACTGCTGCGTATTCCTTTGCTATTGTAATTTTGCAGAAGAAATTTTGTAACGCAGATGAAGTGACGTCTTTGATTTCACATTACGTGTATTAACGAAGCGCAAGTCAACAGTGTGGAAACATTTAGACGTAGAAATGTAATCGTAATTTGATGATAAATTAACCATTTTAGTCTGTTGTACTAAACTGATAATGAATTAGTGTTTTTCAAAGTAGAGAACAGCCAGAAAATATTATGTATGTTACAGAAGTTATTCCGAAGTACCGGTCGGTGCGCATTATTCTGCCGTTTTGGGAAAGGTGAAGTGTGCGCGGTGACAGTTGCTCGCCTGTGACATCCGCCTCTCGTGCTAAGACACGTTTCCTTGGGTGCAGAAACGTGTTGCAGCGTGCTGCGGAATACGGTTGCGTCATTCTGTGTGATGCTGGCTGCGTGGTCCTGCGTGAAACGTCTACCAAAGTGCGGGGAAAAAAAAAGAAAAAAGTGGCGGCGCGTGTTGCTCTCACTGTCCTTTGGAGAACGTCCATCTACCTCTATAGTCTTCAGGTTTTCTGCACACTCACTGTGTGTAGGTAGATACTGGATTAGCCAACAGAAATAGCGTTGGCGAAAATTCGGCTAAGTGCCCACCACGAAAAAGCCACAACTCCAGTCCATGGGCAGAAACCGAAAGTTAAACTACCGAGCGTTCGGGTTTCTTGCATGTCTCGTTCGGGAGAGTCTAAAATTTCTTTCTAGTTGTTTTGCCTCCATAACACTGAAAATATCGGGTCGGAATAAATATCTTGGGCTGCTTTCAGGTGTGAACTTTTAACGGAAAATCAGCGATATGGCGTAAATAAAGTCCGGTTATTAAATACGGGCTTGATGGCAGTTTTCTGAGTCCGAAAAAGTCGCTGACCCACGACTACTTGAGTCAATACATTGTGTTCAGTAGGCGTCTTATAGAGAAGTGGTCAACATAATGTGTAGCAATCTGCAAGAAACATGCCAAGCGGAATTCATGTTGAAAGGTTCGCACACGAATATCTCCTACATCAAGCCACTCACAAAACTCGAACTTCCACAAAATACTCAGCACTGCAGTCGCTTTTCGTCAGCAATGAGAGAACCGATCAACTGCGCGAATTTAATAATTTTCAACTACAAATTTGATTCTTGAGATTTAACAAACGTTAACCGGAATACGGCTCCAAGGCGACTATATCGTCTCCTAGATCTAAGGCGCAAAGCCTAATCAAAGGCGCGGCGAATACTGAATTCCTATTGGCGACGCAATCATTACAAGATGACAACTAGTAATAATTTGCTACGTTATAGTGGTATTTATAATTAGACGACTGTGCATGATAGCGATACGACAACTACTCTCTAACACCTTTTCTTAATTCATTTAAAATATGGTATGGAAATGCAGAAGCATTTAAGCTTTTAGGAGGAGTTGGTTTTTCTCGATACTCGCCGTTTACCACGTCTCGTCTCCTAACCTGTGTCGTACGACATACTTGTATACTCAGCTTCAGTGGTACACGTCGATAACGTGAGGAAACATTTTGGCTAATAGCCAGTAACACTGAAGTACAAATTAATATAACATGACGAGGAATTTTAGGAAGCCAACATTCGAGATGTAGAGGTGGTGAAACTTTTACCTTTATACTTTTTGTGAGGGGGAGGTGCGGCGGTGAAGGGAGTAACAGTTTCGGAAAAGAATTAATTTATTTTTGCAATCCGTTGGAGGTCGGTGGGTGCCACAGTTTACCCTTTACTGGCGCGACGCGAGTTTCAGTGGGCTGTGATCAACAGTTTGCTTCTACACGCACGACAGCAGTAGCGGAAGCAGCTAAAGCAAAACATGCAGCTCTGTGATCGAGTGGAAAACCTGTTCGTTTTGGCAGTCAGAAAGTACATCGAAATTATGGAAGAGGAATACTGAATATTACCGGAAAGGGTATTCACAAGTGTTATGCAGCCAATGTTCATAAAACGCGAAGGACGGGGCATAACATTTCAGTAACAAAATTGCTCGACGATGCGGAGAGACAAAAGGTCCCACAACTTCACAACACAGACTTAGGTCGCTTTGAGTCGGTATCTACGGCAACAACGGTGTAAGACAGTGACAAATTCGAAAGATAAGGAAACCAGTTTAGAGAGCAAGAACAGCGTATCATCGGTCTCTGGGAATCGAACGAAATGAAATTCACTTACGTAGAGAACAGAAGGCGGAATACTGATATTAGGAGGCAACAGCGGAAAAATACTGAAATTCGGACATCGTTCTAAGACTATTCGTTGTAACAAGGAACATGAACTTCCATCCTCCCTGTTAACAATTCTGGAACAAATGGAGAATCTGTTTTGTGTCGCAATACTTGGGTACCTTTGCTTGATAATGAACTCAGGCACTCGTGGAGAGCTGAACAAGTGCTACAAACTCTTCATAACAGTAAGTTATTTGTGGACATCGTCACCGATAAGAACAGGATGCGTTACACGACAGAGCGAACACACTTTGCCGAAGAGGTTATCAGAATAGTGTGTACAGCAGTCACGATTTGGAACAGACCGTTACAGGATCCGGGATCGATGCGGTGAAGTTTTCCAATCTTTCGTGGCCCTGCTGTGAGAAAATAGGCGCATCTCGCACGTAGACCCACATACGAACTACCTGGATCGCCCGTTTGGTGCCCTGAAGAGTTGGTTTGCCAACTGAAACTCTAGTTCGTAAGTGAGTAAGTGGACAGATGTGAGCTCTGTTGACACTGTGCTGTAGGCTTTTGTGTCACTGGGGGTTTGAGTCACTGGGTCGACAGATTGACCATATTTCGTACTGACAGGATACCAAAATTCCCTTCTCGCGGGAGAGGGTCTGTGCAGCGATAGCAGCAACGAAGAGGAATCACGTAGACATGGCAACGAGCGCGTGGAAGTGCTAAGAGGCTAGAGGGAAGAGTGCCTTCAGTATGGAAAAAGATAATTTTACCAAATGGCAGAAAATGGGTCAGCAATATGGGAAGCTCGGTGGCCTGTATGCCAGCTAAAGACTTCGTGCAGTAAGACATTCCTGTAAGGCTGCGGTCACGTCGACGACGGTATCTGTGCATTTTACATCGACCGAAGATCTTTCCAAACCAGTAAGTCGCTACGTGCGCGGTCACAGGGTAGCCGATGTTACCGCCCGATCGTGCACATTTCGGATAATTGCTGAAATTCATATGTTTTTATTGGCATATCGGCCGACATTATACGAAGCAGACTGCAAGAAACAGATCGGTAAAAGGCGTTTGTGCCATTTTGTGAATGAAAAGTCATCGGGATATATTTTGGTATCAATAGATTGAAATCTCAGCTTTGTCGGAAACCACCCGTAGGATAAATCATTATCGGGAATTGTAAGTGTAACTTTACTTTTTAACGTCAAAGAATCTGTTAGAGAGGGATGCTGCATCTCACGGTTAGTTGCTTTAGTGGATATATCTTGGGCTGTGATAAGTGGACAAAAGTTGCATAGCTATTATTATTACTGCTACCAACTGGGGCTATGTCGGTAGTGTGATGGTTGCATGAAGGGGTTTCAGATGTGTGTGTTTCTTCATTTTTCAGTCTGTAGGTGAGCACAACATCAAATAAATTCGGCAACACATTAACTGTAATCTTGCTGTTAAAGGTTACCACGAATCATCGAGAATATATTGTACCGAAGACTCGTACGTGACTCACTTTCGGATAACGGAAGATGATTTTCAACACCAGCAGAGGTGTGATTAGGGTGTAATAAAATCCGACAATCTGAGGGTGCAGTTCTGGCTAACGTAAAACGGGAAATTACACGACTGTATTTGCCATCTGGCGTTTACATCTTTCCAATACTGAGACCTATACGACGTTCTGACAAGTTCTTGTCACGTGTTGCATGCTATTCAGGCTACAATGCCCTGAAGATTAAAAAGCTACTTATTTCACTCCTGCGACCCACATAAAGTACGACTAAGGATTGCATTTCTTCCATACCGAATTTTGGAGCTACGCTTCGTTCAACCCCAGCGGGTTTGGGGTCAGAATAGGCCCAAGGTATTCCTGCCTGTCGTAAGAGGAGACTAAAAGGAGTCCCTCCCCCTCAAGGGGGTAGTTTGCGACTGTGTCCGGAGACGAACGGTTCAACGACTTACATTTGATGTCATTTTTGTTTTTGGATTATTCTGGTATCTTCCTCCCTTTCTTGGTTTTTCTTTCATTTCTTTTTCCTTCCATTCCTTTTCATTCCTTTGTTTTCCTTCCTTTGTTTTTCCTTCCTTTGTCCTTCTCCCTCCATCACTGTATTCCTTCCTTTTTTCCTTGCATTCTCCTCCTCCTCCTCCTCCTCCACCTATTTCTCGCCTTCTCCTCCTTCCCCTCCTCATCATCACCTCCTCCTCCTCCTCCTCCTCCTCCTCCTCCTCCTCCTCCTCCTCCTCCTCCTCTTCCTCGACTTGCCCTTCCCTTCCTCGACTTCTTCTCCTCCTCCTCTTCCTCATCCTCGACTTCTCCTCCCTCCCTGCCTCCTCCTTACCTTTTTGTCCGCCCTATTGTCTCCAGCTCAGCGTTTAAAACAGTCTGTCCTTTCCCTCCCTCTCTCCCTTTTTTTCTATTCTTCTTTCCTCCCTGTGCGTGCCTGAAGGCCGACCCACGCATTCACACGCATAGCTGGTGACGGCGTAATGCGTAATTCCGTACGCCCTGGGTAGGCACGTAAGGTTCACACGTACCCCCTGGTAAAGGCCAGGCCCGGGTAGGGATGATCGCCTGAGCTGACACCTTCTGACTATGCCGATTGTTCCCTCAGTCCGTTTCTCGGGAAGTGTGACCTGAGGTGTAAACATTCACCTAAGGCAGGAGCACCCTCTGGGAGGGTCCCAACAAGGAAGGAGCACGCCATCTGAGATGGTGGCAATCATAGGGGATTCATCCGCAATGAATTCTTCTTCTTCTCCTTCTCCTCTCTCGACTTCTGCCATAAAAACGGAAACATGACCGGCCACCAGTGACAAAAGTACTGCCGCCTGCCCCAAAGTTTCTCGTAGTTTCTAGATCTGATGATGGAAAAGATTTTTCATCTGTCAACCCCTTCGTTATTCATAATTGCGTAGATGTCATAGGTGGATCTGACAAGTCTTGCACCAGGATGCGTAACTGTACCTTGTTGTTGGAAACTGAGAGCGCCTTTCAGGCACAAAAACTCCTTCGCGACACACTCCTGTACACGTTCCCTGTCCAGGTGGGGGCTCACTGCACTTTGAATTCATCTCGTGGTGTGGTATCTACTAGATCACTTGATGGATTGATTGACGAGGAGATTCAGTCTTTCCTCGCTGAGAAGAGCGTGACAGCTGTCCATAGGGTCATGAAAAAGGTCGACTATGACCTTGTAATGACCCAGACAGTTTTCTTGCCCCCCTATGGGGTCCACAACTTTTTTGTGGATACGTGTGTGGCGAGCAAGGGGCCCTGAGCTATTGCAGCCTTCTTTCTCTCCAGGGCTGCATTTCCTTTCTTTTCCCCTCCTTTCCCCTCCTTGTTTCTTTCCCCTCGCCCTCTCCTCTCCCTCTCTTGGCGTCCTTGCTTAAGTTGGCCCCTGCTAACCTCCTGGTTCTGTTGGTTTTACAATTTGGCTTTGTTGCATAATCAGCTCCTCCTATTGCCATTCCCTGTCCCCCTCTGGGGTTTGACCCCCATTCCTAAATTTTTGCTCCATAGTGTGAACCATTTGGGGAAGAGCACCTTACCTAGTGTCTCCTAGTACATTCCACCTTCTCTTTTACGTCGTTGTCTGATACTAGGTTGCATAGCCAGCACGGTAGCCAGCCCATGTGGTGGGGTCGCTTTGTACCCTTTTGGTTGAGCCCCCTGAACACACAGGGATTACACTTCTGATACCTGAGCTGTGACCTCCTCATGCATGCCTTGGAGTGGTTGCTCGTCATGCTGGAGCATCGGAACTCCTGGCAATGTCGGCCATGCCAGATGGCCCTTGCTGTGGTTAGGTGGCACCTGTGAGAAGAGCCCCTGATCTGAGTTGGTGGTATCAGGGCGGACGCTATGCAAATGAAATGCATATGGGTCCAGAACTCTGGCTGTTCTTCTGCAGCTGTCTCTCAGCGTAGAACTGATTCTTAAAGTGCTTCTTCTCTTGCCCGCTTCGGCCTTCCCTTCCATGACTACCCCCTGGGAAGAGGGTCAGGCCCGTTGGCTACTGGCGAAGCACTTCCCCCATTATCCAGTTTGCACCAGGACTGATGGGGATACTTTCACCAATACCAACTTTATATTTTGTGTAACACATGGAAGACAATTTTGGTGAAGTGGACTCCCTGATCAAGATGAGGTCAGGTTTGTTACTGATCAAAATTGCTTCACTTGCCCAATCTATGGCCCTTTGTGCCTGTACCCATCTTGGATCAATGTGTATTTTTCACACGGTCCTCATCCTTCAAACTGATGAGGAACTTCGGGACAATCTCGGATGGCGGGGTGTTCAGATTGTTCGGCGTGTTCAGAAGGGTTCTAAAGACAGTCGTATTGATACTGGTGCCTTTATCTTGGACCCTGAAGGGGTTACCCTGCCTGAAAAAGTTAAGATTATGTTTTATCGATGTGATGTGAAGCCGTACTTCCCACCACCTATGAGCTTGCGTTTTGGACACGTCTTCCTGCTGTTCACAGGCCCCTCTCTGTGGTGACTGTGGACGTCCACTCCATGTGTTACCCCTCCTGTGTGTGTAAATTGTCATGGTAGTCATTCTCCACGTTCACCCGATTGCCCAGTATATAAGAAGGAAAAGAAGATACAGGAGTATAAGTCCCTCGATTGATTAACCTACACAGAGGCCCGTAAGAAGTATCCAGGTCTTCAGCCTGTGTCCATGACATCTAGTTATGCTTTGGTTTCATCTTCACCCCTTCCTCACCCCCATCTCGGACCCCTCGCCTCCCCCCTCCCCTGCAGCTCCAGCACTTTCTTCTCTGGGCGGTGCTCCCCTCTCCAGCCGGAAAAGTGTCCCAATCCTTCGGCATCTGCCGGTCAAGGCGCCTATTCAGGATGCCCCTTCCCAGCACCTTCGAGGCCAAAGGTCTGCTGCATCGTGACGACCGCGAGAGCCGCGGTCTGTCGGCCCCCAGGTTGCCCGGTCTTTCTGTTCGCGATATTGCAGCAGCTTGCTCCTTTATGCCACACGGCCCTCCTAGATCTCAAAGAGAAAAGAAGCAACAAAAGTCCGAGACAAAGAGCCTCTGGTGTCAGCAGAGGTCCTCGTGTTGAGTTTTATTCGGGGGGGTTTTTATCGTATGATTTGAGTGTTTGTCCTTTTCTTTCCTGTATTGACTTGGGCCTTTCGCCTGTGGTTTTAAACTGTGGGTTTTAATGTCATTTGGTGGTTGGCTTTTCCTTATTTTCATGGTCGGCCAACCACCTTCACACTCGGTGTGATTTTAGTTCCGTTTGTCTGGTCTTTGTCTGTCTTTCTCGTATTGTGTCGTCCCTTGTCTCAGTTCTCCGTTTTTAACGACTGACAGTTTTTATTTCGTGTGATTTTATCGTGGAACAAGGGACCGATGACCTTAGGAGTCTGGTCCCTTCAATCCCACACCCAACCAACCAATCAGCAGAGGTCCCATCCGGATTCTGTCGTTCATGGATGTCGCCCCCTCCTTGTCGGTGCCAGATGGTGACTGGGTGGTATGACTGGCTTTAGCCTGTTCAACCTCCATTGAAATCATTGTTCAGTGGTTATCCAATGGAACTGTAATGGATACTACCATCACCTTCAAGAATTGAAATCCCTTATTTCGTCTTACTCTGCAGCTTGTGTGGTTCTACAGGAATCTCATTTTACTGATGATCACTCACAGACCCTCTGTCGGTTCAGTGTTTTCTGTCGAAATCGGGTCGGACCCTCACGGGCTTCTGGTGGCGTTTGTACGTTGGTCCGTACAGACATTGCTAGCAGGTGGATTCCTCTTCAAACTATATTGGAAGCTGTTGCTGTTAGGGTACACCTAGACTCTGAGGTCACGGTTTCCAATCTTTACCTCCCTCCTGACAGGACTCTTACACCTGCTGCCTTAACTGCCCTCCTTCAGCAACATCGTCTTCCCTTCTTCCTTTTTGGGGATTTTAATGCTCATCATCCCTTGTGAGGCAGTGCCTTTCCATCTAGACGAGGTCTTCTCATAGACCAGTTTATTGCAGACCACGACTTGTGCCTTCTTGATGATGGCTCTCCTACTCATGTCAGTGCCGGTCATGATACCTTTTATGCCATTGATCTTTCTCTTTTCTTTGCACTCTCTCCTCCGTTCATTACACTGGTCGCCAAATGACGACCTTTGTGATAGTGACCATTTCCAGTTGATTATCTCTCTCCCTTCCCGCTCCCCAAATGACACGTTACCTTGTTGGTGTTTCCAACGCACCGATTGGCCTCTATAAACTAAACAGGTCTTGTTTTCTCCCTCTTTGTCGGGTTGTATTGATGACAACCTACATGACGTGTCTGACGCGATTGTTCGCGCTGCTAGCCCTGCTGTCCCGCGTTCATCTGGGCCATTAAGTCGCCGGCAAGTCCCATGGTGGAGTACAGCCATTGCCATTGCAATCCGTGATCGCTGTCGAGCTTTGCAACACCTTAAGGGGCACCCATCCGTAGCCAGACTTACTACCTTTAAACGCCTCTGCGCTAAAGCACGTTATTGAATGAAACAGAGCAAGTGGATATGTTGGGAACGATTCGTTTCTTTCCTTGGTAGTACTGTCCCTCTGTCACGAGTATGGGCTACACTTCGCTCTCTCCAAGGTTGCCATTGGCAGTCCACCCTCACAGGCCTTCACCTCCCACATGGCCTTTGTACGGACCCATTAGCTTGTGCAGACTACCTTGCGACCCATTTTGCACTGGCATCAGCCCCCTATCCAGCTGCTTTCCTTCACCAGAAACTGGTGGCTGAAGCTTTCATCTTATGTTTTACCCCTTGTGAGTCAGAATCTTAAAACAAACCTTTTACTGAATGGGAATTTCTTTCTGTTCTATCTTCTTCTCATGATACGGCCCCTGGCCCAGATTCCATTCATAACGAACTGCTTCAACATCTCAGTGCTCCACAATGACAACATCTTCTCCAGCTGTTTAACTGTATCCGCTCCAGGGCGACTTCCCTTCTCTGTGGAGGGATAGCATCGTGGTTCCTGTCCTTAAGCCTGTTAAGAACCCCCTATTTGTAGACAGCTATTGGCCAATTAGTCTGACCAATGTTGTTTGTAAGTTACTTTAATGGATGGTAGCCCGTCGGCTCAATTCGGTCCTCCAGTCTCGAGATCTATTGTCCCCTTACCAGTGTGGCTTCCAAGAGGGACGGTCTCCAATCATCCAATCATTTACTTCACTTGGAATCTGCAGTTCGGCAGGCTTTTTCCCAGCGCCACCATTTAGTTGCAGTGTTTTTTGACCTTCTAAAGGCCTATTACATGGCCTGGTGCCATCACATTTTGCTTACCCTTCATCAGAAGGGTCTTGGGGCCCACTACTGATTTTCATCCGCCAGTTCCTGTTCCATCGGTCATTCAGAGTTTGAGTTGGTACTGTTTTTAGTTCTCCACGGACCCAGGAGACAGGTATCCCACAGGGTTCTGTCTTGAGTGTCCTTCTTTTCCTCATTGCTATCGATGGACGTGTGGCCTCAGTCAGTCCTTTGGTTGCCCCTGCCCTGTATATGGATGGTTTCTGCATTTGGGTTAGTTCCTCCTCGATGGCATCTGCAGAACGGCAGCTCCAGGGAGCTACATGGAGTGCCTCTGCATGGACCCTCTCCCACGGGTTTCAATTTACTCCTCTACAATCGCAGGTGGTCCACTTCTGCCGCCGTACTATGATCCACCCCGATCCAGAGCCCTATCTTTATGCACAACGATTGCCAATGGTCCCACAGTTTCGTTTCCTTGGTTATCTTTTCCACAAAAAGCTCATTTGGCTGCCCCATATCAGACATCTGAGGGTAGGATGTTTCTGTAAACTCAATGTCCTTCACTTCCTTACCCACTCCTCTTCGGGTGCAGACCGTTCCCCCATCCTCCATTTTTATCATGCTCTAGTTCTGTCTCGCTTGGACTATTGCTGTCAAGTTTATGGTTCAGTTGCTCCTTCCACACTGCACGTGCTGGATCCAGTCCACTATTGTGGTATCCATTTGGCCACCGGTGCCTTCCCTACTACCTCTGTTGATAGTCTCCTGGTTGAATCTGGGATTCCCCTCCCCCCTTTTCTGTTCGGCGGTCCCAGCTTCTGGTGTCTTAAGCACTCGCTGTCCCTCCCTCTCATCCTTCCTATTCTGTCCTGTTACGAGACCATGGACGTCGCCCACCCCATTCCATCCCTCGGGCGGGTTTACCGGTTGGGCTCTGCCTTGCGTCTCTTTGCTGTGATTTTCAGCTTTCTTCTTTGTCCTGTCTTCCTCGCTCTCTCCCCTCCACCCCCCCCCCCCTTGGCTAGTTCCTCAGCCTCTAATTTGGATTGATCTCCTCCAACGTCCAAAAGATTCCATCCCCCCAATGGTGATCCATTCCTTTTTCCGCCTAACTTAATGGGAGTTTCGGGATGCTGTCGTTTTTACACTGATGACTCAAAATCTGCTGATCATGTGGGGTATGCTTTCACGTCCCCTGTTGGAACGAAAAATCACCTGCTGCCACCTACATGTGGGGTTTTTACTGCGTAATTGATGGCAATTTCCCAGGCCCTTTACTTTTATTAAACAGTCCCAACACAACTGTGTTTTGTTCATGTAACGACTCAATGAGTGGCCTTCTTGCTATTGACTGATATTTTTTGCGTCGTCCCTTGGTCTCTGTCATCCATGACCATCTCGTTGATATTCACTGTGCTGCTTGTTCCATTGACTTCCTTTATGTCCCTGGCCATGTGGGTATCCTGAGTAATGAGCTCGCTTATCATTTGGCTGGAGAAGCAGTCACTTACCCCCGTTTTCTTTAACCCCTCCTGCAGCGGATTTACGGCTTCACATCAAATCCCACTTCACACAGGCACGGGCCAACTTTTGGGACGCTTCTCCGATGTCTAA
Source organism: Schistocerca gregaria (assembly GCF_023897955.1). NCBI lineage: Eukaryota > Metazoa > Arthropoda > Insecta > Orthoptera > Acrididae > Schistocerca > Schistocerca gregaria. Next base: position 795,287 of record NW_026061887.1, on the reverse strand, counting down.
TAAACCTCGTGCAATCAAGGTGATACAAGGATCATGGTGTTCTTCCTTCCACCTCTCGCGAAAGACTCGACCACACTGTGTCGTCTCCGCATTGGCCATACCAGGCTTTTGCGGGATGGGTCACCCCCACTTTGTGGTTGTGGAGCCTTCCAGTCAGTAGCCCACATTTTTCTTGAATGCCTCCTTCTTTTGGCTCTGCGTGCTAAGTACAGACTCACCCACACTTTACCTCTGATGTTGGCTGACGATTCCCACATGGTCTCTCTGGTTCTGTTTCCTCCAGGAAAGTGGTTTTTATTCTCAGTTTTAAGGTGTTGGGGCAGGGCGGTGAGTGCTTGGGTGTCTCCCACTGTAAGCCATGTTTGGAGATTCCAGACTCACCGCCCTGACAGAGATAATATTTTCTTCCCCTCTTACTCTGTTTTACCCTTTTTTAAAGGATTGGTTAGTCTCCTTTTCTCATAGGTACTTCTACATTCTAGCAGTTGCACGTCTTAAGTCATAGGTGGTATTGCCTATGCTGCTTCATCATAGTGTTGGGTTCGTTGTCTTGCTGACTTACCTCATATTGTTTTTTACCATTTACAACATGACTGCCCTTTTACGTTTTCACCTTCCTCCATTTTATTGTTCTGACTTTCCTGAGATGTCAAACAAGTGGAATGGACCACATTTGCAACAAGGGGCTGATGACCTTGCTGTTTGGTCCTATAAACCCCACACAACCAACCAACTAACCAAGCTTTCTTGCCTTTGACAGTGTTCAGCTGCCGTCGCGCATCAAAGTGGGCTATGAAGTTATTTCTGTTCGCCCTTACGTCCCGACACCTACTCGCTGCTACCAGTGTCGTCGTTTTAATCACACCCGCCAGTCTAGTTGTAATGCCGATAAATGCGTCACTTGTGGCAGGGACGCCCATGGGGGTGACTGTCTGTCACCTTGTTGTGTGAACTGTCAGGGTGACCATGCAGCATCCTCCCGCGAGTGTCCCATCTACAAGGATTAATGCTGTTTACAGGAAATTCGGGTCAAAGAGAAAGTGTCCACCTCGGCTGCTCGCAAGCTATTTGTTAGTAGGAAGCCCACGCTGCTCCCAACAAGGAAATACAGTACTGTCCCCTCCCCTCCTTCGCCTACTAGGTAGGTGTCGACACAGACATGCTATCTGACCTTTAGCATTACGGTCGTCCGTTCGGCCAGTGCTAAGATCGCCCGGTCAACGTCTCCTCTTCCTCCCGTCACCCCTAAGACACAAGAACCTTCATCAGCTTCTGCCTAGTCGAAGACCCAGAAGTCAGCTGCACGGGCCTTCAAGAAGGAACCGTCCCGTGAAGACTTCCTATGTACCTCGAACTCCCAGCCATCGACCAGTACTTCGACTAAACAACCTTCCAAGAAGGCTCATAGGAAGCACAGTTCTCCTTCTCGGCCACGGCGCGTTTCTTCTCCTGCGCCACCCAGCAGTTGCCCCCCCAGGCCGTCATCCGTTTCGCCTGGCCGCACCGCTGGTAGCCGAACATCTGGCCGTTCACCGCCGGAGGAAGCTCCCCCTCCCGGCCGTCTTAACAAGATGGCTGACGAACCTATTGAACAAATGGACAAGAACTCTCCGCCTATTGATAGCGACCATCTCGCTTACCATCTATGTCTGTAAGGTGATGGAACGAATGGTTAACTTTAGGCGTCGAGATTCGAGCAGCAAAACCAAACTACTTACCGATGTACAATGTGGATTTCGTAGGTGCCTCTCTGCTGACGACCATTTGGTTACCTTGTCGACCTTCATTATGAATAACTTCTTGCGGAAGTGCCAGACAGTAGCTGTGTTCATTGATTTGGAGAAGTCTTAAGACACCTTTTGGAGGGCGGGCGTTACCCACACCATGCTTACATGGGGATTTCACGGTCGCCTCCCTCTTTTTTTTTCGTGAATTTTTAATCGATCGACACATAAGGGTACTTGTGGGTTCTATGCTGTCCGACGCCTTTCGCTAGGAGAATGGGGTGCCACATTGCTCATTTTTGAGCGTCACTCTCTTCGCCATAGCGATCAATCCAATAATGGATTGCCTCCCAGCTGATGTATTAGTCTCCCTTTTCTTGGACGATTTTACCATCTACTGCAGCGCACAGCGTACATGATTCCTGGAGCGCTGTCTTCAGCGTTGTTTTGACCAGCTTTACTCCTGGAGTGTCGCCAATGGCTTCCGTTTTTCTGCCGAGAAGACGGTCTGTATTATCTTCTGGCGCTACAAAGAGTTTCTCCCACCGTCCTTAAATCTGGGCTCCGTTGCTCTCCCATTCGTGGAGACAGGATAATTTTTAGGTCTTACATTTGACAGGAAACTTATCTCCACATGTCTTTTTTGGCTGCCAGTTGTACCCGTTCTCTAAATGCCCTCCATATTCTCAGCGGTACGTTGTGGGGAGCGGATCGAACCGTCCTACTTCGCTTCTATCGGTCGATCGTCCGCTCGAAGCTGGATTGTGGGAGCTTTGTACACTCCTCTTTACGGCCGTACATCTTACGCCGTCTCAACTCCATACAACATCGGGGTTTACGTCTTGCGATCGGAGCGTTTTATACTAGTCCCTTCGAGAGTCTTCATGCTGAAGCCGGTGAATTGCCACTAACCTCCCAGCGCGATGTACTGCTATGTTGGTATGCCTGTCGGCTATTATCAGTGGCCAACTAGCCGTCTTATAGTTCCTTTATTGATAACTCTCTCGACTGTCAATACGGGTTCTATGTATCTGCCCTGCTACACCCTGGAGTTCGCTTTCGTTGCCTCCTTCAGCAACTTAATTATTCACTCCCTGCAACCTTTAGAGTGGGCGAGAGCCAAACGCCACCTTGACCCTACGCTCAGGTTCGCGTTCACCTTGACCTCAGCTCGTTCCCGAAGGAGGTAACCTCAGCTTCAGTATATCTCTCGCGGTTTGTCGAACTTCGTTCGAAGTTCATTAATACGAACTTCATTTATACAGATGGCTCTAAGACCAATGACAGTGTCAGGTGTTCTTTTATTGTCGGGGCACACAGTTTCAAATACCGGTGCCATGGCCATTGTTCGGTTTCAGAACTGAGCTCTTTGCCCTCTACCAGGCTGTTCTATACATCCGCCGCCACCGACATTCTGCTTATGTCATCTGCTCTGATTCCCTGAGCGCCATCCAGAGCCTCAGTGATCCGTATCCGGTTGACCCTTTCGTGCGCCGGATCCAACGCTCTCTTCAGCAGCTGGCTGACGATGGTTCTCCGGTTACCTTTATGTGGGTTCCTGGCCATGTCGGTATCCCTGGGAATGAAGTTGCAGATGCCGCCGCCAAGGCTGCGGTCCTCCAGCCTCGGACAGGTTCTTGTTGTGTGCCTTCATCTGATTTCAGCAGGGTCATTTGTCAGCGCATTTTATCGCTGTGACATGCCAATTGGTCTACACTTATTGAAAACAAGCTTCGGACCTTGAAACCTCTCCCCACGGCTTGGACAACCTCTTCACGCCCTTCTCGGCGGGAGGAGGTCGTTTTGTCCCGGTTACGTATTGGACACTGCCGGTTCAGCCGCCGCCATCTGCTGACGGCTGCGTCGGCGCCGTTCTGCCAATGTAGGCAATCGCTAACTGTACGCCACATTTTAATGTCCTGTCCAAATTTTAGTGCACTGCGCTTTGATCATAGCCCCCCATGTACTCTGGAAGAAATTTTAGCGGATGACCCAAAAGCAGCTGCTCGCGTTCATCGTTTATCCACTCGACAAACCTGTCTGACATTTGATTATGCTGTTTTTTATTATTCCTTGCCTGTTAATGTGCCTTTTATTAGTGTTGTCCTTTTTAGTTGCTGCTTTAACATTGTGCCTCACAGTGCATTCATAATTTAGTCTGGGCGCTAATGACCACTGTAGTTTGCGCCCGAAAACTACAAAAAACCACACATTGACAGAAAACCACAATTTCAAGGTGCACGCCGACAATTTCTTTATGAGTGACACTCTTTAGTACTCTCTTGAGTATTAGGAGTAAATATACTGAAAGATTGACCTCCCCAACGAAAAGACATGAAGGCTGGAGAACGAGGAGCAATAGCATGTCCAATAGAAGATACAGGAGATCCATTGTAGTAATACGTACGATAACAAACGTCTTACTCTGCATTCATCTTTCGTTGGTATTGAGACTCAGGGTGAGACACAGGTGGAACATTCCACAAAGACAATACGTGCAAGTCCCAAGGTGGGTCATTGCACCTTACAACACCTGTATTGGTGGTATTTGATTGACAAATTATCATAACTATAGAAATACTACATAGCATCGATGATTTAGTATTTATACAGCTTCCAGGACGCAATTAAAATTGCGGTGATCACCAGGTGACTCGAATGGACTGCAGATTACTTCAAGAACAACACATTCCACTGCGCAAATTAAAAGCGGAAATTGCGGGTGGACTATTAGCCGTTAAGAGAAATCAAAGCGAGGACGCCCAAGTAAAGAGAACTTGTCAAAAAAGAATAGAGCTACGAAAACAGTTCCGCCAGTTTTTGACTGCCAAAAGAAAAAGTAAGATGATTGGCTTGTAAGGGAGGAAACAAGAGGACGATGCAGATGAGTTTCAAGGTGGTAGCGTCTAAGTCTGCATCTGCATCTATACTCCGCAATCCATCATGAGGTCCATGGCAGAAGTTACGTCCCATTGTACCAGTTACTAGAGCTTCTTCCTCTTGTATTCACGTATACAGCACGGAAAGAACGATCATTCGTATGCCTCTGTGCGTGCAGTACTTACTCTAATCATATACTCACGATCCCAATGTGAGCAATTGGGATGGTAGTATATCCTAGAGTAATCATTTAAAACCGGTTCTTGAAACTTTAACACTTTCTCGGGATAGCTTCTGTATTCGAGAATTAGTTCTTTCATTCTCTCTCCCACGAATTAACCCTGTGACCATTCGTGCTGCCCATCTCTATATACGTTAAATGTCCTCATCGAAACGTCGCGGGTTTTCGACGCAGATACCCGGATGGAAGCCCGAGAAGATTTCATCAGCAGTACACGCCGGGAAAGCCTACATTCACATATTTGGCTACGGTAGTCACTGCCTGTCAACAGAGCGTGATCCCTTCAAACATTTCATTCAGCACCTATCTATAGCCCTAAGCTTTCAGACCTATTTTGCACTAATGTTCCTTTAAAAGTTCCGTTACAGCGTTTCTATACCATGGAGGTTATCTCCCATTATGAACTGTTCTGTGGGACACACATCTATCCAGCATGTGGTCAATTACCCTTTCAAATTTGAGCCATATTTCTTCTACATGCTCCTGCCTTGTGTTGCCAGTTCGTCATTCACATATGACAACATCCATTTTCATCTAGTTTACAGAACATACTTATCTTTCTGCTCTAGTTGACCTCTGTACTTCAATAATCACTGTTACCAGAACCCCACCATGGTCACTGATCCCAGTTTCGATGTGGGTATCCTCAGAATTCAGGTATGTTCGTTGCATTAAATCCAATATATTTCCATCATAACTAGGGTTCTTAACTGTCAGTTACAGTAATTGTTAGTGAACTTTCACAGGACGCCCTACCATACCCACCACTAGACGAAACCTCAGTTCACTTCTCAACAAGTTCCCCAATCATATTGTAATCAGTGGTGGAGACTTTAATCATCCAACAATTAACTGGGAAAATTAGTTTTGTTCAAGTGTTCGGTTACATCAGTAGAGGAGTCTGTTGGGCGATAGGATCCTTTTATACCCACTCGTGGTACTCAGTCTTGTGCAGTCACCCACATGCAGCTTCAATTTCTCTCTGTGGATTTGAGTTACTGTACTGCGACAAATACACGACCTGTATTTGTCATTTATCTATACTTTCGATGTACACCTAAATTTTCCCTAAAAATCTACCATTTCGGATTTGAACCAGCTTTCTGTACCTACCACAATGTGAGCATCACTGCTTTTGATGAGCACCTCAAACTCTGGCACTTAGTTGAAGTTTACCTTTAGGATTTTAATACTCTCACCGGTGGGACGTATTTTTCGAACTTCCACTGATATTTCTGGTTTTTCTGCAGCGAGTGTTATCTGGATGGATGAAGACCATCAGGTAATGAAACAGGTTGACAAAACCATAGTGCCTACACACACTGTTCCATGTCCGATGTAGTAGTGCTTCTGTCAGATCACGGCAAGCTAAGTAGTTCATCACGTGCCACATGACAAGCCCAGTCAGCTGTTGCTGGTGTCTACATTACAACCATACTCAAATATCTTGACGAAGCACAGCCGAATGTAGTACTTGTGGTAGGGATGCTCATGAGTGCAATTGCCCACCACCTTCTCCCTGCTGCATAAATTACAATATCAACTATGCTGCCTCATCTCGTTAATTTCCTCTGTATCTCCGTGAGCAAGCTGTCAAGGCGATCAGAGTGAAGGAAAAAGAGCCTTAACCTATCGTTAACAAGCTGTTGGATAGTGAAAGCTGTGTTTTCCACCATCTGCTACTAAAAGTATAAATCTCGATACTCCTCGCTCCTCAAAGGAAATCGCCACACGGACATGTGTTCTCAAATGCAGCATCGCAGTTGTAAAATAGCCTAGTGTCACGGTAGTATCCGCTTCTCCTTCTCCGAAGCTGCAACTCGCAACATCTTCACCTCTGGCGGCGAAATCACCTGCTACACAACCAGCAGGCTAGAAATCAGGGACTAAAGTGCCCTGTGAAGATTTTAAACATCCTTCAAGCCAACAGACATCTGAAACTTCATCTGCCGACAGCAAAGGCTCAGATATCCAAGGAAAACTGTCTTTCCTTTCGCTGACTCGCTGGTCCTCATAAGCAGCGTCGTCACATGACACCCTCACCTGCCCAAGCTCCGTTCTGCCAGTGCCAACCTTTTTCGTGCCATGGAACCTGCACACTTACTCAGTGAGGATGCCGACACTTTCGTAGGTTGCATGGAACAGGATCCTCCAGCCACTACGCCCTATAGCATTGATTCTTTGAAGGCTGACACTCAGCAGCCCATGAGGTGACAACCCACCATTATTCCTCCTCCCATATCCGTCATGACTTCCCTCCAGTGGAATGTTTGTCACTACATCCAACAATGAAGATTTAAACTGCTCTTGGAATCCCTGCCCTGAGGAAACAAAATTGCCCTTGTGATGGCTTCGACGTCTTCCGTTTCTTTCCAGTCCACTTTAATCTCCCCCCTCTCTCCCAATGATTACATTCCATCTCGTGAAGGATTCATGCTGCTCCTATTGGTTGACGTTCATATTCAATCACTCTCACTGAACACTTGGCTGCAAGCTGTTACAGTCTGAATTTCCTTTCATCACTTGTTCCCTTTCTATTATTGACATCACTCCAGCATTTGATGTTAGCAGTGGCCAACACCCTCACCTCTTTTTGCTACTTCGTGACTTTAATGTACACAATACCCTTCAGGGCCCTCCCCCCATGAACCACGGACCTTGCCGTTGGTGGGGACGCTTGCGTGCCTCAACGGTACAGATATCCGTACCGTAGGTGCTGTGGTGTCACCGCCAGACACCACACTTGCTAGGTGGTAGCCTTTAAATCGGCCGCGGTCCGGTAGTATACGTCGGACCCGCGTGTCGCCACTATCAATGATTGCAGACCGAGCGCCGCCACACGGCAGGTCTAGAGAGACTTCCTAGCACTCGCTCCAGATGTACAGCCGACTTTGCTAGCGATGGTTCACTGACTTCTACGCTCTCATTTGCCGAGACGATAGTTAGCATAGCCTTCAGCTACGTTATTTGTTACGACCCAGCAAGGCGCCATTATCCGTATTATTGATATTGTGAATCATGTACTTTAAAGAGCGACGTTCTCCATTAATGGATTAAAGTTAAGTATTCCACCAGCTACGTCCGTTTTTCTCAATTCTAATTCCCTTGTCATGTTCCAGACCTCACGCGAGCCTGCGTGAGCTAAAACGCGAGCATTTCGGCCTCCTTTACTATCACGGTTGGCTCTCCTGCCAACCACAACAGGTGCAACTACAACGGAGGGATATCTGTTGAGAGGCCAGACAAACGTGTGGTTCCTGAAGAGTAGTTGCAGGGGCAACAGTCTGGATGATTGACTGATCTGGCCTTGTAACATTAACCAAAACGGCGTTGGTGTGCTGGTACTGCGAACGGCTGAAAGCAAGGGGAAATTGCAGCCGCAATTTTTCCCGAGGGCATGCAGCTTTACTGTATGGTTAAATGATGATGGCGTCCTCTTGGGAAAATATTCCGGAGGTAAAATAGTCCTCCATTCGGATCTCCGGGCGGGGACTACTCAAAAGGACGTCGTTATCAGGAGAAAGAAAACAGGCATTCTGTGGATCGGAGCGTGGAATGTCAGATCCCTTAATCGAGCGGGTAGGTTAGAAAATTTAAAAAGGGAAATGGATATGTTAAAGTTAGATATAGTGGGATTTAGTGAAGTTCGGTGGCAGGAGGAACAAGACTTCTGGTCAGGTGAATACAGGGTTATAAATACGAAATCAAATAGGGGTAATGCAGGAGTAGGTTTAATAATGACTAAAAAAATATGAGTGCGGGTAAGCTGCTACAAACAGCATAGTGAACGTATTATAGTGGCCAAGATAGACACGAAGCCCATGCCTACTACAGTAGTACAAGTTTATATGCCAACTACCTCAGCAGATGGCGAAGAAATTCAAGAACTCCATGATCAGATAAAAGAAATTATTCAGGTAGTGAAGGGAGACGAAAATGTAATAGTCATGGGTGACTGGAAGTCGAAAGTAGGAAAAGGGAGAGAAGGAACCATAGCAGGTGAATATGGATTGGGGCTAAGAAATGAAAGAGGAAGACGTCTGGTGAAATTTTGCACAGAGCACAACTTAATCATAGCTAACACTTGGTTCAAGAATCATAAAAGAAGGCTGTAAACATGGAAGAAGCCTGGAGATACTGGCAGGTTTCAGATAGATTATATAATGGTACGACAGAGATTCAGGAACCAGGTTTTAAATTGTAAGACATTTGCAGAAGCAGATGAGGAGTCTGACCACAATCTATTGGTTATGAACTGTAGATTAAAACTGAAGAAATTGCAAAAAGGTGGCAATTTAAGGAGATGGGACCTGGACAAATTGACTAAACCAGAGCTTGTACAGAGTTTCAGGGACAGCATATGGGAACAACTGAAAGGAATGGGGGAAAGAAATACGGTTGAAGACGAATGGGTAGCTCTGAGGGATAAAGTAGTGAAGGCAGCAGAGGATCAAGTAGGTAATAAGACGAGGGCTAGTAGAAATCCTTGGGTAACAAAAGGAATATGGAATTTAATTGATGAAAGGAGAAAATATAAAAATGCTGTAAATGAAGCAGGCAAAAAGGAATACAAACGTCTCAAAAATGAGATCGACAGGAAGTGCAAAATGGCTAAGCAGGCATGGCTAGAGGAGAAGTGTAAGGGTGTAGAGGCTTACCGCACTAGGGGTAAGATAGATACTGCGTATAGGAAAATTAAAGAGACCATTGGAGAAAAGAAAACGACTTGTATGAATATCAAGAGCTCAGATGGAAACACAGTTCTAAGAAAACAGGGAAAACAGAAACGTGGAAGGAGTATATAGAGGGTCTATACAAGGGCGATGTACATGAGTACAATATTTTGGAAATTTAAGAGGATGTAGATGAAGATGAAATGGGAGATAAGATACTGTGTGAAGAGTTTGACAGAGCACTGAAAGACCTGAGTTGAAACAAGGTCCCCGGAGTAGACAACATTCCATTGGAACTACTGATGGCCTTGGTAGAGTTTTGTCAGGACTGGCTCTCCCATCTGGTGAGCAAGATGTATGAAACAGGCGAAATACCCTCAGACTTCGAGAAGAATATAAAAATTGCAATCCTAAAAAAAGAAGGTGTTGACAGATGTGAAAATTACCGAACTATCAGTTTAATAAGTGACAGCTGCAAAATACCAACGCGAATTCCTTACAGACGAATGGAAAAACTAGTAGAAGCCGACCTCGAGGAAGATCAGTGTGGTTTCCGTAGAAATATTGGAACAAGTGAGGCAATACTGACCCTACGACTTATCTGAGAAGCTAGATTAAAGAAGGGCAAACCTACGTTTCCAGCATTTGTAGACTTAGAGAAAGCCTTTGATAATGTTGACTGGAATACTCTCCTTCAAATTCTGAAGGTGGCAGGGGTAAAATACAGGGAGCGAAAGAGTATTTACAATTTGTACAGAAACCAGATGGCAGTTGTAAGAGTCGAGGGACATGAAATGAAATGGAAGCCCCTTCAGGGCTCTTCAAGAACCTGACAGAGACGTGACGTCATTGGTGACATTCACAATTAACTCAACCTCATCCGCCTTAACATTGGAGCACCCACTCCACACACACCTATCACTATTTGGACTCCTCGTTCTGCACTGCACAGCTTGTAGAGTGGCCCGTTCTGTGACGTGTACTCCAGCAACTGTTTCCTTTGTGCTTTCTGTTTGCTGACACATACCCCTACATATGTGCAAAATTGATTGGTAGCTTTCTAAGGCTGAATGGAGGCTTCACTCCTCGCTGGCGACCTTCGATGAACAAACTTCCGCACTAGCGATGAGCAGGTTACCCTTAGTGCAGCCGAAAATTTCATTCCTCGAACTTCCTCTCTACTGCTCTGTGTCCTGGTCCCTTGGTGGACTGAGGCGTACTGCGAGGCACTTCGTGCGCGGAACCGTGCTCTCCGCGTTTATAACTGTCCTCCTACGATGACAAACTACATCTGTTGTAAACAGTTGTGTGCACAGTGCCACTGCATTCTTAGAGACAAAATTAGTAAATGAAATCCATCTACGTTTTTGCTAAGTTCCTCTCGCTCTTCTGTCATTTGCGCCAAACTCGTAGGGATATCTGGGAGAAAGGGCCTTTCTCAGATCTCTGGATGACAGTACCAGATGTCATAGTGGACTCTATCGCTATCTTAAACTTCGTGGAGCTTTGTTTTGTGGAGATTTCGAGCTCTACGCATTATTACCCGGCCTTCCTCCATCGGAAAAAAGTGGAGGCGGCTTGGACAATAACCTTGCTTTTTCAGAATCTTGAGGCTACAATGCCGGATTTACTATGAGAGAGTTGTACTATAATCTCACTTAATCCCGATTCTGTTCCCCAGGGCTGGAAGATGTTAACATTCAGATGTTGCAGCACCTTCTCTTGCAGGCAAGTATTTTATCCTCCATACGGACAATCCCCTCTAGGTGGAGGGAAGGTTTCCGAGATGCTGGACTGAAGCCACCGTCACACCCAAGCATAAGCAGGGTAAGGAGAAGCACTCTTCCAGCTACTGCCCCATTTCTCTCAGCAGCTGTTTGCAAGGTTATTGAACATATGATGTATCCCACCTGGCGTGGTGGTTAGTCCTGCAATTTACTACCCAGTGCCCAATGTGGATTTAGAGTGCGCCATTCTCCAGTTGACCATTTCTTCACTTTGTCCACCTATACCATGAAGGGCTTTCTGTGGAAATCCCTGGCAAGCAATATTTTTCGATTCTGTGGAAGACACCTGCTGGAGGACTGGTATGTCTGTATTCTACACATAGCTTCCCTGTTCACCTCAGCAATTTTTAGAAGATGGAGTTTTCAAGGTGTATGTGGGTTGTGCCTCGTCAGACAACTTTATCCAGGAAAACGGTGTACCTCAATTTCCATCCTCAGCGTTGTCCTCTTTGCTATCGCCATTAACGCTATAATGGCCTGCCTCCTGCTGAGCACCTCTGGCTCCCTTTTTGTTGACGATTCTGCCATCCATTGCAGTCCTCCAGGAACCTCTCACATTGAGCGACGTCTCTAACTTCTTCACTCATGGAGCATCGAGAATGGTATTGTTTTTTCCACTGACAAAACCGTTTGTGTTGGTTCCTGTCAGTGCAGTTGATTTCTCCCCCCATATTCTCAACTTTGGCCTGCTGCTCTTCTGTTAGTTGAAACTACGAAATTCCTGTGGCTCATGCTCAATAGGAAACTGTTCGTTCTCACTCGTGTCCCACCTGGGAGCCCACTGTACGTAGTTCCTCAATGTAGGACATGTCCTCAATGATACTTCCTGGGGGCAGATTGAACCCCCCTTATCGGTTTGTACTGGTCCCTTGTCCAATAAAAACTAGAATATTGGTGCTTTGTTTACGCATCTGTGCGTCTGTCCTTCGTATGCCATCTCAACACTACCCACCATCGTCGCATCTGTTTGGCCACTGGCGCCTTTTATGCTAGCCAAGTTCAGCGCGTATGCCGAAGCTGTTGAATTACCAGTCATACTAAAGTTATCCTCAAGAGATAAACATGGAGTTTTTCCGCCATGCCAGGCCACCCATCCTATGCCTCCTTCGATGACTACTTTGATAGCCAGTATCGGGCCCACTCCTCTTCAGTTACCTCCTGGAGCCCATTTTCAGTTCTTGCTCCAGCAGCCGAACTTTACACTACCTGCAACTATCCTAGTGGGAGTGAACCCTTCTCCACCTTGGCTTTCTGTGGCAGCCTGTGTTCACCTTAGCCTTCATTTGCTCCCCAAGGACACAACTGCAGCCTCGTTCTATTGCCTTGACTTCCACTACCTACACACGCGACTTTTTAATAGTACCTTTCTGTATGCTGATGGCTCTGACTGTGGAATCAGGTGTGCCGTTGTCATCTGCACCAACGTTTTTCCGTATCTGCCTTTGCAACACTACTCAGTATTTCCAGCAGAGCTCTTCGCCCTCAGAGGCCAGAATAGATCTGGTGACACAGGCTTTTCCATTGTCCTGTGCACGAAGACTAAAGGGCACAGAGTCTGACCACTGTACACTGCCCATCCCTTGGTGCAACGGGTCCAGGAAAACTCAGTTTCTCACTCCTGAGGGATCCACTGTGATGTCCATGTGGTTTCCTGCTCAGGTCAGTCTGCCAGGAAATGAGGCTGCTGACGCTGCTGCCTAGACTGCAGTCCTCGTACCTCAGCCGGCTGGTTCTTATATTCTCCCAGATGATCTCTGTTCCTGTCTGCCAGCAGGTGGTGTCACTTTGGCATCACCAGTTGTCCTCCATTCTAGGAATAATCCCTGGGTTTTTAAGGCTCTCCCAGTGGCTTGGACAGCCTCCTCCTCTGCCCTCTTGACGTCAGATCATCTTAGCTGGGTTGCGTATTGGGCACTCTCTTCTTAGCCATCGTCCTTAGTTTAGAGGTGATCACTTACCACTTTGTACTCATTATCCTGAGTCTCTGACGGTTCACAATGCACTTTTCTTAACCACTTATGTTCTCATTTACGTTTGCCGTCTACGTTATCAGGCGTGCCGCGGGCTATCGACCGTGTTTTACTCTCGATCTGTTGTAGCGATATGGCGAAGGACATTTAATCTTCAGTGTAGCACCTCCATTGTCTCTATGGTGTATTTTATAGACTTTTATCAGTCTTTGTTTTTAAGCTGTCTTTTCCTCCATCAATTGAGTTTACCGTTTAGTCGTTTTAACCCCTTTTTCATCTTCGTGTTCTACAGTTCTGACGTTGGCACGAAAGAACAAAATCTTTGCGCCTTACAACAAAAAACAGCAAACCACCTGGAATGACAGAAGCCATTTGTTCAGAGCCCCGGTGTTCCTAGGACAGGCACCTGCTCCTTGGCGTGGACGGCGTCAACAAATTGCGTATATGTTGTGCTCCCTGCGTCGTCAGAGGTGGCGTTTCACTAATGTTAGCTGCAAGCCTCCGTTTTCAGAAGTACTGTCAGTGCAGACAAATTATATGTGAGGACGTCTTCCGTATTTTAACAAATTTTACTCGTTCTTATTATCCAATCAGCAACGTAACCAAATTTCTTAGATATTATTTCTGGCACATCCACGATGTGAAGTGTAAGTACCATTGGGACTAATATTGCACCTTCATGTGAGCCATTGAGGAGGAATTCCTAGCTACTGATTGTATTTACTACAGTGACCTGGTATCATGTCACAAAACTTGCTTTCAAGATTCTTTAACCTTTTGAATTGGGATTTCATTACCACTTCATACATTAGGCCCAGTCTCCCGATGATACCCTAGGCTTCAAACAAATTAATAAAAGCCAAAGATGTAGGCATCATCTTCTGAAAGTTTGCATCAGTATGAGATGTCCAAAACTTAGCATGCACTGTTTCGTCTGGGGGCAAAAGCTGGCTGGCTGTCCATTTGTTTGACCAATCCCTATTACCAGTTCGCGTTCCAGAAGTCTATAGAAAGGGGCGATAAAGTTAGAGAGCGTTGCTGCTGCGTGCCTGGAACACTCGGTAGAGCGTTTGAACAATAAAACTGTGTACTGAAAATAATATCCTTGGCAGATTAAAGGCTAAGGTCCTGAGTAGTTGTAACTTCTAGAGTTTCTAATATTTCTTGTCTCAGCTTCGAATATATTCTTTGAATATTCTCAGGGTACATGCATCTTCGCTGTTACAGTAACCGCCCTCAAAAAGCTGTTGCCGTTATCGGCAGAAATAACTGAATGGTATGATTTCGTGTAAAACGATGAATGCCTGTATTCAATTCCTGTTTGTAGGTACCCTTTGCAACATAGGAATTAACATCATCAATGGGATTGTTCCTCCGATTCCTGCTGGAGCGAGACAGTATTGAAAATGAGGGAAATCTGACAAAATTTTGAGTTGTGACAAAGCTATGGTTCCCATCAGCAGTGCCAAACGTGAGTTTGTGCCGTTCTCCAATTCCAAGCTACTTAACTGAATGCAACCGTCTTCAGCATTGCAAACAAAATGTATGTCGTTTTTCTACCGCCTACTTAACGAATGTTTGAATAACATGTCGACCAAGGAAAGAGATTAGTTCGTCAGTTTAGGTGGTAACGTAATAGTGTCGTGAGTTGTTTAGCAGGTAACCATTTCTATTTTAGTACAGACGTGTTGCCTGCCTACTCGGTGAGCATCGTGTATGTCGCACCAACAGTATCGTGTCACACCATTTTCTCTTGTATAGCGTAGTTGATTTCCATTATCTGAACGACTTCCCTGTGGGACATATCATTGCTTTTGAACAGCATGTTCTGTAGAATTTCTGCTAACGTTCTCGACGTTCATTTGACATAAACACCTACTCCCATTCTCCTAGAGATGTGTCCCTACAAAAGGAGCTTTTTATGTACTGATTCGTTCCCTCTCTGTCCAGTAAGGTCTTGGAATACATTAAGAAGACGTACAGCCATTGTCTGGCAGACAGTTGTTGCTCTACTAGCACCACGCGGTGGTCACATGTGGGACACGTTCAGGGAACACCTACGGATGTGAAGCTAAATAGACCCCTGAAACAGCTGTCAATTGTAAAACTAGAAAGCTTCTTACCTTACATAAGGAGTCTGTTCACATGATGCGCAAGAGGGGTAGCATAAGGGGTGAGAGACAATGAATGCCAGTTATGCAACCTGCTGTGAGGAGGTGGTAAGTATGCTGCTCTGTAACTTTTTAATCTCCCTCCCACTGAGCTGAAAAGCTCATGGAATATTACTTCAGAAGTGGACTACAGCATTCATTTATTTGGAGTTACACATGTGAAATGCTGAGTTGTTCAGACAATGGAGTCCTTGATAGCAACACATTAGAGAACTAAATGTATCGAGAAGCAAATCAGTTTAGCCAACTGAGAATACGCGAAACAGATTCTTGAACTTAGTTTACACACAAGTTTACTCACTTCACTAAGCAGTGAAGATAGTATGAGGAAGAGAAAAGGTGGCCCAGAAGATAATTAGGTTTCTTTTCATAGAGTGCACAGAAACAACGTAAGCGGTTTTTGTGACCGTTTCGTCTCCAATATGAGAGACGTTTTGATGTAAAGGCTGCTGATCTCACTTTTGCTCAGTTGAATGAACGCCATGTTCCCAGCGTAGTTGGGAGCTGGCGCAAATGCCCAGGAACGTGGTGCTACCAACTCACCTGCTGGCTGTTGACTGTCTTTGTGTTAATCTGGCTTCTCGTGACTTCATATAAATTGTGTAATAGCTGTCAACTACTCCTTAGCCAGCCCAAGCAAAGGAATTCAGCATACCAAGTGGTATATGGAGCCTGCACTGGGTCTTAAAACGCAGAGTAACACTCAAAAACGCTTAGTTTTAATAACCATTACTTTCCAAATTTTTTACGTCAAAGTAGACTAATGAAGAGCATGAAGTTGAAAGGATTCGCAAGAACCATACATTTAATTAACATAGATCCTTCAAATATTGCAAATTCTTGGAACACTGAGACAACTTTTTTTTAAATCAGAAAATAATCGTGCAAACAGTCAGTGAGTGAAACAGACATGCAGGCCACTTAACAATGGGGAATGAATTAAAATCTCAACACTATTTACACACCTTGGACCTAAGGGAATATTGAAATGTATGATGCAGCAAATGCAATAATAAAGATTTGAAAGACAGGAAAAAACTAGGTTTAACAGAATGCAACGTAGCTTCCCCTGACGAAACCTTGGCCAACCCAAGCTGCCACAGTCCACTGTGCTACTAACAGCCGTTAACCTCCGGTTGGTAGCAACTGACGTCACATTTCAGACGCCAACATTTACTGGACATCAAATGCCCATCCAAGCACACGTCACACACATTTTACACAGTCTCAAATCAACCATAATTAGTTTCTGGAAGCCAGCATCGTAAAATTGATAGCCATAGCAAGGACACTCACAAGATAACTATGACAGCATAACGGTGGTATCCTCAATTTCAAATTCATTCCGAATTACTAATCACATGGCTATCTCCATCAGTTAATCACATTCTGCTACGATCTTTACGTCAATCCACATCTCTGTACAGGTACGTCAAACCCATCAAAGGTTGGCAGCAGTGCTTCAGTAACCTTCCATTGAATATAACTAGTGAGAACCTATGTTTAACGTACTGTCGTGTTTTCTGTCCATGTGTTAATGAAATAATAATAGGTTTCATTACAACACTTGTCACACACAATGCCATGTGCTGCATATGACAGATGAGGAGTGTTCCGTAAAACTTGGGAAGGTTCTTGTGAGATGACAAACGTCTTAGGTTAAGTCACAGTCAGTATCTTAATACTGCCACGATCAGCGGAAGTAAATTGACCCACGGAAGTGCTGCTCCTTCTCCTACCCAAGTTTTGAGCCACCAAAATGCAAGACGTCTTCAATCACGATGGAAGTATAGAAATATATAGGGATGTGTAAGCTGATGTAAAGAATTAATCGTTAGCCACCAACAAGTAACATATTACTTCTGTAGGGAAGTCCATTCTCCTCTGCCTAAATCCACTATTGTAAGAAGTCTTACCATGCAAGTAAGGACATCACTCCAGTTAAGCACTGCCATATCAGCAGAATCAAGGCAGCGCCATTCATCAGACAATTACTTTAAATGTGCTATCACTGCCCGTATATTGCAGATATCATTGTCTTGCCCCACCAGCCTCCACCCTCCCAGGGGGTCAATAAGTCTTTTGTGAATACATGCGTGGCGAGCATGGGGCCCCGAGCCATTGCAGCCTTCTTTCTCTCCAGGGCTGCATTTCCTTTCCCTTCCCCTCCTTTCCCCTCCTAGCTCCTTTCCCCTCGCCCTCTCCTCTCCCTCTGTTGGTGTCCTTGCTTATGTTGGCCCCTGCTATCATCCTGGTTCTGTTGGTTGTACAATTCGGCTTTGTTCCATAATCATTTCCTTCTTTTGGCATTCCTTGGTCCCCCTCTGGGGTTTGACCTCCGTTACAAAATTTCTCCTCCATAGTGTGAACCATTTGGGGAAAAGCACCTTACCTAGTGTCTCCGACGTGCGCCCTCCTAGTACGTTCTACCTTCTCTTTCATGTCGTTGTCTGACACTAGGGTGCATAGCGAGCACGGTAGCCAGCCCATGTGGTGGGGTCGCTATATACCCTTTTTGTTGAGCCCCCTGAACACACAGCTCAGGTATCAGAAGTGTGATCCCTGTGACATCCTCATGCATGCCTTGGAGTGGTTGCTCGTCATCCTGGAGCATCGGAACTCCTGGCAATGGACGCGGTGCCAGACGGCCCTTGCTGTGGCTAGGTGGCGTCCGTGAGGAGAGCCCCTGATCGGAGGGGATGGTATCAGGGCGGACGCTATGCAAATGAAACGCATACGGGTCCTGAACTCTGGCCGTTCTTCTGCGGCCATGTCTCCGTGTGGAACTGATTCCTCAAGTGCTGCTTCTCTTGTCCCTTCGGCCTTCCCTTCCGTGGCTACCCCTG
This sequence comes from Schistocerca gregaria, assembly GCF_023897955.1. Taxonomy (NCBI): domain Eukaryota; kingdom Metazoa; phylum Arthropoda; class Insecta; order Orthoptera; family Acrididae; genus Schistocerca; species Schistocerca gregaria. The sequence continues at coordinate 776,995 of NW_026061887.1, read as the reverse complement.
GGAAGAGGGTCAGGCCCGTCAGCTAGGGGCAAAACCTTTCCCCCATTATCTAGTTTGCACTAGGACTGATGGAGATACTTTCACCAATACCAAACCTTTATTCTTTGTGGAACACACTGAAGACAAGTTTGGCGAAGTGGACTCCCTGAGCAAGATGCGGTCGGGTTTGGTGGGGGGTAATGGACACAGCAATTGTGCCAAGCTGGATACAGGCACGTAGGGCTGCAGACTGGGCAGCTAAAGCAGTTTTTATCAGCAACAGTCTCTAAATATGGTACAAGGTGTGGTTTTAACAGGGACCTCATACTTCAAACTGATGAGGAACTTCAGGACAATCTCGGATGGCGTGGTGTTTACTTGGTTCAGCGTGCTCAGAAGGGTCCTAAAGACAATCGTATTGATACTGGTGCCTTTATTCTGGCCTCTGAAAGAGATACCCTCCCTGAGAAAGTTAAGATTATGGTGTATCGATGTGATGGGAAGCCGTACATCCCACCTCCTATGAGGTGTTTTAAGTGCTTGCGTTTTGGACACGTCTTCCCGCTGCTCACAGGCACCTCTCTATTGCGACTGTGGACGTCCACTCCATGAGAGGAGTGCCTGTGTTCCCCCTCCTGTGTGTGTAAATTGTCACAGCAGTCATTCTCCACATTCACCAGATTGCCCAGTATATAAGAAGAAAGTCACTCGATCGTTTAACCTACACAGAGGGCACCTAAGAAATATACATGATTTCACCCTGTGTCTGTGACATCTAGTTACGGCTTGGTTACATTTTCACCCCTTCCTCACCCTTCCTTACCCTCATCCTGGATCCCTCTTCCCCCCCCCCCCTCCCCTGCGGCTCCCACATCTTCTCCCCTGGGGCCTGCCCTCCCTCCCCAGCCAGAGAAGTGTTCCACTCCTTCGGCGTCTGCCGGTCAAGGGCGCCTCCCCAGGATGCCTCTTCCAGGCACCTTCCAGGCCAAAGGTTTGCTGCCCTGCAACGACCGAGAGAGCCGCGATCTTTTGGCCCCCAAGTCGCCCGGTCTCTTTCTGTTCCTGATCTTGCTGCAGCTGGCTCCTTTTTGCCACACAGCCCTCCTCGAGCGCAGCCTGAAAAGAAGAAGAAATATAAGTCCCGGGACAAAGAGCCTCTGTTGTCACCGGAGGTCCCTTCTCCGACTTCACAACCGGATTCTGACCTGTAGTTCATGGGTGTCGCCCCCTCGTTGTCGGTGATGGGTGGGGACCCTGCGGTATGACAGGATCCATTACAATTCCGTTGGAGAATCACAGAACGATGGTTTAAAGGGAGGCTGAACACGCTAAATCCAATCGTCGACTTCCAGAATTGAAATCCCTTCTTTTGTCCTACTATGCAGCTTGCGTGGTTCTCCAGGAATCTCATTTTACTGGTGCTCACTCACCGACCCTCCTTGTGTTCCGTGTTTTCTGTCGAAATCGGGTCGAACCCCTGCGGGCTTCTGGTGGCATTTGTATGTTGGTCCGTACACACATTACTAGCACGTGGATTCCTCTTCAAACTACATTGGAAGCGGTTGCTGTTAGGGTCCACTTACTCTGCGCTCACAGTTTGCAATCTTTATCTCCCTCCTGAGAGGAGTCTTACACGTGCTACCTTAACTGCCCTTCCTCAGCAACTTCCTCCTCCTTTCCTCCTTTTTGGGGATTTTAATGCTCATCATCTATTGTGGGGCAGTGGTCTATAAGAAGACCTCGTCTAGATGGAAAGGCAGTTTATAGCAGACCACGACTTGTGCTTTCTTAATGATGGCTCTCCTACTCATTTCAGTGCCGGTCATGGTACGCTTTCTGCCATTGATCTTTCTCTTTCTTTTCCCTCTCTCCTGCCTTCATTACACTGGTCGCCACCTTTGTGATAGTGAACATTTCCCATTCATTATCTCGCTCCCTTCCCGCTCTCCGATGGACACATTACCTCGTTGGTATTTCCAACGTGCCGATTGGCCTCTATACACAGCACAGATCGTGTTTTCTCCCTCTTTGTCCGGTTGTATTGATGACATCCTACGTGACGCGCCTGACGCTATCGTTCATGTTGCTAGCCTTCCTGTCCACCGCTCATCTGGGCCATTTCGTCGCCGGCAAGTCCCATGGTGGAGTACAGCCATTGCCATTGCCATCCGTGATCGACGTTGAGCTTTGCAACACCTTAAGAGGCACCCATCCATAGCCAGCCTTGCTACTTTTAAACGCCTCCGCGCGAAAGCCCGGTATTTAATCAAACTGAGCAAGCGGATATGTTGGGAACGATTCGTTTCTTCCCATGGTTCTTCTGTCCCTCTGTCACGGGTATGGGCTACACTTCGCTCTCTCCAAAGATGCCATCGGCAGTCCAGCCTCCCAGGCCTTCACCTCCCAGATGGCCTTTGTACGGACCCATTAGCTTGTGCAGACTACCTTGCGACCCATTTTGCAGTGGCATCAGCATAAGCCTCCTATCCAGCGGCTTTCCTTCACCAAAAGCAGCAGCCTGATGCTTCCACCTTATGTTTCTCCCCTTGTGAGTCAGAAACTTAAAACAAACCTTTCACTGAATGGGAATTTATTTCTGCTCTATCTTCTTCTTATGATACGTCCTCTGGTCCAGATTTCATTCATAATCAAGTGCTTCACCATCTCAGTGCTCCACAACAGCAACATCTTCTTTGGGTGTTTAACCGTATCTGGCTCCAGGGTGACTTCCCTTCTCAGTGGAGGGATAGCATCATGGTTCCTGTCCTTAAGCCTGGTAAGAACCCGCTATCTGTTGACAGCTATCGGCCAATTAGTTTCACCAATGTTGTTTGTAAGTTATTTGAATGGATGGTAGCCCGTTGGCTCAATTGGGTCCTCGAATCTTGGGATCTATTGTCTCCTTACCAGTGTAACTTCCGAGAGGGACAATCTCCAATCGATCATTTTCTTCACTTGGAATCCACAGTTCGGCAGGCTTTTTCGGAGCGCCGACATTTGGTTGCAGTGTTTTTTGACCTTCGAATGGCCTATGACACGGCCTGGCGCCATCACATCTTACTTACCCTTCATCAGTGGGGTCTTTGGGGCCCACTACCGATTTTTATCGGTCATTCAGAGCTTGAGTTGGTACTGTTTTTAGTTCTCCACAGACCTAGACGACCAGTGTCCCACAGGGTTCTGTCTGGAGTGTCCTTCTTTTTCTCATTGTTGTCGATGGACCTGTGGCCTCTGCCAGTCCTTTGGTTGCCCCTGCCCTGTATGTGGATGATTTCTGCATTTGGGTTAGTTCCTCCTCGATGGCATCGTCAGAGCGGCAGCTCCAGGGAGCTATACAGCGTGCATCTGCATGGACCCTCTCACACGGGTTTCAATTCTCTCCTTCAAAATCGCGGGTGATCCACTTCTGTCGCCGTACTACGATCCACCCTGATCCAGAGCTCTATCTCGCTGCACAACGATTGCCTTTTGGTCCCACAGTTTCGTTTCCTGGGTCTTCTTTTCGACAACAAGCTCACTTGACTGCCACATATCAGACTCCTGAAGGTAGAATGTTTCTGTAAACTCAATGTCCTTCGCTTCCTTGCCCACTCCTATTGGGGTATGGACCGTTGCCTCCTTCTCCGTCTTTATCATGCTCTAGTTCTGTCTCGCTTGGACTATGGTTGACAAGTTTATGGTTGTTGCTCCTTCCACACTGCACATGCTGGATCCAGTCTACCATTGTGGTATCCGTTTATCAACAGGGCTAGTAGGGAAGGCACTGGTGACCAGTCTCCTGGTTGAAGCTGGGATCCACCCCCCCCTCTGTTCGGCGGTCCCAGCTTCTGGTGTCTTATGCACTCGTTATCCGTTCCTCTCCTACGCATCCTTCCTATTCTATCCTGTTCCCAGACCATGGACGTCGCCCACCCGACTCCCGACCACAGGCGGGTTTATCGGTTGGGCTCCGCCTTGCATCTCTTTGTCGTGTTTTCAGCTTCCTTCTTTGTCCTGTCTTCCTCGCTCCGTTCCCTCCACCCCCCCCCCACCCCCCTCTTGGTTAGTTCCTCGGCCTCGAATTCGGATGGATCTCTGCCGTGGTCCGAAAGATTCCATCCCCCGTGGTGGTGTTCCTTTCCTTTTTCCGCCGAATTTTGTGGGAGTTTTGGGATGCTGTCGTTTTTTAGACTGATGGCTCTAAATCTACTGATCATGTTGGGTATGCCTTCACGTCCTCTATTGGAACGGAAAATCATCTGCTGCCATCTACATGTGGGGTGTTTACTGAGGAATTGATGGCAATTTCCCAGACTCTTACCTTCATTAAAGAGTCCCAACACAACCGCATTTTGTTATGTACGGACTCGATGAGTGGCCTTCTTGCTATTGACCGGTGTTTTTCGCGCCATCCCTTGGTCTCTGCCATTCATGACCATCTCGCTGATATTCACCGTGCTGCTTGTTCCATTGACTTTCTTTGGGTCCCTGGCCATGTTGTCATCTCGGGTACTGAGCTCGCTGTTCGTTTGGCTGGAGGTGCAGTCACTTACCACCCATTTTCTGTAACCCCTCCTGCAGACGATTTACGGCTCCACATCAAATCCCACTTCGCACAATCATGGGCCCATACTTAGTTCGCTACTCCTCTCTCTAATAAACTTCACGTGATTAAGGTGACCACAGGCCTGTGGCGTTCTTCCTTTCGCGTCTCCCGAAAGACTTCACCACACTGTGTCATCTCCGCATTCGCCATACCATGCTGACCCATGGTTTTCTTTTGCGTCATGAGCCACCCCCACTTTGTGGTTGTGGAGCCTTCCAGTAAGTTGCCCATATTTTGTTTGAATGCCCCCTTCTTTTGGCTCTGCGTGCTAAGTACAGACTGCCCCACACTTTACCTTTGATGTTGGCTGACGATTCCCGGATGGTCTCTCTGGTTTTCGGTTTTCTCCAGGAAAGTGGATTTTATTCTCAGTTTTAAGGTATTGGGGCAGGGCGGTGAGTGTTTGTGTGTCTCCCACTGTAAGCCATGTTTGGAGATTCCAGACTCATCTCCCTGACAGAGATAATCATTTCTTGCCCTTTTACTCAAACCAATCCTTTAAAAAAAAGGTAAAACAGTCTCCTTTTACCATAGGTTGCACATCTTGAGTCACAGGTGGTCTTGCCTATGCTGCTTCAGCATAGCGTTGGGTTTGTTCTCTTGCCAAGTTGCCTCATTTTGTTTTTTACGATTTACAACATGACTGCCCTTTTACGTTTTTGCCTTCTTCCCTTTTATTGTTCTGACTTTCCTCAGATGTCCCATTAGCGGAATGGACCCTATTTGAAATAATTGACTGATGACCTTGCTGTTTGGTCCCTTAAACCTCAAACAACCAACTAACCAGTCTCCTCCACACGGCTCTCCTCTGATTCCCTTGGCGCCACCAGTGGAGATCAAGGAGGCTGTAATTTGCAGATTTGCCACTCAGTCGTAAAAGATGTGTCAGTATTCTGGTGCCATATGAAAACATGGTAAGTTTATTCTACTCCATTCACAACTGCATTAGATCATTGAAATAAATCAGAAAAGCATGGACCCAGGACTGAAGGCACTTTTTTCCCAAACACTATTCCACTGATCTTACTAAAAGTTGAATCTAGTGCTGCATGTCATGAATTTGGTTAATCATTCCTATCTGATAGCTTCCTGGTTCAACAGAAATGAATCTTGGATGTAAGATCATACCTATTTCTGAGTAAATCCAGACAATTTTATTTTCAGTGTTACATATATTTTCCTGCATCTTAAAAGATTACAACACACAAAGAAAAGGATTTGTCAGAAACGGTGAAGGTCATCAGGCAGTGCAGATAAGGATGCACAACATACACTCACTTTCATAATGAGCACTTTGTTGCTTCCAACAAACATTAGACACAATTTCAAACCTCTAAATGCTGAACAACAGATATGTAAAATATTATCATTTGCAAAATACCAGAGATTCAAAGAAACCGCAGTGTATAAAACAGCTTTAAATAATTGTAATTGTAACTGATAACAATTAGAAACACAATAGTAAACTTTTCCTCCTAGTTTGTATTTGGCCATCTCCCATAGCATTTTCAAAGTTTGCTTGAGGTCCAATACATCCTGGCCTATGGAAACCACATTTCCAGTCAGAGAATTCAAACAAAAGTTTTCTAAAATCCATCATATTCATTTAAAATAAAGGCTTAAAACAACAAATGTATTAAATTTCTGCTTTGTGTCCTTTAGCTTTATCATTTTTCATGGGTTTTATTGCATGCTGTTGAAACTTTAATAACACACAATCATAATATGGTACAACACTTGTTCCTGTCGTTATATGTAATAGGCCATAGTCAAGTACGAGGGTTGAGTGAAAAGTAATGCTCCACCTTCGTTAATTGGGTTTGGATGGCAATATCTTAATAAATCACATGTAGACATAGTCTGCAGAACGTGATCCTTAACTAAAAGTATTCACTTTTCCACATAATCAACACGAGCCAATTGGATAAATTTCTGCCAACAATGAACAAGTATTCTGAATCCATCACAGAAGAAGTCGACACTGTTCCTGAAACCAGTCTCACAGTTCTCTCAACGTATTCATCAGAAGCATAATGTTCCAGCAGATCGCCTTTCATTATCAAGAACAGATGGAAGTCAAATGGTGCTAAATCTGGACTGTATGGAGGATTCTGTATGGTTGTAACGTGCTGGGTTGTTTCCTCACCTGGGACACCACATGTAACGTGCCGGGACATGTCCTTATTTAGTAGTGTCATTTAAAGTTCACGTCACAATCGGATGTACCGGTACTGAAATATTTCCTCGCCCAGTGTTCTCGATCTAACTTGCTTTGCTTATTCAATTTTGTCTTCCCGGTAGCTACGTCTGTCTCACCTAAATCACACTGAAATTAAGAAGCCAGGATCCTAGGTTAAGTTTTCCAAAATCAAAAGTCAAGATTGTATTGATTGTTGAACATTTATGTCAACCACATGGCGATTTCTTTGTTCTCACTAGCACACAGAATATTCATGTGACCAGACCTCTTACACTTAATCGTCACATTAGGAAGGTTAAAAACTTCCAGTCTTTAACAAAGTTCACAGTCACAATTACCGAAAAAATTGACCAACTTGCTGCACTTTTGCTCCAAGAGAATCTGACCGAGAACTAACTAGAGCTGCACTAGCTCCGACCTTAAATAGACGAGCGCTTGAATGTTTGACTATTCTGTTAATATATTATAGTTTATAATTTCCCAGGGTTAAATTGATCCTTTCTAACTGGTTTTTAAGTTAACTATTGGGTTTATTATTTAACTAACATTAGTAAGCTGTATCAATTTAAATACGCGAAACTAACTTATGCATCCGCCGTGGGAATTCCCGACTTGTAACCACGGTAGCACTTTAGAACAATAATTTTTACATATTCAAATTTACTTAATTCTTAATTAATGCACTTACAAAGTTGAGACTGGAGTCACTTTACGTAGGAAAATAAAGATATCAAAAATATCAAAACAGATGTCGGAATTATTTAGTAGTTTGGTCACAATTGGCACTGAAAGTCATACAGGCAACAGATTTTAAGTCTTAATATCTATTGAACTAACAGACTTTGGGTAAATTTAAACACTTTGCTGGAATCAGTAAAATTTAGGCTTTCTTTTGGATGCAGTCTTATAGCTGAATTTGATCTATTAGCTCACTCGAATGTTACTTAATATATATTGCACAATATGTCATCGTCCATAACTGTTAATAGTATGCATTTCCAATAAAACTGATTACCTCATTGCTTTTAGAATATATACTAGAATGTACTGAAATAATAGGTTTTACTAGGGGAATTTTATTTAAACTATTTCTGAATTCTGTGCTATGAGGCTGAAGGCCACAGAATCTGTAGTCGGGATCTGAGTAGTGAAAATGAAAAAAAAAAATTAAACGTTCATTGCTTAATTAGGTTACTGAAGTAGCGTAAGACCAAAGCAGGATAGCAGTGGGCAACCCTGCTTCGATACATGGTGGTGAGATTGTCCCTGAAATTCTTCTGTGGTTACACGTGAAGCAATAATGTGACCCACACATTCTTGTGAAATGCTGATTGTGCTTGAAATTTCTCTCTGACTGATAAGACGATCGTTCTGAATCAGTCATCGGTTTGCTTGTGAAACTCAGTGGTTGCTGTTCCAGGACATCCAACTCTGTCACGCCAGTCAGATGTTCTCGCATCAACACCTTTAAACTTACACGCCCAATGACGGACAGTACTCACATCAACACATTCACCATAAAATGCTTACATTCTCTGATGAATCTCCTTTGGAGTGACACATTCTGCTGTCAAGAATCAAATGACTACACGTTGCTTAAATGCATTGCCCTACCGTCTGTAGGGTTCCATACTTTACACTGTAACACTACAACAGTTCAATGCTTAGGCTTCCTGCCACCTGGAGCTGTAGAGGAGAGGCTACAGAACAAGCCAGTACCTGCCACATACCAATGCTGTCAACAGTTGAAATGTTACGGAGGTGAAGGCATTACCTTTCAGTCAACCCTCGTACACAACATGTTAGTTTGAGCTTGGTTTCCTATTAATAACTGTAATATCTAGAGTGTTACCTGGAAAGTGTGTGCAGCTACAAAGTAATTCATTGTTACTCTAGCGCTTATGAGCCTCTCTCTGTAAGAGTGCTTGCATCACAAATGTGTGCTCTTAGTATAATATTTCCTTGTAGATATTTGTACACACTACTGTGATTCAGTTGCGAATAGTTTCCTTTATAATTAGTAATTGTGGAAAGAGAAATGTCACAAGCGCACTCAGTATGATCGGTAATACTGGTTGCCTGTTGTTGACTCCCCACACCTTGTCTCAAGTACGACTAATATGAACGATGTATGGTTACATTATTAAGGATTTATTGTTGTTGTGTGTTTTTTGTTAGTTTAATGTGATTATGCAGAAGCTTATAGAGAGATAGTTTTTGATACGATAGTTTGATATACACATTGCCATCTCTTCATATTATTATACTTCATAAATACTAGATGTAGTACTGCATCTACGTTCCTTGATGTAATTTAATTATATCTGACTCCAGTATGTTTAGAGAGTCAGCTGCTTATGACATGGGTGTTTTCTGCTTTCTACACGTTATGGTTTGTACACTGTTTTTATTACGTTTGTATGGCATGTATACATCATGTGCCCCTGTACGTATGTTTGCCATTTGGTTGATTTTTTAAAATGCCTTTGTTGAACACAGCTTTGTTACTGTTATACATTCGTACAAACTTGACATAGAAGTGTTTTTACCTAATGTTATGTATTATGCACATTCACGCTCTTTGTTTGCATGATCTTCGAACTGTTAACTTCGACACTTCATATCTTAGCTGTGTACCTCACAGACAGTTTTTTACTTTAGAATTCCAACACTACGTTCACTGTTTCATATATTTTCATTATGATAATCGTTTTTCGTGTACGATGAAAGGTATGAATTCTGATCATATGATGGTAATTTTCTCGAAAAGAAACTCTATTTAGTAATCTTACTGGGTCCTCTGTTCAGTTTCGATGTCAGATTGCTGGCCAGATTGGCCAAGCGGTTCTAGGCGCTACAGTTTGGAACCGCGCGACTGCTACTGTCGCAGTTCTAATTCTGCCTTGGGCCTGGATGTCCTTAGGTTAGTTAGGTTTAAGTAGCTCTAAGGTCTAGGGGACTGATGATCTCAGAAGTTAAGTCCCATATTGCTCAGAGCCATTTGAACCATTTTGATGTTAGATTCCATTTCCTTCTGTTTGGTCTTTTACATAAATGGTAAATGACCAAAACCAGTCATAATAAAAAGTAACCTCTCACTACACTTACCTCTCTGTGAAAGGAATTATTAGTTGAAGCCATAGTGTTCGCAGTTAAATTTTTCTGTTACCATAATCATACGACCTTAAAGCTTTTTAAAAAACTGGCTCAGAGCACTATGGGACTTAACATCTGACGTCATCAGTTCCCTAGACATAGAACTATTTAAACCTAACTAACGTAAGGGCAGCACACACATCCATGCCCGAGGCAGGATTCGAACCTGTGACTGTAGCAGCAGCATGGTTCCAGACTAAAGCGCCTAGAACTGCTCGGCCACAACGGCCGGCCACTGTTATTCACATATGTATTCAACAATTCGTGTAAAATTACTTTTTGGATTAATTTACAGTCTTAAAACTGCAGGTGTAGACTCCAAATTCCAGTTTCAAAGTAATTAATGAAATTGGTGTTTGTGTGCTTGGAGATGGTTTCGTTATCCATACTCTCTCCCCAAAATAGTTGTATTCCACAAATATATCATAGTTTAAGTTTGTACTATTAGTCTTTGAAATTAGTTCGCTTTGAAAGGAAACATAGTTTCGGTAATGGCAATCGGAAGTCCCTATTAGTGTTGGTTCTTGCGAGCACTGTAAAAAAAGTCTGGTACAAACATTTGCAACGATCAGAACTACATGTGGTTCAGTTAGATGATGCAGTGTCATGTTTAGTACTTCCAATGTGGATGGAACAATATTTTCAGATTAATACTACACGAGATTGTAGATGGCTGATGTAGAAATGTTAATTACTCTTCATGTAACATACAGCTATTACTTACTTTGCATGCTCCACAATTTTAAAATGTTATTGCTCACTTAACCGGCATCCTTAACAAAGGATGTGTTACATCTAGCTGATTATCCTGAAGGATGTATATTATACCTTCTCTTACAGGTGCTTACAATGTCGATTGACTTGTATATTGTGTTAAGTGTATCTTAGGCAGAAGTTTGAACAGCTAACTATATCTTGACTCTCTGTTGTTACTAGATCAGTTATGGTTTTCACACTACAGAGTGTGGTTCTGAAGTAAAAGGACAGAATTTAAATCATAACATTTTATTGTCTACTGTTCTTCACATTGTTAAATGCTCTTCTGTTGCTGTTTGATATAATGCGTACTATTATGCATTTATTGTTATACAGGGTGTTACAAAAAGGTACGGCCAAATTTTCAGGAAACATTCCTCACACACAAATAAAGGGAAGATGGTGTTATGTCGACATGTGTCCAGAAACGCTTAATTTCCATGTAAGAGCTCATTTTAGTTTCGCCATTATGTATTGATTCACCGCCATGATTTCATACGGGATACTACATGTGCTGCTAGAACATGTGCCTTTACAAGTACGACACAACATGTGGTTCATGCACGATGGAGCTCCTGCAGATTTCAGTAGAAGTGTTCGTATGCTTCTCAACAACAGATTCAGTTACCGATGGATTGGTAGAGGCGGACCAATTCCATGGCCTCCACGCTCTCCTGACCTCAACCCTCTTGACTCTCATTTATGGGGGCATTTGAAAGCTCTGGTCTACGCAACTCCGCCAAATGTAGAGACTCTTCGTGCTCGCATTGTGGACGTCTGTGATACAATACGCCATTCTCCAGAGCTGCATCAGAGCATCAGGGATTCCATGCGATGGAGGGTGGATGCATGTTTCCTAGCTAACGGAAGATATTTTGAACATTTCCTGTAACAAAGTGTTTGAAGTCACGCTGGTACGTGCTGTTGCTGTGTTTCCATTCCATGATTAATGTGATTTGAAGAGAAGTAATAAAATGAGCTATAACATGGAAAGTAAGCGTTTCCAGACACAAAGAAAGTAAATATGTTACGTGGACATGTGTGTGAGGAATGTTTCCTGAAAGTTTGGCCATACCTTTTTGTTAACACCCTGTATATGTGGACTGATAATGTGTGCTCTACATTTTGGGGGACATCATACATACTGTTAACATATTTTTAAATAATAGCCAATAATGCTAACTGAAATTAAGCTTGTAAATTGGATTTTTTAAACATTTTAATTAGTAAAACCCATTACTTCCTCTATAAGTCTTATAGAAATACATGGGGACTTTCGAAAAAGAAATTTATTCTGTTCTATAATCTACATATTAAAAAGTCTATATATTTTGTCTTGGTTGAAGTCAGTCGTTATCTGAACATGCATGGGCTATCATCATGACAATAAATTCCACTGCAAAGTATTTCAACTGACAGACATATCAGCTCTCTTAAAGATTAGCTTTGTGCTGAACATGTAGTGTGTTATTGCTGTATGATGCTTTCCTATAGATACACAATAACTATCTAAGTTAGTATTTTAGACAAAGATTGTAACATTTCAGTGGAACAATTTCAATTTAATTATGAGGAATTTTAACTTCTGTACCAGGTCAAACAATATGTGTAATTATTTCCACTATTATTAAAATGAGGAAAATACTTTCATGCCAAGCAGCTTTAATTATTAGCTAAGGAGTGACCTGTGTGTACCAGTTAAACAGTTTTCAATGTCTAATTGAATGGTACATGTAACAAATCTCTATGAAGTGTCCACATGTAAAAATTATATTTATTCAGTAAGTGCTGTTCCTGTTAAAAGCACTTTCCTGTCAGTGCATAGAAAATAATGTTTATTACTTACGGTTTGCTTGCATGTATTGAGTGTACTATGCATTAAGTAACAATTCACAAATCTTCCTTCTCTTTGTGTCAAATAGCCTTAGATGACCTAGCGCTCTGACACCACTTCCACTAACTTTGACTTTTGGTTTCCTTTCCTGTCGGCCTCTCTTGGTCAACTCTTGATTTTTCGACCCCAACGGTATTAGGTTGCGAGCCCGAGGGTGTCCCTCATTCTCTTTCTCTAATCTTACATTCCATATGGAGGAGAGCCTCCATAGATGTGAAGTCAGCCCTGCTAGGAATGCCAACCTGTAAGACAAAATGTCGCCCTCCAAACTGAGGGTAATATGACAATACTGGTAATCTGTGCTAGAATCGTAGTACTCACAAGCTTCAGAACAAGCCCCAGATATGAAGGTTGATGAAAAGATGGCGAGATCATACCATAATGGGTGTGTAGACATCATGCACCCTCTACTACTATCATTTGGGAACAATGTGGCCTGTGGTTGATGACGTCCCTCTGTATCAAAACTGAAGGAGTTGAGACATAAACCACATAAAATGGTAACAGTTGCTGCATTTGTATCATCGCCAAAAGAAGTAAATGAGAATAATGGTAACCCCCTCCAGGAGCCATTACTAGAGGGACAATCCTAGAGAGAAGCTTAGCACTTCAACACTGCACCGAGAGAAATGAACAAATGAGACAGATGAGGTTGGTGTTCCAAAATTACTGAGACGTTATGCACTGGGTTGGTCATTACTGAAGGATAGAACTAAAGTTATGTTGCTGGTGCGAAATGTGAAGACTGAAGTGAAAGTGCTTCCTCAATTTCAGCAACAGTGCCCCACAATGTTTCGACAGTTTACTTCAACCTAAAACAGTTCATTGCACAGCATCTCAAAAAATGTAATGTTCCCGATTGTCAGTCACCCCAGATCTAACGGATGTCTGCACTAATAGTCTTCATTTGGAACCTGGTGACCACTACTAGGAGAAATACGACAGTTACTGAAGAAGACGGTTCTGCATCTTTAACAGGAAGATGACATGATGTACAGTCAGCTTGATAAGGGGCCTGAAGAATCTTCACCTGCTGTTTTCTATTTGGAAGAGGGACATAAGATGCCTGTAGGCCAACATCATTCCACAAAACTTAAAATTCTGACAAATAAGCTCTACCTGCCAACCAGCCAGCACGTTTCTTCCTGTTGTGTACTTGTCTCACCTTTGCTGGAAAGTCCAGCATAAGAGCCAAGAAACCAATATACACAGAGCAGTTGACGACGACTGCCTGTGGCTACATGTTGTGAGATTCTGACATGCTTGTACCTCAGTCACTCGGAACACATCGTTGCATCTCAGAATCTTCAGCTGAATGCAATTTTAAATACCAGTGCACTGCTACTTTCATCTGGCGTGGAAGTGGACAGCTTAGAATGAATAAAGTGCGAGATGCCAATCTTAGTAGATGTACCATCCCGATGTTTCACGGACCAATTTGTGAGATGTGGTAGTACTGTGGGTGCTCTATAAAATGCCAAAGGACAGTGGTAACTCTATGGGTCGCTGTTCCTAAGTTGGCCTGTCTCTGGCTTTACATCAGAACATTTCTTGAGGGAGATAGGATAACCGGAAGAGTGCAATGTGCTACGTGGCACAAGAAACTGCCACCTGTTCTCCAATATCTGTGTTGACTTCGCACTGAACTACAGCAACAAAGAAGACCATCCAGAACTTGGGATATAAGGTAACAAGGTACGAAGAAACATGTTATTGTGAGGAGAAAATTGTGTCCCAGTCACTTCTGTTAACCTGGCTTCAGTGTAACATCAGCCACAGTTCCCACAGGTGTGATGCGCTGTTGCAACATTAGTTCTGACGAGGAGTAGTATTGGAAAAAAGAGCCTGTTGGTTGTTTCACTTCATGTATTCTTCACAAGCTGTTTATGTATGTGCCTCGCCTGCAGCGTTGCTATTACCTTTTTTCTTATTCATTGTATTTAATCATACAATACAGTGTAAATAAATGTTAGCTGAGCATTATTCTCTACATCTGTTCTGCACCACGTAGGAAATGGTTAACATTTCAAGAAAGATGACTTCGTTGTGTGTAATGTGCATATTGAAATGAATGCACTGGATAAGTGAGGTAAATTGGCATCTATAAGATAACAAAACCCATGAATATTTTGCAAATAATAAGTGGCAGAATTCCATGATTTATGAATTAAATGTACAGAAAGTAATTTAGCACCATTTTGGCTATTTACTTATGAGCAATAAACTGTTCAGCGTTTTTGACTATATAACATGTTCAGTGCTGATAAATACATTAATAGAACAACGTTTAACAGCTTGGTATCGTCCTTTTACTACAAAATACATCTATATTTACTGTGCAGCTACCTTGGTGTGTTTATTTCGCACCGAAAGGGGTTTTATGCAGTCTGTGCAGCAGAACTTTGGTTTTTGTGTGTGTGTGTACTTTCTGTTACTGTGTCTTTCATTGTCATATTTGGGTGGCCAATGATAAACTTAACAGACGACAGCGCTAGTGGAATAATGACGTTTCTTTAATACAGTAATTTATATGAATTTAGAGCTCCTGTGTAATACTTCATTGTAACGTGATAATTAAGAGACTTGGATAAAATTCGTTATTGCAGTTATCTGCTCATTTTTTAGTTACAAAAATTGTATCCTGGAATGTGAACATCCACCGTAATGCACTCGTTAGTTTTATCACTACAGTCAAGAGACTTGTTATAATGCCAAGCTATACAAGAACTGAAGACTTGCAGTTTTGAGTGTATACATCAGTTACATTGAAGTAAACTATGAACAGCTTCTCATAAATTGAGACTGCCAATTTAGATGTTGCATCTGTTCAGTAAGGATGTCTTACTGTTCATTGTTTTATGCACTGCAGGTGATGTGAATTAACTTTGTCTCCTCGCCACCACAAACAAGATACAAAATCTGCAGTTTGCTCTCGCTGTTGTCCGTGTCCAGTGTGTTTCACAATTCCTAACACAGGCCTTCATGGTTTGTAGAGGAGACTTTGTACATTTCTGGACATGAGCTCATTACCAAAACTTCGTCTACTAAGCTTTCTATCAAAAAGTGTAACAGGAAACGTGAAATGCCCTGCATTTATTAGTGATCAGATTGATGGCAGATGCTTTGCACAGTTTATTGAGCGTCAGTATGAAAGTGTCTTATATATCTAGTTTTGCAGCATCTGCTACTATGTAGCAAGTGGAATTACGTCCAATTATTACACACAAAATTATGAAGTTAACGTCTAATTGCTATGTTTCTTCCAGTGTTACCAGTTGGGGTCTTTGGAAGTTCATTGTTCATTGGAAAGTTAACATAGCTAACGTAATGAACTAAGTTTGGAGAGTTGTAAATGATGGGGTTTTTGTTGGAGAGAAATTTTGCGTGAATAAACTTCCTTCCACTTCACAAGCTTTCCTTCAATCTTCCTTAATGAACATCAGTGTGCAGTAATAGAAATACCTTGTTATTCTATGATGCCCATAAAATTCTCTGGTAATATTTCTACAATGAAACCTGGACAAAGTCTGTAAAATTAATAGCAAAGTTCCCCATGCGAATTAAACCAATGACTTTACGGCTTATGGATGTGAACAATACAATTAGTTTCTTCACAGTAGTATGAACACTCTGATAATATTTAAGAACGAAGTGATGAATTATGCAAATACTGGTTTGCAAGACACTTTAATTCTCTCATAAAGAACAAAGAAGTTTGTTAAAAGTTACTATGTGGGGCTATGTAATTTTGAATGTAAAAGACACAGGTCTTAAAAATGTACCAGTGTAACTTGAATTTCTAAAGATTCCCACGCATGAGAGTAGAGGACTCATCACTCTGTAAATTGTGTTAATTGACTTGAAACATGTAAAAACGAAAAGTTCTGGACAGTTTTGAAGTTGAGTGTCAAGTTTGGAAGTTGGTAAGCGCTCTTTCGCAACAATGAATGGATAAAGTCCATGTATACGCACACAATCTACGGGGAGTCGAAAAGCACTTGGTTCCTCAAGTTCCTAACTATTTGTGTTATTCCGTTGAACTTCCACTATATTACACATCTAAATGAGTAAATTATGGCTTTATGAATGTCTGAATTTGGTCAATTATGTGAGATAATAATTATAAAATTTCTGTTGTCCTTGGAAGCTGTAATGTAGGCAACCTGAAATTGATAACCATCCCAGAGCCCGGTACCAGTGTCGCCATCTTAGTGACAACCAGGGACATGGAAGACATGATTGAATACCAGTTACAGGAACAATTGTTATAATCGTTGTAACCAAAGTGCTCACATAACAAGAAGGCAAAGTCAGATTTACAGTATGCTCTGACTGCCTGCATAGTGACTTTAACATATTGAACCTTGAGTTACTGGCACTGCGTTTTCACTTGTTACTTCAATGTTTTTATTAGACCAGCTACTGGCTACAGATGTCACCCCCCCCCCCCTCCACAGTCAAATGTATGTATTCATTCATGTAATAGGTTGTCACCCCTACACTGACATTTTTGTAGTATACCAGCAGTTTAAAAATGCTCCCCTGAGAACAAACAGGTGAAAATGTTTCTCTGTAAAACAATGACAGAAAAGTGGGGAACCAGCTGCACAGTCTCATTTTCGTTTCTTCATCAAACATTTTGGCGCATGAACGTACGCTGTTGTAACATGGAACATTGCACATCTTTTATCCCATCTCTCTGAGTTAAGTATTCATACTCCACTAAAATGGGGAACAAAAAGATGGCTATAGGGGTGTGGAAAACATGAAAATAATTCCCCCTACCACCCCCCCCCTACCCCCCACCGTGACGATGCCTGGAAAAATCTAGGCTCCACTCACTCTCAGCAGCGGTCTCCACCAGTTATCTCTACCACTGCCACTGTCGCCTCTGTTCCACAGTGTCTCTCTGCTACTCTCTCAATGCAAAAACGCGAATATGTTCTTCCTTAATTCAGTTCCATGCAGTCAGACCCAAAGGACAGCATGTGGCTAAAAGTTACCTTCCCCACTATGTCCAGTCGATACTCGACTCGTCTCAGGAATATAGCACTATTTCTAGGATCAATATTTTTTATAGCTGAATCCTTAATGGTCTCGACATTCACCTCGACCAAAACAGATTCATTGGGCTGTAGGACAGGTTCCCTGCATAGATCAGGGAGCTGATCTCTATTCGATATGAAGGGTTCCCATTGAGAAACTCAGTTGCAGGACTGGTCTTCCACCCACAGTAACAACTTGACCAGTATATTGACCCTGTCGACGAGTGCTAATGAACAGGCTTCTGTGGTGTTTGCAATCATAGAACTTCGTGAAATCAACAGATTAAATCTAGTTCCTTACTGTGTCATCTGTTTTTCAGTGAATTACCAAAGAACGAAGATCTGATCTACTGTTCAGAACCTTGGCTGCAAACCTCTCTGAATTCATCAATTACTAATTTTCAAGAGTTGAGTTCTCTATACGAGCAGCTGGACAAGATGACGTATCTTAGACAAATGTGTGTTATTGTTGAGTGGCCCTCCTTAGTCAATCATCCTCGTTTATGGACTGCATAGATTAGCAGCGTTTTCCTTTCTGGTATTTCTTCTTTGGTCCTTACAATTATCTGCTGGTGTAGTCTGCTGCAAGTAAGTTTCTCACCTCCAGTCTGGATCAATTTGGCTTGTATTCTGTTTTCACCTGGGCTTCCCTTCTTAAGCTATTTGATTCGTTTGGAAATCATGCTGTGTGCATTGGGAAAGGGGGGGAGGGAGGAGGGACGACAGTGGTGTGGGTCAGCCGTAGTTAGAATGGAAATAGAATCCTACTTTGGTTTCATTACAATTGGAGATGGTAGAAGTACTCCTTCCATCTTCTGGCGATTTCAGTCGTTTGCAACTATTTTACATCTTCGACAATATCCTTTGTAGCCTGTGAACGTTATAAGCATTACTGTGACACTGTCTGCTCTCGCCTGTTTCTGCCTCCACGATGATGTCCTTGATATACTTCCTCTTCGCTCTTCTCAGTGTTGTCAGGGTAGCTCTTGAAGCCACCTCAAATTGTTCTTAATTCTGCACAAGATTTGTCTCCAGCAAACCCCTTCTCATGGTTTTCGGTCTCTGTTCAGAAGGAATTAAAGCTTGTAAATCATTACACACATAGAACTGGTCACGTTATTGTAAAACTCCAACAACAGCGAAAACTACTCCACCAACAACACCAACTCCATCAAACAACTCAAAAAAAGCACTTCGAACTTTATCTCAACGAGCAATGCAGGAAGAATGATTCACAGCTCTTCCTTTCGTCTGTCGCAGCCGTCAGCCTGATCACGTGACTCGCCAGCAGCGCCTCTCGTGGCGCCTCAACCACTGTCCGTCTGACAAATTGGTTGTGTGTCGGTGTTTTGACCGACCGACCGACCAACTTTCACTGTCGGGCGCGACGCACCACTGGACAGCCGACCCAACAGATTGTGTCGAGTGTGCGTGATCGTGCCAACCGCCCGACTAAAATTCATGTTTTGTCACAGCCGACGGAATTAAATAGTATTCTAATATACATGTCGACGTCCGAGGAGAAGATACTTTAAGGACTGAGTTTTTAAAGAAATTTAAAGACTGCTGATGTATTTGCGGCACATCGTGCGAGGAGTATTAACAATAGAGATGCAAGAAATGAGGCACCTGTTTCATTTTTTAACGAATACATATTGGTTTCTCTTTATGCAACACGAGGTTAAGTCTGTCGACCTTCTTTCTCTTTTTAGGTTTTATTTCCGATACTTATCGGAAATGAAATCTAAAACTGAAGTATCGACATTCCATGGACGTTAATTCATAAAATGTACTTGCCTCACTGTTGTAAGTACTGAAAAATTCCAGCCTATATCCATGCCATCTGCCATGTAGTTTTTTTCAGTTCTAACAGTCGCTAAATGCTTCATTTCTTATTCATCTGTTGTATTTATTAGATGATGCGCGCCTCCACCATGTGTAATCTTTCTTCTTCGAATATGGGTCTCTGAAATTTACAGGTAATCTTGTTGTGCTACATCCACAAATAAATCAATAATGTTTTCACGAATGACTTTTGTTTTATTTATTTTGCTGTACCACGATGTATTTTCTCAGTCAACTATAAATCACGTTGCACATTTCAGGAACAACTTTAGTTAATAATTGTGGCAGCAGAAGAACACTGAATCTTACGTCTCCTGCCATTGGCGACAAATCGTAATATACGTAGCTAACAGTCTCTCCTCGAAGTTTACAACCTCTGTCAGCACTGCAGTATTTTCGCTTAAGAATGGTTTTATGATGTTCAGCTGTTTCGTAATGCACGATTCACCTGTTTTTGCTTTTGTGAAAAACCGAGCGGGATCCCATAGGGCAAACACAATGAACTAAACATAAAATAAAGAAACTACGACAGCAGGCCCGCATAGTAATCACAGAGTTTAGTCGGTCGGGACGTGTGTAGGCTGTCATGGAATTGGTCGTCTGTCAGCCAGTAAATTGGTGGGTGTGCAGGGGTGTTATATACGCCCTAATTAACGCAAATAAAGTTCATTTATACTCAAACTAATGATAAATGCGACTTCCCTGCTTTCCGACGCTGAGCTGCCTCTGCTTCCTTTGCCTCGTCTGACGATAGCCAACACAGCCGGATAAATGTTTTCGCTATGGCACCAATTTTAATTACTTGCTGATGAACAAAAGAATCGTTCGCAAAGTATGGCACACAGGTTTTTAGTGACGCCACATTCCGTGTGCAAATTGTGGTATCCATAGATATAGGCAAATATTAACTCCTATTTCGTAGCTGGAGGAGTAGCAGGTTAAAGTTTAACGTCCTGTTGACAACGAGGAGGAGCATATTCATGGAAGGATGGAGTAGGAAATCGGCCATGCCCTTTCAAGAGAACCAACATGGCATTCGCAGTAAATAGTTAAGGGAAATTACAGAAAACCTATACTTAACTGGCCGGACGCAGGTTTGCACTGTCAACCTCCCGAATACGAGTACATTTTGCTAACTACTGCGTTACCTTGCTCGATAATTTCATAGTAGTTTCGAGGAACGATCCTGAGCTTACAAACAAACCTCAACGAGAAATCGTGGTCAGCCGCTCAAGCGAACTTCCCTCAAGCATTGCCAGTAACTTCCCATTGGATGTCGCCAGTGATCTGTCGTAATTTTCGCATCGATATACTACATAATTGGTAAGGTATAGTATTGAAACACTTAAGTAAGAAACTTGTTACGAGATGTCGGAATCTGCTGCTTCGAAATCTAGTTTTTCGAGCTCTTTCTATCATTCAGTTACGAGGCCAGGTATCACTGTCTCTCCATCCTGATAGTAGTAACTTTCAGAGAATTCTGTGGTGAGAATTAACGTGTGAGCTGATACAAGAATATGGATTGTCCACAGCCACTTATGGAACTGCTCCTGCTGCCTTTATTGCGACTACATGTCTCCAACAGTTAGGCTTCGAAAATCAAGACAAGTTTTCAGTGGCAGCCTAAACTTCGTTGATTAGTTTCTATGTGGGCGACTTCATAGGCGAGTTAGATATGGAATCTGAAACTCAGAAACCCAGGTGACTAAGCTATCAGCTTCTGGATGGTTTCTACTGAGGAAATGGAACTTCAGTAGCCACAAGGTTGTGGAACAAATTCCAGTGCAGCACACAGAAACGTTTGTACCTTGTATTCTCATTGATGGAGAAGTAATAAAAACATTAGGAATCTTACGGTACCACAGCTCTTATCCTTTCCAGTGCCACTCGAAGCTGAAGAATCATCGGTGCTCAAAGATCGCCTGTCTACAACAGCATTCATTTTTGACCAACTAGGCCTTTTTGACCCATTAGTCACAAGATGGAACTGTTCTTGCAGCGCTTGTGTCAACTAAGCCTTGACTTGTATTAAGTCCTTCTATCCAACCTAGCTGATGAATGGAATGTCCTTTATATGTAACTGCCTTAACGAACTGATATTTTTATTAGCAGGCATGTCATTCCCTGTCCTCAATACGTTAAATTCGAAATTCCATGTTTCTGTGATGTTTCACAGTTGGCATATGATGCCTGTGTATACATCACATGTGTTCTTCCCAACAACAAGATTGTAGTTTCATTGGCTGTGGCCGAATCTCGTTTAGCCCCTGTCACAGAACTATCTGTTCTGTGACTGGAATTATGAGATGCTTTTCGTCTTGCTCGGCACATTCATAATTTGGCCAGTGACTTAGACATTGTAAACAGTAGTGATATCCATATTTGGACGGATTCTCCAATAGTTCTCAGCTGGCTGCAACGTAGTCTCACGGGAAAACCTTTGTTGTCAACAGAGTCTCTGAAATTCAGGAAATGAGTTGTTTCCAACTGGAGACACATCAAATCAGAAGACACTCCCACTGATTGCTTATCACGTGGCATCAGCGCAGCACATATGGATTCACTTTTGCAGTGGTGCTCTGCCCCATCATGGCTATTCAGTAGTGACCTGGACTACAGCACTTGTCCTTCACTTGTGATAGGAGATGCGCAAGAAAGGGGTGTAGGTGTCTTTGATGTCTGTTATTGAGCTTAATGCTGAATCGTAGTGTAAGTATTCCCCTTGAAAGGAAACTCAAAGGATTTTGGCTTATGCACTGAGGTTTGTTAACAATATAAGGCGGCAACAAACAGAGGATAACTGGGCCACTCACCCCACAGGAATACCAAAACGCTATCAAAAGAGCTTTTGGTATAGTTGGTGATTGCGCTCGTGAGATCGCATTGTTGAAGGCCAGTTACGCGGTTATAAGGCATATGACAGGAACCGTAGCGTCTATATCAGTGTCAGGTGGTGTTCATGTTTGTCCTAAACTCTCTAGTGAACCTGTGCCCTTTCAAATTCCTCTTCCCCCTGTGGGTCCAGGGCAAGAATAGGCCAATGGTATTCCTGCCCGTCCTAAGTGGCGACTAAAAAGAGTCCCTCTCCCTCAAGAGGGTAGATTGAGCCTGCATCCAGAAACGGTTCCACTACTTATATTTGTGGTCATTTGGTTTTTCACTTATTATGGTTTCTTCCTTCCTTTGTTTGGTTCCTTTCATTATCCTCCTCCCTCTTACTGTCTTCCCTCCTTCTCCTTCCCCCTCTTCCTCCTCCGTCCCCCTCTTCCTCCCCCCTCTTCCTTCCTCCTCTGCCTTCTCCCCCGCCCCTTCCTCCTCAGCCTTCTCCCCCGACATTCCTTCCTCCTCCACCTTACCCCATCCTTCCCCCCTACTTTTCCCTCCTTCCACCCCTGCACCCTTCCCCCATCCTTCCCCCCTCAGCCCACTCCTCTGTTCCCCCCTCCCCCTCCTCCTTTCCCCCCTCCCCCTCCTTTCCCCCTCATTTCCCCACTCCTTCCCCACTCCTCCTCGTGCTCATCCTCCTTCCCCCTCCACCTCCTCCTCCTCCTCCTCCTCCTCCACTTCCTCCTTCCCCCCTCCCCCTCCTCCTCTTCCTACTGATCCTCTTCCTTCCCCTCTCCCCCTCCACCTCTTCCTACTGATCCTCTTCCTTCCCCCCTCCTTCTCCGCTCCTTCTCCTGCTCCTCCTTCCCTGGCCTCCGCCTTGGCGTTTGAGACAATCTGCCCTCTCTCTCCCTCTCTCCCTACATTTTCCTCTCCTTCTTTCCTCCCTGTGTGCCTGAAGGCCGACCCACACGTTCACACGCGTATTCGGTGACGGGGTAACGCGTAATTCACCGCGCTGGGTAGACAAGTAAGGCACGCACATACCCCCTGGTATAGGCCGGGCCCAGGGAAACCTTCCGACCATGCCTATTGTTCCCTCTGTCCGTTTCTTGGGAGGTGTGACATGAGGTGGGAGTGCCCTTTGAGAGGGTCCCCACAAGGAAGGAACGCGCCATTGGAGACGTTGGCAATCATAAGGGGATTACTCCGCAATGGATATCTCTTCTTCTCTCTCGACTTCTGCCAAAAAACGGAAACTTGACCAGCCACCAGTTACAAAAGTACTACCGCCTGCCACAAAGTTCCTCGTAGTTTCTAGATCTGTGGATGGACAAGATTTTTCATCTTTCAACCCTTTAGTTGTCCAGAAGAGCGTAGATGCCAAAGCTGGATGTGTAAAATCTTGTACCAGGATGCGTAACGGTACCCTGTTACTAGAAACTGAGAGCACCTTCCAGGCACAAAAACTGCTTCGGGCCACACTCCTAAACGTTCCCTGTCTGGGTGGAGGCTCACCGCACTTTAAATTCGTCTCATGGTGTGGTATACACTAGATCGACGGACTGACTGACGAGATTCAGTATTTCCTCGCTGAGCAGGGCATGACGGCTGTCCATAGGGTCATGGAAAAGGTCAACAATGACCTTGTACCAACCCGAACACTTTTCTTGACCATTGATAGTGTTCAACAGCTGCTGTGCATCAGAGCGGGCTACGAGGTTATTTCTTTTCGCCCCAAAGTCCCGACACCTACGCGCTGCTACCAGTGTAAGCGTTTTAATCACACTCGCCAGTCTTGTTTTAACGCGGCTAAATGTCAATTGTGGCAGGGATGTCCATGAGGGTGACCGTCCACCTCCATCTCATCATTCTGTGAACTGTCAAGAGTGACCATGCAGCATCCTCCCACGACTGTCCCATCTACAAGGAAGAACGCTGTATACAGGAAATTCGGGTCAAAGAGAAACTATCCACCTCAGCTCCTCGCAAGCTATTTGCTATTAGGAAGCCCACGCTGCTGCCAGCGGGGAAATATAGTACCGTCCTCGCCGCTCCTCGGACTACCAGGGAGTTATCGATGCACACACGCGATCTGATCTTCAGCACTACGGTCGTCCGTTCGGCCAGTGCTAAGACCGCCCGGTCGACGTCTCCTCTTCCTCCCGTCACCCCTCAGACACAAGCACCTTCATCAGCTTCTGCCAAGACGAAAACCCAGAAGTCAGATGCACGGGCCTTCAAGAAGGAACCGTCCAGTGCAGACTTCCTACGAACCTCGAACTCCCAGCTATCGACCAGTTCTACCACTAAACGACCTTCCAAGAAGGCTCATAGGAAGCAATGTTCTCCTTCTCCGCCACGGCGCATTTCTTTTCCTGCTGCACCCAGCGGTTGCCGCTCCAAGCCGTCATCCGTTTCCCCTGGCCGCACCGCTGGTAGCCCAACATCTGGCCGTTCACCGTTGGAGGAAGCTCCCCCTCCCGGCCATCTTAACAAGATGGCCGATGAACCTATTGAACCAATGGACAATGACAATCCGCCTATTGATAGCGGCGGCAGTGCTCGCTCAGAGCCAGGCCCTCAGCGGCCATTGAGGTGACCCCCTTCTTGCATCTTCTTTTTCTTCTCATGATTGCACTTATTCACTGGAATATTCGCGGCATTCGCTCCTACCGAGAGGACTTAAAGGTGCTGCTCCACTTGCACTGTCCGCTCGTCATAGCTCTCCAGGAAATGAATCGATCAAATTGCCTTGGCACACTATATCCTGTGCGTTTTGACCTACCCACTGCTGCAGGTATTTCAGCTAATGGAGTGGTTATGTTGCTGGTCCAGGATGATATTTACTACGATCCCATCACATTGAACACTGGCCTGCAGGCAGTTGCCGTCTGAATTACTCTCCCCACTTTCACTTTTTCCGTTTGTACCGTTTACACTCCTTCGTCATCTGCTGCTACTGGGGCAGACATGATGCAAATTATTGCTCAGCTACCTGCACCATTTTTGTTAACTGGAGACTTCAATGCTCACCATCCTCTTTGGGGCTCTCCAGCATCCTGTCCGAGGGGCTCTATTTTAGCAGACGTTTTGAACCAGCTCAATCTTGTCAGCCTCAATACTGCCGCCCCTACTTTTCTTTTGGACACAACTCACACCTATCCCCATTTATTCCTCTATATGTACTACCCAACTTGCATGCTGTTTTGAGTGGTATGCACTTTCTGCTACATATTAGAGTGACCACTTCCCTTGTGTTATCCATCTCCTGCATCATACCCCATCTACATGCTCAACTAGTTGGCACATCTCCAAAGCAGACTGGGGGCTCTTCTCTTCCAGGGCGACCTTCCAGGATCAAACCTTCGCAAGCTGCGATAGTCAGGTCGCACACCTCACGGAAGTCATTCTCACTGCTGCTGTATATTCCATTCCTCACACTGCTTCTTCTCCACGTCGAGCACCGGTCCATTGGTGGACCACAGCAGGTAGATACGCTATACGTGCTCGTCGACATGCTTTACGCACCTTTAAACGCCACCATACGATGGCGAATTGTATTAATTATAAACGATTACGTGCACAGTGCCGTCGTGTTATTAAGGAATGCAAGAAAGACAGCTGGGCTGCTTTCACAAGCTCTTTACAGTTTTACTTCTTCTGTTGTCTGGGGTAGCCTGCGCCGGGTATCTAGCACTAAGGTCCACTCACCAGCATCTCGCTTGACGGTCGCGAATGACGTCCTTGTGGCCCCTAAGGATGTCGGCAATGCCTTTGGCCGATTTATTGCTGAGGTTTCGAGAACTGCTCATTACCACCCTGCCTTCCTCCCCCGAAAACAGGCAGAGGAGCCTAGGCCACCTAACTTCCGCTCCTCGAATCGTGAAAGTTACAATGCCACATTCACCATGCGGGAACTCGAAAATGCACTTGCCCGGTCACGGTCCTCCGCTCCAAGACCTGATTCTATTCATATTCCAATGCTGAAGAACCTTACTCTTGTGGGTAAAGGTTTCCTTCTTCGTACTTATAATCCCATCTGGATTGAGGGTGGTGTTCCCACATGCTGGCGCGAATCTATTGCCATGATTCCTACGCCTGGAACGGACAAGCACTTGCCTTCCAGTTATCGACCCATCTCGCTTACCAGCTGTGTCTGTAAGGTGATGAAGCGAATGGATAACTCTCGTTTGGTTTGGCTGCTCGAATCTCGACACCTACTTACCAATGTATAATGTGTATTTCGTAGGCGCCGCTCTGCTGTTGACCATCTGGTTACCTTGTCGAACTTCGTTATGAATAACCTCTTGCGCAAGCGCCTGACCGCGGATGAGTTCTTTGATTTGGAGAAAGCTTACGACACCTGTTGGAGGGCGGGCATTCTCCGCACCATATTTTATTCATGCATTTTTAATCGATGGACAGTTCAGGGTACGTGTGGGTTCTGTCATGTCCGTCGCCTTTCGCTAGGAGAATGGGGTGCCACAGGGCTCAGTTTTGAGCGTCGGTCTCTTCGCCATAGCGATCAATCCAATAATGGATTGCCTCCCAGCTGATGTATCAGGCTCCCTTTTCGTGGACGATTTTACCATTTACTGCAGCTCGCAGCTTACATGTTTCCTGGACCGCTGTCTTTAGCGTTCTCTTGACCGTCTTTACTCCAGGAGTGTCGCCGAGAAGACGGTCTGTATTAACTTCTGGCGCTACAAAGAGTTTCTCCCACCATCCTTACGAGTCGGTAGCATTGCTCTCCCATTTGTGGAGACAACAAAATTTTTAGGTGTTACATTTGACAGGAAACTCCTCCGTGTTCTCAGTGCTATGTCGTAGGGAGCGGATCGAACCGTCCAACTTCGCATATATCGGTCGATCGTCCGCTCCAAGCTGGATTATTGGGAGCTTCGGATACTCCTCTGCACGGCCGTCTATCTTACGCCGCCTCAATTCCATACAACATCGGTGTTGACGTCTTGCGATAGGAACGTTTTATACTAGTCCCATCGAGAGTCTCATGCTGAAGCCGGTGAATTGTCACTAACCTACCTGCGCGATTTGTCGTTATGCCTGTCGGCTACTGTCAATGCTGGACCGCCCGTCTTATAGGTCCTTATTTTGACGACACTCTCGACCGTCTATACGGGTTGTATGTCTCTGCCCTGATACCCCCTGGAGTACGCTTTCGTTGCCTCCTTCAGCAACTTAAATATACACTCCCTGCAACCTTTAGAGTGGGCGAGAGCCAAACGCCACCTTGGCTCCAGACTCAGGTTCGCGTTCACCTTGGCCTCAGCTCGTTCCCAAAGGAGATATCCCCAGCTTCGGTATACCGCTCCCGTTTTGTCGAACTTCGTTCGAAGTTCTTTAATATGACCTTCATTTATACAGATGGCTCTAAGACCAATGACGGTATCGGGTGTTCTTTTATTGTCAGGGCACACAGTTTCAAATACCGGCTCCATAGCCATTGTTCGCTCTTAGCAACTGAGCTATTTCCTCTCTACCAGGCTGTTCTTTACATCTGCCGCCACCGACAATCTGCTTATGTCATCTGCTCCGATTCCCTGAGCGCTATCCACAGCCTCAGTGATCCATATCCGGTTTACCTTTTTGTGCACCGGGTCCAACGCTCTCTTCAGTAGCTGGTGGACGACGGTTCTCCGGTTAGCTTTGTGGGTTCCTGGCCATGTCGGTATCCCTGGGAACGAAGCTGCAGATGCCGTGGCCAAGGCTGTGGTCCTCCAGCCTCAGACAGCTTCTTGTTGTGTCCCTTCATCAGATTGTAGCAGGGTCATTTGACAGCGCATTTTGTCACTGTGTCATGCCGATTGGGCTGTACTTAGGGACAACAAGCTTCCGCCCTTGAAACCTCTTGCCGCGGCTTGGACGTCCTCTTCATGCCCTTCTCGGTGGGAAGAGGTCGTTTTGGCCCGGTTACGAATTGGACACTGCCTCTTCAGCCATCGCCATCTGCTGACGGTCCGCCACGTATTAAAGTTCCGTCCAAATTTTAATACACTGCGTGTTGATCTTCGCCTGCCATGTACTCTGGATGCCATTTTAGCGGATGACCCAGGAGAAGGTGCACACGTTCTTCGTTTTGTCAACTTGACAAACCTGTCTGACATTTGATTATGCAGTTTTTTTAATCCTCTGCCTGTCCGTCTTGTATAGTATTGTCCCTTTTAGTTGCTGTATTAACCTTGTGCCTCGCGGAGCATTCCTAACTTAGTCTGGGCGCTAATTACAATTACAATTGCAGTTGTGCCCCCTAAAACCCCCCAAAAAAATCCCTCTTGAAGGTGTGGCTGTCAGAATATGGGCGACGCAGGAAATAACTGTGTGCAATGTATATCTTCCTCCAGATGGTGCAGTACACCTGATTGTATTAGGTGCACTGATTGATCAACTCCCTAAGCCTTTCCTACTTCTGGGAGATTTGAACGCCCATAACCCCTTGAGGTGGCAGTGTGCTTACTGGCAGAGTCAGAGACATCGAAACATTACTGTCTCAGTTCGACCTCTACCTCTTAAACACTGGGGCCGCTACACAATTCAATGTGGCTCGATGTAGTTACTCGGCCATTGATTTATCAATTTGCAGCCCAGGACCTCTCCCATCTATCCACTGGTGATCACTTAACGACAGAGTGAGGTGGCGCAGTGGCTAGCACACTGGACTGGCATTTGGGAGGACGAAGTCTCAATCCCGCGTCAGTCCATCCTGATTTAGGTTTTCCGTGATTTCCCTAAATCGCTCTAGGCAAATGCCAGGATGGATTCTTTGAAAGGCACTGCCGACTTCCTTCCCCGTCCTTCTGTAATCCGATGCTGAGAGAACATAACGGCCTGTATAGTAGTGACCACATCCCCAACTTCCTGTCACTGCCCCAGCATCAGGCATACAGACGCCTGCCCACATGGGCTTTAAACAAGGCAGACTGGGAAATTTTAACCTCTGATGTTACCGTTGACTCTCCCCCACATGGTAACACCGATCTTATGGTTGAGCAGGTGACAAAATTGTTTCTCTGCAGAAAAACGCGGTCCCTCGCTCTTCAGGGTGCCAGAGTTGTGAGGCAGTCCCTTGGTGGTCGCCAGAACTCTGTAAAGCAGTTAAGGAGAGTCGGCGAGCTCTACAGTGGCATAAGCAGCATCCTTCCTGGAGCACCTCATTGCCTTTACAACAGCTCTGTGCCCTTGTTCAGCAACTTACCAAGTGATGGAAGCAGGAGTGTTTGGAGAGAGAAATCTCGACCACTGGGTGCCATGTGTCACCTTCGCAAGTCTGGGCAAATATCAAGCGTCTTTTCGGGTACCAGACCCTAACAGGTGTTCAGTGTTAGGATAAATGGCGTATTATTTACCGACGCAAACGCGATTGCCGAGCATTTTGCTCAAGTCTCTGTGTCGGAGGCCCACTCTTCCAGCCAAGCAAATCGCTGCGGCAGATTTAGAGATGGGCAGAGCTTCTTCTCTGAAATCGGATCACAACTGGTCAACCACCGGGGAAGAACACTTTCTTTTTCATGACTCACCACTCTCACACAATAAGTGAAAGGAAGTCACATCGCCTTTTTAATTCAGGTCACTAACCCTGAATTTTTATCTGGTTTGATCCTAGTTCTAAAGAACTTAAAAATAGTAAAAATTGTTACTGCCCTATTAATGGTGAGATATTAAAGTTTTAAACATCGTCTGCTGTAAAAGTTACAAATGTTGAAAATAATACTAAATGTTTATCAAGTGATACTTCTTATATCTTGCTACCTCAATTGGAAAAGTACAGTATACAAATTACAACTGTAAAATAGTGTGTCTGCTTTCATTTAGTCAGTATTACCATATGTGTATTCAAAAAGGAATTTATAAATAAAATCTGACCCTCTTCAGTCGATGTCTCTCCTCAGTGGATATTTGTCGTGCTTTTAAAAATATTCGTTAACAGGGCACTGATGTTGCTCCGATGCATAACGCTTTTGGAACAAATTGATACAGCGTCGGCCATTGTAATTTTCTTGTTTCTCACCAGTTTACGGGATCGCTGTTTCTAGGCAAATATCCCTCCGCTAAATATTTATCCGAGTCTACAATTGCCGCATTTTGCACGTGGTGCCTTTCTTGGTTTCACCAAACTCATTCCAGGTTGCTCTGGCATTACAGTGGTAAATAGTTCAGAAATGAGCTGTGTTCTTGTTGAACAACCAACGCTTACTTCTCTGCAATAGCCTTCATGCTGAAAATCCTTGTTTGAATCGGAGGTCCAGTAACGTAACTTTGCCTGACCAGTTCGTTCCTGGAGATAACGCCAAAGCACTCAGATAACCCTTTAAGGAAATTATAAACCAGTGACTCGTTCTTGAGGACATTCTTTCTGTCCTTCAGATTCCAATTGTCGTTCCATTAATCTTGGCAAGATTCTCGTTTTTGAATGTGACAGTTTTGAAGACATCTCTTTGGTCACCTGACTGAAACTTTCAAAATCAGTAAAGGCTGTTGCATTATCTCCCAGGATGTATGTTATAAGTTTAAGATGATAGATTTTTGACCGAAAACAGCGAGGCAAGAAACTGAATCGCAAATTGTCAATTTTCGTTTTTTTCACTGAATAGTCATTTAAGAGTGTCGCGTATCGTTTGGTGTTGAAATGAAACTAGTCATACTTCTACAAATGGCAGAACAAGTAGTGCATTTAACGCTGTATGTTGGTGAAACCAAATAAGTCACTGACTTGTTTCGTTTCAACAGATATTGCTCGCTCCTGCGGACAGCCTGTTTTCCTTCAATAGTTGACATCCAATTCCTTTGTTGTGGCACTAATAGTCGCTGTTAATGCTCATTGCGCGACAGTTGGTTGTACTACCATGGCTCCAAAAGAAGAATAGTACTGCAAATTATGGAGGAAATAAGGTAAAGGCAATCTCTGTAATTGCTTTTGTACGAGCTATGTTCGAGGGAAAACAGTTAGAGAATCTTGCAGGTAAATATCACTCGTCCTTGTAACAACCGTAGGAAACTATAGATGTAAATGTCAATATTACCAGAAATATCATTCTTGTATTATTAATTTCATTCCAGCTGCAGAATTCAATGTAATGCCTCAATTGACGTAATTCAACGTAATATTTTGACGAAATTCCTTGATCTTTCTCTTTCACAAGTAATTGTTGTAAACCACTGACAACTCTTAATATCTATTAGAGTTGTTCACAGTCAACAAAGAGATGTAAATTAGAATAATGTTACTACGTAGCCAGTGTTTCATGCACCGGATCTGAGGACGGCCACGTTTGCTCGTTCTAATGCCATTAGCTTGC
This sequence comes from Schistocerca gregaria, assembly GCF_023897955.1. Lineage (NCBI taxonomy): Eukaryota > Metazoa > Arthropoda > Insecta > Orthoptera > Acrididae > Schistocerca > Schistocerca gregaria. The sequence continues at coordinate 745,392 of NW_026061887.1, read as the reverse complement.
TGTGTCGCCTGGACGAAAACACTGTCATTTGCTATAAGACAAAAGCACATTCTGCGTAATGGTACTTTTTAGTACTGTACTGTTACTTAGTAATGAGTTTATTTATGATAAAAATAAAAAATGTAAATTATTTCAGATACATAACAAACATCAAACACACATGTTAATGTGGCAGGGGGGATGTTAAGGAGTGGTAATCTAATGGAAGTAAAGGAAACCAAGGAGAGATTTAGGTGACAGATATCGTCCAGTAGAGTGTTTCTTTACAATTGTGATTCTAAGATGTTGTACACATTCAAATTGTCCACAAGATGCACCAGGCACCCATTTTAATCTGAAGTTTAGTTGTCATTATGGCTGGAATGAAATATGAGCTACCAGATCCATTTGGAGGTTACAAACTGCCGTCGGTCCTGCCTGGTGAATGGAAGAGGAGAACAAAAAACAAGTTACTTTTTGTGGCCAGACATGAATAGTCAAGGTGAGACTACCTTCAGAAAGTATCAGACTTGGTTGTGAAGTTCTTATGTCGGATAATTTTGTTTGACAAGTAGTTCCTCAGGTGTGTTCCATACAATATGACCTTTTTTTCATGGTTCATTTGACTCTCTACTTGTGTATAGTATGAAATGTATTATGATACAGGAGTATACCAGATACAGGAAGTATGCATACAAGTAAAGCTGGAATTGCAGACCTAGTTATGTAGAATTGGGACAGACAAGGAAGCATGGTCTGTTGCCCAGTCTACATTAATGTACATTAAAATACGTATCACTTAATGAATCATGAATCAGGTCGTAAGTATGACATCCATGTAAATGTATAATCTAACCTGCAGCCCAGTAATTCCATCAATTCTAAAAATTTAGAGCAGCCAACTAAAAGTCGGACACCAGAGAAACTGCATAACACAAAAAGAAAAAAAACATCCATTTGCAAAGTGAAGGTACGTAAAAATGCGGTAGGTTCACTACTTAGAAAACAAGAATCGGTGACATTCATCTGTAGGTTAAATTTTCTGTATCAGCCTAGTTACACACCAGGTTAATTACAGAAATAGGGAAAAGACGTGATGAATACTTTAAACACACAGGGGCATATACTGTAAAATGTTGGCCAGACAGAGCACCTTTAGAATATGATAAAAGTAATATGTGGAGAGTACCGAAGTCAGTCTAGTTTAAGGAACCTATCTTGAAGGCCTTCACCACATTAATGGAGGCATGCAGAACATTTTACAGAGCTCTAGGAGGTAGGGAGAGGTCCAATTTTAAATATATATAGTTACTGACAAACATGACTCGCTACTTAGAGAATAGGACAAATATACTGCAGTGAAGAAAAATAAGTAGGCATTAAAGAGCTATTTCGAAAACTAGCCCCATAAAGAATGACATATACGTAACACACAAGATGGTCATATTTTGCTCCATGTGTTTTATTGAGCTCAAATGACCCATCTTCTCACAGATGGTTGTCGGACCTTGGCTTTTCTGTACAGACTATTTTATACGGACAATTGAGCAGTCGGCAGGTGATGTTTAAAGTGAGCGTCGTATCAAAAATCTAGATGCCAGTCATTGAATACTGGCCCCTATTGTGACTGGGCCAGAGGTGGGAAAACTTCAAACACATTGGGCGTGGGGCCTGAAGACAGCATAATATATCACCAAAACTGTTTCCTCAATAACAAAGCAATTTGGAAATGTAGATGGTTAAAAGGTGTTTGGTTTGACTTTTGTACATGGAGAGAAAAGTTGTTCATAAATTGTATGGATGCCACACAGCAGTTAAGTGCTGAAAGACGCATAAGGGGAATAGTGTTAAGGTAGGGAGAGAGGGCTGGAGCTTACCAACAATGCTATTCAGTCGGTACATTGAACAAAGAAGTTAAAAAAGATGAAAGGAAAACCTTGGCTATGAAATTGTCAGATGACACATGACTTGGAAGAGCAGTTGAACACAGTGGATAGTGTCTTTGAGAGATCATAAGATGAGCAAGAAAAGTGTAATGGAATGTAGTCTAATTAAATGAAGTGACTATGAGAGAATTACACATAAGGCAATATATTGTATAATAGGATGCCATATAAATGTGGTATTCTCCCATGATCGTATTTTAGACAGCTGAATAAGATTTTAGGTATTCAACCTAAAAATTTACAGTAAAAGTTTTCTCTTATAAGATTTGTTGTACATGATCCAGAACAGTTCATGAGAAATACTGATGTTTTAGCAGTCTCCTGACTGGTTTGATTTGGCGTACTGTGAACTCCTCTACCCCAACTACATAACCTCACAGTATAACACCCAGTTATTTTCTGGACATATTCCAATCTCTGCCATCTCCTGAAATTATTACCTCTGTAGCTCCCCAAAGTATGATGAAAGTTAATTGTTAGTGTCTTAACGCATGCCCTTTCATTTTGTCCCTTCTTGCCACTGTTCCTGTGGTGAAACTCTTCATTTCTTACCACAGCAGTCCCCTGAATTTTAGTCATTCCTCTGTAGAACCAGAGGCCAAATACTTAGAATTATATGAAAGTCAATTACACATTGTGATAAACCAGAAAAATAAATTTGTGTTCCAAAAGTAAAATTCCCCTCCCCAACTGCTTCACTCCCTCCTCCACTAGGAGTTTTAGGACCTCGTGTGCCTCCAGCATTATTGGATTGCAGGTCTCCCAATAATTTATTCAACTCCTAATTTTCATTGCATCACCTATGTGTTCAAACTCTTCTTCTGTCATGTCATCAAACAGATCCTACCACACATAGAAGCCTTAATGCACTCTTACCACATGCCACCTTAGTCCTCCGAGTTCAACACTGGAATTACTTTCGCGTCATTTAACTTTGCCTCCTTTGCTTTCCTGTTTCAAACAAGTGACTTACTTCGCTGTATTTCTGTGATATATTGCACATTTTTGTAGTTCCTTACTTTACGAATCAATTTCAGTATTTATTCTGTAACAAGAGTTCTTTTACAGTTACCTCGTGCATACATAAATTTGTCTGTCCAACATCTGTGACTGCCGTTTTCAGATAAATCCTTCCCTCTTCAACTGATCTGCGTGTTGCAGTATTCATTACCACACTATTTATTGCTTCAGATAACTTTAAACACACACCATTCTTCTCAGTACCCCACTTACTTCACCACTAACAGTTATGGACTATTCTCTTACGCCTCGGTCTGCTCTTGGTCATTACTAACTTGTGACATGAATGTATATCTGTTCCTGAGTATACCCTGCTATCCAATATCAGATTTTACAAAATGTCTCAGTGATGTAATCCAGATAGAATCTCCTCATGTCCCTCAGACTTTTTCCAAATATACCTCTTCCTCCAGTAACTTTAAAATAGCATATTCATAATTAATAACAGACTTATAGAGAAATGGAACTTTTTTACTCATCACTTCTATTATCAAGCTCATTCTCCTAAACTCTGCCATGTATTACATTGCCTTTTACAGCATTCCAGTCACTCATGATTATTAGATTTACATCCTCATTACATACACATTTTGCATATACTTCTCCCTCTTCGTCAGATTGTGACATTGGCAGATATACCTGAAACATAACCATTAGCTTTTTGGTGAAAATTTTGATGAGAATATTCTTATTACTGAACTGGCCACTGTACTGACCCACACATACACTCCCAAAATCTTTGTAAGCAGTTTGCAGTGTGTACCGTGCAAGTCAGATGGAGATGGTGCTTGTGGATGTACACAGCCTCTCATCCATGCACTCTGCTTTCCAGCTGACATCTTTTGGGTATAGGATGAGCAACCTCTAGCTCAGTCATGTTTACCTTGACATGCATGTTACCTCATTGTTATTGTGCACGTCTCTGTACCTGGTATAATTTATGTTTTAGATTTAGTTTGTTGTGTCCATCATTATATTGTGTTCTCTTGCAGGATTAGAACATTCAATGACTCAAGTTCTACCCTACATTTCTGCTCGTGAGAAATCCATCTTATCAGAAATGATATTATTCCTATATCGTTTCACTGACTGCCACTACATCCAGAGTGAACATTAAAATTTCCTCTTCAGATTTTCTAGCGTCTTTACCATATTGAACTTCTACAGATTTGTGAGTCAAAGCATGGAATGTCAGTAGTCACTGGACATTCATGTTTTGCAAGTTCATTTTATCAGGGGGATCTTCAGAGCCGAGATATATCTTTAATGAAGAAATGTATCCCGTACTCGAATCACACAGCATCCGTATGAGTATGCCTTATTTGGTAATTTTTGATGGATTGTAAAATTTAACTGTCCACACCATGGTTTCATTCCTTCATCAGTTGAGATATTTTGACTTAGATTAAACATTTCTTTATACTTTTTGGAAAAATAATCAACTGCAAATTTCACTTCAAAAAGCCGGTCGGCATTATCTGGTTTATTGTTGTCAGAAAAATGTAAAAATGATAATATTTGTCTGAATATCTTGTGGACATCGCTTTGCGAAATATGTGTCTATCAATGGATTTGTTGATCAGTAATCATGGATCCTTGCGTTTCGAAAATTCCCATAAGGATACTAAGCCCAAACTATTTTATAAAAACGGATCCCATAATGCTGACAAATATGACATTTTTAATCCAGTTTCCTTCTATTGCAATGTTGACTGTAATACTCATGGGTTTCATTGCTAATGTACTCAAACAGATCTTTCCCAATATATAATTCTGAAATATCCATGACGCTCTGTGAATCTTTGGGAAATGTGTGTGGACCCGGAGATTCTTCAAATTTGTTATTGGTCCTCAGTAAATCATAGTCTGTCTTTGTCTGATTCATCTGAGAGCTGGTATCTGATAAAGCTGTTTTCACAGTTTTCACTTGTAGCCTTTCCTCTAATAGGTTGGCATAATCCTGTGTCAGACCTAGAAACATGGTTTTGGTGAATTGGACAGGCTATGCACCTTGTTCTCGAATGGAGATAATACCCCTATGGAGAGGTGATGGGGGATAGGAGTGTCAAAGGGGTGATTAGAATCCTTCGGAGGTTGTGCAGGCGTGGAAGACTACTTCAGGAGAGGTGGGAAGGATATGTTAGGATATCTCTTATTTCAGGTTACATGCTGCTATGTCAACTATTTCAACACTGTGCCTGACCAGCTCACCTCACAAACACAACTGCTGTTATGTAAGGCATAACGTAAGTGTTCACCAGTGGCAGGCTCAGTTGTGATCTACTTCTTACTTCGCGTGTTTTGGAAGACAGTATATGATTACTGTGCTACAGTGCCCTCCTCCTAGACAAGACCTGGCCCTCTGGATCATGACTTAGAACATCATTGCACTAAAATGACTGATCCTGTTGGCTGCCACAAATGGCTCCAGTCAGCTTTTTAAGGATTTCTTTCACCATCATGTTACCTTACTCACAACTCATATCAAGTCTTGTTTCCTGATTGTTTATTGCTACAGCTCTCCCTCTGCTGCTTACTAGTCTCTCGGAATCGAGTCCACAAGAGATCGAACATTGGCTGGATCCAAGCTTTGTCTAGGGATCCACTTCCAGCATGTGTAAACAAGAACTATAGTTGGTAGTGTCACAGCATTAACTATTATTACATTGGTCAATGCTATTTCCCTCTGGTTCTGACTCTCCCTGTGCTGACTTTCATGATGCACCCATGTCTCTCTCCATGGAGATGGGCCCAGCCTTACAGAGAATGAATTTGTCTGTGGACTATATAATCTCAGGCCCCAAAGTTCTATTTAACATAGTCAAATTAGTGGCTGGTAGCACTTCCATGTGTTCCCCTGCCCAATATAATCTGTGGGTTGTGCCTGAAACTGTGGCAGGTGGAGCAAAAATAAATATTGTTTTACATGGTGTCCTGTTCATTTATAATTTCCCCCGTCTTCCTTCAATATTAACTGCGTGGGATTTCTGACCCTCTCCACCTAGTCTGTTTGGACAAACCATAATGGCACTACTGTAATACTACGGTAACTTCTAGTTCCATATAGACAATCTGTGTTTGTCTTCCATAACCAATGATTTATTCCTTTACTCCAAGAAAGTTCTTCAGCATCTCACACTTATGAGGATACATGTGAACTGCATGATGTAGGTATTATGCATACTTGCTGCTTCTGGAAAGGAAATTGAAATCCATACTTTCCCCTGCTACTCATTTCCTCTGCTGTGGCTTGGTTAAAATGAAAAGGTTAGGTGCTACGATGATGCTAAAGGACAAACACTCTCTGGTATAGCTCCTTTTGCACTTGACATTGCACCTCCAGGCATTGTCTGGTGATCGGAATTCCGCTTCTAGCTGGCTTCTCACTTGTTCCATAGATTCATGTAATTCTCTCTCTCTGTCTCTCTCTCTGTCTCTGTATCTCTCTCTCTCTCTCTCTCTCTCTCTCTCTCTCTCTCTCTCTCTCTCCCTCTCTCCCCCCCTCTCCCCCTCCCTCTCCTCTCCCTCTCCCCCTCTCTAACCCCCACTCTCTCCCCCTCTCTAACCCCTACTCTCTCCCCCCTCTCCCCCCCGCTCTCCCCTCTCCCCTCTCTACCCCCTCTCTCTCCCTCTCTCTCTCTCTCTCTCTCTCTCTCTCCCTCTCCCCCTCTCCCCCTCCCTCTCCTCTCCCTCTCCCCCTCTCTAACCCCCACTCTCTCCCCCTCTCTAACCCCTACTCTCTCCCCCTCTCTCCCCCCCGCTCTCCCCTCTCTACCCCCTCTCTCTCCCCCTCTCTCTCCCCCTCTCTCTCACCCCCTCTCTCTTTCTCCACCCTCTCTCTCTCTCTCTCACACCCCCCTCTCTCTCTCACCCCCCCTCTCTCTCACCCCCCCTCTCTCTCACACCCCCCTCTCTCTCTCACCCCCCTCTCTCTCACACCCCCTCTATCTCTCTCACCCCCTCTATCTCATCCCCCCTCAGTCCCCCCTCTCTCTCCCCCCTCTCCCCATGCTGTCTTCCAAAGACAGTAGCAACTAAATTATTAGTTCTTTATCCAACTTTCTGCTTCATTTAGCAGCATCTCAGTTAAGATTCACCATTTCTTCTGCTGTTTTGTGTAATAAACACTTCCAATTCAGCTGGTGCAGTAAGAGCATACCCTTCTGCAAACACGAGTTTTTGTGCTGTAGCACTCACTTATTGCCTTCCTTATTCTACCCGTTGTTTTATTACTTCTACTATATCATTCACTCTTTCAACCTCATCAGCTGTCCCACTGTTTCCACATGTCATCCTAACACAGTGATCCAACCTCTACTTCTGGTATGTGGTATATTCCCCAAAGCCTAAGTCACCTCATCCCCCAAATCCTCCCATGTTTCCTCCTACACACCCTGGAAACTCCTTCAAACATTCTGTGATCACATACCATCAGTTTAAAATTACCGAGGGCTTCTTCTAACCATGTTACCTCATTCTATGTCTACCATTCATTAAATAACACCTGTATCCCCCATTGATAAGCACATTTGTTGATGTGCTTGGTGAACAGTTCTCACTGTCAACGTGGTCGTTCTGCAATGCTGCCACTGCAATGACAAGCCATAGTCCTCTTAAGACTGGGTTTATCTTCTCTCCTGGCATAGCTCATCTGAGGACAGTGCATGTGTCTCTAATGCAAAAATCCACTGCTCCTGCACAGCAGGTAATCTTCCTTGTACCAAACATACAAAGAAAACTCCCTTACATCCTTGGTCTTCCCGTGTAGACCTACTATAGCTGTTTCACTTAAAACTTCTTGTTTGCTACTCATCACTTGTTTCCCACTTTCTTTCTGGCTCAGCCCTCCAATTCTTTGGTTAATCTAAGGACTTGTCACATGTTTCATATTTCCACATGCAGAATTCTCGTAGACAACTGCATTTTGAAAGTCACTGGTGACAGTTTCACAATCTGATATTGGCCATGACACTGCATAAAAAGTAGTGTCTTACTATTTGTAGTATGTGAATTCGATAGATTTCACATTGGCCATTTTTGTCTTGGTGTGATCTTTCCCTGTGAGTCACTGCTCCCTCTTGTTTATACAGTGCCAGTCTATTTACCTTAACCAACCTTTTCAATTCTTCTCTTGCCACCCTCACAAATGCGTTAACATGCATTCAATTATTGAAATAGGAAAACAAAAAGAGAAAGACAATAGGTTTTGACCATATTCCACCTCATATGGCTAAAATTCTGTAGTTTTTGCTGTTTTGATTTGTACACAGACAAAGATAACTTGAACAGACATCACAATTGGTATGTGTGTGCTATATGGTATTATAGCATGCTCTCTATTGCTTCATGCACACTTAACATGGTCCTACTAGCCTGACGATGTAGATGACTTGTCCTCAATTTCTTCCCACATTACAGCTTAAATTCCTTCTATAAATCCAAGATACGGATGACCTCCTTGATTTGTTATTTCTGGTACAATTAAGTTCCCTATTGTTAATTACTGCTTGTACCAATGTTGCTGCCTGTTCATTTGGCACTGCGACCATTTAGACAGGTTATGAAAAATGATTCATAATAACAAAACATCAATCCCAAAAAATTCAACCTCCTAAATCGCTTGTCACTTTTCAATGAGTTTGGGCTTGGCTACCATCGGACCTCTGCCATTGTAGCACCTTTGCACTTCCGTGCTGCATGTCTATCCTCCCTTTGGAACATGTCATGGACACGTTTTGTGAATGACGTTGAGGTGCTAGAGCTTCAGCACACAGACTACAGTTTCTTCTTTCGTAATCTATCGTTCTCCATTTTGGCGTTTGAGGTTTGGCTTTGTTTCCTCTTCATCCCTGTGCAGTTCTGAAGGCCAGCCCAAGTGTACCATGTGACGGGGTAACACGTAATGACCATCCCCAGGTCTGCAGGTATGGTTTCCACATACATGGTACAGGCCAGGTCCAGGGAGGGGTGGTAGTTTGAGCTGTAACCCTCCCAAATTGCCATTTAGTCCCTCTGTCAGAAGTTTGGGAGGTTTGATCCATCGCCTAATTAGTGTGAGATCCCCTCTGAGAAAGGGTCCCACAGCAGGAAGGAACATGCTATGCCTTTGGAGATAATGGCGGTCTTGGGGATTCTGTCACAATGAGCCAATTCCAATCTGTGTCTACTAAACGTAGTCCCTCTGTCAGAAGTTTGGGAGGTTTGATCCATTGCCTAATTAGTGTGAGATCCCCTCTGAGAAAGGGTCCCACAGCAGGAAGGAACATGCTATGCCTTTGGAGATGATGGCGGTCTTGGGGATTCTGTCACAATGAGCCAATTCCAATCTGTGTCTACTAAACGTAATGGGAATGAGGTGAAACATTCAGACTCTTCCAGCTTTCACATTGGTTCCTCATACAACATACTGGACATTGTCATTTCTTTGCTACAGGTAATCCACATATTATTCAGAAAGGTGTTGACAAAATTGCAGGCCCTGTGAAATCCTGCTCTCATTTATGTAATTGCACTTTGCTTTTGGAGACCAAGTGTGGTCCTCAAGCCCAACAACTGCTTGCAGCTTCACTCCTCCAAAGCTATCATGTTAGTGGTAAGGCCCATCGAATCCTGAATTCATGTGGTGGTATTTACACCAGGCTGCTCAATGCTCAGAATGAAGGACAAATCGAAATATACCTTTCTGATGAGTGTGTCACTGCAGTCTATTGGTTAATGAAACAGGTTGATGCAACCTTAGTCCGTACATACTCGCACTTTTGGTAGAGTAGTGCCTCTGTCAAACATAGACCAAGTTATGAAGTCATCAAAGTCCAACCACACATTTGAAGCCAGACGAGCTGTTACCACTGCTACTGTAACAACAACACTTCTGTCGCAACACAGCAAAATGTACTTGTGGTAGGGATGCTCATGAGTGATTGCCTGCCTTGTCCTCCCTCCTGCATAAATTTCACTGACGACCATGCAGTCTCATCCTGAGATGAGAAAGTCATGCATCAGATCTGAGTGAAGGCTTGCAAGTTGTTGGCTAGTTGAAAGCCTTGCATTTTACCATCCGGCACTTGCAGCACTGTTCTTGCTACACCTTGCTGCACAAAGGACATATCCAAGCAGACGTGACCTCAAATTCATCACTACAGCTGTAAAATTGCCCAGTGTAACAATAGTGTCACCTTCTCCTCTACCTGTGCAAGCCGCCAAATCTTTGCCTCTGGCAGCGAAATCACGTGCTACATAATAAGCAGGATGGAAAGGACAGAGGAAATGCTTCTGTGGAGGCTTCCTACTTCCTTCAAGCTAACAAACTTCTCAGCTTTCATCTACTGAATGCAAAGCTTGCAAGACACCAAAGGCAAACAGTCTTCTTCTTCACTGACTCACTGGTCCTCCTCAGTAGTCTCACTGAATAATACCCTCACCCACCCAACCTCAATTTTGCCAGTGCACGCTGCTAACCATTTGGATACTCCGGAATCTCCACACTGACTCTGATAGAATGCTGACACACACGTAGCTCACATAGAGCAGGACTCTACAGTGACTGTAGCTGCCAAGTGCCAGCCTTTGAAGATTCATTACTACAGGTGACAGAGGTGACGACCCGTCACTTCTTTACCTCTTCCCATTTCCCCACCGTTACTTCCCTTCAGTGGAACAGTCGCAGCACTAGATCCAACAAGGAGGGATTATGGCTACTCTTGCAATTGCAGTGTCCACTTGTTTTCTCCCTCCAGGAAACAAAATTGCCCTCACAACTGCTTCAAACCTCTTGGTATTCTTTCCAGTCCTCTTTCACCTTCCAACTGGGGATAGCATTCCATTTGAGGAGTCACACTGCTCATCTGCAATCACATTCATTGTCACTCTGTCTCACTGAACACCAGACTGAAGCTGTTGCAGTCATCACTTCATCTTTCCTGTTTCCATTGTCCACGTCTCTCCATCATTGTGTGTTACCAGTGCAGACATCCTTCAGCTTATTGGGCAACTTCCTCACTTTTTGCACTTCAATGTGCACCATCCCCTTTTGGGCTCTTCTGAATAAGATATTTGTAAAAATAGCAAAACCATCGTGAAGAGATAATAAACTTTTATCCACACCTTGTATTTGCGACTTACTGGCTGATTTTTTAACCTCTTTCTCGACCTTCATGCAGAAATTAGCAGTAGTACCTTCGTCAAAATGGATGGCTCTCACTGGTGTTGGGTCTCTCTTCTTTATTGGTACAGACTTTCCAGCATCAGCTGTCAAAACATTGCTCAGTATTTAGAGCGGTTTTCTTTGTTGTGTATCAGGCCACATAGCGACACAGGCTTTTCAGTCGTATCATCTGCTCTGCCTACACCCTTCAGAGCCTGTGCTGTATGTTGTCCATCCCTTAGTGAAACAGATCCAAGAAATCTTTCACTTGCTGAACCTTTATGGAGCCACTGTGATGCATTTGTGGGTCCCTGGTCACGGCAACCTGAGAGGAAATGAGGGAGCTGATACTGCTGCTGAGGCAGCTGTCCTCTTACCTTGGCCTGCTAGTTCTTCCATTCCCTCCGATCTTTGTGTTGTTGTCTGTCAGCAAATGGTGTCTCTTTGTGATTAATACAGGTCTTCCCTTCATGGAACAAGCTCCAGGGAATTAAACCTCTTAGTGGCTTGGCCAACTTCTTCCTCTTACCTTAAAGAAATGTCTTGGAATGCACACGCTGAGCTACAGAATTAGTCCTTTGCCAGCCACAAATGACACCATATTACTCCATAAGGAAGTTTAATAATCCCAAGCAATCTTGCCCTCAATTCCAATTGTAACAAGTCTTGCCATGCAACTAAGAACATCATTCCGGATAAGCACTGGTATATCAGCAAAATGAAGGCTGTGCCATTCACTCAAAACAAGGAAGCACTACTCATACACTGCAGACATTGTCCTACTGAACTGGCCTCCATCACTTGATTCCACATTTCTCTCCTTTGATTCCCATGACGCCAGCAGTACAGCTCAAGTTGGCAATAATTCACAGATGTGCCACTTGTCCTCATAACAGATATTCCATTGGAATACTGCTACCATCTGCAAACATGGTAAATTTGGTAAATTTGTACTAAACACCATTCACAATAGCTGGCAGATAATTATCAGAAATCAGAGGACAGACACAGGACAGAAGGCCTTTTTCCCCCCAAACCCTATCCCATTGCTATTACTAAAAGACTAACTTCATGGCCTGCAGTACCAGTTTCATATTGCTTATCTGACAGTGTCCAGGGTCAACAGAAATATTCCTTTTTAAAATGCAGGTAGTAATTACAAAAATACTGAAAATGGAACTGTTGTCAGAATGTAGTCAGTAAGAAGTATGATCTTGAATCAGCGGTTAAACATAAGAAGAACAGTATTCAGAAATGGCGTGCATGTCTTCAGCCAGTAGAGATAAAGATGTACAAAAAACACACACTATACTAATCCAGTGTTTCTTAATGAGAGCACTTAGCTGCTTCCAACAAAAACATTGATTATGAATTCAAACCTTCTCAAAATTCCTAATAGCAGACATTTAAAACACCATTTGCAAAGTAACAAAAGTTCAAAGAAACTGCAGTGTGTAAAACAACTCCAGATAATTTGAAGCTCAGTTATTAGAAGCAATAATAGCAATTAGAAACCCAATAGCAAACGATTTCCCTTAGTTTTTTTGTGGCCTTCCATAACATTTTCAAGGTTTGGCTGAGCTACAATAAATCCAGGTTTATGAAAACTATATTATCAGTGTCAGTTTGCTACACTTCACTTTCCTTTGAATTCTGTCACATGCTTTTGAAATTAAGACTTAAAGCAACATGTGTATTACATTCCTGCTTTGTGTCCTTTAGCCTTTTCACTATCCAAGGTTTTTATTGCATACTGTGCGCATTGAGAACATAGAAATAACTGTAATCCGATATGACTCTCGTTCCTGTCATGCTATTAAATAGGTTATATTAAGTACATGAAGATCAGAGCATACTTTTCTACTACGTATGTATGTCTACAAACTACTATTCCATGTGCAGCTACACAAGAATGTATTGTTTCTCCTGTGCTTTTTAATCTCTCTCTAGGAGAGCTTACATCACAAAGTTATAGGCTTTTTATGATACATTTTCCTGAAAATATATATTTGTGCACACTACTGCCATTCAGTTGTAAATTGTTTTCTTTGAAGCGAACAACTGTGCATATAGAAATATTACACGCTTGTAATATGATCTGAAATGCTGAGTGCCTGTTACTGTTGACATCCCACCTCTTGTCCTAAGCAGACTAATAAAAAGGTTGATGTATTGTTACATTACAAAGCAGTTAATTGTATGTGTTGTCTGGCAGTTTATTGTGATCGTGTATAAGCTTAGGGGTGGCCACTTGTTTAAGATTGATCGACCCACAGATTGCCACCTCTTCATAATATTAGACGTCATAAATAAGACATAGTAATACATTTATGTTCCTTGACATGATGTAATTATAATGGAACTAGCTATAGTGAGTGAGCTGCTTATGACATTGCAGTTTTGTGTGTTTACACAAGTCAGGGTTCGTACACTGCGTTTCTCGTTATGGCATATATATACGTCAAGAATATGTGCACCCTTTTTATTCAGTTTTCTTCAGTCTTTTTTTTTTACACAATACTGGTACTGTGAGGATGGGAAATGACTGAAAACAGTTGTAATAAAGTAACCTCTCACTACTCTCACCTGTCTGAGGAAAGAATTATTAGCTCAAGAAGCCATAGTTTCCTCATTTAAACATTTCTATTGACATTTTCACTGTTTTGATATGACTTGTTCACACTCGATTACAGTTGTATGAGATTTATTCAAAAGTTTGCGTAAAATACAATAGATTTCATGTAAGTTTACATTCTGATAACTAGAATTAGTAGTATAAATTTGCATTTGTCAAAGTAGTTACTGAAATCAGAATTTCTGTGCTTGGAGTCTCTTATCCAGAAGCACTCATCAAAATATTTTGTGTTCCAAAAATGTATCATTATTCACATTTGTAACTGTTAGTTGTTTAAATTTGGTCCCTTTGAAAGGAAGCATAAGTATTTCATATTGCAATTACTGAAGCTTCTACATTACTGTCGTTTCTTGCAATCATTGTAAAATGTCTGTGTCATTTAATTGAACTTCATGAAGCTCCCATTATTGCTAATATTTGCACCAATGTCATATTTTGTACTTCCAACATAGACATTACAGTATTTGGAGATTTACGAACTACAGGAAATAGTAAAGCACTGATGTGGAAACTGTATTCTATCCCTAATGTAACATCCAGTATTTAGGTTGCATGTTCCATAATATGAAAATTATTAAAATGATATTCCTCAGTCATTAGAAACTCTTACCCAGCTAGATGACATTCTTTGTTTGCATTTAGGATGTATATTATACCGTCAGCCACAGGGTCATATATTATAGATAGTCTTGTATGTTGTCTTTGTATCTTTGGCAGAAGTTAAAACAGCTAACTGGATCTTGACAAAATAATCTACTAGTAACATCAACATACAGAGTCATTTGTTGTTCGTCTGTCTGTCCGTTCTCAAGAATAGCTATACTATGGTAAACGATCCCTTTGCGATGTAAATAATTTAAGGTTCTAAGTCAATGTAGTCAAAAGATACGGCCACATATGTCACATATTTCGTTACTTGCAAACTCACTCGTCAAATCCTATTGATGAAATCAGAGCTCGACCCTGGGGCCTGGCGCTGTGCACGTATAGCGCAGAAACCGAGAGGTCGTTATCGTTTCTCGATCGGACCACCAATTTCTCATTCATCGTTTTAACCTAGTCTTCACATCTCAACGATGTGAGGAATCGTGAGGAACAACACGTGGTTCAGATTCCGCGTAAAAATATAGGTTGCCTTTACCCGGTTCGATAACGTAAGCAGGTTAGGGACACGGTAGTCGCTCTGGTGGCGTTGAATACGAAGACTTGTTTCACGCCTCTGAGCCACACTAAATTATTATTATTATTATTATTATTATTATCTATAAAAATAAGTAATTTGTACAGAAACCTCAGAGCGCCGTCATCCTCCTAGTTGTACTGTCGTTTTTGGCAAATTTTGCCCAGGTGGATTACATAGGTCAGTCCTCCTCAAATAATGTGCTGCATTACAAAAGGTCACAACGCCCTTACCTACTCAGTTATATGACACGAAATTTGGTTTAAAAACATAGGGTGAGAGTGTACTTGAGATCTGGTTTTTGCGTTTACACTCTGTCATTTTTGAATAGACCATGAACACATACATCAACACAGAATCACAGACGGAAAGTAACACTTCCAGCAAAAATTTCCGCATACTACCGTGTTGACAGAATGTGCAACTGATAGTTATGTGATTTCATTTCAAAGATTATAGAATCAAGTCAAATGCAAGTTTTGGTTGTCAATGCAAATAAAATGGGCTCTAAGCACTATGGGAGTTAACATCTGAGGTCATCAGTCCCCTAGAACTTAGAACTACTTTAACCTAACTAACGTAAAGACATGACACACCTCCATGCCCGAGACAGGATTCGAACCTGCGACCGTAGCAGCAGCGCGGTTCCGGACTGAAGCGCCTAGAACCGCTCGGCCACAATGCCGGTGGTTGTCAATGTAGATAATGAATATCGATGTGGACGAACAAGGTAATGAATGTGTCGAACAAGTAGCAATAAACCTACAGGGAATCAGAATTCTCTTTCAACGTGGAGCACACTTACTTACGACGCAAACTGGAACAAATGCTTGGTGTTTTGTATGAACATTCTCTGTGTGCTTAAGGTCTGGGTGGGATTCACACATCAGGCAACCATTTTTAACAAGTAAAAGACCCACTTCACCTGTGGTAAGGCCGGCTGAGCTGTGCCGTGTTGCACCGTGTTTCCATATCCACGTTAAACGCGACGACCGGTCGCTACATACTGGTGGAGTTGGATTGGGTTGTTTCGGGGAGAAGACCAGACAGCAAGGTCACCGATCTCATCGGATTAGGGAAGGATAGGGAAGGAAGTCGGCAGTGTCTTTTGACAGGAACCGTCCCAGCATTTGCCTGGAGCGATTTTGGAAAATCAAGAAAAATTAAATCAGGGTGGTCGGACGCAGGACTGAACCGTCGACCTCCCGAAAGCGAGTCCACTTTGCTGACCACTGCGCCATCTCGCTCCGTCTACTGGTGGAGAGTCGCTAATTGTTGGAGACGTAATAGAGGCTGATGTCACGCTACATAGCGATTCTGTTATCAGTAAGTTTCCTTATACGAGAGTTATTATAATTAATGAACGAATCGTCATGTAAGGTCGCAGGACGCTTATTTCTTACGGTGTTTGAACCTGAGATGTTGAAAATATTTGTCTGGGACTGAGATTCGAACTCTCATCCTTCCCTTCGCCAGGCTTCACCCCTTTCAGATGATTTAGTTCCAACGATTCAATGTTTCCCCTGGATTTCTGAGTTCTCAAAGTCTCTCCGAAAGGCGCATATCTGGGTTCGACAACTGGTCTGGCAAAAAGTTTCCATCACGACGTTTCAAGCTGCAGTACGCGCACACCAGCCTGCAGGTGACAATTATAGTTTTCAACGTCTCTCCGTGCCTTTCAACATTATTGATTGGTGCCGGTTTCGACTCGCAATCAGAACGATTCGTCATATTAATTTCATATACAATCATCGTCGCTTAGTTTGGTGAAAAAGTATTTCATAGTCAATGCCTCTTCGTGTGTAGTCGAAACGAAGACATTTGCAGGGCTCGACTTCCAATCAGCACACAGCTTTACGTCATGTTATTTCCAGTTCAAATACCTGTACATCTCACAACTGGTGAAATAAAATGTTTTTTAACATGTGTTCATGACTGTATAACACTAAAAGGTGTACTGGTTTCGAATCCCGGTAAATCAAAAGTTTTTCACCTCGGTATTTCAGTTTTAGTCGTCTTGCTAGTGTTGAAAAGATTTCAGATCTAATATTTGATTGTGCTCGATTAACAATTCAGTATCAACTGGGTTCGAATCCCAATCCCCCACAAACTTTATGCCATGTCATTTCAAATTCAATCCTGCACACACTTGTTACTTTTGACCTGAACCATGTTTAAAATTTTTCGTTGTTACTTAACATGAAGAAGAATTGCTGGATTGGAGACTTCAGTCCCATTCCAGTACAAAAATGTCCGTAATATAATTTCAAGTTGAATTTTGCTTTTTAAAATGTTATTTACTCTAATAAATTTGAGTTTGCAAGCGTAATGGCCGTGTCATGTCTAATAACGTGTTTTCTGTATTAATTTGTATGTGGATTGATACCCATTAAGGGCAGTTATTTTTTGAGGCCTCTTGTAATAACCATTTTAGTTAGTCAAACAACTGTATCCAAAAGACCACAGAGGGTATGCAAGACAGTTGCGTTATGGGGATTGCATATAAATCAGGCGAAACGCGATTTATGTCGTTCGGGTACTTTTGAGCATGACAGTACCACAATCCTTAATAAAGCACTTGTGTTTAAAAAGGTATATAATGTTTCTGATATTTATGTCTTGATATAGTCAGATGTTAAGCTCTTTAAACTATTTTGGACTTCTTCTGGCATAATGTCTACTGCGTTTCATACGTGGCATGTCTAATTTTCGTGCATGCACATTCGCAGAGTCGCTTCGCGTTAGAATAACTTACTATACAAACTGATTGTTTAGGTCACGATATTTATTTCGCCGTTAATCTGAAAATTCTGTTGTGATTATTTCCCTCGCAAAAAAATGTAGCACGTTCTTTTACGAACAAAGTTCACCTACACGGTTTCCCATCGTTAGCGAACTATGAAATAGTTCAAGGTAGAGTTACTTGTTACATGGCACAAATCTGAAATACGTATGTTTCTAAATCTTGCAGTGAGAAAAATTTGGGAATGTAGAGCATCAATTTCTCAGTTCAGATAAGTTTTGACTTCCAATTCTCTTACTGAGTTTCTACTGCACAAAGGGAAAATCTAATCTCATTACATAATTACTTGTTTACTATATATAGATCCTCCATTGGGATATTTCGAATCGATTATGAGGAATTTCGAATCCTTATTATGCTGTCTGCCAGACAGCAGAAAGCCGTTAACGGTCTGCGGTGACTTCAACATGGACTTACTAAAGGGTTCTGATAAAACATACACTCCTGGAAATTGAAATAAGAACACCGTGAATTCATTGTCCCAGGAAGGGGAAACTTTATTGACACATTCCTGGGGTCAGATACATCACATGATCACACTGACAGAACCACAGGCACATAGACACAAGCAACAGAGCATGCACAATGTCGGCACTAGTACAGCGTATATCCACCTTTCGCAGCAATGCAGGCTGCTATTCTCCCATGGAGACGATCGTAGAGATGCCGGATGTGGTCATGTGGAACGGCTTGCCATGCCATTTCCACCTGGCGCCTCAGTTGGACCAGCGTTCGTGCTGGACGTGCAACCACGTGAGACGACGCTTCATCCAGTCCCAAACATGCTCAATGGGGGACAGATCCGGAGATCTTGCTGGCCAGGATAGTTGACTTACACCTTCTAGAGCACGTTGGGTGGCACGGGATACATGCGGACGTGCATTGTCCAGTTGGAACAGCAAGTTCCCTTGCCGGTCTAGGAATGGTAGAACGATGGGTTCGATGATGGTTTGGATGTACCGTCTACTATTCAGTGTCCCCTCGACGATCACCAGAGGTGTACGACCAGTGTAGGAGATCGCTCCCCTCACCATGATGCAGGGTGTTGGCCCTGTGTGCCTCGGTCGTATGCAGTCCTGATTGTGGCGCTCACCTGCACGGCGCCAAACACGCATACGACCATCATTGGCACGAAGGCAGAAGCGACTCTCATCGCTGAAGACGACACGTCTCCATTCGTCCCTCCATTCACGCCTGTCGCGACACCACTGGAGGCGGGCTGCACGATGTTGGGGCGTGAGCGGAAGACGGACTAACGGTGTGCGGGACCGTAGCCCAGCTTCATGGAGACGGTTGCGAATGGTCCTCGCCGATACCCCAGGAGCAACAGTGTCCCTAATTTGCTGTGAAGTGGCGGTGCGGTCCCCTACGGCACTGCGTAGGATCCAAAGGTCTTTGCGTGCATCCGTGCTTCGCTGCGGTCTGGTCCCAGGTCGACGGGCACGTGCACCTTCCGCCGACCACTGGCGACAACATCGATGTACTGTGGAGACGTCACGCCTCACGTGTTGAACAATTCGGCGGTACGTCCACCCGGCCTCCCGCATGCCCACTATACGCCTTCGCTCAAAGTCCGTCAACTGCACATACGGTTCACGTCCACGCTGTCGCGGCATGCTACCAGTGTTAAAGACTGCGATGGAGCTCCGTATGCCACGGAAAACTGGCTGACACTGACGGGGGCGGTGCACAAATGCTGCGCAGCTAGCGCCATTCGACGGCCAACACCGCGGTTCCTGGTGTGTCCACTGTGCCGTGCGTGTGATCATTGCTTGTACAGCCCTCTCGCAGTGTGCGGAGCAAGTATGGTGGGTCTGACACACCGGTGTCAATGTGTTCTTTTTTTCCATTTCCAGGAATGTATGATGTGGAAACCATATTTGGTCTTACAGTGTGATCTCAGTGACTAATCTTCCAACATGGGTGGATAAAAGTAGCACCCCAACTAATGATATTTCCTTTGATGAAGCTGAATGCAAGAAAATAACTGTGCACTCACTAACAATGCTGTCTCTGATCATGGTGCACAGTCAGTTAGAATAAAAACGACAGTGCCTCTGCTCAGTGAAAATCCGAATAATTAATGATTGAAGAACAAATGTTTCTTAGAATGCTTTACGAAAAAAAAACATGGGATGAAATTTATAATGAACTAAATGCTAACACAAAATTTAATTTATTCTATGATAAATTCATATAACTGTTTGAAAATAGTTTAAGAAGACAGAGGGATTCATATTGACAATGTTTCCTTTGATGAAGCTCAAAGCCAGGTAATAGCTGCATAACTAATAATAAATTTTCTCTCAGTTCATGATGCACAGTTACTCAGGATAAATTAGACACTGCCTTACTGTATAAGACGTCTAAGTCGATACCAATTAGAGTAATTAATGACGCTAGGACAAATATTTTTGAGAATGGTTTACAAGCAATGACATGGGATAAAATTTATAACGAGCCAAATGTTGACTTAAAATTTAATTTATGGAACTATAAATTGATATCAGAATTAGAAGACAGCTTTCAACATAAGCAAATTAGAAAGAACATTAACAAGCGTATAAAACACATGGATCACTAGAGGAATTTAATCATTTTGTGAAAGGAAAATGGAAATATATACACTCCTGGAAATGGAAAAAGGAACACATTGACACCGGTGTGTCAGACCCACCATACTTGCTCCGCACACTGCGAGAGGGCTGTACAAGCAATGATCACACGCATGGCACAGCGGACACACCAGGAACAGCGGTGTTGGCCGTCGAATGGCGCCAGCTGCGCAGCATTTGTGCACCGCCCCCGTCAGTGTCAGCCAGTTTGCCGTGGCATACGGAGCTCCATCGCAGTCTTTAACACTAGTAGCATGCCGCGACAGCGTGGACGTGAACCTTATGTGCATTTGACGGACTTTGAGCGAGGGCGTATAGTGGGCATGCGGGAGGCCGGGTGGACGTACCGCCGAATTGCTCAACACGTGGGGCGTGAGGTCTCCACAGTACATCGATGTTGTCGTCAGTGGTCGGCGGAAGGTGCACGTGCCCGTCGACCTGGGACTGGGCCGCAGCGACGCACGGATGCACGCCAAGACTGTAGGATCCTACTCAGTTCCGTAGGGGACCGCACCGCCACTTCACAGCAAATTAGGGACACTGTTGCTCCTGGGGTATCGGCGAGGACCATTCGCAACCGTCTCCATGAAGCTGGGCTACGGACCCGTACACCGTTAGGCCGTCTTCCGCTCACGCCCCAACATCGTGCTGCCCGCCTCCAGTGGTGTCGCGACAGGCGTGAATGGAGGGACGAATGGAGACGTGTCGTCTACAGCGATGTGAGTCGCTTCTGCCTTGGTGCCAATGATGGTCGTATGCGTGTTTGGCGCCGTGCAGGTGAGCTCCACAATCAGGACTGCATACGACTGAGGCACACAGGGCCAACACCCTGCATCATGGTGTGGGGAGCGATCTCCTATACTGGCCGTACACCTCTGGTGATCGTCGAGGGGACACTGAATAGTGCACGGTACATCCAAACCGTCATCGAATCCATCGTTCTACCATTCCTAGACCGGCAAGGGAACTTGCTGTTCCAACAGGACAATGCACGTCCGCATGTATCCCGTGCCACCAAACATGCTCTAGGAGGTGTAAGTCAACTACCCTGGCCAGCAAGATCTCCGGATCTGTCCCCCATTGAGCATGTTTGGGACTGGATGAAGCGTCGTCTCACGTGGTTGCACGTCCAGCACGAACGCTGGTCCAACTGAGGCGCCAGGTGGAAATGGCTTGGCAAGCCGTTCCACAGGATTACATCCAGCATCTCTACGATCGTCTCCATGGGAGAATAGCAGCCTGCATTGCTGCTAAAGGTGGATATACACTGTACTAGTGCCGACATTGTGCATGGTCTGTTTCCTGTGTCTATGTGCCTGTGGTTCTGTCAGTGTGATCATGTGATGTATCTGACCCCAGGAGTGTGTCAATAAAGTTTCCCCTTCCTGGGAGAATGCATTCACGGCGTTCTTATTTCAATTTCCAGGAGTGTATGTTGGGAAGAACAAGTAGAGATCCTGCAGTGATTGAACATTACAAAAGTTTTTCATAATAATCACATAGGGAGTCTCCCAATGCTCAATCTTACGTCTGCTATGGTTCCACATATATGTAAACGATTTTTGGTCTAATATACAGCAAGTGGAATTGGTTATTTTTGTGGATGACACTAGTATGGTAATCGTTGCAAGCATACATATCTTAACAAATGAGATGGTAAACAAGATTCTTAAAAGTATAATTGTTTTTCTGCTTACAGGCTTACCGTCTATTATAAAAAGACACATACTCAGTTTTGAACATCTAGGGATACTATATCAATGATCAGGGTAAGGCACATAGTGGGGAAATAATAAGTAGGGTGGAAACTTCAGTATTCTTAGGTGCCCAAACTAAAGTTAATTTAAACTGCAAAAGCACATTTCGTTGCTCCCGAAAAAACTTTGTCCATGTAAACACACTTAGAATCATTGTAAATTTAGGGAGAAACAAAACAGAAAGTTGACATTTACATGTATTTTCATTCAATAACCTCTATGGAATAATGTTCTGGTATAACTCATCATTAAGGAAGCAAGTCTTCATTGGTCAAAAATGTCGTGCAAGAATGATATATAGTGCTCACCCATAATCATCTTGTTGACATCTGTTTAAGGAGTTGGCCGTTCTGACTACTTCTTCACAGTATTTTTATTACCTCATGAAGTTGACTATAAATAATCCAGTTCAGTTCAAAAGGAACAAATTACAATACCAGAACAAAAATGACATTCATTATTCCACATTAAAGTTTAGTTATCACAAAAAAGGGTGCACAACATTGCAACTAAAATTTTTGGTAACTTACCCAGTGATTTCAAATTTTACTTAGTTGTCTAAGATTATATTACAAACTGAAAAAAGTTTCTAGAACGATAGTTTCTCTCCTCAATTATTATGGCCAATTGAGTCAATGATGAAGAGCTGGCAAATATTTTTCACGAAAATGTCCATTAACAACAGGAAATTATTCGTGACACATAACATGATTTGGTGGTATATTATGTCTTGCAGCAATATATCGTTGTCTGAAAGTGTAACATGGACCATAGAAATTCTTCAGATAGTGAGGATGGAGGCATGAAGGAGAATGTTAAAACGTGATGGAACCACAAAATGCAGATGATAATGTATTAGAGTAACTAAGAAGAAATTAGAAGGGCTGCCGTAAGATGACCAGAATTAGAGGGCGGAGGTGTAAAGAGTATATACGAAAATGGACTCTTTGCAGCAGTAATTCAGTATGATGTTTGAAATAATCACCCACATTAGAACAGGAAGATATGTAAAAGATAACGAAATCAGTTGCTGGACAGTTGTCAGTTGAGTGAAACACACAAGACAACGTATTCTCAGGAGCTCCTCACACTACAAATTTCGCTTTCAGTAATTTTCTATACTGTTTGTTTCTATGAAAATGAGTTTAGCAAACGCAAGAGATGAAATATAAGTTCTTTGTAAAATTAGGTTGAAGAGAATATTTGAGACTCCTAGTAATTAGAAAAAACTCACGTGTATGCATTTTTTGTGTTAAACGAATAATGACCTTGAGCAGCTGGTGGGCAAATTTCTTATCCTGAACATTGTCAGCTAACAAATTTTCGCACATAATCCGCTCAATGGAATAGTTATGCATCATTGACATCTGACATTCTTATTTATACAGGGTGTTACAAAAGGTACGGTCAAACTTTCACGAAACATTCATCACACACAAAGAAAGATGATATATTATGTGGACATGTGTCCGGAAACGCTTACCTTTCATGTTAGAGCTCATTTTATTTCTTCTCTCCAACTCACATTAATCGTGGAATAGAAACACACAGCAACAGAACGTACCAGCGTGACTTCAAACACTTTGTTACAGGAAATGTTCAAAATGTCCTCCGTTACCGAGGATACATGCATCCACCCTCCGTCGCATCGAATCCCTGATGCGCTGATGCAATCCTGGAGAATGGCGTATTGTATCACAGCCGTCCACAATACGAGCACGAAGAGTCTCTACGTTTGGTACCGGGGTTGCGTAGACAAGGGCTTTCAAATGCCCCCATAAATGAAAGTCAAGAGGGTTGAGGTCAGGAGAGCGTGGAGGCCATGGAATTGGTCAGCCTCTACCAATGCATCGGTCACCGAATCTGTTGTTGAGAAGCGCACAAACACTTCGACTAAAATGTGCAGGACGCCGTGCGGGTTTGGGGGTTAGAATAGGTCCGCGGTATTCCTGCCTGTCCTAAGAGGCGACTAAAAGGAGTCTCAAACTTTTGGGCCTTATATGATGGTCCCCTGTTGGGTTTGACCTCCATCTCTCAAAATTTTCCGAAGAGCGAGCCGATTGGGGAAGGGCGCTTTACTTGGTGCATTGTGTCCATCTTGCGATCAGACCGTTCGCTTGCTTATACACTGTTGAATTGCAGTCCTCTCCACTCTCCATCTCTTGGGCATGACTCTGTTTCTCCGTGCAGATTACACCTTGCACTGTGCAGTGCCTGTTTCTGCACCGACGGCGACCATGGACCACATGTTACCTAACATCCAGCACGGTAGCCAGGCTGTTGTGGTGGGGCCGCCATGTACCCTATTGATTGTAGCCCCCTGACTACACAGGGATCGCTCTACTGATGCCTGCGCCGTTAACTACCCACGTATGCCAAGGAGTAGATGCCTATCCTGCTGGGGTATCGGGACTCCCGGCAACAGCCATCCTGCCAGGTGGCTTTTGCCGTGGCTGGGTGGCACCTGTGGGGAGGGCCCTTGGTCGGAGTAGGTGGCATCAGGGCGGATGACCCGCAATGAAGCGTGGTACATCGTCTCTCGCTGGTGGCCAGCCGCCAGCAGTCTCTAAGCGTTCTCGGGCTCAGTTTAACGCTCAGAAGTACGATCCGAAAACGTTTCCCTCCCTGGCCACAGTGTGGGAGAAACGTATGTCTCAGGATGGCAGTAGCAGTTATTCGCCCCGCTTCTTAGTTTGTATGAGGGCTGATGGGGAGTCTTTGCTCTCCACAAAGCCTCAATTCTTCGTCAAGCATTTAGAGGACAAGTTTGGGGAGGTGGAGGGCTTGTCAAAATGCGCTCTGGGTCAGTCCTGATATAAACGGCATCCTCTGCCCAGTCACGATGGTTACTCGCTTGTGAGAAGTTGGGGGATGTTGCCGTTATGTTCACACCCCATAAGAGTTTAAATATGGTCCAGGGAGTTATTTAACATAGGGATCTTCTTTTGCAGTCTGATGAAGAGCTGCGCGCCAATTTAGAGCGCCGAGGTGTACATTTCGTCCGGCACGTTCATCGGGGTCTGAAGGAAAATCAGATTGCTACCGGTGCCTTCATCTTGGCCTTAGAAGGGGATACATTACCGGAAAAGGTCAAGGTGATGGTCTACCGATGTGACGTTAAGCCCTATATCCCTCCCCCGATGCGGTTCTTTAAGTGCTGGAAGTTCGGCCATATGTCTTCTTGCTGCACTTCCAGCCTCACATGTCGAGATTGTGGACGGCCATCACATCCCAATACACCATCTGCCCCGCCTCCCATCTGTGTCAACTGCGGGGAGCACCATTCACCTTGCTCGCCAGACTGCCGAATTTTCCAGAAAGAGCGTAAAATCATGGAATACAAGACCCTGGGCAGACTAACCTATACTGAGGCCAAAAGGAAATACGACCGACTCCATCCTGTGAGAATGACATCTTCCTACACTGCTGCTACAACACCTGTGCTAGCCCTGTCTGTTTCTCCAATTGCGGCTGGATCGACGAGTAGTACAACTCCTCCTGCCCCCTCGCCAGTGGGGGCTCTACCCACCGGGTTGCTCCTGCGCCACCTACCTCAGGAGAAACACCATCCCACCCATCGGGGATGTCCATCCCCACTTCTAAGCCAGAGAAGTGTCCAACTTCTTCGGCTTCTCACGCTTGCAAGGGGTCCCTTGGGGGTCCCTCCCTTTCCAGGTTTCCGCCAGCGAGAAGGCTGACGACTGACAGTGGCGTAAGTGCCCGCAATCCGCTGGTCGTAGGGCTTCACGGTCCTCCTCCGTCCTGGAGACTGAATCGGTGAAGCCCTCCCAGCCGGTGCGACCCAAGGAACGGCGTGAGATATCCAAGAAGAGCTCTCAGCCCAAGGAACTCGTGGTGGCAGCCATCCCACCGCAACCTTCCAGCTCTGCGTCTGGGGATGAGGTGGAGATTCTGGCGTCCCCTGAGGACCTCAATCTCGCCGGTCCATCAGACGCCATGGAAAGCACTATCACAGGTGCTAAATCGGAGGCAGCAGGTGACCCAGTGGCGTAATCTCCCTTCCCAGTCCCGTCACGCCTTTCTCAGCCATGGACACACCATCCTCCAGTGGAACTGCGGTTTCTTCCACCATCTAGCTGAGCTCCGCCAACTTACCAGCCTTCACCCTTTCCTCTGCATTGCTCTGCAGGAAACTTGGTTTCCGGCAATGCGAACCCCCGCCCTCCATGGCTACCAGGGTTATTATAAGAACTGGGCAGCTTATGAAAGGGTGTCTGGTGGCGTCTGCATATATGTCCTGAACTCTCTTCACAGCGGGTCTGTACCTCTCCAAACACTTTTAGATGCTGTCGCTATTCGGGTGTGGACGCCAAAGGCTGTTACCGTCAGCAATCTTTACCTTCCACTGGATGGTGATCTCGTGCAGCATGTCCTGGCTGCTCGGATAGCCCAATTGCCGCCACCTTTCTTGTTACTGGGCGACTTTAACGCCCATACCCATCTGTGAGGTTGGTCAGTGGCAACAGGTCGAGGCGCCATCGTTGAGCATTTATTGGCGCAGCTTGATCTCTCGATATTAAATGATGGTGCCTTCACACACTTCAGTGTGGCGCATGGCACATACCCCGACAAAGACCTTTCGATCTGTAGCCCTAGCCTCTTACCGTCTGTCCAATGGAGAGTGCATGACGACCTTTGTGGTAGTGACCAGTTTCCGATCTTTCTGTCACTACCACAGCGTCAGTCTTCTGGGCGCCCTAGCAGATGGGCTGTGAATAAGGCTGACTGGGACTTGTTCTCCTCCACTGCCGCTATTGAGCCTCTCTCTAACGATGACAGTAATGCAGTGGTTCAATCGGTCACCACCGGCATCGTTACTGCCGCCGAATCTGCCATTCCCCGTTCTTCTGGGTACCCTCGGCTGCGGACTGTGCCTTGGTGGTCGCCTGAGATCGCTGAAGCGATTAAAGCTCGCCGGCGGGCGCTCCAGCTTTACAAGCGACATTCCTCAATCGAACTCCTTATCGCCTTCAAACGGCTGCGTGCGCGAGCCCGCCGCATTATCCGCCAACACAAGCAGGAGTGCTGGGAGCTGTGTGTGTCCACCATTGGCCTCAATGTCACTCCATCGCAGGTCTGGGTCAAGATTCGCCGCCCCTATGGCTATCGGACCCCTGTCAGCGTCCCTGCGCTCTCACCGAATGGAGCAGTTTGTACTGACTCCGACGTCATTGCAAACCGCTTGGCAGAGCTCTTTGCTCTGAATTCCGCTTCTGCCAACTACCCCTTGGGCTTCCGCTCCATTAAAGAGCGGATAGAATGTCGGAGTCTTTCTTTTCGCACCCAGCATCCTGAATTGTACAATGTTCCATTCAGTGAGTGGGAATTCCGCAGTGACCTCGCCGCTTGTCCTGATACCGCTCCTGGCCCAGATAGCATCCACTCTCAGATGCTGAAACATCTTTCAGTGGACTGCCAGCGACACCTCCTCGACCTTTACAACTGCATTTGGGTCGAGTGTGAGTTTCTGTCGAAATGGCGGGAAAGCCTTGTTGTCCCCATTCTGAAACCGGGGAAGAACCCTTTGGAGGTGGACAGCTACCGTCCCATTAACCTCACCAACGTTCTTTGCAAGTTTCTTGAACGGATGGTGAGCCGGCGCTTGAATTGGATACTGGAGTCTCGTGGCCTTCTGGCTCCGTCTCAGGGTGGGTTCC
The DNA here is from genome assembly GCF_023897955.1 of Schistocerca gregaria. NCBI lineage: Eukaryota > Metazoa > Arthropoda > Insecta > Orthoptera > Acrididae > Schistocerca > Schistocerca gregaria. The sequence continues at coordinate 717,636 of NW_026061887.1, read as the reverse complement.
GTAAAGGCCGCTCCACCACCGACAATCTGGTGAGCCTAGAGTCGGCCATCCGTACTGCCTTTGCCCGCCATCAGCATCTGGTCGCTGTCTTTTTCGACATGAGGAAGGCGTATGATACGACATGGCGTAATCACATCCTTTCTACGCTTTATGGATGGGGCCTTCGGGTCCCTCTGCCGATCTATACCCGTAATTTTCTGTCATATCGTACTTTCCGCGTGCACGTCGCGGCCTCATGTAGTTCCTCCGAAGTCCAGAAGAACGGTGTGCAACAGGGTTCTGTTCTAAGTGTCTGTCTGTTTTTAATAGCCATTAACGGGCTCGCTGCGGCCGTGGGAAATTCTGTCTCCGCTTCCCTGTATGCTGTCGACTTCTGCCTTTACTACAGCTCTATTGGCATTGCAGTTGCTGAACGTCAGCTACAGGGCGCAATCCGCAAGGCGCAGTCTTGGGCTGTAGCGCACGGTTTTCAGTTTTCGGCAGCCAAGACCTGCGTCATGCATTTCTGCCGGCGACGCACTGTTCACCCAGAGCCGCGGTTTTATCTCGACGGCGAGCTTCTTACAGTGGTGGAGTTACATATGTTTTTGGGGTGGTTTTTGATGCCCGGTTGACTTGGCTGCAGCTTAAACAGGCGTGTTGGCGGCATGTAAATGCTCTGCGATGCCTGAGCCACACCAGGTGGGGCGCCGACCGATCTACTCTCCTACGGCTTTACCAGGCGTTAATCCAGTCCCGTCTGAACTATGGGAGTCTGGCTAATGGCTCAGCATCCCCATCTGCGCTGCGGGTGCTGGACCCAATCCTCCACAACGCGATACGCCTTGCCACTTGTGCCTTCCGGACCAGTCCTGTGGACGGCATACTTGTGGAGGCAGGTGTCCCTCCACTGCGGATACGACGCCAACAATTACTGGCTGCTTATGCTGCCCTTGTTTTTAGCTTGCCCGAGCATCCAAATTATCGTGTCCTGTTCCCGCAGTCCCTCGTCCATCTGCCAGAACGTCGGCCCAGGTCGGGTTGTCCGATCGCCGTACGCGTCAAACAGCTTCTCTACGGGCTTGGATGTTTCCCTGTACCACCTCCTTTCCGGGCCCCTCTGCGTACACCCCCATGCCTTCGGCTCGACTTGGCACAGGGCCCAAAGGACTCAGTTTCTCCGGTGGCCTTCCGACGCCGCTTTTATTCCATCCTGGACACGTATCAGGGCTCTGGCGTTGTCTATTCCGACGGTTCGATGGTTCCTGGTCGTGTCGGTTATGCACTAACTCTAGGGGACCATTCTGAACAACGTTCGTTGCCGGCTGGCTGCAGTGTTTACACTGCTGAGCTGGTCACCATCTTTAGCTCCCTAGAGTATATCCGCTCCTGCTCAGATGAATCCTTCATTATCTGTAGCGATTCCCTGAGCGGTTTACGAGCTCTCGACCAGTGTTTCCCTCGTTCTCGTCTGGTGATGGCTATCCAGGAGTCCCTGCATACTCTTACCCGTTGCGGCAGATATGTGGTCTTTGTTTGGACCCCGGGTCATGTTGGGATACCCAGAAATAAAACTGTTGACCGCCTGGCGAAAGAGGCCACTAGTGCACCATCTCTGGAGATTGGCCTCCCGGCGACTGATTTGCGGGCACTATTACGCCGCAAAGTTTTCGATTTATGGGACACTGATTGGCGCAACATGCCCGTGCCTAACAAACTCCGCCGTATCGAGGAGACGACTACTGTGTGGCGGTCATCCATGCGAGCTAACTGCAGGGAATCAGTCGTCCTTTGTCGGCTCCGCATTGGCCACACCTAACTGACGAACACTTATTTACTGTGTTGTCAAGATCCCCCTCTCTCTCGTTGTGGGGCGTCCTTGACGGTGGTCCATATTCTGTTTTAGTGCGCCCTTTTATCTGTGCTCAGGCAGACTTTTGCGCTGCCTGATACGCTCTCTGCGCTTTTATCTGACGACTCTTCCATAGCGGACGTAGTTCTGCGTTTTATTCGGGCAGGGAGATTTTATCGCTTAATGTAAGTGTGTGAGTTTTTGTGTTGATTCTGGCCTATGGCCTACGATTTGTCTGATTTTTTTTCATGTCTTTCTCGATGGTTGGCTTTTCCGTTTTTGTTTGTATGGTCGGCCAACCACCGTCATACTCTGTGTGATTTTAGTTCGTCTTGTCTGGTCTTTGTCTACGTTTCTCTTGTTCTGTGTCGTCTGTCTTATCGTCCGTTGATCGTTTTATTCTCAGTGGGTGTTTTTAGTATTTGGAAAAAGGGACCGATGACGGTAGCAGTCTGGTCCCTTTAACCCCCACAAACCAACCAACCAAAATGTGCAGGACCTTCATCGTGCATGAACCACATGTTGTGTCACACTTGTAAAGGCACATGTTCTAGCAGCACAGGTAGTATCCTGTATGAAATCATGATTACGTGCTCCATTGAGCGTAGGTGGAAGAACATGGGGCCAAATGAAGACATCACCAACAATGCCTTCCCCAAACGTTCACAGAAAATCTGTGTTGATGACGTGATTGCACAACTGCGTGCGGATTCTCGTCAGGCCACACATGTCGATTGTGAAAATTTACAATTTGATCACGTTGGAATGAAGCCTCATACGTAAAGAGAACATTTGCACTGAAATGAGGACTGACACATTGTTGGATGAACCATTCGCAGAAGTGTACCTGTGGATGCCAATCAGCTGCTGATACATGGTACAGAAACAACTGGTTCTCCCGTAGCTTTCTCCATACAGTGACGTGGTCAATGCCTTGTACAGCAACAACTTCTCTCACATTGAAATTAGGGTTATCGTCAACTGCACGAAGAACAGCCTCGTCCATTGCACGTGTCCTCGTCGCTCTAGGTCTTCCCCAGTCGCGAGTCATAGGCTGGAATGTTTCGTGCTCCCTAAGACGCCGATCAATCGCTTCGAACGTCTTCCTGTCGGGACCCCTTCGTTCTGGAAATCTGTCTCGATACAAACGTACCGCGCCACGGCTTTTGCCCCGTGCTAATCCATACATCAAATGGGCATCTGCCAACTCCGCATTTGTAAACATTGCACTGACTGCAAAACCACGTTCGTGATGAACACTAACCTGTTGATGCTACGTACTGACGTGCTTGATGCTAGTACTGTAGAGGAATGAGTCGCATGTCAACACAAGCACCGAAGTCAACTTTACCCTCCTTCAATTGGGCCAACTGGCGGTGAATCGATGAGGTACGGTACACACGGATGGAACTAAAATGAGCTCTAACATGGAAATTGAGCGTTTCCGGACACATGTCCACATAACATATTTTCTTTATATGTGTCTGCGGAATGTTTCCTGAAAGTTTGGCCGTACCTTTTTGTAACACCCTGTATAGGTTCTATGTGTATCTATAAACGTTTATAGCTTCTACGAAATTTGGAAGGTATCAGTGTATGAAAAATATGATGAACAATCAAAGATTATTTCCAAATGAAGAAAGTGAAATAGCAGAAGACCTTCTAAAACAATGGCTTAGAGGCATTTCGGAACTAGCGAGGAGGCGCAGTGGTTAGCACAATGGACTCGCTTTCGGGAGGACGACGGTTCAAATTCTGATTTAGGTTTTCTGTGATTTCCCTAAATCGCTTCAGGCAAATGCCAGGATGGTTCCCTTGAAAGGGCACGGCCGGCTCCCTTCCCTAAGCCGACGAGACCGGTGGCCTCGCTGTCTGGTCCCCTCCCCAAATCAACCAACCAACAGAGACATCGGAAGAATCATATTGGAATACAGTTTTGTTATCGATTTGTAGACATATTAGATTTATTCTCTCTATGACTCCTTTCCTCTGTCTTCTTTATCTTCGTGGATGCATATTTATTTTTTCCTCGACACTTGGACGATAGTATACATATGAACGGCGGCTTTCGTCAACGAATTAGACTATCACATGTGGCGATAAAATTGGGAAGTTGTAAGGCTGCAAGTATATGTCTTGGTGGGATTGTTAGAAAAATACGAAGCAGGATCCGCTTTGTACTTCGTACCTTGTATTTTAGATCGATAACCTATGTCTGGGGAATAAATAAATTACTGTAGTTATTGAGTCTGTCTAGTCTTGCTGTTCGTTGAGTGCAATAATGATTTCTTCAGATTTACTTACCTCATTAGTAACCTCAACAAGGGTATGTCAGTATAATACTCAGTATGTGATTAGTTCACGTTGTTTGATCATAATAAACAAAGATCTGAACCGATTTGTAGCACCTATCACGTCAGTTGACCGGCATAAATATTGCCTCCTCTCGCTCTCAGAGAAAACGATATGGCCTACAAATTATTGCGAGATTACGTAGCTAAGGTCTTAAGCTTTAAAATCATCTAAGATTATTGTATGCATCATTTATAGTTTACTAGTTACTGTCGATCATGGACAATATAACGTTTATAACCCAAACTTTTTCGAACATGCCTAAGGGCCTCGAACACGTGTAGCCACTCGCTAAGTAAGCCTTCTCAGTGTTTGTGTGCTTTCTTAACTGCGCCCTCAGAGCTTCGGCGCAAAACAAATCTGGAGCTGCATTTTGTGGAGGGCCGGTGCTTTCCCAGAAGTGACCTCCTGCTGCGAGGCTAGGGGTGGCGGCAGCCCGCCTTTGTTTGTTTGACGTTATATAAGACGTCACTCAGCGGTAGGGTGACGGGAGGGCGACGCCAGTTGTCTGCAGTAACCACATTAGCAATCTGCAGACAAACATGACACTTTGTCCTGTCGTCGTCCTTGTGCCTCCACAAACATTCCCTGGCCGCGGTTGTGTGTTTCGGACAACATAAAGAAGAGGTTCAGTCACCGAAGTAAAGGAACAGCACATATGTTAACTGCTTCTTGGAGTGAAAACTTTACAGTTCTCTGTTAATACATCGAAAGCGGAGTCATATGCCCTCCTGTAAAATTGCTGAAGGGAATGAAAACTGAACATCAATTAAGTTTGTCTGTGTTTTGAGGACGTTGGTGTAAGAGAAATCGTTACCCCTGTTCATAGATTTGAATCCACTTCTGTCATTTACGAACACAGGGATTTCTAACGTGGTGAAGCGCTCTATTGGTGATTAAGTAGTTACACCAACGGAATAGAGTCTCAGTTGGACAATGATATGAATCTTTATTAAAGGTATTTTGGGATGATAGTGCTGAAATAATAATCTACTGTCAGAGATATTTCGAATCTTCGAATAAATTTTTACTTTGTTATTTACATTTCTAGTGGTGATCATGTCATCTGGTTGCACTACCATTCCCTGTTACTGAATAACCCACTTGCGTTATTCATTTGCGTGTATAAAAGAAAACGAAGAATGCTCAGAATGCTCACATGTGCATTTCACCAAGTGTCGTGTAGGTTGCACATATATCAGAAATTTTGTGATGACTAAATCTTATACAAATGGTCCGCCCCCGGTAGCTGATTCAGTCTGCTTTCCGCAGCGCTGTGGCGAGGACGTCTTGTTTACGTCCCGTCCGCGCGGTCGCGAGTGCTCGTAGTTGTTTACTACTGCGTTGTCGCTAGTTTAGCGTCCATGACTACCGACGGAACATGGCACATTCATACAGACAAACCACCATCAAGATCAGTTTTCAACCCGATAATGCACGACCGCGAGCTTTTGAAGTGGAACGTTTCCTTCATGACGACGTTAAAATTGACCCGCGAGACGTAATTGGTATCCATCTCTCTATCACGAGCAGTGTTGTCTACGTCAAGCTAGTAAGTGACGAGGTGTGCAACAGAATCGTGAGCGCACATGCCAACGGTCTGAAATTCAAACATTCTGATGGCCATATTCGGGCGGTCTCTATCGATCACGCTGGGCTTGGCCTACGTACGATACGCGTCTTCGAACTCCCTTTTGAAGTACCACTGGACGTAGTCACCGCGGCTTTCCAGCCCAACGGCAGAGTAATCAGCCATATGGCCGAAAAATGGACCACCTTTACAACGTACCCCGTTCTTAACGGGGTACGACAGATTAAAATTGAATTGACCAAACATGTTCCGTCATATCTGTCATCGGCGGATGTAGGGCGATCATTATGTATGACGGTCAGCCACGCACTTGCTCTGGTTGTGGCCAAGTAGGGCACGTCCGTTCGGATTGACTCCGACGACGGCTTACTCAAATCCCGACAGGTGAATCTATGACTCCTTCTACGGTGACGACCCTTCCTCTCAATTACGCCGAAGTTACACGGGCAGCAACCTTTACCGCTGCTGACGACATTAGTCCGATAACCGCCCTCGATGGTGAGAACATAATGGCTTCTGCAGTACAGGATCCGGCACCCCCACCTGAAGATAATCACCGACCGACCTTGCAAGAAGGCGTAGATGCCAGGATGGACATTGACCCACGGGTTGTGCCGACAGCAGCTTTTCTTCCAGACACCGGAGCAGCTGAAGAAATCTACCCACATTCAGATACTGAAGCACACGTCCGTAAACAGCGTTCCCCGCGAAAACACAAGAGACGGCGGCGTGCTCCATCGGACGAGTGTTTGCAGCAATCGTCTGCCATGGACTGTGGAAATTCCGACGACGGTACCGGCGGTACAGAGGCCGCTGTAACTTTAAACTCAACAGATCGCCGTGGTGACGGCTTCAGCCCCTCCGACCCCACAGAACAGCAGGATCACAAGCAGACAGCCGCTGCCGATTCCCAGCCAGAAGAGCCGATGGAGTCAGCGCCGAGTGCCACAGCAGCCACTAACAGCCACCAACAGCCGATGGTATTTCATGGCGACTGGGCAGACGACTGTGAGGCACACTCCTTGCCCATCGTGTCGGACGACACGGGGGGAAATTTATCCCACCAGTGCTGACGCTTTCCCGCCATTAGGTAGAGTGACGAGACAGCCTTACAGGGGTACTGATGGCCAACACAGATGCTGTGGATAGACCTCAAACTTATCGCATTGCAAATATAAACATCAACACTATACGGACGCGCGCTAAGTTATCATTGCTTCAGGATATGTTGAACTCGGCTTCCATCGACATAGCCCTCCTCCAGGAAGTGTACGTCGACGACTTCCCAGACATGTACGGTTACGATGCTTGCGTCTCTCCAGCTTCCCCAAAAGGCAGCGGTGTCGCTGTACTTCTTCGGGAAGGGGTAGTGGCAGACGATATCCTGTTTCTGCCTGGGGCAAGAGGAACGGCACTCACAGTACTGGGTGTCCGCCTTATCAATATCTACGCACCTTCCGGGACGGACAAACGTCGCGAACGTTCACGATTCTTTGCGGAAGACGTCGCCCCGCTCTTCCAAGGCCCCCACGTCCATCTGTCGTTTGGAGGTGACTAAAATTGCGTACTGGCGCCCAGAGACCAACTCCCACGACATAATCCTTGCCCGGAACTGGAGACGCTAATTCGAGACCTGCAGATGGTGGACACTTGGGAACATCTTCACAGCCACCGACCGGGATTCACGCACTTCACGAGTCACTCTTCCAGTCGTATCGACAGGATTTATGTCTGACGCTCTCTCGCCGCTGGAACACAAGATGCGGAACTGTGGCCTGCAGCATTCTCGGACCACTCAGCTTACATTTGTGCCGTCACCCTGCGGCGGCAACAAGTGTGGAGAAGCCGCAGCCCGTGGAAATTAAACATCGCTCACCTGTCGTACCCGGATTGCCGCCAAGCCGTTGAGGATACGTGGCATTCGTGTGAAAATCCCCTCCGTGCATATCCCACAACGATCCGCTGGTGGTTGGACTGCGCCATACCGTCACTGAGGCGAACGTTGATAACCTACGATCGCGACCACGCTACTTGGCGAAGACATACACTCGACTTTTACTTCCGGGTCCAGCGCGACTGCGATACTATGGCGCCGTCTCCGGAACGACAAACGGCGGTCCACCGTGCCAAGGCTCATATTCTCGTTCATATGCGACGCCACCTAGGGGGGGTAGTCATCCGCTCGAGGACGTAGGATCGGATGTCTAGCGAACGCCCGTCAATGTTCCACGTCCTTCGTGAACGTAAACGACGCCAACGAGCGCTGATACGCTTCATCGACACGGAGGACGGTCATCGCCTCACCACGCAACAAGACATAAACACAGCGTTCTACAATCATTAATCCCAGCTCAATTCCGCACAGACCCCTGATCCGACAGCACTGGAGGACGTCTCTCAGACGATTTACGGCACCGTCACCCCGGTAATAGAAGCGGCCTTGATGGAAGAAATTACAGAAGAAGAAGTGATCAACGCCATTAGAAAAGGGGCTGTCAACAAGTCTCCGGGTCCTGATGGGCTCCCCTTGGAATTTTACCGGACTTTTCAATATTTATTAGCCTCCCGATGGACGGACATCTGTCGCGAACTACTATCCCCTTACGTGCCGCTCCCTGCGGCCCTTGTGGAAGGGATGATTATTCCTATTCACAAACCGTCCGGTGGCTCACGACTGCAGGACTACCGCCCGTTGACGCTATTGAACTGCGACTTTAAGATCTTTTCTCGACTGTTGGCGGCGCGGATACGCCAGACGCTACGCAATGTTATCTCACCCGATCAGACGTCATTGGGAGGCGACAATAATATTCAAACGGCACTCAGCGAATATCGTGACTTGATCTCACTGGCGAGGGCATGTAGTCTGAAGGGTGCACTGGCGACCATCGATTTTAGTCAAGCTTTCGACCACAACTATTTCGAAGCGGTCCTCCAACATATGCGGTACCCACAGCCATTCGTCACTGTCGTCATGCGACTACTCCGCGGCGCGACGTCCAAGGTGATAGTCAACGGCCGACCTACGCAGCCCCTCACCATTTCTCGATCGATACGCCAAAGCTGCCCTCTGTCCACTTATACTTTACGCTGTGGCCACAGAACCTCTCCTCTGCGGCCTGCGCCAACGACTAACGGGTATGACGTTACGAGGCCACACTTTCCGATGTAAAGCGTACGCTGACGACCTGGTGATTGTCATCCGCAACGGTGACGACACCGCTAGCGCACTAACTTGGATAGCGAAATATGGCATGGCCACTGGTAGTCGTATCAACGTCGCAAAATTGGTGGCGATGAACATCGGGGTCGGATTGTCTGAGAACAGTGTCACCCCCTTACAGCTCAGTGATAGTTTGAAATGTCTCGGCATTGATTTTACAGACGATATACGACGGACCGCTGCTCACAACTTTCGAAGGCTTTTACGAAATGTTCGGACTGGAATTGCCAACAACCGCCTACGAGCCCTGGATATCGTCCAACGGACCCAGTATGTCAACACACATTTAGCGTCACGCATTCCGCACTACGCCCAGATATTACCTATACCGGTGATGTTAGCTCGCCGTATACTTGCGGCTTTTGGGTCCTTCGTGAGTTCTGGAATGCTTTTCAAGATCAAATATGAGACTCTCACCCTTCCCCCGGATCGGGGAGGGCTTGGCCTTTATCACGTTTATGACAAAGCGGTCGCCCTATTTGTCAGCACATTAGTCAAACTATGGCACCGCCGTCCGGACAGTCTGACCAGTTTGTTAATAGAAGAACTAGCACCGCCCTCCCTGTTGCCGCCTGTGCCAATACACCACGTCCCCTCTTCGCTCTTCTACATCGGTGTCTTTTACCTCGAACTCAGTTACGTTCGACTTGCCTTACCAGCGACTCAACTGGCGACGGCAAAGACTCTTTGTAGGGTCCTGCAACGTGGACGACCCGATAACGTCGTGGAGAGGAAGCACCCAAACGTCAACTAGCGAGTAGTGTTGAGGACAATTCACCACGTAACACTAGACACTGACGTCACGGCGATGTGGTATATCACTATCAACGGTAAGCAGGTGACCAGATCAAGGCTTCATGCGATCCACATGGTAGACTCACCCATGTGCACGAGCTGTGGCGTTCAAGACAACGATGAACACCGTCTCAGCTGTGGCGAGTCTACAGCAGTGTGGCACTTAGTGAGGCAAATGTCAGCATACTTCCTTCGGGTAACGCCGCATCATATCGACCCCAAGACTATCTTATACCCGGATGAAACGTATTACCCACGCACTAAAACTAATGCAACGACGTGGCTTCGTGGACATGCAGTGCACTATTTGTTTCAAGACGGCACTAAGGACACTTTAGACTTTTGGAACTATTTGCAGGAACGGCATTGCAAGATCCTCCGTAACCCAAAGTATCGACAATATTTTTCCAATTTTTTGTGGAGTGCGTTCCACGACCCTCCAGGTAGCTGGAACATCACGGGTAAGAGAAGCTAAAATTACAATACGATAATAGAACACTACACGGTACAAGGTGGGATCTACTTTCATCATTAAGAGAAGTCATACCTGGATGATACAGCAGATGGAGAGTTTCGTTGGGAACCCTCACACTCTGTAGCAGTATTTGTCCCATTTCCTCTTTTTGTCCCCGGTGCGAAAAGGTCTTCGCAGTTTTAGTTTTCCCATCCGGTGCAAGATGTAGCACTGGTTAATGGTGGTATGGATTCCACCCTTCAGTTTTGTTTCATGGTTTCCTTCGCCCCGCACTTTGCTCTCTTTCTTTATGCCCTTTTCTACAACTATTAGTATGGTTTTAGTTACGTGCGTCCCCAACTCGACGCAACGAGTGCACTTACTAGTTTTCTGTTCCTTACTGTTAAAAGAAATAAAAATAAAAATTAAAAAATAGTGGTCAGCGCGACAGACTGTCAATCCAAAGGGCCCGGGTTCGATTCCCGGCTGGGTCGGAGATTTTCTCCGCTCAGGGACTGGGTATTGTGTTGTCCTAATCATCATCATTTCATCCTCATCGACGCGCAAGTCGCCGAAGTGGCGTCAAATCGAAAGACTTGCATCAGGCGAACGGTCTACCCGACTGGAGGACCTCGTCACACGACATTTCATTTCATTTTACAAATGAACTTGTCAGTTAGTTTTATATGTTGTCACATAGGATCGATATAGGATTTTAACACAATGGCATGTTCGATGTAGTTTTTTAATAGTATGATTGACAGTATAAAAGTGGTGACCAAAGCTCGTTTTGTTTAAAATCTTTCTGTTTGAATATGTTAGTCAAACATGAAACAGTTCCACGTATAACATAACAAAGAAATGAAATTATTGCGCTAGTCGTACACTGGTCTTATTCAAAGAGCCTAAACAGCCCATCACCCATAAAAACATAGAACCCAAAATATATTTTATTATTATTAGGTGGCATTGAAGTTAGTTGACTACAGGCATACAGTACAAGTACGGATCGATAATATGGTTTAATGTATATTAGCTAACGAGAAAATACCTATTATGTAAACGTAAACACCCCACGTAATGTAAAAAAAATAAAAAAAGATGTCCACTGGCTGCCAAACTAATGCAGCACGTGGTGCAGTTATAAAGCTACAAGAACACATGACAGGTAATGGAAAGTTAGCGAGCATCACTTATAATGGCGGACACCAAGCTTACTCAGTTAAAAGTGGAAGTATTTCATGTGTGTCGTCAGTCTCTCTTTCATTACTCATTATTTTCGCGCTGGTATTTTATTAAAACGCTCATTGTTAATGTGTAATCATCGACACAGACACTCTTTTATATATTTTGTGGAGTTGTTTAAATATTCCGATACAAAAGTGGCTATGTAACTTATAAACTATTAAAGAGTCAATTTTCTTCCGTTTTCAGTTTATATCATCTACACAGTCTCTCAACTTGTTAACTAATTTTTTTCGCCTCAGGTATGGATCCATTTTTGGTTCAACTGCGTCTTCTGCCACTCATGTACTGCACCCTCCCGAGACAGTTTAACAAAATTTAAGTTGTCAACAATTAATTTTGAACTAAAACGATTAACAAACCAGCTTACTGGTAACAATTGTTCAATATACATACGCTTTTATACTTCACACACGTCTTCTTTGCAACTTGGGCTGCAATCGAGTGTTAATATTCGATCCACCAAGTCTATACTGCCAAAAAAGGAAAGAATCGTACTTCAGTGCATCGTGATTCGTTTAGCTAGACTGAACTATCATTGTCTGTCACCAATAAATCAAACTCTCATACAACGCCTTCATCACACAACTAATGTAACACGAGAAAATCACAAAATTAAATTGATAGCTTCGAGTCGAGTAACGCGAATTATCAAATAAATCTAAATCATTTACTCAGTATCAGCTGCGAGAAATACCGTTAAATTAAAACACAATAGTGACGATCTACATTCCTGTGTTGAAACTGTCTTTTTTGTTGTACTTTTAACACTTCACGTCATCTAGTTAATATTTATTGTAAGCCTTCAGTAAGCTTTTCGATAATTGATGATAACTCTGTGTAGGGCATCTACGTATCTGTTCTTTGTTTTTCATACGATGGGTGCAACAGTTTTGTTTAGACAACGAAAAGAACGACGACTTACTTTCTCAGGTGAACTTCTTCCTCACTGACATCTCAACGGAAAGCCTTCCTCGCTGAGTAGCTCACTGTTTATAATGATCTTTGACAGACCGTGCGCTAAATTCGGCACCATTAACTGCAATAATAGAAAAATGCTAGTTGTTATATCAGATTATATGCCGTGTACAGACCTTCTCCATAAAATTTTGCTGATCTGAAAAATAAAATATAGTCTGTCAGATTCACTGCTCAGGATGTTAGCCCTAATTTTTGTGTATAAAATAGATTCATATATTGACGTCTCCGGTACGTGCACAGATACTGAAATTTTGGTAATTCCCAAGAATGATTGCCTATCGAAGTTGGTGGGGTCCAAACGATACATATCGAACGTGCGATAGTAAATCGATTACGGAAGTCTCGTGGCGGGCGTTATGAGTATGTTTCAAGTTGTCACTACAAAAACGACCAAAGAAAAGTGTTGGAGAAGCATTTGTAAATTCAAAGGAGACGACTTACCTTACTCGTCGTTGGTGTTATCGTCTTGTAACAGACCGTGTGATGTATAAAGTACAGGGGCAATTCCATTTTCCTGTGGCCAGGATAAACTCTGCCAATATCGCGCAGGAATATCGGAAGAGTGTCGCATGCATCGACTTTTCCCTGCAAACGCCAAGTTGTGGAAGTACAGGTACTGGAAGGAGTACAGTCCGTTCCTCTGTCCTGGACGCCCTTCTCTTTTTATGGGAGACTTGACAGACTTCCACAGCCATTCTATATTCTGGGTGTGGACACTGTGGAGTTTGTCTCTTTGGAAGACGCTAGAGTGGTTCACAAATTCGTGGTAGAACCCTTCAGCCTTCAGAGTCTGGTACGACTGAAATCTTGTGTGATTACTTTTGTTCGAGGCAGTATGAAGTGTTTTATGAGACCGATTAAACTCAACTTGTCTCGGGACAATACCCTCACAACACTTGCGGTACTCTCTTTGCCCGCATCTCGTGGTCGTGCGGTAGCGTTCTCGCTTTCCACGCCCGGGTTCCCGGGTTCGATTCCCGGCGGGGTCAGGGATTTTCTCTGCCTCGTGATGGCTGGGTGTTGTGTGATGTCCTTAGGTTAGTTAGGTTTAAGTAGTTCTAAGTTCTAGGGGACTGATGACCATAGATGTTAAGTCCCATAGCGCTCAGAGCCATTTTATTTGGACACCCTTTCTGTTCCACCGATAACCCAAATATGATCTACTTCACTTTTAGAAGGCCGTCCTCTCTGGTTCTTTCGTCTAATATATATAAGATTCGTCTACTTCTACTATTTTATTCGGTCCTCCAATTTAGTTTGAGTGTGGCTGATTAACGTCTCTGCAAGTTAGTTTTACACTTTACACATCACAGAAACTAAAAAGTGTTGTTACATTGGAGACGTACACGAATTCCGTTAAAAATATCTATTACATGCATAATTGTAACATGACAGTTTTGTTATCCGCATTAAATATTAGTTCACGTGTATATGTACTGCTTCAAAAATTGCCAGAAAAATGGTACCGTGGGAATGAATGTTGAGAAAAGGATTAACTTTGTGGTGTGTTTGGTGCGTTATGTGAGTGCAGTTCATATTCAGCCTTTGATGCCGGCGCCGTGCGCTGTGGCCGAGCACCAGTGCCCGCTGCACGCCGCATTTTTTGCGCGCCCTGCAGCTCTGCTCTGTCCTGCTTTCACACTCGTAGTGCTGTCGCCATTATTGGACTTTGTACTATATATTTATTAGGCAAGATTTATACAAATCACTCATAAGTGTTCCATATTAATCGTCAGATTCGGACGATGATTCCCTTTCACCTTCAGAGTCACTATCCAGTATGTGAGAAAGAGTTTCATCCACAGTATATCGCTTACCTGCCATATCACTTCTAGTAGAAACAGAAGTTAACAACACGTCACTTCAGATCAGAATCAAGGCGGGAAATGAGCGAAACAAACACTTTGAAAGTGATTGCAACTGCATCTAGCGACTGTTGTTAACTACAGACGTTGAACAAAGCCGCTAGATGGTGCATAGGTCAAGCTTCCACACAAGTCGAGCGTAGTGAAGCGGAGAAGTATGACGCGAAGCGGAACTGCTGCACCAGTCCACCGGTTGAGCGCCACATTCGCTCCCGACTTCTACAGAAGTTCATCGTAGCGAAAGGGTTACTCGCGGGGATTGGATCCGGTTTATAAGAATCAGTTTGGCACCTAATTGCAGCACTCTCTCATACCCTAGCCAATCGACACAGCCAGAGTTCGAGCTCTGCGACAGTTCCCAACTCAAGTCATGGGCGGCACTGTCAAGTTTGATTTCTGATATCCATCAAACTCACTCTGAGTTTCGATTTGTGTCATGTTAGCTTTATTGCCGACAGCATTGCAGTTACTAATCTGTTTCGTGCTGTCATTATTAATATTACTCCAAAATTGTTTCAACTGCGAGTAGACGACCTAACGTATTTAATTCACCGTGACAATGTAAACTTTAATCCGACTATGTCAGTGTTCGCCCGCCCGGTTGGCCGTGCGGTCTAACGCACGTCTTCGGGCGGGAAGGAGCGCCTGGTCCCCGGCACGAATCCGCCCGGCGGACTTGTGTCGAGGTCCGGTGAGCCGGCCAGTCTGTGGATGGTTTTCAGGCGGCTTTCCGTCTGCCTCGGCGAATGCGGGCTGGTTCCTCTTATTCCGCCTCAGCTACACTATGTCGGCGATTACTGCGCAAAACAGTTCTCCACGTACGCGTACATCACCATTACTCTACCACGCAAACATAGGGGCTACACTCGTCTGGTGCGAGACGTTCCCTGGGAGGTCCACCAGGGGCCGAACCGCACAATAACCCTGGGTTCGGTGTGGGGCGGCGGAGCGGTGAAGTGGACTGCGGTAGTCGTCGTGGGGTTGTGAACCACTGCGGCTGCGGCCGGGACGGAGCCTCTCCGTCGTTTCTAGGTTCCCGGTTAACATACAGTACAATGCAATGCAATGTCACTGTTCTCCTGCGGTCGGTCAGAATCCACTCCACATGTTATTTTCAACTAGTATCCGCACTGCGCGACAATCTCGCTCCCCACTGTCTACTACCGATAGTTTATTCTCGAGTCTTGTACAAGCTTCCGTAAGGATCACATACTCACACAATGAAAATCTGGAACCTAGCAGTTACAATTGGAAACTGATTGATAAGGGTTATCAAATGTCTATTTCGTAAAAGTACCTGCAGATATTAATGAAATATGAAAAATAAATTACAAGGTCTTTTCTTTTTTACTGTTTCCTGTTCACCGCACTTGAGTAATCTTAACTCTGGTTACGGTTCTCCCACAGTTGAAGTGCGAAGGAATGGTTGGACCCTTATTTTGAAAATATAATTTTAAGCTAAACGTCAAAGCAGCAAAAATATTTCTGAATTTATATTTGATGACGAACTACAGTTTCAAACACAGAAACTTAGTTCTTAAATTCAACTTAACTGTAATATATAAGGTGTTCAACTTTGCTTCCGCCGTTTGCCGATAGGTGGCGGCAACGATAAGTAGCGGTCGAGAGAAACAGATCGCAGACGTCAGGCAGTTAGCCTTGACCTCGGTCAACATAACCTCATTCAGACATTAGTCGATTTGTGTCTGCGTAATAAAGTCAGTTTACGATCCTAATTCTCGTCATTTGCGGGAGGTGTTACTGTTTTGTTTCAATATCAACAAAACAGCGGCGAGTCTCATCGAATGTTCTCAAGCACGTATGGTAAGGACGCTATTAGTGAAAGAACGTTGCGTGAGTGGTTTCAACGATTCAAGAGCGGTGATTTTAACGTCTTAGACCGGCATAGTGGTGGAATAGAGAATGTTTTCGAAGATGCAGAATCGGAGGCATTGCTGAGTGAAGACTCTCGTCAAACTTAAGAAGAATTGGCACGATTAGTGGGAGTGACACAGCAAGATATTTCAAAACGTCTCAAGGCTATGGGCACGATTCAGAAAGAAAGAACGTGGATCCCCTGTGAACTGAAACCGAGAGATGTTGAACGGCGTTTTTGTGTGAATAGTTGCTTCAGAGACAAAAACGGAAGGGATCTGCATCGCATTGTGACCGGGGACGAAAAATGGGTTCATTACGATAACCTAAAGGCAGAAAATCATGGGGATATCTCGTCCAAACCGAATATTCACGACTCCGAGATCATGCTCTGCATTTGGTGGAACCAGCTCGGCGTCGTGTGGTGCAGTATGAGGTGTTAAAATCAAGTGAAACAATCACAGGTGCTCGTTATCGAACGCAGTTAATGCGTTTGAGCAGAGCATTTAAAGAGAAACGGCCGCAATAGAGCGAGAGGCACGATAAAGTGATTTTGCAGCACGACAACCCTCGACCCACGTTGTAAAGGAGGTCAAAATGTACTTGGAAACGTTAAAATGGGAGGTCCTACCCCACTCGCCGTATTCTTCACACATTGCTCCCTCTATCACCTGTTTAGATCAATGGCGCATGGCCTGGCTGACGAAAAGTTCTGAACTCGTGAAGAAGTAGGAAATTGGATCTATTCTTGGAACGTTTCAAAAGATGAACAACTTTTTCGACGCTGGATTCGTACAGTGCCCGAAAGATGGGAGAACGTATTGGCCACCGGTCGAAAATACCTTGAATGATACAAGTGTAATCAATTTTTGTCTCTAAAGCCTCAAATGTTGGGGAAAAACGGGGGAAGCAAAGTTGTACACCTTGTAAACAAATTTATGCCGGCCCTGGTATCAGATTTTCAAATGTCGCATCGGTAGTACATCTATACCTTTTACAGTTAAGTTGAATTTCAGGAATAAATTTCAGTATTTCACAGTGCTTGTAGAGATATTTACACGGCTTGGAGATTGCTATGTTGGTACTCAGATCTAAACCTCCGGGAATGACGAGGATCGTAAGACGACAACATGTTAATATGTAACTCATTAGAAGGTTTGCTCCATAACGAACGTTGTATAATATATACAGGGTGTTACAAAAAGGTACGGCCAAACTTTCAGGAAACATTCATCACACACAAAGAAAGATTATATATTATGTGGACATGTGTCCGGAAACGCTTACTTTCCATGTTAGAGCTCATTTTATTACTTCTCTTCAAATCACATTAATCATGGAATGGAAACACACAGCAACAGAACGTACCAGCGTACCTTCAAACACTTTGTTACAGGAAATGTTCAAAATAACCTCCGTTAGCGAGGATACATGCATCCACCCTCCGTCGCATGGAATCCCTGGTGCGCTGATGCAGCCCTGGAGAATGGCGTATTGTATCACAGCCGTCCGCAATTCGAGCACGAAGAGTCTGTATATTTGGTAGACAAGAGCTTTCAAATGCCCCCATAAATGAAAGTCAAGAGGGTTGAGGTCAGGAGAGCGTGGAGGCCATGGAATTGGTCCGCTTCTACCAATCCATCGGTCACCGAATCTGTTGTTGAGAAGCGTACGAACACTTCGACTGAAATGTGCAGGAACTCCATATTGCATGAACCACATGTTGTGTCGTACTTGTAAAGGCACGTGTTCGAACAGCACAGTATCCCATATGAAATCATGGCGGTGAATAGAGGAAGTACGAAACTAAAATGAACTCTAACATGGAAATTAAGCGTTTCCGGACAGATGTCCACATAAGATCTTTTCTTTATTTGTGTGTGAGGAATGTTTCCTGAAAGTTTGGCCTTACCTTTTTGTAACACTCTGTATAATATGAGTCGACCAAAAAGTTCCGTTTTAGGGCGTTGCTGCAGCATATATATAACGTAACTTGACGTATATGTGGGTATATAAACAGTAAGATGCAGGCAAGGGATTAGTGTGGTATCCCTTTCTATCCGACGTGTGTTCGGTAAATGTCTAAACGTGGCATATTACCAAATGCGTCGAAAAGGGACCAACGTGCTGTTATTGTTTCCTTCACTGCCGAAGGATAAGCAGCGGTAGACGCCCTTCAGAGAATGAAGAATGCGTGCGCTAAGGGCTGCTGGTGCTTCACGATAACGTACGTCTCCACATTGCACATGCCGTGACGCATTTGTGCCAACTACTGATCTCTGCCCCATGTGATTGTCATACCTTTCGTCCCTTCAGAAAAGCCACTGAAGGATGGACGATGTGTAGCACGCAGCAACGGACTTCTTCACGCAGCAGGACACCGTGTTTCATCAACATGGTGCACCGATGGGGCGAGTACCTCAATGCTGACGGGGATTTCGCCGGATTGAAATATCGTTTCTGGATTGTACGGCCTTCGAACAGAAACATTTTGATCAACCCTTATATGAAGACCTTGTCTTGATAATGTTTCCGTGTATGCATTGGAGTAAGTAAAAGTCGTAAAACATAAACGCTCTCTTTGTGTAAGAACCAGACGCTGTGGACAGAAAGGGAGACTCATTTGTTACAAAAGGGTGAAAAACATTTTTCAGGAATCGTCAGGAAACTATTCTTCCTGCCAAACTAACATTCTCTCTTCTACTGTTGCGGAAGCAGTGAACTAATGGCCCATAATGAAACAAGAACCAGGAAATCATTGTAGAACTGTAGCTGTGTCGCCTGTAAAAAGGACTGTCAATACGTTTCACCTGGCCAGATGTAAAAACTTTAATAATCGCATTAAAACTACGAATTTCGTAAAAATTACACTAACTACGTATTACAAGAGTAATACTAATATAATTCGTTCAGTTGTTAAAATGAGTGCTTGATTTTTAATTACAAATGAGAATAACTGCAAATGTCAGCTCCTCTTCACATCGTGTTTAATGATAGAAACTCAGATTTTCGTCTACGTCTACATCATACTGCGCAAGCCACCAAATTGTGTGTGACGGGGGGTACTTACGGTACCACTATCTGATCCCTCCAGCCCTGTTCCACTCGCGAATACTGCGTGGGCAGAATGATTGGCTGTAAGCCTCTGTATTGGCTCTAAGATCTGTAATTTTCTCCGCGTGGTATGTGGAGGGAAGTAATATGTTGTCCGACTCCTCCTGAAAAGTGCTGTCCCGAAATTTCAGTAGTAAATCTCTCCGTGATGCACAACGCCTCTTTTGTAACGTCTGCCAATGGAGTTTGTTTAGCATCTCCGTGATGGTCTCTCGCCAGCTAAACGATCCCGTGACGAAACGCGCCGCTCTTCGTTGGAACTTCTGTCCTAACTGACAGGGATCCCAGATGGATGGACAATACTCAAGAATCGGGCGAACAAGCGCCTTATAAACCACTTCGTTCGTTGCTGAGTTAGACTGATCGCAAGAATCGTAAGGAAATAGGAGTCTGGTGTCTGCTTTTCCCATTATTTCTTTTACGTGGTCATACCACTTAAGGTCGCTCTGGATAGTTACGCCTATCGGATATTTTACGGCATATGCTATTTCCAGGTGCTTGTCATCAATGGTATAGCTGTGTAGTTGCGGATTTCTTTTCCTACTTATATGCAATGTTACATTTATTTACGTTCAGGGTCAACGGTCAGAGCCTGCACCACTCATCGAATCTGTGTAGGTCGTTATGCAAATTCGTACCATCTTGTGGCGTTGCTACTATGGTATAGACAACTGCATCATCTGCGAATAGCCTTGAAAGGCATCCCACGCTTATATATATATATAGTGTAAACAGCAACGGTGCTATAACACGTCCCTGTGGTACTCTGCATATTACCTTTACATCTGCCGATTTTGTTCCGTTCCCCTTCATGTGGCTTACGTTGTTAGTTATTGGTGAAACCTGCTAGGCAAGAGAAAGCAGGATTTGGTTACGCTTGTGGACGGGGCCGTTATACACAATTTATTTTAAACCAGTAATTCCATACTCAACAATAAATAAAAAATATCACACGTTAATAATGAAGAAGTAAACAACTGTCTAAAAAAGAGTTTTCAGTGTGTTAGAATTTAGCAAATCACCATTAAATACAGATACAGCAGATAATGTTTTAAAAGCAAGCCACTGTGATCTGGGCAGAAAGTCTTACACGCCAGGAATGGCAATATATTAAGAATTGTATAAGAACTAGCTGCAATTCACAACTTACTGGTATTGGAATATTAAAGGTAAGTCGCCACAAACACAGCAGAAGGCATCAGAGGCCAGGAATGACAAATTATAATTTTAAGGCAGATGGCCACAATCACGCCAGGAACGGCCATAATATAAAAAGTTTAGAAATCTGCTGTAAAACAGCAAATACAATAGCAAAGGTTAATTAAAAAACAACGCTTTCAAAGTTAACCAACCACTGAACACTACACTGCTAGATTTATTCCAGAAGGTGACCAGAACTATTAAGTAGACATATATAACCTCTAATGTAGGCATTACAAGGTATTGTAGTAAATAATACAATACTAAAACACAAGGACCAGTACATAAGTTCCCTAAAGGATACTGAGGCAGATTATACCCGCAGAAGGCGTGAGCTGAAGGAGCGTAACACAGAACTATTGGCCATCAGTCCTTTTGGAACACACATGTCTTACAAGAACCAAGGGGCCACAGACGGTGCTCCAGGAATCGACCTCAGAGAAGCTCCGGCAACAAACACTTTCGCGAGCGATGAGATTGACAGCCGAGAGTTGCATTCACTTCACGAGATGGTAATTCAGACGAATGACTAATGGTAATTTTGGTGAAGCTACCTGACGTCTGATAAACCAAATGCAACGATGGAACAATACGCCAAAGCTGGAACCGGCAGTCTGTATTACGTCCCCAGAATACTGTGTTTAGAGCCCCCGGAACGAGAAAGCAATCACTACAACCGGAGTAGAAGAATCACCAGCCGGCCTACGATCAAGAAAGCTTCCAAAACTACGCGCTTTACTGGACAGCAGAGGAAAGGCGAGGAAACTTACACTGCCGTTACGCACACTAACCCCCAGGGTAGGTAACTGGGACGTTAGCGGCCACCAGGCAAAAAAAATTACCGTTTGTTGAACTTAACAAATTGTAACAAGTTGAACGCAGTAAATAGTAATAAGAAGCTAATCAGATCTGCCTTTCCCAAGCACTCCACTCGCTACTCTTCGCGTCGGCGAAACTACGAGCAGCAACACGAACCCAAGTCACTGGAGAATCGCGAGATATCACATTGGTGGAGGTTTCTGTACATGGATTGAAATGCACTGACCTTAAAGCTTGCTGGATCCGGTTTACGACGAGGTCGTACTCCCTCGTGAACACAGCCCTTCCATCCGGCAGTCCGTGCGTACCGCCAGCGGCCCCGACGTGTTCTGGCACTGTGCGGGCCTGGCTCCTCCTGAGTCCCCAACCGAACTGGCCAACTCACACGACCCAGAAAACCAACGACGTCGCCCCAAAGATGGGGCAACAGTTACTACATATCGATAACAGCCGCAGCTGCCACTAGCTGGCATGCAACCCTTGCGAAACCGAGTGGCGCCAGTCAACACGAGAAGCTGACAAACAAACTCAACCGTGCCAACTAAACGATACCGTCTGGCCTCAAACAGAGGGCGAAAACTGTACGTTGTAGAACAGCACCAACGTGACCGCAGCACGGCTCAGTTGGTGTCACACGCAAGCGTGGTGGAGGCAGGGCGTGCCTTGTGGAGGAGGAAATTATAGTTTAACGTCCCGTCGACAACGAGGTCATTAGAGACGGAGCACAAGCACGAATTAGGGAAGGATAGGGAAGGAAATCGGCCGTGCCCTTTCGAAGGAACCATCCCGGCATCTGTGTGAAGCGATGTAGGGAAATCACGGAAAACCTAAATCAGGATGGCCGGACACGGGTTTGAACCGTCATCCCCCGAAAGCGAGTCCAGTGTGCTAACCACTGCGCCACCTCGCTCAGTGGCGTGCATGGTCTGTATGTAGACAGTCCACGTGACCACTGCCTAAGTCTGACGTCAGCGTGCAATAATCACTCACAGACAGCACGCCGCAGCAGTGGCAGTGGAGGGTACATGCAAGATGTCAAGGGAAGCGGAAAACAATACAGTCGTTGAAACTTCCTGACAGATTAAAACTACGTGCCAGACCGAGACTCGAACTCGGGACCTTTGCCAGTCGTTGACATAATCTACATCTACATCTACATCTACATCCATACCCTGCAGACACCTGACGGTGTGTGGCGGAGGGTACCCTGAGTACCACTATCGGTTCTCCCTTTCTATTACAGTCTCGTATTGTTCGTGGAAAGAAAGACTGTCGGTATGCTTCTGTGTGGGCTCTAATCTCTCTGACTTTATCCTCATGGTCTCTTCGAGAGATATACGTAGGAGGGAGCAATATACTGCTTGCCTCTTCGGTGAAGTATGTTCTCGAAACTTTAAAAGCCCGTACCGAGCTACTGAGCATCTCTCCATCTTCCACTGGAGTTTATCATATCTGTATCGCTTTCGCGATTACTAAATGATCCTGTAACGAAGCGCGCTGCTCTCCGTTGGATCGTCTCTATCTCTTCTATCAACCCTATCTGGTACGGATCCCACACTGCTGAGCAGTATTCAAGCAGTGGGCGAACAAGCGTACTGTAACCTACTTCCTTTGTTTTCGGATTCCATTTCCTTAAGATTCTTCCAATGAATCTCAGTCTGGGATCTGCTTTACAGACTATCAAATTTATATGATCATTCCATTTTAAATCACTCGTAATGCGTACTCCTACGGTGCTACTTGTGGGCTTGAGCAGTAGGCGCCCGCTTCCTGCGCCCGTGGTGACTGCTGTTTGCCATTCACTGGCGACGAAGGGTGGAGTTTGCACGCCAGTACTGCAACTGGACGTCCACAGAGTGGCCTTTTCAGGTAAATCACGTTTTACGCTTCATCTGAATGAGACATCTGAAAGCAGGTACCCTTCAACAGTCATCGGAATGGTCCAGGCGGGGGAGGGGGTGATGGGGAAGGGGGGGGGGCAACGTTATGACCTGGAAATCTTTCCGTGGCCTTCCGTGGGTGATATCGTCATTCCGGAAGGCACAGTCGATCATAACATGTATGCATCCACCACTGTGAACCGTGTCGACTTCTATATGCAGCTCGTTTTTCCTCAGCACCACTGCATCTATCATCAGTACAATGCAACTTGTCACACAGTTGGCAGTGTACGTGTGTAGTTCGAAGAGGACCAGGTCACCAAACTCCACGGATTTAAAACCAGTCGAGAATCTGGGGGACCACTTGGATCCGTGTGTTCGCACCACGGATCCTCAACCTGGATACCTATTGCAGCTCGTCTCGCAATTGGAGTTGGGGTTGCATCAGAACACGATTACTGACCCCGTGGAGTGCGAAAAAAGTAAACAATATTATTAAAATGGCTCAAATGGCTCTGAGCACTATGGGACTTAACCCTAGAACGTAGAACTACTTAAACCTAACTAACCTAAGAAATCACACACATCTATGCCCGAGGCAGGACTCGAACCTGCGACCGTAGCAGCCGCGTGTTTCCGGACTGAAGCGTCTATAACCGTTCGACCACAGAGGCCGGCAAAACCTGACGTCCTGCTATGACTAATGTACAATGAGGGGCAAAATAATAATTTAGGCAAAATAATAATTTAGAATCCAAGAACAGAGCATTACCAATGCCCAGTTCAGAAGAGCCTGTATTCACATCTCAGCGATTTGTGGAGATTCAGCTTGCTGTTTACGACTGCAAATAGAAGCAACACAATAGTTAGGATATAGTATTTGTCAAGATACATTGCAATTTAACTCATCCTTTCGCTTCGTTTGGAAATCATTATTCGAACTCGTAGACACGGTCGAAATATAAGAATTCCACGTCGGTAGAATTACTGCGACCAAAGTTGGCCGTCAGTGACGGACCGGCGAGGACGCGTCGTCGCCGCCCCGCCGGCCTCGTGGCGTTCGCGAGCGCGAGACGCTTACTACAAGCTCACTGCAATGACATGACGAACTCATTTAGGAAGAACACTACCAAGATTACATTCCAAGCCGAATATCCGAGACCGCGAGCACACGAAGTAGAAAACTTGTTGCGTGAAAAACTGCGTCTAGATCCAAAGGACACAACTGGTATTCACTTTTAGCACACAGCCAGCGTAGTCAATATTTAGATGATTGACGAAGAACAGTGCACTGCCGACAAACCACAGTTTACGTACTTTGATGGACTTAACGGCGCTGATACCGCTGAACACGCAGGCAGGGGTGTAAGGCCACTTTCTGAGGTATCCACGAAGTCCGTTATCCCCCCCTCTCAAGTATATATATATATATATGGTATCTGTTCTCTTGGACATGTCCGAAAGAACAGATACCATCGCTGACCATGCAGCTCGTTAGAATGATACTGCAATGAAATGAACACCCATAGCTGCTTACAGGCGTTGACATACGTCAATGGGGGCAGATGAAAATGTGTGGCCCGTACCGGGACTCGAACCCGGGATCTCCTGTTTACATGGCAGACGCTCTATCCATATGAGCCACCGAGGGCACAGAGGATAGTGCGACTGCAGGGATTTATCTCTGGCACGCCTCCTGCGATACCCACATTCTCAACGTATTGTCCCGCACTACATTCGTTGTGTCCCCGCCCATTATACTCATTCCTCACGGCGCATTGCCGATTCCCGTAAGAGTTCGGGCACTGTTCGTGCATTCGCACAATGTGGATTTCGCAGGAGGCGTGCCAGAGGTAAATCCCTGCAGTCGCGCTATCCTCTGTGCCCTTGGTGGCTTAGATGGACGCCGGCACGGTAGCTCAGCGTGCTCGGTCAGAGGGTTAGCTGCCCTCTGTATTAAAAAAAAACTGAGATAATCGAGCAACAACGAACTTAAACGGATGGCTTACGACGTCCGCCCCGAGCAGATGCAACGAACAAAATGAAAATGAGATGTCGTACAATTATCGCGTACGATGGACAACCGGGCACATGCTCAGGAAGCAGCCAGGAGAGTCACATTCGCTCTGATTATTTGCAGGGGCGGATCGCCAAGAGTCCTTCAAGAGAAGCGGCACAGCACGTTCCTCCATCGATCCTGCCAGTTACTTATGTACATCTGCGACGTCGTGCGGCGGGGATCGGGACATGCTGCCACCGCAGGCGGGCGAAGACGCTGTTGATGAGCCACATACGGTCCTCCTTATGCAGACGGAGTCGCCTGATTGACCTGAACAGCAATCGTCACCTCACAACGAGCGGCTGGATGTTGATTCACGAGTCGTGCCAACCCGAACTTTCCTCTCTGAAGGCGCCGAGGCACGGAGGCACGCCGTCTCGGGACTGTCTCTTGTGGGCAGGGGCAAACGATCACACCGATGTAGACAGTGTCGTGGATGTCCGTGCTCCGGAGTTGTCGACCGACGCTGCTCACTCTTAGGAACTGCCACGACGGACTTTTCTTCTTGCTGACACTAGTGCGGGGATGGAGGGGCGATGGAACACCGACGCAGCCGCGAGGAATCGTAACAAGAGGGGCTTCTTTGATAGCCGATGAACCACACCGACAGCCTCTCTCCAGTAACTCGTGGGCGGACGACTCTCAGGTGGGCACACCACATGCAGAAGAGGGGGAGTTACATCATCCTACCCATCTCCTGCGGACAACATGGTAATGGTAACGTCAGGGTGGCGTGCGGGTGAGCGAACCTGTCGCCACCGGGTGCACCGATGACTGACGCTGCCGTCGAGGGCGAACGACAGTCATGTCGATTCGTGAAGGATAACATCAATATCATCCAGTTGCGCGAGAATCTTGCATTGTTACGCGACACACTTTATTCAGCCGACACTGAGGTGGCCTTATTGCAGGAAATATACATTCTTGGCTTCCAGGACATTTCTGGATGCACGACACGCGTATCACATGCGTTGGATACAGGCAGTGGCCCCGCAAAACTTTTCAAAGAAAGTTTAATAGCGACCGATATAAGTTACCTATCAAATGCCAGGGGCATGGCTCTTATAATCCCAGAGATACTCCTCGTCAATGATTACGCAGCGTCCGGTACCAACAAAAGGCGTGAACGTTCCTCAGTTCTTTACTGAGGAATTAACACAGTTATGCCCAGGCAGGATAGATGATATGGTGATCGGGGGCAGTTTTATTGTACAATTCGCTATGACCAAATTCCTCAGCATACACTACGCCCAGAACTCGGCACTGTCATTTGCGAGCTCGATTAGATAGACACTTGGATCATCATCTGTGCTGATAGGGTTTCGCGCACTTTACGGGACATTAATCAGGCAGAATTAAAAGGATGTATACATCCCGCTCTCTCGAGGATGCGGTCAAGGCAGCCGAGTTGTGGCCAGCTGCATTTACTGATCACACTGCTTACGCCTGTACCATCAAGCTTCGACGACAACTACTATGGCGTAGGCGCTGCCCGCTTACCTGATCTCAACGGAATGTCAACCGGCAGTTGGAGACACGTGTAGACTGTGCCTACTTAAACCTAAGTAACCTAAGGACATTACACAACACCCGGTCATCACGTCGCAGAGAAAATCCCTGACCCCCCCCCCCCTCCCCCCGGGAATCACAGAGTTTTACTACGCCATCCTCAGGTATTGTTCCGTTATGCGACAAACACGGGCTCGACAGATGACTGTCAACCGAGCACGTCAACACTGTGAAGGGACCATCATTTGAACTCGTCAAATGGTTGGAATCATCAACGACTGCCCTCCATATCCCACGTTGTTTTTGTTGGAGTCTTCAGTCCTGAGACTGGTTTGAAGCAGCTCCTTATGCTTCTCTATCCCTCTGAATCTGCTTAGTGTATTCATCTCTTGGTCTCCCTCTACCATTTTTACTTTCCACGCTGCCCTCCAATACTAAATTGGTGATCCCTTGATCCTACCAACCGATCCCTTCTTCTAGTCAAGTTGTGCCACAAACTTCTCCCCAATTCTATTCAATACCTCCTAATTAGTTATGTGATCTACCCATCTAATCTTCAGCATTCTTCTCTAGCACCATATTTCGAAAGCTTCTATTCTCTTCTTGTCTAAACTATTTATCGTCCATGTCTCACTTCCATACATGGCTACACTCCATACAAATACTTTCAGGAAAGACTTCCTGACACTTAAATCTATATTTGATGTTAACAAATTTCTCTTCTTCAAAAACGCTTTCCTTGCCATTGCCAGTCTACATCTTATATCCTCTCTACTTGGACCATCATCAGTTATTTTGCTCCCAAAATAGCAAAACTCCTTTACTACTTTAAGTGTCTCATTTCCTAATCTAATACCTTCAGCATCAACCGACTTAATTCGAACACATTCTATTATCCTCGTTTGGCTTTTGTTGATATAATCTTTTATCCTCCTTTCAAGACACTATCCATTCCCCACAACTGCTGTTCGTAGTCCTTTGCTGTCTCTGAGGTTTGCCGATGACATTGAGATGAAATAAATACATAAATCTATACTCGATGTTAACAAATTTCTCTTCTTCAGAAATGGTTACCTTGCCATTACCAGTCTACATCTTATATCCTCTCTACTTCGAACATCATCTGTTATTTTACTTCCTAAGTAGCAAAACTCCTTTACTACTTTAAGCGTCTCATTTCCTAATCTAATTCCCTCAGCGTTACCCGACGTAATTCGACTACATTCCATTATCATCGTTTTGCTTTTGTTGGTTTTCATCTTATATCTTCCTTTCAAGACACTATCCATTCCTTTCATTTGCTCTTCCAAGTCCTTTGCCCTCTCTGACAGAATTACAATTTCATCGCCGAACCTCAAAATAAAAATTCGGAGTATGTATTAAAATCCATGGAGAAGAAATAAAAACTTTGTTTACTTCACTGCTTACTCAATATACAGATTGAATAACATCGGGGAGAGGCTACAAACCTGTCTCACTCCCTTCCCAACCACTGATTCCCTTTCATGCCCCTCGACTCTTATAAATGCCATCTTGTTTCTGTACAAATTGTAAATAGCCTTTCGCTCCTTGTATATTACCCATGCCACCTTCAGAAATTCAAAGAGAGAAAACTTTTGACAGTGTTGACTGGAATACTCTAAGGAAAGGTCAACCTACGTTTCTAGCTTTTGCAGACATAATCTATTTTCTAAGATAAGTCGTAGGGTCAGTATTGCCTCACGTATTCCAATATTTCCTAACTGATCTTCCCTGAGGTCGGCTTCTACCAGTTTTTCCACTCGTCTGTAAAGAATTCGCGTTAGTATCTTGCTGCCATGACTTACTAAACTGATAGTTCGGTAATTTTCACATTTGCCAACACGTGCTTTCTTTGGGATTGGAATTATTATATTCTTCTTGAAGTCTGAGGGTAATTTTTCTGTCCCATGCATTTTGGTCACCAGATGGTAGTTGTGTTAGGCTTGGCTCTCCCAAGGCTGTCAGTAGTTCTAATTGAATGTTGTCTACTCCTGGGGCCTTATTTCGACTTAGGTCTTCCAGTGCTTTGTCAAACTCTTGATGCAGTATCATATCTCCTATTTCAACTTCATCTACATTTTCCTCCTGTTGTATGATATTGTCCTCAAGAACACCGCCCTTGTATAGACCCTCTATATACTCCTTCCACATTTCTGGTTTCCCTTCTTTGCTTAGAACTGCGTTTCCATCTCAAATCTTGAAATCCATGCAAGTGGTTCTCTTTTCTCCAAAGGTCTCCTTAATTTTCCTGTAGGCAGTGTCTATCTTTCCCCTAGTGACTATCACGACAGCTGTCCCGCAGAAATATGTGGACGGCAATCAGCGCAAAGCGTGTGGCACGTGGTGTCCACTGACAAGCAAATATTCTGTTAGGCCGAATTATGACAATGGTATGATGCACACAGGAGTAAAAAACAAACCAGTTTGAGATGGGCTATAGTACCGTGTATACACGTATTCTGGGTCAGGGGCACAAGCCATGGACTACTTGGGTTGAGTTTAACGTGAGCTACTGATGTGTTTGGCTTTATTTAGGGCTGTCCACATGTTTCGCTTTCGTTCCTAAGTACAGTGTGGCTGGTGGTTCATAAAGAAAGTTTGCTTCACTCCAGACTTACGTCCATTGTTATTCCGTGGTCACGTGATTGGACGACATGCTCATATCACTGAGGCCTGTATGCCCTCAACGTGCACTCCTGTGAGAACATCATTTACCGCATTCACCAGCTAGTAGACATTATAAATAGATTTCATTTGCCGGTTACTTGTTTACTCTTTTGTGCAGAGTCAATGTATTTATGGCAAACAAACCTCATCAAGTTCCATCGCCATGCCATCACTTTATCCTTGTCCCTCAACACAGTACAGGTGTACAGCAATAAAGCTAGTTCACTGCGCAACTGGCATGTGAGCAACAATATTAGCCTGTTCCGTCTTCACTGGTGATCCAGATGTGATCTGTGCATAACTTTTGGTGAAGAACTTTCGCTGATGTCTGTGACATGGAACCATTAGGTGACAAACCATCCAGTTTTTTGTAATAAGCCTCTGCATCCTTACATTTGTCCTATAGCCATCCCTGCTTAGCCATTTTGCACTTCCTGTCGATCTCATTTTTGAGACGGTTATATTCCTTTTTGCCCGCTTCATTTACTGCATTTTTATATTTTCTCCTTTCATCAATTAAATTCAATATATCTTCTGTTACCCAAGGACTTTTACTAGCCCTCGTCTTTTTACTTACTTGATCCACTGCTGCCTTCACTACTTCATCCCTCAAACCTACTCATTCTTCTTCTACTGTATTTCTTTGCCCTATTCCTCTCAATTGTTCCCTTATGCTCTCCTTGAAACTCCTTACAACCTCTGGTTCTTTCAGTTCATCCAGATCCCATCTCCTTAAATTCCCACCTTTTTGCAGTTTATTGAGTTTTAATCTACAGTTCATAATCAATAGATTGTGGTCACAGTCCACATCTGCCCCTGGAAATGTCATACAATTTAAAACCTGGTTCCTAAATCTCACGCATCGAGTGGCAGCTCGAATTCTGCGTACGACGTCCCGTGTCCTATCAATTGATGAGTCATCGATAGGTGGGATGCATAATATCCGCTCCGCCCTGTGCCGCTGATTGCCCTCGCTAAGGTGCGTCGCGTATCGGGAGCTCTGGCTGCGATGTTCGTCAAGCATTTGATTGCGTCAGTCATACGTACTAAACTGCTGTTCTTCAGAATAAGCATTACCCCGACGCTTCCTCCGAGGTGTTACTCGTCTCCTACGTGGCGCAACAGGGAAAGCGCTTGTCAACGTTAGACTGTCGAACACCTTGTAAATTCGCCGCTGTGTTACACAGGTACGCCTATTATGGACAATACTGTACGCCCTGCACTAGAACCTTTGTTGTGCGGGCTGCGACACCGCCTCACGGGTTTGTCTCTTGGTGGCTTCTTTTTTAGGTGCACTGCGTATGCTGATGATCTGATGTTACCTCTTCGTGACGAACGTGATGTTCGCAAATCATTGGATTGGTTAGCCACTTCGAAGCTTCGAGATGCCGTGTAAATGTACATAAATCAATGGTTTTGAACACTGGCGTGGGATGACACCTGCGAGGGTGGCACTGCGCGATAACATCCGTTGTCTCGGTATCGACTTCACGGACTACATCTCACGCACGACCACCATCAATTATCGGAGTCTCTTGCAAGTGCTGGGCTTGTGGATCTTCGTCTTCGTGTGTAGGACCTACATCAACGGACCGAATATGTTAACGTCTATCGGGCATCACGAATTCCGCACGTAGCGCAAACACTACCGATGCCTAAACACATAGCTCGGAGCATCGTGGCCGCATTCGGTTCCTTTGTCAGCGCTGGAATGATATTAAAGGTTCGATATTACTCCGTCACTCTTCCGAAAGAACGAGGCGGACTTGGCCTTGTCAGTGTTCACTATCGAGCAGTATTTCTCTTCGTTAGTTTGCACCGCAGGCTATGGCGACGATGACCGACCAGCCTCACCGGCCTACTGACGGATGGCCTGGCACCGTGTTCCCTTGACCCTCAGGTCAGACACGGGTGCCCTTTTCCTGCTTTGGCAGGCTTTACCTGGAGTACGGCAACCTCCCCGTCTCTCGCTTACCAACAGCCAGTCACCTGCCGCACACTACTTCGCCGCCGGTCGCTTAATGTCGTCGAATTGACGTGTCCTACCGTGCACTGGAACGTAGTATGGTGCACTGTCAACGCGGTGACGCTCGATCCTGGTGTACGTTCGACCTGGTATTCGAGGGACTCTCCATAGGACCCATCTTGCAGATTCGCCTTATGTGTGAACTGCAACGTCTAGAATAGAGACCAACACCGGCTCCATTGTGGGCCAGTGGAAGAGATCTGGTGTTTCGAGCGTCAAAGTCTGGCTCTCTTTTTACGTATGTCACCCTCTTATGCCGATTCCCGCACTCTACTCTACCTGGACGATGTTTATTATCCGAGGACGAAACACAACGCTGTCACGTAGATACAGTGCATGTACTACAGCTATTAAAACATCGATATCTAAGCCTCTTGTGGCGGTAATACAACACTAATGCTGTAGGTAGATAATAAATTTAAACAAATTTAAAGAAATTAATACAAATTTACAGAGATTATATTCGAAGTGAATTGGAAACACGCTACTAACTCCCATCGGCTGCTAGAGCAAATTTCGTGAGCAGAGTGGATGGTTGTAGTGCTATAGTCGTTAAAAAAAAAGATTTATGTCTAGTTCATGTAATACAGTTATTCATATCTCAGCCTGTTATGGCGGTAGCATGAAACTAATGCAGCAGATAGGCAATAAATTTATAAAAATTTGAACAAATTATATTCGAATTGAAAGGAAACACCATACTAACTCTCATCAGCTGCAAGAATAAAGTGTTAGAGCAAATTTCGTGAACATTCTCAAAGACGGTGGCGAACACACTTGATGGTTGTAGAGGTTCTAATTGTTTAAATAAGGACTTATGTCCAGTGCAAGTAATAGAGCTATCGATATCTTAGCCCCCTATGGCGGTAACACGACACTAATGCTGTAGGTAGATAATAAATTTAAACAAATTATATCCGAATTGAATGAGCAGGCTCTAGTGGAGGCAACACAACACTAACTCCCATGATTTGTGGGAGTAAGCTCTTAGAGGCAGTACCACAATCCTCTTGGAAAATGCACGTTAATTTCGCTCTAACTGCTTAATAAGGACTTATGTGTAGAGTTGAATGATTTGATGTAACATACCGACAACCTATATCTCAGCCTCGTGGTGGTAACACACTAATGCCGTAGGTAGATAATAAATTTAAAGAAATCTAATCAAATTTAAACATATTTAAACAAATTTATAAAAATTATATTCGAATTGAATGACAATATCATAATAACTTGCATCAGCTGCAGGAGTAAGCTCTTAGAGGAAAATTCGTGAACATTTGGCAAGAGCATGGCGAAAACACTTGATAGTGGTACTACCTCTAATGGTTTAAATAAAGACTTATGCCTACTTCCTAGGAAGAGTTGACTTAGGTTAGTGGAGATAGCCAATTCTTTCTCGCCATTTTTTTAGGTTAGTAGAGGTAGCGCAATTGAGCTATCATCCCTCCAAAAGCCACTATCTTGGATAACGGTAATCGTGTCATCAGCTAACATCAATCGCGTTATCAGTTGCCCCACTACTTGAAGTTACTCATTCTGAAACACTAAATTTTGAAAGTAACGTTAAATGTAATGCAAAAAAAGACGTTCAGTAACCTCAGTGTAACTTAATGCAAAATTTAGAAAACGGCAAGCATTTATTTTTGACTATTGAAAGATTGAACTGAATTACCTTTAAGCATATGAGAAATCGGTTTCACTTTTAAAATAACAACAATCAAATAAATACCAAGGTAGCAGAAGTCACTCTCTAAGGTTAATACAGAGTAAATGAAATTGCGCTCTCTTAATTTATATTGTTGTAGCCTACAGTCCTGAGGCTGGTTTGATGCAGCTCTCCATGCTACTCTATCCTGTGCAAGCTTCTTCATCTCCCAGTACCTACTGCAACCTACATTCTTCTGAATCTGCTTGGTGTATTCATCTATTGGTCTCCCTCTACGATTTTTACCCTCCACGCTCCCCTCCAACACTACACTGGTGATCTCTTGATGTCTCAGAACATGTTCTAGAAATCGATCCCTTCTTCCA
Source organism: Schistocerca gregaria (assembly GCF_023897955.1). Classification (NCBI taxonomy): domain Eukaryota; kingdom Metazoa; phylum Arthropoda; class Insecta; order Orthoptera; family Acrididae; genus Schistocerca; species Schistocerca gregaria. Next base: position 684,095 of record NW_026061887.1, on the reverse strand, counting down.
GTCAAGTTGTGCCACAAACTTCTCTTCTCCCCAATCTTATTCAATATCTCCTCATTAGTTATGTCATCTACCCATCTATTCTTCAGCATTCTTCTGTAGCCCCACATTTCGAAAGCTTCTATTCTCTTCTTGTCTAAACTATTTATCGCCCATGTTACACTTCCATACATGGCTACACTCCATACAAATACTTTCAGAAACGACTTCCTGACACCTACATCTATACTCAATGTTAACAAATTTCTCTTCTTCAGATAAGCTTTCCTTGCCGTTGCCAGTCTACATTTTATATCCTCTCTACTTCGACCAACATCAGTTATTTTTCTCCCCAAATAGAAAAACTCCGTTACAACTTTGTCACATTTCCACCTTCAGCATCACCCGACTTAATTCGACAACATTCTATTATCCTCGTTTGGCTTTTGTTGATATAATCTTTTATCCTCCTTTCAAGACACTATCCATTCCCCACAACTGCTGTTCGTAGTCCTTTGCTGTCTCTGAGGTTTGCCGATGACATTGAGATGAAATAAAAACTTTGATAGAATTACAATGGATTTTAATACCTACTCCGAATTTTTCTTTTGTTTCCTTCACTGTTTGCTCAATATACAGATTGAATAACATCGGGGCGAGGCTACAAACCTGTCTCACTCCCTTCCCAACCACTGATTCCCTTTCATGCCCCTCGATTCTTATAACTGCCATCTGGTTTCTGTACAAATTGTAAATAGCCTTTCGCTCCCTGTATATTACCTTCAGAAACTGAAAGAGAGAAAGCTTTTGACAGTGTTGACTGGAATACTCTAAGGAAAGGCAAACATAGGTTTCTAGCATTTGTAGACTTAATCTATTTTCTAAAATAAGTCGTGGGGTTAGTATTGCCTCACGTATTCCAATATATCTACATAATCGAAACTGATCTTCCCCGAGGTCGGTTTCTACTAGTTTTGCCAATCGTCTGTAAAGATTTCGCGTTAGTATGTGGCAGCTGTGACTTATTAAACCGACAGATCTGTAATTTTCACATCTGTCAATTCCTGCTTTCTTTGGGATTGAAATTATAATATTCTTCTTGAAGTCTGTGGGTATTTCGCCTGCAGATGGTAGAGTTTTGTCACGACTGGCTTTCCCAAGGCTGTCAGTAGTTCTAATGGAATGTTATATACTCCCGGGGCCTTGTTTCGACTCAGGTCTTTCAGTGCTCTCTCAAACTCTTCACGCAGTATCGTATCTCCCATTTCATCTTCATCTACATACTCTTCCATTTCCATAATATTGTCCTCAAGTACATCGCCCTTGCGTAGACCCTCTATATACTCCTTCCACCTTTCTGCTTTCCCTTCTTTGCTTAGAACTGGGTTTCCATCGGAGCTCTTGATATTCATGCAGTTGGGTCTCTTTTCTCAAACGGTCTCTTTAATTTTCCTGTAGGCAGTATCTATCTTCCCCCAAGTGATATAAGCCTCCACATCCTTACATTTGTCCTGTAGCCATCCCTGCTTAGCCATTTTGCACTTCCTGTGGTTCTCATTTTGAGACGTCTGTATTCCTTTTTGCCTGCTTCATTTTCTGCATTTTTATATTTTCTCCGTTCATCAATTAAATTCAATATTTCTTCGGTTACCCAAGGATTTCTGCTAGCCCTTGTCTTTTTACCTACTTGTCCTCTACTGCATTCACTATTTCATCCCTCAAAGCTACCCACTCTTCATCTACTGTATTTCTTTCCCCCATTCCTTTCAATTGTTCCCTTATGCTCCCCCTGAAATTCTGTACAACCTCTGGTTTAGTCAGTTTATCCAGGTCCCATGTACTTAAATTTCCACCTTTTTGCAGTTTCTTCAGTTTTAATCTACTGTTCATAACCAATAGATTGTGGTAAGAGTCCACATCTGCCCCTGGAAACCTCTTAGACTATACAACGGTAAGATACAACTTAAAACCTGGTTCCTAAATCTCTATCGGATACCTGCTAGTATCACCAGGATTCTTCCATGTATACAACCTTCTCTTACGATTCTTGAACCAAGTGTTGGCTTTGATTAAGTTGTGCTCTGTGCGAAATTCTACCAGGCTGCTTCCTCTTTCATTTCTTACCCCCCATTTACATCTACATGACTACTCTGCAATTCACATTTACGTGCTTGGCAGAGGGTTCATCGAACCACATTCATTCTATCTCTCTACCATTCCACTCCCGATCAGCGCGCGGGAAAAACGAACACCTAAATCTTTCTGTTCGAGCTCTAATTTCTCTTAATTTATTTTGATGATCATTCCTTCCTATGTAGGTTGGGCTCAACAAAATATTTTCGCATTAGGAAGAGAAAGTTGGTGACCGAAATTTCGTAAATAGATCTCGCCGCGACGGAACACGTCTTTGCTTTAATGACTTCCATCCCAACTCGCGTATCATATCTGCCACACTCTCTCCCCTATTACGCGATGATACAAAAGGAGCTGCCATTTTTTGCACCCTTTCAATGTCCTCCGCCAATCCCACCTGGTAAGGATCCCACACCGCGCAGCAATATTCTAACAGAGGACGAACGAGTGTAGTGTAAGCTGTCTCTTCAGTGGATTTGTTGCATCTTCTAAGTGTCCTATCAATGAAACGCAACCTTTGGCTCGCCTTCCCGACAATATTATCTATGTGGTCCTTCCAACTGAAGTTGTTGATAATTTTAACACCCAGGTACTTAGTGCTATTGACAGCCTTGAGAATTGTACTATTTATCGAGTAATCGATTTCCAGAAGATTTCTTTTGGAACTCATGTGGATCACCTCAGACTTTTCGTTATTTAGCAACTGCCACCTGCCGCACCATTTAGCAATCTTTTCTAAATTGCTTTGCAACTGATACTGGTCTTCGGATGACCTTACTAGACGGTAAATTACAGCATCATCTGCGAACAAAGTAAGAGAACTGCTCAGATTGTCACCCAGGTCATTTATATAGATCAGGAACAGCAGAGGTCCCAGGGCGCTTCCCTGGGGAACACCTGATATCACTTCAGTTTTACTCAATGATTTGCCGTCTATTACTACGAACTGCGACCTTCCTGACAGGAAATCACGAATCCAGTCACACAACTGAGACGATACCCCATAGGCGCGCAGCTTGATTAGAAGGCGCTTTTGAGGAACGGTATCAAAAGCTTTCCGAAAATCTAGAAATACTGAATCAACTTCAGATCCCCTGTCGATAGTGGCCATTGCTTCGTGCGAATAAAGAATTAGCTGCGTTGCACAATAACGATGTTTTCTGAAACCATACTGATTACGTATCAATAGATCGTTCCCTTCGAGGTAATTCATAATGGTTGACGTCGGTTTTCAGTAGGGTTTTGGAGCATATCCTGTATTCAATGATACAGGTCTGTTGTTCGATGGATTACTCCTACTACCCTTCTTGAACACTGGTGCGACCTGCGCAATTTTCCAATCTGTAGATACAGATCTATCGGTGAGCGAGCGGTTGTATATGGTTTCTACGTAGGGAGCTATTGTACCAACGTAATCTGAAAGGAACCTAATCGGTATACAATCTAGACCTGAAGACTTGCCCATATCTACTTCTAAGAAACTCATGCTAGCAGCTGTTCGTGTTTCAAATTCTGGAATGTTCTATTCGTCTTACCTGGTAAAGGAAATTCGGAAAACTGCGTTCAGTAAGTCCGCTTTAGCTTCACAATCGTCGGTAACAGTACCATCGGCACTGCGCGACGAAGGTATTGACTGCGTCTTGCCGCTTGTGTACTTTACATATGACCAGAATTTCTTCAGATTTTCTACCAAATTTCGAGACAATGTTTTGTTGTGGAACCTATTAAAAGCATCTGGCATTGAAGTCCGTGCCAAATTTCGCATGTCTGTAAATTTTAGGCAATCTTCGGGATTTCGCATTCTTCTGAACTTCGCATGCTTTTTCCGTTGCCTCTGCAATAGCGTTCGGCCCTGTTTTGTGTACCATGGGGGATCAGTTCCATCTCTTACCAATTTATGAGGTATGAATATCTCAATTGCTGTTGCTACTATATCTTTGAATTTGAGCCACATCTCGTCTACATTTCCGTAGTCAGTTCGGAAGGAATGGAGACTGTCTCTTAGGAAGGCTTCTAGTGACACTTCATCCGCTTTTATTTTGCGTTGGTTTCTGGTGGATTTGGAAGAAATGGCATTGAGCCTAGCTACAACGACCTTGTGATCACTAATCCCTGTATCAGCCACAAACACTCCAGAGCTAATAGCATCGTGACTAAGAGGTCAAGTGTGTTTTCGAAACCATTTACAATTCAAGTGGGTTCGTGGACTAACTGCTCGAAACAATTTCGGAGAAAGCATTTAGGACAATCTCGGAATATGTTTTCGCCTACCACCGGTTTTGAACAAGTATTTTTGCCAACATAACGAGGGAAGGTTGAATTCCCCACCAACTATAACCGTTAGAGTGAGGGTATTTATTTGTTACGACACTCAAATTTTCTCTGAACTGTTCAGCAGCTATATCATCGGAGTCTGGGGGTCGGTAGGAGGAGCCAATTCAGTTGTTAAGTATAACCACCGCACATAGGAATTCGCACTGAGTACCTACTTCGGCTTCACTACAAGATAAACCACTACTGACAGACACAAACAGTCCACCACCAATTCTGCCTAATCTATCTTTCCTGAACACCGTCTGAGACTTCGTAAAAATTTCTGCAGAACTTATTTCAGGCTTTAGCCAGCTTTCTGTACCTATAACGATATCAGATTCTGTGCTTTTTATTAGCGCTTGAAGCTCAGGGACTTTTCCAGCGCAACTACAACAATTTACAACTATAATTCCGACTGTTCCTTGATCCAAGCACGTCCTGTAATTGCCAAGCACCCTTTGACATTGCAGCCCATCCCGCACTTTCCCGAGGACTTCTAACCTAAAAAACCGCCCAGTCCACGCCACACAGCCTCCGCTACCCGTGTAGCCGCCAGCTGAGTGTAGTGAACTCCTGACCTATTCAGCGGAACCCGAAACCCCACCACCCTATAGCGCAAGTCAAGGAATCTGCAGCCAATACGGTCGCAAAACCGTCTGAGCCTCTGATTCAGACCCTCCACCCGGCTCTGCACCAAAGGTCCGCAATCGGTTCTGTTAACGATGCTGCAGATGGTGAGCTCTGCCTTCATCTCGTAAGCAAGACCGGCAGCCTTCACCAAATCAGATAGCCGCTGGAATCCAGAGAGAATTTCCTCAGATCCAAAGCGACACACGTCATTAGTACCGACATGTGCCACCACCTGCAGCTGGCTGCACCCTGTGCTCTTCATGGCATCCGGAAGGACCCTTTCCATATCAGGAATGACTCCTCCCGGAATGCACACGGAGTGCACACTGGATTTCATCCCCTCCTTAGCCGCCGTATCCCTAAGGGGCCCCATTACATCGCCTAACATTGGAGCTCCCAACTACCAGTAAGCCCACCCTCTGCGATTGCCCGGACCTTGAAGGCTGAGAATGATCCTCTTAAACAGGGCAGGCAGCTACATCTGGCTCAGCCAGAGACAGTGCCTGAAACCGGTTTGTCAGACGCACAGGGGAGGCTTTCGCTGCCTGCCACGCCTTGGAACGACCTCCCAATCAACCACAGGCGAGGGCTCAGCCCCACTGCGGGCAGCAACCGGGGCAACCACAGCGGCAGACCGATCTGGGGACAGACGGGACGAGGTTGACATCCCTGTGATACCCGAGCCCGGCTCCCCACAGTGGTGCCCATTGGCAACAGCCTCAAGCTGCGCGACCGAAGTCAGCGCCGATTGCAGCTGTGAGCGAAGGGATGCCAAGTCAACCCTCATCCGAACACAGCAATCGCAGTCCCTGTCCATTCTAATCGATGTTTCACAACAGTTACCGAAACACGAGAACGTGCCTAGATAACGCAAGCGGAACACGCAAAGAATATATCAACTAACCTGTACAAATGCCTAACGACTGCGCTACAATCTGCTGAATCAGTTTTGATATTCTTATGACACTCGATGATTGCATGGAAAGGAAAGGGACCCTGCATGGTAATAATGTGTGAGGACAATGCAACACAGGTGTCCTAGAAATTTTAACTTTTGCAAGTTATTATTCAAGTTATTCATACTCTGTGAATGAAATGTTGCTGGTTGATGCCTCTCTACACTACAATGTTTGTCAATTAACAGTCCTTCGATATTGTAGCTGTGCGGATGACAAGTATGTAGCCGACGACAATGCGGAGCTGCTGTTGCTGCTGCTGCTTGATGAGAGGAACCCCGAGTCGTCTCCAGAGCCACGGATACGTACGGGACAGGCAACAGCTGAAACTGCAGCTTCCCCCGCCTGTCCACTCCTACCGTGCTCTCAGTAATCGCAGGTTAACGAGTGAGGGATGTCTACACTGGCGCGAGTATAGGTACACACCGGGTCGGCCGGAGCGTTCAACAAACACTTCCGCACTCTTTCATGACACAAACTGCTCTGCCTCCCATCTGCACGCCACGCGACAGAGGCTCTCCATGCGCAAAGATAAACATCGGTACAGCTATTATCATTTCGTCTTTGCTATTGATACATCTCAATAAAGCTCCCTTGGCTATTACCCGGCAATTTATAATATTTCTATTATAATTACAATCAATTATATACAGTCAAATTTTTATTTAATACGTAATCGAAGTATTGATGTATTTAATTTCTGTAGTGCAGCATATAGCATCAGAATCAAGAGTATAGTGCAAGATATCAACGAAAATTAAACGGCGAAAATTTTGTATGTTGCAGACGGTACTTTGTCTGCATTTTTGGTGTTATACCCTCTATGAGACATGTGTATATTGATGATTACCCGGTACACGCCTGATCACGTGGTACTGTAGACATGCCAGAAAATGGAGAGACACCGAAATCCATTGCAAATAAATACATAAAAAACCACATTTAGACGTCAACTGCTAGGAGTCTCACGCGTACATCCGCAGGACTATCTCATGTATATATGTTTGAGGGAATCCCATCATTCCCAGAGTGACAGGTAGGTATTGCAACTCGCCGGACAATGATGTGACCGCCCACCATTCACCAAGCTTTTGTATGAACAGAAGGACCTCCACTTGCTTTGCCTGTAAGGTAGGACGATAATTGCCCGTGGATGATACTGAGGCCAAGAAGATTTACTAATCATCAGGACACAGTGGTTGCGAATGCTGAGAGATATCGTAAACCAACCATTAACCAGGAAAGGAATCCTTTTACATTGACAATTTTTTTGTGAAATACGTCTTTCTTTATGTGTGTGGCAAAGGCATTGCCCAACCGTAAGGGAAGCTGCTAAGAAGTAATTCTGCTGACTGCTTGTAGAATCCTATCTGGCTAATCAAACGTAAAGAAACGACCACGGTGAATAAAGTGCTCGGAATACTGCTGCATCCAGTAACTGACCTGTGCTGATATTTCGTCCGAGACTTCTTCGTAGCCGTAATATTCTTCACAGATGTCAGCATCTTCCGAATTGCTGTTTTATATTTTTTATTGAGGTCAGAGTATGTGTTACTCGATGCATATATCTCGCTTACCAAGTGGAATGGTGCTACGAAGGTAAGTTCACCCAGAGTTTCAAGAACTCTGAAGGAATTTCGTCTACTACAGCTGCCTTCTTTTGATTTATGTGTTTCAGTGCTCTTCGGCAACTGCTGTTGTTATAACGTCAAAACTCAGAGACTGAAAAATATTCCCGTTACGAGCAATACTACCGCTGAAATGGGTAGTTTGAAGCGCGAGAAGTTGTCAGATACTACCCTACGCCTTGTACTGTACATGAACGCCTGCGGTTCAGCGGGGCAACCTCATGGCTGGATGCACGTTCCCCTCACGCTGCGGCATCCCGTCACACCGGTAAGCTCTGCGGACTGCCGTGTCTCATGCAGAAAAGGTATTTGGCTGGTGCATAAGTTCTAACGTAACACAGACGTTTATCAATAATACGTTCTCCTTCTCTATTTAAAACAATCCGTCAACGCTGGAGTACGTTTTATATTCCGCGACTGTGGAAATCACGTGGTTTTGAGGCGAAGAACTCGTCGAGCCATGTTCATAGAGCATCTTCATTGGAAAGGGAAGTTCCTTCAAGGTTGTATCTGTGTATGAGGACACCAGATCAGCTGAATAACGTGGTTGCGGAAGGACTCCCCAACACAACTCCCGTATAGTGTCTTCCCTCAGCCTAGCAAAATGCGGGTGGTCGTTATCGTGGAGCAGCATCACTTCACGCGGTCTTCCTCCTTGTCGTTCTTGGATTGCGTCTGCAAAACGTCGCGGTTGCTGAGAATAAACGTCAGCAGTGATGGTTACACTTCGGGGAAGCAATTCGTAGCGCACCAGATGCATAACATCATCTTTTGTAGATGATTACAGGTCGTTGTTCGGGGAGTTGCTGCTTTGCTAAGCTCAACCATTCCTTTCGTTTCCCTGTGTTAGCATTGTTGTTGTTTGCTGTCTTCAGTTCTGAGACTTTCTTGATGCAACTCTACATGCTACTCTATCCTGTGCAAGCTGCTTCATCTCCCAGTACCTACTGCAACCTTCATCCTTTAGAATCTGCTTAGTGTATTCATCTCTTGGTCTCCGTCTACGGTTTTTACCCTCCACGCTGCCCTCCAGTGCTAAATTTGTGATCCCTTGATGCCTCAGAACATGTCCTACCAACCGGTCCCTTCTTCTTGTCAAGTTGTGCCACAAACTCCTCTTCTCCCGAATTCTATTCAATACTTCATCGTTAGTTATGTGATCTGCCCATCTAATCTTTAGCATACTTCTGTAGCACCACACTTCGCAAGCTTCTATTTTCTTCTTGTCCAAACTATTTATCTTCATGTTTCACTTCCATACACGGCTGTCGTGCGGTAGCGTTCTCGCTTCCCACGCCCGGGTTCCCGGGTACTATTCCCGGCGGGGTCAGGGATTTTCTCTGCCTCGTGATGACTGCGTGTTGTGTGCTGTCCTTAGGCTAGTTAGGTTTAAGTAGTTCTAAGTTCTAGGGGACTGATGACCATAGATGTTAAGTCCCATAGTGCTCAGAGCCACTTGAACCATTTGAACCATACATGACTACACTCCATACAAATACTTTCAGAAACGACTTCCTGACACTGAAATCTATACTCGATGTTAACAAATTTTTCTTCTTCAGAAACGCTTTCCCTGCCATTTCCAGTCTATATTCTATATCCTCTGTACTTCGACCATCATCAGTTATTTTGCACCCCAGTAGTGGTACGGAGTAGTCATCGTCGGTGTTGTTCACGAGCCAAGCAATGATGCACATGTGGTCACCTGCTGATTTTGTGATTTTGGCTTAGGGCATGCGGCACCCGTACTCTTGATGTTTGAGCCTTTCCCATTACACTTAAATTCGTACGGTGGTGAAATAATTGCAGTTTACCACATTTACCAGCTCTCGAGTACACTCGCGTGGATCATTGTGGGTTCATGAGTGTGAACGACTTCCATCAAACAGCGAAATCATTAACGTCAAAACGATCCTCCTTAACAAGAGAAAACCACTTCCTTAGAGTTCTCTGTCCAATAGTCCAATAGTATTATCCCCACACACGGTGCAAATGTTTCTGGGTGCCTCCGCTGCTGTAGCCCCTCGAATGAACTGAGACCGTGAAAAATGTCGGAAATGTTCCGATTTCTCCTGTTTGTACTCCATTTTGTAGCGTCGACAGCTCCACTCACTATCTTCAGACACAATATTTCAACATGTAAACTCAAATAGCAACAGTAAACTAAAAATAAAAACTGACAATCGTTAAATAAACCCATAGCAACCTGAATACCAGCTGACAAAAAAAAAAAAAAAAAAGAAAAAGCTGTGAACTTCTGCACCAGCCTAATAGATACATATTTTCAAGTGAACCTAAGATTTCAGACTTAAATTTTTTGTTTTAGAGCGATTGTATCAGGACGCTAATTATGGACAAAGTATGGTCACAAAATTTCGACATAATATTTACAGATGACTTTGACATAACACAAATCAATATTTTGCACATTTTGCGCCATTTTCTGGAGCATCTATGTTCCACTACATCCGCATTATGTACAAACCAGCAGAATGTCTGAGATTTATAGTAGTGTTGCAAAACAATACCTATGATGTATAAGAAAACACAATTAGTTACTTCAGACTTTTTTTGAGTACACCCTGTGGTCCATAGCATTCTACTTAAAGCTCCTAAAGCATCTCGCTAACACTAGGCAGATATGAGACATCGACGTGACAATTCTAAACACTGCGTATGACTTTAGTATGACAGATGTATCCCATCAGCAACGAAAGATTTAACTTTTTCTCAGTTACCCTGATTTATTTAAAGAAATTAAATCGTTTTTCGCAAAACTAGGCCTCACGCTGGTCTATTTGCTTCCTCATTTGGTCATATCCTACTCTTTGTTTCGAACAATTTATAGAGAATCATATTTTCGTTACAATGAAAAATTTGACCAATGAAATATACAGACAGCATTCCGCTCTAGGCAGAAGCACGCCAAAAAGAGAAACTAAAGTGTAGCCTGTATAGAAACAATAGCTGTTGTACGTTCTCGCTTCCCACCCCCGGGTTCCCGGGTTCGATTCCCGGCGGGGTCAGGGACTTTCTCTGCCTCGTGATGGCTGGCTGTTGTATGCTGTCCTTAGGTTGAAGTAGTTCTAAGTTCTAGAGGACTGATGACCATAGATGTTAAGTCCCATAGTGCTTAGAGCCATTTTTTGAATAACTGTTGTAGAATTAAGGAACATGTTTTATGTGGAAGAACTGCGATGTTTTTGGAAAATGAATATCTCTTCTATAAAAGTCAACATTGACTTATCAGGATGGCAACGTGAGAAGGCAGTATTGAATACTGAAAAGAATTGTCAGCACCATTGCTCTTTGCAACGTATGTGAGCCGTGACTGGCTGGATGGGTGCCTTGCTTTTTTTTTTTTTTTTTTAATCATTTGTTGTAGCCCAGTGGTTACCGCAATAACGTTGCTGTCTTCTCTCCGTGAGCCGCAGCAGTGTGTATCGATACTAGTAATGCTGTACTATGTCTGGTGTGGTGGATATGTTTTCCGGGTGTGCTGTGTGTGACAGTCGGTCCGTTGGGTCAGAGCAACGAGGAAGTCTCTGTGGCGCGTGGTCAGACCGGAGCCGCTGGCGGCGTGCACGTGCGGTTGGAGTTGTGAGGCGCTTGTTGCGAGGATTACGAAGTTCGTCAGCCACCGAAACTGGACTCTAAAGTTGAGTGCTCACTTAACCTACTATCAAGCCTCAACTGCTATCACATCTCTTGGTTTGATCCTGGTTGTCACTTTCTGAGAGATCCACGCGAGCAACAACGTGTGTGCATTGAAGTCGACTAGAATTGCAGCCGTCTTCCTGTGTGGTGTTAAACTTCATTAATGAAGGAATGACTTAAATTAAGTGTACCAGAGGTATCTCCTGTGTTGTGGCCGTTGACGTTCCAGTGACCTAAAGTGGTTGTTGACGTAGTTTCTGGCAGTGTATTTTCCACATCGTGTTGGTATTGTACAGCACAGCGTGTAGTGTGACAGCTAAGGTGTTGGTAGTTTTGGGCGTTTATTCTCATTTGGCTTGATTGGCCACCAGTATCCGGAACGTTTTGCGATTGACATCTTGTTGTCGTTTTGCTGTTCAGATGCAGTAGAAGTGATGTTGTTGGTTGGTTCCTCGGCTGGCTTTTTGTTGGGTTGCCTTTTGATTAAGAAGTTGTCGGTCTGGCTGCCTGTTTCACCTAAAAGTGCGTTAGTTACTTCCCCAGGTTGGAACGTTCTGAGCGCCGCTCCTTGTGTTTTACAGAGTGATTTCCTTTTTAGTCTTAAGTACTGTGTGTGGCCTTCAGCGGAGTTTTTTCTTATTGAAATTTCAAGGCTTTTCTTCTTAGGCCTTAAGGCGTAAAAAAAGTTTCTTGACTGGTATGTGGCCTTCAGCCGAGTTTTCAGCCTTTTCAAATCAAGATTTGAAAATTTTGTCTAGGATTTAAGCCGGAAGAAATATTTTGTAGTTTTTATGTGGCCTTCAGCCGAGTTTTTCAGTTAAAGCCCAGACAAAGAAACTTCCAATTTTTAATTTTAAGACGTGAGATTGTTTGGGTTTCGTATGTGGCCTTCAGCCGACTGTTATGTGAAGCATTTTAGGATAAAGACTTTAGCCTATTTTATTTGAAATTCAGAATCTCTTCCTTTAGGCCTTAAGTCGTAAAATTGTTTTCTCCATGATGTGTGTTTTAATCTCTATTAAATTAAAAATTCAAAATCCTTGTCTTGCCCTTAAGTCATAAGATTGTTATTTTTTAATATGAGGCCTGCAGCAGAGTTTTACACGAAGTATTTTGAGATCAGGCCTTCAGCCTTTTCTAATTGAAAGCTCTTCTTCCCAGGCAAAATCCGTAAAATTGTTTTGTTGATATGCGGCCTTCAACCGAGTTTTCAGCCAATTTAAATTAAACTTTGAAAATCTTTGTCTCGGCCTTAAGCCGCGACACTATTCTTGATTAACGTGAGGCCTTCAGCCGCGTTATATGGGATAAAATTAAAGCTAAGGCTTTCAACCTATTTATATTGAAGATAAAAAAAATTCTGAAGAAGTGAAACCGCCAGAAGAACTCCTGTACCTTGCTTAGGCCTTGTGCCTTGGATTTTCGATGTGGCCTTCAGCCGATCTAAATTAAATCAAAGGAGGTCTTTCGTTAAAACCTTGAGAGTTTTGATTCTTGCTTGTCTGATTGTGTGTTTTAAGAAATAAATTTTGTATGTTGGTGTGCAACTGACAGTAACATATTTTGACCTCTTTCCACAAATATAACCGCATCCGCTCCGTCCTGCTAGCCCAGGGATTTCACTGGTAGCAGAGCGTGGTTACGTTTGTGTTCTTGCCATTTCAGTTACTGTTAGTTTCAATTTTATTTCTGTTCTGTGACACCACATTGTTTTGGGTGTTGATTGTTTCAGGTGTATTGTAATGGCGGTCAGTCAGAGTCCGGGGATCGGCCTGCTCAGAAACATCTTGTTTACGAGTTGGAAATAAGGCGCCAAGCTACTGAGGGCAGTGATCCGGATTTAGTGGCCCGTTTAGGTGCTGCCGTTTTTCAGCCGGTTGACGTCACGCCGGCGGTGTTGGGTGAGAGAGGAGCGGCCACTGAATTTTTGTTGAAGGCTGTTAGGGGCCTTGTGGACACTATTTGCGTTTTGGAAGGCACTCAACCTAGTGCAAGACTATTGGATACGGTGTAGGCCCAGTTAATGTATTTAACAAATCGGAAAGCGGATTTGGGCATGTTAGCTTTGGAAGATCACCATTAAAAATTAGCCGCCGAATTGGGCTCTTTGGTTAGTGCATTGCAGTTTAATGTTACGTTTTTAGATTTGGTGAGAAGAGGATTGAGGAGCGGAACTTGCTGTGTTCGGGAGAGGGCGAGAGCCTGCCCGGGATGGTACTGTTACGTCCTCGGTGAAGTTAGACGCAATGTTTGCCAAGTTGCCTAATCCTCTCGTGATATTACTGAATTAGTCGTGGAGCGGCTTGAACAGGTCGAAAAATTATTACGGTTGTCGGTTCGTCTTGAACTTTATGCTTCTCCCTTTCGTGGTTCCACACCAAGTAATTTTGTCACTGCCGTACCTGTTAGCTAGAAGTGAGTTGCAGAACCTCCTCTTCCGAGCCATGGCTGAAGTGTTCTCCTTACAGCAGTTCAGGGAGCTCGTCATTAGGCAGAGATTGACCACAGGAGTTCGAAAACCGCTTGAATGTCGTTACATTTGGGAGTTGCAGCGGGATAAAGAGCAGTTACATCAGTATGTGGACAGAGTTCAGACGGCGTCCTTGGCTTTGTTAATCGATTTGCCTGAACAACAGCCGCTGTCTATTGTTCTTAGGGGAATGCGCGTTGCGGATAAGTAGCACTATGTCTTCCGTAATCAGCCTTCAGCTTGGGAAGAACTCCGTGCCGCGGTTGTAGCGATATGGGCGTTGCCGCTTGGATACGATGTATGTCACGAAGTTAAGGGGCAGGCCACCGGCGCTGGCAAGGGAAATTCCGAAGTGTCTGCATCCGCTGAAGCAGTAAAACTGGAACCCCGGTGTTGTTTCAGGTGCGGCAGCACGGCTCACTTGGAGCTCTCTCGGATTCAGCCTCGCGCTCTCAGAGCCAATAAATGACGCCGGACTGGGCAGCTATCTCGTGATCGAGCCTTTAGACGCTGGCGTACCCGTGTTGTCGCTCCCTCTTCACCGCCCTCGCCTTACGTTTGTTCTCGAGTAGGTGGCGAACCGATCTGTGCTCTTTCCGATTCTGGTAGCTCATTTTCATTATTGTGCTTCGAGTGGTTTTTGGAAGTTGGTCATTTTACGAAACTTCGGTCGGTGCTTTCTCCGGTGCAGAGATGTCGGGTGGCCAATGACCAGGTGTTGCCTCTGCATGATTGGGTCCGAGGGAGTATATCGATGGGGGATTTTTCCTGGCCCTTGTCATTAGCCTCGGTCAAGGAGCTGCCGGTCGATCTAATTTTGGGATGTGATTTCAGTAAATACTGGGTTATTCTTGGATTATTCTGGGCACACCTTTTTCTTTAAGTTAGCTCCTTTGGAGAAGTTTCTACATCTACATCCATACTCCGCAAGCCACCTTATGTTTCGTTTTATAAGTGCGCTAAACGTATTGTGCATCGAAATGCAGATGCATTGGCCGTTCAGGATGTGGCTAATGAGTTTGATCTTACCCATCTCTCGCCGCATCACGCTTCTCAATTACTGGATTTGTTACAGAGTTTTCCTGAGCTTCTTAGTGATAACTTGAGTGTCACTAATGTTCTTAATTACCATATCCTTCTATCCGACGATAGTCCTGTCAGGCAGCCAAATGCTCCAACAAGGAGTTATTACGCCTTCTACATCTACTTATGCTTCCCCCACATGCCATGTTCCCAAGGATCAGGAGCACTATTTCAGACCTGTGGTTAACTACCGGGTGCTTGAACACTAAGGTTGTCTTTGAATGGGCCTCTGCCTCTGATCTACATAACTTTTACCTGGTTTGCCGGTACTAATTGATTTACTGTTCTTGGTTTGAACCAAGCCTGTTATCAGATTCCATTAGCTGAAGAATGTAAACATGTTACCGCATTTTGTACTGATTGGAATCTGTTTGACAGAGTTCCTTTTGGTTTGGCAACTCGTTTGCTGGATAATATCCTTAGGGACTTGAAATTAGTGTTTGCCTATAATTATTTGGACGATTTAGTCATCTATAGCCGTTCGTTTCAGGACCATTTGGATCATATCCAGAAAGTTCTTTCGAGGTTTCAGGGAGCCTGGCTGACTGTTAAACCCAGTAAGATGACATTAGAAACGCAGCAGGTGTTCTTCTTAGGTCACCTAGTGTCAGGTCAGAGTATTCGCATCGAACAAGAGCGAACTAAGACCATACGGGCGTTGCCTCCGCCTACTGATAAACGCGGAATTTGCTAGGTTCATAGGCATGTTGAACTATTTTATCGTTTTGTCCCTAATTTTGCTTAGTTGGCCGCGACCTCAAACGAACAGTGCCGGAAGAGAGTGCGTTTTGAATAAGGACCTGTCCAGGAGCCCGCGTTTGAGTATATTAAGGCAGCTGTAGCCAATCCTCCATTTCTAGGAGTACCACACTTTAATGGTGAATTTTATGAGAAGATTGGATAGTTAATAAAGTGTCCAAAATGACACATCTAATGCTGGTATTTGAGCTGTTCGAAGGTCAGACGCAGCCATTAGCTTACGCGTCTCGTCGGTTCACTGGCGCCGAACTTAAGTACTCCATCTACGAGTGCAAGGCGTTGGCCGTTTTGTTTGCATTGGAGAAGTATCACTTCTGCCTTGAGCATCGGGAATTTCAGTTAGAAGCCGACAATCAGGCTTTGAGCTGGGTGCTGGCTAGGCCGCGTAAAACTGGCCGTAGTGCCAGATGAGAGGTACGCATTTAATTTGAAGTTAAACACGTGAGAGACACTGAAAATATCCTTGCGGATGTCCTCAGCCGGTAGTTCGCCGAATCTACACCTAGTGAGGGAACCCGGGAGACAGATGAAGGCAGGATTGGGAGAAATTCCTCTTTAGTTTGATGTCGTTTAGCGTCGGGATCAGGACCCTATTTGGCTGGGGAACTGTCGCATGAGTATATTATTAACAGTTGCATTCTGCGTAAAAGGGTCGGGCATGCGAAGCAGTTAAAGAAGTTTGCCAGTAGCTCTGGTGCGCCCGGTTTTTCGGTACTTTCATGATTCGTTGGTGGGTAGCCACTTATAAGTTCCTAAGACTCTGAAAAAAGTCAAAGCCTCTTGGCCCTCCATGGAGCGAAATGTCAGAGAGATGGTATAGCAATATCGGCTGTATAATGTAGTCAAACCCAAGAATGCTCTTCAACAGGGTTTGCTGAGCTCTGAGCGCGAGTCCTGTCCTACGCACAAGCTCTATATCGATTATCTAGGACCCTTTCTTCGTACTAAGAAAGGTCATCGATACGTGTTAGTTATTATTGATGCGTTCTCCGGATTCACTTGGCTCCTTCCGAGCCGTAACGTCACTGCTACCACCACTATTTCTCATTTAACTAAAGTTTTCATTGTTTTTGGCCCCCCTAAGAAAATTGTTAGCGATAATGCGCCGGCCTTCCTTTCGGCTCCTTTCAAGGCGTCCTATTTTCAGAACGGTGTCAAGCATATCACGACTGCGTCGTATTATCCGCAGGCATGCTTTACGGAGAGGGTTAACCGAAACCGTAAATCCGCTTTGATTTCAGAAAACGCCTAGTAAGTGGGACTCTAGTCTTCCTTGGCTTAGTTTTGCTTTTAATACCACCAATCATGAAGCCTTGGGAGCTACTCCCGCCTCTTTGATCCTTTCCTATCCTGTTAATTCCCCTTTTTAGAACTTGTGGGGAATTCAAGATCTAGTTCCTCAAGTCATCAATGAAAACTGGAACCGTCCCAGACGTAATATACTCAGGGTCCATAATAATCAAGGTGAGCGTTACAATCGTAATCGGCGAACATTTAGAGGGAGGCCAGGAGATCAGGTCTATGTCCGTAGTTTCCCCAGTAGGCAGGTGCGTGTCGGAAATATGAGTAAATTTACTCCTCATTTTCTGGGGCCTAGCACCAATTTGCGCATTTTAGGCCCGGTGAATCTGCTGGTTAAGGATAACCATTCCGGTAACCAGTACTGGGTTCACCTTAGCCAGGTTAAATCCAGTTAGTTCGTCTGATGGTTAAGTAGCCCCCCTCCCCTTCCGGCATCGTGTTTGTTTGAGGGCGGGAGGTTGAGCCGTGGCTGGCTCATGTTATGCTTCCCATTAAATCTTGGTTTTGGTTGATATTCTGTGATTAGTCTCTCGCGGTTATGCTGTTATCCTCTCTCTCCGTGAGTCGCAGCAGCAGCGCGTATCGATATTAGTACCCTTGTACTATCTATGGCGTCGCGCTTATAGTTTTCCGACTGCAGCGCGTGCGGGTAATGCTCCGGTCCTTTTGCCTCAGAAAGTCTACAAGGAAGAGCTATGTGGTCTACTTAGTTCTGGTGCATACCGGAAGATTAACAAAGATCCTACTATCAAGGTGACAGTATGGACTGCTGCCTTGCTGAACGCTTCATCACTACCAAAGGAAGTCAAAAGAAGTACCACCGAGATATTATGGTCTTCCTAAAGTTCACAAAATGTCTAAGTATGAGAGTGTAGAGGTCTATGAGACCTATAACGAGCGCTATTGGTTCACCGACGTATTTTTCTGCCAAACACTTGGCTTCCTAATTAAAACAATTGGTAGGAAAATGGAGTCACCACATTCGTAATTCTATGGATTTTATTCAGAGACTTAACACGTCAAAACTAACTACCACATCATTATTATTTAGCCTGACGTTGCTGTCATTATGCACCGGTACCTTTAAAGGACTCTTTCTCTTATCAGCCAACATCTTGATAAGAACATTACGGCCTTATTTGAACATGTGCTTTTATCATCTTATTTCCAGTTTAATGGTGAATTTTATGAGAAGATTGGATAGTTAATAAAAATTTGCTGGTTTCCAGCCGCGTCGGGTGGTTAAAATCCCACGGGCTTTCGACTGAGCTCTCCCCGGTCATTCTCAAGTGGTAAGACTGACTGCTGTGTCGCCGTGGCCGCGTCGTTATACAGCCGCACTGCTGGATGTGACGTCACTGGTGCTCTCTTCCACGCCATATATGATCATGTTTTCATACCGCGTCCATCGCGCCCGTTTTAACATCGCGATAGCCGGGTCCCAGGCTGTGCTGAGCTGCAAACATCCGTCCTTGTTGATGGTGTTTTCAGCGGTTTTTATTTCAATAGCTTCTTTTATGACGCTATCGCAAAATCCCTCCGCTTTCATAACGACAGATGTTTCGTCGAATAGAATTCGGTGTCCATTTTCTAAGGCGTGTTCTTCCACGGCTGATTTTTCTGGATAGCGTAGGTGTAAGCACCTCTCGTGTTCCTTTCCGACGTTGCTCTACCATGCGTACTGTTTGGCCGACGTAGTAACAGCCACACTGACATGGTATCTTGTACACTCCAGGCGTTCTTAGCCCTAGGTAGTCCTTCACAGGCCTTATGAGCTGACGAATTTTTGCTGGGGACCTGAACACCGATGAAATGTTATATCTCTTCAGGAGCCGGCTAATCTTTCCCGACACTGTACCACAGAAAGGCTAAAACACAAGTTTCTTGTTTTCTTCTTCGGTGGTGTTCTCTTCTCTCTTAGTTTGTTTTTTGCGTGTCGCGCCAGATATAGCCTGTGATACCTGTCCGTGGCTGTACCCGTTTTCCCGGAAGACGTTTCGGAGGTGGCTCAGTTCTAGTGGCAGACTTGCTGCGCCTGGGACGACTTTAGCACGATGGACGAGGGTATTCAGAACGCCACGTTTTTGTGCCGGATGGTGGTGGCTGAGAGCGTGCAGATACTGATCTGTGTGTGTGTGTGTGTGTGTGTGTGTGTGTGTGTGTGTGTGTGTGTGTGTCGGTTTTCTGTAGACACTGCGGCTGAGGTGCCCCTTGGTTTTCCGTCGAATGAGGACGTCAAGCAAGGGCAATGTACCCTCTGTCTCGACTTCCATCTTACACTTGATGTGGCCGTGAATGCTGTTCACGTGTTCCAAAATTCACGACCATGGGGCTACATGATGAAAGTGTCATCAACGTAACGCTAAAGGCAACTTGGTTTAGCTGGAGCCGTGTCCAAGGCGAAGTCTTCAAATTTTGCCATAAAAAGTTTGGCTATGGATAGAGCCAGAGGGCTTCCCATAGCCACGCCGTCCAACTGGTCGAAATACTGGCCGCCATGTAGGAAGTACGACTATGTCACTGTGTGCTTAAACAGTCCCACAATTGTGCTATCAGATAATTGTGAGAGGAGATCTATACAGTCTTTGACCGGAACACGTGTAAACAGGGAGACCACACCAAAACTAACCATCATATCTCCTTGACTAAGACACAGTTGTTCAATTCTGTTGAGAAAGTCGACGGTGTTCTTGATGTGATGCACACAACGACCCACATGCGGTGCAAGGAGGCTGGTCAGGTGTTCTGACAGTCTATAAGTGGGTGACCCAATGGTGTTCACAATGGGACGAAGAGGAGAATCCGGTTGTGGATTTCTGGTAGTCCATAAAGCGTAGGTGGTCTCGGCGCCTGAGGGAGCAGAGTCTTAATAACGCCCTCTTCCAGCATTGACTGTTTTAGAAGCTCTGATGTCTTCCTCATTATTCTTGACGTCGGGTCCCGTGGCAGTTAACGCTATATATCCTCTTCAAGCATTAACTGAATTTTGGCATCGTAGTCAGCTTTATTTAGAATGACGGATGCATTGCCCTTGTCGACTGGCAGAACCACGATGAGTGCGTCGTTGCGGAGTGCGTGAAGACTATTGCGTTTAGCCCTAGTCAAGTTAGACCTCGGTGGTTTAGATTTTGAAATGATGCGACACGTTTCGCGATGAATTTCGTCAGCATTCTCACTAGGCATCTTACGGATTGCTTGTTCAACCCCACTTATATCATCATAGACAGGGATCCTCTGAGGCGCTGGTGCGAAGTTAAGACCTTTCTTAAGCGCCGAAATGGCACCCGCATCGACCTCTTTCTCCGTCATATTGATGACAGTTCCTTCTGTTGATTTCCGTTCTGCACCGTGTTGTTGTTAAGATATCCACGCGAACTACCCTTTCTGTTTCTCTGTGGCCTTCTTTTGCTGTGGTGGCAGCGTCGACCCACTCAAAATCTAATTGTGAGAGTACCTCTGTCAACTGCAGATGTATAGCCAGCAGTTCGCGACCTTTTAAATCCAGCTGCCTCCTAGTCAAGTATATCGTTTCCCGCAACAGGGCAGAGCTGGCTGAACGGTAGATTCACCTGGCTGCCGAGGTAAATCGTGGAATCGCGTTCTCATCTCAACAGCGTAGCAGGAAGGCTACAGAGCTTAACAGGTTAGCCTTCTTCCCAAGCAGGTTCCCTAGGCGCCACGTCCCCCCCCCCCCCCCCCCCCGTAGAGGTACGCCATGTATGAATGCGTGGTTTCGTAACCATATGAATTAATAAGATTTTCTCGGGCTTCCAGCCACGTCAGGTGGTTATAATCCAACGAACTTTCGACCGAGCTCTCCTCGGCCACATCAAGTTTACGATGGAAGTCGAGACAGATGATGCACTGCCCTTGCTTGACGTACTCGTTCGACGGAAAACCAACGGGCACCTCAGCCACAGTCCCCGCAGGAAACCTACACACACAGATCGGTAACTCAGCCACCACCATCCGGCACAAAAAGTGGCCTTCTGAATACCCTCGTTCATTGTGCTAAAGTCGTCCCAGACGCAGCAAGTCTGCCACTAGAACTGAGCCACCTCCGAAACGTCTTCCGGGAAAACGGGTACAGCCACGGACAGGTATCACAGGCTATATCTGGCGCGACACGCAAAAAACAAACTAAGAGAGAAGAGAACACCACCGAAGAAGAAAACAAGAAACTTGTGTTTTAGCCTTTCTGTGGTACAGTGTCGGGAAAGATTAGCAGGCTACTGAAGGGATATAACATTTCATCGGTGTTCAGGCCCCCAGCAAAAGTTCGTCAGCTCATGAGGCCTGTGAAGGACGATCTAGAGCTTAGAACGCTTCGAGTGTACAAGATACCATGTCAGTGTGGCTGTTACTACGTCAGCCAAACAGTACGCATGGTAGAGCAACGTCGGGAAGGAACACGAGAGGTACTTACACTTACGCTATCCAGAAAATTCAGCCGTGGAAGAACACGCCTTAGAAAGTGGACATCGAATTCTATTCGACGAAACATGTCGATATGAAGGAGGGATTTTGCGATAGCGTCATAAAAGAAGCTATTGAAATAAAAACCGCTGAAAACACCATCAACAAGGACGGAACCCGACTATCGCGATGTTAAAACGGGCGCGACGGACGCGGAATGAAAAGATGACTGTATACAGTGTGTTACAAAAAGGGACGGCCAAATTTCAGGAAATATTCCTCACACACAAATAAAGAAAAGATGTTATGTGGAGATGTGTCCGGAAACGCTCAATTTCCATGTTAGAGCTCATTTTAGTTACGTCAGTATGTACCCTACTTCCTCTATTCACCTCCAGTTGGCAAAATAGAAGGAAGGTAATGTTGACTTCGATGTTTGTGTTGACCTGCGACTCATTGCTCTACAGTACTAGCATCAAGCACATCAGTACGTAGCATCAACAGGTTAGTGTTCATCACGAACGTGGTTTTGCAGTCAGTGCAATGTTTACAAATGCGGAGTTGGCAGATGCCCATTTGATGTATGGATTAGCACGGGGTAATAACCCTGGCGAGGTATGTTTGTATCGAGACAGATTTCCAGAACGAAGGTGTCCCGACAGGATGACGTTCGAAGCAATTGATCGGCGTCTTAGGGAGCACGGAACATTCCAGTCTATGACTCGCGACTGGTGAAGACCGAGAACGACGAGGACACCTGCAATGGACGAGACAATGCTTCGTGCAGTTGACAATAACCCTAATGTCAGCGTCAGAGGAGTTGCTGCTGTACAAGGTAACGTTGACCACGTCACTGTATTGAGAGTGCTGCGGGAGAACCAGTTGATTCCGTACCATATACAGCGTGTGCAGGCACTATCAGCAGCTGATTGGCCTCTACGGGTACACTTCTGCGAATGGTTCATCCAATAATGTGTCAATCCTCATTTTAGTGCAGATGTTCTCTTTACGGATGAGGCTTCATTCCAACGTGATCAAATTATAAATTTTCAGAATCAACATGTGTGGGATGACGAGAATCCGCACGCATTTGTGCAGTCACGTCATCACCACAGATTTTCTGTGAACGTTTGGGCAGGCATTATTTGTCGGTGATGTCTTGATTGGGCCCCATGTTCTTCCACCAATGCTCAATGGAGCACGTAATTATGATTTCATACGGGATACCCTGCCTGTGCTGCTAGAACATGTGCCTTTACAAGTACGACACAACATGTGGTTCATGCACGATGTAGCTCTTATACATTTCAGTCGAAGGGTTCGTATGCTTCTCAACAACAGATTCGGTGACCGATGGACAGGTAGAGGCGGACCAATTCCATGACCTCCACTCTCTACTGACCTGAACCCTCTTGACTTTCATTTATGGGGGCATTTCAAAGCTCTTGTCTACGCAACCCCGGTACCAAATGTAGAGACTCTTTGTGCTCGTATTGTGGACGGATGTGATACAATACACCATCCTCCAGGGCTGCATCAGCGCATCAGGGATTCCATGCGACGGAGGGTGGATGCATGTATCCTCGCTAACGGAGGACATTTTGAACATTTCCTCTAACAAAGTGTTTGAAGTCACGCTGGTACGATCTGTTGATTTGTGTTTCCATTCCATGATTAATGTGATTTGAAGAGAAGTAATAAAATGAGCTCTAACATGGAGTTAAGCGTTTCTGGACACATGTCCACATAACATCTTTTCTTTATTTGTGTGAGGAATGTTTCCTGAAAGTTTGCCGTACCTTTTTGCAACACCCTGTTTGTCGAGGAAGAGAGCACCAGTGACGTCACAGCTAGCAGTGCGGCTGTATAACGACGCGGCCACGTCGACACAGCAGTCAGTCTTACCACTTGACAATGACCGGGGAGAGCTCGGTCGGAAGCTCGTGCGATTTTAACCGCTGGAAGCCTGAGAACATTTTATTAATTCATATCGCCGAGAAACCATGCATTCATACAAGATCGATGGTGTTGTCATGGGACGCCCCCTCTACCCTCTGGTAGCTAATTTATTCATGGAAGACTTCGAGGACAAGGCACTGGACTCAGCAAGTTTTAAACCAACGGTCTTCTGGAGGTACGTGGACGACACATTTGTGGTATCGCCGCACGGGATGAATGAATTACATCGATTTCTTGAGCATTAGAATTCCATCAATTCTAGTATCAAATTTACTATGGAAATATAAAAAGACGTTTACCTCCCATTTTTGGATGTTGTCGCTCGCCGTAAAGTTGATGGCACATTAGGACACGCCGTATACCGGAAACCAACGTATACAAATCTATATGTTCATGCCAGTAGCTGCCATCACCCTTCACAGACCGTAGGTGTTCTTAAGACCTTAGTGCATAGGGCACACTCTATTTCCGATAAAGACAATTTGCAACAAGAGCTTACTTACCTTAAGAGCATTTTTAAATCGAATGGATTTTCCCCGCAACAAATTTGTAGAGCATTCAATGTAAAACCTAGGAAGAAGATATTAATTCTTTAAAATCTAGTACTTTTTTGCCGATGTGGGTGTATTCTTGAGAAACTCTGTATTGTGGTGGTCTTTCACCCCCCCCCCCCCCCCCCCCCCAACGAAGACTGCTGCAGCTATACTCTGTGAAGGACGATTTACAGCTTCGTAAAGCGGGTGTGTATCAGATTTATAGCGGAAATTGTGAGAAATCGTACAGAGATCAAACACGCACCGTTCATGAGAGATGTGTAGAGCATCGAAGATACAAACGCTTATTACAGCCAGACAAGTCAGCTGTGGCCGAACATTGTCTTGGTACAGGTCATTCCATGAATTACAGTGATGTGAATATTTTAACATCCACGTCTTCCTTTTGGGAATCTGTCTTCAAGGTATAGAGATTAGAGCAGCTAATAATTTAATTAACAGAGATAATGGTTTTAATTTGGACAAAGCATGGAATCCGGCTCTTGGGGTAATTGAACTGCAGAGAAGTCGTCACGGTGTCACCGCCGCTGATCATACATCGATAAGCGAATCGAATGTCTGTACGCCTTCGCCACAGGCGGTGCATGTATAAGCGTATTTCTTTGCCGCCGACCATCTCTGACTCGCATGCGCAGTACCGCCGCGGTGGAGCATCTAAGGCCGCGCTTGGCATCTTGTCGTCAGTCTTATGACTCACTCTGAGGATGGCCGGACGATACGCGGCCGAAATATCAGTGGAGGAAATTTTATTTGCGCGCCTGCGTGCCCAAAATTTAATGGACTGTTCATTACACCGCGAGAAATTGAAAATGGACAGTGGTTATGAAGTTTTTTAAGTAAGAAACTGAGGAAAAATAGGGAGGAAACGTTTATGAAAAAGCACATCGCCGATACAAAAATGAGCTTGTAATGTCTTCCCTTACGTTGTACTATATCCCACAGTATGTCTCGTTTCACCAGCTATCGATGCCCCTTAATAATTACATTGTTTCATCGTATAATGCGGTCAATAATTAAGTTTTGCATGTTAACCATACGGCAAAGCACTGTTCTCTTTGCGTGCTGTCATTTGCGAAAATCTTGTTTCCATATCTCAAACCGTTTGAGATGTGAGGAATGTTGAGAATATCTCATTCTGGCTTTTTCGCTGGCTCGGACGGTTGCAGATGAGTGCGCTACATCAGGTTAATTTTTCCGTCATTGGTGACTGAGACTTCCACCAAAGTCTATAAAGAAAAATTCATTATCTCAGCTGAATTTTATACGCGGCAACATATTATGTAATGTGTACCAAACGCAAAATCTTAGCAACCCCTATTTTCTATTTTAAACTTTTTCATATTTCATGCAGTGTCTTACTTAAATCGAAGTACCATAATAACTGTCACCATTAACGAAATGATGGGCACGTCACACGAAGCTGGCATATAAAGCTATAAGTAGGGAAAAATGATTTTTTTTTTTTTTACGGAATAGTATCTGTAAAATCGTTTGAGGAAGAACGCAGGGCGTGTGGCTCGCTTCTGCCATCGCAGTGTGTCGCCAGCCGGCTGGAAGTGACCAGACAAGGTCGGCCCCGCCTAAAGAAACAAATGAACTCGCTCAGTAACTTTTCCCTGCGCATCGGCCACTGTATCCAGCACGGACTCCACCATCTGCCACATCATATTACACGGCTTGCAGGGTATAGGGTAGATGTGGACATTGATTTTCCACAGCTGCCACTATGCTCTGTATGTAAGTAAAGATTTTACAGCGGGTTTGTTGTTCAGAAATCGCATTTGAGTGTTGTTTGTTTGTGGGAAGACTGTGTGACACCTTGTGTACGAAGGGGAAACGTCTACCAGCACGTACCAAAGTCCGAGACTGCAGTTTGTCGTTACGCTGCTCGCGCTGTCACGTGTATACGGTGCCTATCGGTTCGCGAGGGTCACGTAGGCTGTTAATGGCCCTACGTGACTAGCGCCTGAGAGGCTCGACATGCTGTTTGGTTGGCTGTGCAGGAGCACACAGACACACCAGGTCCCCTGTGTCTGGGAACACAGCGAGCTCACTGGTGGCCAGAAGAGCGCCCTCACGGACAGTGCGGCGACGTCCAGCGACAACTGCTGTCGAAGCCCACATCGACGCGACAGCAGACCGAGGCGGCCGACAGTGGAACTCCCAACAAGGAGACTGGACATACCAAAGTGGCACTATGTCGTCTTTGCAGAGGAGTCCCAGTCCTGTGTACAACATCACATTGGACGTATCCATGCATGCAAGCTCTGAGGAGGACGAACGTTGCCAGACTGCTTTCGTCATCTTCTCATGGGCTCATCATCTGACTTGTTGGTATGGGGTACCACTGGGTAAATAAGATGATCGCGTCTTGTCCACACAGATGGTAATTTGGACTGTACCTATCACATTTATGGCGCCTTAAGGACGGTGGCTATGACCCTTCTTCGAGATGTTCCTGACATTATCTTTCAACACATTACAGCAACATCGCATGTTGCCCTTGCTGTGCTGAACTGTGCCTCACACCGGAGCATATTTACCGAAATTATGGCCAAAATGGCAAAAATGGACGTTTGGTCAACTATTGTAGCAAGTACATGAAAGATTCTCGGTTCACTTGCCTCGTCAAATTTTCAGAAAATTTCACGCTTTCGATGATACCCTCCACCATCGTCGTCAGGGACTAAAACTGACTGTCGTGAACTGGCAAGGTTCCCTCTTTCATACTCATAGGAAGGCATCTGATTTGCTGGATTACGTCACGGTGAAGCGTACAGATGTGTTGCCCCCCTACGTCGATAGATTTTGCTTGCAATCTAGCGCTGCATGCAGCACCATCTATCGCATCAGGCTGTGAACTGCGAGAAGTTAGAAAGTAAACCAACGTGCAATTGAAAAGAACTTTGCGACAGGCCTGGGACAATCACCTGCTGTGATCGGTAACATTAGACAAATGAACGTAGCAGAACCAACCTAGATTACACACACTAACATACACTTCTCAATACGCACATGTATAACACAGTACATAGCTATAATTAGTTTGAAGGCGCATTTAAAAATTGCGAGAAAAGTATGGCAAACTAACTACATATGGAACAATCACACACGTGACGAGCAATTCGGTGCCCTAGTAGAAGCAGTCCTGTCATCACGTCACCAGTAAAATCGTTACAGCAAATTAAGGGTATCACACGAATCTACTTTGAAATTTTCAAGTACAAAAGGTTAAGAATTTGTGGTAAGTGGCATGGTACAAACTGAAAGACAGGCACACAAACTAACAAATGCATGCCGAGTCATCCCAGGCACCTCTCTATGGACGGCAGTGGAGTAGTTTAGGGGTATTCACAACTACAGTTAACCTAGTAGTGAAAGGGAGTGCTTTAAAGGTTTGAAACTATCAAAAATAATTTTGGCCAGGATTTCGGTACATGTAATCCACTGTTGGTTGGTTGAATTGTTGGAGGGCACCAAACACCAAGGTCATCGGTCCCTCACATTAGGGAAGGATGGGGAAGAAAGGTGGCTATGCCCTTTCAGAGGAACCATCCCGGCATTTGCCTGAAGCGATTTGGGGAAATCACGGAAAACCTTAATCAGGATGGCGGAATGGGTTTGAACCGTCGTTCTCCCTAACTAGAGTCCAGTGTGGTAACCACTGCGCCACCATGCTCAGTATATAATCCTCTTTGCGTCGATACAGAGCGTTCCAGACTGTTGCTTTAAACAGACACCAGAAACACTGGCTACGAACTGTGCAGAGACAGCCACAACAGGGGGTGAAACCCGTGTAGGGGCTACACGTAACACGACTTCGGTTCGCTGTCAGGCCACTTGCAGTGCTGCAAGTTTATTAATGCATCATGTCGCTTTCTTATTGGATGATCTTTAGGTTCTGTGTTTGTTTTCACACGTTATTAACAGGCAGTTCAGATAGTGCATTTTAGCAGAAGTCAACGAAAATTTTGGTGGAGTACGAAAAACGAATGGGAACAAAAATAACAAAGGATACGAAGAGTACACTAACAATGGATTTCAATCGAGGTTCTTAAGCTGTAACAAAAATACTTGAGTCTGCAGAACACCGCGCGACAAAACCAGCGTCCTTTAGTATGCAACAAAAACAAATACAGAAGCATTTAGTTCACCCTATAATACGGATGTCAGCAAAAATTAAACAGAATACGAGCAACGTATTTGCAATGCAATTCAAAGACTGCAATACACACAGAGAGGTCCTCAAGTGGTTTAAATGGCTGTGAGCACTATGGGACTTAACATCTGAGGTGACCAGTCTCCTAAAACTACTTAAACCTAACCAACCTAAGGCCATCACACACATCCATGCCCGAGGCAGGATTCGAACCTGCCACCGTAGCGGTCTCGCGGTAGAGATGTCTTAATCGGGAACATAATTTCAACTCGATTACAGCCAAACGGTAGAAATTGCATTATTGGGTTTTAAAATAAATGCACTTTGGCACCAGACCCACTCATATAAATGAAAAATATTATCATATAGTACTCGCATTTTGCAGAGCAAGAATACAGATTATCACGTCATATTTCCCCGAATTCAAAGTT
Source organism: Schistocerca gregaria (assembly GCF_023897955.1). Classification (NCBI taxonomy): domain Eukaryota; kingdom Metazoa; phylum Arthropoda; class Insecta; order Orthoptera; family Acrididae; genus Schistocerca; species Schistocerca gregaria. The sequence continues at coordinate 655,669 of NW_026061887.1, read as the reverse complement.
CACCGCCAGGCCATTTGGAGCGCGACCGTACCTTAACATAGTCGCTACTCTTGTGATATTTTGGTATTCTGTGTGGTGGATCACCACCCTCCATTCAGTACGATACAGAGTCGTATCAGCGTGGAATGCCTCGCGGCACCCCTGTCTGTCACACGAGCTTAGTTCGTCTCGATGTGCTGCCGCTTGTCCCTGCCTGATGTAGCTTCACTGTCTATTAATTTTCGAAGCCTGAATGAGCAAAAAATTAAGTACTCTAACTAGAAGAGAAACCAGGCATTGAGCAGGTATTTATTTCTTCTAGTCTTCTGTTATTCCATCTCTTCCTCCCGCTTCACTCTGTCCACCTCCTTCCCCCCCCCTTTCTCTAGCCATCCTCTCTCTCTCTCTCTTTATCCACTCTTCTCTCCCGTCCCTCCTTTATCCACGGCCTCCACATCTCCCCTCTCTCTTGCCATCTCGTCCTCTCCCCTCTCTCTGTCCATTTCCTCTCTTCTGCTGTCCATGTCCTCCTCCTCCTCCTCCTCCTCCTCCTCCTCCTCCTCCTCCCCTCGTCTCTCTCCACGCTATCACGCTCACCCCAGCAGGAAGCTGGTGGATTTTAGCTCTTCATTCTAGACAGCGACTAATATGTGTGCCAAATATGACTGAAGTCGTTCCAAGGATTAGGATGAGCATTTTACCGCTAGTTTGCTCGTATACGTACACGTCACCTAATTTCAGACAAATTTCGATCATATTTGTATACATATTTCACCTGTATGCCTAGCGAATTTTCACCCTGCTGTTGTGTTTTCATATAGCTAAATGTTTATGACGTCGTATATCCTGAAATATGTGTTGTACAAAAAGATAATTTTCCAGGTAGATCCAGCAGTATACGTGGCCACTATCTGCGAAATGCGTTGTGAACACAGTTGGCAGTAAAGAGGTAATAAATTAAAACGTCACACATCATCTGACAGTTTCTCGCGCATCTAACTGTTTATGACGTAATATCTCTTGAACTATTTGTTATAAAATTATATATTTTTGTAGGGACGTTGAGCGGCATATGTGGATGATGTTTGCGACTAGAGTTGGTTTCTAATAAGTGATAAATTAAAACGTCATGTATAATCTGAACGTTTTTCACTCATGGTTCAGGAGACATGTCAAATACTGAGATGAGTTGTAGAATGATATATTGTAGGTACAAATGTAGATACTGTCTGCAAAAAATGTTGCGAATGGAATAAGTAGCAACTAAGTAATAGATTTAAACGTCTTGCATGATATGGTAGTTTTCCACGCAGTCAGTGTTTATGAAGTCTTGTCGTTTAAAATACACTCCTGGAAATGAAAAAAAGAACACATTGACACCGGTGTGTCAGACCCACCATACTTGCTCCGGACACTGCGAGAGGGCTGTACAAGCAATGATCACACGCACGGCACAGCGGACACACCAGGAACCGCGGTGTTGGCCGTCGAATGGCGCTAGCTGCGCAGCATTTGTGCACCGCCGCCGTCAGTATCAGCCAGTTTGCCGTGGCATACGGAGCTCCATCGCAGTCTTTAACACTGGTAGCATGCCGCGACAGCGTCGACGTGAACCGTATGTGCAGTTGACGGACTTTGAGCGAGGGCGTATAGTGGGCATGCGGGAGGCCGGGTGGACGTACCGCCGAATTGCTCAACACGTGGGGCGTGAGGTCTCCACAGTACATCGATGTTGTCGCCAGTGGTCGGCGGAAGGTGCACGTGCCCGTCGACCTGGGACCGGACCGCAGCGACGCACGGATGCACGCCAAGACCGTAGGATCCTACGCAGTGCCGTAGGGGACCGCACCGCCACTTCCCAGCAAATTAGGGACACTGTTGCTCCTGGGGTATCGGCGAGCGAGGACCATTCGCAACCGTTTCCATGAAGCTGGGCTACGGTCCCGCACACCGTTAGGCCGTCTTCCGCTCACGCCCCATCATTGTGCAGCCCGCCTCCAGTGGTGTCGCGACAGGCGTGAATGGAGGGACGAATGGAGACGTGTCGTCTTCAGCGATGAGAGTCGCTTCTGCCTTGGTGCCAATGATGGTCGTATGCGTGTTTGGCGCCGTGCAGGTGAGCGCCACAATCAGGACTGCATACGACCGAGGCACACAGGGCCAACACCCGGCATCATGGTGTGGGGAGCGATCTCATACACTGGCCGTACACCCTCTGATCGTCGAGGGGACACTGAATATTGCAAGGTACATCCAAACCGTCATCGAACCCATCATTCTACCATTCCTAGACCGGCGAGGGAACTTGCTGTTCCAACAGGACATTGCACGTCCGCATGTATCCCGTGCCATTCAACGTGCTCTAGAAGGTGTAAGTCAATAAAGTTTCCCCTTCCTGGGACAATGAATTCACGGTGTTTTTATTTCAATTTCCAGGAGTGTATATATTAAGATAGACGACAAACAGTGTCATATAGTGATTAGCCATATCAAGCGAGAACAAATTCCCTCTCGGTCATACCACTACACTTCATAACTGTATCAAGAAGAAGATTCCGTAACCTAAACGGCAGCAGATGTCCAGGGCTGTTAAAATGACAATTTTTGCTGGACCCAGGTTGTATAATCTGAGTTGACAAGTAGCATAAATAATAGTTGAAGGAGACCAAAAGAGTGTTACAATACAGTACAAACATGGACAAAGACAACAGTATGGAGATAGCTACACATTGTATAAAAGTCTCATTCACAGTGATTATTAATTTTATAAAAATCATTCATGCACTGCAGCTTGTTTGATATTTCACTGTACACATATGGACCAAAAATTCACACAATGCAAAGCAATGATCAGTTAATGATTTCAGATTTCTAAAATCAAGGCTATGTTTTTTACTTGTGGTGGTAGGCTGTTTTGTATCTTGGTTAAATGGTGCCATTGTTCATTGTTTGGACATGGAGTTTCCTATCTAATACAAAGTGTGTGGAAATGATGATAATGTAATAATAATCCTTTGAGTTATTTTCTCTTTGTCTTTTTTATGTGTTTTTTCTGTGTTTCTTCGCTCTGTTTGTATTTTGTCTTCATTGTTGTCCCGTGGTTGTAATTGTAAATTGTGTGAAGTAACGAGTTGAAATTACTTATCCTAAATAACTGTTATTTTCTTAGCAACTGGTCATGGACCCAGGTGCCAGGTGTTGCAGTACAACAAATAAAGGTGGAAAAAATTAATCCAGTACCTAATTTAGAGTCATGGCTCAAGAGGAGGAGGAATACAAGGTACTGTTATTTAATGGGAAGAACTTTAGCAACTGAAAATTTAGGACTGAAATACTTCTATGTGAGCTGGAAGTGAGTTTTGTGTGAAAGAGATACATGGACATGGCTGAGACAGCTGTATAGTGTGCGTGGAAGCAAACTCTTCTAGGAGAGCTTGGCAAAACCGATAAGAAGTGTAAGTCTCAAGTAATCCAAAGAATTTCACAAAGTTGCTTGGAGTAGGCCTACACCAAAAATGAGAAATACATTAATTCAAACATTTGAGCTGAAAGGTATGGCTTTTATTAAGAACGACCTTTAAAGATTAATGCAAATGACAATAACTCTTGAAATTAATTTTTTGGAGTTTCGTAAGTTAATGGGTATTTTGAAGGATCGGATGATAATATTGGAGGAACTGATATAGTATGCGGTTTCTTACAAACAATTCCACCAGAATCCGAAGTAGTTGTTACTGCTCTGAATACCTTCTCAAGTGAGGAATTGGAACCGAATTTCTTAAAGGGTAGATTACTAGACAAAGAAGCAAAACTTAATAATTCTAAAGGTAACAACTGGACAGTAAATGAATTGCCATCGTCGACAGGATCTGACAGCAAGGTAAAAGGATGTATTCAGAGACAACCAAGTCTCAAGCTATGTATGATGCAGCCAAAGCTTTGTCTAAAATAAGATTTTAGTTGATATTGTGGATGCTAGGAGTTGTCATTTTTTACTTTGTAATTCACTGTTGCTATATGAGTTCACATATTGTCATTTTGTTATATAGAGATAATGAGTGGAGGTTTGGACACTAGAAAATGGAGTGCCTAGTGGAGAAATCTAAATATTTCTGATGTATTCTTCTATTACAGTTCAATAGGAATGACAGCTACGGAGGCAGTCAGAAACATTCACGCCACATGTGGGAGGGGGATAATTCCATGAGACAGATCATGGCAAGAATGCAGTTTTCTCGTTTTAAGAAGGATCATTTTGACATCAGTGATTCAGTACATTCAGGAAGACAGTCGAAGTTTCATAAAGATTGTTTAAACACATTAACCCACAATAATCAATGTCAGCAAACTCGAGAACTGGCAAATGTTATTAACTGTGATCATTCTACCATCGTGCGACATTTGCATGCAATGGAGAAGGTTGAAAAAAGGTACCACATGCTCTAAGCCGAAAACACATAAATCAGCAGGTGGATGTATGTGCTTTTCTCATTGTTAGTGATCAGTTTGCTTGAAAGCAACGTTGACCATTCCTAACTTGTATCGTTATAGCCTTATAGGTGACAAGAAATGGTGTCTTTATCCTAAGATCATAAGGAAAAGAAAAGAATGGTTGCCCCCAAACAAAGCAGCAACTCCCCATATAAAAGCCTGCATGCATCCATAATATTATGCATCTAGTTGAACAGTGATGGTGTGGTGTAGTACAGATTGCTTCCCCGAGATGTAACCATCACTGATGATATTTATTGTCAGTAACTGAGACATCTTGTGGATGCAATTCGAGGACAACAACCAGGCAGACTGCGAAAAGTGATGCTACTCCACGAAAACGCCCTCACCCATTCTGCTAGACTGACCAAAAACCTTATACTAGAGTTGGGTTGGGAGGTCATTCTGCACTCACCTTATTCAACTGATCTTCCACCCTCAGTTTTTCCTGCTCCCTATCGAACAAACTTCAAGCTAAGCTTTGCCGGATGCAAAAGGTGCTCCTACCATGGCTCGACGAGTTCTTCACCTCAAAACCACTCGAACTCTACAGTCATGGAATCGAAAAGTTATCTCAGCATTGATAGACTGTTGTAAATAGTGAAGGAGAATATATTATGGATGAGTAGGGTGTGTATGTGTATCTGTTGTGTTTATCAAACATACAGAAAAACGGAACAAACTTATGTACCAACCCAATATATGTGTTACAGATGTGGGAAACAATGCCATTATTGGGGAAAAATACAATGTTAGATTGCCACAAATGCATAGAAGTATAGTTCTGCAAATTTAGCTATATCTCTCCAAAAAATAAACAGAAATGAAAATAATTTTTCTTTCTCAGCTGTTACTGGAAGTTTTCCAGGTGGCAGAGTGGATTGGTTTCTGGATTTGAGGGTAACAGGATATTTAGTTAATTAATCTGTTCTTTGATGGATGTGAATGAACTGGTGAATCAAATATGAATAAAGGTTGGAGAAATTTATGTTGAAAGCATAGTTTGTGGACTGGAATTTCAAATGAAAACTAAAAGGTGCTCTTCTAGTGTCAGGTTCACTAAATAATTGATTGTCAGTGCATAAACTATAAATGGCTGGCTGATGCTTGTTTTTAAAAATTCAGCGGGTTCAATTCAAAAGGGTGATAGCTATAGCTGCTGCTCACAGAAATGATTCAATCGTGTATACACACACACTAACAAGGGGAGTGCGAGGGTTGGGAAATGAAGTTAAGAGTGGGATGGCATGTGTTGGCAGCACTACCCCATAGAGTTACAATGCCCCAGCCATACGGCCAGATGGCTAGCCATTCACGAGAAAAACACTCAGAAACCTACAGTCCTACAGTATATAATACCCATGTGTCTGCTCACTGAACTGTATGGCATGGTGGTCGATACAATATTGGTAACAATTCTTGCTTCGTATTTCCAAAGTATGTATTTGCTGAAAATCAGGAGATTAAAAAGTGACAACGGTCATGAGTATATTTGCAAATTCAATTACGAAATGGAGTGGCAGAGCGACTAAATCATACTGTCATTGAAAAGGCTCATTGCACAATTCTTGGACGCGAAGTTTGAAAGCCATTTTAGTCAAAAGTTACTGGTAGATACTTTTATCATTAACCATAGTTATACTTCAGTTTTAGATGCACAAATTCTAGAAACGCTATCGGCTGGAAGAAAGCCAAATTTGAACAAATATGAGTTTGGGTGTGTTGCATAGTGGCACATTCCAAGGAAAGTATTGAAAAGGAACTAGCCCATTAAAATGTTTCGTGACTGGAAACTGTCTTATTAGCCACAGAATATGGTGCACCAAGCAACACAAAGTTGTATTTGGGAGAGATGTAATTTTTGAAAAAGATAAGTTTCTATTTGAAGGTGAAACCAGTGATGATTGGATCTTGAAGAAGACCATTCAAGTGAACAACGTAATTCAGAACATTCTTTAGTTTCCTCAAAGTTAGTTCTGTTTTGAAGTCCTTGATTTTGTGCAAGCTGTTGAAGGTAACTCAAGGCCCACAATGTCAGAAGAAGTGGAAGCGAGCAGAAACTTTGTGGAAAAGCAATAGAATAACAAGAAAGTTTAGGTTTTTCAAGGATTATGCAATGTTTCCCTTGAATGCAAAAACATTCGTGGGAAAACTTACCTCAGAAGTCTGAAGACGTTCAGGTTAGGCATCATAAAGAAGAAGAAGAAGAAGAATGGGAAAAAGCAATAAAGGAATAATTGGGCTCTCAGTCATCTAATGGAACTTTGACTTATGCACCACTTACAGCAAATAAAAGTATAACTGACAGTAAGGGGATGTTCAAAGTAAAAATAGACATGTCTGGAAATATTGAAAGAGATATGACTATACTCCACTTGCTCAATTCACAACACTAAGAATGCTCCTTAGTGTGGTGAAGGAACATAATTCATTTATGGAACAAACAGATGTACAAAATTGATTCCTGCATTGAGACCTGGTGTAAAGATTAAGAAAAGTCTTGTATGCAAACTAAAAAAAAACTTTTGAAAGTTTTATGAAGGAAATGACAGCTATGACCAGACGAACTGCATCACTTAACTATTTTAGTAGACAGCAAAGTAAACCAACAGAATTAGAGTAGAAATTTTTGAAATGAATTCTTTGATATATTAAAGGGAGACTTGATGTTGGTCTGTGTTACAAAAAAGGAAATTTTAAATGCTATTACTGCTATGATGATTCTGACTGTGTTATGTTGTAGATCTTCTGTCTTCTTCACTTTCTTATAGTTTTTTGTTTGAAAAACTGTTTCTTGTGACAAGGAGACAGATGAGTTTCACTAGGAAATAGAAGCAGAATATCCAGCTTCGGCGACAGCTATGACAGACACCCCATGGCTTAAGCATCTTCTTGAAGAATCTGTCAATTACGGAAATGGGAACATAGATGACTGAAGCATGTGGATGTGAAATCCGTTCTACACAAGAGCTGTACAACAAAGGCCATCTGAATGTTCAATACATTAGCTCCGAGGAACAAATGGCACATATTTTACCAAAATTAGCTAAGAGTGCACGTTTCAATAGACTGTGTCAAAAGCTGGGGATAGTGAATTTTATGGGCAATTTAGGAAATTATTAAATTGATTGGGGGGGGGGGGGTGTTGAAGTAATGACAATTTGATAATTATACTTTTCTAACTTCCAGAATTCTGGAAGGCATTGTAATGCCTAAAGAATTTCGGAGTAAATTCTAGAGACCCTCGTATTTCCACCGTCTTGAACACGTTTTATTTTAGAGATGAGTAGAACTGTGTCTACTGCACCACAGTTATGTGTGTGTGCAGGACGGACGTGTATGGGACGGATGATCGGCGTGGGCAGGTAGTCACCTGGAGTTACACGTCCAGCTCAAGGAATAAACGCGCCGCACTCCGTGCGACGTGAAACATTACTGTGTGAACATTTGAATGTTGTTGAAAGAAGAGAAGGGACAATTACGAATGTAAGAGAAAGAATCAATAATTAAGGTCCAGACAGTTGTCTTGTTAAACTGTGTGAGATTTGTAGACTGTATTTATGGAAAAATGAATGTGATAGTTTTCATACAGCTAAAACATTTTTTGTAAGCTTGGAACCTTCCGGTCTGTCAGAACCTGTTGTGTGTCATGAAAATACAGTGAGATTGAGTTTTAAAATAACTCCGTACACTCAAGAATATTTTAAAGTATAAAAAATTTCCTCCATGTAGAATCCTATATTCAGAGAAGAAGTCGTGCAGGACATCACAGGTGGCTATCCTGAAAAGATGATCAGCGAAGCAACTCCAAGTAAGTTTGATAGCCAAGAGGGAGTGTGAGTCTTGCACACCAGTACCACACTGACACCCTTAATCACTGGAAACCACCAGAGCATGTCAGAAAAAACAGTATGGTTTACCAAATTATGCAATAAATTGCAGAGAACTGTCAAAGTAGAAATATTAATTTGTTTTACGTCATTACTATGCACCAATTAATGCAAAGTAATGTCGGAGGCAGCCACTTCCAGGTACATTGGAAATGTGAGATGGTCTATGGACAGCTGATTCTAAGTGAGAAATGACAACCATGGCAGACAAAGCCCTGAATTCAAATTTGTGTCCTAAGCTAACCACAACCCCATGATGTGAAATGCATCAGAGAGAATAGCAATCAACAATCTGTGCAGATTTAAAAATCGCACTTGCTTTGTTTATGGTGGTTAAAGCTAACCTCTATGAAGCAACTCGAGACGGACACACACACACACATTAACAATTATTTCCACATTATAGGTGACACAGGCAGATTCCAGGAGAAAAAAGAATGACAGAAAGAAAAATAGGGTAAATAAAACAAACAATAATATCAAAAATTACATGTAAACGAATTAATTGAATAAAAATAATAATCACATTCTTTTGATCGGATTTGTAAATTGAAAAAAAGTTTCATTTGTCGTTTTTTGATCCAACAACCTTCTACGTCATGTTTATATGATAACCATTGCGCTAGGCCCCAACGCAGGTACGTAGCTGGTGCATTAGTTTGTATACTTTTTCTATAGGTTTAATAAACATAACAGAGACTTCAGCGTACAATAATATATCATCCTTCAGTGCTTACAATGGACAGCAAACATTGGGGAAATTTTCGATTCTGCGAAATAGAAATGGCATGGTTTTCTGGTGAAGAATTCATTGAGTCATGTTCAGAACACTTTTTTAATCCGAAAGGGAAGTTCCATGAAGGTTATTTGATAGAGAGTGGAAAAGGCTTAAATCTGAGTCACAAGATCAGGTGAATAAGTTGGGTGTGACATGACTTCCCAACCCAACTTTTGCTAGACTGACAAAAAAATACTGTATGGAATGCAGGCAGGCTCTTTCAGGGATCAGTATTGCTTCACGTGGACTTCCTGGTTGCTGTTCTTAGACTGTATATGCAAGACATCTTTCCTGTTGACAGAAAATGTCAGCAACGATGGTTACATCTTGCGGAAGCAATTCATAATATACCCCACCATCGTCGTCCCACTAGATGCATAACATTATCTTTTGTGAAAGCGTGCTGATTTTTGTATGGGATGTTGCTCCTTTGTTTGGCCTCAACCAATCCTTTCTTTTCCTTATGTTAGAATACAGACACAATTTTTCATCACCAGGATAGTGCTGCACTAGTGTCAGTCTAGTCAAGGGAAAGGGAAATTTTTTCGAAATTCAATGAAGGCGCTGTTGGGGGATGAAATCTGGGGCTGCTGGCAGAGTCCCGTAACGGACGACAGCCAGCAGGCCAGGCAAGGTAAACATGGCATCTGCCGGCGCAGAGCTGCGACAGCGGTATTGCATGCAGGATTTGTTTTGAGTGGAGCAACAACAAGGTAGGAAACTGCAGTGTTGCTCTTAGTTAGTGGATGTATGAGGTGGGGCACTAGGCCAGAGCCAGGAGTGGATATTTGTAAATGGCTGACCTGTAGGAATTTATCCCTACAATTGTTCCTGTCTCTCTCTGACACTATGTCAGAAGCAAGGGAGAAACCAATATAAATAGATGGGCAAGTTTAGCTTGACAGGGTCTGCCAGGTCAGTGGAGCGTCGGGACAGACCTGTGCTGCTCTATGCTTATAGTGGCCAGTCTGGCAGCAATATTATAAGCATTCTGTATAAATTTCTACTTTGTTTCTATGTTGTTGCTTGGGCTATATTCTGCATAGGGGGACACAACGCCAGGGGAGGGTGGAATGGCATCCTTCCACTTGGAGATAGCACGGTCTGCCTGAAAAACGGCAGTGAGAGAAGTCTGCAGCAGGTCCAGGAGGGACTCAGTTCCACTCTAGTGTAGTGGCCAAGTTTGCTTCCCACCTGGCATACTGGGACTGGGCGAGGCGTACCCTGAGGGTAGCAGAGCAGCGCTACGACAGTGCCAGAGATGGCAGTGGGTGTTGCCATCCGGCAAGCACCATTAGCGGAAAATTTCAGCACAGAATCCAGGTGCGCGTGGGTTTGAGTCAGGTCACGTGTTGGGAGCAGCGGTGGCCTGAGGGCTACGGGTGACCAGTACATCCACCTTCATCCCTTGGTCAGACAGAGCAGGCCTAATGGGGCGGAGAAAGTCGCAAGGCGCTACGCATCGCTGGGTGGTGACCGGGAGAGCGGCGGCCAAGTTCCGTTGGCAGGCAGCCTTGATAACAACAGCAGCGGCATCGGCATACCAGGAGTCTGCTGACCCGGCTGGACTTGCAGGACATCGGGCGGGCAGCAAGCTGACACTACGCTTCACCATCAAATACTGTAAATTAGCTGAATAAAGCAATGTTACTGAATACCACTGTATCACTCTGCACTGCCTCTCAAAATTCTTGAACTTGCTCGCTCTCCTGACGAAATATGGTGTGGTGGGTCCCAGCTTCAGGTCTGCCATGTGGAGTCCCGGGTTTGACCCCTAACCCCACAACAATTGTAATGTTCAGTATTTCATGAGCCACTTGATGATGAGCAAATAGAGATAGATATGACCACCAAATGATTTTCGCTGTTTTCACTTCGGACATGCGGTACTCATACACCTCATTTTGTAACCTTTCTGTTGCATGCAAAATTTGCACAGTGGTGGAATGATCATGATCATCAATGACCCAGATCTTGAATACACTGGCATGTATCACTGTGGATTAATCTTTCCATGATCTTCAGAAAGGCCTTCGCATTTTTATGAACTTAGTGGGTCACTAATGTGAAAATGGTCCTCCTTTAAACGAGAAAACCATATTCTTGCTGTGCTCTGATGAATAGCATTATCCCCACATATGGTGCAGATGTTTCTGGCTGCCTTCACTGCTGTCACCCCTCTACTGAACTCAAGAAGAAAATGTTCAGATTATTCCATTTGGCACTCCACTTTCTAGTGTCCACAGCTCCACTCACTATCTCCAAATGTCAAAATGTAAACTGAGATAGCAACAATGAACTACAAATTAAAATGGCAATTGATAAAGAAACCCGTAGCAACATGCAAAACGAAAATGCTAGTAACTTGTGTGTGAACCTTATATGTGTCAAAGTGTATGAAAAAGCTGATAGTTATACATATGTTACATAATTGGGCATAAAGTGTTTGACACAAAATAAATAAAGGTTTTGAGTTTGATAAATTAATGTTTTTTTCAACTGGGATTAACAAAAAGATAGATGTGTTCTCAGTGGAAAGTGAAAAGCTGCTGTATCACATATATACCTAGTATATGACAAAGTAGTTGAGAGGAAAAGTAACAAATTAAAGGAAACTTCTGTATTCTCAGTACTACTTCATGATTTCAAAATGAGTGGTACACAACTCTACTGATAAGAACAAACTGGATAACAACATTTCCATGTGTAACAGCAAATGAGGTCTTAATGAACAGTCTGTAGTTAATCTTAAGTTTGTATCAGAGAAAGCACGTTATTAAATGTTAATATAACATAGAGGGAAGGTATGACTCAGTGAAAGGCACAGTAAGAGTGACAGAATGGAAAGTAGTAGGAAACCCATGTATCAAGTAAAACTTAAATATGCTATGTAGACACTTTTGACACAGAAAGAGATATAGTTTCAATTTTTAAGTTCAGTGAACCCCATTTTATGTATGGAAGTGAGGGGGACATAGACGGACCCATAGGAGGGATGGTTTTACCTGGGGTCAGGCGGATACATAGAGGAAATTACCTAAACTATTTTTCAATGGAGGTATAAAAGAAGGGACAATATCATCTCAAAAATAATATATGTACACAGTGTCTGTCCAAAAATTGAGTTGTAAATGTTGGTGCTACAAATATTTTAAGCTGCAATGTGATGTTGTGTCACAATAATGACATAGTCTCCAAAATAGTCAAAAGTAAAGAGACTTAGCTGGAAAATGACAAGTCAACCTGTACAGAGACACCATTTAATATTTGTCACAAATCAGATTTGAAGTAACGCAGTGCAGTACAGAACCCAGCATCAACATGTGACTCCCTATGGTAAAGAACAGTTAAACTATTTCCACCAAAACATGGTTATAAACTATGTCCTTATGAATTAATTACATACTATTACCCTTAACTGGAAATGTTATAAGTGTGATCAATCTTAACAAGAACTTGAAATGCATTTATTATCTCTCACGCCGAGGAACGACATTCATAATTGTTAAAAACATATTTTAAGTAATCAGTAAGTGTGGGCCAACCAACCGTGTGTTTCTCACTGTGGAACAATGAATGGTAAATGGTTATCAATCTCATACCCTAATATTTGTGTTTTGGAACAGATGAGACAGTATGCCATGCACTTGTGACCACCCACTTTCTGGGAGAGCACTGTGAAAGCATCAATATAAATGGGAGGTTAAACCCTAGTATACCTTTCTGTTTACATCATTAGGCCTTCACAGTTTTCCTGTCGATGGCATGGAATAAACTGCAAGTTCCTCTTTTTCAGTTTGCAAAAGCCACAAGATTTTACATACCACTTAAAATTTTGAAAATGGTGCCTTAACATGATAACGAGTCACTCCCTAAACGAATGTGATAATTAGCGTACCCTAAATATGAGTGTAAATTTATTTACCACAACAGGGCTTATTTATTGCGTCCGAGTGTTACTTAGGAGTAACAATTGTTTCTACACAATCAGAACAAGATTATGAAATTTTTAGATATGTTTTTCAGATTTACTTGCCCCTTAAGGTTTTAGGGAGAAATCAAGCTTTCAACAGCTTCTCTGTTATTGACAGGACCTGCCTGTTGAACCGCACACTGTCATCCTCTGTATGTAAAAAACTGTCACAGTGTTACTGGCAGAGCTAACTCTCTTAACTGAGTATGGAAGAAGCTCCCAAATGCTCAAGCTATCTGTGCACCCTCATGTGGGAATAGGAGAAAATTATCCCATAATGCTGTCACAAAAGAAATTTTGATTATTGGAAAATTCTAATGTAGTGTATAACCACTCAAATACAACCATTTCAGTGTTGTCTATTTGATAACAGCACTTGCCACCATTATCTTTCTTCCCAATTCCAAATTTTATGGACAAAAACGTTGCAAGAGTTTGTTTTACATCTTGAGGTTGCTTCTTGACTACCACATCAAATTAATAAACACTGCCAGAGGTGAAATAAGTTATATGTGAGATATCCTTAGGGAGATGAATTAAAATACCTATACATGTCAAACATATTTTTATTTCTTTCTGGATGAAGGCATAGCTGCTTACACTATAATTCAACAACATTGTTAACATCCACTTTCCGCAACAGGCAATAAAGATATAAAAATAGATGATGTATAAAAAATCAAGAATTTGCTTTTATAAGAGATCAGTAACAAAATAATGGTAAGTGGCCATAAAAGTGTAAATCAGCATCAACATATTACAATGACTTACAAAAAACACTGCGAGTGACAGTAGGGGATAACTTTAATAATGTATTTCAGGATAGTTAGTAATATTCTTTAATGTTCAGAACATACTAACAGTGAAACAACATACTAAACTAAAACAACATATTAAACACAAACAACATGTTTTTTTTTTTTTTTTACAATTATAGCTTTGAAAACTAAATTACAAACAAGTGTTAGGCTATAGTGACAAGGATTCAGATGAGGCATTAAAGAAATGATACACTGGTGTACTTAACATCGAAATGAATACAGAATTCCATCAAATGAACAATTCAATCATATCATTTAATTTTACTTTATTGTTGCAGCAACATATGTGCACACCAAAAATTGATTGAATAAAGCAGAAATTTGTATTAAGCAGTCTTGCTTCAGGTGGTAATGCAGTCATCATTGCACTGATTAACAATCAACTCATCTAACAGAATAAATAAATAATTACAAATTTACTGTCCAGTGAATAGACTATTATAATTGTTGTTCATGTCATCGACATTGTTATCATTGCCATTAATACTGTTCACTCTGCTGTGTGTTATTTATATAATGTTATAACTTAACTGGGTCAAAGAGCACTTCGTGACACATTCAGTGCTGTAGAATTAAATACTCTGAAACCCTTGATGGATGTTCTCAAAAAGAAGTACATGCCACATATGCACAGCCTTTGTTGCCACTACTTTAGAGGCAGTCTTGGATAAGGTAGTGGTAAGCTGTCAAGTTACAGTTCACAGTGCCGCAAACGTATGTTGGCTACCCATGTCTTGTGCTGCATAAGAAGGGCTTTGATGCACATACAGATTCATATCCATATAAAATTTGAGAACTGTTGTTCATGGGTGGAGTGAGGATGGGTCTGTGTAGGACCAATATTCTCTTGGAAAGGAAACTGTAGCCTCTTCACAAGTGTCATGTTACCCACTGCACCTGCAGAGGGAGGTACAAAGAACAGGGTGTGGTAGACAGTGTGATAGCAGTACAGATTGATCCAGGAGTCTAAGAAATATGGAATGTCCAATACAGCTATGAACAGAGCGTAATCCTGGTGGCTGCACACCTATCAAGAGAAATTCTTGCACCCCAGAGAGGGTTATCCACTCAAGAACGTTTTCATCTTCACGCCAGTCCCATTGTAGCACTAGTCCCATCGTCAAATCAGCCCGATTGCAGCACTAGTTTTGCTGTTACATCCAGAAACATCATAGAAATGACGTTTCAGATGATCACAGAATGTCATCACCTCTGATAGTATTGTTAACATGCGAATATAGAGCTCATTTGTTTTACACAAAAGTAGTATTGTTTTGACTTGTCCCATATGATGCATACAAATATAAAGTAACCAAGCAAAACTGAAGCTAACACAGCTAACATTTACAGCATTAAGTACCAGGTACCAGCAAGGCATCTTTACACTCAAAAATGCCTGCAGAAATCAGTGTACAGTAAGAAAGGAAAGAATGTCTTTAAGCATTAATCTGATTGTTACTAAGTTTACATTTAATTTTTGAATATTTTATGATAATTGTGCATAAATTATTTTAATTATTATCATAAATTATAACTGTCTGTTGGGAATTCTGTTGACCCAAACTTAAGTTTCCTAGCGAACAATAAACTTTTACATACATAATGTATAAACAGGTTACTATATAACATGAATAAAAGTACTTACGTAACTAGAAACATTCTAGATTAAGGAATAATCATTATGTCAACATGACAAATTACTATCAAACAGTTACAACTTTTACAAGCAGCGCAATGGCAGATTTCTGTAGTGATGTTTGCTACATACAGAATGTAAACATCAAAGGTAATTATAAGTCTAAGGTAGAAGATCAATTTTCAACATTTGTTAAATACAACTTCAGTTATAGCTGAGCAGTCTAAATCTGCACATAGTGCAAACTTCACATCATCCCCTGTAAGTCATTCATTTTACATTATTGTTTGCACAACATACTAATATGTAGCATCTCTGTCCCAAATAATCCCACCACAAACCTCATAGTTTGGGCAATTACATAATATCAGACTGAATAACAATATTTTTGGCTTATACAGAACAAAGCAGTTATCTCACAAACAGCAGTATTCACATGATCTGAGTAAATGTCAGTTTTGTCCGACTCATGTTTCAAGATAAACAAAACAGCAGCCAGTATTTTCTACAAAGGAATAAAACTGCACCATAAATTTTTTGAATGAATTAATACCCTGATATTAAAAAAAATGAAGCATACCTCTCAAATAGTTAATACTAAAAAGTCCATGATTATTTATGTAACATCAAGCAGGCATTGAAAAAATTATTATTATTTAATTAGAAATAATGTGAAATTCTGCATGCAGTGTCTGTGATGGATAATTTCCATACTTAATACAATTTTGTCATCTTAACATTGTTGTGAGCTAATGACTCTGCTTTTTCAAATGGGCTAAAGAGACAACACAAAGAATACAAGGGGATGCTAAAAGTATTGTCAAGGTACTTAAGACAGCTGAAAGGCAGTGCCCAAACTACAAATATTCGCTCACCCAGTGTGTAGTTATGCGACACAAACTGTATTTTTTTTTACGTAAATTGTAAAATTGTTTGGCAATGTGTATAAAAAATTGTACAAAACACTTCAAAATTAACAGCAGATCATCATCATCTACAACTGTAAAAGATGTTATTGCTGTATGTATGGATTAGTTAATTAAAAAACTCTTTCCTCTTTCAATTAACATGACATATGTAATATTTCATAAACATTCTATGGTTGAATCTGGTAACTTACTAATATTTTTTGCACAATTTCGACTTTAAGCCCATAGATGCACACTAAATGCTGCAACATAACATAGTACATAAAACCAAAAGCATTGGGCTGGGTCTCTAAAAACTGAGGAATATACAGTACTGATTGTAACAATTGCATCAGGTTTTATCTTGGCCTGACTGGCAGCAACTTCAAGATATCATAAATACAAGGATGCTTTTAGACTAAAAACATTTAAGTAAATCTGCAACTGCCACTCACATGCCTCAATATAGATACAGCATTTCAAACACTAAAGGTAATCTACAAACAAAATATACAACTAACTTATGGAGGAAAATGGGCATCTTAAAATAACTAGAAATATGCATTCACACCTTCAGTTCACCTCAGCAAATTCTAAATGAGCAACTACAGCTGGCTAACAAACAATCCTGAAAATGTTCATTGCACTTTTCACACAAATTAAACATGATTGGTCTGTGTTAGGACTCTGAACAAGGGTATCCTTATTCCACTAGCTGCCCAACTTATCATCAATTGAAGAATATTGTCAGGGACCAAAATCAAAACACATGCCATTGCTTCTCGAGAGTAGCCTGATAAATCTTCTTGTTAATTTCTCCTATGACATGCTACAATTAGAGTTCCTCACCTGTAAGAAGTGCACTTTTCTGGACAATGCATTTTTCTGTTATTTAGATTTGCATTGTCCACACATTCTTTACTTAACCTACAGTAGATGAGATGTTTCCTTGTTGAGAAATGAGTGATATCTTTGGTCAGTGGATAGACTTTTCACTGTAAGCAAAATCATTACATGTGAAGTACTTGTCAAAGGCTGCAACTGATGAAAAATACTGTGAAGTGTGTGCACAACACAGTGGATTGTTTAGAAGAAGTGCATTGTCTATCATTCTTAACTCTTCGTGTGTCATGCTGAAAATGCTTAAGGACCAAAGAAAGCCTAAATGATACCGACAAAACAAATCAAGGGTATGTAAGTATTTCATTTTATATTTTATCAAATACATGTATATTAGCACATTGTTGCAATTACTTAAAAAAAGTAAGTAAATAAAATAAAAACCTGTAGACAGCCATAATAGCTTGAGACTGGTAATGGCATTTAAATTAATACTCTTAGAAGTACTCATGGTTGGTTGCATTCTTAATCAACATTTGTTCACAGCTGTTGAGTTCAGAAAGATCCAGAATGGATAAAAGACCATTAAAATTATATGCTAAGCTGACAACAGCCAATGATCCAACATTACATATTTATAAAAGCATTTCAACCCTCAGAGAAATTTTGAAGTGAAATTATCTATAAAACATGATAAACTGAACTGTACATTTAACTATGTGGGCCCGAATAGTATGGAAACAAATGTGTACCCAGTAACTCAGATCCATAAGGGAATGCATCACATATCCTGTGACTATCTACATACTGCAAATAATAATGGTGTACAGGCATTTTTCCGTATTATAAAAAGTTTTTACATCTATTTATCATGTTTTATGTTATTTAATTACAGGAGAATTGAAAATAACTCTGTGGGCAGCTACTGACAGTTTATGTATAAAGAGTTGCATGCTGAACCGATTACAAAAAATGCAATATTAAATACTTTTTATTGTATGCAGGCATGCAAGGTACTGCAAGTGCTTTATGTGGATCAACTCAGTTTCATATAAGCATCATTTCATTATACTGGAAGAAAAAAACATCAGGACAGTGGAAGTTTTATAAAACTAAACAAAACAAACCGGGACCAGAAATGAGAAAAATCAGTAAAAAGTAGTAAATAGTATTATGATGATGAAACTTTCCAAAATCTTACTAATGTTAACAGTTTAATTCCATTACCCACAGACATTCTTGAATTCATTCAC
Source organism: Schistocerca gregaria (assembly GCF_023897955.1). Taxonomy (NCBI): domain Eukaryota; kingdom Metazoa; phylum Arthropoda; class Insecta; order Orthoptera; family Acrididae; genus Schistocerca; species Schistocerca gregaria. The sequence continues at coordinate 637,100 of NW_026061887.1, read as the reverse complement.
AAATTACTTTAACTATTGTCACTGATAAGCTTATTAAGCAAACGACTTCATTGACATGAATGTTCATAAATATCCTGAAGCTTATTAGCAAGAAAACAGATATAAAAGACTGAAGGTGACACTGTCAAAAGGGTGCAACAGTAAAGAACTGACTTATTTGTAACTACAGATTCTTTAATTTTTTGTATTTTCATTAAATACGCCACTAGCTTGTTCCCCTATCCAGGCGTTTTGCTATTTCATACTTCAAATATCTGTATCTGTGCTTACAAACATATCAATTCTTTACCATTGCATCGTTTTGACAACTTCACTTTCAGTTCTTTATATCCATTTTTCCTATGGATAATAAGCTTCAGGGCTACTCAAAATTCATGCAGGTTCAAGATCCGTGCCAACATAGTTGAGGGCAAAAGCTAGTGGATATTAAGAGAAGAATTGGAATGCCCAAGCCTCCAGAAATAAGAGTAAATTATTTACAGACAGACACCTTAGTATACAAAGAAGGACAGTGACTTGGATCATTTTAATTATAGTTGCCAGGAATGGACTTTGTAGAAACAGGAAAAAATATACAGAAGCATTAGGAATGTGAAGTTGCAGAAAATCTGCTACAACATCCTGGGCCGGAAGAAGATAATTTTCCCATTTGGTTGCAGTTGCTGCTCACTGTTAACCCATTGTGATACAGATTTTCTGGACACACAACTTGGTGTTTTTTCAGGCTTTTCACTTTAAATATGTTTTTAGTGACACTTTTACATTTAATTACGTCTCTAATAGTTTTACGTCTCTATATCATGCTAATTTTCTTTCAGCCCAAGATGTTCATAAACACTGCCCAACTAAGAAATTGAAATTCACAGAAAGAAAAGAAATGCCATGGGTTCAGACGGTATGTGATGTTACTTTAGTGATTACAAAATTGAGTCAGATTTACAAAGAACTTGGCAGTATGAGCTCACTTATCAATATGACATGCACCCAATTGCCCTTCTTGCATACACTTGTTTGTTTGGGAGGGTGTCATAAGGCCACTAGATTCCTTCCTCGGGCAAGCTGGCCTCAAACTGTTGTAATGGTCCACAATATTCTGGATACTGACACTGGGGCAGAGTTTATGTCCAAGCTCGTGCCACATATGCTCTGCAGGGAACATATCTAAGGATATTGCTGACTATGGGAGCAGCTAATACCATGCATACAATTGATACATACACATACCACTGTGTGGATGAGCACTGTTGTGTTGGAAATAACATCACGATACTGTCATACAAGATGTAACACGAGGATTATCGACATCTGAAAGGTTGTTGTTCCGTCACAGTTCCCTCAATCACTATCAACTGCAACCTACAGTCATAACCATTTTCTGGCCATACTGTGCCTTTCCAAAACACTGGAAGAATGGAATGTCCCCCAAGCTGCCACCACACGTGCTGACAGTGGTCATCGGGGTTAGTGCAGAACCGTGATTCAACACTCAACTCTCAACTGCTTCAATCCTGTATATGAACATGAGGACTTAGAGCACAGCAGAAAGGCCTTTTGAAGTACATTGCTTGACACACATTTCCTCAGACAGGTCCAATAATAATTTAAGTTAAATAGTGAAAACAGTTGGAGACTGTGGCTGAAATTCATGACATTCTAGTTCAATCCCAAGGAAACATGTACGCCAGGATAGTGCTGTTTCCTCTAAATACACGAGCTACAACAAAAAACTTTGTCGATGACTAATATTCAGTGTTTTATCAAGAATGAAAACACATATTACGTGAAGGATAGACAATACTGCGAAGCTACTCACACCACGAGCTTTAACCCACCTCCTACTCCTCCTTTCACCAGGTACACTTCAGGAGACAAGCACACATTTACACAACATAGGCTTTCACAGCGACTGTTCACATTAGTCAAAACTTCTGGACTGGCTTGTGGGAGGACGGCACGGTTGATGAATAAAATTATTTCTGACATTTCATCTCCAACTGAGGTAGACATCTTAGGATTGGTTGGTTTGTGGGGGTTAAAGAGACTAGACTGCTACGGTCATCGAAAAAAGGGTTTTCTAATACTAAAAACACCCACAGAGAATAAGAACAATCAACAAACGAGAGGACAGATGACACAGAACGAGAGAAACTGAGACAAAGACCAGACAAGACGAACTAAAATCGCACGGAGTGTGACGGTGGGTGGCCGACCATAGAAACAGAAAAGGAAAAGCCAACCACCGAGAAACACATTAAAAAAAGCAGACTAAAATCGTAGCCCATAGGCCAGAATCAACACAAAAACACACACATTTACATTAAGCGATAAAATCCCCCTGCCCGAATAAAACGCAAAACTAAGTCCGCTATGGAACAGTCATCAGTTAAAAGCGCAGAGAGCATTTCAGCCAGCGCAAAAGTCTGCCTGAGCACAGTTAAAAGGGCGCACTCCAACAGAATATGGACCACTGTCAAGGACACCCCACAACGACAAAGAGGTGGATCCTCACGACACAGGAAATAACTGGGCATCAGTCAGGTGTGGCCAATGCGGAGACAGCAAAGGATGACTGAGTCCCTGCGGTGGATCGCATGGATGACCACCACACAGTCATCGTCTCCTTGTTATGACGGAGATTGTTTGGCATGGGCAGTTTGCGCCAATCACTGTCCCATAAATCTAAAACTTCGTGGCGTAATAGTGCCCGCAAATCAGTCACCAGCAAATCAGTCTCTCCAGAGATGCTTTACTGGTGGTCTCTTTCGCCAGGCAGTCAACAGTTTCATTGCAAGGTATCCCAAAATGGCCTGGGTTCCAAAGACAACAGATCTGCCGCAACGGGCAAGATTATGCAGGGACAACTGGATAGGAATCACCAGACGAGAACGAGGGAAACACTGGTCGAGAGCTGGTAATCCGCTCGGGTAATCACCACAGATAATGAAGGACTCACCTGAGCAGGAGCGGAGATACTCTAGAGCTCAAAAGATGGTGACCACGTCAGCAGTGTAAAAGCTGAGCCAACCGGCAATGAAAGTAGTTCACAATGGTCCCCTAGAGTTAGGGCATAAAAGACACGACCAGCAACCATCAAACCGTCAGTGTAGACAATGCCAGAGCCGTGATACGTGGCAAAGATGGAATAACAGTGGTGGCGCAAGGCCTCCGGAGGGACTGAGCCCTTCGGGCACTGTGCCAATTACAGCCGAAGGCAAGGGCGAGGCACACACCACGGCAGCATACACTATGTGGTATGATTAGTACACAGACACAATCATTACATTTCATCCATTACCTGATGTGAATTATTTCTGAGTTAAGCTGCAGAAAGCTAATCCCTCAATTGAATCCTTTGTTTGGTATGATTAGTACAGAGACACAATCATTACATTTCTTTTATGGATTTTGTTTGTTGGTATGGTTACTCCAAAGCCTAAATCATTGCATTTCATCCTTTACCCTATGTATGGTTACTACAATCACTACATTTCATCCATTACCTGATGTGACATATTTCTGAGGGAAACTACAGAAAGCTCCTCCCTCATTTGGTTTGTTTGTTGGTATGGTTCCTACAAAATCAGAATCATGGCATTTCATCTATCACCCTATGTGAAATATTTCTGAGAAAAGCTACTGAAAGGTCCTCACTCATTGGCGTTTGTTTGTAGGTACGGTTACTACAAAGCCAGAATCATCGCATTTCATCTATTACAATATGTTATGTATTTAAGAGAGAAGGTGCAGAAAGCTCCTCCCTCACTTGCATCTGTTTGTTGGAATGATTAGTACAAAGACACAATCCTTATATTTCATCCATTACCTTATGTGAACTACTTCTGAGGGAAGCTAATGGAAGCTCTTCCCTCATTTGCGTTTGATTGTTGGTATGGTTACTACAAAGATAGAATCATTGCATTTAATCTATTGCCCTATGGGAAATATTTCTCAGAAAAAGTACAGAAAGCTCCTCCCTGATGTGTGTTTGTTTGTTGGTATGGTTACTACAAAGCACGAATAATTGCATTTCAGCTATTGTCCTATGTGAAGTATTTCCGAAAGAAGCTGCAAAAAGCTCCTCCCTCACTTGCATCTGTTTGTTGGTATGATTAGTAAACAGACACAATCATTACACTTCGTCCATTACCTGATGTGAAGTATGTCTGATCGAAGCTACAGAAAGATTCTCCCTCATTTGCATAAGTTTGTTGGTATGGTTACTTCAAAGCCTGTATCATTGCATTTCATCTATTACACTATAAAACGTATTTCAGAGAGAAGCTTCAGAAAGCTCTTCCCTCACCTGCATCTGTTTGTTGGTATGGTTACTACAAAGCCAGATTCATTGCATTTCACCAATTACAATATGTGATGTATTTCAGAGAGAAGCTGCAGAAAGCTCCACCCTCACTTGCACCTGTTTGTTGGTATGATTGGTACACAGACACAATCATTACATTTCATCCATTACCTGATGTGAATTATTTCTGAGGGAAGCTGCAGAAAGCTAATCCCTCAATTGAATCCCTTTGTTCGGTATGATTAGTACAGAGACACAATCATTACGTTTCCTTTATGGATTTTGTTTGTTGGTATGGTTACCCCAAAGCCTAAATCATAGCATTTCATCCATTACCCTATGTATGGTTACTACAGTCATTACATTTCAACCATTATCTGATGTGAAATATTTCTGAGGTAAGTTACAGAAAGCTCCTCCCTCATTTGCGTTTGTTTGTTGGTATGGTTACTACAAAACCTGAATCATCGCATTTCATCTATCACCCTATGTGAAATATTTCTGAGAAAAGCTACAAAAAGCTCTTCCCTCACTTGCGTTTGTTTGTTGGTACGGTTACTTGAAAGCCAGAATCATTGCATTTCATCCATTACCCAATGTGATGTATTTCAGAGAGAAACTGTAGAAATCTCCTCCCTCACTTGCATCTGTTTGTTGGTATGATTTGTACACAGACACAATCAATACATTTCATCCAACACCTGATGTGAAATATTTCTGAGGGTAGCTACAGAAAGCTCCTCCCTGATTTGCGTTTGTTTGTTGGTATGGTTACTACAAAGTAATAATCATTGCATTTCACCCAGTACCCTTTGTGATGTGTTTCACAGAGAAGCTGCAGAGAGCTCTTCCCTCACCTGCATCAGTTTGTTGGTATGATTAGTACACAGACACGATTATTACATTTCATCCATTACCTGATGTGAAGTATTTCTGAGGCAAGCTACAGAATGTTGCCCCATCATTTGCGTTTGTTTGTTAGTATTGTTACTACAAAGCCAGAATAAACACACTTCATCTATTACCCTATGTGAAGTATTTCTGAGAAAAGCTACAGAAAGCTTCTCCCTCATTTGCCTTAGTTTGTTGGGATGGTTATTACAAAGCCAAAATCATTGTATTTCATTATTTACCCTATGTGGTGTATTTCGGATAGAAGCTACGGAGAGCTCCTCCCTCACTTGCATCTTTCTATTGATATGATTGGTACACCATCACAGTCTTAATATTTAATCCATCACCTGATGTGAAGTATTTCTGAGGGAAGCTACTGAAAGCTCCTCCCTCATTGGCGTGCATTTGTTGGTAAGTTTACTACTAAGCCAGAATCATTGCATTTTACCTATTACCCAATGTGATGTATTTCAGAGAGAAGCTGCAGAAAGCTCCTCCCTCACATGCATTTGTTTGTTGGTATGATTAGTACACTGACACAATCATTACATTTCATCCATTAGCTGATGTTGAGTTCTTCTGAGGGAAGCTACAGAAAGGGCCTCCCTCATTTAGGTTTGTTTGTTGGTATGGTTACTACAAAACCAGAATCAACGCGTTTCATCTATTTCCCTATGTGATGTATTTCAGAGAGAAGCTGCTGAAAGCTCCTCCCTCACTTACATCTGTTTGTTGCTATGATTAGTACATAGACACAATCATTACATTTCATCCATTACCTGATGTGAATTATTTCTGACGGAAGCTACAAAAAGCTCCTCCCTTATTTGCGTTTGTTTGTTGGTATGGTTCTACAAAGCCGAACTGTCACATTTCATCTATTACCCCATGAGATGTATTTCATAGAGAAGCTGCAGAAACGTAGTGCCTCATTTGCGTTTGTTTGTTGTTATGGTTACTACAAAGCCATAATCATCGCATTTCATCTATTACTCTATGTGAAGTATTTCTGAGAAAAGCTACAGAAAGCTCCCCCTCATTTTGGTTTGATTGTTGGTATGGTTACTACAAAGCCAGAATAATTGCATTTCATCCATTACCCTTTGTGATTTATTTCAGACACAGGCTGCAGGAAGCTCCGCCCTCATTTGTGTTTGACTGTTGGTATGGTTACTACAAAGCCAGAATCATTACATTTCATCCATTACCCTCTGAAATGTATTTCAGAGAAAAGGTACGGGAAACTCCTCCTTCACTTGCATCTGTTTGTTGGTATGATTAGTGCACAGACACAAACATTACATTTCATCCATTACCAGATGTGAAGTATTTCTGAGGGATGCTACAGAAAGATCCTTCCTAATTTGCAATTGTTTGTTGGTATGGTTCTACCAAGCCAGAATCATCGCATTTCATCTGTTACCGTATGTTACGTATTTCAGAGAGAAGCTGCAGAAAGCTCCTCCTTCATTTGCGTTCCTTTGTTGGTATGGTTACTACAAAGCCAGAATCATTGCCTTTCATCCAGTACAATAGGTTATGAATTTCAAAGAGAAGCTGAATAAAGCTCCTCCCTCACTTGCATCTGTTTGTTGGTATGATTAGTACACAGACACAATCATTACATTTCCTCCATTACCTGATGTGAAGTAGTTCTTAGGGAAGCTACAGTAAGCTCTTCTCTCATTTGCATTGTTTGTTGCTATGGTTACTACAAAGCCAGAATCATTAAAATTACCCTACCCGAAGTATTTCAGAGAGAACCTGCGGAAAGCTCCTCAGTCACCAGCATCTGCTTTGTGGTATGATTAGTAAACAGACACAATCATTACATTTCATCCATTGCCTAATGTGAAGTATTTAAGAGAGAAGCCACTGAAAGCTACTACCCCATTTGCGTCACTTTGTTGGTATGGTTACTTCAAAGCCAGAATCATTGAATTTCTTCCACTACACTATGTGAAGTATTTCTGAGAGAAGCTGCAGAACACTCCTCCGTCACTTGCATCTGTTTATTGGTATGATTAATACACAGTCACAATCATTAGATTTCATCCATTACCTGATGTGAAATATTTCTGAGAGAATCTACAGAAAGTTACTCCCTCATTTGCATTTGTTTGCTAATATGGTTACTTCAAAGCCAGAATAACCGCATTTTATCTAATACTCTATGTGAACTTATTCTGAGGGAAGCTGCAGATCGCTGTTCCATCACTTGCATCTGATTCTTGGTAAGATTAGTGCACAGACACATTCAATACATTTCATCCATTACCTAATGTGAATTATTTCTGTTGGTAGCTACAGAAAGCTCCTCCCTCATTTGTGTCTTTTGTTGGTATGGTTACTACAAAACCAGAATCATCCCATTTCATTTTTACCCTATGTGAAGTATTTCAGAGAGAAGCTGCAGAAAGCTCCTCCCTCACTTGCATATGTTTGTTGGTATGATTACTACACAGACACAATCATTACATTTCATCCATTACCTGATGTGAAGTATTTCTGAGGGAAACTACAGAAAGCTCCTCCCTCATTTGCGTTTCTTTGTTGGTATGGTTACTAGAAAGCCAGGATCATCGCATTTCATCCGTTACCTTAAGTGAAGTATTTCTGAGAGAAAGCTGCTGGAAGATCCTCCAAAACTTGCATCTCTGTTTTGGTATGATTAGTACACAGAAACGATCATTATATTTCATCCATTAACTGATGTGAGGTATTTATTATAGAAGCCACTGAAAGCTCCTCCCTTAATTGCGTCTCTTTTTTGGTATGGTTACTGCAAAGCCAGAATAATCGCATTTCATTCATTACCCTATGTGAAGTTTTTCAGAGAGAAGCTGCAGGAAGCTCCTCCCTCATAGGCATCTCTCTGATGTTAGGGTTCCTACAAAGCCAGAATCATCGTATTTCATCCATACCCGATGTGAAACATTTCTGAGAGAAGCTACAGAAAGTTCCTCCCTCCTTTGCATGTCTTTCTTGGTATAGTTACTATGAAGCCAGAATCATTGCACTTCACCCTTTACCCTATAGGCAGTATTTCTGAGAGAAGCTGAAGAAAGCTTTTCACTCATTTGCATCTCTTTGTTGGTATGGTTACTACAAAGCCAGAATCATCGTGTTTCATCAATTTCCCTATGTGAAGTATTTCTGAGAGATGCTGCAGTAAGCTCCTCCCTCATAGGCATATCTTTGTTGGTAAGGTTATTACAAAGTCAGATTCATCGCATTTCGTCCATTACACTGTTGTTGTTGTGGTCTTCCGTCCTGAGACTGGTTTGATGCACCTCTCCCTGCAACTCTATCATGTGCAAGCTTCTTCATCTCCCAGTACCTACTGCAACCTACATCCTTCTGAGTCTGCTTGGTGTATTTATCTCTTGGCCTCTCTCTACGATTTTTACCCTCCACACTGGCCTCCAATACTAAATTGACGATCTCTTGATGCCTCAGAACATGTCCTACCAACCGATTCCTTCTTCTGGTCAAGTTGTGCCACAAACTTTTCTTCTCCCCAGACCTATTCAATATCTCCTCATTAGTTATATGATCTACATATCTAATCTTCAGCATTCTTCTTTAGCACCACATTTAGAAAACTTGCATCCTCTTCTTGTTCAAACAAGTTATCGTCCATGTTTCACTTCCATACATGGCTACACTCCTTACAAATACTTTCAGAAATGACTTCCTGTCACTTAAATCTATACTCAATGCTAACAAATTTATCTTCTTCAGAAATGCCTTCCTTACCATTGCCAGTCTACATATTATATCCTCTCTACTTTGACCATCATCAGTTATTTTGCTTCCAAATAGCAAAACTCCTTTACGACTTTAAGTGTCTTATTTCCTAATCTAATTCCCTCAGCATCACCCAACTTAATTCGAGTACATTTCCTTATCCTCATTTTGCTTTTGTTGATGTTCATCTTATATACTCCTTTCAAGACACTCTCCATTCCATTCAACTGCTCTTCCAAGTCCTTTGCTGTCTCTGACAGAATTACAATGTCATCGGCAAATCTCAAAGTTTTTATTTCTTCCTCATGGATTTTAATACCTACTCTGAATTTTTATTTTGTTTCCTTTACTGCCTGCTTAATATACAGATTGAATAACATCAGTGAGAGGCTACAACCCTGTCTCACTCCCTTCCCAACCACTGCTACTATATCATGCCCCTCGACTCTTATGGCTCCCATCTGGTTTCTGTACAAATCGCAAATAACCTTTCGCTCCCTGTATTTTACCCCTGCCACCTTTAGAATTTGAAAGAGAGTGTTACAATCAACATTGTCAAAAGCTTTCTCTAAGTCTACAAATGCGAGAAACATAGGTTTGCCTTTCCTTAATCTTTCTTCTAAGATAAGTCGTAAGGTCAGTATTGCCTCATGTGTTCCAGTATTTCTACAGAATCCAAACTGATCATCCCTGAAGTCAGCTTCTACTATTTTTTCCATTCGTCTGTAAAGAAATCGTGTTAGTATTTTGCAGCTGTTGCTTATTAAAGTGATTGTTCAGTAATTTTCACATCTGTCAACACCTGGTTTCTTTGGGATTGGAATTATTATATTCTTCTTGAAGTCTGAGGGTATTTCGCCTGTTTCATATATCTTGCTCACCAGATGGTAAGAGTTTTGTCAGGACTGGCTCTCCCAAGGCTGTCAGTAGTTCCAATGGAATGTTGTCTACTCTGGGGGCCTCGTTTTGACCCAGGTCTTTCAATGCTCTGTCAAACTCTTCACACAGTATCGTATCTCCCATTTCATCTTCATCTACATCCTCTTCCATTTCCATAATATTGTCCTCAAGTGCATCACCCTTGTATAGACCCTCTATATACTCATTCTACCTTTCTGCTTTCCCTTCTTTGCTTACAACTGGGTTTCCATCTGAGCTCTTGATGTTCATACAAGTCGTTCTCTTATCTCCAAAGGTCTCTTTAATTTTCCTGTAGGCAGTATCTATCTTACCCCTAGTGAGATAAGCTTCTACATCCTTACCTTTGTCCTCTAGCCATCCCTGCTTAGCCATTTTGTACTTCCTGTCGATCTGTTTGTTGAGATGTTTGATTTCCTTTTTGCCTGCTTCAGTTATTGCATTTTTATATTTTCTCCTTTCATCAATTAAATTTAATATTTCTTCTGTCACCCAAGGATTTCTAGCAGCCCTCATATTTTTACCTACTTGATCCTCTGCTGCCTTCACTACTTAATCTCTCAAAGCTAGCCATTCTTCTTCTACTGTATTTCTTTCCCCCATTCCTGTCAATTGTTCCCTTATGCTCTCCCTGAAACTCTTTACAACCTCTGGTTCTTTCAGTTTATCCAGGTCCCATCTCCATAAATTCGCAACTTTTTGCAGTTTCTTCAGTTTTAATCTACAGGTCATAACCATTAGATTGTGGTCAGAGTCCACCTGTGCCCCTGGAAATGTCTTACAATTTAAAACCTGGTTCCAAAATGTCTGTCTTACCATTATATAATCTATCTGATACCTTTTAGTATCTCCAGGGTTCTTCCATGTATACAACCTTCTTTCATGATTCTTAAGCCAAGTGTTAGCTATGATTAAGTTGGACTCTGTGCAAAATTCTACCAAGCCCCAATCCATATCCACTTACTATGTTTCCTTCTCTCCCTTTACCTACACTCGAATTCCAGTCACCTATGACTATTAAATTTTCACCTCTCTTCACTATCTGAATAACTTCTTTTATCTCATCATACATTTCTTCAATTTAGTCATCATCTGCAGAGCTAGTTGGCCTATAAACTTGTACTACTGTAGTAGGTGTGGGATTCGTATCTATCTTGGCCACAATAATGCTATCACTCTGCAGTTTGTAGTAGCTTAACCGCATTTATATTTTCCTACTCATTATTAAACCTACTCCTGCATTACTTCTATTTGATTTTGTGTTTATAGCCCTGTAGTCACCTGACCAAAAGTCTTGTTCCTCCTGCCACCGAACTTCACCAATTTTCTAACCTACCTGCTAGATTAAGGGATCTGACATTCCATGCTCCGATCCGTAGAACACCAGTTTTCTTTCTCCTGATAACGACATCCTCTTGAGTAGTCCCCGTCCGGAGATCCAATTGGTTGACTATTTTACCTCTGGAATATTTTACCCAAGAGGACCCCATCATCATTTAATCATACAGTAAATCTGCATGCCCTCAGGAAGTTTTCCCTTGCTTTCAGCCGTTCACAGTACCAGCACAGCAAGGCCGTTTTGGTTATTGTTACAAGGCCAGATCAGTCAATCATCCAGACTGTTGCCCTTGCAGCTACTGAAAAGGCTGCTGCCCCTCTTCAGAAACCACACACTTGTCTGGCCTCTCAACAAATACCCCTTCGTTGTGGTTGCACCTACTGTAAGGCTATCTGTATCACAGAGACACGCAAGCCTCCCCACGATTGGCAAGGTCCATTGTTCATGGGGTGTCCATTAAACAATGTGAAGTATTTCTGAAAGAAGCTAAAGAAAACTTTTCCCTCATTTGTGACTGTTTGTTGGTATAATTACTACAGAGGCCAGAATATTCGCATTTCATCTATAACCCCATGCAAAGTATTTCAGAGAGAAGCTGCAGGAAGCTCTCCCCTCATACGCGTACATTTGTTGGTAACGTTACTACAAAGCCAGGATCATCGCAATTCATCAATTACCCTATGTGAAGTTATTCTGAGAGAAGCTACAGAAAGCCCTTCTCTTATTTGCAATTCTTTGTTTGTATGATTACTACACAGACAGCATCATCACATTTCATTTATTACCTGATGTGGTGTATATAAGAGAAGCTACAGAAGGCTCCTGCCTCATTTACATCTGTTTGTTGGTATGATTACTACACAGACAGAATCATCACATTTCATCCATTACCTGATGTGAGGTATATAAAAGAAGCTACAGAAAGCTCGTCCCTCATTCCTGTTTCCTTGTTGGTATGGTTACTACAAAGCCAGATTCATCGCATTTCATCCATCACACTATGTGAAGTATTTCTGAGAGGAGCTACAGAAAGCTAATGTCTCATTTGCTTCTCTTTGTTAGTAAGGTTACTACAAAGCCAGAATCATTGCATTTTATCCATTACTTTAAGTGAAGTACTTCTGAAAGAAGTTACACGGCATCTAAGTGTGAACCCATGTCTATGGTCCACTGAGTCTTGTGGATGATTAGCAAGAGCTGGGTTTCACATGGCCATCTTTTTCAAAACAAATGCTGATTCCTACAGAGTAGGTTGGTAGTCTCCAGAAAACTCATTATACTATAACATAATTCATGTTCCAAAGTTCTACAACTAATCAACATTAGAGATATAGGTCTATAGTTCTGCACATCTGTTCGAAGTCCCTTCTTGAAAATGGGGAAGACCATGCCATTTTCCAATCCTTTGGAATGCTATGCTCTTCTAGAGACCTACGGTACACTGCTACAAGAAGAGGGCTATGTTCCACAGTGTGCTCTGTGTAAAATCGAACTGGTATCCCTTCAGGTCCAGTGGGCTTTCCTCTTTTGAGTGATTTTAATTTTTTCTCTATCACTCTGTCGTCTATTTCGGTATCTACCCTTTTGTCATCTGTGGTGTCTGGACATTTTGTTTTGATCCACCTATCGCTTTGACATAAGACCAAAATTTCTTAAATTTTCTGCCAAGTCAGTACATAGAACATTACTTTTGAATTCATTAACTGCCTCTCACATAGCCCTCCTCACACTACATTTCACTTCGCATAATTTTTGTTTGTCTGCAAGGCTTTGGATATGTTTATGTTTGTTGTGAAGTTCCCTTTGCTTCCGCAGCAGTTTTCTAACTCGGTTGATGTACCATGGTGGCTCTTTTCCATCTCTTATGATCTTGCTTGGCACATACTCATCTAACGCATATTGTACGATGGTTTTGACCTTGTCCACTGATCCTCAACACTATCTGTACTTGAGACAAAACTTTTGTGTTGAGCTGTCAGGTACTCTGTAATCTGCTTTTTGTCACTTTTGCTAAACAGAAAAATCTTCCTCCCTTTTTTAATTTTTCTATTTATGGCTGAAATCATCGATGCAGTAACTGCTTTATGATTGCTGATTCCCTGTTCTGGATTCACTGTTTCAAATAGTTCAGATAATTTTGTCACCAGAAGGTCTAATATGTTATCGCCACGAGTTGGTTCTCTGTTTAACTGCTCAAGGTATTTTTCAGATAAAGCACTTAAAAAAAAAATCACTGGATTCTTTGTCCTTGCCACCCGTTGTGAACGTTTGAGTCTCCCAGTCTATATCTGGCAAATTAAAATCTCCACCATGAACTATAACATGGTGGAGAAATCTGCTCAAAATATTTTCCAAATTATCCTTCAGGTGCTCAGCGACAACAGCTGATGAGCCAGGGGGCCTATAGAGACATCCATAGGACTGTTGCTATACACAATACACATAAATGACCTGGTGGATGACATCAGAAGTTAACTGAGGCTTTTTGCAGATGATGCTGTGGTGTATTGAGAGGTTGTAACAACGGAAAATTGTACTGAACTGCAGGAGGATCTGCAGCGAATTAACGCATGGTGCAGGAAATGGCAATTCAGTCTCAATGTAGACAAGTGTAATGTGCTGTGAATTCACTGAAAGATAGATCCCTTATCATTTATCTACAAAATAGCAGGTCAGCAACTGGAAGCAGTTAATTCCATAAATTATCTGGGAGTACGCAGTAGGAGTGATTTAAAATGGTATGATCATATAAAGTTGATCGTCAGTAAAGCATATGCCAGACTGAGATACGTTGGAAGAATCCTAAGGAAATGCAATCCGAAAACAAAGGAAGTAGGTTACAGTACACTTGTTCGCCCACTGCTTGAATACTGCTCAGCAGCGTGGGATCCATGCCAGATAGGGTTGATAGAAGAGATAGGGAAGATCCAACGGAGAGCAGCGCACTTCGTTACAGGATGATTTAGTAATCTCGAAAGGGTTACGGAGATGATAGAGTAACTCTAGTGGAAGACTCTGCAGGAGAGTACTCGGTACGGGCTTTTGTTAAAGTTTCGAGAACATACCTTCACCGAAGAGTCAAGCATTATATTGCTACTTCCTACATGTACCTCGCAGAGAGACCATGGCTACAAAATCAGAGATTAGAGCAAACACAGAAGCATACCGACAATACATCTTTCAATGAACAATACGAGACTGGAATAGAAGGGAGAACCGATAGAGGTACTCAGGGTACCCTCCAAAAACACACAGTCAGGTCTCTTGCGGAGTATGGATGTAGATGTAGATGTAGAAGCTGCAGAAAGCTCCTCCATCATTTGCGTCTCTTTGTTGGTATGATTACTACAAAGCCAGAATCATCGCATTTGATCCATTACCATATGTGAATTATTTCTGAAAGAAGCTGCAGAAAGCCCCTCCTGCAGCAGCATATCTATATTGGTATGATTACTACAAAGCAAGAATTATTGCATTTCATCCATTACCCTATGTGAATTATTTCTGAAAGGAGTTCCATAAAGCTCCTGCTACATCAGTGTCTTTATGGTCGTATATTTAATACAAAGCTAGAATCATCCCATTTCATTCATCACGCTATGTGAATTATTTCTGAAAGAAGTTGCAGAAAGCTCCTCCCACAGCAGCGTCTCTTTGTTGGTATGATTACCACAAAGCCAGAATCAACACATTTCATACATTATCCTATGTGAATTATTGCTGAAAGAAGATGCAGAAGGCTTCACTCGCAGCACCACCTGTTTCTTGGTATGGTTACTACAAAGCTAGAAACATCGCATTTCATCCATTACACTAAGTGAATTATTTGTGAATGAAGCAGAAGAAAGTTCCTTCCACAGTAGCGTCTCCTTGCTTGTATGATTCCTACAAAGCCAGATTCATTGCATTTAATCCATTAGCATATGTGAGTTATTTTTGAAAGGAGCTGCAAAAAGCTCCTCACATAGCAGCTTCTTTTTGTTCATATGATTACTACAAAGCCAGAATCATTCCATTTCATTCATTACCATATGTGTATTATTTCCGAAAAGAGGTGCAGAAATATCCTTCCACAGCAGTTTCTCTTTTTTCATCAGATTACTACAAAGCCAGAATCATCGAATTTCATCCATTACACTATGTGAATTATTTCTGAAAGGAGCTGCAGAAAAGCTCCTAGCACAGCAGCATCTTTTTGTTCATATGATTACTACAAAGCCAGAATCACGCATTTCTTCCAGTACCCTATGCGAATTATTTCTGAAAGAAGCTGCTGTCCCTCCTCCGGCAGCAGTGTCTATTTGTTGCTATGATTACTACAATGCCAGAATCATCGCATTTCATCCATTACCCTATGTGAATTATTTCTCAAAGAAGTTACAGAAAGGGTCTCCCACAGCTGCGTCTTTTTCTCCGTATGATTATTACGAAGCCAAAATCATCCAATTTCATCCATTACTGTATGTGGTTATTTTATGAAAGAAGCTGCAGAAAGCTCCTCTTGCAGCAGCATCTGTTTGTTGGTATCATTACAACAAAGCCAGAATTGTAACATTTCATCCATAACCGTATCTGATCTATTTCTAAAAGAAGCTGCAGAAAGCTCCTCAGGCAGCAGAGTCACATTGTTCGTATGATTACTGCAAAGTGAGAAACATCCCATTTCATCCATCATGCTATGTGAATTATTTCTGAAAGAAGTTGCAGAAATCTCCTCCCACAGCACCGTGTCTTTGTTGGTATGATTACTACGAAGCCATAATCATCTCATTTCATCCTTAAGACTATATGAATTATTTCTCACAGGCAGTGCCAAAAGAACCTCCCACTGCAGCGTCACATTGTTGGTATGATTACTCCAAAACCAGAATCAAAACATTTCATCCATTACACTACGTGCATTTTCTCTGAAAGAAGCTACAGAAAGCTCCACCCATATTTGCGTTACTTTGTTGGTGTCATTACTACAAAGTCAGAATCATCAATTTTGATCTATTACACTATGTGAATTACTTCTGAAAAAAGCTGCAAAATGTTCCACCCAGAACGGCGTCACTCTGTTGGTATGATTAATACAAATCCTCAATTACAACATTTCATCTGTTACCCTATTTCAATTTTTTCCGGAAGAAGCTGCAGAAAACGCCTCTCACATTTGCGTTGTTTTCTTGGTATGATTACTACAAAGTGAGAATCATTGCATTTCTTTGATTACCCTATGTGAATTATTTCTGAAAGGAGCTGCAGAAAGGGCCTGCCGCAGTTGTGTCACTTTGTTGCTATGATTACAACAATGCCAGAATCATTTCATTTCATCCATTACCCTATGAGAATTATTTCTACTACAAAGAGCTCCTCCCACACTTGCGTAACACTACAAAGCCAGAATCATTACATTTCATCAATTACACCATGCGAATTACTTCTGAAAGAAGCTGCAGAAAGCTAATCCCACATTCGCATCACTTTGTTGGTACGATTACTACAACGCCAGAGTCATTGAATTTCATGAATAACCCTATGCGAATTATTTCTGAATGATACTGCAGAAAGCTAATCCCACATTTGTGTCACATTGTTGACTTGAGTACTACACAGAAATTATCATTGCAGTTTAATCCTTTACCCTATGTGAATTAATTCTGAAAGAAGCAGCAGAAAGCTCCTCCCACAGCAGACACACTTTTGTTGGTATCTTTACTACGAAGCTAGAATCATCGCATTCCACCCATTACACTGTGAGAATTATTTCTGAAAGAAGCTGCAGAAAGCTCCTCCCACATTTGCATCACTTTGTTGGTATGATTACTACAAAGCCAGAATCATCGCATTTCATGCATTGCCATATGAGTATTATTTCTGAAAGGAACTGCAGGGAGCTCCTACCACACTGCTATCACTTTCATGGTACAGTTACCACAAGGCCAGAATCTTCTGATTTCATCCACTACCATACGTTAATTATTGCTGAAACGAATTGCTTGTAGCTCTGCTCACAGTACTGTCACTTTGTTGGTACAGTTTCTACAAGGCCACATTCATCGCATTTCATCCATAACCCTGTGGAAATTATTTCTGAAAGAAGCTGCAGAAAGATTCTCTCACATTACTATCACATTGTTGGTTCAGTTGTGATCTATTTCTGAAGGAAGCTGCAAAAGCACCTCTCTCAGTACTGTTACTTTGTTTGAAATTTTACACAAAGCAATACTACTACTACTACTACTACTACTACTACGTGATCAGGCCCAGTAGACCACACACATCTACAAGTTTCCTCCTCCACTGTATTCTGTCCAATGCTGCTATCTGCCATTCGTCCACATCTATTGACACTTGGATTAAATCTTCATGGGGTCCACCACTCCAATGGTTCTTGGGTCTCCCTGGCAGTCTCTTTCCTGTAGGTGTGATCCTCCATCCAAGCTACAATGTCGGCCCACTGCATTTGTTTGGCTTTCAGGGTACCTGCTATGTTGGGCCGCTGGTATAGTTCCTCAAGCTCTTCATTGTATCTGATCCTCCATTCCCCGGTATCTGCATCCAGAACTGTACCAAAAATCTTCCGAAGCACTTTTCTCTCAGAAACAAGGAGCTTATGGAAGCCCTGTTTCCGGATACTCCATGTCTCACAGCCATATAGAACAAGAGGCTGGATAAAGGTTTTGTACAGTTGAATCTTGAACTGTCTGGAGAGATATTTCTACCAAAGCAGTTGTGCTAGGCTGTGGAAAGATCGGTTTCCTGCTTGTATTCTGGCATTGATCTCTACATCACATGATGAGTTCACAGTGGAAAGTGCCCCTAGCTATTTGAATTCTTGCACTCTCTTGTAGGAAAGGTCCGCAACAAGCAACAAGCATTGCATTCTATCGATAACCCTATGAAGATTATTTCTGAAAGAAGCTGACAAAAGCTCCTCTCAAATTACTATCCCTTTGTTGGTATAGTTACAAAAAAGCCACAATCATGGCATTTCATCTTTAACACTATGATAATTATTTCTGGAAGAAGCTCCAGAAAGCTCCTCTCACACTACAATCACTTTCACAGTTAGTTACTACAAAGCCACAGTCGTCTCATTTCAGCCATAACACTATGTGAATTATTTCTGGATGAAACTGCAGAAAGCTCCTCTCACACTACAATCACTTTCTTGGTGTAGTTACCATAAAGCCAGAATCATCACATTTCATCCATAACACTTTGTGAATTATTTCTGAAAGAATCTGCAGTAAGATCCTCTTCCTTAACAATCAATCTGTTCATATAGCTACTACAAAGCAACAATCATTGCATTTAATTTGTAACGTCATGTGAATTATTTCTGAAAGAAACCACAGAACGCTCCCCTCAAAATACTATAAACCTTGATGGTGTAGTTACTACAAAGCCACAATTATTGCATTTGATTCATAGCATGCTGTGAAATATTTCTGAAAGAATCTGCAAAAAGTTCCATTCACTCTAGAAACAAAGTGTTGGTATAGTTATTAAAAAGTGACAATCATTGCACTTCACTCATAATGGTATGTGAATTATTTCTGAAAGAAGCTGCAGAAAGCTCACAATACTATCACCTTGTCGGTATAGTAACTACAAAGTCATATCCATAGCATTTTATGCATAACCCTATGTGAATTATTTCTGAAAGACGCTGCACAAAGGTACTCTCACTGTAGAATCATTTTGTTGCTATAGCTACAACAAAACCACATACATGGCATCTCACCCATAACACTATGAGATTTATTTCTTAAAGAAGCTGCAGGAAGATTCCCTCACAATACTATTACTTTGTTGTTATAGTTACTGAAGACATACAACCGTTGCATTTAATCCATAACCATATGTGTATTATTTCTGAAAGAAGGTGCAGCAAGCTCCTCTCACTCAAGTATCAATCTGTTGGTATAGCTATTACAAAGCCACAATCCTAGCATTTCATCCATAAGCCTATGTGATTTATTCCTGAAAGAAGCCGCAGAAAGCTCCCCTCACAATACTATCACTTTTCCAGTATAATTACTAATGAGCCACAATCATCTCATCTCATTCGTAGTCCTATGTGAATTATTTCCAAAAGAAACTGTAAAAAGCTTTCCGACCAATACCACGAGTTTTGATACAGTTACTAAAAAGCCACAATCATTGCATTTCATTCATAGTCATATGTGAATTATTTCTGAAAGGAGCTTCAGAAAACTCCCCTCACAATACTATCATCCTGTTGGTATAGTTGCTACAAAGCCACAATCATCACACTTCATCCAAAACCCTATGTGAATTATTTCTGAAAGAAGCTCCAGCAAGCTCCTCTCACTCTATTACACTGTGTTGGTATGGTTACTACAAAGCAACAGTCATCCCATTTCATCCATAATCCTAAGTGCTTTATGGGACAGAAGCTGCACAAAGCCCCCTCACAATACAATCATTTTGTTGGTTTCCTGAATGAGATTTTCACTCTGCAGCGGAGTGCGCATTGATATGAAACTTCCTAGCAGATTAAAACTGTGTGCCCTACCGAGACTCGAACTCAGAAACTTTGCCTTTTGTGGGCAAGTGCTCTACCATCTGAGCTACCAAAGCATGACTTATGCCCGGTCCTCACAACTTTAATTCTGCCAGTATCTCGGCTCCTACCTTCCAAACTTTACAGATGCTCTCCTGCGAACCTTGCAGAATTAGCACTCCTGAAAGAAAGGATATTGCGGAGACATGGCTTAGCCACAGCCTGGGGGATGTTTCCGGAATGAGATTTTCACTCTGCAGTGGAGTGTGCACTGATATGAAACTTTCTGGCAGATTAAAACTGTTCTGGAAACATCCCCCAGGCTGTGGCTAAGCCATATCTCTGCAGTATCCTTTCTTTCAGGAGTGCTAGTTCTGCAAGGTTCACAGGAGAGCTTCTGTAAAGTTTGGAAGATAGGAGACGAGATACTGGCAGAAGTAAAGCTGTGAGGACCTGTATCTTCATTAGGGTGATACCCATATGCATCTGCTTCCCACTTACTTACTGTTTTTAGAGTGTCATATGCCTGTAACGCTATCAGGTGGCGTCCGACATCACAGTGGGCAGTGGTCATAATGTTTTGGCTCATCGGTGTATAGGGGATCTATACAAGGGAGATATAACTGAGGGCAACATCATACAAATAGTAGAAGAGACAGATGAAGATAACAAGGGAGATATACTGTGAGAAGCATTTGACTGAGCACTGAAGACTCACACTGAAACAAGGAAACAAGTACCCAGGGGTAGACAACATTCTGTCAAAACTACCGATAGCATTGGGAGAGACAACAATGACAAAATTATTCCATTTGCTGTGCTAGATGTACGAAACTGGTGAAATATCCACAAATTTCACTAAGAATGTATTAATTTCGCTTCCAAAGAAATAAGGTGCTGAGAAGTGTGAATATTCCCAAACTGTCAGTTTAGGAATTTGTCGTTGCAGAATACAAACACAAATTCTTTATAAAAGGACCAAAAAGCAGCAGATACTGACTTCATAGAAGATAACTTTGGATTCTGGAGTAATGTAGGACCACATGTGACAATACTGACCCTACAACTTATCTTAGAAGATGCATTAAGGAAAGGCAAACCTATGTTTCTACCATTTGTAGACTTAGAGAAAGCTTTTGACAATGTTGACTGGAATACTCTCCTTCAAATTATGAAGCAGGGATCAAATACAGGGAGTGAAACACTATTTAAAATTTTTACAGAACCAGATGGCAGCTATAACAGTTGAGGGGCATGAAAGGGAAGAAGTGGTTGGGGAGCAAGTGACACAGGGTTGTAGCCTATACGTGACGTTATTCAAACTGTATATTGGGCAACCAGTAAAAGAAACAAAAGAAAAGTTCAGAATAGGAATTAAAATACATGGAGAAGAAATAAAACATTGAGGTTTGCTGACAACATTGTAATTCTGTCAGAGACAGCAAAAGACCTGCAAGAGCAGTTGCACGGAATGGACAGTTCTTGAAAGGAAGATATGATATGAACATAAACAAAAGCAAAAGAAGATAATGGAATGTAGTCAGATTAAATCAGGTGATGTGAGGGAATTAGATTAATGAATGAGACACTTAAAGATGATGATTTTTGCTATTTGGGCAGCAAAATCGCCAATGATGTTCAAGGTAGAGATGATATAAAATCTAGGCAGACAATGGAGAGGAAAGTGTTTCTGAAGAAGAGAAATTTTGGAGCATTGAATATAAACTTAGGTTGTAGAGTAATTGCACTTTATGCAAGACACCTTTGTAGCTTTGTTTTCAGTGAGACATTTTTCAGCACTTTTTTTTGCTATCTTCAGATAGTACAGAAAATGCTGAAACAGGTTTGTGTGAAAACACAGCTATGAACATGCCCGAAAAAAAAAGAGAGGGGAAATTTCTCTCTAATTTTCTTAGACACAGAAATAAAGACAACTGAAGTATTCACAACATGGAACTGCAATATTCACAACATGTTTGTAGATTTAGGTGTTACAAAGATTTTTCTGGAAACATTTGTATTGATTGTTGGTATATACGAAGTGAAACATGGATATCAAACAGCTTAGACAGGATGAGAATAGAAGCTTCTGAAATGTGGTGCTACAGATGTATGCTGAACATAAGATGGGTGAATGGACTTGGAGAGAAAAGAAATTTCCTACACAAGCTGACTAAAAGAAAGGATTAGTGGACAGGATGCATTCTAAGATGTTAACGGATCACTAGTTTAGCACTGGAGAGAAGTGTGGAGCAGTGGCACCACACCAGTATCGTATATTAAGATCCACATAAGACTTTTGGTAACTTTATTTACAAAATTCTGATGATTAAGTTCATACTTTATGCAAAGTCTTACGAGTTAATAGGTATATTTTGAAGGAAAGATCACTTTCAAATTAAAGGGCTATTTTTCCTCTTTTCAGTAAACTTAACTATCTTAACAGATATCCAATATAATAGAGGGAAACATTCCACATGGTAAAAATATACATAAAAAACAAAGATGCTGTGACTCACCAAATGATAAAACACTGGTAGACAGACGCAATAAATAATACACAAATACACACACAAATTTCAAGCTTTCGCAACCCAAGGTTGCTTCAACTTTGGGTTGTGAAAGTTTGGAATTTGTGTGTGTGTTTGTGTATTTTTTATTGTGTCTATCTACCAGCACTTCCTCATTTGGTAAGTCACAGCAACTTTCTTTGTTATATGCATTAAAAGATATTGATAATTGTTAGTTTAACTTTATCCAGATTTGTAGTGCCAGTTATGGACATATTGCTGTGAATTTCCAGGATCTGTTGATACACTTTTGATCATCTGATTTTTCTAATTTCTATTGACACCAGTACTAATGAGCAAGAGTCCTGAATTAAAAATTACAGATTTTTCAGTAACTACATTTTAATAAGCAAGTTGGGTCCCATAATAATAATAAGCCCTTGATTTCCAATGCATAGGCATAAATTAGAATTGAACTTTTGAATAGACGCTGCTCATGCGAAGTAACATACTGCTACAAACAAAATATAATGACATTATCCACAGCCAATAAAACTTAGCCTTCTGGCTCACAGGTTTTGTAAACAATAATAAATTAACACAGTTCATTAATACCATAGAAGAAATCTGTTTACGGCCTACATTCACTCCACTCTCTTGATTCTGATGTTAATCTTCTTCAGGTATGGCTTCAGTTTAGCTAGGCTGCATTCTAGACCACTCTTGGGAATTATTTGTGTTGCCTCTCCATTCATTTAAGTCAGGCTGAGAGAACTTATTTTACAATTATGAGCAATAAATATCATTATGTGTGTGTTTCAGTTTTATTTAATGATATTTGTGTTTACAACAACCATTCTTTGCCATGTTTTACTTAACTGTATGTGAAACAACTTTTGATCACTTCATCTGTATTGTGTGCACATTTACTTTCTGAAGACATAATAAGTATTGTGCTCCATGGATGTCCATACTAAGTACCTGTCTGCATACATCATTAGAAACTGTAAGAGATCTGGTCATCCCAAATAGGATCTTAAAGACATGATTAAAGATTGGTGAGCTCATAATTTTGACCTTATAAAAGAAACTTCTGGCTATCCATTTTAAGGACGGAACTATCAACAGCAATTTCAGGTGCTGATCCTCTGAAACTGTACAGCTTCTGAACGGCTTGTATCACAACTATTGATGTAACATAACATCTTTGGTATATTTTCTATTGTCTTCTGCAATGAAGTTCCCATTCTATCCATTACATGGTTTAACCTTACTTGAACCATCATCATGATGATGAACATCTGAATAATTTAGTGGGTTCTGAACCTGAAACATGAAACAGTAGAGGACTACAAATACGACAGTGGGAACTCATCTTCAGTGCTGTGTGAAAGATCATGCACAAAAATCCTTGTGGGATAGTGTTGCTAACAACTATTGTTTCGTTTTAGTTAACTTCAGTGCTAGTAAACAGTCACTATTACTCAATAGATATTAAAACTGAAAAGAAGTAAATTTTTGGAAATTTGTAGAATCTGATCACAGATGAAAGAAAATAGAAATAATCTTAAATATATGTTCTTGATTATTAGCATTATTTTCAGAGAGAGATAACAGAAATAAGATTGAGCCCACAGTGTTATAAATGTTTCAAAGCCAGAAGCTTCTTCAAGGAAATGCACCCAACTGTAGAGCTTTTCTTTGACGGTAGACAATGATAATCCCATTCCTTAATAGAATGTTGATACCTTGCATATTGGCTGCATATTAATAATCATAACAAATCTTCATCAGAGCAAGGAAAACAAACACAAAAGCACACAAGCTCTGGCACCCAAGACCAGACTGCAAGCAGAAGCACATGGTGGGAGAAGCAAACAGGTGGTAGGGAAGGAGGAGAATGGGGCAGGGAGAGATAGCAGGGTAGGGGGACAGTTATGTGCTGCTTGTGGACGGTTACATGGACAAAGCGGGGAGAGGGTACGGCAGCTAGTTGGAGTCAGGAGATTAGACAGATGTCGGCAGGGGGGGCGGGAGGGCCATCAGAAAAGGAGGTAGCTATAAAAACTGTGGGTGCATTACCGGAATTGTGTTCTGGAATGGGAACAAAGAATGGTATAGTTTGGTGGTAGACAGTGACTAATGAAGGTTGAGGGTTACTTAAATATAGGCTATACTGTAGGGAGAGTTCCCACTAGTGCAATTCAGAAAAGTTGGTGTTGGTGGGAAGAATCCAGAAGGCACAGGCTGTGAAGCAGTCACTGAAATGACAAATATCATGCTGCGCAACATGCTCAGCAATTGATTGGCCCAACTGTTTCTTCATCACAGGATTTTGGTTGTCATTCATGTGAACATACATTTCGTCAGTTGCCGTGTCGACATAAAATACAGCTCAGTGGTTGCAGCTTAGCTTTTAGATCACATGACTGGTTTCACAGGTAGCATTGTCTTTGATTGGACAAGTGACAATTGTGAGTGGACTGGAGTAGGTGGTGGAGGGAGGATGTATGGGACAAGTCTTGCATCTATGTCTATTACAGGGGCATGAGCCACGAGGTAAAGGGCAGCGAGCAGGGGTTGTGTAGTAGTGATAATATCTAGGTTCAGTGGTCAGTGGAATATTATTGTGGAAGGGATGTAAAAGATAGT
Source organism: Schistocerca gregaria (assembly GCF_023897955.1). Taxonomy (NCBI): domain Eukaryota; kingdom Metazoa; phylum Arthropoda; class Insecta; order Orthoptera; family Acrididae; genus Schistocerca; species Schistocerca gregaria. The sequence continues at coordinate 612,222 of NW_026061887.1, read as the reverse complement.
GCTTAATACATTCCCCATTCCAGGGTACTGTGATATATATTTTTGGTTTGTAAATAAAGCTTCCTTTTCCTTCTGCTAGTTACTTTATTTATCCCATATGTGTTTCGCCTTCTCCTGTTCTAAGGCATCATCAGTGGGATATATAATGATACAATTTTGTTACTTTTAGATTATTAAACAGTTCACTTTGTAAAAAAAAGTAATTACTTATGATTTGCTAATTTTCTTATCCTCACATCTGGTCTGAAGGTCACACTACCACTTTTATCACTGCCATATAATCACATCTTTGTGTTCTCACCTTCCATACACCATTCACCATATTTCTCACCTTTTTGTGGTCGACTATTGTTCTTTTGTCACTCGATACAACTATTTCGTCGTACACTGTTTTTCTCAACGTAAATATTGCAACTACATTATTTGTTTCATCTTCTTTGAGAAGTTTACCTATTTGTTGCAAATGTAACGAAGTATATGTTTGAGACTAACTTCTATTTCTAATGTTTATACTGCGTGTGCGTATGATTGAGAGAGAGGGAGGGAGGGGGATAGAGCTGATGAGTTTTAATTTGGGTGGGGGGGGGGGGGGCAGTGGAGGCGGGAGTACAAGCTATTAGTGAGTGGTTGAAAATTTTGGTGACAGCGACAGCTGATTTGACTTTTCCTTTCAACATTCTGTGGAGGGGTTCATGGATTTTTTGGATTCTATTATTATTATATTGGACTGTATTATTCTATTAATCCTTTTTGCAGATGGTATTCTATTATTTTAAATAATGAATGGCTTGGCATATGTACTTGGTCATTCAACAGGATTTTCCCTTCTGCTTTGGTTTTCTGTATGTGGTAATTTTCTTGCATTATTAGGAGGTGTTGTTTTACTGTCGATTCTAATTACTTTATGTCATTGTCTCTAGTGGTTGGTTTGTGGTCATTTTCTCTTAGGCATTCTGCAAATGTGATGTGGTTTGTCCCATATTTCCAAACTCTCATGTGTTTTTTGTATCTGACATCAAATGTTCCCCTGTTTGCTCTATGTAACTGCCTTCACAAGTGTTACACTGTAGCTGGTATATACCTGCTTTCTGGTATATGTCTCTGTTATTTGTCAGTTTTGGGGTGTATTTTTGAATAGAACTGTCTATTGTGTCTGCTATGTTTATTCCTTATCTTTTGAAAATGTTGGTGATTTGATAGGTGAGTTTGCATTTGTATGTCATTGTGTATCATCTACTGTTTTCTTTCAACTTTTTCTGATTATCCTGTGCAGTTGTTATGAGACTGCATGTTTGTGTTTGGTTCTGTTGTGTTGTTGTCTGTGGTTTGGAGCTTTCTGCTTTTATTTTACTTTTAATTTTGTTGTTAAGCTTGGTTACTGTGTTACTGTTGTAACCATTACTTTGTGCCTCCTGCATCATTATGTCCAATTCTTTTTGGTAGCCTTCTTTGGCAAGTGGTACTGTGTTGAGTCTGTGGAGCATGTGTTGAAGTGCTGTTTGCTTTTGTGTGAGCGGGTGGTTAGAGGATTGAGGAATCATATTGTCTGTTGCTGTGGGTTTACGGTAAATTTCAAACATGTGCTTATGGTTCTGTTTTTTTATTGTTATATCCAGGAAGTTAATTTGGTTGTTCTGTTCTCTTTCAATTGTGAATTTTATATTTTTATGGATCTTGCTGATGTCAGTATGTAGTTTTTCAAATTTTCTTTGTGGTACATCTGTTAAGCAAAGGATGTCATCCATGTATCTGAACCAGTATAATATGTTGTATTCTTTTGCAAATATTTTTGTGAAAATGATCTGTTAAATGTGGTTTACAAAAATATCTGCTAAGGCTTCTGAAACTGGGGACCCAATTGGTAATCCATCTTCTTCTAAATAAAATTCATTACTGAATTTGAAGTAATTTCGTTGTGTTATGAGCTTTATTACTGTGCATATTTCCTTAATCTGTTCATCAGGAAGGTGACTATAAGTTTTCAGGTACTTATGTATAATTTCTATTACTTCTGGTACTCCTGGCCGGTGTGACCAAGCAATTCTAGGCGCATCAGTCAGGAACCACGCAGCCACTAAGGTTGCAGTTTCGAATCCTGCCTCAGGAATGACTGTGTGTGTGTTGTCCTTAGGTTAGTTAGGTTAAAGTAGCTCTAAGATCTAGGGGACTGATGACTTCAGATGTTAAGTCCCATAGTGCTCAGAGCCATTTGAACTATTTCTGGTACTGGTATGTTGCAATACATGTTTTCTATAACAAATGAAAGGAGGGTTATATCTTTTGTTCGTTGTATTTGCTGTGAAGTGTTTTTAATAGTTCTGTCTTCTTGTAATTTGAAATTTTCAGACAGAAATTTTAACATGTATCCTGCAAGCTTTAATGTGGGGGGATTTTCTAACATCCAGTATTGGCCTCACAGAAGATTCGGTTTGTGGATTTTTGGTTGGCTTTGGAGAACCAGCGCAGTGGGACTGATCTATGACAACTTTCTTTTCTCCATGTTATCCAGTATGATGTCAATATTTTTCAGAGTGTTTTTTTTTTTTTTTTTTTTACTTTTGTCTTTAATCTGAATGTCATGTCTGATTTTAAATTTGTAATGCTATTTTGTAAAATGATTTCTTGTGTTTTGTCAATGTATTGTTCTTGGTGTATCAGTAATATTGTGGTCCCCTTGTCTCCTTTTAAAATGTTGTTGTTGTTGATGTTGTTGTGGTCTTCAGTCCTGAGACTGGTTTGATGCAGCTCTCCATGCTACTCTATCCTGTGCAAGCTTCTCCATCTCCCAGTACCTACTGCAACCTACATCCTTCTGAATCTGCTGAGTGTATTCTTCTCTTGGTCTCCCTCTATGATTTTTACCCTCCACGCTGCCCTCCAATACTACATTGGTGATCCCTTGATGCCTCAGAACATGTCCTACCAACGGATCCCTTCTTCTAGTCAAGTTGTGCCACAACTTCTCTTCTCCCCAATCCTATTCAATACCTTCTCATTAGTTATGTGATCTACCCATCTAATCTTCAGCATTCTTCTCTAGCACCACATTTCGAAAGCTTCTATTCTCTTCTTGTCCAAACTAGTTATCATCCATGTTTCACTTCCATACATGGCTACACTTTATACAAATACTTTCAGGAAAGAGTTCCTGACACTTAAATCTATACTCGATGTTAACAAATTTCTCTTCTTTATAAACGCTCTCCGTGCCATTGCCAGTCTACATTTTATATCCTCTCTACTTCAACCATCATCAGTTATTTTGCTCCCCAAATAGCAAAACTCATTTACTACTCTAAGTGTCTCATTTCCTAATCTATTTCCCTCAGCATCACCCAACTTTATTCGACTACATTCCTTTATCCTCATTTTGCTTTTGTTGATGTTCATCTTATATCCTCGTTTCAGGACACTGTCCATTCCATTCAACTGCTCTTCCAAGTCCTTTGCTGACTCTGACAGAATTACAATGTCATCGGCGTACCTCAAAGTTTTTATTACTTTGCCATGGATTTTAATACCTACTCTGAATTTTTCTTTTGTTTCCTTTACTTCTTGCTCAATATACAGATTGAATAACATCAGTGAGAGGCTACAACCCTGTCTCACTCCCTTCCCAACCACTGCTTCCCTTTTATGCCCCTCGACTCTTATGACTGCCATCTGGTTTCTGTACAAATTGCAAATAGCCTTTCGCTCCCTGTATTTTACCCCTGCCACCTTTAGAATTTGAAAGAGAGTATTCCAATCAACATTGTCAAAAGTTTCTCTAAGTCTACAAATGCTAGAAACATAGGTTTGCCTTTCCTTAATCTTTCTTCTAAGATAAGTCGTAAGGTCAGTATTGCCTCATGTGTTCCAGTATTTCTACGGAATCCAAACTGATCTTCCCCGAGGTCGGCTTCTACTAGTTTTTCCATTCGTCTGTAAAACTTTCGTGTTAGTATTTTGCAGCTGTCACGTATTAAACTGATTGTTTGGTAATTTTCTCATCTGTCAACACCTGCTTTCTTTGGGATTGGAATTATTATTTTAAAAAGATAACATTTTGTTTTTGTAGTTTTTTCCTAGTTTATCCTAGTGTTGCAGATCTGAGTTTTTGTTGTTTTTGTGTTGTTGCATTTGGATGCTGGTTATTATATTCTGGATTTCTTTTTTTACTGGTTCTCTAGTTAATCCAATGCTGACACTGCTATTTTCATTCCTATCATCCCTTGTCAAAACACTTTATGCTTCTATAATTAGATTTCCTAAGGAACCTTCATCTTTTTCTAAATTTACATTGTATTTTCATCCTTTCTCCAACAGCTGTCTTTCTTTACTGTTTAACAGTGTGTCCGTAAGGTTCACTAATCTTGGGTAGAATTTGTGTGTGTGAGTAAAGGTAATATGTTGTAACTGGAGTTTTTTGAGTAGGTTGATCTTTCTTCTATTAACTGTTTCTATTCTTTGTGCACCAGTTTTGAAAGCTTTTCGACCCTGTTGACCAGATGGGAGAAAAGTTTCATATGATTTATGGTGTCTGCGAGTTGTAAATATGTCTTATACAACTCATAATTTAACTCTTGTTTTTTAGAGTCTTAGGGATTTTATCTCGTATTTTAACCATATTTTCTGAGCAGAATGCATTGCTTTTTGCGTGGTGGTTGAAGTGTTTTTAATTTTTACATTGATTATTTAGGTACCAGATTGTTACATTTGCATATGTTGTTGAATTTTGTGCGTTGTATTGTTTTATGGATGTTCAGATGAATCTTCTGAATTTCTGGTATGGGCCATGTGGAAATGCCTGGCATGGCATGAATAACAAGTCTGTTTGTGTGGCCATCCTCTGCAGCAAGCATATAAAAATTTGTTTTGTAAATAAAGCTGCCTTATCCTGCTGCTAGTTACTTTATTTATCCCATACACTTTTCACATTCTCCTGTTCTAAGGTATCATCAGTGGGATTTATAACGATACAGTTGTGTTAGTTTTATATTATTAAACAGTTAAATTCACAATTTTTTTTAAAAAGAGTAACTACTTACATTTTGGTGATTTGCGTTTTCTCACATGTGCCTATCAGCAAGTTCATGGCCAGGGATAATGACGTGTCCTGGGGTCCACTGAAAAACCACGGAATGGCTCCCAAACAGGCGACGTGGAAACTGCTTCTGGAGATAGGCATTCTCTGAAGCTGACCTACATTCTGTCTTACACCATGGGGTTTTCTGGCTTTGGGAGATGGAATGGCATAACAGCACACGCAACAAACTGCATGCCATTAAGGAGGCTATGAATGTGTGGAAGTCTTCCAGGCAGGCCTCTCCCAGGGAATCAGTCATCCTCTGCCGGCTCTGCATTGACTATATGAGGCTAATGCATGGTTAACTACTCTGTTGCGAGAAGCCACCTAAGTCTCGCTGTGGCTTCCAAATGACAGTTGTCCACCTCTTCCTGGACTACTCACATTTAGCCGCTCTGTGACCGACTGTCAACTTTCCCTCCAACCTGCCTTCGGTGTTGGACACAGTGACTCCACAGCAGTTTTAGTTTTACATTTTATCCGTGAGAGTGGGTTTTATACTTATATGTAGGGTTTAGTGTATCCTTTGACCCTCTGTGTCCTCCAGCCTAGTGCTGTACGGTTGAGATTTTAATGTGTTGCAGAGTCACTGGCTTTGCCATTCTATCCTCGTGGTTGCCAGCCACTGTAATCTGCTTTCATGTTTTACTCTCTTCTGTTGTTTTCTTGTCCTCTTTTGTTCCTTTTAGTGTTCATAGTGTGCCCTTCATTCTTGTGGCTTTTCCTTTCTTTCTGTTTTGTGTTACACATTTCATCCGTTTTATTCTCACTCTTGTGGCATTGCTTTTTAGGAACATTGGTGAGGCAGATGGGGTGATAGCTGTCAACATCAAGTGAGTTTTTAGACAATCTCACCATAGCCGGTTGAAGATGATGATTATATGTCACTTGCAGTCAGATGAGATATGTTTAATCACCTGGCTGTGGGTGCGGTCAGGCCCAGGAACTGTGTCGGTGCAATGTGCAAGAGCACTGAAGAGCTTCCACTTTGTAAATGGGGCATTATAGGATTCACCACAGCATGTAGTGCATTAGAGTACATTACCTTTCAGCCACCATTCCAGTGTGCGAAACCTTGGGGGGTGATTATCCAATGCAGTGCCCGGCAAAGTGCCTGGCAATCACATTTGTGTCGGTACATAACTCGCCATTTATGGTAACACCAGGGACAGCCATTGAGACTTGGTACCCAAAGAGACATTTGATCTTTTTCCAGACTTTGGAAGACATGTGGCCTCCAATGGTGGAGACTTATCTCTCCCAACACCACTCCTTCTGTTGTTCGATAAGGTAGCGAACACTGGCACGGAGCCATTTAAAGACTATGATGTGCTCCAGGGAAGGGTGCCACTTACGGGCTGTAAAGCATGCAGACACTCCTCAATTGCCTGAATGATTTGCGGCGACCACCAAGTGACTGCCTTACTCCTTGGGCACCCTAAAGAGCGAGGGATTCCGTTTTCTGTGACAGAAACAATTGTGCTAGTCATCTGCTCAACCATCACATCGATGTTACAATATGGGGGAGATTCAACGGTGACAGCTAAGGTGAAAGTTACCCAGTTAGCCTTGTTCAAAGCCCATCTGGGCAGGCATCTGTGTGCCTGATGCTGGGGCACTGCCAGGAAGATGGGGAAGTGCTCACTACCACACAGGTAGTCATGTGCCCTTCAGTGGATAGATGGGAGATGTCCTGGGCTGCAGATTGATACGTCAATGGCTGAGTAACTCCCATGAGCCACACTGAAGCATGTGGTGGCCCCAGTATTTAAGAGTCAGAGGTCAAATTGCAACAGTAAATTTCGACAACTCTGCCTCGCCCAGTAACTATGGTACCACCCCACAAGGGGTTATGGGCATTAAAATCTCCCGAGGAAGGAAAGGTTTAGGCAGTTTAATAATTAGTGCAGCTAATACATTCAGGGGTACTGCACCATCTAGATGAAGATACACATTGCAGACAGTTATTTCGTGCATCATGTTTATTCTGACAGCCACAGCTTCAAGAGAGTTTTGAAGGGGCACATGTTCACTACAGACTGAGTTTAGAACATAAACGCAAACTCCACCTGTCAATCGATTATAGTCACTGTGGTTGCTGTAATATGCCTTATAGTGACGGAGGGCAGGGAACCAGGTTTCCTGGAGGGCAATGCAGATACCAGGTTTAAACCTCAACAGTTGCTGTAGCTCAGCCAGGCAGTGGATAAAACCACCACAGTTCCACTGGACGATGACATCGTGAGACTGGGAAGGCACGGAAAATTCAGTGAAGCACTGTACGGCTCACAGTCACCTGCTTCCACTGATTTATTGCCTGAATAGTTTATATCCATCATGTGAGAGGGTCTAGTGAGATCTACACTCCTGGAAATGGAAAAAAGAACACATTGACACCGGTGTGTCAGACGCACCATACTTGCTCCGGACACTGCGAGAGGGCTGTACAAGCAATGATCACACGCACGGCACAGTGGACACACCAGGAACCGTGGTGTTAGCCGTCGAATGGCGCTAGCTGCGCAGCATTTGTGCATCGCCGCCGTCAGTGTCAACCAGTTTGCCGTGGCATACGGAGCTCCATTGCAGTCTTTAACACTGGTAGCATGCCGCGACAGCATGGACGTGAACCGTATGTGCAGTTGACGGACGTTGAGCGAGGGCGTATAGTGGGCATGCGGGAGGCCGGGTGGACATACCGCCGAATTGCTCAACACGTGGGGCGTGAGGTCTCCACAGTACATTGATGTTGTCGCCAGTGGTCGGCAGAAGGTGCACATGCCCGTCAACCTGGGACCGGACCGCAGCGATGCACGGATGCACGCCAAGACCATAGGATCCTACGCAGTGCCGTAGGGGACCGCACCGCCACTTCCATCAAATTAGGGACACTGTTGCTCCTGGGGTATCGGCGAGGACCATTCGCAACCGTCTCCATGAAGCTGGGCTACGGTCCCGCACACCGTTAGGCCGTCTTCCGCTCACGCCCCAACATCGTGCTGCCAGCCTCCAGAGGTGTCGCGACAGGCGTGAATGGAGGGACGAATGGAGATGTGTCGTCTTCAGCGATGAGAGTAGCTTCTGCCATGGTGCCAATGATGGTCGTATGCGTGTTTGGTGCCGTGCAGGTGAGCGCCACAATCAGGACTGCATACGACCGAGGCACACAGGGCCAACACCCAGCATCATGGTGTGGGGAGCAATCTCTTACACTGGCTGTACACCTCTGGTGATCGTCGAGGGAACACTGAATAGTGCACGGTACATCCAAACCGTCATCGAACCCATCGATCTACCATTCCTAGACCAGCAAGGGAACTTGCTGTTCCAACAGGACAATGCACGTCCGCATGTATCCCCTGCCACCCAACGTGCTCTAGAAGGTGTAAGTCAACTACCCTGGCCAGCATGTTTCCCACTAGAAGATACCTAGGAATGGAGTGACCCAAGGGACCACTTCCTAGGGAGAGAAGCTGAAGAACACTTACGCTTCTCCAGCTCCAGCCTTGATTGTTGCGCAATGATGGCGGCGGTGGGGGCGGGGGGGGGGGGGGGGGGCGGGGGTCGTGTTGCTCCTCAAGTAGGTGGTGCAGGATCAACAGGGATGGAAATGCTCTCCAACATCAGGGGGGCAGGGGAGTCTACCAGCTCTGAGAGGTGACCTGGTTTGGCACAGCTCATGGTGTCAGAACTGTTGTAGGGGTGGTGCAAGACTATGTCATACACACAGAATGCATGTGTTCAAATTTTCTCTTAGCCTCAGTGTAGGTCATTCAGTCCAGGGTCTTGTACTCCATGATTCTCCTTTCTTTCTGGAGAATCCTGCTGTCAGGTGAGCAAGGTGAATGGTGCTCTCTGCAGTTGACACACGTGGAAGGCAGTGCACATGGAGTATTGTGATGTGGTGGGCAACCACAATCTTGGCTTGTGACACTGGAAGTAGTGCGGGAAAACATATTGCTGAACTTCCAGCACTTAAAGCACCGAGTTGGGGGATGGATACAGGTCTTTACATCACACCAGTAGACCATCACCTTGACCTTCTTGAACAATGTATCACCCTCAAAGGCCAATATGAAGGCACCGCTGGCAACCTCATTATCCTTCCGACCCCTGTGGACATGCTGGATGAAATTTACACCTCGTCACTCTAAATTGGCATGCAGCTCAATTTCGGACTGCAAAACAATGTCTCTGTGAAATGTGATACCCTGGACCACATTTAAGCTCTTACTTGTACTTTTGTGTGTTGAATTGTGCTTGTGATAGCTTAGAAACTGCTGGTGTTTCACCACCAGCAAGAGATGATGGACTGCGCTTCATCGTTTGTCATCCACCCTGATGCCGCCCACTCTGACCAGGGGCCCTCCCAACAGTTGCCATCTGATAGGATGGCCTTTGCTGGGAGTCCCGGTGCCCCAGGAGGATGGACATCTACCCCTTGGCATATCAGGGAGTTAACAGTGCAGGCATCAGCAGCTCGATGCCTGTGTGGTCACGGGTCTAAAGATCTTAATTCACGAAGGACACAATGGACCTTTCAAGGCTCCCTTCTCCAATTGGCTCATTCTTTCAGAAAAGTTTGAAGAATGGAAGTCAAACCCTACAGGAGGCCATCACATAAGAGCTGAAACATGTGAAACTCCTTTTAGTCACCTTGTACGACAGGCAGGAATACCTCGGGCCTACTCTAAACCCCGGACCTGCAGGGGAGAAGGAGAATATGATATGGTTGCTCCAGTCCTGATTGTACTACCATGTCATGAGTGGAATGCTGTATCTTTGCGAGGTGGTGGGTGACTGGAGCAATAAGGCACGGGGATGTGTTGTTCTACAAAGCTGGGAAGGTATTAACAGTCTGTGAAGGCCTCAGTGAGATCCTCAGCATATTTTCAGAGGAACTGCTCATCACTACTGATGCAACAGCCATGGATGACTAGGCTGTATGGAAGGGACTTCTTGGTATAGAAAGTGTGGCAGCTGTGAAAGTGTTCTAGAAACAAGATCTGTGATCCAGACATTTTTATAAATTAGACTGAGCATCTTATGTGGTGAGAAAAAGTCAATAATTGTATCTTGGGACTTTATAATGTCAATATGTTGGTACACAGTGCAATTAAAATTCCGTTCCTTAATTTTCTATGTAGTTTCAACTTTTATTCTAATACACACATCAAAAATGTTTTGCATAACCTCATTCCCTAGAGTTGGAGAGTAGAGAACCTGTACAGAAAACTGGAATAGAAAACAACATTTATGCCCTTTTTATTGCTCATAAAAACCACACACTGCATGTTGTACCACTATACAGTTATACCTTCACAGGTGGGGGTCCATATTTCTGTATACACTGGTACCTCTAATACCCAATAGCACATCCACTTGCATTGATGCATGCCTGTATTTGTCATGGCATACCATCCACAAGTTCATCAAGGCACTGTTGGTCCTGATTGTCGCAGTCCTCAACGGCGATTTGGCATAGATCCCCAAGAGTGGTTGGCGGGTCATGTTATCCATAAACAGCCATTTTCAATCCATCCCAGACAAGTTTGATGGGTTCTGTCTGGAGAGCATGCTGGCCACTCTAGTTAAACAATATAATTATCCTGAAGGAAGTCATTCATGGGGGTATGAATTCTCATCCACAACAATTAATGCCTCACGAATATGCTGAGGATATCATTGCACTATTGGTTGGAGAATGGCATTCATGTATCATACAGCCATTATGATGCCTTCCATGACCAGCAGCAACATACATCAGCCCCACATAGTGAAACTACACCTGCTGGACAGTGTGTCTTAGGTGTTCAGCTTCACCGTGTTGCCTCTAAACACATCTCCAACGATTGTGTGGTTGAAGGCGTATTTGATACTCATTAGTGAAGAGAATGTGATGCCAATCCTGAGTGGCCTGTTCAGCATGTTGTCGGACCCATCTGTAAGACACTGCATGTTGTCATGGTTGCAAAAATTAACCTCACCATGGATGTCAGGAGTGGAGTTGCCCATCATGCAGCCTGTTGTGCACAGTTTGAGTCATAACACAACATCCTGTGGCTGCACAAAAAGCATTATTCTGGCATTGCTGTCAGGGTTCCTATGAGCCACAAGCCATAGCTAGCAGTCATCCACTGCAGTAGTAGCCCTTGGGTGGCTTGAGCGGGGATTGTCATCAGTAGTTCCTGTATCTCTGTATGTCCTCTATATTTGAACACTATCACTTTGGTTCACTTCGAGATGCCTGGACACTTCCCCTGTTGAGAGCCCTTCCTAGCACAAAGTAACTAAGTGGATGTGATCAAACCACAGTATTGGCCATCTAGGCATGGCTGAACTTCAGACAACATGAGCTGTCTACCACCTTCCAGGTGGAATGACTCGAACTTATTGGCTGTTGGAGCCCCTCCGTCTAAGAGGTGCTGCTCATGCATGGTTGTATACATCTTTGGGTGGGTTTAGTGACATCTCTTAACAGTCAAAGGGACTGTGTCTGTAATACAATATCCACAGTCAACATCTATCTTCAGGAGTTCTTGGAACTGGGATGATGCAAAACTTTTCCGGCATGTGTATAAATATCCCAGCTATGCTAACAAACTCTTCAAAAAGTTTCATAGACAATACATCTTCAAATCTAGAAACCTCAGATATAGAAGTAAGGAACATTGACCTAGGCTTATCTGACCACAATGCACTTATTACAGTTTTCACACTTCCCGTAAATACAACAATAGTACATCATAGGTACAAAAGAATTTTCTCCCCTGAAAACTGCCACCAGTTTACTACCACAGTGACTGACCAATCCTCGGCATACGTATTGCCACAAACAAATACAAATGACATGTTCTCTCTTTCCATGATAGATCTGGAAATGTGCTGTCTATAAAGATTCATGAGAGTCAGCTCACATACACTTACAAACACACACTGAGAAATTTCTACACTGAAGTGAAAATTTTTTCTGACACTAAAAAGGAAAAAAAAGTATGAAACTGCAAATGTAAGTGTATAAAAAGGATAATTAATGTAGCATACATATTACATAATTATAGATTGGTAAGGGAGTCAGACAATGAATCAAGCAGAACATGGTAAATTGTTAAAGAGAACTGGGAAAAGCAGTAAGGAACAGGAGACTATACTTATATCTGGAGATAACAATCAACTAAAAAAAGAAGCATTGCTCAATTACATTATTAACTACTTTCTAAGTGTACTTGAGAAACTATTATGAACATTAACAAACAAAAGAAAATAACAGCACAAAAGTAGGCATCAGTAGGAGAATAAGTTCCACTAATGAATATGAAATGTGGAAGTAATTAATAGTCTGAGGCCAAAAATGTCTGCAGAAATGGATAAAGTGTCACAAATAAAAAAGTTGCTCCACAAATTTTGTAGCCACTGGTACATACTGCCAATTTCTCATTCAGTGAAGGTGTGTTCACACAGAGGATGAAAATTTCTAAGGTTAGAGCTCTGTTCAAAAATGGGTATTCATGCTAGGTAGAAAACTGCAGACATATGTCCCTCCTTCAATCTCTTTCATAAATCTTTAGGAAGTTGATGAAAATCAGGATCATAAGCTATCTCGACACCTCCAATCTTCTGAATTGTAATCAACACAGCTTTCATACAGGTTATAACACAGGAGCCATACAAGTCTCATGAAGGAGCCAGAAGGAATTTAGACCATAACAAAAGTGTTGTAGGAATCAACCAAGATCTTATCAATGCCTTTGATACAGTGAACCACTAAATACTCCATTAGAAACTGGAAGCTATAGCATCAAAGATATTGGCAAGGAACTAACTTAATCCTATCTACAACATAGAACACAGGTTTTGGAACTCACAGGGTCTCAAAACAGGCAAAAAATAAAGTGGCTATCAGATGCTAAGAGGGTGGCAACAGGTGTCCTGTAGGGTACTGTTCATGGCCCCACCTATAATTTCTGATCTATATAATTGACATTAAAAGCCCAAACAGTTTGTCAAAAATGATGTTATTTGCAGACCATACAACCATAATTTGGTGATGATGGAAAATCCTTATCTATTACTGCTGAAAATGTTGTGAATTCCGTGCTGCAGTGGTTTCTTCCTAATAAGTTAACATTTAATTTAAATAAAATAAATTACCTACAGTACAGTAAAGGAAATGAGAAGTATATCCTCCAGTTTTTATTGAGTGACCATGAAATAGAGAAAGTAAAGTTTACAGAATTATTGGGCATGCACACTGGCCATGTCTTCAGCTGGAAAAGCCATTGCATTTACATATCCAAAAAACTCAATTCTGCATGTTTTGCACCGAGCATAATTTATGGAATTTGTTGCAAACAATGTACACCGTTAGTGTATTTTGCTTATTTCCAGTCTGCTGCATCTTATAGAAGAATGTTCTGAGGTGTCAAAAAACCTCACTTCCAGATACTTTGAAATGACAGGAAAATGTCATTAAAATTATTAAATACAGCTCTCCACAAACACACTGCAAGCCCTTATTCATGCAGTTAATAATACTTACAGTACCATTGTTGTTCATATTCAAAAGTATGTCTGATAGAAGTACACACACAAGTAATTGACATATGAATTCAGATTTACAGAAGTACAACACACATCAGGAAGAATCTGCATGTAGAAAAATAAAAACAAAAACTCAAAACAGGTTGAGCCATTATGGAATAAAGCTGTATAACACACTGTCAATTTAGATCAAGGGAATTATGGATGACAAAAAATTTAAGTCAGAAATAAAACTTAAGTATTAAATTAATGTTTCTATATCATGGATGAGTATTTTGAATTCCTTGATGACTAATAACCTCTTGTTTTCTTTTCAGTGTCATTCAAACATGCTGTTCTCATTGTAAATATTAAATATTGTTTGTATATTCTTGTTTCTTGAAGTGTACTGCTTGTATGTCAGAATTGTTATAGGGCACATCTAATACCAATCCATTAGTCCATTATGAAATTTTTTAAACACATTGTATAATGTTAATTTCATATTAGTTATATTAACATCTAGAATTGTGATGTATGTATGCTGTATCTAATTATGACAATACCTACATCATATATGTGATGCAAAGGATACTATGGTGAACAGGAATTACTAACTTAAATCTGAACACACATTTCTTTTTGTAAATAATAAAGAAAAAACACAAACTAGGAAATGATCAGAAAGTAATTATATGTACAAATTAACTTGGAATTTCAATGTAAAATGACTTTCTCCACATCATTACAATCTGTCATGTAAAATTGTCCATGGAATGAGCAACTAACTAACTTTATAATGGGTCACTGATGAAGACGGAGTAGTTTCTTCTTTTATTTCTTTGATACACTAATAATAACACACAAATGGGGAAAAACATTAAGCCGTTTTCAAGATTTTTAGTGTTGTTGTTGTTGTTGTGATCTTCAGTCCTGAGACTGGTTTGATGCAGCTCTCCATGCTACTCTATCCTGTGCAAGCTTCTTCATCTCCCAGTACATACTGTAGCCTACACCCTTCTGAATCTGCTTAGTGTATTAATCTCTAGGTCTCCCACTATGATTTTTACCCTCCACACTGCCCTCCAATACTAAATTGGTGATCCCTTGATGCCTAAGTACATGTCCTACCAACCAATCCCTACTTCTAGTCCAGCTGTGCCACAAACTCCTCTTCTCTCCAATTGTATGCAATACCTCCGCATTAGTAATGTGATCTACCCATCTAATCTTCAGCATTCTTCTGTAGCACCACATTTCGAAAGCTTCTATTCTCTTCTTGTCCAACTATTTATCATCCATGTTTCACTTCCATACAAAGCTACACTCCATACAAATACTTTCAGAAACGACTCCCTGTATTCCAGCCAACATTGTCAAAAGCTTTTTCCAAGTCTAGAAATGCTATAAACACAGGTTTGCCTTTTCTTAATGTAGCTTCTAAGATAAGTCATAGGGTCAGTGTTGCTGCACGTGTTCCAATATTTCTACGGAATCCGAACTGATCTTCCCCGAGGTCAGCTTCTACCAGTTTTTCCATTCATCCGTAAAGAATTCTCGTTAGTATTTTGCAGCTGTGACTTATTGAACTTATAGTTCGGTAATTTTCACATCTGTCAACACCTGTTTTCTTTGGGATTGGAATTATTATATTCTTCTTGAAGTCTGAGGGTATTTCACCTGTCTCATACATTTTGCTCACCAGATGGTAGAGTTTTGTCAGGACTGGCTCTCCTAAGGCTGTCAGTAGTTCTAATGCAATGTTGCCAACTCCCAGGGCCTTGTTTCAACTTAGGTCTTTCAGTGCTCTGTCAAACTCTTTGCGCAGTATCATATCTCCCACTTCATCTCAGCATTTTAAGTGTTATATAGGGAGAAAATGGAAGAACCTGATGACTTGCTTCAGTTACACGTAATATTTTTTGAGTGTTTCATCTACCAATGGGAAAATGCTCCTCTCTAAGCACAAATAAGTGTGTATGCTCCTTTATAAATAATTGACTGAAAAATCTGATTCCAGCTGCCTCATCCTACTTTACCCAGCACCTTCCCAAAAATTTCCCAACACTTTTGGTACACAAATATACTTGTTCTCTTCTCACTAATATATCACTCATACCCCTCACCATGGCTTGCCCATTCTCACTCACTCACTACTACTACTACAACAACAACTACTACTACTACTAGTAGTAGTAGTAGTAGTAGTAGTAGTAGTAGTAGTATTTCCTCTTGCTGTCACTGTCTCTGGCTTGCTCTATATTACTGATACTATCTGTTTCACTCCTTCCTACTGCTGCTGTATCTTCTCACTGACACACCGTCTCTCTTCTTTTTTGCCATTGTCACAGACTATGTGTTGCATTATCATTGGTTCTCACCTACCTCTACTTCACAATTTTCTTCATTCCTCTCCAACCATGGAGAAAAGTCCGCATGCTGCCTGTTGTATTCAATCCCGATGCAATTTCTATCTTTCATCAACACTCTGAAGGTCCACAGATTGTAGAATGCCTCGAGATGTATTTCGGAAACTACTACTGGTCCTACAGGGAAATATCTAAGCGTAGACAGCTTCAGACCCTCCTTCCATGGAGAAACATCTGGATGGTGCCTGTTGTATTCAATCCCGATGCAATTTCTGTGTTTCATCAACACACTGAAGGTCCACTGATTACAGAATGCCTCCAGATGTGGTTCGGAAACTAGTACTGGTCTTCAAGGGAACGATCAAAGCGTAGACAGTTTGAGACATTACTCCCATGGAGAAAAGTCCGCATGGCGCCTGTTGTATTCATTCCCGATGCTATTTCTGTGTTTCATCAACACTCTGAAGGTCCACAGATTACAGAATGCCTGCACATGTGCTTCGGAATCTACGACATGTCTCCCAGGAGTCGATCAAAGCGTAGACAGTTTGAGACATTACACCCATGGAGAAAATTCCGCATGGTGCCTGTTATATTCAATCCCGATGCAATTTCTGTGTTTCATCAACACTCTGAAGGTCCACAGATTACAGAGTGCCTCCAGATGAGCTTCAGAAATTACTACTAGTCCTATAGGGAAATACCTAAGCGTAGACAGTTTGAGACATTCCTCCCATGGAGAAAAGTCCGCATGGTGAATGTTGTATACCATCTCCATGCAATTTCTGTGTTTCATCAACACTCTGAAGGTCCAAGGATTACAGAATGCCTCCAGCTGTGGTTCGGAAACTACTACTGGTCTGCCAGGAACATATCAAAGTGTAGACAGTTTGAGACATTACTCCCATGAAGAAACGTGCGCATGGAGGCTTTTGTATTCAATCCCGATGCAATTTCTGTGTTTCATCAACACACTGAAGGTCTAGAGATTACAGAATTAGTCCAGATGTGCTTCGGAAACTACTACTAGTCTTCCAGGGAACGATCAAAGCATAGACAGTTTGAGACATTTCTCCCATGGAGAAAAGTCCGCATAGTGAATGTTGTATTCAATCCCGATGCAATTTCTGTGTTTCATCAACACTCTGAAGATCCACCGATTACAGAATGCCTCGAGTTGTGCCTTGGAAACTACTACTAGTCTTCCAGGGAACGATCAAAGCGTAGACAATATGAGACATTACTCCCATGGAGAAAAGTCCGCATGGTGAATGTTGTATTCCATCACGATGCTATTTCTGTGTCTAACCAACACTCTGAAAGTCCACAGATTATAGAATGCCTCCAGATGTGCTTTTGAAACTAGTACTGGTCCTCCAGGGAAATATTTAATCGTAGACAGCTTCAGACATTCCTCCCATGGAGAAACGTCCGCATGGTGCCTGTTGTATTCAATCCCGATTCAGTTTCGGTGTTTCATCAAAACTCTGAAGGTCCAACGATTACTGAATGCCTCCAGATGTACTTTGGATACTACTACTGGTTCTTCCAGGGAACGATCAAAACGTAGACAGTTTGAGATATTACTCCCATGGAGAAAAGTCCGCATGGCGCCTGTTGTACTCAATCCCGATGCAATTTCTGTGTTTCATCAACACACTGAAGTTCCACAGATTAATGAATGCCTCGACATGTGCTTCGGAATCTACGACATGTCTCCCAGGAATCGATCAAATCGTAGACACTTTGAGACATTACTCCCATGGAGTAAAGTCCGCATGTTGCCTGTTGTATTCTATCCCGATGCAATTTCTATCTTTCATCAACACTCTGAAGGTCCACAGATTACAGAATGCCTCCAGATGTGCTTCGGAAACTACTACTGGTTTTCCAGGGAACGATCAAAGCGTAGAAAGTTTGAGACAATACTCCCATGGAGAAAAGTCGGCATGGTGCCTGTTGTATTCAATGCCGATGCAATTTCTGTGTTTCATCAACACTCTGAATGTCCTAAGATTACTGAATGCCTCCAGATGTGCTTCGGAAACTACTACTGGTTTTCCAGGGAACGATCAAAGCGTAGACAGTTTGAGACAATACTCCCATGGAGAAAAGTCCGCATGGTGCCTGTTGTATTTAATCCCGATGCAATTTCTGTGTTTCACCAACACTCTGTAGGTCCACAGATTATAGAATGCCTCCAGATGTATTTCGGAAACTATTACTGATCCTACAGGGAAATATCTAAGCGTAGACAGAGATGAGACATTACTCCCATGAAGAAACGTGGGTATGGAGGCTTTTGTATTCAATCCCGATGCAATTTCTGTGTTTCATCAACACACTGAAGATCAACAGATTACAGAATGAGTCCAGATGTGCTTCGGAAACTACTACTGTTCTTCCAGGGAACGATCAAAGCATAGACAGATTGAGACATTACTCCCATGGAGATAAGTCCGCATGGCGAATGTTGTATTCCATCTCGATGCAATTTCTGTGTTTCACCAACACTCTGAAGATCCACAGATTATACAATGCCTCCAGATTTGCTTGGGAAACTACTACTGCTCTCCCAGGGAACGATCATTGCGTAGGCAATTTGAGACATGACTCCAATGGGGAAAAGTCGGCATGGTGCCTGTTGTATTAAATCCCGATTCAATTTCTGTGTTTCATCAACACTCTAAAGGTCCACCGTTTACAGAATGCCTCCAGTTGTGCTTTGGAAACTACTACTGGTCTTCCAGGGAACGATCAAAGCGTGCACAGTTTGAGACATTTCTCCCATGGAGAAAAGTAAGCATGGTGCCTGTTGGTTTCTAACCCGATGCAATTTCTGTGTTTCATCAACACACTGATGATCAACAGATTACAGAATGAGTCCAGATGTGCTTTGGAAACTACTACTAGTCTTCCAGGGAACGATCAAAGCGTATCCAGTTTGAGACATTACTCCCATGAAGAAACGTGCGTATGGTGGCTTTTTTATTCAATCCCTATGCAATTTCTGTGTTTCATCAACACACTGAAGGTCAACAGTTTACAGAATGAGTCCAGATGTGCTTCGGAAACTACTACCGGTCTTCCAGGGAACGATCAAAACATAGACAGTTTGGGACATTACTCCCATGGAGAAAAGTACGCATGGCGCCTGTTGTATTCAATCCCGATGCAATTTCTGTGTTTCATCAACACTCTGAAGGTCCACAGATTAATGAATGAATCGACATGTGTTTCGGAATCTACGACTGGTCTCCCAGGAATCGATCAAAGCGTAGACAGTTTGAAACATTACTCCCATGGAGTATAGTCCGCATGGTGCCTGTTGTATTCTATCCCGATGCAATTTCTATCTTTCGTCAACACTCTGAAGGTCCACAGATTACAGAATGCCTCCAGATGTGCTTCGGAAACTACTATTGGTTTTCCAGGGAACGATCAAAGCGTAGACAATTTGAGACAATACTAACATGGAGAGAAGTCCGCATGGTGCTGTTGTATTCAATGCCGATGCAATTTCTGTGTTTCATCAACACTCTGAATGTCCTAAGATTACTGAATGCCTTCAGATGTGCTTCGGAAACTACTACTGGTCTTCCAGGGAACGATCAAAGCGTAGACAGTTTGAGACATTACTCCCATGGAGAAAAGTAAGCATGGTGCCTGTTGTATTTAATGACAATGCAGTTTCTATGTTTCACCAACACTCTGAAGGTCCACAGATTATAGAATGCCTCCAGATGTATTTCGGAAACTACTACTGATCCTACAGGGAAATATCTAAGCGTAGACAGAGTTGAGACATTACTCCCATGAAGAAACGTGGGTATGGAGGCTTTTGTATTCAATCCCGATGCAATTTCTGTGTTTCATCTACACACTGATGATCAACAGATTACAGAATGAGCCCAGATGTACTTCGGAAACTACTACTGGTCCTCCAGGGAACGATCCAAGCGGAGACAGTTTGAGACATTACTCCCATAGAGAAAAGTCCTCATGGATAATGTCTTATTCAATCCCGAAGCAATTTATTTGTTTCATCAACACTCTGAAGGTCGGAAGATTACAGCATACCTCCAGATGTGCTTCGTAAACTACTACTGGTCTCCCAGGAATCAATGAAAGTGTAGGCAATTTGAGACATTACTCCCATGGAGAAGAGTCCGCATGATGAATGTTGTATTCCATCCCGATGCAATTTCTGTGTTTCATCAACACTCTAAAGGTCCACAGATAATAGAATGCCTCCAGATTTGCTTGGGAAACTACTAGTGGTCTTCCAGGGAACGATCCAAGCGGAGACATTTTGAGACATTACTCCCATTGAGAAAAGTCCTCATGGGGAATGTATTATTCAATCCCGAAGCAATGTATTTTTTTCATCAACACTCTGAAGGTCCACAGATTACATAATGCCTACAGATGTTCTTAGGAAACTACTACTGGTCCTCCAGGGAATGATCAAAGCGTAGACAGTTTGAGACATTACTCCCATGGAGAAAAGTAAGCATGGTGCCTGTTGTATTCAAACCCGATGCAACTTCTGTGTTTCATCAACACTCTGAAGATCCACAGATTACATAATGCCTCCAGATGTGCTTCGGAAACTACTAATTGTCCTCCAGGAAATTATCAAAGCGTAGAAAGTTTGAGACATTACTCCCATGGAGAAAAGTCCGCATGGTGACTGTTGTATTCAATCTCGATGCAATTTCTTTGTTTCATAAACACTCTGAAGGTCCACAGATTACAGAATGCCTCCAGATGGGCCTCGGAAACCTCTACTGGTCTCCCAGGAATCGATCAGAGCGTAGTCAATTTGAGAGATTACTCCCAGGCAAAAACGTTCGCATTGTGCCTGTTGTATTCAATCATGATGCAATTTATTTGTTTCATCAACACTCTGAATGTCCAAAGATTACTGAATGCCTCCAGATGTGCTTCGGAAACTACTACGAGTCTTCCAGGGAACGATCAAAGCGTAGACAGTTTAAAACATTACTCCCATGGAGAAATGTCCGCATGGTGACTGTTGTATTCAATCTCGATGCAATTTCTGTGTTTCATCATCACTCTGAAGATCCACAGATTACAGAGTGCCTCCAGATGTGCTTCGGAAACTACTACTGGTCCTACAGGGAAATATCTAAGCGTAGACAGTTTGATAATTACTCCCATGAAGAAACGTGCGTATGGAGACGTTTGTATTCAATCCCGATGCAATTTCTTTGTTTCATCAACACACTGAAGGTCAACAGATTACAGAATGGGTCCAGATGTGCTTCGGAAACTACTACTGACTTCCAGGGAACGATCAAAGGGTAGACAATTTCAGTATTACTGCATGGAGAAAAGTCTGCATGGTGAATGTTGTATTCAAGGTCGATGCAATTTCTACGTTTCATCAACACTCTGAAGGTCCACAGATAATTGAATGCCCCCAGATTTGCTTGGGAAACTACTACTGGTCTTCCAGGGAACGATCAAAGCGAAGACAGTTCAAGACATTACTCCCATGGAGAAAAGTCCGCATGGTGAATGTTGTATTCCCTTACGATGCAATTTCTGTTTTCATCAACACTCTGAAGGTCCACAGATTACAGAATGCCTCCAGATCTGCTTCGGAAATTGCTACTAGTCTTCCAGGGAACAATCAAAGCGTAGACAGTTTGAGACATTACTCCCAGGGAGAAAAGTCCGCATGGTGAATGTTGTTTCCATCACGATGCAATTTTTGTGTTTCATCAACACTCTGAAGGTCGAAAGCTTACAGAATTCCTCCAGATGGGCTTCGGAAACCATGACTAGTCTCCCAGGAATCGATCAAAGCGTAGACAGTTTGAGACATTATTCCCATGGAGAAGATTCCGCATGGTGCCTGTTGTATTAAATCTCGATGTAATTTCAGTGTTTCATCAACACTCAGAAGGTCCAAAGGCTACTGAATGCCTCCAGATGTGCTTTGGAAACTACTACTGGTTCTTCCACGGAACGATCAAAGCGTAGACAATTTGAGACATTACTCCCATGGAGTAATGTCCGCATGGTGCCGGTAGTATTCAATGCCGATTCAATTTCTGTGTTTCATCAACACTCTGAAGGTCCAAAGATTACTGAATGCCTCCAGATGTGCTTCGGTAACTACCACTAGTCTTCCAGGGAACCATCAAAGCGTAGACGGTTTGAGACATTAATCCCATGAAGAAACGTGGGTATGGAGGCTTTTGTATTCAATCCCGATGCAATTTCTGTGTTTCATCAACACACTGAAGATCAACAGATTGCAGAATGAGTCCAGATGTGCTTCGGAAACTACTACTGGTCTTCCAGGGTGCGATCAAAGCATAGACAGTTTGAGATATTACTCCCATGGAGAGAAGTCCGCATGGTGAATGTTATATTCCATCTCGATGCAATTTCTGTGTTTCACCAACACTCTGAAGGTCCACAGATTATAGAAAGCCTCAAGATTTGCTTTCCGAAACTACTACTGGTCTTCCAGGGAACGATCATTGCGTAGGCAATTTGAGACATGACTCCCATCCAGAAAAGTACGCATGGTGCCTGTTGTTTTCAATTGCGATGAAATTTCTATCTTCCATCAACACTCTGAAGGTCCACAAATTACACAATGTCTCCAGATGTGCTTCGGAAACTAATACTGGTCTTCATGAGGACCATCAAAGCGGAGACAATTTGAGTCATTACTCCCATGGAGAAAAGTCCGCATGGTACCTGTTGTATTCAATCGCGATGCAATTTTTGTGTTTCAACAACATTCTGAAGGTCCGCAGATCACAGAATGCCTCCAGATGTCCTTCAGAAACAACTGCTGGTCCTAGAGGGAAATATCTAAGCGTAGACAGTTTGAGACATTACTCCCGTAAAGAAACGTGGGTGTGGAGGCTTTTGTATTCAATCCCCATGCATTTTCTGGGTTTCATCAACACACTGAATATCAACAGATTACAGAATGCCTCCAGATGTACTTCGGAAACTACTACTAGTCTTCCAGGGAACGATCAAAGCGTAGACAGTTTAAGACATTACTCCCATGGAGAAAAGTCCGCATGGTTCTGTTGTATTGAATCTCGATGCAATTTCTGTGTTTCATCAACACTCTGAAGGTCCACAGATTACATAATTCATCCAGATGCGATTCCGAAACTACTGCTGGTCAGCCAGGGAACGTTCAGAACGTAGACATTTTGAGACATTACTCCCATGGGAAAAGTCCACATGGTGCCTGTTGTATTCAAACCCGATGCAATTTCTGTGTTTCATCAACACTCTGAAGAACCAAAGATTACAGAATGCCTCCAGATGGGATTAGGAAACCACTACTGGTCTCCCAGGAATCGATCAAAGCATAGACACTTTGATACATTACTCCCCTGGGGAAAACTCCGCATGGTGCCAGTTTTATTCAATCTCGATGCCATCTCTGTGTTTCATCAACACCCTGAAGGTCCACAGATTACAGAGTGCCTCCAGATGTGCTTCGGAAACCACTATTGGTCTGCCAGTGAACGATCAAAGCGTAGACTGTTTGAAACATTACTCCAATGGAGAAAAGTCTGCATGGTGCCTGTTGAATTCAATCCCGATGCAATTTCTTGTTTCATCAACACTCTGAAGTTCCACATATTACAGAATGCCTCCAGATGGGCTTCGGAAACTACTACGGGTCTCCCAGGAATCGATCAAAGCGTAGACATTTTGACACTTTACTCACATGGAGAAAAGTCCGCATGGTGCCTGTTGTATTCAATCCCGATGCAATTTCTGTGTTTCATCAACACTCTGAAGGTCCACAAATTACAGAATGCCTCCAAATGTGCTTCGGAATCTACTACTGGTCTCCCAGGAACATATCAAAGTGTAGATAGTTTGAGACATTACTCCCATGGAGAAAAGTCCGCATTGTGCATGTAGTATTCAATCCCGATGCAATTTTTGTGTTTCATCAACACTCTGAAGGTCAACAGATTACAGAATGCCTCCAGATGTGCTTCGGAACCTACTACTGGTCTTCCAGGGATCGATCAAAGCGTAGAAAGTTTGAGACATTACTCCCATGGGGAAAAGTCTGCATGAATTCTCGGTTCCACAAAACCAATTACAGCAAAATAAGCATCTCCGGTTTAAAGACTATGAGACTAGCCGACAGGGATTTTCCAAGCTCTTTATAGCTCCTAGGTCTCCGTGAGACACCCTATTGTAGTGCAGAAATGAAGCAGTTGCTGAAGTGAAGCACATCCTGTTCATCAAAGAGAACTACTGACGGATGTGTTATGGAAAAATGTTCTTCTCCCCGTGTCCAGTGAAACTCTGTTGCGATCATGAGTAGCTGCCATCTACGATCACTGTTTGTAGGTAATGTCTAGTAAAGTCATCAGAAGATCGAAATCAGTTGCAAAACAATTTAGTAAAGATATCTGTATGGTTCGAAAGTTGGCAGTTGGCAATTAGCGCAAAGCTATGAAAAGTGTGGGGTTATCCGCAAGAGTGCTACTAGGAATCCGTTAAACATCGGCTACACGATAAATCAAATCTAAAAGCCGTAATTTTAAATTAATACCTAAGAATTACAGTTACGAACTACTTAAGTGGAGAGAAGAGAGAGAAAATGATGCGGGGAAGAGAAACCAAAGACTGCGTTTATTTGGCGGAACAGTTGAAATATGTAACAGATCTACTGATGAGTCTAGCTACACTGTGCTTGTCCGTCTCCTTTCGAAGTACTGCTGCGCGGTGTGGAATTGATACCAGATGGAATTAACGGAGTACATCGAGAAACTTCAATGAAGCGCTGCTCGTTTTGTATTAATATGGAATAGGGGAGAGAGTGTCACTGCATGATACACAGTTAGGGGAGGACGTCATCAAAACGAAGGCGTTTTTCGTTGCGGCGGAATCTTCTCACGGAATTTCAGTCATTAACTTTCTTCTCCGAACGTGAAAATATTTTGTTAACGCTGACCTACATAGGGAGAAAAGATCATCATAGTAAAATAAGGGAAATAAGAGCTCGCACTGACAGATATACGTGTTAGTTATTCCACCACGCTGTTCGAGATTGGAATAATAGAGAATTATTGTGAAGGTGGTTCGATAAACCCTCTGCCAAGCACTTAAGTGTGATTTGCAGTCTACCCATGTACATATAGATGTAGATAGTGGACGCTCATATCATTAAAAGTAACCCGTAACTCAACAGGAGGAAACGCATAAATCACTGCATGAAGGATTATAATTAGTGTGTTTATGATATGTTGAAATGTCTGTGTAGAGTCGCTTGATAAGACTGTTGCCCTGTTTGATTCTGTTTGTCTGCAGTTGGTTCTACTAACTGTCCCAGAAGGACTGAGAAGTTTCAGTGATAATCTGACGTTAAGTGCAAGCAACTCGTTCTGCGCATCAGTATGTCAGTACCTTAAGTGATCCATTTATATTCCATGTGTAATCGAGACCCATATTTATAAAGTTCGTCCATTAGCCTATCTTGTGTGACCAGGTCTTTTTATGTGTCTTTTCAGGTTTGTCTTGCATTTGGTACTTGAGCTGCTTTTCGTCTGCTAGAAGCACAGGATAACCAGTTTTGTACCTCTTACGTGGGCAAAGAGGTCTATCGGTGCTGTTCGACACCTTCGTGGTTGTCAAGTTGGTATTGTCCGTTTCCCGTGTGGGCTTTCCATGCGCTCCGAGCCGAGCGGTGGCTGTCGGTGGATGTATGGCTCTGAGCGCTATGGGACGTAACTTCTGAGGTCATCAGTCCCCAAGAACTTAGAATTACTTAAACCTAACTAACCTAAGGACATCACACACATCCATGCCCGAGGCAGGATTCGAACCTGCAACCGTAGCAGTCGCGCGGTTCCGGACTGAACTCGGTGGATGTAGCTGTGCTCTTAAGTGAGCCCTCTCCTGCCAGTGATGAGATAGGTCGTAGCTTCAAACGCGGTCTTCATGCGTGGAGCCGTTCGGAAAAGCTCTTGGCCTGAATGAAGTGTTTCGATTACTTCTTGCTTTATATTGCTCTTAATAGGATGCTTGAGTCTATGATTTTGTCAGTGTCCGGAGTTTGCTTTGTTCCTTTCTACTATTGTTGTGTCAATGCGCTCTACGGGATATGGTTAGCCTGAGTTAATGTGCTTTAAAGCTTTGTGAATATGACAGAACTTGTGTTATCGTGTATGTGCGATATTTCTTTTTATGTATTGTAGTTTATCGCATGTTCTATTTTCTGCTGTGATCTCGAGTTGTCTTTATTCTGTGAGCGTTGCGCTCTATTACTGAATCTCAATAGTTGGTCCGTGTTATTTTAACTGATAAGTGATGGGTGAATATTTGCGTTACTGCATTTCCGTGTTTTGTGGGAACGTGTAGCAGCTGCCTTTGTTTAATGGGGGCCATATGTTTCTCGAATCATTGGGGCCTTCCGCCTTGATGGTTTTATTATGAATTCGGCGTGATTCATGATCTATTCGTTGTTACAGTGGTGTACTCTCATTGATTTATACATTTAGCGATTTTCACTCACATCTGTTTGAAACAGTTGGATGTGCAACTCAGGTGACTTCTTTTCATGATGCTTGCGTGAATTCTCAGGTGGTGTATTTGCTGTAACAAGATGTTTCAATTGGTGTAAACCCCTTTGATGTTAGTGCATGCACGCAATGCAGGTAATGTTCCTCTGAATTTCGTCGTTTTCGTGTGAAGCTTGATTGGATAACTGAAGTCATATGTTTCTGTTCCCTTTCCTCTCTTTTCCCTCACGTATGCATAGTTAAATTGCGCTATGTAATTTCTTCTTGCCAGATCAGATTAGTTTATTTCGTGTTCAGGCACAACTTAAGTATATCTTCAGAATGTCCACCCATAATTCTTTGTGGCTATTTTTGAATAAATGTGTTTCATGAAAACTCAAATCGTGTGTCCTCTAACTACTTCAGAACGCACCAAATAGCTGCCAGACTTGCAACTCGACGCTCTTAACTGCTTCTTTCTTTGAAATATTAGCCTGATTTTTATATGCTGCACAAAAAGACAGTGATAACGAAGTACCCAGAGAGAGGAATGAGTAGAACTAATGTGCCAAATTCACAATCCGTTGATTAATTATACAGGTTCATTTAACGATGTTATGTACTATGGTTAGATTTAGTATTGCATTAACTGCATGCAATTTTTTTTTTCCGCTATTCTCAAACAACCTCTGTGCCGGTTGGTGAACTCACGAAGGGACTGAAGAGAAATTTAATGAGCCGAGGAAAGTGAATGAAAAGCTATTTGATGACTTAGAAGCTGCGAATCTTAAGCTCGAACGGAACGTGGAAAGTAAAGCGAATGACTTTAGAAGATGCTACGGGATGAAATAGCGATCGAGTTAGCGAAAACGTCGAGGGTCGTCGAGAAGCGTCTGTGAAGCTGAAATCGAGCAGTTGCCGCTAAACAGAGTGCTCGAAGAACAGGAGAGCAGGGTTATGGCGACGTTCGTGGCTGTCCCAAAGTGAACGCGTAGAGCTACTGTCCCCAGCTGAGAGAGCGGCTGCCGGGCGTTTGGAAGCCACGAAGGGTCAGGCAGAGCAGAGAATCAGCGCGATACGTACTCCGTCTTTTGCTGCGCCCGAGTTCCTGTTCCAAAGAGATGCCGAGAGCCGGGAGTTAACGTCGCAGAGACAGCGAGCACCAGTTCGGCCGCAGGCGGTGGCGATAAAGCAACAGACTGCCGGCTACTGTGAGCAACACCCAGGTTTGGTCCAGAGGGGACGATACGTAGCTCGTGACTTGAAGAAACGTGTGGCTCACCTCAAAGTAGGTTGTCCCGAAATTGAAGTAGACACTTCCTGCGAATTAGTATGCACAGAGGACATTCTTGGCAACCGGAATCATATAATAACTGGATCCTTTTACCGACCTCCCAATTCAGATGATACAGTAGCTGAAAGGTTCAAAGACGAGTTGAGTTTAATTTCAAACGCGTACCCGACTCATACAAATATAGTTCGTGGTGCCTTTAATCTATCCTCGATATGTTAGTGAAAATACATGTTTAATTCCGGAGGTACGCATAAAACATCATCTGAAATTTTGCTAAACGCTTTCTCCGACAACTATTTCGAGCATTTACTTCATGAATAGTAAAAGGTTGTGAAAACCGCGCTTTACCTGTTAACTCGGAATAATCCTGAACTAGTAACGAGGATTAAAACGGATACTGGTATTATTGAACGTACCCAGACCCCCAAGTCCTCCACAAATAAACGAAATATATACCTGTTCAAAAAAGCACATAAAAATTCACATAACATCTTCCTCCACTCCTTCCACATTAATAATTTCACTGCAGACCAGATGTGACTTGAATGCAAAGAAATAGTATCGGCGGCAATTCAGAGATTTACACCAAATAAATTAACAAACGACGCAGTTCATCCTCATTGGTACGCAAAACGCGTCAAAACACTGTTGCAGAAACAACGAAACATACCAAATTTAAACGGAAACAAAATCTCCAACATTGGCGATCTTTTAAAGAGACTCGAAATTTAGCGCTGACTTCAATGCGACATGCTTATAATAGTTTTCACAACGAAACTTTATCTCCAAACCTGGCAGAAAATTCAGACAGATTCTGTTCGTATGTGAAGTATGCTAGCGGCAAGACACAATCAATGCCTTCTCTGCGCGATAGCAATGGAGATACTATCGAAGACAGTGCTGCCAAAACAGAGCTACTAAACACAGTTATCCGAAATGCCTTCACAAAGGAACACGAAGTAAATATTCAAGAATTCGAAACAAGATCAGGTGCCAACATGAGTAACGTCGAAGTAGATATCCTTGGAGTAGTGAAGCAACTTGAATTACTTAATAAATGCATGTCTTCTGGCCCAGAGTGTATACCAATTAGGTTCCTATCAGAGTTTGGAGGTGCAAGCCATCGAGTAAAACAGAAGTGATTCCTGGCGTTCTTCAGGGTCCTTTGCTGTTCCTCATCTCTATAAACGATTTTGGAGACAATCTGAGCATCCGTCTTTGATTGTTTGCAGATGACCCTGTCGTTTATCGGCTAATAAAGTCATCAGAAGATCAAAACAAATTGCAAAGCCATTTAGAAAAGGTATCTGGATGGTGCGAAAATTGGCAATTGACCCTAAATAACGGAAAGTGTGAGGTCATCCACATGAGTGCTAAACGTAATCCGTTAAACTTCGGTTACACGATAAATCAGAAAAATCTAAAGGTCGTAAATACCTAGGAATTATTATTACGAACAACTTAAATTGTAAGTCACACACAGAGTATGTTCTGGGGAAGGCTAACCCAAGACTGCATTTTACTGGCAGGAGACTTTGGAAGTGTAATACATCTGCTAAGGAGACTGCCTGCACTATGCTTGTCCGTTATCTTTTAGAATACTGCTGTGCGGTGTGGGATCCTTACCACATAGG
Organism: Schistocerca gregaria; assembly: GCF_023897955.1. Taxonomy (NCBI): domain Eukaryota; kingdom Metazoa; phylum Arthropoda; class Insecta; order Orthoptera; family Acrididae; genus Schistocerca; species Schistocerca gregaria. Next base: position 582,802 of record NW_026061887.1, on the reverse strand, counting down.
ACTGACGGGGTGCATCGAAAAAGTGTATTATCACGATATAGGGGAGAGAGTGTGACTGAAATGTTGGAGGCTTTGGGATGGAGATCATTAAAACAAAGGCGTTTTTCGTTGCAGAGAAAGCTTCCTACGAAATTTCAATCACCAACGTTCTCCTCCGAATGCTAAAATATTCTGCTGACGGAGACCAACATAGGGAGAAACGATCAGCATAATAAAATAAGGGAAACCAGACCTCGCATTGAAAGATATATATGTTCGTTTCTTCTGCGCTCTATACGAGATTGGAATAATAGGGAATTGTGAAGGTTGTTCGATGAAATGGCTCAAATGGCTCTGAGCACTATGGGACTCAACTTCTGAGGTCATCAGTCCCCTAGAACTTAGAACTACTTAAACCTAACTAACCTAAGGACATCGCACACATCCATCCCTGAGGCAGGATTCGAACCTGCAACCGTAACGGTCGAGCGGGGTTCGATGAACCCTCTGCCAGCCACTTAAATATAATTTGCAGAGTATCCATGTAAATGTAGATGTATAGGGGCTGATGGAGTTGGAGCCTCAGGGAATAAAGTGCAAAGAGGGACTCGGAACGCGAGGATAAGTGCGATTACAGGGAAAGCAATGTTGCGGGAGGCTTTCGCGGCGGAGGACAGACCTTCGCGAGAGAAAGGCAAAGTTTCTGTTTTAAGCATTTCCTTTCACTACGTGAGTTTGAGTTGTTCCTGAATTCGGTTAACTGAATTCACCCTATGCCTGGTCGGAACTGTTCGAATTTGTGCTTTCCCCAGTGTGGCCCAGCACACGCAACTGGATTCGTCCGTTGTTTCTTAGCAGGGGAACCTGCCATGCCAATGAGGACCAGATCGCGGCGTTGTGCGACAGTAAGGGAATTTCGGCAGGCTTTCCTTTCAGCGCCGGGCGGAGTAGCCATGAGGTTTGAGGCGCATTGCACGGATTGAGAGTCCTTCCTGCCGGAGGTTCGAGTCCAGTCTCTTGCATGGGTTGTGTGTTGTTCTTAGTTGGGGTTAGTGTAAGTGATGATCTCTGCAATTTGGTACTTTAGGAATTCACTCACACACATTCCTTTCAGCCTACTGGTCGGAGGCTGCACGAGCCCACACAACATTATCGTAATACTCTTCTTTAAATATTCTGGATTTACGAGCGCCGCCCGTTTGCTCGAACACATGGTACAGGCTAATCAATTTTTGTTTTATACGTTCGGAGAAACAGAGCTGATCAGTATTTGCCTGACTATAATGCCAACCCACATGTGTCACATCATCTCAGCTGCCAAATGCAGCCGGCCGGTGTGGCCATGAGGTTCTAGGCGCTTCAGTGTGATGTCATTTTGTTAGTTAGGTTGAAGTAGTTCTAAGTTATAGGGGACTGATATCTCATCGTTTTGCAAAATGAAAGGATGATTTGGAAGCATTTAAAGCGGTGCAATAAGAGTTCGAGTACGATTTGGGGGAGTATGTGTCTAAGTATACGATCTAGTCACGCGGTGCGCAAACGCACGATTCCAGTTGCGGGCGCAGTCAAAAACCTAGACCAGAGTGACTGACCGTACGCGGCCACCCTAGTTCCTTTGGGAACAACTGGGGAATAGAAAAACGTAGGGTAAATCAGTACAGGAATGAAGGGGCACACGTACGCGGTCACGAGAACCCTGGAAGCAGTGGGATCAAAAACCATTTTTATGCGTTTCTGTCTGTAAAATATCTGGGAGTGTGCGTGCGGAACGATTTGAAGTGGAATGATCATATAAAATTAATTGTTGGTAAGGCGGGCACCAGGTTGAGATTCATTGCGGGAGTCCCTAGAAAATGTAGTCCATCAACAAAGGAGGTGGCTTACAAAACACTCGTTCGACCTATACTTGAGTATTGCTCATCAGTGTGGGATCCGTACCAGATTGGGTTGACAGAGGAGATAGAGAAGATCCGAAGAAGAGCGGCGCGTTTCGTCACAGGGTTATTAAGCGTGATAGCGTTACGGAGATGTTTAGCAAACTCAAGTGGCAGACTCTGCAAGAGAGGCGCTGTGCATCACGGTGTAGCTTGCTGTCCAGGTTTTGAGAGGGTGCGTTTCTGGATGAGGTATCGAATATATTGCTTCGCCCCGCTTATACCTCACGAGGAGATCACGAATGTAAAATTAGATTCGAGCGCGCACGGAGGCTTTCCGGCAGTCTTTCTTCCCGCGAACCGTACGCGACTGGAACAGAAAAGGGAGGTAATGAGAGTGGCACGTAAAGTGCCCTCCGCCACACACCGTTGGGTGGCTTGCGCAGTATAAATGTAGATGTAGTAGCGACAACAACGGGCGGTCGTAGTGAGACCGATTACGGGGCTGGGATCAGCTGAGTGGTGATAGCAATAACGGGTGGCGGTGATTTGGGAACAACTGGGGAATAGAAAAAGATAGGGCAAATCAGTACAGGAATGAAGAGACACGCGAACGCAATCACAAAACCCTGGAAGCAGTGGGATCAGAAACACTTTAATGCCTTTCTGTCTGTTTTAATTATTGGGGAGCTGACGTTTGGTTTTAAACTTTGTTTTCTGCGTTTAATTTGATTGGGAAACCATTGAGATTGAACTTAACATATACATGGATGGACATGAGAAATGAAAGGTGTAAGTAGGCTGTTTAGTTTTTTATGTTGGTAACGCCACATAGCGCTCTGTATGAAAATCACTGATTATGCTGTGTGCAGTCTGTGGCTGGTTGGCATTGTTGAAATATTCGCTATTGTAGTGTTGGGCAGTTGGATGTGAACAGCGCTTAGCGTAGCGCAGTTGGAGGTGAGCCGCCAGCAGTGTTGGATGTGGGGAGAGAGATGACAGAGTTTTGAGAGCGGATGATCTGGACGTGTGTCCATCAGAGTAAATTTGTAGGACTTGATTTCTAGTTAGTGCCTTCAATAGTTAGAATCGTTTATGTAGCTGGCAGTACTGGCGCTCGCTATATTGCAGTAGTTCGAGTAAGGAAGATTTTTATGAGGTTAGTGATTGATGAAAGGTATAGGTTATTGTTACTCGGGGCCATTCTTTTGTGGGGATTATATAAGTCAGATTGCGTTGCGCTAAAATATTGTGAGTCCGTTTAGTGATGATCAGAGTAAGTAAAGAGAAATGTCTGAGTACGTTGAGTTTTGCTCAACTGTTTGAAAATCAAATAACGTAAAGGAGATTATCAGCACAATCATTCATAAATTTTTCTAAAGGGAGTTTTCAAAGGTTGCAATAAATTTTTTATCTGTGATTATTACTTTAGGTATGAAATATTCTATTGCAGATTAATAAAAACGAATTTCTTTGAATGTTCCCAAAATAATGATTCAAGTTTAATTTTTATTCAAGGACTACTGCTGTTTGTACAAGAATGAAAATATTATTTTCCATCGAACTTAGCAAAGATTTTCACGTTGCACTGGATTTTTGTTTACTGGATATAGCCCGACTAGCTTTGAAGCATAAGACTATCTTTACTTTATGAATTCTTTTTTATATTTGTAAGCTCTCCTGAAGAATTATCCACTTTCAAATACACTTCACGATATGTTCCTAATTTTGAATGAAAATTTAAAAGAGCTGCAGCTTGTATCCACCTGTGAATGCACAAGATAAAATCTACTATCTCTTTGTATTCTGCGTATGGAATGCTGTGAAAAGAAACACTTTTTTATTTTCGTTCACCTCTACCTGTACCCTTTTTAGGATGTGGTCGTTATTGCGATGGTATATTTTAATCTGCCGCTGTTCCAGAATGCTCGCTCACGGCGCAGCTCCGTACTGCCAGCGATATCCAATAAAATGCTGGAAATTCTAAAATAAAATGGGTAATGTCCGGTGCGAACTTTGCAGTAATTGTGACAAACAGATTTTACTAGATAAATATATTTTAACAGAAACAATTAAAATCTTTACACACCGTTTACAATCCCAGCTACAAATGGCGTCGATCATCGACTTATGACAAATGAAGACTACGTAATAGCCTAATGCAACGTTGCGGGTTCCTCTCCCATTTAGTCTGTGCAGAAGGCAAGCGATTCTACTACAATATATTGCCACTTTATATCTTACCTAATTTTTGTACAGTCTTTGTCGTTTTTGATAACATATCCTTTCTTCTGTAGCGGTTTTCACATCCTCCGCCACAGATAGTATTTAACAGTCTTTGAATAATCATTTATAATAGCAAAATTCATAATTATCTTTTAAATGTCCTTTTGAAATACAATTAACAGAAATACATATAAATTATTTGTTGCAATGAACATTATACATCGAAATGTTCTTTTAACTTTCACTTTGGATGCATGCTGCCAGAGAACGTTACACCACGAAAGCAGAGACTGCTCATGAGGGGACCGTGAGCAGAATAGGAATGCCTTGGCGGGACCACCACAGTTGGAGAAAATCGAACCCGCTGATCCACAACATAATCCACTTAACGACAATGAGTGGCTGGAACTCTCGCGGCAGAATGGTGCGGAACAGGACGGATCTCTGAGCAAGGTAAGTGCGAATGTTCTACACGTGGAAAAATCCAGCACACGGGACGATTTGTTACAGGAGGCTGCAGGCAGTAAGGTTTCAGCTTTTATGCCAGATATCACCACCTCTATTAGAGTATCAGTACCCAGAACGCACTTGAGCTGCATCTGCCTGTGTTCGATTACAGGTGAGGCAGCGTTTCGTAATTATGTGTGGATACAGAGGCAGCGTGCAATATTTCTGCAAGGGACTTCTATCGACTTTTTGAGTACACGCCACACGGAGATGATGCTCTGTACTGGGTGAAACGAGGTCCGACACGATGCTACGACGTGCTCCGTGACTTTTGCCACTTCAGTGTATAAATGTACCGGATGTCTCTCTTAAAAGTCTTCAGGCACATTTCTTCTGGCTTTTCAGTAGATATTTTAAATGTGTAGATGCAGTCAGTCCAAACGTGTACTGGTCATCACGTCGAAGGAAAGCTTCGGTTTGTTTCCGTTACACGCGAAATGCTGTTTGAAGCGGAATTTTACATTCTCATTCGATAGAGCGGCCCGAGATGAGTCCAGCTTGGTATTCGTTTTAGCGATACGTATTAGCAGGAAAACTGGAAAACGGAGAGCGGCGGTAGCAATCAATTTGGGCCAGGGCCTTGTTGTCGCTGTTAGAGTATCGGTTATTCTTAGAGTTTTCCCGCTCCTGTTAATACAAATGGATGAAGCGAAAAACGTTGTAGACTAGTTTGTGGCCAGTCCATCCGAATGGATACGTGAAATTCCGCTTTGAAAATAAATTAATTTTTTTTTTACCGGGAACAAACCGACGCTTTGCGGCGACAGTGGCACATCATGACAGGCGTAATGAACAGTATTAATTTCGACTGACTCCACCTACACATTCCAAACACGAAATTGAAAATATCTGTCGGAACACCAGAGCAAATGCGCCTGAAGACTCTTGGGTGGAATAGCTACACCGAATATTGGAGAAATAGTGGCAAATATTTTGATAGGTGATACCAACCACAAGAACAAGAAAAAAAATACCTTGAACGTGGGTCTGGAAATGCATACTTTGTGAGATCTCTACACTTGTCCATAGTGGCTGAAAACGTTCGGGTGTGAATATGTCCGCCTGACACGCAAGGTAGATATTAAATAAACAAATGATGTATGGCCACAGGTGCTGCCCCTATGATCCGTGAACCGAGCGATGTGACGCAGTGGCTTGCACACTGGACTCGCATTCGGGAGGACGACGGTTCAATCCCGCGTCCGTCCATCCTGATTTAGGTTTTCCGTGGTTTCCCTAAATCACTCCAGGCAAATGCCGGGATGGTTCCTTTGAAAGGGCACGGCCGATTTTCTTCCCCGTCCTTCCCTAATCCGATGAGACCGATGACCTCACTGTCAGCTCTCCTTCCCCAAACAACCGAACCCCAACCCATGATCCGTCAATAGCGTTCACTACTGTACGTGTCTTTCCGTACTGACGTACTCCAGTGCACACAAGTCTGAGCACTGGGTAATCTACAGGCAGTTGTGTTGCATGTACTATAGTTTTAGCGTTGTTAGTGTGTGTTATTTTGTAGTAAATTGCTTTTAACAATTAGTATGTATCGCATTTATTTATTCAGAGTATGGCATTTAAGTACATTTCAGAATTGCATCACGTTATTCTACATTACATGTATTCACAGACAAACATCTAGTCCCTGTAAGTCATATCGCAATGTTTACTGTCACTGTGATATTTGTAATGCACTGTGCACGAATGGTAAATTTTCCATTTCTCTTCTGCTTGTTAACAATGGAAGCGTACTACTCCTAAAGTGACATGGCGGATATAATTATCTGCTATGGGTTAGCAGTTGGAAATAGCCCGTAAGCACGTTCCCACTACGCAGAAAAATACCCACGTTGCAGAGTACCATGCGATAAGTTGTTGACCCAAAGTTTTCGGCTTCTTAAGGACACGGATTTTCTAGCTTCCAAAAGACGAATAGTGGACGGAATGAGTCAGTTCACACACCTCAGATGCAGGAGGACATACCAGATTTTCTGGACGAAAGACGTGCAACAGCAGTGTGGGTATTTGGCGATAGACACCAACAGAAGGCATAAGTCATCCTGTTGTCCGGCTGGTACTGCTTGAGCTATTGCTGTATCCGTAACACCTTCAACACATCCAGGCACTAATGCCAGAGGACCACGATAGCCTATCATAGTTGTGTCATTGGCCCATACAGAAGCGTGCTGCAGGTCCACTGTTTTCGACGAAGAATTTATTTCTCTGATCCTGTGCGGTTCACAAAGGGTCGTGCTGTGAACTTCCATACTCAGCACGTGTGGGCTTATGAAAACCCCTATGCTGCTGTACAAAGAGTACATCAACCTCATTTCTCCGTCAACTAATGGATAGACATTGTTGGTGATAAGTTACTAGGGCCATATATCCTACTCCAAACATTTAATAGAGCTCATTATCGTCAACTTCTTGTTAACATTTTGCTTACCTTGTCTGAGGAGGTACCACATCAGTAAAGACTACCGATGTGGTTTATGCATTATGTCACATTTCATCTGCAATGTGTGTGAATATCGGATGCTGACGCTTCATGTCTTTTGGAATGGTTGGGGCGGAGGGGGCACACCTTGGTCCCCTGTTCCCTCGACTTCAGTCCTCTGTAGTTTTGGTTATGGGAACAGTTCAAGGCGTTAGTCTTGCAGTACCACATGTATGTGAAATTAGAAATCGTTACCAGAGTCGGAGACTATTTAGACTCTGACAAATCCCTTTAGATACAGTTTTGATATACATAATACAATGGAAATATGCTACTTGAAATTTGGCCCTTACATGAGGTCCTAGGGTGAACAATTTGTATAAAATTACTTAATAGCTGTATTTTAAAAACAATTAATAATGCAAATCAAATGAAAGGAACACTAAATTCTTTAAATGAAATTCAAGTAAAAAATGAACTGGTGATTTATTGCAAAAAGTCTTCTTCGTACACAAGAAAACCAATAGACTAACTGTCTATCATGTTAGACTAATACTGACAATCAGCAAAAGCATAATGTCCAGGGAAGGATAATGTGTTCATGCTGCACATTCCCTCCACGATGTTGAGGCGGAATAAATAAAAAAATTAAATTTCTTGGTTTTTTGTAAAGAGGAAAAATTGTGGACATGGAATTGTAACTTCAGAATTTTTGAAAGGCCTTTCTTTTTTTATGGGCTGTATTGACCAGCTTGAATGCGGACAAATTCAGTGCTGCGTGAAATATGCCTGTAATATAATTTACCATTCCGATTAATTACATTTTTGAATTCTACGTCACTGTTGATTTAATCAGAGTTCTCACCTTAGACGTAGCATTAGTCCTTCTGCCACAATATTAATTCATTAGTCGCCCTCGATGTTCTTCTCTTTGTTGACCGTGTGTACCTTCCTAAGTCGGCATCGGTTCACTTCACGTAGACGGTGGAAACCAAGGAAATACAATGCTACGTCACTTTAAAAAATAGTGAGAAGTATCGAAGTGTTACGAAAATTATTTATTCACAAGACAATAAGACTTGCTCTGCTCGTCGCACAAATCATGATTACTAACAACATGGCTGCCTTTCCGCACAGTCCGAAATTACGTCCTTCCTCCACAAGGCAACAATCGAAAGTGTCTCTTAGCTACTTCTTGGAGTATGAAACAAAAGCGAATCCAATATGAACATTACAGAGATTATATTCTACATCCCTCTCAATTTGATCTTTGGCGCAGCCTTTAAGGTGTTGTATGTCTCTGCGTCGGAATGTGTCATTACAATGTGAATAAACCCTACGAATCTGAATTTTACTATGTAGTGGTTCCTTGTCGGGACTAAAATGAAAAGAACCTTTCTTCGTATCTGGAATCTTACGGTACTGCGGTGGTGTACAACTATAAAATGGTAAGCTCCCAGACAAATTGGTGCCGCTACAGTGTGCTCACCAATCACTAGCCATCTCGATCTACATCCAAATCTACATCGATACTCTGCTAATTACGTTGAAGTGCCTGGCAGAGGGTTCTTCGGACCACCTTCAAAATTCTCTATTCTCCAAATGTCGTATAGCGCGCGGAAATAACAAACACCTACATCTTTTTCGTACGAGCTCTTCAAATGGTTCAAATGGCTCTAAGCTCTATGGGACTTAACATCTGAGGTCATCAGTCCCCTAGACTTAGAATTACTTAAACATTAACGAACCTAACCACACACACATCCATGCCCACGGCAGAATTCGAACCTGCGACCGTAGCAGAAGCGCCGTTCCACACCGAAGCGCCTAGAACCGGTTGGCCACAGCGACCGGCTGTACGAGCTCTGACTTCCCTTATTTTATCCTAGTGATCGTTTCTTCCTATCTAGATCGGCGTCAACAAAATATTTTTAAATTCAGAGGAGAAAGCTGGTGACTGGAATTTCGTGAGAAGATTGCTCCGCAACGAAAAATGCCTGTGTTTTAATGATCTCCATCACAAATCCTCCATCATTTCAGTGACACTCTCCCCCCTATTTCGCGATGATGCAAAACATGCTACCATCTTTGCACTTTTTCGATGTACCTGCTAATAAAACGTAGTGTTGGGTTAGCCTTCCCCACATGATTTTCTGTGTGTTCCTTACAATTTAAGTTGTTCATAATTGTAATTACTAGGTATTTAGTTGAATGTATGGCCTTTAGATTTGACTGATTTATCGTGTGACGGAAGTTTAACGGATTACTTTTAGCACTCATGTGGATGACCTCACACTTTTCGTTATTTATGGTCGTTGCAATTTGTTTGCCGGCCGGTGTGGCCGTGCAGTTCTAGGCGCTACAGTCTGGAACCACGTGACCGCTACGATCGCAGGTTCGAATCCTACCTCAGGCATGGATATGTGTGATGTCCGTAAGATAGTTAGGTTTAAGTAGTTCTAAGTTCTAGGGGACTGATGACCACAGATGTTAAGTCCCATAGTGCTCAGAGCCATTTATCTATTTCTTTGCAATGTGTTTTGATCTTCTGATGACTTTATTAGTCGATAACCGACAGCGTCATCTGCAGACAACCTAAGCGACTGCTCAGATTGTCTCGCAAATCGTTTATACGGATAAGGAACAGCAAAGGGCCTGTAACACTAAGATGTGTGCGTCAACACGAGATCTGCGCCCCCATGGAACTTGTGGACCGAGCTAAGTTGTCGGGACGACTTCCCAGTGCAGAACACTAGAATGATCGCCCCCCCCCCCCCCCCCCCTCAGCGATCGAGCACGAGAAGTCTCCTCTACGACGATCGACCCAAGAGTGTTCGATCATCCACATCCAACTCCTCAGTTTGGGCCGTCATGGCAACAAGCATATAAGGTAAAACGTTATGTACTTCTGTCCAATGACAGCAGACGAATCAGAGCCTTGTATAAACAACTCAGAATTTCCAACAAGCCAAGCAAACGCCGCTGGAACCCCACCAGGTCAGGTTCACACAGCAGCAGGCCGCTCCTCGTCAAGAACTGGTCAGTTCTCTCCAGATGTTACCGGGTAAGACACTGAGCGTCAAATTCTGAGCTTCCTGGGGTCGTGACTCGTGACGTCACTATGTGTGCCACTGGATGTCAGACTCGGAAAAACTTTCTTCTTCAAGGCGTGAAAATGACTGTAATGCGTGAGTTATTGCCGGATTTGTTATGCGCTCTGTATGTGCTTTCACCCTGCTCAGACAGCAGCTGGTATAGATTTTACGCTTGTGAGCGTATATATACGTTGTTATGTGGCTAGCGGAGCTTGTGGATTTCCTTTACGTACATTTATGTAATTCGAAAATCTGTGCCCAGACATCAGTTTACTAAAACAACGTGACAATTTTAAAAAACTCAAAAATGTTAATTCTAAAAAAGGGAGATATTTTTCCGGCTCACTTAGATACAAATCTATTCGTAAGTATTTGAGTTTCATATTGAAACAATGTCGAGGTTAGAACCTCATTTTCAGCAGTTTCTTTAATTGTATTAATATTGTATCTTTTTGTCAACTGGAAATACTGAATTATAATATTCTAATGAAAATACGATTTTATTTGAGTCAAATCAAATAAATTAAAATTTGATTCAGACATGTGAAATGACTTGTCTATACTAATAAAGTTCCCAGAAAGAATTTCACTCTGCAGCAGAGAGTGCGCTGCGATGAAACGTCCTCTCAGAACTAGAATAATCTGCCACAAGGTTCTATCAATAATACTGGTGCGCTTTATATGTTCGTTTCTCCATGTAATGGAAAAAAAAGAAATACTCGACATTCACAGTGACTAGAGTATGTACAAAAAGGGCAATCAATACACATTTGCAGTTGACCAGCAGATCGTTCTGCAGATACAGTCTATCCTTTTGAATTTTTAAGTACTATAATCTATTTCTGTGAAGGATGCTTATCACGATATTTATTTGCTCTTTCACTTTATTCACATGAACTCTGAGAGTTTTATGTGACTATATTATTTTGTTTCTGCAAACATAATTCGTTCCACCAAAATAGCTGGAAACCCCACAGCAGATCAGTTCCAGTCATTCCACGAGTAAGGAGGTACAAGGCTCGTCTTGTCTGTAATTCTACCATGCCTAGACGGTCAATACCGTATTCTATCGCGTCCGCATTGTTACTTTGTGCCAAGAAGGACTCTCAGCAAGGGAAGGGTTCAGGCGTCTCGGAGTGAACCAAAGCTATGTTGGTCGGGTATGGAGGAGATACACAGAGAGAGAGGAAATGTCGATGACATGCCTCGTTCAGACCGCCCAAGGACTACTACTGCAGTGGATGACCGCATCCTACGGATTATGGCTCGGAGGAACTCTGACAGCAACGCCACCATGTTGAATAATGCTTTTCGTGCAGCCACAGGACGTCTTGTTACGACTCAAACTTTGCGCTACAGGCTGCATGATGCGCAACTTCACTTCCGACGTCCATGGCGAAGTCGATCTTTGCAACCACGACATTTTGCAGCTCGGTAAAGGTGGGCCCAACAACACGCAGAATGGACCGCTGAGGATTGGCATCACGTTCTATCCACCGATGAGTGTCGCATATGCCTTCAACCAGACAATCGTCGGAGACGTGTTTGGAGGCAACCCGGTCAGGATGAATGCCTCAAGATACACTGTCCAGCGAGTGCAGCAAGGTGGAGGTTCCCTTCTCTTTTGGGATGGCATTATGGAGGGCGGACGTACGCCGCTGGTGTTCATGGAAGGCGCCGTAACGGCTGTACGATACGTGAATACCACCTTCCGACCGATAGTACAACCATGTCGGCAGCATATTGGCGAGGCATTCGTCTTCATGGACGACAGTTCGCGCCCCCATCGTGCACATCCTGTGAATGACTTCCTTCAGGATAAAGACATCGCTCGACTAGGGTGGCCAGCATCTTCTCCAGACATGAACGCTATAGAACATGTCTGGGATAGATTGAAAAGGGCTGTTTGTGGAAGACGTGACGCACCAACCCTCTCAGGGATCTACGCCCAATCGCCGTAGAGAAGTGGGACAATCTTGACCAACAGTGCCTTGATGAACTTATGGCTAAAATGCCACGACGAATACAGGCACGAATCAATGCAATAGGACGTGCTACTGGCTATTAGAGGGAGAGGTGTGTACAGCAATGTTGACCACCACCTCCGAAGGTGTCCCTGTATGGTGGTACAAGATGCAATGCCTGACTTTCATTAGCAATAAAAAGGGTGCAAAGGATATTCATGTTGATCTCAATTCCAATTTTGTGTACAGGTTCCGGAGCTCTTGGAGCCGAGGTGATGCGAAACTTTTTTGATGTATGTACATTTTTACTATGTCTGTACAGAACTGTATACACTGTTAGCGTAAATAGCTCTGGGGAGGTGCATTATAGAATCAGTAAGCGTACAATACTTCAAAACTCGTTTACTACCTCATTTTCCGCAATTTGATCTTACGTTCTTGCCTCAGTGTCAGAGGTACAACAACAGATTTTGCGCTTGGCTGTCATCCATTCGTATGTGCCGCTACATTTTTGGAGAGAAACCCGGTTGCCGCACAGTCGCGGCGTTGGTCTCCCTCTCTCTCTCTCTCCCTCTCTGGTGCCGACTCGCTGAGTGTGACACCTAGCGGCAGCACTGGGTACCTTTGGCGCGACGTCGCGAGTCACAATCCCAGAAAGCTAAGGAATTAACGCCGGGTCTTGAGACTCAGACCTGCTAGCCGCCAATAGCGCACGCAACACCGAAGATCCCACCCTCCTCCAAACGGCGCGTGACCCCTGCGGGCCCCAATGTAGCTGCCCTGCCGCACATAACCGGGGACTCAATGCTTTGAGCGGTGAGCTGGCTGTCCCTCCCTTATTCCCATTGTTGTGTGCCTCGGACGTTCTACAACTCCTGGGGAAACAAACTCCGAGTTTCCCACGAATTCTCTCAGCTGAAGTGACGTAAGTTAAGACACACAACCTCTGGAATTTTTATCAGGCACAATAGTGAAAATCAAGTATAGTAATGAGAGTTTAATAAAGTGATGAGAATCGTGTTCCAGCATTTCTCCGTCATAAGGAGTGGGTGGTGTTATTTTATCAATGGATGGAGCAACCCAGATTGCTTGTAACATTTCAGCCGACGCCACGCCGGTCAACGATACCCAGACACTACAGGATCGCGTCTTCGACGCAACAACAAGCAAGCGTATTTCGGAGAGTGCGTGATCTCTTAAGCTGAGGATCAGAGCGATACATTGCCATTGGAGGAACGTCACGTTGAGCACCTCATATGAGAAATGTCATTAACGGATATCAGGATGGACGGCTCCTATGGACAAGTGTGCAGATCACAGAAAGTATGCGTTTCCCGATCCACGTGTAATGGATTTTTTTCCCTTGTTTTGATGGACAGCCCCCCCTCGAAATATTCGACACTTTGCGCTACAGGTTAAAAGAAGAGTGACGAATATAAGATGCCTTCAATATTTATTAACGTTGTGGGTGGTTCTCTTGATTTATGCTAACTTTTTTCCAGCCTACGTCTAGATCTGGTTTTGTTCCCTGCATATTAAATTATATGCAAGCGTTTCTATCGCACCAGAAAGGATGGAGGAGGTTTGATGTAAGATCTATTCGTGGTTTCTCCTTTATCGAAATCGTTTCCCATAAGAATCCAAGCTACATCGTTAGCCTCGTGGCTATTGAGGTTGATCCTCAAAAAAACGTAGTACTAATAGTTCAATCCAGAACGGTTTAGGTAGCCTTTACGGTAGTTGGGTATAGCTGTGTGGTTAGTATTCGAACAGACATCCGAAGTAGTGTGGCGGTAATGCTTCAATCTGTCCGAAGAACAGTTCCAGCTTTATAAATGTAGCCAGAAGTGTATCGTGGCTAATGGAGTTGTTCATGAAGACCGATTAAAGTATTTTCCTAATATATTTTGTTGCCCTTATTTTATAAAATCATTTGGTGGCTTTCTAAGAGGTACTTTGTGTTAGGAGTACAAAACGTAAATAAAATTACATTTTCACACGTTTTACTTCAGGCAGAATTAGGTAATAAAGCCAGTCGATACCTTTCGTATAGTGCAACGACATAGTTGCTTACTGGCTGAGTATTTTTCAAGAGATCCTCTCACACAGACTGGTAATTTACACTGTTTTTAAGAGACACTCCGAGTGCGCCGTATCAGTCACTCTTTAACCTGTTACGTAAGGCGATTCGTTCCTGCTGTTATCTTTTGCGTGTATTCAGTCCCGCAACCAATAACCGTGCATTCGGGCGGTAATCAGTTATCGGTGCGTTATTGTAGTCTAAAAACTGAATCCGTTATCGTAACTCTTTTGTTTACTCACTCGGGGTCCCACCGTTTTGTACACAACTGAGGTGAGAAGTAGTTGTGACGTTCTCTACGGCGACATCAAAAACCCATTCTGAGGTGGTGCCGTCGAAAGCGTAAACCGAAGCAATCGGTCTGGATTCGAATACATCTCTCGAAAGAGAGTACAAAAGAATATTATCACAGGGCTTTACAAACAGGTTTTTCAGAAATTCCTACCAGTTCACTTACTTAACTTATTTAATACTGCAACGCGTTTCGAGCTATCACCTCTTTATCAGGCAAAATATGACAAAACAAGAAACATTCAAACCGAATGGACATATACCTTAATGCAAGTATTCTTTCAGTCTTGTCGTTTGTTGTGGCTTTCCTGCAGAGAAAGTCAAATAGAAGCCGTATGAGAGCGCGTTTACTTCGTTTTCTTGTCTGTAGATGAATACTGGAGCACTCCGTTCATCAGAAAAGGCTGCCGTCTTGTTGCCACTGTGGCTTTAAATTGTAAGCACACCACGTAGCTCACTCGGAAAACATGAATAACTGATCTGGCTACTTCAGTATTATTCGGTTAATCACAAGGCGTCTACTTCGGTAATAATCTTGCTGGCATTTCGATGATCTTTCTTGGGATTTCTTCATGATTCATTACATTCTTGCACGTGCTACCTTTTTATAGTTTTATGCACAGTGAGATATAATATCGAGCGATTTTAAAAAGCGAGTGAATCAAGTTGCGTCGGATAGAGGTGCAGGGGATAGCGTCAGTTACGTTTGACGCGAAATAACATTTAGTCATAATGGAACATAGACTGTCAAAGCATTTTATCAAAACGGTAGTTCGTACCAGCTAGCACGTCGTGCAATCCGCAACGACTTCAGCGTTAATCGAAATCGGCAGGTGCACCTGCCTGGGCGATTAAAAAGTGGCTGGGGAACATTGAGGAGACGGCGCCAACTGGGAGACCAAAAACTGTGCGCTCGCCTGAAAAACATCGAACGTGTACGCCAAATGAAACGCGTATAGCACGTGTGCCTTGACACGACACTACAGCGCGACACGCACGTGCCGCACGAGTCGCGCGGCTGCAGTGCATATTGCGACACGTACACCGTACTTAGCACGCGCCGACTGGCGACGCTCTGCAATGACAGAACCGAAGCGCGCGCACCTTTTTACCTTTCTCTAATAATTTACAGAAACTATTCACTGAAAATATTTGATTTTTTTCCGTACTTGTAGCTCTTTGTGTAAACTTCTTGGCCAAGTGCCCATCATCTCGCTAATGGTCATGCTTACTGGGATCTACACATTTTAGTAAGTCACTACGCAAAACTCAAAAAGTTTGCAATGAAAAATAGGGGACGCTATGATTTAGCGTTTGGTGCGTATTACACCATATGTTTCTGAGTATGAAATTCAGCTAACATATTAAATTTTGGTTTAGACTTAGGAGGAGGTCTCCATCTGTCTTCGATTTCGAGAAAATGGATCCCATGTAGCGCATTCACTTCCAATCTTACGCCACGGGAATGAAATATTCCTACATCACTGGTATTTCCTAAACCGCTCGAGACATCGAAACGAGATTTTGGCGAATGACGACACAAGGAGGAGAGTACTTTGCCACGCCGGCCGGTGTGGCCAAGTGGTTCTAGGCGCTTCAGTCTGGAACCGCGCGACCGCTACGATCGCAGGTTCGAATCCTGCCTCGGGCATGGATGTGTGTCATGCCCCTAGGTTAGTTAGGTTTAAGTAGTTCTAAGTTCTATGGGACTGATAACCTCAGATTTTAAGTCCCATAGTGCTCAGAGCCATTTGAACCATACTTTGCCACGTCGTAAACACACTGAGCTTTCTTATCTATCACGGTATATCAGTAGTTACACTTCCCTATTTATTTTTTTTCATTCCACTGACTAATTTTTTAAGAGTTATCGACAACTAGTGAGACAAGAGTGTCCTAATATGA
The DNA here is from genome assembly GCF_023897955.1 of Schistocerca gregaria. Taxonomy (NCBI): domain Eukaryota; kingdom Metazoa; phylum Arthropoda; class Insecta; order Orthoptera; family Acrididae; genus Schistocerca; species Schistocerca gregaria. Next base: position 566,447 of record NW_026061887.1, on the reverse strand, counting down.
AAGTAAACATGAAATTTCTTCTCTTATGTTGCCACAAACCGTCACAATGAGTTTTTTGATAAGATATTCGGCTCTCTGAGCGCCAATTACTTGTTTAATGAGACAGATTTCTGAAACAGTGTGTCACAATAACTGCTGCAAAAATGAGTTTATGCAAATCATATTGTGTTTTGGCAAAAGAAGTGCTCTCAAACCCTTCAACAAGAGAAGTGTGGCCGTTACTCGCAAATGGTGTTGCTTCTTCGAATGAGAAGAGGTTAACAACTCACACGAAAATAAATCGCTAATTCTGTTGGAATTTTGGTTGAATCCCACAACCCATTTTATTTTTAACACCAGCGACTGAAATGGAAACTTACCAAAGGAGTTTTATTCCTTTTCTTTATCTGAGCAATAGCAAAGTAATGAAGAGCGTGGTCTTCAGGCGGGATACCACGCACACTACTGATGCCGGTTCCTCACCAACGCCTTGCCAAACTGACAGTCCGTGGTTTGCGAATAAAATAGTTGTTACTGAGAAAAGTAAACAACTGATACGTGGCACAACACAATGGCCAGTGTATCGTCAGCAGCTGCGAATAAATCGATCGACAGGAATGCGGAAGCCAGCAAGTGTGCTTTGTGAGAGGAAGAGTTCACATCGTTCCGAAAACATTGTCATGAAAGTAGATCTGCCTTTGTCACCATTACATTTCTACATATCACCACACTCTTTCAGGATATTCCTACTTTTATATTAGTACCGACACTAATTCCTTTGTGTAGCCTGTTGTGTAATTAGTTTATTAACGCTGATAGCGTGTATGCAACCACTGAAATACTTTTCCTCGTCACGACGAGCCGATTAAAACATCGTTATTTACGAGGGCTTCTCGACTATTTCGGGCTTGCAATGTACGAAGTATAACGTCTCTTATTAGACCCATATCCACATGATGATATGAAGTACGTAAGTTTTACTATCTCGGACGCTTTTTACCAGGAGCGCAAAGGGGTCATACCTGTGGAAATTATGCCTTTCCGACTTTTTGTAACGGATCGCAGAGATACTTCAGCATAAGAGGCAGCAAGTAGGTAACCTTGTTTTACTTTCCTGTCTTGCTTCTAGATGACACGATTTTATAATATTCCTTACTTCCTTATTCACTACCCTCACGGTAAATCGTCTGTCCCTTCTTACGTTCTGAAAACATTGTGGAGGCAGACGATATACTTTCAGTGGCTAATGGCTCACCGGTTATTGAACTGTGCATTGGGTTTTTTGACAAAGAATAAACAAAACAAAAGAACTGTACATATGTATGTAAATGAAAACTATTACGTGCTAACGAAAATGGACGGAGCGCTTAAACAGCGAAAAAAAGAACACTTCTCAGTGATAGAAAACTTCAGTTTACATTACAGGCCGTACTCTTCGGATGGACAATACTTCCACTGTCCGTATGCGCCATGCCGAAGTGAGTATATGGCAGAACTGCCCTCCCGCTCCCCGCCTCACACATCCGTCAGTACCCGCGTGACGCGCGGCGCGAGAAACTTCGCCGCTACCACAAAGCCGCGCGACCTGGCGCAGGCGCGTGTCGCGTCCCAGTCGCGTCGCGTCGCAGTTTGCGCGGTCCCATTTGAACCTGTGAAATTGCAAAAACGCGCGCTGCGCTGCGCCTAGCCTTTAGAGTTGCCATTGAGAGACACACTCGTCGCTCAGTTCGCCGGCACAGCGCTACACTTGGGATTTCAAAGAGAACGGTAGGAAGGATTTTACCCCAGGATTTGCACTTTCACCCCTACAAAATCTAAACGGTACAGGTCCTTAAGGGAATAGATTATGTGATCCGCAGCCGCTTCTGATTAAAAGTTTTGGTCATGATTAGTCGGGACCAGGACATTGTAAACCGTTTGTGGATGAGGGATGAAGCTCACTTCCGTCTCTCCAGTTATGTGAACAAGCAGAACTTTCGATTTTGCAGTGACTTTAATACTAGAGAACTGCATCAGCAACCACTGCACTGGGCAATAGTTACTGCGTGGTTCGTAATGTCTTCAATTAGGGATAATAAGGCCAAACGATTTTTAAGTTGTAACAGTGACTTCACAGAGATACGCAGACGTTTTAGAAAACTTATGTCTCATCGTTCACTTCATTGTGTGCAAGTTGTGGAGTAAATGTTTCCAGCAGGACGGAGCAACGTCCCATACTGCGCTAGTAAGCATGAATATTGTCAGTCGTTTGTTTCCAAATGATATGGCCTCCCGAAATGGGTACATTGCATGGCCCTCTCGTTCACTGGACGTCACATGTTTGTGACTTTTCTTTGGGGTTATCTGAAGCGGAAAGTTTAGCAAGATAACCCACCTTGAACAACTGAAGCCCTGAAAGAGTGGATGCGACAGGAAGTGTGATGAGTCAGTACAAGGTCTGGCTGGAGGAATGCGTGCTTCTAAGCGGACGCCATAATAAGTAACTGAGGAGGAGGAGGACATTAGTGTTTAACGTCCCTTCGACAACGAGGTCATTAGAGACGGAGCGCCAGCTCGGGTGAGGGAAGGATGGGGAAGGATATCGGCCGTGCCCTTTCAAAGGAACCATCCCGACATTTGCCTGAAGCGATTTAGGGAAATCAGGGAAAACCTAAATCAGGACGGCCGGAGACGGGATTGAACCGTCGTCCTCCCGAATGCGAGTCCAGTGTGCTAACCACTGCGCCACCTCGCTCGGTGAAAAAGTAACTGACGTTTTACTGTTACAGAAAACACTTTTTCGTATATTTTAAGATTATGAAATAGAAAAAGTGTCTTTATTTAACAGCTTTTCAAAAATCGCTCTTTATTATGCCTCACCCTGTAGTTGAAACTCTCTTCTTCATTTAGCTCATGAGGCCTCAGCTTTAAGAGAATTTATTGTGTCGTAAACACAGTACTATTTCAATATGCTATACGAGCGTATTTTAGGAAAGACACACGGGAAATATGTAGTGGTAAATGCGAAAAACAAATACAGAACTAGTTCTCTCACAACTGTTATGACTACTCTTATTTTTTATTTGGGGGACTTACGAAATCTGAATATTTTCGTAGTCTCCATGAAATAGCTGTGTTAATCTTAGATAACGGTAGGTGTGATTAACGTCTCTGACTGGTGGTGTGGAACTGTCCCAAGTGAAGGACAGAAGGAATTGGGTTATTCAGATACACACAGTAGACGATTGTAACTGCACTGTTTACGTGGAAAGAACCCACACATATTACAAAAAATTGATGTATGTACGTATGTGGCACATCTCCCCCTAGACCACTGGACTGATATGGACCAAAGTTTGTGCACATACCCCTTACTGACAGGTAACAATCATAATTCAGGAGGTGCGGCATCATAAACGATGAGATGTATGAAAATCAGCCGTACCATGCCTGATGTTGAAATTTGCTTCTGTACTACTAACTCTATTCGTAACAAATTTCGCAGACATTCGCAGCGAAAGGCACATACAAAATTATATCATGATGCCACACATAATTCGGGAGATCCGACGTCATGAACACCAAGATGTGTGAAGAACTGCCGGAGTGTGCTTAATGTTTATATTTATCCTTGCTGCTCACTCTGTTAGCAACATATTTTGCTGACGGTATCGACATACGCCGCTGAATGCGCCTACATGAATGCATCGTTGTAGGACTCTTTACTGCCGAGCCACTCGTGCAGTCGAGTGAAGTCGAGTGAAGTGACACCAGGCAGCGCTTTTGGCAGCTTTCAACTATGAGGCGCAAACGGTTGTAGGCCTCGCCACAGAGGCGTGCCGATACTTGAAGCAGCTGTGCCAAGCGCATCATCCCACGCCGAGCCTACTGGCAGGTGTGCGTGCAAGGTTCCTCGTTGTGGAAAACTAGCAAAGTGAACACCCCGACCGACAGTGCCGGCTGTCAGCTAGTGTACAATAAAAACATTATGACAGGTGACAGACTTCCGTCATTCAACAGTCTCTGGTCAATGAATTAGTTCTTTCTTATGATCTTAATGAATTATTGTCAATGTAAACAACGAGACACCAACAGAGATAGTGATAAATGGTTCAAATGGCTCTGAGTACTATGGGACTTAACATCTGAAGTCATCAGTCCCCTAGACCTAGGGTAGTTAGGTTTAAGTAGTTCTAAGGACAGCACACACATCCATGCCCGAGGCAGGATTCGAACCTGCGATCGTAGCAGCAGCGCGGTTCCGGACTGAAGCGCCTAGAAACGATCGGCCACAACGGCCGGCGAAAGCGATAAATGAGGTATTAGTGAAAGATACTGGCTTATTAACATGGTTTGCTTCAAATTTTCAGAAAATGTAACTGATTCGAATATTTGACTAACGTAAAGCCTACCAAAATCGGCTGTATAGTTACGTTCATAGTCTGCACATAACTTTGCGGTGCACGGCCGTTGCCCCTGATAACAAAGTGCGAGTGCACCGCCCTCGTGGATAACATTGCGCCCCCTAGAGTGTGCAGCTGGAACACTGATAGAGGCAGAACATTCCCATTCGTCTGGTGCGCTCTCAAGTGTCATTGATACCTTCTCTGATAATGATCTCTTACCTTCGCCATCAAAATGGCCTACCTCACTGGGAACGCATTTCTGGCCATATGTCCGCATGACCTTTTTTCCTCCTTTTGCTGCGGAAGCTGTGATCTCTGTATCTTGAAACAATACAAACCAAGGGAAAATCGAAATCACTATCTCTCGCCAATAAATAAACGATCTCTATAATCATACAAGACGAGGGAATTGTGTTAAGTAACTGATCGTTCATTTTGGCCGCTGTACACAACGCAAATACCGTCTCCTTGCGATGAACAGCTTACGAATACAAGAGGTTATATTTATTATTTGCGGGTCGTCTTGTCCCTCAAAAACAGGAGGACAGTAAGTGATCTTGAAATTCGGCGACGTTCCTGGGTGCATTACGTGCTCCCACTTCTGGCCATATGAGGGTACGACGAGAATTCTCCATATAATAGTTCCGATGCGCTCACGTGTTATGTTTTGGAGAGGCATACCGTTGGTTGGGCAAATTGATCATGGTACACTCGCAGGTCAGCGGCATTGTGACACTGCATTCGTTTCCCATGCGTATCTTTTCAGGCTGTATGCGACCCTCACTGTACTTTTAAGAACGACAATGCGTGATCGCATCGAAAGCACTGGTGTAGGAGGTCTTTGAATGAGTGCATGTTCGGCAAACTTAAACCCCGTGGGCCACGTCGTTATGCATTGGGGTACATACCGCAGCTCGCCTACATAGTCCAGCGACCATCCAGAGTTCTCAGTCAAACATGTTGAGGAATGGAACGCTCTACCACATTTCCTTACCAACCTCGTGCCCAGCTTGGGAGCTGGTTACAGAGCACGCACAGCTGTGTTTGGTGACCACATGCTTTATGGAGAACACGTTCCGCCTTTTGCAATGTGACTACTGTCTTTGAACAAAAACGTCAGTTATGTTCGTATCATTGCATGTTTCTTTGTTACCATCTGTACCATGCAGCAGCAATTATTTCTATTTTGCTTGACAGTGACACAACATGTGAAAGTTACTTTGGCCCGGAGTTTCGCAAAGCACTATAATCGAAAACGAAAAAGGTCTGACGGGGTCTATTGGGGTGAAGTGAGACCACGGGAGCTGATTCCATACCACTGTGGCGGCTGCTTTATTGTATGAAGGACTGAATTTAGTTGAAAGTACTTGATCTTCATTTCTCGAGTATATGCTGAAGATTAAAGTTAATCGCATGTGAACCGGTACTTTCAGAGACTAAAATAAAGAGCTCCTGAAAACGCTATTTACTATTCCAAAGAAATGTGACTGGGATCCTAGAATACGAAACTGACTACAACTGTATGTAAGCAATATCGGTTTCTGCTGCTCCGGCTATGACAATATGAGAATAGGGGGAGGGGGGGGGGCATAGGATAGTGTACCTACAAACACATCTTCTTTCTTGGTCGGTGTTTCAGTTAGTCACCGATTTTAGAACTGTATGAAGCAACGCGTACTAGAGGACGCGGTAAGTAGTTCCTGGCATTTTCGACTGCTGCTGTTGTGGGGCCTGAGGTTTTGTTTTCTGCAGGGTTTGCAAATATAACGAGTTCTACATATTTAGTGTTGTGTAATATATTAAAGATATTTGGAGGATACTGTCTGTTCTAAGGTTAAAGAATTTTGTGGTGAATAAAATATTGTTAAATTTTGACTAGTTACATAACGTGTGGATGAATAAGTTATAGTTCGTGAGTCACAAACCATCTCGTACCTTCAAACGGAAGACCTTGCACCATGGAGTATATGAGATTTGCAAAAGAAGTAAGTTTATGTAATGTATTAACGAAGTTACCTGTCTCGAAAAGGGAAATTTGTGATAGCTGCAACAGCTTCTATTTCAGATCGTTGTTAACTTCTAACTGGTTTTTGATAAAACGATTGATTTCGCTTGCTGATTATTCTTGTGGAGTAGAGTAATAACGTAAGACATTTCTCATAGAGAAATACACTACTGACAAAATTTTTTCTCGATTGCAACGATTTGAACTGATATTTGTACCTAGGTACATGACCATGTTGTATCTTGGAACAGTCTCTCATTTGTCAAAAATCTTACTTTTCCGGAGTAATTGTAATTTCAGAAAGAAAGTGCACCACTCCTAAAGTGAATGCTGTCATTTCAAAATAGAATAACAAAATGGAGTAAAGGTCTATTAAAGTGTGAAAGTCTGAAGTGTGTTCCACGGTAAAACACTTTTCGCTAATAATTGTCAAAACTAAGAACAAACACAAAACGCTGTCCAAGCATATAAACGATCGATAGTCGAACTAAAAATCTGAATGCCGGGTGTTCGGACAAACTTCTAGGACTTGTAGAAGGGAGACAGGAAAGAATATTTTGAGTACAAACCCATGCCCAGGAATGTACCGTTTCAGTTGTACAATGGTTTCAACTTCGATTTTTAACTCATCCACTTCTGTTTGAGGGATTAAATTACGCATAAGGCAATACAAAACAATTCGAAATGAAACATAACGGAACACCTGTTTATCACTTAAGCACATTTGTTTGTGTTAAGACTCCTCGCCCTGTCCATCTGTCACCATATCGTTTGTTCAGATGTCTGCGAACTGCACGATACAAGCGAGTTGGTGCATCATCATGCTGAAACCACATTTCCTGATGGGCAATCAGTGGCACAGCTTTCAAGAACGGCCCCAATATCTTTTGTAGAAACATAAGATATGCAAGACCAGTTAGAGTGGAAGGAGGTACGGCCCAGTTACACGACAGTCTGGAATGCCTGCCAACAAACAAATATCCAACAGGCACCGAAGCCTCGGAATGTGCTTAGCATGAGGGTTTTTGGCTGCCAGACATGGCTGTTTAGCGAATTCAGAACATAGTCCCTCCCCAGTGAACTCACATTTGTCTGTGAACAGGAGTAGTTGGGTAAGGAAAGGATCAGCACATTTTGTTAGCGCAGGTTGCCTACATCAGGATCAAGCATACATTCAGTGGAAAACCTATTGTTCTCTGTTACTATTTTGCTAAGTGGATTATGACCATCTGAGGATAATCCGTCATTCCAAGAAACCCTCCATACTCCTCCCTTCCCTCTCCTTCTCCCCACTTCTCCTCCTTCTCCACCACCCCTCTGGAAATTGTCTCGCAATACAAGCACACTTATGATATGGGCCCATTTGACTAATTAATTAAATCGACCAATTAATTAACCCCTCCCTATCTGGGACACCACCAGCAGTTCCCCTCCCCTCCCCCTCCAGGAATTTGTCTGGAAAAAGACCCAATTGATTGGCTAGCAGGTGGAAAATTGATTGCAGTGTACGGAATATTGTTTAACCCTTTATTTGGCAGTGTTGCTTCCAAGCAACATCACATTTACCTTGGCCTTATGGGACAACAAACTCTTCCCAGTGCATTTCACTGGCATTACTGCCTCCAGGCAACATTCCTTTACACACTGCGAACGCCAGTTTTTGTAATAGCTTAAGGTTTTCCACACGAGATAGCAGTTTGTGCAGTGGTGTTACAGAGATCTCCTCGTGTGAGCAACAGAGGTGTCTTATTTTGGTTTTAAAAGAGTGGATTTAAATAGATTGAAGAAAAACTGCTAAGATTACTGGCAAGATATACCCAGAGGTAAGTTTACAGCAGAAATATTTCAATCTTTGTTTGGAAATACGTAAGTAGTATAAAACTTTTATGTTGCCTGTGAGCAACATTGCCTATAGTTCGGACATGTGCCATTAGTATATTACACATGTTTACGGTGTGACAGAGAAGATATTTTTATTTTTAGGGGCTTTTTAGCAATGGATTCCAGAATATTTTATGGAATCGAAAAAGCGAGAGGAATAGTAGTTCCACTAGAAAACCCGGCTTTGTCTGATCTAAGTGAATCTGAAGACACTGAACTCGAAGCTTTGGCAGGCTGTAGTGATTCCAGAGCGTCAATCTCAGTTCCATAACCAAGTTATACCAGACACTGATTCTGATTTAGGAAGTGAAATCTCAGAAGCTGAACATGTGCAAGGACCTTCTGCAGTGAATCCTTCTAGTGCAAGTGGCAGTCAAGTGAAAAAGTAAATTAAAAAAGCAGTCACATACATGTGGGTAAAGGAAGATACAACTGCTAGGGCAGAAAGTCTCTCTCCTTTGTTTTCTGATGAAGGCAATACACCACTGGGTTATTTCAGAAGATTCTTTGATTCAGAACTAATTGACAAAATTGTGCAGGAAACGAACTTAAACTCTGACCAACGAACTACACGTCAGTAAACAGCAATATAAATTAAATAGAAAAATTTTTCGGTGTTCTGATATACATGGGTCTTGTTTCTATGTCTTAGTAGACTGACTATTGGTCTCAGTCAATGAACTGTGAAAAATTCACCAGCATTTTCAGTTTGAAGCGCTTTCAGAAACTCCGCCGATACCTGCATTTTACGAGCAATGAGAATGCTGTGAACTGTTCTGACAGACTTTTGAAAATAAGACCTGTTCTTGAGTCAATTGTATAGAACTGCCGTGAGCAGAAACAAGAGTCGGCATTTTCTACAGATGAGAAGATGGTTGCATATAAAGGTACAAGAGCAGGTAATTTGCGCCAATATATTCAAATAAGCCACACAAGTGGCGTTTTAAGATTTTTGTTCGTGCTGGTGTGTCTAGAGTTGTCTATGATTTTCTTCCCTATACTGGCAAGGGGATGATAACTGATCTTGCTGATGACGTGAAAATAATGGAATTGGAACACTTTTATTTTGACAATTTATTTTACAGCCTTGAACTTAAAACATACTTAAAAAACATCAAAACATTGAGTCCATGGGCACCATAAGGAAGAACTGAATAAAGAACTGTCCTCTACATGACGAGAAGCGGTTACTGAATGACGAGTCAGCTATGACTACAGGAAGGACAGTCACTCAGACCTCATTTTAGTAAGGTGGGCAGGCTATAAAATCGTGACACTTGCAAGCTCGTTTTTTGGTGTCCAACCACTCTCAACAGGAAAACGATGGGACAGCAATCAAAAAGGAATTGATGTGCCCTGTCCCAGTATTGTACGTCAGTACAACAAGCACATGGGAGGAGTTGATCTTGCTGGTATGCTGATAGAGCTCTACAGAGTACCAATGAAAACTAGGCGATGGTACATGAGATGGTTTGGATTTATTCTAGATCTGAGTGTTTTAAATGCTTGCCTGCATTTTTCGAAGAGAATCTCTGGACAAGAAGACCTCATCAAAGTCATTTAGGGCAGATACTGCCAATGGTTTGATATTTTCAGGTAAAAGTAAAGTAGGAAGACCTTCAACAGACAAACCACCACCATAAAAGAAGAGTAGGAAGGCAACAGCTCCGACTGTTACACAAGATGTCCGATTTGATAATATGGAGCATTGGCCTGTATACGGTCCCAAAGGTCGTTGTCGTTATTGTCCGTCTGAATATTCTACAGTCATGTGTTCCAGTTGCAATCTAGTATTGTACTTCGATCCAAAGAGGAACTGTTTCCAAAAATTCCATTGCAAGAAGAACAAGAAGGAAAATAAAACAGTTCTATTACGCAGCAGGAATGCATAAATGTGTTTATAAATTAAATTATTCACGTACGGCAAACATTTTGCTTGAGGTTATCGGCAAACTCCTTTTTCCTATGATATGTATAAGTGTGATCTACTGCTGGCAATGTTGCTTGTAAGCAACGTTTCATAATTTTCATAATTTTTGTCAAAAATTTCTAAAACTGACTGAATTGTATTTCTTTAAGTATAATAAATAGATATAAGCACTTAATTTTTTTTAATTTTCACCATTTGCCAAATAAAGAGTTAAAAAGTTTCTCATACACAAGACAATGTGTGAAAGATTCTTTATTTAAACAATTTAAGGGATACAAGGCAGTGTATATCATATAGTTCATTTATTTACTTTAAATATTTAAATAGACAAAATTCCATTCCCTACAAATTCTTTGAGGGTGAGAAGATACTTGGAATATTAAACAACTTCGAAATTTTTTTTTAGCCCACACGCCCAAACACTTCACTGGGCTTGTCATTCCACGTATTACTATATGTGGAGGCCACGATACCCCTGCTCAGGTCTGTGACTGGCCACTATGAGAGCAGACGTTGCAGTAATCCCCAAACAAAAGAGCTTCTGATGGTGGCTGTCCTTTATTATTTGATTGCTGAGAAATTCCTGTTCAAGCACATGCGCTCTCTCTCTTTCCCCTATCCCCCTCTCTCTCCCTCCACCCCCCTCCTCACAACCGGTCATGTCCTGTAGTGTAACCCTGCTAGGACTGCATGCACCATTGGCCGTGGTCGGATCGAATCACACACAAAGCAGCATTTACCTAGTAAACCCCACCTGTGCATTTCTTAGAGTGAGGTAATATCTCCATCAGATTGATTGTCTAATTAATTAAATCGATGCCCTTCGTGTGGGACAGTTTTCCGTTGCTTTCTATTGGTGGATTACTAGGATTAGAATATTTGATGGGATTCGATCCTACAGCTTCCCAATTTCCGAACCCTACTGTTATTTTTTCCCGTTGCCTCCTATTGGTGTATACTGATACAGTTAAGTCATTTATAGAAAGTCCATTAAGCTGGAGGTAGCTGAAAATTTCAAATTTCAGCTCAGCTGCATGCTGTGTCCATAGAAAATCTGAGGAGATTTCGGACTGGTATGTGTGCTCGCAATAAAGCAACAACAATAAATTGATTAAACGGGGATTGGATATTGCGATTGGATTTTTAAACCTTTGTAGAATTCCTAAATTGGTTCTCTCCACTACATTCGGAAGGAGGAGGAGGAGGAGGAGGAGAAAGGGTGTGTTAGGGGATAGGACAAAGACACAGAAAATACCACAATCCAGGCCGTAGCAGTAGTTGTCATGGCCAGATGTTGGATATCGCTGAAATACATCCTGAATGCACATGCCCAGTGTCCACACGTCACTCGCCAATCTCCTCATGAGCAACCAGCGCCAACGCTCAGAGGTCGGACGGCCGTAGCCAGTTTGGTGGACGCGTGTGTCCGCCAGAGTGCACCACCCTGACGTGGAGGGCGTCTGGAAGTGATTGGAGTGGTAGGAATTAGGATGTTATCAACACGTTCATTGCCAACACTTGGCAGTTATCGATATTGAATGACTCAATTTTCCAAGGGGAATACATGCAACACATGCGATCACAGAGACAGCCCAATGCACACTGTGTATTAGTTTGCTGTTTAGCTATCGAAAGGGCACTGTGGCTGGGACTTACTCCTGTAGCTGTGTGCAATAACCGACTAGCTGGCCTACTGGAACTTTTCGTTGTAACCACCGATTGCCAGAAAAGCCCATTTGTTCTGGCCACATGCCTCCTCTGGCACACGCCTCACATTCGAAACCGCGTCGTCCTAGGAAACCAGCAAAATTTATTTATCGCTGTAATTAGAATTAAATATTACACTTGCAGCCCTAATCTCATAACATTGGACACCGACTCTGGAAATATCCCCCTTATAACTGGGTACAGTTTAACACATAAAATGCTTCATCCTCCTTGGGGCTATTGGTGAATTAGTACAATGGACATCCAGCTCACAAAATAGTTTGATTGGGGTGATCATGTGCCATCACTGTGGATTTTTAGAGTATAAAAGGAGGTGTGATAGGAGCAATCGTACACCTTGCATGTTTATTATTACTGGAGAATCTAGACAATATTGGTTGTTGTTTTGGCCTTCAGTCCTGAGAGTGGTCTGATGCAGCTCTCCATGCTACTCTATCCTGTGCAAGCTTCATCATCTGCCAGTACCTACTGCAACCTACATCCTTCTGAATCTGCTTAGTGTATTCATCTCTTGGTCTCCCTCGCCGTTTTTTACCCTCAAAGCTGCCCTCCGATACTAAATTGGTGATCCCTCGGTGTCTCAGAACATGTCCTACCAACCGATCCCTTCTTCTAGTCAAGTTGTGCCACAAGCTCCTCTTCTCACCAATTCTATTCAATACCTCCTCATTAAGTATGTGATCTACCCATCTAATCTTCAGCACTCTTCTGTAGAACCACATTTCGGAAGTGTCTATTCTCTTCTTGTCTAAGCTATTTATCGTCCATGTTTCACTTCCATACATGGCTACACTCCAATACAAATATTTTCAGAAACCACTTCCTGACATTTAAATCTATACTCGATGTTTACAAAATTTTCTTCTTCACCAACGCTTTCCTTGCCATTCCCATTCTATATTTTATATCCTCTGTACTTCGGCCATCATCAGTTATTTTGCTCTTCAAATAGCAAAACTCCTTTACAACTTTAAGTGTCTCATTTCCTAATCGAAATCCCTCAGCATCACCCTCGTTTTGCTTTTGTTGATGTTCATCTTATATCCTCCTTTCAAGACACTGTCCATTCCGTTCAACTGCTCTTCCAAGTCCTTTGCTGTCTCTGACGTTCGCCGATGACATTGTAATTCTGTCAGAGTTTTTATTTCTTCTCCATGGATTTTAATACCTACTCCGAACTTTTCTTTTGTTTGCTTCATTGCTTGCTCAATATATAGATTGAATAACAACGGGGACAGGCTACAACCTTGTCTCACTCCCTTCCCAACCACTGCATCCCTTTCATACCCCCCGACTCTTATAACTGCCATCTGATTTCTGTACAGATTATAAATAGCCTTTCGCTCCCTGTATTTTACCCCTGCCACCTTCAGATTTTGAAAGAGAGTATTACAACCAACATTGTCAAAAGCTTTCTCTAAGTCTACAAATGCTAGAATCGTAGATTTGCCTTTCCTTAATCTTTCTTCTAAGATACGTCGTAGGGTAGGTATTGCCTCACGTGTTCCAACATTACTATGGAATCCAAGGTGATCTTCCCCGAGGTCGGCTTCTATAAGTTTTATCCATTCGTCTGTAAAGAATGCGCGTTAGTATTTTACCGCTGTGACTTATTAAACTGATAGGTAATTTTCACATTTGTCCACACCTGCTTTCTTTGTGATTGGAATTATTATATTCTTCTTGAAGTATGAGGGTATTTCGCCTGTCTCATACCAAATGGTAGAATTTTGTCAGAACTGACTCTCCCAAGGCTGTCAGTAGTTCTAATGGAATCTTGTCTACTCCCGGGGCCTTGTTTCGACTCAGGTCTTTCAGTGCTCTGTCAAGCTCTACATGCAGTATCATATCTCCTATTTCACCTTCTCCTACATCTTCTTCCATTTCGATAATATTATCCTCAAGTACATTGTCCTTGTATAGACCCTCTATATACTCCTTCCACCTTTCTGCTTTCCCTTCTATGCTTAGAACTGGGTTTCCATCTGAGCTCTTGATATCCATGCAATTGGTTCTCCTTTCTCCAAAGGTCTCTTTAATCTTCCTGTAGGCAGTATCTATCATACCCCTAGTGAGATAAGCCTCTATATCCTTACATTTATAGTCTAGCCATCCCTGCTTAGTCATTTTCCACTTGCTGTCGATCTCATTTTTGAGACGTTTGTATTCCTTTTTGCCTGCTTCATTTATTGCATTTTTATATTTTTCTCCTTTCATCAGTTAAATTGAGTATTTCTTCTGTTACCCAAGGATTTCTACTAGCCCTCGTGTTTTTACCTACTTGATCCTCTGGTGCCTTGACTATTTCATCCCTCAAAGCTACCCATTCTTCTTCTACTGTATTACATTCCCCCATTCCTGTCAATTGTTCTGTTATGCTCTCCCTGAAACTCTGTACAACCTCTGGTTCTTTCAGTTTATCCAGGTCTCATGTCCTTCAATTCCCTCCTTTTTGCAATTTCTTCAGCTTTGATCTTCATTTCATAACCAATAGATTGTGGCCAGAGTCCAAATCTGCCCCTGGAAATGTCTTGCACAAATATTGGTAATATAAGTTATATCGAAATAGGTATGATCTTTAGCAGCACGAATTTAAATATTGTGGTGTCCTAACAGAGGATGGAGGGAAGACAGGGGTTTAAGGTCAGTCTACAAGTTCTGAATGGTGAGAAGTAAATGCCGGCAGACAAATATCCAGTGAAGGGAGGTTGATGATTTGGATCAGCGTCAAACGGTGTCACAGGGCATCTACAAGAGATGCAGATGTTGAGACTCGATACTTGCAGCAGGGGTCTGATTAGCACATTTGATTTGTGTTCAGACTATCTATTACACTGAATGCTAATTCTAAACATTAGAAAAAGCAAAGGAGGCGATTTGTTGCACAACACAAGTCAATATCTAAAGCCACGGGAGCTGCACTACATGAGTCTGCAGACAGCCTCTCTCATGGATCATATCAGCACACGGAATTGTTTTTCAACGGCTGGCGCAGATGATGGATGTAGTGGAGTCTCATACAGGTACTAATCGACTGCTACTATATTTTTAATGATCGGCCTATCCAAAATTCATGCATGTGGACCATAAGGGAAAGGGCAAGTCTTGGGATTTTTATTAGTTTGGTGTACAATAAACGCAATATTCTTGTAGTATATCAGACAGTACATGGGATGTCAGCACTACGACCACACCTATGGGAAACTTTGACGAAAAATTGAATAACGCATTATACGAGGTTTTTCTCGAATTTTACCGATTTCATCACGAGATACTGATGTGAAATACGTTGAAATTGAGGGAAATGCGATAAAATATGTAAAATCACGAAAAACTAGTTAAATATACAAAATTAGAGAAGAATGCCATGAGATATGAAGCTAGCGAAATCAATAGGACTGCATATTCTGGAGGAGGGTGGTAGAATGGCGCTACATAAAGACACCTTAATAGCGGAGATGGCAATATTATCGTGCACATGAGCAATACAACCTATAATCGAACCATGACATCTGTGTGCAAGAGGAAGGTTACAAGGGGCTATGGTAAACTGTAGGACTGTTACACATTCTCTGGCACTGCCTGTAGTGCTTATTTCCTTGTAAGCTGTCGCTGTTCCTTCGTATGCATTTTTGCCTGCTGACGACCATTTTATGGGACTGTTGTGAAAAGATCACAATTTCTGAACTGTAATTGGCCTTCATACTTTTACAGAGGTGTATGACACCAGGTGTTTACAAAGTTGGAGTGTTTGTCTTACTAAGAATTAATGCCTTCTTTGGCGTG
The DNA here is from genome assembly GCF_023897955.1 of Schistocerca gregaria. Lineage (NCBI taxonomy): Eukaryota > Metazoa > Arthropoda > Insecta > Orthoptera > Acrididae > Schistocerca > Schistocerca gregaria. The sequence continues at coordinate 550,753 of NW_026061887.1, read as the reverse complement.
ATAGGTAGTAGTTTTATCACCTTACAGTGCGTCACCCTAGTTCACCATAAAGAAAGTCACAGGAAGAATGTACACTCCTGGAAATTGAAATAAGAACACCGTGAATTCATTGTCCCAGGAAGCGGAAACTTTATTGACACATTCCTGGGGTCAGATACATCACATGATCACACTGACAGAACCACAGGCACATAGACACAGGCAACAGAGCATGCACAATGTCGGCACTAGTACAGTGTATATCCACCTTTCGCAGCAATGCAGGCTGCTATTCTCCCATGGAGACGATCGTACAGATGCTGGATGTAGTCCTGTGGAACGGCTTGCCATGCCATTTCCACCTGGCGCCTCAGTTGGATCAGCGTTCGTGCTGGACGTGCACACTGCGTGAGACGACGCTTCATCCAGTCCCAAACATGCTCAATGGGGGACAGATCCGGAGATCTTGCTGGCCAGGGTAGTTGACTTACACCTTCTAGAGCACGTTGGGTGACACGGAATACATGCGGACGTGCATTGTCCTGTTGAAAGAGCAAGTTCCCTTGCCGGTCTAGGAATGGTAGAACGATGGGTTCAATGACGGTTTGGATGTACCGTGCACTATTCAGTGTCCCCTCGACGATCACCAGAGGTGTACGGCCAGTGTAGGAAATCGCTCCCCACACCATGATGCCGGGTGTTGGCCCTGTGTGCCTCGGTCGTATGCATTCCTGATTGTGGCGCTCACCTGCTCGGCGCCAAACACGCATACGACCATCATTGGCACCAAGGCAGAAGCGACTCTCATCGCTGAAGACGACACGTCTCCATTCGTCCCTCCATTCACGCCTGTCGCGACACCACTGGAGGCGGGCTGCACGATGTTGGGGCGTGAGTTGAAGACGGCCTAACGGTGTGCAGGACCGTAGCCCAGCTTCATGGAGACGGTTGCGAATGGTCCTCGCCGATACCCCAGGAGCAACAGTGTCCCTAATTTGCTGGGAAGTGGCGGTGCGGTCCCCTACGGCACTGCGTAGGATCCTACGGTCTTGGCGTGCATCCGTGCGTCGCTGCGGTCCGGTCCCAGGTCGACGGACACGTGCACCTTCCGCCGACCACTGGCGACAACATCGATGTACTGTGGAGACCTCACGCCCCACGTGTTGAGCAATTCTGCAGTACGTCCACCCGGCCTCCCGCATGCCCACTATACGCCCTCGCTCAAAGTCCGTCAACTGCACATACAGGACACGTCCACGCTGTCGCGGCATGCTACCAGTGTTAAAGACTGCGATGGAGCTCCGTATGCCACGACAAACTGGCTGACACTGACGGCGGCGGTGCACAAATGCTGCGCAGCTAGCGCCATTCGACGGCCAACACCGCGGTTCCTGGTGTGTCCGCTGTGCCGTGCGTGTGATCATTGCTTGTACAGCCCTCTCGCAGTGTCCGGAGCAAGTATGGTGGGTCTGACATACCGGTGTCTATGTGTTCTTTTTTCCATTTCCAGGAGTGTATATCATGCGCTTTATTACACTGGAATATTAACAGCGTTGTATTCCACACGACTCAGAAGTCACAAGCAGCACAGCTCTAGCATTATAGCGTGTTTAATGCAGGACCATGTAGCCCTTGGAATGTGTTTATGTTCCACGATCATTTCTCTCTTTCTGATACCTTACTTGTATGGGCGCAAAACACAGTACCAATAATTTGGAATATTTTATATGAATCTACTGTGCTACCAGTTCTAAACTACATTCGTCTGGAGCTCAATCATGCACAAATTTCTTCTTTACGATCATCTGTTATATCATCACAACACTTTCATATCTACCATACACCGATAAGTGGTGCTAACCTCTTCCACATGTCTGCATCTGGAGATGCGCTGTGAGTACGATTGGTGTGGAATAGTCTCCCTGAACACCTGTTACGGATTCAGCTCTCTCTGTTCCTTCACGAGACCTGGGGTTTAATGGGTATAATAACCTCCTACTTCTAGTCAGTTGAAAATGAAATAGGAGACAGTTTTTAGGGAGGGTTGGTCAAAGACAGTGCAAGGAGACCTTTCAATATCCAACTTTATCTAATCAATGCAAGAATAGTCTGTGACCCACATCCACGCAGGGAAAGATGGGCAATCGTAATACTAATTACGCAGTATGATCAAACTGCTAGAAATATGTAGATAACCTAACTTCATAAGTAGAGATGCTGTCTGGTCTACTTTGTGCAGTACATCCATTCATCGATAATTTTTGTACATATGCACCAGTCATCTATCTACATTCGCAATGGTACTCGCAAAGTAGAGGGGGGCAGTTTAGTGATGATGTAGAACCTGGGAAACATGCCACCATGTCACTGGTCCGCGTTGATATTATGGAAAACTGATAATATTGCTGAAATTGATAGCACCATCAACTGTGGTGCTTATTACAGTGCATCGGTGGCATCTTTTCCATCTACTGGTACATGGTTGATTACCACATAATGATTGACCGACTCCACCTGTTTGAGAGGGAGAGAGTCTTTATGAGAGCAACACGTTCCAGGGATGACCAGCACTGATTCCTTATATTGCAGCTATGTACGTGATATCTGTTTCAATCATAATGGAACACCAAGACGTCTGCTACCCCCATCACTATTGAAGATGAGATTAAATGTACAGGTCATCACCTGTGTATAGCTGTTTGGAAACGCTCCACAATGCCGCAAACTCTTCCAGTTTCCACATGTTGTGATGTTTCCCACATTTTTGTCAGTAAGAAACACCGCCTCTCTCTTATTTCAACCATCCTGTGTGCTGTGAGAACAGCATCATAGTTTACTCCATGCAATGTCCAGCATTCTGTGAGAGCCAATGGATCGAAATGTGTTTATGTCGGTTTAACACCTGACAGAGACCTTGAAGTCATGGTGGACAAAAAAAACAAGTATGGCGGTGTACAAAGCTGCAGACATATACTACTTCGATGTGTTACAGCGGAAAGCAACATATCAAACAAAGGCCCAATGACACTCTATTTTAATTGATAGTCTGTGGGATATGGTGGTCCTACAGTGCAGGTCCTGAAGCGACTTCGATCACTGGTTACCTGCTCCAGTCAAGCAGTACCTGTATATTTTCAGTAGGATCACCACATAGCACACAGACGGTACTTGTTTTTGACATATCGGAAGAGAGGAACACAGTAACACCTTATCAAATTCTCTATTGGGTGAGAGTGAAGTTTTTATAGCTCATAGTTTCTTTCTATTGGATGGTACAAAATAACGAAGATAGAGATAATGTTTTCGTGACAGATAGAAATGCACCCTGAGGGATGCTGTGCGCTAAGTCCGCCGCTGGCGGCCGGAGTGGCCGTGCGGTTCTAGGCGCTACAGTCTGGAGCCGAGAGACCGCTACGGTTGCAAGTTAGAATCCTGTCTCGGGCATGGATGTTTGTGTGATGTCCTTAGAACTAATTAAACCTAACTAACCTAAGTTCTAGGCGACTGATGAGCTCAGAAGTTAAGTCACATAGTGCTCAGAGACATTTGAACCATTTGTAGTTTGAAAACATCCCTCAAAGCTGTAGCAAAATCATTGTCCATCTTCTAGTTGACATATTATGAGGAGTCTACCTAACTTTCCTCATAAACACTACTGTAACTGCTGGTACTGTCTTTCCTACTAGCTTGTGTCGCAGGAGAAAGCTTTGTTTGGCACTGGCTTTACACATTGCACCCGGTTAGCAGAGCTACGACAAAATGTTCCCATTTCCACCACACGGTAAAAAGATGGTCCCGTTGCATTAACTCAGTTCTCCGTGTTTGTTTCTCCAACTTCGGCTCAGTTACGACTCAAACTGTGATGACCACATGGACAAGGCTGCAGTGAGATCGTGGCAGAGACCGAGGGAGAGTTACAAGGTGCAGAGGGACTGATTAACATCACGATGGAGTTTTGCCGTACAGGGTCCTTAGCAGACAGGATCGAAAGAGGTAACTAGTTTTGAGATAGGAGAGTGCCGTGAATATAATCTACCAGTGGCTGTAATCATGAAAATGTGAATCTCGTGTCACTGTGGCCTCCCGTCGGGTAGAGTGTTCGCCGGGTGCAAGTCTTTCTACATCTACATTCATACTCCGCAAGCCACCTGACGGTGTGTGGAGGTGGGTACCCTGAGTACCTCTATCGGTTCTCCCTTCTATTCCAGTCTCGTATTGTTCGTAGAAAGATGCATTGTCGGTATGCTTCTGTGGGGGTTCTAATCTCTCTGATTTTATCCTCATGGTCTCTTCGCGAGATATACGTAGGAGGGAGCAATATACTGCTTGACACTTCGGTGAAGGTATGTTCTCGAAACTTTAACAAAAGCCCGTACCGAGCTACTGAGCGTCTCTCCTGCAGAGTCTTCCACTGGAGTTTATCTTTCATCCCGTAACGCTTTCGCGATTACTAAATGATCCTGTAACGAAGCGCGCTGCTCTCCGTTGGATCTTCTCTGTCTCTTCTATCAAACCTATCTGGTGCGGATCCCACACTGCTGAGCAGTATTCAAGCAGTGGGCGAACAAGCGTACTGCAGCCCACTTCCTTTTTTTTCGGATTGCATTTCCTTGGGATTCTTCCAACGTATCTCGGTCTGGCATCTGCTTTACAGACGATCAACTTTATATGATCATTCCATTTTAAATCACTCCTAATGCGTACTCCCAGATAATTTATGCAATTAACTGCTTCCAGTTGCTGACCTATTTTGTAGATAAATAAGGGATCTATCTTTCTATGTATTCGCAGCACATTACACTTGTCTACATTGAGATTCAATTGCCATTCCTTGCACCATGCGTCAATTCGCTGCAGATCCTCCTGCATTTCAGTACAATTTTCCATTGTTGCAACCTCTCGATACACCACAGTATCACCTGCAAAAAGCCTCAGTGAACTTCCGATGTCATCCACCAGGTCATTTATTGTGAAAAGCAACGGTCCTATGACACTCCCCAGCGGCACACCTGAAATCACTCTTACTTCGGAAGACTTCTCTCCATTGAGAATGACATGTTGCGTTCTGTTATCTAGGAACTCCTCAATCGAATCACACAATTGGTCTGATAGTCCGTATGCTCTTACTTTGTTCGTTAAACGACTGTGGGGAACTGTGTCAAACGCCTTGCGGAAGTCAAGAAACAGGGCATCTACCTGTGAACCAGTGTCTGTTGCCCTCTGAGTCTCGTGGACGAATAGCGCGAGCTGGGTTTCAAACGACCGTCTTTTTCGAAACCTATGCTGATTCCCACAGAGTAGATTTCTAGTCTCCAGAAAATACATTGTACTCGAACATAATACGTGTTCCAATATTCTACAACTGATCGACGTTAGAGATATAGGTCTATAGTTCTGCACATCTGTTCGATGTCCCTTCTTGAAAACGGGGAGGACCTGTGCCCTTTTCCAATCCTTTGGAACGCTTCGCTCTTCTAGAGACCTACGGTACACTGCTGCAAGAAGGGGGGCAAGTTCCTTCGCGTACTCTGTGTAAAATCAAACTGGTATCCCATCAGGTCCAGCGGCCTTTCCCCTTTTGAGCAATTTTAATTGTTTCTCTGTCCCTCTGTCGTCTATTTCGATATCTACCATTTTGTCAACTGTGCGACAATCTAGAGAAGGAAGTACAGTGCAGTCTTCCTCTGTGAAACAGCTTTGGAAGAAGACATTTAGTATTTCGGCCTTTAGTCTGTCATCCTCTGTTTCAGTACCATTTTGATCACAGTGTGGACATTTTGTTTTGATCCACCTACCGCTTTGACATAGGACCAACATTTCTTAGGATTTCTGCCAAGTCAGTACATAGAACTTTACTTTCGAATTCATTGAACGCCTCTCGCATAGCCCTCCTCACACTACCTTTCGCTTCGCGTAATTTTTGTTTGTCTGGAAGGCTTTGGCTATGTTTATGTTTGCTGTGAAGTTCCCTTTGCTTCCGCAGCAGTTTTCTAACTCGGTTGTTGTACCACGATGGCTCTTTTCCATCGCTTACGATCTTGCTTGGCACATACTCATCTAACGCATAGTGTACGATGGTTTTGAACTTTGTCCACTGATTCTCAACACTATCTGTATTTGAGACAAAACTTTTATGTTGAGCCATCAGGTACTTTGTAATCTGCGTTTCGTCACTTTTGCTGAACAGAAAAATCTTCCTACCTTTTTTAATATTTCTATTTACGGCTGAAATCATCGATGCAGTAACCGCTTTATGATCGCTGATTCCCTGTTCTGCATTAACTGATTCAAATAGTTCGGGTCTGTTTGTCACCAGAAGGTCTAATATGTTATCGCCACGAGTCGGTTCTCTGTTTAACTGCTCAAGGTAGTTTTCAGATAAAGCACTTAAAAAAATTTCACTGGATTCCTTGTCCCTGCCACCCGTTATGAACGTTTGAGTCACCCAGTCTGTATCCGGCAAATTAAAATCTCCACCCAGAACTCTAACATGGTGGGGAAATGTACTCGAAATGTTTTCCAAATTATTCTTCATGTGCTGAGCCCGGGGTCCTATAGAGACATCCAATTACGATGTCTGAGCCTGCTCTATCCTTGACCCTCACCCAAATCATTTGACAATTCGGATCTCCGTCAATTTCCTTCGATACTATTGCACTTCTTATCGCTATAAACACGCCTCCCCGTTCACTGTCCAGCCTGTCTCTGCGGTATACATTCCAATCTGAGTTTAGGATTTCATTACTGTTTACGTCTGGTTTCAGCCAACTTTCTGTCCCTAGTACTATATGGGCGCTGTGACCGTTTATTAATGAGAGCAGTTCTGGGACCTTTCTATAGACGCTCTTGCAGTTTACTATTAGCACATTAATATTGTTATTCCCTGTTGCATTTTGCCTACTCCTACCTTGCCGCGTCTCAGGAGGCGTCTTGTCGGGCCTAGGGAGGGAATTCTCTAACCTAAAAACCCCCATGTGCACTCCACACGTACTCCGCTACCCTTGTAGCCGCATCCGGCCTGTAGTGCACGCCTGATCTATTCAGGGGGACCCTACATTTCTGCATCCGATAGCGGAGGTCAAGAAATTTGCACCCCAGCTCTCCGCAGAATCGTCTGAGCCTCTGGTTTAAGCCTTCCTCTCGGCTCCAAACCAGAGGACCGCGATCGGTTCTGGGAACGATACTACAAATAGTTAGCTCAGATTCCACCCCGCGAGCGAGGCTTTCCGCCTTCACCAATTCCGCCAACCGCCTGTACGAACTGAGGATGACCTCTCAACCCAGACGGCAGGAGTCATTCGTGCCGACATGAGCAACAATTTGCAGTCAGGTGCACCCAGCGCTCTCTATCGCCGCCGGTAGGGCCTCCTTCACATCTCGGATGAGACCCCCCGGCAAGCAGACAGAGTGAACACTGGCCTTCTTCCCCGACCTTTCCGCTATTTTCCTAAGGGGCTCCATCATCCCCCTAACGTTGGAGCTCCCAATAACTAATAAACCCCTCCCCCCGTGTGCCTGCTCGGACCTTGCTGAAGGAGCAGCCACATGTCTACTCACAGACAGAGCGGGTGATGCCACACGGCCAGCCTCCACATTGACCCTCCGCCTCGTGCGCCGCGAACGCCACTGAACCCGCCACTCCCCTTGCGGAGAGGGTGGCCCAACCGCGCCCGGTACCCGAGAAGATATCTTGACAGCAGGGACAGTGGGTGAAGCATGTAACACCTGGGGTGTACCTTGCGACGCTCCAGACTCCCCGCTGCCGCTACACTCCGAGGTAGCAGCCTGAAGACGGATGACCGCGGCCATCAACACGCTCAGCTGTTCGCGAAGAGTGGCCAGCTCCTCGTGCGTCCGTACACAGCAGTCACATATCCTATCCATCCTAAGGAATTAATTTACTGAAGAGACTTAATCAACTTTTAACTACTGCTAATTCACTAAAGGCGGCTGATTATTGACTAAACTGTGATTGCTAGCCACTTCTTGTAGAAAACAATGAAAATAGCACTACCCGTCTCTGGACTGTATTGAAAACAAACACTAGCACTACTGGCACTATGGCTCACTAAAGGGACTCTCTCTGACTGTATTCAAAACTAACACGAAATCTATGGAACACTATTAATAGCAGTCGACAATTAAAGCTTCCTAAAAGCAAAAACACACGGTAAAAGAAGTGACAAGTAAGAAAAATACAGTTAATACTTAAATAACGTAGCTCGCTGCACAGCAGACGTGAAGCAGACGGCGGTTAGGACGACATTTTCGGTTTGACGCCACTTCGACGAGTTGCGCGTCGATGGGGGATGAAATGATGATGGTTAGAACAACACAACATCCAGTCCCTGAGCGGAAAAAATCTCCAGTCCAGCTGGGAATCGAACCCGGTCGCTTAGGATTGACATTCTGTCGAGCTGACCACTCAGCTACCGGGACTGGACGCTGTAATCATTAAGACAACGCGATAGGATGCACCCAAAATATGTGGCTGAATGGTACTAAATTCCAGACAGCATTTCTGGCTGAAAGCTTGACACTAAAGACCTGAGAAGTCATGGGATTTTATACATATTTTATGACGTCCATCTAGTGATGCATTTTTAAGTGATTGCTCATATAACATACCATCCACTGTATGTGATCATTCTCAATCAACCATCAACCTCCCCTATAGCCACGTGGATATATCGCAGAACCTCTGTTACACTGTCTACATACTATCGATATAGAAGACGCTACAAATACTGTTTGTCAGTGTGACAAATACGTAGCAGCTGCAAGAAGCAGTTGCAAATATTGGACTAGTACCATGTTTCTTAGCTGCATCGCTTTCTAAATTCGGTGATAGTGTTGACTTTATTACGGGCTTACATCGCTAGCAATGTGCACCTACACTTTCGGTCTGTTAATACAGAAACCGCAATCACTATCCACGTTCAATATCTTGGTATTTGTGCGGAAGACTACTTTATTCAGAAGCACTAGCATACCTCGATTTATAAGGAAGGTATACTTTTCAGCATGGATATCGTTGTTGATACTTGGGTGTCTGTAGAACGAAGACCGATTTTTATGCGGGGTTGCAATAACACGGTCTTTGCGATCGTGTTTTTAATATCTGGTAGCTCATAAGACGATTATGCCTCTCTTCCTAAGACACACATGCAAGGTAAACAAATGAGGCATGTCGATCCATCGCGGTTTTCCACTGAATATTGCTTGGAGCCACCAGCATTCAGTTACTGGCGAAGTATTGTACTTAGTAGGCGGTGTGAATGGCAGGCTTATAAAGCTAGTTTTGGGGGTGTGAAGTGACTGTGGTTATTGTTTCAACATGTACAAAGAAAACGGCTGTGTCCAGTCATAAGGGAGATATGGGTTTGACATGGGGGACTGCAGTTTCAAGGCATCGATAGCCATAAGGAGGTGCCCAGTCATAAGAGGGTTATTGATATTTCCAGAGCCACAGTCCTCAGGAGGAGGTGTTTCTGTTACTTCGATCTCTGTTTAATGTTATCAGGTTGGGGCTGCAATCGAACTATGTGATTGTAATTACAGTGATAAATACGTCGCTGGTTTCCTAGGACGACAAAGTTCGTCATGAGGAGCACGTGGCAGAGGTAGACTGTGGCCAGAACAAATGGGTTTGCTGGCTAAAAGCTCTTGCGAGTGGTAGAGACAAAGAAAAGTTCAGGCCAGCGGACTAGTCGTTTTTTGCGCACAGCTGCAGGACAACTCCCGGCGATTATGCCCTCTGGATAGCTGAATAGCGAACTGATACTCAGTACGAGTTGAGCTGTCTTTTCGATCGCGTGTGTTGCATGTATTCTCCATGGCCAATTGAGCAATTCAGTATTGATCACTGCCAAGTGTTGGTCCTGAACGCATTGATGAAATACGAAGTCCTACAACTCAATTATCCCTGGACTCCGCGCATGGCTTGGATGGTGCATTCTGGTATACACGCACATCCATGGCTGCTACAGTTTTCTCTGGCCTCTGAGCGTTGGCAATGGCGGTTTACTAGGGGACAGGTGCGCTGTGTGTGGACGATCAGGAGGTGGTTTAAGTGTGTCAGGTTTAGTGCTTCTCAATACGTCACAGTGATCTGTCTTTCAGTGGTATTTGCTGTTGTCTCTATCATATCAGGCAGTAGACCCTTCCTTCTCGTTCTCCTCCATCTCCATCTCATTATAGCACCAGTACAAACTCTCCACAGATTGTTTATAGACATAGCGTGCAACTGAACTGAACTTCGAAATTTTCAGTTACCTTCAACTTAATGGACTTTCTACCAAATGACGTAACTGTACTAGTATCGACCGATAGGAGGCAAGTGAAAAAAATAACAGTAGGGTTTGCATACTGGGAGGTTGTAAAAATGGCTGTGAGCACTATGGGACTTAACAGCTCAGGACATCAGTCCCCTAGAACTTAGAACTACTTAAACCTAACTAACCTAAGGACATCACACACATCCATGCTCGAGGCAGGATTCGAACCTGCGGCCGGAGCAGTCGCGCGGTTCCAGACTGAAGCGCCTAGAAACGCTCGGTCACTCCGGCCGGCTGGGAGGTTGTAGGATAACATCCCATCAAATATTCCAGTTCTATTATCCACCAATAGGAAGCAAGGAAAAACTGTCCACAAAAAGGGTACCGATGTAATTAATTACTCAATCAGTCTGATAGAGTGCGGGAATATTTCCAAGACATCCACACCTGGGGTTTACCAGGTAAATGCTGCTTTGTTTGTGGTTTAAACCAACAATGACCAACGGTGCGTACAGTCCTGGCAGTGGCACACTACATGACGTGACTGCTTGAGAGAGAGAGAGAGAGAGAGAGAGAGAGAGCATGTGCTTCAACAGGAATTTCTCAGGTATCAAATATCGAAACTTTGCCACCAGCTGAAGCTTTTGTTTAGGGATTAGTGCAACTTCCGCTCTGCCAGTAGCCAGTCATGGACCTGAGTGGGAGTAGTGCAGCCTCCGCATGAAGAAATAGGCGAAATGGCCAGCCTCGCGAAGTGGTTGGAGGTGTGGTCGCACAGTGCTATGAGGTTGATGAAAAGGATTTTCAACAGTGTAATAACGCTTGGTGAGTTATGTTGATGGAATTCCTTGCACAATTGGGATAAAAAAGCGCCACAATTGTTTAAATATTCCGAACTACATTGTCACCATCAAAATTTTCCAGGCTCTCGTAAACGACGGCGAGAAATATTTACAAAAATTCTAAATAATTCTAATAATTCTAATATTTCAAATATTTCCCCCTATGAGGGAATATAACTTGGTTCAAGAATCATGAAAGAAGATTGTATACATGGAAGAAGCTTAGAGATACTAGAAGGTATCAGATAGATTATATAATGGTAAGACAGAGATTTAGGAACCAGGTTTTAAATTTTAATGACAAAAAATAAGGTTCAAATGGCTCTGAGCACAGTGGGACTTAAAATCTGAGGTCATCAGTCCCCTAGAAATCGGAAATAAATAAACCTAACTAACCTAAGGACATCACACACATCCATGCCCGAGCCAGGATTCGAAACTGCGACAGTAGCGGTCGCGCGGTTCCAGACTGTAGCACCTAGAACCGCTCGGCCACTCAGGCCGACAAATTGTAAGGCATTTTCAGGGGTAGATGTGGACTCTGACCACAATCTATTGGTTATGAATTGCAGATTAAAACTGAAGAAACTGCGAAAAGGGGAGAATTTAAGGAGATGGGACCGTGGATAAACTGACTAAACCAGAGATTGTACAGAGTTTTAGGGAGAGCATAGGGGCACAATTGACAAGAATGGGGGAAAAGAAATACAGCAGAAGAAGAATGGGTAGCTCTGAGGGATGAAGAAGTCAAGGCAGCAGAGGATCAGGTAGATAAAAAGACGAGAGATGCTAGAAATCTTTGGGTAACAGAAGAAATATTGAATTTAATTGATGAAAGGAGAAAATATAAAAATGCAGTAAATGAAGCGGGCAAAAAGGAATAGAAACGTCTCAAAAATGAGATCGGCAGGAAGTGCAAAATGGCTAACCAGGGATGGCTAGACGACAAATGTAAGAATGTAGAGGGCTCATCTCACTAGGGGTAAGATAGATACTGCCTACAGGAAGAAAGGAGAAAGGAGAACCACTTACATGGATATCAAGAGCTCAGATGGAAACCCAGTTCTAAGCAAAGAAGGGAAAGCAGAAAGGTGGAAGGAGTATATAGAGGGTCTATACAAGGGCAATGTAATTGAGGACAATGTTATGGAAATGAAAGAGGATGTAGATGAAGGTGAAATGGGAGATATGATACTGCATGAAGAGTTTGAAAGAGCACTGAAAGACCTGAGTCGAAACAAAGACCCGAGAGTGGACAACATTCCATTAGAACTACTGACAGCCTTGGGAGAGCCAGTCCTGACAAAACTCTACCATCTGGTCAGTAAGATATATGAGACAGGCGAAATACCCTCATACTTCAAGAAGAATATAATAATTCCAATTCCAAAGGAAGCAAGTGTTGACAGATGTGAAAATTACCGAACTATCAGTTTAATAAGTCACGGCTGTAAAATACTAGCACGAATTCTTAACAGAAGAATGGAAAAACTGGTAGAAGCCGAACTCAAGAAAGATCAGTTTGGATTCCGTAGAAATGCTGTAACACGTGAGGCAATACTGACCCTACGGCTTATCTTAGAAGAAAGATTAAGGAAAGGCAAACCTACATTCCTAGCATTTGTAGACTTAGAGAAAGCTTTTGACAGTGTTGACTGGAATACTCTCTTTCAAATTCTGAAGGTGGCAGGGGTAAAATACAGGGAGCGAAAGTCTATTTTCAATTTTAACAGAAACCAGATGGCAGTTATAAGAGTCAAGGGGCACGAAAGAGAAGCAGTGGTTGGAAAGGGATTGAGACGGGATTGTAGCCTCTCCCCGATGCTGTTGAATCTGTATATTGAGCAAGTAGTAAAGAAAACCAAATATAAATTCGGAGTAGGTATTAAAATTCATGGAGAAGAAATAAAAACTTTGACAGAGTTACAATGTCATTCGCGAACCTCAGAGACAGCAAAGGACTTGGAAGAGCAGTTGAACGGAATGGACAGTGTCTTGAAAGGAGGATATAAGATGAACATCAACAAAAGCAAAACGAGGATAATGGAATGTAGTCGAATTAAGGCCTGTGATGCTGAGGGAATTGGATTAGGAAATGAGACGTTTAATGTAGTAAAGGAGTTTTGCTATTTGGGCAAAAAAATAACTGATGATGTTCTAAGTAGAGAGGATATAAAATGTAGACCGAGAATGGCAAGGAAAGCGTTTCTGAAGAAGAGAAATTTGTTAAAACCGAGTATAGATTTAGAAGTATTTGTATGGAGTACGTGGACGATAAATAGTTTGGACAAGAAGAGAATAGAAGCTTTCGCAATGTGGTGCTATACAAAGATGCTGAAGATTAGTTGGGTGGATCACATATCTAATGAGAATGTATTGAATAGAATTGGGGAGAAGAGGAGTTTGTGGCACAACTTGACTAGAAGTAGGAATCGGTTGGTAGGACATGTTCTGAGGCATCAAGGAATCACCAATTTAGTACTGGAGGGCAGTGTGGAGGGTAAAAATCGTAGAGGGAGACCAAGAGATGACTACACTAAGCAGATTCAGAAGGATGTAGGTTGGGGTAGGTGCTGGGAGATGAAGCAGCTTGCACAGGATAGAGTAGCATGGAGAGCTGCATCAAACCAGTCTCAGGACTGAAGACCAAAACAACAACAACAAAACGTGAGTGATTTACAATGACTACTGTTAACCAGCTGCCCCACACTTTGTATAGACACTCTACATACTCCTTCGACCTCCCACCTTTCCCATCTTTGCTGAAGACTGGTTTTCCATCTGAGATCTTTATATTCGTACAGCTGCTTCTCTTTGTTTCCCGAATACCTCCTTAACTTTCCTGTAGCCTAATTCACACAACAATTTCGGTCGAGTGGTAAAAAGTGAAACAAATGCCTGAAATGGCATCGGCTTTTATTGAAATGTAAAAAGACATTAAAACTAGGGCAACAGACGGGCAACTTGGCAAACTGTCAGCGTGGCGGGTGCGAGGTAGGGCGATGTTACTAAATCGCATCGTCCCATGTCTGGCTAATAAACACTCTCCGAAAGGTACGACTTTTATCCAGGACGGCGCCCCACTCCGCACTGCTACACGTGTGCAAGATGTCTCGCGCACATTATTTAGTGAGGATCACGAGCTGAGCAGCCACTCCCGGCTCCCCAGACCTCAGTACGTGTGATTATTGGCTGTGGGCTTAGCTGAGGTCTCAAGTCACCCGCGATCGTCCGACCGCATTAACGATGCTAAAAGACAACACTCGACGGCAGTTTTTCACCATACCTACTGGTGTGTTGTACAGAGCATATCACAACGTTGTCGCCTGACTACAGGCACTGTGGGTGAATGACGGCCGACATACTGAGCATTTGTTATAAGTAACATCTTCAAAACTCCATTGCTATGCTAAATATTGCTTTTGTATCATATAAAGAGCCATCTGTTGGTGTACATCTACATCTACATCTACATGGATACTCTGCAAATTACATTTAAGTGCCTGGCAGAGGGTTCATAGAAACACCTTCACAATTCTCTATTATTCCAATTTCGTATAGCGCGGGGAAAGAATGAAAACCTGTATCTTTCCGTACGAGCTCTGATTTCCCTTATTTTATGGTGGTGATCGTGCCTCCCTATATAGTTCGGTGTCAACAAAACATTTTCGCACCCGGAGGAGAAAGTTGGTGATTGGAATTTCGTGAGAAGATTCCGTCACTACGAAAAACGCCTTAAATGATGCCTAACCCACATCCGGTATCATTTCGGTGACACTCTCTCCCATATTTCGCGATAAAACAAAATGTGCTGCCTTTCTTTGAACTTTTTCGATGTACTCCGTCAGTCCTATCTGGTAGGTATCCCATACCGCCCAGCAGTATTCTAAAAGAGGACGGACAAGTGTAGTGTAGGCAGTCTCCTTAGAAAATATAACCGACCTACTAAGTGTCCTGAAAATAAAACGCAGCCTTTGGTGAGCCTTTCCCACAACATTTTCTATGTGTTCTGTCCAATTTAACTTGTTCGTAATTCTAATACCTAGATATATAGTTGAATTTACGGCTTTTCGATTAGACCTATTTATCGTGTAACCGAAGTTTAAAGAGTTCCTTTTAGTACTCTTGTGGATGATCTCATACTTTTCGTTATTTAGGGTCAGCTGCCACTTTTCGCACAATCAGATATCTTTTCTAAATCATTTTGCAGTTTATTTTGATCTTTTGATCTAGGCGCGCAGTCCGGAACCGTGCGACTGCTACTGTCGCAGGTTCTAATCCTGTGTGTGATGTCCTTAGGTTAGTTAGGTTTAAGTAGTTCTAAGTTCTAGGGGACTAGTGACCGCAGCAGTTGAGTCCCATAGTGCTCAGAGTAATTTAAATTTGATCTTTTGATGGCTTTATTAGTCGATAAACGGAAGCGTCATCTGCAAACAACCGAAGACAGCTGCTCAGATTGTCTCCCAAATCGTTTATATGGATAAGGAACAGAAAAGGGCCTATAGCACTACCTTGGGGAACGCCGGAAATCACTTCTGCTTTACTCGATGACGTTCCGTCAGTTACTAAGAATTGTGACCTCCGTGACAGGAAATGGCCAATCCAGTCACAAAACTGAGACGATATTCCATAATCACGCATTTTCACTACGAGCCGCTTGTGCAGTACAGTGTCAAAGGCCTTCCGGAAATACGGAATCGATCTCAAATCCCTTGTCAATAGCACTCAACAAGAGCTAGTTGTGTTTCACAGGAACGATCTTTACTAAACCCATGTTGACTGCCTGTCAATAGACCGTTTCCTTCGAGGTAATTCGTAATGTTCGAACACAATATATGTTCTAAAGTCCTGCTGCATATCGACGTTAACGATATGGTCCTGCAAGTTAGTGGATTACTCCTACTACCTTTCTTGTATATTGGTGTGACCTGTGCAACCTTCCAGTATTGGGGTACAGATCTCACGTTGAGCGGACGGTTGTATATGATTGTTAAGCATGGAGCTAATGCATCAGCATACTCGGAAAGGAACCTAATTTTTATACAGTCTGGAGCAGAAGACTTGCTTTTACTAAGTGATTTGAGTTGCTTCACTACTCCAAGGATTTACTTCTACGTTGCTCTCGTTGGCAGCTGTTCTCGATTCGAATTCTGGAACATTTACTACTTCTTCTTTTGTGAAGGCATTTCGGAAGGCTGCGTTTAGTAACTCTACTTCGGTAGCTCTGTCTTCGATAGTATCTCCAGTGTTATACCGCAGAGGAGACATTGATTGTAAATTGCCACTAGCATACTTCATATACGACCAGCATATCTTGGATTTGTCTGCCAGGTTTCGAGACAAAGTTTCGTCGTGGAAACTGTTATAGGCATCTCGCATTGAACTCTGGCTATCCTTTAGAGAAGCCCGGAATTTAGCGCAATCTTAGGGATTTTGCGTCTGTTTAAATTTGGCATGTTTGTTTAGTTGTTTCTGCAACAGTGTTCTAACCCGTTTTGTGTACCACGGAGGATCAGCTCCGCCGTTTGTTAGTTTATTTCGTATAAAATCTCTCAATTGCTGCCGATACTATTTTTTGAATGCAAACGACTTCTGGTCTACACTTATATTATTAATTTGGAATGAGTCTCTCAGGAAGGCGTCAAGTGAATTTTTATCAGCATTTTTGATTAGGTATACTTTTTGTTTGTTTTTCGAGGATTTCGGGATTACAATATACAGTCTCGCTACGACAACCCTGTGTTCACTAATCCCTATAACGGTTTTGATGCTCGTTGTTAACTCAGGATTATTTGTCATTTGCACTTCCTTTAGTTTCAGTAAAAACCTAAATTTGGGAAATTTGTGGTAAGTTCCTGTGGGACCAAACAGCTGAGACCATCGGTCCCTAACATAAACTGACTTACATTACGGACAAAACACACACCCGTGCCCGAGGAAGGGCTCGAACCTCCGAGGGGAGCCGTGCGAACCGTGGCAAGGCGCCCAAGACAACTCGGCTACCGCGTGCGGCTATCTCTACCTGCATTATTCCGTGAAATATTGACTTTTGAAATAATACGGACTTTAGCATTTCCCTGCACAATATCAACAGCAAGGCTTCCAAGACACTTCCCTGGGGCACAATCTAAGTTACTTTGATACTTAATGATGACTCTTCATCCAAGATTACAAGCTACATTCTCCTTATCAAATATCCTCAACTGACGCAAATTTTCATTGATTCCTCATAGTGCCTTACTTTTGACAATAGTATAGCAGTGGTACTGAAT
Source organism: Schistocerca gregaria (assembly GCF_023897955.1). Classification (NCBI taxonomy): domain Eukaryota; kingdom Metazoa; phylum Arthropoda; class Insecta; order Orthoptera; family Acrididae; genus Schistocerca; species Schistocerca gregaria. The sequence continues at coordinate 533,383 of NW_026061887.1, read as the reverse complement.
CAAATACTTTTCGAAAATCGAAAAATACTGCATTTATCTGCTTTCGTCCATTACTTTTAGCAGTAATCTGAGAAAATAGCGAGTTGGGTTTCACGTGATCATTGTTTTCGGAAATCATACAGGTTGCCATGGGGAGGTCATTCTGTCAGAGATACCTCGTTATTTTTTAATTTAGAATATATTCGAAGATTCTATAACAAATCGATATCAAGGATACCGGACGGAAGTTTTGAGGATCACGTGTACTGCCCTTCTTGTAAACGGGTGCGATCTGTGATTTCTTCCAACTACTGGGCAGGGCTTTTTGTTCGTGCGATGGACGATGGATTATAGTTAACAGAACTGCCGCAAATACCATGCACCGTGTTAAGGGATCGGCCGAGCCATGGAGCTTCATTCAATTTGAGAGATTTCAGCTGTTCTCAATGTTCGATGATCTATTGGAATTTGCCGGACGATGTGGCCGAGCGGTTCTAGGCGCTTCAGCCCGGGAATGCGCTGCTGCTACGGTCGCAGGTTCGAATCCTGCCTCGGGCATGGATGTGTGTGATGTCCTTAGGTTAGTTAGGCTTAAGTAGTTCCAGGTCTAGGGGACTGATGACTTCAGATGTTAAGTCCCATAGGGCTCAGAGCAATTTGAACCATCTATTGAAACTGATTAAAGGTAAACACACTATATGAGCAGAAGCGTTCTCTTCTGCAAATGCTTTGCAAAAAAGAGATGAGAGTCCTTTTTGAACAGCAATCTGTTGTAGACTAATTATTATTGGTTTTCCCATATTAAGGATACTGCAAATAATTAAACAGTATTTCCACCATATTTATAACGCATCTTCCTAGTCATTCTGGGAGTATGGATATACGTTATAACACACATAAAAACTATAGGCCATGAAAGAATAACGCGAATGAGACGAAAATCCGTCAATGTGTAGTACATGTACAGAACAATGTGGATGATTTATCCAACAGAAAGTGCTTCAGAAATCGAGCAAGTAAGTAACTCGTTGATCCACATCTGGTGCTTATTCAGGTATTTATTCGATTCGGCATTATTAAGTACAGTTGTTGGATGTTCTCCTGAGGTATATCGTGCCAAAATTCTGTCGAACTGACGCGTTAGATCGGCGAAATCCCGACGAAAGATCCGTACCCAAAGACTGGAAAGTTGCACAGGTCACACCAATATTCAAGAAAGGTAGTAGGATAACATTATGAATTACATCGAAGAAAACGATCTATTGACACACAGTGAACATGGATTTAGTGAAGATCGTTCTTATGTAACATGTGAAGTGTTGACTGCTATTGACAAGTGATTTCAAATCGATTCCGTATTTCTGGATATCCAGAAGGCTTTTGACACTGTACCACATGAGCGGCTTTTAGTGAAATTGCGTGCTTTGGAACATCGTCTCAGTTTTGTGACTGGATTTGTGATTCGCTGTCAGAGAAGTCACAGTTCGTAGCAATCGATGGAAAACCATCGAGTAAAACAGAAGTGACTTCTGGCGTTCCAAAGGTAGTGTTATAGGCCCTTTTCTGTTCCTTATATTTATAAACGATTTGGAAGACAATCTGAGTAGCTGTCATAGATTGTTTGCAGATGACCCTGTCGTTTATCGACTAGTAAAGTCGTGAGAAGAGCAAAACAAATTACAACACGATTTAGAAAATATATCTGTATAGTGCGAAAATTGGCAATTGACCCTAAATAACGAAAAGCGTGAGGTCATCCATTTGAGTGCTGAAAGGAATCCGTTAAACTTCGGTTACACGATAAATCAGTCAAATATGAAGGCCGTAGATTCAACTAAATGCCTAGGAATTACAATTACGAACAACCAAAAATTGGAAGGAACACAAAGAAAATGTTGTGTGAACGGCTAACCAAAGACTCCGTTTTATTGGTAGGACACTTAGAAAATGTAACAGATCTACTAACGAGACTGACTACACTACGTTTATCCGTCCTCTTTTAGAATACTGCTGCGTGGTGTGGGTTCCTTACCAGATACGACTGACTGAGTACATCGAAAAAGTTCAAAGAAGGGCAGCACGTATTGTATTATCGCGAAATATGGGAGAGAGTGCCACAGAAATGATACAGGATTTGGGCTGGACATCATTAAAAGAAAGCCGTTTTTCGTTCCGACGGAATCTTGTCATGAAATTCACCAACTTTCTACTCCGAATGCGAAAATATATTGTTGACACTGACTACATAGGGAGAAACGATCACCACGATAAGGTAAATCAGAGCTCGTACGAAAAGATATAGGTGTTCGTTGTTTCGCAAGGTTTACGAGTTTGGAATAATAGAGGATTGTGAAGGTGGTTCGATGATCCCTCTGCCAGGCACTTCAATGTAATTTGCAGAGTATCCATGCAGATGAGGTGCTGCCCATAATGCTCCGAACGTTCTCAGTTGGAGAGAGACCAGGCAACCTTGCCGGCCGAGGTATGGTTTGGCAAGGACGAAGACAAGCAGTAGAAACTCTCGCCGTGTGCTGACAGGCATTGTCTTTCTGAAGTGTCAGACCAGAATGGCTACTCATGAAGAACAAAAAAAAAAAAAAAAAAACAGCACGTGCAATGTCTTGGACGTACCATTGCAGTGCTGTAAGGGTGTCGCGGCTGACAACCAAAGAGGCCTTACAGTGAAAAGTAATGGCACCCCGGAGCATGACTCCTGGTTGTCGGGTCGTATGGCGGTATACCACCACTGTCCATGAGGTTTCCACAAACGCCTTCGGCCTGGAATCTCATTGGCTGGGGTAGAGCTGTCTTCATTCTTGAGTCCCGCTTCGAACTGAGCGAAAGTGCGTCTGGAGGCGTCCTGGACAGCAGCGGGATACCTACTTGACTCTTCCAAATTGGACTGTAGAGTGTAACGTGGTTACCGGTTCCAGTGTCTGCTTAGAATCGACGTTTAACGTGATCCAGTAACAAGATTTTGAGGTAATACTATTTTGTTCCCATCGGGATGCTTACTATCGCTGAGCACCCATGCCGCTCACCATTGGAATGCTTGATTTCGTTGAGTATCCATGGCAGGTGAGCCTGTCATTATCACCTTCTGGGCATTTTAACATATTAGAGTGGTTGTGGCTTATGTTCCGCGTAGCGGCCAGCGTGAGATTTACAGCGGTTGGGCGGGAACGCACATCTAAATCGGTCACCCTGTTGGCGGGGTTCGAGGGAGGCGACCGAAGTGAAGCATTCAGCTTCAAATGGTTCAAATGGCTCTGAGCACTATGAGGCTTAACATCTGAGGTCATCAGTGCCCTAGAACTCAGAACTCAGGATTGGAACCTGCGATAGTAGCGATCGCGCGGTTCCAGAATGAAGCGCCTAGAACCGCTCGGCCACAACGCCCGGCGAAGCATTCACGTGGTTTGGGCACTTATCACAGCCAACCCCGTAGGAAACAGAAAACTACGTTACCATACAAGTAGCTTATTTGCTAGAAATGTCTTTTATTTGCCCCGTACAAATTTACAACACACTCAAGCAATTTCTGAAGATCAGTATGTACCTTTTGAACAGAAAGGTTTACATTTACATCGTAAATGAAACTTAGAATCAAATGATTTGTGTCTTAAATGCAAAAACAGGCACAGTGGATATTTGTCAATTACAGCGCCATCTACCGCGATTGGGAAACAATGGTCTGCGTAGGCCGTAGGAATGTTTCTTTTTTCTTTTCTTTTCTTTCTTTTACTTACATACTTTCCTGCATGACGGACTGCCACCGACTCGTTGTTATGTTCGTAGCTATCGCTTGGTCTCGCGCTGTTAGTAAGATAGTAAGGGACTTCTGTCTTGGTGCGTGACAGTGGATAAGTGTGGCGAACAGAAATTCGCGAAATACTGAGCAACAAATACTCTTAGGAAAAGCTACATACTCTGTGATTTACGAACTTTACCGTACATATGAAAATGCGTTTATTGTTTCATTTGACAGACGCCATACGATGCTTGCCCAGTTTCATTATTCAAACTTTAATAAATATATCAGTTTTTAATGTTCCAGTGCGTTTTCGTTAATTGCAGTTTGCCGACAATCAACAGAGTCACAAAGAAAAAAAAATCCAGATATACTACGAGGTAAAACCACTCGTAACAAACAAATGAGTAACCGAACGATTCTCTACAGTGATCTCGCATAAGCATTTCGCTTTTTCTTCATATGTATAATGCTTTTCACGATTTTGCGCGTTTCCGTCAGTAACTGCAAATATAGTCTGTAAGAAAATATTATGAAAACAATATATTACATATATGCAATGAAAAGTACATGCCTAATGACATAAGGCAGCTTCCTCGCATTTCGAGCTTCATTTAAATAGCATTATTTTAAGAGAGTATTACTGCTGTTAAATATGTCGCGTAACGCAACGTTAATGCCAGTATGGATGCAACAGGGAGAGGATTGTATAAGCGTGTATATTAAGTAATGCGGTAAACTTCAAAGGTAATAGAGAATATAGCCTTTTCTGAGAGAACTAAGTGTTCTACATCCCACAGTACACTGAGGTATCTGCCAACCACAATCACTCACCTCAGGCCACCACAGTACTGATGAAACACGTTGAAGACTCTATCACCACTAAATTGCATCATAAGTGATACAATCAAAACACTTTTACATATATGGCAATGCTCTTAAGTCATATATACTGAAGAGCCAAAGAAACTGGGACACCTCCCTAACATCGTGTAAAGCCCCCGTGAGTACACGGAAGTACCGCAACTCGACGTGGCATGGCTCGACTAATGTCTGAGGTTAGAATTACATTAACACCTTCAGCTGCTGATGGGCTTTGATATATATAAACGAGCACAGGTGAAAATGTGTGCCCCGACCGGGACTCGAACCCGGGATCTCCTGCTTACATGAAGGACGCTCTATCCCGGTCGGGCACACATTTTCACCAGTCCCCGTTGCTAAACGTCAACGCCCGTCAGCAGCTCAAGGTATTAATACAATCGTAATTTCGTTCTAGACGGCCTCAGGTCAGCAATGGTGTCTGTTCTTTCGTACGAGACTCGTCCGACCAGGCAACATATTTCCAGTCACCAGTAGTCCAATATCGGTGTTGAAGGGCCTAGTGCAGGCGTAAAGCTTTGTGTCGTGCAGTCATCAAGGATACACGAGTGGGCTTTCAGCTCCGAAAGCCCATATCGATGATGTTTCGTTAAATGATTCGGACGCAGCGATGTGGGACACTTGATATTTTACCGGATTCCTGATATTCACGGTTCACTACACATACATCCTCACTTCGTCGCTACTTTGGAGATGCTGTGTCCCATAGCTCGTGCGCCTACTATAACATCACGTTCAAACTCACTTAAATCTTGATAACCTGTCATTGTAGCAGTAGTAACCGATCTAACAACTGAGCGTGACACCTGTTCTCTTATATTGCCGTTGCCAACGCAGCGCCGTATTCAGCCTGTATTTGAATACGCATGCCTATACCAGTCTGTTTGGCGCTTCAGTGCATATTATTTAGTATTACCGAAGAGTATTTATTGCTCCATATTTCGCGGATTTTGCCTACTTCACTCAGCCACTACCACGTACCGCGACCAAACTAAGATGGTAACTGCACTCATAATATCCTTAATGAGATATACGTCTGTGTGCATCTCATATCTGGACCGCTACGCATGGCTGGTCTCATGCCACACATTCTGACTCGGGCAGCGATCTGGATGAGAAAAACTGGCGATACCTGCAAGAAAATGACCCAGGTTCCGAGCCAGAACCACAATCCCACAACGAGGCAGCTTTCATCGAATAACCTGGTGGCTGGGATTTGTTGCAGCTGCGGTGTTCATTCCTTCGTATGGGCCATTACTATGGAGTATCACTTGTAAGCAGCAACAATCTGATGTAATGAAAGTTTACTTTATTACTGGCGCTTCCTGGCAGATTAAAACTGTGTGCTCGACCGAGACTCGAACTCGGGATATTTGTCTCACGGCGTTCTCTGCCGTCTGAGCTACCCAAGCACGACTCACTACCAGTCCTCACAGCTTCAATTGTGCCAGTACCCCGTCTCCTACCTTCCTAACTTCACCGAAGCTCTTCTGCGAGCGTTGCAGAACTGGCTCTCCTGGAAGAAAGGATTTTGTAGAGACATGGCTTAGCCACAGCCTGGTGGATATTTCCAGATTGATATTGGGTACTTTATTACTGTTTAATTAAACAGCTTCATTAAACAACGAAAAAGTAACTCACATTATATGAGCTGAATCACTAAGATTAAACTGCGTAATAACAGCAGCGCCGTCATTCACTAATGAACATGAAAAATATCAGTTCTGCAGAAGTATGTAAAGATTCTTACGAAAATTCCAATAGAGTTGCAGATTCTCAAGATAAGAAGGCTACACACAGCCCGCTACACTGGCCATACTAATGCAAAAGTTGATTCCTTATTTGCCTCGCAAAGTCCAAAACATCCCCACCACGCCTGAGGTTTTGCGGACCTCCTACCACGCCGTGCGTCAGCGCCGGCACGGAGACCTGTCTCTGAACTAACAGAGCACTCCATTAATTCAGGCTGAAACACGCCACCACTCTCCAGGACAGGTTCAAGACCCACCCGCGGCCGGCGATAAGTCGCACGGAGACGTGGTGTGGATGTTTTACCAAATAGGCCCGCCTCCACTGACGGAACAGTTTCTGTCAACCTGCAGACTACAGGGCCCCTCATCATACAAGATACTTCCAGTCAGCGTTTGGTGTTAGGAAGCCTTCCAAATTTCGTATATACTCAACACTCGACATTCAAAATTATGTTTGAGAACATTTTTCATATTATCCCCACTATTTGTAGATAAAGAAAGAAAATGATTACAGTGCTTCAAAAAGTAATATTTGCAGTAAACTGAAAAAACGTATTGATTTAATTTTACATATTTTAAAAGAAGAAATGTTAAATTTTCTCGCGCAGAGTGAAAGAGACTGGCGCGGCTATATGCGCACTGTTTTGACGGACAGGTGGAGCGGAGCTAGATAGGAGCTGGCGTGTATAGCTGGCTGTCTAACTAGCAGGCGATAACCCTGATACTGGCGGAATGTGTGCGCCACTTAGAAAGCGAGTGTCGTAATGACTGCAAGTCTAGTATACAGGCACGTTAATGCAAGTGCTTTTTTCCAAGGGAGAGTGGTCTCCCTGGCCCTCGCGACGTGTGACGGTGCCTCACGCCGCAAATTCTGAGATCGCAAGCTATTAGGATGGTGCATAAGATCGCAGCGTTTTCTTCTGTATATTAATATTGTTATAGGTTTTGGATTTTACAAGGAGTGTTATACGTCATTGGTCCCTTACCTGCATTTGTCGTAGATCCCTCGCCCAGCGTAAAGTTTCAAGCGACTGGAAAAAAAGCGCAGATGACTCCAGTATATAGAGAGGTAAAGAAACGGACCCGTAAAATTAGAGACCAATATCCCAAACTTCTGATTGCTGCAGACTCCCTGTACACATTCTCCTCACGTGACATACTGAGAACTATGTATGATGGGCAACAGGCAGATTCCATATTTCTAGATTTCCGGAAAGAATTTGACATCGTGCCCCATTGCAAATTGTTAAAGAAACTACGAGCATTTCGAATAAGTTCACAGAAATGTGAATGGCTCGAAAACTTCTTGAATAATAGTACGCAGTATGTTGTCCTCGACGGTGAGGGTTCATCAGAGACAACGAAATGTGATAGAACGGCTGTTGGTCTTTATACAGGGCGAGGCCATCTAAATGTTCAATACATTAGCTCCGAGGAACAAATGGCAGTTTACTGAAATGTCCAGTCCTAGTTGCTTTTGGTAAAATATGTCAAAAGCTGGGGATAGTGAATTTTACGGGTAGTTAAGGAAAGTATTAAATTGATGGGGGTGTTGAAGTAATGACAATTTAATAATTATACTTTGCTAACTTCCAGCATTCTGGAAGGCATTGTAGTGTCTCGAGAATTTCGGGGTAAATTCTAGAGACCCTCGTATTTCCACCGTCTTGAACACGGGTTATTTTAGAGACGAGTGTGGTAAAGTAGAATGTATCTACTGCACCACAATTATGTGTGTGCAGGACGGACATGTATGGGACGGATGATAGGCGCGGGCAGGTAGTCGCCGATCCTGGCTAACAAGGGGAAGGCCTCATACACGGCCAACCGATTCGGCTCAAATTTGGCAGGTTGCTTGTGTAGAACCTAAAATGAAATACTCCAAGATATTTTGGGTCAACACCCCCGCAATTTTGAGAAAATCAACCCTAAAGGTTTTGACGAGCAACGGACTCAGAATTAGAGCGATCGATAGATAATTGTAAATAGAGCATTTTTCATCATCAGGTATGGGGTCCGCAAACGCAAACTTTTCCAAAAATCGAGGAAAGAAACTTTTACAATTGTCGCTCCTGTACCCACATGGTAAACGCTTTTCGCCGACAGCGGCGATAGCGGAAAAGCTAAGGTAACTAACTGGCTGGGAATCGGAGAATCCTAGCGGATGTTATTATTTTCGTTTGTATTTTTCCATATCTCAATTGATAGGGATAGGATGGTTAATAAGGTAAGTAAATTAATAAAGAATGATAATAATAAGGTTGTTTGTTGTTGTCTTCAGTCCTGAGACTGGCTTGATGCAGCTCTCCATGCTACTCCATCCTGTGCAAGCTGCTTCATCTCCCAGTACATACTGCAACCTACATCCCTCTGAATCTGCTTAGTGTACTCATCTCTCGGTCCCCCTCTACGATTTTTACCCCCCACGCTGCCCTCCAATGCTAAATTTGTGATCCCTTGATGCCTCAAAACATGTCCTACCAACGGATCCCTTCTTCTAGTCAAGTTGTGCCACAAACTACTCTTCTCCCCAATCCTATTCAATACCTCCTCATTAGTTACGTGCTCTATTCACCTTATCTTCAGTATTCTTCTGTAGCACCACATTTCGAAAGCTTCTATTCTCTTCTTGTCCAAACTAGTTATCGTCCATGTTTCACTTCCATACATGGCTACACTCCAAACAAATACTTTCAGAAACGACTTCCTGATACATAAATCTATATTCGATGTTGACAAATTTCTCTTCTTCAGAAACGCTTTCCTTGCCATTGCCAGTCTGCATTTTATATTCTCTCTACTTCGACCATCATCAGTTATTTTACTTCCTAAATAGCAAAACTCCTTTACTACTTTAAGCGTCTCATTTCCTAATCTAATTCCCTCAGCATCACCCGATTTAATTTGACTACATTCCATTATCCTCGTTTTGCTTTTGTTAATGTTCATCTTATATCCTCCTTTCAAGACACTGTCCTTTCCGTTCAACTGCTCTTCCAAGTCCTTTGCCGTCTCTGACAGAATTACAATGTCATCGGCGAACCTCAAAGTTTTTACTTCGTCTCCATGAATTTTAATACCTACTCCAAATTTTTCTTTAGTTTCCTTTACTGCTTGCTCAATGTACAGATTGAATAACATCGGGGAGAGGCTACAACCCTGTCTCACTCCTTTCCCAACCACTGCTTCCCTTTCATGCCCCTCGACTCTTATGACTGCCATCTGGTTTCTGTACAAATTATAAATAGCCTTTCGCTCCCTGTATTTTACCCCTGCCACCTTTAGAATTTGAAAAAGAGTATTCCAGTCAACATTGTCAAAAGCTTTCTCTAAGTCTACAAATGCTAGAAACGTAGGTTTGCCTTTTCTTAATCTTTCTTCTAAGATAAGTCGTAAGGTCAGTATTGCCTCACGTGTTCCGACATTTCGACGGAATCCAAACTGATTCTCCCTGAGGTCTGCATCTACCAGTTTTTCCATTCGTCTGTAAAGAATTCGCGTTAGTATTTTGCAGCCGTGGCTTATTAAACTGATAGTTCAGTAATTTTCACATCTGTCAGCACCTGCTTTCTTTGGGATTGGAATTATTATATTCTTCTTGAAGTCTGAGGGTATTTCGCCTGTCTCATACATCTTGCTCACCAGCTGGTAGAGTTTTGTCAGGACTGGTTGTCCGAAGGCCGTCAGTAGTTCTAATGGAATGTTGTCTACTCCGGGGGCCTTGTTTCGACTCAGGTCTTTCAGTGCTCTGTCAAACTCTTCACGCAGTATCGTATCTCCCATTTCGTCTTCATCTACATCCTCTTCCATTTCCATAATATTGTCCTCAAGTACATCGCCCTTGTATAAACCTTCTATATACTCCTTCCACCTTTCTGCCTTCCCTTCTTTGCTTAGAACTGGGCTGCCATCTGAGCTCTTGATATTCATACACGTGGTTCTCTTCTCTCCAAAGGTCTCTTTCATTTTCCTGTAGGTAGTATCTATCTTACCCCTAGTGAGATAAGCTTCTACATCCTTACATTTGTCCTCTAGCCATCCCTGATTAGCCATTTTGCACTTCCTGTAGATCTCATTTTTGAGACGTTTGTATTCCTTTTTGGCTGCTTCATTTAGTGCATTTTTGTATTTTCTCCTTTCATCAATTCAATTCAATATTTCTTCTGTTACCCAAGGATTTCTAGCAGCCCTCGTCTTTGTACCTACTTTATCCTCTGCTGCCTTCACTACTACATCCCTCAGAGCTACCCATTCTTCTTCTACTGTATTTCTTTCCCCTATTCCTGTCAATTGTTCCCTTATGCTCACCCTGAAACTCTTTACAACCTCTGGTTCTTTCAGTTTATCCGGGTCCCATCTCCTTAATTTCCCACATTTTTGCAGTTTCTTCAGTTTTAATCTACAGGTCATAACCAACAGATTGTGGTCAGAGTCCACATCTGCCCCTGGAAATGTCTTACAACTTAAAACCTGGTTCCTAAATCTCTGTCTTAACATTATATAATCTATCTGATACCTTTTAGTATCTCCAGGGTTCTTCCACGTATACAACCTTATTTCATGATTCTTAAACCAAGTGTTAGCTATGATTGAGTTGTGCTCTGTGCAAAATTCTACTAGGCGGCTTCCTCTTTCATTTCTTAGCCCCAATCCATATTCACCTACTATGTTTCCTTCTCTCCCTTTTCCTACACTCGAATTCCAGTCACCCATTACTATTAAATTTTCGTCTCCCTTCACTATCTGAATAATTTCTTTTATTTCATCGTACATTTCTTCAATTTCTTCATCATCTGCAGAGCTAGTTGGCATATAAACTTGTACTACTGTAGTAGGTGTGGGCTTCGAATCTATCTTGGCCACAATAATGCGTTCACTATGCTGTTTGTAGTAGCTTACCCGCATTCCTATTTTCCTATACATTATTAAACCTACTCCTGCATTACCCCTATTTGATTTTGTGTTTATAACCCTGTAGTCACCTGACCAGAAGTCTTGTTCCTCCTGCCACCGAAATTCAATAATTCCCACTATATCTAACTTTAACCTATCCATTTCCCTTTTTAAATTTTCTAACCTACCTGCGCGATTAATGGGTCTGACATTCCACGCTCCGATCCGTAGAACGCCAGTTTTCTTTCTCCTGATAACGACATCCTCCTGAGTAGTCCCCGCCCGGAGATCCGAATGGGGTACTATTTTACCTCCGGAATATTTTACCCAAGAGGATGCCATCATCATTTAATCATACAGTAAATCTGCATGTCCTCGGGAAAAATTACGGCTGTACTTTCCACTTGCTTTCAGCCGTTCGCAGTACCAGCACAGCAAGGCCGTTTTGGTTAATGTTGCAAGGCCAGATCAGTCAATCATCCAGACTGTTGCCCCTGCAACTACTGAAAAGGCTGCTGCCCCTCTTCAGGAACCACACGTTTGTCTGGCCTCTCAACAGATACCCCTCCGTTGTGGTTGCACCTACGGTACGGCCATCTGTATCGCTGAGGCACGCAAGCCTCCCCACCAACGGCAAGGTCCATGGTTCATGGGGGGAGGAATGTGTTAGCTGCCGTCTGTAATAAAAAAAGTGAGTTAATGGATCAACGACGAACTGAAACGGGTGTCTTGCGACGTCCGCCCCGAGCAGATACAATGAACAAAAATTAAATAAAAAATAAACAAAATAAAAAAATCTATGGAATGCCTAACCAACTAACTAGCAGCACAAGCAGCGCAGGGTATATGAAGCGTGTCGGGAGAGGCGGAAAAATAAAAAAAAATCTCGCGCCATGCAACATTTTTTATTATTAGTGTTTTGTAATTCATATATAAATTGCTTACACATGTTGGTGAAGGTGGATCGCTCTCCGATTGTACCGCCTCCATTTTTCCGTTTGTTTAACAGGGTGTACCAAAGCTCTCACGTCCGCACTGATTTTCGACGATGTTATAAGTTGCGCTAGGGACCGCACCTACCTTCTTTCGAAGTTGGCAGGCAACTACGCTGTTATGCGGCAGCTCGTTTCGGCCCATTCAACATCTGTCCTTCGAGTGTAACGAGCGAGTAACGGAGTTTATACACTCCTGGAAATGGAAAAAAGAACACATTGACACCGGTGTGTCAGACCCACCATACTTGCTCCGGACACTGCGAGAGGGCTGTACAAGCAATGATCACACGCACGGCACAGCGGACACACCAGGAACCGCGGTGTTGGCCGTCGAATGGAGCTGGCTGCGCAGCATTTGTGCACCGCCGCCGTCAGTGTCAGCCAGTTTGCCGTGGCATAAGGAGCTCCATCGCAGTCTTTAACACTGGTAGCATGCCGCGACAGCGTGGACGTGAACCGTATGTGCAGTTGACGGACTTTAAGCGAGGGCGTATAGTGGGCATGCGGGAGGTCGGGTGGACGTACCGCCGAATTGCTCAACACGTGGGGCGTGAGGTCTCCACAGTACATCGATGTTGTCGCCAGTGGTCGGCGGAAGGTACACGTGCCCGTCGAACTGGGACTGGACCGCAGCGACGCACGGATGCACGCCAAGACCATAGGATCCTACGCAGTGCCGTAGGGGACCACACCGCCACTTTCCAGCAAATTAGGGACACTGTTGCTCCTGGGGTATCGGCGAGGACCATTCGCAACCGTCTCCATGAAGCTGGTCTACGGTCCCGCACACCGTTAGGCCGTCTTCCGCTCACGCCCCAACATCGTGCAGCCCGCCTCCAGTGGTGTCGCGACAGGCGTTAATAGAGGGTCGAATGGAGACGTGTCGTCTTCAGCGATGAGAGTCGCTTCTGCCTTGGTGCCAATGATGGTCGTATGCGTGTTTGGCACCGTGCAGGTGAGCGCCACAATCAGGACTGCATAAGACCGAGGCACACAGGGCCAACACCCAGCATCATGGTGTGGGGAGCGATCTCCTACACTGGCCGTATACCTCTGGTGATTGTCGAGGGGACACTGAATAGTGCACGGTACATCCAAACCGTCATCGAACCCACCGTTCTACCATTCCTAGAACGCAAGGGAACTTCCAACAGGACAATGCACGTCCGCATCTATCCCGTGCCACCCAACGTGCTCTAGAAGGTGTAAGTCAACTACCCTGGCCAGCAAGATCTCCGGATCTGTCCCCCACTGAGCATGTTTGGGACTGGATTAAGCGTCGTCTCACGCGGTCTGCACGTCCAGCACGAACGCTGGTCCAACTGAGGCGCCAGGTGGAAATGGCATGGCAAGCCGTTCCACAGGACTACATCCAGCATCTCTACGATCGTCTCCATGGGAGAATAGCAGCCTGCATTGCTGTGAAAGGTGGATATACACTGTACTAGTGCCGACATTGTGCATGCTCTGTTGCCTGTGTCTATGTGCCTGTGGTTCTGTCAGTGTGATCATGTGATGTATCTGACCCCAGGAATGTGTCAATAAAGTTTCCCCTTCCTTGGACAATGAATTCACGGTGTTCTTATTTCAATTTCCAGGAGTGTATGGAAAAATGAATGTGATAGTTTCTGACGGACCAGATGGTCCGAGCTTGCAAAAATGTTTTGTTGTTGTTGTTGTTGTTGTTGTGGTCTTCAGTCCTGAGATTGGTTTGCTGCAGCTCTCCATGCTACTCTGTCCTGTGCAAGCTTCTTCATCTCCCAGATCCTACTGCAACCTACATCCTTCTGAATCTGCTTAGTGTATTCAGCTCTTGGTCTCCCTCTACGATTTTTACCCTCCACGCTGCCCTCCAATGCTAAATTTGTGATCCCTTGATGCCTCAAAACATGTCCTACCAACGGATCCCTTCTTCTAGTCAAGTTGTGCTACAAATTGCTCTTCTCCCCAATTCTATTCAATACCTCCTCATTAGTTACGTGATCTATCCACCTTATTTTCAGCATTCTTCTGTAGCACCACATTTCGAAAGCTTCTATTCTATTCTTGTCCAAACTATTTATCGTACATGTTTCACTTCCATACATGACTACACTCCATACTTTCAGAAACGATTTACTGATACATAAATCTATACTCGATGTTAACAAATTTCTCTTCTTCAGAAATGGTTACCTTTCCATTGCCAGTCTACATTAATAGGATGTATACATCCCGCTCTCTCGAGGATGCAGTCAAGGCAGCCGAGTTGTGGCCAGCTGCATTTACTGATCACACTGCTTACGCCTGTACCATCAAGCTTCGACGACAACTACTGTGGCGTAGCCGCTGCCCGCTTACCTGATCTCACCGGAATGTCAGTTGGAGACACGTGTAGACTGTGCCTACTTAAACCTAACTAACCTAAGGACATTACACAACACCCGGTCATCACGTCGCAGAGAAAATCCCTGACCCCCCCCCCCCCCCCCCCCCCGGGAATCACAGAGTTTTATTACGCCATCCTCAGGTAGTGTTCCGTTATGCCACAAACACGGGCTCCACAGATGACTGTCAACCGAGCACATCAACTCTGTGAAGGGACCATCATTTGTACTCGTCAAATGGTGGGAATCATCAACGACTGCCCTCCATATCCCACGTTGTTGTTGTTGGAGTCTTCAGTCTTGAGACTGGTTTGAAGCAGCTCCTTATGCTTCTCTATCCCTCTGAATCTGCTCAGTGTATTCATCTCTTGGTCTCCCTCTACGATTTTTACTTTCCACGCTGCCCTCCAATACTAAATTGGTGATCCCTTGATCCTACCAACCGATCCCTTCTTCTAGCCAAGTTGTGCCACAAACTTCTCCCAATTCTATTCAATACCTCCTAATTAGTTATGTGATCTACCCATCTAATCTTCAGCAATCTTCTATAGCACCATATTTCGAAAGCTTCTATTCTCTTCTTGCCCAAACTATTTATCGTCCATGTCTCACTTCCATACATGGCTACACTCCGTACAAATACTTTCAGAAAAGACTTCCTGACACTTAAATCTATATTTGATGTTAACAAATTTCTCTTCTTCAAAAACGCTTTCCTTGCAATTGCCAGTCTACATCTTATATCCTCTCTACTTGGACCATCATCAGTTATTTTGCTCCCCAAATAGCAAAACTCCTTTACTACTTTAAGTGTCTCATTTCCTATTTTAATTCCCTCAGCGTTACCCGACGTAATTCGACTACATTCCATTATCATCGTTTTGCTTTTGTTGGTGTTCATCTTATATCTTCCTTTCAAGACACTATCCATTCCTTTCAATTGCTCTTCCAAGTCCTTTGCCCTCTCTGACAGAATTACAATGTCATCGCCGAACCTCAAAAGAAAAATTCGGAGTAGGTATTAAAATCCATGGAGAAGAAATAAAAACTTTGTTTACTTCACTGCTTACTCAATATACAGATTGAATAACATCGGGGAGAGGCTACAAACCTGTCTCACTCCTTTCCCAACCACTGATTCCCTTTCATGCCCCTCGACTCTTATAAATGCCATCTTGTTTCTGTACAAATTGTAAATAGACTTTCGCTCCCTGTATATTACCCATGCCACCTTCAGAAAGTCAAAGAGAGAAAACTTTTGACAGTGTTGACTGGATTACTCTAAGGAAAGGCAAACCTACGTTTCTAGCTTTTGTAGACATAATCTATTTTCTAAGATAAGTCGTAGGGTCAGTATTGCCTCACGTATTCCAATATTTCCTAACTGATCTTCCCTGAGGTCGGCTTCTACCAGTTTTTCCATTCGTCTGTAAAGAATTCGCGTTAGTATTTTGCAGCCATGACTTACTAAACTGATAGTTCGGTAATTTTCACATCTGCCAACACCTGCTTCCTTTGGGATTGGAATTATTATATTCTTCTTGAAGTCTGAGGGTAATTTTTCTGTCTCATGCATTTTGGTCACCAGATGGTAGTTTTATTAGGCGTGGCTCTTCCAAGGCTGTCAGTAGTTCTAATTGAATGGTGTCTACTCCCGGGGCCTTATTTCGACTTAGGTCTTTCAGTGCTTTGTCAAACTCTTGATGCAGTATCATATCTCCTATATCAACTTCATCTACATTTTCCTCCGGTTGTATGATATTGTCCTCAAGAACACCGCCTTTGTATAGATCCTCTATATACTCCTTCCACCTTTCTGGTTTCCCTTCTTTGCTTAGATCTGCGTTTCCATCTCAAATCTTGAAATCCATGCAAGTGGTTCTCTTTTCTCCAAAGGTCTCCTTAATTTTCCTGTACGCAGAGTCTGTCTTTCCCCTAGTGACTATCACGACAGCTGTCCCGCAGAAATATGTGGACGGCAATCAGCGCAAAGCGTGTGGCACGTGGTGTCCACTCACAAGCAAATATTCTGTTAGGCCAAATTATGGCAATGGTATGATGCACACAGGAGTAAAAAACAAACCAGTTTGAGATGGGCTATAGTACCGTGTATACACGTATTCTGGGTCTGGTGCACGAGCCATGGACTACTTGGGTTGAGCTTAACGTGAGCTACTGATGTGTTTGGCTTTATTTAGGGCTGTCCACATATTTCGCTTTCGTTCATAAGTACAGTGTGCCTGGTGGTTCATAAAGAAACTTTGCTTCACTCCAGACTTACGTCCATTGTTATTCCGTGGTCACGTGATCGGACGACATGCTCATATCACTGAGGCCTGTATGCCCTCAAGGTGCACTCCTGTGAGAACATCATTTACCGCATTCACCAGCTACTGGACATTATAAATAGATTTCATTTGCCGATTACTTGTTTACTCTTTTGTGCAGAGTCAATGTATCTATGGCAAACAAACCTCATCAAGTTCCATCGCCATGCCATCACTTTATCCTTGTCCCTCAACACAGTACAAGTGTACAGCAATAAAGCTAGTTCACTGCGCAACTGGCATGTGAGCAACAATATTAGCCTGTTCCGTCGTCACTGGTGATCCAGATGTGATCTGTGCATAACACTTGGTGAAGAACTTTCGCTGATGTCTGTGACATGGAACCATGAGGTGACAAACCATCGAGTTTTTTGTAATAAGCCTCTACATCCTTTCATTTGTCCTATAGCCATCCCTGCTTAGCCATTTTGCACTTCCTGTCGATCTCATTTTTGAGACGGTTATATTCCTTTTTGCCCGCTTCATTTACTGCATTTTTATATTTTCTCCTTTCATCAATTAAATTCAATATATCTTCTGTTACCCAAGGACTTTTACTAGCCCTCGTCTTTTTACTTACTTGATCCACTGCTGCCTTCACTACTTCATCCCTCAAACCTACTCATTCTTCTTCTACTGTATTTGTTTGCCCTATTCCTCTCAATTGTTCTCTTATGCTCTCCTTGAAACTCCTTACAACCTCTGGTTCTTTCAGTACATCCAGATCCCATCTCCTTAAATTCCCACCTTTTTGCAGTTTATTGAGTTTTAATCTACAGTTCATAACCAATAGATTGTGGTCACAGTCCACATCTGCCCCTGGAAATGTCATACAATTTAAAACCTGGTTCCTAAATCTCTGTCTTATAATTATATAATCTATCTGAAACCTGTCAGTATCTCCAGGCCTCTTCCATGTATACAACCTTCTTTTATGATTCTTGAACCATGTGTTAGCTATGATTAAGTTGTGCTCTGTACAAAATTCTACCAGGCGGCTTCCTCTTTCATTTATTACCCCCAATCCATCTTCACCTACTACGTTACCTTCTCTCCCTTTTCCTACTGTCGAATTCCTGTCACCCATGACTATTAAATTTTAGTCTCTCTTCACTATCTGAATAATTTCTTTTATTTCATCAATTTCTTCGTCATCTGCAGAGCTGGTTGGCATATAAACTTGTACTACTGTAATAGGCGTGGGCTTCGAATCTATCTTGGCCACAATAATGCGTTCACTATGCTGTTTGTAGTAGCTTACCCGAACTCCTATTTTTTTTAATCATTATTAAGCGTACTCTTGCTTTATCCCTATTTGATTTTGTGTTTATAACCCTGTATTCACCTGACCAGAAATCTTGTTCCTCCTGCCACCGAACTTCACTAATTCCCACTATCTCTAACTTTAACCTATCCATTTCCCTTTTTTAAATTTTCTAACCTACCTGCGCGATTAATGGGTCTGACATTCCACGCTCCGATTCGTAGAATGCCAGTTTTCTTTCTCCTGATAACGACGTCTCCTTGAGTAGTCCCCGCCCGGAGACCCGAATGGGGGACTATTTTACCACAGGAATATTTTACCCAAGAGGACGCCATCATCATTTAACCATACAGTAAAGCTGCATGCCCTCGGGAAAAATTACGACTGTAGTTTCCCCTTACTTTCAGCCGTTCGCAGTACCAGCACAGCAAGGCCGTTTTGGTTAGTGTTACAAGGCCAGATCAGTCAATCATCCAGACAGTTACCCCTGCAACTACTGAAAAGGCTGCTGCCCCTCTTCAGGAACACACGTTTGTCTGGCCTCTCAACAGATACCCCTCCGTTCTTGTTGCACCTACTGTACGGCTATCGTTATCGCTGAGGCACGCAAGGCTCCCCACGAATGGCAAGTTCCAAGGTTCATGGGGGGGGGGGGGGGGGGCATGTACCATATAGCCATGGAATGAGAGCAGATACACGGGGGATTGATCTATGAAGTGACTACAGAAAACGGCGTCCGTCACGCCACGCAAAGAGACATAAGCAATGCATACTTTACCCCTTATTCTCACCTGTACACGAGGACGAGATCTGATCAAGAGATCATTAGTGTTGTCGCTGGTTTGACACACGCAGCGGTTACTCCGGAACTCCAACAGGAACTGCTAGAACCGGTGACTGAAGAAGAAATGTTGGATGCCATAGGAAAAGGGCCACCCAATGAGCTACTAGGACCGGATGGGTTACCTCTGGAGATTTATAGGACGTTCCAGAGACTACTGGTGCCCTATTGGACTACTATATGTCAAGAGCTCATGACAATAGAGGCGCAACATCCCGCTGCATTTGTGGAAGGTACCACCATCCCAATCCGTAAACCTCACGGAGGTTCACGTACTACAGTCTACCGACCATTGACTTGGTTGAACCGTGATACGAAAAACTTCACGCGTCGAGTAGCAGCTCGAATTCTGCGTACGACATCCCGTGTCCTATCAATGGATGAGTCATCGATAGGTGGGACGCATAATATCCGCTCCGCCCTGTGCCGCTGATTGCCCTCGCTAAGGTGCGTCGCGTATCGGGAGCTCTGGCTGCGATATTCGTCAAGCATTTGATTACGTCAGTCATACGTACTAAACTGCTGTTCTTCAGAATAAGCATTACCCCGACGCTTCCTCCGAGGTGTTACTCGTCTCCTACGTGGCGCAACAGGGAAAGCGCTTGTCAACGTTAGACTGTCGAACACCTTGTAAATTCGTCGCTGTGTTACACAGGTACGCCTATTATGGACAATACTGTACGCCTTAGCATTAGAACCTTTGTTGTGCGGGCTGCGACACCGCCTCACGGGTTTTTCTCTTGGTGGCTTCTTTTTTAGGTGCACTGCGTATGCAGATGATCTGATGTTACCTCTTCGTGACGAACGTGATGTTCGCAAAGCATTGGATTGGTTAGCCACTTCGAAGCTTCGAGATGCCGTGTAAATGTACATAAATCAATGGCTTTGAACACTGGCGTGGGATGACACCTGCGAGGGTGGCACTGCTCGATAAAATCCGTTGTCTCGGTATCGACTTCACGGACTACATCTCACGCACGACCACCATCAATTATCGGAGTCTCTTGCAAGTGCTGGGCTTGTGGATCTTCGTCTTCGTGTGTAGGACCTACATCAACGGACCGAATATGTTAACGTCTATCGGGCATCGCGAATTCCGCACGTAGCGCAAACACTACCGATGCCTAAACACATATCTCGGAGCATCGTGGCCGCATTCGGTTCCTTTGTCAGCGTTGGAATGATATTAAAGGTTCGATATTACTCCGTCACCCTTCCAAAAGAACGGGCCGGTCTTGGCCTTGTCAGTGTTCACTATCGAGAAGTATTTCTCTTTGTTAGTTTGCACCGCAGGCTTTTTCGACGATGACCGACCAGCCTCACCGGCCTACTGACGGATGGCCTGGCACCGTGTTCCCTTGACCCTCAGGTCAGACACGGGTGCCCTTTTCCTGCTTTGGCAGGCTTTACCTGGAGTACGGCAACCTCCCCGTCTCTCGCTTACCAACAGCCAGTCACCTGCCGCACACTACTTCGCCGCCGGTCGTTTAATGTCGTCGAATTGACGTGTCCTACCGTGCACTGGAACGTAGTATGGTGCTCTGTCAACGCGGTGACGCTCGATCCTGGTGTACGTTCGACCTGGTATTCGAGGGACTCTCCATAGAACCCATCTTGCAGATTCGCCTTATGTGTGAACTGTAACGTCTAGAATACAGACCAACACCGGCTCCGTTGTGGGCCAGTGGAAGAGATCTGGTGTTTCGAGCGTCAAAGTCTGGCTCTCTTTTTACGTATGTCACCCTCTTATGCCGATTCCCGCACTCTACTCTACCTGGACGATGTTTATTATCCGAGGACGAAACACAACGCTGTCACGTAGATACAGTGCATGTACTACAGCTATTAAAACATCGATATCTAAGCCTCTTGTGGCGGTAATACAACACTAATGCTGTAGGTAGATAATAAATTTAAACAAATTTAAAGAAATTAATACAAATTTACAGAGATTATATTCGAAGTGAATTGGAAACACGCTACTAACTCCCATCGGCTGCTAGAGCAAATTTCGTGAGCAGAGTGGATGGTTGTAGTGCTATAGTCGTTAAAAAAAAAGATTTATGTCTAGTTCATGTAATACAGTTATTCATATCTCAGCCTGTTATGGCGGTAGCATGAAACTAATGCAGCAGATAGGCAATAAATTTATAAAAATTTGAACAAATTATATTCGAATTGAAAGGAAACACCATACTAACTCTCATCAGCTGCAAGAATAAAGTGTTAGAGCAAATTTCGTGAACATTCTCAAAGACGGTGGCGAACACACTTGATGGTTGTAGAGGTTCTAATTGTTTAAATAAGGACTTATGTCCAGTGCAAGTAATAGAGCTATCGATATCTTAGCCCCCTATGGCGGTAACACGACACTAATGCTGTAGGTAGATAATAAATTTAAACAAATTATATCCGAATTGAATGAGCAGGCTCTAGTGGAGGCAACACAACACTAACTCCCATGATTTGTGGGAGTAAGCTCTTAGAGGCAGTACCACAATCCTCTTGGAAAATGCACGTTAATTTCACTCTAACTGCTTAATAAGGACTTATGTGTAGAGTTGAATGATTTCATGTAACATACCGACAACCTATATCTTAGCCTCGTGGTGGTAACACACTAATGCCGTAGGTAGATAATAAATTTAAAGAAATCTAATCAAATTTAAACTTATTTAAACAAATTTATAAAAATTATATTCGAATTGAGTGACAATATCATAATAACTTGCATCAGCTGCAGGAGTAAGCTCTTAGAGGAAAATTCGTGAACATTTGACAAGAGCATAGCGAAAACACTTGATAGTGGTACTACCTCTAATGGTTTAAATAAAGACTTATGCCTACTTCCTAGGAAGAGTTGACTTAGGTTAGTGGAAATAGCCAATTCTTTCCCGCCATTTTTTTAGGTTAGTAGAGGTAGCGCAATTGAGCTATCTTCCCTCCAAAAGCCACCATCTTGGATAACGGTAATCGTGTCATCAGCTAACATCAATCGCGTCATCAGTTGCCCCACTACTTGAAGTTACTCATTCTGAAACACTAAATTTTGAAAGTAACGTTAAATGTTATGCAAAAAAAGACGTTCAGTAACCTCAGTGTAACTTAATGCAAAATTTAGAAAACGGGAAGCATTTATATTTTACTATTGAAAGATTGAACTGAATTACCTTTAAGCATATGAGAAATCGGTTTCACTTTTAAAATAACAACAATCAAATAAATACCAAGGTAGCAGAAGTCACTCTCTAAGGTTGATACAGAGTAAATGAAATAGCGCTCTCTTAATTTATATTGTTGTAGCCTACAGTCCTGAGACTGGTTTGATGCAGCTCTCCATGCTACTCTATCCTGTGCAAGCTTCTTCATCTCCCAGTACCTACTGCAACCTACATTCTTCTGAATCTGCTTGGTGTATTCATCTATTGGTCTCCCTCTACGATTTTTACCCTCCACGCTCCCCTCCAACACTACACTGGTGATCTCTTGATGTCTCAGAACATGTTCTAGAAATCGATCCCTTCTTCCAGTCAAGTTGTGCCACAAACTTCTCTTCTCCCCAATCCTATTAAGTACCTCCTCATTAGTTATGTCATCTACCCATCTAATCTTCAGCATTCTTCTGTAGCACCACATTTCGAAAGCTTCTATTCTCTTCTTGTCTAAACTATTTATCGCCCATGTTACACTTCCATACATGGCTACACTCCATACAAATACTTTCAGAAACGACTTCCTGACACCTACATCTATACTCAATGTTAACAGATTTCTCTTCTTCAGATAAGCTTTCCTTGCCGTTGCCAGTCTACATTTTATATCCTCTCTACTTCGACCAACATCAGTTATTTTTCTCCCCAAATAGCAAAACTCCTTTACAACTTTAAGTGTCACATTTCCTAATCTAATACCTTCAGCATCACCCGACTTAATTCGACAACATTCTATTATCCTCGTTTGGCTTTTGTTGACATCATCTTTTATCCTTCATTCAAGACACTATCCATTCCGCATAACTGCTGTTCGTAGTCCTTTGCTGTCTGTGAGGTTTGCCGATGACATTGAGATGAAATAAAAACTTTGATAGTATTACAATAGATTTTAATACCTACTCCGAATTTTTCTTTTGTTTTCTTCACTGCTTCCTCAATATACAGATTGAATAACATCGGGGCGAAGCTACAAACCTGTCTCACTCCCTTCCCAACCACTGATTCCCTTTCATGCCCCTCGACTCTTATAACTGCCATCTGGTTTCTGTACAAATTGTAAATAGCCTTTCGCTCCCTGTATATTACCTCTGCCACCTTCAGAAATTGAAAGAGAGAAAACTTTTGACAGTGTTGACTGGAATACTCTAAGGAAAGGGAAACATACGTTTCTAGCATTTGTAGACTTAATCTATTTTCTAAGATAAGTCGTAGGGTTAGTATTGCCTCACGTATTCCAATATTTCTACGGAATCGAAACTGATCTGCCCTGACGTCGGCTTCTACTAGTTTTTCCAATCGTCTGTAAAGATTTCGCGTTAGTGTTTGGCAGCCGTGACTTATTAAACTGACAGATCGGTAATTTTCGCATCTGTCAATTCCTGCTTTCTTTGGGATTGAAATTATTATATTCTTCTTGAAGTCTGTGGGTATTTCGTCTGCAGATGGTAGAGTTTTGTCACGACTGGCTTTCCCAAGGCTGTCAGTAGTTCTAATGGAATGTTATATACTCCCGGGGCCCTGTTTCGACTCAGGTCTTTCAGTGCTCTCTCAAACTCTTCACGCAGTATCGTATCTCCCATTTCATCTTCATTTACATATTCTTCCATTTCCATAAAATTGTCCTCAAGTACATCGCCCTTGCATAGAACCTCTATATACTCCTTCCACCTTTCTGCTTTCCCTTCTTTGCTTAGAACTGTGTTTCCATCGGAGCTCTTGATATTCATGCAGTTTGTTCTCTTTTCTCAAACGGTCTCTTTAATTTTCCTGTAGGCAGTATCTATCTTCCCCCAAGTGAGATAAGCCTCCTCATCCTTACATTTGTCCTGTAGGCAACCCTGCTTAGCCATTTTGCACTTCCTGTGGTTCTCATTTTGAGACGTCTGTATTCCTTTTTGCCTGCTTCATTTTCTGCATTTTTATATTTTCTCCGTTCATCAATTAAATTCAATATATCTTCTGTTACCCAAGGATTTCTGCTAGCCCTTGTCTTTTTACCTACTTGTCCTCTGCTGCATTCACTATTTCATCCCTCAAAGCTACCCATTCTTCATCTACTGTATTCCTTTCCCTCATTCTTTCAATTGTTCCCTTATGCTCCCCCTGAAATTCTGTACAACCTCTGGTTTAGTCAGTTTATCCAGGTCCCATGTACTTAAATTTCCACCTTTTTGCAGTTTCTTCAGTTTTAATCTACTGTTCATAACCAATAGATTGTGGTAAGAGTCCACATCTGCCCCTGGAAACCTCTTAGACTATACAACGGTAAGATACAACTTAAAACCTGGTTCCTAAATCTCTATCGGATACCTGCTAGTATCACCAGGATTCTTCCATGTATACAACCTTCTCTTACGATTCTTGAACCAAGTGTTGGCTTTGATTAAGTTGGGCTCTGTGCAAAATTCTACCAGGCTGCTTCCTCTTTCATATCTTACCCCCCATCTACATCTACATGACTACTCTGCAATTCAAATTTAAGTGCTTGGCAGAGGGTTCATCGAACCACATTCATTCTATCTCTCTACCATTCCACTCCCGATCAGCGCGCGGGAAAAACGAACACCTAAATCTTTCTGTTCGAGCTCTAATTTCTCTTAATTTATTTTGATGATCATTCCTTCCTATGTAGGTTTGGTTCAACAAAATATTTTCGCATTAGGAAGAGAAAGTTGGTGAACGAAATTTCGTAAATAGATCTCGCCGCGACGGAACACGTCTTTGCTTTAAAGACTTCCACCCCAACTCGCGTATCATATCTGCCACACTCTCTCCCCTATTACGCGATGATACAAAAGGAGCTGCCATTTTTTGCACCCTTTCAATGTCCTCCGCCTATCCCACCTGGTAAGGATCCCACAAGGCGCAGCAATATTCTAACAGAGGACGAACGAGTGTAGTGTAAGCTGTCTCTTCAGTGGACTTGCTGCATCTTCTAAGTGTCCCGCCAATGAAACGCAACCTTTGGCTCGCCTTACCCACAATATTATCTATGTGCTCTTTCCAACTGAAGTTGTTCGTAATTTTAACACCCAGGTACTTAGTTGAATTGACAGCCTTGAGAATTGTACTATTTAACGAGTAATCGAACTCCAGCGGATTTCTTTTGGAACTCATGTGGATCACCTCAGACTTTTCGTTATTTACCAACTGCCATCTGCCGCACCATACAGCAATCTTTTCTAAATTGCTTTGCAACTGATACTGGTCTTCGGATGACCTTACTAGACGGTAAATTACAGCATCATCTGCGAACGACCTAAGAGAACCCAGGTCATTTATATAGATCAGGAACAGCAGAGGTCCCAGGGCGCTTCCCTGGGGATCACCTGATATCACTTCAGTTTTACTCAATGATTTGCCGTCTATTACTACGAACTGCGACCTTCCTGACAGGAAATCACGAATCCAGTCACACAACTGAGACGTTACCCCATAGGCGCGCAGCTTGATTAGAAGGCGCTTTTGAGGAACGGTATCAAAAGTTTTCCGGAAATCTAGAAATACTGAATCAACTTGAGATCCCCTGTCGATAGCGGCCATTGCTTCGTACGAATAAAGAGCTAGTTGCGTTGCACAAGAACGAAGTTTTCTGAAACCATACTGATTACGTATCAATAGATCGTTCCCTTCGAGTTGACTCATAATGTTTGAATACAGTATATGCTCCAAAACCCTACTGCAAACCGACGTCAATGATATAGGTCTGTAGTTAAATGGATTACTCCTACTACCCTTCTTGAACACTGGTGCGACCTGCGCAATTTTCCAATCTGTAGGTACAGATCTATCGGTGAGCGAGTGGTTGTAAAGGGTTGCTACGTAGGGAGCTATTGTACCAACGTAATCTGAAAGGAACCTAATCGGTATATAATCTAGACATGAAGACTTGCCCTTATCAAGCGATTAGAGTTGCTTCGCAACCCCGAAGGTATCTACTTCTAAGAAACTCATGCTAGCAGCTGTTAGTGTTTCAAATTCTGGAATGTTCTGTTCGTCTTCCCTGGTAAAGTAATTTCGGAAAACTGGGTTCAGTAAGTTCGCTTTACCTTCACAGTCGTCGGTAACAGTACCATCGGCACTGCGCGACGAAAGTATTGACTGCGTCTTGCCGCTTGTGTACTTTAGATACGACCAGAATTTCTTCGGATTTTCTACCAAATTTCGAGACAATGTTTTGTTGTGGAACCTATTAAAAGCATCTCGCATCGAAGTACGTGCCAAATTTCGCATGTCTGTAAATTTTAGCCAATCTTCGGGATTTCGCATTCTTCTGAACTTCGCATGCTTTTTCAGTTGCCTCTGCAATAGCGTTCGGCCCTGTTTTGTGTACCATGGGGGATCAGTTCCATCTCTTACCAATTCATGATGTATGAACCTCTCAATTGCTGTTGCTACTATATCTTTGAATTTGAGCCACATCTCGTCTACATTTCCGTAGTCAGTTCGGAAGGAATGGAGACTGTCTCTTAGGAAGGCTTCTAGTGACACTTCATCCGCTTTTATTTTGCGTTTGTTTCTGGTGGATTTGGAAGAAATGGCATTGAGCCTAGCTACAACGACCTTGTGATCACTAATCCCTGTATCAGCCACAAACAGTCCAGAGCTAATAGCATCATGACTAAGAGGTCAAGTGTGTTTTCGCAACCATTTACAATTCATGTGGGTTCGTGGACTAACTGCTCGAAACAATTTTCGGAGAAAGCATTTAGGACTATCTCGGAATATGTTTTCGCCTACCACCGGTTTTGAACAAGTATTTTTGCCAACATAACGAGGGAAGGTTGAAGTCCCCACCAACTATAACCGTTAGAGTGAGGGTATTTATTTGTTACGAGACTCAAATTTTCTCTGAACTGTTCAGCAGCTATATCATCGGAGTCTGGGGGTCGGTAGGAGGAGCCAATTCAGTTGTTAAGTATAACCACCACACATACGAATTCGCACTGAGTACCTACTTCGGCTTCACTACAAGATAAACCACTACTGACAGACACAAACACTCCACCACCAATTCTGCCTAATCTATCTTTCCTGAACACCGTCTGAGACTTTGTAAAGGTTTCTGCAGAACTTATTTCAGGCTTTAGCCAGCTTTCTGTACCTATAACGATTTCAGCTTCTGTGCTTTCTATTAGCGCTTGAAGCTCAGGGACTTTCCCAGCACAACTACAACAATTTACAACTGCAATTCCGACTGTTCCTTGATCCAAGCACGTCCTGTATGTGCTATGAACCCTTTGAGATTGCAGCCCACCCCGTACTTTCCCGAGGCCTTCTAACCTAAAAAACTGCCCAGTCCATGCCACACAGACTCCGCTACCCGTGTAGCCGCCAGCTTAGTGTAGTGAACTCCTGACCTATTCAGCGGAACCCGAAACCCCACCATCCTCTGACGCAAGTCAAGGAATCTGCAGCCAACACGGTCGCAAAACCGTCTGAGCCTCTGACCCTCAGACCCTCCACCCGGCTCTGCATCAAAGGTCCGCAGTCGGTTCTGTCAACGATGCTGCAGATGGAGAGCTCTGCCTTCATCTCGTAAGCAAGACCGGCAACCTTCACCAAATCAGATAGCCGCTGGAATCCAGAGAGAATTTCATCAGATCCAAAGCGACACGCGTCATTAGTGGCGACATGTGCCACCACCTGTTGCTGTCTGCTCCCTGTGTTCTTCATGGCATCCGGAAGTACCATTTCCACATCAGGAATGACTCCTCCGGAAATGCACATGGAGTGCACACTGGATTTCTTCCCCTTCTTAGCCGCCATATCCCTAAGGGGCCCCATTACGCGCTACTACAAACAACATAGTGAACGCATTTTGTGGCCAAGATAGACACGAAGCCCACGTCTACTACAGTAGTATAAGTTTATATGCCAATTAGCTCTGCAGATGAAGAAATTGAAGCAACCGAAGGCCAATCCATATTCAGCTACTATGTTTATTCTCTCCCTTTTCTTACTACCGAATTCCAGTCACCCATGACTATTTAATTTTCGTCTTCCTTCACCATCTGAAGAAATTTATGATGAAATAAAAGAAATTATTCAATTTCTTCGTCATCTGCAGAGCTAGTTGGCATATAAACTTGTACTACTGTAGTAGGCGTGGGCTTCGTGTCTATCTTGGCCACAATAATGCGTTCACTATGCTGTTTGTAGTAGCTTACCCGAACTCCTATTTTTTATTCATTATTAAACCTACTCCTGCATTACCCCTATTTGATTTTGTATTTATAACCCTGTATTCACCTGACCAGAAGTCTTGTTCCTCCTGCCACTGAACGTCTCTAATTCCCACTATATCTATTTGTAACCTATCAATTTCCCTTCTTCAATTTTCTAACCTACCTGCGCGATTAATGGGTCTGACATTCCTCGCTCCGATTCGTAGAATGCCAGTTTTCTTTCTCCTGATAACGATATCCCCTTGAGTAGCCCAGCCCGGAGATCCAAATGGGGGACTATTTTTCCACCGGAATATTTTACCCAAGAGGACGCCATCATCATTAAGCATACAGTAAAGGTGTATGCCCTCGGGAAAAATTACGGCTGTAGTTTCCCCTTGCTTTCAACCGTTCGCAGTACCAGCACAGCAACGCCGTTTTGATTAGTGTTACAGGGTTAGATCAGTCAATCATCCAGACTGTTGCCCCTGCAACTACTGAAGAGGCTGCTGCATCTCTTCACGGACCACACATTTGCCTGGTCTCTCTACTGATACCCCTCCATTGTGGTTGCACAAACGGAACGGCTATCTGTATCGCTGAGGCACGCAAGCCTCCCTACCAACGGCAAGGTCCATGGTTCATGTGGGAGATTTATATTGTATCTGTAGTTATTTGTTTTGCCAGCGAAACTTATTTTGCTGTAAGTAGCTTCTGTTAAGCAATACAACAATGTAGTTACTAAGGCAGAAAATTTAGACTGAAACTGGTCAGTATGAAGTACACGAAACTAGCAGTAAATATTTAATCAGTTTTGATATTCTTATGACACTCGACGATTGCATGGAAAGGAAAGGGACCCTGCATGGTAATAATGTATGAGGACAATGCAACACAGGTGTCCTAGAAATTTTAACTTTTGCAAGTTATTATTCAAGTTATTCACACTCTGTGAATGTTGCTGGTTGAAGCCTCTCTACACTACAATGTTTGTCAATTAACAGTCCTTCGATATTGTAGCTGTGCGGATGACAAGTATGTAGCCGACGACAATGCGGAGCTGCTGTTGCTGCTGCTGCTTGATGAGAGGAACCCCGAGTCGTCTCCAGAGCCACGGATACTTACGGGACAGGCAACAGTTGAAACTGCAGCTTCCCCCGCCGGTCCACTCCTACCGTGCTCTCAGTAATCGCAGGTTAACGAGTGAGGGATGTCTACACTGGCGCGAGTATAGGTACACACCGGGTCGGCCGGAGCGTTCAACAAAAACTTCCGCACTCTTTCATGACACAAACTGCTCTGCCTCCCATCTGCACGCCACGCGACAGAGGCTCTCCATGCGCAAAGATAAACATCGGTACAGCTATTATCATTTCGTCTTTGCTATTGATACATCTCAATAAAGTTCCCTTGGCTATTACCCGGCAATTTATAATATTTCTATTATAATTACAATCAATTATATAACGTCAAATTTTTATTTAATACGTAATCGAAGTATTGATGTATTTAGTTTCTGTAGTACAGCATATAGCATCAGAATCAAGAGTATAGTGCAAGATATCAACGAAAATTAAACGGCGAAAATTTTGGATGTTGCAGACGGTACTTTGTCTGCATTTTTGGTGTTATACCCTCTATGAGACATGTGTATATTGATGATTACCCGGTACACGCCTGATCACGTGGTACCGTAGACATGCCAGAAAATGGAGAGACACCGAAATCCATTGCAAATAAATACATAAAAAACCACATTTAGACGTCAACTGCTAGGAGTCTCACGCGTACATCTGAAGGACTATCTCATGTATATATGTTTGAGGGAATCCCATCATTCCCAGAGTGACAGGTAGGTATGGCAACTCGCCGGACAATGATGTGACCGCCCAACATTCACCAAGCTTTTGTATGCACAGAAAGGACATCCACTTGCTTTGCCTGTAAGTTAGGACGATAATTGCCCGTGGATGATACTGCGGCCAAGAAGATTTACTAATCATCAGGATACAGTGGTTGCGAATGCTGAGAGATATCGTAAACCAACCATTAACCAGGAAAGGAATCCTTTTACATTGACAATCTTTTTGTGAAATACGTCTTTTTTTATGTGTGTGGCAAAGGCATTGCCCAACCGTAAGGGAAGCTGCTAAGAAGTAATTCAGCTGACTGCTTGTAGAATCCTATCTGGCTAATCAAACGTAAAGAAACGACCACGGTGTATAAAGTGCTCGGAATACTGCTGCATCCAGTAACTGACCTGTGCTGATATTTCGTCCGAGACTTCTTCGTAGCCGTAATATTCTTCACAGATGTCAGCATCTTCCGAATTGCTGTTTTATATTTTTTATTGATGTCAGAGTATGTGTTACTCGATACATATATCTCGCTTACTAAGTGGAATGGTGCTACGAAGGTAAGTTCACCCAAAGTTTCAAGAATTCTGAAGGAATTTCGTCTACTACAGCTGCCTTCTTTTGATTTATGTGTTTCAGTGCTCTTCGGCAGCTGCTGTTGTTATAACGTCAAAACTCAGAGATTGAAAAATATTCCCGTTACGAGCAATACTATCGCTGAAATGGGTAGTTTGAAGCCCGAGAAGTTGTCAGATACTACCCTACGCCTTGTACTGTTCATGAACGCCTGCAGTTCAGCGGGGCAACCTCATGGCTGGATGCACGTTCCCCTCACGCTGCGGCATCCCGTCACACCGGTAAGCTCTGCGGACTGCCGTGTCTCATGCAGAAAAGGTATTTGTCTGGTGCATAAGTTCTAACGTAACACAGACGTTTATCAATAATACATTCTCCTTCTCTATTTAAAACAATCTGTCAACGCTGGAGTACGTTTTATATTCCGCGACTGTGGAAATCACGTGGTTTTGAGGCGAAGAACTCGTCGAGCCATGTTCATAGAGCATCTTCATTGGAAAGGGAAGTTCCTTCAAGGTTGTATCTGTGTTTGAGGACACCAGATCAGCTGAATAACGTGGTTGCGGAAGGACTCCCCAACACAACTCCCGTATAGTGTATTCCCTCAGCCTAGCAAAATGCGGGTGGTCATTATCGTGGAATAGCATCACTTCACGCGGTCTTCCTCCTTGTCGTTCTTGGATTGCGTCTGCAAAACGTCTCGGTTGCTGAGAATAAACGTCAGTAGTGATGGTTACACTTCGGGGAAGCAATTCGTAGCGCACCAGATGCATAACATCATCTTTTGTAGATGATTACAGGTCGTTGTTCGGGGAGTTGCTGCTTTGCTGGGCTCAACCATTCCTTTCGTTTCCCTGTGTTAGCATTGTTGTTGTTTGCTGTCTTCAGTTCTGAGACTGGCTTGATGCAACTCTCCATGCTACTCTATCCTGTGCAAGCTTCTTCATCTCCCAGTACCTACTGCAACCTTCATCCTTTTGAATCTGCGTAGTGTATTCATCTCTTGGTCTCCGTCTAATCTCTTGGTCTCCGTCTACGATTTTTACCCTCCACGCTGTCCTCCAGTGCTAAATTTGTGATCCCTTGATGCCTCAGAACATGTCCTACCAACCGGTCCCTTCTTCTTGTCAAGTTGTGCCACAAATTCCTCTTCTCCCGAATTCTATTCAATACTTCATCATTAGTTATGTGATCTACCCATCTAATCTTTAGCATACTTCTGTAGCACCACATTTCGAAAGCTTCTATTCTCTTCTTGTCCAAACTATTTATCGTAATGTTTCACTTCCATACACGGCTGTCGTGCGGTAGCGTTCTCGCTTCCCACGCCCGGGTTCCCGGGTACGATTCCCGGCGGGGTCAGGGATTTTCTCTGCCTCGTGATGACTGCGTGTTGTGTGCTGTCCTTAGGCTAGTTCGGTTTAAGTAGTTCTAAGTTCTAGGGGACTGATGACCATAGATGTTAAGTCCCATAGTGCTCAGAGCCCTTTGAACCATTTGAACCATACATGACTACACTCCATACAAATACTTTCAGAAACGACTTCCTCACACTGAAATCTATACTCGATGTTAACAAATTTTTCTTCTTCAGAAACGCTTTCCTTGCCATTGCCAGTGTATATTCTATATCCTCTGTACTTCGACCATCATCAGTTATTTTGCACCCCAATAGCGGTACGGAGTAGTCATCGCCGGTGTTGTTCACGAGCCAAGCAATGATGCACGTGTGGTCACCTGCTGATTTTGTGATTTTGGCTTAGGGCATGCGGCACCCGTACTCTTGATGTTTGAGCCTTTCCCATTGCACTTAAATTCGTACGGTGGTGAAATAATTGCAGTTTACCACATTTACCAGCTCTCGAGTACACTCGCGTGGATCATTGTGGGTTCATGAGTGTGAACGACTTCCATTAAACAGCGAAATCATTAACGTCAAAACGATCCTCCTTAACAAGAGAAAACCACTTCCTTAGAGTTCTCTGTCCAATAGTATTATCCCCACACACGGTGCAAATGTTTCTGGGTGCCTCCGCTGCTGTAGCTCCTCGAATGAACTCAGACCGTGTAAAATGTCGGAAATGTTCCGATTTATCCTGTTTGTACTCCATTTTGTAGCGTCGACAGCTCCACTCACTATCTTCAGACACAAAATTTCAACATGTAAACTCAAATAGCAACAGTGAACTAACAATAAAAACTGACAATCGTTAAATAAACCCATAGCAACCTGAATACCAGCTGACAAAAAAAAAAAGCTGTGAACTTCTGCACCAGCCTAATAGATACATATTTTCAAGTGAAGCTAGGATTTCAGACTTAATTTTTTTGTTTTAGAGCGATTGTATCAGGACGCTAATTATGGACAAAGTATGGTCACAAAATATCGACATAATATTTACACATGACTTTGACATAACACAAATCAATATTTTGCACATTTTGCGCCATTTTCTGGAGCATCTATGTTCCACTACATCCGCATTATGTACAAACCAGCAGAATTTCTGAGATTTATAGTAGTGTTGCAAAACAATAACTATGATGTATAAGAAAACACAATTAGTTACTTCAGACATTTTTTGAGTACACCCTGTGGTCCATAGCATTCTACTTAAAGCTCCTAAAGCATCTCGCTACCACTAGGCAGATATGAGACATCGACGTGACAATTCTAAACACTGCGTATGACTTTAGTATGACAGAAACGGAAGATTTAAGTTTTTCTCAGTTACCCTGATTTATTTAAAGAAGTTAAATCGTTTTTCGCACAACTAGGCCTCACGCTGGTCTATTTGCTTCCTCATTTGGTCATATCCTACTCTTTGCTTCGAACAATTTATAGAGAATCATATTTTCGTTACACTGAAAAATTTGACCAATGAAATACACAGACAGCATTCCGCTCTAGGCAAAAGCACGCCAAAAAAAGAAACTAAAGTGTAGCCTGTATAGAAACAATAACTGTTGTACGTTCTCGCTTCCCACGCCCGGGTTCCCGGGTTCGATTCCCGGCGGGGTCAGGGACTTTCTCTGCCTCGTGATGGCTGGGTGTTGTATGCTGTCCTTAGGTTAGTTAGGTTGAAGTAGTTCTAAGTTCTAGAGGACTGATGACCATAGATGTTAAGTCTCATAGGGCCCAGGGCCATTTTTTGAATAAGTGTTGTAGAATTAAGGAACATGTTTTATGTGGAAGAACTGCGATGTTTTTGGAAAATGAATATCTCTTCTATAAAAGTCAACATTGACTTATCAGGATGGCAACGTGAGAAGGCAGTATTGAATACCGAAAAGAATTGTCAGCACCATTGCTCTTTGCAACGTATGTGAGCCGTGGCTGGCTGGATGAGTGCCTTGTTTTTTAATCATTTGTTGTAGCCCAGTGGTTACCGCAATAACGTTGCTGTCTTCTCTCCGTGAGCCGCAGTAGCAGTGTGTATCGATACTAGTACTGCTGTACTATGTCTGGTGTGGCGGATATGTTTTCCGGGTGTGCTGTGTGTGACAGTCGGTCCGTTGGGTCAGAGCAACGAGGAAGTCTCTGTGGCGCGTGGTCAGACCGGAGCCGCTGGCGGCGTGTACGTGCGGTTGTAGTTGTGAGGCACTTCTTGCAAGGGTTACGAAGTTCGTCAGCCACCGAAACTGGACACTAAAGTTGAGTGCTCACTTAACCTACTATCAAGCCTCAACTGCTATCACATCTCTTGGTTTGATCCTGGTTGTCACTTTCTGAGAGATCCACGCGAGCAACAACGTGTGTGCGTTCAAGTCGATTAGAATTGCAGCCGTCTTCCTGTGTGGTGTTAAACTTCATTAATGAAGGAATGACTTAAATTAAGTGTACCAGAGGTATCTCCTGTGTTGTGGCCGTTGACGTTCCAGTGACCTAAAGTGGTTGTTGACGTAGTTTCTGGCAGTGTATTTTCCACATCGTGTTGGTATTGTACAGCACAGCGTGTAGTGTGACAGCTGAGGTGTTGGTAGTTTTGGGCGTTTATTCTCATTTGGCTTGATTGGCCACCAGTATCCGGAACGTTGTGCGATTGACATCTTGTTGTCGTTTTGCTGTTCAGGTGCAGTAGAAGTGATGTTGTTGGTTGGTTCCTCGGCTGGCTTTTTGTTGGGTTGCCTTTTGATTAAGAAGTTGTCGGTCTGGCTGCCTGTTTCACCTAAAAGTGCGTTAGTTACTTCCCCAGGTTGGAACCTTCTGAGCGCCGCTCCTTGTGTATTACAGAGTGATTTCCTTTTTAGTCTTAAGTACTGTGTGTGGCCTTCAGCGGAGTTTTTGCTTATTGAAATTTCAAGGCTTTTCTTCTTAGGCCTTAAGGCGTAAAAAAGTTTCTTGACTGGTATGTGGCCTTCAGCCGAGTTTCAGCCTTTCAAAATTAAAATTGCAAATTCCTTGTGCCTAGACATTAAGCCGTAAATTGGTTTCAAGTAGGTATGTGGCCTTCAGCCGAGTTTTCAGCCTTTTCAAATCAAGAGTTGAAAATTTTGTCTAGGTTTTAAGCCGGAAGAAATATTTTGTAGTTTTTATGTGGCCTTCAGCCGAGTTTTTCAGTTAAAGCCCAGACAAAGAAATTTCCAATTTTTAATTTTAAGACGTGAGATTATTTGGGTTTCGTATGTGGCCTTCAGCCGAGAGTTATGTGAAGCATTTTAGGATAAAGACTTTATCCTATTTTAGTTGAAATTCAGAATCTCTTCCTTTAGGCCTTATGTCGTAAAATTGTTTTCTCCATGATGTGTGTTTTAATCACTATTAAATTAAAAATTCAAAATCCTTGTCTTGCCCTTAAGTCATAAGACTGTTATTTTTTAATATGAGGCCTGCAGCAGAGTTTTACACGAAGTATTTTGAGATCAGGCCTTCAGCCTTTTCAAATTGAAAGCTCTTCTTCCCAGGCAAAATCCGTAAAATTGTTTTGTTGAAATGCGGCCTTCAACCGAGTTTTCAGCCAATTTAAATTAAACTTTGAAAATCTTTGTCTCGGCCTTAAGCCGCGACACTATTCTTGATTAACGTGAGGCCTTCAGCCGCGTTATATGGGATAACATTAAAGCTAAGGCTTTCAGCCTATTTATATTGAAGATAAAAAATTCTGAAGAAGTGAAACCGCCAGAAGAACTCCTGTACCTTGCTTAGGCCTTGTGCCTTGGATTTTCGATGTGGCCTTCAGCCGATCTAAATTAAATCAAAGGAGGTCTTTCGTTAAAACCTTGAGAGTTTTGATTCTTGCTTGTCTGATTGTGTGTTTTAAGAAATAAATTTTGTATGATGGTGTGCAACTGACAGTAACATATTTTGACCTCTTTCCACAAATATAACCGCATCCGCTCCGTCCTGCTAGCCCAGGGATTTCACTGGTAGCAGAGCGTGGTTACGTTTGTGTTCTTGCCATTTCAGTTACTGTTAGTTACAATTTTATTTCTGTTCTGTGACACCACATTGTTTTGGGTGTTGATTGTTTCAGGTGTATTGTAATGGCGGTCAGTCAGAGTCCGGGGATCGGCCTGCTCAGGAACATCTTGTTTACGAGTTGGAAATAAGGCGCCAAGCTACTGAGAGCAGTGATCCGGATTTAGTGGCCCGTTTAGGTGCTGCCGTTTTTCAGCCGGTTGACGTCACGCCGGCGGTGTTGGGTGAGACAGGAGCGGCCACTGAATTTTTGTTGAAGGCTGTTAGGGGCCTTGAGGACACTATTTGCGTTTTGGAAGGCACTCAACCTAGTGCCAGTCTATTGGATAGGGTGTAGGCCCAGTTAATGTATTTAACAAATCGGAAAGCGGATTTGGGCATGTTAGCTTTGGAAGATCACCATAAAAAATTAGCCGCCGAATTGGGCTCTTTGGTTAGTGCATTGCAGTTTAATGTTACGCGTTTAGATTTGGTGAGAAGAGGATTGAGGAGCGGAACTTGCTGTGTTCGGGAGAGGGCGAGAGCCTGCCCGGGATGGTACTGTTACGTCCTCGGTGAAGTTAGACGCAATGTTTGCCAAGTTGCCTAATCCTCTCGTGATATTACTGAATTAGTCGTGGAGTGGCTTGAACAGGTCGAAAAATTATTACGGTTGTCGGTTCGTCTTGAACTTTATGCTTCTCCCTTTCGTGGTTCCACACCAAGTAATTTTGTCACTGCCGTACCTGTTAGCTAGAAGTGAGTTGCAGAACCTCCTCTTCCGAGCCATGACTGAAGTGTTCTCCTTACAGCAATTGAGGGAGCTCGTCATTAGGCAGAGATTGACCACCGGAGTTCGAAAACAGCTTGAATGTCGTTACATTTGGGAGATGCAGCGGGATAAAGAGCAGTTACATCAGTATGTGGACAGAGTTCAGACGGCGTCCTTGGCTTTGTTAATCGATTTGCCTGAACAACAGCCGGTGTCTATTGTTCTTAGGGGAATGCGCGTTGCGGATAAGTAGCACTATGTTTTCCGTAATCAGCCTTCAGCTTGGGAAGAACTCCGTGCCGCGGTTGTAGCGATATGGGCGTTGCCGCTTGGATACGATGTATGTCACGAAGTTAAGGGGCAGGCCACCGGCGCTGGCAAGGGAAATTCCGAAGTGTCTGCATCCGCTGAAGCCGTAAAACTGGAACCCCGGGGTTGTTTCAGGTGCGGCAGCACGGCTCACTTGGAGCGCTCTTGGATTCAGCCTCGCGCTCTCAGAGCCAATAAATGACGCCGGACTGGGCAGCTATCTCGTGATCGAGCCTTTACACGCTGGCGTACCCGTGTTGTCGCTCCCTCTTCACCGCCATCGCCTTACGTTGGTTCTCGAGTAGGTGGCGAACCGATCTGTGCTCTTTCCGATTCTGGTAGCTCATTTTCATTATTGTGCTTCGAGTGGTTTTTGGAAGTTGGTCATTTTACGAAACTTCGGTCGGTGCTTTCTCCGGTGCAGAGATGTCGGGTGGCCAATGACCAGGTGTTGCCTCTGCATGATTGGGTCCGAGGGAGTATATCGATGGGGGATTTTTCCTGGCCCTTGTCATTAGCCTCGGTCAAGGAGCTGCCGGTCGATCTAATTTTGGGATGTGATTTCAGTAAATACTGGGTTATTCTTGGATTATTCTGGGCACACCTTTTTCTTTAAGTTAGCTCCTGTGGAGAAGTTTCTACATCTACATCCATACTCCGCAAGCCACCTTATGTTTCGTTTTATAAGTGCGCTAAACGTATTGTGCATCGAAATGCAGATGCATTGGCCGTTCAGGATGTGGCTAATGAGTTTGATCTTACCCATCTCTCGCCGCATCACGCTTCTCAATTACGGGATTTGTTACAGAGTTTTCCTGAGCTTCTTAGTGATAACTTGAGTGTCACTAATGTTCTTAATTACCATATCCTTCTATCCGACGATAGTCCTGTCAGGCAGCCCCCACGTCACCTCTCACCTCCTAAGGTGAAGATACTGAAGGCGAGAATATCACAAATGCTCCAACAAGGAGTTATTACGCCTTCTACATCTACTTATGCTTCCCCCATATGCCATGTTCCCAAGGATCAGGAGCACTATTTCAGACCTGTGGTTAACTACCGGGTGCTTGAACACTAAGGTTGTCTTCGAATGTGCCTCTGCCTCTGATCTGCATAACTTTTACCTGGTTTGCCGGTACTAATTGGTTTACTGTTCTTGGTTTGAACCAAGCCTGTTGTCAGATTCCATTAGCTGAAGAATGTAAACATGTTACCGCATTTTGTACTGATTGGAATCTGTTTGACAGAGTTCCTTTTGGTTTGGCAACTCGTTTGCTGGATAATATCCTTAGGGACTTGAAATTAGTGTTTGCCTATAATTATTTGGACGATTTAGTCATCTATAGCTGTTCGTTTCAGTCCATTTGGATCATATCCAGAAAGTTCTTTCGAGGTTTCAGGGAGCCTGGCTGACTGTTAAACCCAGTAAGATGACATTAGAAACGCAGCAGGTGTTCTTCTTAGGTCACCTAGTGTCAGGTCAGAGTATTCGCATCGAACAAGAGCGAACTAAGACCATACGGGCGTTGCCTCCGCCTACTGATAAACGCGGAATTTGCTAGGTTCATAGGCATGTTGAACTATTTTATCGTTTTGTCCCTAATTTTGCTTAGTTGGCCGCGACCTCAAACGAACAGTGCCGGAAGAGAGTGCGTTTTGAATAAGGACCTGTCCAGGAGCCCGCGTTTGAGTATATTAAGGCAGCTGTAGCCAATCGTCCATTTCTAGGAGTACCATACTTTAATAAAAGGTTTATTGTCCAAAATGACACATCTAATGCTGGTATTTTAGCCGTAAAACTGGCCGTAGTGCCAGATGAGAGGTACGCATTTAATTTGAAGTTAAACACGTGAGAGACACTGAAAATATCCTTGCGGATGTCCTCAGCCGGTAGTTCGCCGAATCTACACCTAGTGAGGGAACCCGGGAGACAGATGGAGGCAGGATTGGGAGAAATTCCTCTTTAGTTTGATGTCGCTCAGCGTCGGGATCAGGACCCTATTTGGCTGGGGAACTGTCGCATGAGTATATTATTAACAGTTGCATTCTGCGTAAAAGGGTCGGGCATGCGAAGCAGTTAAAGAAGTTTGCCAGTAGCTCTGGTGCGCCCGGTTTTTCGGTACTTTCATGATTCGTTGGTGGGTAGCCACTTATAAGTTCCTAAGACTCTGAAAAAAGTCAAAGCCTCTTGGCCCTCCATGGAGCGAAATGTCAGAGAGATGGTATAGCAATATCGGCTGTATAATGTAGTCAAACCCAAGAATGCTCTTCAACAGGGTTTGCTGAGCTCTGAGCGCGAGTCCTGACCTACGCACAAGCTCTATATCGATTATCTAGGACCCTTTCTTCGTACTAAGAAAGGTCATCGATACGTGTTAGTTACTATTGATGCGTTCTCCGGATTCACTTGGCTCCTTCCGAGCCGTAACGTCACTGCTACCACCACTATTTCTCATTTAACTAAAGTTTTCATTGTTCTTGGCCCCCCTAAGAAAATTGTTAGCGATAATGCGCCGGCCTTCCTTTCGGCTCCTTTCAAGGCGTTCTATTTTCAGAACGGTGTCAAGCATATCACGACTGCGTCGTATTATCCGCAGGCATGCTTTACGGAGAGGGTTAACCGAAATCGTAAATCCGCTTTGATTTCAGAAAACGCCTAGTAAGTGGGACTCTAGTCTTCCTTGGCTTAGTTTTGCTTTTAATACCACCAATCATGAAGCCTTGGGAGCTACTCCCGCCTCTTTGATCCTTTCCTATCCTGTTAATTCCCCTTTTTAGAACTTGTGGGGAATTCAAGATCTAGTTCCTCAAGTCATCAATGAAAACTGGAACCGTGCCAGACGTAATATACTCAGGGTCCATAATAATCAAGGTGAGCGTTACAATCGTAATCGGCGAACCTTTAGAGGGAGGCTAGGAGATCAGGTCTATGTCCGTAGTTTCCCCAGTAGGCAGCTGCGTGTCGGAAATATGAGTAAATTTACTCCTCATTTTCTGGGGCCTAGCACCAATTTGCGCATTTTAGGCCCGGTGAATCTGCTGCTTAAGGATAACCATTCCGGTAACAAGTACTGGGTTCACCTTAGCCAGGTTAAATCCAGTTAGTTAGTCTGATGGTTAAGTAGCCCCCCCCCCCCCCTTCCAGCATCGTGTTTGTTTGAGGGCGGGAGGTTGAGCCGTGGCTGGCTCGTGTTATGCTTCCCATTAAATCTTGGTTTTGGTTGATATTCTGTGATTAGTCTCTCGCGGTTATGCTGTTATCCTCTGTCTCCGTGAGTCGCAGCAGCAGCGCGTATCGATATTAGTACCCTTGTACTATCTATGGCGTCGCGCTTATAGTTTTCCGACTGCAGCGCGTGCGGGTAATGCTGCGGTCCTTTTGCCTCAGAAAGTCTACAAGGAAGAGCTATGTGGTCTACTTAGTTCTGGTGCATACCGGAAGATTAACAAAGATCCTACTATCAAGGTGACAGTATGGACTGCTGCCTTGCTGAACGCTTCATCACTACCAAAGGAAGTCAAAAGAAGTACCACCGAGATATTATGGTCTTCCTAAAGTTCACAAAATGTCTAAGTATGAGAGTGTAGAGGTCTATGAGACCTATAACGAGCGCTATTGGTTCACCGACGTATTTTTCTGCCAAACACTTGACTTCCTAATTAAAACAATTGGTAGGAAAACGGAGTCACCACATTCGTAATTCTATGGATTTTATTCAGAGACTTAACAATTCAAAACTAACTAGCACATCATTATTATTTAGCCTGACGTTGCTGTCATTATGCACCGGTACCTTTAAAGGACTCTTTCTCTTATCAGCCAACATCTTGATACGAACATTACGGCCTTATTTGAACATGTGCTTTTATCATCTTATTTCCAGTTTAATGGTGAATTTTATGAGAAGATTGATAGTTAATAAAAATTTGCGGGTTTCCAGCCGCGTCGGGTGGTTAAAATCCCACGGGCTTTCGACCGAGCTCTCCCCGGTCATTCTCAAGTGGTAAGACTGACTGCTGTGTCGTCGTGGCCGCGTCGTTATACAGCCGCACTGCTGGCTGTGACGTCACTGGTGCTCTCTTCCACGTCATATATGATCATGTTTTCATACCGCGTTCATCGCGCCCGTTTTAACATCGCGATAGCCGGGTCCCAGGCTGTGCTGAGTTGCAAACATCCGCCCTTGTTGATGGTGTTTTCAGCGTTTTTTATTTCAATAGCTTCTTTTATGACGCTATCGCAAAATCCCTCCGCTTTCATAACGACAGATGTTTCGTCGAATAGAATTCGGTGTCCATTTTCTAAGGCGTGTTCTTCCACGGCTGATTTTTCTGGATAGCGTAGGTGTAAGCACCTCTCGTGTTCCTTTCCGACGTTGCTCTACCATGCGTACTGTTTGGCCGACGTAGTAACAGCCACACTGACATGGTATCTTGTACACTCCAGGCGTTCTTAGCCCTAGGTAGTCCTTCACAGGCCTTATGAGCTGACGAATTTTTGCTGGGGGCCTGAACACCGATGAAATGTTACATCTCTTCAGGAGTCGGCTAATCTTTCCCGACACTGTACCACAGAAAGGCTAAAACACAAGTTTCTTGCTTTCTTCTTCGGTGGTGTTCTCTTCTCTGTTGGTGTGTTTCTTGCGTGTCACGCCAGATATAGCCTGGACACCTGTCCGTGGCTGTACCCGTTTTCCCGGAAGACGTTTCGGAGGTGGCTCAGTTCTAGTGGCAGACTTGCTGCGCCTGGGACGACTTTAGCACGATGGACGAGGGTATTCAGAACGCCACGTTTTTGTGCCGGATGGTGGTGGCTGAGAGCGTGCAGATGCTGATCTGTGTGTGTGTGTGTGTGTGTGTGTGTCGGTTTTCTGTAGACACTGCGGCTGAGGTGCCCCTTGGTTTTCCGTCGAATGAGGACGTGAAGCAAGGGCAATGTACCCTCTGTTTCGACTTCCATCTTACACTTGATGTGGCCGTGAATGCTGTTCAGGTGTTCCAAAAATTCACGACCATGGAGCTACATGATGAAAGTGTCATCGACGTAACGCTAAAAGCAACTTGGTTTAGCTGGAACCGTGTCCAAGGCGAAGTCTTCAAATTTTGCCATAAAAAGTTTGGCTATGGATGGAGCCAGAGGGCTTCCCATAGCCACGCCGTCCAACTGGTCGAAATACTGGCCGCCATGTAGGAAGTACGACTATGTCACTGTGTGCTTAAACAGTCCCACAATTGTGCTATCAGATAATTGGGAGAGGAGATCTATACAGTCTTTGACCGGAACACGTGTAAACAGGGAGACCACACCAAAACTAACCATCAAATCTCCTTGACTAAGACGCAGTTGTTTAATTCTGTTGAGAAAGTCGACGGTGTTCTTGATGTGATGCACACAACGAAACACATGCGGTGCAAGGAGGCTGGTCAGGTGTTCTGCCAGTCTATAAGTTGGTGACCCAATGCTGTTCACAATGGGACGAAGAGGAGAATCGGTTGTGGATTTCTGGTAGTCCAGAAAGCGTAGGTGGTCTCGGCGCCTGAGGGAGGAGAGTCTTA
This sequence comes from Schistocerca gregaria, assembly GCF_023897955.1. Taxonomy (NCBI): domain Eukaryota; kingdom Metazoa; phylum Arthropoda; class Insecta; order Orthoptera; family Acrididae; genus Schistocerca; species Schistocerca gregaria. Next base: position 490,488 of record NW_026061887.1, on the reverse strand, counting down.
ATAACGCCCTCTTCCAGCATTGACTGTTTTAGAAGCTCTGATGTCTTCCTCATTATTCTTGACGTCGGGTCCCGTGGCAGTTAACGCTATATATCCTCTTCAAGCATTAACTGAATTTTGGCATCGTAGTTAGCTTTATTTACAATGACGGATGCATTGCCCTTGTCGACTGGCAGAACCACGATGAGTGCGTCGTTGCGGAGTGCGTGAAGACCATTGCGTTTAGCCCTAGTCAAGTTAGACCTCGGTGGTTTAGATTTTGAAATGATGCGACACGTTTCGCGATGAATTTAGTCAGCATTCTCACTAGGCATCTTACGGATTGTTTGTTCAACCCCACTTATATCATCACAGACAGGGATTCTCTGAAGCGCTGGTGCGAAGTTAATACCTTTCTTAAGCGCCGAAATGGCACCCGCATCGACCTCTTTCTCCGTCATATTGATGACAGTTCCTTCTGTTGATTTCCGTTCTGCACCGTGTTGTTGTTAAGAAATCCGCGCGAACTACCCTTTCTGTTTCTCTGTGGCCTTCTTTTGCTGTAGTGGCCGCGTCGACCCACTCAAAATCTAATTGTGAGAGTACCTCTGTCAACTGCAGATGTATAGCCAGCAGTTCGCGACCTTTTAAATCCAGCTGCCGCCTGGTGAAGTGTATCGTTTCCCGCAACAGGGCAGAGCTGGCTGAACGGTAGATTCACCTGGCTGCCGAGGTAAATCGTGGAATCGCGTTCTCATCTCGACAGCGTAGCAGGAAGGCTAGAGAGCTTAACAGGTTAGCCTTCTTCCCAAGCAGGTTCCCTAGGCGCCACGTTTCCCCCCCGTAGAGGTACGCCATGTATGAATGCGTGGTTTCGTGGCGATATGAATTAATAAGATTTTCTCGGGCTTCCAGCCGCGTCAGGTGGTTATAATCCAACGAACTTTCGACCGAGCTCTCCTCGGCCACATCAAGGACGATCTAAATCTTAGAACGCTTCGAGTGTACAAGATACCATGTCAGTGCGGCTGTTACTACGTCAGCCAAACAGTACGCATGGTAGAGCAACGTCGGGAAGGAACACGAGAGGTGCTTACACCTACGCTATCCAGAAAATTCAGCCGTGGAAGAACACGCCTTAGAAAGTGGACATCGAATTCTATTCGACGAAACATGTCGATATGAAGGAGGGATTTTGCGATAGCGTCATAAAAGAAGCTATTGAAATAAAAACCGCTGAAAACACCATCAACAAGGACGGAACCCGACTATCGCGATGTTAAAACGGGCGCGACGGACGCGGAATGAAAACATGACTATATACAGTGTGTTACAAAAAGGGACGGCCAAATTTCAGGAAATATTCCTCACACACAAATAAAGAAAAGATGTTATGTGGAGATGTGTCCGGAAACGCTCAATTTCCATGTTAGAGCTCATTTTAGTTACGTCAGTATGTACCCTACTTCCTCTATTCACCTCCAGTTGGCAAAATAGAAGGAAGGTAATGTTGACTTCGATGTTTGTGTTGACATGCGACTCATTGCTCTACAGTACTAGCATCAAGCACATTAGTACGTAGCATCAACAGGTTAGTGTTCATCACGAACGTGGTTTTGCAGTCAGTGCAATGTTTACAAATGCGGAGTTGGCAGATGCCCATTTGATGTATGGATTAGCACGGCGTAATAACCGTGGCGAGGTATATTTGTATCGAGACAGATTTCCAGAACGAAGGTGTCCCTACAGGGTGACGTTCGAAGCAATTGATCGGCGTCTTAGGGAGCACGGAACATTCCAGCCTATGACTCGCGACTGGTGAAGACCGAGAACGACGAGGACACCTGCAATGGACGAGACAATTCTTCGTGCAGTTGACGATAACCCTAATGTCAGCGTCAAAGAAGTTGCTGCTGTACAAGGTAACGTTGACCACGTCACTGTATGGAGGGTGCTGCGGGAGAACCAGTTGATTCCGTACCATATACAGCGTGTGCAGGCACTATCAGCAGCTGATTGGCCTCTACGGGTACATTTCTGCGAATGGTTCATCCAACAATGTGTCAATCCTCATTTTAGTGCAGATGTTCTCTTTACGGATGAGGCTTCATTCCAACGTGATCAAATTGTAAATTTTCAGAATCAACATGTGTGGGCTGACGAGAATCCGCACGCATTTGTGCAATCACGTCATCACCACAGATTTTCTGTGAACGTTTGGGCAGGCATTATTTGTCGGTGATGTCTTGATTGGGCCCCATGTTCTTCCACCAACGCTCAATGGAGCACGTAAATATGATTTCATACGGGATACCCTACCTGTGCTGCTAGAACATGTGCCTTTACAAGTACGACACAACATGTGGTTCATGCACGATGTAGCTCCTATACATTTCAGTCGAAGGGTTCATGTGCTTCTCAACAACAGATTCGGTGACCGATGGACTGGTAGAGGCGGACCAATTCCATGACCTCCACTCTCTACTGACCTCAACCCTCTTGACTTTCATTTATGGGGGCATTTGGAAGCTCTTGTCTACGCAACCCCGGTACCAAACGTAGAGACTCTTCGTGCTCGTATAGTGGACGCCTGTGATACAATACACCATCCTCCACGGCTGCATCAGCGCATCAGGGATTCCATGCGACGGAGGGTGGATGCATGTATCCTCGCTAACGGAGGACATTTTGAATATTTCCTGTAACAAAGTGTTTGAAGTCACGCTGGTACGTTCTGTTGATGTGTGTTTCCATTCCATGATTAATGTGATTTGAAGAGAAGTAATAAAATGAGCTCTAACATGGAGTTAAGCGTTTCCGGACACATGTCCACATAACATCTTTTCTTTATTTGTGTGAGGAATGTTTCCTGAAAGTTTGCCGTACCTTTTTGCAACACCCTGTTTGTCGAGGAAGAGAGCACCAGTGACGTCACAGCTAGCAGTGCGGCTGTATAACGACGCGGCCACGTCGACACAGCAGTCAGTCTTACCACTTGACAATGACCGGGAAGAGCTCGGTCGGAAGCTCGTGCGATTTTAACCGCTGGAAGCCTGAGAATATTTTATTAATTCATATCGCCGAGAAACCATGCATTCATACAAGATCGATGGTGTTGTCATGGGACGCCCCCTCTACCCTCTGGTAGATAATTTATTCATGGAAGACTTCGAGGACAAGGCACTGCACTCAGCAAGTTTTAAACCAACGGTCTTCTGGAGGTACGTGGACGACACATTTGTGGTATCGACGCACGGGATGAATGAATTACATCGATTTCTTGAGCATTAGAATTCCATCCATTCTAGTATCAAATTTACTATGGAAATATAAAAAAAGTCTACCTCCCATTTTTGGATGTTGTCGCTCGCCGTAAAGTTGATGGCACATTAGGACACGCCGTATACCGGAAACCAACGTATACAAATCTAAATGTTCATGCCAGTAGCTGCTATCACCCTTCACAGACCGTATGTGTTCTTAAGACCTTAGTGCATAGGGCACACTGTATTTCCGATAAAGACAATTTGCAACAAGAGCTCACATACCTTAAGAGCATTTTTAAATCGAATGGATTTTCTCCGCAACAAATTTGTAGAGCATTCAATGTAAAACCTAGGAAGAAGATAGTAATTCTTTCAAATCTAGTACTTTTTTGCCGATGTGGGTGTATTCTTGAGAAATTCTGTGTTGTGGTGGTCTTTCACCCCCCCCCCCCCCATCCCCCCCAACGAAGACTGCTGCAGCTTTACTCTGTGAAGGACGATTTACAGCTTCGAAAAGCGGGTGTGTATCAGATTTATAGCGGAAATTGTGAGAAATCGTACAGAGATCAAACAACACGCACCGTTCATGAGAGATGTGTAGAGCATCGAAGATACAAATGCTTATTACAGCCAGACAAGTCAGCTGTGGCCGAACATTGTCTTGGTACAGGTCATTCCATGAATTACAGTGATGTGAATATTTTAACATCCACGTCTTCCTTTTGGGAATCTGCCGTCAAGGTATCGAGATGAGAGCAGCTAATAATTTAATAAACAGAGATAATTGTTTTAATTTGGACAAAGCATGGAATCCGGCTCTTGGGGTAATTGAACTGCAGAGAAGTCGTCACGGTGTCACCGCCGCCGATCATACATCGATAAGCGAATCGAATATCTGTACGCCTTCGCCACAGGCGGTGCATGTATAAGCGTATTTCTTTGCCGCCGACCAACATCTCTCAATCGCATGCGCAGTACCGCCGCGGTGGAGCATCTAAGGCCGCGCTTGGCATCTTGTCGTCAGTCTTATGACTCACTCTGAGGATGGCCGGACGATACGCGGCCGAAATATCAGCGGAGGAAATTTTATTTGCGTGGCTGCGTGCCCAAAATTTAATGGACTGTTCATTACACCGCGAGAAATTGAAAATGGACAGTGGTTATGAAGTTTTTTAAGTGAGAAACTGAGGAAAAATAGGGAGGAAACGTTTATGAAAAAGCACATCGCCGATTCAAAAATGAGCTTGTAATGTCTTCACTTACGTTGTACTATATCCCACAGTATGTCTCGTTTCACCAGCTATCGATGCCCCTTAATAATTACATTGTTTCATCGTATAATGCGGTCAATAATTAAGTTTTGCATGTTAACCATACGGCAAAGCACTCTTCTCTTTGCGTGCTGTCATTTGCGAAAATCTTGTTTCCATATCTCAAACCGTTTGAGATGTGAGGAATGTTGAGAATATCTCATTCTGGCTTTTTCGCTGGCTCGGACGGTTGCAGATGAGTGCGCTACATCAGATTAATTTTTCCGTCATTGGTGACTGAGACTTCCACCAAAGTCTAAAGAAAAATTCATTATCTCAGCTGAATTTTATACGCGGCAACATATTATGTAATGTGTACCAAACGCAAAATCTTAGCAACCCCTATTTTCTATTTTAAACTTTTTCATATTTCATGCAATGTCTTACTTAAATCAAAGTACCATAATAACTGTCACCATTAACGAAATGATGGGCACGTCACACGAAGCTGGCATATAAAGCTATAAGTAGGGAAAAAAGATTTTTTTTTTTTTTTTTTTTTTTTTTTTTTTTTTTTTTTTTTACGGAATAGTATCTGTAAAATCGTTTGAGGAAGAACGCAGGGCGTGTGGCTCGCTTCTGCCATCGCAGTGTGTCGCCAGCCGTCTGGAAGTGGCCAGACAAGGTCGGCCCCGCCTAAAGAAACAAATGAAATCGCTCAGTAACTGTTCCCTGCGCATCGGCCACTGTATCCAGCACGGATTCCACCATCTGCCACAGCATATTACACGGCTTGCAAGGTATAGGGTAGATGTGGACCAGTGATTTTCCACAGCTGCCACTATGCTCTGTATGTAAGTAAAGATTTTACAGCGGGTTTGTCGTTCAGAAATCGCATTTGAGTGTTGTTTGTTTGTGGGAAGACTGTGTGACACCTTGTGTACGAAGGGGAAACGTCTACCAGCACTTACCAAAGTCCGAGACTGCAGTTTGTCGTTACGCTGCTCGCGCTGTCACGTGAATACGGTGCCCATCGGTTCGCGAGGGTCACGTAGGCTGTTAATGGCCCTACGTGACTAGCGCCTGAGAGGCTCGACGTGCTGTTTGGTTGGCTGTGCAGGACCACACAGACACACCAGGTTCCCTGTGTCATGGAACGCAGCGAGCTCACTGGTGGCCAGAAGAGCGCCCTCACGGACAGTGCGGCGACGTCCAGCGACAACTCCTGTCGAAGCCCACATCGACGCGGCAGGAGACCGAGGCGGCCGACAGTGGAACTCCCAACAAGGAGACTGGACATACCAAAGTGGCACTATGTCGTCATTGCAGACGAGTCCCAGTCCTGTGTACAACATCACATTGGACGTATCCATGCATGCAAGCTCTGAGGAGGACGAACGTTGCCAGAATGCTTTCGTCATCTTCTCATGGGCTCATCATCTGACTTGTTGGTATGGGGTACCACTGGGTAAATAAGATGACCGCATCTTGTCCACACAGATGGTAATGTGGACTGTACCTATCACATTTCTGGCGCCTTAAGGACGGTGGCTATGACCCTTCTCCGAGATCTTCATGACATTATCTTTCAACACATTACACCAACATCGCATGTTTCCCATGCTGTGCTGACCTGTGCCGCACACCGGAGTATATTTACCGAAATTATGGCCAAAATGGCAAAAATGGACGTTTGGTCAACTATTGTAGCAAGTACATGAAAGGTTCTCGGTTCACTTGCCTCGTCAAATTTTCAGAAAATTCCACGCTTTCGATGATACCCTCCACCATCGTCGTCAGGGACTAAAACTGACTGTCGTGAACTGGCAAGGTTCCCTCTTTCATACTCATAGGAAGGCATCTGATTTGCTGGATTACGTCACGGTGGAGCATACAGATGTGTTGCCCCCCTACGTAGATAGATTTTGCTTGCAATCTAGCGCTGCATGCAGCACCATCTATCGCATCAGGCTGTGAACTGCGAGAAGTAAGACAATAAACCAACGTGCAATTGAAAAGAACTTTGCGAGAGGCCTGGGACAATCACCTGCTGTGATCGGTAACATTAGACAAGTGAACGTAGCAGAACCAACCTAGATTACACACACTAACATACACTTCTCAATACGCACATATATAACACAGTACATAGCTATAATTAGTTTGAAGGCGCATTTAAAAATTGCGAGAAAAGTATGGCAAAGTAACTACATATGGAACAATCACACACGTGACGAGCAATTCGGTGCCCTAGTAGAAGCAGTCCTGTCATCACGTCACCAGTAAAATCGGTACAGCAAATTAAGGGTATCACACGAATCTACTTTGAAATTTTCAAGTACAAAAGGTTAAGAACTAGTGGAAAGTGGCATGGTACAAACTGAAAGACAGGCAGACAAACTAACAAATGCATGCCGAGTCATCCCAGGCCCATCTCTATGGACGGCAGTGGAGTAGTTTAGGGGTATTCACAACTACAGTTAACCTAGTAGTGAAAGGGAGTGCTTTAAAGGTTTGAAACTATCAAAAATAATTTTGGCCAGGATTTCGGTACATGTAATCCACTGTTGGTTGGTTGAATTGTTGGAGGGCACCAAACAGCAAGGCCATCGGTCCCTCACATTATGGAAGGATGGGGAAGGAAGGTGGCTATGCCCTTTCAGAGGAACCATCCCGGCATTTGCCTGAAGCGATTTGGGGAAATCACCGAAAACCTAAATCAGGATGGCGGAATGGGTTTGAACCGTCGTTCTCCCTAACTAGAGTCCAGTGTGGTAACCACTGCGCCACCATGCTCAGTATATAATCCTCTTTGCGTCGATACAGAGCGTTCCAGACTGTTGCTTTAAACAGACACCAGAAACACTGGCTACGAACTGTGCAGAGACAGCCACAACAGGGGGTGAAACCCGTGTAGGGGCTACACGTAACACGACTTCGGTTCGCTGTCAGGGCACTTGCAGTGCTGCAAGTTTATTAATGCATCATGTCGCTTTCTTATTGGATGATCTTTAGGTTCTGTGTTTGTTTTCACACGTTATTAACAGGCAGTGCAGATAGTGCATTTTAGCAGAAGTCAATGAAAATTTTGGTGGAGTACGAAAAACGAATGGGAACAAAAATAACAAAGGATACGAAGAGTACACTAACAATGGATTTCAATCGAGGTTCTTAAGCTGTAACAAAAATACGTGAGTCTGCAGAACACCGCGAGACAAAACCAGCGTCCTTTAGCATGCAACAAAAACAAATACAGAAGCATTTAGTTCACCCTATAATACGGATGTCAGCAAAAATTAAACAGAGTACGAGCAACGTATTTGCAATGCAATTCAAAGACTGCAATACACATAGAGAGGTCCTCAAGTGGTTTAAATGGCTGTGAGCACTATGGGACTTAACATCTGAGGTGACCAGTCTCCTAAAACTACTTAAACCTAACCAGCCTAAGGCCATCACACACATCCATGCCCGAGGCAGGATTCGAACCTGCCACCGTAGCGGTCGCGCGGTAGAGATATCTTAATCGGGAACATAATTTCAACTCGATTACAGCCAAGCGGTAGAAATTGCATTATTGGGTTTTAAAATAAATGCACTTTGGCACCAGACCCACTCATATAAATGAAAAATATTATCATATAGTACTCGCATTTTGCAGAGCAAGAATACAGATTATCACGTCATATTTCCCCGAATTCAAAGTTCACCGCCAGGCCATTTGGAGCGCTAGTGTCGGTTTCTGCGACCGTACCTTAACATAGTCGCTACTCTTGTGATATTTTGGTATTCTGTGTGGCGGATCACCACCCTCCATTCAGTACGATACAGAGTCGTATCAGCGTGGAATGCCTCGCGGCACCCCTGTCTGTCACACGAGCTTAGTTCGACTCGATGTGCTGCCGCTTGTCACTGCCTGATGTAGCTTCACTGTCTATTAATTTTCGAAGCCTGAATGAACAAAAAATTAAGTACTCTAACTAGAAGAGAAACCAGGCATTGAGCAAGTATTTATTTCTTCTAGTCTTCCGTTATTCCATCTCTTCCTCCCGCTTCACTCTGTCCACCTTCTTCCCCCCTTTCTCTAGCCATCCTCTCTCTCTCTTTATCCACTCTTCTCTCCCGTCCCTCCTTTATCCACGGCCTCCACACCTCCCCTGTCTCTTGCCATCTCGTCCCCTCCCCTCTCTCTGTCCATTTCCTCTCTTCTGCTGTCCATGTCCTCCTCCTCCTCCTCCCCTCGTCTCTCTCCACGCTATCACGCTCACCCCAGCAGGAAGCTGGTGGTTTTTAGCTCTTCATTCTAGACAGCGACTAATATGTGTGCCAAATATGACTGAAGTCGTTCGAAGGATTAGGATGAGCATTTTACCGCTAGTTTGCTCGTATACGTACACGTCACCTAATTTCAGACAAATTTCGATCATATTTGTATACATATTTCACCTGTATGCCTAGCGAATTTTCACCCTGCTGTTGTGTTTTCATATAGCTAAATGTTTATGACGTCGTATATCCTGAAATATGTGTTGTACAAAAAGATAATTTTCCAGGTACATCCAGCAGTATACGTGGCCACTATCTGCGAAATGCGTTGTGAACACAGTTGGCAGTAAAGAAGTAATAAATTAAAACGTCACACATCATCTGACAGTTTCTCGCGCATCTCACTGTTTATGACGTAATATCTCTTGAACTATTTGTTATATAATTATATATTTTTGTAGTTACGTTGAGCGGCATATATGGATGATGTTTGCGACTAGAGTTGGTTTCAAATAAGTGATAAATTAAAACGTCATGCATAATCTGAACGTTTTTCACTCATGGTTCAGGAGACATGTCAAATACTGAGATGAGTTGTAGAATTATATATTGTAGGTACATTCAGAGACAAATGTGGATATTGTCTATAAAAAATGTTGCGAATAGAATAAGTAGCAACTAAGTAATAGATTTAAACGTCTTGCATGATATGGTAGTTTTCCACGCAGTCAGTGTTTATGAAGTCTTGTCGCCTAAACTACACTCCTGGAAATGAAAAAAAGAACACATTGACACCGGTGTGTCACACCCACCATACTTGCTCCGGACACTGTGAGAGGGCTGTACAAGCAATGATCACACGCACGGCACAGCGGACACACCAGGAACCGCGGTGTTGGCCGTCGAATGGCGCTAGCTGCGCCGCATTTGTGCACCGCCGCCGTCAGTGTCAGCCATTTTGCCGTGGCATACGGAGCTCCATCGCAGTCTTTAACACTGGTAGCATGCCGCGACAGCGTGGACGTGAACCGTATGTGCAGTTGAGGGCTTTGAGCGAGGGCGTATAGTGGGCATGCGGGAGGCCGGGTGGACGTACCGCCGAATTGCTCAACACGTGGGGCGTGAGGTCTCCACGGTACATCGATGTTGTTGCCAGTGGTCGGCGGAAGGTGCACGTGCCCGTCGACATGGGACCGGACCGCAGCGACGCACGGATGCACGCCAAGACCGTAGGATCCTACGCAGTGCCGTAGGGGACCGCACCGCCACTTCCAAGCAAATTAGGGACACTGTTGCTCCTGGGGTATCGGCGAGGACCAATCGCAACCGTCTCCACGAAGCTGGGCTACGGTCCCGCACACTGTTAGGCCGTCATCCGCTCACGCCCCAACATCGTGCAGCCCGCCTCCAGTGGTGTCACGACAGGCGTGAATGGAGGGACGAATGGAGACGTGTCGTCTTCAGCGATGAGAGTCGCTTCTGCCTTGGTGCCAATGATGGTCGTATGCGTGTTTGGCGCCGTACAGGTGAGCGCCACAATCAGGACTGCATACGACCGAGGCACACAGGGCCAACACCCGGCATCATGGTGTGGGGAGCGATCTCCTACACTGGCCGTACACCTCTGGTGATAGTCGAGGGGACACTGAATATTGCACAGTACATCCAAACCGTCATCGAACCCATCGTTCTGCCATTCCTAGCCCGGCAAGGGAACTTGCTGTTCCAACAGGACAATGCACGTCCGCATGTATCCCGATCCACCCAACGTACTCTAGAAGGTGTAAGTGAACTACCCTGGCCAGCAAGATCTCCGGATCTGTTCCCCATTGAGCATGTTTGGGACTGGATGAAGCGTCGTCTCACGCGGTCTGCACGTCCAGCACGAACGCTGGTCCAATTGAGGCGCCAGGTGGAAATGGCATGGCAAGCCGTTCCACAGGACTACATCCAGCATCTCTACGATCGTCTCCATGGGAGAATAGCAGCCTGCATTGCTGCGAAAGGTGGATATACACTGTACTAGTGCCGACATTGTGCAAGCTCTGTTGCCTGTGTCGATGTGCCTGTGGTTCTGTCAGTGTGATCATGTGATGTATCTGACCCCAGGAATGTGTCAATAAAGTTTCCCCTTCCTGGGACAATGAATTCATGGTGTTCTTATTTCAATTTCCAGGAGTGTAAATGTCGTTCCACGATGTAATTTTCTGCTACATTCAGAGCTATAGGCGAATACTGTCTGCATAAAAAATTTTCCACGACAACGTTAGCAACAAATACCCAATTAATTAAAACGTCGCTTGCCAAGTGAACAGCAACACTGTAGTAAGCGACATTTTTTTTGTTTTCATCATTTTTTGGTGTTATGAGAAAGAAAAAGTTTCCTAAAGATTTGAAATTATGTGTCAAGTTTATTGCAAGTCTGTAAGTGATCTGAGCTACAAATGCTGGATGACTGAAGAGTGGGTGTTCTCGCTCGTGGGCTGCGCTGGTTTTGCACTCCCACCCCCCACCCCCAACCCTTGTGGTCCTTACCACCACAGTGCTCCTTTCCACTCAGTAAATGATACGTGCACCAAGTTTGGTTGAAATTCGTCCTGTGGTTTAGGCAGAGGTGTGGAACGAACATACATACATACACACACATATACATACAAACATGTATATAATTTGTGTGAAGTACACAGTGAGAAGATTTAGTTATTTACTCTCCTTCCAGTGCAGTTTTAACACTCTCAATACCAAGCCATTTTCAGTAACGTGTATTACCAAAGAGAGGGGGGCGGGGGGCTACTTTGTACACACCGTAAAGAATTTATAAAATAAAAACGTTTCATTACTTGTTTTTAAATTGCGTTATGAACATAATCAGGATCCAGTACCTCAATATGTCTTATAAAATGCATTTTTGAAAACAGTTTTAACCTTTCACTTACTTCACTTACTTCACTTTTAAGTTAAGTAAGTCTATTTATCTTGAGAAAAATTAGTAGTAAAAGTCGTTATAATACTATTGAAGTGCACTTTACTATAATTAAAATAGTTACAAATACCTGACGTAATATAGAAATATATGTTATGTACATAACATAGTGTCGTGAGAGTAATTATTCACGACTTTCTTGGGCTTGGAACATACAACAGTTTTTTGCTGTTTTGCACATATGTACCTCTTACAATTGTGGCAGACTATTATTGTTTTGTTCACTTTGTTGTACTTTTCTGCTTTCGAAAGGCCTTCACTAACACACAAAAGACATCTACCTTTACCTCCATGAGCTTCCTTTGCACCGTAGTCCTGCTGGATTTTCCTCTGAGAATACCCTCCATTCTTGAAACTACAGGCTTTGGCAGTCCAGAAATTTTTTTAGCCCTTTCTTCAGTGTATGGTTTCGCGAGCTGTAGTCCAAGTTCTTGAAGAATAAGTCGTCACTTACTAGGTTCTTCTTATCCCAGTCCGGCAAGTTCAACAAAAATAGTGTAGACCTATTCACCACTGCTATGTACACAAGAGTACAGAAAAGAGATAGCGCCCACCTTTTTGTAGCCCTCTTAGTTGAATATTTTCTCACCATTTGATCTATCGTGTCAACGCCACCTTTAGTCTCATTATAGTATAAATTTATGATCAGATGATAGAAATAGCAGATTTCTTTTGGGTTTTTTACGGGGGATACAATTGTGATTGGAATATTTCCAACACTAATATGTAATTCTCGTCTTGAGATGTCTCTCAGTTCTTGAGGTATGTGTTTCCAATTAGCTTGTAATGTTCCCACGAGAGTCAGCTTGTGATTCCTCTATAGATCTTCGGCCAAATCAATTGAAGTGTAATATCTATATGTGGTGACCTTTCTCACTGAATTATGTATAGGAACTTTCAGGCGTTTGACCACAGCTGCAGCGGAATTTGAGTGCTGTGTACCATTATTTCTTTTCCCAGCATAAGGCTCCGTGCAGATAACATATCTGGTTTTAGCGTCTGTGAGCATGCGTGTAAGTACACCGTATTTACCATGCTTTTCCTTCACGAAGACCTTGACGGGACACCTGCCACGGAACAATGGAAACTTTTTATCAATAACAGTGTGCATCCCAACAGAATAATATTTTGGACAAAATTCATTCTTTTTATCAAAAACTTCTTGTATTGCAGCAAACTTATCACGTTTATTGCGATCGCTTCGTGACTCTCTGTGATCAAATCTTATTACTTTAGTAAGCTGCTCCAATCTGGTACGACTCGTAGCAGTATAAACAAACGTTCCTTAAGTAAAGAACCATAAATCTGTAAATGATGACTTACTGTCTTTTTCCTTCCCCATTATAATAAATAGTCCTATATACGCCATGAACGCAGGTCTGTCTGTCTGTCTGTCGGTCTGTCTTGGGTATTTTCTGCCTCAATGCATCTTGATTGGTATGCTTTATTATGATGTTGACAATTTCTGGAGACCAAAACTCTTCAAATATGTCTGTTATTGTTCCTAGTTTACCTTCGTCTCTTATGCCTTCTCTTTCTTTCACTGTGTTTTCTGCTAATCGTCTTCTAATTTGAGGTGGTTTGGAGGTATAAATTTTTCCAGTGCTTGTAATATCCTTGTCACTAACCTCGCAAACTGCGACGTCATCAGTTTCAGGTACCCAGATTTCATCATCAGCTTCTGTAAGTGCTCTATCACTGTCCACATCCTAGCGCACAACACAATCCTCTTCAGGTCCACTCACTACAGCTTCAGTTTGATCAGATTCCATTTGAGAAGCCGTAGCTTCTTCCAAAATCTGTGATATTTCTCCATCAGTAAGTGAATGTCGACAAGTTTTGAAGCACAGTTGTATTAAGACTGAACTAAGTGCCACTGAACAGGAAACAATAAAGAAACAAAGGGAAATGAATCATTGTTGGGACTATTGTTGCTATCAGTCCAGAGAAATATAATTTCCATGTGTTCTAAGGTCATATAATGCTGTTATTTGTGGAGTAAGACAAACATTGTGGGAAGTCTCATCTACTACCAAGGGGGTAAGACATTATGACCACCTCCCTTCAACTTAAAATTTCGGATTAATCTTAAACGAAAAATGTAAAACAATCATAAAATCTGTAAGAAGATTTCATCAAAGACAACAAACAATTTTTACAAAACTTAAGAAAATAAAGTACCCGAGTAGATTTCAATATTTTCAAAAGGTGGGTACAAAGTACCCCCCCCCCCCTGGTAATGCGAGTATTGCGAGGGTTACTGGTCAAGACTGTAAGTGATTAGGATTTCCATTACTATATTTGACCGATATACTACTAACTCGCAAAAAAGAAACGATATTGCTCGCATTACTAACAATTTTTTTTAACGAACATTTTCTGAGTGTGTCGTTTTTGACCTGCGATAGCGCCACTACGCCATCACAAAAATTGCATCAAAACTGATAAAGTGGACCAACAATTTCTAGCAAACGTGTTCTTACGGTCTATAGAGAAATTTCAAGTAGCGCTTCTGACACGAAAGAAACGACAATGATGTCCCGATACCGGATACGCTCCGTTGCTGTAACCTGCTCTGGGGCAGACGAGAGGACCTTGCTGAATTGACCTCTGCCACTTCCTTCATACCTACCGCTGTTCAAGGTCAGTGTCGCACGTGTACTTCCTTGCGTACGTATAGTACGACACAGTTCTCAAAAAAGGTTGAAATATCGCCTTTGCTTAATATACTCGGAAGTTCTGTAACCTTCACAGAACTCTTATAGTTATCTTCTTAATATATTCCTCCGCAAGTGAGTGTGCAGCGAAATGATTGGCCCGTGTCACGCACACGGCGCCTTCAACCATACCGCTAGAAAATAGACTGAAGCACCAAAGAAACTGGTATAGGCATGCGTATTCAAACAGAGAGGTATGTAAACAGGGAGAATACGGCGCTGCGGTCGGCAACGCCTACGTAAGACAAGTGTTTCGCGCAGTCGTTAGACCTGTCAAGGCTGCTACAATAGGTCATGATTGTGAGTTTGAACGGGATGTTACTGTCCACGCACGAGCGATGGGACACAGCATCTCCGAGGTAGCGAAGAATTGGGGATTTTCCCGTACGAGGATTTCACGAGGGTACCGTGAATATCAGAAATCCGGCAAAACATATAATTCCCGACATCGCTGTGGCCGGAAAAATATTCGGCAAGAACGGGACCAACGACGACAGAAGAGAATCGTTCAATGTGACAGAAGTGCAGTCCTTTCGAAAATTGCTGCAAATTGCAATGCAGTTGGAGTGATATGGGACCCCTGATACGTCTAGATACTACTCTGACACGTTCCTAAGCATCCTGTCTGATCACCTGCATCCGTTCACTTTCATTGTGCTTTCCGACGGACGTGGGCAATTTCAGCAGGACAGTGCGACACCCTACACGTCCAGAATTGCCTCAGAGTGGCTCCAGGAACACTTTTCTGAATTTAAACACTTACGTTGGCCACCAAGGTGCGCAGCCACGAAAATTATTGAGCATATCTGGGATGCCTTGCTACGTGCTGTTCAGAAGAGATCTCCACCCCCTCGTATTCTTATGGATTTATGGACAGCCCTGCAGGATTCACAGCGTCAGTTCTCTACGGCATTACTTCAGACGTTAGTCGAGTCCATGCCACGTCGTGTTGCGGCACTTGTGTGTTCGTGGGGGACCTACACGATATTAGGCAGGTGTACCAGTTTCTTTGGCTCTTCAGTGTATATTACCATCGGATTGGCAGTTCTAACATAACATTTGCGTGTGGTACGTGACTCACATTGTCCCTTACATACTCACTTCAACGAGAGACACAACGGGCGTTAGTGACTACTTAAATATGCAACAGTAGTTTTAATAACCAACTTACAACAGAAATAGAAATAATTTTCCTGCAATTTTCTAGAAATTTCTCCCAGTAAAATAGATTAATGCCCGCTGTACATGTATTTTGATTGTTTTTTTAAGAAGAGTTGTTATTGCTTGTTTTTCCTGTGAAGAGGAGCCTTTTTCTTGTTGTCTTCCAGAGTAATTTGTTATAACTTCCTTTCTTCGCGTGACGATGTTTAAAAATTTCGCGATGAGGAGTGTTACTTCACAGTTTATTCCATTCTTTTGTATGAAGAAGTTGTTTCTCTGCTTTTCACGAAGCAGCTCACCTTGTACAAAGACCAGGTTATAGTTTTGAGAGGGTTACTTAAGCATTCTGGAAGAGGAATCAGGTCGAATCCTGTGAGGAAAATACCGTTACGAGCTACAAGCCTCCATCAACTTAGGAATTCTTTTATGGTGAGCGTAAGACGGAGCTAAATGGGAAAAGTAAAAAGGAGCGTAGCTGTGATTCGAATCTTGCTAGTAGCAATGTCTATTTTTAGTATTTATGTTTCACATTTATTAACAAATGAAAATGTTATTAACTGACATTATCTCATAGTCTTTAATGATAATAAAATCTCTCCATTTCCAATTACTGACCGCGTAAAAATTTGATATAGAGAGGCGAAATGCGTTTATTAAATAAGAAAGTTGTACATCAACAACGTAGTTCAATCTCTAGAAATGAAAATAGGGTTTATTTTGTATCTGGTGTTTCGCATTTTTGTACCCAATAAATTTTAAAAAGGACGTTATTTTTATTAAAAAATGTGATTCGATACTTGATAAGAAACGTTTCCATATCATCACAAATTCGGTATTTAAATAAAAGTAAAAGTGGATGCTAATAGCGAAATTGGAACTAACGATTTTACGCTTACAGGCCTCTACGAAATGGCTCTGAGCACTGTGGGACTTAACATCTGAGGTCATCAGTCCCTTAGAACTTGGGTTAGTTGGGTTTAAGTAGTTCTATGCACATTACACACATACATGGCCAAGGCCTTTACACTATGCATTTCAATGCCAGTGAATACGTTAATGGTAATAAATTTTTTGTACGGTACTTAATAATGAAGAGAATTCTTATGATATTCAAGAGCGATATATTCGAGGTGTTTCTTATTTAATTGTGTCGTATTTCGTTAGAAAGTTGCTATCCCAACACAAACTTTAATATCCCGTTACGCCAGTGCTATGCAGCCTTCCTTACTTCTTTGCCTCTGGAGGTTTACAGGAGGTACGAAGTGTCTGAGAACCATGGCGCCCTGATTGCTTCCCACTCTTCAGCTCTAAGGCGTGCAGGGCTGCAGTGCTGCCTGTGACTTCCAATGTGCACTCACATTAATGTGAACATCTGTCGGATGACTTTGCGGCTAAGAGTGCTGGGAGACGCGTGGGAAGAGAGTCGCTGAGTTTCTGGAAGGTACCGGCAGGGATGTGGAGCCGTGCCAAGTCTACAGCCGTGGCCAGCCTGGCTACTTGTCTCAGCTGAGCAAGCATGGAACGAGCAGCCCCATCCAGCCACTCTTTGAAACCACTCGTACACTGTGAGCTGTGTGACTCGTTGCATTGTCCTGCTGGTAGATGCCATCGCGCTTAGGAAAAACAAACTGCATGTAGAGGTTGACATCGACGCATATTTGTGTTGATCCACTGTGGTTTCCAGAATGACAAGATCATTCAAGGAATTTTGTGTCGTCTTGTTGTCACTGTAGACTTGTATTGTGGGAAGCAAGGAGAGCATGTTGTTTGGTGGCCAGTATCCTCTTCTATAACAAAAAGTGCATGGGTGTATTAACAGGGTTCTTTACTTATAAGAACAAGAAGTTACTTAAGACGGCCGACTTTTACTTCACACAAGACCTGGACTATGCACACTATTCTGATGGCTAGGTAGTGACTGTGAGCTAGAGGCTGAGCTAACTGCGATTTCGACTCCCATTAGGCTGTGACTGATGACTCAGTTCGTTGACTCACTGGACGCCTGCTGACTACCCCCCTCTCCACCCCAAATCTGCGGTGGCGATCTAAATACTGGAGGTCGAGAGGGCGCTGGCGGCGCATTGTTTGCGAGTGTGTCTTTGGCCTCTCTCCCGATAGGCTCGCTTGCTCCGGTGACTACAATCAATCTTCTCACAACCTCTGTGTCACCTGCTGTGCTGGCGAGATCTTATGCCAACACATTACCTCCCCCCCCCCTCCCCCCGAAATGGCACACCGTTGCCGTGTAGTGAGGCAGTTAATGACAATGGGGAGGGAGGCACGATGCTGGACGTAGAGATGAGCGAGGAGCCGTAGCTGTGGAGAATGGCGTGCTTCTGGCTGTACCCTGCCTTGTGGCTTGTGAGGCAACAGCAACGCACTCCAGAAAACTGCTGCCAGGCCGCACATCCAGGCCTAAGGGCGTGTCCTGGGGCGACGAGGGCGACGGCGATGCTGATGCCATGTCCACCTCCATTGGGTCGGCGAGCGGGTACGGTCAGGGCGAGGGCGTATCGTCCATCTGTTCCTTGGTGGCACCAGCGGGCATCTGCGAAGGCCGTGCGCTCCTGTGAGGCAGTGAACATGGGGAAAGGAAAGCAGCAGAATGGTGGAGAGATGACACGCACGAATTTGGTTCTGATGGCGGCGGTGCAAACCATTCGGAGCTGCAATCAAATGTGTAAAGAGCCAATGCGTTCCTGAACCACGCCTCTTGCACCAGCGCTCACTGTTGCCATAAACAGTACAAAAAAAAACAAGATTACGCGGCACGAAGCGGTACCTAAGGCCCATTCGCGGCACCGGGTGCTGTGGTGGGTGTAGCAAGTGAAGCACTGACCTATGGCTGCGGCCGTGCAGAAGTTCCGGCAGTGATGGTTCGTCTCGTGGGTGTGAGCGATAGGAGGTGGAAAAGAGTTGCAGCGCCTGTTCCGAATTAGAATCTTAATAATTTTACAATAAAACACCATTCCGAGGTTTTTAATTTAAACTATTAATCAGATTTTATTCTGTATTATAGTAAATGTGTAGGTGGTGAGAAGCTTGGCCACTGTTGTTTGCAAGTCCGTATGAAGCGATCTGCTTGTCCGCTGGTCTGCGGGTGAAACGGAGCACTTGTTAGATGACGAATGCCGTTTCGTTCACAAAACTGTTCAGGGTTTGCCATGAAAACGTTCCCAATACCACAACGCTCCCGCCTCTGGCCTGGACTCTTCTGACGACTGTTGCCGGGTGTTTTCTTTTAGATGTTTCTAGCCATACGCGCCAGCAGCCGTCAGTCTAGTGGACCATAAAAACGGGAACCACGTGATGAGGCCATCTGTTGCCACTGGGTGGACGTCCAATTACGGTACTGGGCTGCGAATTCCAGCCTCTGTCGACGACGAACAGCGGTCAGCATGCTGACCTGAAGCGGGCGCCTGCTGTAGAGGTTCAGACACAGCAACGTGTGGTGAACGGCCGCTGAGGAGACGCAGTCGGCAGCCCCTCGGCTAAGATGGGCGGCCAGCTGCTCAACAGCTGCTCGTCTCTTCGGCCGTACACGTCTCCACAGCCATCATTCACTCCTGTCATCTGTGGGGCGCGCTGCACTAAACTTCCACTGGCGCCAGGTTTGGTTAGCGCCGTCTTACCGTTGACTTCATGCTTCAGCCACGGTGACAGCGAACAATTTTTAAACTTAGCCCTTTCTATCCCTGGCTCGAAAAACAATTGTCGTGCCCTTTTGGTCGCCAATTCAGTTTCTCCTTTTCCTATCAACGACTGCACCGTTTTCCGCGTCCCCTGACACGCTATGCGTACACCCTCCACTGCTAGAGCTGCACTTGCTGTCTGTGAGTGGTTACTGCATGTGTGACGCTATTTCAGTGATTACATAATCATGTCAAGTTACAAAGAACTTGACAGTATGAGCCCATTTATCAGTTTGACGTTGCGCTCCTTCTCTGCTAGCTGCCATGCACTGATTCGGTTGAGGAAGATGCCATAAGGTCAGTTTACCCCGGAGCCACTGCGCTGAAACAGTTTATTTGGCGTCTTCAGTCCCCAATACTCGGTCTATGTGCAATCTTGAGATGCAGATCTCCAATCTAAATGTACATGTGCACAACTGCAAACATTCTATTTTCAGTTGGTCATCCTGCTAAGATGCAGATGTGCTAATGCCGTCTACATTATTTAATGGGACCCACATAGCAAGTCTTTCTGTTCAGTACGGGACGTTGGCCAGCAGAGATGTCTATTGAGGCAATGGAGGACTGCAGGATAGGTGTGCTGAATCTGCAAATATCTTACATTAGGTGTCAGGTCACCAACTTGGGAATGCTTGGTAAACTCCCCCCCCCCCCCCTCCCTATTCCCCGAGAACCAGTGAGAATTGATTAAAGTCCCCAGAGTAGTCATCGAGGCAACTTTGTCATGTGACAAAGGTGACGACAACCGGCTCACTTACTCTCCCCTCTAAGCAGTGAGGATCAAGCATTACCTCCTCCCCTCTTTTATAACTGGGACACTTGAGTGCGAGGGGCTACTCCAGAGCTGTAAAGCACGTGGGGGGGGGGGGGGGCATCAGCCAATGGCTATTTGTTTGTAACGAATTACATTAAGTCATGTCACTTGAGTTATATTTGTTAATACCAGTATTATATAATTAGAGGCACCAGCGGATGCCGCATACAGGAAGTACTCTCATTATTCCATATTTTTTGTAGTTTTCACCCATTTTCATATTTTTTTGTGTATTCCTCAGTTTTACGTATTTTTCTTTCTTTTTCTTATTGCTACCAGATTTTCCACAATTTTACGTATTTTCCACCACACTTTTCCCGGCGTCACGTCGCCATTGTGACTCTATCTGCCAATCACAGTCCAGCGTGGTTACGATTTACGGATCACTGCTAAGCCACCACTCCATTACTAGTGTGTGTGTTACGTCATAGTGTTAGAAATGAAGAAATTGGTAGAAATAGTGACGTCTCGTCTAATACATAACAAAGAATTTCTAACCAAAGATATTCTATGTATAACAAATACCACACTGTGATACATAAATACCAAATACATCGTCAGATTGTGTGATGTCATAGCGATATTTTGATGCTTCCAATCAAAGCTACTGTGTTTGTACAACAGCACTACAAAATATGCCTCTGGAGAGGTGAGCAGTATCTGCAACAAACCTACCTAATGAACAGCACATCACCTGCAGGATGGTCCTCCACTCAGAGACCCAAGGAAACTGAGTTTTGTCATTTAATACTAACATGGCATTCTGAGTCATATGTTTCTTCATTTCAAGTATTTCCAGGTGGATCATCCTTTTGATATTCTTTACAGAATGTAAAATCTTACAATCAACGTAATTTGAGCGATTAGTTTTCTGTTATCAGATAATTAGCAAAGGTTTAACCTTTCTTTCTTAATCTGTAGTTTCTCTCATGTTCAGATAACCTAAGTTATTGGTCTGCCGCTGTGGTTGCCCCGGTTGCCGCCCGCAGTGGGGCTGAGCCCTCGCCTGTGGTTGATTGGGAGGTCGTTCCAAGGCCTGGCAGGCAGCGAAAGGCGTCCCCGGAGGCTGATCAGAAAGCCTCCCCGGTGTGTCTGACAAACCGGTTTCAGGCACTGTCTCTGGCTGAGCCAGATGCAGCTGCCTGCCCTATTTCAGAGGATCATTGTCAGCCTTCAAGGTCCGGGCAATCGCAGAGGGTGGGCTTACTGGTAGTTGGGAGCTCCAATGTTAGGCGTGTAATGGGGCCCCTTAGGGATACGGCGGCTAAGGAGGGGAAGAAATCCAGTGTGCACTCCGTGTGCATTCCGGGAGGAGTCATTCCTGATGTGGAAAGGGTCCTTCCGGATGCCATGAAGAGCACAGGGTGCAGCCAGCTGCAGGTGGTGGCACATGTCGGCACTAATGACGTGTGTCGCTTTGGATCTGAGGAAATTCTCTCTGGATTCCAGCGGCTATCTGATTTGGTGAAGGCTGCCGGTCTTGCTTACGAGATGAAGGCAGAGCTCACCATCAGCAGCATCGTTGACAGAAACGACTGCGGACCTTTGGTGCAGAGCCGGGTGGAGGGTCTGAATCAGAGGCTCAGACGGTTTGGCGACCGTATTGGCTGCAGATTCCTTGACTTGCGCCATAGGTTGGTGGGGTTTCGGGTTCCGCTGAATAGGTCAGGAGTTCACTACACTCATCTGGCGGCTACATGGGTAGCAGAGGCTGTGTGGCGTGGACTGGGCGGTTTTTTAGGTTAGATGGCCTCGGGAAAGTGCGGGATGGGCTGCAATGTCAAAGGGTGCTTGGCAAATACAGGACGTGCTTGGATCAAGGAACAGTCGGAATTATAGTTGTAAATTGTTGTAGTTGCGCTGGAAAAGTCCCTGAGCTTCAAGAGCTAATAGAAAGCAGAGAAGCTGATATCGTTATAGGTACAGAAAGTTGGCTAAAGCCTGAAATAAGTTCCGCAGAAATTTTTACGAAGTCTCAGACGGTGTTCAGGAAAGATAGATCAGGCAGAAGTGGTGGTGGAGTGTTTGTGTCTGTCAGTAGTGGTTTATCTTGTAGTGAAGTCGAAGT
Organism: Schistocerca gregaria; assembly: GCF_023897955.1. Lineage (NCBI taxonomy): Eukaryota > Metazoa > Arthropoda > Insecta > Orthoptera > Acrididae > Schistocerca > Schistocerca gregaria. Next base: position 468,292 of record NW_026061887.1, on the reverse strand, counting down.
AGATACTCCGTGCGAATTGGTGTCTGTGGAGGTTATACATAACAGCCGAATTAAGTTAATAACTGGCTCCTTCTACCGACCCCCAGACTCCGATGATACAGTTGCGGAACAGTTCAGAGAAAGTTTGAGTCTCGTAACAAATAAATACCCCACTCATACGGTTATAGTTGGTATGTTGGCAAAAATACTTGTTCAAAACCGGTGGTAGGCAGAAAACGTCTGCCGAGATTGTCCTAAATGCTTTCTCCGAAAATTATTTCGAGCAGTTAGTCCACGAACCCACGCGAATTGTAAATGGTTGCGAAAACACACTTGACCTCTTAGCCACAAACAATCCAGAGCTGATAGAGAACATCATGACTGATACAGGGATTAGTGATCACAAGGTCATTGTAGCTAGGCTCAATACCATTTCTTCCAAATCCATCAGAAACAAACGCAAAATAATTTTATTTAAAAAAGCGGATAAAGTGCCACTAGAAGCCTTCCTAACAGACAATTTCCATTCCTTCCGAACTGACTATGCGAATGTAGACGAGATGTGGCTCACATTCAAAGATATAGTAGCAACAGCAATTGAGATATTTATACCTCATAAATTGGTAAGAGATGGAACGGATCCCCCGTGGTACACAAAAAAGGTCCGAACGCTGTTGCAGAGGCAACGGAAAAAGCATGCGAAGTTCAGAAGAACGCGAAATCCCGAAGATGGGCTAATATTTACAGACGCGCGAAATTTGGCACGTACTTCGATGCGAGATGCCTTTAATAGGTTCCACAACGAAACAATGTCTCGAAATTTGGTAGAAAATCCGAAGAAATTCTGGTCGTATGTAAAGTACACAAGCCGCAAGACGCAGTCAATACCTTCGCTGCGCAGTGCCGATGGTACTGTTATCGACGACTGTGCCGCTAAAGCGGAGTTATTGAACGCAGTTTTCCGATCTTCCTTCACCAAGGAAGACGAATGGGGTATTCCAGAATTTGAAACACGAACAGCTGCTAGCATGAGTCTCTTAGAAGTAGATACCTTAGGGGTTGCGAAGCAACTCAAATCGCTTGATACGGGCAAGTCTTCAGGTCCAGATTGTATACCGATTAGGTTCCTTTCAGATTACGCTGATACTATAGCTCCCTACTTAGCACTCATATACAACCGCTCGCTCACCGATAGATCTGTACCTACAGATTGGAAAATTGCGCAGGTCGCACCAGTGTTCAAGAAGGGTAGTAGGAGTAATCCATTTAACTACAGACCTATATCATTGACGTCGGTTTGCAGTAGGGTTTTGGAGCATATACTGTATTCAAACATTATGAATCACCTCGAAGGGAACGATCTATTGACACGTAATCAGCATGGCTTCAGAAAACATCGCTCTTGTGCAACGCAGCTAGCTCTTTATTCGCACGAAGTAATGGCCGCTATCGACAGGGGATCTCAAGTTGATTCCGTATTTCTAGATTTCCGGAAAGCTTTTGACACCGTTCCTCACAAGCGACTTCTAATCAAGCTGCGGAGCTATGGGGTATCGTCTCAGTTGTGCGACTGGATTCGTGATTTCCTGTCAGGAAGGTCGCAGTTCTTAGTAATAGACGGCAAATCATTGAGTAAAATTGAAGTGATATCAGGTGTTCCCCAGGGAAGCGTACTGGGACCTCTACTGTTCCTGATCTATATAAATGACCTGGGTGACAATCTGAGCAGTCCTCTTAGACTGTTCGCAGATGATGCTGTAATTTACCATGTAGTAAGGTCATCCGAAGACCAGTATCAGTTGCAAAGCGATTTAGAAAAGATTGCTGTATGCTGTGTCAGGTGGCAGTTGACGCTAAATAACGAAAAGTGTGAGATGATCCACATGAGTTCCAAAAGAAATCCGTTGGAATTCGATTACTCGATTAATAGTACAATTCTCAAGGCTGTCAATTCAACTAAGTACCTGGGTGTTAAAATTACGAACAACTTCAGTTGGAAGGACCACATAGATAATATTGTCGGGAAGGCGAGCCAAAGGTTGCGTTTCATTGGCAGGACACTTAGAAGATGCAACAAGTCCACTAAAGAGACAGCTTACACTACACTCGTTCGTCCTCTGTTAGAATATTGCTGCGCGGTGTGGGATCCTTACCAGGTGGGATTGACGGAGGACATCGAAAGGGTGCAAAAAAGGGCAGCTCGTTTTGTATTATCACGTTATAGGGGAGAGAGTGTGGCAGATATGATACACGAGTTGGGATGGAAGTCATTACAGCACAGACGTTTTTCGTCGCGGCGAGACCTTTTTACGAAATTTCAGTCAACAACTTTCTCTTCCGAATGCGAAAATATTTTGTTGAGCCCAACCTACATAGGTAGGAATGATCATCAAAATAAAATAAGAGAAATCAGAGCTCGAACAGAAAGGTTTAGGTGTTCGTTTTTCCCGCTCGCTGTTCGCGAGTGGAATAGTAGAGAGATAGTATGATTGTGGTTCGATGAACCCTCTGCCAAGCACTTAAATGTGAATTGCAGAGTAGTCATGTAGATGTAGATGTAGATGTAGATGTACCACAGATCTACCTGACTCACAAGCAGTACTGTGGAGAAGTATAAGTTAGTAACTCTATACACAACACTCATTGCCAGTATTTCTCGGTGACATAAGCAAAGTGATACTTTCCTATGTAAACAATCTACATCTCATCAACTTTGGATCTTATGCATTTATAACATCCTCGAACTCAGTTTGAATTACCTTTGGCAATAAGACCGGAGCTCATTAAGGCGATTAAAGGGCAATCACCACGCAGCATTGCAAGAGAAGATCTCAATGAATTCTCGGTTCCACAAAACCAATTACAGCAAAATAAGCATCTCCGGTTTAAAGACTATGAGACTAGCCGACAGAGATTTTCCAAGCCCTTTATAGCTCCTAGGTCTCCGTGAGACACCCTATTGTAGCGCAGAAATGAAGCAGTTGCTGAAGTGAAGCACATCCTGTTCATCAAAGAGAACTACTGACGGATGTGTTATGGAAAAATGTTCTTATCCCCGTGTCCAGTGAAACTCTGTTGCGATCATGAGTAGTTGCCATCTACGATCACTGTTTGTAGGTAATGTCTAGTAAAGTCATTAGAAGATCGAAATCGGTTGCAAAACGATTTAGTAAAGATATCTGTATGGTTCGAAAGTTGGCAGTTGGCAATTAGCGCAAAGTTATGAAAAGTGTGGGGTTATCCGCAAGAGTGCTACTAGGAATCCGTTAAACATCGGCTACACGATAAATCAAATCTAAAAGCCGTAATTTTAAATTAATACCTAAAAATTACAGTTACGAACTACTTAAGTGGAAAGAAGAGAGAGAAAATGATGCGGGGAAGACAAACCAAAGACTGCGTTTTTTTGGCGGAACAGTTAGAATATGTAACAGATCTGCTGATGAGTCTAGCTACACTGTGCTTGTCCGTCTCCTTTCGAAGTACTGCTGCGCGGTGTGGGATTGTTACCAGATGGAATTAACGGAGTACATCGAGAAACTTCAAAGAAGCGCTGCTCGTTTTGTATTAATATGGAATAGGGGAGAGAGTGTCACTGCATGATACACAGTTAGGGGAGGACGTCATCAAAACGAAGGCGTTTTTCGTTGCGGCGGAATCTTCTCACGGAATTTCAGTCATTAACTTTCTTCTCCGAACGTGAAAATATTTTGTTAACGCTGACCTACATAGGGAGAAACGATCATCATAATAAAATAAGGGAAATAAGAGCACGCACTGACAGATATACGTGTTAGTTATTCCACCACGCTGTTCGAGATTGGAATAATAGAGAATTATTGTGAAGGTGGTTCGATAAACCCTCTGCCATGCACTTAAGTGTGATTTGCAGTCTACCCATGGAGATATAGATGTAGACAGTGGACGCTCATATCAATAAAAGTACCCCGTAACTCCACAGGAGAAAACGCAAAAATCACTGCATGAAGGATTATAATTAGTGTGTTTATGATATGTTGAAATGTCTGTGTAGAGTCGCTTCATAAGACTGTTGCCCTGTTTGATTCTGTTTGTCTGCAGTTTGTTCTACTAACCCTCCCAGAAGGACTGAGAAGTTTCAGTGATAATCTGACGTTAAGTGCAAGCAACTCGTTCTGCGCATCAGTATGTCAGTACTTTAAGTGATCCATTAATATTCCATGTGTAATCTAGCCCCATATTTATAAAGTTCGTCCATTAGCCTACCTTGTGTGACCAGGTCTTTTTATGTGTCTTTTCAGGTTTGTCTTGGGTTTGGTACTTGAGCTGCTTTTCGTCTGCTAGAAGCACAGGATAACCAATTTTGTACCTCTTACGTGGGCAAAGAGTTCTATCGGTGCTGTTCGACAGCTTCGTGGTTGTCAAGTTGGTATTGTCCGTTTCCCGTGTGGGCTTTCCATGCGCTCCGAGCCGAGCGGTGGCTGTCGGTGGATGTATGGCTCTGAGCGCTATGGGACGTAACATCTGAGGTCATCAGTCCCCAAGAACTTAGAACTACTTAAACCTAACTAACCTAAGGACATCATACACATCCATGTCCGAGGCAGGATTCGAACCTGCAACCGTAGCAGTCGCGCGGTTCCGGACTGAACTCGGTGGATGTAGCTGTGCTCTTAAGTGAGCCCTCTCCTGCCAGTGATGAGATAGGTCGTAGCTTCAAACGCGGTCTTCATGCGTGGAGCCGTTCGGAAAACCTCTTGGCCTGAATGAAGTGTTTCGATTACTTCTTGTTTTATATTGCTCTTGATAGGCAATGCTTGAGTCTATGATTTTGTCAGTGTCCGGAGTTTGCTTTGTTCCTTTCTACTATTGTGGTGTCAATGCGCTCTACGGGATATGGTTAGCCTGAGTTAATGTGCTTTAAAGCTTTGTGAATATGACAGAACTTGTGTTTTCGTGTATGTGCGATATTTCTTTTTATGTATTGTAGTTTATCGCATGTTCTATTTTCTGCTGTGATCTCGAGTTGTCTTTATTCTGTGAGCGTTGCGCTCTATTACTGAATCTCAATAGTTGGTCCGTGTTATTTTAACTGATAAGTGATGGGTGAATATTTGCGTTACTGCATTTCCGTGTTTTGTGGGAACGTGTAGCAGCTGCCTTTGTTTAATGGGGGCCATATGTTTCTCGAATCATTGGGGCCTTCCGCCTTGATGGTTTTATTATGAATTCGGCGTGATTCATGATCTATTCGTTCTTACAGTGGTGTACTCTCATTGATTTATACATTTAGCGATTTTCACTCACATCTGTTTGAAACAGTTGGATGTGCAACTCAGGTGACTTCTTTTCATGATGCTTGCGTGAATTCTCAGGTGGTGTATTTGCTGTAACAAGATGTTTCAATCGGTGTAAACCCCTTTGATGTTAGTGCATGCAGGCAATGCAGGTAATGTTCCTCTGAATTTCGTCGTTTTCGTGTGAAGCTTGATTGGATAACTGAAGTCATATGTTCCTGTTCCCTTTCCTCTCTTTTCCCTCACGTATGCATAGTTAAATTGCGCTATGTAATTTCTTCTTGCCAGATCAGATTAGTTTATTTCGTGTTCAGGCACAACTTAAGTATATCTACAGAATGTCCACCCATAATTCTTTGTGGCTATTTTTGAATAAATGTGTTTCATGAAAACTCAAATCGTGTGTCCTCTAACTACTTCAGAACGCACCAAATAGCTGCCAGACTTGCAACTCGATGCTCTTAACGGCTTCTTTCTTTGAAATATTAGCCTGATTTTTATATGCTGCACAAAAAGACAGTGATAACGAAGTACCCAGAGAGAGGAATGAGTAGAACTAATGTGCCAAATTCACAATCCATTGATTAATTATACAGGTTCATTTAACGATGTTATGTACTATGGTTAGATTTAGTATTGCATTAACTGCATGCAAATTTTTTTTCCACTATGCTCAAACAACCTCTCTGCCGGTTGGTGAACTCACGAAGGGACTGAAGAGAAATTTAATGAGCCGAGGAAAGTGAATGAAAAGCTATTTGATGACTTAGAAGCTGCGAATCTTAAGCTCGAACGGAACGTGGAAAGTAAAGCGAATGACTTTAGAAGATGCTACAGGATGAAATAGCGATCGAGTTAGCGAAAACGTCGAGGGTCGTCGAGAAGCGTCTGTGAAGCTGAAAGCGAGCAGTTGCCGCTAAACAGAGTGCTCGAAGAACAGGAGAGCAGGGTTATGGCGACGTTCGTGGCTGTCCCAAAGTGAACGCGTAGAGCTACTGTCCCGAGCTGAGAGAGCGGCTGCCGGGCGTTTGGAAGCCACGAAGGGTCAGGCAGAGCAGAGAATCAGCGCGATACGTACTCCGTCTTTTGCTGCGCCCGAGTTCCTGTTCCAAAGAGCTGCCGAGAGCCGGGAGTTAACGTCGCAGAGACAGCGAGCACCAGTTCGGCCGCAGGCGGTGGCGATAAAGCAACAGACTGCCGGCTACTGTGAGCAACACCCAGGTTTGGTCCGGAGGGGACGATACGTAACTCCTGACTTGAAGAAACGTGTGGCTCACCTCAAAGCAGGTTGTCCCGAAATTGAAGTAGACAGTTCCTGCGAATTAGTATGCACAGAGGACATTCTTGGCAATCGGAATCAAATAATAACTGGATCCTTTTACAGACCTCCCAATTCAGATGATACAGTAGCTGAAAGGTTCAAAGACGAGTTGAGTTTAATTTCAAACGCGTACCCGACTCATACAAATATAGTTCGTGGTGCCTTTAATCTATCCTCGATATGTTAGTGAAAATACATGTTTAATTCCGGAGGTACGCATAAAACATCATCCGAAATTTTGCTAAACGCTTTCTCCGACAACTATTTCGAGCAGTTACTTCATGAATAGTAAAAGGTTGTGAAAACCGCGCTTTACCTGTTAACAAGGAATAATCCTGAACTAGTAACGAGGATTAAAACGTATACTGGTATTATTGAACGTACCCAGATCAACAAGGAATAATCCTGAACTAGTAACGAGGATTAAAACGTATACTGGTATTATTGAACGTACCCAGATCCCCAAGTCCTCCACAAATAAACGAAATATATACCTGTTCAAAAAAAGCACATAAAAATTCACATAACATCTTCCTCCACTCCTTCCACATTAATAATGTCACTGCAGGCCAGATGTGACTTGAATGCAAAGAAATAGTATCGGCGGCAATTCAGAGATTTACACCAAATAAATTAACAAACGACGCAGTTCATCCTCATTGGTACGCCAAACGCGTCAAAACACTGTTGCAGAAACAACGAAACAAACATGCCAAATTTAAACGGAAACAAAATCTCCAACATTGGCGATCTTTTAAAGAGACTCGAAATTTAGCGCTGATTTCAATGCGACATGCTTATAATAGTTTTCACAACGAAACTTTATCTCCAAACCTGGAAGAAAATTCAGACAGATTCTGTTCGTATGTGAAGTATGCTAGCAGCAAGACACAATCAATGCCTTCTCTGCGCAATAGCAATGGAGATACTATCGAAGACAGTGCTGCCAAAACAGAGCTACTAAACACAGTCATCCGAAATGCCTTCACAAAGGAACACGAAGTAAATATTCAAGAATTCGAAACAAGATCAGGTGCCAACATGAGTAACGTCGAAGTAGATATCCTTGGAGTAGTGAAGCAACATGAATTACTTAATAAAGGCAAGTCTTCTGGCCCAGAGTGTATACCAATTAGGTTCCTATCAGAGTTTGGTGGTGCAAGTCATCGAGTAAAACAGAAGTGATTCCTGGCGTTCTCCAGGGTCCTTTGCTGTTCCTCATCTCTATAAACGAGTTTGATTGTTTGCAGATGACCCTGTCGTTTATCGGCTAATAAAGTCATCAGAAGTTCAAAACAAATTGCAAAGCCATTTAGAAAAGGTATCTGGATGGTGCGAAAATTGGCAATCGACCCTAAATAACGGAAAGTGTGAGGTAATCCACATGAGTGCTAAACGTAATCCGTTAAACTTCGGTTACACGATAAATCAGAAAAATCTAAAGGCCGTAAATACGTAGGAATTATTATTACGAACAACTTAAATTGTAAGTAACACACAGAGTGTGTTCTGGGGAAGGCTAACCCAAGACTGCATTTTACTGGCAGGAGACTTAGGAAGTGTAATACATTTGCTAAGGAGAATGCCTACACTATGCTTGTCCGTTATCTTTTAGAATACTGCTGTGCGGTGTGGGATCCTTACCACATAGGACTGACGGGGTGCATCGAAAAAGTGTATTATCACGATATAGGGGAGAGAGTGTCACTGAAATGTTGGAGGCTTTGGGATGGAGATCATTAAAACAAAGGCGTTTTTCGTTGCAGAGGAAGCTTCCTACGAAATTTCAATCACCAACGTTCTCCTCCGAATGCTAAAACATTCTGCTGACGGAGACCAACATAGGAAGAAACGACCAGCATAATAAAATAAGGGAAACCAGACCTAGCATTGAAAGATATATATGTTAGTTTCTTCTGCGCTCTATACGAGATTGGAATAATAGGGAATTGTGAAGGTTGTTCGACGAAATGGCTCAAATGGCTCTGAGCACTATGGGACTCAACATCTGAGGTCATCAGTCCCCTAGAACTTAGAACTACTTAAACCTAACTAACCTAAGGACATCGCACACATCCATGCCCGAGGCAGGATTCGAACCTGCAACCGTAAAGGTCACGCGATGTTCGATGAACCCTCTGCCAGCCACTTAAATATAATTTGCAGAGTATCCATGTAAATGTAGATGTATAGGGGCTGATGGAGTTGGAGCCTCAGGGAATAAAGTGCAAAGAGGGACTCGGAACGCGAGGATAAGTGCGATTACAGGGAAAGCAATGTTGCGGGAGGTTCTCGCGGCGGAGGACAGACCTTCGCGAGAGAAAAGCAAAGCTTCTGTTTTAAGCATTTCCTTTCACTACGTTAGTTTGAGTTGTTCCTGAACTCGGTTAACTGAATTCACCCAATGCCTGGTCGGAACTGTTCGAATTTGTGCTTTCCCCAGTGTGGCCCAGCACACACAACTGAATTCGTGCGTTGTTTCTTAGCAGGGGAACCTGCCATGCCAATGAGGACCAGATAGCGGCGTTGTGAGACAGTAAGGGAATTTCGGCAGGCTTTCCTTTCAGCGCCGGGCGGAGTAGCCACGAGGTTTGAGGCGCCATGTCACGGATTGAGAGCCCTTCCTGCCGGAGGTTCGAGTCCTGTCTCTTGCATGGGTTGTGTGTTGTTCTTAGGTGGGGTTAGTGTAAGTGATGATCTCAGCAGTTTGGTACTTTAGGAATTCACTCACACACATTCCTTTCAGCCCACACAACACTATAGTAATACTCTTCCTTAAATATTCTGGATTTACGAGCGCCGCCCGTTTGCTCGAACACATGGTACAGGCTAATCAATTTTTATTTTATACGTTCGGAGCAGCAGAGCTGATCAGTATTTGCCTGACTATAATGCCAACCCACATGTGTCACATCATCCCAGCTGCCAAATGCAGCCGGCCGGTTCTAGGCGCTTCAGTGTGATGTCATTTGGTTAGTTAGGTTTAAGTAGTTCTAAGTTATAGGGGACTGATACCTCATCGTTTTGCAAAATGAAAGGATGATGTGGAAGCATTTAAAGCGGCGCAATAAGAGTTCGAGTACGATTTGGGGGAGTATGTGTCTAAGTATACGATCTAGTCACGCGGTGCGCAAACGCACGATTCCAGTTGCGGGCGCTGTCGAAAACCTAGACCAGAGTGACTGACCGTACGCGGCCACCCTAGTTCCTTTGGGAACAACTGGGGAATAGAAAAACGTAGGGTAAATCAGTACACGAATGAAGGGGCACACGTACGCGGTCACGAGAACCCTGGAAGCAGTGGGATCAAAAACCATTTTTATGCATTTCTGTCTGTAAAATATCTGGGAGTGTGCGTGCGGAACGATTTGAAGTGGAATGATCATATAAAATTAATTTTTGGTAAGGCGGTCACCAGGTTGAGATTCATTGGGAGAGTCCTTAGAAAATGTAGTCCATCAACAAAGGAGGTGGCTTACAAAACACTCGTTCGACCTATATTTGAATATTGCTCATCAGTGTGGGATCCGTACCAGATTGGGTTGACGGAGGAGATAGAGAAGATCCGAAGAAGAGCGGCGCGTTTCGTCACAGGGTTATTAAGCGTGATAGCGTTACGGAGATGTTTAGCAAACTCAAGTGGCAGACTCTACAAGAGAGGCGCTGTGCATCACTGTGTAGCTTGCCGTCCAGGTTTTGAGAGGGTGCGTTTCTGGATGAGGTATCGAATATATTGCTTCCCCCCGCTTATACCTCCCGAGGAGATCACGAATGTAAAATTAGAGAGATTCGATCGCGCACGGAGGCTTTCCGGCAATCGTTCTTCCTGCGAACCATACGCGACTGGAACAGAAAAGGGAGGTAATGAGAGTGGCACGTAAAGTGCCCTCCGCCTCACACCGTTGGGTGGCTTGCGCAATATAAATGTAGATGTAGTAGCGACAACAACGGGCGGTCGTAGTGAGTTCGATTACGGGGCTTGAATCAGCTGAGTGGTGATAGCAATAACGGGTGGCGGTAATTTGGGAACAACTGGGAAATAGAAAAAGATAGGGCAAATCAGTACAGGAATGAAGAGACACGCGAACGCAATCACAAAACCCTGGAAGCAGTGGGATCAGAAACCACTTTAATGCCTTTCTGTCTATTTAATTATTCGGGAGCTGACCGTTTGGTTTTAAACTTTGTTTTCTGCGTTTAATTTGATTGGGAAACCGTTGAGATTAAACTTAACATATACATGGATGGACATGAGAAATGAAAGGTGTAAGTAGGCTGTTTAGGTTTTTATGTTGGTAACGCCACATAGCGCTCTGTATGAAAATCACTGATTGTGCTGTGTGCAGTCTGTGGCTGGTTGGCATTGTTGAAATATTCGCTATTGTAGTGTTGGGCAGTTGGATGTGAACAGCGCTTAGCGTAGCGCAGTTGGAGGTGAGCCGCCAGCAGTGTTGGATGTGGGGAGAGAGATGACAAGAGTTTTGAGAGCGGATGATCTGGACGTGTGTCCATCAGAGTAAATTTGTAGGACTGGATTTCTAGTTAGTGCCTTCAATAGTTAGAATCTTTTATGTAGCTGGCAGTACTGGCGCTCGCTATATTGCAGTAGTTCGAGTAAGGAAGATTTTTATGAGGTTAGTGATTCGTGAAAGGTATAGGTTATTGTTAGTCGGGGCCATTCTTTTGTGGGGATTATATAAGTCAGATTGCGTTGCGCTAAAATATTGTGAGTCCGTTTAGTGATGATCAGAGTAAGTAAAGAGAAATGTCTGAGTACGTTGAGTTTTGCTCAGCTGTTTGAAAATCAAATAACGTAAAGGAGATTATCAGCACAATCATTCATAAATTTTTCTAAAGGGAGGTTTCAAAGGTTGCAATAAATTTTTCATCTATGATTATTACTTTACATATGAAATATTCTATTGCAGATTAATAAAGACGAATTTCTTTGAATGTTCCCAAAATAATGTTCAAGTTTTATTTTTATTCAAGGACTACAGCTGTTTGTACAAGAATGAAAATATAATTTTCCATCGAACTTAGCAAAGATTTTCACGTTGCACTGGATTTTTGTTTACTGGATATAGCCCGACTAGCTTTGAAGCATAAGACTATCTTTACTTTATGAATTCTTTTTTATATTTCTAAGCTCTCCTGAAGAATTATCCACTTTTAAATACACTTCACGTTATGTTCAGAATTTATCACTTTTTGAATGAAAATTTAAAAGAGCTGCAGCTTGTATCCACCTGTGAATGCACAAGATAAAATCTACTATCTCTTTGTATTCTGCCTATGGAATGCTGTGAAAAGAAACACGTTTTTATTTTCGTTCACCTCTACCTGTACCCTTTTTAGGATGTGGTCGTTATTGCGATGGTATATTTTAATCTGCCGCTGTTCCAGAATGCTCGCTCACGGTGCAGCTCCGTACTGCCAGCGATATCCAATAAAATGCTGGAAATTCTAAAATAAAATGGGTAATGTCCGGTGCGAACTTTGCAGTAATTGTGACAAACAGATTTTACTAGATAAATATATTTTAACAGAAACAATTAAAATCTTTACACACCGTTTACAATCCGAGCTACAAATGGCGTCGATCATCGACTTATGACAAATGAAGACTACGTAATAGCCTAATGCAACGTTACGGGTTCCTCTCCCATTCAGTCTGTGCAGAAGGCAAGCGATTCTACTACAATATATTGCCAATTTATATCTTACCTAATTTTTGTACAGTCTTTGTCGTTTTTGATAACATATCCTTTCTTCTGTAGCGGTTTTCACATCCTCCGCCACAGATAGTATTTAACAGTCTTTGAATAATCATTTATAATAGCAAAATTCATAATTATCTTTTAAATGTCCTTTTGAAATACAATTAACAGAAATACATATAAATTATTTGTTGCAATGAACATTATACATCGAAATGTTCTTTTAACTTTCACTTTGGATGCATGCTGCCAGAGAACGTTACACCACGAAAGCAGAGACTGCTCATGAGGGGACCGTGAGCAGAATAGGAATGCCTTGGCGGGACCACCACAGTTGGAGAAAATCGAACCCGCTGATCCACAACATAATCCACTTAACGACAATGAGTGGCGGGAACTCTCGCGACAGAATGGTGCGGAACAGGACGGATCTCTGAGCAAGGTAAGTGCGAATGTTCTACACGTGGAAAAATCCAGCACACGGGACGATTTGTTACAGGAGGCTGCAGGCAGTAAGGTTTCAGCTTTTATACCAGATATCACCACCTCTATTAGAGTATCAGTACCCAGAACGCACTTGAGCTGCATCTGCCTGTGTTCTATTACAGGTGAGGCAGTGTTTCGTAACTATGTGTGGCTACAGAGGCAGCGTGCAATATTTCTGCAAGGGACTTCTATCGACTTTTTGAGTACACGCCACACGGAGATGATGCTCTGTACTGGGTGAAACGAGGTCCGACACGATGCTACGACGTGCTCCGTGACTTTTGCTACTTCAGTGTATAAATGTACCGGATGTCTCTCTTAAAAGTCTTCAGGCACATTTCTTCTGGTTTTTCAGTAGATATTTTAAATGTGTAGATGCAGTCAGTCCAAACGTGTACTGGTCATCACGTCGACGGAAAGCTTCGGTTTGTTTCCGTTACACGCGAAATGCTGTTTGAAGCGGAATTTTACATTCTCATTCGTTAGGGCGGCCCGAGATTAGTCCAGATTGGTATTCGTTTTAGCGATACGTATTAGCAGGAAAACTGGAGAACGGAGAGTGGCGGTAGCTATCAATTTGGGCCAGGGCCTTGTTGTCGCTGTTAGAGTATCGGTTATTCTTAGAGTTTTCCCGCTCCTGTTAATACAAATGGATGAAGCGAAAAACGTTGTAGACTAGTTTGTGGCCCGTCCATCCGAATGGGTACGTGAAATTCCGCTTTGAAAATAAATTATTTTTTTTTTTAATGGGGAACAAACCGACGCTTTGCGGCGACAGTGGCACATCATGACAGGCGTAATGAACAGTATTAATTTCGACTCACTCCACCTACACATTCCAAAAACGAAATCGAAAATATCTGTCGGAACACCAGAGCAAATGCGCCTGAAGACTCTTGGGTGGAATACCTACACAGGATATTGGAGAAATAGTGGCAAATATTTTGATAGGTGATACCAACCACAAGAACAAGAAAAAAAATACCTTGAACGTGGGTCTGGAAATGCATACTTTGTGAGATCTCTACACTTGTCCATAGTGGCTGAAGACGTTCGGGTGTGAATATGTCCGCCTGACACACAAGGTAGATATTAAATAAACAAGTGATGTATGGCGACAGGTGCTGCCCCCATGATCCGTGAACCGAGCGAGGTGACGCAGTGGCTTGCACACTGGACTCGCATTCGGGAGGACGACGGTTCAATCCCGCGTCCGTCCATCCTGATTTAGGTTTTCCGTGGTTTCCCTAAATCACTCCAGGCAAATGCCGGGATGGTTCCTTTGAAAGGGCACGGCCGACTATCTTCCCCATTCTTCCCTAATCCGATGAGACCGATGACCTCACTGTCAGCTCTCCTTCCCCAAACAACCGAACCCCAACCCATGATCCGTCAATAGCGTTCACTACTGTACGTGTCTTTCCGTACTGACGTACTCCAGTGCACACAAGTCTGAGCACTGGGTAATCTACAGGCAGTTGTGTTGCATGTACTATAGTTTTAGCGTTGTTAGTGTGTGTTATTTTGTAGTAAATTGCCTGCAACTATGGGTATGTATCGCATTTATTTATTCGGAGTATGGCATTTAAGTACATTTCAGAATTGCATCACGTTATTCTATATTACATGTGTTCACAGACAAACATCTAGTCCCTGTAAGTCATATCGCAATGTTTACTGTCACTGTGATATTTGTAATGCACTGTGCACGAATGGGTTGGTAAATTTCCATTTCTCTTCTGCTTGTTAACAATGGAAGCGTACTACTCCTAAAGTGACATGACGGATATAATTATCTGCTATGGGTTAGCAATTGGAAATAGCCCGTAAGCACGTTCCCACTACGCAGAAAAATACCCACGTTGCAGAGTACCATGCGATAAATTGTTGACCCAAAGTTTTCTGCTTCTTAAGGACACGGATTTTCTAGCTTCCAAAAGACGAGTAGTGGACGGTATGAGTCAGTTCACACACCTAAGATGCAGGAGGACATACCAGATTTGCTGGACGAAAGACGTGCAACAGCAGTGTGGAGATTTGGCGATTGACACCAACAGAAGGCATAAGTCATCCTGTTGTCCGGCTGGTACTGCTTGAGCTATTGCTGTATCCGTAACACCTTCAACACATCCAGGCACTAATTCCAGAGGACCACGATAGCCTATCATAGTTGTGTCATTGGCCCATACAGAAGCGTGCTGCAGGTCCACTGTTTTCGACGAAGAATTTATTTCTCTGATCCTGTGCGGTTCACAAAGGGTCGTGCTGTGAACTTCCATACTCAGCACGTGTGGGCTTATGAAAACCCCTATGCTGCTGTACAAAGAGTACATCAACCTCATTTCTCCGTCAACTAATGGATAGACATTCTTGGTGATAAGTTACTAGGGCCATATATCCTACTCCAAACATTTAATGGAGCTCATTATCGTCAACTTCTTGTTAACATTTTGCTTACCTTGTCTGAGGAGGTACCACATCAGTAAAGACTACCAATGTGGTTTATGCATTATGTCACATTTCATCTGCAATGTGTGTGAATATCGGATGCTGACGCTTCATGTCTTTTGGAATGGTTGGGGCGGAGGGGGCACACCTTGGTCCCCTGTTCCCTCGACTTCAGTCCTGTGTAGTTTTGGTTATGGGAACAGTTCAATGCGTTAGTCTTGCAGTACCACATGTATGTGAAATTAGAAATCGTTACCAGAGTTGGAGACTATTTAGACTCTGACAAATCCCTTTAGATACAGTTTTGATATACATAATACAATGGAAATATGCTACTTGAAATTTGGCCCTTACCTGAGGTCCTAGGGTGAACAATTTGTATAAAATTACTTAATAACTGTATTTTAAAAACAATTAATAATGCAAATCGAATGAAAGGAACACTACATTCTTTAAATGAAATTCAAGTAAAAAATGAACTGGTGATTTATTGCAAAAAGTCTTCTTCGTACACAAGAAAACCAATAGACTAACTGTCTATCATGTTAGACTAATACTGACAATCAGCAAAAGCATAATGTCCAGGGAAGGATAATGTGTTCATGCTGCACATTCCCTCCACGATGTTGAGGCGGAATAAATAAAAAAATTAAATTTCTTGGTTTTTTGTAAAGAGGAAAAATTGTGGACATGGAATTATAACTTCAGAATTTTTGAAAGGCCTTTCTTTTTTTACGGGATGTATTGACCAGCTTGAATGCGGACAAATTCAGTGCTGCGTGAAATATGCCTGTAATATAATTTACCATTCCGATTAATTACATTTTTGAATTCTACGTCACTGTTGATTTAATCAGAGTTCTCACCTTAGACGTAGAATTAGTCCTTCTGCCACAATATTAATTCTTTAGTCGCCCTCGATGTTCTTCTCTTTGTTGACCGTGTGTACCTTCCTAAGTCGGCATCGGTTCACTTCACGTAGACGGTGGAAACCAAGGAAATACAATGCTACGTCACTTTAAAAAATAGTGAGAAGTATCGAAGTGTTACGAAAATTATTTATTCACAAGACAATAAGACTTGCTCTGCTCGTCGCACAAATCATGATTACTAACAACATGGCTGCCTTTCCGCACAGTCCGAAATTACGTCCGTCCTCCACAAGGCAACAATCGAAAGTGTCTCTTAGCTCCTTCTTGGAGTATGAAACAAAAGCGAATCCAATATGAACATTACAGAGATTATATTCTACATCCCTCTCAATTTGATCTTTGGCGCAGCCTTTGAGGTGTTGTATGCCTCTGCGTCGGAATGTGTCATTACAATGTGAATAAACCCTACGAATCTGAATTTTACTATGTAGTGGTTCCTTGTCGGGACTAAAATGAAAAGAACCTCTCTTCGTATCTGTAATCTTACGGTACTGCGGTGGTGTACAACTATAAAATGGTAATCTCCCAGACAAATTGGTGCCGCTACAATGTGCTCACCAATCACTAGCCATCTCGATCTACATCCACATCTACATCGATACTCTGCTAATTACGTTGAAGTGCCTTGCAGAGGGTTCTTCGAACCACCTTCAAAATTCTCTATTCTCCAAATGTCGTATAGCGCTCGGAAATAACAAACACCTACATCTTTTTCGTACGAGCTCTTCAAATGGTTCAAATGGCGCTAAGCTCTATGGTACTTAACATCTGAGGTCATCAGTCCCCTGGACTTAGAATTACTTAAACATTAACGAACCTAACCACACACACATCCATGCCCGCGGCAGGATTCGAACCTGCGACCGTAGCAGAAGCGCCGTTCCAGACCGAAGCGCCTAGAACCGGTTGGCCACAACGACCGGCTGTACGAGCTCTGACTTCCCTTATTTTATCCTAGTGATCGTTTCTTCCTATCTAGATCGGCGTCAACAAAATATTTTCGCATTCAGAGGAGAAAGCTGGTGACTGGAATTTCGTGAGAAGATTGCTCCGCAACGAAAAATGCCTTTGTTTTAATAATCTCCATCACAAATCCTCCATCATTTCAGTGACACTCTCCCCCCTATTTCGCGTTGATGCAAAACATGCTACCATTTTTGCACTTTTTCGATGTACCTGCTAAAAACGCAGTGTTGGGTTAGCCTTCCCCACATGATTTTCTGTGTGTTCCTTACAATTTAAGTTGTTCATAAATGTAATTACTAGGTATTTAGTTGAATGTATGGCCTTTAGATTTGACTGATTTATCGTGTGACGGGAGTTGAACGGATTACTTTTAGCACTCATGTGGATGACCTCACACTTTTCGTTATTTATGGTCGCTGCAATTTGTCTGCCGGCCGGTGTGGCCGTGCAGTTCTAGGCGCTACAGTCTGGAACCACGTGACCGCTACGATCGCAGGTTCGAATCCTGCCTCGGGCATGGATATGTGTGATGTCCCTAAGATAGTTAGGTTTAAATAGTTCTAAGTTCTAGGGGACTGATGACCACAGATGTTAAGTCCCATAGTGCTCATAGCCATTTATCTATTTCTTTGCAATGTGTTTTGATCTTCTGATGACTTTATTAGTCGATAACCGACAGCGTCATCAGCAAACAACCTAAGCGACTGCTCAGATTGTCTCGCAAATCGTTTATACGGATAAGGAACAGCAAAGGGCCTGCAACACTAAGATGTGTGCGTCAACACGAGATCTGCGCCCCCATGGAACTTGTGGACCGAGCTAAGTTGTCGGGACGACTTCCTAGTGCAGAACACCAGAATGTTCGCCTCCCCTCAGCGATCGAGCACGAGAAGTCTCCTCTACGACGATCGACCCAAGAGTGTTCGATCATCCACATTCAACTCCTCAGTTTGGGCCGTCATGGCAACAAGCGTGTCAGGTAAAACGTTATGTACTTCTGTCCAATGACAGCAGACGGAACAGAGCCTTGTATAAACAACTCAGAATTTCCAACAAGCCAAGCAAACGCCGCTGGAACCCCACCAGGTCAGGTTCACACAGCAGCAGGCCGCTCCTCGTCAAGAACTGGTCAGTTCTCTCCAGATGTTACCGGGTAAGACACTGAGCGTCAAATTCTGAGCTTCCTGGGGTCGTGACTCGGGACGTCACTATGTGTGCCACTGGATGTCAGACTCGGAAAAACTTTCTTCTTCAAGGCGTGAAAATGACTGTAATGCGTGAGTTATTGCCGGATTTGTTATGCGCTCTGTATGTGCTTTCACCCTGCTCAGACAGCAGCTGGTATAGATTTTACGCTTGTGAGCGTATATATACGTTGTTATGTGGCTAGCGGAGCTTGTGGACTGGCCCTGTTCGATTTCCTTTACGTACATTTATGTAATTCGAAAATCTGTGCCCAGACATCAGTTTACTAAAACAACGTGACAATTTTGTAAAACTCAAAAGTGTTAATTCTAAAAAAGGGAGATATTTTTCCGGCTCACTTAAATACAAATCTGTTCGTAACTATTTGAGTTTCATATTGAAACAGTCTCGAGGTTAGAACCTCATTTTCAGCAGTTTCTTTAATTGTATTAATATTGTATTTTTTTGTCAACTGGAAATACTGAATTATAATATTCTAATGAAAATACGATTTTATTTGAGTCAAATCAAATAAATTAAAATTTGATTCAGACATGTGAAATGACTTGTCTATACTAATAAAACTCCCAGAAAGAATATCACTCTGCAGCAGAGAGTGCGCTGCGATGAAACGTCCTCTCAGAACTAGAATAATCTGCCAGAAGGTTCCATCAGTAATACTGGTGCGCTTTATATGTTCGTTTCTCCATGTAATGGAGAAAAAAGAATTACTCGACATTCACAGTGACTAGAGTATGTACAAAAAGGGCAATCAATACACATTTGCAGTTGACCAGCAGATCGTTCTGCATATACAGTCTATCCTTTTGAATTTTTAAGTACTATAATCTATTTCTGTGAAGGATGCTTATCACGATATTTATTTGCTCTTTCACTTTATTCACATGAACTCTGAGAGTTTTATGTGACTATATTATTTTGTTTCTGCAAACATAATTCGTTCCACCAAAATAGCTGGAAATCCCACAGCAGATCAGTTCCAGTCATTCCACGAGTAAGGAGGTACACGGCTCGTCTTATCTGTAATTCAACCATGCCTAGACGGTCAATACCGTATTCTATCGCGTCCGCATTGTTACTTTGTGCCAAGAAGGTCTCTCAAGAAGGGAGGGGTCAGGCGTCTCGGAGTGAACCAAAGCTATGTTGTTCGGGTATGGAGGAGATACACACAGAGAGAGGAAATGTCGATGACATGCCTCGTTCAGACCGTCCAAGGACTACTACTGCAGTGGATGACCGTATCCTACGGATTATGGCTCGGAGGAACTCTGACAGCAACGCCACCGTGTTGAATAATGCTTTTCGTGCAGCCACAGGACGTCTTGTTACGACTCAAACTTTGCGCTACAGGCTGCATGATGCGCAACTTCACTTCCGACATCCATGGCGAAGCCGATCTTTGCAACCACGACATTTTGCAGCTCGGTACAGGTGGGCCCAACAACACGCAGAATGGACCGCTGAGGATTGGCATCACGTTCTATCCACCGATGAGTGTCGCATATGCCTTCAACCAGACAATCGTCGGAGACGTGTTTGGAAGCAACCCGGTCAGGATGAACGCCTCAAGATACACTGTCCAGCGAGTGCAGCAAGGTGGAGGTTCCCTTCTCTTTTGGGATGGCATTATGGAGGGCGGACGTACGCCGCTGGTGGTCATGGAAGGCGCCGTAACGGCTGTACGATACGTGAATACCACCTTCCGACCGATAGTACAACCATGTTGGCAGCATATTGGCGAGGCATTCGTCTTCATGGACGACAGTTCGCGCCCCCATCGTGCACATCCTGTGGATGACTTCCTTCAGGATAACGACATCGCTCGACTAGGGTGGCCAGCATCTTCTCCAGACATGAACGCTATAGAACATGTCTGGGATAGATTGAAAAGGGCTGTTTATGGAAGACGTGACGCACCAACCCTCTCAGGGATCTACGCCCAATCGCCGTTGATAAGTGGGACAATCTTGACCAACAGTGCCTTGATGAACTTATGGCTAAAATGCCACTACGAATACAGGCACGAATCAATGCAATAGGACGTGCTACTGGCTATTAGAGGGAGAGGTGTGTACAGCAATGTTGACCACCACCTCCGAAGGTGTCCCTGTATGGTGGTACAAGATGCAATGCCTGACTTTCATTAGCAATAAAAAGGGTGCAAAGGATATTCATGTTGATCTCAATTCCAATTTTGTGTACAGGTTCTGGAGCTCTTGGAGCCAAGGTGATGCGAAACTTTTTTGATGTATGTACATTTTTACTTTGTCTGTACAGAACTGTATACACTGTTAGCGTAAATAGCGCTAGGGAGGTGCATTATAGATTCAGTAAGCGTACAATACTTCAAAACTCGTTTACTACCTCATTTTCCGCAATTTGATCTTACGTTCTTGCCTCAGTGTCAGAGGTACAACAACAGAGTTTGCGCTTGGCTGTCATCCATTCGTATGTTCCGCTACATTTTTGGAGAGAAACCCGGTTGCCGCACAGTCGCGGCGTTGGCCTCCCTCTCTCTCTCTCTCTCTCTCTCTCTCTCTCTCTCCGTCTCTGGTGCCGACTCGCTGAGTGTGACACCTAGCGGCAGCTCTGGGTACCTTTGGCGCGACGTCGGGAGTCACAATCCCAGAAAGCTAAGGAATTAACGCCGGGTCTTGAGACTCAGACCTGCTAGCCGCCAGTGGCGCACGCAACACCAAAGATCCCACCCTCCTCCAAACGGCGCGTGACCCCTGCGGGCCCCAATGTAGCTGCCCTGCCGGACTTCTAACCGGGGACTCAATGCTCTGAGCGGTGAGCAGGCTGTCCCTCCCTTATTCCCATTGTTGTGTGCCTCGTACGTTCTACAACTCTTGGGGAAACGAACTCCGAGGTTCCCACGAATTCTCTCAGCTGAAGTGATGTAAGTTAAGACACACAACCTCTGGAATTTTTATCAGGCACAATAGTGAAAATCAAGTATATTAATGAGAGTTTAATAAAGTGATGAGAATCGTGTTCCAGCATTTCTCCGTCATAAGGAGTGGGTGGTGTTATTTTATCAATGGATGGAGCAACCCAGATTGCTTGTAACATTTCAGCCGACGCCACGCCGGTCAATGATACCCAGACACTACAGGATCGCGTCTTCGACGCAACAACGAGCAAGCGTATTTCGGAGAGTGCGTGATCTCTTAAGCTGAGGATCAGAGTGATACATTTCCATTGGAGGAACGTCACGTTGAGCACCTCATATGAGAAATGTCATTAACGGATATCAGGATGGACGGCTCGTATGGACAAGTGTACAGATCACAGAAAGTATACATTTCCCGATCCACGTTATAACATCCCAGCTTCCTCAACCAAATTATAACGTCCCAGGACTTTCTGCACCAAATTATAACATTTCAGCTCCTCAACACCAAGTTAAAACGTTGCATTAGGAGGTGTCTGCTTCGCGCAAAAGGTCTTGAGTTCATATTGACGACAACAAGTAATTCTTCATTACAGACATTTATTTACAAACAGAACTGACAGACTTCACAGGCTCAACAACTGACTCTCCAAGCTAACCGCACTGCATATCCGAACTGGCAACTGACAACTCCTAGGTGTATTAATATCTTTCCAAACAATGAGAGTCTTTGACAATGTTTTGTTTACAATACGATAGCAATTCACGACTTAAAACTAAATTAGACATTACAGAATTTTAGTACAGATTAAGTAAAAGGATCAGTACATATAAATTCTTACAAGCATAATTTCCAAATAGATTTTATAACATTTTTCTACCAGCTTCTGGATAACCTTCACCAGATTTGTACCGGTGTTTCCAGAAATATCTTGACATTTGATTCTGGATATTTCTTGAGTGATTTAGAACAACTATTTATATGTAAAATGATTTAAATCGTGTTTCAAAACGTAAATAAATCTTTTTAGCACTATTTCTTGATACAAATCGTCTTTCGAAATCAGGTTATGAAAAAGTTTTCACAAGTTTTCGTATTTTTGCGATCGTAATATAGAATTTCTCCATAGAAAGTTAGAGAAGTGTGCATTAAACGTTCATTTCCAGACTTTCTCTTTAGCTGGTGAGTTTTTAAATGTATCTTGTCCATATTATACGAAATAATTTAGCTCAAAACTGATAATTTATACAATTAATCAGAGCTACAGCAAACAGTGAGTCTTTCTATTACAAAATGAAATATAATTACAAAATTGAATGAAAATAGGTTACTAACACTAATATATATTTACATTAATTCTATTTTTGTTCTTTCTGTGCAAAATGTCCTAATATTGACACAGCACAATATTTAAACATCACCAAAGTTTCCCTTTACATTTTGCATATCTGTATCGACATCCCCTAAAAGTCTACAGTATCGAATACTTCAATATGTCCCAATATGTCCTGTAATGTTACACAACCCCCCCATCAGCACTTCCACGTGAAACACGGAAGGGTTGATGTCCTTACATTACAAAACAGAAAAGTTTTACACATATCTTTGGTGTCTTCTTTCTTGAAGACCGGTGATCTTCTTTCTTGAAGGTCAGTGATCTTCTTCCTTAAAGGTCGGTATACCTCAATGCCGCACACTGTATTTCAGTCTCATCTTCACAGTCCGTATGGTTTCCATATACACTGCATGCTATCACAGGCTGCAATAGCACAGTCCGCTATGAATATACAGCACACAGTGGTCAAACCCAGTTAAACATTAGCAAAAGCATTTAATAGTCGGTGCACCGGTTTTTAAGGACACAGAAATTTGAATTCTCTAAAGTCTAATTACTCAAGAAAATTTACTCTAAATAATTTCTTAAAGCTAAGAGAGGATAGACTGACAGGTGGAGAAAATTGATTATACAGGATCACAGAATAAGTGTAAGATGCAATGCCAGAATACGAACATGAAATATGACAATTGCATAGCTAGGGGACCTAGTGCTCGCCAAACACTTAGCACACAAAGAATGTATGCTCCCCTGAGGAATCAGATAAATACAACATAACAAAGTATACAAAAATATCCTGGTAAGATTACATATAAAAGTCTATAAACATCTATTATCTAAAATACTTTTTTACATTTTTTTGTACAATTTCAGTTCGGTCACGTTTCGTAGGTCAAACAGTCTGCCAGAATTTGGGTAGACTAGACGGTAAGCATTCGGATGAGGATTGTCCTGAATCTTGAAAGGTCCAATATATATGTCAAAAAACTTTTTTAATTCACCACTGATGGCTTTAGACTTCTCTTGTGTTTCAACAAGGACCAAGTCTTCAATTTTAAATTGAGTAGGCTTCAATCTTTTGTCATGTCTACATTTCCTCTTATCACCTTGAGATTTCATGGTCTTTCTCACTATTTCCTCTCTCTCTTGAGTACTTAATGGTTTGCAGACTGGAAAATCAATGAAATCACTAATTGGATGTGGTGGTTTGCTATTATACTGTATTTCATACGGCGAAAACACTAATGCTGTAGGCTGTTCACAACATCTTCGAATTTCTCAACATAGTCAATCCAACTAGCATGATCAGTATTGCAGTAGGTTCTAAAGAATCGCCCAATTTCCCTCATGTATCTCTCCGAAGGGTTTCCTGACAGATGATAAGCTGAAATAAGAATGTGACTTATATTTTCATCTTCAACAAAAGCTTTCCATACTCCAGAAGTAAATTGAGTCCCATTGTCTGATAAGATTTTCTGAGGTTTTCCAACCCTGCCAAAATAGTCTCCTCTGATTTTTGAAATAATGCTCTTACTGTTTGCCTTGCGAAGAGGGTATGACTTAATGAATTTTGAAAAAAACATCAACCATAACAAAAATGTAGCAATAGCCTCCTCTGGTCTTTGGTAATGGTCCATATAAGTCGACAGCGACAAACTCGTGTTGTTCTTTCGGTAAGATGTTTTGAATCAATCCTCGACAAGTTTGGTTGGATACTTTTACTCTTTGGCACCTGTCACAACCCGTTAAAATTTTTCTAACCCTCCTGGCTATGTTGTTAAAGTACACATTTTCTTGGATTTTCTGGATACACTTTTGAATCCCACAATGACCAAAACTTTCATGAATGTACTTGATGAGTACATTGATGTACTATTCAGGCCAACATAATTTCCATACATCGCTATGTACACTGTTTCTCTTGAATAGAATCCCTTTGTAGATTTTGTAATAATCTCCCACTTTTTCATGTCCCTTTTTCCCTAAATAACTTTTGACCAGTTTACAGTTCTCATCGTGTTTCTGATTCTGTCGGATGTCATTACAAATGTCTCTGATTTCTTGTTCATTGTCCACCCCTCTTAAATACATAATTTTGAATTCTTTTTCACATTCCCCACTGTCATCTTCAAAGTCAGCCCCCACAGGTAGGCTAGATAAAGCATCAGCAACTACATTATCGGGTCCTCTAAGATATTTTATTGAGTAATTAAATTGTTGTAACAAGAGTGCCCACCTGGTAATCCTTCCATGATGCAACCTACATTCTTCAATATAAATTAATGCCTTATGGTCTGTGTAGACAACTACCTGGTTTCCCAATAAACAATTTCTGAATTTAGAAAATGCCCAGTAAATGGCCAAAAGCTCTTTCTCGGTAACAGTGTATTGCCTCTCATGTTTTTTCAAGGTTCGACTAGCAAAAGCAGTAGACCTGTGTTCTATTTTCCCATTTATATTTACTTCTTGGAAAAGGTGAGCACCTAGGCCATAATCACTACTATCTGCCATAATGCAAAAAGGTAAACTTAAATCAGGACGGTACAAAATATTACTGTTACATAACTGTGTTTTTATTTCTTCAAAAGCCGCTTCACATTCCTGATCCCAAACCCACATTGCGTTTTTCTTCAGCAATCTGTTAAGACTTGGAGCATTTAGAGCTTGGGTACTAATGAACTTTCTGTAGTAACCGCACATCCCGAAAATTGACTTGAGTTGTTTCTTGGTTTTTGGAATTGGGAATTTTGGAATTGCCTTGAGTTTTTCAGGATCTGGCAAAATACCTTCCTCAGAAATACTGTGCCCCAGAAACTTCAATTTTTTCATACCAAACTTACATTTAGATAATTTAAGTGACATTCCCCCTTTCCTTAATCTATTGCAAACCTCCCTCAAAGTATTAACATGTTCTTCCCAAGTTTCTCCAGTGATCAAAATGTCATCTACATACACAGTTAATTTTGATAAAAGATCTTTTCCCAAAACAAAGTCAATTGCTCTAATGAATTCGGCTACTGAGACATTCAGCCCAAATGGTACCACACAATACTGGTAACATATTCCCCCATACAAAAAGGCAGTATACTTTTTGGAATCATTTTCTAATTCTACTTGGTGAAATCCTGGTGTGAGATCTAAACTGGTCATGTATTTCATTCTTTCAAATTTATGAAGTAGTACGTCTATATTCTCGAGATGATCGGTCTCTCTTTCCACATACTTATTTAGGTGTCTTGAATCTAGTACAAGCCTGACACTGCCATCACGTTTTGCAACCACTACCAAAGGATTATTGTATTGGCTCTTACTTCTCTCAATGATGCCCCACTCTTCCATCTTTTGAAGTTCCTTTTCTACATCTTTTCTCTTTGCAATGGGTACACTATAAGGTTTTATAAAGAATGGCTCATGTGGTTTTAACCTGAGTTTACATTGGTAATTCTTTACTCTGCCAGGTCTATCATCAAAAACATCACAGTAATTCCACAATAATCTTTCTAACTCTACCTTCTGTTCTTGGTTCAAATTATCTGATTCCCATAATTTTTCTTGAACTATATCCCCATATTCTCCATCATCATAATCCTCAGTAATTTCCTCTACACAATAACCACTGTCTTTAGAAAATGTAACGTCCCTAATTTCAATTCCCTTATCAGCACAGTTTTGAACCGACATGTCAGTACTGGAACATACTCTCGTCTTAGGATCAATAAAGGTAAACAAACTCTTTTCCCAATCAAATGCTGCATTAGCTTTTAATATCCAGTCCATACCCAACAGTACATTCTCATTTAGGTCACTTATTACAGGACATCCTCGAGTAAACTGTACATCATTTATACTGAAGGACAACAGCATCTGTCTATTAACAATTTTGCTCAGTTTGCCAGTAATGCCTCTAATTTTTATTC
Organism: Schistocerca gregaria; assembly: GCF_023897955.1. Taxonomy (NCBI): domain Eukaryota; kingdom Metazoa; phylum Arthropoda; class Insecta; order Orthoptera; family Acrididae; genus Schistocerca; species Schistocerca gregaria. The sequence goes on along the minus strand of NW_026061887.1, from coordinate 441,808 downwards.
CAACAACTGGTAATTCAACAAAGTCAGGATCATGGTTAATTATATCTCTTAATTTGCTTGAAATGGCACTAATTGGACTCCATGTGTCAATCAAAAAATACCCTTCCCAACCTGCAGCTTTAATTTTTATGTATGGACAACCCATAGTGGTGTTTTCCCTTTCTTCCTGTTCTTCATACAAAAGATCTTCTGCTATCTCATCATACCTCTGTTCCATATTTAGGTTTTCTTTATTAGGCAATACTTTCTTCAAACTTCTAGATCTACTGGAATTTACTGGAATGTCTGGATTACTATTTACCTCACTCACATCCTGACTAGTACCCCGTTTGATGATTTCATTAGGCTTAAAAGCAGAAACTGGTTCACAAATTTCCCTTAATTTGATCTTAACATCATTGTCATCACTGTAATCTTTAAATTTGTCCCAAATAGATTTCAAAATAATCACAGATGCATCAGCACAATCAACCCCCCTGTCTCCTGATGTATTACTAAGCTGAACTGGCACAATCTGATTCTCATGTGGAATGTAGTTAGAGTTCCTGGCACAACTATTCTCAACACTATTGCTTATAACATTCTCTTTAACCTCAACATAAACTATTCCATCCAATTCACCATCAAAATCTTCTAGTACATAATCACCATTAGCCTTATCATCAACATTATCATCATCATTGCCTGAGCTTACACTACAAACACTACTAGTATCACCAACATTACTCACAACACCATCTTCACCAACCACATCCACATGAATATCAGACTCTCCAGAAACTTCAGTACGAACATCATTATGACAACTTACATCTAAAACATCACCACACATAAGTTTGTACAATCCAAAATTATCAAAGTTATTCTTACCTTTCATTTCAGCATTAGGTGCTTCTTCTTGATTATATAAATTTGCAATTATATCATCTTCTAGGCCTACTTCATCAACGGTAGCCTGGTTCCTATTACAGTTGTTTCTAGTATTTTCTCTGATGACGTTCCAAAATTTCCTGTCAAATTTAATTTTTTCATTACCTCTATCTACAGATCGATCATAGCATACTGTCTATACTGGTTAGGTCTCTGATTATAGTGCTGTCTGTTCCGGGTGAAATTAGCCTGATTTTGAAAATTCCTTGCCTCAAACTGACAGACTCCCAGTGGAGCATTTAGTCGTTTAAAGGCCTATGTCTGTCGTTTCCCTGCCTCGGGTTACCTTCTCTCATGTCATTACCCCAGGACCTGTTTCGATTTTCCCATTCTCTGTTTGAATTAAAGTGCTGATCATTCCTACCAAAATTTCTTCTGTCATTGCTATTATAATTATCCCTGTTGTTGTTAAAGTTTCTTCGTTCACTATTACTGTTATTATTAGCACGGTTCGGTTCCCACCCTCTGTGTGCTGAACCTACAAAGTCGTTGAATGTGTTGTTTTGTTCAAAGGCTCTATCAAGTTTGTCCACATATTTCAAGAATTGTTCTATGGACTCATCTGGACCATAAACTAAACCCCATTGTACTCTTTTCGGAAGTCTCCGGTTTAGTGCATCAATTTGAGTTAGCTCATCAAATGGCTTATCCAGATGCACTAATTTTTGCAACTGTTTCTCACAATAGGCTTTCATTGACCCATCAGATTCTCTGTAACTAGGACCATTCAAGAATTCACTTTTGATTCGAGCTTGCTCAGTTTCAGACCAAAATTTGGTTAGAAAACATTTTTTCGAAATCTTCAAAGGACATTTCCGCATAACAATTCTGATTGGCCCACGAAAGCGCCTCACCATCAAGTAATTTCTTTACAAATTTTGTCTTAACACTATCTGTCATTATGGACGTGAACTGCTCCTTGCAGAATAGCATGAAGTCTTTTGGGTGTATATTCTTGTCACCGGGATAAGTTTTAATTGGAAAATTTCCCCATATCCCATTACAACTATTACTAAAACCTTTTTGAAACATAGTTTCTTGTATTTCTACAAATTTTCTGTCTACAGTTTTTTCGACATTACCTACTCTACTACAAATTTCTGTGACCTTTTTGTCCGTATCAGATTCCGTATCAGATTTGAAAGATTCAATTTCGTTTTCAAAAAATCGTTTTGTCTGGTCAAATTCATTTCTCAATTGAGAATTTTCCTCATTTACAAAATCAACAACTTTTTTAAGTTTTGACTGTTATTTAAAATTTTGTTACTTAAATCAGTTTGAAGGACAGAAATTTTGAACTCAACCGTGTCCACACGACAACTAAGTTCTTTTTGGTTTGACTCAAAAGTAATTCGCCATTCTTCGAGAACCTGATTAGTGTGAGCAATCTGTTCTGTATTTGAGTTTACTTCTGATTTTAAATCACACACAGCCTTCGAAATCGACCTGTCCATCTGTTGTTGTGTCTGTTCAATTTGTTGACGTAATTCGGCACGAGAATCGTCCATCTTCGAGTTTAACTCTGAAAACATTTGTATTAACATTTCCAACATTATTACACTGTCAGAAGCACTTTCCCTAATAGGTGTACTCGCTACACCGCTGTCAGTACTGAAATCTGCGTCTTTTTCCATTATTTTAGGAAGCAGTTACTTATCTTAGTGTCCGTCGGCGGTCGTTGGTGTCCGTGTTTTGCGAAATTTCTTCAATTCCAGGATGGTTTCACTCGGTTGATTCACTCCTCTTCTTGTGACCCCAGAATCGACGTATTTACTTCTTGTGATCCCAGAAGAGACGTATTTTATTTAGAAGAATCACTAGGTGGTCGTCAAATCGTCTGCTTCCTCCACCAAATTAAAATATCCCAGCTCCAGCGCCTCCACCAAATTATGACATCCCAGCTTCCTCAACCAAATTATAACGTCCCAGGACTTTCTGCACCAAATTATAACATTTCAGCTCCTCAACACCAAGTTAAAACGTTGCATTAGGAGGTGTCTCCTTTGTGCAAAAGGTCTTGAGTTCATATTGACGACAACAAGTAATTCTTCGTTACAGACGTTTATATACAAACAGAACTGACAGACTTCACAAACTCAATAACTGACTCTCCAAGCTAACCGCACTGCATATCCGAACTGGCAACTGACAACTCCTAGGTGTATTAATATCTTTCCAAACAATGAGAGTCTTTGACAATGTTTTGTTTACAATACGATAGCAATTCACGACTTAAAACTAAATTAGACATTACAGAATTTTAGTACAGATTAAAGTAAGGAAGAGGATCAGTACATATAAATTCTTACAAGCATTATTTACAAATAGATTTCATAACGTTTTTCTACCAGCTTCTGGATAACCTTCACCAGATTTGTACCGGTGTTTCCAGAAATATTTTGACATTTGATTCTGGATATTTCTTGAGTGATTTAGAACAACTATTTATATGTAAAATGATTTAAATCGTGTTTCAAAACGTAAATAAATCTTTTTAGCAATATTTCTTGATACAAATCGTCTTTCGAAATTAGGTTATGAAACAGTTTTCACAAGTTTTCGTATTTTTGCGATCATAATATAGAATTTCTCCATTGAAAGTTCCAGAAGTGTGCATTAAACGTTCATTTACAGACTTTCTCGTTAGCTGGAGAGTTTTTAAAAGTATCTTGTCCATATTATACGAAATAATTTAGCTCAAAACTGATAATTTATACAATTAATCAGAGCTACAGCAAACAGTGAGTCTTTCTTTTACAAAATGAAATATAATTACAAAATTGAATGAAAATAGATTACTAACACTAATATATATTTACATTAATTCTATTTTTGTTCTTTCTGTGCAAAAGTCCTAATATTGACACAGCACAATATTTAAACACCACCAAAGTTTCCCTTTACATTTTGCATATCTGTATCGACATCCCCTAAAAGTCTACAGTATCGAATACTTCAATATGTCCCAATATGTCCTGTAATGTTACAACGTGTAATGGATTTTTTTTTCTTGTTTTGGTGGACAGCCCCACCTCTCCAAATATTCGACACTTTGCACTACAGGTTGAAAGAAGAGTGACGAACATAAGATGCCGTCAATATTTATTAACGTTGTGGGTGGTTCTCTTGATTTATGCTAACTTTTTTCCACCCTATGTCTAGATCTGGTTTTGTTCCCTGCATATAAAATTATATGCAAGCGTTTCTATCGCACCAGAAAGGATGGAGGAGGTTTGATGTAAGATCTATTCGTGGTTTCTCCCTTATCGAAATGGTTTCCCATAAGAATCCAAGCTACATCGTTAGCCTCGTGGTTATTGAGGTTGATCCTCAAAAAAACGTAGTACTAATAGTTCAATCCAGAACGGTTTAGGTAGCCTTTACGGTAGTTGGGTATAGCTGTGTGGTTGGTATCCGAACAGACATCCGAAGTAGTGTGGCGGTAATGCTTCAATCTGTCCGAAAAACAGTTCCAGCTTTATAAATGTAGCCAGAAGTGTATCGTGGCTAATGGAGTTGATCATGAAGACCGATTAAAGTATTTTCCTAATATATTTTGTTGCCCTTATTTTATAAAATCATTCGGTGGCTTTCTAAGAGGTACTTTGTGTTAGGAGTACGAAACGTAAATAAAATTAAATTTTCACACGTTTTACTTGAGGCAGAATTAGGTAATAAAGGCAGTCGATACCTTTCGTATAGTGGAACGACGTAGTTGCTTACTGGCTGAGTATTTTTCAAGAGATCCTCTCACACAGACTGGTAATTTACACTGTTTTTAAGAGACACTCCGAGTGCGCCGTATCAGTCACTCTTTAACCTGTTACGTAAGGCGATTCGTTCCTGTTGTTATCTTTTGCGTTAATTCAGTCCCGCAACCAATAACCGTGCATTCGGGCGGTAATCAGTTATCGGTGCGTTATTGTAGTCTAAAAACTGAATCCGTTATAGTAACTCTTTTGTTTACTCACTCGGGGTCCCACCGTTTTGTACACAACCTGAGGTGAGAAGTAGTTGTGACGTTCTCTACGGCGACATCAAAAACTCATTCTGAGGTGGTGTCGTCGAAAGCGTAAACCGAAGCAATCGGTCTGGATTCGAATACATCTTTCGAAGCGAGTACAAAAGAATATTATCACAGGACTTTACAAACAGGTTTTTCAGAAATTCCTACCAGTTCACTTACTTAAATTATTTAATATTGCAACGCGTTTCGAGCTATCACCTCTTTATCAGGCAAAATATGACAAAACAAAAAACATTCAAACAGAATGGACATAGACCTTAATGCAAGTATTTCTTTAGTCTTGTCGTTTGTTGTGGCTTTCCTGCAGAGAAAGTCAAATAGAAGCCGTATGAGAGCGCGTTTACTTCGTTTTCTTGTCTGTAGATGAATACTGGAGCACTCCGTTCATCAGAAAAGGCTGCCGTCTTGTGGCCACTGTGGCTTTAAATTGTAAGCACACCACGTAGCTCACTCGGAAAACATGAATAACTGATCTGGCTACTTCAGTATTATGGGCTTAATTTGTATTATTAGTTCACTTTTCTCGGACATGAGCAGACATCCACAAGTAGCAAATAATGTGACCGTGGCTTCCAAGTTAAGGTTCTTCGGTTAATCACAAGGCGTCTACTTCGGTAATAATCTTGCTGGCATTTCGATGATCTTTTTTGGGATTTCTTGATGATTCATTACATTCTTGCACGTGCTACCTTTTTATAGTTTTATGCACAGTGAGATATAATATTTAGCGATTTTAAAAAGCGAGTGAATCAAGCTGCGTCGGATAGAGGTGGAGGGGATAGCTTCAGTTACGTTTGACGCGAAATAGCATTTAGTCATAATGGAGCGTACACTGTCAAAGCATTTTTATCAAAACGGTAGTTCGTACCAGCTAGCACGTCGTGCAATCCGCAACCACTTCAGCGTTAATCGAAATCGGCCGGTGCACCTGCCTGGGCGATTAGAAAGTGGCTGGGGAACATTGAGGAGACAGCGCCAACTGGGAGACCAAAAACTGTGCGCTCGCCTGAAAAACATCGAACGTGTACGCCAAATGAAACGCGTATAGCACGTGTGATTTGACACGACACTACAGCGCGACACGCACGTGCCGCACGAGTCGCGCGGCTGCAGTGCATATTGCGACACGTACACCGTACTTAGCACGCGCCGACTGGCGACGCTCTGCGCTGACAGAACCGAAGCGCGCGCACCTTTTTATCTTTCTCTAATAATTTACAGAAACTATTCACTGAAAATATTTGATTTTTTTCCGTACTTGTGGCTTTACGTGTGAACTTCTTGGCCAAGTGCCTATCATCTGGCTAATAGTCATGCTTACTGTGATCTACACATTTTAGTAAGTCACTACGCAAAACTCAAAAAGTTTGCAATGAAAAATAGAGGGCGCTATGATTTAGCGTTTGGTGCGTATTACACCATATGTTTATGAGTATGAAATTCAGCTAACATATTAAATTTTTGTTTAGACTTAGGAGGAGGTCTCCATCTGTCTTCGATTTCGAGAAAATGGATCCCATGTAGAGCATTCACTCAGAATCTTACGCCACGGGAATGAAATATTCCTACATCACTGGTATTTCCTAAACCGCTCGAGACATGGAAACAAGATTTTGGTTAATGATGAAACAAGGAAGAGAGTACTTTGCCACGCCGGCCGGTGTGGCCAAGTGGTTCTAGGCGCTTCAGTCTGGAACCGCGCGACCGCTACGATCGCAGGGTCGAATCCTGCCTCGGGCATGGATGTGTGTCATGCCCCTAGGTTAGTTAGGTTTAAGTAGTTCTAAGTTCTATGGGACTGATGACCTCAGATTGTAAGTCCCATAGTGTTCAGAGCCATTTGAACCATATTTTGCCACGTCGTAAACACACTGAGCTTTCTTATCTATCACGGTATATCAGTAGTTACACTTCCCTATTTATTTATTTTTTTTCATTCCACTGTCTAATTTTTTTAGAGTTATCGACAGCTAGTGAGACAAGAGTGTCCTAATATGAAAGTAAACATGAAATTTCTTCTCTTATGTTGCCACAAACCGTCACAATGAGTTTTTTGATAAGATATTCGGCTCTCTGGTCGCCAGTTACTTGTTTAATGAGACAGATTTCTAAAACAGTGTGTCACAATAACTGGTGCAAAAATGAGTTTATGCAAATCATATTGTGTTTTGGCAAAAGAAGTGCTCTCAAACCCTTCAACAAGAGAAGTGTGGCCGTTACTCGCAAATGGTATTGCATCTTCGAATGAGACGAGGTTAACAACTCACACGAAAATAAATCGCTAATTCTGTTGGAATTTTTGTTGAATCTCACAACCCATTTTATTTTTAAAACCGAGCGACTGAAATGGAAACTTACCAAAGAGTTTTATTCCTTTCCTTCATCTGAGCAATAGCAAAGTAATGAAGAGCGTGGTCTTCAGGCGGGATACCACGCACACTACTGATGCCGGTTCCTCACCAACGCCTTGCCAAACTGACAGTCCGTGGTTCGCGAATAAAATAGTTGTTACTGAGAAAAGTAAACAACTGATACGTGGCACAACACAATGGCCAGTGTATCGTCAGCAGCTGGGAATAAATCGCGCGACAGGAATGCGGAAGCCAGCAAGTATGCTTTGTGAGAGGAAGAGTTCACATCGTTCCGAAAACATTGTCACCATTACATTTCTACATATCACCACACTCTTTCAGGATATTCCTACTTTTATAATAGTACCGACCACTAATTCCTTTGTGTAGCCTGTTGTGTAATTAGTTTATTAATGCTGATAGCGTGTATGCAACCACTGAAATACTTTTCCTCGTCACGACGAGCCGATTAAAACATCGTTATTTACGAGGGCTTCTCGACTATTTCGGGCTTGCAATGGAAATGTCACGTCCACATGTACGAAGTTTAACGTCTCTTATTAGACCCATATCCACATGATGATATGAAGTACGTAAGTTTTACTATCTCGGACGCTTTTTACCAGGAGCGCAAAGGGGTCATACCTGTGGAAATTATGCGTTTCCGACTTTTTGTAATGGATCGCAGAGATACTTCAGCATAAGAGGCAGCAAGTAGGTAACCTTGTTTTACTTTCCTGTCTTCCTTCTAGATGACACGATTTTATAATATTCCTTACTTCCTTATTCACTACCCTCACGGTAAATCGTCTGTCCCTTCTTACGTTCTGAAAAAATTGTGGAGGCAAACGATATACTTTCAGTGGCTAATGGCTCACCGGTTATTGAACTGTGCATTGGGTTTTTTGACAAAGAATAAACAAAACAAAAGAACTGTACATATGTATGTAAATGAAAACTATTACGTGCTAACGAAAATGGACGGAGCGCTTAAACAGCGAAAAAAAGAATAATGCTCAGTGATAGAAAACTTCAGTTTACATTACAGGCCGTACTCTTCGGATGGACAATACTTCCACTGTCCGTATGCGCCATGCCGAAGTGAGTATATGGCAGAACTGCCCTCCCGCTCCCCGCCTCACACATCCGTCAGTACCCGCGTGACGCGCGGCGCGAGAAACTGCGCCGCTACCACAAAGCCGCGCGACCTGGCGCAGGCGCGTGTCGCGTCCCAGTCGCGTCGCGTCGCAGTTTGCGCGGTCCCATTTGAACCTGTGAAGTTGCAAAAACGCGCGCTAAACTTGGGATTTCAAAGAGAACGGTAGGAAGGATTTAACCCCAGGATTTGCACTTTCACCCCTACAAAATCTAAACGGTACAGGTCCTTAAGGGAATAGATTATGTGATCCGCAGCCGCTTCTGATTAAAAGTTTTGGTCATGATTATTCGGGACCAGGACATTGTAAACCGTTTGTGGATGAGGGATGAAGCTCACTTCCGTCTCTCCAGTTATGTGAACAAGCAGAACTTTCGATTTTGCAGTGACGTTAATACTAGAGAACTGCATCAGCAACCACTGCACTGGGCAAAAGTTACTGTGTGGTTCGTAATGTCTTCAATTAGGGATCATAAGGCCAAACGATTTTTAAGTTGTAACACTGACTTCGCAGAGATACGCTAGTAATCATGAATATAGTCAGTCGTTTGTTTCCAAAGATATGGCCTCCCGAAATGGGTACATTGCATGGCCCTCTCGTTCACTGGACGACACATGTTTGTGACATTTTCTTTGGGGTTGTCTGAAGCGGAAAGTTTAGCAAGATAACCCACCTCGAACAACTGAAGCCCTGAAAGAGTGGATGCGACAGGAAGTGTGATGAGCCAGTACAAGGTCTGGCTGGAGGAATGCGTGCTTCTAAGCGGACGCCATAATAAGACAGTTATCTTGAAAAAGTAACTGAGGAGGAGGAGGACATTAGTGTTTAACGTCCCGTCGACAACGAGGTCATTAGAGACGGAGCGCCAGCTCGGGTGAGGGAAGTATGGAGAAGGAAATCGGCCGTGCCCTTCAAAGGAACCATCCCGACATTTGCCTGAAGCGATTTAGGGAAATCACGGAAAACCTAAATCAGGACGGCCGGAGACGGGATTGAACCGTCGTCCTCCCGAATGCGAGTCCAGTGTGCTAACCACTGCGCCACCTCGCTCGGTGAAAAAGTAACTGACGTTTTACTGTTACAGAAAACACTTTTTCGTATATTTTAAGATTATGAAATAGAAAAAGTGTCTTTATTTAACAGCTTTTCAAAAATCGCTCTTTCTTATGCCTCACCCTGTAGTTGAAACTCTCTTCTTCATTTAGCTCAGGAGGCCCTCAGCTTTAAAAGAATTTATTGTGTCGTAAACACAGTACTATTTCAATATGCTATACGAGCTTATTTTAGGAAAGACACACGGGAAATATGTAGTGGTAAATGCGAAAAACAAATACAGAACTAGTTCTCTCATAACTGTTATGACTACTCTTATTTTTTATTTGGGGGACTTACGAAATCTGAATATTTTCGTAGTCTCCATGAAATAGCTGTGTTAATCTTAGATAACGGTGGGTGAGATTAACGTCTCTGACTGGTGGTGTGGAACTGTCTCAAGTGAAGGACAGAAGGAATTGGGTTATTCAGATACACACAGTAGACGATTGTAACTGCACTGTTTACGTGGAAAGAACCCACACATATTACAAAAAATTGATGTATGTACGTATGTGGCACATCTCCCCCTAGACCACTGGACTGATATGGACCAAAGTTTGTGCACATACCCCTTACTGACAGGTAACAATCATAATTCAGGAGGTGCGGCATCATAAACAATGAGATGCATGAAAATCAGCCGCACCATGCCTGATGTTGAAATTTGCTTCTGCACTACTAACTCTCTTCGTAACAAATTTCGCAGACATTCGAAGCGAAAGGCACATACAAAATTATATCATGATGCCACACATAATTCGGGAGATCCGACGTCATGAACACCAAGATGTGTGAAGAACTGCTGGAGTGTGCCTAATGTTTATATTTATCCTTGCTGCTCACTTTGTTAGCAACATATTTTGCTGACGGTATCGACATACGCCGCTGAATGCGCCTACATGAATGCATCGTTGTAGGACTCTTTACTGCCGAGCCACTCGTGCAGTCGAGTAAAGTGACTCCAGGCAGCGCTTTTGGCAGCTTTCAACTATGAGGCGCAAACGGTTGTAGGCCTCGCCACAGAGGCGTGCAGATACTTGAAGCAGCTGTGCCAAGCGCATCATCCCACGCCGAGCCTACTGGCAGGTGTGCGTGCAAGGTTCCTCGTTGTGGAAAACTGGCAAAGTGAACACCCCGACCGGCAGTGCCGGCTGTCAGCTAGTGTACAATAAAAACATTATGACAGGTGACAGACTTCCGTCATTCAACAGTCTCCGGTCAATGAATTAGTTCTTTCTTAAGATCTTAATGAATTATTGTCAATGTAAACAACGAGACACCAACAGAGATAGTGATAAATGGTTCAAATAGCTCTGAGTACTATGGGACTTAACATCTGAGGTCATCAGTCCCATAGACCTAGGGTAGTTAGGTTTAAGTAGTTCTAAGGACAGCACACACATCCATGCCCGAGACAGGATTCGAACCTGCGACCGTAGCAGCAGCGCGGTTCCGGACTGAAGCGCCTAGAAACGATTTGCCACAACGGCCGGCGAAAGCGATAAATGAGGTAGTAGTGAAAGATACTGGCTTATTAACATGGCTTGCTTCAAATTTTCAAAAAATGTAACTGATTCGAATATTTGACTAACGTAAAGCCTACCAAAATCGGCTGTATAGTTACGTTCATAGTCTGCACATAACTTTGCGGTGCACGGCCGTTGCCCCTGATAACAAAGTGCGAGTGCACCGCCCTCGTGGATAACATTGCGCCCCCTAGAGTGTGCAGCTGGAACACTGATAGAGGCAGAACATTCCCATTCGTCTGGTGCGCTCTCAAGTGTCATTGATACCTTCTCTGATAATGATCTCTTACCTTCGCCATCAAAATGGCCTACCTCACTGGGAACGCATTTCCGGCCATATGTCCGCATGACCTTTTTTGCTCCTTTTGCTGCGGAAGCTGTGATCTCTGTATCTTGAAACAATACAAACCAAGGGAAAATCGAAATTACTATCTCCCGCCAATAAATAAACGATCTCTATAATCATACAAGACGAGCGAAATGTGTTAAGTAACTGATCGTTCATCGCTGTGCACAACGCAAATACCGTCTCCTTGCGATGAACAGCTTACGAATAGAAGAGGTTATAATTATTATTTGCGGGTCGTCTTGCCCCTCAAAAACTGGAGGGCAGTAAGTGATCTTGAAATTCGGCGACGTTCCTGGGTGCATTACGTGCTCCCACTTCTGGCCATATGAGGGTACGACGAGAATTCTCCATATAATCGTTCCGATGCGCTCACGTGTTATGTTTTGGAGAGGCATACCGTTGGTTGGGCAAATTGATCATGGTACACTCGCAGGTCAGCGGCATTGTGACACTGCATTCGTTTCCAATGCGTATCTTTTCAGGCTGTATGCGACCGTCACTGTACTTTTAAGGACGACAATGCGTGATCGCATCGAAAGCACTGATGTAGGAGGTCTTTGAATGAGTGGATGTTCGGCAAACTTAAACCCCGTGGGCCACGTCGTTATGCATTGGGGATGCATACCGCAGCTCGCCTACATGTTCCACCGACCATCCAGAGTTCTCAGTCAAACTTGTTGAGGAATGGAACGCTCTACCACATTTCCTTACCAACCTCGTGCCCAGCTTGGGAGCTGGTTACAGAGCACGCATAGCTGTGTTTGGTGATCACATGCTTTATGGAGAACACGTTCTGCCTTTTGCAATGTGACTACTGTCTTTGAACAAAAACGTCAGTTATGTTCGTATCATTGCATGTTTCTTTGTTACCATCTGTACCATGCAGCAGCAATTATTTCTATTTTGCTTGACAGTGACACAACATGTGAAAGTTACTTTGGCCCGGAGTTTCGCAAAGCACTATAATCGAAAACGAAAAAGGTCTGACGGGGTCTATTGGGGTGAAGTGAGACCACGGGAGCTGATTCCATACCACTGTGGCGGCTGCTTTATTGTATGAAGGACTGAATTTAGTTGAAAGTACTTGATCTTCATTTGTCGAGTATATGCTGAAGATTAAAGTTAATCGCATGTGAACCGCTACTTTCAGAGACTAAAATTAAGAGCTCCTGAAAACGCTATTTACTATTCCAAAGAAATGTGACTGGGATCCTAGAATACGAAACTGACTACAACTGTATGTAAGCAATATCGGTTTCTGGTGCTCCATTTATGACAATATGAGAATAGGGGGGGGGGGGGGGGCATAGGATAGTGTACCTACAAGCACATCTTCTTTCTTGGTCGGTGTTTCAGTTAGTCACCGATTTTAGAACTATATGAAGCAACGCGTACTAGAGGACGCGGTAAGTAGTTCCTGGCATTTTCGACTGCTGCTGTTGTGGGGCCTGAGGTTTTGTTTTCTGCAGGGTTTGCAAATATAACGAGTTCTACATATTTAGTGTTGTGTAATATATTAAAGATATTTGGAGGATACTGTCTGTTCTATGGTTAAAGAATTTTGTGGCGAATAAAATATTGTTAAATTTTGACTAGTTACATAACGTGTGGATGAATAAGTTATAGTTCGTGAGTCACAAACCATCTCGTACCTTCAAACGGAAGACCTTGCACCATGGAGTATATGAGATTTGCAAAAGAAGTAAGTTTATGTAATGTATTAACGAAGTTACCTGTCTCGAAAAGGGAAATTTTTGATAGCTGCAACAGCTTCTATTTCAGATCGTTGTTAACTTCTAACTGGTTTTTGATAAAACGATTGATTTCGCTTGCTGATTATTCTTGTGTAGTAGAGTAATAACGTAAGACATTTCTCATAGAGAAATAGACTACTGACAAAATTTTTTCTCGATTGCAACGATCTGAACTGATATTTGTACCTAGGTACATGACCATGTTGTATCTTGGAACAGTCTCTCATTTGTCAAAAATCTTACTTTTCCAGAGTAATTGTAATTTCAGAAAGAAAGTGCACCACTCCTAAAGTGAATGCTGTCATTTCAAAATAGAATAACAAAATGGAGTAAAGGTCTATTAAAGTGTGAAAGTCTGAAGTGTGTTCCACGGTAAAACACTTTTCGCTAATAATTGTCAAAACTAAGAACAAACACAAAACGCTGTCCAAGCATATAAACGATCGATAGTCGAACTAAAAATCTGAATGCTGGGTGTTCGGACAAACTTCTAGGACTTTTAGAAGGGAGACAGGAAAGAATATTTTGAGTACAAACCCATGCCCAGGAATGTACCGTTTCAGTTCTACAATGGTTTCAACTTCGATTTTTAACTCATCCACTTCTGTTTGAGGGATTAAATTACGCATAAGGCAATACAAAACAATTCGAAATGAAACATAACGGAACACCTGTTTATCACTTAAGCACATTTGTTTGTGTTAAGACTCCTCGCCCTGTCCATCTGTCACCATATCGTTTGTTCAGATGTCTGCGAACTGCACGATACAAGCGAGTTGGTGCATCATCATGCTTAAACCACATTTCCTGATGGGCAATCAGTGGCACAACTTTCAAGAACGGCCCCAATATCTTTTGTAGAAACATAAGATATGCAAGACCAGTTAGAGTGGAAGGAGGTACGGCCCAGTTACACGACAGTCTGGAATGCCTGCCAACAAACAAATATCCAACAGGCACCGAAGCCTCGGAATGTGCTTCGCATGGGGCTTTTTGGCTGCCAGACATGGCTGTTTAGCGAATTCAGAACACAGTCCCTCCCCAGTGAACTCACATTTGTCTGTGAACAGGAGCAGTTGGGTAAGGAAAGGATCCGCACATTTTGTTAGCGCAGGTTGCCTACATCAGGAGCAAGCATACATTCAGTGGAAAACCTATTGTACTCTTTTGATTGACGAGTCCTTAACTTACTATTTTGCTAAGTGGATTATGACCATCTGAGGATAATCCGTCATTCCAAGAAACCCTCCACACTCCTCCCTTCCCTCTCCTACTCCCCACTTCTCCTCCTTCTCCACCACCACTCTGGAAATTGTCTCTCAATACAAGCACACTTATGATATGGACCTATTTGACTAATTAATTAAATCGACCAATTAATTAACCCCTCCCTATCGGGGACACCCCCGGCAGCTCCCCTCCCCTCCCCCTCCAGGAATTTGTCTGGAAAAAGACTCAATTGATTGGCTAGCAGGTGGAAAATTGATTTCAGTGTACGGAATATTGTTTAACCCTTTATTTGGCAGTGTTGCTTTCAAGCAACATCAAATTTACCTTGGCCTTATGGGACAACAAACTCTTCCCAGTGCATTTCACTGGCATTACTGCCTCCAGGCAACATTCCTTTACACACTGCGAACGCCAGTTTTTGTAATAGCTTAAGGTTTTCCACACGAGATAGCAGTTTGTGCAGTGGTGTTACAGAGATCTCCTCGTGTGAGCAACAGGGGTGTCTTATTTTGGTTCTAAAAGAGTGGATTTAAATAGATTGAAGAAAAACTGCTATGATTACTGGCAAGATATACCCAGAGGTGTGTTTAGAGCAGTAATATTTCAATCTTTGTTTTGAAATACGTAAGTAGTATAAAACTTTTATGTTGCCTGTGAGCAACATTGCCTATAGTTAGGACATGTGACATTAGTATATTACACATGTTTACGGCGTGACAAAGAAGATGTTTTTATTTTTAGGGGCTTTTTAGCAATGGATTCCAGAATATTTTATGGAATTAAAAAAGCTAGAGGAATAGTAGTTCCACTAGAAAACCCGACTTTGTCTGATCTAAGTGAATCTGAAGACACTGCACTCGAAGTTTTTGCAGGCTGTAGTGATGATGATCCAGACTATATTCCAGAGCGTCAATCTCAGTTCCATAACCAAGTTATACCAGACACTGATTCTGATTTAGGAAGTGAAATCTCAGAAGCTGAACATGTGCAAGGACCTTCTGCAGTGAATCCTTCTAATGAAAGTGGCAGTCAAGTGAAAAAGTAAATTACAAAAGCAGTCACTTACATGTGGGTAAAGGAAGATACAACTGCTAGGGCAGAAAGTCTCTCTCCTGTGTTTTCTGATGAAGGCAATACACCACTGGGTTATTTCAGAAGATTCTTTGATTCAGAACTAATTGTGCAGGAAACGAACTTAAACTCTGACCAACGAACTACACGTCAGTAAACAGCAATTTAATTTAAATAGAACAATTTTTCGGTGTTCTGATATACATGGGTCTTGTTTCTATGTCTTAGTAGACTGACTATTGGTCTCAGTCAATGAACTGTGAAAAATTCACCAGCATTTTCAGTTTGAAGCGCTTTCAGAAACTCCGCCGATACCTGCATTTTACGAGCAATGAGAATGCTGTGAACTGTTCTGAAAGACTTTTGAAAATAAGACCTGTTCTTGAGTCAATTGTATAGAACTGCCGTGAGCAGAAACAAGAGTCGGCATTTTCTACAGATGAGAAGATGGTTGCATATAAAGGTACAAGAGCAGGTAATTTGCGTCAATATATTCAAATAAGCCACACAAGTGGCGTTTTAAGATTTTTGTTCGTGCTGGTGTGTCTAGAGTTGTCTATGATTTTCTTCCCTATACTGGCAAGGGGATGATAACTGATCTTGCTGATGACGAGAAAATAATGGAATTGGAATACTTTTATTTTGACAATTTATTTTGCAGCCTTGAACTTAAAACATACTTACAAAACATCAAACAATGAGTCCATGGGCACCATAAGGAAGAACTGAATAAACAACTGTCCTCTACATGACGAGAAGCGGTTACTGAATGACGAGTCAGCTATGACTACAGGAAGGACAGTCACTCAGACCTCATTTTAGTAAGGTGGGCAGGCTATAAAATCGTGACACTTGCAAGCTCGTTTTTTGGTGTCCAACTACTCTCAACAGGAAAACGATGGGACAGCAATCAAAAAAGAATTGATGTGCCCTGTCCCAGTATTGTACGTCAGTACAACAAGCACATGGGAGGAGTTGATCTTGCTGGTATGCTGATAGAGCTCTACAGAGTACCAATGAAAACTAGGCGATGGTACATGAGATGGTTTGGATTTATTCTAGATCTGAGTGTTTTAAATGCTTTCCTGCATTTTTCGAAGAGAATCTCTGGACAAGAAGACCTCATCAAAGTCATTTAGGGCAGATACTGCCAATGGTTTGATATTTTCAGGTAAAAGTAAAGTAGGAAGACCTTCAACAGACAAACCACCACCATAAAAGAATAGGAGGAAGGCAACAGCTCCGACTGTTACACAAGATGTCCGATTTGATAATATGGAGCATTGGCCTGTATACGGTCCCAAAGGTCGTTGTCGTTATTGTCCGTCTGAGTATTCTACAGTCATGTGTTCCAATTGCAATCTAGTATTGTACTTCGATCCAAAGAGGAACTGTTTCCAAAAATTCCATTGCAAGAAGAACAAGAAGGGAAAATGAAACACTTCTATTACACAGCAGGAATGCATAAATGTGTTTATAAATTAAATTATTCACGTACGGCAAACATTTTGCTTCAGGTTATCGGCAAACTCCTTTTTCCTATAATATGTATAAGTGTGATCTACTGCTGGCAATGTTGCTTGTAAGCAACGTTTCATAATTTTCATAATTTTTGTCAAAAATTTCTAAAACTGACTGAATTGTATTTCTTTAAGTATAATAAATAGATATAAGCACTTAATTTTTTTTAATTTTCACCATTTGCCAAATAAAGGGTTAAAAAGTTTCTCATACACAAGACAATGTGTGAAAGATTCTTTATTTAAACAATTTAAGGGATACAAGGCAGTGTATATCATATAGTTCATTTATTTACTTTAAATATTTAAATAGACAAAATTCCATTCCCTACAAATTCTTTGAGGGTGAGAAGATACTTGGAATATTAAACAACTTCGAAATTTTTTTTTAGCCCACCCGCCCAATCACTTCATTGGGCTTGTCATTCCACGTATTACTATATGTGGAGGCCACGCTACCCCTGCTCAGGTCCGTGACTGGCCACTATGAGAGCAGACGTTGCAGTATTCCCCAAACAAAAGAGCTTCTGATGGTGGCTGTCCTTTATTATTTGATTGCTGAGAAATTCCTGTTCAAGCACATGCGCTCTCTCTCTTTCCCCTATCCCCCTCTCTCTCCCTCCACCGCCCCCTCCTCACAACCGGTCATGTCCTGTAGTGTAACCCTGCTAGGACTGCATGCACCATTGGCCATGGTCGGATCGAATCACACACAAAGCAGCATTTACCTAGTAAACCCCACCTGTGCAATTCTTAGAGTGAGGTAATATCTCCATCAGATTGATTGTCTAATTAATTAAATCGATGCCCTTCGTGTGGGACAGTTTTCCGTTGCTTTCTATTGGTGGATTACTAGGATTAGAATATTTGATGGGATTCGATCCTACAGCTTCCCAATTTCCGAACCCTACTGTTATTTATTCCCGTTGCCTCCTATTGGTGTATACTGATACAGTTAAGTCATTTATAGAAAGTCCATTAAGCTGGAGGTAGCTGAAAATTTCAAATTTCAGCTCAGCTGCATGCTGTGTCCATAGAAAATCTGTGGAGATTTTGGACTGGTATGTGTGCTCGCAATAAAGCAACAACAATAAATTGATTAAACAGGGATTGGATATTGCGATTGGATTTTTAAACCTTTATAGAATTCCTAAATTGGTTCTCTCCACTACATTCGGAAGGAGGAGGAGGAGGAGAAGGAGAAAGGGTGTGTTAGGGGATAGGACAAAGACACAGAAAATACCACAATCCAGGCCGTAGCAGTAGTTGTCATGGCTAGATGTTGGATATCGCTTAAATGCACATGCCCAGTGTCCACACGTCACTCGACAATCTCCTCATGAACAACCAGCGCCAACGCTCAGAGGTCGGACGGCCGTAGCCAGTTTGGTGGACGCGTGTGTCCGCCAGAGTGCACCACCCTGACGTGGAGGGCGTCTGGAAGTGATGGGAGTGGTAGGAATTAGGATGTTATCAACACGTTCATTGCCAACACTTGGCAGTTATCGATATTGAATGACTCAATTTTCCAAGGGGAATACATGCAACACATACGATCACAGAGACAGCCCAATGCACACTGTGTATTAGTTTACTGTTTAGCTATCGAAAGGGCACTGTGGCTGGGACTTACTCCTGTAGCTGTGTGCAATAACCGACTAGCTGGCCTACTGGAACTTTTCGTTGTAACCACGGATTGCCAGAAAAGCCCATTTGTTCTGGCCACATGCCTCCTCTGGCACACGCCTCACATTCGAAACCGCGTCGTCCTAGGAAACCAGCAAAATTTATTTATCGCTGTAATTAGAATTAAATATTACACTTGCAGCCCTAATCTCATAACATTCGACACTAACTCTGGAAATATCCCCCTTATAACTGGGTACAGATTAACACATAAAATGCTTCATCCTCCTTGGCGATATTGGTGCATTAGTACAATGGACATCCAGCTCACAAAATAGTTTCATTGGGGTGATCATGTGCCATCACTGTGGATTTTTAGAGTATAAAAGGAGGTGTGATAGGAGCAATCGTACACCTTGCATGTTTATTATTACTGGAGAATCTAGACAATATTGGTTGTTGTTTTGGTCTTCAGTCCTGAGACTGGTCTGATGCAGCTCTCCATGCTACTCTATCCTGTGCAAGCTTCATCATCTGCCAGTACCTACTGCAACCTACATCCTTCTGAATCTGCTTAGTGTATTCATCTCTTGGTCTCCCTCGACGTTTTTTACCCTCAAAGCTGCCCTCCGATACTAAATTGGTGATCCCTCGGTGTCTCAGAACATGTCCTACCAACCGATCCCTTCTTCTAGTCAAGTTGTGCCACAGGCTCCTCTTCTCCCCAATTCTATTCAATACCTCCTCATTAGGTATGTGATCTACCCATCTAATCTTCAGCACTCTTCTGTAGAACCTCATTTCGAAAGCTTCTATTCTCTTCTTGTCTAAGCTATTTATCGTCCATGTTTCACTTCCATACATGGCTACACTCCATAGAAATATTTTAAGAAACCACTTCCTGACATTTAAATCTATACTCGATGTTAACAAAATTTTCTTCTTCACAAACGCTTTCCTTGCCATTGCCATTCTATATTTTATATCCTCTCTACTTCGGCCATCATCAGTTATTTTGCTCCCCAAATAGCAAAACTTCTTTACAACTTTAAGTGTCTCATTTCCTAATCAAAATCCCTCAGCATCAGCCTCGTTTTGCTTTTGTTGATGTTCATCTTATACCCTCCTTTCAAGACACTGTCCATTTTGTTCAACTGCTATTCCAAGTCCTTTGCTGCCTCTGACGTTCGCCGATGACATTGTAATTCTGTCAAAGTTTTTATTTCTTCTCCATGGATTTTAATATCTACTCCGAACTTTTCTTTTGTTTCCTTCATTGCTTGCTCAATATGCAGATTGAATAACAACGGGGACAGGCTACAACCCTGTCTCACTCCCTTCCCAACCACTGCATCCCTTTGATACCCCCCGACTCTTATAACTGCCAACTGCTTTCTGTACAGATTGTAAATAGCCTTTCGCTCCCTGTATTTTACCCCTGCCACCTTCAGAATTTGAAAGAGAGTATTACAACCAACATTGTCAAAAGCTTTCTCTAAGTCTACAAATACTAGAATCGTAGATTTGCCTTTCCTTAATCTTTCTTCTAAGATAAGTCGTAGGGTAGGTATTGCCTCACGTGTTCCAACATTACTATGGAATCCAAGGTGATCTTCCCCGAGGTCGTCTTCTATAAGTTTTTCCATTCGTCTGTAAAGAATGCGCGTTAGTATTTTACAGCTGTGACTTATTAAACGGATAGTTAATTAATTTTCACATCTGTCCACGCCTGATTTCTTTGTGACTGGAATTATTATATTTTTCTTGAAGTATGAGGGTATTTCGCCTGTCTCATACCAAATGCTAGAATTTTGTCAGAACTGACTCTCCCAAGGCTGTCAGTAGTTCTAATGGAATCTTGTCTACTCCCGGGGCCTTGTTTCGACTCAGGTCTTTCAGTGCTCTGTCAAACTCTTCACGCAGTATCATATCTCCTATTTCAACTTCACGTACATCCTCTTCGATTTCGATAATATTATCCTCAAGTACATTGCCCTTGTATAGACCCTCTATATACTCCTACCACATTTCTGCTTTGCCTTCTATGCTTAGAACTGGGATTCCATCTGAGCTCTTGATATCCATGCAATTGGTTCTCCTTTCTCCAAAGGTATCTTTAATCTGCATGTAGACAGTATCTATCATACCCCTAGTGAGATAAGCCTCTATATCCTTACATTTATCGTCTAGCCATCCCTGCTTAGTCATTTTCCACTTGCTGTCGATCTCATTTTTGAGACGTTTGTATTCCTTTTTGCCTGTTTCATTTATATTTTCTCCTTTCATCAGTTAAATTGAGTATTTCTTCTGTTACCCAAGGATTTCTACTAGCCCTCGTGTTTTTACCTACTTGATCCTCTGCTGCCTTGACTATTTCATCCCTCAAAGCTACCCATTCTTCTTATACTGTATTTCTTTCCCCCATTCCTGTCAATTGTTCTGTTATGCTCTCCCTGAAACTCTGTACAACCTCTGGTTCTTTCAGTTTATCCAGGTCTCATGTCCTTAAATTCCCACCTTTTTGCAATTTCTTTAGCTTTAATCTTCATTTCATAACCAATAGATTGTGGCCAGAGTCCAAATCTGCCCCTGGAAATGTCTTGCACAAATATTGGTAATATAAATTATATCGAACGTGGTATGATCTTTAGCAGCACGAATTTAAGTGTTGTCGTGTCCTAACAGAGGATGAAGGGAAGACAGGGGTTTAAGGTCAGTCTACAAGTTATGAATGGTGAGAAGTAAATGCCGGCAGACAAATATCCAGTGAAGGGAGGTTGATGATTTGGATCAGCGTCAAACGGTGTCACAGGGCATATACAAGAGATGCAGATGTTGAGACTCGATACTTGCAGTAGGGGTCTGATTAGCACATTTGATTTGTGTTCAGACTATCTATTACACTGAATGCTAATTCTAAACATTAGAAAAAGCAAAGGAGGCGATTTGTTGCACAAGACAAGTCAATATCTAAAGCCACGGGAGCTGCACTACATGAGTCTGCAGACAGCCTCTCTCATGGATCATATCAGCACACGGAATTGTTTTTCAACGGCTGGCGCAGATGATGGATGTAGTGGAGTCTCATACAGGTACTAATCGACTGCTACTATATTTTTAATGATAGGCGTATCCAACATTCATGCATGTGGACCATAAGGGAGAGGGCAAGTCTTTGGATTTTTAATAGTTTGGTGTACAATAAACGCAAATATTCTTGTAGAATATCAGACAGTACATGGGATGTCAGCACTACGACCACACCTATGGGAAACTTTGACGAAAAATTGAATAACGCATTATACGAGGTTTTTCTCGAATTTTACCGATTTCATCACGAAATACTGATGTGAAATACGTTGAAATTGAGGGAAAAGCGATAAAATACGTAAAATCGCGAAAAACTAGTTAAATATACAAAATTAGAGAAGAATGCCATGAGATATGAAGTTAGCGAAATCAATAGGACTGCATATTCTGGGTGAGGGTGGTAGAATGGCGCTACATAAAGACACCTTAATAGCGGAGATGGCAATATTATCGTGCACATGAGCAATACAACCTAAAATCGGACCATGACTTCAGTGTGCAAGAGGAAGGTTACAAGGGGCAATGGTAAACTGTAGGACTGTTACACAATCTCTGGCACTGCCTGTAGTGCTTATTTCCTTGTAAGATGTCGCTGTTCCTTCGTATGCATTTTTGCCTGCTGACGACCATTTTATGGGACTGTTGTGAAAAGATCACAATTTCCGAACTGTATTTGGCCTTCATACTTTTACAGAGGTGTATGACACCAGGTGTTTACAAAGTTTGAGTGTTTGTTTTACAAAGAATTAATGCCTTCTTTGACGTGATAGGTAGTAGTTTTATCACCATACAGTGCGTCACCATAGTTCACCATAAAGAAACTCACAGAAAGAATGTTTATCATGCGCTTTATTACACTGGAATATTAACAGCGTTGTATTCCACACGACTAAGAAGGCACAAGCAGCACAGCTCTAGCATTATAGCGTGTTTAATGCAGGAACATGTAGCCCTTGGAATGTGTTTATGTTCCACGATCATTTCTCTCTTTCTGATACCGTACTTGTATGGGCACCAAACACAGGACCAATAATTTAGAATATTTTATATGAATCTACTGTGCTACCAGTTCTAAACTACATTCGTCTGGAGCTCAATCATGCACAAATTTCTTCTTTACGATCATCTGTTATATCATCACAACACTTTCATATCTACCATACACCGATGAGGGGTGCTAACCTCTTCGACATGTCTGCATCTGGAGATGCGCTGTGAGAACGATTGGTGTAGAATAGTCTCCCTGAACACCTGTTACGGATTCAGCTCTCTCTGTTCCTTCACGAGACCTGGGGTTTAATGGGTATAATAACCTCCTACTTCTGGTCAGTTGAAAATTAAATAGGAGACAGTTTGTAGGGAGGGTTGGTCAAAGACAGTGCAAGGAGACCTTTCAATATCCAACTTTATCTAATCAATTCAAGAATAGTCTGTGACCCACATCCACGCAGGGAAAGATGGGCAATCGTAATACTAAATTAAACACTGTGATCAAACTGCTAGAAATATGTAGATAACCAAACTTCATGAGTAGAGATGCTGTCTGGTCTACTTTGTGCAGTACATCTGTTCATCGATAATTCTTGTACATAAGCACCAGTCATCTACCTACATTCGCAATGGTACTCGGAAAGTAGAGGGGGGGGGGGCAGTTTAGTGATGATGCAGAACCTGGGAAACATGCTACCATGTCACTGGTCCGCGTTGACATTATGGAAAAACTGATAATATTGCTGAAATTGATAGCACCATCAACTGTGGTGCTTATTACAGTGCATCTGTGGCATCTTTTCCATCTACTGGTACATGGTTGATTACCACATAATGATTGACCGACTCCACCTGTTTGAGGGGGAGAGAGTCTTTATGAGAGCAACACGTTCCAGGGATGACCAGCACCGATTCCTCATATTGCAGCTATGTACGTGATATCTGTTTCAATCATAATGGAACACCAAGACGTCTGCTACCCCCATCACTATTGAAGGTGAGATTAAATGTACAGGTCATCACCTCTGTATAGCTGTTTGGAAACGCTCCACAATGCCGCAAACTCTTCCAGTTTCCACATGTTGTGATGTTTTTCACATTTTTGTCAGTAAGAAACACCGCCTCTCTCTTATTTCAACCATCCTGTGTGCTGTGAGAACAGCATCATAGTTTACACCATGCAATGTCCAGCTTTCTGTGAGAGCCAATGGATCGAAATGTGTTTATGTCGGTTTAACACATGACACAGCCCTTGAAGTTGTGGTGGATAAAAAAAAAAAAGGTATGGCGGTGTACAAAGCTGCAGACATATACTACTTCGATGTGTTACAGCGGAAAGCAACATATCAAACAAAGGCCCAATGACACTCTATTTTAATTGATAGTCTGTGGGATATGGTGGTCCTACAGTGCAGGTCCTGAAGCGACTTCGATCACTGGTTACCTGCTCCAGTCGAGCAGTACCTGTATATTTTCAGTAGGATCTCCACATAGCACACAGACGGTACTTGTTTTTGACATATCGGAAGAGAGGAACACAGTAACACCTTATCAAATTCTCTATTGGGTGAGAGTGAAGTTTTTATAGCTCATAGTTTCTTTCTATTGGATGGTACAAAATAACGAAGATAGAGATAATGTTTTGGTGACAGATAGAAATGCACCCTGAGGGATACTGTGCGCTAAGTCCGCCGCTGGCGGCCGGAGTGGCCGTGCGGTTCTAGGCGCTACAGTCTGGAGCCGAGAGACCGCTACGGTCGCAAGTTAGAATCCTGTCTCGGGCATGGATGTGTGTGTGATGTCCTTAGAACTAATTAAACCTAACTAACCTAAGTTCTAGGCGACTGATGAGCTCAGAAGTTAAGTCGCATAGTGCTCAGAGCCATTTGAACCATTTGTAGTTTGAAAACATCCCTCAAAGCTGTAGCAAAATCATTGTCCATCTTCTAGTTGACATATTATGTGGAGTCTACCTAACTTTCCTCATAAACACTACTGTAACTGCTGGTACTGTCTTTCCTACTAGCTTGTGTCGCAGGAGAAAGCTTTGTTTGGCACTGGCTTTACACATTGCACACGGTTATCAGAGCTACGACAAAATGTTCCCATTTCCACCAGACGGTAAAAAGATCGTCCCGTTGCATTAACTCAGCTCTCCGTGTTTGTCTCTCCAACTTCGGCTCAGTTACGACTCAAACTGTGATGACCACATGGACAAGGCTGCAGTGAGATCGTGGCAGAGACCGAGGGAGAGTTACAAGGTGCCGAGGGACTGATTAAAATCACGATGGAGTTTTGCCGTACAGGGTCCTTAGCAGACAGGATCGAAAGAGGTAACTAGTTTTGAGATAGGAGAGTGCCGTGAATATAATCTACCAGTGGCAGTAATCATTAAAATGTAAATCTGATGTAACTATGGCCTCCCGTCGGGTAGAGTGTTCGCCGGGTGCAAGTCTTTCTACATCTACATTCATACTCCGCAAGCCACCTGACGGTGTGTGGAGGAGGGTACCCTGAGTACCTCTATCGGTTCTCCCTTCTACTCCAGTCTTGCATTGTTCGTAGAAAGAAGGATTGTCGGTATGCTTCTGTGGGGGTTCTAATCTCTCTGATTTTATCCTCATGGTCTCTTCGCGAGATATACGTAGGAGGGAGCAATATACTGCTTGACTCTTCGGTGAAGGTATGTTCTCGAAACTTTAACAAAAGCCCGTACCGAGCTACTGAGCGTCTCTCCTGCAGAGTCTTTCACTGGAGTTTATCTATCATCCCGTAACGCTTTCGCGATTACTAAATGATCCTGTAACGAAGCGCGCTGCTCTCCTTTGGATCTTCTCTGTCTCTTCTATCAAACCTATCTGGTGCGGATCCCACACTGCTGAGCAGTATTCAAGCAGTGGGTGAACAAGCGTACTGCAGCCTACTTCCTTTGTTTTCGGATTGCATTTCCTTGGGATTCTCCCAACGTATCTCAGTCTGGCATCTGCTTTACCGACGATCAACTTTATATGATCATTCCATTTTAAATCATACCTAATGCGTACTCCCAGATAATTTATGCAATTAACTGCTTCCAGTTGCTGACCTATTTTGTAGATAAATAAGGGATCTATCTTTCTATGTATTCGCAGCACATTACACTTGTCTACATTGAGATTCAATTGCCATTCCTTGCACCATGCGTCAATTCGCTGCAGATCCTCCTGCATTTCAGTACAATTTTCCATTGTTGCAACCTCTCGATACACCACAGTATCACCTGCAAAAAGCCTCAGTGAACTTCCGATGTCATCCACCAGGTCATTTATTGTGAAAAGCAACGGTCCTATGACACTCCCCTGCGGCACACATGAAATCACTCTTACTTCGGAACACTTCTCTCCATTGAGAATGACATGTTGCGTTCTGTTATCTAGGAACTCCTCAATCGAATCACACAATTGGTCTGATAGTCCGTATGCTCTTACTTTGTTCGTTAAACGACTGTGGGGAACTGTGTCAAACGCCTTGCGGAAGTCAAGAAACAGGGCATCTACCTGTGAACCAGTGTCTGTGGCCCTCTGAGTCTCGTGGACGGATAGCGCGAGCTGGGTTTTAAACGACCGTCTTTTTCGAAACCCATGCTGATTCCCACAGAGTAGATTTCTAGTCTCCAGAAAATACATTGTACTCGAACATAATACGTGTTCCAATATTCTACAACTGATCGACGTTAGAGATATAGGTCTATAGTTCTGCACATCTGTTCGATGTCCCTTCTTGAAAACGGGGAGGACCTGTGTCCTTTTCCAATCCTTTGGAACGCTTCGCTCTTCTAGAGACCTACGGTACACTGCTCCAAGAAGGGGGGCAAGTTCCTTAGCGTACTCTGTGTAAAATCAAACTGGTATCCCATCAGGTCCAGCGGCCTTTCCCCTTTTGAGCAATTTTAATTGTTTCTCTATCCCTCTGTCGTCTATTTCCATATCTACCATTTTGTCAACTGTGCGACAATCTAGAGAAGGAAGTACAGTGCAGTCTTCCTCTGTGAAACAGCTTTGGAAGAAGACATTTAGTATTTCGGCCTTTAGTCTGTCATCCTCTGTTTCAGTACCATTTTGGT
Source organism: Schistocerca gregaria (assembly GCF_023897955.1). NCBI lineage: Eukaryota > Metazoa > Arthropoda > Insecta > Orthoptera > Acrididae > Schistocerca > Schistocerca gregaria. The sequence goes on along the minus strand of NW_026061887.1, from coordinate 414,990 downwards.
CACAGAGTGTCTGGACATTTTGTTTTGATCCACCTACCGCTTTGACATAGGACCAACATTTCTTAGGATTTCTGCCAAGTCAGTACATAGAACTTTACTTTCGAATTCATTGAACGCCTCTCGCATAGCCCTCCTCACACTACCTTTCGCTTCTCGTAATTTTTGTTTGTCTGCAAGGCTTTGGCTATGTTTACGTTTGCTGTGAAGTTCCCTTTGCTTCCGCAGCAGTTTTCTAACTCGGTTGTTGTACCACGGTGGCTCTTTTCCATCGCTTACGATCTTGCTTGGCACATACTCATCTAACTCATAGTGTACGATGGTTTTGAACTTTCTCCAATGATTCTCAACACTATCTGTATTTGAGACAAAACTTTTATGTTGAGCCATCAGGTACTTTGTAATCTGCTTTTCGTCACTTTTGCTAAACAGAAAAATCTTCCTACCTTTTTTAATATTTCTATTTACGGCTGAAATCATCGATGCAGTAACCGCTTTATGATCGCTGATTCCCTGTTCTGCATTAACTGATTCAAATAGTTTGGGTCTGTTTGTCACCAGAAGGTCTAATATGTTATCGCCACGAGTCGGTTCTCTGTTTAACTGCTCAAGGTAGATAAAGCACTTAAAAAAATTTCAATGGATTCTTTGACCCTGACACCCGTTATGAACGTTTGAGTCACCCAGTCTGTATCCGGCAAGTTAAAATCTGCACCCAGAACTATAACATGGTAGGGAAATGCACTCGAAATTTTTTCCAAATTATTCTTCAGGTGCTGAGCCACATCAGCTGCTGAGCCCGGGGTCCTATAGAGACATCCAATTACAATGTCTGAGCCTGCTTTAACCTTGACCTTCACCCAAATCATTTGACAATTCGGATCTCCGTCAACTTCCTTCGATACTATTGCACTTCTTATCGCTATAAACACGCCTCCCCCTTCACTGTCCAGCCTGTCTCTGCGGTATACATTCCAATCTGAGTTTAGGATTTCATTACTGTTTACGTCTGGTTTCAGCCAACTTTCTGTCCCTCGTACTATATGGGCGCTGTGACCGTTTATTAATGAGAGCAGTTCTGGGACCTTACTATAGACGCTCCTGCAGTTTACTATTAGCACATTAATATTGTTATTCCCTGTTGCATTTTGCCTACTCCTACCTTGCCGCGTCTCAAGAGGCGTCTTGTAGGGCCTAGGGAGGGAATTCTCTAACCTAAAAACCCCCATGTGCACTCCACACGTACTCCGCTAGCCTTGTAGCCGCATCCGGCCATGGTTTAAGCCTTCCACTCGGCTCCAAACCAGAGGACCGCGATCGGTTCTGGGAACGATACTACAAATAGTTAGCTCAGATTCCACCCCGCAAGCGAGGCTTTCCGCCTTCACCAATTCCGCCAACCGCCTGTACGAACTGAGGATGACCTCTGAACCCAGACGGCAGGAGTCATTGGTGCCGACATGAGCAACAATTTGCAGTCAGGTGCAGCCAGTGCTCTCTATCGCCGCCGGTAGGGCCTCCTTCACATCTCGGATGAGACCCCCCGGCAAGCAGAGTGAACACTGGCCTTCTTCCCCGACCTTTCCGCTATTTCCCTAAGGGGCTCCATCACCCTCCTAACGTTGGAGCTCCCAATAACTAATAAACCCCTCCCCCCGTGTGCCTGCTCGGACCTTGCTGAAGGAGCAGCCACATGTCCACTCACAGACAGAGCGGGCGATGCCACACGGCCAGCCTCCACATTGACCCTCCGCCTCGTGCGCCGCGAACGCCACTGAACCCGCCACTCCCCTAGCAGAGAGGGTGGCCCAACCGCGCCCGGTACCCGCGAAGGTATCTCGACAGAAGGGACAGTGGGTGAAGCATGTAACACCTGCGGTGTACCTTGCGACGCACTAGACTCCCTACTGCCGCTACACTCCGAGGCAGCAGCCTGAAGACGGATGACCGCGGCCATCAACACGCTCAGCTGTTCGTGAAGAGTGGCCAGCTCCTCGTGCGTCCGTACACAGCAGTCATACATCCTATCCATCCTAAGGAATTAATTTACTGAAGAGACTTAATCAACTTTTAACTACTGCTAATTCACTAAAGGCGGCTGATTATTGACTAAACTGTGATTGCTAGCCACTTCTTGTAGAAAACAATGAAAATAGCACTACCCGTCTCTGGACTGTATTGAAAACAATCACTAGCACTACTGGCACTATGGCTGACTAAAGGGACTCTCTCTGACTGTATTCAAAACTAACAGGAAATTTATGGAACACTATTAATAGCAATCGACAATTAAAGCTTCCTAAAAGCAAAAACACACGGAAAAAGAAGTGACAAGTAAGAAAAATACAGTTAATACTTACATAACGTAGCTCGCTGCACAGCAGACGTGAATCAGACGGCGGTTAGGACGACATTTTCGGTTTGACGCCACTTCGACGAGTTGCGCGTCGATGGGGGATGAAATGATGATGGTTAGAACACAACAACATCCAGTCCCTGAGCGGAAAAAATCTCCAGTCCAGCCGGGAAACGAACCCGGTCGCTTAGGATTGACATTCTGTCGAGCTGACCACTCAGCTACCGGGACCGGACGCTGTAATCATTAAGACAACGCGATAGGATGCACCCAAAATATGTGGCTGAATGGTACTAAATACCAGACAGCATTTCTGGCTGAAAGCTTGCCACTAAAGACCTGAGAAGTCATGGGATTTTATACATATTTTATGAGGTCCATCTAGTGATGCATTTTAAGTGATTGCTCATCTAACACACCATCCACTGTAAGCGATCATTCTCAATCAACCATCAACCTCCCCTATAACCACGTGGACATGTCGCAGAACCTCTGTTACACTGTCTACATACTATCGATATAGAAGACGCTACAAATACTGTTTGTTAGTGTGACAAATACGTAGCAGCTGCAAGAAGCAGTTGCAAATATTGGACTAGTACCATGTTTCTTAGCTGCATCACTTTCTAAATTCGGTGATAGTGTTGACTTTATTACGGGCTTACATCGCTAGCAATGTGCACCTACACTTTCGGTCTGTTAATACAGAAACCGCAATCACTATCCACATTCAATATCTTGGTATTTGTGCGGAAGACTACTTTATTCAGAAGCACTAGCATACCTCGATTTATAAGGAAGGTATACTTTTCAGCATGGATATCGTTGTTGATACTTGGGTGTCTGTAGAACGAAGACCGATTTTTATGCGGGGTTACAATAACACGGTCTTTGCGATCGTATTTTTAATATCTGGTCGCTCATAAGACGATTATGTCTCTCTTCCTAAGACACACATGCAAGGTAAACAAATGAGGCATGTCGATCCATCGCGGTTCTCCACTGAATATTGCTTGGAGCCACCAGCATTCAGTTACTGGCGAAGTATTGTACTTAGTTGGCGGTATGAATGGCATGCTTATAAAGCTTGTTTTGGGGGTGTGAAGTGATTGTGGTTGTTGTTGCAACATGTACAAAGAAATCGGCTGTGTCCAGCCATAAGGGAGATATTGGTTTGACGTGGGGGACTGCAGTTTCAAGGCATCGATAGCCATAAGGAGATGCCCTGTCATAAGAGGGTTATTGATATTTCCAGAGCCACAGTCTTCAGGAGGAGGTGTTTCTGTTACTTCGATCTCTGTTTAATGTAATCAGGTTGGGGCTGCAATCGAACTATGTGATTGTAATTATAGTGGTAAATACGTCGCTGGTTTCCTAGGACGACAAAATTCGTCATGAGGAGCACGTGGCAGAGATAGACTGTGGCCAGAACAAATGGTTTTGTTGGCTAAAAGCTCTTGCTAGTGGTAGAGACAAAGAAAAGTTCAGGCCAGCGGACTAGTCGTTTTTTGCGCGCAGCTGCAGGACAACTCCCGGCGATTATGCACTCTGGATAGCTGAATAGCGAACTGATACTCAGTACGAGTTGAGCTGTCTTTTCGATCGCGTGTGTTGCATGTATTCTCCATGGACAATTGAGCAATTCAGTATTGATCACTGCCAAGTGTTGGTCCTGAACGCATTGATGAAATCCGAAGTCCTACCACTCCAATTATCCCTGGACGCACCCCATGGCTTGGATGGTGCATTCTGGTATACACGCACATCCATGGCTGCTACAGTTTTCTCTGACCTCTGAGCGTTGGCAATGGCGGTGTACGAGGGGACAGGTGCGCTGTGTGTGGACGATCAGGAGGTGGTTTAAGTGTGTCAGGTTTAGTGCTTCTCAATACATCACAGTGATCTCTGTCTTTCAGTGGTATTTGCTGTTGTCTCTATCATATCAGGCAGTAGACCCTTCCTGCTCATTCTCCTCCATCTCCATCTCATTGTAGCACCAGTACAAACCCTCCACAGATTGTTTATAGACATAGCGTGCAACTGAACTGAACTTCGAAATTTTCAGTTACCTTCAACTTAATGGACTTTCTACCAAATGACGTAACTGTACTAGTACCGACCGATGTTTGCATACTGGGAGGTTGTAAAAATGGCTGTGAGCACTATGGGACTTAACAGCTCAGGACATCAGTCCCCTAGAACTTAGAACTACTTAAACCTAACTAACCTAAGGACATCACACACAACCATGCTCGAGGCAGAATTCGAACCTGCCACCGCAGCAGTCGCGCGGATCCAGACTGAAGCGCCTAGAAACGCTCGGTCACTCCGGCCGGCTGGGAGGTTGTAGGATAACATCCCATCAAATATTCCAGTTCTATTATCCACCAATAGGAAGCAAGGAAAAACTGTCCACAAAAAGGGTATCGATGTAATTAATTACTCAATCAGTCAGATAGAGTGCGGGAATATTTCCAAGACATGCACACCTGGGGTTTACTAGGTAAATGCTGCTTTGTTTGTGGTTTTAACCAACCATGACCAACGGTGCGTACAGTCCTGGCAGTGTCACACTACATGACGTGACTGCTTGAGAGAGAGAGAGAGAGAGAGAGAGAGAGAGAGAGAGAGAGAGCATGTGCTTCAACAGGAATTTCTCAGGTATCAAATATCGAAACTTTGCCACCAGCTGAAGCTTTTGTTTAGGGATTAGTGCAACTTCCGCTCTGCCAGTAGCCAGTCATGGACCTGAGTGGGAGTAGTGCAGCCTCCGCATGAAGAAATAGGCGAAATGGCCAGCCTCGCGAAGTGGTTGGAGGTGTGGTCGCACAGTGCTATGAGGTTGATGAAAAGGATTTTCAACAGTGTAATAACGCTTGGTGAGTTATGTTGATGGAATTCCTTGCACAATTGGGATAAAAAAGTGCCACAATTGTTTAAATATTCCGAACTACATTGTCACCATCAAAATGTTCCAGGCTCTCGTAAACGACGGCGAGAAACATTTACAGAAATTCTAAATAATTCTAATATTTCAAATATTTCCCCCTATGAGTGAATGTAACTTGGTTCAAGAATCATGAAAGAAGGTTGTATACATGGAAGAAGCTTAGAGATACTAGAAGGTATCAGATAAATTATATAATGGTAAGACAGAGATTTAGGAACCAGGTTTTAAATTTTAATGACAAAAAAAGGTTCAAATGGCTCTGAGCACAATGGGACTTAAAATCTGAGGTCATCAGTCCCCTAGAAATCCGAAGTAAATAAACCTAACTAACCTAAGGACATCACTCACATCCATGCCCGAGCCAGCATTCGAACCTGCAACAGTAGCGGTCGCGTGGTTCCAGACTGTAGCACCTAGAACCGCTTGGCCACTCAGGCCGTCAAATTGTAAGGCATTTTCAAGGGTAGATGTGGACTCTGACCACAATCTATTGGTTATGAATTGTAGATTAAAACTGAAGAAACTGCGAAAAGGGGGAATTTAAGGAGATGGGGCCTGGATAAACTGACTAAACCAGAGATTGTACAGAGTTTTAGGGAGAGCATAAGGGCACAATTGACAAGAATGGGGGAAAGAAATACAGCAGAAGATGAATGGGTAGCACTGAGTTATGAAGTAGTGAAGGCAGCAGAGGATCAGGTAGATAAAAAGACGAGAGATGCTAGAAATCTTTGGGTAACAGAAGAAATATTGAATTTAATTGATGAAAGGAGAAAATATAAAAATGCAGTAAATGAAGCGGGCAAAAAGGAATAGAAACGTCTCAAAAATGAGATCGGCAGGAAGTGCAAAATGGCTAAGCAGGGATGGCTAGACGACAAATGTAAGAATGTAGAGGGCTTATCTCACTAGGGGTAAGATAGATACTGCCTACAGGAAGAAAGGAGAAAGGAGAACCACTTGCATGAATATCAAGAGCTCTGATGGAAACCCAGTTCTAAGCAAAGAAGGGAAAGCAGAAAGGTTGAAGGATTATATAGAGGGTCTATACAAGGGCAATGTAATTGAGGACAATATTATGGAAATGAAAGAGGATGTAGATGAAGAAGAAATGGGAGATATGATACTGCATGAAGAGTTTGAAAGAACACTGAAAGACCTGAGTCGAAACAAAGCCCCGGGAGTGGACAACATTCCATTAGAACTACTGACAGCCTTGGGAGAGCCAGTCCTGACAAAACTCTACCATCTGGTCAGTAAGATATATGAGACAGGCGAAATACCCTCATACTTCAAGAAGAATATAATAATTCCAATTCCAAATGAAGCAAGTGTTGACAGATGTGAAAATTACCGAACTATCAGTTTAATAAGTCACGGCTGTAAAATACTAGTACGAATGCTTAACAGACAAATGGAAAAACTGGTAAAAGCCGAACTCAAGAAACATCAGTTTGGATTCCGTAGAAATGCTGTAACACGTGAGGCAATACTGACCCTACGGCTTATCTTAGAAGAAAGATTAAGGAAAGGCAAACCTACATTCCTAGCATTTGTAGACTTAGAGAAAGCTTTTGACAGTGTTGACTGGAATACTCTCTTTCAAATTCTGAAGGTGGCAGGGGTAAAATACAGGGAGCGAAAGTCGTTTTTCAATTTTAACAGAAACCAGATGGCAGTTATAAGAGTCAAGGGGCACGAAAGGGAAGCAGTGGTTGGAAAGGGATTGAGACGGGATTGTAGCCTCTCCCCGATGCTGTTGAATCTGTATATTGAGCAAGTAGTAAAGAAAACAAAATATAAATTCTGAGTAGGTATTAAAATTCATGGAGAAGAAATAAAAACTTTGACAGAGTTAAAATGTCATTTGCGAACCTCAGAGACAGCAAAGGACTTGGAAGAGCAGTTGAACGGAATGGACAGTGTCTTGAAAGGAGGATATAAGATGAACATCAACAAAAGCAAAACGAGGATAGTGGAACTTAGTCGAATTAAGGCCTGTGATGCTGAGGGAATTGGATTAGGAAATGAGACGTTTAATGTAGTAAAGGAGTTTTGCTATTTGGGGAAAGAAATAACTGATGATATTCTAAGTAGAGAGGATATAAAATGTAGACCGAGAATGGCAAGGAAAGCGTTTCTGAAAAAGAGAAATTTGTTAACACCGAGTATAGATTGAGAAGTATTTGTATGGAGTACGTGGACGATAAATAGTTTGGACAAGAAGAGAATAGAAGCTTTCGAAATGTGGTGCTATACAAAGATGCTGAAGATTAGATGGGTGGATCACATAACTAATGAGAAGGTATTGAATAGAATTGGGGAAAAGAGGAGTTTGTGGCACAACTTGACTAGAAGTAGGAATAGGATGGTAGGACATGTTCTGAGGCATCAAGGGATCACCAATTTAGTACTGGAGGGCAGTGTGGAGGGTAAAAATCGTAGAGGGAGACCTAGAGATGACTACACTAAGCAAATCCAGAAGGATGTAGTTTGGGGTAGGTGCAGGGAGATGAAGCAGCTTGCACAGGATAGAGTAGCATGGAGAGCTGCATCAAACCAGTCTCAGGACTGAAGACCAAAACAACAACAACAACAACAACGTGAGTGATTACAATGACTACTGTTAACCCGCTGCCCTACATTTTGTATAGACCCTCTACATACTCCTTCGACCTCCCACCTTTCCCATCTTTGCTGAAGACTGGTTCTCCATCTGAGATCTTTATATTCGTACAGCTGCTTCTCTTTTTTTCTCGAATACCTCCTTAACTTTCCTGTAGCCTAATTCACAGAACAATTTCGGTCGAGTGGTAAAAAGTGAAACAAATGCCTGAAATGGCATTGGCTTTTATTGAAATGGAAAAAGACAGTAAAACTGGGCAACAGACGGGCAACTTTGCAAACTGTCAGCGTGGCGGGTGCGAGGTAGGGCGATGTTACTAAATCGCATCGTCCCATGTCTGGCTAATAAACACTCTCCGAAAGGTACGACTTTTATCCAGGACGGCGCCCCACTCCGCACTGCTACACGTGTGCAAGATGTCTCGCGCACATTATTTAGTGAGGATCACGAGCTGAGCAGCCACTCCCGGCTCCCCAGACCTCAGTACGTGTGATTATTGGCTGTGGGCTTAGCTGAAGTCTCAAGTCACCCGCGATCGTCCGACCGCATTAACGATGCTAAAAGACAACACTGGACGGCAGTTTTTCACCATACCAACTGGTAAGTTGTACAGAGCATTTCACAACGTTGTCGCCTGACTACAGGCACTGTGGGTGAATGACGGCCGACATACTGAGCATTTGTTATAAGTAACATCTTCAAAACTCCATTGCTATGCTAAATATTGCTTTTGTATCATATAAAGAGCCATCTGTTGGTGTACATCTGCATCTACATCTACATGGATACTCTGCAAATTACATTCAAGTGCCTGGCAGAGGGTTCATAGAAACACCTTCACAATTCTCTATTATTCCAATTTCGTATAGCGCGGGGAAAGAATGAAAACCTGTATCTTTCCGTACGAGCTCTGATTTCCCTTATTTTATGGTGGTGATCGTGCCTCCCTATATAGTTTGGTGTCAACAAAACATTTTCGCACCCGGAGGAGAAAGTTGGTGATTGGAATTTCGTGAGAAGATTCCGTCAGAACGAAAAACGCCTTAAATGATGCCCAACCCACTTCCGGTATCATTTCGGTGACACTCTCTCCCATATTTCGCCATAAAACAAAATGTGCTGCCTTTCTTGGAGCTTTTTCGATGTACTCCGTCAGTCCTATCTGGTAAGTATCCCATACCGCGCAGCAGTATTCTAAAAGAGGACGGACAAGTGTACTGTAGGCAGTCTCCTTAGAAAATGTAACCGACCTACTAAGTGTCCTGAAAATAAAACGCAGCCTTTGGTGAGCCTTTCCCACATCATTTTCTATGTGTTCTGTCCAATTTAACTTGTTCGTAATTGTAATACCTAGATATTTAGTTGAATTTACGGCTTTTCGATTAGACCTATTTATCGTGTAACCGAAGTTTAAAGAGTTCCTTTTAGAACTCTTGTGGATGATCTCACACTTTTCGTTATTTAGGGTCAGCTGCCACTTTTCGCACAATCAGATATCTTTTCTAAATCATTTTGCAGTTTATTTTGATCTTTTGATCTAGGCGCGCAGTCCGGAACCATGCGACTGCTACTGTCGCAGGTTCGAATCCTGCCTCGGGCATGGATGTGTGTGATGTCCTTAGGTTAGTTAGGTTTAAGTAGTTCTAAGTTCTAGGGGACTAATGACCACAGCAGTTGAGTTCCATAGTGCTCAGAGCAATTTCAATTTGATCTTTTGATAACTTTATTAGTCGATAAACGGAAGCGTCATCTGCAAACAACCAAAGACGGCTGCTCAGATTGTCTCCCAAATCGTTTATATGGATAAGGAACAGAAAAGGGCCTATAGCACTACCTTGGGGAACGCCCGAAATCACTTCTGCTTTACTAGATGACATTCCGTCAGTTACTAAGAATTGTGACCTTCGTGACAGGAAATGGCCAATCCAGTCACAAAACTGAGACGATATTCCATAAGCACGCATTTTCACTACGAGCCGCTTGTGCGGTACAGTGTCAAAGGCCTTCCGGAAATACGGAATCGATCTCAAATCCCTTGCCAATAGCACTCAACAAGAGCTAGTTGTGTTTCACAGGAACGATCTTTACTAAACCCATGTTGACTGCGTGTCAATAAACCGTTTCCTTCGAGGTAATTCGTAATGTTCGAACACAATATATGTTCTAAAGTCCTGCTGCATATCGACGTTAACGATATGGTCCTGCAATTTAGTGGATTACTCCTACTACCTTTCTTGTATATTGGTGTGACCTGTGCAACCTTCCAGTCTTGGGGTACAGATCTCACGTTGAGCGGACGGTTGTATATGATTGTTAAGCATGGAGCTAATGCATCAGCATACTCGGAAAGGAACCTATTTTTATACAGTCTGGGGCAGAAGACTTGCTTTTATTAAGTGATTTGAGTTGCTTCACTACTCCAAGGATATTTACTTCTACGTTGCTCTCGTTGGCAGCTGTTCTCGATTCGAATTCTGGAACATTTACTACTTCTTCTTTTGTGAAGGCATTTCGGAAGGCTGCGTTTAGTAACTCTACTTCGGTAGCTCTGTCTTCGATAGTATCTCCAGTGTTATAGCGCAGAGGAGGCATTGATTGTAAATTGCCACTAGCATACTTCATATACGACCAGAATATCCTGGATTTGTCTGCCAGGTTTCGAGACAAAGTTTCGTCGTGGAAACTGTTATAGGCATCTCGCATTGAACTCTGGCTATCCTTTAGAGAAGCCCGGAATTTAGCGCATCTTAGGGATTTTGCGTCTGTTTAAATTTGGTATGTTTGTTTAGTTGTTTCTGCAACAGTGTTCTAACCCGTTTGTGTACCACGGAGGATCAGCTCCGCCGTTTGTTAGTTTATTTCGTATAAATCTCTCAATTGCTGCCGATACTATTTTTTGAATGCAAACCACTTCTGGTCTACACTTATATTATTAATTTGGAATGAGTCGAGATTGTCTCTCAGGAAGGCGTCAAGTGAATTTTTATCACATTTTTGAATAGGTATACTTTTTGTTTGTTTTTCGAGGATTTCGGGATTACAATATACAGTATCGCTACGACAACCCTGTGTTCACTAATCCCTATAACGGTTTTGATGCTCGTTATTAACTCAGGATTATTTGTCATTTGCACTTTCTTTAGTTTCAGTAAAAACCTAAATTTGGGAAATTTGTGGTAAGTTCCTATGGGACCAAACAGCTGAGACCATCGGTCCCTAACTTAAACTGACTTACACTACGGACAAAACACATACCCGTGCCCGAGGAAGGGCTCGAACCTCCGAGGGGAGCCGTGCGAACCGTGGCAAGGCGCCCAAGACAACTCGGCTACCGCGTGCGGCTCTCCCTACCTGCATTATTCCGTGAAATATTGACTTTTGAAATAATACGGACTTTAGCATTTCCCTGCACAATATCAACAGCAAGGCTTCCAAGACACTTCCCTTGGGCACAATCTAAGTTACTTTGATACTTAATGATGACTCTTCATCCAAGATTACAAGCTACATTCTCCTTATCAAATATCCTCAACTGACGCAAATTTTCATTGATACGTCATAGTGCCTCACTTTTTATAATAGTATAGCCGTGGTACTGAATCAAATACTTTTCGAAAATCGAAAAATACTGCATTTACCTCCCTTCGTCCATTACTTTTAGCAGTCATCTGAGAAAATAGCGAGTTGGGTTTCACGTGATCAATGTTTTCGGAAATCATACAGGTTGCCATGGGGAGGTTATTCTGTCAGAGATACCTCGCTATATTTTTAATTTAGAATATATTCGAAGATTCTATAACAAATCGATATCAAGGATACCGGACGGAAGTTTTGAGGATCACGTGTCCTGCCCTTCTTGTAAACGGGTGCGATCTGTGATTTCTTCCAACTACTGGGCAGGGCTTTTTGTTCGTGCGATGGGCGATGGATTATAGTTAACAGAACTGCTAACGCAGCCGCAAATACCATGCACCGTGTTAAGGGATCGGCCGAGCCATGGAGCTTCATTCAATTTGAGAGATTTCAGCTGTTCTCAATGTTCGATGATCTATTGGAATTTGCCGGAAGCAATGGCCGAATGGTTCTAGGCGCTTCAGTCCGGGAATGGGCTGCTGCTACGGTCGCAGGTTCGAATCCTGCCTCGGGCATGGATGTGTGTGATGTCCTTAGGTTAGTTAGGCTTAAGTAGTTCCAGGTCTAGGGGACTGATGACTTCAGATGTTAAGTCCCATAGGGCTCAGAGCAATTTCAACCATCTATTGAAACTGATTAAAGGTAAACACATTATATGAGCAGAAGCGTTCTCTTCTGCAAATGCTTTGCAAAAAAGAGATGACAGTCCTTTTTGAACAGCAATCTGTTGTAGACTAATTATTATTGGTTTTCCCATATTAAGGATACTGCAAATAATTAAACAGTATTTTCACCATATTTATAACGCATCTTCCTAGTCATTCTGGGAGTATGGATATACGTTATAACACACACAAAAACTATAGGCCATGAAAGAATAATGCGAATGAGACGAAAATCCGTCGATGTGTAGTACATGTACAGAACAATGTGGATGATTTATCCAACAAAAAGTGCTTCAGACATCGAACAAGTAAGTAACGCGTTGATCCACATTTGGTGCTTATTCAGGTATTTATTCGATTCGGCATTATTAAGTACAGTTGTAGGATGTTCTCCTGAGGTATATCGTGCCAAAACTCTGTCGAACTGACGCGTTAGATCGGCGAAATCCCGACGAAAGATCAGTACCCAAAGACTGGAAAGTTGCACAGGTCACACCAATATTCAAGAAAGGTAGTAGGATAACATTATGAATTACCTCGAAGAAAACGATCTATTGACACACAGTGAACATGGATTTAGTGAAGATCGTTCTTATGTAACATGTGAAGTGTTGACTGCTATTGACAAGTGATTTCAGATCGATTCCGTATTTCTGGATATCCAGAAGGCTTTTGAAACTGTACCACATGAGCGGCTTTTAGTGAAATTGCGTGCTTTGGAATATCGTCTCAGTTTTGTGACTGGATTTGTGATTTGCTGTCAGGGAAGTCACAGTTCGTAGCAATCGACGGAAAGCCATCGAGTAAAACAGAAGTGACTTCTGGCGTTCCAAAGGTAGTGTTATAGGCCCTTTTCTGTTCCTTATATTTATAAACGATTTTGAAGACAATCTGAGTAGCTGTCATAGATTGTTTGCAGATGACGCTGTCGTTTATCGACTAGTAAAGTCGTGAGAACAGCAAAACAAATTACAACACGATTTAGAAAATATATCTGTATACTGCGAAAATTGTCAATTGACCCTAAATAACGAAAAGCGTGAGGTCATCCATTTGAGTGCTAAAAGGAATCCGTTAAACTTCGGTTACACGATAAATCAGTCAAATATGAAGGCCGTAGATTCAACTAAATGCCTAGGAATTACAATTACGAACAACCAAAAATTGGAAGGAACACAAAGAAAATGTTGTGGGGACGGCTAACCAAAGACTCCGTTTTATTGGTAGGACACATAGAAAATGTAACAGATCTACTAACGAGACTGACTACACTACGTTTGTCCGACCTCTTTTAGAATACTGCTGCGTGGTGTGGGTTCCTTACCAGATACGACTGACTGAGTACATCGAAAAAGTTCAAAGAAGGGCAGCACGTATTGTATTATCGCGAAATATGGGAGAGAGTGCCACAGAAATGATACAGGATTTGGGCTGGACATCATTAAAAGAAAGCCGTTTTTCGTTCCGACTGAATCTTGTCATGAAATTCACCAACTTTTTCCTCCGAATGCGAAAATATATTGTTGACACTGACTACATAGGGAGAAACGATCACCACGATAAGGTAAATCAGAGCTCGTACGAAAAGATAAGGGTGTTCGTTGTTTCCGCGAGGTTTACGAGTTTGGAATAATAGAGGATTGTGAAGGTGGTTCGATGATCCCTCTGCCAGGCACTTAAATGTAATTTGCAGAGTATCCATGCAGATGAGGTGCTGCCCATAATGCTCCGAACGTTCTCAGTTGGAGAGAGACCAGGCGACCTTGCCGGCCGAGGTATGGTTTGGCAAGGACGAAGACAAGCAGTAGAAACTCCCGCCGTGTGCTGACAGGCATTGTCTTTCTGAAGTGTCAGACCAGAATGGCTTCTCATGAAGAACAAAAAAAAAAAAAAAAAAAGACAGCACGTGCAATGTCTTGGACGTACCACTGCTGTGCTGTAAGGGTGTCGCGGCTGACAACCAAAGAGGCCTTACTGTGAAAAGTTATGGCACCCCGGAGCATGACTCCTGGTTGTCGGGTCGTATGGTGGTATACCACCACTGTCCATGAGGTTTCCACAAACGCTTTCGGCCTGGAATCTCATTGGCTGGGGTAGAGCTGTCTTCATTCTTGAGTCCGGCTTCGAACTGAGCGAAAGTGCGTCTGGAGGCGCCCTGGACAGCAGTGGGATACCTACTTGACTCTTCCAAATTGGACTGTAGAGTGTAACGTGGTTACCGGTTCCAGGGTCTGCTTAGAATCGACGTTTCACGTGATCCAGTAACAAGTTTTTGAGGTAATATTATTTTGTTTCCATCGGGATGCTCACTATCGCTGAGCACCCATGCCGCTCACCATTGGAATGCTTGATTTCGTTGAGTATCCATGGCAGGTGAGCCTGTCATTATCACCTTGTGGGCATTTTAACTTATTAGAGTGGTTGTGGTTTGTGTTCCGCGTAGCGGCCAGCGTGAGATTTACAGCGGTTGGGCGGAAACGCACATCTAAATCGGTCGAGGGAGGCGACCGAAGTGAAGCATTCAGCTTCAAATGGTTCAAATGGCTCTGAGCACTATGGGACTTAACATCTGAGGTCATCAGTGCCCTAGAACTCAGAACTCAGGATTGGAACCTGCGATAGTAGCGCCTAGAACCGCTCGGCCACAACGCCCGGCGAAGCATTCACGTGGTTTGGGCACTTATCACAGCCAACCCCGTAGGAAACAGAAAACTACGTTACCATACAAGTAGCTTATTTGCTAGAAATGTCTTTTATTTTCCCCGTACACATTTACAACACACTCAAGCAATGTCTGAAGATCAGTATGTACCTTTTGAACAGAAAGGTTTACATTTACATCGTAAATGAAACGTAGAATCAAATGCTTTGTGTCTTAAATGCAAAAACAGGCACAGTGGATATTTGTCGATTACAGCGCCATCTTCCGCGATTGGGAAACAATGGTTTGGGTAGGCCGTAGGAATGTTTCTTTTTTCTTTTCTTTTCTTTCTTTTACTTACACACTTTCCTGCATGACGGACTGCCACCGACTCGTTGTTATGTTAGTAGCTATCGCTTGGTCTCACGCTGTTAGTAAGATAGTAAGGGACTTCTGTCTTGGTGCGTGATAGAAGATAAGTGTGGCGAACAGAAATTCGCGAAATACTGAGCAACAAATACTCTTAGGAAGAGCTACATACTCTGTGATTTACGAACTTTACCGTACATATGATAATGCGTTTATTGTTTCATTTGACGGACGCCATACGATGCTTGCCCAGTTTCGTTATTCAAACTTTAATAAATATATCAGTTTTTAATGTCCCAGTGCGTTTTCGTTAATTGCAGTTTGCCGACAATCAACAGAGTCCCAAAGAAAAAAAATCCAGATATACTACGAGGTAAAACCACTCGTAAAAACAAATGAGTAACCGAACGATTCTCTACAGTGATTTCGCATAAGCATTTCGCTTATTCTTCATATGTATAATACTTTTCACGATTTTGCGCGTTTCCGTCAGTAACTGCAAATATAGCCTGTAAGAAAATATTATGAAAACAATATATTACATATATGCAATGAAAAGTACATGCCTAATGACATAAGGCAGCTTCCTCGCATTTCGAGCTTCATTTAAATAGCATTATTTTAAAAGAGTATTACTGCTGTTAAATATGTCGCGTAACGCAACGTTAATGCCAGTATAGATGCAACAGGGAGAGGATTGTATAAGCGAGTATATTAAGTAATGCGGTAAAGTTCAAAGGTAATAGAGAATATAGCTTTTTCTGAGAGAACTAAGTGTTCTACATCCCACAGTACAATGAGGTATCTGCCAACCACAATCACTCACCTCGGGCCACCACAGTACTGATGAAACACGTTGAAGACTCTATCACCACTAAATTGCATCATAAGTGATACAATCAAAACACTTTTACATATATGGCAATGCTCTTAAGTCATATATACTGAAGAGCCAAAGAAACTGGGACACCTCCCTAACATCGTGTAAAGCCCCCGTGAGTACACGGAAGTACCGCAACTCGACGTGGCATGGCTCGACTAATGTCTGAGGTTAGAATTACATTAATACCTTCAGCTGCTGATGGGCGTTGATATATATTAACGGGCACAGGTGAAAATGTGTGCCCCGACCGGGACTCGAACCCGGGATCCCTGCTTACATGAAGGACGCTCTATCCCGGTCGGGCACACATTTTCACCAGTCCCCGTTGCTATACGTCAACGCCCGTCAGCAGCTCAAGCTATTAATACAATCGTAATTTCGTTCTAGACGGCCTCAGGTCAGCAATTGTGTCCGTTCTTTTGGACGAGAGTCGTCCGACCATGCAACATATTTCCAGTCACCAATAGTCCAATATCGGTGTTGAAGGGCCTAGTGCAGGCGTAAAGCTTTGTGTCGTGCAGTCATCAAGGATACACGAGTGGGCTTTCTGCTCCGAAAGCCCATATCGATGATGTTTCGTTAAATGATGCGGACGCAGCGATGGGGGAGACTTGATATTTTACCGGATTCCTGATATTCACGGTTCACTACACATACATCCTCACTTCGTCGCTACTTTGGAGATGCTGTGTCCCATAGCTCGTGCGCCTACTATAACATCACGTTAAAAGTCACTTAAATCTTGATAACCTGTCATTGTAGCAGTAGTAACCGACCTAACAACTGAGCGTGACACCTGTTCTCTTATATTGCCGTTGCCGACCGCAGCGCCGTATTCAGCCTGTATTTGAATACGCATGCCTATACCAGTCTGTTTGGCGCTTCAGTGCATATTATTTAGTATTACCTAAGAGTAATTATTGCTCCATATTTCGCGGATTTTGCCTACTTCACTCAGCCACTACCACGTACCGTGACCAAACTAACATGATAACTGCACTCATGATATCCTTAATGAGATATACGTCTGTGTGCATCTCATATCTAGACCGCTACGCATGGCTGGTCTCATGCCACACATTCTGACTCGGGCAACGATCTAGATGAGAAAAACTGGCGATACCTGCAAGAAAATGACCCAGGTTCCGAGCCAGAACCACAATCCCACAACGAGGCAGCTTTCATCGAATAACCTGGTGGCTGGGATTTGTTGCAGCTGCAGTGTTCATTCCTTCGTATGGGCCATTACTATGGAGTAACACTTGTAAGCAGCAACAATCTGATGTAATGAAAGTTTACTTTATTACTGGCGCTTCCTGGCAGATTAAAACTGTGTGCCGGACCGTGACTCGAACTCGGGATATTTGCCTCACGGTGTTCTCTGCCGTCTGAGCTACCCAAGCACGACTCACGACCCGTCCTCACAGCTTCAATTGTGCCAGTACCCCGTCTCCTACCTTCCTAACTTCACCGAAGCTCTTCTGCGAGCGTTGCAGAACTGGCTCTCCTGGAAGAAAGGATTTTGTAGAGACATGGCTTAGCCACAGCCTGGTGGATATTTCCAGATTGATATTGGGTACTTTATTACTGTTTAATTAAACAGCTTCATTAAACAACGAAAAAGTAACTCACATTTTATGAGCTGAATCACTAAGATTAAACTGCGTAATAACAGCAGCGCCGTCATTCACTAATGAACATGAAAAATATCAGTTCTGCAGAAGTATGTAAAGATTCTTACGAAAATTCCAATAGAGTTGCAGATTCTCAAGATAAGAAGGCTACACACAGCCCGCTACACTGGCCATACTAATGTAAAAGTTGATTCCTTATTTCCCTCGCAAAGTCCAAAACATCCCCACCACGCCTGAGGTTTTGCGGACCTCCTACCACGCCGTGCGTCAGCGCCGGCACGGAGACCTGTCTCTGAACTAACAGAGCGCTCCATTAATTCGGGCTGAAACACGCCACCACTCTCCAGGACAGGTGCAAGACCCACCCGTGGCTGGCGATAAGTCGCACGGAGACGTGGTGTGGATGTTTTACCAAATAGGCGCGCCTCCACTGACGGAACAGTTTCTGTCAACCTGCAGACTACAGGGCCCCTCATCATACAAGATACTTCCAGTCAGCGTTTGGTGTTAGGAAGCCTTCCAAATTTCGTATATACTCTACACTCGACACTCAAAATTATGTTTGAGAACATTTTTCATATTATCCCCACTATTTGTAGTTAAAGAAAGAAAATGATTACAGTGCTTCAAAAAGTAATATTTGCAGTAAACTGAAAAACGTATTGATTTAATTTTACATATTTTAAAAGAAGAAATGTTGAATTTTCTCGCGCAGAGTACGAGAGACTGGCGCGGCTATATGCGCACTGTTTTGACAGACAGGTGGAGCTGAGCTAGATAGGAGCTGGCGTGTATAGCTGGCTGTCTAACGAGCAGGCGATAACCGTGATACTGGCGGAATGTGTGCGCCACTTAGAAAGCGAGTGTCGTAATGACTGCAAGTCTAGTATACAGGCACGTTAATGCAAGTGCTTTTTCCAAGGGAGGGTGGTCTTCCCTGGCCCTCGCGACGTGTGACGGTGCCTCACGCCGCAAATTCTGAGATCGCAAGCTATTAGGATGGTGCATAAGATCGCAGCGTTTTCTTCTGTATATTAATATTGTTATAGGTTTGGGATTTTACAAGGAGTGTTATACGTCATTGGTCCCTTACCTGCATTTGTCGTAGATCCCTCGCCCAGCGCGAAGTTCCAAGCGACTGGAAAAAAAGCGCAGATTACTCCAGTATATAGAGAGGTAAAGAAACGGACCCGTAAAATTAGAGACCAATATCCCAAACTTCTGATTGCTGCAAACTCCCTGTACACATTCTCAGTTCGATTATAATAGACTTACGTGAGGCTAAGCAACATACGTCGACGAATCAACATGGCTTTAGGAAGCATCGTAAGTGCGAAACTCAGCTTGCCCTTTCCTCACGTGACATACTGAGAACTATGTATGAAGGGCAACAGGCAGATTCCATATTTCTAGATTTCCGGAAAGAATTTGACATCGTGCCCCATTGCAGATTGTTAAAGAAACTACGAGCATATCGAATAAGTTCACAGATATGTGAATGGCTCGAAAACTTCTTGAAAAATAGTACGCAGTATGTTGTCCTCGATGGTGAGGGTTCATCAGAGACCACGAAATGTCATAGAACGGCTGTTGTTCTTTATTCAGGGCGAGGCCATCTAAATGTTCAATACATTAGCTCCGAGGAACAAATGGCAGTTTACTGAAATGTCCAGTCCTAGTTGCTTTTGGTAAAATATGTCAAAAGCTGGGGATAGCTAATTTTACGGGTAATTAAGGAAAGTATTAAATTGATGGGGGTGTTGAAGTAATGACAATTTAATAATTATACTTTGCTAACTTCCAGCATTCTGAAAGGCATTGTAGTGTCTCGAGAATTTCGGAGTAAATTCTAGAGACCCTCGTATTTCCACCGTCTTGAACACGGGTTACTTTAGAGACGAGTGTGGTAAAGTAGAATGTATCTACTGCACCACAATTATGTGTGTGCAGGACGGAGATGTATAGGACGGATGATAGGCGCGGGCAGGTAGTCGCCGATCCTGGCTAACAAGGGGAACGCCTCAGACACGGCCAACCGATTCGGCTCAAATGTGGCAGGTTGCTTGTGTAGAACCTAAAATGAAATAGTCCAAGATCTTTTGGGTCAACACCTCCGCAATTTTGAGAAAATCAACCCTAAAGGTTTTGACGAGCAACGGACTCAGAATTAGAGCGATCGATAGATAATTGTAAATAGAGCATTTTTCATCATCAGGTATGGGGTCCGCAAACGCAAACTTTTCCAAAAATTGAGGAAAGAAACTTTTACAATTGTCGCTCCTGTACCCACATGGTAAACGCTTTTCGCCGACAGCGGCGATAGCGGAACAGCTAAGGTAACTAACTGGCTGGGAATCGGAGAACCCTAGCGGATGTTATTATTTTCGTTTGTATTTTTCCATATCTCAATTGATAGGGATAGGATGGTTAATAAGGTAAGTAAATTAATAAAGAATGATAATAATAAAGTAGGCAAACTAATTACCCCAACGCCGTTGGTTAGTAAAGTATTAAAATTTTAAGGCTAGTCACATGACCACAACTACGACTAACAAGGGGAGGCCGCCAATTGTGAAATTCAGATTCGATCCCTACTGCGCATAATAAAAGCTCATGGCCAGAGGTGTAATGTGGCAAAGCACCAAGATGCACTTCTCAGCCGTTGTCGAGAAAATCGACAGTTAAAAGAAACCGTTGCGGTGAAATACTCTCTACGATTGATAGTTTTCTACAGCGTCGTGGCGCAACGGTAAACGCTCGGGTTCGTAATCCGAAGGTGGCCGGATCGAACAGCCGGCACGGTAGCTTAGCGTGTTCGGTCAGTGTGTTAGCTGCCGTCTGTAATAAAGAAACTGAGTTAATGGATCAACGACTAACTGAAACGGGTGTCTTGCCATGTCCGCCCCGAGCAGATACAATGAACAAAAATGAAATAAAAAAAATAAACAAAATAAAAAAATCAATGGAACGCCTAACCAATTAATTAGCAGCATAAGCAGCGCAGGGTATATGAAGCGTGTCGGGAGAGGCGGAAAAATAAAAAAAAAACCTCGCGCCATGCAACATTTTTTATTATTAGTGTTTTGTAATTCATATATGAATTGCTTACACATATTGGTGAAGGCGGATCGCTGTCCAATTGTACCGCCTCAATTTTTCCGTTTGTTTAACAGGGTGTACCAAAGCTCTCACGTCCGCACTGATTTTCGACGATGTTATAAGTTGCGCTAGGGACCGCACCTACCTTCTTTCGAAGTTGGCAGGCAACTACGCTGTTATGCGGCGGCTCGTTTCGGCCCATTCAACATCTGTCCTTCGAGTGTAACGAGCGAGTAACGGAGTTTATATTTCATACCTGCCACAGCAAATTTGTGTACGTGGGGTTTGTATTCTAATTCGAACGTTTGATTTATGCTATACGTATTCGTTTCGGAATATCGTTTCTACGTCTTCCATTAACTATAATTGGTTAACATTATGAAGACAATTAATAACATTAATGAAATACAACTTTGTTTGCGGAAAACATAATGATGTTCGAAGTTGCCAGTTTTTCCACGACAAACGACTTTCAACAACTTATTATATGCATAATTGTTGCAACTGATTGCTGGGAATTATATATATATATTGTGTGTATGTACACACATTTGAATTACAAAAAACAAATACTAAAAAAAAATGGTTGCATGGCGCGAGATTCGATCCGGCGAACTTCTGAATTACGAACCCGAACCCGAGAGCTTACCGCTGCGCCACGACGCTGTAGAAAACTATCAATCGTAGTGAGTATTTCACCGCAACAGTTTCTCTTAACTGTCGATTTTCTCGACGACGTCTGAGAAGTACATCTTGGTGCTTTCCCACATAGTACCTCTGGCCATGAGCTTTTATTATGCGCAGTATGAATTGAATCTGAATTTCACAATTGGCGGCCTCCCCTTGTAAGAGTGCTTCGAATTCCTCACGAGGGATCACAGACAGCCAACCGCGCGACGCTTGTTTACAGCGAGGCTCGGGACAGAATGCACGCGGGGAGAGTTATGTTGTCCCGGTTGCCTCTTCGTCATATCATAGTTGTGAATCTGGAAGAGAGAAGGTGTCCAGCACGAGCCTTATAGACGTAAATCGGAAAGAGTTGTTTTCCGCCATTAGCCTGCCGCGATCCTGGCGGATACAGTAGTGATTTTTCCATCATTAATGTGCCGAATGAAATAAGTTTCGTGAATGAATACAGTGTTATTCTGTAAGTAACATATGACGAGTGCTGTATGTACACTCCTGGAAATGGAAAAAAGAACACATTGACACCGGTGTGTCAGACCCACCATACTTGCTCCGGACACTGCGAGAGGGCTGTACAAGCAATGATCACACGCACGGCACAGCGGACATACCAGGAACCGCGGTGTTGGCCGTCGAATGGCGCCAGCTGCGCAGCATTTGTGCACCGCCGCCGTCACTGTCAGCCAGTTTGCCGTGGCATACGGAGCTCCATCGCAGTCTTTAACGCTGGTAGCATGCCGCGACAGCGTGGACGTGAACCGTATGTGCAGTTGACGGACTTTGAGCGAGGGCGTATAGTGGGCATGCGGGAGGCCGGGTGGACGTACCGCCGAATTGCTCAACACGTGGGGCGTGAGGTCTCCACAGTACATCGATGTTGTCGCCAGTGGTCGGCGGAAGGCACACGTGCCCGTCGACCTGGGACCGGACCGCAGCGACGCACGGATGCACGCCAAGACCGTAGGATCCTACGCAGTGCCATAGGGGACCGCACCGCCACTTCCCAGCAAATTAGGGACACTGTTGCTCCTGGGGTATCGGCGGGGACCATTCGCAACCGTCTCCATGAAGCTGGGCTACGGTCCCGCACACCGTTAGGCCGTCTTCCGCTCACGCCCCAACATCGTGCAGCCCGCCTCCAGTGGTGTCGCGACAGGCGTGAATGGAGGGACGAATGGAGACGTGTCGTCTTCAGCGATGAGAGTCGCTTCTGCCTTGGTGCCAATGATGGTCGTATGCGTGTTTGGCGCCGTGCAGGTGAGCGCCACAATCAGGACTGCATACGACCGAGGCACACAGGGCCAACACCCGGCATTATGGTGTGGGGAGCGATCTCCTACACTGGCCGTACACCTCTGGTGATCGTCGAGGGGACACTGAGTAGTGCACGGTACATCCAAACCGTCATCGAACCCATCGTTCTACCATTCCTAGACCGGCAAGGGAACTTGCTGTTCCAACAGGACAATGCACGTCCGCATGTATCCCGTGCCACCCAACGTGCTCTAGAAGGTGTAAGTCAACTACCCTGGCCAGCAAGATCTCCGGATCTGTCCCCAATTGAGCATGTTTGGGACTGGATGAAGCGTCGTCTCACGCGGTCTGCACGTCCAGCACGAACGCTGGTCCAACTGAGGCACCAGGTGGAAATGGCATGGCAAGCCGTTCCACAGGACTACATCCATCATCTCTACGATCGTCTCCATGGGAGAATAGCAGCCTGCATTGCTGCGAAAGGTGGATATACACTGTACTAGTGCCGACATTGTGCATGCTCTGTTGCCTGTGTCTATGTGCCTGTTTTTCTGTCAGTGTGATCATGTGATGTATCTGACCCCAGGAATATGTCAATAAAGTTTCCCCTTCCTGGGACAATGAATTCACGGTGTTCTTATTTCAATTTCCAGGAGTGTAGTTTGTAGAAATTAGCTCGTCTGTTTATGCCGTAGTAACTAGTTATTATTTGTTGTCATATCTTTCAGGTGCATAATCTGAGTAACGGAGGATGTACACCCTTCGACTAGCGTTGTAATATATAGTTGGGAGCCTGTCACAGACGATGGCAAGCGGGAAGTTACTGTCACTGTGTTTTGGTTTGCAAAATACAGATGCATTATCAACGCACTACCGGAAGCAGCCAGGTCTGTTTCTCGGCGTTCCAGGTTGATAGAAAAGGCTATGGTCGAGAGATATTTGGTGGTGACGAACGAAATGACTTTTCTTGATAGTGAGGTACTATACGATGAAGACGAAGCAGAAGGTGATTCAGTGGAAGATATCCCGACTAGTGAATCGCTAAATTGTCATAACACTTCAGAAATCTCCACGTCACTGGGAATATGTGCTTCATCCGTTCCCGATGAGTATCACAAACCGGTTACTAAACGACTTAACTACAGCTCTATACCCCTTGAAGTAAAAGTTAAGGCGGTAGCGCTAGCCAGGAATCATCCAAATTTGAACTTACAAACACTGCAAAAGAATGGAGCAACAACAGCCCTGGAACGGAAGAAGGACTTGAAATTGTGGAAAAGTGATATCGTTAAAGGAGGGACAAGATACGACAAATACCAGGCGATAAATATGTGAACATACGACCGAATTGTCGAATCTTGTTGACGTAACGAGAATGTAACAGCGAGAATACTTCAGGAGAGGGCTGCAGGTGCAGCGCTTCAATATACGGCCAACAAGGATTCTACGTCTGCTGCATCATTATCTTGGGCAAAAAATTTCAGATCGGGGTATAAAATTCGTCAACGGCGCGTCACTAAATACGTCTCTCATAAGGAAGTACAAAATATAGAAGATATACAGAAAGTGGGAGCTCTTTTCAACAGGCAAACGGCGTCACTTATGAGCGGTTTTAATAGTGATTACGTGATCAACACCGGTCATACAGGATGCGAGTATTGGGTGAACATTCGACGCACGTTATCGCATAAGGGAGAAAAACTAATCCTTGTCGCAGTTGGTAGTAAAAACCTAGTAAGACATTCGTACACGGCGCAACATGCCACTACAGCCTCTGGAAATCTGTTACGTAAGGTTTTCCTATGTTTACAAGAAACGAATGTTACATTTGGTCCTCAGGTTATAGAAGAGGTCAACCGTTTAACCGACTCGTTGAAAAATGTTTACATTACCTTCTCCAAACTGACGAATGTGATTTACAGAACATTTCTTGAGAATGTTTTAAGACCATACGTTTCTGATAGCAAGTTTTTTCTAGTAGTGGATTCCTGGAGTGGACAAAGTAATGCTATATTATATGACACAATGATTATAGATGGCGAGGGTCAGCCGACGTGCACGGTAAAAGTAATACCGCCCAACTGTACACCTGTGTACGAGCTGTGTGATGTTGATTTCGATCGCCAGGTTAAAAACTTTATTTCCATTCTTCAGGATTGCAGTGTGCTTCTAGAAACCCAGTGGGAATTGGACAACTGCACGGATACAATAACTATTTACAACATAATTCATAACCAACTTTCAGCACCGATTTTTCACGCAATGATATCGTATGCGTGGTACGCATCAAAATTAATTCCCGAAAAAGACATTTTTAAATGTAAACCAAGTTTGTTTTCCGCCTACTCTTGGGAAGGAACAGTGTAGCTTTCGAAAGATTGAATTCATTAGATGTTCTTGGTGCCGTGAGTATATTTGTTTCAAATTTTTATGTGACAAGTACCACCCATCTCGTTGTTCGACGAAAAATGAGGACACGTATCAGTGACTGGAAGAGCCATTCTAAAGTGACCTGGAGTAACATTTTAGTTGTTTACTACCCCAAGAAGTTTCAGAAATTTATTTGCCTACCTTATTTTTATCGTTCCTTATAGATTTACTTACCTTATTAACCCTCCTATTCCTATCAATTGAGATATGGAAAAATACAAACGAAAATAATAACATCCACTGGGTTTCCTCGCGATTCGAACCCGGGTTCTCAGATTCCCAGCCAGTTACCTAAAATATCTTAGATTCCTCCTTTTTAGGTTGTACACAAGCGACTGCCAAATTTGAGCCGAATCGGTTGGCCATGTCTGAGGCCTTCCATTTGTAAGGAGTTACACGTCCAGCTCAAGGAACAAACGCGCCGTCTCAGTGCGATGTCAAACATTATTTGTGAATATTTGAATGTTGTTGAAAGACAAGAAGGAACAATTACTTATTCATTCTTTCTCTTACTTTTGTAAGGTCCAGACGGTTGTCTTGTTAAATTTTGTGAGATTTGTAGACTGTATTTATGGAAAAATGAATGTGATAGTTTCTGACGGACCAGAAGGTTCCGAGCTTGCGAAAAATGTTTTGTTATTGTTGTTGTTGTGGTCTCCAGTCCTGAGATTGGTTTGCTGCAGCTCTCCATGCTACTCTGTCCTGTGCAAGCTTCTTCATCTCCCAGATCCTACTGCAACCTACATCCTTCTGAATCTGCTTAGTGTATTCAGCTCTTGGTCTCCCTCTACGATTTTTACCCTCCACGCTGCCCTCAAATGCTAAATTTGTGATCCCTTGATGCCTCAAAACATGTCCTACCAACGGATCCCTTCTTCTAGTCAAGTTGTGCTACAAATTGCTCTTCTCCCCAATTCTATTCAATACCTCCTCATTAGGTACGTAATCTATCCACCTTATTTTTAGCATTCTTCTGTAGCACCACATTTCGAAAGCTTCTATTCTATTCTTGTTCAAACTATTTATCGTACATGTTTCACTTCCATACATGACTACACTCCATACTTTCGGAAACGGTTTCCTGATACATAAATCTATACTCGATGTTAACAAATTTCTCTTCTTCAGAAATGGTTACCTTGCCATTGCCAGTCTACATTTTATACCCTCTCTACTTCGAACATCATCTGTTATTTTACTTCCTAAATAGCAAAACTCCTTTACTACTTTAAGCGTCTCATTTCATAATCTAATTCCCTCAGCATCACCCGATTTAATTTGACTACAT
This sequence comes from Schistocerca gregaria, assembly GCF_023897955.1. Taxonomy (NCBI): domain Eukaryota; kingdom Metazoa; phylum Arthropoda; class Insecta; order Orthoptera; family Acrididae; genus Schistocerca; species Schistocerca gregaria. Next base: position 388,478 of record NW_026061887.1, on the reverse strand, counting down.
TCCATTATCCTCGTTTTGCTTTTGTTGATGTTCATCTTATATCCTCCTTTCAAGACACTGTCCATTCCGTTCAACTGCTCTTCCAGGTCCTTTGCTGTCTCTGACAGAATTACAATGTCATCGGCGAACCTCAAAGTTTTTACTTCTTCTCCATGAATTTTAATACCTACTCCGAATTTTTCTTTTGTTTCCTTTACTGCTTGCTCAATATACAGATTAAATAACATCGGGGAGAGGCTACAACCCTGTCTCACTCCTTTCCCAACCACTGCTTCCCTTTCATGCCCCTCGACTCTTATGACTGCCATCTAGTTTCTGTACAAATTGTAAATAGCCTCTCGCTCCCTGTATTTTACCCCTGACACCTTAAGAATTTGAAAGCGAGTATTCCAGTCAACATTGTCAAAAGCTTTCTCCAAGTCTACAAATGCTAGAAACGTAGGTTTGCCTTTTCTTAATCTTTCTTCTAAGATAAGTCATAAGGTCAGTACTGCCTCACGTGTTCCAACATTTCTACGGAATCCAAACTGATCCTCTCCGAGGTCCGCATCTACCAGTTTTTCCATTCGTCTGTAAAGAATGCGCGTTAGTATTTTGCATCTGTGACTTATTAAACTGATAGGTAATTTTCACATCTGTCAGCATCTGCTTTCTTTGTGATTGGAATTATTGTATTCTTCTTTTAGTCTGAGGGTATTTCGCCTGTCTCACACATCTTGCTCACCAGCTGGTAGAGTTTTGTCATGACTGGCTCTACCAAGGCTGTCAGTAGTTCTAATGGAATGTTGTCTACTCCTGGGGCCTTGTTTCGACTCAGGTCTTTCAGTGCTCTGTCAAACTCTTCACGCAGTATCTTATCTCCCATTTCATCTTCATCTACATCCTCTTCCATTTCCATAATATTGTCCTCAAGTACATCGCCGTTGTATAGACGCTCTATATACTCCTTCCACCTTTCTGCCTTTCCTTCTTTGCTTAGAACTGGGTTTCCATCTGAGCTCTTGATATTCATACAAGTGGTTCTCTTTTCTCCAAAGGTCTCTTTAATTTTCCTGTAGGCAGTATCTATCTTACCCCTAGTGAGATACGCCTCTACATCCTTACATTTGCCCTCTAGCCATCCCTGCTTAGCCATTTTGCACTTCCTATCAATCTCATTTTTGAGACCTTTTGTATTTCTTTTTGCCTCCGTCATTTACTGCATTTTTATCAATTAAATTCAATATTTCTTCTGTTACCCAAGGATTTCTAGCAGCTCTCGTCATTTTACCTACTTTATCCTCTGCTGCTTTCAATACTACATCCCTCAGAGCTACCCATTCTTCTTCTGCTGTGTTTCTTTCCCCCATTCCTGCCAATTGTTCCCTTATGCTCTCCTTCAAACTCGGTACAACCTCTGGTTCTTTCAGCTTATCCAGATAGCATGTCCTTAAATTCCCACCTTTTTGCAGTTTCTTCAGTTTTAATCTACAGGTCATAACCAATAGATTATGGCCAGTGTTCACATCTGCCCCTGGAAATCTACTACAATTAAAAACTTGATTCCTTAATCTCTGTCTTACCATTAAATAATCTATCTGATACCTTTTAGTATCTCCAGGATTCTTCCATGTATACAACCTTCTTTTATGATTCTTCAATCAAGTGTTAGCTATGATTAAGTTATGCTCTGTGCAAAATTCTACCAGACGGCTTCCTCTTTCATTTCTTAGCCCCAATCCATATTCACCCACTATGTTTCCTTCTCTCCCTTTTCCTACTGACGAATTCCAGTCACCAATGACTATTACATTTTCGTCTCCCTTCATTACCTGAGTAATGTCTCTTATCTCATCCTACATTTCATCAATTTCTTCATCATCTGCAAAGCTAGTTGGCATATAAATTATACTATTCTAGTAGGCATGGGGTTTCTGTCTATCTTGGCCACAATAATGCGTTCACTATGCTGGTTGTAGTAGCTTACCCGCACTCCTATTTTTTTATTCATTATTAAACCTACTCCTGCATTACCGCTATTTGATTTTGTATTTAGAGCCCTATATTCACCTGACCAAAAATCTTGTTCCTCCTGCACAGAACTTCACTAATTCCCACTATATCTAACTTTAACCTATCCATTTCCCTTTTTAAATTTTCTAACCTACCTTCCCGATTAAAGGATCTAACATTCCACGCTCCGATTCGTAGAACGCCAGTTTTCATTCTCCTAATAATGACGTCCTCCTGAGTATTCCCCGCCTGGAGATACAAATGGCGGACTATTTTACCTCCAGAATATTTTACCCAAGAGGACGCCATTATCATTTAATCATACAGTAAAGCTGCATGTCCTCAGGAAAAATTACGGCTGTAGTTTCCCCTTGCTTTCAGCCTTTCCCAGTACCAGCACAACAAGGCCGTTTTGGTTAATGTTGCAAGGCCAGATCAGTCAATCATCCAGACTGTTGCCCCTGCAACTACTGAAAAGGCTGCTGCCCCTCTTCAGGAACCACATGTTTGTCTGGCCTCTCAACAGATACCCCTCCGTTCTATCTACAAACCTTGCCACAGCGACCCCATTCCAGTAATCCAGCAACATCTCCAGTCACTACTCAAATCCTTATGCCCACCTCAGAGCCTCTCCCTGGTGTCGATGCCTCTGCTCAACTCTCTCACTCCACTAATAAATCCTACCTTCTACATGATTCCTAAAGTCCATAAACCTAATCACCCAAGACACCCCATTGTGGCCGGTTACTGAGAGAATTGCTGCTCTCATAGACCAACCCCTACAATCTATTACCCCTAACATACCTTCCTATTTAAAAGACACCAACCATTTCCTCCAGCCACCCAGAGTGGCCGAGCGGTTCTAAGCACTACAGTCTGAAACCGCGCGACCGCTATGGTTGAAGGTCCGAATCTTGCATCGGGCAAGGATATGTGTGATGTCGTTAGGTTAGTTAGGTTTAAGTAGTTCTAAATTCTGGGGGACTTATGACCTCAGAAGTTAAGTCCCGTAGTGCTCAGAGGCATTTGAACAATTTCCTTCACTGACTCTCCACAGTTCCTGACTCTTTACCACAAAGTGCCATGCTTCTCACTATTGGTGCCACCTCCCTGTATACTAATGTTCCTAATGCCCATAGCCTTCCTGCTATTGAACACTCCCTTTCCCAAAGATTGACAGATTCCAAACCAACAACCTAGTCACCATGACAAGTTTATCCTCACACACAATTTCTTCTGCTTTGGAGGCATTACCCACAAACAAATTCAGGGTATGGCTATGGGCACCCTCATAGCACCATCTAATGCCAACCTATTCATGGGCCATATAAACGAAACCTTCCTAAAAACAGAGAATCCTAAACCCCACTCCTGGTTCAGATTCAGTGATTACATCTTTGCTATCTGGAGTGAGGATAAGGATACCCAATCCACATTCCTCCAGAACTTCAACTACTTCTCCCCCATTTGCTTCACAAGGTCCTACTCAACCCAACAATCTACCTTCCTAGATGTTGACCTCCACCTCAAATGTGGTTACATCAGTACCTCCGTCCATATCAAACCTACTAACCACCAGCAATACCTCCACTTCAACAATTGCCATCCATTCCATACCAAGAAGTCCCTTCCATATAGCCTATCCTCACTCGGTCACCGCATCTGCAGTGATGAGCAGCCCCAATCTAAATATCTCACTAAAGGCTTCACTGACCATAATTATCCCCCCAACCTTGTATAAAAACAAATCTTGCGTGCCTTATCTATTCAGTCTCCCACCACCTCCCAAAATCCCACTGTCTGACCACAGACAACCATGCCCCTCATAACTCAGCATCACCCAGGACTGGAGAAACTGAATTACACTCTATGCCAGGGTTTCAATTACCTCTTGTCGTGGCCTGAAATGATAAGTATCCAGACCACTATCCTTCCCATGCCTCACATGGTATTCTGTCATCCACCGAACCTACATAATGTACCCATCCTTACACAACCAATGCTCCCAATCCCTTACCTCATGGCTCATACCTCTGTAACACACCTACATCCATACATTCTCCTGAAACCACCTACTCCAGGTCAGGCACCATCACCACTAATCCCATCAAAGGCAGGCCTACCTGTGAAACTAGTCATGTGATTTACAAGCTAAGTTGCTACCACTGTGCTGCATTCTATGTAGGAATGAGAATCAACAAACTGTCTGTCCACACAAATGGTCACCAACAAACTGCAACCAAGAAACAAGTGGACCACCCTGTTGCTGAACATGCTGCAAAACATGATATTTCAATGACTGCGATCAAATGGTTAATTTTCCATACTTGTGTGTGAAGTGTAAATATTCCATTGTACAATTTCCCTGTATAAAACTGATGTGCTCAATACTATGTGGAAAATGATTCAAAATCAGTAGCCAATAATTAATTAAATAAAAAAAGTCCATTTGCAGTGTATATGTACAAATTGAGAAAGCTCATTTTTCTTAGTAAAGCCACAAAGACAAGTTTTATGAAATTACACAAGTTTTTTTGTACTCAAGTTGATCAGATACACTAATTACATACAGCAGCAGCGTTTTTTCATCATAATGGTCCAGCTAGGCATTGGGGATATGGTATTCTTTGAGAAGGTACTCCACTATTTTCCATTTTTAGATCACCTACAATGCTCAAATATTTCAATATGTGTAAAACCCTAAAAACCATTAACAATACCCTCTAACACAACCGAAGGCCAGATAGAAGGTCAACTGTTTCAGGAATTACAAGAAATGGAAAGAATAGAATCCCATTAGTTGTCAACTGCTGAACACTGGGGGTTCTAGATAGTTATATCCATAGCGGTACAAAAATATTTTGCTCACTCTAGTAACTATTCTCTCCGGAAATGTCACTGGGTTACCTGTAGTGGTAGCGTGTTAAGTGTCAGAGAATGAAACTTAGAGAGAATAATAACAGCTAGAGAAAAATAACAACCTCTGACAGTTATTTCCATTGTCGCTCCAATTGCTTTATTTGTACTAACTGACCAAACTAATGACGCAAGGGAACTCTAGTACATGTACAATGCCTTTAAGTTTGCTCCTATCAGCAACCACTCTGACATTAACTTTATTTAGTTTTTGTGCTGAAAGTAGTGAGAGCGCACAAAATAACACATAGTTGTATTAATAGATGGCGCATAGTCTCTGTTATTTCCATGACATGTAGAACCTCTTCCAGATGACATATCCCTCTCTATCATAGCTAGATCTCAGATTAGTTGACGTGAAAGCATAGTATGATCTTCTGTAAACAGGTGGCGCAAAGCACTGTTATTTAAGTAACTGCTAGTATCAGATGAGCCCTTATCACAGTAACTGCTACTTCTCAATAACCAGTTATTTCTATCAGTTACGTTATTTTCTTGTCACCTCTAATGTACACCATTACGCCAGGAGATACTGATTTACTGAATACTGGGGAAAACATCTGTAGTAAAATTCATTTTTACAGCCTTATATACACTCCTGGAAATGGAAAAAAGAACACATTCACACCGATGTGTCAGACCAACCATACTTGCTCCGGACACGCCCCAACATCGTGCATCGTGCCTCCAGTGGTGTCGCGACAGGTGTGAATGGTGGGACGAATGGAGACGTGTCGTCTTCAACGATGAGAGTCGCTTTTGCCTTGGTGTCAATGATGGTCGTATGCGTGTTTGGCGCCGTGCAGGTGAGCGCCACAATCAGGACTGCATACGACCGAGGCACACAGGGCCAACACCCGGCATCATGGTGTGGGGAGCGATCTCTTACACTGGCTGTACACCTCTGGTGATCGTCGAGGGGACACTGAATAGTGCACGGTACATCCAAACCGTCAGCAAACCCATCGTTCTACCATTCCTAGACCGGCAAGGGAACTTGCTGTTCCAACAGGACAAAGCACGTCCGCATGTATCCCGTGCCACCCAATGTGCTCTAGAAGGTGTAAGTCAACTACCCTGGCCAGCAAGATCTCCGGATCTGTCCCCCATTGAGCATGTTTGGGACTGGATGAAGCGTCGTCTCACGTGGTTGCACGTCCAGTACGAACACTGGTCCAACTGAGGCGCGAGATGGAAATGGCATGGCAAGCCGTTCCACAGGACTACATCCAGCATCTCTACGATTGTCTCCATGGGAGAATAGCAGCCTGCATTGATGTGAAAGGTGGATATACACTGTACTAGTGCCGACATTGTGCATGCTCTGTTGCCTGTGTCTATGTGCCTGTTTTTCTGTCAGTGTGATCATGTGATGTATCTGACCCCAGGAATGAGTCAATAAAGTTTCCCCTTCCTGGGACAATGAATTCATGGTGTCCTTATTTCAATTTCCAGGAGTGTATATATCAAGATAGACGACAAACAATGTCATATAGTTATTAGCCATATCAAGCGAGAACAAATTCCCTCTCGGTCATACCACTACACTTCATAACTGTATCAAGAAGAAGATTCCATAAGCTAAACGGCAGCAGATGTCCAGGGCTGTTAAAATGACAATTTTTGCTATGCCTAGGTTGTATAATCTGAGTTGACAAGTAGCATAAATAATAGTTGAAGGAGACCAAAAGAGTGTTACAATACAGTACAAACATGGACAAAGACCACAGTATGGAGATAGCTACACACTGTATAAAAGTCTCATTCACAGTGATTATTAATTTTATAAAAATCGTTCATGCACTTGCAGCTTGTTTGATATTTCACTGTACACATATGGACCAAAAATTCACACAATTCAGAGCAATGATCAGTTAATGACTTCAGATTTCTAAAGTCAAGGCTATGTTTTTTACTTGTGGTGGCAGGCTGTTCTGTATCTTGGTTAAATGGTGCCATTGTTCATTGTTTGGACATGGAGTTTCCTATCTAATACAAAGTGTGTTGAAATGATGATAATGTAATAATAATCCTTTGAGTTACTTTCTCTTTGCCTTTTTATGTGTTTTTTCTGTGTTTCTTTGCTCTGTTTATATTTTGTCTTCATTGTTGTCCCATGGTTGTAATTGTAAATTGTGTGAAGTAATGAGTTGAAATTACTTATCCTAAATAACTGTTATTTTCTTAGCAACTGGTCATGGACCCAGGTGCCAGGTGTTGCAGTACAACAAATAATGGTGGAAAAAATTAATCCATTACCTATTTAGAGTCATGGCTCAAGAAGAAGAGGAATACAAGGTACTGTTGTTTAATGGGAAGAACTTTAGCAACTGAAAATTTATGACTGAAATACTTCTATATGAGCTGGAAGTGAGTTTTGTGTGAAAGAGATACATGGACATGGCTGAGACAGCTGAATAGTGTGCATGGAAGAAAACTCTTCTGGGAGAGCTTGGCAAAACCGATAAGAAGTGTAAGTCTCAAGTAATCCAAAGAATTTCACAAAGTTGCTTGGCGTAGGCCTACACCAAAAATAAGAAATACATTAATTCAAACATTTGAGCTGAAAGGTATGGCTTTTATTAAGAACGACCTTTAAAGATTAATGCAAATGACAATAACTCTTGAAATTAATTTTTTGGAGTTTCGTAAGTTAATGGGTAATTTGAAGGATCGGATGATAATATTGGAGGAACTGATATAGTATGCGGTTTCTTACGAACAATTCCACCAGAATCCGAAGTAGTTGTTACTGCTCTGAATACCTTCTCAAGTGAGGAATTGGAACCGAATTTCTTAAAGGGTAGATTACTAGACAAAGAAGCAAAACTTATTAAATCTAAAGGTAACAACTGGACAGTAAATGAATTGCCATCGTCGACAGCATCTGACAGCAAGGTAAAAGGATGTATTCAGAGACAACCAAGTCTCAAGCTATGTATGATGCAGTTAAAGCTTTGTCTAAAAATAAGATTTTAGTTGATATTGTGGATGCTAGGAGTTGTCATTTTTTACTTTGTAATTCACTGTTGCTATATGAGTTCACATATTGTCATTTTGTTATATAGAGATAATGAGTGGAGGTTCGGACACTAGAAAATGGAGTGCCTAGTGGAGAAATCTAAACATTTCTTATGTATTCTTCTATTACAGTTCAATAGGAATGACAGCTACGGAGGCAGTCAGAAACATTCACGCCACATGTGGGAGGGGGATAATTCCATGAGACAGATCATGGCAAGAATGCAGTTTTCTTGTTTTAAGAAGGATCATTTTGACATTAGTGATTCAGCACATTCAGGAAGACAGTCAAAGTTTCATAAAGATTGTTTAAACACATTAACCCACAATAATCAATGTCAGGAAACTCGAGAACTGGCAAATGTTATTAACTGTGATCATTCTACCATCGTGCGACATTTGCATGCAATGGAGAAGGTTGCAAAAAGGTACCACATGCTCTAAGCCGAAAACACATAAATCAGCAGGTGGATGTATGTGCTTTTCTCATTGTTCGTGATCAGTTTGCTTGAAAGCAACGTTGACCATTCCTAACTTGTATTGTTATAGCCTTATAGGTGACAAGAAATGGTGTCTTTATCCTAAGATCATAAGGAAAAGAAAAGAATGGTTGCCCCCATACAAAGCAGCAACTCCCCATATAAAAGCCTGCATGCATCCATAATATTATGCATCCAGTTGAACACTGATGGTGTGGTGTAGTACAGATTGCTTCCCTGAGATGTAACCATCACTGATGATATTTATTGTCAGTAACTGAGACATCTTGTGGACGCAATTCGAGGACAACGACCAGGCAGACTGCGAAAAGTGATGCTACTCCACGATAACGCCCACGCCCATTCTGCTAGACTGACCAAAAACTTTATACTGGAATTGGATTGGGAGGTCATTCTGCACTCACCTTATTCAACTGATCTTGCACCCTCAGTTTTTCCTGCTCTATATCGAACAAACTTCAAGCTAAGCTTTGCCGGATGCAAAAGGTGCTCCTACCATGGCTCGACGAGTTCTTCACCTCAAAACCACTCGATGTCTACAGTCATGGAATCAAAAAGTTATTTCAGCATTGATAGACTGTTGTAAATAGTGATGGAGAATATATTATGGATGAGTAGGGTGTGTATGTGTATCTGTTGTGTTTGTCAAACGTACAGAAAAATGCAACAAACTTATGTAACAACCCAATATATGTGTTACAGATGTGGGAAACAATGCCATTATTGGGGAAAAATACAATGTTAGATTGCCACAAAAGCATAGAGGTATAGTTCTGCAAATTTAGCTAAATCTCTCCAAAAAATAAACAGAAATGAAAATAATTTTTCTTTCTCAGCTGTTACTGGAAGTTTTCCAGGTGGCAAAGTGGATTGGTTTCTAGATTTGAGGGTAACAGGATATTTAGTTAATTAATCTGTTCTTTGATGGATGTGAACAAACTGGTGAATCAAATAAGAATAAAGGTTGGAGAAATTTATGTTGAAAGCATAGTTTGTGGACTGGAATTTCAAATTAAAACTAAAAGGTGCTCTTCTAGTGTCAGGTTCACTAAATAATTAATTGTCAGTGCATAAACTATAAATGGCTGGATGATGCTTGTTTTTAAAAATTCAGCAGGTTCAATTCAAAAGGGTGATAGCTATAGCTGCAGCTCACAGAAATGATTCAATTGTGTATATACACACACTAACAAGGGGAGTGCGAGGGTTGGGAAATGAAGTTAAGAGTGGGATGGCATGTGTTGGCAGCACTACCCCATAGAGTTACAATGCCCCAGCCATACAGCCAGATGGCTAGCCACTCACGAGAAAAACACTCCGAAACTTTCAGTCCTACAGTATATAATACCCATGTGTCAGCTCACTGAACTGTATGGCACAGTGGTTGATACAATATTGGTAACAATTCTTGCTTCGTATTTCCAAAGTATGTATTTGCTGAAAATCAGGAGATTTAAAAGTGACAACGGTCATGAGTATATTTGCAAAGTCATTTACGAAATTTAGTGGCAGAGCGACTAAATCATACTGTCATTGAAAAGGCTCATTGCACAATTCTTGGACGCGAAGTTTGAAAGCAATTTTAGTCAAAAGTTACTGGCAGATACTTTTATCATTAACCGTAGTTATACTTCAGTTTTAGATGCAGAAATTCTAGAAATGCTATCGGATGGAAGAAAGCCAAATTTAACAAATATGACTTTGGGTGTGTTGCATAGTGGCACATTCCAAGGAAAGTATTGAAAAGGAACTAGCGCATTAAAATGTTTCGTGACTGGAAACTGTCTAATTAGCCACAGAATATCGTGCGCCAAGCAACACAAAGTTGTATTTGGGAGAGATGTAATTTTTGAAAAAGATAAGGTTCTATTTGTAGGTGAAAGCAATGATGATTGGATCTTGAAGAAGACCATTCAAGTGAACAATGTAATTGAGAACATTCTTCAGTTTCCTCAAAGTTAGTTCTGTTTTGAAATCCTTGATTTTGTGTAAACTGTTGAAGGGAACTCAAGGCCCACAATGTCAGAAGAAGTGGAAGCCAGCAGAAACTTTTGCGGAAAAGCAATAGAATAACAAGAAAATTATGTTTTTCAAGGATTATGCAGTGTTTCCCTTGAATGCAAAAATATTCGTGGGAAAACTTACCTCAGAAGTCTGAAGACGTTCAGGTTAGGCATCATGAAGAAGAAGTAGAAGAAGAATGGAAAAAAAGCAATCAAGGAAAAACTGGGCTCTCAGTCATCTAATGGAACTTTGACTTATGCACCACTTACAGCAAATAAAAGTATCACTGACAGTAAGAGGATGTTCAAAGTAAAAATAGACATGTCTGGAAATATTGAAAGAGATATGACTATACTCCACTTGCTCAATTCACAACACTAAGAATGCTCCTTAGTGTGGTGAAGGAACATAATTCATTTATGGAACAAACAGATGTACAAAATTGATCCCTGCATTGAGACCTGGTGTAAAGGTTAAGAAAAGTCTTGTATGCAAACTAAAAAAAAACTTTTGACAGTTTTAGAAGGAAATCATGTTTCGACAACCCAAAATTGGCAGATGTCTCTATGTTGAAATCATTGATGATCATTATACTCAATTTGCTTCCATAAGTAGATAATATTCCAGCTGGATGTAATAGTAAAAAAAAAAGTCACCTACATTAAGATCTAGTTAAAATGTCGAATGTGAGAACTTGGAGAACCAAAATAATTCCTCAGAATAAATATGCAGAGCAACAGTGGCCAAATGTTTCTTTGTCACTATGTTCATATTGAATACTTATTGAAAAGATTCAACATGGAAGACTGTAAGCACTGAGAACATCGATGGAAGTCAAATCCAGTGGAGATGCGTGTGGTCAAATGGATGAATTTAAACCAGATGGACAATTACTGTGTTTTTCAATGTATATAATGACAGCTGTGACCAGACGAAGTGCATCACTTAACTATTTTAGTAGACAGCAAAATAAACCAACAGAATTAGAGTAGAAATTTTTGAAATGAATTCTTTAATATATTAAAGGAACACTTGATGTTGGCCGGTGTTACAAAAAGGAAATTTTAAATGCTATTACTGCTATGTTGATTCTGACTGTGTTAAGTTGTAGATCTTCTGTCTTCTTCACTTTCTTATAGTTTTTTGTTTGAAAATACTGTTTCTGGTGACAAGGAGACAGATGAGTTTCACTAGGAAATAGAAGCAGAATATCCAGCTTCGGCGACAGCTATGACAGACACCCCATGGCTTAAGCATCTTCTTGAAGAATCTGTCAATTACGGAAGTGGGAACATAGATGACTGAAGCATGTGGATGTGAAATCCGTTCTACACAAGAGCTATACAACAAAGGCCATCTGAATGTTCAATACATTAGCTCCGAGGAACAAATGGCCCATATTTTACCAAAAGTAGCTAAGAGTGCATGTTTCAATGGACTGTGTTAAAAGCTGGGGATAGTGAATTTTATGAGCAATTTAGGAAATTATTAAATTGATTGGGGGGGGGGGGGTGTTGAAATAATGACATTTTAATAATTATACTTTTCTAACTTCCAGCATTCTGGAAGGCATTGTAATGCCTAAGGAATTTCGGAGTAAATTCTAGAGACCCTCGTATTTCCACCGTCTTGAACACGCGTTATTTTAGAGATGGAGTAGAACTGTGTCTACTGCACCACAGTTATGTGTGTGTGCAGGACGGACGTGTATGGGACGGATGATCGGCGTGGGCATGTAGTCGCCTATAGTTACACATCCAGCTCAAGGAATAAACGCGCCGTACTCCATGCGACATGAAACATACTGTGTGAACATTTGAATGTTGTTGAAAGAAGAGAAGGGACAATTACGAATGTAAGAGAAAGAATCAATAAGTAAGGTCTAGACAGTTGTCTTGTTAAACTTTGTGAGATTTGTAGACTGTATTTATGGAAAAATTAATGTGATAGTTTTCATACAACTAAAACATTTTTTGTAAGCTTGAAACCTTCCGGTCTGTCAGAAACTGTTGTGTGTGATGAAAATACAGTGAGATTGAGTTTTATAATAACTCCGTACACTCAAGAATATTTTAAAGTATAAAAAATTTCCTCCATGTAGCATCCTATATTCAGAGAAGAAGTCGTGCAGGACATCACAGCTGGCTATCCTGAAAAGATGATCGGCGAAGCAACTCCAAGTAAGTTTGATAGCCAAGAGGGAGTGTGAGTCTTGCACACCAGTACCACACTGACACCCTTAATCACCGGAAACCACCAGAGCATGTCAGAAAAAACACTATGGTTTACCAAATTATGCAATAAATTGCAGAGAACTGTCAAAGTGGAAATATTAATTTGTTTTACTTCATTACTATGCAATAATTAATGCAGAGTAATGTCGGAGGCAGCCACTTCCAGGTACGTTGGAAATGTGAGATGGTCTATGGACAGCTGATTCTAAGTGAGAAATGACAACCATGGCAGACAAAGCCCTGAATTCAAATATGTGTCCTAAGCTAACCACAACCCCATGATGTGAAATGCATCAAAGAGAATAGCAATCAACAATCTGTGCAGATTTAAAAATCGCACTTGCTTTGTTTATGGTGGTTAAAGCTAACCTCTACGAAGCAACTTGAGACGGACACACACACATTAACAATTATTTCCACATTATAGGTGACACAGGCAGATTCCAGGAGAAAAAAGAATGACAGAAAGAAAAATAAGGGTAAATAAAACAAACAATAATATCAAAAATTACGTGTAAACGAATTAATTGAATAAAATTAATAATCACATTCTTTTGATCGGATTTATAAATTGAAAAAAAGTTTCATTTGTCGTTTTTTGATCCAACAACCTTCTACGTCATGTTTATATGATAACCATTGCGCTAGGCCCCAACACAGGTATGTAGCTGGTGCATTAGTTTTTATACTTTTTCTATAGGTTTAATAAACATAACAGAGACTTCAGCGTACAATAATATATCATCCTTCAGTGCTTACGATGGACAGCAAACATTGGGGAAATTTTCGATTCTGCGAAATAGAAATGGCATGGTTTTCTGGTGAAGAATTCATTGAGTCATGTTCAGAACACTTTCTTAACCCGAAAGGGAAGTTCCACGAAAGTTATTTGATAGAGAGTGGAAAAGGCTCAAATCTGAGGCACAAGATCAGGTGAATAAGGTGGGTGTGACATGACTTCCCAACCCAACTTTTGCTAGACTGACAAAAAAATACTGTACGGAATGCAGGCAGGCTCTTTCATGGATCAGTATTGCTTCACGTGGACTTCCTGGTTGCTGTTCTTAGACTGTATAAGCAAGACATCTTTTCTGTTGACAGAAAATGTCAGCAACCACCGTTACATCTTGCGGAAGCAATTCATAATACAACCCACCATCGTCGTCCCACTAGATGCATAACATTATCTTTTGTGAAAGCATGCAGATTTTTGTATGGGATGTTGCTCCTTTGTTTGGCCCCAACCAATCCTTTCTTTTCCTTATGTTAGAATACAGACACAATTGTTCATCACCAGGATAGTGCTGCACTAGTGTCAGTCTAGTCAAGGGAAAGGGAAATTTTTTCGAAATTCAATGAAGGCGCTGTTGGGGGATGAAATCTGGGGCCGCTGGCAGAGTGCCGTAACGGACGACAGGCAGCAGGCCAGGCAAGGTAAACATGGCACCTGCCGTCGCAGAGCTGCGACAGCGGTATTGCATGCACGATTTGTTTTGAGTGGAGCAACAACAAGGTAGGAAACTGCAGCGTTGCTCTTAGTTAGTGGATATATGAGGTGGGGCACTAGGCCAGAGCCAGGAGAGGATATTTGTAAATGGCTGACCTGTAGGAATTTATCCCTACAATTGTTCCTGTCTCTCTCTGACACTATGTCAGAAGCAAGGGAGAAACCAATATAAATAGACGGGCAAGTTTAGCTTGACAGGGTCTGCCAGGTCAGTGGAACGTCGGGACAGACCTGTGCTGCTCTATGCTTATAGTGGCCAGTCTGGCAGCAATATTATAAGCATTCTGTATAAATTTTGTACTTTGTTTCTATGTTGTTGCTCGGGCTATATTCTGCATTGGGGGACACAACGCCAGGGGAGGGTAGAATGGCATCCTTCCACTTGGAGATAGCATGGTCTGCCTGAAAAACGGCAGTGAGAGAGGTCTGCAGCAGGTCCAGGAGGGTCTCAGTTCCACTCTAGTGTAGTTGCCAAGTTTGCTTCCCACCATGCATACTGGGTCCGGGCGAGGCATACCCTGAGGGTAGCAGAGCAGCACTACGACAGCGCCAGAGATGGCAGTGGGTGTTGCCATCCGGCAAGCACCATTAGCGGAAAATTTCAGCACAGAATCCAGGTGCGCGAAGGTTTGAGTCAGGTCACTAGTTGGGAGCAGCGGTGGCCTGAGGGCCACGGGTCACCAGTACATCCACCTTCATCCCTTGGTCAGACAGAGCAGGCCTAATGGGGCAGAGAAAGTCACAAGGCGCTACGCATCGCTGGGTGGTGACCGGGAGAGCGGCGGCCAAGTTCCGTTGGCAGGCAGCCTTGATAACAACAGCAGTGGCATCGGCATACCAGGAGTCTGCTGAGCCGGCTGGACTTGCAGGACATCGGGCGGGCAGCACGCTGACACTACGCTTCACCATCAAATACTGTAAATTAGCTGAATAAAGCAATGTTACTGAATACCGCTGTATCACTCTGCACTGTCTCTCAAAATTCTTGAACTTGCTCGGCCTCCTGACGAAATACGGTGTGGTGGGTCCCAGCTTCAGGTCTGCCATGTGGAGTCCCGGGTTTGACCCCTAACCCCACAACAATTGTAATGTTCAGTATTTCATGAGCCACTTGATGATGAGCAAATAGAGATAGATATGGCCACCAACTGATTTTTGCGATTTTCACTTCGGACATGCGGTACTCATACACCTCATTTTGAAACCTTTCTGTTTCATGCAAAATTTGCACAGTGGTGGAATCATCATGATCATCAATGACCCAGATCTTGAATACATTTGCATGCATCACTGAGGATTAATCTTTCCATGATATTCAGGAAGGCCTTCGCATTTTTATGAACTTAGTGGGTCACTAATGTGAAAATGGTCCTCCTTTAAACGAGAAAACCATATTCTTGCTGTGCTCTGATGAATAGCATTATCCCCACATATGGTGCAGATGTTTCTGGCTGCCTTCACTGCTGTCACCCCTCTACTGAACTCAAGAAGAAAATGTTCAGATTATTCCATTTGGCACTCCACTTTCTAGCGTCCACAGCTCCACTCACTATCTCCAAATGTCAAAATGTAAACTGAGATAGCAACAGTGAACTACAAATTAAAATGGCAATTGATAAAGAAACCCGCAGCAACATGCAAAACGAAAATGCTATTAACTTGTGTGTGAACCTTATACGTGTCAAAGTGTACGAAAAAGCTGATAGTTATACATATGTTACATAATTGGGCATAAAGTGTTTGACACACAATAAATAAAGGTTTTGAGTTTGATAATTTAATGTTTTTTTTCAATTGGGATTAACAAAAAGATAGTTGTGTTCTCAGTGGAAAGTGAAAAGCTGCTGTATCACATATATACCTAGTATATGACAAAGTAGTTGAGAGGAAAAGTAACAAATTAAAGGAAACTTCTGTATTCTCAGTACTACTTCATGATTTCAAAATGAGTGGTGCACAACTCTATTGATAAGAACAAACTGGATAACAACATTTCCATGTGTAACAGTAAATGAGGTCTTAATGAACAGTCTGTAGTTAATCTTAAGTTTGTATCAGAGAAAGCACATTATTAAATGTTAATATAACATAGAGGGAAGGTATGACTCAGTGAAAGACACAGTAAGAGTGACAGAATGGAAAGTAGTAGGAAACCCATGTATCAAGTAAAACTTAAATATGCTATGTAGACACTTTTGACACAGAAAGAGATATAGTTTCAATTTTTAAGTTCAGTGAACCCAATTTTATGTATGGAAGTGAGGGGGACATAGACGGACCCATAGAATGGATGGTGTTACCTGGGGTCAGGTGGATACATAGAGGAAATTACCTATACTATTTTTGTATGGAGGTATAAAAGAAGGGACAATATCATCTAAAAAATAATATATGTACACAGTGTCTGTCCTAAAATTGAGTTGTAAATGTTGGTGCTACAAATATCTTAAGCTGCAATGTGATGTTGTGTCACAATAATGACATAGTCTCCAAAATAGTCAAAAGTAAAGAGACTTAGCTGGAAAATGACAAGTCAACCTGTACAGAGACACCATTTAATATTTGTCACAAATCAGATTTGAAGTAACGTAGTGCAGTACAGAGCCCAGAATCAGCATGTGACTCCCTATGGTAAAGAACAGTTAAACTATTTCCACCAAAACATGGTTATAAACTATGTCCTTACGAATTAATTACATACTATTTCACATAACTGGAAATGTTATAAGTGTGATCAAACTTAACAAGAACTTGAAATGCATTTATTATCTCTCACGCCGAGGAACGATATTCGTAATTGTTAAAAACATATTTTAAGTAATCAGTAGGTGTGGGCCAACCAACCGTGTGTGCCCTTTGTCGTGTATGTATAGATTTGTGAAAAGTGGAGTTAACTAATTAAGATCAGCAAGGCACAGCAGTGTTTGTGCTTCCACCCTGCTGTGGAGGTCCACCTGTGGGTTGAAGTCATGGCTTGGCAGTGTCTTTGAACTCGAGGAGAAAATGGACACTGGCGACCATGATCCAGAAACTTTTCTGTCACAGCAAGATTGAATGACAGCTCCTGTTATGAGCCTGGCCACACCTACATACATATTCCACCAGCAGCTGTAGTGTGCATGTACCCTGTACCACTACTAGTCATTCCCTTTCCTCTTCCACTCGCATAAAGAGTGAGGTAGAAATGAATATCTATATGCGTCTGTGTAAGCCCCAGTATCTTATAGCTTATCTTTATAATTCATATGCAAAATGTATGCTGCTGGCAGTAGAATCATTCTGCATTCGGCTTTAGATGCCAGTTCTCAAAATTTCTCTATACAGTGTTCCTCAAAAAGAATATTGCTTTCTCTCCAGGGATTCCCATACGAGTTCCCAAAGCATCTATGTACAACTTACATGTCATTTGAAAATACCGTTAACACATCCTTCTCTCTCTCTCTCTCTCTCTCTCTCTCACTCACTCACTCACTCACTCACACACACACACACACACACACACACACACACACACACACACACACACACACACACACACACACACAACCATAAATGTTGTCTAAATCATCTTGTATCACAGCATCATCTGCAAACAACCGCACATTATTCCCCACCCTGCCTGCCAAATCATTATGTTTACAGAAAACACTTCCCTAGGGGCATTCCTGACAATACCATTGTTTCCGTTGAACACTCGTCTCATTAGAGGAGTTTGTTAAGAGTGGTTACATTACTTTATCATGAGTCTGAGTAGATATGTGCTTTCTTAAGGACCTCAATCATCTGCTAACAGAAATAAAATTACATGGCCAGAAGTATTGGAACTGCACAGCAGGTCCACTGCATCAAGAAAGTACAAAGTGCAGCAGCAAATTTAAAGATCTATTCACAGCAAATGAGAGACAAGAGTGTTACTATGGAATGGTGGGTTTCCTACGGATTTCCATGAATACTACTACAGGTTGTTGAATGGAGATGTGGATCGTGTGCTGCCTAAACCAGACATAAGTACAGAGAGATGACAAACCAAAGATTCTGTGTGAGAGCTCCCACAGTTGTTTCTATAGGTATTTTGAAGGAATAAATTGCAACGGGCACCAGTATATTTGATTTACCTGTTGCACCAATCTGAAAAATCCAATAAATATTTCTCACTGTGGAACAATGAATGGTAAATGGTTATCAATCTCATACCCTAATATTTGTGTTTTGGAACAGATGAGACAGTATGCCATGCACTTGTCACCACCCACTTTCTGGGAGAGCACGGTGAAAGCATCATTAAGAATGGGAGGTTAAACCCTAGTATACCTTTCTGTTTACATCATTAGGCCTTCACAGTTTTCCTGTCGATGGCATGGAATAAACTGCAAGTTCCTCTTTTTCAGTTTGCAAAAGCCACAAGATTTTACATACCACTTAAAATTTTGAAAATGGTGCCTTAACATGATAAAGAGTCACTCCCTAAACGAATGTGATAATTAACGTACCCTAAATATGAGTGTAAATTTATTTACCACAACAGGGCTTATTTATTGCGTCCGAGTGTTACTTAGGAGTAACAATTGTTTCTACACAATCAGAACAAGATTATGAAATTTTTAGATATGTTTTTCAGATTTACTTGCCCCTTAAGGTTTTAGGGAGAAATCAAGCTTTTAACAGCTTCTCTGTTATTGACAGGACCTGCCTGTTGAACCGCACACTGTCATCCTCTGTATATAAAAAACTGTCACAGTGTTACTGGCAGAGCTAACTCTCTTAACTGAGTATGGAAGAAGCTCCCAAATGCTCAAGCTATCTGTGCACCCTCATGTGGGAATAGGAGAAAATTATCCCATTATGCTGTCACAAAAGAAATTTTGATTATTGGAAAATTCTGTTCTAATGTAGTGTATAACCACTCAGATACAACCATTTCAGTGTTGTGTGTTTGATAACAGCACTTGCCACCATTATCTTTCTTCCCAATTCCAAATTTTATGGACAAAAACGTTGCAAGAGTTTGTTTTACATCTTGAGGTTGCTTCCTGACTAACACATCAAATTAATAAACACTGCCAGAGATGAAATAAGTTATATGTGAGATATCCTTAGGGAGATGAATTAAAATACCTATACATGTCAAACATATTTTTATTTCTTTCTGGATGAAGGCATAGCCGCTTACACTATAATTCAACAACATTGTTAACATCCACTTTCCGCAACAGGCAATAAAGATATAAAAATAGATGATGTACATAAATCAAGAATTTGCTTTTATAAGAGATCAGTAACAAAATAATAGTAAGTGGCCATAAAAGTGTAAATCAGCATCAACATATTACAATGACTTACAAAACACTGCGAGTGACAGTAGGGGATAACTTTAATAATGTATTTCAGGATAGTTAGTAAAATTCTTTAATGTTCAGAACATACTAACAGTGAAACATCATACTAAACTTAAATAACATATTAAACACAAAGAACTTTTTTTTTTACAATTATAGCTCTGAAAACTAAATTACAAACAAGTGTTAGGCAATGCTATACATAAATTCGAGATAAAAATGGCAATAGTGACAAGGATTCAGATGAGGCATTAAAGAAATGATACACTGGTGTATTTAACATCCAAATGAATACAGAATTCCATCAAATGAACAATTCAATCATATCATTTAATTTTACTTTATTGTTGCAGCAACATATGTGCACACGAAAAATTTATTGAATAAAGCAGAAATTTGTATTAAGCAGTCTTGCTTCAGGTGGTGATGCAGTCATCATTGCACTGATTAACAATCAACTCATCTAACACAATAAATAAATAATCACAAATTTACTGTCCAGTGAATAGACTATTATAAGTGTTGTTCATGTCATCAATGTCGTTATCATCGCCATTAATACTGTTCACTGTGCTGTGGGTTATTTATGTAATGTTATAACTTAACTGGGTCAAAGAGCACTTCGTGACACATTCGATGCTGTAGAATTAAATACTCTGAAACCCCTGATGGATGTTCTCAAAAAGAAGTACATGCCACATATGCACAGCCTTTATTGCCACTACTTTAGAGGCAGTCTTGGATAAGGTAGTGGTAAGCTGTCAAGTTACAGTTCACAGTGCCGCAAACGTATGTCGGCTACCCATGTCTTGTGTTGCATAAGAAGGGCTTTGATGCACATACAGATTCATATCCATATAAAATTTGAGAACTGTTGTTCATGTGTGGAGTGAGGATGGGTCTGTGTAGGACCAATTTTCTCTTGGAAAGGAAACTGAAGCCTCTTCGCAAGTGTCATGTTACCCACTGCACCTGCAAAGGGAGGTACAAAGAACAGGGTGTGGTAGACAGCGTGATAGCAGTACAGATTGATCCAGGAGTCTAAGAAATATGGAATGTCCAGTACAGCTAGGAACAGAGCGTAATCCTGGTGGCTGCACACCTATCAAGAGAAATTCTTGCACCCCAGAGATGGTCATCCACTCAAGAATGTTTTCATTTCCACGCCAGTCCCATTGTAGCACTAGTCCCATCGTCAAATCAGCCCCATCGTAGCACTAGTTATGCTGTTACATCCAGATACATCATAGAAATGACGTTTCTGATTATCACAGAATGTCATTAGCTCTGATAGTATTGTTAACATGCGAATACAGAGCTCATTTGTTTTACACAAAAGTAGTATTGTTTTGACTTCTCCCATATGATGCATACAAATATAAAGTAACCAAGCAAAACTGAAGCTAACACAGCTAACATTTACAGCATTAAGTATCAGGTACCAGCAAGGCATCTTTACACTTAAAAATGCATGCAGAAATCAGTGTACAGTAAGAAAGGAAAGAATGTCTTTAAGCATTAATCTGAATGTTACTAAGTTTACATTTAATTTTGAATATTTTAAGATAATTGTGCATAAACTATTTTAATTATTATCATAAATTATAACTATCTGTTTGGAATTGTGTTGACCCAAACTTAAGTTTCCTAGCGAACAATAAACATTTACATACATAATGTATAAACAGGTTACTATATAACATGAATAAAAGTACTTACGTAACTAGAAACATTCTAGATTAAGGAATAATCATTATGTCAACATGACAAATTACTATCAAGCAGTTACAACTTTTACAAGCAGCGGAATGGCGGATTTCTATAGTGATGTTTGCTACATACAGAATGTAAACATCAAAGGTAATTATAAGTTTAAGGTAGAAGATCAATTTTCAACATTTGGTAAATACAACTTCAGTTATAGCTGAGCAGTCTAAATATGCACATAGTGCAAACTTCACATCATCCTCTGTGTCATTCATTTTACATTATTGTTTGCACAACATACTTATATGTAGCATCTCTGTCCCAAATAATCCCACCGCAAACCTCATACTTTGGGCAATTACATAATATCAGACTGAATAACAATATTTTTGGCTTATACAGAAGAAAGCAGTTATCTCACAAACAGCTGTATTCACATGATCTGAGTAAATATCAGTTTTGTCCGACTCATGTTTCAAGATAAACAAAACAACAGCCAGTATTTTCTACAAAGGAATAAAACTGCACCATAATTTTTTTGAATGCATTAAAACCCTAATATTAAAAAAAATGAAGCATACCTCTCAAATAGTTAATACTAAAAAGTCCATGATTATTTATATAACATCAGGCAGGCATTGAAAAAATTATTATTATTTAACTAGAAATAATGTGAAATTCTGCACCCAGTGTCTGTGATGGATAATTTCCATCCTTCATCCAATTTTGTCATCTTAACTTTGTGGTGAGCTGATGACTCTGCTTTTTCAAATGGGCTCAAGAGACAACACAAAGAATACAAGGGGATGCTAAAAGTATTGTCAAGGTACTTAAAACAGCTGAAAGGCAGTGCCCAAACTACAAATATTCGCTCACCCAGTGTGTAGTTATGTGACACAAACTGTACTTTTTTTTTACATAAATTGTAAACTTGTTTGGCAATGTGTATAAAAAATTGTACAAAACACTTCAAAATTAACAGCAGATCATCATCATCTACAACTGTAAAAGATGTTATTGATGTATGTATGGATTAGTTAATTAAAAAACTGTTTCCTCTTTCAATTAACATGACATATGTAATATTTCATAAATATTCTATGGTTGAATAAAGTAACTTACTAATATTTTCTGCACAATTTCGACTTTAAGCCCATAGATGCACACTAAATGCGGCAACATAACATAGTACATAAAACCAAAACCATTGGGCTGGGTCTCTAAAAACTGAGGAGTACACAGTACTGATTGTGACAATTGCATCAGATTTTATCTTGGCCTGACTGGCAGCAACTTCAAGATATCATAAGTACAAGGATGCTTTTAGACTGAAAACATTTAAGTACATCTGCAACTGCCACTCACATGGCTCAATATAGATACAGCATTTCAAACACTAAAGATAATCTACAAACAAAATATACAACTAACTTATGGAGGAAAATGGGTATCTTAAAATAACTAGAAATATGCATTCACACCTTCAATTCATCTCAGCAAATTCTAAATGAGCAACTACAGCTGGCTAACAAACAATCCTGAAAATGTTCATTGCACTTTTCACACAAATTAAACATGATTGGTCTGTGTTAGGACTCTGAACAAGGGTATGCTTATTCCACCAGCTGCCCAACTTAACATCCATTGAAGAATATTGTCAGGGACCAAAATCAAAACACATGCCATTGCTTCTCGAGAGTAGCCTGATAAATCTTCTTGTTAATTTCTCCTATGACATGCTACAATTAGAGTTCCTCACTTGTAAGAAGTGCACTTTTCTGGACAAAGCATTTTTCTGTTATTTAGATTTGTATCGTCCACACATTCTTTACTTAACACACAGTAGATGAGATGTTTCCTTGTTGAGAAATGAGTGATATCGTTGGTCAGTGGATAGACTTTTCACTGTAAGCAAAATCATTACATGTGAAGTACTTGTCAAAGGCTGCAACTGATGAAAAATACTGTGAAGTGTGTGCACACCACAGTGGATTGTTTAGAATAAGTGCATTGTCTATAATTCTTAACTCTTCGTGTGTCATGCTGAAAATGCTTAAGGACCAAAGAAAGCCTAAATGATACCGATAAAACAAATCGAGGGTATATAAGTATTTCATTTTATATTTTATCAAATACATGTATATTAGCACATTGTTGCAATTACTTAAAACAAAGTAAGTAAATAAAATAAAAACCTGTAGACAGACATAATAGCTTGAGACTGGTAATGGCATTTAAATAAATACTTTTAGAAGTACTCATGGTTGGTTGCATTCTTAATCAACATTTGTTCACAGCTGTTGAGTTCAGAAAGATCCAGAATGGATAAAAGACCATTAAAATTATATGCTAAGCTGACAACAGCCAATGATCCAACATTACATATTTATAAAAGCATTTCAACCCTCAGAGAAATTTTGAAGTGAAATTATCTATAAAACGTGATAAACTGAACTGTACATTTAACTATGTGGGCCCGAATAGTATGGAAACAAATGTGTACCCAGTAACTCAGATCCATAAGGGAATGCATCACATATCCTGTGACTATCTACATACAGCAAATAATAATGGTGTACAGGCATTTTTCCATATTATAAAAAGTTTTTACATCTATTTATCATGTTTTATGTTATTTAATTACAGGAAAATTGAAAATAACTCTGTGGGCAGCTACTGACAGGTTATGTATACAGAGATGCATGCTGAACTGATTACAAAAAATGCAATATTAAATACTTTTTATTGTATGCAGGCCTGCAAGGGACTGCAAGTGCTTTATGTGGATCAACTGAGTTTCATATAAGCATCATTTCATCATACTGGAAGAAAAAAACATCGGGACAGTGGAAGTTTTATAAAACTAAACAAAACAAACCGGGACCAGAAATGAGAAAAATCAGTAAAAAGTAGTAAATAGTGTTATGATGATGAAACTTTCCAAAATATTACTAATGTTAACAGTTCAATTCCATTACCCACAGACATTCTTGAATTCATTCACAAATTACTGAAACTATTGTCACTGATAAGCTTATTAAGCAAACGACTTCATTGACATGAATGTTCATAAATATCCTGAAGCTTATTAGCAAGAAAAACAGATATAAAAGACTGAAGGTGACACTGTCAAAAGGGTGCAACAGTAAAGAACTGACTTATTTGTAACTACAGATTCTTTAATTTTTTGTATTTTCATTAAATACGCCACCAGCTTGTTCCCCTATCCAGGCATTTTGCTATTTCATACTTCAAATATCTGTATCTGTGCTTACAAACATATCAATTCTTTACCATTGCATCGTTTTGACAACTTCACTTTCAGTTCTTTATATCCATTTTTCCCATGGATAATAAGCTTCAGGGCTACTCAAAATTCATGCAGGTTCAAGATCCGTGCCAACATAGTTGAGGGCAAAAGCTAGTGGATATTAGGAGAAGAATTGGAATGCCCAAGCCTCCAGAAATAAGAGTAAATTATTTACAGACAGACACCTTAGTATACAAAGAAGGACAGTGACTTGGATCATTTTAATTATAGTTGCCAGGAATGGACTTTGTAGAAACAGGAAAAAATATACAGAAGCATTAGGAATGTGAAGTTGCAGAAAATCTGCTACAACATCCTGGGCCGGAAGAAGATAATTTTCCCATTTGGTTGCAGTTGCTGCTCACTGTTAACCCATTGTGATACAGTTTTTCTGGACACACAACTTGGTGTCTTTTCAGGCTTTTCACTTTAAATATGTTTTTAGTGACACTTTTACATTTAATTACGTCTCTAATAGTTTCACGTCTCTATATCATGCTAATTTTCTTTCAGCCCAAGATGTTCACAAACACTGCCCAGCTAAGAAATTGAAATTCACAGAAAGAAAAGAAATGCCATGGGTTCAGTCGGTATGTGATGTTACTTTAGTGATTACAAAATTGAGTCAGATTTACAAAGAACTTGGCAGTATGAGCTCACTTATCAATATGACATGCACCCAATTGCCCTTCTTGCATACACTTGTTTGTTTGGGAGGGTGTCGTAAGGCCACTAGATTCCTTCCTCAGGCAAGCTGGCCTCAAACTGTTGTAATGGTCCACAATATTCTGGATACTGACACTGGGGCAGAGTTTATGTCCAAGCTCGTGCCACATATGCTCTGCAGGGAACATATCTAAGGATTTTGCTGACTATGGGAGCAGCTAATACCATGCATACAATTGATACATACACATGCCACTATGTGGATGAGCACTGTTGTGTTGGAAATAACATCACGATACTGTCATACAAGATGTAACACGAGGATTATCGACATCTGAAAGATTGTTGTTCCGTCACAGTTCCCTCAATCACTATCAACTGCAACCTACAATCATAACCATTTGCTGGCCATACTGTGCCTTTCCAAAACACTGGAAGAATGGAATGTCCCCCAAGCTGCCGCCACACGTGCTGACAGTGGTCATCGGGGATAGTGCAGAACCGTGATTCAACACTGAACACAATGTGACACCTCTCATCAGTAGTCTACCCGATGGTGCTCACACCTCTTGTATACCCTCCACCATCAACACTAGTGGCCTTTCTACTTTCGCTGAGAATCGCTGCTCTAATTGTGTACATGCCCGCTAATAGTTTGTACTTGTACAAAGTTACACTGTTATGGGTGCTTTATTTCCTTTTTCCAGACACTGCATATGAGGTGTGATCAAAAAGTTACAGGAATTTAATTCTGTTGGCTGTATACATTTTTGTTGTTTTCTTGTTAGTACACGTGTTCCTGATGTACCGTACATATATTTACATCTATTTTCAGTATTTAGTTCATTGTTGACAGTGGAAAAGAAGGTCTTTGTTTTTGAGTGCTCAGAGAATTTTTACTTTCGAAAAAGATGGATCGAAGATTCTCCATTAAATTTTGTTTAAAAATGGAGCAAAGTGCAGTATCGCATTCTAAACATCGAGTGTGGCTTTTGGCGACTCTACTACGAGTACAAGACTTTACAAGTGGTACAAATGTTTCAAAGATGGTTGAGAAGATGTTGAAAATGACTACTGCAATTACTGACGACAATGTGGTAGGAGCGAAGTAAATTGTGGTAACCACAACCATCAGCAGGAATGGCTGGGGCTGCGGATCGCAGCCGCCAGGCAGGGAAGACGCCAGCGGTGGAGCACGCACCACAAGGTAAACACAGGACAAGTCGGATGACAGACCAACAACACCTGACAACAACCAACCACTACCGACTATAGGCGACACAAGGAGGAAGAGATAAACAACAGATGCTTGTGGACACCAAACACCAAACGTAAATCCACTCGGAACCAGAGCCAGGCTATTGTCAACAACGAGCAACGACCAGAATGCACTACCACCGAGATAGAAACAAAACCCAGAGCGAGTACCAGACTGGCTGGACTAGGGCAGAGCGGGTCCCTATTACGAAACCGGAGAGAGCGGCTATTGGCCACTGTCTGCACGTGGCTTTCACTGTGACATAGATTAAGGCTTTCTGAATGAAAATGAGGAGAGATTTAATTAGGTGAAAAATGAATTAGTTACTTACATTATATCCTTTATTTCTCATCAACTGAGTTTGCACATGTTCCCCATGTGCTAAATATAATGCATAAATATGAATTATGTTCACTGGAAGCTCAGATGTAACTAAAGAAGATCTACGTAGTTAGTGTGTGTGTGTGTGTGTGTGTGTGTGTGTGTGTGTGTGTGTGTGTGTGTGTGTGTGTGTGTGTGTGTTTGTGTGTGTGTGTGTGTGTGTGTGAAGTTTGATTTCAACTTGCAATGGTACAGAATATAAAATACAATGGCCAGGTTGCCCTGCCTTACCACACAGACATAGGACACTCATTTACAGAAGGAAATGGCTTTCACTCAAATCATTTTTCAATGTCGGCCACTGTGGAAGACATGTTCTACAACAAACACATTGTTAATGATATGCAGAAAAACCTGCATATTCATTCCAGTGGCAGGAAAATGTATCTCCTGGAGCAGATAGATATACATTTATAAATGAAAAATAACAAAATGTATACCACCTGAAAAAGAATGGTTTACCAGTCACACCTGATTCTACTGACTCTTTTAGACCTTTTGTAAAGTTACAGAATTTTTAATACTGCAGTTTACCACAATAGCATTGTCTGTGTTTTCACGTCGACTAAAGATCTTATTCTTTCCCAAACCCACAACGCTTCTCAACTCTCAACTGCTTCAATCCTGTATATGAACATGAGGAATTAGAGCACAGCAGAAAGGCCTTTTGAAGTACATTACTTGACACACATTTCCTCAGACAGGTCCTATAATAATTTAAGTTAAATAGTGACAACAGTTGGAGACTGTGGCTGAAAGTCACTACATTCTAGTTCAATCCCAAGGAAACATGTACGCCAGGTTAGTGCTGTTTCCTCTAAATACACGAGCTACAACAAAAAACTTTGTCGATGACTAATATTCAGTGTTTTATCAAGAATGAAAACACATGATACGTGAAGGATAGAAAATACTGCGAAGCTACTCACACCACGCGCATTAAATGACCTCCTACTCCTCCTTTCACAAGGTAAACTTCAGGAGACAAGCACACATTTACACAACATAGGCTTTCACTGCGACTGTTCACATTAGTCAAAACTTCTGGACTGGCTTGTGGGAGGACGGGACAGTCGATGAATAAAATTATTTCTGACATTTCATCTCCGACTGAGGTAGACATCTTAGGATTGGTTGGTTTTTGGGGGGTTAAAGAGACCAGGCTGCTACGGTCATTGGTCCCTTTTTCTAATACTAAAAACACCCACAGAGAATAAGAACAATCAACAAACGAGAGGACAGATGACACAGAACGAGAGAAACTGAGACAAAGATCAGACAAGACGAACTAAAATCACACGGAGAGTGACGGTGGGTTGCCGACCATAGAAACAGAAAAGGAAAAGCCAACCACTGAGAAACACATTAAAAAAAGCAGACTAAAATCGTAGCCCAAAGGCCAGAATCAACACAAAGCACACACAAAAACACACACATTTACATTAAGCGATAAAATCCCCCTGCCCCTAATAAAATGCAAAACTAAGTCCGCTATGGAACAGTCATCAGTTAAAAGTGCAGAGAGCATTTCAGCCATCACAAAAGTCTGCCTGAGCACAGTTAAAAGGGCGCACTCCAACAGAATATGGACCACTGTCAAGGACACCCCACAACGACAAATAGGTGGATCCTCACGACACAGGAAATAACTGGGCATCAGTCAGGTGTGGCCAATGCGGAGACAGCAAAGGATGACTGAGTCCCTGCGGTGGCTCGCATGGATGACCACCACACAGTCATCGTCTCCTTGTTATGACGGAGTTTGTTTGGCATGGGCAGGTTGCGCCAATCACTGTCCCATAAATCTAAAACTTTTTGGCGTAATAGTGCCCGCAAATCAATCTCCGGGAGGCTAATCTCCAGAGATGCTTTACTGGTGGCCTCTTTCGCCAGGCAGTCAACAGTTTCATTGCAAGCTATCCCAACATAGCCTGGGTTCCAAACAAAGACAACAGATCCGCCGCAACGGGCAAGATTATGCAGGGACAACTGGATAGCCATCACCAGACGAGAATGAGATAAACACTTGTCGAGAGCTGGTAAACCACTCAGGTAATCGCCACAGATAATGAAGGACTCACCTGAGCAGGAGCGGAGATACTCTAGAGCTCGAAAGATGATGACCACGTCAGCAGTGTAAAAGCTGCAGCCAGCCGGAAATGAAAGATGTTCACAATGGTCCCCTAGAGTTAGGGCATAACCGACACGACCAGCAACCATCGAACCGACACTGTAGACAATGCCAGAACCGTGATACGTGGCTAAGATGGAATAAAAGTGGTGGCGCAAGAAATCCGGAGGGACTGAGTCCTTCGGGCACTGTGCCAATTACAGCCGAAGGCAAGGGCGAGGCACACACCAAGGCAGCATACACTATGTGGTATAATTAGTACACAGACGCAATCATTACATTTCATCCATTACCTGATGTGAAGTATTTCTGAGGAAACCTGCAGAAAGCTCCTCCCTCAATGGCATCACTTTGTTGGTATGATTAGTACACAGACACAATCATTACATTTCTTTTATGGAGTTTGTTTGTTGGAATGGTTACTACAAAGCCAAAATCATTGCATTTCATTCATTACCCTGTGTATGGTTACTACAATCATTACATTTCATCCATTACCTGATGTGACATATTTCTGAGGGAAGCTACATAAAGCTCCTCCCTCATTTCGTTTGTTTGTTGGTATGGTTCCTACAAACCCTGAATCATGGAATTTCATCTATCACCCTATGTGAAATATTTCTGAGAAGAGCTACAGAAAGGTCCTCCCTCATTTGCGTTTGTTTCTTGGTATGGTTACTACAAAGCCAGAATCATCGCATTTCATCTATAACCCTATGTGATGTATTTCAGAGAGAAAGTGCAGAATGCTCCTCCCTCACTTTCATCTGATCGTTGGTATGATTAGTACACTACCCTACGTGATGTATTTCTGAGAGAAGGTGCAGAAAGCTCCTCCATCACTTTCATCTGATTGTTGGTATGATTAGTACACAGACACAATCATTACATTTCATCCTTTACCTGATGTGAATTATTTCTGAGGGAAGCTGCAGAAAGCTAATCCCTCAATTGAATCCCATTGTTGGTATGATTAGTACAGAGACAAAATCATTACATTTCTTTTATGGACTTTGTTTGTTGGTATGGTTACTACAAAGCCAGAATCATCGCATTTCATCTATTACCCTATGTGAAGTATTTCTGAGGAGAGCTACAGAAAGCTCCTCCCACATTTGCATTTGTTTGTTGGTATGGTTACCACCAAACCAGAATCATTGCATTTCATCTATTACCCTATGTAATGTATTTCATGGAAAAGCTGCAGAAAGCTCTTCCCTCACTTGCATCTGTTTATGGTATGATTAGTACACAAACACAAACAGTACATTTAATCCATTACCGGATGTGAAGTATTTCTGAGGGAAGCTTCAGAAAGCTCTTCCCTCACTTACATCTGTTTGTTGTTATTATTAGTACACAGACACAATCACTGCATTTCATCCATTACCTGATGTGAAGTATTTCTGAGGGGGGCTACAGGAAGCTCCTACCTCAGTTGTGTTTGTTTGTTGGTATTATTACTACAAATCCAGGATCATCGCATTTCATCTATTACCCTTTGTGATGTATTTCTGAGAAAAGATACAGAAGGCTCAAGTGTCACTTGCGTTTGTTTGTTGGTATGGTTACTACAAAACCAGAATCATCGCTCTTTATCTGTTAACCTATGTGATGTATTTCAGAGAGAAGCTGCAGAAAGCTCCTCCCTCATTTGCATCTGTTTGTTGGTATTCTTACTACAAAACCAGAATCATCACATTTCATTTATTACTCTATGTGATGTATTTCAGAGTGAAGTTTGCAGAAAGCTCTTATCTCACTTGAATCTGTATGTTGGTATTATTAGTGCACAGACACAAGCATTAAATTTCATTTACAAGATGATGTGAAGTATTTCTCAGATATGCTTCATAAAGCTCTTCCCTAATTTGCATTTGTTTGTTGGTATGGTTACTACGAAGCCAGATTCATCCCATTTCATTTGTTACCCTATGTGATGTATTTCAGAGAGAAGCTGCAATAGATGTAATTCAGAGAGAAGCTGCAATAATCTCCTCCCTCGCCTGCATCTGTTTTTGTATGATTAGTACACAGACACATGTATTTCGGAGGAAAGCTGCAGAAAGCTCCTTTCTCACTTGCATCAGTTCGTTGGAATGATTACTACAGAAAGCACCTCCCTCATTTGTGTTTGTTTGTTGGTATGATTAGTACACAGACACAATCATTACATTTCATTTATTACATGATGTGAAATATTACTGAAGGCTGCTTCTGAAAGCTTCTCCCTAATATTCATTTCTTTGTTTGTATGATCACTACAAAGTTAGAATCATCACATTTCATCTATTACCCTATGTCAAATATTTCAGAGAATAGCTATAGAAAACTCATCCCTCATTTGCATTTGTTTCTTCGTATGATTATTACAAATGTAGAATCTTCGCAATTCATCTATTACCCTATGTGATGTATTTCAGAAAAAAAAACCTGCAGAAAGCTTTTCCCTCACTTGCATCTGTTTATGGTATGATTAGTACACATACACAATCACTGCATTTCATCCATCACCTGATGTTAAGTATTTCTGAGGGGGGCTAGCGAGAGCTCTTCGCTCATTTGCGTTTTGTTGTTGGTATGGTTAACACAAAGCCAGAATCATCGCATTTCATCTTTTGCCATGTGTGAAGTATTTCTGAAAAGAGCTACAGAAAGCTCAAGCGTCATTTGCGTTTGTTTGTTGGTATTGTTACTACAAAGCCAGAATCATTGCATTTCATCCATTACCCAATGTGATGTATTTCAGAGAGAAGCTGCAGAAAGCTCCTCCCTCACTTGCATATGTTTATGGTATTCTTACTACAAAACCAGAATCACCGCATTTCATTTATTACTCTATGTGATGTATTTTAGAGAGAAGTTGCAGTAAGCTCCTCCTTCACTTGCATCATTTTGTTGTATGATTAGTACACAGACACAAACATTACATTTCATTCATTACATGGTGTGAAGTATTTCTGAGGGATGCTACAGAAAGCTCCTCCCTAATTCGCAATTGTTTGTTGATATGGTTACTACGAAGCCAGAATCATCGCATTTCATCTATTACCCTATGTGAAGTATTTCTGAGTATAGATACAGAGAGCTCCTCCGTCATTTGCATTTGTTTGTTGCTAGGCTACTACAAAGCCAGAATCATCACATTTTACATATTACCCTATGTGAGGTATTCCAGAGAGGAGCAGCAGAAAGCTCCTCCCTCACTTGCTCTGTATGTTGGTATGATTAGTACTAAGACAAAATCATTACATTTCATCCATTACCTTAAGTGAAGTATTTCTGAGGGAAGCTACAGAAAGCTCCTCCCTCATTTGCGTTTCTTTGTTGGAATGGTTACTACGCAGCCAGAATCACTGCATTTCATCAATTACCCTATGTAATGTAATTCAGAGAGACCATGCAGAAAGCTCCTCCCGCACTTGCACCTGTTTGTTGGAATGATTAATACACAGACACTAACATCACATTTCGACCATTACCTGATGTGAAGTATTTCTCAGGAAAGCTACAGATAGCTCCTCACTCCTTTGCGATTGTTTGTAGGTATGGTTACTACAATGCCAGAATCATAGCATTTCATCCATTACCTAATGTGATGTATTTCAGAAAGAAGCTGCAGAAAGGTCCTTCCTCACTTGCATCTGTTTGTTGGAATGATTAATACACAGACACAATCATCACGTTTTGTCCATTACCTGATGTGAAGTATTTCTGAGGGAAGCTGCAGAAAGCTCTTCGCTCATTGCATTTGTTTTTGTTGTTCTGATCAGTACACAGACACAATCATTACATTTCATCCATTACCTGATGTGAAGTATTTCTGAGTGAAGTTACAATAAAATCCTTCCTCAGTTGCGTTTGTTGGTTGGTATGGTTACTACAAAGCCAGAATCATCGCATTTCATTTATTACCCTTTGTGATGTATTTAAGAGAAAAGCTGCAGAAATCTCCTCCCTCACTTGCTTCTGTTTATGGTATGATTAGTACACAGACACAAACATTGCATTTCATTAATTACCTGATGTGAAATATTTCTCAGGAAAACTACAGGAAGCACAACCCTCATTTGCGTTTCTTTGTTGGTATGGTTACTACAATGTCAGAATCATCGGATTTCATCTATTACCTAATGTGATGTATTTCAGAAAGAAGCTGCAGAAACCTCCTCCCTCACTTGCATCTGTTTTTTGGAATGATTAATACAGAGACACAATCATTACATTTCATCCATTACCTGATGTGAAGTATTTCTGACGGAAGCTACAGAAAGATCCTCCCTCATTTGCGTTTGTTTATTGAAATGTTTACTATAAAGAAAGAATTATCGCATTTCATCTATTACCCTATGTGAAGTATTTCTGAGAATGGCTACAGAAAGCTACTCATTCATTTGCGTTTGTTTTTGGTATGGTTACTACAAAGCCAGAGTCATTGCATTTCATCTATTACCCCATGTGATGTATTTCAGAGAAAAGCTGCAGATAACACACTCCTCATTTGCATCTGTTTGTTGGAATGATTAGCACACAGCCAAAATCATTACATATCATTTATTACATGATGTGTATTAATTATGAGGGAAGCTACAGAAAGCTCCCCCCTCATTTGTGTTTGTTTGTTTTATGGTTACTACAAACCCAGATTCAAAGCATTTCGTCCATTACCCTATGTGATGTATTTTAGAGAGGAGCTGCAGAATCCTCATCCCTCACTTGCAGCTGTTTGTTGTTATGATTAGTATACAGACACAATCATAACATTTCATCCATTACCTGATGTGAAATATTTCTGAGGGAAGCTACAGAAAGCTCCTCCCCCATTTGCGTTTGATTGTTGGTATGTTTAACTCAAAACCAGAATCATTGCATTTCATCTATTACCCTATGTGACGTATTTCAAATTAAAGCTAAAGAAAGCTCTTAGCTCGCTTGCATCTGTTTGTTGGAATGATTAATACACACACACAATCATCACATTTCGTCCATTACTTGATGTGAAGTATTTCTCAGGGAAGCTACAGAAAACTCCTCACTCCTTTGCGTTTGTTTGTAGGTATGGTTACTACAATGCCAGAATCATCGCATTTCGTCTATTACCTAATGTGATGTATTTCAGAAAGAAGCTGCAGAAAGCTTCTCCCTCACTTGCATCTGTTTGTTGGAATTCTTACTACAAAACCAGATTCATTGCATTTCATTTATTACTGTTTGTGATGTATTTCAGGGAGAAGTTGCAGAAAGCTCCTCCCTCACTTGCATCTGTTTTTTGGAATGATTAATACACAAACACAATCATTACATTTCGTTCATTACCTGATGTGAAGTATTTCTGACGGAAGCTACAGGGAGATCCTCCTTCATTTGCATTTGTTTGTTGAAATGGTTACTATAAAAAGGAATTATCGCATTTCATCTATTACCCTATGTGAAGTATTTCTGAGAATAGCTACAGGAAGCTACTCTTTAATTTGCGTTTGTATTTGGTATGGTTACCACAAAGCCAGAATCATTGCATTTCGTCTATTACCCCGTGTGATGTATTTCAGAGAAAAACTGCAGAAAGCTCATCCATCATTTGAATCTGTTTGTTGGAATGATTAGTACACAGCCAAAATCATTACATTTCATTTATTACTTGATGTGAAGTAATTCTGATGGAAGCTACAGAAAGCTCCCCCCTCATTTGCGTTTGTTTGTTTTATGGTTACTACAAACCCAGATTCAAAGAATTTCGTCCAGTACACTATGTGATGTATTTTAGAGAGAAGCTGCAGAATCCTCATCCCTCACTTGCACCTGTTTGTTGTTATGATTAGTATACAGACACAATCATAACATTTCATCCATTACCTGATGTGAAATATTTCTGAGGGAAGCTACAGAAAGCTCCTCCCCCATTTGCGTTTGATTGTTGGTATGTTTAACTCAAAACCAGAATCATTGCATTTCATCTATTACCCTATGTGACGTATTTCAAATTAAAGCTAAAGAAAGCTCTTAGCTCGCTTGCATCTGTTTGTTGGAATGATTAATACACACACACAATCATCACATTTCGTCCATTACTTGATGTGAAGTATTTCTCAGGGAAGCTACAGAAAACTCCTCACTCCTTTGCGTTTGTTTGTAGGTATGGTTACTACAATGCCAGAATCATCGCATTTCGTCTATTACCTAATGTGATGTATTTCAGAAAGAAGCTGCAAAAAGCTTCTCCCTCACTTGCATCTGTTTGTTGGAATGATTAATACACAGACACAATCATCACATTTCGTCCATTACCTGATGTGAAGTATTTGTGAGTGAAGCTACAATAAAATCCTCCCTCATTTGCGTATGTTGGTTTTGTATGGTTACTACAAAGCCAGTATCAACGCATTTCCTCTATTACCCTATGTGATGTATTTCAGAGAAAAGCTGCAGAAAGCTCATCCCTCATTTGCTTCTGTTTATGGTACGATTACTACACAGACACAATCATTGCATTTCATCCATTAGCTGGTGTGTAGTATTTCTCAGGGAAGCTGGAGAAAGCTCTTCCCACACTTGCATTTGTTTGTTGTTTAGATTAGTACACAGACACAATCATTACATTTCATCCATTACCTGATGTGAAATATTTCTCAGGGGACCTACAGAAAGCTCCTCTCTCAGTTGCGTTAGTTTGTTGGTATGGTTACTACAAATATAGTGTCATCGCATTTCATCTATTACCCTATGTGAAATATTTCTAAATAAAGCTACAGGAAGCTCAAGTGTCATTTGCTTTAGTTTTTTGCTATGGTTATTACAAAGCCAGAATCATCGCAATTCATCTATTACTTTATGAGATGTATTTCAGCATGGAGCTGCAGAAAGCTCCACCCTCACTTGCATCTGTTTGTTATAATGATTAATACACACACACACACTCATTACATAACATCCATTACCTGATGTGAAGTACTTCTGAGGGAAGCTGTAGAGAGCTCTTCCCTCACTTGCATCTGTTTATGGTATGATTAGTACACAGACACAATCATTACTTTTCATCCATTACCGGATGTGAAGTATTTATGAGGAAAGCTGCAGAAAGCTCATCCATGACCTACATCTGTTTGTTGTTATGATTAGTACACAGACACAATCACTTCATTTCATCCATTACCTGACGTGAAGTATTTCTGAGGGGGGCTACAGCAAGCTTCTCAATCACTTGCGTTTGTTTGTTGGTATTATAACTACAAAGCGAGAAACATCGCATTTCATCTATTACTCTATGTGAAGTATTCCTGACAAAAGCTACAGAAGGCTCAAGTGTCATTTGCGTTTGTTTGTTTTTATGGTTACTACAAAACCAGAATAATCGCATTTCATCTATTAACCTTAGTGATGTATTTCAGAGAGAAGCTGCAGAAAGCTCCTCCGTCACTTGCATCTGTTTGTTGGTATTCTTACTACAAAACCAGAATCATCGCATTTCATTTATTACTCTATGTGATATATTTCAGAGAGTAGTTGTGGAAAGCTCTTCCCTCACCTGCATCTGTTCGTTGGTATTATTAGTACACGTGCACTACCATTACATTTCACTTATTATATGATGTGAAGTACTTCTGAGGAATGCTACGGAAAGCTCCTCCCTAATTTGCATTTGTTTGTTGCTATGGTTTTTACAAAGCCAGAATCATCGCATTTCATCTATTACCCTATGTGAAGTATTTCATAGAGGAGCAGCAGAAAGCTCCTCCCACACTTGCTCTGTATGTTGGTATGATTAGTACAAAGACACAGTCATTACATTTTGTACATTACCTGATGTGAAGTATTTCTGAGGGAAGCCACAGAAAGCACATCCCTCATTTGCATTTGTTTGTTGGAATGGTTACTACAAAGCCAGAATCGTTGCATTTCATCCATTATCCTATGTGATGTATCTCAAAGAGTAGCTGCAGAAAGCTCGTGCCTCACTTGCTCCTTTTTTTGTTATGATTAGTACACAGACACAATCATCATATTTCATCCATTACCTGGTGTGAAATATTTCAGAGGGAGGCTACAGAAAGCACAACCCTCATTTGCGTTTCATTTGTTGGTATGGTTACTACAAAGCCAAAATCATCGCATTGCATCTATTACCTCATGTGATGAATTTCTGAGAATAGCTACAGAAAGCTCATCCCTCATTTGCTTTAGTTTGTTGGTATGGTTATTACAAAGCCAGAATCATCGCAATTCATCTATTACTTTATGTGATGTATTTCAGAAAGGATCTGCAGAAAGCTCCTCCCTGACTTGCATCTGTTTGTTATAATGATTAATACACACACACACTCATTATATTACATCCATTACCTGATGTGAAGTATTTCTGCGGGAAGCTGCATAAAGCTCTTCCCTCACTTGCATCTGTTTGTTGTTGTTATCAGTACACAGACACAACCATAACATTTCATCCATTACCTGATGTGAAGTATTTCTGAGAGAAATGTGTTTGTTTGTTGGTATGGTTACTACAAATCCAGTATCTTCGCATTTCGTCTATTACCCTATTTAAAGTACTTCTAAAAAATGCTACAGAAAGCTTAAGTGTCATTTGCATTTTGTTTGTTGGTATGGTTACTAAAAAGCCAGAATCATCGCATTTCGTCTATTACCATATGTGAAGTATTTCTGAGAATAGCTACAGAAAGCTCCACCATCATATGTGTTTGCTTGTTGGTATGGTTACTACAAAGCCAGAATCATTGCATTTTATTTATTACCCTATGTGAAGTATTTCTAAAGAAAGTTACAGAAAGCTCAAGTGTCATTTGCTTTTAGTTTGTTCGTATGGTTACTACTATGCCAGAATCATTGCATTTTATCTATTAACCTATGTGAGGTATTTCAGAGAGGAGCAGCACAAAGCTCCTCCCTCACTTGCTCTGTATGTTGATATGATTAGTACTAAGACACAATCATTACCTTTCATCCATTACCTGATGTGAAGTATTTCTGAGGGATGCTACAGAAAGCTCCTCCCTCATTTGCGTTTGTTTGTTGGAATAGTTTCTACAAAACCAGAATCATTGCATTTCATCTATTACCTAATGTGATGTATTTCAGAAAGAAGCTGCAGAAAGCTCCTCCCACACTTGCATCTGTTTTTTGGAATGATTAATACACAGACACAATCATTACATTTCATCCATTATCTGATGTGAAGTATTTCTGAGGGAAACTACAGAAAGATCCTCCCTCAGATGCGTATGTTTGCTGGTATGGTTACTACAAAGCCAGAATTATCGCATTTTATCTATTAGCCCATGTGATGTATTTCAGAGAGAGACTGCAGAAATCTCCTCCCTCACTTCCATCTGATTGTTGGTACCATTAGTACACAGACACAATCATTACATTTCGTCCATTACCTGATGTGAAGTATTTCTGAGGGAAGCTACCGAAAGCTCCTCCCTCATTTGCGTTTGTTTGTTGGAATGGTTACTACGAAGCCAGAATCATTGCATTTCACCCATTACCCTATGTAATGTACTTCAAGGAGAACCTGCAGAAAGCTCCTCCCTCACTTGCATCTGTTTGTTGGAATCATTAATACACAGACACAATCATCACATTTCGTCCATTACCTGATGTGAAATATTTCTTGAGGAAGCTATAGAAAGTTCCTCACTCATTTGAGTTTGTTGGTTGGTATGGTTACTACAAAGCCAGAATCATCGCATTTCATCTATTACCATATGC
Source organism: Schistocerca gregaria (assembly GCF_023897955.1). Taxonomy (NCBI): domain Eukaryota; kingdom Metazoa; phylum Arthropoda; class Insecta; order Orthoptera; family Acrididae; genus Schistocerca; species Schistocerca gregaria. The sequence continues at coordinate 349,789 of NW_026061887.1, read as the reverse complement.
GAAGTATTTATGAGAATAGCTACAGAAAGCTCCACCATCATATGTGTTTGCTTGTTGGTATGGTTTCTACAAAGCCAGAATCATTGCATTTCATTTATTACCCTATGTGAGGTATTTCTAAATAAGCTACAGAAAGCTCAAGTGTCATTTGCGTTTAGTTAGTTGGTATGGTTACTACAAAGCCAGAATCATCGTATTTCATCTATCATCCCATGTGATGTATTTCTGAGAATAGCTACAGAAAACTCCTACCTCATTTGCGTTACTTTCTTGATATGGTTATTACAAAGCCAGAATCCTTGCATTTCATCTATTACACTATGTGAAGTATTTCTGAGAATAGACACAAAATGCTCCTCCCTCATTTGCGTTAGTTTGTTGGGCTGGTTATTACAAAGCCAGAATCATCTGATTTCATTTTTTACCCTATGTGATGTATTTCAGATAGAAGCACCAGAAAGCTCCTCAGTCATTTGCATCTGTTTGTTGGTATGATTAGTACACCGACATAATCATTACATTTCATCCATTACCTGATGTAAAATATTTCTGAAGGAAGCTATAAAAAGCTCCTCCCTCATTTGCGTTTGTTAGTTGGTATGGTTACTACAAAGCCAGAATCATTGCATTTCATCCATTACCCTATGTGATGTATTTCAGAGAGAAGCTGCAGAAAGCTCCCGCCTCACTTGCATCTGTTCATTGGTATCCTTACTACAAAACCAGAATCATTGAATTTCATGTATTACTCTTTGTGGTGTACTTCAGGGAGAAGTTGCGGAAAGCTCTTCTCTCACTTGCATGTGTTTGATGGTATTATTAGTACACATACACAAACATTAAATTTCATTTACTAGATGATGTGAAGTATTTATCAAATATGGTCTGAAAGCAGCTCCCTAATTTGCATTTGTTTGTTGGTAAGGTTACTACAAAGCCAGAATCATCCCATGTCACTTATTACCCAATGTGATGTATTTCAGAGAGAAGTGGCAGAAAGCTCCTACTTCACTTGCATCTGTTTGTTGTATGATTAGTTCACAGACACAAACATTACATTCCATTTATTACATGATGTGAAGTATTTCTGAGGGATGCTACAGAAAGCTCCTCCCTAATATGCATTTGTTTGTTGGTATGGTTACTACGAAGCCAGAATCATCGCATTTTATCTATTACCCTCTGTGAAGTATTTCTGAATATAGCTACAGAAAACTCCCCGTCATTTGCATGTGTTTATTGCTATGGCTACTACAAAGCCAGAATCATTGCATTTTATCTATTTCCCTATGTGAGGTATTTCAGAGAGGAGCAGCAGAAAGCTCCTCCCTCACTTGCTCTGTATGTTGATATGATTTGTACTAAGACACAATCATTACGTTTCGTCCATTACCTGATGTGAAGTATTTCTGAGGGAAGCTACAGAAAGCTCCACCCTCATTTGTGTTTGTTTGTTGGAATGGTTACTAAGAAGTCAGAATCATTGCATTTCATCCATTACCCTATGTGATGTATTTCAGAGGGAAACCGCAGAAAGCTTCTCCCTCACTTGCATCTGTTTGTTGGTATGATTAGTACACAGACACGATCATTACATTTCAAAAATTACATGGTGTGAATTATTTCTCAGGGAAGCTACAGAAGCCTCCTCACTCCTTTGTGTTTGTTTGTAGGTATGGTTACTACAAAACCAGAATCATCGCATTTCATCTATTACCTAATGTGATGTATTTCAGAAAGAAGCTGCAGAATGCTCCTCCCACACTTGCATCTGTTTTTTGGAATGATTAATACACAGACACAATCATTACATTTCATCCATTACCTGATGTGAAGTAAGTCTGAGGGAAACTACAGAAAGATCCTCCCTCAGATGCGTATGTTTGCTGGTATGGTTACTACAAAGCCAGAAATATCGCATTTTATCTATTAGCCCATGTGATGTATTTCAGAGAGAGACTGCAGAAATCTCCTCCCTCACTTCCATATGATTGTTGGTGCCATTAGTACACAGACACAATCATTACATTTCGTCCATTACCTAATGTGAAGTATTTCTGAGGGAAACTACAGAAAGCTCCTCCCTCATTTGCGTTTGTTTGTTGGAATGGTTACTACGAAGTCAGAATCATTGCATTTCATCCATCACCCTATGTAATGTACTTCAGAGAGAACCTGCAGAAAGCTCCTCCCTCACTTGCATCTGTTTGTTGGAATCATTAATACACAGACACAATCATCCCATTTCGTCCATTACCAGATTGAAGTATTTCTCAGGGAAGCTACAGAAAGCTCCTCACTCCTTTGCATTTGTTTGTAGGTATGGTTACTACAATGCCAGAATCATCACATTTCATCTATTACCTAATGTGATGTCTTTCAGAAGGAAGCTGCAGAAAGCTCCTCCATCACTGCATCAGTTATTTGGAATGATTAATACACAGACACAGTCATTACATTTCATCCATTACCTGATGTGAGATATTTCTGAGGGAAACTGCAGAAAATCCTCCCTCAGATGCGTTTGTTGGCTGGTATCGTTACTACAAAGCCAGAATTATCTCATTTCATCTATTACCCCATGTGATGTATTTCAGAGAGAGACTGCAGAAATCTCCTCCCTCACTTCCATCTGATTGTTGGTACCATTAGTACACAGACACAATCATTACATTTTGTCCATTACCTGATGTGAAGTATTTCTGATGGAAGCTACAGGAAGATCCTCCCTCATTTGCGTTTGTTTGTTGAAATGGTTACTATAAAGAAAGAATTATCGCATTTCATCTATCACCCTATGTGAAGTATTTCTGAGAATAGCTACAGAAAGCTACTCATTAATTTGCATTTGATTTTGGTATGGTTACTACAAAGCCAGAATCATTGCAATTCATCTATTACCCCATGTGATGTATTTCAGAGAAAAGCTGCAGAAAGCTCATCCCTCATTTGCATCTGTTTGTTGGAATGATTAGTACACAGCCAAAATAATTACATTTCATTTATTACTTGATGTGCAGTAATTCTGAGGGAAGCTACAGAAAGCTCCCCCCTCATTTGCGTTTGTTTGTATTATGGTTACTACAAACCCAGATTCAAAGCATTTCCTCCATTACGCTATGTGATGTATTTGAGAGAGAAGCTGCAGAATCCTCATCCCTCACTTGCACCTGTTTGTTGTTGTGATTAGTATACAGACACAATCATAACATTTCATCCATTACCTGATGTGAAATATTTCTGAGGGAAGCTACACAAATTACAACCCTCATTTGCGTTTCTTTGTTGGTATGGTTACTACAAAGCCGGAATCATCGCATTTCATCTATTACCCTATGTGATGTATTTCAGGGAAAAGCTGCAGAAAGCTCATCCCTCATTTGCATCTCTTTATGGTATGATGAGTACACAGACACAATCATTACATTTCATCCATTACCTGATGTGAAATATTTCTCAGGGGAGCTACAGAAAGCTCCTCTCAGAGTTGCGTTTGTTTGTTGGTATGGTTACTACAATGACAGAATCATCGCACTTCGTCTATTACCTAATGTGATGTACTTCAGAAAGAAGCTGCAGAAAGCAACTCCCTCCCTTGCATCTGTTTCTTGGAATGATTAATACACAGACACAATCATCACATTTCGCCCATTACCTGATGTGAAGTATTTCTGAGGGAAGCTGCAGAAAGCTCTTCGCTCATTGCATTTGTTTGTTGTTCTGATCAGTACACAGACACTATCATTACATTTCATCCATTACCTGATGGGAAGAATTTCTGAGTGAAGCTACAATAAAATCCTCCCTCAGTTGCGTTTGTTGGTTGGTATGGTTACTACAAAGCCAGAATCATCGCATTTCATCTATTACCCTATGTGATGTATTTCAGAGAAAAGCAGCAGAAAGCTCATCCCTCATTTGCTTCTGTTTATGGTATGATTAGTACACAGACACAATTATTGCATTTCATCCATTACCTGATGTGAAATATTTCTGAGGGAAGCTACAGAAAGCACAACCCTCATTTGCGTTTCTTTGTTGGTATGGTTACTACAAAGCCGGAATCATCGCATTTCATCTATTACCCTATGTGATGTATTTCAGGGAAAAGCTGCAGAAATCTCATCCCTCATTTGCATCTGTTTATGGTATGATGAGTACACAGACACAATAATTACATTTCATCCATTACCGGATGTGAAGTATTTCTCAGGGAAGCTGCAGAAAGTTCCTCCCACACTTGCATCTGTTTGTTGTTACGATTTGTTCACAGACACAATCATTACATTTCATCCATTACCTGATGTGAAATATTTCTCAGGGGAGCTACAGAAAGCTCCTCTCAGAGTTGCGTTTGTTTGTTGGTATGGTTACTAAAAATATAGTCTCATCGCATTTCATCTATTACCCTATGTGAAATATTTCTAAATAAAGCTACAGGAAGCTCAAGTGTTATTTGCATTTGTTTGTTGGTATGGTTACTACAAAGCCAGAATCATCGCATTTCATCTATTACCCCATGAGATGTATTTCTGAGAATAGCTCCAGAAAGCTACTCACTCATTTGCTTTAGTTTTTTGCTATGGTTATTACAAAGCCGGAATCATCGCAATTCATCTATTACTTTATATGATGTATTTGAGCATGGAGCTGCAGAAAGCTCCACCCTCACTTGCATCTCTTTGTTATAATGATTAATACACACACACACTCATTACATAACATACATTACCTGATGTGAAGTATTTCTGAGGGAAGCTGCAGAAAGCTCTTCCCTCACTTGCATCTATTTATGGTATGATTAGTACACAGACACAATCATTACTTTTCATCCATTACCGGATGTGAAGTATTTATGAGGGAAGCTGCAGAAAGCTCATCCCTCACCTACATATGTTTCTTGTTATGATTAGTACACAGACACAATCACTTCATTTCATCCATTACCTGATGTGAAGTATTTCTGAGGGGGACTACAGCAAGCTCCTCAATCATTTGCGTTTGTTGGTTGGTATTATTACTACAAAGCCAGAATCATCGCATTTCATCTATTACCCTATGTGAAGTATTCCTGAGAGAAGCTACAGATGGCTCAAGTGTCTTTTGCGTTTGTTTGTTTTTATGGTTACTACAAAGCCAGAATCATCGCAATTCATTTATTACTCTATGTGATATATTTCAGAGAGAAGTTGTGGAAAGCTCTTCCCTCACTTGCATCTGTTTGTTGGTATTATTAGTACACATACACAAACATTAAATTTCATTTACTAGATGATGTGAAGTATTTCTGAGGGATGCTACAGAAAACTGCTACCTAATTTGCATTTGTTTGTTGGTATGGTTACTACAAAGCCAGAAACATCGGATTTCATCTACTACCTTATGTGAAGTATTTCTGAGACAAGCTGCAGAGCGCTTCTCCCTAACTTGCATCTGTTTGTTGGTAAGATTACTATACAGACACTATGGTTACATTTCATCCCTTACCTGATGTGAAATATTTCTGTGGGATGCTACAGAAAGCTCCACCTGCACTTGTGTTTGTTTGTTGGTATGGATACTAGAAGCCCAGAATCATCGCATTTCATCTATTACCCTATGTGATGTATTTCTGAGAGAAGCTGCAGAAAGATCCTCCCTCACTTGCATCAGTTGTTGGTATGATTAGGACACAGACACAATTATTACACTTCGTCCATTACCTGATGTAAAGTATTTATGAGACAAGCTACAGAAAGCTCATCCCTCATATGCGTTTGTTTGCTTGTATGGTTACTTCAAAGCCAGAATAACCGCATTTTATCTAATACTCTATGTGAAGTTTTTGTGAGGGAAGCTGCAGATCGCTCCTCCATCACTTGTATCTGATTGTTGGTAAGATTAGTGCTCACACTCATTCAATACCTTTCATCAATTACCTAATGTAAACTATTTCTGAGGGTAGCTAGAGAAAGCTCCTCCCTCATTTGTGTTTGTTTGTTGGTATGGTTACTACAAACCCAGAATCATCCCATTACATCTATTACCCTATGTGAAGTATCTCTGATAGAAGCTGCAGAAAGTTCCTCCCTCACTTGCATTTTTTTCGTATGATTAGTACACAAACACAATCATTACATCTCATCCATAACCTGATGTGTAGTATTTCTGAGGGAAGCTACAGCAAACTCATCCCCCATTTGAGTTTTTTTGTTGGTATGGTTACTACAAAGCCATAATCATCGCATTTCATTTTTATCCTATGTGAAGTATCTCAGAGAGAAGCTGCAGAAAGTTCCTCCCTCACTTGCATATGTTTGTTGGTATGATTAGTACACAGACACAATCATTACATTTTATCCATTACCTGATGTGAAGTATTTGTGAGGGAAACTGCAGAAAGCTCCTCCCTCATTTGCGTTTCTTTGTTGGTGTGGTTACTAGAAAGCCAGAATCATCGCATTTCATCTGTTACCTTAAGTGGAGTAATTCTGAGAGAAGCTGCTGGAAGATCCTCCCTCACTAGCATCTCTTTTTTGGTATGATTAGTACACAGGAACCATCATTACATTTCATCCATTAACTGATGTGAGGTATTTATTATAGAAGCCACTGAAAGCTCCTCCCCTATTTGCGTCTCTTTGATGGTATGGTTACTGCAAAGCCAGAATAATCGCATTTCAATCATTACCCTATGTGAAGTATTTCAGAGAGTAGCTGCAGAAAGCTTCTCCCTCACTTGCATCTGTTTGTTGGTATGATTAGTACACAGACACAATCATTACAGTTCATCCATTCATGATGTGAAGTATTTATGAGGGAAGGTACAGAAAGCTACTCCCTCATTTGTGTCACTATGTTGGTATGGTTACTACAAAGCCACAATAATCGCATTTTGTCCACTACCCTATTTGATGTATTTCTGAGAGAAGCAGCAGAAAGCTTCTCCCTCACTTGCATCTGTTTGTTGGTATGATTAGCACACAGACACTATCATTACACTTCATCCATTACCTGGTATGAAGCATTTCTGACGGAAGCATCGGAAAGCTCCTCCCTCATTTGCGTTTGATTGTTGGTATGGTTACTACAAAACCAGAATCATCACATTTCACCTATTACCCTATGTGAAGTATTTCAGAGTATAGCTACAGAAAGTTCCCCCATCATTTGCGTTTGTTTGTTGGCCTGGTAACTCCAAAGGCAGAATCATCGCATTTTAATTATTACCCTATGTGATATATTTCAGAGAGAACATGCTGAAAGCTCCTCCCTCACTTGCATCTGTTTGTTAATTTGATTAAACAGGCACAATCATTACATTTCATCCATTTCCTGATGTGAAGGATTTCTGAGGGAAGCTACATAATGCTCCTCCCTCATTTGCATCTGTTTGTTGGTATGATTAGTACACAGACAAAATCATTACATTTCATCCATTACCTGATATTGAGTATTTCTGAGGGAGGCTACAGAAAGCTCCTCCCTCATTGGCGTGCATTTGTTGATAAGTTTACTACTAAGCCAGAATCATTGCATTTCATCTATTACCCTATTAGATGTATTTCAGAGAGAAGCTGCAGAAAGCTCTTCCCTCTCTTGCATCAGTTTGTTGGTATGATTAGTACACAGACACAATCTTTATATTTCATTCATTACCTAATGTGAAGTATTTCTGAATGAAGCTACAGATAGCTCCCCCCTCAGTTGGATTTGTTTGTTGGTATGGTTACTACAAGGCCAGAAACATCGCATTTCACCTACTACACTATGTGAAGTATTTCTGAGACAAGCTGTAGTATGCTCCTCTCTCACTTGCATCTGTTTGTTGGTAAAATTACAACGCAGACACTATGGTTACATTTCATCCCTTACCTGATCTGAAATATTTCTGTGGGATGCTACAGAAAACTCCACCCGTTCTTGCGTTTGTTTGTTGGTATGGTTACTACAAGCCCAGAATCATCGCATCTATTACCCTATGTGAAGTATTTCTGAGTGAAGCTGCAGGAAGCTCTTCCCTCACTTGCATCTGTTTGTTGGTATGATTAGTACACAGACACAATCATTACATTTTATCCATTACCTGTTGTGAAGTATTTCTGAGGGAGGCAACAGAAAGTTCCACCCTCATTTGTGTTTGTTTGTTTGTATGGTTACTACAAAGCCAGACCCTCGCATTTAATCTATTACCCTATGTGAACTATTACTGAGAGAAGCTGCAGGACGCTCTGCCCACTCCCCCCTCGTCTACGTCTCTTTGTTGGTATGGTTGTTTGTTTGTATGGTTACTACAAAGCGAAAATAATCTCATTTCATCCATTAGCATATGTGAAGTATTTCAGAGTGAAGATGCTGAAAGCTCCTCCCTCACTTGCATCTCTTTGTTGGTTTGATTAAACAGACACAATCATTACATTCATCCATTTCCTGATGTGAAGTAGTTCTGAGGGACGCTACAGAAAGCTCCTCCCTCACTTGCATCTGTTAGTTGGTATGATTAGTACACAGACACAATCATTACATTTCACCCATTACATGATATGGAGAATTTCTGAGGGAAGCTACAGAAAGCACCCCCACATTTGCGTGCATTTGTTGGTAAGTTTACTACTAAGCCAGAATCATTGCATTTCATCTATTTCCCTATTTGATGTATTTCAGAGAAAAGCTGCAGAAAGCTCATCCCTCACTTGCATCTGTTTGTTGGTATGATTAGTACACAGACACTATGGTTACATTTCATCCCTTACCTGATGTGAAATATTTCTGTGGGATGCTACAGAAAGCTCCTCCCGTACTTGTGTTTGTTTGTTAGTATGGTTACTACAATGCCAGAATCATCGCATTTTGTCTATTACCTAATGTGATGTATTTCAGAAAGAAGCTGCAGAAAGCTCCTCCCTCACTTGCATCTTTTATTGGTATGATTAGTACACAGACACAATCATTACATCTCATCCATTACCTGATGTGAAGTATTTCTGAGGGAAGCTACAGAAAACTCATCCCCCATTTGAGTTTCTTTTTTTGTGTATGGTTACTAGAAAGCCAGAATCATTGCATATCATCCGTTACCTTAAGTGAAGTATTTCTGAGAGAAGTTGTTGGAAGATCCTCCATAACTTGCATCCTCTTTTCTGGTTTGATTGTTACACAGAAAAGATCATTACATTTCATCCATTAACTGATGTGTTATAGATGCCACTGAAAGCTCCTCTCTTATTTGCGTCTCTTTGTTGGTATGGTTACTGCAAAGCCAGAATAATCGCATTTCATTCATTACCCTATGTGAAGTATTTCAGAGAGTAGCTTCAGAAAGCTCCTCCGTCACTTGCATCTGTATGTTGGTATGATTAGTACACAGACACAATCACGACTTTTCATCTTTTACCTGATGTCAAGTATTTATGAGAGAAGCCACAGAAAGCTACTCCCTCATTTGTGTTACTATGTTGGTATGGTTACTACAAAGCCACAAGAATCGCATTTTGTCCACTACCCTATTTGATGTAATTCTGAGAGAAGCTGCAGAAAGCTTCTCCCTCACTTGCATCTGTTTGTTGGTATGATTAGTACACAGACACTATCATTACACTTCATCCATTACCTGGTGTGAAGTATTTCTGATGGAAGCTTCAGAAAGCTCCTCCCTCATTTGCGTTTGATTGTTGGTATGGTTACTACAATGCCAGAATCATCGCATTTCACCTATTACCCTATGTGAAGTATTTCTGAGTATAGCTACAGAAAGCTCCTCCCTGATTTTAATTAGTTTGTTGGTATGGTTATTACAAAGCCAAAATCATTGGATTTCATTTTTTACCCTATGTGGTGTATTTCAGATAGAAGCTACAGAAAGCTCCTTCCTCACTTCCATCTGTTTGTTGCTATGATTAGTACACAGACACAATCATTTCATTTCATCCATTACCTGATGTGAAGTTTTTATGGGAGAAGCATCAGAAAGCTCCTCCCTCACTTGCGTCTCTTTGTTGGTATGGTTAGTACAAAGCCAGAATAATCGCATTTCTTCTATTACCCTATTTGAAGTATTTCTGAGAGATGTTGCAGAAAGCTCCTCCCTCACTTGTATCTGTTTGTTGGTATGATTAGTACACAGACCCAATCATGACATTTCATCATTTACCTGATGTGAAGTATTTATGAGAGGAGCCACAGAAGGCTCCTCCCTCATTTGCGTCTAATTGTTGATATGATTACTACACAGACAGAATCATCACGTTTCATGCATTACCCTATGTGAAATATTTCTGAGAGAAGCTACAGAAAGTTCCTCCCTCCTTTGCATGTCTTTGTTGGTATGGTTACTATGAAGCCAGAAACATCGCACTTCACCCTTTACCCTATATGCAGTATTTCTGAGAGAAGCTGAAGAAAGCTTTTCACTCATTTGCTTCTCTTTGTTGGTATGGTTACTACAAAGCCAGAATCATCGCGTTTCCTCCATTACCCTATGTGAAGTATTTCTGAGAGATGTTGCAGTAAGCTCCTCCCTCATAGGCATATCTTTGTTGGTAAGATTATTACGAACTCGGAATCATCGCATTTCGTCCATTACACTGTTGTTGTTGTGGTTGTTGTTGTGGTCTTCCGTCCTGAGACTGGTTTGATGCACCTCTCCCTGCTACTCTATCATGTGCAAGCTTCTTCATCTCCCAGTACCTACTGCAACCTAGATCCTTCTGAGTCTGCTTGGTGTATTCATCTCTTGGCCTCCCTCTACGATTCTTACCCTCCACACTGGCCTCCAATACTAAATTGGCGATCTCTTGATGCCTCAGAACATGTCCTACCAACCGATTCCTTCTTCTGGGCAAGTTGTGCCAGTCACCAACTTTCTCTTCCGAATGCGAAAATATTTTGTTGAGCCCAACCTACATAGGTAGGAATGATCATCAAAATAAAATAAGAGAAATCAGAGCTCGAACAGAAAGGTTTAGGTGTTAATTTTTCACGCTCGCTGTTCGGGAGTGGAATAGTAGAGAGATAGTATGATTGTGGTTCGATGAACCCTCGGCCAAGCACTTAAATGTGAATTGCAGAGTAGTCATGTAGACGTAGATGTAGATGTAGGAGGCATTGATTGTAAATTGCCACTAGCATACTTCATATACGACCAGAATATCTTGGATTTGTTTGCCAGGTTTCGAGACAAAGTTTCGTCGTGGAAACTGTTATAGGCATCTCGCATTGAACTCTGGCTATCCTTTAGAGAAGCCCGGAATTTAGCGCAATCTTAGGGATTTTGCGTCTGTTTAAATTTGGCATGTTTGTTTCGTTGTTTCTGCAACAGTGTTCTAACCCGTTTTGTGTACCACGGAGGATCAGCTCCGCCGTTTCTTAGTTTATTTCGTATAAATCTCTCAATTGCTGCCGATACTATTTTTTGAATGCAAACGACTTCTGGTCTACACTTATATTATTAATTTGGAATGAGTCTCTCAGGAAGGCGTCAAGTGAATTTTTATCAGCATTTTTGAATAGGTATACTTTTTGTTTGTTTTTCGAGGATTTCGGGATTACAATATACAGTCTCACTACGACAACCCTGTGTTCACTAATCCCTATAACGGTTTTGATGCTCGTTATTAACTCACGATTATTTGTCATTTGCACTTTCTTTAGTTTCAGTAAAAACCTAAATTTGGGAAATTTGTGGTAAGTTCCTATGGGGCCAAACGGCTGAGACCATCGGTCCCTAACTTAAACTGACTTACATTACGGACAAAACACACACCCGTGGCCCGAGGAAGGACTCGAACCTCCGAGGGGAGCCGTGCGAACCGTGGCAAGGCGCCCAAGACAAATCGGCTACCGCGTGCGGCTCTCTCTACCTGCATTATTCCGTGAAATATTGACTTTTGAAATAATACGGACTTTAGCATATCCCTGCACAATATCAACAGCAAGGCTTCCAAGACACTTCCCTGGGGCACAATCTAAGTTACTTTGATATTTAATGATGACTCTTCATCCAAGATTACAAGCTACATTCTCCTTATCAAATATCCTCAACTGACGCAAATTTTCATTGATACCTCATAGTGCCTTACTTTTGATAATAGTATAGCCGTGGTACTGAATCAAATACTTTTCGAAAATCGAAAAATACTGCATTTATCTGCCTTCGTCCATTACTTTTAGCAGTCATCTGATAAAATAGCGAGTTGGGTTTCACGTGATCATTGTTTTCGGAAATCATACAGGTTGCCATGGGGAGGTCATTCTGTCAGAGATACCTCGTTATTTTTTAAATTTAGAATATATTCGAAGATTCTATAACAAATCGATATCAAGGATACCGGGTACGATCTGTGATTTCTTCCAACTACTGGGCAGGGCTTTTGTTCGTGCGATGGGCGATGGATTATAGTTAACAGAACTGCTAACGCAGCTGCAAATACAATGCACCGTGTTAAGGGATCGGTCGAGCCATGGAGCTTCATTCAATTTGAGAGATTTCAGCTGTTCTCAATGTTCGATGATCTATTGGAATTTCCCGGAAGCAATGGCCGAATGGTTCTAGGCGCTTCAGTCCGGGAATGGGCTGCTGCTACGGTCGCAGGTTCGAATCCTGCCTCGGGCATGGATGTGTGTGATGTCCTTAGGTTAGTTAGGCTTAAGTAGTTCCAGGTCTAGGGGACTGATGACTTCAGATGTTAAGTCCTATAGGGCTCAGAGCAATTTGAACCATCTGTTGAAACTGATTAAAGGTAAACACATTATATGAGCAGAATCGTTCTCTTCAGCAAATGCTTTGCAAAAAACAGATGACAGTCCTTTTTGAACAGCAATCTGTTGTAGACTAATTATTATTGGTTTTCCCATATTAAGGATACTGCAAATAATTAAATAGTATTTTCACCATATTTATAACACATCTTCCTAGTCATTCTGGGAGTATGGATATACGTTATAACACACATAAAAACTATAGGTCATGAAAGAATAATGCGAATGAGACGAAAATCCGTCGATGTGTAGTACATGTACAGAACAATGTGGATGATTTATCCAACAGAAAGTGCTTCAGAAATCGAGCAAGTAAGTAACGCGTTGATCCACATCTGGTGCTTATTCAGGTATTTATTCGATTCGGCATTATTAAGTACAGTTGTTGGATGTTCTCCTGAGGTATATCGTACCAAAATTCTGTCGAACTGACGCGTTAGATCGGCGAAATCCCGACGAAAGATCCATACCCAAAGACTGGAAAGTTGCACAGGTCACACCAATATTCAAGAAAGGTAGTAGGATAACATTATGAATTACCTCGAAGAAAACGACCTATTGACACACAGTGAACATGGATTTAGTGAAGATCGTTCTTATGTAACATGTGAAGTGTTGACTGCTATTGACAAGTGATTTCAAATCGATTCCGTATTTCTGGATATCCAGAAGGCTTTTGACACTGTACCACATGAGCGGCTTTTAGTGAATTTGCGTGCTTTGGAACATCGTCTCAGTTTTGTGACTGGATTTGTGATTCGCTGTCAGAGAAGTCACAGTTCGTAGCAATCGACGGAAAGCCATTGAGCAAAACAGAAGTGACTTCTGGCGTTCCAAAGGTAGTGTTATAGGCCCTTTTCTGTTCCTTATATTTATAAACGATTTGGAAGACAATCTGAGTAGCTGTCAAAGATTGTTTGCAGATGACGCTGTCGTTTATCGACTAGTAAAGTCGTGAGAACAGCAAAACAAATTACAACACGATTTAGAAAATATATCTGTATACTGCGAAAATTGTCAATTGACCCTAAATAACGAAAAGCGTGAGGTCATCCATTTGAGTGCTAAAAGGAATCCGTTAAACTTCGGTTACACGATAAATCAGTCAAATATGAAGGCCGTAGATTCAACTAAATGCCTAGGAATTACAATTACGAACAACCAAAAATTGGAAGTAACACAAAGAAAATGTTGTGGGGACGGCTAACCAAAGACTCCGTTTTATTGGTAGGACACATAGAAAATGTAACAGATCTACTAACGAGACTGACTACACTACGTTTGTCCGTCCTCTTTTAGACTGCTGCGTGGTGTGGGTTCCTTACCAGATACGACTGACTGAGTACATCGAAAAAGTTCAAAGAAGGGCAGCACGTATTGTATTATCGCGAAATATGGAAGAGAGTGCCACAGAAATGATACAGGATTTGGGCTGGACATCATTAAAAGAAAGCCGTTTTTCGTTCCGACGGAATCTTGTCATGAAATTCACCAACCTTCCCTTCCAAATGCGAAAATATATTGTTGACACTGACTACACAGGGAGAAACGATCACCATGATAAGGGAAAGCAGAGCTCGTACGAAAAGATAAGGGTGTTCGTTGTTTCCGCGAGGTTTATGAGTTTCGAATAATAGAGGATTGTGAAGGTGGTTCTATGATCCCTCTGCCAGGCACTTAAATGTAATTTGCAGAGTATCCATGCAGATGAGGTGCTGCCCATAATGCTCCGAACGTTCTCAGTTGGAGAGAGACCAGGCGATCTTGCCGGCCGAGGTATGGTTTGGCAAGGACGAAGACAAGCAGTAGAAACTCTCGCCGTGTGCTGACAGGCATTGTCTTTCTGAAGTGTCAGACCAGAATGGCTTCTCATGAAGAACCAAAAAAAAAAAAAAAAAAAACAAAAAAAAAACAGCACGTGCAATGTCTTGGACTGCTGTGCTGTAAGGGTGTCGTGGCTGACAACCAAAGAGGCCTTACTGTGAAAAGTAATGGCACCCCGGAGCATGACTCCTGGTTGTCGGGTCGTATGATGGTATACCACCACTGTCCATGAGGTTTCCACAAACGCTTTCGGCCTGGAATCTCATTGGCTGGGGTAGAGCTGTCTTCATTCTTGAGTCCCGCTTCGAACTGAGCGAAAGTGTGTCTGGAGGCGCCCTGGACAGCAGTGGGATACCTACTTGACTCTTCCAAATTGGCCTGTAGAGTGTAACGTGGTTACCGGTTCCAGTGTCTGCTTAGAATCGACGTTTAACGTGATCCGGTAACAAGATTTTGAGGTAATACTATTTTGTTCCCATCGGGATGCTTACTATCGCTGAGCACCCATGCCGCTCACCATTGGAATGCTTGATTTCGTAGAGTATCCATGGCAGGCGAGCCTGTCATTAACACCTTGTGGGCATTTTAACTTATTAGAGTGGTTGTGGTTTGTGTTCCGCGTAGCGGCCAGCGTGAGATTTACAGCGGTTGGGCGGAAACGCACATCTAAATCAGTCACCCTGTTGGAGGAGTTCGAGGGAGACGACCGAAGTGAAGCATTCAGCTTCAAATGGTTCAAATGGCTCTGAGCACTATGGGACTTAACATCTGAGGTCATCAGTGCCCTACAACTCAGAACTCAGGATTGGAACCTGCGACAGTAGCGATCGCGCGGTTCCAGATTGAAACGCCTACAACCGCTTGGCCACAACGCCCGGCGATGCATTCACGTGGTTTCTGAGAGAACTAAGTGTTCTACATCCCACAGTACACTGAGGTATCTGCCAACCACAATCACTCACCTCGGGCCACCACAGTACTGATGAAACACGTTGAAGACTCTATCACCACTAAATTGCATCATAAGTGATACAATCAAAACACTTTTACATATATGGCAATGCTCCTAAGTCATATACACTGAAGAGCCAAAGAAACTGGGACACCTCCCTAACATCGTGTAAAGCCCCCGTGAGTACACGGAAGTACCGCAACTCGACGTGGCATGGCTTGACTAATGTCTGAGGTTAGAATTACATTAACACCTTCAGCTGCTGATGGGCTTTGATATATATAAACGAGCACAGGTGAAAATGTGTGCCCCAACCGGGACTCGAACCCGGGATCTCCTGCTTACATGAAGGACGCTCTATCCCGGTCGGGCACACATTTTCACCAGTCCCCGTTGCTATACGTCAACGCCCGTCAGCAGCTCAAGGTATTAATACAATCGTAATTTCGTTCTAGACGGCCTCAGGTCAGCAATTGTGTCCGTTCTTTTGGACGAGAGTCGTCCGACCATGCAACATATTTCCAGTCACCAATAGTCCAATATCGGTGTTGAAGGGCCTAGTGCAGGCGTAAAGCTTTGTGTCGTGCACTTATCAAGGATACACGAGTGGGCTTTCAGCTCCGAAAGCCCATATCGATGATGTTTCGTTAAATGATTCGGACGCAGCGATGTGGGAGACTTGATATTTTACCGGATTCCTGATATTCACGGTTCACTACACATACATCCTCACTTCGTCGCTACTTTGGAGATGCTGTGTCCCATAGCTCGTGCGCCTACTATAACATCACGTTCAAACTCACTTAAATCTTGATAGCCTGTCATTGTAGCAGTAGTAACCGATCTAACAACTGAGCGTGTCACCTGTTCTCTTATATTGCCGTTGCCGACCGCAGCGCCGTATTCAGCCTGTATTTGAATACGCATGCCTATACCAGTCTGTTTGGCGCTTCAGTGCATATTATTTAGTATTACCGAAGAGTATTTATTGCTCCATATTTCGCGGATTTTGTCTACTTCACTCAGCCACTACCACGTACCGCGACCAAACTAACATGGTAACTGCATTCATAATATCCTTAATGAGATATACGTCTGTGTGCATCTCATATCTAGACCGGTACGCATGGGTGTTCTCATGCCACACATTCTGACTCGGGCAACGATCTGGATGAGAAAAACTGGCGATACCTGCAAGAAAATGACCCAGGTTCCGAGCCAGAACCACAATCCCACAACGAGGCAGCTTTCATCGCATAACCTGGTGGCTGGGATTTGTTGCAGCTGCGGTGTTCATTCCTTCGTATGGGCCATTACTGTGGAGTAACACTTGTAAGCAGCAACAATCTGATGTAATGAAAGTTTACTTTATTACTGGCGCTTCCTGGCAGATTAAAACTGTGTGCCGGACCGAGACTCGAACTCGGGATATTTGCCTCACGGCGTTCTCTGCCGTCTGAGCTACCCAAGCACGACTCACGACCCGTCCTCACAGCTTCAATTGTACCTTCCTAAATTCACCGAAGCTCTTCTGCGAGCGTTGCAGAACTGGCTCTCCTGGAAGAAAGGATTTTGTAGAGACATGGCTTAGCCACAGCCTGGTGGATATTTCCAGATTGATATTGGGTACTTTATTACTGTTTAATTAAACAGCTTCATTAAACAACGAAAAAGTAACTCACATTATATGAGCTGAATCACTAAGATTAAACTGCGTAATAACAGCAGCGCCGTCATTCACTAATGAACATGAAAAATATCAGTTCTGCAGAAGTATGTAAAGATTCTTACGAAAATTCCAATAGAGTTGCAGATTCTCAAGATAAGAAGGCTACACACAGCCCGCTACACTGGCCATACTAATGTAAAAGTTGATTCCTTATTTCCCTCGCAAAGTCCAAAACATCCCCACCACGCCTGAGGTTTTGCGGACCTCCTACCACGCCGTGCGTCAGCGCCGGCACGGAGACCTGTCTCTGAACTAACAGAGCGCTCCATTAATTCGGGCTGAAACACGCCACCACTCTCCAGGACAGGTGCAAGACCCACCCGTGGCTGGCGATAAGTCGCACGGAGACGTGGTGTGGATGTTTTACCAAATAGGCGCGCCTCCACTGACGGAACAGTTTCTGTCAACCTGCAGACTACAGGGCCCCTCATCATACAAGATACTTCCAGTCAGCGTTTGGTGTTAGGAAGCCTTCCAAATTTCGTATATACTCTACACTCGACACTCAAAATTATGTTTGAGAACATTTTTCATATTATCCCCACTATTTGTAGTTAAAGAAAGAAAATGATTACAGTGCTTCAAAAAGTAATATTTGCAGTAAACTGAAAAACGTATTGATTTAATTTTACATATTTTAAAAGAAGAAATGTTGAATTTTCTCGCGCAGAGTACGAGAGACTGGCGCGGCTATATGCGCACTGTTTTGACAGACAGGTGGAGCTGAGCTAGATAGGAGCTGGCGTGTATAGCTGGCTGTCTAACGAGCAGGCGATAACCGTGATACTGGCGGAATGTGTGCGCCACTTAGAAAGCGAGTGTCGTAATGACTGCAAGTCTAGTATACAGGCACGTTAATGCAAGTGCTTTTTCCAAGGGAGGGTGGTCTTCCCTGGCCCTCGCGACGTGTGACGGTGCCTCACGCCGCAAATTCTGAGATCGCAAGCTATTAGGATGGTGCATAAGATCGCAGCGTTTTCTTCTGTATATTAATATTGTTATAGGTTTGGGATTTTACAAGGAGTGTTATACGTCATTGGTCCCTTACCTGCATTTGTCGTAGATCCCTCGCCCAGCGCGAAGTTCCAAGCGACTGGAAAAAAAGCGCAGATTACTCCAGTATATAGAGAGGTAAAGAAACGGACCCGTAAAATTAGAGACCAATATCCCAAACTTCTGATTGCTGCAAACTCCCTGTACACATTCTCAGTTCGATTATAATAGACTTACGTGAGGCTAAGCAACATACGTCGACGAATCAACATGGCTTTAGGAAGCATCGTAAGTGCGAAACTCAGCTTGCCCTTTCCTCACGTGACATACTGAGAACTATGTATGAAGGGCAACAGGCAGATTCCATATTTCTAGATTTCCGGAAAGAATTTGACATCGTGCCCCATTGTAGATTGTTAAAGAAACTACGAGCATATCGAATAAGTTCACAGATATGTGAATGGCTCGAAAACTTCTTGAAAAATAGTACGCAGTATGTTGTCCTCGATGGTGAGGGTTCATCAGAGACAACGAAATGTGATAGAACGGCTGTTGTTCTTTATACAGGGCGAGGCCATCTAAATGTTCAATACATTAGCTCCGAGGAACAAATGGCAGTTTACTGAAATGTCCAGTCCTAGTTGCTTTTGGTAAAATATCTCAAAAGCTGGGGATAGTGAATTTTACGGGTAATTAAGGAAAGTATTAAATTGATGGGGGTGTTGAAGTAATGACAATTTAATAATTATACTTTGCTAACTTCCAGCATTCTGAAAGGCATTGTAGTGTCTCGAGAATTTCGGGGTAAATTCTAGAGACCCTCGTATTTCCACCGTCTTGAACACGGGTTATTTTAGAGACGAGTGTGGTAAAGTAGAATGTATCTACTGCACCACAATTATGTGTGTGCAGGACGGACATGTATGGGACGGATGATAGGCGCGGGCAGGTAGTCGCCGATCCTGGCTAACAAGGGGAAGGCCTCAGACACGGCCAACCGATTCGGCTCAAATTTGGCAGGTTGCTTGTGTAGAACCTAAAATGAAATAGTCCAAGATCTTTTGGGTCAACACCTCCGCAATTTTGAGAAAATCAACCCTAAAGGTTTTGACGAGCAACGGACTCAGAATTAGAGCGATCGATAGATAATTGTAAATAGAGCATTTTTCATCATCAGGTATGGGGTCCGCAAACGCAAACTTTTCCAAAAATTGAGGAAAGAAACTTTTACAATTGTCGCTCCTGTACCCACATGGTAAACGCTTTTCGCCGACAGCGGCGATAGCGGAACAGCTAAGGTAACTAACTGGCTGGGAATTGGAGAACCCTAGCGGATGTTATTATTTTCGTTTGTATTTTTCCATATCTCAATTGATAGGGATAGGATGGTTAATAAGGTAAATAAATTAATAAAGAATGATAATAATAAAGTAGGCAAACTAATTACCCCAACGCCATTGGTTAGTAAAGTATTAAACTTTTAAGGCTTGTCACATGACCACAACTACGACTAACAAGGGGAGGCCGCCAATTGTGAAATTCAGATTCGATCCCTACTGCGCATAATAAAAGCTCATGGCCAGAGGTGTAATGTGGCAAAGCACCAAGATGCACTTCTCAGCCGTTGTCGAGAAAATCGACAGTTAAAAGAAACCGTTGCGGTGAAATACTCTCTACGATTGATAGTTTTCTACAGCGTCGTGGATCAGCGGTAAACGCTCGGGTTCGTGATCCGAAGGTGGCCGGATCGAACAGCCGGCACGGTAGCTTAGCGTGTTCGGTCAGTGTGTTAGCTGCCATCTGTAATAAAAAAACTGAGTTAATGGATCAACGACTAACTGAAACGGGTGTCTTGCGATGTCCGCCCCGAGCAGATACAATGAACAAAAATGAAATAAAACAAATATACAAAATAAAAAAAATCATTGGAACGCCTAACCAACTAATTAGCAGCATAAGCAGTGCAGGGTATATGAAGCGTGTCGGGAGAGGCGGAAAAATAAAAAAAAACAAAATCTCGCGCCATGCAACATTTTTTATTATTAGTGTTTTGTAATTCATATATGAATTGCTTACACATGTTGGTGAAGGCGGATCGCTGTCCAATTGTACCGCCTCAATTTTTCCGTTTGTTTAACAGGGTGTACCAAAGCTCTCACGTCCGCACTGATTTTCGACGATGTTATAAGTTGCGCTAGGGACCGCACCTACCTTCTTTCGAAGTTGGCAGGCAACTACGCTGTTATGCGGCGACTCGTTTCGGCCCATTCAACATCTGTCCTTCGAGTGTAACGAGCGAGTAACGGAGTTTATATTTCATACCTGCCACAGCAAATTTGTGTACGTGGGGTTTGTATTCTAATTCGAACGCTTGATTTACGCTATACGTATTCGTTTCGGAATATCGTTTCTACGTCTTCCATTAACTATACTTGGTTAACATTATGAAGACAATTAATAACATTAATGAAATACAACTTTGTTTGCGGAAAACATAATGATGTTCGAAGTTGCCAGTTTTTCCACGACAAACGACTTTCAACATCTTATTATATGCATAATTGTTGCAACTGATTGCTGGGAATTATATATATATTGTATGTATGTACACACATTTGAATTACAAAAAACAAATACTAAAAAAAAATGGTTGCATGGCGCGAGATTCGATCCGGCGAACTTCGGAATTACGAACCCGAACCCGAGAGCTTACCGCTGCGCAACGACGCTGTAGAAAACTATCAATCGTAGTGAGTATTTCACGCCGGTTTCTTTTAAGTGTCGATTTTCTCGACAGCGGCTGAGAAGGACATCTTGGTGCTTTCCCACATAGCACCTCTGGCTATGAGCTTTTATTATGCGCAGTATGAATTGAATCTGAATTTCACAATTGGCGGCCTCCCCTTGTAAGAGTGCTTCGAATTCCTCACGAGGGATCACAGACAGCCAACCGCGCGACGGTTGTTTACAGCGAGGCACGGGACAGAATGCACGCGGGGAGATTTATGTTGTCCCGGTTGCCTCTTCGTCATATCATAGTTGTGAATCTGGAAAAGAGAAGGTGTCCAGCACGAGCCTTATAGACGTAAATCGGAAAGAGTTGTTTTCCGTCATTAGGCTGCCGCGATCCTGGCGGATACAGTAGTGATTTTTCCATCATTAATGTGCCGAATGAAATAAGTTTCGTGAATGAATACAGTGTTATTCTGTAAGTAACATATGACGAGTGTTGTATGTAGTTTGTAGAAATTAGCTCGTCTGTTTATGCCGTAGTAACTAGTTATTATTTGTTGTCATATCTTTCAGGTGCATAATCTGAGTAACGGAGGATGTACACCCTTCGACTAGCGTTGTAATATATAGTTGGGAGCCTGTCACAGACGATGGCAAGCGGGAAGTTACCGTCACTGTGTTTTGGTTTGCAAAATACAGATGCATTATCAACGCACTACCGGAAGCAGCCAGGTCTGTTTCTCGGCGTTCCAGGTTGATAAGAACGGCTATGGTCGAGAGATTTTTGGTGGTGACGAACGAAATGACTTTTCTTGATACTGAGGTACTATACCATGAAGACGAAGCAGAAGGTGATTCAGTGGAAGATATCCCGACTAGTGAATCGCTAAATTGTCATAACACTTCAGAAATCTCCACTTCTCTGGGAATATGTGCTTCATCCGTTCCCGATGAGTATCACGAACCAGTTACTAAACGACTTAACTACAGCTCTATACCCCTTGAAGTAAAAGTTAAGGCGGTAGCGCTAGCCTGGAATCATCCAAATTTGAACTTACAAACACTGCAAAAGAATGGAGCAACAACAGCCCTGGAACGGAAGAAGGACTTGAAATTGTGGGAAAGTGATATCGTTAAAGGAGGGACAAGATACGACAAATACCAGGCGATAAATATGTGGACTTACGACCGATTTGTCGAATCTTGTTGACGTAACGAGAATGTAACAGCGAGAATACTTCAGGAGTGGGCTGCAGGTGCAGCGCTTCAATATACGGCCAACAAGGATTCTACGTCTGCTGCATCATTATCTTGGGCAAAAAATTTCAGATCGGGGTATAAAATTCGTCAACGGCGCGTCACTAAATACGTCTCTCATAAGGAAGTACAAAATATAGAAGATATACAGAAAGTGGGAGCTCTTTTCAACAGGCAAACGGCGTCACTTATGAGCGGTTTTAATAGTGATTACGTGATCAACACCGGTCATACAGGATGCGAGTATTGGGTGAACATTCGAAGCACGTTATCGCATAAGGGAGAAAAACTAATCCTTGTCGCAGTTGGTAGTAAAAACCTAGTAACACATTCGTACACGGCGCAACATGCCACTACAGCCTCTGGAAAACTGTTACGTAAGGTTTTCCTGTGTTTACAAGAAACGAATGTTACATTTGGTCCTCAGGTTATAGAAGAGGTCAACCGTTTAACCGACTCGTTGAAAAATTTTTACATTACCTTCTCCAAACTGACGAATGCGATTTACAGAACATTTCTTGAGAATGTTTTAAAACCATACGTTTCCGATAGCAAGTTTTTTCTAGTAGTGGATTCCTGGAGTGGACAAAGTAATGCTATATTATATGACACAATGATTATAGTTGGCGAGGGTCAGCCAACGTGCACGGTAAAAGTAATACCGCCCAACTGTACACCTGTGTACCAGCCGTGTAATGTTGATTTCGATCGCCAGGTTAAAAACCTTATTTCCAGGCTTCAGGATTGCAGTGTGCTTCTGGAAACCCAGCGGGAATGGACAACCGCACGGATACAATAACTATTTACAACATAATTCATAACCAACTTTCAGCATCGATTTTTCACGCAATGATATCGTATGCGTGGTACGCATCAAAATTAATTCCCGAAAAAGACATTTTGAAATGTAAACCAAGTTTGTTTTCCGCCTACTCTTGGGAAGGAACAGTGTAGCTTTCGAAAGATTGCATTCATGAGATGTTCTTGGTGCCGTGAGTATATTTGTTTCAAATTTTTATGTGACAAGTACCACCCATCTCGTTGTTCGACGAAAAATGAGGACACGTAACAGTGACTGGAAGAGCCATTCTAAAGTGACCTGGAGTAACATTTTAGATGTTTACTACCCCAAGAAGTTTCAGAAATTTATTTACCTACCTTATTTTTATCGTTCCTTATAGATTTACTTACCTTATAAACCCTCCTATTCCTATCAATTGAGATATGGAAAAGTACAAACGAAAATAATAACATCCACTGGGTTTCCTCGCGATTCGAACCCGGGTTCTCAGATTCCCAGCCAATTACCTTGGCTGTTACGCTTTCAGTGCTGTCGGCAAAAACCGTTTAAAAAGTTGGAACAGAAGCGACAGTTGCAAAACTTTCTTTCCTCGATTTCTGGAATAGTATGCGTTTTCGGATACCATAGCTGATGATGAAAAATGCTCTGTTTACAATTATCTATCGATCCCGCCAATTTTGAGTCGATTGCCCTTCATAACTTTTAGGGGTGATTTTTTCAATAACGCGGCGGTGTTGACCTAAAATATCTTAGATTCCTCCGTTTTAAGTGGTACACAAGCGACCTGCCAAATTTTAGCCGAATCGGTTGGCCATGTCTGAGGCCTTCCATTTGTAAGGAGTTACACGTCCAGCTCAAGGAACAAACGCGCCGTCTCAATGCGATGTCAAACATTATTTGTGAATATTTGAATGTTGTTGAAAGAGAAGAAGGAACAATTACTTATTCATTCTTTCTCTTACTTTTGTAAGGTCCAGACGGTTGTCTTGTTAAATTTTGTGAGATTTGTACACTGTATTTATGGAAAAATGAATGTGATAGTTTCTGACGGACCAGAAGGTTCCGAGCTTGCGAAAAATGTTTTGTTGTTGTTGTTGTTGTGGTCTTCAGTCCTGAGATTGGTTTGCTGCAGCTCTCCATGCTACTCTGTCCTGTGCAAGCTTCTTCATCTCCCAGATCCTACTGAAACCTACATCCTTCTGAATCTGCTTAGTGTACTCACCTCTTGGTCTCCCTCTACGATTTTTACCATCCACGCTGCCCTCAAATGCCAAATTTGTGATCCGTTGATGCCTCAAAACATGTCCTACCAACGGATCCCTTCTTCTAGTCAAGTTGTGCTACAAATTGCTCTTCTCCCCAATTCTATTCAATACCTCCTCATTAGGTACGTAATCTATCCACCTTATTTTTAGCATTCTTCTGTAGCACCACATTTCGAAAGATTCTATTCTATTCTTGTCCAAACTATTTATCGTACATGTTTCACTTCCATACATGACTACACTCCATACTTTCAGAAACGATTTCCTGATACATAAATCTATACTCAATGTTAACAAATTTCTCTTCTTCAGAAATGGTTACCTTGCCATTGCCAGTCTACATTTTATATCCGCTCTACTTCGAACATCATCTGTTATTTTACTTCCTAAATAGCAAAACTCCTTTACTACTTTAAGCGTCTCATTTCATAATCTAATTCCCTCAGCATCACCCGATTTAATTTGACTACATTCCATTATCCTCGTTTTGCTTTTGTTGATGTTCATCTTATATCCTCCTTTCAAGACACTGTCCATTCCGTTCAACTGCTCTTCCAGGTCCTTTGCTGTCTCTGACAGAATTACAATGTCATCGGCGAACCTCAAAGTTTTTACTTCTTCTCCATGAATTTTAATACCTACTCCGAATTTTTCTTTTGTTTCCTTTACTGCTTGCTCAATATACAGATTAAATAACATCGGGGAGAGGCTACAACCCTGTCTCACTCCTTTCCCAACCACTGCTTCCCTTTCATGCCCCTCGACTCTTATGACTGCCATCTAGTTTCTGTACTAATTGTAAATAGCCTCTCGCTCCCTGTATTTTATCCCTGCCACCTTCAGAATTTGAAAGAGAGTATTCCAGTCAACATTGTCAAAAGCTTTCTCCAAGTCTACAAATGCTAGAAACGTAGGTTTGGCTTTTCTTAATCTTTCTTCTAAGATAAGTCATAAGGTCAGTACTGCCTCACGTGTTCCAACATTTCTACGGAATCCAAACTGATCCTCCCCGAGGTCCACATCTACCAGTTTTTCCATTCGTCTGTAAAGAATGCGCGTTAGTATTTTGCAGCTATGACTTATTAAACTGATAGTTAGGTAATTTTCACATCTGTCAGCACCTGCTTTCTTTGGGATTGGAATTATTGTATTCTTTTTTTAGTCTGAGGGTATTACGCCTGTCTCATATATCTTGCTCACCAGCTGGTAGTGTTTTGTCATGACTGGCTCTACCAAGGCTGTCAGTAGTTCTAATGGAATGTTGTCTACTCCTGGGGCCTTGTTTCGACTCAGGTCTTTCAGTGCTCTGTCAAATTCTTCAAGCAGTATCTTATCTCCCATTTCATCTTCATCTACATCCTCTTCCATTTCCATAATATTGTCCTCAAGTACATCGCCGTTGTATAGACCCTCTATATACTCCTTCCATCTTTCTGCCTTTCCTTCTTTGCTTAAAACTGGGTTTCCATCTGAGCTCTTGATCTACATACAAGTGGTTCTCTTTTCTCCAAAGGTCTCTTTAATTTTCCTGTAGGCAGTATCTATCTTACCCCTAGTGAGATAAGCCTCTACATCCTTACATTTGCCCTCTAGCCATCCCTGCTTAGCCATTTTCACTTCCTGTCAATCTCATTTTTGAGACCTTTTGTATTCCTTTTTGCCTCCGTCATTTACTGCATGTTTATCAATTAAATTCAATATTTCTTCTGTTACCCAAGGATTTCTAGCAGCTCTCGTCATTTGACTTACTTTATCCTCTGCTGCTTTCAATACTACATCCCTCAGAGCTACCCATTCTTCTTTTGCTGTGTTTCTTTCCCCCATTCCTGCCAATTGTTCCCTTATGCTCTCCTTCAAACTCGGTACAACCTATGGTTCTTTCAGCTTATCCAGATCCCATGTCCTTAAATTCCCACCTTTTTGCAGTTTCTTCAGTTTTAATCTACAGGTCATAACCAATAGATTATGGCCAGTGTCCACATCTGCCCCTGGAAATCTACTACAATTAAAAACTTGATTCCTTAATCTCTGTCTTACCATTAAATAATCTATCTCATACCGTTTAGTATCTCCAGGATTCTTCCATGTATACAACCTTCTTTTATGATTCTTCAACCAAGTGTTAGCTATGATTAAGTTATGCTCTGTGCAAAATTCTACTAGACAGCTTCCTCTTTCATTTCTTAGCCCCAATCCATATTCATCCTCTATGTTTCCTTCTCTCCCTTTTCCTACTGACGAATTCCAGTCACCAATGACTATTACATTTTCGTCTCCCTTCACTACCTGAATAATTTCTTTTATCTCATCATACATTTCATCAATTTCTTCATCATCTGCAAAGCTAGTTGGCATATAAATTATACTACTCTAGTAGGCATGGGCTTTGTGTCTATCTTGGCCACAATAATGCGTTCACTATGCTGGTTGTAGTAGCTTACCCGCACTCCTATTTTTTTATTCATTATTAAACCTACTCCTGCATTACCGCTATTTGATTTTGTATTTATAGCCCTATATTCACTTGACCAAAAATCTTATTCCTCCTGCACAGAACTTCACTAATTCCCACTATATCTAACTGTAACCTATCCATTTCCCTTTTTAAATTTTCTAACCTACCTGCCCGATTGAGGGATCTAACATTCCATGCTCCGATCCGTAGAACTCCAGTTTTCTTTCTCCTAATAATGACGTCCTCCTGAGTAGTCCCCGCCTGGAGATACAAATGGCGGACTATTTTACCTCCAGAATATTTTACCCAAGAGGACGCCATTATCATTTAATCATACAGTAAAGCTGCATGTCCTCAGGAGAAATTACGGCTGCTTGCTTTCAGCCTTTCCCAGTACCAGCACAACAAGGCCGTTTTGGTTAATGTTGCAAGGCCAGATCAGTCAATCATCCAGACTGTTGCCCCTGCAACTACTGAAAAAGCTGCTGCCCCTCTTCAGGAACCACATGTTTGTCTGGCCTCTCAACAGATACCCCTCGTTGTGGTTGCACCTACGGTACGGCCATCTGTATCGCTGAGGCACGCAAGCCTCCCCACCAACGGCAAGGTCCATGGTTCATGAGGGGAAAAAATGTTTTAGTTGTATGAAAAGTGTTATGTGTGATAAAAATACAGTGGGATTGAGTTCAAAATATTCTTGAGTGTACGGAGTTATTTTAAAAGTATAAAACATTTCCTCCAAAGTAGCATCTTATCTTGGGAGAAGAAGTTGTGCAGGACATCACAGCTGGCTATCCTGAAAAGAAGATCGGAGAAGCAACTCCAAGTAAGTTCGATAGCCAAGAGGGAGTGTGAGTCTTGCACACCAGTACCACACTGACACCCTTAATCACCGGAAACTGCCAGAGCATGGCATAAACAGTTGCCTCACTATCTTTCCCCAAATCCCTCAACATGCATTCTAACCTTACATCTGCAGAAATGGGCTGCAGTCCACCACATAAGAACTGATCCTGACCTTCTAATCCTACCTGTGGACAAAGGCTCCACCACTGTTGTTTTTAACTGCAAGGATTACCTGGCAGTAGGACTCTTCTGGCTGTCAGATACTTCTATCTACAAACCTTGCCACAGCGACTCCATTCCAGTAATCCAGCAAGATCTCCAATCACTACTCAAATCCTTATGCGCACATCAGACCCTCTCCCTGGAGTCCATGCCTCGGCTCACCTCTCTCACTCCACTAATAAATCCTACCTTCTACATGATTCCTAAAGTCCATAAACCTAATCACCCAAGACGCCCCATTGTGGCCGGTTACTGAGAGAATTGCTGCTCTCATAGACCAACCCCTACAATCTATTACCCCTAACATACCTTCCTATTTAAAAGATACCAACAATTTCCTCCAGCCAGCCAGAGTGGCCGAGTGGTTCTAAGCACTACAGTCTGAAACCGCGCGACCGCTATGGTTGAAGGTCCGAATCTTGCCTCGGGCATGGATATGTGTGATGTCCTTAGGTTAGTTAGGTTTAAGTAGTTCTAAATTCTGGGGGACTTATGACCTCAGAAGTTAAGTCCCGTAGTGCTCAGAGGCATTTGAACAATTTCCTTCACTGACTCTCCACAGTTCCTGACTCTTTACCACAAAGTGCCATGCTTCTCACTATTGGTGCCACCTTCCTGTACACTAATGTTCCTAATGCCCATAGCCTTCCTGCTATTGAACACTCCCTTTCCCAAAGATTGACAGATTCCAAACCAACAACCTAGTCACCATGACAAGTTTATCCTCACACACAATTTCTTCTGCTTTGGAGGCATTACCCACAAACAAATTCAGGGTATGGCTATGGGCACCCTCATAGCACCATCTAATGCCAACCTATTCATGGGCCATATAAACGAACCCTTCCTAAAAACAGAGAATCCTAAACCCCACTCCTGGTTCAGATTCAATGATTACATTTTTGCTATCTGGAGTGAGGATAAGGATACCCAATCCACATTCCTCCAGAACTTCAACTACTTCTCCCCCATTTGCTTCACAAGGTCCTACTCAACCCAACAATCTACCTTCTTAGATGTTGACCTCCACCTCAAATGTGGTTACATCAGTACCTCTGTCATTATCAAACCTACTAACCACCAGCAATACCTCCACTTCAACAATTGCCATCCATTCCATACCAAGAAGTCCCTTCCGTATAGCCTATCCCCACTTGGTCACCGCATCTGCAGGGATGAGCAGCCCCAATCTAACTACCTCACTGAAGCCTTCACTGACCATAATTATCCTCCCAACCTTGTATAAAAACAAATCTTGCATGCCTTATCTATTCAGTCTCCCACCACCTCCCAAAATCCCACTGTCTGACCACAGACAACCATGCCCCTCATAACTCAGCATCACCCAGGACTGGAGAAACTGAATTACACTCTATGCCAGGGTTTCAATTACCTCTTGTCGTGGCCTGAAATGATAAGTATCCAGACCACTATCCTTCCCATGCCTCACATGGTATTCTGTCATCCACCGAACCTACATAATGTACCCATCCTTACACAACCAATGCTCCCAATCCCTTACCTCATGGCTCATACCTCTGTAACACACCTACATCCATACATTCTCCTGAAACCACCTACTCCAGGTCAGGCACCATCACCACTAATCCCATCAAAGGCAGGCCTACCTGTGAAACTAGTCATGTGATTTACAAGCTAAGTTGCTACCACTGTGCTGCATTCTATGTAGGAATGAGAATCAACAAACTGTCTGTCCACACAAATGGTCACCAACAAACTGCAACCAAGAAACAAGTGGACCACCCTGTTGCTGAACATGCTGCAAAACATGATATTTCAATGACTGCTTCACAGTGTGTGCTATATAGATCCTTCCCACCAAGACCAGCTTTTCTGAATTGTGCAGGTGAGAACTTTCCCTGCAATACATCCGATATTTCTATAACCCTCCTGGTCTCAACCTTCATTAGTCACTGTTCTCATCCATCCCACACCTTCCCTGCACCCGTTCCAGCACTATGCAGCCATTATTCCACCACCACACCTAGTCTTTTTATTTCCCTCCGTTTCTGCTACTTCTGCCACCCTCCCCACCTCTCCCCTGCCCGTGGTCTAACCTGCAGCACTTTACTCTACATCACTACCCACCCTCCCTCCCTGCCCCAGTATCCTCCATACCCCCACCCAGTTGCCACTCCCATCATGCAATGTTGCTGTGTGTATGTGTGTGTGTGTCTGTGTGTGTGTGTGAGTGAATTGTGAGAGTCGTTGTTGTGTGTATCAGCGACACAGCATCTGTGCTAGATAGTGAGTAGCAGCTTTCTTTCTCGTAATATTGTTACATTCTATCCTGGATTTTCCATTATTTGAATATGTATTATACTAATTCATGAACGAGATAGATGAGCACTTAAAATAAAGGGCCAAAGGGCCAAAATGAACTCCCTTGGCCTCTTTCAAAACAGAAAGAGCATATATTATTCAAAAAATTTCATGTAGAATGCCCAAGTACAAGAAGACCCTAATATAAGTAAATCTATATTTTTATTTGAATGCTCCTGAGAAAGTACCTGATCTGACTATTGTTGTAAGCATACCTGTATTCATTCCATCTATGCTGCGATCAAATGGTTAATTTTCCATACTTGTGTGTGAAGTGTAAATATTCCATTGTACTATTTCCCTGTATAAAACTGATGTGCTCAATACTATGTGGAAAATGATTCAAAATCAGTAGCCAATAATTAATCAAATAAAAAAAGTCCATTTGCAGTGTATATGTACAAATTGAGAAAGCTCATTTTTCTTAGTAAAGCCACAAAGACAAGTTTTATGAAATTACACAAGTTTTTTTGTACTCAAGTTGATCAGATACACTAATTACATACAGCAGCAGCGTTTTTTCATCATAATGGTCCAGCTAGGCATTGGGGATATGGTATTCTTTGAGAAGGTACTCCACTATTTTCCATTTTTAGATCACCTACAATGCTCAAATATTTCAATATGTGTAAAACCCTAAAAACCATTAACAATACCCTCTAACACAACCGAAGGTCAGATAGAAGGTCAACTGTTTCAGGAACTACAAGAAATGGAAAGAACAGAATCCCATTAGTTGTCAACTGCTGGACACTGGGGGTTCTAGATATTTATTTCCATAGCGGTACAAAAATATTTTGCTCACTCCAGTAACTATTCTCTCCGGAAATGTCACTGGGTTACCTGTAGTGGTAGCGTGTTAAGTGTCAGAGAATGAAACTTAGAGAGAATAATAACAGCTCTTCCAGATGATATATCCCTCTCTATCATAGCCAGATCTCAGATTAGTTGACGTGAAAGCATAGTATGATCTTCTGTAAACAGGTGGCGCAAAGCACTGTTATTTAAGTAACTTTTAGTATCAGATGAGCCCTTATCACAGTAACTGCTACTTCTCAATAACCAGTTATTTCTATCAGTTATGTTATTTTCTTGTCACCTCTAATGTACACCATTACGCCAGGAGATACTAATTTACTGAATACTGGGGAAAACATCTGCAGTAAAATTCATTTTTACAGCCTTATATACACTCCTGGAAATGGAAAAAAGAACACATTGACACTGATGTGTCAGACCAACCATACTTGCTCCGGACACGCCCCAACATCGTGCATTGTACCTCCAGTGGTGTCGCGACAGGCGTGAATGGAGGGACGAATGGAGACGTGTCATCTTCAGCGATGAGAGTCGCTTCTGCCTTGGTGCCAATGATGGTCGTATGCGTGTTTGGCGCCGTGCAGGTGAGCGCCAGAATCAGGACTGCATATGACCGAGGCACACAGGGCCAATACCCAGCATCATGGTGTGGGGAGCGATCTCTTACACTGGCTGTACACCTCTGGTGATCGTCGAGGGGCACTGAATAGTGCACGGTACATCCAAACCGTCATCGAACCCATCATTCTACCATTCCTAGGGAACTTGCTGTTCCAACAGGAGAATGCACGTCCGCATGTATCCCATGCCACCCAACATGCTCTAGAAGGTGTAAGTCAACTACCCTGGCCAGCAAGATCTCCGGATCTGTCCCCCATTGAGCATGTTTGGCACTGGATGAAGCGTCGTCTCACGCGGTTGCACATCCTGCACGAACGCTGGTCCAAATGAGGCGCCAGGTGGAAATGGCATGGCAAGCCGTTCCACAGGACAACATCCAGCATCTCTACGATTGCCTCCATGGGAGAATAACAGCCTGCATTGCTGTGAAAGGTGGATATACACTGTACTAGTGCCGACATTGTGCATGCTCTGTTGCCTGTGTCTATGTGCCTGTGGTTCTGTCAGTGTGACCATGTGATGTATCTGACCCCAGGAATGAGTCAATAAAGTTTCCCCTTCCTGGGACAATGAATTCATGGTGTTCTTATTTAAATTTCCAGGAGTGTATATATCAAGATAGACGACAAACAATGTCATATAGTTATTAGCCATATCAAGCGAGAACAAATTCCCTCTCGGTCATGCCACTACACTTCATAACTGTATCAAGAAGAAGATTCCGTAACCTAAATGGCAGCAGATGTCCAGGGCTGTTAAAATGACAATTTTTGCTGGACCCAGGTTGTATAATCTGAGTTGACAAGTAGCATAAATAATAGTTGAAGGAGACCAAAAGAGTGTTACAATACAGTACAAACATGGACAAAGACAACAGTATGGAGATAGCTACACATTGTATAAAAGTCTCATTCACAGTGATTATTATTTTTATAAAAATCATTCATGCACTTGCAGCTTGTTTGACATTTCACTGTACACATATGGACCAAAAATTCACACAATTCAGAGCAATGATCAGTTAATGATTTCAGATTTCTAAAATCAAGGCTATGTTTTTCACTTGTGGTGGCAGGCTGTTCTGTATCTTGGTTAAATGGTTTATTGTTCATTGTTTGGACATGGAGTTTCCTATCTAATACAAAGTGTGTTGAAATGATGATAATGTAATAATAATCGTTTCAGTTATT
This sequence comes from Schistocerca gregaria, assembly GCF_023897955.1. NCBI lineage: Eukaryota > Metazoa > Arthropoda > Insecta > Orthoptera > Acrididae > Schistocerca > Schistocerca gregaria. Next base: position 317,003 of record NW_026061887.1, on the reverse strand, counting down.
TCCTCTTTGTCTTTTTTATGTGTTTTTTCTGTGTTTCTTCGCTCTGTTTGTATTTTGTCTTCATTGTTGTCCCCTGGTTGTAATTGTAAATTGTGTGAAGTAACAAGTTGAAATTATTTATCCTAAATAAGTGTTATTTTCTTAGCAAGTGGTCATGGACCCAGGTGCCAGGTGTTGCAGTACAACAAATAAAGGTGGAAAAAATTAATCCAGTACCTAATTTAGAGTCATGGCTCAAGAAGAGGAGGAATACAAGGTACTGTTGTTTAATGGGAAGAACTTTAGCAACTGAAAATTTAGGACTGAAATACTTCTATGTGAGCTGGAAGTGAGTTTTGTCTGAAAGAGATACATGGACATGGCTGAGACAGCTGTACGGCAAAACCGATAAGAAGTGTAAGTCTCAAGTAATCCAAAGAATTTCACAAAGTTGCTTGGAGTAGGCCTACACCAAAAATAAGAAATACATTAATTCAAACATTTGAGCTGAAAGGTATGGCTTTTATTAAGAACGGCCTTTAAAGTTTACTGCAAATGACAATAACTCTTGAAATTAATTTTTTGGAGTTTCGTAAGTTAATGGGTCATTTGAAGGATCGGATGATAATATTGGAGGAACTGATATAGTATGCGGTAACTTACAAACAATTCCACCAGAATCCTAAGTAGTTGTTACTGCTCTGAATACCTTCTCAAGTGAGGAATTGGAACTGGATTTCTTAAAGGGTAGATTACTTGACAAAGAAGCAAAACTTAATAATTCTAAAGGTAACAACTGGACAGTAAATGAATTGCCATCGTCGACAGCATCTGACAGAAAGGTAAAAGGATGTATTCAGAGACAACCAAGTCTCAAGCTATGTATGATGCAGCCAAAGCTTTGTCTAAAAATAAGATTTTAGTTGATATTGTGGATGCTAGGAGTTGTCATTTTTTACTTTGTAGTTCACTGTTGCTATATGAGTTCACATATTGTCATTTTGTTATATAGAGATAATGAGTGGAGGTTTGGACACTAGAAAATGGAGTGCCTAGTGGAGAAATCTAAACATTTCTGATGTATTTTTCTATTACATTTCAATAGGAATGACAGCTACGGAGGCAGTCAGAAACATTCACGCCACATGTGGGAGGGGGATAATTCCATGAGACAGATCATGGCAAGAATGCGGTTTTCTCGTTTTAAGAAGGATCATTTTGACATAAGTGATTCAGCATATTCAGGAAGACAGTCGAAGTTTCATAAAGATTGTTTAAACACATTAACCCACAATAATCAATGTCAGCAAACTTGAGAACTGCAAATGTTATTAACTGTGATCATTCTACCATCGTGCGACATTTGCATGCAATGGAGAAGGTTGAAAAAAGGTACCACATGCTCTAAGCCGAAAACACATAAATCAGTAGGTGAATGTATGTGCTTTTCTCATTGTTCGTGATCAATTTGCTTGAAAGCAACGTTGACCATTCCTAACTTGTATTGTCATAGCCTTATAGGTGACAAGAAATGGTGTCTTTATCCTAAGATCATAAGGAAAAGAAAAGAATGGTTGCCCCCAAACAAAGCAGCAACTCCCCATATAAAAGCCTGCATGCATCCATAATATTATGCATCTAGTTGAACAGTGATGGTGTGGTGTAGTACAGATTGCTTCCCTGAGATGTAACCATCACTGATGATATTTATTGTCAGTAACTGAGACATCTTGTGGACGCAATTCGAGGACAACGACCAGGCAGACTGCGAAAAGTGATGCTACTCCACGATAACGCCCGCGCCCATTCTGCTAGACTGACCAAAAACTTTATACTAGAGTTGGGTTGGGAGGTCATTCTGCACTCACCTTATTCAACTGATCTTGCACCCTCAGTTTTTCCTGCTCCCTATCGAACAAACTTCAAGCTAAGCTTTGCCAGATGCAAAAGGTTCTCCTACCATGGCTCGGCGAGTTCTTCACCTCAAAACCACTCGATGTCTACAGTCATGGAATCAAAAAGTTATCTCAGCATTGACAGACTGTTGTAAATAGTGAAGGAGAATAATTATGGATGAGTAGGGTGTGTATGTGTATCTGTTGTGTTTTTCAAACGTACAGAAAAACGCAACAAACTTATGTATCAACCCAATATATGTGTTACAGACATGGGAAACAATGCCATTATTGGGGAAAAATACAATGTTAGATTGCCACAAACGCATAGAAGTATAGTTCTGCAAATTTAGCTAAATCTCTCCAAAAAATAAACAGAAATGAAAGTAACTTTTCTTTCTCAGCTGTTACTGGAAATTTTCCAGGTGGCAAAGTGGATTGGTTTCTAGATTTGAGGGTAACAGGATATTTAGTTAATTAATCTGTTCTTTGATGGATGTGAACAAACTGGTGAATCAAATAAGAATAAAGTTTGGAGAAATTTATGTTGAAAGCATAGTTTGTGGACTGGAATTTCAAATTAAAACTAAAAGGTGCTCTTCTAGTGTCAGGTTCACTAAATAATTAATTGTCAGTGCATAAACTATAAATGGCTGGATGATGCTTGTTTTTAAAAATTCAGCGGGTTCAATTCAAAAGTGTGATAGCTATAGCTGCAGCTCACAGAAATGATTCAATTGTGTATATACACACACTAACAAGGGGAGTGCGAGGGTTGGGAAATGAAGTTAAGAGTGGGATGGCATGTGTTGGCAGCACTACCCCATAGAGTTACAACGCCCCAGCCATACGGCCAGATGGCTAGCCACTCACGAGAAAAACACTCTGAAACTTTCAGTCCTACAGTATATAATACCCATGTGTCTGCTCACTGAACTGTATGGCACAGTGGTCGATACAATATTGGTAACAATTCTTGCTTCGTATTTCCAAAGTATGTATTTGCTGAAAATCAGGAGATTTAAAAGTGACAACGGTCATGAGTATATTTGCAAAGTCAATTACGAAATGGAGTGGCAGAGCGACTAAATCATACTGTCATTGAAAAGGCTCATTGCACAATTTTTGGACGCGAAGTTTGAAAGCAATTTTAGTCAAAAGTTACTGGCAGATACTTTTATCATTAACCATAGTTATACTTCAGTTTTAGATGCAGAAATTTTAGAAATGCTATCGGATGGAAGAAAGCCAAATTTGAACAAATATGACTTTGGGTGTGTTGCATAGTGGCACATTCCAAGGAAAGTATTGAAAAGGAACTAGCCCATTAAAATGTTACGTGACTGGAAACTGTCTAATTAGCCACAGAATATGGTGTGCCAAGCAACACAAGGTTGTATTTGGGAGAGATGTAATTTTTGAAAAAGATATGTTTCTATTTGAAGGTGAAAGCAGTGATGATTGGATCTTGAAGAAGACCATTCAAGTGAACAATGTAATTCAGAACATTCTTCAGTTTCCTCAAAGTTAGTTCTGTTTTGAAGTCCTTGATTTTGTGCAAACTGTTGAAGGTAACTCAAGGCCCACGATGTCAGAAGAAGTGGAAGCGAGCAGAAACTTTGTGGAAAAGCAATAGAATAACAAGAAAATTTTGGTTTTTCAAGTATTATGCAGTGTTTCCCTTGAATGCAAAAACATTCATGGGAAAACTTACCTCAGAAGTATGAAGACGTTCAGGTAAGGCATCATGAAGAAGATGTAGGAGAAGAATGGAAAAAAAATTAAGGAAAAATTGGGCTCTCTGTCATCTAATGGAACTTTGACTTATGAACCACTTACAGCAAATATAAGTATCACTGACAGTAAGAGGATGTTCAAAGTAAAAATAGACATGTCTGGAAATATTGAAAGAGATATGACTATACTCCACTTGCTCAATTCACAACACTAAGAATGCTCCTTAGTGTGTTGAAGGAACATAATTCATTTATGGAACAAACAGATGTACAAAATTGATTCCTGCATTGAGACCTGGTGTAAAGATTAAGAAAAGTCTTGTATGCAAACTAAAAAAAAAACTTTTGACAGTTTTAGGAAGGAAATCATGTTTCGACAACCCAAAATTGGCAGATGTCTCTATGTTGAAAGCATTGATGATCATTATACTCAATTTGCTTCCATATGTAGATAATATTCCAGCTGGATGTAATAGTAAAAAAAAAAGTCACCTACATTAAGAACTAGTTAAAATGTCGAATGTGAGAACTTGGAGAACCAAAATCATTCCTCAGAATAAATATGCAGAGCAACAGTGGCAAAATGTTTCTTTGTCACTATGTTCATCTTGAATACTTATTGAAAAGATTCAACATGGAAGACTGTAAACACTGAGAACATCGATGGAAGTCAAATGCAGTGGAGATGCTTGTGGTCAAATGGATGAATTTAAACCAGATGGACAATTACTGTGTTTTTCAATGTATATAATGACAGCTGTGACCAGACGAAGTGCATCACTTAACTATTTTAGTAGACAGCAAAATAAACCAACAGAATTAGAGTAGAAATTTTTGAAATGAATTCTTTGATATATTAAAGGAACACTTGATGTTGGCCTGTGATACAAAAAGGAAATTTTAAATGCTATTACTGCTATGTTGATTCTGACTGTGTTATGTTGTAGATCTTCTGTCTTCTTCACTTTCTTATAGTTTTTTGTTTGAAAATACTGTTTCTTGTGACAAGGAGACATATGAGTTTCACTATGAAATAGAAGCAGAATATCCAGCTTCGTCGACAGCTATGACAGACACCCCATGGCTTAAGCATCTTCTTGAAGAATATGTCAATTACGGAAGTGGGAACATAGATGACTGAAGCATGTGGATGTGAAATCCGTTCTACACAAGAGCTATACAACAAAGGCCATCTGAATGTTCAATACATTAGCTCCTAGGAACAAATGGCCCATATTTTACCAAAAGTAGCTAAGAGTGCACGTTTCAATAGACTGTGTTAAAAGCTGGGGATAGTGAATTTTATGGGCAATTTAGGAAATTATTAAATTGATTTGGGGGGGGGGGGTGTTGAAGTAATGACAATTTAATAATTATACTTTTCTAACTTCCAGCATTCTGGAAGGCATTGTAATGCCTAAGGAATTTCGGAGTAAATTCTAGAGACCCTCGTATTTCCACCGTCTTGAACACGCGTTATTTTAGAGATGAGTAGATCTGTGTCTACTGCACCACAGTTATGTGTGTGCAGGACGGACGTGTATGGGACGGATGATCGGCGTGGGCAGGTGGTCGCCTATAGTTACACATCCAGCTCAAGGAATAAACGCGCCGTACTCCATGCGACATGAAACATTACTGTGTGAACATTTGAATGTTGTTGAAAGAAGAGAAGGGACAATTACGAATGTAAGAGAAAGAATCAATAAGTAAGGTCTAGACAGTTGTCTTGTTAAACTTTGTGAGATTTGTAGACTGTATTTATGGAAAAATTAATGTGATAGTTTTCATACAACTAAAACATTTTTTGTAAGCTTGGAACCTTCCGGTCTGTCAGAAACTGTTGTGTGTGATGAAAATACAGTGAGATTGAGTTTTAAAATAACTCTGTACACTCGAGAATATTTTAAAGTATAAAAAATTTCCTCCATGTAGCATCCTATATTCAGAGAAGAAGTCGTGCAGGACATCACAGCTGGCTATCCTGAAAAGATGATCGGGGAAGCAACTCCAAGTAAGTTTGATAGCCAAGAGGGAGTGTGAGTCTTGCACACCAGTACCACACTGACACCCTTAATCACCGGAAACCACCAGAGCATGTCAGAAAAAACACTATGGTTTACCAAATTATGCAATAAATTGCAGAGAGCTGTCAAAGTAGAAATATTAATTTGTTTTACTTCATTACTATGCACCAATTAATGCAGAGTAATGTCGGAGGCAGCCACTTCCAGGTACGTTGGAAATGTGAGATGGTCTATGGACAGCTGATTCTGAGTGAGAAAGGACAACCATGGCAGACAAAGCCCTGAATTCAAATTTGTGTCCTAAGCTAACCACAACCCCACGATGTGAAATGCATAAGAGAGAATAGCAATCAACAATCTGTGCAGATTTAAAAATCGCACTTGCTTTGTTTATGGTGGTTAAAGCTAACCTCTATGAAGCAACTCGAGACGGACACACACACATTAACATTTATTTCAACATTATAGGTGACACAGGCAGAGTCCAGGAGAAAAAAGAATGGCAGAAAGAAAAAATAAGGGTAAATAAAACAAACAATAATATCAAAAATTACATGTAAACGAATTAATTGAATAAAAATAATAATAAAATTCTTTTGATCGGATTTATAAATTGAAAAAAAGTTTCATTTGTCGTTTTTTGATCCAACAACCTTCTACATCATGTTTATATGATAACCATTGCGCTAGGCCCCAACACAGGTATGTAGCTGGTGCATTAGTTTGTATATTTTTTCTATAGATTTAATAAACATAACAGAGACTTCAGCGTACAATAATATATCATCATTCAGTGCTTACAATGGACAGCAAACATTGGGGAAATTTTCGATTCTGCGAAATGTAAATGGCATGGTTTTCTGGGGAAGAATTCATTGAGTCATCTTCAGAACACTTTTTTAATCCGAAAGGGAAGTTCCATGAAAGTTATTTGATAGAGAGTGGAAAAGGCTCAAATCTGAGGCACAAGATCAGGTGAATAAGGTGGGTGTGACATGACTTCCCAACCCAACTTTTGCTAGACTGACAAAAAAATACTGTACGGAATGCAGGCAGGCTCTCTCATGGATCAATATTGCTTCACATGGACTTCCTGGTTGCTGTTCTTAGACTGTATATGCAAGACATCTTTTCTGTTGACAGAAAATGTCAGCAATGACGGTTACATCTTGCGGAAGCAATTCATAATACACCCCACCATCGTCGTCCCACTAGATGCATAACATTATCTTTTGTGAAAGCATGTAGATTTTTGTATGGAATGTTGCTCCTTTGTTTGGCCTCAACCAATCCTTTCCTTTCCTTATGTTAGAATACAGACACAATTTTTCATCACCAGGATAGTGCTGCACTAGTGTCAATCTAGCCAAGGGAAAGGGAAATTTTTTCGAAATTCAATGAAGGCGCTGTTGGGGGATGAAATCTGGGGCCGCTGGCAGAGTGGCATATTGGACGACAGCCAGCAGGCCAGGCAAGGTAAACATGGCACCTGCCGGCGCAGAGCTGCGACAGCGGTATTGCATGCACGATTTGTTTTGAGTGGAGCAACAATAAGGTAGGAAACTGCAGCATTGCTCTTAGTTAGTGGATATATTAGGTGGGGCACTAGGCCAGAGCCAGGAGTGGATATTTGTAAATGGCTGACCTGTAGAAATTTATCCTGCAATTGTTAGTGTCTCTCTCTGACACTATGTCAGAAGCAAGGGAGAAACCAATATAAATAGATGGGCAAGTTTAGCTTGACAGGGGCTGCCAGGTCAGTGGAACGTCGGGACAGACCTGTGCTGCTCTATGCTTATAGTGGCCAGTCTGGCAGCAATATTATAAGCATTCTGTATAAATTTGTACTTTGTTTCTATGTTGTTGCTCGGGCTATATTCTGCATCGGGGGACACAACGCCAGGGGAGGGTGGAATGGCATCCTTCCACTTGGAGATAGCACGGTCTGCCTGAAAATCGGCAGTGAGAGAGGTCTGCAGCAGGTCCAGGAGGGTCTCAGTTCCACTCTAGTGTAGTGGCCAAGTTTGCTTCCCACCTTGCATACTGGGTCTGGGCGAGGCATACCCTGAGGGTAGCAGAGCAGCGCTACGACAGCGCCAGAGATGACAGTGGGTGTTGCCATCCGGCAAGCACCATTAGCGGAAAATTTCAGCACAGAATCCAGGTGCGCGTGGATTTGAGTCAGGTCACTAGTTGGGAGCAGCGGTAGCCTGAGGGCCACGGGTGACCAGTACATCCACCTTCATCCCTTGGTCAGGCAGAGCAGGCCTAATGGGGCGGAGTAAGTCGCAAGGCGCTACGCATCGCTGGGTGGTGACCGGGAGAGCGGCGGCCAAGTTCCGTTGGCAGGCAGCCTTGATAACATCAGCAGTGGCATCGGCATACCAGGAGTCTGCTGAGCCGGCTGGACTTGCAGGACATCGGGCAGGCAGCACGCTGACACTACGCTTCACCATCAAATACTGTAAATTAGCTGAATAAAGCAATGTTACTGAATACTGCTGTATCACTCTGCACTGTCTCTCAAAATTCTTGAACTTGCTCGGCCTCCTGACGAAATACGGTGTGGTGGGTTCCAGCTTCTGGTCTGCCATGTGGAGTCCCGGGTTTGTCCCCTAACCCCACCACAATTGTAATGTTCAGTATTTCATGAGCCGCTTGATGATGAGCAAATAGAGATAGATATGGCCACCAACTGATTTTTGCGATTTTCACTTCGGACATGCGGTACTCATACACCTCATTTTGTAACCTTTCTGTTTCATGCAAAATTTGCACAGTGGTGGAATGATCATGATCATCAATGACCCAGATCTTGAATACACTGGCATGCATCACTGTGGATTAATCTTTCCATGATCTTCAGGAAGGCCTTCACATTTTTATGAACTTAGTGGGTCACTAATATGAAAATGGTCCTCCTTTAAATGAGAAAACCATATTCTTGCTGTGCTCTGATGAATAGCATTATCCCCACATATGGTGCAGATGTTTCTGGCTGCCTTCACTGCTGTCACCCCTCTACTGAACTCAAGAAGAAAATGTTCAGATTATTCCATTTGGCACTCCACTTTCTAGCGTCCACAGCTCCACTCACTATCTCCAAATGGCAAAATGTAAACTGAGATAGCAACAGTGAACTACAAATTAAAATGGCAATTGATAAAGAGACCCGTAGCAACATGCGAAACGAAAATGCTATTAACTTGTGTGTGAACCTTATACGTGTCAAAGTGTATGAAAAAGCTGATAGTTATACATATGTTACATAATTGGGCATAAAGTGTTTGACACACAATAAATAAAGGTTTTGAGTTTGATAATTTAATGTTTTTTTCAATTGGGATTAACAAAAAGATAGATGTGTTCTCAGTGGAAAGTGAAAAGCTGCTGTATCACATATATACCTAGTATATGACAAAGTAGTTGAGAGGAAAAGTAACAAATTGAAGGAAACTTCTGTATTCTCAGTACTACTTCATGATTTCAAAATGAGTGGTGCACAACTCTATTGATAAGAACAAACTGGATAACAACATTTCCGTGTGTAACAGCAAATGAGGTCTTAATGAACAGTCTGTAGTTAATCTTAAGTTGTATCAGAGAAAGCACGTTATTAAATGTTAATATAACATGGAGGGAAGGTATGACTCTGTGAAAGGCACAGTAAGAGTGACAGAATGGAAAGTAGTAGGAAACCCATGTATCAAGTAAAACTTAAATATGCTATGTAGACACTTTTGACACAGAAAGAGATATAGTTTCAATTTTTAAGTTCAGTGAACCCCATTTTATGTATGGAAGTGAGGGGGACATAGACAGACCCATAGGAGTTATGGTGTTACGTGGGGTCAGGTGGATACATAGAGGAAATTACCTATACTATTTTTGTATGGAGGTATAAAAGAAGGGACAATATCATCTCAAAAATAATATATGTACACAGTGTCTGTCCAAAAATTGAGTTGTAAATGTTGGTGCTACAAATATCTTAAGCTGCAATGTGATGTTGTGTCACAATAATGTCATAGTCTCCAAAATAGTCAAAAGTAAAGAGACTTAGCTGGAAAATGACAAGTCAACCTATACAGAGACACCATTTAATATTTGTCACAAATCAGATTTGAAGTAACATAGTGCAGTACAGAGCCCAGAATCAGCATGTGACTCCCTATGGTAAAGAACAGTTAAACTATTTCCACCAAAACATGGTTATAAACTATGTCCTTACGAATTAATTACATACTATTACACTTAACTGGAAATGTTATAAGTGTGATCAATCTTAACAAGAACTTGAAATGCATGTATTATCTCTCACGCCGAGGAACGACATTCGTAATTGTTAAAAACATATTTTAAGTAATCAGTAAGTGTGGGCCAACCAACCGTGTGTGCCCTTTGTCGTGTATGTATAGATTTGTGAAAAGTGGAGTTAACTCATTAAGATCAGCAAGGCACAGCAGTGTTTGTGCTTCCACCCTGCTGTGGAGGTCCACCTGTGGGTTGAAGTCATGGCTTGGCAGTGTCTTTGAACTCGAGGAGAAAATGGACACTGGCGACAATGATCCAGAAACTTTTCTGTCACAGCCAGATTGAATGAGAGCTCCTGTTATGAGCCTGGCCACACCTACATACATATTCCACCAGAAGCTGTAGTGTGCGTGTACCCTGTGCCACTACTAGTCATTCCCTTTCCTCTTCCACTCGCATAAAGAGTGAGGGAGAAATGAATATCTATATGCGTCTGTGTAAGACCCAGTATCTTATAGCTTATCTTTACAATTCATATGCAAAATGTATGCTGCTGGCAGTAGAATCATTCTGCAATCGGCTTTAGATGCCAGTTCTCTAAATTTCTCTATACAGTGTTCCTTAAAGAGAATATTGCTTTCTCTCCAGGGATTCCCATACGAGTTCCCAAAGCATCTATGTACAACTTATATGGCATTTGAAAATACCGTTAACACATCCTTCTCTCTCTCTCTCTCTCTCTCTCTCTCTGTCTCTCCCTCTCTCTCTCTCTCTCTCTCTCTCTCTCTCTCTCTCTCTCTCTCTCTCTCTCACACACACACACACACACACACACACACACAACCATAAATGTTGTCTAAATCATCTTGTACCACAGCATCATCTGCAAACAACCGCAGATTATTCCCCACCCTGCCTGCCAAATCATTATGTTTACAGAAAACACTTCCCTAGGGGCATTCCTGACAATACCATTGTTTCAGTTGAACACTCATCTCATTAGAGGAGTTTGTTAAGAGTGGTTAAATTACTTTATCGTGAGTCTGAGTAGATATGTGCTTTCTTACGGTCCTCAATCATCTGCAAACAGAAATAAAATTACATGGCCAGAAGTATTGGTACTGCACAGCAGCTCCACTGCATCAAGAAAGTACAAAGTGCAGCAGCAAATTTAAAGATCTATTCACAGCAAATGAGAGACAAGAGTGTTACTATGGAACGGTGGGTTTCCTATGGATTTCCATGAATACTACTACAGGTTGTTAAATGGAGATGTGGAACGTGCGCTGCCTAAACCAGACATAAGTACAGAGAGATGACAAACCAAAGATTCTGTGTGAGAGCTCCCACAGTTGTTTCTATAGGTATTTTGAAGCAATAAATTTCAACGGGCACCAGTATATTTGATTTACCTGTTGCACCAATCTGAAAAATCCAATAAATATTTCTCACTGTGGAACAATGAATGGTAAATGGTTATCAATCTCATACCCTAATATTTGTGTTTTGGAACAGATGAGACAGTATGCCATGCACTTGTGACCACCCACTTTCTGGGAGAGCACGGTGAAAGCATCATTAAGAATGGGACGTTAAACCCTAGTACACCTTTCTGTTTACATCATTAGGCCTTCACAGTTTTCCTGTCGATGGCATGGAATAAACTGCAAGTTCCTCTTTTTCAGTTTGCAAAAGCCACAAGATTTTACATACCACTTAAAATTTTGAAAATGGTGCCTTAACATGATAAAGAGTCACTCCCTAAACGAATGTGATAATTAGCGTACCCTAAATACGAGTGTAAATTTACTTACCACAACAGGGCTTATTTATTGCGTCCGAGTGTTACTTAGGAGTAACAATTGTTTCTACACAATCAGAACAAGATTATGAAATTTTTAGATATGTTTTTCAGATTTACTTGCCCCTTAAGGTTTTAGGGAGAAATCAAGCTTTTAACAGCTTCTCTGTTATTGACAGGACCTGCCTGTTGAACCGCACACTGTCATCCTCTGTATGTAAAAACTGTCACAGTGTTACTGGCAGAGCTAACTCTCTTAACTGAGTATGGAAGAAGCTCCCAAATGCTCAAGCTATCTGTGCACCCCCATGTGGGAATAGGATAAAGTTATCCCATAATGCTGTCACAAAAGAAATTTTGATTATTGGAAAATTCTGTTCTAATGTAGTGTATAACCACTCAGATACAACCATCTCAGTGTTGTGTATTTGATAACAGCACTTGCCACCATTATCTTTCTTCCCAATTCCAAATTTTATGGACAAAAACGTTGCAAGAGTTTGTTTTACATCTTGAGGTTGCTTCCTGACTACCACATCAAATTAATAAACACTGCCAGAGATGAAATAAGTTATATGTGAGATATCCTTAGGGAGATGAATTAAAATACCTATACATGTCAAACATATTTTTATTTCTTTCTGGATGAAGGCATAGCCGCTTACACTATAATTCAACAACATTGTTAACATCCACTTTCCGCAACAGGCAATAAAGATATAAAAATAGATGCTGTATATAAATCAAGAATTTGCTTTTATAAGAGATCAGTAACAAAATAATGGTAAGTGGCCATAAAAGTGTAAATCATCATCAACATATTACAATGACTTACAAAAAACACTGCGAGTGACAGTAGGGGATAACTTTAATAATGTATTTCAGGATAGTTAGTAATATTCTTTAATGTTCAGAACATACTAACAGTGAAACAACATACTAAACTTAAACAACATATTAAACACAAACAACATGTTTTTTTTTTTTTTTTTACAATTATAGCTTTGAAAACTAAATTACAAACAAGTGTTAGGCAATGCTATACATAAATTCGAGATAAAAATGGCTATACTGACCAGGATTCAGATGAGGCATTAAAGAAATGATGCAATGGTGTATTTAACATCCAAATGAATACAGAATTCCATCAAATGAACAATTCAATCATATCATTTAATTTTACTTTATTGTTGCAGCAAAATATGTGCACACCAAAAATTTATTGAATAAAGCAGAAATTTGTATTAAGCAGTCTTGCTTAAGGTGGTAATGCAGTCATCATTGCACTGATTAACAATCAACTCATCTAACAGAATAAATAAATAATTACAAATTTACTGTCCAGTGAATAGACTATTATAATTGTTGTTCATGTCATCAACATCGTTATCATCGCCATTAATACTGTTCACTGTGCTGTGTGTTATTTATATAATGTTATAACTTAACTGGGTCAAAGAGCACTTCGTGACACATTTGATGCTGTAGAATTAAATACTCTGAAACCCTTGATGGATGTTCTCAAAAAGAAGTACATGCCACATATGCACAGCCTTTATTGCCACTACTTTAGAGGCAGTCTTGGATAAGGTAGCGGTAAGCTGTCAAGTTACAGTTCACAGTGCCGCAAACGTATGTCGGCTACCCATGTCTTGTGTTGCATAAGAAGGGCTTTGATGCACATACAGATTCATATCCATATAAAATTTGAGAACTGTTGTTCATGGGTGGAGTGAGGATGGGTCTGTGTAGGACCAATTTTCTCTTGGAAAGGAAACTGAAGCCTCTTCACAAGTGTCATGTTACCCACTGCACCTGCAAAGGGAGGTACAAAGAACAGGGTGTGGTAGACAGCGTGATAGCAGTACAGATTGATCCAGGAGTCTAAGAAATATGGAATGTCCAGTACAGCTAGGAACAGAGCGTAATCCTGGTGGCTGCACACCTATCAAGAGAAATTCTTGCACCCCAGAGATGGTCATCCACTCAAGAATGTTTTCATTTCCACGCCAGTCCCATTGTAGCACTAGTCCCATCGTCAAATCAGCCCCATCGTAGCACTAGTTATGCTGTTACATCCAGAAACATCATAGAAATGACGTTTCTGATTATCACAGAATGTCATTAGCTCTGATAGTATTGTTAACATGCGAATACAGAGCTCATTTGTTTTACACAAAAGTAGTATTGTTTTGACTTCTCCTATATGATGCATACAAATATAAAGTAACCAAGCAAAACTGAAGCTAACACAGCTAACATTTACAGCATTAAGTATCAGATACCAGCAAGGCATCTTTACACTTAAAAATGCCTGCAGAAATCAGTGTACAGTAAGAAAGGAAAGAATGTCTTTAAACATTAATCTGAATGTTACTAAGTTTACATTTAATTTTGAATATTTTAAGATAATTGTGCATAAACTATTTTAATTATTATCATAAATTATAACTGTCTGTTTGGAATTGTGTTGACCCAAACTTAAGTTTCCTACCGAACAATAAACATTTACATACATAATGTATAAACAGGTTACTATATAACATGAATAAAAGTACTTACGTAACTAGAAACATTCTAGATTAAGGAATAATCATTATGTCAACATGACAAATTACTATCAAGCAGTTACAACTTTTACAAGCAGCATAATGGCAGATTTCTATAGTGATGTTTGCTACATACAGAATGTAAACATCAAAGGTAATTATAAGTTTAAGGTAGAAGATCAATTTTCAACATTTGGTAAATACAACTTCAGTTATAGCTGAGCAGTCTAAATATGCACATAGTGCAAACTTCACATCATCCTCTGTCTGTCATTCATTTTACATTATTGTTTGCACAACATACTAATATGTAGCATCTCTGTCCCAAATAATCCCACCACAAACCTCATAGTTTGGGCAATAACATAATATCAGACTGAATAACAATATTTTTGGCTTATACAGAACAAAGCAGTTATCTCACAAACAGCTGTATTCACATGATCTGAGTAAATGTCAGTTTTGTCCGACTCATGTTTCAAGATAAACAAAACAACAGCCAGTATTTTCTACAAAGGAATAAAACTGCACCATAAATTTTTTGAATGCATTAAACCCCTAATATTAAAAAAAAATGAAGCATACCTCTCAAATGGTTAATACTAAAAAGTCCATGATTATTTATGTAACATCAAGCAGGCATTGAAAAAATTATTATTATTTAATTAGAAATAATGTGAAATTCTGCACCCAGGGTCTGTGATGGGTAATTTCCATACTTCATCCAATTTTGTCATCTTAACATTGTGGTGAGCTGATGACTCTGCTTTTTCAAATGGGCTAAAGAGACAACACAAAGAATACAAGTGGATGCTAAAAGTATTGTCAAGGTACTTAAGACAGCTGAAACGCAGTGCCCAAACTACAAATATTTGCTCACCCAGTGTGTAGTTATCTGACAAAAACTGTATTTTTTTTTACGTAAATTGTAAACTTGTTTGGCAATGTGTATAAAAAATTGTACAAAACACTTCAAAATTAACAGCAGATCATCATCATCTACAACTGTAAAAGATGTTATTGCTGTATGTATGGATTAGTTAATTAAAATACTGTTTCCTCTTTCAATTAACATGACATATGTAATATTTCATAAACATTCTATGGTTGAATAAAGTAACTTACTAATATTTTCTGCACAATTTCGACTTTAGGCCCATAGATGCACACTAAATGCTGCAACATAACATAGTACATAAAACCAAAACCATTGGGCTGGATCTCTAAAAACTGAGGAGTACACAGTACTGATTGTGCAATTGCATCAGATTTTATCTTGGCCTGACTGGCAGCAACTTCAAGATATCTTAAATAAAAGGATGCTTTTAGACTAAAAACATTTAACTACATCTGCAACTGCCACTCACATGGCTCAATATAGATACAGCATTTCAAACACTAAAGATAATCTACAAACAAAATATACAACTAACTTATGGAGGAAAATGGGTATCTTAAAATAACTAGAAATATGCATTCACACCTTCAATTCATCTCAGCAAATTCTAAATGAGCAACTACAGCTGGCTAACAAACAATCCTGAAAATGTTCATTGCACTTTTCACACAAATTAAACATGATTGGTCTGTGTTAGGACTCTGAACAAGGGTATCCTTATTCCACTAGCTGCCCAACTTAACATCCATTGAAGAATATTGTCAGGGACCAAAATCAAAACACATGCCATTGCTTCTCGAGAGTAGCCTGATAAATCTTCTTGTTAATTTCTCCTATGACATGCTACAATTAGAGTTCCTCACTTGTAAGAAGTGCAGATTTGTATCGTCCACACATTCTTTACTTAACATACAGTAGATGAGATGTTTCCTTGTTGAGAAATGAGTGATATCGTTGGTCAGTGGATAGACTTTTCACTGTAAGCAAAATCATTACATGTGAAGAACTTGTCAAAGGCTGCAACTGATGAAAAATAATGTGAAGTGTGTGCACAACACAGTGGATTGTTTAGAATAAGTGCATTGTCTATAATTCTTAACTCTTCGTGTGTCATGCTGAAAATGCTTAAGGACCAAAGAAAGCCTAAATGATACCGACAAAACAAATCGAGGGTATGTAAGTATTTCATTTTATATTTTATCAAATACACGTATATTAGCACATTGTTGCAATTACTTAAAAAAAAGTAAGTAAATAAAATAAAAACCTGTAGACAGACATAATAGCTTGAGACTGGTAATGGCATTTAAATAAATACTTTTAGAAGTACTCATGGTTGGTTGCATTATTAATGAACATATGTTCACAGCTGTTGAGTTCAGGAAGATCCAGAATGGATAAAAGACCATTAAAATTATATGCTAAGCTGACAACAGCCAATGATTCAACATTACATATTTATAAAAGCATTTCAACCCTCAGAGAAATTTTGAAGTGAAATTATCTATAAAACATGATAAACTGAACTGTACATTTAACTATGTGGGCCCGAATAGTATGGAAACAAATGTGTACCCAGTAACTCAGATCCATAAGGGAATGCATCACATATCCTGTGACTATCTACATACTGCAAATAATAATGGTGTACAGGCATTTTTCCATATTATAAAAAGTTTTTACATCTATTTATCATGTTTTATGTTATTTAATTACAGGAAAATTGAAAATAACTCTGTGGGCAGCTACTGACAGGTTATGTATACAGAGATGCATGCTGAACTGATTACAAAAAATGCAATATTAAATACTTTTTATTGTATGCAGGCCTGCAAGGGACTGCAAGTGCTTTATGTGGATCAACTCAGTTTCATATAAGCATCATTTCATTATACTGGAAGAAAAAAACATCGGGACAGTGGAAGTTTTATAAAACTAAACGAAACAAACTGGGACCAGAAATGAGAAAAATCAGTAAAAAGTAGTAAATAGTGTTATGATGATGAAACTTTCCAAAATATTACTAATGTTAACAGTTCAATTCCATTACCCACAGACATTCTTGAATTCATTCACAAATTACTGTAACTATTGTCACTGATAAGCTTATTAAGCAAACGACTTCATTGACATGAATGTTCATAAATATCCTGAAGCTTGTTAGCAAGAAAAACAGATATAAAAGACTGAAGGTGACACTGTCAAAAGGGTGCAACAGTAAAGAACTGACTTATTTGTAACTACAGATTCTTTAATTTTTTGTATTTTCATTAAATACGCCACTAGCTTGTTCCCCTATCCAGGCGTTTTGCTATTTCATACTTCAAATATCTGTATCTGTGCTTACAAACATATCAATTCTTTACCATTGGATCGTTTTGACAACTTCACTTTCAGTTCTTTATATCCATTTTTCCCATGTATAATAAGTTTCAGGGCTACTCAAAATTCATGCAGGTTCAATATCCGTGCCAACATAGTTGAGGGCAAAAGCTAGTGGATATTAAGAGAAGAATTGGAATGCCCAAGCCTTCAGAAATAAGAGTAAATTATTTACAGACAGACACCTTAGTATACAAAGAAGAAGGACAGTGACTTGGATCATTTTAAATTATAGTTGCCAGGAATGGACTTTGTAGAAACAGGAAAAAATATACAGAAGCATTAGGAATGTGAAGTTGCAGAAAATCTGCTACAACATCCTGGGCCGGAAGAAGATATTTTTCCCATTTGGTTGCAGTTGCTGCTCACTGTTAACCCATTGTGATACAGATTTTCTGGACACACAACTTGGTGTTTTTTCAGGCTTTTCACTTTAAATGTGTTTTTGGTGACACTTTTACATTTAATTACGTCTCTAATAGTTTTACGTCTCTATATCATGCTGATTTTCTTTCAGCCCAAGATGTTCATAAACACTGCCCAGCTAAGAAATTGAAATTCACAGAAAGAAAAGAAATGCCATGGGTTCAGTCGGTATGTGATGTTACTTTAGTGATTACAAAATTGAGTCAGATTTACAAAGAACTTGGCAGTATGAGCTCACTTATCAATATGACATGCACCCAATTGCCCTTCTTGCATACACTTGTTTGTTTGGGAGGGTGTCATAAGGCCACTAGATTCCTTCCTCGGGCAAGCTGGCCTCAAACTGTTGTAATGGTCCACAATATTCTGGATACTGACACTGGGGCAGAGTTTACGTCCAAGCTCGTGCCACATATGCTCTGCAGGGAACATATCTAAGGATTTTGCTGACTATGGGAGCAGCTAATACCATGCATACAATTGATACATACACATGCCACTATGTGGATGAGCACTGTTGTGTTGGAAATAACATCACGATACTGTCATACAAGATGTAACACGAGGATTATCGACATCTGAAAGATTGTTGTTCCGTCACAGTTCCCTCAATCACTATCAACTGCAACCTACATTCATAACCATTTGCTGGCTATACTGTGCCTTTCCAAAACACTGGAAGAATGGAATGTCCCCCAAGCTGCCGCCACACGTGCTGACAGTGGTCATCGGGGATAGTGCAGAACCGTGATTCAACACTGAACACAATGTGACACCTCTCATCAGTAGTCTACCAGATGGTGCTCACACCTCTTGTATACCCTCCACCATCAACACTAGTGGCCTTTCTACTTTTGCTGAGAACCACTGCTCTAATTGTTTACATGCCCGCTAATAGTTTGTACTTGTACAAAGTTACACTGTTATGGGTGCTTTATTTCCTTTTTCCAGACACTGCATACGAGGTGTGATCAAAAAGTTACAGGAATTTAATTCTGTTGGCTGTATACATTTTTGTTGTTTTCTTGTTAGTACACGTGTTCCTGATGTACCGTACATATATTTACATCTATTTTCAGTATTTAGTTCATTGTTGACAGTGGAAAAGGAGGTCTTTGTTTTTGAGTGCTCAGAGAATTTTTACTTTCGAAAAAGTTGGATCAAAGATTCTCCATTAAATTTTGTTTAAAAATGGAACAAAGTGCAGTATCGCATTGGAAACATCGAATGTGGCTTTTGGCGACTCTACTACGAGTACAAGAGTTTACAAGTGGTACAAATGTTTCAAAGATGGTTGAGAAGATGTTGAAAATGACTACTGCAATTACTGACGACAATGTGGTAGGAGCGAAGTAAATTGTGGTAACCACAACCAACAGCAGGAATGGCTTGGGCTGTGGATCGGAGCCGCCAGGCAGGGAAGACGCCAGCGGTGGAGCACGCACCACAAGGTAAACACAGGACAAGTCGGACGACAGACCAATGACATCTGACAACAACCAACCGCTACCGACTATAGGCGACACAAGGAGGAAGAGATAAACAACAGAGGCTTGTGGACACCAAACACCAAACGTAAATCCACTCGGAACCAGAGCCAGGCAAATGTCAACAACGAGCAACAACCAGAATGCACTACCACCGAGATAGAAACAAAACCCAGAGCGGGTACCAGACTGGCTGGACTAGGGCAGAGCGGGTCCCTATTACGAAACCGGAGAGAGCGGCTATTGGCCACTGTCTGCACATGGCTTTCACTGTGACATAGATTAAAGCTTTCTGCCTGAAAGTGAGGAGAGATTTAATTAGGTGAAAAATGAATTAGTTACTTACATTATATCCTTTATTTCTCATCAACTGAGTTTGCACATGTTCCCCATGTGCTAAATATAATGCATAAATATGAATTATGTTCACTGGAAGCTCAGATGTAACTAAAGAAGATCTACGTAGTTAGTGTGTGTGTGTGTGTGTGTGTGTGTGTGTGTGTGTGTGTGTGTGTGTGTGTGTGTGTGAAGCTTGATTTCAACTTGCAATGGTACAGAATATAAAATACAATGGCCAAGTTGCCATGCCTTACCACACAGACATAGGACACTCATTTACAGAAGGAAATGGCTTTCACTCAAATCATTTTTCAATGTCGGCCACTGTGGAAGACATGTTCTACAACAAACACATTGTTAATGATATGCAGAAAAACCTGCATATTCATTCCAGTGGCAGGAAAATGTATCTCCTGGAGCAGATAGATATACATTTATAAATGAAAAATAACAAAATGTATACCACCTGAAAAAGAATGGTTTACCAGTCACACCTGATTCTACTGACTCTTTTAGACCTTTTGTAAAGTTACAGAATTTTTAATACTGCAGTTTACCACAATAGCTTTGTCTGTGTTTTCACGTTGACTAAAGATCTTATTCTTTCCCAAACCCATAACGATTCTCAACTCTCAACTGCTTCAATCCTGTATATGAACATGAGGAAATAGAGCACAGCAGAATGGCCTTTTGAAGTACATTACTTGACACACATTTCCTCAGACAGGTCCTATAATAATTTAAGTTAAATAGTGACAAAAGTTGGAGACTGTGGCTGAAATTCACGACATTCTAGTTCAATCCCAAGGAAACATGTACGCCAGGTTAGTGCTGTTTCCTCTAAATACACGAGCTACAACAAATACTTTCTCGATGACTACTATTCAGTGTTTTATCAAGAATGAAAACACATGTTACATGAAGGATAGAAAATACTGCGAAGCTACTCACACCACGAGCATTAAATCACCTCCTACTCCTCCTTTCACAAGGTACACTTCAGGAGACAAGCACACATTTACACAACATAGGCTTTCACAGCGACTGTTCACATTAGTCAAAACTTCTGGACTGGCTTGTGGGAGGACGGCACAGTCGATGAATAAAATTATTTCTGACATTTCATCTCCGACTGAGGTAGACATCTTAGGATTGGTTGGTTTTTGGGGGTTAAAGAGACCAGACTGCTACGATCATTGGTCCCTTTTTCTAATACTAAAAACACCCACAGAGAATAAGAACAATCAACAAACCAGAGGACAGATGACACAGAATGAGAGAAACTGAGACAAAGACCAGACAAGACGAACTAAAATCACACGGAGAGTGACGGTGGGTGGCCGACCATAGAAACAGAAAGGAAAAGCCAACCACCGAGAAACACATTAAAAAAGGCAGACTAAAATCGTAGCCCATAGGCCAGAATCAACACAAAGCACACACAAAAACACACACATTTACATTAAGCGATAAAATCCCCCTGCCCGAATAAAATGCAAAACTAAGTCCGCTATGGAACAGTCATAAGTTAAAAGCGCAGAGAGCATTTCAGCCATCGCAAAAGTCTGCCTGAGCACAGTTAAAAGGGCGCACTCCAACAGAATATGGACCACTGTCAAGGAAGCCCCACAACGACAAAGAGGTGGATCCTCACGACACAGGAAATAACTATGCATCAGTCAGGTGTGGCCAATGCGGAGACGACAAAGGATGACTGAGTCCCTGCGATGGCCCACATGGATGACCACCACACAGTCATCGTCTCCTTGTTATGACGGAGTTTGTTTGGCATGGGCAGGTTGCGCCAATCACTGTCCCATAAATCTAAAACTTTTTGGCGTAATAGTGCCCGCAAATCAGTCTCCGGGAGGCTAATCTCCAGAGATGCTTTACTGGTGGCCTCTTTCGCCAGGCAGTCAACAGTTTCATTGCAAGCTATCTCAACATAGCCTGGGTTCCAAACAAAGACAACAGATCCGCCGCAACGGGCAAGATTATGCAGGGACAACTGGATAGCCATCACCAGACGAGAATGAGATAAACACTGGTCGAGAGCTGGTAAACCGCTCAGGTAATCACCACAGATAATGAAGGACTCACCTGAGCAGGAGAAGAGATACTCTAGAGCTCGAAAGATGGTGACCACGTTAGCAGTGTAAAAACTGCAGCCAGCCGGTAATGAAAGTTGTTCACAATGGTCCACTAGAGTTAGGGCATAACGGACACGACCAACAACCATCGAACCAACAGTGTAGACAATGCCAGAACCGTGATACGTGGCTAAGATGGAATAAAAGTAGTGGCGCAAGGCCTCCTCAATGGCATCACTTTGTTGGTATGATTAGTACACAGACACAATCATTACATTTCTTTTATGGAGTTTGTTTGTTGGAATGGTTACTACAAAGCCAAAATCATTGCATTTCATTCATTACCCTATGTATGGTTACTACAATCATTACATTTCATCCATTACTTGATGTGAAATATTTCTCAGGGAAGCTACAGAAAGCTCTTCACTCATTTCGTTTGTTTGTTGGTATAGTTCCTACAAACCCAGAATCATGGCATTTCATCTATCACCCTATGTGAAATATTTCTGAGAAAAGCTACAGAAAGGTCCTCCCTCATTTGCGTTTGTTTTTTGGTATGGTTACTACAAAGCCAGAATCATCGCATTTCATCTATAACCCTATGTGATGTATTTAGGAGAGAAGGTGCAGAATGGTAAAGCCTTATAGTTGGTATGATTAGTACGCAACCCTACGTGAAGTATTTCTGAGAGAAGGTGCAGAAAGCTCCTCCATCACTTTCTTCTGATTGTTGGTATGATTAGTACACAGACACAATCATTGCATTTCATCCATTACCTGATGTGAAGTATTTCTGACGGGAAGCTACAGCAAGCTTCTCCCTCATTTGCGTTTGATTGTTGGTATAGTTACTACAAAGCCAGAATCATCGCATTTCATATATTACCCTATGTGAAATATTACTCAGAAAAGCTACAGTAAGCTCCTCCCTCATTTGTGTTTGTTTGTTGGTATGGTTACTACAAAGCACGAATAATTGCATTTCATCTATTCTCCTATATGAAGTATTTCAGAGAGAAGCTGCAGAAAGCTACTCCCTCACATGCATCTGATTGTTTGTATGATTAGTACACAGACACAATCATTACATTTTATCCATTACTTAAAGTGAATTATTTCTGACTGAAACTGCAGAAAGCTCCTCCCACACTTGCTTCTGTTTGTTGTTAAGATTAGTACACAGACACAATCATTACACTCCATCCAATACCTGACGTGAAATATTTCTGAGGGAAGCTACAGAAAACTCCACTCTCAGTTGCGTTTGTTTGTTGGTATGGTTACCACAAAGCCAGAATCATCGCATTTCATCTATTTCCCTATGTGAAGTATTTCTGAGGTAAGCTACAGAAAGCTCAAGCGTCATTTGCGTTTGTTTGTTGGTATGGTTATTACAAAGCCAGAATCATCGTATTTCTTTTTTTACCCTATGTGATGTATTTGAGAAAAATGCTGCAGATAGCTCCTCCCTCACTCGCATCAGTTTTTTGGAATGATTAGTACAGAGACACAATCATTACATTCATCATTACCTGATGTGAAGTATTTCTGAGGGAGGCTGCAGAAAGCTATTCCCTCACTTGCATCTGTTTGTTGTTCTGATCAGTACACAGACACAATTATTTCATTTCATCCATTACCTGATGTGAAGTATTTCTGAGGAAAGCTATAGAAATAACCTCCCTTAGTTGCGTTTGTTGGTTGGTATTATTACTACAAAGCCAGAATCATTGCATTCCATCTATTACCCCTTGTGATGTATTTCAGAGAGAGACTGCAGAAATCTCCTCCCTCACTTGCATCTGTTTGTTGGTACGATTAGTACACTGACACAATCATTACATTTCGTCCATTACCTGATGTGAAGTATTTCTGAGGGAAGCTACAGAAAGCTCCTCCCTCATTTTCGTTTGTTTGTTGGAATGGTTACTATAAAGCCAGAATCATCGCGTTTCATCTATTATCCTATGTGAAATACTTCTGAGATTAGCTACAGAGTGCTACTCCCTCATTTGCGTTTGTTTGTTGGTATGGTTACTACAAAGCTAGAATCATCGCATTTCATCTATTACCATATATGAGGTATTTCAGAGAGGAGCAGCAGAAAGCTCCTCCCTCACTTGCTCTGTATGTTGGTATGATTAGAACACGGACACAATCGTTACATTTCATCCATTATCTGATGTGAGGAATTTCTGAGGGAAGCTACAGAAAAGCTCCTCCCTCATTTGCGTTTGTTTGTTGGTACGGTTACTGTGAAGCCAGAAACATTGTGTTTCATCCATTATCCTATGTGATGTATCTCAGAGAGAAGCTGCAGAATGCTCTTCCCTCACTTGCAACTGTTTGTTGTTGTGATTAATACACAGACACAATCATTACACTTCATCCATTACTTGATTTGAAATATATCTGAGGGAATCTACAGAAAGCATCTCCCTCGTTTGCGTTTGTTTGTTGGTATGATTACTACAGAGCCAGAATCATCGCATTTCGTCCATTACCCCATGTGATGTATATCAGAGAGAAGCTGCAGAATGCTCTTCCCTCACTTGCATCTGTTTATGGCAATATTAGTACACAGACAAAATCATTTCATTTCATCCATTACTGGATGTGAAGTATTTCTGAGGGATGCTGTAAAAGCTCCTCGTAATTTTCGTTTGTTTGTTGGTGGGGATACTACATAGCCTGAATCCTCGTATTTCATCTATTACCCTATGTGATGTATTTCAGAGGGAAGCTGCAGTAAGCTCCTTTCTAACTTGCATCGGATCGTTGGAATGATTACTACAGAAAGCACCTCCCTCATTTGCGTTTGATTGTTGGTATGGTTACTACAAAGCCAGGACCATCACATTTCATCTATTACCGAATGTGAAGTATTTCTGAAAAAAACTGCAGAAAACTCCTCCCTCATTTGTGTTTCTTTGTTGGTATGGTTACTACAAAGTCAGAATCATTGCATTTCATCTATTACCCCATGTGATGTATTTCAGAGAAAAGCTGCAGAAAGCTCATCCCTCATTTGCGTTTGATTGTTGGTATAGTTACTACAAAGCCAGAATCATCGCATTTCATATATTACCCTATGTGAAATATTACTCAGAAAAGCTACAGTAAGCTCCTCCCTCATTTGTGTTTGTTTGTTGGTATGGTTACTACAAAGATAAAATAATTGCATTTCACCTATTGTCCTATATGAAGTATTTCTGAGAGATGCTGCAAAACCCTCCTCCCTCACATGCATCTGTTTGTTGGAATAATTAGTACACAGACACAATCCTTATATTTCATCCTTTCCCTGATGTGAAGTATTTCTGAGGGAAGCTACAGAAAGCTCCTCCCTCATTTGCGTTTGTTTGTTGGTATGGTTACTAGAAAGCCAGAATCATCGCATTTCATCTATTACAATATGTTATTTATTTCAGAGAGAAGCTGCAGAAAGCTCTTCATTCACATACATCTCTTTGTTGGTATGATTAGTACGTATACACAAACATTGCATTTCATCCACTACCTGATGTGAAGTATTTCTGAGGGAAGCTAATGAAAGCTCCTCCCTCATACGCGTTTGATTGTTGGTATGGATACTACAAAGATAGAATCATTGGATTTCATCAATTACCCTATGTGAAATATTTCTCAGAAAAGCTACAGAAAGCTCCTCCCTCATTTGTGTTTGTTTGTTGGTATGGTTACTACAAAGCACGAATAATTGCATTTCATCTATTCTCCTATATGAAGTATTTCAGAGAGAAGCTGCAGAAAGCTACTCCCTCACATGCATCTGATTGTTTGTATGATTAGTACACAGACACAATCATTACATTTTATCCATTACTTAAAGTGAATTATTTCTGACTGAAACTGCAGAAAGCTCCTCCCACACTTGCATCTGTTTGTTGTTAAGATTAGTACACAGACACAATCATTACACTCCATCCAATACCTGACGTGAAATATTTCTGAGGGAAGCTACAGAAAACTCCACTCTCAGTTGCGTTTGTTTGTTGGTATGGTTACCACAAAGCCAGAATCATCGCATTTCATCTATTTCCCTATGTGAAGTATTTCTGAGGTAAGCTACAGAAAGCTCAAGCGCCATTTGCGTTTGTTTGTTGGTATGGTTATTACAAAGCCAGAATCATCGTATTTCTTTTTTTACCCTATGTGATGTATTTGAGAAAAATGCTGCAGAAAGCTCCTCCCTCACTCGCATCAGTTTTTTGGAATGATTAGTACAGAGACACAATCATTACATTCATCATTACCTGATGTGAAGTATTTCTGAGGGAGGCTGCAGAAAGCTATTCCCTCACTTGCATCTGTTTGTTGTTCTGATCAGTACACAGACACAATTATTTCATTTCATCCATTACCTGATGTGAAGTATTTCTGAGGAAAGCTATAGAAATAACCTCCCTTAGTTGCGTTTGTTGGTTGGTATTATTACTACAAAGCCAGAATCATTGCATTCCATCTATTACCCCTTGTGATGTATTTCAGAGAGAGACTGCAGAAATCTCCTCCCTCACTTGCATCTGTTTGTTGGTACGATTAGTACACTGACACAATCATTACATTTCGTCCATTACCTGATGTGAAGTATTTCTGAGGGAAGCTACAGAATGCTCCTCCCTCATTTTCGTTTGTTTGTTGGAATGGTTACTATAAAGCCAGAATCATCGCATTTCATCTATTATCCTATGTGAAATACTTCTGAGATTAGCTACAGAGTGCTACTCCCTCATTTGCGTTTGTTTGTTGGTATGGTTACTACAAAGCTAGAATCATCGCATTTCATCTATTACCATATATGATGTATTTCAGAGAGGAGCAGCAGAAAGCTCCTCCCTCACTTGCTCTGTATGTTGGTATGATTAGTAAACGGACACAATCATTACATTTCATCCATTATCTTATGTGAGGAATTTCTGAGGGAAGCTACAGAAAAGCTCCTCCCTCATTTGCGTTTGTTTGTTGGTACGGTTACTGTGAAGCCAGAAACATTGTGTTTCATCCATTATCCTATGTGATGTATCTCAGAGAGAAGCTGCAGAAGGCTCGTCCCTCACTTGCAACTGTTTGTTGTTGTGATTAATACACAGACACAATCATAACACTTCATCCATTACTTGATTTGAAATATATCTGAGGGAATCTACAGAAAGCATTTCCCTCGTTTGCGTTTGTTTGTTGGTATGATTACTACAGAGCCAGAATCATCGCATTTCATCCATTACCCCATGTGATGTATATCAGAGAGAAGCTGCAGAATGCTCTTCCCTCACTTGCATCTGTTTATGGCAATATTAGTACACAGACAAAATCATTTCATTTCATCCATTACTGGATGTGAAGTATTTCTGAGGGATGCTGTAAAAGCTCCTCGTAATTTTGGTGTGTTTGTTGGTGGGGTTACTACAAAGCCTGAATCATCGTATTTCATCTATTACCCTATGTGATGTATTTCAGAGGGAAGCTGCGGTAAGCTCCTTTCTAACTTGCATCGGTTCGTTGGAATGATTACTACAGAAAACACCTCCCTCATTTGCGTTTGATTGTTGGTATGGTTACTACAAAGCCAGGACCATCACATTTCATCTATTACCCAATGTGAAGTATTTCTGAAAAAAACTGCAGAAAACTCCTCCCTCATTTGTGTTTCTTTGTTGGTATGGTTACTACAAAGTCAGAATCATTGCATTTCATCTATTACCCCATGTGATGTATTTCAGAGAAAAGCTGCAGAAAGCTCATCCCTCATTTGCTTCTGTTTATGGTATGATTAGTACACAGACACAATAATTGCATTTCATCCATTACCTGATGTGAAATATTTCTGATGGAAACTATAGAAAGCACAACCCTCATTTGCGTTTCATTGTTGGTATGGTTACTACAGAGCCAGAATCATCGCATTTAATCTATTAACCTATGTGATGAATTTCAGAGAAAAGCTGCAGAAAGCTCATTACTCATTTGCATCTGTTTATGGTATGATGAGTACACAGACACAATCATTAAATTTCATCCATTACCTGATGTGAAATATTTCTCAGGGAAGCTACAGAAAGCTCCTCACTCATTTCGTTTGTTTGTTGGTATAGTTCCTACAAACCCAGAATCATGGCATTTCATCTATCACCCTATGTGAAATATTTCTGAGAAAAGCTACAGAAAGGTCCTCCCTCATTTGGGTTTGTTTTTTGGTATGGTTACTACAAAGCCAGAATCATCGCATTTCATCTATAACCCTATGTGATGTATTTAGGAGAGAAGGTGCAGAATGGTAAAGCCTTATAGTTGGTATGATTAGTACGCAACCCTACGTGAAGTATTTCTGAGAGAAGGTGCAGAAAGCTCCTCAATCACTTTCTTCTGATTGTTGGTATGGTTAGTACACAGATACAATCATTGCATTTCATCCATTACCTGATGTGAAGTATTTCTGAGGGAAGCTACAGAAAGCTCCTCCCTCATTTGCGTTTGTTTGTTGGTATGGTTACTAGAAAGCCAGAATCATCGCATTTCATCTATTACAATATGTTATTTATTTCAGAGAGAAGCTGCAGAAAGCTCTTCATTCACATACATCTCTTTGTTGGTATGATTAGTACGTATACACAAACATTGCATTTCATCCACTACCTGATGTGAAGTATTTCTGAGGGAAGCTAATGAAAGCTCCTCCCTCATACGCGTTTGATTGTTGGTATGGATACTACAAAGATAGAATCATTGGATTTCATCAATTACCCTATGTGAAATATTTCTCAGAAAAGCTACAGAAAGCTCCTCCCTCATTTGTGTTTGTTTGTTGGTATGGTTACTACATAGCACGAATAATTGCATTTCATCTATTCTCCTATATGAAGTATTTCAGAGAGAAGCTGCAGAAAGCTACTCCCTCACATGCATCTGATTGTTTGTATGATTAGTACACAGACACAATCATTACATTTTATCCATTACTTAAAGTGAATTATTTCTGACTGAAACTGCAGAAAGCTCCTCCCACACTTGCATCTGTTTGTTGTTAAGATTAGTACACAGACACAATCATTACACTCCATCCAATACCTGACGTGAAATATTTCTGAGGGAAGCTACAGAAAACTCCACTCTCAGTTGCGTTTGTTTGTTGGTATGGTTACCACAAAGCCAGAATCATCGCATTTCATCTATTTCCCTATGTGAAGTATTTCTGAGGTAAGCTACAGAAAGCTCAAGCGCCATTTGCGTTTGTTTGTTGGTATGGTTATTACAAAGCCAGAATCATCGTATTTCTTTTTTTACCCTATGTGATGTATTTGAGAAAAATGCTGCAGAAAGCTCCTCCCTCACTCGCATCAGTTTTTTGGAATGATTAGTACAGAGACACAATCATTACATTCATCATTACCTGATGTGAAGTATTTCTGAGGGAGGCTGCAGAAAGCTATTCCCTCACTTGCATCTGTTTGTTGTTCTGATCAGTACACAGACACAATTATTTCATTTCATCCATTACCTGATGTGAAGTATTTCTGAGGAAAGCTATAGAAATAACCTCCCTTAGTTGCGTTTGTTGGTTGGTATTATTACTACAAAGCCAGAATCATTGCATTCCATCTATTACCCCTTGTGATGTATTTCAGAGAGAGACTGCAGAAATCTCCTCCCTCACTTGCATCTGTTTGTTGGTACGATTACTACACTGACACAATCATTACATTTCGTCCATTACCTGATGTGAAGTATTTCTGAGGGAAGCTACAGAATGCTCCTCCCTCATTTTCGTTTGTTTGTTGGAATGGTTACTATAAAGCCAGAATCATTGCATTTCATCTATTATCCTATGTGAAATACTTCTGAGATTAGCTACAGAGTGCTACTCCCTCATTTGCGTTTGTTTGTTGGTATGGTTACTACAAAGCTAGAATCATCGCATTTCATCTATTACCATATATGATGTATTTCAGAGAGGAGCAGCAGAAAGCTCCTCCCTCACTTGCTCTGTATGTTGGTATGATTAGTAAACGGACACAATCATTACATTTCATCCATTATCTTATGTGAGGAATTTCTGAGGGAAGCTACAGAAAAGCTCCTCCCTCATTTGCGTTTGTTTGTTGGTACGGTTACTGTGAAGCCAGAAACATTGTGTTTCATCCATTATCCTATGTGATGTATCTCAGAGAGAAGCTGCAGAAGGCTCGTCCCTCACTTGCAACTGTTTGTTGTTGTGATTAATACACAGACACAATCATAACACTTCATCCATTACTTGATTTGAAATATATCTGAGGGAATCTACAGAAAGCATTTCCCTCGTTTGCGTTTGTTTGTTGGTATGATTACTACAGAGCCAGAATCATCGCATTTCATCCATTACCCCATGTGATGTATATCAGAGAGAAGCTGCAGAATGCTCTTCCCTCACTTGCATCTGTTTATGGCAATATTAGTACACAGACAAAATCATTTCATTTCATCCATTACTGGATGTGAAGTATTTCTGAGGGATGCTGTAAAAGCTCCTCGTAATTTTGGTGTGTTTGTTGGTGGGGTTACTACAAAGCCTGAATCATCGTATTTCATCTATTACCCTATGTGATGTATTTCAGAGGGAAGCTGCGGTAAGCTCCTTTCTAACTTGCATCGGTTCGTTGGAATGATTACTACAGAAAACACCTCCCTCATTTGCGTTTGATTGTTGGTATGGTTACTACAAAGCCAGGACCATCACATTTCATCTATTACCCAATGTGAAGTATTTCTGAAAAAAACTGCAGAAAACTCCTCCCTCATTTGTGTTTCTTTGTTGGTATGGTTACTACAAAGTCAGAATCATTGCATTTCATCTATTACCCCATGTGATGTATTTCAGAGAAAAGCTGCAGAAAGCTCATCCCTCATTTGCTTCTGTTTATGGTATGATTAGTACACAGACACAATAATTGCATTTCATCCATTACCTGATGTGAAATATTTCTGATGGAAACTATAGAAAGCACAACCCTCATTTGCGTTTCATTGTTGGTATGGTTACTACAGAGCCAGAATCATCGCATTTAATCTATTAACCTATGTGATGAATTTCAGAGAAAAGCTGCAGAAAGCTCATTACTCATTTGCATCTGTTTATGGTATGATGAGTACACAGACACAATCATTACATTTCATCCATTACCTGATGTGAAATATTTCTCAGGGAAGCTACAGAAAGCTCCTCACTCATTTCGTTTGTTTGTTGGTATAGTTCCTACAAACCCAGAATCATGGCATTTCATCTATCACCCTATGTGAAATATTTCTGAGAAAAGCTACAGAAAGGTCCTCCCTCATTTGGGTTTGTTTTTTGGTATGGTTACTACAAAGCCAGAATCATCGCATTTCATCTATAACCCTATGTGATGTATTTAGGAGAGAAGGTGCAGAATGGTAAAGCCTTATAGTTGGTATGATTAGTACGCAACCCTACGTGAAGTATTTCTGAGAGAAGGTGCAGAAAGCTCCTCAATCACTTTCTTCTGATTGTTGGTATGGTTAGTACACAGATACAATCATTGCATTTCATCCATTACCTGATGTGAAGTATTTCTGAGGGAAGCTACAGAAAGCTCCTCCCTCATTTGCGTTTGTTTGTTGGTATGGTTACTAGAAAGCCAGAATCATCGCATTTCATCTATTACAATATGTTATTTATTTCAGAGAGAAGCTGCAGAAAGCTCTTCATTCACATACATCTCTTTGTTGGTATGATTAGTACGTATACACAAACATTGCATTTCATCCACTACCTGATGTGAAGTATTCCTGAGGGAAGCTAATGAAAGCTCCTCCCTCATCTGCGTTTGATTGTTGGTATGGATACTACAAAGATAGAATCATTGGATTTCATCTATTACCCTATGTGAAATATTTCTCAGAAAAGCTACAGAAAGCTCCTCCCTCATTTGTGTTTGTTTGTTGGTATGGTTACTACAAAGCACGAATAATTGCATTTCATCTATTCTCCTATATGAAGTATTTCAGAGAGAAGCTGCAGAAAGCTACTCCCTCACATGCATCTGATTGTTTGTATGATTAGTACACAGACACAATCATTACATTTTATCCATTACTTAAAGTGAATTATTTCTGATGGAAACTGCAGAAAGCTCCTCTCACACTTGCATCTGTTTGTTGTTAAGATTAGTACACAGACACAATCATTACACTCCATCCAATACCTGACGTGAAATATTTCTGAGGGAAGCTACAGAAAACTCCACTCTCAGTTGCGTTTGTTTGTTGGTATGGTTACCACAAAGCCAGAATCATCGCATTTCATCTATTTCCCTATGTGAAGTATTTCTGAGGTAAGCTACAGAAAGCTCAAGCGCCATTTGCGTTTGTTTGTTGGTATGGTTATTACAAAGCCAGAATCATCGTATTTCTTTTTTTACCCTATGTGATGTATTTGAGAAAAATGCTGCAGAAAGCTCCTCCCTCACTCGCATCAGTTTTTTGGAATGATTTGTACAGAGACACAATCATTACATTCATCATTACCTGATGTGAAGTATTTCTGAGGGAGGCTGCAGAAAGCTATTCCCTCACTTGCATCTGTTTGTTGTTCTGATCAGTACACAGACACAATTATTTCATTTCATCCATTACCTGATGTGAAGTATTTCTGAGGAAAGCTATAGAAATAACCTCCCTTAGTTGCGTTTGTTGGTTGGTATTATTACTACAAAGCCAGAATCATTGCATTCCATCTATTACCCCTTGTGATGTATTTCAGAGAGAGACTGCAGAAATCTCCTCCCTCACTTGCATCTGTTTGTTGGTACGATTAGTACACTGACACAATCATTACATTTCGTCCATTACCTGATGTGAAGCATTTCTGAGGGAAGCTACAGAAAGCTCCTCCCTCATTTTCGTTTGTTTGTTGGAATGGTTACTATAAAGCCAGAATCGTCGCATTTCATCTATTATTATATGTGAAATACTTCTGAGATTAGCTACAGAGTGCTACTCCCTCATTTGCATTTGTTTGTTGGTATGGTTACCACAAAGCCAGAATCATCGCATGTCATCTATTACCATATATGAGGTATTTCAGAGAGGAGCAGCAGAAAGCTCCTCCCTCACTTGCTCTGAACGTTGGTATGATTAGTACACGGACACAATCGTTACATTTCATCCATTATCTGATGTGAGGAATTTCTGAGGGAAGCTACAGAAAAGCTCCTCCCTCATTTGCGTTTGTTTGTTGGTACGGTTACTGTGAAGCCAGAAACATTGTGTTTCATCCATTATCCTATGTGATGTATCTCAGAGAGAAGCTGCAGTAAGCTCCTATCTAACTTGCATCGGTTCATTGGAATGATTACTACAGAAAGCACCTCCCTCATTTGCGTTTGATTGTTGGTATGGTTACTACAAAGCCAGGACCATCACATTTCATCTATTACCCAATGTGAAGTATTTCTGAAAAAAACTGCAGAAAACTCCTCCCTCATTTGTGTTTCTTTGTTGGTATGGTTACTACAAAGTCAGAATCATTGCATTTCATCTATTACCCCATGTGATGTATTTCAGAGAAAAGCTGCAGAAAGCTCATCCCTCATTTGCTTCTGTTTATAGTATGATTAGTACACAGACACAATCATTGCATTTCATCCATTACCTGATGTGAAATATTTCTGATGGAAACTATAGAAAGCACAACCCTCATTTGCGTTTCATTGTTGGTATGGTTACTACAGAGCCAGAATCATCGCATTTAATCTATTAACCTATGTGATGAATTTCAGAGAAAAGCTGCAGAAATCTCATTACTCATTTGCATCTGTTTATGGTATGATGAGTACACAGACACAATCATTACATTTCATCCATTACCTGATGTGAAATATTTCTCAGGGAAGCTACAGAAAGCTCCTCACTCATTTCGTTTGTTTGTTGGTATAGTTCCTACAAACCCAGAATCATGGCATTTCATCTATCACCCTATGTGAAATATTTCTGAGAAAAGCTACAGAAAGGTCCTCCCTCATTTGGGTTTGTTTTTTGGTATGGTTACTACAAAGCCAGAATCATCGCATTTCATCTATAACCCTATGTGATGTATTTAGGAGAGAAGGTGCAGAATGGTAAAGCCTTATAGTTGGTATGATTAGTACGCAACCCTACGTGAAGTATTTCTGAGAGAAGGTGCAGAAAGCTCCTCAATCACTTTCTTCTGATTGTTGGTATGGTTAGTACACAGATACAATCATTGCATTTCATCCATTACCTGATGTGAAGTATTTCTGAGGGAAGCTACAGAAAGCTCCTCCCTCATTTGCGTTTGTTTGTTGGTATGGTTACTAGAAAGCCAGAATCATCGCATTTCATCTATTACAATATGTTATTTATTTCAGAGAGAAGCTGCAGAAAGCTCTTCATTCACATACATCTCTTTGTTGGTATGATTAGTACGTATACACAAACATTGCATTTCATCCACTACCTGATGTGAAGTATTTCTGAGGGAAGCTAATGAAAGCTCCTCCCTCATATGCGTTTGATTGTTGGTATGGATACTACAAAGATAGAATCATTGGATTTCATCTATTACCATATGTGAAATATTTCTCAGAAAAGCTACAGAAAGCTCCTCCCTCATTTGTGTTTGTTTGTTGGTATGGTTACTACAAAGCACGAATAATTGCATTTCATCTATTCTCCTATATGAAGTATTTCAGAGAGAAGCTGCAGAAAGCTACTCCCTCACATGCATCTGATTGTTTGTATGATTAGTACACAGACACAATCATTACATTTTATCCATTACTTAAAGTGAATTATTTCTGATGGAAACTGCAGAAAGCTCCTCTCACACTTGCATCTGTTTGTTGTTAAGATTAGTACACAGACACAATCATTACACTCCATCCAATACCTGACGTGAAATATTTCTGAGGGAAGCTACAGAAAACTCCACTCTCAGTTGCGTTTGTTTGTTGGTATGGTTACCACAAAGCCAGAATCATCGCATTTCATCTATTTCCCTATGTGAAGTATTTCTGAGGTAAGCAACAGAAAGCTCAAGCGCCATTTGCGTTTGTTTGTTGGTATGGTTATTACAAAGCCAGAATCATCGTATTTCTTTTTTTACCCTATGTGATGTATTTGAGAAAAATGCTGCAGAAAGCTCCTCCCTCACTCGCATCAGTTTTTTGGAATGATTTGTACAGAGACACAATCATTACATTCATCATTACCTGATGTGAAGTATTTCTGAGGGAGGCTGCAGAAAGCTATTCCCTCACTTGCATCTGTTTGTTGTTCTGATCAGTACACAGACATAATTATTTCATTTCATCCATTACCTGATGTGAAGTATTTCTGAGGAAAGCTATAGAAATAACCTCCCTTAGTTGCGTTTGTTGGTTGGTATTATTACTACAAAGCCAGAATCATTGCATTCCATCTATTACCCCTTGTGATGTATTTCAGAGAGAGACTGCAGAAATCTCCTCCCTCACTTGCATCTGTTTGTTGGTACGATTAGTACACTGACACAATCATTACATTTCGTCCATTACCTGATGTGAAGCATTTCTGAGGGAAGCTACAAAAAACTCCTCCCTCATTTTCGTTTGTTTGTTGGAATGGTTACTATAAAGCCAGAATCGTCGCATTTCATCTATTATTATATGTGAAATACTTCTGAGATTAGCTACAGAGTGCTACTCCCTCATTTGCATTTGTTTGTTGGTATGGTTACCACAAAGCCAGAATCATCGCATGTCATCTATTACCATATATGAGGTATTTCAGAGAGGAGCAGCAGAAAGCTCCTCCCTCACTTGCTCTGAACGTTGGTATGATTAGTACACGGACACAATCGTTACATTTCATCCATTATCTGATGTGAGGAATTTCTGAGGGAAGCTACAGAAAAGCTCCTCCCTCATTTGCGTTTGTTTGTTGGTACGGTTACTGTGAAGCCAGAAACATTGTGTTTCATCCATTATCCTATGTGATGTATCTCAGAGAGAAGCTGCAGTAAGCTCCTATCTAACTTGCATCGGTTCATTGGAATGATTACTACAGAAAGCACCTCCCTCATTTGCGTTTGATTGTTGGTATGGTTACTACAAAGCCAGGACCATCACATTTCATCTATTACCCAATGTGAAGTATTTCTGAAAAAAACTGCAGAAAACTCCTCCCTCATTTGTGTTTCTTTGTTGGTATGGTTACTACAAAGTCAGAATCATTGCATTTCATCTATTACCCCATGTGATGTATTTCAGAGAAAAGCTGCAGAAAGCTCATCCCTCATTTGCTTCTGTTTATAGTATGATTAGTACACAGACACAATCATTGCATTTCATCCATTACCTGATGTGAAATATTTCTGATGGAAACTATAGAAAGCACAACCCTCATTTGCGTTTCATTGTTGGTATGGTTACTACAGAGCCAGAATCATCGCATTTAATCTATTAACCTATGTGATGAATTTCAGAGAAAAGCTGCAGAAAGCTCATTACTCATTTGCATCTGTTTATGGTATGATGAGTACACAGACACAATCATTACATTTCATCCATTACCTGATGTGAAATATTTCTCAGGGGAGCTACAGAAAGCTCCTCTCTCAGTTGCGTTTGTTTGTTGGTAAGGTTACTACAAATATAGTGTCATCGCATTTCATCTATTACCCTATGTGAAATATTTCTAAATAAAACTACAGGAAGCTCAAGTGTCATTTGCGTTTGTTTGTTGGTATGGTTACTACAAAGCCAGAATCATCGCAATTCATCTATTACTTTATGTGATGTATTTCAGCATGGAGCTGCAGAAAGCTCCACTCTCACTTGCATCTGTTTGTTATAATGATTAATACACACACACACACTCATTACATAACATCCATTACCTTATGTGAAGTATTTCTGAGGGAAGCTGCAGAAAACTCTTCCCTCACTTGCATCTGTTTATGGTATGATTAGTACACAGACACAATCATTACTTTTCATCCATTACTGGATGTAAAGTATTTATGAGGGAAGCTGCAGAAAGCTCATCCCTCACCTACATCTGTTTGTTTCTATGATTAGTACACAGACACAATCATTTCATTTCATCCATTACCTGATGTGAAGTATTTCTGAGTGGGGCTACAGCAAGCTCCTCAATCATTTGCGTTTCTTTGTTGGTATTATTACTACAAAGCCAGAATCATCGCATTTCATCTATCACACTATGTGAAGTATTCCTGAGAAAAGATACAGAAGGCTCAAGTGTCATTTGCGTTTGTTTGTTTTTATGATTACTACAAAACCAGAGTCATCGCATTTCATCCATTATCCTATGTGATGTATCTCATAGAGGAGCTGAAGAAAGCTCGTGCCTCACTTGCTCCTCTTTTTGATATGATTTGTACACAGACACTATCATTATATTTCATCCATTACCTGTTGTGAAATATTTCAGAGGGAGGCTACAGAAAGCACAACCCTCATTTGGGTTTCATTTGTTGGTATGGTTACTACAAAGCCAAAATCATCGTATTTCATCTATTACCCCATGTGATGAATTTCTGAGAATAGCTACAGAAAGCTCCACCCTTATTTGCTTTAGTTTGTTGGTATGGTTATTACAAAGCCAGAATCATCACATTTCATTTATTACTCTATGTGAAGTATTTCTAAAAAAAGCTACAGGAAGCTCAAGTGTCATTTGCCTTTGGTTTGTTGTTATGGTTACTACAAAGCCAGAATCGTTGCATTTCATCTATTACCCTATGTGAAGTATTTCTGAGAATAGATGCAAAATGCTCATCCCTCATTTGCGTTAGTTTGTTGGGCTGGTTATTACAAAGCCAGAATCATCTTAGTTCATATTTTACCCTATGTGATGTATTTCAGATAGAAGCTGCAGAAAGTTCCTCCCTCATTTGCATCTGTTTGTTGGTATGATTAGTACACCGACACAATCATTACATTTCATCCATTACCTGATGTGAAATATTTCTGAAGGAAGCTATAGAAAGCTCCTCACTCATTTGCGTTTGTTAGTTGGTATTGTTACTACAAAGCCAGAATCATTGCATTTCACCCATTACCCTATGTGAGGTATTTCAGAGAGAAGCAGCTGAAAGCTCCTCCCTCACTTGCATCTGTTTGTTGGAATGATTAGTACACAGCCACCATCATTACATTTCATTTATTACATGATGTGAAGTAATTCTGAGGCAAGCTAGAGGAAGTTCCTCCCTCATTTGTGTTTGTTTGTTAGTATGGTTACCACAAAGCCTGAATCATTGCATATCATCTATTACCCTACATGATGTATTTCAGTTAATAGCTGCAGAAAGCTCTTCCCGCACTTGCATCTGTTTATGGTATGATTAGTACACAGACACAATCGATACATTTCATTCATCACCGGATGTGAAGTATTTCTGAGGGAAGCTGCATAGAGCTCTTCCCTCACTTACATCTGTTTGTTGTTAAGATTAGTACACAGACACAATCACTGCATTTCATCCTTCACCTGATGTGAAGTATTTCTGGTGGAGGCTACAGAAAGCTCCTCCACCATTTGTGTTTGTTTGTTGCTATGGTTACTACAAAGCCAGTATCATTGCATTTCTTCCATTCCCATATGTGATGTATTTCAGAGAGAAGCTGCAGATATTTCGTCCCTCACTTGCATCTGTTTGTTGTTATGATTAGTTCACTGACACAATCATTATTTTTCATCCATTACCAGATGTGGAATATTTCTGAGGGAAGCTGCAGAAAGCTCTTATCTCACTTACACCTGTTTTTTGTTATGAATAGTACACAGACACAATCACTGCATTTCATCCATTACCTGATGTGAAGTATTTCTGAGGGGGGCTACCGAAAGCTCCTCCCTTAGTTGTGTTTGTTTGTTGGTATGGTTACTACAAAGCCAGAATCATCGCATTTCATCTATTACCCTATGAGAATTATTTCTGAGAATAGCTACAGAAAGCTCCTAACTCATTTGCATTAGTTTGTCCAGAATCATTGGATTTAATTTTTTACCCTATTTGATGTATTTCAGAGAGAAACAGCAGAAAGCTCCTCCCTCACTTGTATCTGTTTGTTGGTATGATTAGTACACAGACACAATGATTAGATTTCATCCATTACCTGATTTCAAATAATTCTGAGGGAAGCTACAGAAAACGCCACCCTCATTTGCATTTGTTTGTTAGTATGGCTACTTCAAATCCAGAATCATCACATTTCATCTATTACCCAATGTTAAGTATTTCTAAAGAAATCTACAGAAAGCTCCTCCCTCATTTTCGTTTGTTTGATGGTATAGTTACTACAAAGCCAGAATCATTGCATTTCATCCATTACCCTATGTTATTTATTTCAGCTGATGAAAGCTCCTTCCTCACTTGTATCTGTTTGTTGGAATGATTAGAACACAGACACAATCATTACATTTCACCCATTACCTGATGTGAAGTATTTCTGAGGGAAGCTACAGAAAGCTCCTCCGTCATTTGCGTTTGTTTGTTGGTGTGGTTACTACAAAGCCAGAATCATCACATTTCATCTATTACCCTATGTGATGTATTTCAGAGGGAAGCTGCAGAAAGCTCCTCCCTCACTTGCATCTGTTTGTTGGAATGATTACTACACAGACACAATCATTAAATTTCATCCATTACCTGATGTGAAATATTTCTGAGGGAAGCTGATGAAAGCTTATAACACTATTGTCTGCTGCTGCTGAACCATAACCTTAAAGCAGGTTGTGAAGTAAAACAATATTATTAAAGCAATTATGGTATAATGCAACAGAGCAGTGTTACCCTCTGGGAGGAATTTTGTTGTGTTGACCGTGTTGTACCTAACGGAAGTGGCTTATCGGAAATGAAAGTCAGAATTACGGAAATATTTGAACAGTAATAAACAAAATTTTGTCTATCTGCACTGTTTAACAGGTAAAGAAAACGGTCACCAGCCTAAGTAGGCAAGAGAATGATTAACATTCTCGTTCAAGAAAATAGTTATTAGTAACTTGAATGGATAAACACAACCTATACATTGTCACATGCGAGAGCAGTATACTCTTGACACATTCATGTGGGTACGGTAAGATTGAAACTAACAGTTAAAGCAGCACAAACTATTTGCAAAATTATAACAGATACTGAAACACACTATTACTTTCAGGGCTTACACAAACTGAATGGTCTTTATAACATTATTACTACTAACTGCAGAATCATTAATTGGATATAGGTTAAGTCTCTCTCAGTTAAGTGCGTTACTATTTAAAATAAAAGTTAATTTGAATCCACTTACAGGTTGCTCCTCACTATCATTTGATTAAAGAAATTAAGGTTTTCCTAATTAGTGGTCTTTCTGTTACTTGTTACCAAGCATTAACCCAATATACAAACTGTGGATCCTGTTATATTATTAATAAGCACTTCTAATACACAGGAGAGACATACACTTAGCAGTCTTGAGTATATAATGTTCCACACAGCAGTTTTCCACTTTTACTACATTGACACACAAAATTAACATATATGTAAGATACTGACTCACCTTCTGTGATTTACAACAGGCAGTAATGAGATCATTTACGAAGCAAAACTTTATAAGCCTCAGCCTCACGAACTTTTTAATTTGAAGTTGGCAACAATGCATTAATAAGCAGTTTTATTAGCAAAATTACTTTCATTAACTTTCTTTTTTTATGTTCAAGAGGCATTAATTAGCAAAAACACTGGTCTTTAATGTTCTTTCAGTAGGGACACTCGGAAATCTCTTTACTTCAAACGGAGTGGAACCTGATAGGTGTTATGGTAAGGAGAAAAATCAAGGTAGGTACATAAACTCAGTTATAAATTACCTTATATTTGAGCACACTAACACATCCATTTAGCTGATCCATCACTGTACATCATTATAGTACTCTATTACAGTGATTGCGCAATGTAGTGGCGACTGCATGTCAGTAGGTGGAATTGCGGGTAGAATTGCTGGACTCTGTCATTTCTTGGTGGCGATGATAGATACAAATTCCAGAATAGTTCCAGCTACTTATCCATTACCTGATGTGAAGTATTTCTGAGGGGAGCTACAGAAAGTTGCACCATCACTTACGTTTGTTTGTTAGTATTGTTACTACAAAGCCAGAATAATCGCACTTCATCTATTACCCTTATTGAAGTATTTCTAAGAATAGCTACAGAAAGCTTCTCCCTCATTTGCGTTAGTTTGTTGGGATGGTTGTTACAAAGCCAAATTCATCGTATTTCATATTTTACCCTATGTGGTGTATTTCAGATAGAAGCCTCAGAAAGCTTATCTCTCACTTGCATCTGTTTGTTGGTATGATTGGTACACCATCACAATCATTATATTTAATCCATCACCTGATGTGAAGTATTTCTGAGGGAAGCTACAGAAAGCTCCTCAATCATTTGCGTATGTTTGTTGGTATGGTTACTACAAAGGCAGAATCATCAGAATTCATCTATTATCCAATGTAATGTATTTCAGAGAGAAGGTCAGAAAGCTCCTCCCTCACTTGCATATGGTTGTTTTTATGATTAGTACAGAGACACAGTCATTACATTTCATCCATTACCTGATGTGATGTATTTCTGAGGTAAGCTACAGAAAGCTCCTCCCTCATTTGCGTTTGGTTGTTGGTATGGTTACTACAAAGCCAGAATCATTGCATTTCATCTATTACCCTATGTGATGTATTTCAGAGAGAAGCTGCAGAAAGCTCCACCCTCCCTTTAATCTGATTGTTGGTATGGTTAGTACAAAGCCAGAATCATAGCATTTCACCTATTAAACTATGTGAAATATTTCTGAGGAAATCAACAGAAAGCTCCTCCCTCATTTGCGTTTGTTTGTTGGTATGGTTACTACAAAGCCAGAATCATCGCAATTCATCCTATACGTATATGAAGTATTTGTGAGAGAAGCTACAGAAAGCTCCTCACTCATGTGCATCTGTTTGTTGGTATGATTAGTACTCAGACACAATCACTACATTTCATCCATTACCTGATGTGGAGTATTTCTGAGGGATGCTACAGAAAGCTTGCCCATCATTTATGTTTGTTTGTTGGTATGGTTACTAAAAAGCCAGAATCAACGCATTTCATCTATTGCACTATGTGAAATATTTTCAAGAAAAGCTACAGAAAGCTCCTACCTCATTTGGTTTTGTTTTTTGGTATGGTTACTACAAAGCAAGAAACATCGTATTTCATATTTTACCATATGTGATGTATTTCAGACAGATGCTGCAGTAAGCTACTCCCTCACTTGCATTTGTTTGTTGGTATGATTAGTACACAGACACAACAATTATATTTCATTTATTACATGATGTGAAGTATTTCTGAGAGAAGCTACTGAATGCTCCTCCGTCATTTGCGGTTGTTTGTTGGTATGGTTACTACAAAACCAGATTCATTGCATTTCATCAACTACCCTTTGTGATGTATTTCAGAGTGAAGCTGCAGAAAGCTTCTCCTTCACTTGCAACTGTTTGTTGGTATGATTAGTACACAGACACAATCATTACATTTCATCCATTTCCAGATGTGAGGTATATCTGGGGGAAGCTAAAGAAAGCTCCTTCCTCAATTGCATTTGATTGTTGGTATGTCTTCTACCAAGTAAGAATCATTGCATTTCACACAATACCCTACGTGATGTGTTTCACAGAGAAGCTCCAGAAACCTCTTCCCTAATTTGCATCAGTTTGTTGGTATGATTAGTACACAGACACCATCATTACATTCCATCCATTACCTGATGTGGAGTATTTCTGAGGGAAGATGTAGAAAGCTCCTCACTCACTTGCATCTGTTGGCTGGTACGGTCACTACAAGCCAGAAACATCGCGTTTCATCTATTACACAATGTGAAGAATTTCTGAGTGAAACTACAAAAAGCTCCTCCATCACTTGCGTTTGTTTGTTTGTATGGTTACTACAAAGCCAGTATCATCGCAGTTCATCTATTACATTATGTGATGTATTTCAAAGAGAAACTGCAGTTACTTCACCCTCACTTGCATCTGTTTGTTGATATGATTAGAATACAGACTCAATCATTACATATCACACATCACCTGATGTGAAATATTTCTGATGGAAGCTACAGAACATTCCACCCTCTTTTGTGTTTGTTTGTTCTTAAGGTTACTACAAAGCCAGAATCATAGCATTTCATTTTTCACCCAATGTGAAGTATTTCTGAGAGAAGCCGCAGAAAGCTCGTCCCTCACTTACATCTGTTTGTTGGTATGTTTAGTACACACACACAATCAATACATTTCATTTATTCCATGATGTGAAGTATTTCTGAGGGAAGTTACAGAAAGCTCCTCAATCATTTGCATATGTTTGTTGGTATGGTTTCTACAAAGCCAGATTCATCGCAATTCATCTATTACCCTGTGTGAACCATTTCTGAGAATAGCTACAGAAAGCTCCTCCCACATTTGCCTTAGGTTATTGGTATGGTTATTACAAAGGCAGAATCATCGGATTTCATTTTTTACCCTTAATGATGCACTTCAGAGAGAAGCTGCAGAAAGCTCCTCCCTCACATGCATTTGTTTGTTGGTATGATTATCACACAGACACAATCTTTACTTTTCATCCATTAGCTGATGTTGAGTTCTTCTGAGGGATGCT
Organism: Schistocerca gregaria; assembly: GCF_023897955.1. Classification (NCBI taxonomy): domain Eukaryota; kingdom Metazoa; phylum Arthropoda; class Insecta; order Orthoptera; family Acrididae; genus Schistocerca; species Schistocerca gregaria. The sequence continues at coordinate 273,428 of NW_026061887.1, read as the reverse complement.
ACAGAAAGCTCGCCCCTCATTTACGTTTGTTTGTTGGTATGGTTACTACAAAGCCAGAATCAACACATTTCATCTATTGGACTTCGAGAAATATTTTTGACAAAAGCTACAGAAAGCTTTCTACCACATTTGTGTTTGATTTTTTGTATGGTTACTAGAAAGCAAGAGTCATCGTATTTCATATTTTACCCAATGCGATGTATTTATGACAGATGCTGCAGAAAGCTACAACCTAACTTGCATCTGTTTGTTGGTATGATTAGTACACAGACACAATCATTACATTTCATTCATTACCTTATGTGAAGTATTTCTGAGACAAGCTACAGAAAGCTCCCACCTCATTTTGGTTTGATTGTTGGTATGGTTAATACAAAGCCAGAATAATTGCATTTCATCCATTACTCTTTGTGATGTATTTAAGACAGAGGCTGCAGGAAGATCCTCCCTCATTTGCGTTTGATTGTTGGTATGGTTACTACAAAGCCAGAATCATTGCAATTCATCCATTACCCTCTGTGATGTATTTCAGAGAGAAGCTGCAGAAAGCTCATCCCTCACTTGCATCTGTTTGTTGGTATCATTGGTACACAGACACAATCATTACATTTCATTCATTACCTAATGTGAAGTATTTCTGAGATAAGCTACAGAAAGCTCCCCCCTCATCTGGATTTTGTTTGTCGGTATGGTTACTACCATGCCAGAAACATAGCATTTCATCTACTACCCTATGTGAAGTATTTCTGAGAAAAGCTGCAGGACGCTCCTCCCTCACTTGCATCTGTTTGTTGGTAAGATTACTATACAGACACTGTGGTTACATTTCATCCCTTACCTGATGTGAAATATTTCTGTGGGATGCTACAGAAAGCTCCACCTGCACTTGTGTTTGTTTGTTGGTATGGATACTATAAGCCCAGAATCATCGCATTTCATCTATTACCCTATGTGATGTATTTCTGAGAGAAGCTACAGAAAGATCCTCCCTCACTTGCATCTGTTGTTGGTATGATTAGGACACAGCCACAATTATTACATTTCATCCATTACCTGATGTAAAGTATTTGTGAGGGAAGCTACAGAAAGCTCCTCCCTCATTTGTGTGTGTTTGTTGGTATGGTTACTTCAAATCCAGAATCATCGCATTTCATTTTTACCCTATGTGAAGTATCTCAGTGAGAAGCTGCAGAAAGTTCCACCCTCACTTGCATATGTTTGTTGGTATGATTAGTACACAGACACAATCATTACATTTCATTCATTACCCGATGTGAATTATTTGTGACGGAAGCTACAGAAGCTCCTCCTTCATTTGTGTTTGTTTGTTGGTAAGGTTACTACAAAGCCGGAATCCTTGCATTTCATCTATTACCCTATGTGAAGTATTGCTGAGAAAAGGTACAGAAAGCTCCCACCTCATTTTGGTTTGATTGTTGGTATGGTTACTACAAAGCCACAATAATTGCATTTCATCCATTACCCTTTGTGATGTATTTCAGACAGAGGATGCAGGATTCTCCTAGCTCATTTGATTTTGATTGTTGGTATGGTCACTACAAAGCCAGAATCATTGCATTTCATCCATTACCGTGTGTGATGTTTTTCATAGAAAAAGTACAGAAAACGCCTCCTTCACTTGCATCTGTTTGTTGGTATGATAACTACACAGACACAATTATTATATTTCATTCATTACCTAATGTGAAGTATTTCTGAGGGAAGCTACAGATAGCTCCCCCCTCATTTGGATTTGTTTGTTGGTATGGTTACTACAAAGCCAGAAACATCGCATTTCATCTACTACGCTATGTGAAGTATTTCTGAGACAAGCTGTAGTATGCCCCTCTCTCACTTGCATCTGTTTGTTCGTAAGATTACAACACAGACACTATGGTTACATTTCATCCCTTACCTGATGTGAAATATTTCTGTGGGATGCTACAGAAAACTCCACCCGCACTTGTGTTTGTTTGTTGGTACGGTTACTGCAAGCCCAGAATCATCGCATTTCATCTATTACCCTATGTGAAGTATTTATGAGTGAAGCTGCAGAAAGCTCCTCCCTCACTTGCATCTGTTGGTATGATTAGTACACAGACACAATCATTACATTTCATCCATTACCTGATGTGAAGTATTTCTGAGGGAGGCTACAGAAAGCTCCACCCATATTTGCGTTACTTTGTTGGTGTCATTACTACAAGACCAGAATCATCAATTTTCATCTATTACCCTATGTGAATTACTTTTGAAAAAAGCTGCAAAATGTTCCACCCACAATGGCGTCACTCTGTTGGTATGATTAATACAAATCCTCAATTATCACATTTCATCTGTTACCCTATTTGAATTTTTTTCCGGAAAAAGCTGCAGAAAACGCCTCTCACATTTGCGTTGTTTTCTTGGTATGATTACTACAAAGTGAGAATCATTGCATTTCTTTGATTACCCTATGTGAATTATTTCTGAAAGGAGCTGCAGAAAGGGCCTGCCGCAGTTGTGTCACTTTGTTGCTATGATTACAACAATGCCAGAATCATTTCATTTCATCCATTACCCTATGAGAATTATTTCTAAATGATGCTACTAAGAGCTCCTCCCACACTTGCATCACACTACAAAGCCAGAATCATTACATTTCATCAATTACACCATGCGAATTATTTCTGAAAGAAGCTGCAAAAAGCTCCTCCTACATTCGCATCACTTTGTTGGTATGATTACTACAAAGCCAGAGTCATTGAATTTCGTGAATAACCCTATGCAAATTATTTCTGAAAGAAGCTGCAGAAAGCTCCTCCCACATTTGCATCACTTTGTTGGTATGATTACTACAAAGCCAGAATCATCGCATTTCATGCATTTCCATATGTGAATTTTTTTTTTTCAAGAGAATCAGCAGAACGCTCATACCACAGCAGCTTCACATTGTTGGTATGATTACATAAAAGCCAGAATCATTGCATATTATCCATTACACTACCTGAAATATTTCTGAGAGGAGCTGCAGAAAGCTCCACTCACACTACTACACTTTGATCCTACAGTTACTACAAAGACAGAATCATCACATTTCATCCATTGCCCTATGAGTATTATTTCTGAAAGGAACTGCAGGGAGCTCCTACCACACTGCTATCACTTTCATGGTATAGTTACAACAAGGCCAGAATCTTCTGATTTCATCCACTACCATACGTTAATTATTGCTGAAACGAATTGCTTGTAGCTCTGCTCACAGTACTGTAACTTTGTTAGTACAGTTTCTACAAGGCCACATTCATCGCATTTCATCCACAACCCTGTGGAAATTATTTCTGAAAGAAGCTGCAGAAAGATTCTCTCACATTACTATCACATTGTTGGTTCAGTTGTGATCTATTTCTGAAGGAAGCTGCAAAAGCACCTCTCTCAGTACTGTCACATTGTTTGAAATTTTACACGAAGCAATACTACTACTACTAGTACTACGTGATCAGGCCCAGTAGACCACACACATCTACAAGTTACCTCCTCCACTGTATTCTGTCCAATGCTGCTATCTGCCATTCGTCCACATCTATTGACACTTGGATTAAATCTTCATGGGATCCACCACTCCAATGGTTCTTGGGTCTCCCAGGAAGTCTCTTTCCTGTAGGTGTGAAATCCAGGAGCTTCCGAGGCCATCTGTGATCCTCCATCCAAGCTATAATGTCGGCCCACTGCATTTGTTTGGCTTTGAGGGTACCTGCTATGTTGGGCCACTGGTATAGTTCCTCAAGCGCTTCATTGTATCTGATCCTCCATTCCCCAGTATCTGCATCCAGAACTGTACCAAAAATCTTCCGAAGCACTTTTCTCTCAAAAACAAGGAGCTTATGGAAGCCCTGTTTCTGGATACTCCATATCTCACAGCCATATAGAACAAGAGGCTGGATAAAGGTTTTGTACGGTTGAATCTTGAACTGTCTGGAGAGATATTTCTACCAAAGCAGTTGTGCTAGGCTGTGGAAAGATCGGTTTCCTGCTTGTATTCTGGCATTGATCTCTGCATCACATGACGAGTTCACAGTGGAAAGTGCCCCTAGGTATTTGAATTCTTGCACTCTCTTGTAGGAAAGGTCCACAACAAGCAACAAGCATTGCATTTTATCGATAACCCTATGAAGATTATATCTGAAAGAAGCTGACAAAAGCTCCTCTCAAATTACTATTCCTTTGTTGGTATAGTTACAAAAAAGCCACAATCATGGCATTTCATCTTTAACACTATGATAATTATTTCTGGAAGAAGCTCCAGAAAGCTCCTCTCACACTACAATCACTTTCACAGTTAGTTACTACAAAGCCACAGTCGTCTCATTTCAGCCATAACACTATGTGAATTATTTCTGGATGAAGCTGCAGAAAGCTCCTCTCACACTACAATCACTTTCTTGGTGTAGTTACCATAAAGCCAGAATCATCACATTTCATTCATAACACTATGTGAATTATTTCTGAAAGAATCTGCAGTAAGATGCTCTTCCTTAACAATCAATCTGTTCATATAGCTACTACAAAGCAACAATCGTTGCGTTTAATTTGTAACATCATGTGAATTATTTCTGAAAGAAGCCACAGAACGCTCCCCTCAAAATACTATAAACCTTGATGGTGTAGTTACTACAAAGCCACAATTATTGCATTTGATTCATAGCATGCTGTGAAATATTTCTGAAAGAATCTGCAAAAAGTTCCATTCACTCTAGAACCAAAGTGTTGGTATAGTTATTAAAAAGTGACAATCATTGCACTTCACTCATAATGGTATGTGAATTATTTCTGAAAGAAGCTGCAGAAAGCTCACAATACTATCACCTTGTCGGTATAGTAACTACAAAGTCATATCCATCGCATTTTATGCATAAACCTATGTGAATTATTTCTGAAAGACGCTGCACAAAGGTACTCTCACTGTAGAATCATTTTGTTGCTATAGCTACAACAAAACCACATACATGGCATCTCACCCATAACACTATGAGATTTATTTCTTAAAGAAGCTGCAGGAAGATTCCCTCACAATACTATCACTTTGTTGTTATAGTTACTGAAGACATACAACCATTGCATTTAATCCATAACCATATGTGTATTATTTCTGAAAGAAGGTGCAGCAAGCTCCTCTCACTCAAGTATCAATCTGTTGGTATAGCTATTACAAAGCCACAATCATAGCATTTCATCCATAAGCCTATGTGATTTATTCCTGAAAGAAGCCGCAGGAAGCTCCCCTCACAATACTATCACTTTTCCAGTATAATTACTAATGAGCCACAATCATCTCATCTCATTCGTAGTCCTATGTGAATTATTTCCAAAAGAAACTGTAAAAAGCTTTCCGACCAATACCACGGGTTTTGGTACAGTTACTAAAAAGCCACAATCATTGCATTTCATTCATAGTCCTATGTGAATTATTTCTGAAAGGAGCTTCAGAAAACTCCACTCACAATACTATCATCCTGTTGGTATAGTTACTACATGGCCACAATCATCACACTTCATCCAAAACCCTATGTGAATTATTTCTGAAAGAAGCTCCAGCAAGCTCCTCTCACTCTATTACACTATGTTGGTATGGTTACTACAAAGCAACAGTCATCCCATTTCATCCATAATCCTAAGTGCTTTATGGGACATAAGCTGCACGAAGCCCCCTCACAATACAATCACTTTGTTGGTTTCCTGAATGAGATTTTCACTCTGCAGCGGAGTGTGCATTGATATGAAACTTCCTGGCAGATTAAAACTGTGTGCCCTACCGAGACTCGAACTCAGAAACTTTGCCTTTTGTGGGCAAGTGCTCTACCATCTGAGCTACCATAGTATGACTTACGCCCGGTCCTCACAGCTTTACTTCTGCCAGTATCTCGGCTCCTACCTTCCAAACTTTACAGATTTTCTCCTGTGAATCTTGCAGAATTAGCACTCCTGAAAGAAAGGATATTGCGGAGACATGGCTTAGCCACAGCCTGGGGGATGTTTCCAGAATGAGATTTTCACTCTGCAGTGTAGTGTGCACTGATATGAAACTTTCTAGCAGATTAAAACTGTTCTGGAAACATCCCCCAGGCTGTGGCTAAGCCATATCTCCGCAGTATCCTTTCTTTCAGGAGTGCTAGTTCTGCAAGGTTCACAGGAGAGCTTCTGTAAAGTTTGGAAGATAGGAGACGAGATACTGGCAGAAGTAAAGCTGTGAGGACCTGTATCTTCATTAGGGTGATCCCCATATGCATCTGCTTCCCACTTACTTACTGTTTTTAGAGTGTCATATGCCTGTAACGCTATCAGGTGGCGTCTGACATCACAGTGGGCAGTGGTCATAATGTTTTGGCTCCTCGGTGTATAGGGGATCTATACAAGGGAGATATAACTGAGGGCAACATCATACAAATAGTAGAAGAGACAGATGAAGGTAACAAGGGAGATATACTGTGAAAAGCATTTGACTGAGCACTGAAGACTCACAGTGAAACAAGGAAACAAGTACCCAGGGGTAGACAACATTCTGTCAAAACTACCGATAGCATTGGGAGAGACAACAATGACAAAATTATTCCATTTGCTGTGCTAGATGTACGAAACAGGTGAAATATCCACAAATTTCACTAAGAATGTATTAATTTCACTTCCAAAGAAATAAGGTGCTGTGAGGTGTGAATATTCCCAAACTGTCAGTTTAGGAATTTGTCGTTGCAGAATACAAACACAAATTCTTATATAAAAGGACCAAAAAGCAGCAGATACTGACTTCATAGAAGATAACTTTGGATTCTGGAGAAATGTAGGACCACATGTGACAATACTGACCCTACAACTTATCTTAGAAGATGCATTCAGGAAAGGCAAACCTATGTTTCTACCATTTGTAGACTTAGAGAAAGCTTTTGACAATGTTGACTGGAATGCTCTTCTTCAAATTATGAAGCAGGGATGAAATACAGGGAGTGAAAGACTATTTAAAATTTTTACAGAACCAGATGGCAGCTATAACAGTTGAGGGGCATGAAAGGGAAGCAGTGGTTGGGGAGCAAGTGACACAGGGTTGTAGCCTATACGTGACGTTATTCGAACTGTATATTTGGCCACCAGTAAAAGAAACAAAAGAAAAGTTCAGAATAGGAATTAAAATACATGGAGAAGAATTAAAAAAACTTTGAGGTTTGCTGACAACATTGTAATTCTGTCAGAGACAGCAAAGGACCTGCAAGAGCAGTTGCACGGAATGGACAGTTCTTGAAAGGAAGATATGATATGAACATAAACAAAAGCAAAAGAAGATAATGGAATGTAGTCAAATTAAATCAGGTGATGTGAGGGAATTAGATTAATGAATGAGACACTTAAAGATGATGATTTTTGCTATTTGGGCAGCAAAATCGCTAATGATGTTCAAGGTAGAGATGATATAAAATCTAGGCAGACAATGGAGAGGAAAGTGTTTCTGAAGAAGAGAAATTTTGGAGCATTGAATATAAACTTAGGTTGTAGAGTAATTGCACTTTATGCAAGACACCTTTGTAGCTTTGTTTTCAGTGAGACATTTTTCAGCACTTTTTTTTGCTATCTTCAGACATGTAGATGTAGATAGTACAGAAAATGCTAAAACAGGTTTGTGTGAAAACACAGCTATGAACATGCCCGAAAAAAAAAGAGAGGGGAAATTTCTCTCTAATTTTCTTAGGCACAGAAATAAAGAGAACTGCAATATTCACAACATGGAACTGCAATATTCAAAACATGTTTATAGATTTAGGTGTTACAAAGATTTTTCTGGAAACATTTGTATTGATTGTTGTCATATACGAAGTGAAACATGGATATCAAACAGCTAGACAGGATGAGAATAGAAGCTTCTGAAATGTGGTGCTACAGATGTATACTGAACATAAGGTGGGTGAATGGACTTGGAGAGAAAAGAAATTTCCTACACAATCTGACTAAAAGAAAGGATTAGCGGACAGGATGCATTCTAAGATGTTAACGGATCACTAGTTTAGCACTGGAGAGAAGTGTGGAGCAGTGGCACCACACCAATATCGTATATTAAGATCCACATAAGACTTTTGGTAACTTTATTTTCAAAATTCTGATGATGAAGTTCATACTTTATGCAAAGTCTTACGAGTTAATAGGTATATTTTGAAGGAAAGATCACTTTCAAATTAAAGGGCTATTTTTCCTCTTTTCAGTAAACTTTACTATCTTAACAGATATTGAATATAATAGAGGGAAACATTCCACATGGTAAAAATATACATAAAAAACAAAGATGCTGTGACTCACCAAATGATAAAACACTGGTAGACAGACGTTGCTTCATCTATGGGTTGTGAAAGTTTGAAATTTGTGTGTGTGTTTGTGTATTTTTTATTGTGTCTATCTACCATCACTTTCTCATTTGGTAAGTCACAGCAACTTTCTTTGTTATATGCATTAACAGATATTGATAATTGTTAGTTTAACTTTATCCACATTTGTAGTGCCAGTTATGGACATATTGCTGTGAATTTCCAGGATCTGTTGATACACTTTTGATCATCTGATTTTTCTAATTTCTATTGACACCAGTACTAATGAGCAAGAGTCCTGAATTACAAATTACAGATTTTTCAGTAACTACATTTTAATATGCAAGATGGGTCCCATAATAATAATAATAAGCCCTTGATTTCCAATGCATAGGCATAAATTAGAATTGAACTTTTGAATAGACGCTGCTCATGCAAAGTAACATACTGCTACAAACAAAATATAATGACAATATCCACAGCCAATAAAACTTAGCCTTCTGGCTCACAGGTTTTGTAAATAATAATAAATTAACATAATTCATTAATACCGTAGAACAAATCTGTTTACGGCCTACATTCACTCCACTTTCTTGATTCTGCTGTTAATCTTCTTCAGGTATGGCTTCAGTTTAACTTGGCTGCATTCTAGACCACTCTTGGGAACTATTTGTGTTGCCTCTCCATTCATTTGAGTCAGGCTGAGAGAACTCCTTTTACAATTATGAGCAATAAATATCATTATGTGTGTATTTCAGTTTTGTTTAGTAATATTTGTGTTTACAACAACCATTCTTTGCTGTGTTTTACTTAACTGTATGTGAAACAACTTTTGATCACTTCATCTGTATTGTGTGCACATTTACTTTCTGAAGAGATAATAAGTATTGTGCTCCACAGATGTCCATACTAAGTACCTGTCTGCATACATCATTAGAAACTGTAAGAGATCTGGTCATCCCCAACAGGATCTTAAAGACATGATTAAAGATTAGTGAGCTCATAATTTTGAACTTATAAAAGAAACTTCTGGCTATCCATTTTAAGTACGGAACTATCAACAGTAATTTCAGGTGCTGATCCTCTGAAACTGTACAGCTTCTGAACGGCTTGTATCACAACTATTGATGTGACATAACACCTACGGTATATTTTCTATTGTCATCTGGAATGAAGATCCCATTCTATCCATTACAGGGTTTAACCTTACTTGAACCATAATCATGATGATGAACATCTCAATAATTTAGTGGGTTCTGAACCTGAAACATGAAATAGTAGAGGACTACAAATACGACAGTGGGAGCTCATCTTCAGTGCTGTGTGAAAGATCATGCACAAAAATCCTTGTGGGATAGTGTTGCTAACAACTATTGTTTTGATTTAGTTAACTTCAGTGCTAGTAAACAGTCACTATTGCTCAATAGATATTAAAACTGAAAATAAGTAAATTTTTTGAAATATGTAGAATCTGATCACAGATGGAAGAAAATAGAAATAATCTTAAATATATGTTCTTGATTATTAGCATTATTTTCAGAGAGAGATAACAGAAATAAGATTGAGCCCACAGTGTTTTAAATGTTTCAAAGCCAGAAGCTTCTTCAAGGAAATGCACCCAACTGTAGAGCTTTTCTTTGACAGTAGACAATGATAATCCCATTCCTTAATAGAATGTTGATACCTTGCATATTGGCTGCATATTAATAATCATAACAAATCTTCATCAGAGCAAGGAAAACAAACACAAAAGCACACAAGCTCTGGCACCCAAGACCAGACTGCAAGCAGAAGCACATGGTGGGAGAAGCAAACAGGTGGTAGGGAAGGAGGAGAATGGGGCAGGGAGAGATAGTAGGGTAGGGGGACAGTTATGTGCTGCTTGTGGACGGTTACAGGGACAAAGTGGGGAGAGAGTACGGCAGCTAGTTGGAGTCAGGAGATTAGACAGATGTCAGCAGGGGGGTGGGAGGGCCATCAGAAAAGGAGGTAGCTATAAAAACTGTGGGTGCATTACTGGAATTGAGTTCTGGAATGGGAACAAGGAATGGTATAGTTTGGTGGTAGACAGTGACTAATGAAGGTTGAGGGTTACTTAAATGTAAGCTATACTGTAGGGAGAGTTCCCACTAGTGCAATTCAGAAAAGTTGGTGTTGGTGGGAAGAATCCAGAAGGCACAGGTTGTGAAGCAGTCACTGAAATGACAAATGTCATGCTGCGCAGCATGCTCAGAAATTGATTGGCCCAACTGTTTCTTCATCACAGGATTTTGGTTGTCATTCATGTGAACATACATTTTGTCAGTTGCCGTGTCAACATAAAATACAGCTCAGTGGTTGCAGCTTAGCTCTTGGATCACATGACTGGTTTCACAGGTAGCATTGTCTTTGATTGGGCAAGCGATAATTGTGAGTGGACTGGAGTAGGTGGTGGAGGGAGGATGTATGGGACAAGTCTTGCATCTATGTCTATTACAGGGGCATGAGCCATGAGGTAAAGGGCAGCAAGCAGGGGTTGTGTAGTAGTGATATTCTCTAGGTTCAGTGGTCAGTGGAATACTACTGTGGAAGGGATGTAAAAGATAGTGCTTAATACATTCCCCATTCCAGGGTACTATGATATATATTTTTGGTTTGTAAATAAAGCTTCCTTTTCCTTCTGCTAGTTACTTTATTTATCCTATATGTGTTTCGACTTCTGTTCTAAGGCATCATCAGTGGGATATATAATGATACAATTTTGTTAGCTTTAGATTATTAAACAGTTCACTTTGTAAAAAAAAGTAATTACTTATGATTTGCTAATTTGCTTATCCTCACATCTGGTCTGGAGGTCACACTACCACTTTTATCACTGCCATATAATCACATTTTTGTGTTCTCACCTTCCATACACCATTCACCATATTTCTTCCCTTTCTTTGGTCGACTATTGTTCCTTTGTCACTCAATACATTTATTTCGTCGTACACCGTTTTTCTCAACGTAAATATTGCAACTCTATTATTTGTTTCATCTTCTTTGAGAAATTTACCTATTTGTTGCAAATGTAACGAAGTATATGTTCGAGACTAACTTCTATTTCTGATGTTTATACTGTGTGTGCGTATGATTGAGAGAGAGGGAGGGAGGGGGATAGAGCTGACGAGTTTTAATTTGGGTGGGGGGGGGGGCAGTGGAGGGGGGAATACAAGCTATCAGTGAGTGGTTGAAAACTTTGGTGACAGCGACAGCTGATTTGACTTTTCCTTTCAATATTCTGTGGAGGGGCTCATGGATTTTTTGGATTCTATTATTATTATATTGGACTGTATTATTTTATTAATCCTTTTTGCAGATGGTATTCTATTATTTTAAATAATGAATGGCTTGGCATGTGTACTTGGTCATTCAACAGGATTTTCCCTTCTGATTTGGTTTTCTGTATGTGGTAATTTTCTTGCATTATTAGGAGGTGTTGTTTTACTGTCGATTAAAATTATTTTATGTCATTGTCTCTAGTGGTTGGTTTGTGGTCATTTTCTCTTAGGCATTCTGCAAATGTGATGTGGTTTGTCCCATATTTCCAAACTCTCATGTGTTTTTTTATCTGACATCAGATGTTCCCCTGTTTGCTCTATGTAACTGCCTTCACAAGTGTTACACTGTAGCTGATATATACTTGCTTTCTGGTATATGTCTCTGTTATTAGTCAGTTTTGGGGTGTATTTTTGCATAGAACTGTCTGTTGTGTCTGCTATGTTTATTCCTTGTCTCTTGAAAATGTTGGTGATTTGATAGGTGAGTTTGCGTTCGTATGTCATTGTGTACCATCTATTGTTTTCTTTCAACTTTTTCTGATTATCCTGTGCAGTTGTTATGGGACTACATGTTTGTGTTTGGTTCTGTTGTGTTGTTGTCTGTGGTTTGGAGCTTTCTGCTTTTATTTTACTTTTAATTTTGTTGTTAAGCTTTGTTACTGTGTTACTGTTGTAACCATTATTTTGTGCCTCCTGCATCATTATGTCCCATTCTTTTTGGTAGCCTTCTTTGGCAAGTGGTACTGTGTTGAGTCTATGGAGCATGTGTTGAAGTGCTGTTTGCTTTTGTGTGTGCGGGTGGTTAGAGGACTGAGGAATCATATTGTCTGTTGCTGTGGGTTTACGGTAAATTTCAAACATATGCTTATGGTTCTGTTTTTTTATTGTTATATCCAGGAAGTTAATTTGGTTGTTCTGTTCTCTTTCAATTGTGAATTTTATATTTTTATGGATCTTGCTGATGTCAGTATGTAGTTTTTCAATTTAACTTTGTGGTATATTTGTTAAGCAAAGGATGTCATCCATGTATCTGAACCACTATAATATGTTGTATTCTTTTGCTAATATTTTTGTGAAAATGATCTGTTAAATGTGGTTTACCAAAATATCTGCTAAGGCTTCTGAAACTGGGGACCCAATTGGTAATCCATCTTCTTCTAAATAATATTCATTACTGAATTTGAAGTAATTTTGTTGTGTTATGAGCTTTATTAGTGTGTATATTTCCTTAATCTGTTCATCAGGAAGGTGACTATAAGTTTTCAGGTACTTATCTGTAATTTCTATTACTTCTGGTACTCCTGGCTGGTGTGACCAAGCCATTCTAGGCACATCAGTCAGGAACTGCGCAGCCACTAAGGTTGCAATTTCGAATCCTGCCTCTGGCATGACAGTGTGTGTGTTGTCCTTAGGTTAGTTAGGTTTAAGTAGTTCTAAGATCTAAGGGACTGACGACTTCAGATGTTAAGTCCCATAGTGCTCAGAGCCATTTGAACCATTTCTGGTACTGGTATGTTGCAATACATGATTTCTGTAACAAATGAAAAGAGGGTTATATTTTTTGTTCATTGTGTTTGCTGTGTAGTGTTTTTAATGGTTCTGTCTTCTTGTACTTTGAAATTTTCAGACAGAAATTTTAACATGTATCCTGCAAGCTCTGAAGTGGGGGGAGTTTCTGAAATCCAGTATTGGCCTCACAGAAGATTCGGTTTGTGGATTTTTGGTTGGCTTTGGAGAACCAGCGCAGTGGGACTGATCTATGACAACTTTCTTTTCTCTATGTTATCCAATATGATGTCAATATTTTTCAGAGTGTGTTTTCTTTTTTTTTTTTTTTTTACTTTTGTCTTTAATCTGAATGTCATGTCTGATTTTAAATTTGTAATGCTATTTTGTAAAATGAATTCTTGTGTTTTTTCAATGTATTGTTCTTTGTGTATCAGTAATATTGTGGTCTCCTTGTCTCCTTTTAAAATGTTGTTGTTGTTGTTGTTGTTGTTGTTGTTGTTGTTGATGTGGTCTTCAGTCCTGAGACTGGTTTGATGCAGCTCTCCATGCTACTCTATCCTGTGAAAGCTTCTTCATCTCCCAGTACCTACTGCAACCTACATCCTTCTGAATCTGCTGAGTGTATTCTTCTCTTGGTCTCCCTCTATGATTTTTACCCTCCATGCTGCCCTCCAATACTACATTGGTGATCCCTTGATGCCTCAGAACATGTCCTACCAACCGATCCCTTCTTCTAGTCAAGTTGTGCCACAAACTTCTCTTCTCCCCAATCCTGTTCAATACCTCCTCATTAGTTACGTGATCTACCCATCTAATCTTCAGCATTCTTCTCTAGCACCACATTTCGAAAGCTTCTATTCTCTTCTTGTCCAAACCAGTTATCATCCATGTTTCACTTCCATACATGGCTACACTTCATACAAATTCTTTCAGGAAAGAGTTCCTGACACTTAAATCTATACTCGATGTTAACAAATTTCTCTTCTTTATAAACGCTTTCCTTGCCATTGCTAGTCTACATTTTATATCCTCTCTACTTCAACCATCATCAGTTATTTTGCTCCCCAAATAGCAAAACTCATTTACTACTTTAAGTGTCTCATTTCCTAATCTAATTCCTTCAGCATCACCTGACTTTATTTGACTACATTCCTTTATCCTCATTTTGCTTTTGTTGATGTTCATCTTATATCCTCGTTTCAAGCCACTATCCATTCCATTCAACTGCTCTTCCAAGTCCTTTGCTGACTCTGACAGAATTACAATGTCATAGGCGTACCTCAAAGTTTTTATTTCTTCCCCATGGATTTTAATACCTACTCTGAATTTTTCTTTTGTTTCCTTTACTTCTTGCTCAATATACAGATTGAATAACATCAGTGAGAGGCTACAACCCTGTCTCACTCCCTTCCCAACCACTGCTTCCCTTTTATGCCCCTCGACTCTTATGACTGCCATCTGGTTTCTGTACAAATTGCAAATAGCCTTTCGCTCCCTGTATTTTACCCCTGCCACCTTTAGAATTTGAAAGAGAGTATTCCAATCAACATAGTCAAAAGCTTTCTCTAAGTCTACAAATGCTAGAAACATAGGTTTGCCTTTCCTTAATCTTTCTTCTAAGATAAGTCGTAAGGTCAGTATTGCCTCATGTGTTCCAGTATTTCTATGGAATCCAAACTGATCTCCCAGAGGTCAGCTTCTACTAGTTTTTCCATTCGTCTGTAAAACATTCATGTTAGTATTTTGCAGCTGTCACTTATTAAACTGATTGTTTGGTAATTTTCTCATCTGTCAACACCTGCTTTCTTTGGGATTGGAATTATTATTTTAAAATGATAACATTTTGTTTTTGTAGTTTTCTCCTAATTTTTCCTAGTGTTGCAGATCTGAGTTTTTGTTGTTTTGTGTTGTTGCATTTTTATGCTGGTTATTATATTCTGGATTTCTTTTTTTACTAGTTCTCTAGTTAATCCAATGCTGACACTGCTATTTTCATTCCTATCATCCCTTGTCAAAACACTTTATGCTTCTATAATTAGATTTCATAAGTAACCTTCATCTATTTCTGAATTTAGATTGTATTTTCATCCTTTCTCCAACAGCTGTCTTTCTTTACTGTTTAACTGTGTGTCTGTAAGGTTCACTAATCTTGGGTAGAATTTGTGTGTGTGAGTAAAGGTAATATGTTGTAACTGGAGTTTTTTGAGTAGGTTGATCTTTCTTCTATTAACTGTTTCTATTCTTTGTGCAGCAGTTTTTGTAAGCTTTTCGACCCTGTTGACCAGATGGGAGAAAACTTTCATATTATTTATGGTGTCTGTGAGTTGTAAATATGTTTTATACAACTCGTAATTTAACTCTTGTTTTTTAGAGTCTAGGGATTTTATCTCGTATTTTAACCATATTTTCTGAGCAGAATGCATTGCTTTTTGGGTGGTGGTTGAACTGTTTTTAATTTTTACATTGAATATTTAGGTACCAGATTGTTACATTTGCATATGTTGAATTTTGTGTGTTGTATGGTTTTATGGATGTTCAGATGATTCTTCTGAATTTCTGGTATGGGCCATGTGGAAATGCCTGGCATGGTATGAATAACAAGTCTGTTTGTGTGGCCATCCTCTGCAGCAAGCATATAAAAATTTGTTTTGTAAATAAAGCTGCCTTACCCTGCTGCTAGTTACTTTATTTATCCCATACACTTTTCACCTTCTCCTGTTCTAAGGTATCATCAGTGGGATTTATAACGATACAGTTGTGTTAGTTTCATATTATTAAACAGTTAAATTCACATTTTGGTGATTTGCATTTTCTCACAACTGCCTATCATACAAGTTCATGGCCAGGGATAATGACGTGTCCTGGGGTCCACTGATAAACCACGGAATGGCTCCCAAGCAGGCGACGTGGAAACTGCTTCATGAGATAGGCATTCTCTGAAGCTGACCTACATTCTGTCTACACCATGGGGTTTTCTGGCTTTGGGAGAGGGAATGGCATAACAGCACACATAACAAACTGCATGTCGTTAAGGAGGCTATGAATGTGTGGAAGTCTTCCAGGCAGGCCTCTCCCAGGGAATCAGTCATCCTCTTCCGGCTCTGCATTGACTATATGAGGCTAATGCATGGTTAACTACTCTGTAGCGAGAAGCCACCTAAGTGTCGATGTGGCTTCCAAATGACAGTTGTTCACCTCTTGCTGGACTACTCACATTTAACCGCTCTGTGACAGACTTTCAACTTTCCCACCAACCTGCCTTCGGTGTTGGACACAATGACTCCACAGCAGCTTTAGTTCTACATTTTATCCGTGAGAGTGGGTTTTATACTTCTATATAGGGTTTAGTGTATCCTTTGACCCTCTGTGTCCTCCAGCCTAGTGCTTTACGGTTGAGTTTTTAATGTGTTGCAGAGTCACTGGCTTTCCCTTTCTATTCTCGTGCTTGCCAGCCACTGTAATCTGCTTTCATGTTTTACTCTCTTCTGTTGTTTCCTTGTCCTCTTTTGTTCCTTTTAGTGTTCATAGTGTGCCCTTCATTCTTATGGCTTTTCCTTTCTTTCTGTTTTGTGTTACACATTTAATCCGTTTTATTCTCACTCTTGTGGCATTGCTTTTTAGGAACATTGGTGAGGCAGATGGTGTGATAGCTGTCCACATCAAGTGCGTTTTTACACAATCTCACCATAGCCGGTTGAAGATGATGATTATATGTCACTTGTAGTCAGATGAGATATGTTTAATCACCTGGCTGTGGATGCGGTCAGGCCCAGGAACTGTGTCGGTGCAATGTGCAAGAGCACTGAAAAGCTTCCACTTTGTAAATGGGGCGTTATAGGATTCACCACAGCATGTAGTGCATTAGAGTACATTACCTTTCAGCCACCGTTCCAGTGTGCGAAACCTTGGGGGGTGATTATCCAATGCAGTGCCCGGCAAAGTGCCCGGAAATCGCATTTGTGTTGGTACATAACTCGCCATTTAAGGTAACACCAGGGACAGCCATTGAGGCTTGGTACCCAAAGAGACATTTGATCTTTTTCCAGACTTGGGAAGACATGTGGCCTCCAATGGTGGAGACTTATCTCTCCCAACACCACTCCTTCTGTTGCTCGATAAGGTAGCGAACACTGGCACAGAGCCATTTAAAGACTATGATGTGCTCCAGGGAAGGGTGCCACTTACGGGCTGTAAAGCTTGCAGACACTCTTCAATTGCCTGAACGATTTGCGGTGACCACCAAGTGACTGCCTTACTCCTTGGGCAACCTAAAGAGCGAGGGATTCCGTTTTCTGTGACATAAACAATTGTGCTAGTCATCTGCTCAACCATCACATCGATATTACAATGTAGGGGAGATTCAGCGGTGACAGCTAAGGTGAAAGTTACCCAGTTAGCCTTGTTCAAAGCCCATCTGGGCAGGCATCTGTGTGCCTGATGCTGGGGCACTGCCAGGAAGATGGGGAAGTGCTCACTACCACACAGGTAGTCATGTCTTCTTCAGTGGATGGATGGGAGATGTTCTGGGCTGCAGATTGATACGTCAATGGCTTAGTAACTCCCATGAGCCACACTGAAACATGTGGCGGCCCCAGTATTTAAGAGTCATAGGTCAAATTGCAACAGTAAATTTCGACAACTCTGCCTCGCCCAGTAACTATGGTACCACCCCACAAGGGGTTATGGGCATTAAAATCATCCCGAAGAAGGAAAGGTTTAGGCAGTTTATCAATTAGTGCAGCTAATACATTCAGGGGTACTACACCATCTAGATGAAGATATACATTTCAGACAGTTATTTCCTGCATCATCTTTATTCTGACAGCCACAGCTTCAAGAGAGTTTTGAAGGGGCACATGTTCACTACAGACTGAGTTTAGAACATAAACGCAAACTCCACCTGTCAATCGATTATAGTCACTGTAGTTGCTGTAATATGCCTTATAGTCACGGAGGGCAGGGAACCAGG
Source organism: Schistocerca gregaria (assembly GCF_023897955.1). Taxonomy (NCBI): domain Eukaryota; kingdom Metazoa; phylum Arthropoda; class Insecta; order Orthoptera; family Acrididae; genus Schistocerca; species Schistocerca gregaria. The sequence continues at coordinate 255,330 of NW_026061887.1, read as the reverse complement.
TTACCTGGAGGGCAATGCAGATGGCAGGTTTAAACCTCAACAGTTGCTGTAGCTCAGCCAGGCAGTGGATAAAACCACCACAGTTGCACTGGAAGATGACATCGTGAGACTGGGAAGGCACGGAAAATTCAGTGAAGCACTGTATGGCTCACAGTCACCTGCTTCCACTGATTTATTGCCTGAATAGTCTATATCCATCATGTGAGAGGATCTGGCAAGATCTACACTCCTGGAAATGGAAAAAAGAACACATTGACACCGGTGTGTCAGACCCACCATACTTGCTCCGGACACTGCGAGAGGGCTGTACAAGCAATGATCACATGCACGGCACAGCGGACACACCAGGAACCGCGGTGTTGGCCGTTGAATGGCACTAGCTGCACAGCAGTTGTGCATCGCCGCCGTCAGTGTCAGCCAGTTTGCCGTGGCATACGGAGCTCCATCGCAGTCTTTAACACTGGTAGCATGCCGCGACAGCGTGGACGTGAACCGTATGTGCAGTTAATGGACTTTGAGCGAGGGCATATAGTGGGCATGCGGGAGGCCGGGTGGACGTACCGCCGAATTGCTCAACACGTGGGGCGTGAGGTCTCCACAGTACATCGATGTTGTCGCCAGTGGTCGGCGGAAGGTGCACGTGCCCGTCGACCTGGGACCGGACCGCAGCAACGCACGGATGCACGCCAAGACTGTAGGATCCTACGCAGTGACGTAGGGGACCGCACCGCCACTTGCCAGCAAATTAGGGACACTGTTGCTCCTGGGGTATCGGCGAGGACCATTCGCAACCGTCTCCATGAAGCTGGGCTACGGTCCCGCACACCGTTAGGCCGTCTTCCGCTCACGCCCCAACATCGTGCATCCCGCCTCCTGTGGTGTCACGACAGGCGTGAATGGGGGACGAATGGAGACGTGTCGTCTTCAGCGATGAGAGTTGCTTCTGCCTTGGTGCCAATGATGGTCGTATGCGTGTTTGGCGCCGTGCAGGTGAGCGCCAAAATCAGGACTGCATACAACCGAGGCACACAGGGCCAACACCCAGCATCATGGTGTGGGGAGCAATCTCCTACACTGGCCGTACACCTCAAGTGATCGTCGAGGGGACACTGAATAGTGCACAGTACATCCAAACCGTCATCGAACCCATCGTTCTACCATTCCTAGACCGGCAAGGGAACTTGCTGTTCCAACAGGACAATGCACATCCACATGTATCCCGTGCCACCCAACGTGCTCTAGAAGGTGTAAGTCAACTACCCTGGCCAGCAAGATCTTCGGATCTGTCCCCCAATGAGCATGTTTGGGACTGGATGAAGCGTCGTCTCACGCGGTCTGCACGTCCGGCACGAACACTGGTCCAACTGAGGCGCCAGGTGGAAATGGCATGGCAAGCCGTTCCACAGGACTACATCCAGCATCTCTACGATCGTCTGCATGGGAGAATAGCAGCCTGCATTGCTGCGAAAGGTGGATATACACTGTACTAGTGCCGACATTGTACATGCTCTGTTGCCTGTGTCTATGTGCCTGTGGTTCTGTCAGTGTGATCATATGATGTATCTGACAACAAGAATGTGTCAATAAAGTTTCCCCTTCCTATGACAATGAATTCAAGGTATTCTTATTTCAATTTCCAGGAGTGTAGGTACTTAGCAGGTGCCCAAATCTCCACCCCACCCTCAGCTGCAGAGCCTGTAGGTAGCAGTGGTGTGGGTGCGACCGCAATTTCTTTGGTCTTAGCGGTTTTCGTTTTGGATTTCTCTCACTGCTCCTTGGGTTTCCCTGGCTGGGAGGACTTCACTGGCTCAGTCTCCAGGACTGAGGATGAGCGTGACGTCCTACAACCAGCTGCTTTTTTGCTCTTTGGCCACTGGCAGGTGTCTTGTTTCCCACTAGAAGCTACCTAGGAATGGAGTGACCCAAGGGACCACTTCCTAGGGAGAGAAGCTGAAGAACACTTACGCTTCTCCAGCTCCAGCCATGATTGTTGCGCAATGATGGTGGCGGCGGGGGGGGGGGGGGGGGGGGCAGCGTGGTGTTGCTCCTCAAGTAGGTGGTGCAGGATCAACAGGGATGGAAATGCTCTCCAACATCAAGGGGGCAGGTGAGTCTACCAGCTCTGAGAGTTGACCTGGGTTGGCAGAGCTCATGGTGTCAGAACTGTTGTAGTGGTGGTGTAAGACTATGTCATACACACAGGATGCAGGTGTTCAAATTTTCTCTTATCCTCAGTGTAGGTCATTCATTCCAGGGTCTTGTACTCCATGATTCTCCTTTCTTTCTGGAGAATCCTGCAGTCAGGTGAGCAAGGTGAATGGTGCTCTCTGCAGTTGACACAGGTGGAAGGCAGTGCACATGGAGTATTGGGATGTGATGGGCATCCAAAATCTTGGTTTGTGACACTGGAAGTAGTGAGGGAAAACATATTGCTGAATTTCCAGCACTTCAAGCACCGAGTTGGGGGGTGGATACAGGGCCTTACATCACACCAGTAGACCATCACCTTGACCTTCTCGAACAATGTATCACCCTCAAAGGCCAATATGAAGGCACCGCTGGCAACCTCATTATCCTTCCGACCCCGGTGGACATGCTGGACGAAATTTACACCTCGTCACTCTAAATTGGCCAGCAGCTCAATTTCGGACTGCAAAAGAATGTCTCTATGAAATGTGATACCCTGGACCACATTTAGGCTCTTACTTGTTGTACTGTTGTGTGTTGAATTGTGCTTGTGATCGCTTAGAGACTGCTGGTGTTTCACCACCAGCAAGAGGTGATGGACTGCGCTTCATCGTTTGTCATCCACCCTGATGCCGCCCACTCTGACCAGGGGCCCTCCCAACAGGCGCCACCTGATAGGATGGCCTTTGCTGGGAGTCCTGATGCCTCAGGAGGATGGGCATCTACCCCTTGGCATATGCAGGGAGTTAACAGTGCAGTCATCAGCAGCACAATGCCTGTGTGGTTATGGGTCTAAAGATCTTAATTCACGAAGAACACGATGGACCTTTTAAGGCTCCCTTCTCCAGTTGGCTCATTCTTTTGGAAATGTTTGAAGAATGGAAGTCAAACCCTACAGGGGGCCATCACATAAAGGCTGAAACAAGTGAAACTCCTTTTAGTCACCTTGTACGACAGGCAGGAATACCCCGGACCTGCAGGGGAGAAGGAGAATATGATATGGTTGCTCCAGTCCTGATTGTGCTACCATGTCATGAGTGGAATGCTGCACCTTTGGGAGGTGGTGGGTGACTGGAGCAATAAGGCACGGGGATGTGTTGTTGTACGAAGCTGGGAAGGTAATAACAGTGTGTGAAGGCCTCAGTGAGATCCTCAGCATATTTTCAGAGGAACTGCTCATCACTACTGATGCAACAGCCATGGATGACTAGGCTGTATGGAAGGGACTTCTTGGTATAGAAAGTGTTGCAGCTGTGAAAGTGTTCTAGAAACTAGAACTGAGATCCAGACATTTTTATTAATTAGACTGCGCATCTTATGTGGTGAGAAAAAGTCAATAATTGTATCTGGGGACTTTATAATGTCAATATGTTGGTACACAGTGCAAATAAAATTCCGTTCCTTAACTTTCTATGTAGTTTCAACTTTTATTCTAATACACACATCAAAAAAGTTTTGCATAACCTCATTCCCTAGAGTTGGAGAGTACAGAACCTGTACAGAAAATTGGAATAGAAATCAACATAAACAACATTTCTGCCCTTTTTATTGCTCATAAAAACCACACACTGCATGTTGTACCACTATACAGTGATACCTTCACAGGTAGGGGGTCCAGATTTCTGTATACACTGGTACCTCTAATACCCAATAGCACATCCACTTGCATTGATGCATGCCTGTATTTGTCATGGCATACCATCCACAAGTTCATCAAGGCACTGTTGGTCCAGATTGTCACAGTCCTCAACGGCGATTTGGCATAGATCCCCAAGAGTGGTTGGCGGGTCATGTTATCCATAAACAGCCATTTTCAATAAATCCCAGACAAGTTTGATGGGTTCTGTCTGGAGAGCATGCTGGCCACTCTAGTTAAACAATATAATTATCCCGAAGGAAGTCATTCTTGGGGGTATGAATTCTCGTCCACAACAATTAATGCCTCACGAATATGCTGCCGATATCATTGCGCTATTGGTTGGAGAATGGCATTCATGTATCATGCAGCCATTATGATGCCTTCCATGACCAGCAGCAACATACATCAGCCCCACATAATGAAACTACACCTGCTGTACAGTGTGTCTTAGGTGTTCAGCTTCACCGTGTTGCCTCTAAACACGTCTCCAACGATTGTGTGGTTGAAGGCATATATGATACTCATTAGTGAAGAGAATGTGATGCCAATCCTGAGTGGTCTGTTCAGCATGTTGTTGGACCCATCTGTAAGACACTGCATGTTGTCATGGTTGCAAAAATGAACCTCACCATGGATGTCAGGAGTGGAGCTGCCCATCATACAGCCTGTGGTGCACAGTTTGAGTCATAACACGACATCCTGTGGCTCCACAAAAAGCATTATTCTGGCATTGCTGTCAGGGTTCCTATGAGCCATAATCCATAGCTAGCAGTCATCCACTGCAGTTGTAGCCCTTGGGTGGCTTGAGTGAGGATTGTCATCAGGAGTTCCTGTATCTCTGTAGGTCCTCTATGTTTGAACATTATCACTTTGGTTCACTTCGAGATGCCTGGACACTTCCCCTGTGGAGAGACCTTCCTAGCACAAAGTAACTATGTGGATGTGTTCAAACCACAGTATTGGCCATCTAGGCATGGCTGAACTTCAGACAACATGAGCTGTCTACCTCCTTTCAGGTGGAATGACTCGAACTTATTGGCTGTCGGAGCCCCTCCGTCTAATAGGTGCTGCTCATGCATGGTTGTTTACATCTTTGGGTGGGTTTAGTGACATCTCTTAACAGTCAAAGGGACTGTGTCTGTAATACAATATAAACAGTCAACATCTATCTTCAGGAGTTCTTGGAACTGGGATGATGCAAAACTTTTCCGGCATGTGTATAAATATCCCAGCTATGCTAACAAACTCTTCAAAAAGTTTCATAGACAATACATCTTCAAATCTAGAAACCTCAGATTTAGAAGTAAGGAACATTGACCTAGGCTTATCTGACCACAATGCACTCATTACAGTTCTCACACTTCCCGTAAATACAACAATAGTACATCATAGGTACAAAAGAATTTTCTCCCCTGAAAACTGCCACCAGTTTACTACCACACTGACTGACCAATCCTCAGCATACGTATTGTCACAAACAAATACAAATGACATGTTCTCTCTTTCCATGATAGATCTGGAAATGTGCTGTCTATAAAGATTCATGAAAGTCCACTCACATACACTTACAAAAACACACTGAGAAACTTCTACACTGAAGTGAAAATTTTTTCTGTCACTAAAAAAGAAAAAAAAGTATGAAACTGCAAATGTAAGTGTATAAAAAGGATAATTAATGTAGCATACATATTACATAATTATAGATTGGTAAGGGAGTCAGACAATGAATCAAGCAGAACATGGTAAATAGTTAAAGAGAACTGGGAAAAGCAGTAAGGAACAGGAGACTATACTTATATCTGGAGATAACAATCAACTAAAAAAAGAAGCATTGCTCAATTACATTATTAACTACTTTCTAAGTGTACTTGAGAAACTAAGCATGAACTTTAACAAACAAAAGTAAAAACCAGCACCAAAGTAGGCATCAGTAGGAGAATAAGTTCCAAGTTCCACTAATGAATATGAAATGTGGAAGTAATTAATAGTCTGAGGCCAAAAATGTCTGCAGAAATGGATAAAGTGCAAGTGTCACAAATAAAAAAGTTGCGCCACAAATTTTGTAGCCACAGGTACATACTGCCAATTTCTCATTCAGTGAAGGTGTGTTCACACAGAGGATGAAAATTTCTAAGGTTAGAACTCTGTTCAAAAATGGGTATTCATGCTAGGTAGAAAACTGCAGACGTATGTCCCTCCTTCAATCTCTTTCATAAATCTTTAGGAAGTTGATGAAAATCAGGATCATAAGCTATCTCGACACCTCCAATCTTCTGAATTGTAATCAACACAGCTTTCATACAGGTTATAACACAGGAGCCATACAAGCCTCATGAAGGAGCCAGAAGGAATTTCGACCATAACAAAAGTGTTGTAGCAATCAACCAAGATCTTATCAATGCCTTTGATACAGTAAACCACTAAATACTCCATGAGAAACTGGAAGCTATAGCATCAAAGATATTGGCAAGGAACTAACTTAATCCTATCTACAACATAGAACACAGGTTTTGGAACTCACAGGGTCTCAAAACAGGCAAAAAATAAAGTGGCTATCAGATGCTAAGAGGGTGGCAAAAGGTGTCCTGTAGGGTACTGTTCATGGCCCCACCTATAATTTCTTATCTATATAATTGACATTAAAAGCCCAAACAGTTTGTCAAAAATGATGTTATTTGCAGACCATACAACCATAATTTGGTGATGATGGAAAATCCTTATCTATTACTGCTGAAAAAGTTGTGAAATGCGTGCTGCAGCAGTTTCTTCCTAATAAGTTAACATTTAATTTAAATAAAATAAATTAGCTACAGTACAGTAAAGGAAATGAGAAGTATATCCTCCAGTTTTTATTGAGTGCCCACGAAATAGAGAAAGTAAAGTTTACAGAATTATTGGGCATGCACACTGACCATGTCTTCAGCTGGAAAAGCCATTGCATTTACATATCCCAAAAACTCAATTCTGCATGTTTTGCACCGAGCATAATTTATGGAATTTGTTACAAACAATGTACAACGTTACTGTATTTTGCTTATTTCCAGTCTGCTGTATCTTATAGAAGAATGTTCTGAGGTGTCAAAAAACCTCACTTGCAGATACTTTGAAATGACAGGAAAATGTCATTAAAATTATTAAATACAGCTCTCCACAAACACACTGCAAGCCCTTATTCATGCATTTAATAATACTTACAGTACCATTGTTGTTCATATTCAAAAGTATGTCTGATAGAAGTACACACACAAGTAATTTACATATGAATTCAGATTTACAGAAGTACAACACACGTCAGTAAGAATCTGCATGTAGAAAGAGCTATAAAAACAAAAACTCAAAACAGGTTGAGCCATTATGGAATAAAGCTGTATAACACACTGTCAATTTAGATCAAGGGAATTATGGATGACAAAAAATTTAAGTCAGAAATAAAACTTAAGTATTAAATTAATGTTTCTATATCATGGATGAGTATTTTGAATTCCTTGATGACTAATAACCACTTGTTTTCTTTTCATTGTCATTCAAACATGCTGTTCTGATTGTAAATATTAAATATTGTTTGTATATTCTTGTTTCTTGAAGTGTACTGCTTGTATGTCAGAATTGTTATAGGGCACATCTAATACCAATCCATTAGTCCATTATGAAATTTTTTAAACACATTGTATAATGTTAATTTCATATTAGTTATATTAACATCTAGAATTGTGATGTATGTATGCTGTATCTCATTATGACAATACCTACATCATGTATGTGATGCAAAGGATACTATGGTGAACAGTAATTACTTACTTAAATCTGAACACACTTTTCTTTTTGTAAATAATAAAGAAAAAACACAAACTAGGAAATGATCAGAAAGTAATTATATGTACAAATTAACTTGGAATGTCAATGTAAAATGACTTTCTCCACATCATTACAATCTGTCATGCAAAATTGTCCATGGAATGTGTAACTAACTAACTTTATAATGGGTCACTGATGAAGATGGAGTAGTTTCTTCTTTTATTTCTTTGATACACTAATAATAACACACAAATGGTAAAAACATTAAGCCGTTTTCAAGATTTTTAGTGTTATTGTTGTTGTTGTTGTTGTTGTTGTTGTGATCTTCAGTCCTGAGACTGGTTTGATGCAGCTCTCCATGCAACTCTATCCTGTGCAAGCTTCTTCATCTCCCAGTACATACTGTAGCCTACATCCTTCTGAATCTGCTTAGTGTATTAATCTCTAGGTCTCCCTCTATGATTTTTACCCTCCACACTGCCCTCCAATACTAAATTGGTGATCCCTTGATGCCTAAGTACATGTCCTACCAACCAATCCCTACTTCAAGTCAAGCTGTGCCACAAACTCCTCTTCTCTCCAATTCTACACAATACCTCCCCATTAGTAATGTGATCTACCCATCTAATCTTCAGCATTTTTCTGTAGCACCAAATTTTGAAAGCTTCTATTCTCTTCTTGTCCAACTATTTATCATCCATGTTTCACTTTCATACATAGCTACACTCCATACAAATACTTTCAGAAACGACTCCCTGTGTTCCAGCCAACATTGTCAAAAGCTTTTTCCAAGTCTAGAAATGCTATAAACACAGGTTTGCCTTTTCTTAATCTAGCTTCTAAGATAAGTCATAGGGTCAGTGTTGCTGCACGTGTTCCAATATTTCTACGGAATCCGAACTGATCTTCCCCGAGGTCAGCTTCTACCAGTTTTTCCATTCATCCGTAAAGAGTTCTCGTTAGTATTTTGCACCTGTGACTTATTGAACTTATAGTTCGGTAATTTTCACATCTGTCAACACCTGCTTTCTTTGGGATTGGAATTATTATATTCTTCTTGAAGTCTGAGGGTATTTCACCTGTCTCATACATTTTGCTCACCAGATGGTAGAGTTTTGTCAGGACTGGCTCTCCTAAGGCTGTCAGTAGTTCTAATGCAATGTTGCCAACTCCCAGGGCCTTGTTTCAACTTAGGTCTTTCAGTGCTCTGTCAAACTCTTCGCGCAGCATCATATCTCTCACTTCATCTCAGCATTTTAAGTGTTATATAGGGACAAAATGGAAGAATCTGATGTCTTGGTTCAGTTACACGTAATATTTTTTGAGTGTTTTATCTACCAATGGGAAAATGCTCCTCTCTAAACACAAATAAGTGTATATGCTCCTTTTTAAATAATTGACTGAAAAATCTGATTCTAGCTGCCTCATCCTACTTTACACAGCACCTTCCCAAAAATTTCCCAAAACTTTTGGTACACAAATATACTTGTTCTCTTCTCACTAATATGTCACTCATACCCCTCACAGCGGCTTGCCCATTCTCACTCATTCACTACTACTATTACTACTACTACCACTACTAGTAGTACTAGTAGTAGTAGTAGTAGTATTTCCTCTTGCTGTCACTGTCTCTGCCTTGCTCTATCTTACTGCTACTATCTGTTTCACTCCTTCCTACTGCTGCTGTATCTTCTCACTGACACACTGTCTCTCTTCTTTTTCGCCATTGTCACAGACTCAGTGTTGCATAATCATTGGTTCTCACCTACTTCCACATCCCAATTTTCTACATTCCTCTCCAACCATGGAGAAAAGTTCGCATGGTGCCTGTTGTATTAAATTCCGATGCAATTTCTATCTTTCATCAACACTCTGAAGGTACACCGATTACATAATGCCTCCAGTTGTGCTTTGGAAACTACTATTAGTCTTCCAGGGAACGATCAAAGCGTAGACAGTTTGAGACATTACTCCCATGGAGAAAAGTCCCCATGTTGCCTGTTGTATTCAATGCTGATGCAATTTCTGTGTTCCATCAACACTCTGAATGTCCAAAGATTACTGAATGCCTCCAGATGTGCTTCGGAAACTACTACTGGTTTTCCAGGGAACGATCAAAGCGTAGACAGTTTGAGACATTACTCCCATAGAGAAAAATCTAGTGCCTGTTGTATTCAATCCCGATGAAATTTCTGTGTTTCATCAACACTCTGAAGGTCCACAGATTACATAATGACTCCAGATGTGCTTCGGAAACTACTACTGGTCTTCCAGGGAACGATCAGAGCGTAGACAGTTTGAGACATTACTCCCATGGAGAAAAGTCCGCATGGTGCCTGTTGTTTTCAATGCCGATGCAATTTCTGTGTTTCATCAACACTCTGAATGTCCAACGATTACTGAATGCGTCCAGATGTCCTTTGGAAACTACTACTGGTCTTCCAGGGAACGATCAAGCCGTAGACAGTTTGAGATATTACTCCCATGGAGAAAAGTCCGCATGGTACCTGTTGTATTCAATCCCGATGCAATTTCTGTGTGTCATCAACACTCTGAAGGTCCAAAGATTGCAGAGTGCCTCCAGATGTGCTTCGGAAACTACTACTAGTCTTCCAGGGAACTATGTAAATCCAGACAGTTTGAGACTTTACTCCCACAGAGGAACATCCGCATGGTGCCTGTTGTATTCAATCCCGATGCACTTTCTTAGTTTCATGAACACTGTGAAGGTCCACAGATTTCAGAATGCCTCCAGATGTGCTTCGGAAACTATTGCTGGTCTTTCAGTGAACGATCAAAGCGTAGACAGTTTGAGACATTACTCCCATGGAGAAAAGTCCGCATGGTGCCTGTTGTTTACAATGCCGATGCAATTTCTGTGTTTCATCAACACTCTGAATGTCCAACGATTACTGAATGCGTCCAGATGTCCTTTGGAAAATACTACTGGTCTTCCAGGGAACGATCAAGCCGTAGACAGTTTGAGATATTACTCCCATGGAGAAAAGTCCGCATGGTACCTGTTGTATTCAATCCCGATGCAATTTCTGTGTGTCATCAACACTCTGAAGGTCCAAAGATTACAGAGTGCCTCCAGATGTGCTTCAGAAACTACTACTAGTCTTCCAGGGAACTATGTAAATCCAGACAGTTTGAGACTTTACTCCCACGGAGGAACAGCCGCATGGTGCCTGTTGTATTCAATCCCGATGCACTTTCTGTGTTTCATGAACACTCTGAAGGTCCACAGATTTCAGAATGCCTCCAGATGTGCTTCGGAAACTATTGCTGGTCTTTCAGTAAACGATCAAAGCGTAGACAGTTTGAGACATTACTAACATGGAGAAAAGTCCGCATGGTGCCTGTTGTATTTAATCCCGATGCACTTTCTGTGATTCATGAACACTCTGAAGGTCCACAGATTACAGAATGCCTCCACATGTGCTTCGGAATCTATGACAGGTCTCCCAGGAATAGATCAAAGCGTAAACAGTTTGAGACATTACTCCCATGGAGGAAAGTCTGCATGGTGCCTGTTGTATTCAATCCCGATGCAATTTCTGTGTTTCGTCAACACTCTGAATGCCCAAAGATTCCTGAATGCATCCAGATTTGCATCGGAAACTACTACTGGTCTCCCAGGAATCGGTCAAAGCGTAGACGTTTGAGACATTACTCCCATGGAGAAAATTCCGCATGGTGAATGGTGTATTCCATCACGATGCAATTGTTTGTTTCACCAACACTCTGAAGGTCCACAGATTATATAATGCCTCCACATGTGCTTCGGAAACTAGTACTGGTCCTCCAGTGAAATATCTAAGCGTAGACAGTTTCAGAAATTCCTCCCATGGAGAAACGTTCGCCTGGTGCCTGTTGTATTCAATCCCTTATCAATTTCTGTGTTTCATCAAACCTCTGAAGGTCCAAAGATTACTGAATGCCTCCATATGTGCTTTGGAAACTACTACTGGTTCTTCCAGGGAACGATCAAAGTGTAGACAGTTTGAAACATTACTTCCATGACGCCTGTTGTATTCAATCCCGATGCAATTTCTGTGTTTCTTCAACAATCTGAATGTCCGCAGATTAAAGAATGGCTCCAGATGTGCTTCTGAATCTATGACTGGTCTCCCAGGAACGATCAAACCGGAGACAATTTGAGACATTACTCCCATGGAGAAAAGTACGCATGGTGCGTGTTGTATTCAATGCCGATTCAATTTCTGTGTTTCATCAACACTCTGAATGTCCAAAGATTACTGAAAGCCTCCAGATATGCTTTGGAAACTACTACTGGTCTTCCAGGGTACGATCAAAGCGTAGACTGTTTGAGACATTACTCCCATGGAGAAAAGTCCGCATGGTACCTGTTGTATTCAATCCCGATGCAATTTCTTTGTTTCACCAACACTCTGAAGGTCCACTGATTACAGAATGCCTCCAGATGTACTTCGGAAACTACTACTGGTCTTCCTGGGAACGATCAAAGCATAGACAGTTTGAGCATTAGTTCCATGGAGAAAATTCCGCATGTTGAATGTTGTATACCATCTCGATGAAATTTCTGTGTTTCACCAACACTCTGAAGGTCCACAGATTATAGAATGCCTCCAGATTTGCTTCGGGAAACTACTACTTGTCTTCCAGGTAACGATCAAAGCGTAGACAGTTTGAGACATTACTCCCATGGAAAAAACTCCGCATGGTGCATATTGAACTCAATCCCGATGCAATTTTTTGTTTCATCAACACTCTGAAAGTCCACAAATTACAGAATGCCTAAAGATGGGCTTCGGAAACTACTACTGGTCTATCAGGAATCGATCAAAGCGTAAACACTTTGAGACAATACTGCCATGGAGAAAAGTCCGCATGGTGGCTGTTGTATTCAATCGCGATGCAATTTCTGTGTTTCATCAACACTCCGAAGGTCCACAGATTACAAACTGCCTCCAGATGTGCTTCGGAAACTACAATTGGTATTCCAGGGAATGATCAAAGCGTTGACAATTTAGGACATTTCTCCCATGGGGAAAAGTCCGCATGTTGTATGTTGTATTCCATCACGATGCAATTTCTTTGTTTCACCAACACTCTGAAGGTCCACTGATTACAGAATGCCTCCAGATGTACTTCGGAAACTACTAATGGTCTTCCTGGGAAAGATCAAAACATAGACAGTTTGAGATATTACTCCCATGGAGAAAATTCCGCATGGTGAAGGTTGTACACCATCTCGATGCAATTTCTGTGTTTCACCAACACTCTGAAGGCCCACAGATTATAGAATGCCTCCGGATTTGCTTGGGAAACTACTACTTGTCTTCCAGGGAACGATCAAAGCGTAGGAAGTTTGAGACATGCCTCCCATGGAGAAAGATCCGCATGGTCACTGTTGTATTCAATCCCGATGAAATCTCTGTGTTTCATCAACACTCTGAAGGTCCACAGATTACAGAATGCCTCCAGATGTGCTTCGGAAACTACTACTAGTCTTCCAGGGAACGATCAAAGCGAAGACAGTATGAGACATTACTCCCATGGAGAAAAGCCCGAATGGTGCCTGTTGTATACAATCTCGATGCAATTTTTGTGTTTCATCAACACTCTGAAAATCCAGAGAATACAAACTGCCCCAGATATGCTTCGGAAACTACTATTGGTCTGCCAGGGAACGATCATATCGTAGACAGTTTGAAACATTACACCTATGGAGAAAAGTCCGCATGGTGAATGTTGTATTAAATCCCGATGCAATTTCTATGTTTCATCAAGACTCTGAAGGTCCACAGATTACGATTTGCCTACACATGTGCTTCGGAAACTACTAAGGTCTTCCATGGAACGATCAAAGCGTTGACAGTTTAGGACATTACTCCCATGGAGAATAGTCCGCATTGTGCCTGTTGTATTCAATCCCGTTGCAATTTTTGTGTTTCATCAACACTCTGAAGGACCACAGATTACAGTGTGCCTCCAGATGTAATTCAGAAATTGCTGCTGGTCTTCCTGGGAGCGATCAAAGTGTAGACAGTTTGAGACAATACTCCCATTGAGAAAAGTCCGCTTGGTTACTGTTGGATTCAATCCCGATGCAATTTCTGTGTTTCACCAACACTCTGAAGGTCCAAAGATTACTTAATGCCCCCAGTTGTGCTTTGGAAACTACTAGTGGTCTTCCAGGGAACGATCAAAGCGTAGACAATTTCAGACACTACTCCCGTGGAGAAAAGTAGGCATGGTGTCTGTTGTATTCAATCCCGATGCAATTTCTGTGTTTCATCAACACTCTGAAGGTCCACAGATTACAGAATGCTACCAGATGTGCTTCGGATATTGCTACAGGTCTTCCTGGGAACGTTCAAAGCGTAGACAGTTTGAGACAATACTCCCATTGAGAAAAGTCCGCTTGGTTACTGTTGGATTCAATCCCGATGCAATTTCTGTGTTTCACCTACACCCTGAAGGTCCAAAGATTACAGAATGCTTCCAGATGTGCTTCGGAAATTGCTACAGGTCTTCCAATGAACGATCTAAGCGTAGACACTTGATACGTTACTCCCATAGAGTAACGTCCGCATGGTGCCTGTTGTATTCAATCCCGATGCAATTTCTGAGTTTTATCAACACTCTGAAGGTCCACAGATTACTGAATGCCTCCAGACGTGCTTCGGAATATACTACAGGTCTCTCAGGAATCGATCAAAGCGTAGACAGTTTGAGACATTACTCCCATGGTGAAAAGTCCGCACGGTCCCTGTTGTATTCAATCTCGATGCAATTTCTGTGTATCATCAACACTCTGAGGGTCCACAGATTACAGAATGCCTCCAGATGTGCTTCAGAAATTGCTACTGGTCTTCCAGGGAACGATCAAAGAGTAGACAGATTCAGAAGTTACTCCCATTGAGAAAAGTCCGCATGGTGCCTGTTGTATTCACCCCGATGTAATTTTAGTGTATCATCATCACTCTGAAGGTCCCCACATTACAGAATGTCTCCAGATGGTCTTCGGAAACCACTACTGGTCTCCCAGGAATCGATCAAAGCGTAGACAGTTTGAGACATTACTAATGAGGCGAAAAGTCCACATGGTGCTTGTTGTATTCAGTCCCGGTGCAATGTTTGTGTTTCATCAACACTTTGAAGGTCCACAGATTACAGAATGCCTCCAGATGGGCTTCGGAAACCACTACTGGTCTCCCAGGAATCGATCAAATCGTAGACAGTTTGAGACATTACTCCCATGGAGAAAAGTCCGCATGGTGCCTGTTGTATTCAATCCCGATGCAATTTCTGTGTTTCATCAACACTCTGAAAGTCCACAGATTACAGGATGCCTCCAGATGTGCTTCGAAAACTACTACTTGTCTTCCAGGGAACGATGTAAACGTAGACAGATTGAGACATTACTCCCATGGAGAAACGTCTGCATATAGCCTGTTGTATTCAATCCCGATGCAATTTCTGTGTTTCATGAACACTCTGATGTTGCACAGATTACAGAATTCCTCCAGATGTGCTTCGGAGACTACCACTGGTCTTCCAGGGAACGATCAAGGCGTAGACACTTCGAGACATTACTCCCACGGAGAGAAGTCCACGTGGTGAATGTTGTATTCCTTTACTTTGCAATTTCTGTGTTTCACCAACACTCTGAAGGTCCACAGATTATAGAATGCCTTGAGATGGGCTTCGGAAACTACTACTGGTCTTCCAGGGAACAAACTAACCGTAGACAGATAAAGAAATTACTCCAATGGAGAAACGTCCGCATGGTGCCTGTTGTATTCAATCCCGATGCAATCTTTGTGTTTCATCAACACTCTGAAGGTCCAAAGATTACAGAATGCCTCCAGATGGGCTTCGGAAACCACTACTGGTCTCCCAGGAATCGATCAAAGCGTAGAAAGTTTGATACATTACTCCCATGAAGATAAGCCGCATGGTGCATCTTGTATTCAATCCCAATGCAATTTCTATGTTTCATCAACACTCTGAAGGTCCACAGATTACAAACAGCCTAAAGATATGCTTGGGAAACTACTATTGTTCATCCAGGTAACGATCAAAGCGTACATAGTTCGAGACATTACTGCCATGGAGAAAAGTCCTCATGGTGCCTGTTGTATTCAATCCCGATGCAGTTTTTGTGTTTCATCAACACTCTGAAGGTCCACAGATTACAGAATGCCTCCGGATGGGCTTCGGAAACCACTACTGGTCTCCCAGGAATCGATCAAATCGTAGACAGTTTGAGACATTACTCCCATGGAGAAAACTCCGCATGGTGCCAGTTGTATTCAATCCCGATGCAATTTCTGTGTTCCATCAACGCTCTGAAGGTCCACAGATTATAGAATGCCTTGAGATGGGCTTCGGAAACTACTACTGGTCTTCCAGGGAACAAACTAACTGTAGACAGTTAAAGAAATTACTCCAATGGAGAAACGTCCGCATGGTGCCTGTTGTATTCAATCCCGATGCAATTTCTGTGTTCCATCAACACACTGAAGGTCCACAGATTACACAAAGCTTCCAGATATGCTTCGGAAACTACTACTGGTCGTCCAGGGAACTATAAAAGCGTAGACAGTTTGAGACCTTACTCCCATAGAAAAAAGTTCGCATGGTGAATGCTGTATTCAATCACGATGCAATTTCTGTGTTTCACCTTCACTCTTAAGGTCCACAGATTATAGAATGCCTCCAGATTTGCTTCGGAAACTACTACTGGTCTTCCAGGGAACGGTCATTGCGTAGGCAGTTTGAGACGTGACTTCATGGAGAAAAGTCCGCATGGTGCCTGTTGTATTCAATCCCGACGCAATCTTTGTGTTTCATCAACACTCTGAAGGTCCAAAGATTACAGAATGCCTCCAGATGGGCTTCGGAAACCACTACTGGTCTCCCAGGAATCGATCAAATCGTAGACAGTTTGAGATATTACTCACATGGTGAAACGTCCGCATGGTGACTATTGTATTCAAACCCGATGCAATTTTTGTGTATCATCAACACTCTGAAGGTCCAAAGATTACGAATGCCTCCAGATGGGCTTCGGAAAACACTACTGGTCTCCCAGGAATCGATCAAAGCGTAGAAAGTTTGAGACATTACTCCCATGAAGATAAGCCGCATGGTGCCTCTTGTATTCAATCCCGATGCAATTTCTATGTTTCATCAACACTCTGAAGTTCCACAGATTACAAACAGCCTCCAGATATGCTTGGGAAACTACTATTGTTCTTCCAGGGAACGATCAAAGCGTACACAGTTTGAGACATTACTCCCATTGAGAAAAGTCCGCATGGTGCCTGTTGTATTCAATCCCGATGCAATTTTTGTGTTTCATCAACACTCTGAAGATCAAAAGATTACAGAATGCCTCCAGATGGGCTTCGGAAACCACTACTGGTCTCCCAGAAATCAATCAAATCGTAGACAGTTTGAGACATTACTCCCATGGAGAAAAGTCCGCATGAGGCATGTTGTATTCAATCCCGATGCAATATCTGTGTTTCATCAACACTCTTAAGGTCCAAAGAATACTGAATGCCTCCAGTTGTGCTTTGTAAACAACTACTGGTCTTCCAGGGAACGATCAAAGCGTAGACAGTTTGAGACATTACTCCCTTCCAGAAAAGTCCGCAAGGTGAATATCTTATTCCATCACGATGCAATTTCTGTGCTTCATCATCACTCTGAAGCTCCACTGAGTACAGAATGCCTCCAAATGTGTTTCGGAAACTACTGCTGGTCTTCCAGGGAACGATCAAAGCGTAGACAGTTAGAGACATTACTCGCATGGAGAAAAGTCCTCATGGTGCCTGTTGTATTCAATCAGAATACAATTTTAATATTTCAACAACATTCTGAAAGGAAGGTCCACAGATTACAGAGTTCCTGCAGATGTACTCCGGAATCTGCTACTGGTCTTCCAGGGAACGATCAAAGCGTAGACAGTTTGAGACATTAGTCCTATGGAGAAAATTTCGCATGGTGCCTGTTGTATTCAATCTCGATACAATTTCTGTGATCCATCAACACTCTGAAGGTCCACAATTACAAACTGCCTCCAGATGTGCTTCAGAAACCACTACTGGTCTCCAAGGAATCGATCAAAGCGCAGACAGTTTGAGACATTACTCCCAAGGAGAAAAGTTCGCATGGTGAATGTTGTATTCCATTTCGGTGCAACTTCTGTGTTTCATCAACACTCTGAAGGTCCACAGATTACAAACTGCCTCCAGATGTGCTTCGGAAACTACTATTGGTCTGCTAGGGAGCGATCAAAGCGTGGAGAGTTTGAGACATTACTCCCATGGGGAAAAGTCCGCATGGTGCCTGTTGTATTCAATCGCGATGCAATTTCTGTGTTTTCATCGACACCTTTCTTTGGTGAATTTGGACATGAGCTAGGAACTTAAGATTTTGCATGAAAGGAGGACTATTAGCCGCGTTGCACTGCAGATTGTGAAAAGTGTTCATATGTAGTAAAAACCAGAGAAATCCGTCCGTATTCGTCATTTGATATCGAATCGACTTAAAACCAGATCGTCACATTGTCCGCTCTTCTTTCTGAAACGGTTACATTTATCGTCTGCAATGCAATGTCACGTGCTACGGTATGCGGAGACTCTAGAAGCACCACAGTAGAACACAGAAGAAGCTTCTAAGTTGATCTAATAGCCAGTAAGAAGCAGTACAATTCGAGTTTTAGTTATCGGTTATTGACTTTTTACCCTTCTTTGGTGCTTTTGTACATGAGCTAGGACCTTAACATTTTGCATGAAAGGAGGACTAGCAGCTGCGTTGCACGGGAAAATGTGAAAAGTGTTGATATGTACTAAAAACCTGAGAAATCCGTGCGTTCTCGTCATTTGTTATGGAATCGACTTAAAGCCAGATCGCCACATTGGCCGCAATTCTCTTTGAAACGGTTACATTTATTGTCTGAAAAGCTATGTCGCGTGCTGCGGTATGCGAAGACACTAAAAGCACCGTAGGAGAACACAGAAGAAGCTTCCAAGTTTATGTAATAGCCAGTAAGAAGCAGTACTACTCAAGTTTTAGTAATGGATTATTGACTTTTTAGCAGGCTTTGTTGCCTTGGAAATGAGCTAAGACCTTAAGATATTGCATGAAAGGAGGACTAGCAGCCGCGTTGCACGGAAGAATGTGAAAGGTGTTCATATGTAGAAAAACCTGAGAAATCCGTCCGTTCTCGTCATTTGTTGTCGAATCGAGTAAAAGTCAGAACGTCACATTGGACGCTATTCTCTCTGAAAATGTTAAATTTATCGTCTGAAAAGCTATGTCGCGTGCTGCGGTATGCGGAGACACTAAAAGCTGCATGGTAGAACACAGATGAAGCTTCTAAGTTGATGTAATAGCCTGTAAGAAACATTACAATTCATATTTTAGTTATCGATTATTGATTTTTTTACCATTCTTTGGTGCTTTGGACACGAACTAGGACCTTAATATTTTGCATGAAAGGTGGACTAGCAGCCGTGTTGCACGGGAGAATGTGATAAGTGTTCATATGTAGCAAAAACCTGAGAAACCCGTCCGTTTCCGTCATTTGTTATCGAATCGACTTAAAGCCACATCGCCACATTGGCTGCAATTCTCTTTGAAATGGTTACATTTATTGTCTGAAAAGCTATATCGCGTGCTGCGGTATGCGAAAACTCTAAAAGCACCATAGGAGAACACAGAAGAAGCTTCTAAGTTGATGTAATAGCCAGTAAGAAGCAGTACAATTCAAGTTTTAGCTATCGATTATGACTTTTTACCCTTCTTTGGTGCCTTGGATATGAGCTAGGACCTTAAGATTTCACATGAAAGGAGGACTAGCAGGTGCGTTGCACGGGAGAATGTGAAAAGTGTTCATATGTAGAAAAAACCTGAGAAACCCGTCCGTTCTCGTCATTTGTTCTCGAATCGACTAAAAGCCAGATCGCCACATTGGATGCTATTCTCTCTGACACGGTTAAATTTATTGTCTGAAAAGCTATGTCGCGTGCTGCGGTATGCGGAGACACTAAAAGCTCCATGGTAGAACACAGAAGAAGCTTCTAATTTGATGTAATAGCCAGTAAGAAGCAGTACAATTCAAGTTTTAGTAATCGATTATTGACTTTTTACCCTTCTTTGGAGCCTTGGACTAGAGCTAGGATCTTAAGATTTTGCATGAAAAAATTACTAGCAGCCGCGTTGCACGGAAGAATGTGAAAAGTGTTAATATGTAGTAAAAACATGAGAAACCCGTCCGTTTAAGTCGTTTGTTATCGAATCGACTTAAAGCCAGATCAACACATTGGCCGCTGTTCCCTATGAAACGGTTACATTTATCGTCTGCAACGCTATGTCGCATTCTGCGGTATGCGGTGACACTAAAAGCGTCATAGTAGAACTAAGAAGAAACTTCTAAATTGATGTTATAGCCAGTAAGAAGCAGTACAATTCATGTTTTAGTAATCGATAATTGAGATTTTACCCTTCTTTGGTGCCTTGGACATGATCTAGGATCTTAAGATTTTGTATGAAAGGATTCCTGGCAGCCGCGTTGCACGGGAGAATGTGAAATGTATTCATATGTAGTAAAAACCTGAGAATTCCGTCCGTTTTCGTCATTTGTTATCGAATCGACTTAAACCCAGATCGTCACAATCGCCGCTCCTCTCTCTGAAACGGTTACATTTATCGTCTGCAAAGGTATGTCACGTGCGGCGTAATTCGGAGACACCAAAAGCACCATATTAGAACACAGAAGAAGCTTCTACGTTGATGTAATAGCCAGTAAGAAGCAGTACAATTCAAGTTTTAGCTATGGATTATTCACTTTTTACGCTTCTTTGGTGCCTTGGACATGAGGTAGGACCTTAAGAATTTGCATGTAAGGAAGACTAGCAGCCGCGTTGCACGCGAGAATGTGAAAAGTGTTCGTATGTAGTAAAAACCGGAGAAATCTGTCCGTTTTCGTCATTTGTTATCGGATCAACTTAAAGCCAGATCGTCACATTGGCCACTATTCTCTCTGAAACAGTTACATTTATCGTCTGCAAAGTTATGTCGCGTGCTGCGGAATGCGGAGACACTAAAATCGTCATTGTAGAACACTGAAGAAGCTTCTAAGGTGATGTAATTGCCAGTAAGAAGCAGTACAATTCAAGTTTTTGCTATCGATTATTGACTTTTTAGCCTACCTTGGTGCCTTGGACATGAGCTAGGACCTTAAGATTTTGCGTGAGAGGCGTACTAGCAGCCGCGTCGCACGGGAGAATGTGAAAAGTGTTCATATGTAGTAAAAACCTGAAAAATCCGTCCATTTTCTTCCTTTGTTATCGAATCGACTTAAAGCCAGATATTCACATTGACCGCTCTTCTCTCTGAAACGGTTACATTTGTCGTCTGCCAAGCTATGTCGCGTGCTGAGGTATGCGGTGACACTAAAAGCACCATAGTAGAACACAGAAGAAGCTTCTAAGTTTATGTAATAGCCAGTAAGAAGCAGCACAATTCAAGTTTTGCTATCGATAATGGACTTTTTACCCTTCTTTGGTGCCTTGGACGTGAGATAAGACCTTAAGATTTTGCATGAGAGGAGGACTAGCAGCCGCGTTGCACGAGAGAATGTCAAAACTGGTCATATGTAGCAAAAACCTGAAAAATCCGTCCGTTATCCTCCTTTGTTATCGAATCGACGTAAAGCCAGATCTTCACATTGACCGTTCTTCTCTCTGAAACGGTTACATTTATAGTCTGCAAAGCTATGTCGCGTTCTGCGGTATGCGGAGACACTAAAATCGTCATAGTAGATCAAAGAAGAAACTTCTAAGTTGATGTAATAGCCAGTAAGAAGCAGTAAAATTCAAGTTTTAGCTATCGATTATTGACTTATTATCCGGCTTTGGTGCCTTGGACATGAGATAGGACCTTAAGATTTTGAATGAAAGAAGGACTAGCAGACGCGTTGCACGGGAGAATGTGAAAAGTGTTCATATGTAGTAAAAACCTAAGAAATCCGTCCGTTTTCCTCATTTATTATCGAATAGACTTAAAGCCAGATCGTCACATTGACCGCTATTCTCTCTCAAACAGTTACATTTATCGTCTGCAAAGTTATGTCGCGTGCTACGGTATGCGTAGACGCTATATGCACCATAGTAGAACACAGCAGAAGCTTCCAAGTTTATGTAAAAGCAAGTAATATGCAGTAGAATTCAAGTTTTAGTTATCGATTATTGACTTTTTAGCCGGCTTTGGTGCCTTGGACATGAGCTAGGACCTTAAGATTTTGCATGAAAGGAGGACTAGCAGATGCGTTGCACGGAAGAATGTGAAAATTGTTCATATGTAGAAAAACCTGTGAAACCCGTCCGTTTCCGTCATTTGTTATCGAATCGACATAAAGGGATCGTCACATTGGCCGCTATTCTCTCTGAAACGGTTACATTAATCGTCTGCAAAGCTATGTCACGTGCTGCGGTATGCATAGACACTAAAAGCACCATAGGAGAACACAGAAGAAGCTCTAAGTTGATATAATAGCCAGTAAGAAGCAGTACAATTCAAGTTTTAGTTATCGATTATTGACTTTTTATCTTTATTTGGTGACTTGGACATGAGCTAGGACCTTCAGATTTCACATGAAAGGAGGATTAGCAGGTGCGTTGCACGGGAGAATGTAAAAAGTGTTCATATGTAGAAAAAACCTCAGAAACCCGTCCGTTCTCGTCATTTGTTCTCGAATCGAGTAAAAGCCAGATCGCCTCATTGGCCGCTATTCTCTCTGAAACGGTTACATTCGTCGTCTGCAAATCTATGTCGCGTGCTGCGGTATGCGGAGACACTAAAAGCACCATAGTAGAACACAGAAGAAGCTTCTAAGTTAATGTAATAGCCTTTAAAAAGCAGTACCATTCAAGTTTTAGCTATCGACTATTGACTTTTTACCCTTCTTAGCTGCCTTGGACATGAGCTAGGACCTAAAGATTTTGCATGAAAGGAGGACTAGCAGCCGCGTTGCACGGGAAAATGTGAAAAGTGTTCATTTCTAGTAAAAACCTGAGAAATCCGCCAACTTTCGTCATTCGTTATCGAATAGACTTAAAGCCAGATCGTCACTTTGGACGCTCTTCTCTCTGGAACGGTTACATTTATCGTCTGAAAAGCTATGTCGCGTGCTGCGGTATGCGGAGACACTAAAAGCACCATAGTAGTTGATGTAATAGCCTGTAAGAAGCAGTACAATTCAAGTTTTAGTTATCGATTATTGACTTTTTAGCCTTCCTTGTTGCCTTGGACATGAGCTAGGACCTTAAGATTTTGCGTGAAAAGAGTACTAGCAGCTGCGTTGCACGGGAGAATGTGAAGAGTGTTCATATGTAGTAAAAACCTGAGATATCCGTCCGTTTTCGTCATTCGTTATCGAATCGACTTAAAGCCAGATCGTCACATTGACCGCTATTCTCTCTGAAACGGTTACATTTATCGTCTGCAAAACTATGTCGCGTGCTGCGGTATGCGGAGACACAAAAAGCACCATAGTGTAACACAGAAGAAACTTCTAAGTTGATGTAAAAGCCAGTAAGAAGCAGTACAATTCAAGTTTTAGTTATCGATTATTGACTTTGTAGCCTTCCTTGGTTCCTTGGACATGAGCTAGGACCTTAAGATTTTGCATGAATGGCGGACTAGCAGCCGCGTTGCACGGGAGAATGTGAACTGTGTTCATATGTAGTAAAAACAGAAGAAATCCGTCCTTTTTCGTCTTTCGTTATCGAATCGACTCAAAGCCAGATCGTCACATTGGCCGCTCTTCTCGCTTAAACGGTTTCATTTATCGTCTGCAAAATTATGTCACGTGCTGCGGTATGCGAAGACACTAAAAGCACCATAGTAGAACACAGAACAAGCTTCTAAGTTGATGTAATAGCCAGTAAGAAGCAGTACAATTCAAGTTTTACCTATCGATTATTGACTTCTTACCCTTCCTTGGTGCCTTGGACATGAGCTAGGACCTTAAGATTTTGCATGAAAAGAGGACTAGCAGCCGCGGTGCTCGGGAGAATGTGAACTGTGTTTATATACAGTAAAAACCTGAGAAATCCGTCCGTTTTCGTCATTTGTTATAGAATCGACTAAAAGCCAGATCGTTACATTGGCCGCTCTTCTCTCTGCAACGGTTACATTAATCGTCTGCAAACCTATGTCGCGTGCTGCGGTATGCGGAGACACTAAAAGCACCATAGTAGAACACAGATAAACCTTCTAAATTGATGTAATAGCCAGTAAGAAGCAGTACAATTCAAGTTTTAGTTATCGATTATTGACTTTTGAGCCGGCTTTGGTGCCTTGGACATGAGCTAGGACCTTAAGATTGTGCATGAATGGAGGCCTAGCAGACGCATTGCTTGGGAGAATGTGAAAAGTGTTCATTTGTAGTAAAAACCTAAGAAATCCGTCCGTTTTCCTCATTTGTTATCGAATCGACATAAAGCCAGATCGTCAAATGGGCCGCTATTGTCTCTCAAACGGTTACATTTATCGTCTGCGAAGCTATGTCGAGTGCTACGGTATGAGGAGACACTATATGCACCATACTAGAACACAGCAGAAGCTTACAAGTGTATGTAATAGCCAGTAAGAAGCAGTAGAATTCAAGTTTTAGTTATCGATTATTGACTTTTGAGCCGGCTTTGGTGCCTTGGACATGAGCTAGGACCATAAGATTTTGCATGGAAGGAGGACTAGCAGCCGCTTTGCCCGGAAGAATGTGAAAGGTGTTCATATGTAGTAAAAACCTGAGAAATCCGTCCGTTTTCGTCATTTGTTATCAAATCGACTTAAAGCCAGATTGTCACATTGGCCGCTATTCTCTCTGAAACGGTTACATGTATCGTATGCAAAGCTATGTCGCGTGCTGCGGTATGCGGAGACACAACAAGCACCATAGTATAACACAGAAGAAACTTCTAAGTTGATGTAAAAGCCAGTAAGAACCAGTACAATTCAAGTTTTAGTTATCGATTATTGACTTTTTTGCCTTCCTTGGTTCCTTGGACATGAGCTAGGACCTTAAGATTTTACATGAATGGCGGTCTAGCAGCTGCGTTGCACGGGAGAATGTGAACTGTGTTCATTTGTAGTAAAAACAGGATAAATCCGTCCGTTTTCGTCATTCGTTATCGAATCGACTCAAAGCCAGATCGTCACATTGGAGGCTCTTCTCTCTGAAACCGTTACATTTATCGTCTGCAAAGCTATGTAGCGTACTGCGATATGCGGAGACACTAAGAGCACCATAGTAGAACATAGCAGAAGATTCTAAGTTGATGTAGTAGCCAGTATGGAGCAGAACAAATCAAGTTTTAGTTATCGATTATTCATTTTTTACCTTTCTTTGGTGCCTTGGACATGAACTAGGACCTTAGGATTTTGCATGCAAGGAGGACTAGCAGCCGCGTTGCACGGGAGTATGTCAAAAGTGTTCATATGTAGTAAAAACCTGAGACACCCGTCCGTTTTCGTCATTTTTAATCGAATCGACTTAAAGCCAGATCGTCATATTGGCCTCTGTTCTCGCTGAAACGGTTACATTTTTCGTCTGCAAAGCTATGTCGCGTTCTGCGGTATGCGAAGACACTAAAAGCACCATAGTAGAACACAGAAGAAACTTCTAAGTTGATGTAAAAGCCAGTAAGAAGCAGTACAATTCAAGTTTTAGTTATCGATTATTGACTTTGTAGCCTTCCTTGGTTCCTTGGACATGAGCTAGGACCTCAAGATTTTACATGAATAGCGGTCTAGCAGCCGTGTTGCACGGGAGAATGTGAACTGTGTTCATATGTAGTAAAAACAGGATAAATCCGTCCGTTTTCGTCATTCGTTATCGAATCGACTCAAAGCCAGATCGTCACATTGGCCGCACTTGTCTCTGGAACGGTTACATTTATCGTCTGCAAAGGTATGGCGCGTACTGCGGAATGCCGAGACTCTGAAAGCACCATAGTAGAACACAGAAGAAGCTTCTAAGTTGATGTAAAAGCCAGCAAGAAGCAGTACAATTCAAGTTTCAGTTATTGATTATTGACTTTTTAGCCTTATTTGGTTCCTTGGATATGAGCTAGGACCTTAAGATTTAGCATGAATGGCGGACTAGGAGCCGAATTGCACGGGAGAATGTGAACTGTGTTCATATGTAGTAAAAACCTGAGAAATCCGTCCATTTTCGTCATTTGTTATCGAATCGACTTAAAGCCAGATCGTCACATTGGCCGCTCTTCTCTCTGGAACGGTTACATTTATCGTCTGCAAAGCTATGTCGCGTTCTGCGGTATGCGAAGACACTAAAAGCACCATAGTAGAACACAGAAGAAGCTTCTAAGTTGATGTAATAGCCAGTAAGAAGCAGTACTATTCAAGTTTTAGCTATCGATTATTAACTTTTTACCCTTCTTTGGTGCCTTGGACATGAGCTAGGACCTTAAGATTTTGCATGAAAAGCGGACTAGCAGCCGCGGTGCACGGGAGGATGTGAAAAGTGTTCATATATACTAAAAACCTGAGAAATCCGTGCGTTTTCGTCACTTGTTATAGAATCGACTTAAAGCCAGATCGTCACTTTGGCCGCTATTCTCTCTGAAACGGTTAAATTTATCGTCTGAAAAGCTATGTCGCGTGCTGCGGTATGCGGAGACACTAAAAGCACCATGGTAGAACACAGAAGAAGCTTCTAAGTTGATGTAATAGCCTGTAAGAAGCAGTACAATTCACATTTTAGCTATCGATTATTGATTTTTTACCATTCTTTGGTGCTTTGGACATGAGCTAGGACCTTAAGATTTTGCACGAAAGGAGGACTAGCAGCTGCGTTGCACGGGAGAATGTGAAAAGTGTTCATATGTAGTAAAAACCTGAGAAACCCGTCCTTTCTCGTCATTTGTTATCGAATCGACTTAAAGAGGTCGTCACATTGGCCGCTATTCTCTCTGAAACGGTTACATTTATCGTCTGCAAAGGTATGTCGCGTGCGGCGGAATGCGGAGATACTAAAAACACCATAGCTGAACACAGAAGATGCTTCTAAGTTGATGTAATAGCCAGTAAGAAGCAGCTGAACTCAAGTTTTAGTTATCGATTATTGACTTTTTTGCTGGCTTTGGTGCCTTGGACATGAGCTAGGACCTTAAGGTTTTGCATGAAAGGAGGACTAGCAGACGCTTTGCTTGGGAGAATGTGAAAAGTGTTCATATGTAGTAAAGACCTGAGAAATCCGTCCGTTTTCGTCTTTTGTCATCGAATCGACTTAAAGACAGATCGTCACATTGGCCGCTATTCTCTCTCAAACGTTTACTTTTATCGTCTGCAAAGCTATTTTGCGTGCTGCGGCATGCGGAAACACAAAAAGCACCATAGTATAACACAGAGGAAACTTCTACGTTGATGTAAAAGCCAGTAAGAAGCAGTACAATTCAAGTTATAGTTATCGATTATTGACTTTTTAGCTATCCTTGGTTCCTTGGAAATGAGCTACGACCTTAAGATTTTGCATGAATGGCGGATTAGCAGCCGCGTTGCACGGGAGAATGTGAACTGTGTTCATCTGTAGTAAAAACAGGAGAAATATGTCCGTTGTCGTCATTCGTTATCGAATCGACTCAAAGCCAGATCGTCACATTGGCCGCTCTTCTCTCTGGAACGGTTACATTTATCGTCTGCAAAGCTATGTCGCGTTCTGCGGTTTGCGAAGACACTAAAAGCACAATAGTAGAACACAGAAAAAGCTTCTAAGTTGATGTAATAGCCAGTAAGATGCAGTACAATTCAAGTTTTAATTATCGATTATTGACTTTTTACCCTTCTTTGGTGCCTTGGGCATGAGGTAAGACCTTAAGATTTTGCATGAGAAGAGGACTAGCAGCCGCGTTGCACGAGAGAATGTAAAAAGTGTTCATATGTAGTAAAAACCTCAAAAATCCGTATATTTTCCTCCTTTGTTACCGAATCGACTTAAAGCCAGATATTCACATTGCCCGCTCTTCTCTCTGAAACGGTTACATTTATCGTCTGCAAAGCTATGTCGCGTGCTGCGGTATGCGGTGACACTAAAAGCACCATAGTAGAACACAGAAGAAACTTCTAAGTTGATGTAATAGCTAGTAAGAACCAGTACAATTCAAGTTTTAGCTATGGATTATTGACTTTTTACCATTCTTTGGTGCCTTGGACATGAGGTAGGACCTTAAGAGTTTGCATGAAAGGAGGACTAGCAGCCGCGTTGCACGCGAGAAAGTGAAAAGTGTTCATATGTAGTAAAAACCGGAGACATCTGTCCGTTTTCGTCATTTGTTATCGAATCGACTTAAAGCCAGATCGTCACATTGGCCGCTATTTTCTCTGAAACAGTTACATTTATCGCCTGCAAAGTTATGCCGCGTGCTGCGAAATGCGGAGACACTAAAAGCACCATAGTAGAACACAGAAGAAACTCCTAAGTTGATGTAAAAGCCAGTAAGAAGCAGTACATAAAAATTTACTTATCGATTATTAACTTTTTAGCCTTCCTTGGTGCCTTGGACATAAGCTAGGACCTTAAGATTTTGCGTGAAAGGCGTACTAGTAGCCGCGTCGCACTGGAGAATGTGAAAAGTGTTCATATGTAGTAAAAACATGAGATATCCGCCCATTTTTGCCATTCGTTATCGAATAGACTTAAAGCCAGATCGTCACATTGGACGCTCTTCTCTCTGGAACGGTTACATTTATCTTCTGAAAAGCTATGTCGCGTGCTGCGGTATGCGGAGACACTAAAAGCACCATAGTAGTTGATGTAATAGCCAGTAAGGAGCAGTACAATTCAAGTTTTAGTTATCGATTATTGACTTTTTAGCCTTCCTTGGTGCCTTGGACATGAGCTAGGACCTTAAGATTTTGCGTGAAAGGCGTACTAGCAGCCGCGTCGCACGGGAGAATGTGAAAAGTGTTCATATGTAGTAAAAACCTGAGAAATCCGTCCGTTTTCTTCATTTGTTATCGAATCGACTTAAAGCCCGATCGTCACAAAGGCCGCTATTTTCTCTGAAACGGATACATTTATCGTCTGCAAAGCTATGTCGCGTGGTGCGGTATGCGGTGACACTAGAAGCACCATAGTAGAACACAGAAGAAGCTTCTAAGTTGATGTAAAAGCCAGCAAGAAGCAGTACAATTCAAGTTTTAGTTATCGATTATTGACTTTTTAGCCTTATTTGGTTCCTTGGACATGAGCTAGGACCTTAAGATTTAGCATGAATGGCGGACTAGCAGCCGCGTTGCACGGGAGAATGTGAACTGTGTTCATATGTGGTAAAAACCTGAGAAATCCGTCCGTTTTCGTCATTTGTTATCGAATCGACTTAAAGCCAGATCGACACATTGGCCACTATTCTCTCTGAAACGGTTACATTTATCGTCTGCAAAGGTATGTCGCGTGCGGCGGCATGCGGAGACACTAAAAAGACCATAGTTGAACACAGAAGAAGCTTCTAAGTTGATGTAATAGCCAGTAAGAGGCAGTTGAACTCAAATTTTAGTTGACGATTATTGACTTTTTAACTGGCTTTGGTGCCTTGGACATGAGCTAGGACCTTAAGATTTTGCATGAATGGCGGATTAGCAGCCGCGTTGCACGGCAGAATGTGAACTGTGTTCATATGTAGAAAAAACAGGAGAAATATGTCCGTTTTCGTCATTCGTTATCGAATCGACTCAAAGCCAGATCGTCACATTATCCGCTCTTTTCTCTGGGACGGTTACATTTATCGTCTGCAAAGCTATGTCGCGTTCTGCGGTATGCGAAGACACTAAAAGCACAATAGTAGAACACAGAAAAAACTTCTAAGTTGATGTAATAGCCAGTAAGAAGCAGTACTACTCAAGTTTTAGTTATCGATTATTGACTTCTTATCCGGCTTTGGTGACTTGGACATGAGCTAGGACCTTAAGATTTTGCATGAAAGGAGAACTAGCAGACGCGTCGCTTGGGAGAATGTGAAAAGTGTTCATATGTAGTGAAAACCTGAGAAATCCGCCGGTTTTCGTCATTTGTCAACGAATCGACTTAAAGCCAGATCGTCACATTGGCCACTATTCTATGTGAAACGGTTACATTTGTCGTCTGCAAATCTATGTAGCGTGCTGCGGTATGCGGTGACACTAAAAGCACCATAGTAGATTACAGATGAAAAATTCTACGTTGATTTAATAGCCAGTAAGATGCAGTACAATTCAAGTTTTAATTATCGATTATTGACGTTTTAGCCGGCCTTTGTGCCTAGGAGAAGAGCTAGGACCTTAAGATTTTGCATGAAAGGAGGACTAGCAGCAGTGTTGCATGGGAGAATGTGAAAAGTGTTCATATGTGGTAAAAACTTGAGAAATCCATCCGTTTTTGTCATTTGCTATCGAATCGACTTATAGCCAGATCGTCACATTGGCCGCTCTTCTCTCTGAAACGGTTACATTTATCGTCTGCAAAGCTATGTCGCGTGCTGCGGTATGCGGAGACACTAAAAGCAACATAGTAGAACACAGAAGAATCTTCTAAGTTGGTGTATTAAACAGTAAGAAGCAGTACAATTCAAGTTTTACTTATCGATTATTCACCTTTTACCCTTCTTTGTTGCCTTGGGCATGAGCTAGGACCTTACGATTTTGGATGAAACGAGGACAAGCAGCCGCGTTGCACGGGAGAATGTGAAAAGAGTTTATATGTAGTAAGAACCAGAGAAATCCGTCCGTTTTCGTCATTTGTTATCGTTACGACTTAAAGCCAGATCGTCACATTGGCCGCTCTTCTGTCTGAAACGGTTACATTTATCGTCTGCAAAGCTATGTAGCGTGATGCGGTATGCGGGGACACTTAAAGCACCATTGCAGAACACAGAAGAAGCTTCTCAGTTGATGTAATAGCCAGTAAGAAGCAGTACAATTCAAGTACTAGTTATCGATTATTCACTTTTTACCCTTCTTTGGTGTCTTGTAGATGTGCTAGGACCTTAAGATTTTGCATGGAAGGACCACTAGCAGCCGCGATGCACGGAAGAATGTAAAAAGTGTTCATATGTTGTAAAAACCTGAGAAATCCGTCCGTTTTCGTCATTTGTTAGCGAATCGACTTAAGGCCAAATCGTCACATTGGCCGCTTTTCTCTCTGAAACGGTTACATTTATCGTCTGCAAAGGTATGTCGCGTGCTGCGGTATGCGGAGACACTAAAAGCACCATAGTATACCACAGATGAAGCTTCTAAGTTGATGTAATAGCCAGTAAGAAGTAGTACAATTCAAGTTTTAGTTATCGATTATTAATTTTTTACCCATCTTTGGTGCCTTGGACATGAGCTTGTAAGTAGGCTGTTTAGGTCTTCTTATTGGTAACGCCACATAGCGCTCGGTATGAAAAAATCACTGGCTGTGCCGTGTGCAGTCTGTGTTTAGTTTGCATTGTTGTCTGCCATTGTAGTGTTGGGCAGCGGCAGCTGAATGCTAACAGCGCGTAGCGTTGCGCAGTTGGAGGTGAGCCGCCAGCAGTGGTGGACGTGGGGAGAGAGATGGCGGAGTTTTGAAATTTGTAAGAATTGGTGTCATGAACTGATATATATATTATGACTATTAAAGTAAATACATTGTTTGTTCTCTATCAAAATCTTTCATTTGCTAACTGTACCTATCAGTAGTTAGTGCCTTCCGCAGTTTGATTATTTTAGTTAGCTGGCAGTAGTGGCGCTCGCTGTATTGCAGTAGTTCGAGTAACGAAGATTTTTGTGAGGTAAGTGATTTGTGAAACATATAGGTTAACGTTAGTCAGGGCCATTCTTTTGTAGGGATTATTGAAAGTCAGATTGCGTTGCGCTAAAAACTATTGTGTGTCAATTTAAGCACAGTCTTGTATAATTTTTCTAAGGGGACGTTTCATATGTCGACCCTTAGCCGAGGATACCTCACTGGAATCTTCTGATTTTTTCCTTGTAGTTTGTGTAATTAGTGTAGCTTTTGTTTATTGCTAGCGCCTAATCTTAGAGTGAATTTCCTTTGTAGTTGTAGTCTTTCATTGTTGTACAGTACAACAGTTGTGGCATGCATGTAGAGTTGCACCAAGTATTTCGCAGCTGCGCTTGCAATTAACTAGATATTATTTTCAGTGCTATGTTAATGTGTTCTGTTATTTTTGCTCTTCAAATTGTGCTTTTCTGTTTTATCGTGTGAAATATTGTGACAATAATGGCGTGTGAAAAACGTAATACTAGGCTACAAAGTAAACTGGGAAATGACAGTGAAGACGGAAGCAATGTGTTAGCGCCACCATGTAATGAATTCACAAATGTTCAAAGTAGTAATTTGGTAATAGTGCATAGGAAAATGGAGCGGGCTGCAAATAATGGTGTAGGAAGTGAAACAGTTAGTGAACAGGGAAGCATTATCGATCGATTGGTCGGCAACAGCTCGCGTCAGGAATCCGATATGACAGGACACAATCTTGCAAATACTGTACATTCAGGTTTGCGTCCTCACCGTTTTCTCAAATAAGCCGAGACACATTTTCTGCTTGTCAAACTGTGAATGTTGCCGGTGCAAATGCACTGATGAAATGCATAGATGATCAAATTCCAGACACTAATACATTATTATTGCAATTAATGCAACAAATGAAACAAAACAAGAGACAAACACAGCAACAGTTAGACACAATGGAACAAAATCTTCAAAAGTTAGACACAATGGAACATAATCTTCAAAAGTTAGACACAATGGAACAAAATCTTCAAAAGTTAGACACAATGGAACAAAATCAGAGACAAACACAGCAACAGTTGGACACAATGGAACATAATCTTCGGAAGTTAGACACCACACTTGAACAAACACGTGAAGATTTAACTACTGAGTTACATAACATTGAATCGAAATGTCAAAAAATCTGTAATGACGTAAAAACACAAATTTGTGAGCATTTTCAACCTATTTTTTCGCGGCATGAAAACTCATTACAGAATCACGAAGCAGCCATAAAAGAATTGCAAACTGTTGTTCGTTAAAATCACGACACCTTGCAAGCTAAAATGGACTCAGTTGCATCCACCGATTCGGTTATGCAACTTGCAAGAACTCAGGAAAACTTAAAGGACACAGTAGATTCGATTTCAACACAAATGGACATTCTGAAATTTGGTTCAGAAAATCACACTGAGGAAATGTGTTCACTATCGGAGAAAGTAGCCGAACTTTCGGATCAGTTCACTAATTTATCTACGAAGGTAGATGATAATTTGAATGACACAAAACCGGTAGTCTTTAATGACACAGAAGAGTGCGAACAAATTAGGAAATTCAAACAAAGTCTGAATCAAATTAGTACGCAACACCAAAGAGAAATCCGGGAAGTACAGGATCAGCTGACACAGGTAATACAACAATTACGTATTTCAGAGGACACTCGCGCTCCAACACGGAAAGAGCGACATAGAAATACGGAACAGCCACAAAATAATATCACAGGGCACTTCGGAAATTATGAAAGAAATTGGCAAGGTACACCGAATTCTGAGATGGAACCGCCGACACGACGTAACAATGACCGATATGCTACCCGCCGAGACGATGATTTTGACTATAAGCTGTTCATTACTGCACGTAAATTCAAAACATTTAAGAATTCTGGCAACGACATTCATCCACAAGCGTGGCTCCATCAATTCTCTCATTGTTTTCCTCCCAACTGGTCACTAGAGCACAGATTAGAATTTATGTATGGCTGCTTAGAGAATGAACCAGCTGTAAGAATGCGATCGGTCATTCACGATTGCCACAGTGAAGGAGAATTTTACCATGCCTTCCTCTCAGCATATTGGCCGCAAGCCACACAAGACCGAGTAAAACATGGCATCATGATGATGAAACATTTCGAACAATCTGAATTTTCCAGTCTTGTGAAATATTTTGAAGACATGTTGCACAAGAATCAGTACCTGTCAAACCCATACAGCCTGTCAGAACTCATCCGCATTTGCTTAATCAAATTGCCTGAACATTTACGGCATATTATTTTGGCAGGCCGTTGCAAAGACGACATTGAAGCTTTTCAGGGACTCTTACAAGAATTAGAAATTGACACTGACAATCGCGGAACGCGAAAACAGGAACACAACAATTACAGGTCACATCCGTCGCAATTCCGCGATGAAAGAAATAATAACTGGACACGACAAGGCTATTCTCACAATACAAATCGTGACCAAAACAGACACCACCCGTATGACAACCGTTGGCAGAGTAGTAATAATTACAGGGAAAGGTCACCTCTCCGCGGTAATGACTATCACAGAGACAATCAGAGAAACAGACAATATGGGAACCAAAATAATTACTATCAAGGGAGACAGAATAACTTTAGACGCAACGGTCCAGCGCGCAGTTACGATTCAGAGAGAAATTCTCCACCACGTGACCGACAAGAAAGAAACTATGGAATCTACCGACATGACGACAGACGATATGATCGTAACGACAGACCTGAATTGCAGCAGAACTGGCGGGAATCAAACAGAGCAGGGCCCTCTCGACAAGGTGAATTTGTAGAAGTTAGGTCTCCAAATCCCAATAACGACGCGCGCCAACAAAGACACAGTAGGCAATGACTCATACCGCTGGCAGCCTCAAAACGTAGTTATCAAACTGACGACGCAGCTGCCGTAGCTAGTAATTACGTTAAAATGGAAGAAATTAGGGACATATTACTCCAGGAACACGACGTAAAACACAACAACATTGCATATCCTGTGATTCACATTACTGTAAATGACGTAAAATTTACGGCAGTACTTGACTCAGGCAGTCCCATTTCAGTAATTAGTGAAACAGCTTTTAGCAAATGCAATAAATCGAACGATTGCCCCACACTTCCGTTACGCAAGATTAAATTACAAAGTGCAGTCATTGGAAAAAGTGTAGATGTACACCAACAAACCAACTTAGAATTCTTTTGTCAGAGCCACAGCTTCTCTATGAACTTTCTTATTGTTCCATTGTTGTCGACGGAAATTATACTGGGAGTAGACTTTTTGAATGAATACAAAGCAATCTTAAACTTTCACGATGCTGAAATAAGTTTAGAGAAAGAAGGTAAGTCAATAGCTTTGAAATTTGAAGATTGGCTCTCAAACCATGACGAGGAAATTAATCGGATTTTCCTTCTGTTAGACAACAGTTCGGAATTTTCTACGGAACTAGACACTAACAGTCGCTCTGCAAGTACTGACAGGGATGATATCGACGGCACAATTGAAACTAATGAGTTAATTCAGAATAAAATTCAAACAATTGAGAATTGTAATTACACTGATAGGCAGGACCTTTCTGAGATTTTACAAGCACATTCCACAGTTTTTACTCACAAAACAGGAACAATCAAGGGATTTCAATACCAATTTCGTGTTCATGAGCATACTAAATTTTGTGTTAGACCATACGTAATTCCAGCACATTATAGGGACCGTGTTAGAACAGAAATACAATCCATGCTTGACGACGGCATTATTGAGCCTGCAGTAAGCTCATACAACAATCCATTACATGTTGTTGAGAAGAAAAATGGATCGATCAGGCTTGTCTTAGATTCGAGACAAATCAATACTATCATTATTCCTGAAACAGACAGGCCGCAAACGTTGGAAGAACTTCTTCAAAATTTTAATGGTGTAAAAGTGTTGTCTTCCATTGATCTCAGATCCAGCTTTTATCAGATCGAACTTCATCCAGAATGTAGAAAATATACAGCTTTTCTTTGTTTTGGCGTTTGTTATCAGTTTCGGAAACTTCCTTTTGGTTTGAACATTTCCTCGGCAGCATTCATTCGCGGGCTAAATTCCATATTACCTGAGCTCTTAAAACGTCACATCACCTTATATGTGGACGATATTCTGATAGCAGAAGCCTCATGGGAACAACATAATCGCATCCTCAACAGCGTGTTACATATTTTTGCAGAATCTGGAATTACAGTTAACTTGGAAAAGTCTGAATTCGGTAGGACAAAAGTGAAGTTTTTGGGACATATTATTTCTTCTGAAGGCATCCAGCCGGTTCCTGAAAAGTTAGAAGCAATCAGAGCCATTCCAATTCCATCCACAAAAAAACAAGTCCGCAGTTTTCTAGGTCTCGTAAATTTTTACCGTCGTTTTCTGAATATGCAAATTCTAGTTACACCAAAACTTTGTTCTCTCACTGGAAAAAATACTATTTGGAACTGGGACGAACAAGCACAGTTGGAATTCAATTCTTTGAAAGAATCGCTCCTTAACGCGCCAATACTAGCTCATCCAGATCTTTCACAAGACTTTTGCCTAAGCACGGATTCTTCTAAAGTCGGTCTTGGTGCCCATTTATTTCAAGAAGACACAGAAAATGACATTACTGTTCAGAAAACCATTGCTTTTGCTAGCCGAGTGCTAACAAAATCTGAAAAAAATTATTCCGTTACTGAATTAGAAGCTTTAGCTATCGTTTGGGCATTTAACAAATTCCGTTTCTTTCTTTATGGTAAGCACGTAAAAGTATACAGTGACCACCGTGCATTACAATTTCTTATGTCTTCAAAATTAAATCATGACAGGTTAAAACGTTGGGCATTGTTTCTGCAAGAATTCCACTTCACAATAGTCTACATTCCCGGCAAGGAGAACATTGTTGCGGACGCACTGTCACGCGCACCGGCTGGGCTTGAGAAAAGTAACACAGAAAGCAACCTCGAGAGAAATTTCAGTATTCTTTACATCCAGAAAGTCGCCTTTGAAAACTTCATCACCACATCTTTAAAGGACATTGCTCATGAACAAGACAAAGATCCGATTTGGAAAGACATCAAAAGTAAATGGCATGAAAAGACACACACACAGATTCGGCTTTATTATCTGGTTAGAAACAACATACTGTTCAAACGATGCACTGTTGATGACAAGCTATGGGTACTTTGCATTCCAGACGATTTTGTTAATAA
Organism: Schistocerca gregaria; assembly: GCF_023897955.1. NCBI lineage: Eukaryota > Metazoa > Arthropoda > Insecta > Orthoptera > Acrididae > Schistocerca > Schistocerca gregaria. Next base: position 218,664 of record NW_026061887.1, on the reverse strand, counting down.
GCTCATTTGGTACATTCATTTCAGCTATGCACATTTTGGTCCACGAAAATGTTATCATATTCTTCGAACGACTTGTTATTTTAACAATATGGAAAAGAGAATTCGAAGAGTCTTGTCTATTTGTAAACTTTGTCAAAAGGCGAAACCATCTACTGTCACTCATCGTGCTCCATTGTTTCCTATCATTCCTTCTAAATTAAAAGAATTTGCTGCTGTTGATCTCTTGGGACCGCTTGTCAGAACATCTAATGGATTTTCGTACGTTCTAGTCGCTGTTGAACTTACTTCAAAATTCGTTTCTTTCACTCCGTTACGTAAAGCCACTGGACGGTCTGTATCCAACGCCTTTGTTAGAAATTTCTTACGTGAAGTTGGACACGTTAGTAAAGTAATTTCAGATAACGGACCGCAATTCAGATCTGCTGTTTGGTCACGCATGCTTCGTAACCATAAAATCAAATCTGTTTTTATTTCATTGTACTCACCACATTGTAACCCGTCTGAACGGATTATGAAAGAAATCAATAAGCTTTGCAGACTTTATTGTCACAGAAAGCATCAGCATTGGGACAGATATTTACACTTATTTCAAAACGTGCTGAATGAAATGCCTCATGACTCCACTGCTTTACCACCTGTTCTTGTACTGAAGAATAAAGAACCACCAAACAGAATCAGAGAGCTTGTACCTTTTCCGAATACACGTAAACTTCGACACAAAGACATAATTGATTTGGCTATTAAAAATATAAATTCTGCTGCAGACAAAAGGAAAAAATTACACGGTAAAGCAAATGCAAAGAAATTATATATTGGTCAGAAAGTTCTCATTAAAGCTCATCCATTGTCACATAAGAAGAAACACTTGAGTCACAAATTCTTTCTAGTTTACAATGGACCTTACAGAATCCGACGTATACCACATGATAATTGCGTTGAAGTTGAAACTCTGCGTACTAGGAAGAGTAAAGGTTTACACCACATTTCACATGTAAAACCGTTTATTGAAAGATAATCTGCTTTTTAACTTTGTCTTTGCCATAAAACATTTCACTTCACATTTCTAGTATGCTTTGTCACACTGAGAAACTGTTAACATGCAACAATGTTTGAAGTTTACTATCCAGTTTAGAACCTACGGAACATATTTAAACAGAAATTACGAATGCATTGTTATAGTGAACAGACGTCACAGTGTTATTGTGCGTGTACATTCTTGCTTGTTAGTTGCACGATTACGTAACGACCATAAGGTTCACATACTTAGAACATTTACCAGTATTGCTAATGGGATTTTAATGCAACATTTTGGTTTACTTGAAAATACATTCTGGATTTAAAGTACTTTCTGTGAGATACCAGATGATACAGTGGTTAGTTTATGTGACAGCTACACGATTTTATCACGACGCTACTGATGAGTGACAATTTACAACGTTGCTTTTGCAGTTTATCTGTTTTATATCTACACAGTTTTTCTGAATTTTTCTGGAAAGTAAAACATGTTTTAGTAGTAACGTTTGTGGTATAGCTACAATGAGACAGCCTTTTCTGTAGCACAACAATACGTACAGTACAGTACTTACTTCATCACGGCAATAAGTGTAATAACTATGATATCTATACGCATAGCATTTCAATTTCGTTTATCATGAGGTAAGTACATTGACTTCTGCAGAACTTAGCCTTCGGAGGACAACAACTACGACACTTCCACAGAGATTGTCTTACAGCAAGACGCACATTTAGCGCTACAGGACACGCATTAAACTATTTATTTTTCAACATATTTTAATTACAAAGAAAGTTTTCCGTAATACATTTCATTCCATTGCTGTAATCTGTAACACTTGAGGATATAATTACATTATCCTCAGGGGGGTACACGCATGCTTTGTGTACCATGTGTTTGGCAAGCACAAGGAGCCCTAGCTAATATGGTATTTGCTTATACAACTTTACACATCGGTACCATATTTCTCTAACACATAAATTACACAGCTATCTGATCATTTAACTGAGAGAGACAAACATTTACTTTACTACATCAGCGACAGATGTTTACGTAATTACACCATTGGATAACTTCACACTTACGAAGTTGTATTTTGTCTGTACTTTGTGAACTGTTCATATTTTTTCGGAACCATTGTGATACTATGAGAGCTTTGAATGACATATTTGGTATGGGATCACGATTTTTAAAGTACGTTTGAGGCAGATGACACTTTTGACATGAGCAGAGAATTTTTTTTTTAGGTTTTGAAATTATTGGAGGAAGTTACGGAGATTTTGAGAGTTGACTGAGGTGTTATGATGTTATTATTACGATTACTATGTGTATTATGCTCTTGCGGTATGTTTATGATCAATAAGCCGATGCTATATGAGTCATTTGATTATGCTATGTATCTGTTATGATGAAATATTGAAGAAGTGTCGACGAATAAGGTAAGAAATAATGAGAAGAGGTTAGGGACTCTGGTTTGTGAAAAAAGTTGTTGGAAACCAAGAATCGTACTTTAAGAGTTATGAGATGTATGTAAATGCGTGAACGTATTACAATGCCGACGAAAATTTTTTGGACACTGTTATATCAATAGTATTTTGTTTCTACAGATGTGTAACGCAAATTCTTGACCTGTGAATTTTTTTATATGAGCCTGCCACTGTAGCGGAAACTGGTGTCGTAAATATTTCGATAAGACAGTTAAGTGACCAACTGCATGTAATGCGTCGTGGGCACCCAGCTGCGCGACAACCACCTGACAAAAAGAAAGCCATTAGTGTGTGACTTTCAGAGACACAGGTAAAAAAAAAGAGGCCATTATCCTCGCTATTGACATTCATTCCTTTGTAGAAAGCATCGCAAATACGCCACGCCCAAACCTGAAAACATATGATTACACTGTGAAGCTCTTAATTTATGATATTTACTGAAATGAAATGATGAGAAATATTTTATATCTATTGTCTTTATAGCTGAGAGATTGCTCATTTTCTTTAATATCCAGTTTCTATCTGCACTGCAGCATTGGCTAAAACAAAATTTAATAGATGTACTAATATCACTATTTTCTGTCTACAGACCCAGTAAAGAATCATTTTATGATACTTTCTTAGAAAAGAGAACACAAATAGACATTTCCCTTCACAGGAATTGCAAAAATAATCTTTTTACGATTTGGTAACTTATCTGCTAGCGTATGTTTTCGTGATGCATCACTCTAATGTTAAGATGTGACATAGGTATTAAACATTTATACTGTAATATTTTTTCTGCTTCAGCTTTGTCATGTTTAGGTATAAGTTATAGCATTTGCTGCGGCTGCTTGCCATTCATAGTGCTACTGAATGTCACTTTGTATTACTAGGTTAGGCTAATTTTATTACTGATTTATTTTTCTTGTTTGCCTTATATTAGTTGTAATATTGCTGCCTTTTTTTGCCAATTTCCATTTTTTTATCATTGCTGTTTGTGTTAATTGTTTTGTGCTGCTGCATTGCCTCGTCCCTTAGTTTCGTATCTGAGCTCAGTAGATTTAAGTTAGCTTAAGAGGGGGTAGACTATATAAGAAACTAACTATGATGAATTGGAAGAAAAGCATTGAGAAGCTTTAAGAAACTGGTTTGGCCAAAAAAGTAGTGTACAGTGGAGAAAAACTATTTTTGAAAGAGGATGTGAACCGAATACAGAAAGCAGGTTTAGATAGGACTTTTTGGAAAAATGATGAACTAAGGGAGATCTCTATGCAAAATACTGCAGTAAAACAAACCCTGTCCTTTCCTTTCGTATTATCCCTCTATGTGTTTATGTACCCTTGTGTATTTGTCTTTTTCCTGTCTTTATGTGTTTAGCTAATAAGATTTATGTTGTAGAATTTTTCAAATACTATGTCATTTTCTTTGTAAATATGTTCAGACATTATTTATAGTGTTTTGTTTTAATGCTCATGTGTGAAGTTGATGTTTCAAAAGTTATTCTGAACCTTATGTATGTACTTTTGTTGTAATTTTTGTAACACTGATATATTTGCTATTTCGATTCTTTTGTAAAGCCTGTACTACTGCAAATGTTATCTGTATTGTTATGTTCTTTAAAGATGTATTTTGTACCTTTGTTATTGCATTCTTATGTTATAAAATTGTAATTGACACCAGTTCATCAAATTAAGTAACTTGTAAATTACATTTCACGTCACACGTTTCTGTTGGTCATAGTATATGGACAATATGTGAGAAGTAGGGACTGATAGTGTTTGCACGTGTGTTAATAACTCAGTAAGGGAATGGATAACAGCATTGCTGGTTCTAAGGACAATTCAAAAACAATTTTTCTGAGTGCACAAGTGGTGGTTATGGACTTGTTATATTATCCGCAAGACTCTTCAATGGTGATTGTGCGCCTGCACAGTCAAACAGATAGCTGCTGGCCATCTCTACAAGGACTACAGTGGGTCTACACCTTTGATGACTCACCAATACCATTATTTCTACAAGGACTGCAATGGGTCTGCACCTCTGGTGGCCCACCAATACCGTAATCTCTACCAGGACTACAATGGGCCTATTCTGTGACGACCTACCTACCAATATTCTTCAAAACTTGGGCTGACTCTGCTGTGGGTTTGCTATGTGGTGGCCCATTACCTGTCAGCATCTGAAGAGCCAGCACTGTCTTTCTGTTGGAAGGAAAACACTACTTCTTCAAGACTGCATGGAAATCCACTACTTCAGTGTGCACTTTCTTTTACTCCATAGACATTGATCAAAAACACTGCTATTTTACTATGATGAACGATCAGGACTGTCTTTATGGACTGTGAGCTATATCGCGTGTTGCGATACGTGTAGACGCTAAAAGAACCACAGTAGAACACAGAGGAAGCTTCGAAGTTGATGTAATAGGCAGTTAGAAGCAACACAATTCAAATTTTAGTTATCGATTATTGATTTTAGCTGGCTTTGGTGCCTTGAACATGAGCTAAGACCTTAAGATTTTGTATGAAGGGAGGTCAGGGTGCCGCGTTGCACGGAAGAATGAGAAAAGTGTTCATATGTAGTTAAAACCTGAGAAATACGGCCGATTTCGTCATTTGCTATCGATTCGACTTCATTCCACACCGCCACATTGGTCGCTCTTCTGTCTGAAACCGTTACATTTGTTGTGTGTAAAGCTATGTCGCATGCTGTGGTATGCGGAGACACTAAACGCACCATAGTAGAACTCAGAAGAGGCTTCTAAGTTGATGTAATAGCCAGTAAGATGCAGTACAATTCAAGTTTTAGTTATCGATTATTGAATTTTTACCATTCTTTGGTGCCTTGGACATGAGCCGGGACCTTAAGATTTTGCATGAAAGGAGGACTAGCAGCCGCGTTGCACGGGAGAATGTGAAAAGTGTTCATATGTATTAAAAAAATAAGAAATCCATCCGTCTTCGTCATTTGTTATCGAATCGACTTAAAGCCAGACCGTCAGATTGGCCGCTCTTCTCCCAGAAACGGTTAAATTTATCGTCTGCAAAGTTATGTCGCGTGCTGCGGTATGCGGAGACACTAAAAGCACCATAGTAGAACACAGAAGAAGCTTCTAAGTTGAAGTAATAGCCTTTAAGAAGCAGTACAATTCAAGTTTTAGTTATCGATTATTGACTTTTTAACCGGCTTTGGTGCCTTGGACATGAGCTAGTATCTTACGATTTTGCATGAATCGAGGTCTAGCAGCCACGTTGCACGGGAGAATGTGAAAGGTGTTCATATGTAGTAAAAACAAGAGATATCCGTCCGTTTTCGTAATTTAGTATCGAATCGACTTAAGGCCAGATCGTCACATTGCCTGCTCTGTTCTCTGAAAGGGTTACATTTAACGTCTGCAAAGCTATATCGCGTGCTGCGGTACGTGGAGACACAAAAAGAACCACAGTACAACACAGAAGAAGCTTCGAAATTGATGTAATCGCCAGTTAGAAGCAGTAAAATTAAAGTTTTTGTTATCGATTATTGACTTTTTAGCTGGCTTTGGTGCCTTGGACATGAGGTAAGACCTTAAGATTTTGCATGAAGGGAGGTGAGGGAGCCGCATTGTACGAAAGAATGTGAAAAGTGTTTAAATCTAGTAAAAACCTGAAAAATACGACCGTTTTCGTAATTTGCTATCGAATCGACTTCATTCCATATCGCCACATTGGCCGCTCTTCTCTCTGAAACGGTTATATCCTTCGTGTGTAAAGCTATGTCGCGTGCTGCGGTATGCGGAGACACTAAAACCACCATAGTAGAACACAGAAGAAGCTTCTAAGTTGATACAATAGCCAGTAAGAAGCAGTACAATTCAAATTTTAGTTAACGATTATTGACTTTTTAGCCGCCTTTGGTGTCTTGGACATAAGCTAGGACCTTACGATTTTCGATGAAGGGAGGTCTAGCACACACGTTGCACGGGAGAATATGAAATGTGTTCATATATAGTAAAAACCTGCGAAATCCGTCCTTTTCGCCATTTGTTATCGAATCGACTTAAAGCCAGATCGTCACATTGGCCGCTCTTCTCTCTGAAACGGTTAAATTTATCGTCTGCAAAGCCATATCGCGTGCTGCGGTACGTGGAGACACAAAAAGAACCACAGTACAACACAGAAGAAGCTTCGAAATTGATGTAATCGCCAGTTAGAAGCAGTAAAATTAAAGTTTTTGTTATCGATTATTGACTTTTTAACCGGCTTTGATACCATGGACATGAGCTAGTACCTTAAGATTTTGCATGAAAGGAGGACTAGCAGCCACGCTGCATGAGAGAATGTGAAAATTGTTCAGATGTAGTAAAAACCTGATAAATCCGTCCGTTTTCGTCATTTGTTATCGAATCGACTTAAAGCCAGATCTTCACATTGGCGCTCTTCTTTCTGAGATGGTTACATTTATCGTCTGCAAAGCAATGTCGCGTGCTGCGGTATGCCGAGACACTAAAGGCACCATAGTACAACACAAAAGAGGCTTCTAAGTTGATGTAATAGCCAGTAGGAAGCAGTACAATTGAAGTTTTAGTTATGGATTATTGACTTTTTACCCCTCTTTGGTGCCTTGGACATGAGCTAGGCATTAAAGATTTTTGCATTAAAGGAGGACTAGCAGCCGCGTTGCACGGGAGAATGTGAAAAGTGTTAATATGTAGTAAAAACCTGAGAAATCCGCCCGTTTTCGTCATTTGTTATAGAATCGACCTAAAACCAGAACGTCACATTGGCCGCTATTCTCTCTGAAACGGTTACATTTATCGTGTGCAAAGCTATGGCGCGTGCTGCGGTATGCAGAGACACTAAAAGCACGATAGTATAAAACAGATAAAGCTTCTAAGTTGATGTAATAGCCAGTAAGAAGCAGTACAACTGAAGTTTTAGTTATCGATTATTGACTTTTTACCCTTCTTTGGTGCCTTGGACAAGAGCTAGGCCCTTAAGATTTTTGCATTAAAGGAGGACTAGCAGCCGCGTGGCACGGGAGAATGTGAAAAGTGTTCATTTGTAGTAAAAACCTGAGAAATCCGCCCGTTTTCGTCATTTGTTATCGAATCGACTTAATGCCAGATCGTCACATTGGCCACTTTTCTCCCTGAAACGGTTAAATTTATCGTGTGCAAAGCTATAACGAGTGCTGCGGTATGTGGAGACACCTGGTAAGGATCCCACACTGCGCATGAATATTCTAACAGAGGACGAACGAGTGTAGTGTAAGCTGTCTCTTTAGTGGAGTTGTTGCATTTTCTAAGTGTCCTGCCAATGAACCGCAACCTTTGGCTCGCCTTCCCGACATTATTATCTATGTGGTCCTTCCAACTGAAGTTGTTCGTAATTTTAACACCCAGGTACTTAGTTGAATTGACAGCCTTGAGAATTATACTATTTATCGAGTAATGGAATTTCAGCGGATTTCTTTTGGAACTCATGTATATCATCTCACACTTAATACCAGATCGTCACATTGGCCGCTCTTCTCTATGAAACGGTTACACGTTTCGTCTGTAAAGCTATGTCGCGTGCTGCGGTATGCGGAGACACTAAAAGCACCGTAGTAGAACACAGAAGAAGTTTCTAAGTTGATGTAATAGGCAGTAAGGAGCAGTACAATTCAAGTTTTAGTTATCGATTATCGACTTTTTAGCCGACTTTGGTGATATGGACATGAGCTAGTACCTTATGATTTTGCCTTAAGCGAGGTCTAGCAGCCATGTTGTACGCGGGAATGTGAAATGATTTCATATCTAGTAAAAACCTTAAAAAAAGCTCGTTTTCGTCATTTGCTATCGAATCGACTTAATTACTAGATCGTCACATTGGCCGATCTTCTCTATGAAACGGTTACACTTTTCGTCTGCAAAGCTATGTCACGTGCTGCGGTATGCGGAAACACTAAAAGCACCATAGTAGAACGCAGAAGAAGCTTCTAAGTTGATGTGATAGCCAGTAAGAAGCAGTACAAATCGAGTTTTAGTCGTCGATTATTGTCTTTTTAGCCGGCTTTGATGCCTTGGGCATGAGCTGGAACCTTAAGATTTTGCCTGAAGAGAGGTCTATTATCTAAGTTGCACGGGAGAATGTGAAAAGTGTTCATATGTAGTAAAAACCTGTAAAATCCGCCCGTTTTCGTCCTTTGGTATCGAAACGACTGAAAGCCAGATCGTCACATTGCCCGCTCTTCTCTATGAAACGGTTACACTTTTCGTCTGCAAAGCTATGTCGCGTGCTGTGGTATGCGAAGACACTAAAAGCACCATAGTAAAACGCAGAAGAAGCTTGTAAGTTGACGTGATAGCCAGTAAGAAGCAATACAAATCAAGTTTAAGTTTTCTATTATTGTCTATTTAGCTGGCTATAGTGCCTTGGATACGAGCTAGGACCTTAAGATGTTGCATGAAGGGAGGTCTATCAGCCCGCGTTGCACCGTAGAATGTGAAAAGTGTTCACATGTAGTAAAAACCTGTAAAATCCGCCCGTTTTCGTAATTTGCTATCGAATCGACTTCATGCCAGATCGTCACAATGTCCGCTCCTCTCTATGAAACGATTATATTTATCGTCAGCAAAGCTATGTCGCTTGCTGCTGTATGCGGAGACACTAAAAGCACCAAGTAGAACATAAAATAAGCTCCGAAGTTGATGTAATAGCCAGTAAGAAGCAGTACAATTCAAGTTTTAGTTATCGGTTATTGACTTTGTAGCCGGCTTTGGTGCCTTGGACAATGGCTAGGACCTTAAGAGTATGCATGAAGAGAGGTCTAGCGGCCACGTATCACGGGAGAATGTAAAAAGTGTTCATATGTAGTAAAAACCTGTAATATCCGCCCGGTTTCGTCATTTCCTGTCGAATCGACTTAATGCCAGATCGCCAAATTGGCCGCTCTTCTCTAAGAAACGGTTACACTTTCCGTCTGCAAAGCTATGTCGCGTGCTGTGGTATGCGAAGACACTAAAAGGACCATAGTAGAACGCAGAAGAAGCTTCTAAGTTGATGTGATAGATAGTAAGATGCAGTAGAAATCAAATTTAGTTTTCAATTATTGTCGTTTTAGCCGGCTTTGTTGCCTTGGACATGAGATAGGACCTAAAAATATTGCATGAAGAGAGGTCAGGCAGCCACGTTGAACGGTAGAATGTGAAAGGTGTTCGTATGTAGTAAAAACCTGTAATATCCGCCCGTTTTCGTCCTTTGCTATCGAATCGACTCTAAGCCAGATCGTCACACTGGCCGCTCTTCTCTATGAAACTGTTACACGTTTCGTCTGCAAAGCTATTTCACTTGCTGCGGTATGCGGAGACACTAAAAGCACCATAGTAGAACATAAAACAAGCTTCTAAGTTGATGTAATAGCCAGTAAGAAGAAGTAAAATTCAAGTTCGAGTTATCGATTATGGTTCTTTTTGCCGGCTTTGGTGCCTTGGACATGAGCTACTACCTTAAGATTTTGCCTGAAGTGAGATCTATCAGCCATGTTGTACGCGGGAATGTGAAATGTGTTCATATGTAGTAAAAACCTTAAAAACTGCTCCTTTTCGTCATTTGCTGTCGAATAGACTTAGTGCCAGATTGTCACATTGGCCGATCTTCTCTATGAAACGGTTACTCTTTCCGTCTGCAAAGCTATGTCACGTGCTGCGGTATGCGGAGACAATAAAAGCAACATAGTAGAACGCAGAAGAAGCTTCTAAGTTGATGTGATAGTCAGAAAGAAGCACTACAAATCAAGTTTTAGTTATCGATTATTGACTTTGTAGCCGGCTTTGGTATCTTGGACATGAGCTAGGAACTTACGATTTTGCATGAAGAGAGGTCTAGTAGCCACATTGCACGGGAGAATGTGAAAAGTGTTCATATGTAGCAGAAACCTGTAAAATCGCCAGTTTTCTTCATTTGCTATCGAATCGACTTCATGCCAGATCGTCACATTGGCCGCTCTTCTCACTGAAACGGTTACATTTTTCGTCTGCAAAGCTATGACACGTGCTGCGGTAAGCGGAGACACTAAAAGCACCAAGTAGAACATAAAATAAGCTTCGAAGTTGATGTAATAGCCAGTAAGAAGCAGTACAATTCAAGTTTTAGTTATCGGTTATTGACTTTGTAGACGGCTTTGGTGCCTTAGACAATGGCTAGGACCTTAAGAGTATGCATGAAGAGAGGTCTAGCGGCCACGTATCACGGGAGAATGTAAAAAGTGTTCATATGTAGTAAAAAACCTGTAAAACCCGCCCGGTTTCGTCATTTCCTATCGAATCGACTTAATGCCAGATCGCCACATTGGCCGCTCTTGTCTAAGAAACGGTTACACTTTCCGGCTGCAAAGCTATGTCGCGTGCCGTGGTATGCGAAGACACTAAAAGGACCATAGTAGAACGCAGAAGAAGCTTCTAAGTTGATGTGATAGATAGTAAGAAGCAGTAGAAATCAAATTTAGTTTTCAATTATTGTCTTTTTAGCCGGCTTTGGTGCCTTGGACATGAGATAGGACCTTAAAATATTGCATGAAGAGAGGTCTAGCAGCCACGTTGAACGGTAGAATATGAAAGGTGTTCGTATGTAGTAAAAACCTGTAAAATCCGCCCGTTTTCGTCCTTTGCTATCGAATCGACTCTAAGCCAGATCGTCACACTGGCCGCTCTTCTCTATGAAACTGTTACACGTTTCGTCTGCAAAGCTATTTCACTTGCTGCGGTATGCGGAGACACTAAAAGCACCATAGTAGAACATAAAACAAGCTTCTAAGTTGATGTAATAGCCAGTAAGAAGAAGTAAAATTCAAGTTCGAGTTATCGATTATGGTTTTTTTGCCGGCTTTGGTGCCTTGGACATGAGCTACTACCTTAAGATTTTGCCTGAAGTGATGTCTATCAGCCATGTTGTACGCTTGAATGTGAAATGTGTTCATATGTAGTAAAAACCTTAAAAACTGCTCCTTTTCGTCATTTGCTATCGAATCGACTTAATGCCAGATTGTCACATTGGCCGATCTTCTCTATGAAACGGTTACTCTTTCCGTCTGCAAAGCTATGTCACGTGCTGCGGTATGCGGAGACAATAAAAGCAACATAGTAGAACGCAGAAGAAGCTTCTAAGTTGATGTGATAGTCAGAAAGAAGCACTATAAATCAAGTTTTAGTTATCGATTATTGACTTTGTAGCCGGCTTTGGTATTTTGGACATGAGCTAGGAACTTACGATTTTGCATGAAAAGAGGTCCAGTAGCCACATTGCACGGGAGAATGTGAAAAGTGTTCATATGTAGTAGAAACCTGTAAAATCGGCCCGTTTTCTTCATTTGCTATCGAATCGACTTAAAGCCAGATCGTCACATTGGCCGCTCTTCTCACTGAAACGGTTACATTTTTTGTCTGCAAAGCTATGACACGTGCTGCGGTATGCGGAGACACTAAAAGCACTATAGTAGAACACAAAACAAGCTTCTAACTTGATGTAATAGCCAGTAAGAAGAAGTAAAATTCAAGTTTGAGTTATCGATTATTGTCTTTTTAGCCGGCTTTGGTGCCTTGGACATGAACTAGGACCTTAAGTGTATGCATGAAGAGAGGTCTAGCAGCCACGCTTCACGGGAGAATGTAAAAAGTGTTCATATGTAGTAAAAACCTGTAAAATCCAACTGTTTTCGTCATTTATTATCGAATCGATTTAATGCCAGATCGTCACATTGGCCGCTCTTCTCTAAGAAACGGTTACATTTATCGTCTGCAAAGCTGCGTCGCGTGCTGTGGTATGCGAAGACACTAAAAGGACCATAGTAGAACGCAGAAGAAACTTCTAAGTTGATGTGATAGCCAGTAAGAAGCTATACAAATCAAGTTTTAGTTGTCGATTATTGACTTTTCAGCCGGCTTTAGTGCCTTGGACAAGAGCTAGTACCTTAAGATTTTGCCTGAAGAGAGGTCTATTACCACGTTGCGCGGGAGAATGTGAAAAGTGTTCGTATGTAGTAAAAACCTGTAAAATCTGACTGTTTTCGTTATTTGCTATCGAATCGACTTAATGCCAGATCGTCACATTGGCCGCTCTTCTCTATGAAACGGTTACACTTTTCGTCTGCAAAGATAAGTCGGGTGCTGCGGTATTTGGAGACAGTAAAAGCAATATAGTAGAACACAAAAGAAGCTTCTAAGTTGATGTAATTGCCAGTAAGAAGCAGTACAATTCAAATTTTAGTTATCGATTATTGATTTTTTAGTCGGCTTTGGTGCCTTGGACAAGAGCTAGGACCTTAAGGTTTTGCATGAAGTGAGGTCTAGCAGCCACGTTGCACGGAAGGGTGTGAAAGGTGTTCGAATGTAGTAAAAACCTCTAAAATCCGCCCGTTTTCGTCATTTGCTATCGATTCGACTTAATGCCAGATCGTCACATTGGCCGATCTTCTCTATGTAACGGTTACACTTTTCGTCTGCAAAGCTATTTCACTTGCTGCGGTATGCGGAGACACTAAAAGCACCATAGTAGAACAAAAACAAGCTTCTTAGTTGATGTAATAGCGAGTAAGAAGAAGTAAAATTCAAGTTCGAGTTATCGATTATTGTTATTTTAGCTAGCTTTCGCGCCGTGGACATGAGCTACTGAAGGGAGGTCTAGCAGCCACGTTGCACGGGAGAATGTGAAAAGTGTTCATATGTAGTAAAAACCTGTAAAATCTGCCCGTTTTCGTCTTTTTCTATGGAATCGACTTAATGCCAGATCGTCACATTGGCCGCTCTTCTCTGTGAAATTGTTACACTTTTTGTCTGCAAAGCTATGTCTGCTGCTACGGTATGCAGAGACAGTAAAAGCAACATAGTAGAACACAAAAGAAGCTTCTAAGTTGATGTAATTGCCAGTGAGAAGGAGTACAATTAAAATTTTAGTTATCGATTATTGAATTTTTAGTCGGCTTAGGTGCCGTGGACATGTGCTAGTTCCTTGAGATTTTGCCTGAAGGGAGGTCTAGCAGCCACGTTGCACGGGAGAATGTGAAAAGTGTACATTTGTAGTAAAAATCTGTAAAATCCGCCTGTTTTCGTCATTTGCTGTCGAATCGACTCAATGCCAGATCGTCACATTGGCCGCTCTTCTCTAAGAAACGGATACACTTTCCGTCTGCAAAGCTATGTCGCGTGCAGCGGTATGCGAAGACACTAAAAGGACCATAGTAGAACGCAGAAGAAACTTCTAAGTTGATGTGATAGATAGTAAGAAGCAGTAGAAATCAAATTTAGTTTCCGATTATTGTCTTTTTAGCCGGCTTTGGTCCGTTGGACATGAGCTAGGACCTTAAAATATTGCATGAAGTGAGGTCTAGCAGCTACGTTGCACGGAAGGGTGTGAAAGGTGTTCGAATGTAGTAAAAACCCCTAAAATCCGCCCGTTTTCGTCCTTTGCTATCGAATCGACTCAAAGCCAGATCGTCACACTGGCCGCTCTTCTCTATGAAACTCTTACACGTTTCGTCTGTAAAGCTATGTCGCGTCCTGCTGTATGCGGATACACTAAAAGCACAATCGTAGATCACACAAGAAGGTTCTAAGTTGGTGTAATAGCCAGTAAGAAGCAGTACAATTCAAGTTTTAGTTTTCGATTATTGACATTTTTGCCACCTTTGGTCCATGGACATGAGCTCGAACCTTAAGATTTTGCATGAAGGGAGGTCTAGCAGACCGTGTTGCACGGTAGAATGTGAAAGTTGTTTGTAGGTAGTAAAAACCTGTAAAATCCAAGCGTTTTCGTCATTTTCTATCGAATCGACTTAATGCCAGATCGTCACATTGGCCGCTCTTCTCTATGAAACAGTTACACGTTTCGTCTGTAATGCTATGTCGCGTGCTGCGGAATGCGGAGACACTAAAATCACCATAGTAGAACACAAAAGAAGGTTCTAAGTAGATGTAATTGCCGGTAAGAAGCAGTACAATTCAAGTTTTAGTTATCGATTATTGACATTTTTGCCACCTTTGGTCCATGGACATGAGCTCGAACCTTAAGATTTTGCATGAAGGAGGTCTAGCAGACCGCGTTGCACGGTAGAATGAGAAAGTTGTTAGTAGGTAGTAAAAACCTGTAAAATCCGAGCGTTTTCGTCATTTGCTATCGAATCGACTTAATGCCAGATCGTCACATTGACCGCTCTTCTCTATGAAACAGTTACACGTTTCGTCTGTAATGCTATGTCGCGTGCTGCGGTATGCGAAGACACTAAAAGGACCATAGTAGAACGCAGAAGAAGCTTCTAAGTTGATGTGATAGCCAGTAAGAAGCTTTACAAATCAAGTTTTAGTTGTCGATTATTGACTTTTTAGCCGGCTTTGGTGCCTTGGACAACAGCTAGGACATTAAGGTTTTGCATGAAGTGAGGTCTAGCAGCCACGTTGCACGGAAGGGTGTGAAAGGTGTTCGAATGTTGTAAAAACCTCTAAAATCCGCCCGTTTTCGTCACTTGCTGTCGAATCGACTCAATGCCAGATCGTCACATTGGCCGCTCTTCTCTAAGAAACGGATACACTTTCCGTCTGCAAAGCTATGTCGCGTGCTGCGGTATGCGGAGACACGAAAAGCACAATCGTAGATCACACAAGAAGCTTCTAAGTTGGTGTAATAGCCAGTAAGAAGCAGTACAATTCAAGTTTTAGTCATCGATTATTGACATTTTTGCCATCTTTGGTCCATGGACATGAGCTCGAACCTTAAGATTTTGCATGAAGGGAGGTCTAGCAGCAAGCGTTGCACGGTAGAATGTGAAAGGTGTTCGTAGGTAGTAAAAACCTGTAAAATCCGAGCGTTTTCGTCATTTGCTATCGAATCGACTTAATGACATATCGTCACATTGGTCGCTCTTCTCTATGAAACGGTTACACGTTTCGTCTGTAATGCTATGTCGCGTGCTACGGTATGCGAAGACACTAAAATCACAATAGTAGAACACAGAAGAAGCTTCTAAGTTGATGTATTAGCCAGTGAGAAGCACTACAATTTTAGTTTTAGTTATCGATTATTGTCTCTTTAGCCGGCTTTGGTGCCTTCGACATGAGCTAGTACCTTAAGATTTTGCCTGAAGAGAGGTCTATTACCACGTTGCGCGTGAGAATGTGAAAAGTGTTCATATGTATTAAAAACCTGTAAAATCTGCCCGTTTTCGTTATTTGCTATCGAATCGACTTAATGCCAGATCGTCACATTGGCCGATCTTCTCTATGGAACGGTTACACTTTTCGTCTGCAAAGCTATTTCACTTGCTGTGGTATGCGGAGACACTAAAAGCACCATAGTAGAACAAAAACAAGCTTCTTAGTTGATGTAATGGCCAGTAAGAAGAAGTAAAATTCAAGTTCGAGTTATCGATTATTGTTTTTTTAGCCGGCTTTGGCGCCGTTTACATGAGCTAGTTCCTTGAGATTTTGCCTGAAGGGAGGTCTAGCAGCCACGTTGCACGGGAGAATGTGAAAGGTGTTCATATGTAGTGAAAACCTGTAAAATCTGCCCGTTTTCGTCATTTGCTATGGAATCGACTTTATGCCAGATCGTCACATTGGTCGCTCCTCTCTAAGAAACGGTTACATTTTCCGTCTGCAAAGCTACGTCGCGTGCTGTGGTATGCGAAGACACTAAAAGGACCATAGTAGAACGCAGAAGAAGCTTCTAAGTTGATGTGATAGCCAGTAAGAAGCTATACAAATCAAGTTTTAGTTGTCGATTATCGACTTTTTAGCCGGCTTTGGTGCCTTGGACAAGAGCTAGGAACTTAAGATTTTGCATGAAGTGAGGTCTAGCAGCCACGTTGCACGGAAGGGTGTGAAAGGTGTTCGAATGTAGTAAAAACACCTAAAATCCGCCCGTTTTCGTCCTTTGCTATCGAATCGACTCAAAGCCAGATCGTCACACTGGCCGCTCTTCTCTATGAAACTCTCACACGTTTCGTCTGTAAAGCTATGTCGCGTCCTGCTGTATGCGGATACACTAAAAGCACAATCGTAGATCACACAAGAAGTTTCTAAGTTGGTGTAATAGCCAGTAAGAAGCAGTACAATTCAAGTTTTAGTTTTCGATTATTGACATTTTTGCCACCTTTGGTCCATGGACATGAGCTCGAACCTTAAGATTTTGCATGAAGGGAGGTGTAGCAGACCCCGTTGCACGGTAGAATGTGAAAGTTGTTTGTAGGTAGTAAAAACCTGTAACATCCAAGCGTTTTCGTCATTTGCTATCGAATCGACTTAATGCCAGATCGTCACATTGGCCGCTCTTCTCTATGAAACAGTTACACGTTTCGTCTGTAATGCTATGTCGCGTGCTGCGGTATGCGGATACACAAAATCACCTTAGTAGAACACAAAAGAAGCTTCTAAGTTGATGTAATTGCCAGTAAGAAGCAGTACAATTCAAGTTTTAGTTATCGATTATTGACATTTTTGCCACCTTTGGTCCATGGACATGAGCTCAAACCTTAAGATTTTGCATGAAGGGAGGTCTAGCAGACCGCGTTGCACGGTAGAATGAGAAAGTTGTTTGTAGGTAGTAAAAACCTGTAAAATCCGAGCGTTTTCGTCATTTGCTATCGAATCGACTTAATGCCAGATCGCCACATTGGCCGCTCTTCTCTGTGAAATTGTTACACTTTTCGTCTGCAAAGCTATGTCTGCTGCTACGGTATGCGGAGACAGTAAAAGCAACATAGTAGAACACAAAAGAAGCTTCTAAGTTGATGTAATTGCCAGCGAGAAGGAGTACAATTAAAATTTTAGTTATCGATTATTGAATTTTTAGTCGGCTTTGGTGCCGTGGACATGAGCTAGTTCCTTGAGATTTTGCCTGAAGGGAGGTCTAGCAGCCACGTTGCACGGGAGAATGTGAAAAGTGTACATTTGTAGTAAAAACCTGTAAAATCCGCCCGTTTTCGTCATTTGCTGTCGAATCGACTCTAAGCCAGATCGTCACACTGGCCGCTCTTCTCTATGAAACTGTTACACGTTTCGTCTGCAAAGCTATTTCACTTGCTGCGGTATGCGGAGACACTAAAAGCACCATAGTAGAACATAAAACAAGCTTCTAAGTTGATGTAATAGCCAGTAAGAAGAAGTAAAATTCAAGTTCGAGTTATCGATTATGGTTTTTTTTGCCGGCTTTGGTGCCTTGGACATGAGCTACTACCTTAAGATTTTGCCTGAAGTGATGTCTATCAGCCATGTTGTACGCTTGAATGTGAAATGTGTTCATATGTAGTAAAAACCTTAAAAACTGCTCCTTTTCGTCATTTGCTATCGAATCGACTTAATGCCAGATTGTCACATTGGCCGATCTTCTCTATGAAACGGTTAGTCTTTCCGTCTGCAAAGCTATGTCACGTGCTGCGGTATGCGGAGACAATAAAAGCAACATAGTAGAACGCAGAAGAAGCTTCTAAGTTGATGTGATAGTCAGAAAGAAGCACTACAAATCAAGTTTTAGTTATCGATTATTGACTTTGTAGCCGGCTTTGGTATTTTGGACATGAGCTAGGAACTTACGATTTTGCATGAAAAGAGGTCCAGTAGCCACATTGCACGGGAGAATGTGAAAAGTGTTCATATGTAGCAGAAACCTGTAAAATCGGCCAGTTTTCTTCATTTGCTATCGAATCGACTTAAAGCCAGATCGTCACATTGGCCGCTCTTCTCACTGAAACGGTTACATTTTTCGTCTGCAAAGCTATGACACGTGCTGCGGTATGCGGAGACACTAAAAGCACCATAGTAGAACAAAAACAAGCTTCTTAGTTGATGTAATAGCGAGTAAGAAGAAGTAAAATTCAAGTTCGAGTTATCGATTATTGTTTTTTTAGCTGGCTTTCGCGCCGTGGACATGAGCTACTGAAGGGAGGTCTAGCAGCCACGTTGCACGGGAGAATGTGAAAAGTGTTCATATGTAGTAAAAACCTGTAGAATCTGCCCGTTTTCGTTATTTGCTATCGAATCGACTTAATGCCAGATCGTCACATTGGCCGCTCTTCTCTGTGAAATTGTTACACTTTTTGTCTGCAAAGCTATGTCTGCTGCTACGGTATGCGGAGACAGTAAAAGCAACATAGTAGAACACAAAAGAAGCTTCTAAGTTGATGTAATTGCCAGTGAGAAGGAGTACAATTAAAATTTTAGTTATCGATTATTGAATTTTTAGTCGGCTTAGGTGCCGTGGACATGAGCTAGTTCCTTGAGATTTTGCCAGAAGGGAGGTCTAGCAGCCACGTTGCACGGGAGAATGTGAAAAGTGTACATTTGTAGTAAAAATCTGTAAAATCCGCCTGTTTTCGTCATTTGCTGTCGAATCGACTCAATGCCAGATCGTCACATTGGCCGCTCTTCTCTAAGAAACGGATACACTTTCCGTCTGCAAAGCTATGTCGCGTGCAGCGGTATGCGAAGACACTAAAAGGACCATAGTAGAACGCAGAAGAAACTTCTAAGTTGATGTGATAGATAGTAAGAAGCAGTAGAAATCAAATTTAGTTTCCGATTATTGTCTTTTTAGCCGGCTTTGGTCCGTTGGACATGAGCTAGGACCTTAAAATATTGCATGAAGTGAGGTCTAGCAGCTACGTTGCACGGAAGGGTGTGAAAGGTGTTCGAATGTAGTAAAAACCCCTAAAATCCGCCCGTTTTCGTCCTTTGCTATCGAATCGACTCAAAGCCAGATCGTCACACTGGCCGCTCTTCTCTATGAAACTCTTACACGTTTCGTCTGTAAAGCTATGTCGCGTCCTGCTGTATGCGGATACACTAAAAGCACAATCGTAGATCACACAAGAAGTTTCTAAGTTGGTGTAATAGCCAGTAAGAAGCAGTACAATTCAAGTTTTAGTTTTCGATTATTGACATTTTTGCCACCTTTGGTCCATGGACATGAGCTCGAACCTTAAGATTTTGCATGAAGGGAGGTCTAGCAGACCGTGTTGCACGGTAGAATGTGAAAGTTGTTTGTAGGTAGTAAAAACCTGTAAAATCCAAGCGTTTTCGTCATTTTCTATCGAATCGACTTAATGCCAGATCGTCACATTGGCCGCTCTTCTCTATGAAACAGTTACACGTTTCGTCTGTAATGCTATGTCGCGTGCTGCGGAATGCGGAGACACTAAAATCACCATAGTAGAACACAAAAGAAGGTTCTAAGTTGATGTAATTGCCGGTAAGAAGCAGTACAATTCAAGTTTTAGTTATCGATTATTGACATTTTTGCCACCTTTGGTCCATGGACATGAGCTCGAACCTTAAGATTTTGCATGAAGGAGGTCTAGCAGACCGCGTTGCACGGTAGAATGAGAAAGTTGTTTGTAGGTAGTAAAAACCTGTAAAATCCGAGCGTTTTCGTCATTTGCTATCGAATCGACTTAATGCCAGATCGTCACATTGACCGCTCTTCTCTATGAAACAGTTACACGTTTCGTCTGTAATGCTATGTCGCGTGCTGCGGTATGCGAAGACACTAAAAGGACCATAGTAGAACGCAGAAGAAGCTTCTAAGTTGATGTGATAGCCAGTAAGAAGCTTTACAAATCAAGTTTTAGTTGTCGATTATTGACTTTTTAGCCGGCTTTGGTGCCTTGGACAACAGCTAGGACATTAAGGTTTTGCATGAAGTGAGGTCTAGCAGCCACGTTGCACGGAAGGGTGTGAAAGGTGTTCGAATGTTGTAAAAACCTCTAAAATCCGCCCGTTTTCGTCACTTGCTGTCGAATCGACTCAATGCCAGATCGTCACATTGGCCGCTCTTCTCTAAGAAACGGATACACTTTCCGTCTGCAAAGCTACGTCGCGTGCTGCGGTATGCGGAGACACGAAAAGCACAATCGTAGATCACACAAGAAGCTTCTAAGTTGGTGTAATAGCCAGTAAGAAGCAGTATAATTCAAGTTTTAGTCATCGATTATTGACATTTTTGCCATCTTTGGTCCATGGACATGAGCTCGAACCTTAAGATTTTGCATGAAGGGAGGTCTAGCAGCAAGCGTTGCACGGTAGAATGTGAAAGTTGTTCGTAGGTAGTAAAAACCTGTAAAATCCGAGCGTTTTCGTCATTTGCTATCGAATCGACTTAATGACATATCGTCACATTGGTCGCTCTTCTCTATGAAACGGTTACACGTTTCGTCTGTAATGCTATGTCGCGTGCTACGGTATGCGAAGACACTAAAATCACAATAGTAGAACACAGAAGAAGCTTCTAAGTTGATGTATTAGCCAGTGAGAAGCACTACAATTTTAGTTTTAGTTATCGATTATTGTCTCTTTAGCCGGCTTTGGTGCCTTCGACATGAGCTAGTACCTTAAGATTTTGCCTGAAGAGAGGTCTATTACCACGTTGCGCGTGAGAATGTGAAAAGTGTTCATATGTATTAAAAACCTGTAAAATCTGCCCGTTTTCGTTATTTGCTATCGAATCGACTTAATGCCAGATCGTCACATTGGCCGATCTTCTCTATGGAACGGTTACACTTTTCGTCTGCAAAGCTATTTCACTTGCTGTGGTATGCGGAGACACTAAAAGCACCATAGTAGAACAAAAACAAGCTTCTTAGTTGATGTAATAGCCAGTAAGAAGAAGTAAAATTCAAGTTCGAGTTATCGATTATTGTTTTTTTAGCCGGCTTTGGCGCCGTTTACATGAGCTAGTTCCTTGAGATTTTGCCTGAAGGGAGGTCTAGCAGCCACGTTGCACGGGAGAATGTGAAAGGTGTTCATATGTAGTAAAAACCTGTAAAATCTGCCCGTTTTCGTCATTTGCTATGGAATCGACTTCATGCCAGATCGTCACATTGGTCGCTCCTCTCTAAGAAACGGTTACATTTTCCGTCTGCAAAGCTACGTCGCGTGCTGTGGTATGCGAAGACACTAAAAGGACCATAGTAGAACGCAGAAGAAGCTTCTAAGTTGATGTGATAGCCAGTAAGAAGCTATACAAATCAAGTTTTAGTTGTCGATTATCGACTTTTTAGCCGGCTTTGGTGCCTTGGACAAGAGCTAGGAACTTAAGATTTTGCATGAAGTGAGGTCTAGCAGCCACGTTGCACGGAAGGGTGTGAAAGGTGTTCGAATGTAGTAAAAACACCTAAAATCCGCCCGTTTTCGTCCTTTGCTATCGAATCGACTCAAAGCCAGATCGTCACACTGGCCGCTCTTCTCTATGAAACTCTCACACGTTTCGTCTGTAAAGCTATGTCGCGTCCTGCTGTATGCGGATACACTAAAAGCACAATCGTAGATCACACAAGAAGTTTCTAAGTTGGTGTAATAGCCAGTAAGAAGCAGTACAATTCAAGTTTTAGTTTTCGATTATTGACATTTTTGCCACCTTTGGTCCATGGACATGAGCTCGAACCTTAAGATTTTGCATGAAGGGAGGTCTAGCAGACCGCGTTGCACGGTAGAATGTGAAAGTTGTTTGTAGGTAGTAAAAACCTGTAACATCCAAGCGTTTTCGTCATTTGCTATCGAATCGACTTAATGCCAGATCGTCACATTGGCCGCTCTTCTCTATGAAACAGTTACACGTTTCGTCTGTAATGCTATGTCGCGTGCTGCGGTATGCGGATACACAAAATCACCATAGTAGAACACAAAAGAAGCTTCTAAGTTGATGTAATTGCCAGTAAGAAGCAGTACAATTCAAGTTTTAGTTATCGATTATTGACATTTTTGCCACCTTTGGTCCATGGACATGAGCTCGAACCTTAAGATTTTGCATGAAGGGAGGTCTAGCAGACCGTGTTGCACGGTAGAATGTGAAAGTTGTTTGTAGGTAGTAAAAACCTGTAAAATCCAAGCGTTTTCGTCATTTTCTATCGAATCGACTTAATGCCAGATCGTCACATTGGCCGCTCTTCTCTATGAAACAGTTACACGTTTCGTCTGTAATGCTATGTCGCGTGCTGCGGAATGCGGAGACACTAAAATCACCATAGTAGAACACAAAAGAAGGTTCTAAGTTGATGTAATTGCCGGTAAGAAGCAGTACAATTCAAGTTTTAGTTATCGATTATTGACATTTTTGCCACCTTTGGTCCATGGACATGAGCTCGAACCTTAAGATTTTGCATGAAGGAGGTCTAGCAGACCGCGTTGCACGGTAGAATGAGAAAGTTGTTTGTAGGTAGTAAAAACCTGTAAAATCCGAGCGTTTTCGTCATTTGCTATCGAATCGACTTAATGCCAGATCGTCACATTGACCGCTCTTCTCTATGAAACAGTTACACGTTTCGTCTGTAATGCTATGTCGCGTGCTGCGGTATGCGAAGACACTAAAAGGACCATAGTAGAACGCAGAAGAAGCTTCTAAGTTGATGTGATAGCCAGTAAGAAGCTTTACAAATCAAGTTTTAGTTGTCGATTATTGACTTTTTAGCCGGCTTTGGTGCCTTGGACAACAGCTAGGACATTAAGGTTTTGCATGAAGTGAGGTCTAGCAGCCACGTTGCACGGAAGGGTGTGAAAGGTGTTCGAATGTTGTAAAAACCTCTAAAATCCGCCCGTTTTCGTCACTTGCTGTCGAATCGACTCAATGCCAGATCGTCACATTGGCCGCTCTTCTCTATGAAACGGATACACTTTCCGTCTGCAAAGCTATGTCGCGTGCTGCGGTATGCGGAGACACGAAAAGCACAATCGTAGATCACACAAGAAGCTTCTAAGTTGGTGTAATAGCCAGTAAGAAGCAGTATAATTCAAGTTTTAGTCATCGATTATTGACATTTTTGCCATCTTTGGTCCATGGACATGAGCTCGAACCTTAAGATTTTGCATGAAGGGAGGTCTAGCAGCAAGCGTTGCACGGTAGAATGTGAAAGTTGTTCGTAGGTAGTAAAAACCTGTAAAATCCGAGCGTTTTCGTCATTTGCTATCGAATCGACTTAATGACATATCGTCACATTGGTCGCTCTTCTCTATGAAACGGTTACACGTTTCGTCTGTAATGCTATGTCGCGTGCTACGGTATGCGAAGACACTAAAATCACAATAGTAGAACACAGAAGAAGCTTCTAAGTTGATGTATTAGCCAGTGAGAAGCACTACAATTTTAGTTTTAGTTATCGATTATTGTCTCTTTAGCCGGCTTTGGTGCCTTCGACATGAGCTAGTACCTTAAGATTTTGCCTGAAGAGAGGTCTATTACCACGTTGCGCGTGAGAATGTGAAAAGTGTTCATATGTATTAAAAACCTGTAAAATCTGCCCGTTTTCGTTATTTGCTATCGAATCGACTTAATGCCAGATCGTCACATTGGCCGATCTTCTCTATGGAACGGTTACACTTTTCGTCTGCAAAGCTATTTCACTTGCTGTGGTATGCGGAGACACTAAAAGCACCATAGTAGAACAAAAACAAGCTTCTTAGTTGATGTAATAGCCAGTAAGAAGAAGTAAAATTCAAGTTCGAGTTATCGATTATTGTTTTTTTAGCCGGCTTTGGCGCCGTTTACATGAGCTAGTTCCTTGAGATTTTGCCTGAAGGGAGGTCTAGCAGCCACGTTGCACGGGAGAATGTGAAAGGTGTTCATATGTAGTAAAAACCTGTAAAATCTGCCCGTTTTCGTCATTTGCTATGGAATCGACTTCATGCCAGATCGTCACATTGGTCGCTCCTCTCTAAGAAACGGTTACATTTTCCGTCTGCAAAGCTACGTCGCGTGCTGTGGTATGCGAAGACACTAAAAGGACCATAGTAGAACGCAGAAGAAGCTTCTAAGTTGATGTGATAGCCAGTAAGAAGCTATACAAATCAAGTTTTAGTTGATGTAATAGCCAGTAAGAAGAAGTAAAATTCAAGTTCGAGTTATCGATTATTGTTTTTTTAGCCGGCTTTGGCGCCGTTTACATGAGCTAGTTCCTTGAGATTTTGCCTGAAGGGAGGTCTAGCAGCCACGTTGCACGGGAGAATGTGAAAGGTGTTCATATGTAGTAAAAACCTGTAAAATCTGCCCGTTTTCGTCATTTGCTATGGAATCGACTTCATGTCAGATCCTCACATTGGTCGCTCCTCTCTAAGAAACGGTTACATTTTCCGTCTGCAAAGCTACGTCGCGTGCTGTGGTATGCGAAGACACTAAAAGGACCATAGTAGAACGCAGAAGAAGCTTCTAAGTTGATGTGATAGCCAGTAAGAAGCTATACAAATCAAGTTTTAGTTGTCGATTATCGACTTTTTAGCCGGCTTTGGTGCCTTGGACAAGAGCTAGGAACTTAAGATTTTGCATGAAGTGAGGTCTAGCAGCCACGTTGCACGGAAGGGTGTGAAAGGTGTTCGAATGTAGTAAAAACACCTAAAATCCGCCCGTTTTCGTCCTTTGCTATCGAATCGACTCAAAGCCAGATCGTCACACTGGCCGCTCTTCTCTATGAAACTCTCACACGTTTCGTCTGTAAAGCTATGTCGCGTCCTGCTGTATGCGGATACACGAAAAGCACAATCGTAGATCACACAAGAAGCTTCTAAGTTGGTGTATTAGCCAGTAAGAAGCACTACAATTCTAGTTTTAGTTATCGATTATTGTCTCTTTAGCCGGCTTTGGTGCCTTCGACATGAGCTAGTACCTTAAGATTTTGCCTGAAGAGAGGTCTATTACCACGTTGCGCGGAAGAATGTGAAAAGTGTTCATATGTAGTAAAAACCTGTAAAATCTACCCGTTTTCGGCATTTGCTACCGAATCGACTTAATGACAGATCATCACATTGGCCGCTCTTCTCTACGAAACGGTTACACTTTTCGTCTGCAAAGCTATGTCTGCTGCTGCGGTATGCGGAGACACTAAAAGCACCATAGTAGAACACTGAAGAAGCTCCTAAGTTGATTTAATAGCCAGTAAGAAGCAGTACAATTCAAGTTTTAGTTATCGAATATTGACCTTGTAGCCGGCTTTGGTGCTTTGGACTTGAGCTAGGACCTTAAAATTTTGCATGAAGGGAGGTCTAGCAGCCCGCGTTGCACGGTAGAATGTGAAAAATATTCATATGTTGTAAAGTCCTGTAAAATCCGCCCGATTTTAAATTTGCTATCGAATCGACTTAATGCCAGACCGTCACATCGGCTGCTCTTCTCTATGAGACGGTTACACTTTTCGTCTGCAAACCTATGTCGTGTGCTCCGGTATGCGGAGACACTAAAAGCACCATAGTAAAACACTGAAGAAGCTTTTAAGTTGATGTAATAGCAAGTAAGAAGCAGTACAAATCAAGTTTTATTTATTGATTATTGACTTTTTAGCCGGCTTTGGTGCCTTGGACATGAGCTAAGACGTTACGATTTTGCATGAAGGGAGGTCTAGCAGCCGCGTTGCAAGGGAGAATGTGCAAAGTGTTCATATGTAGTAGAAACCAGAAAAATCCGCCCGTTTTCTTCATTTGCTATGGAATCGACTTAATGCCAGATCGTCACATTGGCCGCTATCATCTATGAAACGGTTACATTTTTCTTCTGCAAAGCTATGTCGGGTGCTGCGGAATGCGGAGATACGTAAAGCAACATAATAAAACACAGAAGAAGGTTTTAAGTTGATGTAATAGCCAGTAAGAAGAAGTACAATTCAAGTTATAGTTATCGATTATTGACTTTTTAGCCGGCTTTGGTGCCTTGGACTTGAGCTAGGACCTTAAGATTTTGCACGAAGGGAGGTCTAGCAGCCACGTTGCACGGTAGAATGAGTAAAATGTCCATATGTAGTAAAAACCTGTAACATCCGCACGTTTTCTTAATTTGCTATCGAATCCACTTAATGCCAGATCGTCACATCGGCCGCTCTTCTCTATGAAACGGTTACATATGTCGTCTGCAAAGCTATGTCGCGTGCTGCGGTATGCGGAGACACTAATAGCACCATAGTAGAACAGTGAAGAAGCTTCTAAGTTCATGAAACAGACAGTATGAAGTAGTATAATTCAAGTTTTAGTTATTGATTATTGACTTTGTAGCCTTCTTTGGTGCCTAGGACATGAGCTTGGACCTTGAGGTTTTGCCTGAAGGGAGGCCTAGCAACCACGTTGCACGGGAGAATGTGAAAACTGTTCATATGTGGTAAACACCTGAAAAATCTGCCGGTTTTCGTCATTTGCTATTGAATCGACTTAATGCCAGATCGACACATTGGCCGCTCTTCTCTATGCAAAGCTATGTCGCGTGCTGTGGTATGCGGAGACACTAAAAGCACCATAGTAGAACACAGAGGAAGCTTCTAAGTTGATGTAATAGCCAGTAAGAAGCAGTATAATTCAAGTTTTAGTGAATTATTATTGACTTATTAGCCGTCTTTGGTGCCTTAGACATGAGCTAGACCTTACGATTTTGCATGAAGGGAGGTCTAGCAGCCACGTTGCATGGGAGAATGTTGAAAGTGCTCATATGTAGTAAAAACCTGAGAAATCCGCCCGTTTTTGTCTTTTGCTATCGAATCGACTTAATGACAGTCCGTCACATTGGCCGCTCTTCTCTATGAAACGGTTACAATTATCGTCTGGAAAGCTATGTTGCGTGCTGCGGTATCCCTAGACACTGAAAGCACCATAGTAGAACACAGAAGAAACTTCTAAGTTGATGTAATACACAGCAAGAAGCAGTACAATTCAAGTTTTAGTTATCGATTATTGACTTTTAATCCGTTTTTTGTGCCTTGGACATGAGCTAAGACCTTACGATTTTGCATGAAAGGGGGTCTACCAGCCACGTTGCACGGGATAGTTCGAAAAGTGTTAATATGTAGTAAAAACCTGAGGATTCCGCCTGTTTTGGTCATTTGATATCGAAACGACTTAATGCCAGATCGTCTGTTTGGCCACTTTTCTCTATGAAACGGTTACACTTATCGTCTGTAAAGCTATGTTGCGTGGTGCGCTATGCCGAGACACTAAAAACACCATAGTAGAACACAGAAGAAGCTTCTAAGTTGATGTAATACACAGCAAGAAGCAGTACAATTCAAGTTTTACTTATCGATTATTGACTTTCAATCCGGCTTTTGTGCCTTGGACATGTGCTAAGACCTTACGATTTTGCATGAAAGGGGGTCTACCAGCCACGTTGCACGGGATAGATTGAAAAGTGTTAATATGTAGTAAAAATCAGTGAAATCCGCCCGTTTTTGTCATTTGCTATCGAATCGACTTAATGCCAGATCGTCACTTTTGCCGATCTTCTCTATGAAACGGTTACACTTATCGTCTGCAAAGCTATGTTGCGCACTACGGTATCCGGAGAGACTGAAAGCACCATAGTAGAACACAGACGAAGCTTCTGAGTTGATGTAATAGCCAGTAAGAAGCAGTACAATTCAAGTTTTAGTTACCCATTACTGATTTTGAAGCCGGCTTTGCTGCCTTGGACATGAGCTAAGACCTTACGATTCTGCATGAAGGGAGGCCTACCAGCCACATTGCACGGAAGAATGTGAAAAGTGTTCATATGTAGTAAAAACCTGAGAAATCCGCCCGTTGTTGTCATTTGCTATCGAATCGACTAAATGCCAGATCGTCAGTTTTGCCGATCTTGTCTATGAAACGGTTACACTTATCGTCTGCAAAGCTATGTTGCGCGCTGCGGTATCCGGAGACACTGAAAGCACCATAGTACAATACAGACGAAGCTTCTAAGCTGATGTAATAGCCAGTAAGAAGCAGTACAATTCAAGTTTTAGTTAACGATTATTGACTTTTAAGCCGACTTTGGAACTTTGGACATGAGCTAAGAACTTACGATTTTGCATGAAGGGAGGTCTAGCAGCCACGTTGCACGGGAGAATGTGAAAAGTGTTCATATTTAGTAAAAACCTGAGAAATCCGACCGTTTTCCACATTTGCTATCGAATCGACTTAATGCCAGAACGTCACTTTGGCCGATCTTCTCTATGAAACGGTTACACTTATCGTCTGCAAAGCTATGTTGCGTGCTGCGGTATCGAGTGACGCTGCAAGCACCATAGTAGAACACAGACGAAGTTTCCAAGTTGATGTAATAGCCAGTAAGAAGCAGCACAATTCCAGTTTTAGTTTTCGATTATTGACTTTTTAGCCGGCTTTGGTGCCTTGGATATGAGCTAAGACCTTACGATTTTGCATGAAGGGAGGTCTACCAGCCACGTTGCACGGGAGAGTGTGTAAAGTGTTCATACGTAGTAAAAACCTGAGAGAACCACCCGTTTTTGTCATTTGCTATGGAATCGACTTAATGCCAGATCGTCACTTTGGACGCTCTTCTCTATGAAACATTTACACTTATCGTCTGGAAAGCTATTTTGCGTGCTGCGGTATCCGGAGACACTGAAAGCACCATAGTAGAACACACAAGAAGCTTCTAAGTTGATGTAATAGATCGTATGAAGCAGTACAATTCAAGTTTCAGTTATCGAATATTGACTTTGTAGCCGGCTTTGGTGCTTTGGACTTGAGCTAGGACCTTAAAATTTTGCATGAAGGGAGGTCTAGCAGCCCGCGTTGCACGGTAGAATGTGAAAAATATTCATATGTTGTGAAGTCCTGTAGAATCCGCCCGATTTTAAATTTGCTATCGAATCGACTTAATGCCAGATCGTCACATCGGCTGCTCTTCTCTATGAGACGGTTACACTTTTCGTCTGCAAACCTATGTCGTGTGCTCCGGTATGCGGAGACACTAAAAGCACCATAGTAAAACACTGAAGAAGCTTTTAAGTTGATGTAATAGCAAGTAAGAAGCAGTACAAATCAAGTTTTATTTATTGATTATTGACTTTTTAGCCGGCTTTGGTGCCTTGGACTTGAGCTAGGACCTTAAGATTTTGCACGAAAGGAGGTCTAGCAGCCACGTTGCACGGTAGAATGAGTAAAATGTCCATATGTAGTAAAAACCTGTAACATCCGCACGTTTTCTTAATTTGCTATCGAATCCACTTAATGCCAGATCGTCACATCGGCCGCTCTTCTCTATGAAACGGTTACATATGTCGTCTGCAAAGCTATGTCGCGTGCTGCGGTATGCGGAGACACTAATAGCACCATAGTAGAACACTGAAGAAGCTTCTAAGTTCATGAAACAGACAGTATGAAGTAGTACAATTCAAGTTTTAGTTATTGATTATTGACTTTGTAGCCTTCTTTGGTGCCTAGGACATGAGCTTGGACCATGAGATTTTGCCTGAAGCGAGGCCTAGCAACCACGTTGCACGGGAGAATGTGAAAACTGTTCATATGTGGTAAACACCTGAAAAATCTGCCGGTTTTCGTCATTTGCTATTGAATCGACTTAATGCCAGATCGACACATTGGCCGCTCTTCTCTATGCAAAGCTATGTCGCGTGCTGTGGTATGCGGAGACACTAAAAGCACCATAGTAGAACACAGAGGAACCTTCTAAGTTGATGTAATAGCCAGTAAGAAGCAGTATAATTCAAGTTTTAGTGAATTATTATTGACTTATTAGCCGTCTTTGGTGCCTTAGACATGGGCTAGACCTTACGATTTTGCAAGAAGGGAGGTCTAGCAGCCACGTTGCATGGGAGAATGTTGAAAGTGCTCATATGTAGTAAAAACCTGAGAAATCCGCCCGTTTTTGTCTTTTGCTATCGAATCGACTTAATGACAGTCCGTCACATTGGCCGCTCTTCTCTATGAAACGGTCACAATTATCGTCTGGAAAGCTATGTTGCGTGCTGCGGTATCCCTAGACACTGAAAGCACCATAGTAGAACACAGAAGAAACTTCTAAGTTGATGTAATACACAGCAAGAAGCAGTACAATTCAAGTTTTAGTTATCGATTATTGACTTTTAATCCGTTTTTTGTGCCTTGGACATGAGCTAAGACCTTACGATTTTGCATGAAAGGGGGTCTACCAGCCACGTTGCACGGGATAGTTCGAAAAGTGTTAATATGTAGTAAAAACCTGAGGATTCCGCCTGTTTTGGTCATTTGATATCGAAACGACTTAATGCCAGATCGTCTGTTTGGCCACTTTTCTCTATGAAACGGTTACATTTATCGTCTGTAAAGCTATGTTGCGTGGTGCGCTATGCCGAGACACTAAAAACACCATAGTAGAACACAGACGAAGCTTCTGAGTTGATGTAATAGCCAGTAAGAAGCAGTACAATTCAAGTTTTAGTTACCCATTACTGATTTTGAAGCCGGCTTTGCTGCCTTGGACATGAGCTAAGACCTTACGATTCTGCATGAAGGGAGGCCTACCAGCCACATTGCACGGAAGAATGTGAAAAGTGTTCATATGTAGTAAAAACCTGAGAAATCCGCCCGTTGTTGTCATTTGCTATCGAATCGACTAAATGCCATATCGTCAGTTTTGCCGATCTTGTCTATGAAACGGTTACACTTATCGTCTGCAAAGCTATGTTGCGCGCTGCGGTATCCGGAGACACTGAAAGCACCATAGTAGAACACAGAAGAAGCTTCTATGTTGATGTATGGACAGTAAGAAACAGTAAAATTCAAATTTAAGTTATCGATTATTGACTTTTTAGACGGCTTTGGTGCCTTGGACTTGAGCTAAGACCTTATGATTTTGCATTAAAGGAGGTCTAGCAGCCACGTTGCACGGGAGAATGTGAAAAGTGTTCATATGTAGTAAAAACCTGCGAAATCCGCCAGTTTTTGTCATTTGCTATCGAATCGACTTAATGCCAGATCGTCACTTTGGAAGCTCTTATCTATGAAACGGTTACACTTTTCGTTCTCAAAGCTATGTTGCCTGCTGCGGTATCCGGAGAGACTGAGAGCACCATAGTACAATACAGACGAAGCTTCTAAGCTGATGTAATAGCCAGTAAGAAGCAGTACAATTCAAGTTTTAGTTAACGATTATTGACTTTTAAGCCGACTTTGGATCTTTGGACATGAGCTAAGAACTTACGATTTTGCATGAAGGGAGGTCTAGCAGCCACGTTGCACGGGAGAATGTGAAAAGTAAAAACCTGAGAAATCCGACCGTTTTCCACATTTGCTATCGAATCGACTTAATGCCAGAACGTCACTTTGGCCGATCTTCTCTATGAAACGGTTACACTTATCGTCTGCAAAGCTATGTTGCGTGCTGCGGTATCGAGTGACGCTGCAAGCACCATAGTAGAACACAGACGAAGTTTCCAAGTTGATGTAATAACCAGTAAGAAGCAGTAGAATTCAAGTTTTACTTATCGTTTATTGACTTCTTAGGCGGCTTTGGTGCCTTGGACATGAGCTAAGACGTTACGATTTTGCATGAAGGGAGGTCTACCATCCACGTTGCACGGGAGAGTGTGAAAAGTGTTCATATGTAGTAAAAACCTGAAAAAACCGAACGTTTTTGTCATTTGCTATGTAATCGACTTAATGCCAAATCGTCACTTTGGCAGCTCTTCTCTATGAAACGGTTACACTTATTGTCTGCAAAGCTATGTTGCGTGCTGCGGTATCGGGAGACACTGAAAGCACCATAGTAGAACACAGATGAAACTTCTAAGTTGGTGGAATAGCCAGTAAGAAGAAGTACAATTCAAGTTTTACTTATCGATTACTGACTTTTTAGACGGCTTTGGTGTCTTGGACATGATCTAAGATCTTACGATTTTGCATGAAGGGACGACTACCAGCCACGTTGCATGGGAGAATGTGAAAAGTGTTACAATGCAGTAAAAACCTGAGAAATCTGCCCGTTTAGCTCATTTGCCATCAAATCGACTTAATGCCAGATCGTCACTTTGGCCGCTCTTCTGTATGAAACGGTTACACTTATCGACTGGAAAGCTATGTTGCGTGCTGCAGTATGCGGAACCACTAAAATCACAATAGTAGAACACAGAAGAAGCTTCTAAGTTGATGTAATAGCCAGTAAGAAGCAGTATAATTCAAGTTTTAGTTATCGATTATCGAGTTTCAAGCCAGCTTTTGTGTCTTGGACATGAGCTAAGACGTTACGATTTTGCAGGAAGGGCGGTCTAACAGCCACATTGCATGGGAGAGTGTGAAACGTGTTCATATGTAGTAAAAACCTGAGAAATCCGCCCGATTTTGTAATTTGCTATCGAATCCACTTAATGCCAAATCGTCACTTTGGCGGCTCTACTCTATGGAACGGTTACAGTTATCGACTGCAAAGCTATTTTGCGTGCTGCGGTATCCGGAGACACTGAAAGCACCATAGTGGAACATTGATGAAGCTTCTATATTGATGTAATAGACAGTAAGAAGCAGTACAATTCAAGTATTAGTTATCGATTATTGACTTTTAAGCCGGCTTTGGTGCCTTGGACATGAGCTAAGACCCTACGATTTTGCATGAAGGGAAGTATAGCAGCCACGTTGCAAGGGAGAGTGTGTAAAGTGTTCATACGTAGTAAAAACATGAGAGAAACGCCGGTTTTTGTCATTTGCTATGGAATCGACTTCATGCCAGATCGTCACTTTGGCTTCTCTTCTCTATGAAACGTTTACACTTATCGTCTGGAAAGCTATATTGCGTGCTGCGGTATCCGGAGACACTGAAAGTACCATAGTAGAACACAAGCTTCTAAGTTGATGTAGTGGATAGTAAGAAGCAGTATAATTAAAGTTTTAGTTCTCGATTAGTGACGGCTTGGTGCCTTGGACATGAGCTAAGACCTTACGATTTTGCATGAAGGGAGATCTAGCACCCACGTTGCACGTGAGTGTGAAAAGTGTTCATATGTAGTAAAAACGTAAGAAATCCGCCCGTTTTTGTCATTTGCTACCGAATCGACTTAATGCCACATCGTCACTTTGTTGCTCTTCTCTATGAAACGGTTACACTTATCGTCGGCAAAGCTATTTTGCGTGCTGCGGTAACCGGAGACACTGAGAACACTATAGTAGAACACAGAAGAAGCTTCTAAGTTGATGTAATAGCCAGTAAGAAGCAGTACAATTCAAATTTTGGTTAAAGATTATTGACTTTTTGGCCGGCTTTGGTGCCTTGGACATGAGCTAAGACCTTACGATTTTGCATGAAGGCAGGTCTACCAGTCACGTTGCACGGGAGAGTGTGAAAAGTGTTCATTTGTAGTAAAAACCTGAGAATTCCGCGCTTTTTTGCCATTGGCTATCGAATCGACTTAGTGCCAGATCGTCACAATGGCAGCTTTTCTCCCTGCAACGGATACATTTATCGTCTGCAAAGCTATGTCGTGTGCTGCGGCAATGCGGATACACTAAAAGCACAATATTAAAACACAGAAGAAGCTTCTAAGTTGATGTAATCGGCCAGTAAGAAGCAGTACAAATCATGTTTTAGCTATCAATGATTGATTTATTAGCTGGCTTTGGTGCGTTGGATACGACCGAGGCCTTTAAGATTTGGCATCGAACGAAGTCTGTCAGCCACGTTGCACAGTAGAATGTGAAAACTGTTCATATGTAGTAAAAACCTGAGAAATCCGCTCGTTTTCGTCATTTTCTATCGAATCGACCTAATGCCAGATCGTCACATTGGGAGCTCTTCTCTCTGAAACGGTTACTTTTATCGTTTGCAGAGCTATGTCACATACTGCTGTTTGCGAAGACACTAAGAGCACCACAGTAAAAGACAGAAGATGCTTCTAAGTAGATGTAATCGGACAGCAAGTGCCACTACAACTAAAGTTTTAGTTATCGATTATTTACTCATTACACGGCTTTGGTACTTTGGACATGAGCTAGGACCTTAAGATTTTGCATGAAACGAGGTCTGTCGACCACGTTGCACGGGAGAATGTGAAAGGTGTTCATATGTAGTAAAAACTCGAGAAATCCGCCCGTTTTAGTCATTTGCTATCGAGTCGAATTAATGCCAGATCGTCACAATGGCCGCTTTTCTCCCTACAACGGATACATTTATCGTCTGCAAAGCTATGTCGTGTGCTTCGGTAATGCGGATACACTAAAAGCACCATATTAAAACACAGAAGAAGCTTCTAAGTTGATGTAATCGGACAGTAAGGAGCAGTACAAATCAAGCTTTAGCTATCAATTATTGATTTATTAGCTGGCTTTGGTGCGTTGGATATGACCGAGGCCCTTAAGATTTGGCATCGAACGAGGTCTGGCAGCCACATTACACGAGAGAATCTGAAAGGTGTTCATATGTAGTAAAATTCTAAGAAAACCTTTCGTTTTCGTCATTTGCTTTTGAATCGACGTAATGCCAGATCGTCACATTCGCCGCTTTTTTCTCTGAAACTGTTACATTTATCGTCTGCAAGCTTATGTCGTGTGTTGCGGTATGCGGAGACACTAAAAGCAACAAAGTATAAAACAGATGAAGCTTCTAATTTGATGTAATCGGCCAGAAAGAACCAGTACAATTCAAGTTTTGGTTATCGATTATTGACATATTAGCCGGCTTTGGTGCCTTGGACATGATCGTGGACCTTAAGCTTTTGTATCAATCGAGGTCTGGCCGCCACGTTGCACGGAGAAATGTGAAATGTGTTAATATGTAGTAAAAACCTGAGAAAACCTTTCGCATTTATTTAAGTTCCGTCAGTACAAAAAGAAACTGGCTACAATAATCATAATCTTGCTCTACAAATCAAGTAGCTACTATTATTAACAGTATTTATCAACAGCAAATATAACAAAAGACAAAACAGAAAGATAATCAAACGTCTAATGACACAGTAACGAAACTGAAAACAGTTCGCGAAAATTTCGTTTGAAATTATTTCACCAGATGACAATAAGAACACCGGACGAAGACTCTTAAAGTTCCAAAATAAGCCACTATACACAAACAAGTAATTAGTACTTAGCTTTGGATGCGCCGCTACAGCTGTACCTGGTCAGCGCGGAATGTAAACACAGGTAAGAAGTTAAGGTGCTCGATACGAAACACTCACAAAGATCGGGTCACAACTCAAGAAAGGCGGAGGTGACTGAAGAAACCATTAATAAGTAACTTATATAGTAAATATTATCACAAAAACCGTTAAAATATGTATCTGAAACCTAAAAATGTATGAAAACTTAGAGAGCGATTTCACACGCACTCACGCGCTTAATCGTAATGCCAGATCGTCGCAGTGGCAGCTTTGCTCACGGAAATGTTTACATATACATCTGGATACTTACGTCATGTGCTGAGGTATGCGGTGGGACCACAACCAACAAAATATGAGCTTCTAAGTCGATGCAATAGGTAGGTAAGAAGTAGTTCTACTCAAGTTTTAGGTATCGAAAATTAAACTGTAGGCCGGTTTTGGTGCCTTGCATTTGACCGAGGACCTTATGATTTCGCATGAACCGAGGTCTGGCACCCACATTACACGAGAAAATGCGAAAAGTGATAATATGTAGTAAAAAACTGAGAAAACCTCACGATTTCGTCTTTTTCTTTCGTAATGACGTAATGACATCTCGTCACATTGATCTCTTTTTTTCCGGAAAGGTTTACATTTATCATCTGAAAACTTCTCTCGCCTGCTGATGTATGTGATGACTCCACAAGAAACAAAATAGAAACTTCTAAGTTGATGTAATAGGCAAGTAAGACATATTATAAGTCTAGTTTTAGTAATAGAAAATTCAGTTATTTGTCGGTTTTGGTGTTTCGCAGTTGATAGAGTACCTTGGAACATATCTGTCTATCTACCACCCCCCCTCGTAAGATGACAGCCTACGTACACCACCCCCCATCGTAAGATGTCTGTCTACCTACTTCCCCCTGAGATGTCTCTTTACTTATCCCCTCAACCGGAAAACGTGTTCTCAAACCCGCCATCAGAAGATGACTTTCTTCGTACACACCCTTGGAAGATACCTGTCTACCTACCTCCCCCCCCCCCCCCAGAAGATGTCTGCCCATCTACCTAGGTACCGCCATTTAGAAGGTGTCTGCCTACCTACCCCCACTTCGAAAGATGTTTAACTGCCTACCCCACCTCTGAAGATCTCTGTCAAACCCTCCCCCATCCCTGGAGGATGTCTGTGTACATACCCCCCTTTTGGAAGTCATTTGACAACCGAAAAAACCGCTTTGGAAGATGTATGACTTCCTATCACTACCCTCGTAAGGTGTATGTCTACCTAGGACCCCTCTGGAAGATGTCTGTCTAACTAACGAACCTCGGTATATGCCAGTCTCACCCCCTAGAATATGTCTGTCTACGTACCCCACATGGAAGATGTCTGTCTACCTGCCCCCCCATAAGATGTTTGGCTATCTACCCCTCCTTGGAACATGTCTGTCTAACAACCACCCCCCCCCCCCCCCAGTTGTCTGTCTACCTACCCCCTTGAAGATGTCTGTCAACCTACCCCCCGCAAAATGTCTGTGTACCCATCTTACCCTGAGAAAATGATAGTCTACCTACCCCTGTATGTAAGATGTCTCACTACCTACCCCCCTCCCCCCCCCCCATTCGGGAAATGTCTGTCTATCTACCCAATCCACTCTTGAAAGATGCTTATCTAACCACCTTCGAAGATGCCTTTCTACCCCAGCTCAGAAATTGTCTATCTACTCCCTCGTCAGAAGATGTCGGCCAACATACCCGTCCCCTCAGAAAATGTATATCTATCACCCTTGGTAGATGTATGTCTGTCTACCCCCTCAAAGAATATATGTCTATCTGCCCAACTCAGAAAATGTCTGTCAACATGCCCCCTTCGGAAAATGTCTAACATCACCAAGCTCAGTAGATGTGTGTCTATCTGTCCCGCCCCCTCGGAAAATGTCTATTTCCAGCCCCCCTCGGAAGAAGTATGTTTACCAACCCTCCATCAGGAGAAGTCTGTCAAACTACGCCCCAGGAAGGTCTCTCTCTACCTACCCCCCTCCCCCCCATCGAATATATCTGTCCACTGAACCCATCCTTGGAAGATGATTGGCTACCTCCCCCATGGAAGATGTCAGGCAACCTGCCCCCTCACTTAGGAAGATGCCTACTTCCCCCTTGGAAGTTGTCTATTTTCCACCACTCGGAAGATGTCTAACTACCCCATCCCAATATATATGTCTATCAAATCCACACAAATGATGTCTGTTTACCTACTCCCATAAGATGTCTATCATCCCCTTCAGAAGGTATCTTCCTATATACCCCCTCCCCTTGGAAGATGCCTGTCTACATACCCAAACTAAGATGATGTCTATCAACCTTCCACCGCACATATGATGTCTGTCTACCTACCACCCTTGGAATATCTATGTCTTTCTACCCCCCGGAAGATGTCTGTCAGCCTGCCCAACTTGGAAAATATCTGTCCATGTGCCCTCCTTCGGAAGATTTCTATTATCCCCAGCCTCAGAAGAATTGTGTCTATCTGTCCTGCACCAACAGTAGATGTCTGTGTACCTACCCCTCTTCAGAAGAAGTCTGTTTACCAACCCCCCATCAGGAGATGTCTCTCAAACTACCACCAAGGAAGTCTCTGTCTACCTACCCCCCTTTGGAAGATATCTGTCTACCTATAACACAACTCAGAAAATGTCTGTCTACCTACCCCTCAGAAGATGTCTGTTTATCCACACCTCCACAGATAATGTCTATCTACCTACCCCCCCCCCCCTATCCTCTGAGGATGTCTGTCTACCTACCCCCCCCCCCCTCTTGGAAGATGTTGGTCTACTTACCCCTCTAGAAGATGTCTGTCTAAGTACGCCCCTCGGAAGTTGGCTGTCTACCAACCCACCAATGGGAGATGTCTGTCTACCTACCCCCCTCGGAAGGTGCCTTACTGCCTACTCCCTCAGAAGATTGTCTACCTACATACACTCAGAAAATGTATGTATACCCACGCCCCCCCCCCCCCCCCCGGAAGAAGTCTGTCTAAATTATCCCCACCCCTTGGTAATTTCTGTCTACATATCACTCCCTTGCAAGATGTCAGTCTACCTACTCCCTCTCGAAAGATATCTGTTTACCTACATCTTCTGTGGGGAGGTAGGAAGACACACATCTTCTGCGAGGGGTAAGTAGACGGACATATTCCGAAGCAGGGTATGTGGTCAGACATCTTCTGAGGGGGTGGTAGGTAGACAGACATCTTCCAAGGGGGGAGGGAGTAGACATCTTCTGTGGTGATAATGGTAGACAAACAATTCCGAGGAGGGGTAGATAGACAGACATCTTCTGAGTGGTTGTTTCTTAGACAGACGTCTTCCAGGAGGGAGCTTGGTAGACAGACATTTTCCAAGGGGGAGACATTTTTCGATTCGGGCCGGATAGGTAAACAGATATCCTTCGAGAGAGAGGGTTGACATTTTTCTGGGGGGGGGGGGGAGGTAGATATTTTCGAGAGGTAGATTGACATCTTCTGGGAGGGGGGGAGATAGTATTCTTCCATGGGGGGAGGTGAGTAGTCAGGCATCTTCAAAGGGGGAGGGGGGTAGACAGACATCTTCCAAGAATGGTCGGTAAGTAGACAGACATGTTCTGTGGGGAGTGATGGTATGTACACTTACATCTTCCAATGGGTTCTGGTAGATAAACAGGCATCTTCCGTGAAGGGGTGATAGAGCTCTTCGAAGATGGGGTGTAGATATCTTCGGCAAGGAGGGTAGGTATACATCTTCCGAGAGAGGGTTAGATAGATTTCTTCCATAGGGGGGATAGATAGCCTTTTCCCGAGTTTGTGAGGAAGACAGACATACAGACATGTTCCTAGAATTTGGAGGTAGACAGACATCTTCAGAATAGGCGGTAGACACATTCCAAATGAAGGAAGGCTGTAGAAATCTTTTGAGTGTAGGATAAACGTCCTCTGAGGGGAGGGGCTAGATGGAAATCTTACAGGGGTGGGGTAGGTAGACAGACATATTCCAAGAGGAGGGGGTTGGTAGACAGGCATCTTTCATGAGGTGGGTTATATACATCCTCCTGGGGGATATACATCTTCTGAGGTGGGGATAGGTATCTTCCAGAGGGTGTAGATGTCATCTGAGGGTGGGGTAGATAGACATCTTCCAAGCTGTTGGTTGATTTTCACCATCCGAGTGGAGGGATACATAGATATTTTCCGCCTGGGCTGGGTAGATAGACATCTTCAGAAGGGGGTAGACATCTTCCATGGGGGTAGGGAGACAGCTTCTAAGGGGGGTAGATAGACATTTTCCAAGATTAGTGGTAGATACACATCTTCTGAGGGGTGTAGATAGACCTCTTCCGAGGAGGGAGATTGGCATCTTTGGAGGGAATGGATAGATAATCTTATGAGGTGGGTGTGGGTAGGCATCAACCTAAGGGGCGAGATTGGCATCTTCCGATGTGGAAGGGGTTAGGTAGGCATTTTTAGAGGGAGGGATATCTTCCTAGGGGTTTAGATAGGCATCTTCCAAGGGGATGTAGGAAGACATCTCAGAGGGGGGGTAGACAAAATCCTCCGAGAAGTGGTAGGTAGACAGATATCTTTGGATGGGAGAGTAGGTAAGCAGACATCTTTTGAGTGGGGTTGGTAAACTGACATATTCCAAAGGGGCAAGGTAGACAGACAGTTTCTGAGGGTGGGGCATAAGTAGACTGACACTTTCCGAGATGTGGTAAGTAGAATTACATCTTCTGAGGTGATGGGGTAGGTAGACAGACATTTTCCGAAAGGGTGTAGGTATAAAAAAAATGGTTCAAATGGCTCTGAGCACTATGGGACTCAACTGCTGTGGTCATCAGTCCCCTAGAACTTAGAACTACTTAAACCTAACTAAACTAAGGACATCACACACATCTATGCCCGAGGCAGGATTCGAACCTGCGACCATAGCAGTCGCACGGTTTCGGACTGTGCGCCTAGAACCGCGAGACCACCACGGCCGTCTGTAGGTATACAGACATATGCCTAGGTGGGAAGGTAGACAGACATGTCCCGATTGGGGGTAGGTAGACAGCCATCTTCCAGGTGGGTAGGTACACAGACATCATCCGAAGGGGTTAGAAGGACAGACACTTTCCATGTGGGCATTGGTAGACATACATCATCTGAGGGGGAAGAGACATCTTTCGAGGGGAGGGTACATAGACAGATATCTTCAGAGAGGAGGTAGTCATCCTCCGAGAGGGAGGTAGTTGTCCATCATCCACTGGTCTTAGGTAGGCAGACATCTTCTGAGGGAGGGTATGTAGACAGACATCTTCTGAAGGCGATAACGTCGACAGTCATCTTATGATGGGGGTGGGTAGGTAGACAGACATCTTCTGAGTGGTGGTAGGTATGGAGACATCTTCTGAGGCTGGGTTTGGTAGACAGACATCTTCCATGGGGGGATGGGGGTGTTGGAAGACAGATATCTTCCAAGGGGTGGGAAACAGCTTCTAAAGGATGTAGTTTGGTAGACAGACATCCTCCGAGAGGGGTGTAGACATTCTCAGATGGGGAGTGTATAACTTCTGAGAGGAGTGGTAGACTGACATCTTCCGAGAGGGGAGAGATACTTTTCTTCCATGGTGGCAATAGATAGATATCTTTCGAGAGGAGGTACATAGATAGACATCTTCAAATGTGTGGTGAATGTAGAGAGACAACTTTTGAGAAGGGGGGTAGGTATACAGACACCCTCAGAGGGGGTGGGTAGGGAGACAGACATCTTCCGAGATAGGGATAAGATAGACACAAATCATTCGACGTTGGGTAGGTAAATATACAGATTCTGAGGGGTTTAGGTACACATTCATATTATGAGGGGTTGTGGGTGTAAGTAGACAGAAACCATCTGAGGAGGGGTATTTAGGCAGATAACGTCTGAGAGAGGGTTAGGTAGACTGACATCTTCTGAGGGGTTGTAGGAGGACAGACATCTTCCAAGTGGAGGGTTGGTAGACAGACATCTTCAGAGGTGGGGTGGGGTAGGTAGACAGACATCTTCCAATAGGGGGTTGGTTGGCAGACATCTTCTGTGAGGGGATGGTAGTAGACAGCCTTCTTCTGATGGGTGGGTGGGTAGACAGACATCTTCCATGATGGGGCATAGGTAGAGAGACATTGTCCGAGGTAGGGTGACTATAGACATTTTTCGAGAGGGGGGGTAGGTAGACAGACTTCTTCTGGGGGGTTGTAGGTAAACTGACCTCTTCAGAGGGTTGGTGTAGAATGACATTTGCCAAGAGGGGATAGGTAGAGAGACATATTCCGATGGTGGTAAGTAGACAACATCTTCTGATGGGTGTAGGTAGACAGACATCTTCCAAGCGGGAGCTACAGGTAGACAGACATCTTCAGAGGGCGATTGTAGGTTGATGGACATCTTTTGTGCTGGTAATAATAGATAAACATATTCCAAGGGGTGGTAGTTTAACAGATATCTTTCCAGGGGGGCTGAGTAGATAGACAGACATCATCCAACATGGGTAGACAGACATTTTCCAGGGGGAGTAGACATCCTCCAAGGGGGTAGACATCTTCGAATGGTGATGAGGGCTGGAAGACACCTTCTGAAGTTTGGGGGTCTCTAGACATCTTCCATGATAGGGGTAAACAACTTCTGAGCGGGGGGCTGGATGGGGGTTGGGATAGGTAGACAGACATATTCCGAGAGGGCAGGTAGGTAGATAGACATCTGCGTAGCGAGTGGGGGGGGGGGGGGTGGAGGGTTGAGAGACATCTTCCAGAGTGATAGACATCTTACGAGGTGGGGAGAAAGTTTTTCTGGGGGATGTAGATAGACATCTTCAGAGGGTGAGGTAGGTGGACAAACATCTTCCTTAGGGGGTTGAGGTAGGCAGACATCTGCCGAGGGGGTTAAGCAGATAGACGTATTTCACGGGGCAGGTAGACAGACATCGCCTGTGGGGGGGTTATGTAGACTGATATTTTCTAAGGAGGCAAGTAGGTAGAATGACATATTAGGTGGTGGGGCGATGAGAGACAGACAGTTTTCAATGAGGAGAGGTAGAATGACATCTTCCGATGTGGGAGGTGTAGGTAGATATCTTCCGAGGGGTGGGGTAGGTAGACATACATATTCCGAGGGGAGTGGTAGGTAGTCATACATATTCTGAGGGGGGGGGGGGGGGGTTAGGTAGACAGACATCTTCCAAGGGTGTGGGTAGGTACACAGACATCATCTGAGGGGGTGGGGAGGTAGGTGCAGGTGGACATAGATCTTCCGAGGAGGGGTAGGTAGACAGATATCTTCCGAGGGGGGGGGGGTAGCTAGGCAGATATCTTCTGAGGGGGATAGATAGGCATATTTCGAGTGTGGGGTAGATAGGCACCATCCCAGGGGGGGGGGGGGGGGCAGATGGTCATGGGTGTGACGTCAAGTGAGCTGCACTGCTGTTGAAATAGGTTGTTAATGTTTTATAACTTTTAGGCTTCATTTACGTATTTTATAGTTTGTTTGTGTTATTATTTTAGCCGTAAAAGCAACTTATTAGTGGATATTCATTTACCTCCGTCTTTCTTCCTGTTGCATTGACTCGAGTGGTCTATTATTTGTGAGTGTGCTTTCGTGGTTCGTCTAAGCCTCGCGCCTCATCAGTGTGTTTACATTTTGCGGCGTGCACTGCATCTGTAGCGGTTATAAGCTAAGTACTGACGAACTTGTTTGTGCTCTGTAATACAGTTATTAAATTGAATGGATTACAGTGGTGTTGCTTGCCGTTTGTGGTGAAATAATGACTTAATAAACTTTTGTAATCGTTCGCTCGCTGTGTTTTATAGAGTTTTCAGTAAATTTCGTGCTTTAGTTTTGAACTGGCGTTTAGTTTTAATTTTTTGGTTTTAGCCAATAATTTTGTGAAGTTTTGCTGGTATTGGTATCGGCTGTGTTGTAGTAGTATTAAT
Organism: Schistocerca gregaria; assembly: GCF_023897955.1. NCBI lineage: Eukaryota > Metazoa > Arthropoda > Insecta > Orthoptera > Acrididae > Schistocerca > Schistocerca gregaria. The sequence continues at coordinate 175,463 of NW_026061887.1, read as the reverse complement.
ACAAGTAGCTGCTTTCTTAGTAGTTAGAGAATTTCGAGACCATAGTTGTTAGTTCTTAAACAGTGCTGCTTTTGTAACTGAACTTTGGTAACGTAGACGTATAGTTTTTTTTAGTAACTGTAAAATTTTATCATGAGTGAGAAGTGTGGGTTCTGTCGTAGGTTTGTGAGTAGTGGATTACACTGTGGGATTTGTTCAAAGTGTTTTCATTGCGGGAAATGCATTGGGGAAGCCAGTGGTAATTTTAGGGTGATCCTGTCCTGGGAATGTAGAATCTGTAGTAGAAACAAGTTAATAGAGGAGCAGGAGTGTAAGATCTGTGCCCTTCAGGTGCAGTTACAATGCGCAAAGAAGGAACTAGATAAGTTGAGGAGGGTGAAGGGTGCTAGGGAATGGGAACTGGCAGTTGGCAGGAAGATAGCTAGGAAAAGGAGGTAGTCAGACAGTTTTACTTTGCATACATGCAATAGATACGACAAACTGTCAGAGTAGAGCGGAGAGGAGCCTCGTGAAGCTGTATATGTAGGTAACTTGCAGCAGTCCTCAGCAATTAGGAGGCCTAGGTTCTGCTGCTAGGTAGTTCCCACGGTAGAGGTGTGGGCCAGCATTTGCAGGAAGTTTTGTGGAGTCAGTACCAGGTCACAAGCATTGTGAAGCCTAGTGCAGGGTTGGCTCAGGTGGCTGAAAGCGTAGGGGAGTTATGTAAGAATTTTACAAAGGAGGATAAGGTAGTGATAGTGGATGGAGCTGGGAGCAGTCGCAATAGGGACAGGGGGTATGATGTCAGTGGTGACTTGGTTAAGATAGCTACTCAAACTGGTGGCACTAATGTGCTTTTCGTGAAACTGTTTCAGCATCATGATCGGCCACACCTTAATGCGGCTGTTAGGCGCGTTAATGTGGGGCTGGAGGGTGCACTGATGACAGAGGGCATGGATCACATCTCAGTGGTACCAGTTGGGTCTATCAGTAAATTGGGTTTCACTAGGATGGCCTGCACCTCAATAGGTATGCGAAGGGGAGGCTACCTAAGCTTATAGGTGACAGTGTAGTGGGTGGTGGTGGCGGTAGTGGTGTCACTCATGGAAAAGTTCCTGTAGTAGTTGCTGTTAGAGCTGCACCTTTTTAATACTGAAGTCAGCTGATAGGTATACCTGCTTAAAGGAAGTGCCTTTAAGGGCTCTCCTCCAGAGGATGTAATGTTTCCAAGTAAAGAAGGAATTAGCATATTTCATCAAAATATAAGATTTATTAGAGATAAAGATAGTGAACTGCTAATAGATGTTAATGCTGAAATTATTGGTACATCAGAGCACCACTTCAATAAATTGATAATTTATAGGCTTGCTTTACCAGGCTACAGATTAGCTGGCTGTTTCTCAAGGAGTTCCTTGCGGGGTGGGGAAGTGTCTCTGTACACAAAAAAACAGTATGTTATTTGAGTCCATAGACTTGTTGCGACACTGCACTGAACAGATATTTGAAAGTTGTGCAGCATTTGTTGAATTTAGTGAAATTAAACTTCTAATTGCTGTTGTTTATAGGGCCTCTAACTCCAACTTCAGAGCATTTTTGCTTAAGCTAGAGAGGGTTCTTGATTCACTTGTGTAGGAAGTACCAGAAAGTAGTTATATGTGGGGACTTCAATATTAATTTTGTATATGATTGTGCAAGAAAAAGGGGGGTTGGGTTGTTTGGGGAAGGAGACCAGACATCGAGGTCATTGGTCTCGTCGGGTTAGGGAAGGATGGGGAAGGAAGTCGGCCATGCCCTTTGAGAGGAACTAACCCGGCATTTGCCTGAAGTGATTTAGGGAAATCACAGAAAACCTAAATCAGGATGGCTGAATGCGGGACTGAACCGTCGTCCTCCCGGATGTGAGTCCAGTGTCTTAACCACTGCGCCACCTCGCTCGGTCCCAAGAAAAATGATGTTAGAAGATCTCCTAAATTCATATGATCTGATGCAAACTGTGTTTTTTTCCAACTAGGGTGCAGGGGAACAGTAGCACAGTCATAGACCATATTTTTATTCGTTCTTCATTACTAGATGGGCATTCTGTTAGTAAAAGAGTGAATGGCCTTTCAGACCATAATGCACAAATTTTAACACTAAAAGGTTTTTTTACTCCAACCAATGTCATATTTAGTTACATAGAACATAGGAAAGTCAATCCAACAGCAATAGAGAGTTTTTTAAAACTTGTCAAGGAACAAGAGTGGCAAGATGTTTATAGTGCCAATAATACAGAGGATAAATGCAATGCTTTCCATAACACATTTCTCATGCTCTTTGAGAGTTGTTTTCCATTAGAACATTCTAAATGGGGTACTAGCAGTCATGGACAGCCCGGTTGGCTGACTAGTGGGATAAGGATATCATGTAGAACATAGTGGGAATTACATCAAAATGTTAGAAGTAGTCACAATCGAGCTACCATAGCCCCTTACAAACAGGATTATAAGGTGCCTAAAAATGTTATTAGCAAGGCAAAAAGTATGTGATATGCAAATAGAATAGCTTATTCACAGGATAAAATTAAAGACATTTGGTTAGTTGTGAAGGGAGTGACTGGTCATCAGCACAAGGTCGATGATATAAAGTTAGTTCTAAGTAATAATATTTTCGTTAGTGATAAATCAGATATATGTACGGTATTTAACAATCACTTTCTGAGCATTGCTGGCGAGCTAAATAAAAATTTAGTTTCAACAGGAAATCATACAAATTTCTTAGCAAATACCTTTCTGAGATTGATGTCTGAAATACTCCTCTGTGATACAGACAAGGGGGAGATTGAGTCAATAATTAAATCACTGAATACTAAGGACTCTCATGGTTATGATGGAGTGTCTTGCATAATATTAAAGTACTGTGCTGCACATGTTAGTCCTGTATTCAGCCAAATTTGTAATTTTTCTTTAGGAACGGTCAGTTTCCTGAGCGATTAAAGTAATCAGCTGTAAAGCCGCTTTATGAAAAGAAAGGGATAATGTAGAAAATTTTAGACCTATTTCTATGCCATCAGTGTTTGCAAAAGTTACCGAAAAGGCTGTGCATGTAAGGTTAGTTGATCATTTTATATCACACGATTTGTATCAAATGCACAGTTCGGTTTTAGAAGTCGTTTGGCAACTGAAAATGGTATATTCTCTTTTCTCTGTGAAGTACTGGATGGGCTAAACAAAAAGGTAGTCAGAACCTTACGAGGGGAGGTAGGCAGACAGACATCTTCAAAGTATAGGGTAGGTAGACAGACATCTTCCCAGGGGGGGGGGGGGAGGGGTAGGTAGACAGACCTGTTCCGAGGGGTGGGTAGGGAGACATACTTCTTCATAGAGAGTGAGTATGTAGACAGATATCTTCCAAGTGGGGTAGGTAGACAGACATCTTCCAAGGGTGCGGGTAGGTAGACAGACATCTTCAGATGGGAGGTAGGTGGACAGATATCCTCTGAAGGGGTAGGTAGACAGACATTTTCCGAGGGTAGGTAGACATCTTCCGAGTGGTGGTAGACATCTTCCGAGGGGGTTAGATACTTTCTGAGAGGGTGGTAGATAGACATATTCCGAGAGGGGGGAGACATCTTCCGACAGTTGGTTAGATAGCCTTCTTCCTAGGGGTGGTAGGTAGAGTGAAATCCTCCAAGACGGGAGGGGGGAGGGCGTAGATAGACACACATCTTCCAAAGCAGTGTGTATGGTAGAAAGACATCTTCCGAGTGAGGGATAAGGTCGACAGACATCTTCTGTGGGGAGGGTTGGCAGACAGACATCTTCCGAGGGGGAGTAGGAAGACATGTTCCAAGAGGGGGTAGACAGACATCTTCCAAGGAGGGGGGGATAGACACATCCTGGCATGGGGTAGGTAGACAGGCATCTTCCAAGGGGGTAGGAAGACAAACATCTTCCGATTGCGTGGGTGGGTAATCAGACATCTCTGGAAAGGGGGAGGTCGACAGACATCTTCTGATGGGAGGAAGGTAGAGTGACATATTCCATGGAGGGGAGTAGGTAGACAAATGGGTGAGGTAGGTAGAGAGAGATCTTCCAAGGGGTGGTAGGTAGGCAGACCTAATACGAGAGTAGCGGTAGCGGAAGAGCGATAGGTAGACAGAAATCTACCGGACGGGAGGGGAGGGGGGAGCGTAAGTAGACAGATAAGTTCCCAGGTCCTCAATCTACTGCAAGACACCAAAACTGGCCAATAATTGACATTCCGTAACCGAAACTAGTCTTGTACTACTTCTTACTAGTCAATTGCAACAACTTAGAAGCTTCTATTTTGTTCCTTGTGTTACTACTGGATACCTCAGTACGTGACATAGGTTTCCAGACCATAAATGTAAACGTTTCCAAGAGAAAAGATACCTATGTGACTATCTAGCAATACGTGATAAGGCAAGTGACGCAAACGGGTGCTCTTCTACAGTTTTTAAATACATATTAAAAGTTTTCGCATTTTTGCGTGTAACGTGGCTGCCTGACCTCGGCTCATGCTAAAGCATAGGGTCCTCGTTCACATGCAAGGCAATAAAAGCCGGCCAATAATTCATCAATCAGTAACAAAAATCTCACTTATACTACTTCTTACTGGCCGATTGCATCAACTAAGAAGCTCCTATTTTGTTGCTTGTAGTGTCACCCCACACCGCAGCAAGCGAAATAAGTTTTCAGACGATAAATGTAAACGTTTCAGAGAGAATAGGGGACAATGTGACGATATGGCATTACGTCGATTCGAAAGCAAAAGGTGAAACAGGGTGGATTTCTCAAGTCTTACCATATATAAACACTTTTCACATTATCCCGTGCAACGTGGCGTCCAGACGTCGTTTCATGCAAAATCGCAAGGTCCAAGCTCATGTCCAAGGCACTAAAGCAGCGAAATAAGTCAATAACCGATAAATAAAAATGAATTGTACTGCTTGTTACTGGCCGATTACATCTTCTTTGAAGCTTCTTCTGTGTTCTACTATAGTGCTTTTAGTGTCTCCGCATACCGCAGCACGCGACATAACTTTGCAGACGATAAATGTAAACGTTTCAGTGAGTAAAAAGCGACCGATGTGACGATCTGGCATTAAGTAAATTCGATAGCATATGACGAAAAGGGGCGGATTTCTCAAGTTTCTATTACATATGAACACTTTTCACATTCTCCCGTGCAACGTGGCGTCCAGATGTCGTTTCATGCAAAATCGCAAGGTCCTAGCTCATGATCAAGGCGCCAAAGCCGGCTAATAAGTCAATAATCGACGACTAAAACTTAAACTGTACTGCTTTTTACTCGCCGATTACATCGACTTAGAAGTTTCTGTGCTCTACTGTGGTGTTTTAGTGTCTCCACATACCGCAGCACGCCACACAAATTTGCAGACGATAAATGTAACCGTTTGAAAGAGGAAAGCGGCCAAAGAGACGATCTGGCATTAAGTCGATACGATAGCAAATGACGAAAACGGTGCGATTTCTCTGGTTTTTACTGCATATGGACACTTTTCATATTCCCTCGTGTAACGTGGCTGCCAGTCGCTGTTTCATGCAAAATCTTAAGGTCGTCGGTCATGTCCAAGTCACTAAATCCGGCTAATAAGCCAATAACCGATAACTAAAACTTCTTACTGGCCGATTACATCAACTTGGAAGCTTCTTCTGTCTTCTATTGTGGTCTTTTAGTGTCTCCGAATACCATAGCACGCGACATAAGTTTGCAGTCGATAAATGTAACCGTTTGAGAGAGAAAAGCGGCCCAACTGACGATCTGGCATTATTCCCCCGCCGGAGAAACAATGCACTTGACAGTTCGCTTTTTGTCTAGCTAGGTTGGCTATACTGTAATAGCGATGTTGTAACAGCAGCCTCTATACACACAGCAGACGATACAGTTTTCCGTCCCGTCTCGTAAATGCAAGCGATTGAGCAATTGCAATGTATATAAAAACTCGTTTTTAGTTGTACTACAATGACAGGAAGTAAACAACCGTATAATAATGCATGTAAAAGCATAACAATGCGCACCCTTTCGATAACGGAGCATAGAAATACAAAAAACAAGCAACTGACGACTGGTACTTTAAAATCAATAATGTACGTAGTTTACAAAATAAATAATAACCGAGATTGCAATAAATAACCAATATTAGAATTTTTTCACTCACCAATTTACAGCGATAATGGCGCAATTCCATCCAGCTCGCCATCGTCACTGTTGTCCGATTCATCGCTAAAACCGTCTTCATCGTCGTCATCGGCAAGACAAATCATTAATTGTTCAGGCCACTGATAATGCCTTCTATTGTCTGTGCTGCTCGTATAAGCTTCTCGACGTGCTCTACTTTTTTTCTCCGTGAGGCTGCATCCACAGTCACAAGAGCTTCACGCAACAGCTTTTCCACCTCTGCTATTGTAAAGGACTTGTTGTTGTTCCTTACATACATTTTTACGTCACTCCATACTAACTCAATAGGGTTGAAATGGCAGTGATATGGTGGCAGCCTTATTACAGTATGACCCTGCTCCTTGGCAATTTCGTCTACTACGTATGTAGGTGTCGTAGGCTTATTTTCTTTAACGAGAGAATATAACAGAACCTTTGTCATACCCATATCCGCTGCAATATTTCGAGCCTGTAACCACTGCACCATAATTTCTTTCCGATCATTTGTAGTTGGGGCATTGTTCTGTATCACCGAATGATATGGAGCATTGTCCATTACAATTGTTGTAGGGACAAGAAATTGTTTTAAAAGGTTCCTGAACTACTCAACAAATCGTGCGTGATCCATATCTTCATTGTAATCACCAGTCTTTTTTGATCTAAAAACTGAAAGTGCGTCAGGGACAAAACAACTGGAGGAGCCTGCATGGACCACAATTAATCTAGCTCCTCTTCCCTTCGGCTGATGGCCGGTACTGCTGGGTGTGTTATCCCTCCAACATTTACTGACAGCTTCCCCGGCATTAACCCACGTTTCGTCTAGCCAAATTATGGAATGAATGTCTCTGCCCACAATTTTGTGCAAGAAAATGCTACGAGCGGTAACAATATGTGCCCTCTCTAACAGTACTTTGCGTCCGTCTAGCGTTTTGTAACGGAAACCCATATTTTTTAGCACAAATTTTAGTGATGTTTTACCACCCCTGAAGAGTTCACTTTCTTTTAAAGAGATTAATAACTTAGCTACAGTCGGATACTCTTTTCTGCTGTAGTAAGCATAAACATGCCTACGAACTGCATCAGTCTGGAAAGAATCTAAATCTGTGATAGGACTACGCCGCTTTTTCTTCTTTCCCGGGGTTGATAAAAATGTATTATTTGATCCAGACAGCTCGGAGTCGTTACGGCTCACTTCAGTATCTTCAAAGTTTTGTAGTAATACTCCCTTACTTACTACCGTTCTTGCACTAATACCAAGAGTTTTCGACGTACGTTCCACCACTTTGTCGGCAGGAATTGATGGCTGTCCATGAATTCTTACGTAGCTTTTCTCCTGCTCGTAAAACTCACGAGTTCTGCGTAGCAACTCCAGTGCCTGGCTGTTTAGCGGCACCCCTCGACGCAAAGGATTGTCACTAGGTGAACGAAGTCTTTTCGGTGGCATTTTCCAAGTACGTAAACTCACAACGTAACAAAAGTCACAACGATATAGCACACAGTACAACGAAAATACGCGGTAAACAACACACAACTCACGTTGTATACACATTCACTAAACAAAGCCGGCAACGCGGTAACTTTAACGTCACAGCACGTGAGTAACAGCAGTGCTCACTGCGCTGTGATTGGCTGGCGCCCCACGCTGAACGCCTAGTGCCTATCGTTCTTCACTTGTTACTCTGTTACACTGCCAACTTCATACGCAAACGTCAAGTGCAATGTTTCAACGGCCCGGGTATAAGTCGATTCGATACCACATGACGAAAACGGTGCGATTTCTCAGGTTTTCACTACATGTGGATATTTTTTTCATTCTCTCCTGTAAAGTTTCTCCCAGTCGTTGTTTCCAGCAAAATCGAAAGATCGTCGGTCATGTCCAAGGCACCAAAGCCGGCTAATAAGTCAATAATCAATTACTAGCACATGAATTGTACTGCTTCTTACTGGCCGATTACATCAACTTAGAAGCTTCTTCTGTGTTCTACTGTGGAGCGTTTAGTGTCTCCGCATATCGCGGAACGCGATATAAGTTTGCAGAAGTTAAATGTAACCGTTCTAGTGAGAAACGCGGCCAAAGTGACGAACTGGCATTACGTCGATACGATAGCAAATGACGAAAACGGTGCGAATTCTCAGGTTTTTACAACATTTGGACACTTTTCACATTCTCTCGTTTAACGTGGCTGCCAGTCGTTGTTTCATGCAAAATCTTAGGGTCGTTGGTCATGTCCACGTCACCAAAGCCAGCTAATAAGTCAATAATCGATAACTAAAACTTGAATTGTACTGCTTCTTACTGTTTGATAACATCAACTTAGAAGCTTTTTGTGTGTTCAACTGTTATGCTTTTAGTGCCTCCACATACCGCAGCACGCCACATAGGTTTGTAGTCGATATATGTAACCGTTTGAGAGAGAAAAGCTTCCAATGCGACGATCTGGCATTCCGTCAATACGATTGCACATGACGAAAACGGTCTGATTCCTCAGACTTTTACTATTTATGGACTCTTTTCACATTCTCTCTTGTAACGTGGCTGCCAGCCGTTGTTACATGCAAAATTTTATGGTCCTCGATCATGTCCAAGACACCAAAGCCGGCTAATAAATCAATAATTTATGAATAAAACTTGATTTGTACTGCTTCTTACTGTTTGATAACATCAACTTAGAAGCTTTTTGTGTGTTCTGCTGTTATTCTTTTAGCGTCTCCACATACCACAGCACGCCACTTAAATTTGCAGGCGATAAATGTAACCGTTTGAGACAGAAAAACTTCCAATGTGACTATCTGGCATTACGTCGATACGATAGCAAATGACGAAAACGGTGCGATTTCTCAGGTTTTTACTACATATGAACACTTTTCACATTCTCCCGTGCAACGCGGCTGCTAGACCTCCCTTCATGCAAAATCTTAAGGTACTGGCTCATGTCCAATGCACCAAAGCCGGCTAAAAGTAAACAATAGATAATTAAAACTTGAATTTCACTGCTTCTTATTGGCTATTACATCAACTTAGAAGCTTCTTCTGTGTTCTACTGTTGTGCTTTTAGTGTCTCTGCGACATAAGTTTGCAGACGATAGAAGTTACCGTTTGAGAGAGAAAAGCGGCCAATGTGACGATCTGGCATTGCGTCGATACGATAGCAAATGACGAAAACGGTGCAATTTCTCAGGTGTTTAGTACTTATGGACACTTTTCACATTCTCTCGCGTAACGTGGCTGCCAGTCGTTGTTTCATGCAAAATCGTAGGGTCGTTGGTCATGTCAAAGGCACCAAACCCGGCTAATAAGTCAATAATTGATAACTAAAACTGGAATTGTACTGCTTCTTACTGGTGGATTACATGAACTTAGGAGCTTCTTCTGTGTCCTACTGGGGTTCGTTTAGTGACTCCGCATACCGCAGTACGCCACACAAGTTTGCAGACGATAAATGTAACCGTTTGAGAGAGAAAAGCGGCCAATGGGACGATGTGGCATTACGTCGATACGATAGCAAATGACGAGAACAGTGCTATTTCTCAGGTTTTTACTACTTATGGACACGGCTAATAAGTCAATAATCGATAACTAAAACTTGATTGTACTGCTTCTTACTGACCGATAACATCAACTTAGAAATTTCTTGCGAGTTCTACTGTGGTGCTTTTAGTGTCTCCGCATACTGCAGCACGCCACATAGGTTTGCAGACGATATATGTAACCGTTTGAGAGAGAAAAGCTTCCAATGTGACGATTTGGCATTCCGACTATAGGATAGCAAATGACGAAAACGGTTCGATTTCTCACGTTTTTACTATTTATGGACACTTTTCACATTCTCTCGCATAACGTGGCTGCCCCCCCCCCCCCCCCCCCCCCCATGAACCATGGACCTTGCCGTTGGTGTGGTGGCTTGTGTGCCTCAACGATACAGATAGCCGTACCGTAGGTACAACCACAACGGATTGGTATCTGTTGAGAGGCCAGACAAACGTGTGGTTCCTGAAGAGGGGCAGCAGCCTTTTCAGTAGTTGCAGGGGCAACAGTCTGGATGATTGACTGATCTGGCCTTGTAACAATAACCAAAACGGCCTTGCCGTCCTGGTACTGCGAACGGCTGAAAGCAAGGGGAAACTACGGCCATAATCCTTCCCGAGAGCATGCAGCTTTACTGTATGATTAAATGATGATGGCGTCCTCTTGGGTAAAATATTCCGGAGGTAAAATAGCCCCCATTCGGATCTCTGGGCGGGGACTACTCAGGAGGATGTCGTTATCAGGAGAAAGAAAACTGGCGTTCTACGGGTCGGAGCGTGTAATGTCAGATCCCTCAATCGGGCAGGTAGGTTAGAAAATTTAAAAAGGGAAATGGATAGGTTAAAGTTAGATATAGTGGGAATTAGTGAAGTTTGGTGGCAGGAGGAACAAGACTTTTGGTCAGGTGAATACAGGGTTATAAACACAAAATCAAATAAGGGTAATGCAGGAGTAGGTTTAATAATGAATAGGAAAATAGGAATGCGGGTAAGCTACTACAAACAGCATAGTGAACGCATTACTGTGGCCAAGACAGATACGAAGCCCACACGTACTACAGTAGTACAAGTTTATATGCCAACTAGCTCTGCAGATGACGAAGAAATTGAAGAAATGTATGATTAAATAGAAGAAATTATTCAGGTAGTGAAGGGAGACGAAAATTTAATAGTCAAGGACGACTGGAAAACGAGTGTAGGAAAAGGGAGAGAAGGAAACGTAGTAGCTGATTATGGATTGGGGCTAAGAAATGAAAGAGGAAGCCGCCTCGTAGAATTTTGTACAGAGCACAACTTAGTCATAGCTAACACTTGGTTTAAGAACCATGAAAGAAGGTTGTATACATGGAAGAACCCTGGAGATACTAAAAGGTATCAGATAGATTATATAATGGTAAGACAGAGATTTAGGAACCAGGTTTTAAAGACATTTCCAGGAGCAGATTTGGACTCTGACCACAATCTATTGGTTATGACCTGTAGATTAAAACTGAAGAAACTGCAAAAAGGTGGGAATTTAAGGAGATGGGACCTGGACAAACTGAAAGAACCAGTGGTTGTACAGAGTTTCAGGGAGAGCATAAGGGAACAATTGACAGGAATGGGGGAAAGAAATACAGTAGAAGATGAATGGGTAGCTCTGAGGGATGAAGTAGTGAAGCCAGCAGAGGATCAAGTAGGTAACAAGACGAGGGCTGGTAGAAATCCTTGGGTAACAGAAGAAATATTGAATTTAATTGGTGAAAGGAGAAAATATAAAAATGCAGTAAATGAAGCAGGCGAAAAGGAATACAAACGTCTCAAAAATTAGATCGACATGAAGTGCAAAGTGGCCAAGCAGGGATGGCTAGAGGACAAATGTAAGGATGTAGAGGCTTATCTCACTAGGGGTAAGATAGATATTGCCTACAGCAAAATTAAAGAGACATTTGGAGATAAGAGAACCCTTGTATGAACATCAAGAGCCCAGATGGAAACCCAGTTCTAAGCAAAGAGGGGAAAGCAGAAAGGTGGAAGGAGTATATAGAGGGCCTGTACGCAGGCGAAATACTTGAGGGCAATATTATGGAAATTGAAGAGTATGTAGATGAAGATGAAATGGGAGATACGATATTGCGTGAAGAGTTTGACAGAGCACTGAGAGACCTAAGTCGAAACAAGGCTCCAGGAGTAGACAACATTCCATTAGATTTACTGACAGCCTTGGAAGAGCCAGTGCTGACAAAACTCTACCATCTGGTGAGCAAGATGTGTGAGACAGGTGAAATACCCTCAGACTTCAAGAAGAACATAATAATTCCAATCCCAAAGAAAGCAGGTGTTGACAGATGTGAAAATTACCGAACTAATCAGTTTAATAAGTTACAGCTGCAAAATACTAACACGAATACTTTACAGACGAATGGAAAAACTAGTAGAAGCCGATCTCGGGGAAGATCAGTTTGGATTCCATAGAAACACTGGAACACGTGAGGCAATACTGACCTTACGACTTATCTTAGAAGAAAGATTAAGGAAAGGCAAACCTATGTTCCTAGCATTTGTAGACTTAGAGACAGCTTTTGACAATGTTGACTGGAATACTCTCTTTCAAATTCTAAAGGTGGCAGGGGTAAAATACAGGGAGCGAAAGGCTATTTACAATTTGTACTGAAACCAGATGGCAGTTATAAGAATCGAGGGACATGAAAGGGAAGCAGTGGTTGGGAAGGGAGTGAGACAGGGTTGTAGCCTCTCCCCGATGTTATTCAATCTGTATATTGAGCAAGCGGTCAAGGAAACAAAAGAAAAATTCGGAGTAGGTATTAAAATCCATGGAGAAGAAATAAAAATTTTGAGGTTCGCCGATGACATTGTAATTCTGTCAGAGACAGCAAAGGACTTGGAAGAGCAGTTGAATGGAATGGACAGTGCCTTGAAAGGAGGATATAACATGAACATCAACAAAAGCAAATCGAGGATAATGGAATGTAGTCGAATTAAGTCGGGTGATGCTGAGGGAATTAGATTAGGAAATGAGACACTTAAAGTAGTAAAGGAGTTTTGCCATTTGGGGAGCAAAATAACTGATGATGGTCGAAGTAGAGAGGATATAAAATGTAGACTGGCAATGGCAAGGAAAGAGTTTCTGAGGAAGAGAAATTTGTTAACATCGAGTATAGATTTAAGTGTCAGGAAGACATTTCTGAAAGTATTTTTATGGAGTATAGCCATGTATGGAAGTGAAAGGTGGACGATAAATAGTTTGGACAAGAAGAGAATAGAAGCTTTTGAAATGTGGTGCTACAGAAGAATGCTGAAGATTACATGGGTAGATCACATAACTAATGACGAAGTGTTGAACAGTGTTGGGGAGAAGAGAAGTTTGTGGCAAACCTTGACCAGAAGAAGGGATCGGTTGGTAGGAAATGTTCTGAGGCAACAGGGGATCACGTATTTAGTAATGGAGGACAGGATGGAAGGCAAAAATCGTTGAGGGAGACCAAGAGATGAAACACTAAGCATATTCAGAAGGATGTAGGTTGCAGTAGGTACTGGGAGATGAAGAAGCTTGCACAGGATAGAGTAGCATGGAGAGCTGCATCAGACCAGTCTCTGGACTGAAGACCACAACAACAACAACAACAACAACGTGGCTGCCAGCCGTTGTTACATGCAAAATCTTATGGTCCTCGGTCATGTCCAAGACACCAAAGCCACCTAATAAGTCAATAATCGATAACTGAAACTTGAATTGTACTGCTCTTTACTGGCCGATTACATAATTTTAGAAGCTTCTTCTGTGTTCTACTATGGTCTTTTTAGTGTGTCCACCTACCGCAGCACGCCACATAGGTTTGCAGACGATATATGTAACCGTTTGAGAGAGAAAAGCTTCCAATGTGACGATCTTGCAATCCGTCGATACGATAGCAAATGAAGAAAGCGGTGCGATTTCTCAGGGTTTTATTACATATGGACCCTCTTCACATTCTCTCGTGCAACGTGACTGCCAGTCGTTGTTTGATGCAGAATCTTAAGGTCGTCGGTCATGTCCAAGGCACCAAATCCACCTAATAAGTCAATAATCGATAGCTAAAACTTGAATTGTACTGTTTCTAACTGACCGATATATCAAGTTAGAAAGTTTCTTGTGTGTTCTACTGTGGTGCTTTTAGTGTCTCCGCATACCGCAGCATCCCACATAAGTTTTCAGACGATAAATGTAATCGTTTGATAGAGAAAAGCGGCCAATGTGACGATCTGGCATTAAGTCGGTTCGATAGCAAATGAAGAAATCGGGTAGATTTCTCAGGTTCTTACTACATATGAACACTTTTCACATTCTCCCGTGCAACGTGGCTGCTAGACCTCCCTTCATACAAAATCGTAAGGTCATAGCTCATGTCCAAGGCACCAAATCCGGCTAAAAAGTCAATAATCGATAACAAACCTTGAATTGTACTGCTTCTTGCTGTCTATTACATCAACTTAGAAGCTTCTTCTGTGTTCTACTATGGTGCTTTTAGTGTCTCCGCATACCGCAGCACGCGACATAGCTTTGCACACGATAAATGTAACCGTTTTCGAGAGAAGAGCGGCCAATGTGACGATCTGGCATTACGTCAATTCGATAGCAAATGACGAAAACGGTCGGATTTCTCAGGTTTTTAATACATATGGACACTTTTCACATTCTTCGTGTAACGTGGCTGCTAGGTCTCGTTTCATGCCAAATCTTAAGGTCGTTGTTCATGTCCCAGGCACCAAAGTTGGCTAATAAGTCAATAATCGATAACTAAACTTCAATTGTACTACTTCTTACTGGCCGATTACATCAACTTATAAGCTTCTTCTGTGTTCTACCTTATTGCTATAAGTGCCTCCACGTACCGCAGCACGGAACATAAGTTTGCAGACGATGAAGGTAACCGTTTCAGAGAGAAATGAAAAATTCCGTGTCTGTGTCTACTGCCTGCTCATATTGTTTAAAGCAGGTTGCTCTAAATGCCCAGTGGATCTGATTCCCTTGATACATTCTAAACAAACTCGGAATGGGAAAGACCGAGCTCTGCTTATACTTATAGTCTGGAAAGTTGATATATCTTAGACAGTAAAATATGACTGTAATAGATGTCCACTGAGTATTCCCATTTATACTGAAATTAGCTTTGAACAACAAATTATTAATTGGCCACCTAGTCATGACTCAATAGCTACTAAGATCTTTCACTGGTGAAGGAGGTGACGACGTTGTTATGTCCATTAGAGGCTTCTGTAGCTTGCTGAGAATGATGTAAAATAATTGTGCCATGTGATTTTCTATGGAGTTTCAGAGTATGTTCTATACTGGTGCAGGACATTCATTCCTGCTGTTCTCATTATAGGCAATCCTAGATTCTGAATCTCAAACACCAGAAGATTAGAAACAGCAATGCAACCTCTGTCTTCCTGGCTGTGCACTATTTCAAAGTCTCTTCTCATTGTGCAGTACTTGTAGATTATTGTAAATAGATTATCTGTAATATTTAGAACATCTCATTCTAAACTTTCTAAAGAATGGGTCTTTTCTGTTATGACCATGTCATAACGCCGAGGTCGGCGGTTTTCCCCGAGGTCGGCGTTTTTCCCCCGAGGTCGGCGTTTTTGTCCCGAGGTCGGATCGGCGTTTTGTTTCCCCAGGTCTAGGAAGCTATCGTTATATTGAAAATCGAAACTATTTTCATGTATATCGAACTATACTGATATGTGTTGTCATCTTGAAACATATATCTGACCACTAGATATCGTTATTTATCGAGTTAGCGATATATTTCGATATTTATTTATTTATTTCGTGAATCGTTTTCTTAGAGGTCAGATTTATTTTGAGACATCCATACATATCACATTATCGATTCATTTCGATATACCATTTTATTTCGAGGCCCAGTTTTGTATTGAGCAGTCGATTTATTTCTATATATCTGTCTATATCGAGTAGTCGACGTATTTCGAGATATCGATTGATTCTGTGTATCCGGTTATGTCGAGATATCGATTTATTTTGATATACCGACACAATACGGGTTGTCTATATTTTTTGAGGTATCTATATATTTCCATGTATAGGTGTACTCCAGATAGCGATTTCTTTCGAGATATCGATATATTTCGAGATATCTCTATATCTCAAGTAACCATAAATTTCTAGATATCCCTCTTTTTAGAGAAATCTTTGTATTACGAGGTATCGATATATTTCCAGATATCGATGTGTTTCTAGACCACGCATCATATCGAGACCTCGAATTATTTCGAATTATCGATCCATTTCGTACGTCGTAATGCATCTTGATGTCTATACATTTCGATATTTCGACTCATTTCGATGTGTCGGTTGTTTTGGATGTGTCGGTTTATATCGAGGTTTTGATTTATCTCTGGGTCTCGATTTCTTTCGTGGTTTCGATTTATTTCGAGGTGGCGATTTATTTCGAGGTGGCGATTTATTTCGAGGTGACGATTTATTTCGAGGTGTTGATTTATTTCGAGGTGTCGATGTATTTCGAGGTGACAATATATTGCGACCATACTTGTCGACTGAATCACCTTAGAACCTACTGTATTTCGTACAGAGTGGTGCGACTGCATACCTCAGCACGAGACATTAATTGCCAGACGATAAATGTAAACGTTTCTGAGAGAAAAGCGTTCATTCTGACGATTTCCCATTTCGTTATTAGGAAAACAAATGTAGGAAACGTAAGGTTTTCTTCGGTTTTTACTACACATTAACACTCCTCGCATTTTCCCGTGTGGTGTGGCTACCGGACCTCGGTCGTGCAAAATCGCAAGGTCCTATGTCAACTACAAGGCAGAAAATAAGGCCTATAATTGAATTTTCCATATCTAAAACAAGACAGACACTGCTCCTTACTTGTCGACTCCATCAACTTAAGCTTCTGTCGACTCCATTACTTAAGCTTCTGTTTCGTACAGAGTGGTGCGACTGCATACCTCGGCAGGCGACATTGATTGCCAGACGATGAATGTAAACGTTTCCGAAAGAAAAGCGTCCTATGTGACGAACTGGCACTACGTCAAACAAATGACGAAAACGTTAGGTTTTCTTCGGTTTTTCTGCCACTCAAAGTGCTGCCAACTTTAAATTCACCCCCTCCTCCCCCTCCCCAGTCATGGCGATCAGCTGGTGTGATAGAAATGGACACAGGAAAGTAATAACGTTCCATGAAATCCCATTCCAGGGACGTTCAAGGGTAAACGTTCCAGACGGTTTATTTCCATTAAGACACGCATACTGGGCATCTACAATGCCACATCTACCAGATCGTTTCTATTGTCAGCAGTGGAAAACAAAACTGTACTGAAGTAGCCATAGTGAGACGCGGTTTTTGGTAGACGAAATAATAGGAATTCTCTAGCCACTGGTAATGATGATCTAATGAGAATTCTGTTATTGTTTTGAAAGATGCATTTAAATATGCATTGAACGTAGCTCCAAATTATTTTGAGAATTATAATTGTGGCATGATGAATCTACATTGGAGATTTTGTAATGCTAAACATTTCGATCTGAGAATACTTTATGTGATAGAACGGCATTGACCTTGTGTGTCATTAGGGTAAAGTTAATTTGCCGCCATTAACATGAAATTTGAAACTTCCTGGCAGATTAAAACTGTGTGCCCGACCGAGACTCGAACTCGGGACCTTTGCCTTTCGCGGGCAAGTGCTCTACCATCTGAGCTACCGAAGCACGATTCACGCCCGGTACTCACAGCTTTACTTCTGCCAGTATCCGTCTCCTACCTTCCAAACTTTACAGAAGCTCTCCTGCGAACCTTGCAGAACTAGCACTCCTGAACGAAAGGTTATTGCGGGCACATGGCTTACCCACTGCCTGGGGGATGTTTCCAGAATGATATTTTCAGTCTGCAGCGGAGTGTGCGCTGATATGAAACTTCCTGGCAGATTAAAACTGTGTGCCCGACCGAGTCTCGAACTCGGGACCTTTGCCTTTCGCGGGCAAGTGTTCTACCATCTGAGCTACCGAAGCACGATTCACACCCGGCACTCACAGCTTCCTTTCAGGAGTGCTAGTTCTGCAAGGTTCGCAGGAGAGCTTCTGTAAAGTTTGGAAGGTAGGAGACGGATACTTGCAGAAGTAAAGCTGTGAGTACCGGGCGTGAGTCGTGATTCGGTAGCTCAGCTGGTAGAGCACTTGCCCGCGAAAGGCAAAGGTCCCGAGTTCGAGTCTCGGTCGGGCACACAGTTTTAATCTGCCAGGAAGTTTCATATCAGCGCACACTCCGCTGCAGAGTGAAAATCTCATTCTGGAAACATAAAATTTATCTTCCATTAACGTAAAATCTATTTTTCAGCGCACTGTAATAAGGACTCACTTCAGATGATTGGACAATTAAAGAGAACTCAAACTGTTATTTTAATAGTATTCGTAGGTCCAATGCAGCATTTACCGTGGACAGTCCCTGAGCCTAGACTGTCAGTTTTATCTAGGCAGCACTACTTTAAAAAAGCACTCCGTCTTCAGGCCACAAGTGGCCAATCAGTACCATCCTACCGCCACGTTATCCTCACTGAGGGTGGAGGAGGAGCTGGCTCTCCCACTCGTTGTGGTAGTTTCCTTTGACTGGAGCCGCTACTATTCGGTCGAGTAGTTCCTCAACTGGCATCGCAAGGCTGAGTGCAACCCGAAAAATGGCAACAGCACATCGCGGCCCAGATGGTCACCCATCCAAGTGCCGACCTCGCCCGATAGTGCTAAACTTCAGTAATCAGACGGGAACCGGTGTATCCACTGCGGCAAGGCCGTGGCCCCTACCACATTTACAAGATATTTTTGATCGTAGATCAGGTCCGATGGCTCGAAAGAATGGACGTTTACCATGTTATGCACATTTATATTTTCACTACGTCGACACAAATGGTCCAATTTCGACCATAGGTGATGGTAGCTATAATGATCGTGCCAAGCATTCCGTGTACATTAGTTGCACCCAAGTGTGTGGGCATCACAGCATTCGTGACATTTAAATTTGTTACTTCTTTGCTACTATATTCGCAATAAATTTCGCAGACAGTATCCGCATATGACGCTGAACGTACCTACAAAATTATATCATTGTACGACACATGTTTCAGGAGATACGTTATAAAAATTCAGGACAAGGCCAGACGCTGCATTGTACGGGCGTGGACGCACAGCTGTAAATAAATGCCTGGTCAACGCCATGCTTTTCCGCTAGTCATCTATAAAGATAAAAAATCCCCAATATTGTCCACCAGCGTATTTTTCAAAAACCTTTATTTTGTCATCCATTATTTTCCTGTAAAAATCGAAAATACCGTGTACCATTGTGTTTTTAAAAATCGTCTCTTATTGTCATCTCTTTTTATGTATTTTAAGCCATCTATCGCTTGTGTAACCTGTGGCTACAAGTCCATTCCCTTTATGGGGGAATCGAAATAATACACAACGGAAAAAAGTGTGGGCCAATTTCTTCCTCATTTTTCGGAACTTCTGATAATAGTAAATCGTTGGCTTTTTGAGGGCGTGGTAGGTAGATACAAGAGATTAGTGTAAGATTAGAATTTGGGTCAAATATAGTGCCAGGAACTTCTGTTTCTATCTGGCTAGCTTCAGAGTACTTCACCGTCTACTAAGTGATGCGTTTCAATGTGAATGGTGTGGTCTGTGCTAGGTCTACCCTTTACTGCACAATGCTGTTCCTTCGATGCTATTAAAACCAGGATGTTATCAAAACATATGCACAGTGGCAGACTGGAATCTGCAGAAATATTTCCAGTGGAGGGGAGTGCGGGAGGCGCGTCGGGGCTGGAGTGCATGATTCTGAAACTGGCACTGTGTGTACAAATCAGCTGGTCAGTTACGAGATGCAACAAGCTGCATGACCCTAACTCTATAAGCGCTACAACTGGTCAAAGCTAAGGTTTAGCAGTATTGTGGAGAAGTCTTATCTGGAAGAGTATGAGTATACTGTAACGAATAAAACCTCTTTACTCCAGATTCCAGGGAGGGTTGGGGGCTATGGGTGAAAGTGCCCCTTTGCCTCTTCTCCCCTCCCCACCTCCACCCCTCCCCCTCGAGGACGCCAATGGCTGGCCCGTTCATTTTGAGAACATCAGAGCTGCAGTAACCTTCCTGAAAAACTGTTCTAGATGTCTAAATCTACATCCATACTAGGCACGCTACCTGACGGTCTGTGGCGGAGGGTACTCTATCGGTTCTCCCTTCTATTCCAGTCTCATATTGTACGTGGAAAGAAGGATTGTCGGTATGCTTCTGTGTGGGCTCTAATCTCTCTGATTTTATCCTCATGGTCTCTTCGCTAGATATACGTAGAAGGGAGAAATATACTGCTTGACTCTTCGGTGAA
Organism: Schistocerca gregaria; assembly: GCF_023897955.1. Taxonomy (NCBI): domain Eukaryota; kingdom Metazoa; phylum Arthropoda; class Insecta; order Orthoptera; family Acrididae; genus Schistocerca; species Schistocerca gregaria. Next base: position 155,379 of record NW_026061887.1, on the reverse strand, counting down.
GGTATGTTCTCGAAACTTTATCAAAAGCCCGTACCGGGCTACTGAGCGTCTCTCCTGCAGAGTCTTCCACTGGAGTTTATCTGTCATCTCCGTAACGCTTTCGCGATTACTAAATGATCCTGTAGCGAAGCGCGCTGCTCTCCGTTGGATCTTCTCTCTCTCTTCTATCAACCCTATCTGGTACGGATCCCACACTGCTGAGCAGTATTCAAGCAGTGGGCGAACAAGCGTATTGTAACCCACTTCCTCTGTTGTCGGATTGCACTTGTCTACATTGAGATTCAATTGCCATTCCGTGCACCATGCGTCAATTGCGCGTCAATCTTACCACGCAGAACTCCAGTGGGAATGTCGGTTATCGCTGAAACAACTGGTTTTCGGCTCACTTTAACCTAATTGTTAAAGCCCGTCACTATTCCAGTGCTTGTAATAACCGATTTTCAGTCTTTTATTTACATTATTTCCTCTAGTAAACGTAGGAATCCTACAAAGATTTAAAAAATTTGACTTTCTCAGTTTCTTGATAAATGGAATCAACACGTAAAATTAAATACTTTTATGATGACCTGCAGCCGTCCAGAACGAAATTAGAATTATATTAATACGGTCAGCTGCTCTCGGGTGTCGATATACATCAACGGGGACAGGTGACAATGTGTGCCCCGTCTGGGACTAAAGCCCGGGATCTCTTGCTTACATGGCAGACGCTCTGTCCATCTGAGCCACCGAGGGCACAGACTGCAGGGACTATCTCGCACAGGCCTCCCGCGAGACTCACATAGTATGTGCACACACTACATTCGTAGTGTCCCACACCAACACACTCATTACTCGTGGAAGACATTCTTACCAAGTGCCGTAACAGTTCGGGGAATACGTGTGCATCTTCACAGAAGAAGGTCATGGCTGGTATTGCCAGAACCATATACGTATATGGATATAGTGTCTGTTCTTTCGGACATAATTTAAAATAAATAGTCAAATAAAACTTTGTCAGCTGTTCGCTGCTTCTCTCAAAATATGGCGAGTGCTTCCGTACTACAGAAAACTGCCAGTATTCTCCTACTGATTTTAGTTTTTAGAAGCTCTGCTCAAAAATTATATTGTAATCGGTTATCACAGCACTATGCGGGAGTTACGTATAGTCCTGCAATAAAGGGTGAATACTTCGGCTGGAGAACTCTTTTTCGTTTTAATTTCTCTGTTTTCAAGGGCTACAAGCAGATAACGGCATACTACGTAGACACAGGCAGCAGATCAGGCACTTTCTATTTCTATCCCGGAAATTTTAACTTTTTTCCTTGTATGATGTTTCAAGTCGACCAAATCAACCCATGTGCTTCACTCGTTACCGCATATCGTAAAATACTTCCAGATTTCCAGATGGTGCCATTCTGTGTTACAACTGACGTTCGACAACAGCGAGAAACTGCGTCCAGTCTCGCGCACTGCTTGTATAACAGGCACAATATTGTCTCGGCAATGCTGGACCAATCCATTTGTTGCTCGTTTCTGTCAGCAGTGTTATTAAAGTGGCATACATCACTTTTCCCATTTTTCTGTAATAACGCAGTATTTCAGAGCTATGGAAATCTTACGAATAAAAATTACTCGTCTTTTTTAAAAAAAGGTTTACTTGAAAACTAAAAATTTTACGGCGGCTGCTGTGGCTAATCGATATATCTGTTTTTATGTGGTTATCAGGGAAAAAAAAAGATACTTGTTATAACCGAGAGCAAACAAATACCGAAAGACATGGGTTATTCAGAACTAAAATACCCATATCGTTTTAACCGATCGGTTTTTCTATCTCTAAAGTGCAGTGTCGCCATAGAAAAGTGTGTCGTTCCATCACTGTCCATAGCAACTTTGAGATATGTAAGTGTTTATGAGCAATATCGGCAAATAGAAACACGAAGAGGTAATAAGCATCTGAGCGATAGAATTTATTTCCCGATCAGAAAAGTCGAGTGACAGACAAGACTGAATCACTATAATAGAAGTTATATGGAAAGCTGTGTAAAGGAAAATTTCCAGTTCTTTCGTGGATTCCAAAATTGAAGCAAATTCCGGGACATCAAGGTGACATAGTCTTATACAGATAGTATTCCATGACTAACGTAATTGGCCCACATACTATACTGGTATACGGATAATATTACACGACTAACGTAATTTACCTGAAATAATGTACAAACATGTTACTATAACATTCGCTACTACTCATTACGCTAATTCACCTTCAGCCATTAAGCGCAAGCGCAGATCTCAGTTATGATACGTGCGCCATCCAAAAATTTATCAAGGTAGTAACTCAACACAACTACAAATGATCATTGTGTGTAAAATAAATAGAACACTTCATAAGAAGAACATGACAGGTTTGAATCATTCCCACCGCAAAGGATGAAAAATTCAGGCTCGCACACAAGACCACTTGATAACTAACCAGAAATTCAGATTAGTTGTAGCTTTGGTGACAATCGCCATTTTTACATTTTCCCCGTAAACTAGATAATTATGAAACGTTAGCAACTACTCTAAAATATCTGCGGCAACGGCCTTGCCCCTGAGGTTGCATAGGTTCACGTGAGATCACCGAAGTTAAATGCGTTGTCGGACGTGGTCGGCACTTGAATGGGTGATCATCCAGGCCGCCATGCGCTCTTGCCATTTTTCGGGGTGCACTCAGCCTCGTGGTGCCAATCGAGGAGCTACTCGACCGAATAGTAGCGGCTCCGGTCAAAGAAAACCGCCATAACGACGGGGAGAGCAGTGTGCTGACCCCACGCCCCTCCTGTTCGCATCCTCCACGGATGATGACGCAGCGGTCGGATGGTCCCGTCCCAGTAGGCCACTCGTGGACTGAAGACGGAGTGCTTACAAAGCAACTACTCTCCAGTGCATGGCCGTACTACTGAGACCTTGATGCCTGGCATCAACAACAGGTAGCAGCACACGAGGTTGGCTTACGCCTACTGCCGAATTTTGCGATCTGTCGTAAGCCTGCGTAAGCACGTGGGGCTTTCCGTCTTAAGTGCAAGCATATCCATTGCGTGTTCTGCCGCGCGACTTGAGTGGAATATTTCATTATTTCTGAAATTTTATAGAAATGTTTTTCGTTGTATATCCTCTCCATCGGTACTGAATTTACTGTAAAATTACTTGCTCACTTTTCGGAACTTCCGTTCATGGTAAATCGATATTATTAGAAGCCGTGGTAGACACGAGTCTAGTGTGCTTCACCTTCAGCACCTTCTGTGTCAGTCTCGGTTCCTATGTCGCTGATTTCACAACTAGCAGTTCGTTGTCTACTGAGTATACTGTCTCTTGTACGACACTATCCCTCCTACACTGAAAGGGGGAGACACAGGAAATTATAGGATTTTTGAAACATGTAGCTATTAAGGTAATTTTGAAGCTAGGCATACGAAAATTTGTATCTGGTTTCTAGGTCAGAAATAAAGAAATATGTGTTCCATTATTACTGGGAATGAAGTGAAATAGCGGGTGAACATTTTATTTTGAGATAAATAATTATGGAATAACTATGAAAGTATTTTTAAGGCTACATCTACGAAAATTGGTATTTGACTTCAAGGTTACAAATAAGAAAATACGTGTTTTAGTGTTTTTGGAAGTTCAACCCCTAAGGGGATGAAATAGAGTGAGCTGGTGCGTTTCTGGCGCCAGTTTCCATCGATCGTTGCTTCGATCTTTGAGTCGCGGTCCAGAGGACACTGCTCCCTAAGCGACTGTAGTAGTTCTCTGCACGGACCCACATCGGGCTTACCGCGCTTACACTGGACACAGTTGCCAACAAATCTCCTGACATCGCGATATAGGTTGGGCCAAAACATGTGTTCCCGAACTCGGTTCTAGGTCTTGTATAGCGCCAAATGACCCCCGACCACCGAATCGTGGATATATCATGCTAACTCGTTCCTGTGGAATAGAGACCTTCACTTCACCACGGTTGTCTCCCCCTTTACACAAGAGCCCCCCGCCCCCCCGAAGGCAACAGGGCAACAGCCAGTAACGACGTCGCCATCCGCCTACTGCTGCCTATTCGGTCCCCACCCGGGGTCCACAGCCTGTTTGCCGGCTGAGTCGCAGAAGAAACCGGGTGTCTCGGAGAGAAGGAAATTCGCTCCAAGATCCGGCTCCACGTGGCCCTTGCCTTCCCCAGACTCTCCCGCGAACATACGGCTAAGAGCGTCGCCAATTCATTGTCTCTGCCCCTAATATGCGGAACCTGGAGATAAATCTTGTCATCTTAACTTCGGCATGACTTTTAGCGAACTTATTAATCAAAGTTTAAGGGCTGGCACTGGGCAAGTAACTGACGGAGGCTCATTTGTTTCAGTTCAGTTGTAATGCTCACCTTCTCTCCAGATAAGGTTGTGTAGTATATGTCTCAGAAAACTCTCTACCCTTGATGTGTGTTGTGTTAGAGATAACTGGCAGCGGTCGACGCTAGCATACTGGGAACAGAGCACCACGGCGGCAGAGAGATGTTTAAGGCCATGTCCTCTCCTTTACATATTCGGTTATGTTGTCACTTTCGCGTGATTCCATCGTTCCGGTGGAGAACTATAGCATCCAAAGTTCAATTGCATTGTCAAGTTGAGTATATTTCTATGTCACTCCCTGTCTCGTGGATCTCTCGTATTGATTTGAATCCTTGGTCTGCTCGCGTCTATCGCCAATTCACACGAAATATTGAAGCAACCTTATTTTAAGGGAATTGTCATATGGTCATGTTCTAGTTGTAATCATTCTAAGAATATTGTTGATTAATCAATTGAGTAAGTAAATTTGAAGGTCGGTTTGGTCAAAATTAAAGTACCTCCTTAATTGCTTTAATCATTTGTATATAGTTTTGTTATGGAAAGTTGGGTAGCCAAACGTTAAAAAATCTGTTTCTTAGGCTTAATCTGTTTCTCTGCTGATTGGAAGTAATGAGAGTTCTGCTGCGCATTCTATGCACATTTGTACTATTTAAGTAAAGCCTTTCCTAAGTATATTTACCTAGTCATATCCAAATTTGAAGATTAACGGGTCTTGTTCCACGTAAAGAAATTTATTTATTATTTGTCCATCTGATCTGGCCTTATAAGGCAATCTCTTGTATTTTTGTGATTGTGATTTTATAATGCTTTTGATTGTAATAAAATGTGTAGCAACTACAACGGATTACTATTGTGATTTTGGTGTGTCACTACCACAATCCCATTACATAGAGGATGAAATGTTTCATGAAATATTTAATTATGAAAGCATTTTTAAAGCTAAATATATTTAAACCTGAATTTGGCTTCTCGGTTGAAGTAAAAATAAAAAAAAAATTACATGTCTCACTGTTTTTGATACATTCAATTCATAAGGAGGGGGAATATAGGATGAAATGTTTTATGAAAATAATTCAGTGTGAAAGAATTTTTAAAGATAAATCTATGGAAATTCTGTTATTGAAATATACGTGTTTCACTGTTTTTGGAACTACAACCTCCAAGGAGATGCGATAGGGGCACATGTATCCACTCACTCATCGCCTTCCAGCCCAACCTGCAAAGTATACAGACTTGAAATTTGATGAAGGTGTAAATATTACGCTGAAAGCACCATTTAAGAAGAGATTTTTCGAAATTCCACTCCTAAGGGGGTGAAATATGAGTTGAAAAGTTTTTTTAAAAAAAATATGTCCCTATGTCACTGTTGAAGCTAGAACTACAAAACTACGAAAATTGACATTTGGTTTCTCAGCCAGAAACAAAAAAAAAAGGTTTTTATCATTTTCCGAAATTCTTTCATTGGGGGGGGGGGGATAGAATAAATAGTGAAGGTTTTTTGAAAATAAATCATTATTAAAGAACTACTAAAGCATTGTTAAAGTTACATCTATGAAAATAGGTAATTGACTTCTCAGTTGGATGTAAAAAGAATGTGTTTCGTTGCTTTTGGAAATTTAACTCATTAATAGAGTGAAATAGGGGATGAAAAGTTTTATGAAATATTTCACTATGAAAGCATTTTTAGAATTAAATGGATGAAGATTTGAATTTGGCTCCTTGGTTCTAAATAGAAGAATACATGTTTAACTGTTTTTGAAAACCTAACTCCTAAAGGGTGTGAGATGTTTCTCAAAATGGTTCATTATGAAAGCATTACTAAATATATCTGACAATTCGTATTCGGCTCCTCTGTTAGAATTTTTAAAAACTATGTGTTTCAGTGGTTTTGGAACTTCGATAGTAAGGGGATGAAAATTTTAATGAAATATTTATTGCGTTATATTAAAATATGTTAAATCGGCATCTATGAAAACCGGTATTTCACTTCTCAGTTATATAAAAGAAATATGTGTTGCGGAATGAAAGATTCTATGGAGATATCACCACAAGAATACAAACGGCTTGATTAACAAAAACCTTCGACTCCAGCTGTCGGCATTGTTTTTTGGTCATTCAGTAAAAGACCATGCTTCAATGGCGTTAAGTTTAGAAAGTGTTGCAGTTGATAAAAGACATATAAAAACGATTAAAGAAAAAAAATCTTTGAAGACCATAAACGGTCTACGCAAGTAAAGAAGCGGATGATAAGTTAGCTCTTTATGCAAATGAGTTGGTCACTTTAAGTTAAGACACATGTCATGCACCAGGAACCAAATATTATAGTTGCTACGATTGGCTAACGGAAAAGTTTTGCAGAATCACGGGAAATCACTTCTGCAAGTGGCTGAGAATCTCGTAATGGATAAAAATTCTGTACTGAGAATTCCAAGGTGGGAGATGCAAATTCCTCGATTAGGAATTGTTAATCCACATGTGAAACCTGAGTACATAATCCCTGTGACATTTTATCAACGGTGTTCCATAGGGACAGGTTCTCATCCAAAAAGTTCGAAAATTCAATTTCTTTGTAGTTGCATTTTTTTTAAGGTGTACTTGTCCAGACTCTTGGAACGGAAAAGTTTTTTTTTTTAATCCGTGCTTTAAAAAAGTTTCTACAGCCCATTGTTTGAAGCAGTGTCACGACTGCCATGAGCCGCGCGGGGTATCCGCCATGTCTCAAACGCCTTGTCACGGTTCGCGCGGCTCCCCCCGTTGGAGGTTCGAGTCCTCCCTTGGGCATCGTTGTGTGTGTTTGTTGTCCTTAGCATAAGTTAATGTAAGTAGTGTGTAAGCACAGGGACTGATGGTTCAAATGGCTCTGAACACTATGGGACTTAACAATTGAGGTCATCAGTCCTCTAGAACTTAGAACGACTTAAACCTAACTAACCTAAGGACATCACACACATCCATACTCGAGGCAGTATTTGAACCTGCGACCGTAGCGGTCGCACGGCTCCCGACTGAAGCGCCTAGAACCGCTCGGCCACATAGGCCGGTCTACCATGTATTCTAGAGAAGCTGCCCGGTCGTCAGTGGCGCCTGTTCTTTCGAGAACAGTTACTATCTTCATATATATGGTTAAACGTTACCCAGCCATTGACCTTCGTCTGTGCGAATGCGCACAGATTGCCCGAAATCTTACGGGAATCGTCACCTTAGTGTGGGCCAGAATTGAGTGGATGGGCAAACACCTATTACGTACATTACGTTTGTGGATTGTGGCCGGTTGGAAATGTGAGTCTCACGGGAAGCGTGTAAGGGATAAATGCCTGCAGTCGCGGTATTCATCTGTGTCCTCAGTGGCTCAAATGGATAGAGCGTCTGCCATGTAAGCAGGAGATCCCGGGTTCGAGTCCCGGTCGGGGCACACATTTTCAGCTGTCCCCATCGAAGTGTATCAACAACACCTGTCGGCAGCTGAGGGTTTCAATTAACTATCAATTGTGAAGGGGATTCGAAGAACCCTTTGCCAGGCACTTAAATGTGATTTGCAGAGTATCCATATAGATGTAGATCAAAGCTCGTCCCGTGACGCACGTCCACAAAATGATTCATACTGCAAACATACTCGCCGATAACACTGACGAATAACGAGTGCTGCATATCCAGGTTAGACAGATCGGCTTTTCCTGCCAAGAAGAACAGGGAGTTGCTATCTAGGAACAATTCCAGCCAGAGGAAGGGTTGAAAAGTGCTCCTTGGATTGCACACTAAACGTAAATAACGAAAATGCATTTTTGGTAAAAATTGGACAAAGCATAATCCTGTGCTCTCCGTATTGCATTAGCCGTTTTGAATATTGAAAATCTTACTGCAGATTCGTGTTCAGCGACATTAAAAATATACATGTAACCCTCAGTTCATGCAAATCGAAGTAATAATATAACTAAAAGGTTTCCCTAGACGTTGAACTTTTTTTTTTTTTTTTTTTTTTTTTTTTTGGAGAAACAATTTTCTCAGAACGGCATGCAGCATTAACTAAAAATGGTTCAATCTCTTAACTTCTACCTCTTACCCAGAAAAGTAAACAATTTTCTTAGGAGCTTATACCTATAATATATGACACTGATTAATATTAAGTAATTTTTGTGAAGGCATAAGGAGTGAAACAAACCACCCAAAAAATCGAACTCAGAGTTCGAATTAGTACCGTATCGTTAAATTTACGGTTGTTTCATTGCGGTTAGGTATGCGCTCCCATAAATTTTATGTACCATCGACTGATGTTTTCCATTTTCAATTTCAGAGAAGTAATTTAGTATCAACTGATGTCATCCATTTTTGATTTCAGGTAACATCTGAGAGGCCACACTGCACGCAGTCCGCGTGATCAAATCATAATTGCGGGCGCCATTTTTTTTTACTGAAAATCTAAAATAAAGCTCATAGTATGATCACTCGTAACTCCCAAACAGATCCTTCAAGTGTATTTTCACTGTCTCAAAAAAAATATATAACATTTTTTGCTCATTTGAATGAGAACCTGGCCGTAACGCCGGAATATAGTCACGAGATTTTTTTCGGAGACGCTGTACGTTCGCGAGAAGAATTTCGTTCTGCGCGTGTCGATGGACGTTCTACAGATATTACTGTTTGTGTGTTTGTGTGTGTACTACTCAGTCGTGCCATTCGAGTGTACATCTTTGCATAGTTTTCCTTTGACGGTGTAAACGTTGTGTAAGCAGATTTCCTTGTAGCGTAGCCTAGTGTTTCCGTCCGCGCCATGTTTAACACACTTTCTCTGGCTGTGTACAAAAGTCGCACAACAGCGACGAAAACTACGTTTCTGGTGGGGGGACGGGAGAGTTCCCTATGTAACTTTCACTACAAATTTTAGTAACCGCCGAAACTAGCCGAATTAGAAGCGTAATTTTAACTATATTTCCGTTTGTGGGAAAATAGTGATTCTCCTCTTTCGGCAGCAACTATAATATGTAGGCGACTTATTAGTTTCTTTTTTTTTTAAAAAAAAAACTCTGAATCATGATCTCAGTAGACGCAGTGCTTTTTACGTTGCTTGATCCGTGGTCGATAGTAAACAATGCAATGTATTGGTAAACTCTTCGAAGTGTGACGCGTGTTGCATAGACGGCGTCTGCAATGTTCGTAAGGCCAAGCTTGTATATATTCTGTGTCTGTTTAATTAAGGCGAGGAGGATAATGTTCAAGGAGCACTGCATTAGCAGTCTATGGAGAAATTGAGAATTTGGATCTGACGAACGGCATGCTCGGGCAGTTCGTGCTATTATGTTGACCACTGCGTAATTCGGACACAGTGATCATTGCCTCTCCCTAGTAACCAGGAGACTCGGGTGGTAATCCTGGTCTGGCACAAATTTTCAACAGTGCCTATTGTCAGATAATTTTATTAGTGGTCCGGTCTTAAATTGTGTTTTGTTCACGAAACGTCGTTTAGCTTTTTCATGGATAACAGCTTTGGAAAGCGTACAGTCTGTACAGGTTACATTGATAATCACACGTCGTTAGTCCAAGGCAACTACAGCTACATAGTTTTACCAAGAACTTCTTCGTAGGTAGTTTCCCTGTAGTGGTATTTTGTTTTAGTATTTATAGACTGTAGGCTTGGATGAAATATGAAACACATATCCGAAGTTTCTGTTGATGCTGTAGATCCTGTTTTATCCGTGCTAGGGGCACAAACACTTCATCAAATACTGGAGGACACAATATGCCTCGAGATTTAGCAATTTTTCGTAATATAGGCCTAGCTTCGATATATTTTTCTCTAATTGTTGTTTGGATTTAATCTTAAAACACACTAACTTTTACACCAGTTATTCTATATGTGGTTTCATCCCTTTCGTAGCATAGAGTTCCTAAACGGTCGATAATATTAATAATTTCCTTTCTCACTTTGATTTTCTGTAGAATCTCCTGTTTGTGGTTATTGCTAACCTGTTTCACATTCTCACTTTTATTATTTTTATTTTTCTAGTTTTGTGACTGGAAGCCAAATTTTCTTTGAATTCAGTCTTTCATTCTGAAACAGTTTCAGTTAAAGGTCAAGTGAAGATGGCGATCTATTTGAGGAGAATGGTTAGGAGATCTTTTATATTAGACGTACACAGGTCATTGAGATCCTTATCTATATAAAATTACCTCGAGTTTGATGTAGCCCATTCTCTTGTCATGATGTCGGCTGTATCGTAGCGTATTGTCTCGATTAGGTTGGAGATTTTGATTGAGAGTTGCAGAAGTCCACGAAAGTGATTACGAAGTCAAGACTATACTAACAGAACGATGTGTAGCGTAGACCAAAACGCTCTTTCTGTCCTTTTAAAATCTCTTTTAATTAAAAATAACTAAAGCTGCAAGATACAATTACAAAAACTGCTTTATGTAATACAGAAATCCCAGTCTATTGTTGTGTACGTACACTAATTTTTTGTCACCGAATATGTATTTTTTACTCATTTGCTGGATTCCAGTTTCCCGCTTTTTGCGGCGAAAACCCTTTCCCTGCGAAGGGCCCAATAGCATGTCGGTTATATTCGCGACTTTATCGACGATCAGTAATTTCATATAGTCTATCCACCGGCGTCATTGTTAACATCGAATATAGATTTAAGTATTAGGAAGGCCAATATGAACCTAACGCATGGGTAGGTCTAATGATGAATAAAAAAAAAATTCGAATGCGGGTTAGCTACTACAAGCAGCACAGTGAACGCGTTATTGTGGCCAAGATAGACATGAAGCCCACACCTACCATAATCTTAAAAGTAGTCCGCAGATGAGGAAGAAATTGATGAAATGTGTGATGAGATAAAAGAAATTATTCAGATAGTGAAGGGAGATGAAAATAGAATAGTGACAAGTGATTGGAATTTGATAGTAGAGAAATGAAGAAAAGGAAACGTAGTAGGTGAATATGGAATGGTGGTAAGAAATGAAAGAGGAAGCCGCCTGGTAGGTTTTTGCCCAGAGCATAACTTAATCATCGCTAACACTTGGTTCAAGAATCGTGAAAGAACGTTGTATACGTGGAAGAGACCTGGAGATACTGCAAGATTTTAGATAGATTATATAATGGTAAGAAACCAGGTATTAAATTGTAAGACATTTCCAGGGGCAAATGTGTACTCTGACCACAATCTATAGGTTATGAACTGTAGATTAAAACTGAAGAAACTGCAAAAATGTGGGAAATTAAGGAGATGGGACCTGGATAAACTGAAAGAACCAGAGGTTGTACAGAGTTTCAGGGAGAGCATAAGGGAACAATTGATAGGAATGGGGGAATGAAATACAGTAGAAGAAGAATGGGTAGCCTTGAGGGATGAAGTAGTAAAGGCAGCAGAGGATCAAGTAGGCAAAAAGCCGAGGGCTAGTAGGAATCCTTGGGTAACAGAAGAAATATTGAATTCAATTGATGAAAGGAGAAAATATAAAAATGCAGTAAATGAAGCAGGCGAAAAGGAATACAAACGTCTCAAAAATTAGATCGACATGAAGTGCAAAGTGGCTAAGCAGGGATGGCTAGAGGACAAATGTAAGGATGTAGAGGCGAAAATCACCATGGGTAAGATAGACACCGCCTACAGGAAAATTAAAGTGACAGCATAGATCGAGGTGGTGGGATCACTCATGGGAAAATTCCTGCAGTAGTTGATGTTAGAGCTGTACCAGTCAGCTGATAGGTGTTCCTGCTTAAGGGAAGTCTCTCTAACAAAAGATCCACTTTTGACAAAGCTTAAGTATCCAAGTAATGAGAGAATTAGTATATTTCATCAAAATATACAAGATGTTAGAGATAAAGTTAGTGAACTGCTTATAGATGTTGACTCTGAAATTATTGGTATATTTGAGCACTTCTTAAATAAGGAGATAATTCAGAGGCTTCCTTTACCAGAATACAGGTTGGCTGGCAGCTTTTCTAGGAGCTCTTTTCGGTGTGGGGGAGTAGCCATGTATGTGAAAAGCAGCATCCCATTACAGTCAATTGATGTTTCTAAGTACTGCACTGAAAAGGTGTTAGACTGTTGTGAAGGTATGGTTAAATTTAATGGAGCTAAACTTCTAATTGTTATTTATAGAGGCACAGACGCCAATTTCACAACATTTTTGCTAAAGCTAGAGGAGGTTTTTGGTACACTTTGTAGGAAGTACAAAAAATTATTTATATATGGTGATTTCAATATTAATTGTAAAGTGATTGTGCAAGTAAAAGGATGTTGGTAGATCTCCTTAATTCATATAATCATATGTAAACTGGTATGGAAAAGTGGTATGCAGATAGAATAGCTACGTCTCAGGATACAATTAAAACCATATGGTCAGTCGTAAACGAAGTGGCTGGTCTGTAGAGACAGGTCGACGATATAGAATCAGTGCGTAGTGGGAATGTTCGTGTTACTGATAAGTCGCATATATGTACAGTATTTAATAATCACTTTCTGAATGTACCAGGTGAACTAAATAGAAACCTAGCCCCAACAGGGAATCATATAGCGCTCTTAGAAAAAAGTGTTCCGAGACTGTTACCTGAAACGGTCCTCCATGATACTGACAAGAGGGAGATTGAGTTAATAATTAAATCACTAAAGACCAAGAACTCTCATGGATATGGCAGGCTATCTAGCAGAATACTGAAGTATTGTTCTGTGTATGTTGGCCCAGTACTTAGCCATATCTGTGACTTTTCCTTTAGCGGTGGTCGGTTTCCTGACCGATTAAAGTACTCTCTACTGAAGCCACTTTATAAAAAGGGAGACAAGGATAATGTTGACAACTTTAGACCTATTTCCATGCCATCGGAGTTCGCTAAAGTTATCGAGAAGGTTGTATATACAAGGTTACTGGAGCATTTAAATTCACATTATTTGCTGTCAAATGTACAGTTTGGTTTCAGAAATGGTTTAACAACTGAAAATGCTATATTCTCTTTTCTCTGTGAGGTTTTGGACGGATAAAATAAAAGGTTGCGAACGCTAGGTGTTTTCTTTGATTTAACGAAGGCTTTTGACTGTGTTGACCACAAAATATTACTGCACAAGTTGGACCATTATGGAGTAAGGGAGTAGCATACAATTGGTTCCCCTCTTACTTTAAGAACAGAAAGCAGAAGGTAATTCTCTGCGATATTGAGAGTGGTAGTGATAATCATTCGCAATGGGGCTCTGTTAAGAGGGCATTCCCCCAAGGGTCGGTTCTGGGGCCACTGCTGTTTCTTACTTATATAAATGATATGCCCTCTAGTATTACAGGTGATTCAAAAATATTTCTGTTTGCTGACGACACCAGCTTGGCAGTGAAGGATCTTGTGTGTAATACTGAAACAGTATCAAATAATGTAGTTAATGGATTAACTTCATGGCTTGTGGATAACAATTTGATGCTAAATCACAGTAAGACTCAGTTTTTGCAGTTTCTAATTCACAATTCAACAAGGACCGATATTTTGATCAGACAGAATGGGCATGTTATAAGCGAGACGAAACAGTTAAAGTTCCTAGGCGATCGGATATATAGTAAGCCGTTGTGGAAAGCCCATGTCCAGGATCTTGTTCAGAAACTAAATGCTGCTTTAGTTACCATTAGAACAGTATCTGAAATTAGTGACAGTTCAACATGGAAAATAGTCTACTTCGCATATTTTCATACGCTTAGGTCGTATGGTATTATATTCTTTGGGTAATTCTTCTGATTCAAAAAGGGTATTTTTGGCTCAAAACGGGCTGTTCGAGCTATATGGGGTGTAAGTTCGAGAACCTCTTGTTGGCCCCTATTCAATAGTCTGGGAATTCTGACATTGCCCTGACAGCATATATTTTCTTTAATGTTGTTTATTGTTAGCAGTATTAGCGTATTCCCAACAGTTAGCAGCTTTCAATCAGTTAATACTAGGCACAAATCGAATCTGTATGTGGAATGCACTTCCTTGACTCTTGTGCAGAAAGGAGTGCAGTATTCTGCTGGATCCATTGTCAATCAGCTACCACAAGAACTCAAAAATCTTAGCAGTAGCCCAAAATCTTTTAAGTCTAAACTGAAGAGTTTCCTCATGGCTCACTCCTTCTATTCTGTCGAGGAGCTCCTGGAAGAGCTAAAAAATTATGCAAATTTCAGTGTTACGTAGTTAATTTTCTTTATTTAAACTTACGACTTGTCGCCTTAATATGTTTTTATATTTCATTTTATCTGTTTCTACTATCGTGTTATAATTTCATGTATTGACTCGTTCTATGACCATGAAGATTTCTCCTTAATATGGTCCCACGGAACAATAAATAAATAAAAATAAAAGCTTTGGAGAAAAGAGATCCACTTGTATGCATATCAAGAGCTCAGATGGAAACCCTGTTATAAGCGAAGAAGGGAAAGCAGAAAGGTGGAAGGAGTATATAGAAGATCTATACAAGGGCAATGGGCTTGAAAACAGAATTTGGAAATGGAAGAGCATGTAGATGAAGATGAAATAAGAGATGATATACTGCGTGAAGAGTTTGGCAGAGCAGTGAAAGACCTACGCCGAAACAAGGCCCCGGGAGTATTCAACATTCCATTATAACTACTGACACCCGTGGGAGAGCCAGCCCTGACTAAACTCTACCATCTGATGAGCAAGATGTATGAGACAGGCGAAATACCGTCAGACTTCAAGAAGAATATAATAATTCCAATCTCTAAGAAAGCAGTTGTTGACAGATGTGAAAATTATCGAACTATTTGTTTAGTAAGTCACAGGCGCAAAATACTAAAGCCAATTCTTTACAGACGAATGGAGAAACTGGTAGAAGCCGACCTCGGGGTATACCAGTTTGGATTCCGTAGAAATACTGGAACACATGAGGCAATACTGACCCTACGTCCTCTCTTAAGAGCTAGATTAAGGAAAGGCACACCTACGTTTCTAGCGTTTGTAGACTTAGAGAAATCTTTGGACAATGTTGACTGGAAAACTCTTTCAAATACTGAAGTGGCAGTGGTAAAATGCAGTGAGTGAAAGGCCATTTACAATTTGTACACATACCAGATGGGAGTTGCAAGAGTCAGGGGGCATGAAAGGGAAGCAGTGGTTGGGAAGGTAGTGAGATGCGGTTCTAGTCAATCGCCGATGTTATTCAATCTGTTTATTGAGCAAGCAGTAAAGGAAAAAAAGATAAAAATCGAAGTAGGAATTAAAATCTATGGAGAAGAAATTAAAACCTTGAGGTTCGCTCATGACATAATTCTGTCAGAGACATCAAAGGACCTGGAAGAGCAGCTGAATGGAGTGGAGTGTCCTGAAAGAATGATATAAGATGATCATCAATAAAAGCAAAACGAGGATAATGGAATGTAGTCGAAACATGTTTGGTGATGCTGAAGGAATTAGATTAGGAACTGAGACACTTAAAGTAGTAAAGGAGTTTTGGTATTTGGGGAGCAAAATAACTGATGACGGTCGAAGTATAGAGGATATAAATTGTATACTGGCAATGGCAAGGAAAGTGTTTCTGAAGAAGAAAAACTTGTTAACATCGAGTAAAGCTTTACGTATCAGGAAGTGTGTTATCCGAGTATTTGTATGGAGTGTAGCCATGTATGGAAGTGAATCATGGACGATAAAGAGTTTGGATAAGAAGAGACTAGAGGCTTTAGAAATAAGGTGCTACAGAAGAATGCTGAAGATCAGATGGGTAGATCACTTAACTAATGACGAGGTATTAAATAGTATTGGGGAGAAGAGAACTTTGTGGCACAACTTGACTACAAGAAGGAATCGGTTGGTAGGACACGTTCTGTGGCATCAGCGGATCACCATTTTAGTATTGGAGGGCAACGCGGAGGGTAAAGGTCGAGGAGGGAGACCAGGAGATGAATACACTAGCAGATTCAGAAGGATGTAGGTTGCAGTGGGTATTGGGAGATGGCGCTTGCACATGATACAGGAGCATGGAGAGCTGCATCAAACCAGTCTCTGGACTGAAAACCACAACAACAACAATAAGAAGGCATCTGTCTCATGTGTACCCTTCAACAGAGATAGGACAGACAAGACGGTTAGATTAGACTATATGTAGTTTCTGTTGCAAATGATCCATAATGAGGAGATGCTCAGTGGGAAACTAATATGCTAATTTACCTTCCACAGATCGCAAGTGGACTGATCATCGACGTGAAATGAGGGATGAAAATTTAAACGTACTTCTGATCGTACTCGTATTATTTGACACCCTCCCCCCCCACTCTCTCTCTCTCTCTCTCTCTCTCTCTCTCTCTCTCTCTCTCTCTCTCTCTCTCTTATTCTAACTCACTCACTCCTCACTCACTCTCAATCGCGCACGCCCTAGTTCTACTAAAAAATTCAATTCATTAATGGTGTCGGAGGAGATGGTTAAATAAATCCTTTAGGCTGCACTTAAAATGAATTTTGACAGTAGTAAAACTTTTATGGCTGCTGATAAGTTATTGAAAATCCGTTTTCCTGAATGATCGAGACTTTATTGCACCAAAGTAATTAACTTCCAAATTTTTGTGGAGATTATTCATGTTTCTAGTAAGGAGTGTATGCAATGAGCTGTTGATTTGAAAATAATAATTTGACACAAAAGAAGCTCCTAAGTTTATGTAATACCCAGTAAGAAGCAGTACAAATCAAGTTTTAGTTAACGATTATTGACTTTTTAGCCGGCTGTGGTGCCTTGGACATGAGCTAGGACCTTAAGATTTTGCATGAAAGGAGGACAAGCAGCCGCGTTGCACGGGAGAATGTGAAAAGTGTTCATATGTAGTAAAAACCTGAGAAATCCGCCCGTTTTTGTCATTTGCTATCGAATCGACTTAATGCCAGATCGTCTCTTTGTCCTCTCTTCTCTAAGAAACAGTTTCACTTATCGTCTGCAAAACCATGTTGCGTGCTGCGGTATGCGGAAACACTAAAAGCACCATAGTAGAACACAGAAGAAGTTTCTAAGTTGATGTAATAGACTGTAAGAAGCAGTACAATTCAAGTAATCAGAAACATTGAAATTAAGTAAGTCCAAATGTTCAGATTGGTTTTTTAGGTCCGATTTTCTCAACAACTTGGTGATCAAACCAATATATCAGTCCGGAACAAGGACAAAATATTTCCACACTTCTGGAACGAAGGCACAAACGTTTTGCCCAAAATAGTCATTTTTTGTTAACTTGCAAGTATATGTGAAGGAAGGAATTGGTGTGTAGTCTAGTCAAGTAACCACTCCAATTTTACCTGAATGCTAGAATGAGATACTGTTATACAGTAGCTTCCAGAATTCATAAGGTTACTGAAGTGTATCTAAAAAAAAAAAAAGAGGAACTATCCAATATTAAAAACTCTTGTGTCACGAATAATATATATAAAGCAATTGATTTAGTAACAGATGTTGATGAGAACTCAGAGCTTGTATGTATGAAACGTAAAAGGAGACCTCTGTAGGAAAAACAAATTAAGTTTTCGAAAAAACCAAGTGATTTTGTAAAGAAACGAAGACTTTCTCTTCTTATGATTCACTTCTGTTTTGACATTCGATGTACTAAGAGGAGGGTTGCCGAAATTCCTACGTCTTATTTTTTTTATGGAATAATAAGATTATCATTCATAAATATCGGTCTCTGCAGTTATTGTAGTGAACCTTTTAATACTACCGCACTGAACTACTTAAATGATTTTATACTTTTTAGGTAGATGTATCATGAAATTGTGGTCACGTTATTTGAAAGCAAGATGAACGACATACTTAAGCGGCACATTGCGATAAGCAATTATTCTCCATAGGTCGGACCTGAAGGCCTGCTTTCAGGAAGACCAGTAGATCATTGACAGCAGTGTCGTGCAGTCAACGAGCCTTAAAACAGCGGTTGACGATGGTGTTCAGTAACACCAGGATCTCATACATTGAAAGAATGTAACAGAGTTGGCATAGAGGGTAAATAATAGTAATGGTCCAGTAGATTACAAAGGTTAATTATATATATATGCGCGTACAGATACTGCCACAGGAAGGACACGTTACAAATATGATGCCACGGTGGGGTTAAACTCATAATTATGCGCAGATTATTTCTTTTCATTTATTTGAATATTTCTCTCACTTTTAACTACCCATAAGGAAAGAAACGTTACAGTGGACGCTAGTGTGCCATCTTTCTTGCTGAAGTGGAATATCGCGTTTATTAAATTTCCTTGATAGCTTAACTGAAACTGTTTTCCCTATCCCAGCTAATTGCTGGAAAGTCCGCCCTGAGAGTTCTCTGTCGACTTGTAGATTGTGAGTCTGTCTAATATCCAGAAGTGATCCACGTCGATTGCTGGTACGGAGGGCGCTAGAGTAGATTACACGTGGTATCTGTCACACGATGTTACCCATTAACGCTCGTAACACTGAGTGCCGCACTTCGGGCTTGTGGCGTGAAGCTTTCTTTTCACCTTCGAGCGCTGGCGTCGCTACAGCTGTTGGACGTGTCTGGAGTGTGTTTGTAAATATGGCTTCAAAGTTAGTTTCGTCGAATTTTTAAAAATAAAGTAGCTTGGGCTATGGGTGGGAGGGGGGGGGGGGGGGGGCAAGGGGCATAATGCATGCTATCATTTGTGTGTTGATGGGAGGTGGAATATACTGCACTTGACTTCATGTCCACAATCACAGCTACAGCCATCCATCCCTACATCTGGAAACATACATGCAGCAAACCGGAATAGAGGATGTGGTCACACTCAAAAATTCTTTCTTAGCTTTCCTTTCTACTTTGTCTGTTTTTAGATTCTGGATGCGACAAATTAAAAAGCGCTTCATCTGTTTCGAACTTTGTATTAATTTTGCCGATGTGGTAACACTATTTAAAATTAAAAATTGTTCTTATAGTCCCCATAAAGTGTACTAAACGTTTATTTACCTTCACCGGTTTATAAATCGCTTGACACGTTTCTGAAATTATTTTGGTTGATTACAATGTGATATTAATGTGCCGTGTCATAAACCAGAGTAGCTCTCATGTATCAAGAAATCGCAGTGACACAGTTTATTCTTAGAAATGCTGTATGTCCAGAAGACATTCTGTTTTGTAACATGAGAATCCACTTTACTGAGCAAATACTGAAATAATCTCATCCATTCATAAGTAATTTATATGTTAAGACTTGAATTCCTCCTCTTGTAGCTCTCGTAACAAATTTTGCTGAATTCTTTTACTATCTTGACGTAATACCTAGGGCTTCATTCAAGTGTTTACTGTTTCTCTACCGCTTTTCTTCCAAATACACACACAATGCAATTGTGGTGTTTGCAAGAGTGTAAGAAAGAAAGCTGACGCAGTTTGTCTATCAAATTTTAGGGAAAATTTGTAAGAAGCTTTCAAACACAATAGTAAAATTCAAAACGGTGGTAAAGTGGCAGCGTTGTAAGGAACAACTTTTGTTCTTACTGTGCGTTATTTGGAATGGTTGACGGTTGATCGCGTAAGTGGGGACTAGGCGAAGAGGCATCAAAATTTTATTTCGAATGCTAAAAAGGACCAAGGTTCAATTTCACATGTTACAGCAACTGTTAAATACAATCAGCTAAGCACAGTAAGAATTGACCATGCTCTTTCACAAGCAGCACGATTGGAACATTGAAACACAACGAGAAGGTTACAGAAACAGAAGCGGAATAGATGCATTACGACTATCTGCTTTTCAGCATGGCAAAAGTTGTCTCCGAACTCGTGAGGAATCTGAGGCATGAGTGAATAAAATTTTTAGAACTTCTGAAATTCTTCGCTGGATACGAACACTCACGAAAGATTATTTAGCATCATGGAGTACTTGAAGCCACTTTCTGACAATCATTTAACAACTTGTATTATGGATGTTGTTAAAGAACAGATTTCAAGTGAAGTTAAAATAATCCTCTAGAGCAAGTTTCAAGTGAAATTAAGTCCTTTGTCAGTACAAGCCGACGAAATAACGGATGTCTGAAGTAAGCTATTAGTAATTTTTCGTTTTGCAAATAAGGAGAAATATGAGATGGATGTGGTTTTATGACTTAGCTAAAAACTGGTGTGCACAAGGCATAGCCACTGTTTAGCTGCAAGTGCTAAGCAGTTAGAATATTGATAAAAACAAACTAGTATCGCAAACATAAGACGGCTGTAGTGCAATAACACGGAAAAATTGTGTACATCCTATAGTGAAAGAGGCACACCCTCGTGCAGTCTGTATCCACTGCTGTGCACATCAGTTGGACCATCCTCTGTGCTTCTAAAAATTACGCAATTAAATTTTTTTATAGCAAACCAGTATTTCACGAATCTTAGCCGTTGCGGTAAAACAAGTTAACTTCAGGGGGAAGGGGAATTTGAATTATAAGGTCCTTGCGAAACAAGGTATTTTCATTCACACGCTGTTAAAACCATTTTTCTTCACTACACGGACATGAGCAGCATTGAATGTGAAATACAAGCAAGACTGGGATTATATTTCTTTACATCGACCAATTGGGCTAAATTGTATACTTGATCACCAGACTTCTCTTTTTCTACTGCAGGTGTACAAATAGATTTTCCAGCATACCAGTATCTTGTTCGACATTTTGCAAAGTAAATCTGTAAGCCTGAAATAGAAAGCTGCATTAAGGCTAGTG
The DNA here is from genome assembly GCF_023897955.1 of Schistocerca gregaria. Lineage (NCBI taxonomy): Eukaryota > Metazoa > Arthropoda > Insecta > Orthoptera > Acrididae > Schistocerca > Schistocerca gregaria. The sequence continues at coordinate 134,396 of NW_026061887.1, read as the reverse complement.
AGAGACTAATATGTATGAAACGCAAAGTGGAAGGTAAGAAAGAGTCTTACAATTTCAGCAGGAGTATTTGAACTAGTGTAACGAAACAGAAATATGTATTTAGAAATGGAGAAGGCTAGTATTAGAGGTAATCGACACAGTAATAGTAAACACGGAAACTAGATTCCAGGACTACCGTGCCCGCATCTCGTGGTCGTGCGGTAGCGTTCTCGCTTCCCACGCCCGGGTTCCCGGGTTCGATTCCCGGCGGGGTCAGGGATTTTCTCTGCCTCGTGATGGCTGGGTGTTGTGTGATGTCCTTAGGTTAGTTAGGTTTAAGTAGTTCTAAGTTCTAGGGGACTGATGACCATAGATGTTAAGTCCCATAGTGCTCAGAGCCATTTGAACCATTTGAACCAGGACTACCGTGAAACAATTTCCCTATACGTAATGTTGAAAAGCTACTTAAAATGTATCCTTTGACAATGAGAAACTGAAGAGAAGAAACTTTATTTACAGCAGTGAGGATAAATGTCTGGAGCTTCATGACATCCTTCAGTCCATTGTAAACAATTGATTTAAAAAACGTGTTCTCCGGAGGAGTGAAATGACTGTCGTTGCTTCTTGCAATTCCACGAACCACCGTGTCTTGCAAAACAAGCGTGAGTACGTTGAAACGCGTTAAAGCCTACTTCCACAACACAATGACAAATGACACTGTCAAGCATCACTGTGTTGGCTGTAGAGAAGAGAACTCCGAAATCAAATCGACAGGATTTCATATCTCTCGTCACCGGTCTACGCCCAGGAAAAAGGGCTGCAGGATAGAACCTTATAAAAAGGTGTGAGGGTGTATTAATAAGTATTATATCCTGATGAATGTATAGCTGTTAAATACTTTTTGCATTTGTTTATAACAATTGCTGTAGTAATTTGTCTTACGAAGTATGTAAGTTACTTTCGCATTGTTTATTGGAATTGATGACGTTTATGTCAACGTCTTTTATTTTGCTTAACCGTGCTGTACTTCTTCAGTCATGTATAAATCGCTTTGCAGGGAAATGAATCATTTTAGTCAATTGTGGGGATACAACAGCCCTGAATTTGAGGTGCGCTCAAACCCTACCATTGGCTAGAAATCGCAATGTAGCGAGATGTTTCTCCTCGGAGCTTACAACCTATGATGAATTCATTTTTGGTTAAAAACGGTTTGATGCTCAGCAGTTCTTAAATAATTACGAATATCATTAGCTACCGTCTAAGTAACAACGTAGTTAAATTTCATTCCTGCAATTAGTCGCATCTTTGCCTTGGCTTTGAGTAACAAGGCCAGAAAATGCTAGATAAATGCTGGCAAACTCCAGTTTCTGTTCCTTTGTAAAACCAACCGGAATCGCGTAGATATTTATCATACGAGCAAATCACATGAGGCACCGTGATTGCGTTGTGCAAGCGGTTACGAAATTGGTCCGTTGGTCGGTCGGCCGACAGATATAATAGTGCGTGTGGAGGGGCCTTAGCAGAACGATTTTCAGTGCAGCCCAGTCCCGTTCGCGCCATATTTACACACCTTTTGTCGTAGTTAGCAGACTAAGCATAAAAACCAAAACTTCGAGGTAAATGGAGACCCCCCCCCCCCCCCCACTACAGGTCCAGGGGTTGGAATAGACCCGAGGTATTTCCGCCTGTCGTAAGAGGCGACTAAAAGGAGTCTCACGTTTTGGCCTATATGTGGTGGTCCCCTCTATGAATTGACCTTAATTTTTCAAAATTTTCCCGAAGAGCGAGCCAATTTAGGAAGGACGCCTTACATGGAGTATAGCATTCATGTGCTCAGACTTACCGCATCCTTTGTCGACGTGGATCTGCACTTCTGCTCATTCTCCTACTGTTGGGCGAGGCCACCCTCCTGGGTGCGTATTTTTCCATAAACGGTGCAGTATCGTTTTCTATACCGACGATTATAATGGACTTGTTCGCTTGGTTGCACCTGACATCCAGCACGGTAGATTGCCCATTGTAGTGGGGCCGCTATGTACCCTGTCAGTTGTAGCCCTCTGACCACACCCCCTGATGCCTGTGCCATTAACTCCCCATGTATGCCCAGTCAGGGTATTTACTCGCTTATGACAAGCTGGGGATGTTTCTGTAACCACAAGAGCTTACATATGGTCGAGGGTATCATATTTCACAGGGACCTTATTTTGCAGTCTGACGATGAGCTGCGCGCAAATTTGGAGCGGCGCGGTGTTCATTTCGTCCAGCGTGTCCACTGGGGTCCGAGGTATAATCAGGTTGCCACCGCTGCTTTCGTCTTGGCCTTCGAGGGTGATACATTGACAGAGAAGGTCAACGTGACGGTCTAATACTGTGTTGTAAAGCCCAATGTTCCTCACACGATGCGGTGCGTTAAGAGCTGCAAGTTTGGACATATACAGCTGTACATCCAGCGTCACATGTCAAAATTCTGGATGCCCTTCACATCCCAATACTACATGTGCCCCGCCTCCAATCTGTCAAACTGTGGAGAGCACCATTCGCCTTGCTCACTACACTGCAGGATTCTCCAGAAAGAAAGGAAAATCATGGACTAAAACACACTGGACAGAATGACCTACACTGGGGCTAAGAGAAAATTTGAATGCCTGCATCCTGTGCCTGTGACATTGTACCACGACTGTTGTAACATCGGCGTAATACGATCAGCTCTGCCAATCATAGCCACCTCTCAGAGCCGAAAGATGTTCCTTGTTGGTGGAGGGCATTTCCCTCCCTATTGCTCCTGCACCACCTACTTTGGAAGCAACACTCCTCCAACCATCGGGGACATATGCTTCTCCATCTTGGAAGGGAACAGAAGTCTTCCTCGCTTCTCTCGCTAGGAAGGGGTCCCCTTCCCAGGTTTCTCCTAGTGGGAAATTTGACACCTGCCAGTGACTGAAGAGCCCAAAAGCAGCTTGTCGAAGGGCTTCACGCTCATTCTCAGTCCTGGAGACTGAATCAGTGAAGTTCTCCCAGCCAGGGAAACCCAAGGTGCAGTGAGAGAAATCCAAAAATAAAACCACTAGGACCAAGCTGTGTGTGTGTGTGTGTGTGTGTGTGTGTGTGTGTGTGTGTGTGTGTGTGTGTGTGTGTGTGTGTGTGTGTGGGTGGGTGTGGGAGGGTCTGGCGGGATATAGGTCCTCAGTAAATGCATAAATCACCATCCCATGCACACACACACACACACACACACACACACACACACACACACACACACACACACAGACAGACATGACGGTTATAGAGTGCTCAGAGTCACATGCTGCCGCCGGCTTATTGCCTGAGGCATAAACCACTTCATTGAATGTTCCATGCTTTCACAGTGTCACGATGACGTCATTCATTATTCCACCACCTGGATGAGCTATGGCAACAGTTGGGCTTTACACCTGCTATCTGTATTGCCCTCCAGGAAAGCTGGTTTTTGACAATGCGGACCCTCTGCCCTCCATGGCTAAACAGATATTACAGTAACTGTAGCGGCTATAATAGGGTGTCAGGTGGAGTTTTCGTTTATGTCCTAAACTGTCTGTAGTGAACCTGTGCCCCTTCAAATCCCCCTTGAAGCTGTGGCTATCAGAATAAGGACGATGGAGGATCTTACTGTGCAATATATACCTTCCTCCAGATGGTGTCGAACCCCTAGATGTATTAGCTGCACTGATTGGTAAAATCTCCGAAAAGTGGGAAAGGTTTAGGGAGTTAATCAACCATAACCCCTTGTGGGTTGTCACTGTGCTTATTTGCCAAGACAGAGATGTCGAATCTTTGTCTCAGTTCGACCTCCGCCTCTTAAATACTGGGACTGCTACACATTTCAGTGTGGCTCGTGGTAGTTACTCAGCCATCGATTTGTCACTTCAAACCCCAAGACTTCCCCCATCAACCCACTGGAGAACCCGTGACGACCTGTATGGTAGTGACCACTTCCCCATCTTTCTGTCACTGCCCCAGTATCATGCTCATGGACGGCTGCCCAGATTGGCTTTAAACAAGGAGGAATGGGAATCTTTCACCTCTGCTGTCACCGTTTAATTTCCCCCACACAGTTACATTTAAGTGATGGTTGAGCAAGTTACTACAGCAATTGTTTCTGCAGTAGAAAACTTAATCCCTCGTTCTTCATGGTGCTCAAGGCGTAAGGCAGTCCCTTGGTGGTCGCCGGAAGATGCTGAAGTAATTAAGGAGCGTCGGAGATCTCTACAGTGGCATAAGCAGCACCCTGCCATGGAGCACCTCATACAGTAGCCTTTAAATAGCTCTGTGCCCGCGTTCGGTAACTTATCAAACGACGGAAGCAGGAAAGTTGGATGAGATACATCTCGACAATTAGACGCCATACGTCACCTTCCCACGTCTGGGCAAAGATCAATCATCTTTTTGGGTACCAGACCTTAACAAGTGTTACTGGTGTTAGCGTAAATGGCGTGTTATCTACAGACACAAACGCGATTGCCGAGCACTCTGCCGAGCACTCTGCCGAGCACTCTGCCGAGCACTCTGCCGAGCACTCTGCCCTGGAAAATTACCCCCAGCCTTTCACACACTATAAATGCGGCGTTATAGGGTTCACTGTGGCGTGTATTGACTGAGGTGATGTTCTCGTCCAGCCGCAGTTAAAGTGGGAGGTCCTCAGTGCAATTGCATATTGCCCTGACAGAGCTCCTGGACATGATCGGATCCACAGCCAGATACTTAAATGTCTCTCATCTGACTACAAGCGATATCATCTCGTCATGTTCAACCGGATCTCGAGCAGTGGCGTCTTTCCATTGCAATTGCAAGGAACAACATCATTCCGGTGCTCACACCCGGTAAAAACTCGCTTGACATGGTTAGCTGTCGGCCCATTAGCCTCACCAACGTTCTTCATAAGCTGCTGGAATGTATGGTATGTGGGCGGTTTTGTTGGGTCCCTTTAGTCACATGGCCTACTGGCTCCATGTCGGGGTGGTTTCTGCCAGGGTCGCTCTACCACTGCTAATCTTGTGTCCCTAGAGTTTACCATCCAAACGGCCTTCTCCAGACGCCAACGCCTGATTGCTGTCTCCATTGATTTACGAAAACCATATGACACGACCTGGCGATATCACATCCTTGTCACATTGTATGAGTAGTGTCTCTGGGGCCACTCTGGATGTTCATCGGAAACGTCTTGTCACTCCATGTCCGAGTTGGTGCCTTCCATAGTACGACCCATATCCAGGAGAATGGAGTTCCACAGTGCTCTGTATTGAGTGTCTCTATTTTTAGTGTCTCTATTTTTAGTGGCCTTTAACGATCTAGGAGCAGCTGTTTGTTGGACTCTCCATCTCACCTTCCCTGAATGCAGACGACTTCTGCATTTAGTACTGCTGCTCCAGTACTGGTGTTGCTGAGCATCACCTACAGGGAGCCATCCTCAAGGTGCAGGCATGGGCTATAGCCCACAGCCTCCAGTTTCCAGACGCAAAGTCGTGTGTCATACACTTCTGTCGGCGTCGTACCATTCATCTGGACCCAGAACTTTACCTTCATGACGATCCACTCACTGTAGTGGAGACACACACATTCTTAGGACTGGTTTTCGTTGCTCGATTGACTTGGCTTCCTCATCTTCGTCAGCTTAAGCAGAAGTGCTGGCAGCACCTCAATGCCCGCCGACGCCTGAGCAACACGAACTGGGGTGCAGATAGATCTACGCTGCTGTGGCTCTACAGAGCCCTTGTCCAATCACGAATTGACTATGGGAGTGTGATTTAGGGTTCGGCAGTGCCCTCAGCGCTGAATTTACTCGACCCTGTGCACCACTGTGGGGTTCGATTAGCGACAGGATGAGTCCGGTGACCAGTGTACTGGTGAAGGCTGGGATCCCTCCATTATAAATTAGACGTGCAAAATTGCTCGCCAGTTACATTGCACACATTTGTAGTTCTCCTGAGTATACAAATTACCCTCTCCTTTTCCCTGCCCACGGCATTCCAGCCCCCACAACAGCAACCCAGATCAGGGGGTTAATGATTACGGTTTGCATTCGATTGCTTCTGTCTGGAGTCCTTGCCTGTTCTACCTCTCCTCGAGGTCCATTCACGTACATCTCCATGCTGTAAGCCTCAGCCACAGCTTTGTCTAAATCTTTCACGTGGCCCTAACGACTCCATTAACCTTGCGGCTCTCCACTGTCACTTCATCTCTATTCTTGACACGTACTGAGGCGACAAATTGGTTTACTCTGATGGCTCGATGGCTGATGCTCTCGTCAGCGTCGCGTATGTCCATGGAGGACATAATGAACAGCATTCCTTCCCGATGGCTGCAGTTCTTCCATGGCGGAGCTGTTGGCTGTATCTTGAGCTTTTGAGCAGATGTGTTCATGCTCTGGGGAGTCGTTCCTGTGTGCCAACTCCTTGAGCAGCCTACAAGGTATCGACCAGTGCTCTCCTCGTCATCCGTTGGTAGCGATCATCTAGGAGTTCATCTACGCCCTGGAACGGTTCGGTCGTTCATTGGTGTTTCTCTGGACCCCTGGTGACTTCGGAATCCCAGGCATCAAACTTGCTGAGAGATTGGCCAACAGGCTACGTGGAAACCACTCATGGAGATCGGCTTCTCTGCAACTGACAAGCTTGCTGTACTACGCCGCAAGGTTTTGCGGCTTGGGAGACGAAAAGGCTTAACCTCAGCATGCACAACAAACTGCGTGCCACTAAGGAGACTTCGAATGTGTGGCAACCCTCCATGTGGGCCTCTCGTATGGACTCTGCGGTTCTCTGCCAGCTCCGCATTGGCCACGCTTGTGTGACACATGGCTGCCTCCTGCACCGTGATTACCCACCTCAGTCAGTTTCGGTGTGGCGCCCGGCTGACGGTGGCCCATATCTTGGTGAGCTGTCCTCCTTTGGCTGCCCTGTGACGGACTCTTCAGCTACCGGACTAGTTGTGACTTCGTAGGCTTTCCCGGCGTAATAAGTCTTGAAAATCTCTTCGGGTTTGCTGCCGGACTAGTTGCCATTAATTTCAACTGAAAAAGCCTCATTGGCTAATTTAGGTTTAAGTTTTATTCGTGAGGGTGGGTTTTATCATTCTTTATAAGTTTCAGCTCTAAAGCTTGTGTGGTGGATGTTTTCATGTGTCGCAGAGTGGCTAGCTTTTTCCTTTTTGTTCTCGTGGTGGGTCAGCCACGATCATCTGCTCATGTTTTTATCTGTTCTATCTTGTTTCTTGCTCCTCTGTGGCTTTCTTTTCCTGTTTTGTCCATGGTAGTGTTGATTGTCCTGTTCTTCTCCTGGTTCCTCCATTCTCCTGTTACCGTGCTGTACATCTCTTTTATTTCCCTTGTGTAATAATTTTGTTGGGAACGAGAGACCGATGACCTCACAGTTTGGTCCCTTCCCCCCTCTTTCAAACCAACCAACCTAAATGGAGGAAACCTGTAGTAAGTGGTTGACAAGAATGAATATTTTTAGACCATTTGGATGTGTATTACGCTCTCGTATTATACACAAGCAACGGAAAATTTTATCCATATGTTACGCAAGTTTCATCGGAGTTCCTCGTCCGTGTAAAATCTGCAAATGTAGCACAGCATAGAGGTTAAATGAAAAGAACCGAAAATTTTTTAGCGTTTAGTGTTTCTGAAGTGTTTGCAGTAAGAGCTGATAGCGGAAAATGAAAGTATGACGTTGTTACGTAGGATTACATTGCTTTATTGTTAAAAACCATTTCATTGCTTGTAGTTTAGGTAGAGAATTTGTGTTCACATTGCCATCGAGGGCTTAGATGTAGGCTAATTGCTCTCGTGCCGTCGAAATCAAAAGAGACGCCTTTACAATATTAAAGGCTCAATATCTCGCGTTGAATATTTGTAGAGTTCAACTCATACTTAGTTGACACATATATCGTTCGGAGCTAGGTGGCCTCTCTTTACAGGTTGAAAGAATTCTCTTGCTTAACGTAAATTTCATTCCCGGAATATTTCCGAAATCCTCATTTTCAGGATGTTACCTTTAAACTTCCGTGCAAGCGCGCAGCCAGTGGTATCGGGTTTTCTGTATGAATCGTTGTCTTCACTGCTGCGTATTCCTTTGCTATTGTAATTTTGCAGAAGAAATTTTGTAACACAGATGAAGTGACGTCTTTGATTTCACATTACGTGTATTAATGAAGCGCAAGTCAACAGTGTGGAAACATTTAGACGTAGAAATGTAATCGTAATTTGATGATAAATTAACCATTTTAGTCTGTTGTACTAAACTGATAATGAATTAGTGTTTTTCAAAGTAGAGAACAGCCAGAAAATATTATGTATGTTACAGAAGTTATTCCGAAGTACCGGTCGGTGCGCATTATTCTGCCGTTTTGGGAAAGGTGAAGTGTGCGCGGTGACAGTTGCTCGCCTGTGACATCCGCCTCTCGTGCTAAGACAGGTTTCCTTGGGTGCAGAAACGTGTTGCAGCGTGCTGCGGAATACGGTTGCGTCATTCTGTGTGATGCTGGCTGCGTGGTCCTGCGTGAAACGTCTACCAAAGTGCGGGGAAAAAAAAAGAAAAAAAGTGGCGGCGCGTGTTGTTCTCACTGTCCTTTGGAGAACGTCCATCTACCTCTATAGTCTTCAGGTTTTCTGCACACTCACTGTGTGTAGGTAGATACTGGATTAGCCAACAGAAATAGCGTTGGCGAAAATTCGGCTAAGTGCCCACCACGAAAAAGCCACAACTCCAGTCCATGGGCAGAAACCGAAAGTTAAACTACCGAGCGTTCGGGTTTCTTGCATGTCTCGTTCGGGAGAGTCTAAAATTTCTTTCTAGTTGTTTTGCCTCCATAACACTGAAAATATCGGGTCGGAATAAATATCTTGGGCTGCTTTCAGGTGTGAACTTTTAACGGAAAATCAGCGATATGGCGTAAATAAAGTCCGGATATTAAATACGGGCTTGATGGCAGTTTTCTGAGTCCGAAAAAGTCGCTGACCCACGACTACTTGAGTCAATACATTGTGTTCAGTAGGCGTCTTATAGAGAAGTGGTCAACATAATGTGTAGCAATCTGCAAGAAACATGCCAAGCGGAATTCATGTTGAAAGGTTCGCACACGAATATCTCCTACATCAAGCCACTCACAAAACTCGAACTTCCACAAAATACTCAGCACTGCAGTCGCTTTTCGTCAGCAATGAGAGAACCGATCAACTGCGCGAATTTAATAATTTTCAACTACAAATTTGATTCTTGAGATTTAACAAACGTTAACCGGAATACGGCTCCAAGGCGACTATATCGTCTCCTAGATCTAAGGCGCAAAGCCTAATCAAAGGCGCGGCGAATACTGAATTCCTATTGGCGACGCAATCATTACAAGATGACAACTAGTAATAATTTGCTACGTTATAGTGGTATTTATAATTAGACGACTGTGCATGATAGCGATACGACAACTACTCTCTAACACCTTTTCTTAATTCATTTAAAATATGCTATGGAAATGCAGAAGCATTTAAGCTTTTAGGAGGAGTTGGTTTTTCTCGATACTCGCCGTTTACCACGTCTCGTCTCCTAACCTGTGTCGTACGACATACTTGTATACTCAGCTTCAGTGGTACACGTCGATAACGTGAGGAAACATTTTGGCTAATAGCCAGTAACACTGAAGTACAAATTAATATAACATGACGAGGAATTTTAGGAAGCCAACATTCGAGATGTAGAGGTGGTGAAACTTTTACCTTTATACTTTTTGTGAGGGGGAGGTGCGGCGGTGAAGGGAGTAACAGTTTCGGAAAAGAATTAATTTATTTTTGCAATCCGTTGGAGGTCGGTGGGTGCCACAGTTTACCCTTTACTGGCGCGACGCGAGTTTCAGTGGGCTGTGATCAACAGTTTGCTTCTACACGCACGACAGCAGTAGCGGAAGCAGCTAAAGCAAAACATGCAGCTCTGTGATCGAGTGGAAAACCTGTTCGTTTTGGCAGTCAGAAAGTACATCGAAATTATGGAAGAGGAATACTGAATATTACCGGAAAGGGTATTCACAAGTGTTATGCAGCCAATGTTCATAAAACGCGAAGGACGGGGCATAACATTTCAGTAACAAAATTGCTCGACGATGCGGAGAGACAAAAGGTCCCACAACTTCACAACACAGACTTAGGTCGCTTTGAGTCGGTATCTACGGCAACAACGGTGTAAGACAGTGACAAATTCGAAAGATAAGGAAACCAGTTTAGAGAGCAAGAACAGCGTATCATCGGTCTCTGGGAATCGAACGAAATGAAATTCACTTACGTAGAGAACAGAAGGCGGAATACTGATATTAGGAGGCAACAGCGGAAAAATACTGAAATTCGGACATCGTTCTAAGACTATTCGTTGTAACAAGGAACATGAACTTCCATCCTCCCTGTTAACAATTCTGGAACAAATGGAGAATCTGTTTTGTGTCGCAATACTTGGGTACCTTTGCTTGATAATGAACTCAGGCACTCGTGGAGAGCTGAACAAGTGCTACAAACTCTTCATAACAGTAAGTTATTTGTGGACATCGTCACCGATAAGAACAGGATGCGTTACACGACAGAGCGAACACACTTTGCCGAAGAGGTTATCAGAATAGTGTGTACAGCAGTCACGATTTGGAACAGACCGTTACAGGATCCGGGATCGATGCGGTGAAGTTTTCCAATCTTTCGTGGCCCTGCTGTGAGAAAATAGGCGCATCTCGCACGTAGACCCACATACGAACTACCTGGATCGCCCGTTTGGTGCCCTGAAGAGTTGGTTTGCCAACTGAAACTCTAGTTCGTAAGTGAGTAAGTGGACAGATGTGAGCTCTGTTGACACTGTGCTGTAGGCTTTTGTGTCACTGGGGGTTTGAGTCACTGGGTCGACAGATTGACCATATTTCGTACTGACAGGATACCAAAATTCCCTTCTCGCGGGAGAGGGTCTGTGCAGCGATAGCAGCAACGAAGAGGAATCACGTAGACATGGCAACGAGCGCGTGGAAGTGCTAAGAGGCTAGAGGGAAGAGTGCCTTCAGTATGGAAAAAGATAATTTTACCAAATGGCAGAAAATGGGTCAGCAATATGGGAAGCTCGGTGGCCTGTATGCCTGCTAAAGACTTCGTGCAGTAAGACATTCCTGTAAGGCTGCGGTCACGTCGACGACGGTATCTGTGCATTTTACATCGACCGAAGATCTTTCCAAACCAGTAAGTCGCTACGTGCGCGGTCACAGGGTAGCCGATGTTACCGCCCGATCGTGCACATTTCGGATAATTGCTGAAATTCATATGTTTTTATTGGCATATCGGCCGACATTATACGAAGCAGACTGCAAGAAACAGATCGGTAAAAGGCGTTTGTGCCATTTTGTGAATGAAAAGTCATCGGGATATATTTTGGTATCAATAGATTGAAATCTCAGCTTTGTCGGAAACCACCCGTAGGATAAATCATTATCGGGAATTGTAAGTGTAACTTTACTTTTTAACGTCAAAGAATCTGTTAGAGAGGGATGCTGCATCTCACGGTTAGTTGCTTTAGTGGATATATCTTGGGCTGTGATAAGTGGACAAAAGTTGCATAGCTATTATTATTACTGCTACCAACTGGGGCTATGTCGGTAGTGTGATGGTTGCATGAAGGGGTTTCAGATGTGTGTGTTTCTTCATTTTTCAGTCTGTAGGTGAGCACAACATCAAATAAATTCGGCAACACATTAACTGTAATCTTGCTGTTAAAGGTTACCACGAATCATCGAGAATATATTGTACCGAAGACTCGTACGTGACTCACTTTCGGATAACGGAAGATGATTTTCAACACCAGCAGAGGTGTGATTAGGGTGTAATAAAATCCGACAATCTGAGGGTGCAGTTCTGGCTAACGTAAAACGGGAAATTACACGACTGTATTTGCCATCTGGCGTTTACATCTTTCCAATACTGAGACCTATACGACGTTCTGACAAGTTCTTGTCACGTGTTGCATGCTATTCAGGCTACAATGCCCTGAAGATTAAAAAGCTACTTATTTCACTCCTGCGACCCACATAAAGTACGACTAAGGATTGCATTTCTTCCATACCGAATTTTGGAGCTACGCTTCGTTCAACCCCAGCGGGTTTGGGGTCAGAATAGGCCCAAGGTATTCCTGCCTGTCGTAAGAGGAGACTAAAAGGAGTCCCTCCCCCTCAAGGGGGTAGTTTGCGACTGTGTCCGGAGACGAACGGTTCAACGACTTACATTTGATGTCATTTTTGTTTTTGGATTATTCTGGTATCTTCCTCCCTTTCTTGGTTTTTCTTTCATTTCTTTTTCCTTCCATTCCTTTTCATTCCTTTGTTTTCCTTCCTTTGTTTTTCCTTCCTTTGTCCTTCTCCCTCCATCACTGTATTCCTTCCTTTTTTCCTTGCATTCTCCTCCTCCTCCTCCTCCTCCACCTATTTCTCGCCTTCTCCTCCTTCCCCTCCTCATCATCACCTCCTCCTCCTCCTCCTCCTCCTCCTCCTCCTCCTCCTCCTCCTCCTCCTCTTCCTCGACTTGCCCTTCCCTTCCTCGACTTCTTCTCCTCCTCCTCTTCCTCATCCTCGACTTCTCCTCCCTCCCTGCCTCCTCCTTACCTTTTTGTCCGCCCTATTGTCTCCAGCTCAGCGTTTAAAACAGTCTGTCCTTTCCCTCCCTCTCTCCCTTTTTTTCTATTCTTCTTTCCTCCCTGTGCGTGCCTGAAGGCCGACCCACGCATTCACACGCATAGCTGGTGACGGCGTAATGCGTAATTCCGTACGCCCTGGGTAGGCACGTAAGGTTCACACGTACCCCCTGGTAAAGGCCAGGCCCGGGTAGGGATGATCGCCTGAGCTGACACCTTCTGACTATGCCGATTGTTCCCTCAGTCCGTTTCTCGGGAAGTGTGACCTGAGGTGTAAACATTCACCTAAGGCAGGAGCACCCTCTGGGAGGGTCCCAACAAGGAAGGAGCACGCCATCTGAGATGGTGGCAATCATAGGGGATTCATCCGCAATGAATTCTTCTTCTTCTCCTTCTCCTCTCTCGACTTCTGCCATAAAAACGGAAACATGACCGGCCACCAGTGACAAAAGTACTGCCGCCTGCCCCAAAGTTTCTCGTAGTTTCTAGATCTGATGATGGAAAAGATTTTTCATCTGTCAACCCCTTCGTTATTCATAATTGCGTAGATGTCATAGGTGGATCTGACAAGTCTTGCACCAGGATGCGTAACTGTACCTTGTTGTTGGAAACTGAGAGCGCCTTTCAGGCACAAAAACTCCTTCGCGACACACTCCTGTACACGTTCCCTGTCCAGGTGGGGGCTCACTGCACTTTGAATTCATCTCGTGGTGTGGTATCTACTAGATCACTTGATGGATTGATTGACGAGGAGATTCAGTCTTTCCTCGCTGAGAAGAGCGTGACAGCTGTCCATAGGGTCATGAAAAAGGTCGACTATGACCTTGTAATGACCCAGACAGTTTTCTTGCCCCCCTATGGGGTCCACAACTTTTTTGTGGATACGTGTGTGGCGAGCAAGGGGCCCTGAGCTATTGCAGCCTTCTTTCTCTCCAGGGCTGCATTTCCTTTCTTTTCCCCTCCTTTCCCCTCCTTGTTTCTTTCCCCTCGCCCTCTCCTCTCCCTCTCTTGGCGTCCTTGCTTAAGTTGGCCCCTGCTAACCTCCTGGTTCTGTTGGTTTTACAATTTGGCTTTGTTGCATAATCAGCTCCTCCTATTGCCATTCCCTGTCCCCCTCTGGGGTTTGACCCCCATTCCTAAATTTTTGCTCCATAGTGTGAACCATTTGGGGAAGAGCACCTTACCTAGTGTCTCCTAGTACATTCCACCTTCTCTTTTACGTCGTTGTCTGATACTAGGTTGCATAGCCAGCACGGTAGCCAGCCCATGTGGTGGGGTCGCTTTGTACCCTTTTGGTTGAGCCCCCTGAACACACAGGGATTACACTTCTGATACCTGAGCTGTGACCTCCTCATGCATGCCTTGGAGTGGTTGCTCGTCATGCTGGAGCATCGGAACTCCTGGCAATGTCGGCCATGCCAGATGGCCCTTGCTGTGGTTAGGTGGCACCTGTGAGAAGAGCCCCTGATCTGAGTTGGTGGTATCAGGGCGGACGCTATGCAAATGAAATGCATATGGGTCCAGAACTCTGGCTGTTCTTCTGCAGCTGTCTCTCAGCGTAGAACTGATTCTTAAAGTGCTTCTTCTCTTGCCCGCTTCGGCCTTCCCTTCCATGACTACCCCCTGGGAAGAGGGTCAGGCCCGTTGGCTACTGGCGAAGCACTTCCCCCATTATCCAGTTTGCACCAGGACTGATGGGGATACTTTCACCAATACCAACTTTATATTTTGTGTAACACATGGAAGACAATTTTGGTGAAGTGGACTCCCTGATCAAGATGAGGTCAGGTTTGTTACTGATCAAAATTGCTTCACTTGCCCAATCTATGGCCCTTTGTGCCTGTACCCATCTTGGATCAATGTGTATTTTTCACACGGTCCTCATCCTTCAAACTGATGAGGAACTTCGGGACAATCTCGGATGGCGGGGTGTTCAGATTGTTCGGCGTGTTCAGAAGGGTTCTAAAGACAGTCGTATTGATACTGGTGCCTTTATCTTGGACCCTGAAGGGGTTACCCTGCCTGAAAAAGTTAAGATTATGTTTTATCGATGTGATGTGAAGCCGTACTTCCCACCACCTATGAGCTTGCGTTTTGGACACGTCTTCCTGCTGTTCACAGGCCCCTCTCTGTGGTGACTGTGGACGTCCACTCCATGTGTTACCCCTCCTGTGTGTGTAAATTGTCATGGTAGTCATTCTCCACGTTCACCCGATTGCCCAGTATATAAGAAGGAAAAGAAGATACAGGAGTATAAGTCCCTCGATTGATTAACCTACACAGAGGCCCGTAAGAAGTATCCAGGTCTTCAGCCTGTGTCCATGACATCTAGTTATGCTTTGGTTTCATCTTCACCCCTTCCTCACCCCCATCTCGGACCCCTCGCCTCCCCCCTCCCCTGCAGCTCCAGCACTTTCTTCTCTGGGCGGTGCTCCCCTCTCCAGCCGGAAAAGTGTCCCACTCCTTCGGCATCTGCCGGTCAAGGCGCCTATTCAGGATGCCCCTTCCCAGCACCTTCGAGGCCAAAGGTCTGCTGCATCGTGACGACCGCGAGAGCCGCGGTCTGTCGGCCCCCAGGTTGCCCGGTCTTTCTGTTCGCGATATTGCAGCAGCTTGCTCCTTTATGCCACACGGCCCTCCTAGATCTCAAAGAGAAAAGAAGCAACAAAAGTCCGAGACAAAGAGCCTCTGGTGTCAGCAGAGGTCCTCGTGTTGAGTTTTATTCGGGGGGGTTTTTATCGTATGATTTGAGTGTTTGTCCTTTTCTTTCCTGTATTGACTTGGGCCTTTCGCCTGTGGTTTTAAACTGTGGGTTTTAATGTCATTTGGTGGTTGGCTTTTCCTTATTTTCATGGTCGGCCAACCACCTTCACACTCGGTGTGATTTTAGTTCCGTTTGTCTGGTCTTTGTCTGTCTTTCTCGTATTGTGTCGTCCCTTGTCTCAGTTCTCCGTTTTTAACGACTGACAGTTTTTATTTCGTGTGATTTTATCGTGGAACAAGGGACCGATGACCTTAGGAGTCTGGTCCCTTCAATCCCACACCCAACCAACCAATCAGCAGAGGTCCCATCCGGATTCTGTCTTTCATGGATGTCGCCCCCTCCTTGTCGGTGCCAGATGGTGACTGGGTGGTATGACTGGCTTTAGCCTGTTCAACCTCCATTGAAATCATTGTTCAGTGGTTATCCAATGGAACTGTAATGGATACTACCATCACCTTCAAGAATTGAAATCCCTTATTTCGTCTTACTCTGCAGCTTGTGTGGTTCGACAGGAATCTCATTTTACTGATGATCACTCACAGACCCTCTGTCGGTTCAGTGTTTTCTGTCGAAATCGGGTCGGACCCTCACGGGCTTCTGGTGGCGTTTGTACGTTGGTCCGTACAGACATTGCTAGCAGGTGGATTCCTCTTCAAACTATATTGGAAGCTGTTGCTGTTAGGGTACACCTAGACTCTGAGGTCACGGTTTCCAATCTTTACCTCCCTCCTGACAGGACTCTTACACCTGCTGCCTTAACTGCCCTCCTTCAGCAACATCGTCTTCCCTTCTTCCTTTTTGGGGATTTTAATGCTCATCATCCCTTGTGAGGCAGTGCCTTTCCATCTAGACGAGGTCTTCTCATAGACCAGTTTATTGCAGACCACGACTTGTGCCTTCTTGATGATGGCTCTCCTACTCATGTCAGTGCCGGTCATGATACCTTTTATGCCATTGATCTTTCTCTTTTCTTTGCACTCTCTCCTCCGTTCATTACACTGGTCGCCAAATGACGACCTTTGTGATAGTGACCATTTCCAGTTGATTATCTCTCTCCCTTCCCGCTCCCCAAATGACACGTTACCTTGTTGGTGTTTCCAACGCACCGATTGGCCTCTATAAACTAAACAGGTCTTGTTTTCTCCCTCTTTGTCGGGTTGTATTGATGACAACCTACATGTCGTGTCTGACGCGATTGTTCGCGCTGCTAGCCCTGCTGTCCCGCGTTCATCTGGGCCATTAAGTCGCCGGCAAGTCCCATGGTGGAGTACAGCCATTGCCATTGCAATCCGTGATCGCTGTCGAGCTTTGCAACACCTTAAGGGGCACCCATCCGTAGCCAGACTTACTACCTTTAAACGCCTCTGCGCTAAAGCACGTTATTGAATGAAACAGAGCAAGTGGATATGTTGGGAACGATTCGTTTCTTTCCTTGGTAGTACTGTCCCTCTGTCACGAGTATGGGCTACACTTCGCTCTCTCCAAGGTTGCCATTGGCAGTCCACCCTCACAGGCCTTCACCTCCCACATGGCCTTTGTACGGACCCATTAGCTTGTGCAGACTACCTTGCGACCCATTTTGCACTGGCATCAGCCCCCTATCCAGCTGCTTTCCTTCACCAGAAACTGGTGGCTGAAGCTTTCATCTTATGTTTTACCCCTTGTGAGTCAGAATCTTAAAACAAACCTTTTACTGAATGGGAATTTCTTTCTGTTCTATCTTCTTCTCATGATACGGCCCCTGGCCCAGATTCCATTCATAACGAACTGCTTCAACATCTCAGTGCTCCACAATGACAACATCTTCTCCAGCTGTTTAACTGTATCCGCTCCAGGGCGACTTCCCTTCTCTGTGGAGGGATAGCATCGTGGTTCCTGTCCTTAAGCCTGTTAAGAACCCCCTATTTGTAGACAGCTATTGGCCAATTAGTCTGACCAATGTTGTTTGTAAGTTACTTTAATGGATGGTAGCCCGTCGGCTCAATTCGGTCCTCCAGTCTCGAGATCTATTGTCCCCTTACCAGTGTGGCTTCCAAGAGGGACGGTCTCCAATCATCCAATCATTTACTTCACTTGGAATCTGCAGTTCGGCAGGCTTTTTCCCAGCGCCACCATTTAGTTGCAGTGTTTTTTGACCTTCTAAAGGCCTATTACATGGCCTGGTGCCATCACATTTTGCTTACCCTTCATCAGAAGGGTCTTGGGGCCCACTACTGATTTTCATCCGCCAGTTCCTGTTCCATCGGTCATTCAGAGTTTGAGTTGGTACTGTTTTTAGTTCTCCACGGACCCAGGAGACAGGTATCCCACAGGGTTCTGTCTTGAGTGTCCTTCTTTTCCTCATTGCTATCGATGGACGTGTGGCCTCAGTCAGTCCTTTGGTTGCCCCTGCCCTGTATATGGATGGTTTCTGCATTTGGGTTAGTTCCTCCTCGATGGCATCTGCAGAACGGCAGCTCCAGGGAGCTACATGGAGTGCCTCTGCATGGACCCTCTCCCACGGGTTTCAATTTACTCCTCTACAATCGCAGGTGGTCCACTTCTGCCGCCGTACTATGATCCACCCCGATCCAGAGCCCTATCTTTATGCACAACGATTGCCAATGGTCCCACAGTTTCGTTTCCTTGGTTATCTTTTCCACAAAAAGCTCATTTGGCTGCCCCATATCAGACATCTGAGGGTAGGATGTTTCTGTAAACTCAATGTCCTTCACTTCCTTACCCACTCCTCTTCGGGTGCAGACCGTTCCCCCATCCTCCATTTTTATCATGCTCTAGTTCTGTCTCGCTTGGACTATTGCTGTCAAGTTTATGGTTCAGTTGCTCCTTCCACACTGCACGTGCTGGATCCAGTCCACTATTGTGGTATCCATTTGGCCACCGGTGCCTTCCCTACTACCTCTGTTGATAGTCTCCTGGTTGAATCTGGGATTCCCCTCCCCCCTTTTCTGTTCGGCGGTCCCAGCTTCTGGTGTCTTAAGCACTCGCTGTCCCTCCCTCTCATCCTTCCTATTCTGTCCTGTTACGAGACCATGGACGTCGCCCACCCCATTCCATCCCTCGGGCGGGTTTACCGGTTGGGCTCTGCCTTGCGTCTCTTTGCTGTGATTTTCAGCTTTCTTCTTTGTCCTGTCTTCCTCGCTCTCTCCCCTCCACCCCCCCCCCCCCCTTGGCTAGTTCCTCAGCCTCTAATTTGGATTGATCTCCTCCAACGTCCAAAAGATTCCATCCCCCCAATGGTGATCCATTCCTTTTTCCGCCTAACTTAATGGGAGTTTCGGGATGCTGTCGTTTTTACACTGATGACTCAAAATCTGCTGATCATGTGGGGTATGCTTTCACGTCCCCTGTTGGAACGAAAAATCACCTGCTGCCACCTACATGTGGGGTTTTTACTGCGTAATTGATGGCAATTTCCCAGGCCCTTTACTTTTATTAAACAGTCCCAACACAACTGTGTTTTGTTCATGTAACGACTCAATGAGTGGCCTTCTTGCTATTGACTGATATTTTTTGCGTCGTCCCTTGGTCTCTGTCATCCATGACCATCTCGTTGATATTCACTGTGCTGCTTGTTCCATTGACTTCCTTTATGTCCCTGGCCATGTGGGTATCCTGAGTAATGAGCTCGCTTATCATTTGGCTGGAGAAGCAGTCACTTACCCCCGTTTTCTTTAACCCCTCCTGCAGCGGATTTACGGCTTCACATCAAATCCCACTTCACACAGGCACGGGCCAACTTTTGGGACGCTTCTCCGCTGTCTAATAAACCTCGTGCAATCAAGGTGATACAAGGATCATGGTGTTCTTCCTTCCACCTCTCGCGAAAGACTCGACCACACTGTGTCGTCTCCGCATTGGCCATACCAGGCTTTTGCGGGATGGGTCACCCCCACTTTGTGGTTGTGGAGCCTTCCAGTCAGTAGCCCACATTTTTCTTGAATGCCTCCTTCTTTTGGCTCTGCGTGCTAAGGACAGACTCACCCACACTTTACCTCTGATGTTGGCTGACGATTCCCACATGGTCTCTCTGGTTCTGTTTCCTCCAGGAAAGTGGTTTTTATTCTCAGTTTTAAGGTGTTGGGGCAGGGCGGTGAGTGCTTGGGTGTCTCCCACTGTAAGCCATGTTTGGAGATTCCAGACTCACCGCCCTGACAGAGATAATATTTTCTTCCCCTCTTACTCTGTTTTACCCTTTTTTAAAGGATTGGTTAGTCTCCTTTTCTCATAGGTACTTCTACATTCTAGCAGTTGCACGTCTTAAGTCATAGGTGGTATTGCCTATGCTGCTTCATCATAGTGTTGGGTTCGTTGTCTTGCTGACTTCCCTCATATTGTTTTTTACCATTTACAACATGACTGCCCTTTTACGTTTTCACCTTCTTCCCTTTTATTGTTCTGACTTTCCTGAGATGTCAAACAAGTGGAATGGACCACATTTGCAACAAGGGGCTGATGACCTTGCTGTTTGGTCCTATAAACCCCACACAACCAACCAACTAACCAAGCTTTGTTGCCTTTGACAGTGTTCAGCTGCCGTCGCGCATCAAAGTGGGCTATGAAGTTATTTCTGTTCGCCCTTACGTCCCGACACCTACTCGCTGCTACCAGTGTCGTCGTTTTAATCTGCGTCACTTGTGGCAGGGACGCCCATGGGGGTGACTGTCTGTCTGTCACCTTGTTGTGTGAACTGTCAGGGTGACCATGCAGCATCCTCCCGCGAGTGTCCCATCTACAAGGATTAATGCTGTTTACAGGAAATTCGGGTCAAAGAGAAAGTGTCCACCTCGGCTGCTCGCAAGCTATTTGTTAGTAGGAAGCCCACGCTGCTCCCAACAAGGAAATACAGTACTGTCCCCTCCCCTCCTTCGCCTACTAGGTAGGTGTCGACACAGACATGCTATCTGACCTTTAGCATTACGGTCGTCCGTTCGGCCAGTGCTAAGATCGCCCGGTCAACGTCTCCTCTTCCTCCCGTCACCCCTAAGACACAAGAACCTTCATCAGCTTCTGCCTAGTCGAAGACCCAGAAGTCAGCTGCACGGGCCTTCAAGAAGGAACCGTCCCGTGAAGACTTCCTATGTACCTCGAACTCCCAGCCATCGACCAGTACTTCGACTAAACAACCTTCCAAGAAGGCTCATAGGAAGCACAGTTCTCCTTCTCGGCCACGGCGCGTTTCTTCTCCTGCGCCACCCAGCAGTTGCCCCCCCAGGCCGTCATCCGTTTCGCCTGGCCGCACCGCTGGTAGCCGAACATCTGGCCGTTCACCGCCGGAGGAAGCTCCACCTCCCGGCCGTCTTAACAAGATGGCTGACGAACCTATTGAACAAATGGACAAGAACTCTCCGCCTATTGATAGCGACCATCTCGCTTACCATCTATGTCTGTAAGGTGATGGAACGAATGGTTAACTTTAGGCGTCGAGATTCGAGCAGCCAAACCAAACTACTTACCGATGTACAATGTGGATTTCGTAGGTGCCTCTCTGCTGACGACCATTTGGTTACCTTGTCGACCTTCATTATGAATAACTTCTTGCGGAAGTGCCAGACAGTAGCTGTGTTCATTGATTTGGAGAAGTCTTAAGACACCTTTTGGAGGGCGGGCGTTACCCACACCATGCTTACATGGGGATTTCACGGTCGCCTCCCTCTTTTTTTTTCGTGAATTTTTAATCGATCGACACATAAGGGTACTTGTGGGTTCTATGCTGTCCGACGCCTTTCGGTAGGAGAATGGGGTGCCACATTGCTCATTTTTGAGCGTCACTCTCTTCGCCATAGCGATCAATCCAATAATGGATTGCCTCCCAGCTGATGTATTAGTCTCCCTTTTCTTGGACGATTTTACCATCTACTGCAGCGCACAGCGTACATGATTCCTGGAGCGCTGTCTTCAGCGTTGTTTTGACCAGCTTTACTCCTGGAGTGTCGCCAATGGCTTCCGTTTTTCTGCCGAGAAGACGGTCTGTATTATCTTCTGGCGCTACAAAGAGTTTCTCCCACCGTCCTTAAATCTGGGCTCCGTTGCTCTCCCATTCGTGGAGACAGGATAATTTTTAGGTCTTACATTTGACAGGAAACTTATCTCCACATGTCTTTTTTGGCTGCCAGTTGTACCCGTTCTCTAAATGCCCTCCATATTCTCAGCGGTACGTTGTGGGGAGCGGATCGAACCGTCCTACTTCGCTTCTATCGGTCGATCGTCCGCTCGAAGCTGGATTGTGGGAGCTTTGTACACTCCTCTTTACGGCCGTACATCTTACGCCGTCTCAACTCCATACAACATCGGGGTTTACGTCTTGCGATCGGAGCGTTTTATACTAGTCCCTTCGAGAGTCTTCATGCTGAAGCCGGTGAATTGCCACTAACCTCCCAGCGCGATGTACTGCTATGTTGGTATGCCTGTCGGCTATTATCAGTGGCCAACCAGCCGTCTTATAGTTCCTTTATTGATAACTCTCTCGACTGTCAATACGGGTTCTATGTATCTGCCCTGCTACACCCTGGAGTTCGCTTTCGTTGCCTCCTTCAGCAACTTAATTATTCACTCCCTGCAACCTTTAGAGTGGGCGAGAGCCAAACGCCACCTTGACCCTACGCTCAGGTTCGCGTTCACCTTGACCTCAGCTCGTTCCCGAAGGAGGTAACCTCAGCTTCAGTATATCTCTCGCGGTTTGTCGAACTTCGTTCGAAGTTCATTAATACGAACTTCATTTATACAGATGGCTCTAAGACCAATGACAGTGTCAGGTGTTCTTTTATTGTCGGGGCACACAGTTTCAAATACCGGCGCCATGGCCATTGTTCGGTTTCAGAACTGAGCTCTTTGCCCTCTACCAGGCTGTTCTATACATCCGCCGCCACCGACATTCTGCTTATGTCATCTGCTCTGATTCCCTGAGCGCCATCCAGAGCCTCAGTGATCCGTATCCGGTTGACCCTTTCGTGCGCCGGATCCAACGCTCTCTTCAGCAGCTGGCTGACGATGGTTCTCCGGTTACCTTTATGTGGGTTCCTGGCCATGTCGGTATCCCTGGGAATGAAGTTGCAGATGCCGCCGCCAAGGCTGCGGTCCTCCAGCCTCGGACAGGTTCTTGTTGTGTGCCTTCATCTGATTTCAGCAGGGTCATTTGTCAGCGCATTTTATCGCTGTGACATGCCAATTGGTCTACACTTATTGAAAACAAGCTTCGGACCTTGAAACCTCTCCCCACGGCTTGGACAACCTCTTCACGCCCTTCTCGGCGGGAGGAGGTCGTTTTGTCCCGGTTACGTATTGGACACTGCCGGTTCAGCCGCCGCCATCTGCTGACGGCTGCGTCGGCGCCGTTCTGCCAATGTAGGCAATCGCTAACTGTACGCCACATTTTAATGTCCTGTCCAAATTTTAGTGCACTGCGCTTTGATCATAGCCCCCCATGTACTCTGGAAGAAATTTTAGCGGATGACCCAAAAGCAGCTGCTCGCGTTCATCGTTTATCCACTCGACAAACCTGTCTGACATTTGATTATGCTGTTTTTTATTATTCCTTGCCTGTTAATGTGCCTTTTATTAGTGTTGTCCTTTTTAGTTGCTGCTTTAACATTGTGCCTCACAGTGCATTCATAATTTAGTCTGGGCGCTAATGACCACTGTAGTTTGCGCCCGAAAACTACAAAAAACCACACATTGACAGAAAACCACAATTTCAAGGTGCACGCCGACAATTTCTTTATGAGTGACACTCTTTAGTACTCTCTTGAGTATTAGGAGTAAATATACTGAAAGATTGACCTCCCCAACGAAAAGACATGAAGGCTGGAGAACGAGGAGCAATAGCATGTCCAATAGAAGATACAGGAGATCCATTGTAGTAATACGTACGATAACAAACGTCTTACTCTGCATTCATCTTTCGTTGGTATTGAGACTCAGGGTGAGACACAGGTGGAACATTCCACAAAGACAATACGTGCAAGTCCCAAGGTGGGTCATTGCACCTTACAACACCTGTATTGGTGGTATTTGATTGACAAATTATCATAACTATAGAAATACTACATAGCATCGATGATTTAGTATTTATACAGCTTCCAGGACGCAATTAAAATTGCAGTGATCACCAGGTGACTCGAATGGACTGCAGATTACTTCAAGAACAACACATTCCACTGCGCAAATTAAAAGCGGAAATTGCGGGTGGACTATTAGCCGTTAAGAGAAATCAAAGCGAGGACGCCCAAGTAAAGAGAACTTGTCAAAAAAGAATAGAGCTACGAAAACAGTTCCGCCAGTTTTTGACTGCCAAAAGAAAAAGTAAGATGATTGGCTTGTAAGGGAGGAAACAAGAGGACGATGCAGATGAGTTTCAAGGTGGTAGCGTCTAAGTCTGCATCTGCATCTATACTCCGCAATCCATCATGAGGTCCATGGCAGAAGTTACGTCCCATTGTACCAGTTACTAGAGCTTCTTCCTCTTGTATTCACGTATACAGCACGGAAAGAACGATCATTCGTATGCCTCTGTGCGTGCAGTACTTACTCTAATCATATACTCACGATCCCAATGTGAGCAATTGGGATGGTAGTATATCCTAGAGTAATCATTTAAAACCGGTTCTTGAAACTTTAACACTTTCTCGGGATAGCTTCTGTATTCGAGAATTAGTTCTTTCATTCTCTCTCCCACGAATTAACCCTGTGACCATTCGTGCTGCCCATCTCTATATACGTTAAATGTCCTCATCGAAACGTCGCGGGTTTTCGACGCAGATACCCGGATGGAAGCCCGAGAAGATTTCATCAGCAGTACACGCCGGGAAAGCCTACATTCACATATTTGGCTACGGTAGTCACTGCCTGTCAACAGAGCGTGATCCCTTCAAACATTTCATTCAGCACCTATCTATAGCCCTAAGCTTTCAGACCTATTTTGCACTAATGTTCCTTTAAAAGTTCCGTTACAGCGTTTCTATACCATGGAGGTTATCTCCCATTATGAACTGTTCTGTGGGACACACATCTATCCAGCATGTGGTCAATTACCCTTTCAAATTTGAGCCATATTTCTTCTACATGCTCCTGCCTTGTGTTGCCAGTTCGTCATTCACATATGACAACATCCATTTTCATCTAGTTTACAGAACATACTTATCTTTCTGCTCTAGTTGACCTCTGTACTTCAATAATCACTGTTGCCAGAACCCCACCATGGTCACTGATCCCAGTTTCGATGTGGGTATCCTCAGAATTCAGGTATGTTCGTTGCATTAAATCCAATATATTTCCATCATAACTAGGGTTCTTAACTGTCAGTTAACAGTAATTGTTAGTGAACTTTCACAGGACGCCCTACCATACCCACCACTAGACGAAACCTCAGTTCACTTCTCAACAAGTTCCCCAATCATATTGTAATCAGTGGTGGAGACTTTAATCATCCAACAATTAACTGGGAAAATTAGTTTTGTTCAAGTGTTCGGTTACATCAGTAGAGGAGTCTGTTGGGCGATAGGATCCTTTTATACCCACTCGTGGTACTCAGTCTTGTGCAGTCACCCACATGCAGCTTCAATTTCTCTCTGTGGATTTGAGTTACTGTACTGCGACAAATACACGACCTGTATTTGTCATTTATCTATACTTTCGATGTACACCTAAATTTTCCCTAAAAATCTACCATTTCGGATTTGAACCAGCTTTCTGTACCTACCACAATGTGAGCATCACTGCTTTTGATGAGCACCTCAAACTCTGGCACTTAGTTGAAGTTTACCTTTAGGATTTTAATACTCTCACCGGTGGGACGTATTTTTCGAACTTCCACTGATATTTCTGGTTTTTCTGCAGCGAGTGTTATCTGGATGGATGAAGACCATCAGGTAATGAAACAGGTTGACAAAACCA
The DNA here is from genome assembly GCF_023897955.1 of Schistocerca gregaria. NCBI lineage: Eukaryota > Metazoa > Arthropoda > Insecta > Orthoptera > Acrididae > Schistocerca > Schistocerca gregaria. The sequence goes on along the minus strand of NW_026061887.1, from coordinate 109,094 downwards.
TAGTGCCTACACACACTGTTCCATGTCCGATGTAGTAGTGCTTCTGTCAGATCACGGCAAGCTAAGTAGTTCATCACGTGCCACATGACAAGCCCAGTCAGCTGTTGCTGGTGTCTACATTACAACCATACTCAAATATCTTGACGAAGCACAGCCGAATGTAGTACTTGTGGTAGGGATGCTCATGAGTGCAATTGCCCACCACCTTCTCCCTGCTGCATAAATTACAATATCAACTATGCTGCCTCATCTCGTTAATTTCCTCTGTATCTCCGTGAGCAAGCTGTCAAGGCGATCAGAGTGAAGGAAAAAGAGCCTTAACCTATCGTTAACAAGCTGTTGGATAGTGAAAGCTGTGTTTTCCACCATCTGCTACTAAAAGTATAAATCTCGATACTCCTCGCTCCTCAAAGGAAATCGCCACACGGACATGCGTTCTCAAATGCAGCATCGCAGTTGTAAAATAGCCTAGTGTCACGGTAGTATCCGCTTCTCCTTCTCCGAAGCTGCAACTCGCAACATCTTCACCTCTGGCGGCGAAATCACCTGCTACACAACCAGCAGGCTAGAAATCAGGGACTAAAGTGCCCTGTGAAGATTTTAAACATCCTTCAAGCCAACAGACATCTGAAACTTCATCTGCCGACAGCAAAGGCTCAGATATCCAAGGAAAACTGTCTTTCCTTTCGCTGACTCGCTGGTCCTCATAAGCAGCGTCGTCACATGACACCCTCACCTGCCCAAGCTCCGTTCTGCCAGTGCCAACCTTTTTCGTGCCATGGAACCTGCACACTTACTCAGTGAGGATGCCGACACTTTCGTAGGTTGCATGGAACAGGATCCTCCAGCCACTACGCCCTATAGCATTGATTCTTTGAAGGCTGACACTCAGCAGCCCATGAGGTGACAACCCACCATTATTCCTCCTCCCATATCCGTCATGACTTCCCTCCAGTGGAATGTTTGTCACTACATCCAACAATGAAGATTTAAACTGCTCTTGGAATCCCTGCCCTGAGGAAACAAAATTGCCCTTGTGATGGCTTCGACGTCTTCCGTTTCTTTCCAGTCCACTTTAATCTCCCCCCCTCTCTCCCAATGATTACATTCCATCTCGTGAAGGATTCATGCTGCTCCTATTGGTTGACGTTCATATTCAATCACTCTCACTGAACACTTGGCTGCAAGCTGTTACAGTCTGAATTTCCTTTCATCACTTGTTCCCTTTCTATTATTGACATCACTCCAGCATTTGATGTTAGCAGTGGCCAACACCCTCACCTCTTTTTGCTACTTCGTGACTTTAATGTACACAATACCCTTCAGGGCCCTCCCCCCATGAACCACGGACCTTGCCGTTGGTGGGGACGCTTGCGTGCCTCAACGGTACAGATATCCGTACCGTAGGTGCTGTGGTGTCACCGCCAGACACCACACTTGCTAGGTGGTAGCCTTTAAATCGGCCGCGGTCCGGTAGTATACGTCGGACCCGCGTGTCGCCACTATCAATGATTGCAGACCGAGCGCCGCCACATGGCAGGTCTAGAGAGACTTCCTAGCACTCGCTCCAGATGTACAGCCGACTTTGCTAGCGATGGTTCACTGACTTCTACGCTCTCATTTGCCGAGACGATAGTTAGCATAGCCTTCAGCTACGTTATTTGTTACGACCCAGCAAGGCGCCATTATCCGTATTATTGATATTGTGAATCATGTACTTTAAAGAGCGACGTTCTCCATTAATGGATTAAAGTTAAGTATTCCACCAGCTACGTCCGTTTTTCTCAATTCTAATTCCCTTGTCATGTTCCAGACCTCACGCGAGCCTGCGTGAGCTAAAACGCGAGCATTTCGGCCTCCTTTACTATCACGGTTGGCTCTCCTGCCAACCACAACAGGTGCAACTACAACGGAGGGATATCTGTTGAGAGGCCAGACAAACGTGTGGTTCCTGAAGAGTAGTTGCAGGGGCAACAGTCTGGATGATTGACTGATCTGGCCTTGTAACATTAACCAAAACGGCGTTGGTGTGCTGGTACTGCGAACGGCTGAAAGCAAGGGGAAATTGCAGCCGCAATTTTTCCCGAGGGCATGCAACTTTACTGTATGGTTAAATGATGATGGCGTCCTCTTGGGAAAATATTCCGGAGGTAAAATAGTCCTCCATTCGGATCTCCGGGCGGGGACTACTCAAAAGGACGTCGTTATCAGGAGAAAGAAAACAGGCATTCTATGGATCGGAGCGTGGAATGTCAGATCCCTTAATCGAGCGGGTAGGTTAGAAAATTTAAAAAGGGAAATGGATATGTTAAAGTTAGATATAGTGGGATTTAGTGAAGTTCGGTGGCAGGAGGAACAAGACTTCTGGTCAGGTGAATACAGGGTTATAAATACGAAATCAAATAGGGGTAATGCAGGAGTAGGTTTAATAATGACTAAAAAAATATGAGTGCGGGTAAGCTGCTACAAACAGCATAGTGAACGTGTTATAGTGGCCAAGATAGACACGAAGCCCATGCCTACTACAGTAGTACAAGTTTATATGCCAACTACCTCAGCAGATGGCGAAGAAATTCAAGAACTCCATGATCAGATAAAAGAAATTATTCAGGTAGTGAAGGGAGACGAAAATGTAATAGTCATGGGTGACTGGAAGTCGAAAGTAGGAAAAGGGAGAGAAGGAACCATAGCAGGTGAATATGAATTGGGGCTAAGAAATGAAAGAGGAAGACGTCTGGTGAAATTTTGCACAGAGCACAACTTAATCATAGCTAACACTTGGTTCAAGAATCATAAAAGAAGGCTGTAAACATGGAAGAAGCCTGGAGATACTGGCAGGTTTCAGATAGATTATATAATGGTACGACAGAGATTCAGGAACCAGGTTTTAAATTGTAAGACATTTGCAGAAGCAGATGAGGAGTCTGACCACAATCTATTGGTTATGAACTGTAGATTAAAACTGAAGAAATTGCAAAAAGGTGGCAATTTAAGGAGATGGGACCTGGACAAATTGACTAAACCAGAGCTTGTACAGAGTTTCAGGGACAGCATATGGGAACAACTGAAAGGAATGGGGGAAAGAAATACGGTTGAAGACGAATGGGTAGCTCTGAGGGATAAAGTAGTGAAGGCAGCAGAGGATCAAGTAGGTAATAAGACGAGGGCTAGTAGAAATCCTTGGGTAACAAAAGGAATATGGAATTTAATTGATGAAAGGAGAAAATATAAAAATGCTGTAAATGAAGCATTGAAAAAGGAATACAAACGTCTCAAAAATGAGATCGACAGGAAGTGCAAAATGGCTAAGCAGGCATGGAGAAGTGTAAGGGTGTAGAGGCTTACCGCACTAGGGGTAAGATAGATACTGCGTATAGGAAAATTAAAGAGACCATTGGAGAAAAGAAAACGACTTGTATGAATATCAAGAGCTCAGATGGAAACACAGTTCTAAGCAAACAGGGAAAACAGAAACGTGGAAGGAGTATATAGAGGGTCTATACAAGGGCGATGTACATGAGTACAATATTTTGGAAATTTAAGAGGATGTAGATGAAGATGAAATGGGAGATAAGATACTGTGTGAAGAGTTTGACAGAGCACTGAAAGACCTGAGTTGAAACAAGGCCCCCGGAGTAGACAACATTCCATTGGAACTACTGATGGCCTTGGTAGAGTTTTGTCAGGACTGGCTCTCCCATCTGGTGAGCAAGATGTATGAAACAGGCGAAATACCCTCAGACTTCGAGAAGAATATAAAAATTGCAATCCTAAAAAAAGAAGGTGTTGACAGATGTGAAAATTACCGAACTATCAGTTTAATAAGTGACAGCTGCAAAATACCAACGCGAATTCCTTACAGACGAATGGAAAAACTAGTAGAAGCCGACCTCGAGGAAGATCAGTGTGGTTTCCGTAGAAATATTGGAACAAGTGAGGCAATACTGACCCTACGACTTATCTGAGAAGCTAGATTAAAGAAGGGCAAACCTACGTTTCCAGCATTTGTAGACTTAGAGAAAGCCTTTGATAATGTTGACTGGAATACTCTCCTTCAAATTCTGAAGGTGGCAGGGGTAAAATACAGGGAGCGAAAGAGTATTTACAATTTGTACAGAAACCAGATGGCAGTTGTAAGAGTCGAGGGACATGAAATGAAATGGAAGCCCCTTCAGGGCTCTTCAAGAACCTGACAGAGACGTGACGTCATTGGTGACATTCACAATTAACTCAACCTCATCCGCCTTAACATTGGAGCACCCACTCCACACACACCTATCACTATTTGGACTCCTCGTTCTGCACTGCACAGCTTGTAGAGTGGCCCGTTCTGTGACGTGTACTCCAGCAACTGTTTCCTTTGTGCTTTCTGTTTGCTGACACATACCCCTACATATGTGCAAAATTGATTGGTAGCTTTCTAAGGCTGAATGGAGGCTTCACTCCTCGCTGGCGACCTTCGATGAACAAACTTCCGCACTAGCGATGAGCAGGTTACCCTTAGTGCAGCCGAAAATTTCATTCCTCGAACTTCCTCTCTACTGCTCTGTGTCCTGGTCCCTTGGTGGACTGAGGCGTACTGCGAGGCACTTCGTGCGCGGAACCGTGCTCTCCGCGTTTATAACTGTCCTCCTACGATGACAAACTACATCTGTTGTAAACAGTTGCGTGCACAGTGCCACTGCATTCTTAGAGACAAAATTAGTAAATGAAATCCATCTACGTTTTTGCTAAGTTCCTCTCGCTCTTCTGTCATTTGCGCCAAACTCGTAGGGATATCTGGGAGAAAGGGCCTTTCTCAGATCTCTGGATGACAGTACCAGATGTCATAGTGGACTCTATCGCTATCTTAAACTTCGTGGAGCTTTGTTTTGTGGAGATTTCGAGCTCTACGCATTATTACCCGGCCTTCCTCCATCGGAAAAAAGTGGAGGCGGCTTGGACAATAACCTTGCTTTTTCAGAATCTTGAGGCTACAATGCCGGATTTACTATGAGAGAGTTGTACTATAATCTCACTTAATCCCGATTCTGTTCCCCAGGGCTGGAAGATGTTAACATTCAGATGTTGCAGCACCTTCTCTTGCAGGCAAGTATTTTATCCTCCATACGGACAATCCCCTCTAGGTGGAGGGAAGGTTTCCGAGATGCTGGACTGAAGCCACCGTCACACCCAAGCATAAGCAGGGTAAGGAGAAGCACTCTTCCAGCTACTGCCCCATTTCTCTCAGCAGCTGTTTGCAAGGTTATTGAACATATGATTCATCCCACCTGGCGTGGTGGTTAGTCCTGCAATTTACTACCCAGTGCCCAATGTGGATTTAGAGTGCGCCATTCTCCAGTTGACCATTTCTTCACTTTGTCCACCTATACCATGAAGGGCTTTCTGTGGAAATCCCTGGCAAGCAATATTTTTCGATTCTGTGGAAGACACCTGCTGGAGGACTGGTATGTCTGTATTCTACACATAGCTTCCCTGTTCACCTCAGCAATTTTTAGAAGATGGAGTTTTCAAGGTGTATGTGGGTTGTGCCTCGTCAGACAACTTTATCCAGGAAAACGGTGTACCTCAATTTCCATCCTCAGCGTTGTCCTCTTTGCTATCGCCATTAACGCTATAATGGCCTGCCTCCTGCTGAGCACCTCTGGCTCCCTTTTTGTTGACGATTCTGCCATCCATTGCAGTCCTCCAGGAACCTCTCACATTGAGCGACGTCTCTAACTTCTTCACTCATGGAGCATCGAGAATGGTATTGTTTTTTCCACTGACAAAACCGTTTGTGTTGGTTCCTGTCAGTGCAGTTGATTTCTCCCCCCATATTCTCAACTTTGGCCTGCTGCTCTTCTGTTAGTTGAAACTACGAAATTCCTGTGGCTCATGCTCAATAGGAAACTGTTCGTTCTCACTCGTGTCCCACCTGGGAGCCCACTGTACGTAGTTCCTCAATGTAGGACATGTCCTCAATGATACTTCCTGGGGGCAGATTGAACCCCCCTTATCGGTTTGTACTGGTCCCTTGTCCAATAAAAACTAGAATATTGGTGCTTTGTTTACGCATCTGTGCGTCTGTCCTTCGTATGCCATCTCAACACTACCCACCATCGTCGCATCTGTTTGGCCACTGGCGCCTTTTATGCTAGCCAAGTTCAGCGCGTATGCCGAAGCTGTTGAATTACCAGTCATACTAAAGTTATCCTCAAGAGATAAACATGGAGTTTTTCCGCCATGCCAGGCCACCCATCCTATGCCTCCTTCGATGACTACTTTGATAGCCAGTATCGGGCCCACTCCTCTTCAGTTACCTCCTGGAGCCCATTTTCAGTTCTTGCTCCAGCAGCCGAACTTTACACTACCTGCAACTATCCTAGTGGGAGTGAACCCTTCTCCACCTTGGCTTTCTGTGGCAGCCTGTGTTCACCTTAGCCTTCATTTGCTCCCCAAGGACACAACTGCAGCCTCGTTCTATTGCCTTGACTTCCACTACCTACACACGCGACTTTTTAATAGTACCTTTCTGTATGCTGATGGCTCTGACTGTGGAATCAGGTGTGCCGTTGTCATCTGCACCAACGTTTTTCCGTATCTGCCTTTGCAACACTACTCAGTATTTCCAGCAGAGCTCTTCGCCCTCAGAGGCCAGAATAGATCTGGTGACACAGGCTTTTCCATTGTCCTGTGCACGAAGACTAAAGGGCACAGAGTCTGACCACTGTACACTGCCCATCCCTTGGTGCAACGGGTCCAGGAAAACTCAGTTTCTCACTCCTGAGGGATCCACTGTGATGTCCATGTGGTTTCCTGCTCAGGTCAGTCTGCCAGGAAATGAGGCTGCTGACGCTGCTGCCTAGACTGCAGTCCTCGTACCTCAGCCGGCTGGTTCTTATATTCTCCCAGATGATCTCTGTTCCTGTCTGCCAGCAGGTGGTGTCACTTTGGCATCACCAGTTGTCCTCCATTCTAGGAATAATCCCTGGGTTTTTAAGGCTCTCCCAGTGGCTTGGACAGCCTCCTCCTCTGCCCTCTTGACGTCAGATCATCTTAGCTGGGTTGCGTATTGGGCACTCTCTTCTTAGCCATCGTCCTTAGTTTAGAGGTGATCACTTACCACTTTGTACTCATTATCCTGAGTCTCTGACGGTTCACAATGCACTTTTCTTAACCACTTATGTTCTCATTTACGTTTGCCGTCTACGTTATCAGGCGTGCCGCGGGCTATCGACCGTGTTTTACTCTCGATCTGTTGTAGCGATATGGCGAAGGACATTTAATCTTCAGTGTAGCACCTCCATTGTCTCTATGGTGTATTTTATAGACTTTTATCAGTCTTTGTTTTTAAGCTGTCTTTTCCTCCATCAATTGAGTTTACCGTTTAGTCGTTTTAACCCCTTTTTCATCTTCGTGTTCTACAGTTCTGACGTTGGCACGAAAGAACAAAATCTTTGCGCCTTACAACAAAAAACAGCAAACCACCTGGAATGACAGAAGCCATTTGTTCAGAGCCCCGGTGTTCCTAGGACAGGCACCTGCTCCTTGGCGTGGACGGCGTCAACAAATTGCGTATATGTTGTGCTCCCTGCGTCGTCAGAGGTGGCGTTTCACTAATGTTAGCTGCAAGCCTCCGTTTTCAGAAGTACTGTCAGTGCAGACAAATTATATGTGAGGACGTCTTCCGTATTTTAACAAATTTTACTCGTTCTTATTATCCAATCAGCAACGTAACCAAATTTCTTAGATATTATTTCTGGCACATCCACGATGTGAAGTGTAAGTACCATTGGGACTAATATTGCACCTTCATGTGAGCCATTGAGGAGGAATTCCTAGCTACTGATTGTATTTACTACAGTGACCTGGTATCATGTCACAAAACTTGCTTTCAAGATTCTTTAACCTTTTGAATTGGGATTTCATTACCACTTCATACATTAGGCCCAGTCTCCCGATGATACCCTAGGCTTCAAACAAATTAATAAAAAACAAAGATGTAGGCATCATCTTCTGAAAGTTTGCATCAGTATGAGATGTCCAAAACTTAGCATGCACTGTTTCGTCTGGGGGCAAAAGCTGGCTGGCTGTCCATTTGTTTGACCAATCCCTATTACCAGTTCGCGTTCCAGAAGTCTATAGAAAGGGGCGATAAAGTTAGAGAGCGTTGCTGCTGCGTGCCTGGAACACTCGGTAGAGCGTTTGAACAATAAAACTGTGTACTGAAAATAAAATCCTTGGCAGATTAAAGGCTAAGGTCCTGAGTAGTTGTAACTTCTAGAGTTTCTAATATTTCTTGTCTCAGCTTCGAATATATTCTTTGAATATTCTCAGGGTACATGCATCTTCGCTGTTACAGTAACCGCCCTCAAAAAGCTGTTGCCGTTATCGGCAGAAATAACTGAATGGTATGATTTCGTGTAAAACGATGAATGCCTGTATTCAATTCCTGTTTGTAGGTACCCTTTGCAACATAGGAATTAACATCATCAATGGGATTGTTCCTCCGATTCCTGCTGGAGCGAGACAGTATTGAAAATGAGGGAAATCTGACAAAATTTTGAGTTGTGACAAAGCTATGGTTCCCATCAGCAGTGCCAAACGTGAGTTTGTGCCGTTCTCCAATTCCAAGCTACTTAACTGAATGCAACCGTCTTCAGCATTGCAAACAAAATGTATGTCGTTTTTCTACCGCCTACTTAACGAATGTTTGAATAACATGTCGACCAAGGAAAGAGATTAGTTCGTCAGTTTAGGTGGTAACGTAATAGTGTCGTGAGTTGTTTAGCAGGTAACCATTTCTATTTTAGTACAGACGTGTTGCCTGCCTACTCGGTGAGCATCGTGTATGTCGCACCAACAGTATCGTGTCACACCATTTTCTCTTGTATAGCGTAGTTGATTTCCATTATCTGAACGACTTCCCTGTGGGACATATCATTGCTTTTGAACAGCATGTTCTGTAGAATTTCTGCTAACGTTCTCGACGTTCATTTGACATAAACACCTACTCCCATTCTCCTAGAGATGTGTCCCTACAAAAGGAGCTTTTTATGTACTGATTCGTTCCCTCTCTGTCCAGTAAGGTCTTGGAATACATTAAGAAGACGTACAGCCATTGTCTGGCAGACAGTTGTTGCTCTACTAGCACCACGCGGTGGTCACATGTGGGACACGTTCAGGGAACACCTACGGATGTGAAGCTAAATAGACCCCTGAAACAGCTGTCAATTGTAAAACTAGAAAGCTTCTTACCTTACATAAGGAGTCTGTTCACATGATGCGCAAGAGGGGTAGCATAAGGGGTGAGAGACAATGAATGCCAGTTATGCAACCTGCTGTGAGGAGGTGGTAAGTATGCTGCTCTGTAACTTTTTAATCTCCCTCCCACTGAGCTGAAAAGCTCATGGAATATTACTTCAGAAGTGGACTACAGCATTCATTTATTTGGAGTTACACATGTGAAATGCTGAGTTGTTCAGACAATGGAGTCCTTGATAGCAACACATTAGAGAACTAAATGTATCGAGAAGCAAATCAGTTTAGCCAACTGAGAATACGCGAAACAGATTCTTGAACTTAGTTTACACACAAGTTTACTCACTTCACTAAGCAGTGAAGATAGTATGAGGAAGAGAAAAGGTGGCCCAGAAGATAATTAGGTTTCTTTTCATAGAGTGCACAGAAACAACGTAAGCGGTTTTTGTGACCGTTTCGTCTCCAATATGAGAGACGTTTTGATGTAAAGGCTGCTGATCTCACTTTTGCTCAGTTGAATGAACGCCATGTTCCCAGCGTAGTTGGAAGCTGGCGCAAATGCCCAGGAACGTGGTGCTACCAACTCACCTGCTGGCTGTTGACTGTCTTTGTGTTAATCTGGCTTCTCGTGACTTCATATAAATTGTGTAATAGCTGTCGACTACTACTTAGCCAGCCCAAGCAAAGGAATTCAGCATACCAAGTGGTATATGGAGCCTGCACTGGGTCTTAAAACGCAGAGTAACACTCAAAAACGCTTAGTTTTAATAACCATTACTTTCCAAATTTTTTACGTCAAAGTAGACTAATGAAGAGCATGAAGTTGAAAGGATTCGCAAGAACCATACATTTAATTAACATAGATCCTTCAAATATTGCAAATTCTTGGAACACTGAGACAACTTTTTTTTAAATCAGAAAATAATCGTGCAAACAGTCAGTGAGTGAAACAGACATGCAGGCCACTTAACAATGGGGAATGAATTAAAATCTCAACACTATTTACACACCTTGGACCTAAGGGAATATTGAAATGTATGATGCAGCAAATGCAATAATAAAGATTTGAAAGACAGGAAAAAACTAGGTTTAACAGAATGCAACGTAGCTTCCCCTGACGAAACCTTGGCCAACCCAAGCTGCCACAGTCCACTGTGCTACTAACAGCCGTTAACCTCCGGTTGGTAGCAACTGACGTCACATTTCAGACGCCAACATTTACTGGACATCAAATGCCCATCCAAGCACACGTCACACACATTTTACACAGTCTCAAATCAACCATAATTAGTTTCTGGAAGCCAGCATCGTAAAATTGATAGCCATAGCAAGGACACTCACAAGATAACTATGACAGCATAACGGTGGTATCCTCAATTTCAAATTCATTCCGAATTACTAATCACATGGCTATCTCCATCAGTTAATCACATTCTGCTACGATCTTTACGTAAATCCACATCTCTGTACAGGTACGTCAAACCCATCAAAGGTTGGCAGCAGTGCTTCAGTAACCTTCCATTGAATATAACTAGTGAGAACCTATGTTTAACGTACTGTCGTGTTTTCTGTCCATGTGTTAATGAAATAATAATAGGTTTCATTACAACACTTGTCACACACAATGCCATGTGCTGCATATGACAGATGAGGAGTGTTCCGTAAAACTTGGGAAGGTTCTTGTGAGATGACAAACGTCTTAGGTTAAGTCACAGTCAGTATCTTAATACTGCCACGATCAGCGGAAGTAAATTGACCCACGGAAGTGCTGCTCCTTCTCCTACCCAAGTTTTGAGCCACCAAAATGCAAGACGTCTTCAATCACGATGGAAGTATAGAAATATATAGGGATGTGTAAGCTGATGTAAAGAATTAATCGTTAGCCACCAACAAGTAACATATTACTTCTGTAGGGAAGTCCATTCTCCTCTGCCTAAGTCCACTATTGTAAGAAGTCTTACCATGCAAGTAAGGACATCACTCCAGTTAAGCACTGCCATATCAGCAGAATCAAGGCAGCGCCATTCATCAGACAATTACTTTAAATGTGCTATCACTGCCCGTATATTGCAGATATCATTGTCTTGCCCCACCAGCCTCCACCCTCCCAGGGGGTCAATAAGTCTTTTGTGAATACATGCGTGGCGAGCATGGGGCCCCGAGCCATTGCAGCCTTCTTTCTCTCCAGGGCTGCATTTCCTTTCCCTTCCCCTCCTTTCCCCTCCTAGCTCCTTTCCCCTCGCCCTCTCCTCTCCCTCTGTTGGTGTCCTTGCTTATGTTGGCCCCTGCTATCATCCTGGTTCTGTTGGTTGTACAATTCGGCTTTGTTCCATAATCATTTCCTTCTTTTGGCATTCCTTGGTCCCCCTCTGGGGTTTGACCTCCGTTACAAAATTTCTCCTCCATAGTGTGAACCATTTGGGGAAAAGCACCTTACCTAGTGTCTCCGACGTGCGCCCTCCTAGTACGTTCTACCTTCTCTTTCATGTCGTTGTCTGACACTAGGGTGCATAGCGAGCACGGTAGCCAGCCCATGTGGTGGGGTCGCTATATACCCTTTTTGTTGAGCCCCCTGAACACACAGCTCAGGTATCAGAAGTGTGATCCCTGTGACATCCTCATGCATGCCTTGGAGTGGTTGCTCGTCATCCTGGAGCATCGGAACTCCTGGCAATGGACGCGGTGCCAGACGGCCCTTGCTGTGGCTAGGTGGCGTCCGTGAGGAGAGCCCCTGATCGGAGGGGATGGTATCAGGGCGGACGCTATGCAAATGAAACGCATACGGGTCCTGAACTCTGGCCGTTCTTCTGCGGCCATGTCTCCGTGTGGAACTGATTCCTCAAGTGCTGCTTCTCTTGTCCCTTCGGCCTTCCCTTCCGTGGCTACCCCTGGGAAGAGGGTCAGGCCCGTCAGCTAGGGGCAAAACCTTTCCCCCATTATCTAGTTTGCACTAGGACTGATGGAGATACTTTCACCAATACCAAACCTTTATTCTTTGTGGAACACACTGAAGACAAGTTTGGCGAAGTGGACTCCCTGAGCAAGATGCGGTCGGGTTTGGTGGGGGGTAATGGACACAGCAATTGTGCCAAGCTATATACAGGCACGTAGGGCTGCAGACTGGGCAGCTAAAGCAGTTTTTATCAGCAACAGTCTCTAAATATGGTACAAGGTGTGGTTTTAACAGGGACCTCATACTTCAAACTGATGAGGAACTTCAGGACAATCTCGGATGGCGTGGTGTTTACTTGGTTCAGCGTGCTCAGAAGGGTCCTAAAGACAATCGTATTGATACTGGTGCCTTTATTCTGGCCTCTGAAAGAGATACCCTCCCTGAGAAAGTTAAGATTATGGTGTATCGATGTGATGGGAAGCCGTACATCCCACCTCCTATGAGGTGTTTTAAGTGCTTGCGTTTTGGACACGTCTTCCCGCTGCTCACAGGCACCTCTCTATTGCGACTGTGGACGTCCACTCCATGAGAGGAGTGCCTGTGTTCCCCCTCCTGTGTGTGTAAATTGTCACAGCAGTCATTCTCCACATTCACCAGATTGCCCAGTATATAAGAAGAAAGTCACTCGATCGTTTAACCTACACAGAGGGCACCTAAGAAATATACATGATTTCACCCTGTGTCTGTGACATCTAGTTACGGCTTGGTTACATTTTCACCCCTTCCTCACCCTTCCTTACCCTCATCCTGGATCCCTCTTCCCCCCCCCCTCCCCTGCGGCTCCCACATCTTCTCCCCTGGGGCCTGCCCTCCCTCCCCAGCCAGAGAAGTGTTCCACTCCTTCGGCGTCTGCCGATCAAGGGCGCCTCCCCAGGATGCCTCTTCCAGGCACCTTCCAGGCCAAAGGTTTGCTGCCCTGCAACGACCGAGAGAGCCGCGATCTTTTGGCCCCCAAGTCGCCCGGTCTCTTTCTGTTCCTGATCTTGCTGCAGCTGGCTCCTTTTTGCCACACAGCCCTCCTCGAGCGCAGCCTGAAAAGAAGAAGAAATATAAGTCCCGGGACAAAGAGCCTCTGTTGTCACCGGAGGTCCCTTCTCCGACTTCACAACCGGATTCTGACCTGTAGTTCATGGGTGTCGCCCCCTCGTTGTCGGTGATGGGTGGGGACCCTGCGGTATGACAGGATCCATTACAATTCCGTTGGAGAATCACAGAACGATGGTTTAAAGGGAGGCTGAACACGCTAAATCCAATCGTCGACTTCCAGAATTGAAATCCCTTCTTTTGTCCTACTATGCAGCTTGCGTGGTTCTCCAGGAATCTCATTTTACTGGTGCTCAGTCACCGACCCTCCTTGTGTTCCGTGTTTTCTGTCGAAATCGGGTCGAACCCCTGCGGGCTTCTGGTGGCATTTGTATGTTGGTCCGTACACACATTACTAGCACGTGGATTCCTCTTCAAACTACATTGGAAGCGGTTGCTGTTAGGGTCCACTTACTCTGCGCTCACAGTTTGCAATCTTTATCTCCCTCCTGAGAGGAGTCTTACACGTGCTACCTTAACTGCCCTTCCTCAGCAACTTCCTCCTCCTTTCCTCCTTTTTGGGGATTTTAATGCTCATCATCTATTGTGGGGCAGTGGTCTATAAGAAGACCTCGTCTAGATGGAAAGGCAGTTTATAGCAGACCACGACTTGTGCTTTCTTAATGATGGCTCTCCTACTCATTTCAGTGCCGGTCATGGTACGCTTTCTGCCATTGATCTTTCTCTTTCTTTTCCCTCTCTCCTGCCTTCATTACACTGGTCGCCACCTTTGTGATAGTGAACATTTCCCATTCATTATCTCGCTCCCTTCCCGCTCTCCGATGGACACATTACCTCGTTGGTATTTCCAACGTGCCGATTGGCCTCTATACACAGCACAGATCGTGTTTTCTCCCTCTTTGTCCGGTTGTATTGATGACATCCTACGTGACGCGCCTGACGCTATCGTTCATGTTGCTAGCCTTCCTGTCCACCGCTCATCTGGGCCATTTCGTCGCCGGCAAGTCCCATGGTGGAGTACAGCCATTGCCATTGCCATCCGTGATCGACGTTGAGCTTTGCAACACCTTAAGAGGCACCCATCCATAGCCAGCCTTGCTACTTTTAAACGCCTCCGCGCGAAAGCCCGGTATTTAATCAAACTGAGCAAGCGGATATGTTGGGAACGATTCGTTTCTTCCCATGGTTCTTCTGTCCCTCTGTCACGGGTATGGGCTACACTTCGCTCTCTCCAAAGATGCCATCGGCAGTCCAGCCTCCCAGGCCTTCACCTCCCAGATGGCCTTTGTACGGACCCATTAGCTTGTGCAGACTACCTTGCGACCCATTTTGCAGTGGCATCAGCATAAGCCTCCTATCCAGCGGCTTTCCTTCACCAAAAGCAGCAGCCTGATGCTTCCACCTTATGTTTCTCCCCTTGTGAGTCAGAAACTTAAAACAAACCTTTCACTGAATGGGAATTTATTTCTGCTCTATCTTCTTCTTATGATACGTCCTCTGGTCCAGATTTCATTCATAATCAAGTGCTTCACCATCTCAGTGCTCCACAACAGCAACATCTTCTTTGGGTGTTTAACCGTATCTGGCTCCAGGGTGACTTCCCTTCTCAGTGGAGGGATAGCATCATGGTTCCTGTCCTTAAGCCTGGTAAGAACCCGCTATCTGTTGACAGCTATCGGCCAATTAGTTTCACCAATGTTGTTTGTAAGTTATTTGAATGGATGGTAGCCCGTTGGCTCAATTGGGTCCTCGAATCTTGGGATCTATTGTCTCCTTACCAGTGTAACTTCCGAGAGGGACAATCTCCAATCGATCATTTTCTTCACTTGGAATCCACAGTTCGGCAGGCTTTTTCGGAGCGCCGACATTTGGTTGCAGTGTTTTTTGACCTTCGAATGGCCTATGACACGGCCTGGCGCCATCACATCTTACTTACCCTTCATCAGTGGGGTCTTTGGGGCCCACTACCGATTTTTATCGGTCATTCAGAGCTTGAGTTGGTACTGTTTTTAGTTCTCCACAGACCTAGACGACCAGTGTCCCACAGGGTTCTGTCTGGAGTGTCCTTCTTTTTCTCATTGTTGTCGATGGACCTGTGGCCTCTGCCAGTCCTTTGGTTGCCCCTGCCCTTTATGTGGATGATTTCTGCATTTGGGTTAGTTCCTCCTCGATGGCATCGTCAGAGCGGCAGCTCCAGGGAGCTATACAGCGTGCATCTGCATGGACCCTCTCACACGGGTTTCAATTCTCTCCTTCAAAATCGCGGGTGATCCACTTCTGTCGCCGTACTACGATCCACCCTGATCCAGAGCTCTATCTCGCTGCACAACGATTGCCTTTTGGTCCCACAGTTTCGTTTCCTGGGTCTTCTTTTCGACAACAAGCTCACTTGACTGCCACATATCAGACTCCTGAAGGTAGAATGTTTCTGTAAACTCAATGTCCTTCGCTTCCTTGCCCACTCCTATTGGGGTATGGACCGTTGCCTCCTTCTCCGTCTTTATCATGCTCTAGTTCTGTCTCGCTTGGACTATGGTTGACAAGTTTATGGTTGTTGCTCCTTCCACACTGCACATGCTGGATCCAGTCTACCATTGTGGTATCCGTTTATCAACAGGGCTAGTAGGGAAGGCACTGGTGACCAGTCTCCTGGTTGAAGCTGGGATCCACCCCCCCCTCTGTTCGGCGGTCCCAGCTTCTGGTGTCTTATGCACTCGTTATCCGTTCCTCTCCTACGCATCCTTCCTATTCTATCCTGTTCCCAGACCATGGACGTCGCCCACCCGACTCCCGACCACAGGCGGGTTTATCGGTTGGGCTCCGCCTTGCATCTCTTTGTCGTGTTTTCAGCTTCCTTCTTTGTCCTGTCTTCCTCGCTCCGTTCCCTCCACCCCCCCCACCCCCCTCTTGGTTAGTTCCTCGGCCTCGAATTCGGATGGATCTCTGCCGTGGTCCGAAAGATTCCATCCCCCGTGGTGGTGTTCCTTTCCTTTTTCCGCCGAATTTTGTGGGAGTTTTGGGATGCTGTCGTTTTTTAGACTGATGGCTCTAAATCTACTGATCATGTTGGGTATGCCTTCACGTCCTCTATTGGAACGGAAAATCATCTGCTGCCATCTACATGTGGGGTGTTTACTGAGGAATTGATGGCAATTTCCCAGACTCTTACCTTCATTAAAGAGTCCCAACACAACCGCATTTTGTTATGTACGGACTCGATGAGTGGCCTTCTTGCTATTGACCGGTGTTTTTCGCGCCATCCCTAGGTCTCTGCCATTCATGACCATCTCGCTGATATTCACCGTGCTGCTTGTTCCATTGACTTTCTTTGGGTCCCTGGCCATGTTGTCATCTCGGGTACTGAGCTCGCTGTTCGTTTGGCTGGAGGTGCAGTCACTTACCACCCATTTTCTGTAACCCCTCCTGCAGACGATTTACGGCTCCACATCAAATCCCACTTCGCACAATCATGGGCCCATACTTAGTTCGCTACTCCTCTCTCTAATAAACTTCACGTGATTAAGGTGACCACAGGCCTGTGGCGTTCTTCCTTTCGCGTCTCCCGAAAGACTTCACCACACTGTGTCATCTCCGCATTCGCCATACCATGCTGACCCATGGTTTTCTTTTGCGTCATGAGCCACCCCCACTTTGTGGTTGTGGAGCCTTCCAGTAAGTTGCCCATATTTTGTTTGAATGCCCCCTTCTTTTGGCTCTGCGTGCTAAGTACAGACTGCCCCACACTTTACCTTTGATGTTGGCTGACGATTCCCGGATGGTCTCTCTGGTTTTCGGTTTTCTCCAGGAAAGTGGATTTTATTCTCAGTTTTAAGGTATTGGGGCAGGGCGGTGAGTGTTTGTGTGTCTCCCACTGTAAGCCATGTTTGGAGATTCCAGACTCATCTCCCTGACAGAGATAATCATTTCTTGCCCTTTTACTCAAACCAATCCTTTAAAAAAAAGGTAAAACAGTCTCCTTTTACCATAGGTTGCACATCTTAAGTCACAGGTGGTCTTGCCTATGCTGCTTCAGCATAGCGTTGGGTTTGTTCTCTTGCCAACTTGCCTCATTTTGTTTTTTACGATTTACAACATGACTGCCCTTTTACGTTTTTGCCTTCTTCCCTTTTATTGTTCTGACTTTCCTCAGATGTCCCATTAGCGGAATGGACCCTATTTGAAATAATTGACTGATGACCTTGCTGTTTGGTCCCTTAAACCTCAAACAACCAACTAACCAGTCTCCTCCACACGGCTCTCCTCTGATTCCCTTGGCGCCACCAGTGGAGATCAAGGAGGCTGTAATTTGCAGATTTGCCACTCAGTCGTAAAAGATGTGTCAGTATTCTGGTGCCATATGAAAACATGGTAAGTTTATTCTACTCCATTCACAACTGCATTAGATCATTGAAATAAATCAGAAAAGCATGGACCCAGGACTGAAGGCACTTTTTTCCCAAACACTATTCCACTGATCTTACTAAAAGTTGAATCTAGTGCTGCATGTCATGAATTTGGTTAATCATTCCTATCTGATAGCTTCCTGGTTCAACAGAAATGAATCTTGGATGTAAGATCATACCTATTTCTGAGTAAATCCAGACAATTTTATTTTCAGTGTTACATATATTTTCCTGCATCTTAAAAGATTACAACACACAAAGAAAAGGATTTGTCAGAAACGGTGAGAGGTCATCAGGCAGTGCAGATAAGGATGCACAACATACACTCACTTTCATAATGAGCACTTTGTTGCTTCCAACAAACATTAGACACAATTTCAAACCTCTAAATGCTGAACAACAGATATGTAAAATATTATCATTTGCAAAATACCAGAGATTCAAAGAAACCGCAGTGTATAAAACAGCTTTAAATAATTGTAATTGTAACTGATAACAATTAGAAACACAATAGTAAACTTTTCCTCCTAGTTTGTATTTGGCCATCTCCCATAGCATTTTCAAAGTTTGCTTGAGGTCCAATACATCCTGGCCTATGGAAACCACATTTCCAGTCAGAGAATTCAAACAAAAGTTTTCTAAAATCCATCATATTCATTTAAAATAAAGGCTTAAAACAACAAATGTATTAAATTTCTGCTTTGTGTCCTTTAGCTTTATCATTTTTCATGGGTTTTATTGCATGCTGTTGAAACTTTAATAACACACAATCATAATATGGTACAACACTTGTTCCTGTCGTTATATGTAATAGGCCATAGTCAAGTACGAGGGTTGAGTGAAAAGTAATGCTCCACCTTCGTTAATTGGGTTTGGATGGCAATATCTTAATAAATCACATGTAGACATAGTCTGCAGAA
The DNA here is from genome assembly GCF_023897955.1 of Schistocerca gregaria. NCBI lineage: Eukaryota > Metazoa > Arthropoda > Insecta > Orthoptera > Acrididae > Schistocerca > Schistocerca gregaria. The sequence continues at coordinate 90,531 of NW_026061887.1, read as the reverse complement.
CGTGATCCTTAACTAAAAGTATTCACTTTTCCACATAATCAACACGAGCCAATTGGATAAATTTCTGCCAACAATGAACAAGTATTCTGAATCCATCACAGAAGAAGTCGACACTGTTCCTGAAACCAGTCTCACAGTTCTCTCAACGTATTCATCAGAAGCATAATGTTCCAGCAGATCGCCTTTCATTATCAAGAACAGATGGAAGTCAAATGGTGCTAAATCTGGACTGTATGGAGGATTCTGTATGGTTGTAACGTGCTGGGTTGTTTCCTCACCTGGGACACCACATGTAACGTGCCGGGACATGTCCTTATTTAGTAGTGTCATTTAAAGTTCACGTCACAATCGGATGTACCGGTACTGAAATATTTCCTCGCCCAGTGTTCTCGATCTAACTTGCTTTGCTTATTCAATTTTGTCTTCCCGGTAGCTACGTCTGTCTCACCTAAATCACACTGAAATTAAGAAGCCAGGATCCTAGGTTAAGTTTTCCAAAATCAAAAGTCAAGATTGTATTGATTGTTGAACATTTATGTCAACCACATGGCGATTTCTTTGTTCTCACTAGCACACAGAATATTCATGTGACCAGACCTCTTACACTTAATCGTCACATTAGGAAGGTTAAAAACTTCCAGTCTTTAACAAAGTTCACAGTCACAATTACCGAAAAAATTGACCAACTTGCTGCACTTTTGCTCCAAGAGAATCTGACCGAGAACTAACTAGAGCTGCACTAGCTCCGACCTTAAATAGACGAGCGCTTGAATGTTTGACTATTCTGTTAATATATTATAGTTTATAATTTCCCAGGGTTAAAATGATCCTTTCTAACTGGTTTTTAAGTTAACTATTGGGTTTATTATTTAACTAACATTAGTAAGCTGTATCAATTTAAATACGCGAAACTAACTTATGCATCCGCCGTGGGAATTCCCGACTTGTAACCACGGTAGCACTTTAGAACAATAATTTTTACATATTCAAATTTACTTAATTCTTAATTAATGCACTTACAAAGTTGAGACTGGAGTCACTTTACGTAGGAAAATAAAGATATCAAAAATATCAAAACAGATGTCGGAATTATTTAGTAGTTTGGTCACAATTGGCACTGAAAGTCATACAGGCAACAGATTTTAAGTCTTAATATCTATTGAACTAACAGACTTTGGGTAAATTTAAACACTTTGCTGGAATCAGTAAAATTTAGGCTTTCTTTTGGATGCAGTCTTATAGCTGAATTTGATCTATTAGCTCACTCGAATGTTACTTAATATATATTGCACAATATGTCATCGTCCATAACTGTTAATAGTATGCATTTCCAATAAAACTGATTACCTCATTGCTTTTAGAATATATACTAGAATGTACTGAAATAATAGGTTTTACTAGGGGAATTTTATTTAAACTATTTCTGAATTCTGTGCTATGAGGCTGAAGGCCACAGAATCTGTAGTCGGGATCTGAGTAGTGAAAATGAAAAAAAAAATTAAACGTTCATTGCTTAATTAGGTTACTGAAGTAGCGTAAGACCAAAGCAGGATAGCAGTGGGCAACCCTGCTTCGATACATGGTGGTGAGATTGTCCCTGAAATTCTTCTGTGGTTACACGTGAAGCAATAATGTGACCCACACATTCTTGTGAAATGCTGATTGTGCTTGAAATTTCTCTCTGACTGATAAGACGATCGTTCTGAATCAGTCATCGGTTTGCTTGTGAAACTCAGTGGTTGCTGTTCCAGGACATCCAACTCTGTCACGCCAGTCAGATGTTCTCGCATCAACACCTTTAAACTTACACGCCCAATGACGGACAGTACTCACATCAACACATTCACCATAAAATGCTTACATTCTCTGATGAATCTCCTTTGGAGTGACACATTCTGCTGTCAAGAATCAAATGACTACACGTTGCTTAAATGCATTGCCCTACCGTCTGTAGGGTTCCATACTTTACACTGTAACACTACAACAGTTCAATGCTTAGGCTTCCTGCCACCTGGAGCTGTAGAGGAGAGGCTACAGAACAAGCCAGTACCTGCCACATACCAATGCTGTCAACAGTTGAAATGTTACGGAGGTGAAGGCATTACCTTTCAGTCAACCCTCGTACACAACATGTTAGTTTGAGCTTGGTTTCCTATTAATAACTGTAATATCTAGAGTGTTACCTGGAAAGTGTGTGCAGCTACAAAGTAATTCATTGTTACTCTAGCGCTTATGAGCCTCTCTCTGTAAGAGTGCTTGCATCACAAATGTGTGCTCTTAGTATAATATTTCCTTGTAGATATTTGTACACACTACTGTGATTCAGTTGCGAATAGTTTCCTTTATAATTAGTAATTGTGGAAAGAGAAATGTCACAAGCGCACTCAGTATGATCGGTAATACTGGTTGCCTGTTGTTGACTCCCCACACCTTGTCTCAAGTACGACTAATATGAACGATGTATGGTTACATTATTAAGGATTTATTGTTGTTGTGTGTTTTTTGTTAGTTTAATGTGATTATGCAGAAGCTTATAGAGAGATAGTTTTTGATACGATAGTTTGATATACACATTGCCATCTCTTCATATTATTATACTTCATAAATACTAGATGTAGTACTGCATCTACGTTCCTTGATGTAATTTAATTATATCTGACTCCAGTATGTTTAGAGAGTCAGCTGCTTATGACATGGGTGTTTTCTGCTTTCTACACGTTATGGTTTGTACACTGTTTTTATTACGTTTGTATGGCATGTATACATCATGTGCCCCTGTACGTATGTTTGCCATTTGGTTGATTTTTTAAAATGCCTTTGTTGAACACAGCTTTGTTACTGTTATACATTCGTACAAACTTGACATAGAAGTGTTTTTACCTAATGTTATGTATTATGCACATTCACGCTCTTTGTTTGCATGATCTTCGAACTGTTAACTTCGACACTTCATATCTTAGCTGTGTACCTCACAGACAGTTTTTTACTTTAGAATTCCAACACTACGTTCACTGTTTCATATATTTTCATTATGATAATCGTTTTTCGTGTACGATGAAAGGTATGAATTCTGATCATATGATGGTAATTTTCTCGAAAAGAAACTCTATTTAGTAATCTTACTGGGTCCTCTGTTCAGTTTCGATGTCAGATTGCTGGCCAGATTGGCCAAGCGGTTCTAGGCGCTACAGTTTGGAACCGCGCGACTGCTACTGTCGCAGTTCTAATTCTGCCTTGGGCCTGGATGTCCTTAGGTTAGTTAGGTTTAAGTAGCTCTAAGGTCTAGGGGACTGATGATCTCAGAAGTTAAGTCCCATATTGCTCAGAGCCATTTGAACCATTTTGATGTTAGATTCCATTTCCTTCTGTTTGGTCTTTTACATAAATGGTAAATGACCAAAACCAGTCATAATAAAAAGTAACCTCTCACTACACTTACCTCTCTGTGAAAGGAATTATTAGTTGAAGCCATAGTGTTCGCAATTAAATTTTTCTGTTACCATAATCATACGACCTTAAAGCTTTTTAAAAAACTGGCTCAGAGCACTATGGGACTTAACATCTGACGTCATCAGTTCCCTAGACATAGAACTATTTAAACCTAACTAACGTAAGGGCAGCACACACATCCATGCCCGAGGCAGGATTCGAACCTGTGACTGTAGCAGCAGCATGGTTCCAGACTAAAGCGCCTAGAACTGCTCGGCCACAACGGCCGGCCACTGTTATTCACATATGTATTCAACAATTCGTGTAAAATTACTTTTTGGATTAATTTACAGTCTTAAAACTGCAGGTGTAGACTCCAAATTCCAGTTTCAAAGTAATTAATGAAATTGGTGTTTGTGTGCTTGGAGATGGTTTCGTTATCCATACTCTCTCCCCAAAATAGTTGTATTCCACAAATATATCATAGTTTAAGTTTGTACTATTAGTCTTTGAAATTAGTTCGCTTTGAAAGGAAACATAGTTTCGGTAATGGCAATCGGAAGTCCCTATTAGTGTTGGTTCTTGCGAGCACTGTAAAAAAAGTCTGGTACAAACATTTGCAACGATCAGAACTACATGTGGTTCAGTTAGATGATGCAGTGTCATGTTTAGTACTTCCAATGTGGATGGAACAATATTTTCAGATTAATACTACACGAGATTGTAGATGGCTGATGTAGAAATGTTAATTACTCTTCATGTAACATACAGCTATTACTTACTTTGCATGCTCCACAATTTTAAAATGTTATTGCTCACTTAACCGGCATCCTTAACAAAGGATGTGTTACATCTACCTGATTATCCTGAAGGATGTATATTATACCTTCTCTTACAGGTGCTTACAATGTCGATTGACTTGTATATTGTGTTAAGTGTATCTTAGGCAGAAGTTTGAACAGCTAACTATATCTTGACTCTCTGTTGTTACTAGATCAGTTATGGTTTTCACACTACAGAGTGTGGTTCTGAAGTAAAAGGACAGAATTTAAATCATAACATTTTATTGTCTACTGTTCTTCACATTGTTAAATGCTCTTCTGTTGCTGTTTGATATAATGCGTACTATTATGCATTTATTGTTATACAGGGTGTTACAAAAAGGTACGGCCAAATTTTCAGGAAACATTCCTCACACACAAATAAAGGGAAGATGATGTTATGTCGACATGTGTCCAGAAACGCTTAATTTCCATGTAAGAGCTCATTTTAGTTTCGCCATTATGTATTGATTCACCGCCATGATTTCATACGGGATACTACATGTGCTGCTAGAACATGTGCCTTTACAAGTACGACACAACATGTGGTTCATGCACGATGGAGCTCCTGCAGATTTCAGTAGAAGTGTTCGTATGCTTCTCAACAACAGATTCAGTTACCGATGGATTGGTAGAGGCGGACCAATTCCATGGCCTCCACGCTCTCCTGACCTCAACCCTCTTGACTCTCATTTATGGGGGCATTTGAAAGCTCTGGTCTACGCAACTCCGCCAAATGTAGAGACTCTTCGTGCTCGCATTGTGGACGTCTGTGATACAATACGCCATTCTCCAGAGCTGCATCAGAGCATCAGGGATTCCATGCGATGGAGGGTGGATGCATGTTTCCTAGCTAACGGAAGATATTTTGAACATTTCCTGTAACAAAGTGTTTGAAGTCACGCTGGTACGTGCTGTTGCTGTGTTTCCATTCCATGATGAATGTGATTTGAAGAGAAGTAATAAAATGAGCTATAACATGGAAAGTAAGCGTTTCCAGACACAAAGAAAGTAAATATGTTACGTGGACATGTGTGTGAGGAATGTTTCCTGAAAGTTTGGCCATACCTTTTTGTTAACACCCTGTATATGTGGACTGATAATGTGTGCTCTACATTTTGGGGGACATCATACATACTGTTAACATATTTTTAAATAATAGCCAATAATGCTAACTGAAATTAAGCTTGTAAATTGGATTTTTTAAACATTTTAATTAGTAAAACCCATTACTTCCTCTATAAGTCTTATAGAAATACATGGGGACTTTCGAAAAAGAAATTTATTCTGTTCTATAATCTACATATTAAAAAGTCTATATATTTTGTCTTGGTTGAAGTCAGTCGTTATCTGAACATGCATGGGCTATCATCATGACAATAAATTCCACTGCAAAGTATTTCAACTGACAGACATATCAGCTCTCTTAAAGATTAGCTTTGTGCTGAACATGTAGTGTGTTATTGCTGTATGATGCTTTCCTATAGATACACAATAACTATCTAAGTTAGTATTTTAGACAAAGATTGTAACATTTCAGTGGAACAATTTCAATTTAATTATGAGGAATTTTAACTTCTGTACCAGATCAAACAATATGTGTAATTATTTCCACTATTATTAAAATGAGGAAAATACTTTCATGCCAAGCAGCTTTAATTATTAGCTAAGGAGTGACCTGTGTGTACCAGTTAAACAGTTTTCAATGTCTAATTGAATGGTACATGTAACAAATCTCTATGAAGTGTCCACATGTAAAAATTATATTTATTCAGTAAGTGCTGTTCCTGTTAAAAGCACTTTCCTGTCAGTGCATAGAAAATAATGTTTATTACTTACGGTTTGCTTGCATGTATTGAGTGTACTATGCATTAAGTAACAATTCACAAATCTTCCTTCTCTTTGTGTCAAATAGCCTTAGATGACCTAGCGCTCTGACACCACTTCCACTAACTTTGACTTTTGGTTTCCTTTCCTGTCGGCCTCTCTTGGTCAACTCTTGATTTTTCGACCCCAACGGTATTAGGTTGCGAGCCCGAGGGTGTCCCTCATTCTCTTTCTCTAATCTTACATTCCATATGGAGGAGAGCCTCCATAGATGTGAAGTCAGCCCTGCTAGGAATGCCAACCTGTAAGACAAAATGTCGCCCTCCAAACTGAGGGTAATATGACAATACTGGTAATCTGTGCTAGAATCGTAGTACTCACAAGCTTCAGAACAAGCCCCAGATATGAAGGTTGATGAAAAGATGGCGAGATCATACCATAATGGGTGTGTAGACATCATGCACCCTCTACTACTATCATTTGGGAACAATGTGGCCTGTGGTTGATGACGTCCCTCTGTATCAAAACTGAAGGAGTTGAGACATAAACCACATAAAATGGTAACAGTTGCTGCATTTGTATCATCGCCAAAAGAAGTAAATGAGAATAATGGTAACCCCCTCCAGGAGCCATTACTAGAGGGACAATCCTAGAGAGAAGCTTAGCACTTCAACACTGCACCGAGAGAAATGAACAAATGAGACAGATGAGGTTGGTGTTCCAAAATTACTGAGACGTTATGCACTGGGTTGGTCATTACTGAAGGATAGAACTAAAGTTATGTTGCTGGTGCGAAATGTGAAGACTGAAGTGAAAGTGCTTCCTCAATTTCAGCAACAGTGCCCCACAATGTTTCGACAGTTACTTCAACCTAAAACAGTTCATTGCACAGCATCTCAAAAAATGTAATGTTCCCGATTGTCAGTCACCCCAGATCTAACGGATGTCTGCACTAATAGTCTTCATTTGGAACCTGGTGACCACTACTAGGAGAAATACGACAGTTACTGAAGAAGACGGTTCTGCATCTTTAACAGGAAGATGACATGATGTACAGTCAGCTTGATAAGGGGCCTGAAGAATCTTCACCTGCTGTTTTCTATTTGGAAGAGGGACATAAGATGCCTGTAGGCCAACATCATTCCACAAAACTTAAAATTCTGACAAATAAGCTCTACCTGCCAACCAGCCAGCACGTTTCTTCCTGTTGTGTACTTGTCTCACCTTTGCTGGAAAGTCCAGCATAAGAGCCAAGAAACCAATATACACAGAGCAGTTGACGACGACTGCCTGTGGCTACATGTTGTGAGATTCTGACATGCTTGTACCTCAGTCACTCGGAACACATCGTTGCATCTCAGAATCTTCAGCTGAATGCAATTTTAAATACCAGTGCACTGCTACTTTCATCTGGCGTGGAAGTGGACAGCTTAGAATGAATAAAGTGCGAGATGCCAATCTTAGTAGATGTACCATCCCGATGTTTCACGAACCAATTTGTGAGATGTGGTAGTACTGTGGGTGATCTATAAAATGCCAAAGGACAGTGGTAACTCTATGGGTCGCTGTTCCTAAGTTGGCCTGTCTCTGGCTTTACATCAGAACATTTCTTGAGGGAGATAGGATAACCGGAAGAGTGCAATGTGCTACGTGGCACAAGAAACTGCCACCTGTTCTCCAATATCTGTGTTGACTTCGCACTGAACTACAGCAACAAAGAAGACCATCCAGAACTTGGGATATAAGGTAACAAGGTACGAAGAAACATGTTATTGTGAGGAGAAAATTGTGTCCCAGTCACTTCTGTTAACCTGGCTTCAGTGTAACATCAGCCACAGTTCCCACAGGTGTGATGCGCTGTTGCAACATTAGTTCTGACGAGGAGTAGTATTGGAAAAAAGAGCCTGTTGGTTGTTTCACTTCATGTATTCTTCACAAGCTGTTTATGTATGTGCCTCGCCTGCAGCGTTGCTATTACCTTTTTTCTTATTCATTGTATTTAATCATACAATACAGTGTAAATAAATGTTAGCTGAGCATTATTCTCTACATCTGTTCTGCACCACGTAGGAAATGGTTAACATTTCAAGAAAGATGACTTCGTTGTGTGTAATGTGCATATTGAAATGAATGCACTGGATAAGTGAGGTAAATTGGCATCTATAAGATAACAAAACCCATGAATATTTTGCAAATAATAAGTGGCAGAATTCCATGATTTATGAATTAAATGTACAGAAAGTAATTTAGCACCATTTTGGCTATTTACTTATGAGCAATAAACTGTTCAGCGTTTTTGACTATATAACATGTTCAGTGCTGATAAATACATTAATAGAACAACGTTTAACAGCTTGGTATCGTCCTTTTACTACAAAATACATCTATATTTACTGTGCAGCTACCTTGGTGTGTTTATTTCGCACCGAAAGGGGTTTTATGCAGTCTGTGCAGCAGAACTTTGGTTTTTGTGTGTGTGTGTACTTTCTGTTACTGTGTCTTTCATTGTCATATTTGGGTGGCCAATGATAAACTTAACAGACGACAGCGCTAGTGGAATAATGACGTTTCTTTAATACAGTAATTTATATGAATTTAGAGCTCCTGTGTAATACTTCATTGTAACGTGATAATTAAGAGACTTGGATAAAATTCGTTATTGCAGTTATCTGCTCATTTTTTAGTTACAAAAATTGTATCCTGGAATGTGAACATCCACCGTAATGCACTCGTTAGTTTTATCACTACAGTCAAGAGACTTGTTATAATGCCAAGCTATACAAGAACTGAAGACTTGCAGTTTTGAGTGTATACATCAGTTACATTGAAGTAAACTATGAACAGCTTCTCATAAATTGAGACTGCCAATTTAGATGTTGCATCTGTTCAGTAAGGATGTCTTACTGTTCATTGTTTTATGCACTGCAGGTGATGTGAATTAACTTTGTCTCCTCGCCACCACAAACAAGATACAAAATCTGCAGTTTGCTCTCGCTGTTGTCCGTGTCCAGTGTGTTTCACAATTCCTAACACAGGCCTTCATGGTTTGTAGAGGAGACTTTGTACATTTCTGGACATGAGCTCATTACCAAAACTTCGTCTACTAAGCTTTCTATCAAAAAGTGTAACAGGAAACGTGAAATGCCCTGCATTTATTAGTGATCAGATTGATGGCAGATGCTTTGCACAGTTTATTGAGCGTCAGTATGAAAGTGTCTTATATATCTAGTTTTGCAGCATCTGCTACTATGTAGCAAGTGGAATTACGTCCAATTATTACACACAAAATTATGAAGTTAACGTCTAATTGCTATGTTTCTTCCAGTGTTACCAGTTGGGGTCTTTGGAAGTTCATTGTTCATTGGAAAGTTAACATAGCTAACGTAATGAACTAAGTTTGGAGAGTTGTAAATGATGGGGTTTTTGTTGGAGAGAAATTTTGCGTGAATAAACTTCCTTCCACTTCACAAGCTTTCCTTCAATCTTCCTTAATGAACATCAGTGTGCAGTAATAGAAATACCTTGTTATTCTATGATGCCCATAAAATTCTCTGGTAATATTTCTACAATGAAACCTGGACAAAGTCTGTAAAATTAATAGCAAAGTTCCCCATGCGAATTAAACCAATGACTTTACGGCTTATGGATGTGAACAATACAATTAGTTTCTTCACAGTAGTATGAACACTCTGATAATATTTAAGAACGAAGTGATGAATTATGCAAATACTGGTTTGCAAGACACTTTAATTCTCTCATAAAGAACAAAGAAGTTTGTTAAAAGTTACTATGTGGGGCTATGTAATTTTGAATGTAAAAGACACAGGTCTTAAAAATGTACCAGTGTAACTTGAATTTCTAAAGATTCCCACGCATGAGAGTAGAGGACTCATCACTCTGTAAATTGTGTTAATTGACTTGAAACATGTAAAAACGAAAAGTTCTGGACAGTTTTGAAGTTGAGTGTCAAGTTTGGAAGTTGGTAAGCGCTCTTTCGCAACAATAAATGGATAAAGTCCATGTATACGCACACAATCTACGGGGAGTCGAAAAGCACTTGGTTCCTCAAGTTCCTAACTATTTGTGTTATTCCGTTGAACTTCCACTATATTACACATCTAAATGAGTAAATTATGGCTTTATGAATGTCTGAATTTGGTCAATTATGTGAGATAATAATTATAAAATTTCTGTTGTCCTTGGAAGCTGTAATGTAGGCAACCTGAAATTGATAACCATCCCAGAGCCCGGTACCAGTGTCGCCATCTTAGTGACAACCAGGGACATGGAAGACATGATTGAATACCAGTTACAGGAACAATTGTTATAATCGTTGTAACCAAAGTGCTCACATAACAAGAAGGCAAAGTCAGATTTACAGTATGCTCTGACTGCCTGCATAGTGACTTTAACATATTGAACCTTGAGTTACTGGCACTGCGTTTTCACTTGTTACTTCAATGTTTTTATTAGACCAGCTACTGGCTACAGATGTCACCCCCCCCCCCCCTCCACAGTCAAATGTATGTATTCATTCATGTAATAGGTTGTCACCCCTACACTGACATTTTTGTAGTATACCAGCAGTTTAAAAATGCTCCCCTGAGAACAAACAGGTGAAAATGTTTCTCTGTAAAACAATGACAGAAAAGTGGGGAACCAGCTGCACAGTCTCATTTTCGTTTCTTCATCAAACATTTTGGCGCATGAACGTACGCTGTTGTAACATGGAACATTGCACATCTTTTATCCCATCTCTCTGAGTTAAGTATTCATACTCCACTAAAATGGGGAACAAAAAGATGGCTATAGGGGTGTGGAAAACATGAAAATAATTCCCCCTACCACCCCCCCCCTACCCCCCACCGTGACGATGCCTGGAAAAATCTAGGCTCCACTCACTCTCAGCAGCGGTCTCCACCAGTTATCTCTACCACTGCCACTGTCGCCTCTGTTCCACAGTGTCTCTCTGCTACTCTCTCAATGCAAAAACGCGAATATGTTCTTCCTTAATTCAGTTCCATGCAGTCAGACCCAAAGGACAGCATGTGGCTAAAAGTTACCTTCCCCACTATGTCCAGTCGATACTCGACTCGTCTCAGGAATATAGCACTATTTCTAGGATCAATATTTTTTATAGCTGAATCCTTAATGGTCTCGACATTCACCTCGACCAAAACAGATTCATTGGGCTGTAGGACAGGTTCCCTGCATAGATCACGGAGCTGATCTCTATTCGATATGAAGGGTTCCCATTGAGAAACTCAGTTGCAGGACTGGTCTTCCACCCACAGTAACAACTTGACCAGTATATTGACCCTGTCGACGAGTGCTAATGAACAGGCTTCTGTGGTGTTTGCAATCATAGAACTTCGTGAAATCAACAGATTAAATCTAGTTCCTTACTGTGTCATCTGTTTTTCAGTGAATTACCAAAGAACGAAGATCTGATCTACTGTTCAGAACCTTGGCTGCAAACCTCTCTGAATTCATCAATTACTAATTTTCAAGAGTTGAGTTCTCTATACGAGCAGCTGGACAAGATGACGTATCTTAGACAAATGTGTGTTATTGTTGAGTGGCCCTCCTTAGTCAATCATCCTCGTTTATGGACTGCATAGATTAGCAGCGTTTTCCTTTCTGGTATTTCTTCTTTGGTCCTTACAATTATCTGCTGGTGTAGTCTGCTGCAAGTAAGTTTCTCACCTCCAGTCTGGATCAATTTGGCTTGTATTCTGTTTTCACCTGGGCTTCCCTTCTTAAGCTATTTGATTCGTTTGGAAATCATGCTGTGTGCATTGGGAAAGGGGGGGAGGGAGGAGGGACGACAGTGGTGTGGGTCAGCCGTAGTTAGAATGGAAATAGAATCCTACTTTGGTTTCATTACAATTGGAGATGGTAGAAGTACTCCTTCCATCTTCTGGCGATTTCAGTCGTTTGCAACTATTTTACATCTTCGACAATATCCTTTGTAGCCTGTGAACGTTATAAGCATTACTGTGACACTGTCTGCTCTCGCCTGTTTCTGCCTCCACGATGATGTCCTTGATATACTTCCTCTTCGCTCTTCTCAGTGTTGTCAGGGTAGCTCTTGAAGCCACCTCAAATTGTTCTTAATTCTGCACAAGATTTGTCTCCAGCAAACCCCTTCTCATGGTTTTCGGTCTCTGTTCAGAAGGAATTAAAGCTTGTAAATCATTACACACATAGAACTGGTCACGTTATTGTAAAACTCCAACAACAGCGAAAACTACTCCACCAACAACACCAACTCCATCAAACAACTCAAAAAAAGCACTTCGAACTTTATCTCAACGAGCAATGCAGGAAGAATGATTCACAGCTCTTCCTTTCGTCTGTCGCAGCCGTCAGCCTGATCACGTGACTCGCCAGCAGCGCCTCTCGTGGCGCCTCAACCACTGTCCGTCTGACAAATTGGTTGTGTGTCGGTGTTTCGACCGACCGACCGACCAACTTTCACTGTCGGGCGCGACGCACCACTGGACAGCCGACCCAACAGATTGTGTCGAGTGTGCGTGATCGTGCCAACCGCCCGACTAAAATTCATGTTTTGTCACAGCCGACGGAATTAAATAGTATTCTAATATACATGTCGACGTCCGGGAGAAGATACTTTAAGGACTGAGTTTTTAAAGAAATTTAAAGACTGCTGATGTATTTGCGGCACATCGTGCGAGGAGTATTAACAATAGAGATGCAAGAAATGAGGCACCTGTTTCATTTTTTAACGAATACATATTGGTTTCTCTTTATGCAACACGAGGTTAAGTCTGTCGACCTTCTTTCTCTTTTTAGGTTTTATTTCCGATACTTATCGGAAATGAAATCTAAAACTGAAGTATCGACATTCCATGGACGTTAATTCATAAAATGTACTTGCCTCACTGTTGTAAGTACTGAAAAATTCCAGCCTATATCCATGCCATCTGCCATGTAGTTTTTTTCAGTTCTAACAGTCGCTAAATGCTTCATTTCTTATTCATCTGTTGTATTTATTAGATGATGCGCGCCTCCACCATGTGTAATCTTTCTTCTTCGAATATGGGTCTCTGAAATTTACAGGTAATCTTGTTGTGCTACATCCACAAATAAATCAATAATGTTTTCACGAATGACTTTTGTTTTATTTATTTTGCTGTACCACGATGTATTTTCTCAGTCAACTATAAATCACGTTGCACATTTCAGGAACAACTTTAGTTAATAATTGTGGCAGCAGAAGAACACTGAATCTTACGTCTCCTGCCATTGGCGACAAATCGTAATATACGTAGCTAACAGTCTCTCCTCGAAGTTTACAACCTCTGTCAGCACTGCAGTATTTTCGCTTAAGAATGGTTTTATGATGTTCAGCTGTTTCGTAATGCATGATTCACCTGTTTTTGCTTTTGTGAAAAACCGAGCGGGATCCCATAGGGCAAACACAATGAACTAAACATAAAATAAAGAAACTACGACAGCAGGCCCGCATAGTAATCACAGAGTTTAGTCGGTCGGGACGTGTGTAGGCTGTCATGGAATTGGTCGTCTGTCAGCCAGTAAATTGGTGGGTGTGCAGGGGTGTTATATACGCCCTAATTAACGCAAATAAAGTTCATTTATACTCAAACTAATGATAAATGCGACTTCCCTGCTTTCCGACGCTGAGCTGCCTCTGCTTCCTTTGCCTCGTCTGACGATAGCCAACACAGCCGGATAAATGTTTTCGCTATGGCACCAATTTTAATTACTTGCTGATGAACAAAAGAATCGTTCGCAAAGTATGGCACACAGGTTTTTAGTGACGCCACATTCCGTGTGCAAATTGTGGTATCCATAGATATAGGCAAATATTAACTCCTATTTCGTAGCTGGAGGAGTAGCAGGTTAAAGTTTAACGTCCTGTTGACAACGAGGAGGAGCATATTCATGGAAGGATGGAGTAGGAAATCGGCCATGCCCTTTCAAGAGAACCAACATGGCATTCGCAGTAAATAGTTAAGGGAAATTACAGAAAACCTATACTTAACTGGCCGGACGCAGGTTTGCACTGTCAACCTCCCGAATACGAGTACATTTTGCTAACTACTGCGTTACCTTGCTCGATAATTTCATAGTAGTTTCGAGGAACGATCCTGAGCTTACAAACAAACCTCAACGAGAAATCGTGGTCAGCCGCTCAAGCGAACTTCCCTCAAGCATTGCCAGTAACTTCCCATTGGGTGTCGCCAGTGATCTGTCGTAATTTTCGCATCGATATACTACATAATTGGTAAGGTATAGTATTGAAACACTTAAGTAAGAAACTTGTTACGAGATGTCGGAATCTGCTGCTTCGAAATCTAGTTTTTCGAGCTCTTTCTATCATTCAGTTACGAGGCCAGGTATCACTGTCTCTCCATCCTGATAGTAGTAACTTTCAGAGAATTCTGTGGTGAGAATTAACGTGTGAGCTGATACAAGAATATGGATTGTCCACAGCCACTTATGGAACTGCTCCTGCTGCCTTTATTGCGACTACATGTCTCCAACAGTTAGGCTTCGAAAATCAAGACAAGTTTTCAGTGGCAGCCTAAACTTCGTTGATTAGTTTCTATGTGGGCGACTTCATAGGCGAGTTAGATATGGAATCTGAAACTCAGAAACCCAGGTGACTAAGCTATCAGCTTCTGGATGGTTTCTACTGAGGAAATGGAACTTCAGTAGCCACAAGGTTGTGGAACAAATTCCAGTGCAGCACACAGAAACGTTTGTACCTTGTATTCTCATTGATGGAGAAGTAATAAAAACATTAGGAATCTTACGGTACCACAGCTCTTATCCTTTCCAGTGCCACTCGAAGCTGAAGAATCATCGGTGCTCAAAGATCGCCTGTCTACAACAGCATTCATTTTTGACCAACTAGGCCTTTTTGACCCATTAGTCACAAGATGGAACTGTTCTTGCAGCGCTTGTGTCAACTAAGCCTTGACTTGTATTAAGTCCTTCTATCCAACCTAGCTGATGAATGGAATGTCCTTTATATGTAACTGCCTTAACGAACTGATATTTTTATTAGCAGGCATGTCATTCCCTGTCCTCAATACGTTAAATTCGAAATTCCATGTTTCTGCGATGTTTCACAGTTGGCATATGATGCCTGTGTATACATCATATGTGTTCTTCCCAACAACAAGATTGTAGTTTCATTGGCTGTGGCCGAATCTCGTTTAGCCCCTGTCACAGAACTATCTGTTCTGTGACTGGAATTATGAGATGCTTTTCGTCTTGCTCGGCTCATTCATAATTTGGCCAGTGACTTAGACATTGTAAACAGTAGTGATATCCATATTTGGACGGATTCTCCAATAGTTCTCAGCTGGCTGCAACGTAGTCTCACGGGAAAACCTTTGTTGTCAACAGAGTCTCTGAAATTCAGGAAATGAGTTGTTTCCAACTGGAGACACATCAAATCAGAAGACACTCCCACTGATTGCTTATCACGTGGCATCAGCGCAGCACATATGGATTCACTTTTGCAGTGGTGCTCTGCCCCATCATGGCTATTCAGTAGTGACCTGGACTACAGCACTTGTCCTTCACTTGTGATAGGAGATGCGCAAGAAAGGGGTGTAGGTGTCTTTGATGTCTGTTATTGAGCTTAATGCTGAATCGTAGTGTAAGTATTCCCCTTGAAAGGAAACTCAAAGGATTTTGGCTTATGCACTGAGGTTTGTTAACAATATAAGGCGGCAACAAACAGAGGATAACTGGGCCACTCACCCCACAGGAATACCAAAACGCTATCAAAAGAGCTTTTGGTATAGTTGGTGATTGCGCTCGTGAGATCGCATTGTTGAAGGCCATTTACGCGGTTATAAGGCATATGACAGGAACCGTAGCGTCTATATCAGTGTCAGGTGGTGTTCATGTTTGTCCTAAACTCTCTAGTGAACCTGTGCCCTTTCAAATTCCTCTTCCCCCTGTGGGTCCAGGGCAAGAATAGGCCAATGGTATTCCTGCCCGTCCTAAGTGGCGACTAAAAAGAGTCCCTCTCCCTCAAGAGGGTAGATTGAGCCTGCATCCAGAAACGGTTCCACTACTTATATTTGTGGTCATTTGGTTTTTCACTTATTATGGTTTCTTCCTTCCTTTGTTTGGTTCCTTTCATTATCCTCCTCCCTCTTACTGTCTTCCCTCCTTTTCCTTCCCCCTCTTCCTCCTCCGTCCCCCTCTTCCTCCCCCCTCTTCCTTCCTCCTCTGCCTTCTCCCCCGCCCCTTCCTCCTCAGCCTTCTCCCCCGACATTCCTTCCTCCTCCACCTTACCCCATCCTTCCGCCCTACTTTTCCCTCCTTCCACCCCTGCACCCTTCCCCCATCCTTCCCCCCTCAGCCCCCTCCTCTGTTCCCCCCTCCCCCTCCTCCTTTCCCCCCTCCCCCTCCTTTCCCCCTCATTTCCCCACTCCTTCCCCACTCCTCCTCGTGCTCATCCTCCTTCCCCCTCCACCTCCTCCTCCTCCTCCTCCTCCACTTCCTCCTTCCCCCCTCCCCCTCCTCCTCTTCCTACTGATCCTCTTCCTTCCCCTCTCCCCCTCCACCTCTTCCTACTGATCCTCTTCCTTCCCCCCTCCTTCTCCGCTCCTTCTCCTGCTCCTCCTTCCCTGGCCTCCGCCTTGGCGTTTGAGACAGTCTGCCCTCTCTCTCCCTCTCTCCCTACATTTTCCTCTCCTTCTTTCCTCCCTGTGTGCCTGAAGGCCGACCCACACGTTCACACGCGTATTCGGTGACGGGGTAACGCGTAATTCACCGCGCTGGGTAGACAAGTAAGGCACGCACATACCCCCTGGTATAGGCCGGGCCCAGGGAAACCTTCCGACCATGCCTATTGTTCCCTCTGTCCGTTTCTTGGGAGGTGTGACATGAGGTGGGAGTGCCCTTTGAGAGGGTCCCCACAAGGAAGGAATGCGCCATTGGAGACGTTGGCAATCATAAGGGGATTACTCCGCAATGGATATCTCTTCTTCTCTCTCGACTTCTGCCAAAAAACGGAAACTTGACCAGCCACCAGTTACAAAAGTACTACCGCCTGCCACAAAGTTCCTCGTAGTTTCTAGATCTGTGGATGGACAAGATTTTTCATCTTTCAACCCTTTAGTTGTCCAGAAGAGCGTAGATGCCAAAGCTGGATGTGTAAAATCTTGTACCAGGATGCGTAACGGTACCCTGTTACTAGAAACTGAGAGCACCTTCCAGGCACAAAAACTGCTTCGGGCCACACTCCTAAACGTTCCCTGTCTGGGTGGAGGCTCACCGCACTTTAAATTCGTCTCATGGTGTGGTATACACTAGATCGACGGACTGACTGACGAGATTCAGTATTTCCTCGCTGAGCAGGGCATGACGGCTGTCCATAGGGTCATGGAAAAGGTCAACAATGACCTTGTACCAACCCGAACACTTTTCTTGACCATTGATAGTGTTCAACAGCTGCTGTGCATCAGAGCGGGCTACGAGGTTATTTCTTTTCGCCCCAAAGTCCCGACACCTACGCGCTGCTACCAGTGTAAGCGTTTTAATCACACTCGCCAGTCTTGTTTTAACGCGGCTAAATGTCACTTGTGGCAGGGATGTCCATGAGGGTGACCGTCCACCTCCATCTCATCATTCTGTGAACTGTCAAGAGTGACCATGCAGCATCCTCCCACGACTGTCCCATCTACAAGGAAGAACGCTGTATACAGGAAATTCGGGTCAAAGAGAAACTATCCACCTCAGCTCCTCGCAAGCTATTTGCTATTAGGAAGCCCACGCTGCTGCCAGCGGGGAAATATAGTACCGTCCTCGCCGCTCCTCGGACTACCAGGGAGTTATCGATGCACACACGCGATCTGATCTTCAGCACTACGGTCGTCCGTTCGGCCAGTGCTAAGACCGCCCGGTCGACGTCTCCTCTTCCTCCCGTCACCCCTCAGACACAAGCACCTTCATCAGCTTCTGCCAAGACGAAAACCCAGAAGTCAGATGCACGGGCCTTCAAGAAGGAACCGTCCAGTGCAGACTTCCTACGAACCTCGAACTCCCAGCTATCGACCAGTACTACCACTAAACGACCTTCCAAGAAGGCTCATAGGAAGCAATGTTCTCCTTCTCCGCCACGGCGCATTTCTTTTCCTGCTGCACCCAGCGGTTGCCGCTCCAAGCCGTCATCCGTTTCCCCTGGCCGCACCGCTGGTAGCCCAACATCTGGCCGTTCACCGTTGGAGGAAGCTCCCCCTCCCAGCCATCTTAACAAGATGGCCGATGAACCTATTGAACCAATGGACAATGACAATCCGCCTATTGATAGCGGCGGCAGTGCTCGCTCAAAGCCAGGCCCTCAGCGGCCTTTGAGGTGACCCCCTTCTTGCATCTTCTTTTTCTTCTCATGATTGCACTTATTCACTGGAATATTCGAGGCATTCGCTCCTACCGAGAGGACTTAAAGGTGCTGCTCCACTTGCACTGTCCGCTCGTCATAGCTCTCCAGGAAATGAATCGATCAAATTGCCTTGGCACACTATATCCTGTGCGTTTTGACCTACCCACTGCTGCAGGTATTTCAGCTAATGGAGTGGTTATGTTGCTGGTCCAGGATGATATTTACTACGATCCCATCACATTGAACACGGGCCTGCAGGCAGTTGCCGTCTGAATTACTCTCCCCACTTTCACTTTTTCCGTTTGTACCGTTTACACTCCTTCGTCATCTGCTGCTACTGGGGCAGACATGATGCAAATTATTGCTCAGCTACCTGCACCATTTTTGTTAACTGGAGACTTCTATGCTCACCATCCTCTTTGGGGCTCTCCAGCATCCTGTCCGAGGGGCTCTATTTTAGCAGACGTTTTGAACCAGCTCAATCTTGTCAGCCTCAATACTGCCGCCCCTACTTTTCTTTTGGACACAACTCACACCTATCCCCATTTATTCCTCTATATGTACTACCCAACTTGCACGCTGTTTTGAGTGGTATGCACTTTCTGCTACATATTAGAGTGACCACTTCCCTTGTGTTATCCATCTCCTGCATCATACCCCATCTACATGCTCAACTAGTTGGCACATCTCCAAAGCAGACTGGGGGCTCTTCTCTTCCAGGGCGACCTTCCTGGATCAAACCTTCGCAAGCTGCGATAGTCAGGTCGCACACCTCACGGAAGTCATTCTCACTGCTGCTGTATATTCCATTCCTCACACTGCTTCTTCTCCACGTCGAGCACCGGTCCATTGGTGGACCACAGCAGGTAGATACGCTATACGTGCTCGTCGACATGCTTTACGCACCTTTAAACGCCACCATACTATGGCGAATTGTATTAATTATAAACGATTACGTGCACAGTGCCGTCGTGTTATTAAGGAATGCAAGAAAGACAGCTGGGCTGCTTTCACAAGCTCTTTACAGTTTTACTTCTTCTGTTGTCTGGGGTAGCCTGCGCCGGGTATCTAGCACTAAGGTCCACTCACCAGCATCTCGCTTGACGGTCGCGAATGACGTCCTTGTGGCCCCTAAGGATGTCGGCAATGCCTTTGGCCGATTTATTGCTGAGGTTTCGAGAACTGCTCATTACCACCCTGCCTTCCTCCCCCGAAAACAGGCAGAGGAGCCTAGGCCACCTAACTTCCGCTCCTCGAATCGTGAAAGTTACAATGCCACATTCACCATGCGGGAACTCGAAAATGCACTTGCCCGGTCACGGTCCTCCGCTCCAAGACCTGATTCTATTCATATTCCAATGCTGAAGAACCTTTCTCTTGTGGGTAAAGGTTTCCTTCTTCGTACTTATAATCCCATCTGGATTGAGGGTGGTGTTCCCACATGCTGGCGCGAATCTATTGCCACGATTCCTACGCCTGGAACGGACAAGCACTTGCCTTCCAGTTATCGACCCATCTCGCTTACCAGCTGTGTCTGTAAGGTGATGAAGCGAATGGATAACTCTCGTTTGGTTTGGCTGCTCGAATCTCGACACCTACTTACCAATGTATAATGTGTATTTCGTAGGCGCCGCTCTGCTGTTGACCATCTGGTTACCTTGTCGAACTTCGTTATGAATAACCTCTTGCGCAAGCGCCTGACCGCGGATGAGTTCTTTGATTTGGAGAAAGCTTACGACACCTGTTGGAGGGCGGGCATTCTCCGCACCATATTTTATTCATGCATTTTTAATCGATGGACAGTTCAGGGTACGTGTGGGTTCTGTCATGTCCGTCGCCTTTCGCTAGGAGAATGGGGTGCCACAGGGCTCAGTTTTGAGCGTCGGTCTCTTCGCCATAGCGATCAATCCAATAATGGATTGCCTCCCAGCTGATGTATCAGGCTCCCTTTTCGTGGACGATTTTACCATTTACTGCAGCTCGCAGCTTACATGTTTCATGGACCGCTGTCTTTAGCGTTCTCTTGACCGTCTTTACTCCTGGAGTGTCGCCGAGAAGACGGTCTGTATTAACTTCTGGCGCTACAAAGAGTTTCTCCCACCATCCTTACGAGTCGGTAGCATTGCTCTCCCATTTGTGGAGACAACAAAATTTTTAGGTGTTACATTTGACAGGAAACTCCTCCGTGTTCTCAGTGCTATGTCGTAGGGAGCGGATCGAACCGTCCAACTTCGCATATATCGGTCGATCGTCCGCTCCAAGCTGGATTATTGGGAGCTTCGGATACTCCTCTGCACGGCCGTCTATCTTACGCCGCCTCAATTCCATACAACATCGGTGTTGACGTCTTGCGATAGGAACGTTTTATACTAGTCCCATCGAGAGTCTCATGCTGAAGCCGGTGAATTGTCACTAACCTACCTGCGCGATTTGTCGTTATGCCTGTCGGCTACTGTCAATGCTGGACCGCCCGTCTTATAGGTCCTTATTTTGACGACACTCTCGACCGTCTATACGGGTTGTATGTCTCTGCCCTGATACCCCCTGGAGTACGCTTTCGTTGCCTCCTTCAGCAACTTAAATATACACTCCCTGCAACCTTTAGAGTGGGCGAGAGCCAAACGCCACCTTGGCTCCAGACTCAGGTTCGCGTTCACCTTGGCCTCAGCTCGTTCCCAAAGGAGATATCCCCAGCTTCGGTATACCGCTCCCGTTTTGTCGAACTTCGTTCGAAGTTCTTTAATATGACCTTCATTTATACAGATGGCTCTAAGACCAATGACGGTATCGGGTGTTCTTTTATTGTCAGGGCACACAGTTTCAAATACCGGCTCCATAGCCATTGTTCGCTCTTAGCAACTGAGCTATTTCCTCTCTACCAGGCTGTTCTTTACATCTGCCGCCACCGACAATCTGCTTATGTCATCTGCTCCGATTCCCTGAGCGCTATCCACAGCCTCAGTGATCCATATCCGGTTTACCTTTTTGTGCACCGGGTCCAACGCTCTCTTCAGTAGCTGGTGGACGACGGTTCTCCGGTTAGCTTTGTGGGTTCCTGGCCATGTCGGTATCCCTGGGAACGAAGCTGCAGATGCCGTGGCCAAGGCTGTGGTCCTCCAGCCTCAGACAGCTTCTTGTTGTGTCCCTTCATCAGATTGTAGCAGGGTCATTTGACAGCGCATTTTGTCACTGTGTCATGCCGATTGGGCTGTACTTAGGGACAACAAGCTTCCGCCCTTGAAACCTCTTGCCGCGGCTTGGACGTCCTCTTCATGCCCTTCTCGGTGGGAAGAGGTCGTTTTGGCCCGGTTACGAATTGGACACTGCCTCTTCAGCCATCGCCATCTGCTGACGGTCCGCCACGTATTAAAGTTCCGTCCAAATTTTAATACACTGCGTGTTGATCTTCGCCTGCCATGTACTCTGGATGCCATTTTAGCGGATGACCCAGGAGAAGGTGCACACGTTCTTCGTTTTGTCAACTTGACAAACCTGTCTGACATTTGATTATGCAGTTTTTTTTAATCCTCTGCCTGTCCGTCTTGTATAGTATTGTCCCTTTTAGTTGCTGTATTAACCTTGTGCCTCGCGGAGCATTCCTAACTTAGTCTGGGCGCTAATTACAATTACAATTGCAGTTGTGCCCCCTAAAACCCCCCAAAAAAATCCCTCTTGAAGGTGTGGCTGTCAGAATATGGGCGACGCAGGAAATAACTGTGTGCAATGTATATCTTCCTCCAGATGGTGCAGTACACCTGATTGTATTAGGTGCACTGATTGATCAACTCCCTAAGCCTTTCCTACTTCTGGGAGATTTGAACGCCCATAACCCCTTGAGGTGGCAGTGTGCTTACTGGCAGAGTCAGAGACATCGAAACATTACTGTCTCAGTTCGACCTCTACCTCTTAAACACTGGGGCCGCTACACAATTCAATGTGGCTCGATGTAGTTACTCGGCCATTGATTTATCAATTTGCAGCCCAGGACCTCTCCCATCTATCCACTGGTGATCACTTAACGACAGAGTGAGGTGGCGCAGTGGCTAGCACACTGGACTGGCATTCGGGAGGACGAAGTCTCAATCCCGCGTCAGTCCATCCTGATTTAGGTTTTCCGTGATTTCCCTAAATCGCTCTAGGCAAATGCCGGGATGGATTCTTTGAAAGGCACTGCCGACTTCCTTCCCCGTCCTTCTGTAATCCGATGCTGAGAGAACATAACGGCCTGTATAGTAGTGACCACATCCCCAACTTCCTGTCACTGCCCCAGCATCAGGCATACAGACGCCTGCCCACATGGGCTTTAAACAAGGCAGACTGGGAAATTTTAACCTCTGATGTTACCGTTGACTCTCCCCCACATGGTAACACCGATCTTATGGTTGAGCAGGTGACAAAATTGTTTCTCTGCAGAAAAACGCGGTCCCTCGCTCTTCAGGGTGCCAGAGTTGTGAGGCAGTCCCTTGGTGGTCGCCAGAACTCTGTAAAGCAGTTAAGGAGCGTCGGCGAGCTCTACAGTGGCATAAGCAGCATCCTTCCTGGAGCACCTCATTGCCTTTACAACAGCTCTGTGCCCTTTTTCAGCAACTTACCAAGTGATGGAAGCAGGAGTGTTTGGAGAGAGAAATCTCGACCACTGGGTGCCATGTGTCACCTTCGCAAGTCTGGGCAAATATCAAGCGTCTTTTCGGGTACCAGACCCTAACAGGTGTTCAGTGTTAGGATAAATGGCGTATTATTTACCGACGCAAACGCGATTGCCGAGCATTTTGCTCAAGTCTCTGTGTCGGAGGCCCACTCTTCCAGCCAAGCAAATCGCTGCGGCAGATTTAGAGATGGGCAGAGCTTCTTCTCTGAAATCGGATCACAACTGGTCAACCACCGGGAAGAACACTTTCTTTTTCATGACTCACCACTCTCACACAATAAGTGAAAGGAAGTCACATCGCCTTTTTAATTCAGGTCACTAACCCTGAATTTTTATCTGGTTTGATCCTAGTTCTAAAGAACTTAAAAATAGTAAAAATTGTTACTGCCCTATTAATGGTGAGATATTAAAGTTTTAAACATCGTCTGCTGTAAAAGTTACAAATGTTGAAAATAATACTAAATGTTTATCAAGTGATACTTCTTATATCTTGCTACCTCAATTGGAAAAGTACAGTATACAAATTACAACTGTAAAATAGTGTGTCTGCTTTCATTTAGTCAGTATTACCATATGTGTATTCAAAAAGGAATTTATAAATAAAATCTGACCCTCTTCAGTCGATGTCTCTCCTCAGTGGATATTTGTCGTGCTTTTAAAAATATTCGTTAACAGGGCACTGATGTTGCTCCGATGCATAACGCTTTTGGAACAAATTGATACAGCGTCGTCCATTGTAATTTTCTTGTTTCTCACCAGTTTACGGGATCGCTGTTTCTAGGCAAATATCCCTCCGCTAAATATTTATCCGAGTCTACAATTGCCGCATTTTGCACGTGGTGCCTTTCTTGGTTTCACCAAACTCATTCCAGGTTGCTCTGGCATTACAGTGGTAAATAGTTCAGAAATGAGCTGTGTTCTTGTTGAACAACCAACGCTTACTTCTCTGCAATAGCCTTCATGCTGAAAATCCTTGTTTGAATCGGAGGTCCAGTAACGTAACTTTGCCTGACCAGTTCGTTCCTGGAGATAACGCCAAAGCACTCAGATAACCCTTTAAGGAAATTATAAACCAGTGACTCGTTCTTGAGGACATTCTTTCTGTCCTTCAGATTCCAATTGTCGTTCCATTAATCTTGGCAAGATTCTCGTTTTTGAATGTGACAGTTTTGAAGACATCTCTTTGGTCACCTGACTGAAACTTTCAAAATCAGTAAAGGCTGTTGCATTATCTCCCAGGATGTATGTTATAAGTTTAAGATGATAGATTTTTGACCGAAAACAGCGAGGCAAGAAACTGAATCGCAAATTGTCAATTTTCGTTTTTTTCACTGAATAGTCATTTAAGAGTGTCGCGTATCGTTTGGTGTTGAAATGAAACTAGTCATACTTCTACAAATGGCAGAACAAGTAGTGCATTTAACGCTGTATGTTGGTGAAACCAAATAAGTCACTGACTTGTTTCGTTTCAACAGATATTGCTCGCTCCTGCGGACAGCCTGTTTTCCTTCAATAGTTGACATCCAATTCCTTTGTTGTGGCACTAATAGTCGCTGTTAATGCTCATTGCGCGACAGTTGGTTGTACTACCATGGCTCCAAAAGAAGAATAGTACTGCAAATTATGGAGGAAATAAGGTAAAGGCAATCTCTGTAATTGCTTTTGTACGAGCTATGTTCGAGGGAAAACAGTTAGAGAATCTTGCAGGTAAATATCACTCGTCCTTGTAACAACCGTAGGAAACTATAGATGTAAATGTCAATATTACCAGAAATATCATTCTTGTATTATTAATTTCATTCCAGCTGCAGAATTCAATGTAATGCCTCAATTGACGTAATTCAACGTAATATTTTGACGAAATTCCTTGATCTTTCTCTTTCACAAGTAATTGTTGTAAACCACTGACAACTCTTAATATCTATTAGAGTTGTTCACAGTCAACAAAGAGATGTAAATTAGAATAATGTTACTACGTAGCCAGTGTTTCATGCACCGGATCTGAGGACGGCCACGTTTGCTCGTTCTAATGCCATTAGCTTGCTGTGTCGCCTGGACGAAAACACTGTCATTTGCTATAAGACAAAAGCACATTCTGCGTAATGGTACTTTTTAGTACTGTACTGTTACTTAGTAATGAGTTTATTTATGATAAAAATAAAAAATGTAAATTATTTCAGATACATAACAAACATCAAACACACATGTTAATGTGGCAGGGGGGATGTTAAGGAGTGGTAATCTAATGGAAGTAAAGGAAACCAAGGAGAGATTTAGGTGACAGATATCGTCCAGTAGAGTGTTTCTTTACAATTGTGATTCTAAGATGTTGTACACATTCAAATTGTCCACAAGATGCACCAGGCACCCATTTTAATCTGAAGTTTAGTTGTCATTATGGCTGGAATGAAATATGAGCTACCAGATCCATTTGGAGGTTACAAACTGCCGTCGGTCCTGCCTGGTGAATGGAAGAGGAGAACAAAAAACAAGTTACTTTTTGTGGCCAGACATGAATAGTCAAGGTGAGACTACCTTCAGAAAGTATCAGACTTGGTTGTGAAGTTCTTATGTCGGATAATTTTGTTTGACAAGTAGTTCCTCAGGTGTGTTCCATACAATATGACCTTTTTTTCATGGTTCATTTGACTCTCTACTTGTGTATAGTATGAAATGTATTATGATACAGGAGTATACCAGATACAGGAAGTATGCATACAAGTAAAGCTGGAATTGCAGACCTAGTTATGTAGAATTGGGACAGACAAGGAAGCATGGTCTGTTGCCCAGTCTACATTAATGTACATTAAAATACGTATCACTTAATGAATCATGAATCAGGTCGTAAGTATGACATCCATGTAAATGTATAATCTAACCTGCAGCCCAGTAATTCCATCAATTCTAAAAATTTAGAGCAGCCAACTAAAAGTCGGACACCAGAGAAACTGCATAACACAAAAAGAAAAAAAACATCCATTTGCAAAGTGAAGGTACGTAAAAATGCGGTAGGTTCACTACTTAGAAAACAAGAATCGGTGACATTCATCTGTAGGTTAAATTTTCTGTATCAGCCTAGTTACACACCAGGTTAATTACAGAAATAGGGAAAAGACGTGATGAATACTTTAAACACACAGGGGCATATACTGTAAAATGTTGGCCAGACAGAGCACCTTTAGAATATGATAAAAGTAATATGTGGAGAGTACCGAAGTCAGTCTAGTTTAAGGAACCTATCTTGAAGGCCTTCACCACATTAATGGAGGCATGCAGAACATTTTACAGAGCTCTAGGAGGTAGGGAGAGGTCCAATTTTAAATATATATAGTTACTGACAAACATGACTCGCTACTTAGAGAATAGGACAAATATACTGCAGTGAAGAAAAATAAGTAGGCATTAAAGAGCTATTTCGAAAACTAGCCCCATAAAGAATGACATATACGTAACACACAAGATGGTCATATTTTGCTCCATGTGTTTTATTGAGCTCAAATGACCCATCTTCTCACAGATGGTTGTCGGACCTTGGCTTTTCTGTACAGACTATTTTATACGGACAATTGAGCAGTCGGCAGGTGATGTTTAAAGTGAGCGTCGTATCAAAAATCTAGATGCCAGTCATTGAATACTGGCCCCTATTGTGACTGGGCCAGAGGTGGGAAAACTTCAAACACATTGGGCGTGGGGCCTGAAGACAGCATAATATATCACCAAAACTGTTTCCTCAATAACAAAGCAATTTGGAAATGTAGATGGTTAAAAGGTGTTTGGTTTGACTTTTGTACATGGAGAGAAAAGTTATTCATAAATTGTATGGATGCCACACAGCAGTTAAGTGCTGAAAGACGCATAAGGGGAATAGTGTTAAGGTAGGGAGAGAGGGCTGGAGCTTACCAACAATGCTATTCAGTCGGTACATTGAACAAAGAAGTTAAAAAAGATGAAAGGAAAACCTTGGCTATGAAATTGTCAGATGACACATGACTTGGAAGAGCAGTTGAACACAGTGGATAGTGTCTTTGAGAGATCATAAGATGAGCAAGAAAAGTGTAATGGAATGTAGTCTAATTAAATGAAGTGACTATGAGAGAATTACACATAAGGCAATATATTGTATAATAGGATGCCATATAAATGTGGTATTCTCCCATGATCGTATTTTAGACAGCTGAATAAGATTTTAGGTATTCAACCTAAAAATTTACAGTAAAAGTTTTCTCTTATAAGATTTGTTGTACATGATCCAGAACAGTTCATGAGAAATACTGATGTTTTAGCAGTCTCCTGACTGGTTTGATTTGGCGTACTGTGAACTCCTCTACCCCAACTACATAACCTCACAGTATAACACCCAGTTATTTTCTGGACATATTCCAATCTCTGCCATCTCCTGAAATTATTACCTCTGTAGCTCCCCAAAGTATGATGAAAGTTAATTGTTAGTGTCTTAACGCATGCCCTTTCATTTTGTCCCTTCTTGCCACTGTTCCTGTGGTGAAACTCTTCATTTCTTACCACAGCAGTTCACTGAATTTTAGTCATTCCTCTGTAGAACCAGAGGCCAAATACTTAGAATTATATGAAAGTCAATTACACATTGTGATAAACCAGAAAAATAAATTTGTGTTCCAAAAGTAAAATTCCCCTCCCCAACTGCTTCACTCCCTCCTCCACTAGGAGTTTTAGGACCTCGTGTGCCTCCAGCATTATTGGATTGCAGGTCTCCCAATAATTTATTCAACTCCTAATTTTCATTGCATCACCTATGTGTTCAAACTCTTCTTCTGTCATGTCATCAAACAGATCCTACCACACATAGAAGCCTTAATGCACTCTTACCACATGCCACCTTAGTCCTCCGAGTTCAACACTGGAATTACTTTCGCGTCATTTAACTTTGCCTCCTTTGCTTTCCTGTTTCAAACAAGTGACTTACTTCGCTGTATTTCTGTGATATATTGCACATTTTTGTAGTTCCTTACTTTACGAATCAATTTCAGTATTTATTCTGTAACAAGAGTTCTTTTACAGTTACCTCGTGCATACATAAATTTGTCTGTCCAACATCTGTGACTGCCGTTTTCAGATAAATCCTTCCCTCTTCAACTGATCTGCGTGTTGCAGTATTCATTACCACACTATTTATTGCTTCAGATAACTTTAAACACACACCATTCTTCTCAGTACCCCACTTACTTCACCACTAACAGTTATGGACTATTCTCTTACGCCTCGGTCTGCTCTTGGTCATTACTAACTTGTGACATGAATGTATATCTGTTCCTGAGTATACCCTGCTATCCAATATCAGATTTTACAAAATGTCTCAGTGATGTAATCCAGATAGAATCTCCTCATGTCCCTCAGAGTTTTTCCAAATATACCTCTTCCTCCAGTAACTTTAAAATAGCATATTCATAATTAATAACAGACTTATAGAGAAATGGAACTTTTTTACTCATCACTTCTATTATCAAGCTCATTCTCCTAAACTCTGCCATGTATTACATTGCCTTTTACAGCATTCCAGTCACTCATGATTATTAGATTTACATCCTCATTACATACACATTTTGCATATACTTCTCCCTCTTCGTCAGATTGTGACATTGGCAGATATACCTGAAACATAACCATTAGCTTTTTGGTGCAAATTTTGATGAGAATATTCTTATTACTGAACTGGCCACTGTACTGACCCACACATACACTCCCAAAATCTTTGTAAGCAGTTTGCAGTGTGTACCGTGCAAGTCAGATGGAGATGGTGCTTGTGGATGTACACAGCCTCTCATCCATGCACTCTGCTTTCCAGCTGACATCTTTTGGGTATAGGATGAGCAACCTCTAGCTCAGTCATGTTTACCTTGACATGCATGTTACCTCATTGTTATTGTGCACGTCTCTGTACCTGGTATAATTTATGTTTTAGATTTAGTTTGTTGTGTCCATCATTATATTGTGTTCTCTTGCAGGATTAGAACATTCAATGACTCAAACTCTACCCTACACTTCTGCTCGTGAGAAATCCATCTTACCAGAAATGATATTATTCCTATATCGTTTCACTGACTGCCACTACATCCAGAGTGAACATTAAAATTTCCTCTTCAGATTTTCTAGCGTCTTTACCATATTGAACTTCTACAGATTTGTGAGTCAAAGCATGGAATGTCAGTAGTCACTGGACATTCATGTTTTGCAAGTTCATTTTATCAGGGGGATCTTCAGAGCCGAGATATATCTTTAATGAAGAAATGTATCCCGTACTCGAATCACACAGCATCCGTATGAGTATGCCTTATTTGGTAATTTTTGATGGATTGTAAAATTTAACTGTCCACACCATGGTTTCATTCCTTCATCAGTTGAGATATTTTGACTTAGATTAAACATTTCTTTATACTTTTTGGAAAAATAATCAACTGCAAATTTCACTTCAAAAAGCCGGTCGGCATTATCTGGTTTATTGTTGTCAGAAAAATGTAAAAATGATAATATTTGTCTGAATATCTTGTGGACATCGCTTTGCGAAATATGTGTCTATCAATGGATTTGTTGATCAGTAATCATGGATCCTTGCGTTTCGAAAATTCCCATAAGGATACTAAGCCCAAACTATTTTATAAAAACGGATCCCATAATGCTGACAAATATGACATTTTTAAT
The DNA here is from genome assembly GCF_023897955.1 of Schistocerca gregaria. Lineage (NCBI taxonomy): Eukaryota > Metazoa > Arthropoda > Insecta > Orthoptera > Acrididae > Schistocerca > Schistocerca gregaria. Next base: position 60,734 of record NW_026061887.1, on the reverse strand, counting down.
CCAGTTTCCTTCTATTGCAATGTTGACTGTAATACTCATGGGTTTCATTGCTAATGTACTCAAACAGATCTTTCCCAATATATAATTCTGAAATATCCATGACGCTCTGTGAATCTTTGGGAAATGTGTGTGGACCCGGAGATTCTTCAAATTTGTTATTGGTCCTCAGTAAATCATAGTCTGTCTTTGTCTGATTCATCTGAGAGCTGGTATCTGATAAAGCTGTTTTCACAGTTTTCACTTGTAGCCTTTCCTCTAATAGGTTGGCATAATCCTGTGTCAGACCTAGAAACATGGTTTTGGTGAATTGGACAGGCTATGCACCTTGTTCTCGAATGGAGATAATACCCCTATGGAGAGGTGATGGGGGATAGGAGTGTCAAAGGGGTGATTAGAATCCTTCGGAGGTTGTGCAGGCGTGGAAGACTACTTCAGGAGAGGTGGGAAGGATATGTTAGGATATCTCTTATTTCAGGTTACATGCTGCTATGTCAACTATTTCAACACTGTGCCTGACCAGCTCACCTCACAAACACAACTGCTGTTATGTAAGGCATAACGTAAGTGTTCACCAGTGGCAGGCTCAGTTGTGATCTACTTCTTACTTCGCGTGTTTTGGAAGACAGTATATGATTACTGTGCTACAGTGCCCTCCTCCTAGACAAGACCTGGCCCTCTGGATCATGACTTAGAACATCATTGCACTAAAATGACTGATCCTGTTGGCTGCCACAAATGGCTCCAGTCAGCTTTTTAAGGATTTCTTTCACCATCATGTTACCTTACTCACAACTCATATCAAGTCTTGTTTCCTGATTGTTTATTGCTACAGCTCTCCCTCTGCTGCTTCCTAGTCTCTCGGAATCGAGTCCACAAGAGATCGAACATTGGCTGGATCCAAGCTTTGTCTAGGGATCCACTTCCAGCATGTGTAAACAAGAACTATAGTTGGTAGTGTCACAGCATTAACTATTATTACATTGGTCAATGCTATTTCCCTCTGGTTCTGACTCTCCCTGTGCTGACTTTCATGATGCACCCATGTCTCTCTCCATGGAGATGGGCCCAGCCTTACAGAGAATGAATTTGTCTGTGGACTATATAATCTCAGGCCCCAAAGTTCTATTTAACATAGTCAAATTAGTGGCTGGTAGCACTTCCATGTGTTCCCCTGCCCAATATAATCTGTGGGTTGTGCCTGAAACTGTGGCAGGTGGAGCAAAAATAAATATTGTTTTACATGGTGTCCTGTTCATTTATAATTTCCCCCGTCTTCCTTCAATATTAACTGCGTGGGATTTCTGACCCTCTCCACCTAGTCTGTTTGGACAAACCATAATGGCACTACTGTAATACTACGGTAACTTCTAGTTCCATATAGACAATCTGTGTTTGTCTTCCATAACCAATGATTTATTCCTTTACTCCAAGAAAGTTCTTCAGCATCTCACACTTATGAGGATACATGTGAACTGCATGATGTAGGTATTATGCATACTTGCTGCTTCTGGAAAGGAAATTGAAATCCATACTTTCCCCTGCTACTCATTTCCTCTGCTGTGGCTTGGTTAAAATGAAAAGGTTAGGTGCTACGATGATGCTAAAGGACAAACACTCTCTGGTATAGCTCCTTTTGCACTTGACATTGCACCTCCAGGCATTGTCTGGTGATCGGAATTCCGCTTCTAGCTGGCTTCTCACTTGTTCCATAGATTCATGTAATTCTCTCTCTCTGTCTCTCTCTCTGTCTCTGTATCTCTCTCTCTCTCTCTCTCTCTCTCTCTCTCTCTCTCTCTCTCCCTCTCTCTCTCTCTCCCCCTCTCCCCCTCCCTCTCCTCTCCCTCTCCCCCTCTCTAACCCCCACTCTCTCCCCCTCTCTAACCCCTACTCTCTCCCCCCTCTCCCCCCCGCTCTCCCCACTCCCCTCTCTACCCCCTCTCTACCCCCTCTCTCTCCCTCTCTCTCCCTCCCTCTCTCTCTCTCTCTCTCTCTCTCCCTCTCCCCCTCTCCCCCTCCCTCTCCTCTCCCTCTCCCCCTCTCTAACCCCCACTCTCTCCCCCTCTCTAACCCCTACTCTCTCCCCCTCTCTCCCCCCCGCTCTCCCCTCTCTACCCCCTCTCTCTCCCCCTCTCTCTCCCCCTCTCTCCACCCTCTCTCTCTCTCTCTCACACCCCCCTCTCTCTCTCACCCCCCCTCTCTCTCACACCCCCCTCTCTCTCTCACCCCCCTCTCTCTCACACCCCCTCTATCTCTCTCACCCCCTCTATCTCATCCCCCCTCAGTCCCCCCTCTCTCTCCCCCCTCTCCCCATGCTGTCTTCCAAAGACAGTAGCAACTAAATTATTAGTTCTTTATCCAACTTTCTGCTTCATTTAGCAGCATCTCAGTTAAGATTCACCATTTCTTCTGCTGTTTTGTGTAATAAACACTTCCAATTCAGCTGGTGCAGTAAGAGCATACCCTTCTGCAAACACGAGTTTTTGTGCTGTAGCACTCACTTATTGCCTTCCTTATTCTACCCGTTGTTTTATTACTTCTACTATATCATTCACTCTTTCAACCTCATCAGCTGTCCCACTGTTTCCACATGTCATCCTAACACAGTGATCCAACCTCTACTTCTGGTATGTGGTATATTCCCCAAAGCCTAAGTCACCTCATCCCCCAAATCCTCCCATGTTTCCTCCTACACACCCTGGAAACTCCTTCAAACATTCTGTGATCACATACCATCAGTTTAAAATTACCGAGGGCTTCTTCTAACCATGTTACCTCATTCTATGTCTACCATTCATTAAATAACACCTGTATCCCCCATTGATAAGCACATTTGTTGATGTGCTTGGTGAACAGTTCTCACTGTCAACGTGGTCGTTCTGCAATGCTGCCACTGCAATGACAAGCCATAGTCCTCTTAAGACTGGGTTTATCTTCTCTCCTGGCATAGCTCATCTGAGGACAGTGCATGTGTCTCTAATGCAAAAATCCACTGCTCCTGCACAGCAGGTAATCTTCCTTGTACCAAACATACAAAGAAAACTCCCTTACATCCTTGGTCTTCCCGTGTAGACCTACTATAGCTGTTTCACTTAAAACTTCTTGTTTGCTACTCATCACTTGTTTCCCACTTTCTTTCTGGCTCAGCCCTCCAATTCTTTGGTTAATCTAAGGACTTGTCACATGTTTCATATTTCCACATGCAGAATTCTCGTAGACAACTGCATTTTGAAAGTCACTGGTGACAGTTTCACAATCTGATATTGGCCATGACACTGCATAAAAAGTAGTGTCTTACTATTTGTAGTATGTGAATTCGATAGATTTCACATTGGCCATTTTTGTCTTGGTGTGATCTTTCCCTGTGAGTCACTGCTCCCTCTTGTTTATACAGTGCCAGTCTATTTACCTTAACCAACCTTTTCAATTCTTCTCTTGCCACCCTCACAAATGCGTTAACATGCATTCAATTATTGAAATAGGAAAACAAAAAGAGAAAGACAATAGGTTTTGACCATATTCCACCTCATATGGCTAAAATTCTGTAGTTTTTGCTGTTTTGATTTGTACACAGACAAAGATAACTTGAACAGACATCACAATTGGTATGTGTGTGCTATATGGTATTATAGCATGCTCTCTATTGCTTCATGCACACTTAACATGGTCCTACTAGCCTGACGATGTAGATGACTTGTCCTCAATTTCTTCCCACATTACAGCTTAAATTCCTTCTATAAATCCAAGATACGGATGACCTCCTTGATTTGTTATTTCTGGTACAATTAAGTTCCCTATTGTTAATTACTGCTTGTACCAATGTTGCTGCCTGTTCATTTGGCACTGCGACCATTTAGACAGGTTATGAAAAATGATTCATAATAACAAAACATCAATCCCAAAAAATTCAACCTCCTAAATCGCTTGTCACTTTTCAATGAGTTTGGGCTTGGCTACCATCGGACCTCTGCCATTGTAGCACCTTTGCACTTCCGTGCTGCATGTCTATCCTCCCTTTGGAACATGTCATGGACACGTTTTGTGAATGACGTTGAGGTGCTAGAGCTTCAGCACACAGACTACAGTTTCTTCTTTCGTAATCTATCGTTCTCCATTTTGGCGTTTGAGGTTTGGCTTTGTTTCCTCTTCATCCCTGTGCAGTTCTGAAGGCCAGCCCAAGTGTACCATGTGACGGGGTAACACGTAATGACCATCCCCAGGTCTGCAGGTATGGTTTCCACATACATGGTACAGGCCAGGTCCAGGGAGGGGTGGTAGTTTGAGCTGTAACCCTCCCAAATTGCCATTTAGTCCCTCTGTCAGAAGTTTGGGAGGTTTGATCCATCGCCTAATTAGTGTGAGATCCCCTCTGAGAAAGGGTCCCACAGCAGGAAGGAACATGCTATGCCTTTGGAGATAATGGCGGTCTTGGGGATTCTGTCACAATGAGCCAATTCCAATCTGTGTCTACTAAACGTAGTCCCTCTGTCAGAAGTTTGGGAGGTTTGATCCATTGCCTAATTAGTGTGAGATCCCCTCTGAGAAAGGGTCCCACAGCAGGAAGGAACATGCTATGCCTTTGGAGATGATGGCGGTCTTGGGGATTCTGTCACAATGAGCCAATTCCAATCTGTGTCTACTAAACGTAATGGGAATGAGGTGAAACATTCAGACTCTTCCAGCTTTCACATTGGTTCCTCATACAACATACTGGACATTGTCATTTCTTTGCTACAGGTAATCCACATATTATTCAGAAAGGTGTTGACAAAATTGCAGGCCCTGTGAAATCCTGCTCTCATTTATGTAATTGCACTTTGCTTTTGGAGACCAAGTGTGGTCCTCAAGCCCAACAACTGCTTGCAGCTTCACTCCTCCAAAGCTATCATGTTAGTGGTAAGGCCCATCGAATCCTGAATTCATGTGGTGGTATTTACACCAGGCTGCTCAATGCTCAGAATGAAGGACAAATCGAAATATACCTTTCTGATGAGTGTGTCACTGCAGTCTATTGGTTAATGAAACAGGTTGATGCAACCTTAGTCCGTACATACTCGCACTTTTGGTAGAGTAGTGCCTCTGTCAAACATAGACCAAGTTATGAAGTCATCAAAGTCCAACCACACATTTGAAGCCAGACGAGCTGTTACCACTGCTACTGTAACAACAACACTTCTGTCGCAACACAGCAAAATGTACTTGTGGTAGGGATGCTCATGAGTGATTGCCTGCCTTGTCCTCCCTCCTGCATAAATTTCACTGACGACCATGCAGTCTCATCCTGAGATGAGAAAGTCATGCATCAGATCTGAGTGAAGGCTTGCAAGTTGTTGGCTAGTTGAAAGCCTTGCATTTTACCATCCGGCACTTGCAGCACTGTTCTTGCTACACCTTGCTGCACAAAGGACATATCCAAGCAGACGTGACCTCAAATTCATCACTACAGCTGTAAAATTGCCCAGTGTAACAATAGTGTCACCTTCTCCTCTACCTGTGCAAGCCGCCAAATCTTTGCCTCTGGCAGCGAAATCACGTGCTACATAATAAGCAGGATGGAAAGGACAGAGGAAATGCTTCTGTGGAGGCTTCCTACTTCCTTCAAGCTAACAAACTTCTCAGCTTTCATCTACTGAATGCAAAGCTTGCAAGACACCAAAGGCAAACAGTCTTCTTCTTCACTGACTCACTGGTCCTCCTCAGTAGTCTCACTGAATAATACCCTCACCCACCAAACCTCAGTTTTGCCAGTGCACGCTGCTAACCATTTGGATACTCCGGAATCTCCACACTGACTCTGATAGAATGCTGACACACACGTAGCTCACATAGAGCAGGACTCTACAGTGACTGTAGCTGCCAAGTGCCAGCCTTTGAAGATTCATTACTACAGGTGACAGAGGTGACGACCCGTCACTTCTTTACCTCTTCCCATTTCCCCACCGTTACTTCCCTTCAGTGGAACAGTCGCAGCACTAGATCCAACAAGGAGGGATTATGGCTACTCTTGCAATTGCAGTGTCCACTTGTTTTCTCCCTCCAGGAAACAAAATTGCCCTCACAACTGCTTCAAACCTCTTGGTATTCTTTCCATTCCTCTTTCACCTTCCAACTGGGGATAGCATTCCATTTGAGGAGTCACACTGCTCATCTGCAATCACATTCATTGTCACTCTGTCTCACTGAACACCAGACTGAAGCTGTTGCAGTCATCACTTCATCTTTCCTGTTTCCATTGTCCACGTCTCTCCATCATTGTGTGTTACCAGTGCAGACATCCTTCAGCTTATTGGGCAACTTCCTCACTTTTTGCACTTCAATGTGCACCATCCCCTTTTGGGCTCTTCTGAATAAGATATTTGTAAAAATAGCAAAACCATCGTGAAGAGATAATAAACTTTTATCCACACCTTGTATTTGCGACTTACTGGCTGATTTTTTAACCTCTTTCTCGACCTTCATGCAGAAATTAGCAGTAGTACCTTCGTCAAAATGGATGGCTCTCACTGGTGTTGGGTCTCTCTTCTTTATTGGTACAGACTTTCCAGCATCAGCTGTCAAAACATTGCTCAGTATTTAGAGCGGTTTTCTTTGTTGTGTATCAGGCCACATAGCGACACAGGCTTTTCAGTCGTATCATCTGCTCTGCCTACACCCTTCAGAGCCTGTGCTGTATGTTGTCCATCCCTTAGTGAAACAGATCCAAGAAATCTTTCACTTGCTGAACCTTTATGGAGCCACTGTGATGCATTTGTGGGTCCCTGGTCACGGCAACCTGAGAGGAAATGAGGGAGCTGATACTGCTGCTGAGGCAGCTGTCCTCTTACCTTGGCCTGCTAGTTCTTCCATTCCCTCCGATCTTTGTGTTGTTGTCTGTCAGCAAATGGTGTCTCTTTGTGATTAATACAGGTCTTCCCTTCATGGAACAAGCTCCAGGGAATTAAACCTCTTAGTGGCTTGGCCAACTTCTTCCTCTTACCTTAAAGAAATGTCTTGGAATGCACACGCTGAGCTACAGAATTAGTCCTTTGCCAGCCACAAATGACACCATATTACTCCATAAGGAAGTTTAATAATCCCAAGCAATCTTGCCCTCAATTCCAATTGTAACAAGTCTTGCCATGCAACTAAGAACATCATTCCGGATAAGCACTGGTATATCAGCAAAATGAAGGCTGTGCCATTCACTCAAAACAAGGAAGCACTACTCATACACTGCAGACATTGTCCTACTGAACTGGCCTCCATCACTTGATTCCACATTTCTCTCCTTTGATTCCCATGACGCCAGCAGTACAGCTCAAGTTGGCAATAATTCACAGATGTGCCACTTGTCCTCATAACAGATATTCCATTGGAATACTGCTACCATCTGCAAACATGGTAAATTTGGTAAATTTGTACTAAACACCATTCACAATAGCTGGCAGATAATTATCAGAAATCAGAGGACAGACACAGGACAGAAGGCCTTTTTCCCCCCAAACCCTATCCCATTGCTATTACTAAAAGACTAACTTCATGGCCTGCAGTACCAGTTTCATATTGCTTATCTGACAGTGTCCAGGGTCAACAGAAATATTCCTTTTTAAAATGCAGGTAGTAATTACAAAAATACTGAAAATGGAACTGTTGTCAGAATGTAGTCAGTAAGAAGTATGATCTTGAATCAGCGGTTAAACATAAGAAGAACAGTATTCAGAAATGGCGTGCATGTCTTCAGCCAGTAGAGATAAAGATGTACAAAAAACACACACTATACTAATCCAGTGTTTCTTAATGAGAGCACTTAGCTGCTTCCAACAAAAACATTGATTATGAATTCAAACCTTCTCAAAATTCCTAATAGCAGACATTTAAAACACCATTTGCAAAGTAACAAAAGTTCAAAGAAACTGCAGTGTGTAAAACAACTCCAGATAATTTGAAGCTCAGTTATTAGAAGCAATAATAGCAATTAGAAACCCAATAGCAAACGATTTCCCTTAGTTTTTTTTGTGGCCTTCCATAACATTTTCAAGGTTTGGCTGAGCTACAATAAATCCAGGTTTATGAAAACTATATTATCAGTGTCAGTTTGCTACACTTCACTTTCCTTTGAATTCTGTCACATGCTTTTGAAATTAAGACTTAAAGCAACATGTGTATTACATTCCTGCTTTGTGTCCTTTAGCCTTTTCACTATCCAAGGTTTTTATTGCATACTGTGCGCATTGAGAACATAGAAATAACTGTAATCCGATATGACTCTCGTTCCTGTCATGCTATTAAATAGGTTATATTAAGTACATGAAGATCAGAGCATATTTTTCTACTACGTATGTATGTCTACAAACTACTATTCCATGTGCAGCTACACAAGAATGTATTGTTTCTCCTGTGCTTTTTAATCTCTCTCTAGGAGAGCTTACATCACAAAGTTATAGGCTTTTTATGATACATTTTCCTGAAAATATATATTTGTGCACACTACTGCCATTCAGTTGTAAATTGTTTTCTTTGAAGCGAACAACTGTGCATATAGAAATATTACACGCTTGTAATATGATCTGAAATGCTGAGTGCCTGTTACTGTTGACATCCCACCTCTTGTCCTAAGCAGACTAATAAAAAGGTTGATGTATTGTTACATTACAAAGCAGTTAATTGTATGTGTTGTCTGGCAGTTTATTGTGATCGTGTATAAGCTTAGGGGTGGCCACTTGTTTAAGATTGATCGACCCACAGATTGCCACCTCTTCATAATATTAGACGTCATAAATAAGACATAGTAATACATTTATGTTCCTTGACATGATGTAATTATAATGGAACTAGCTATAGTGAGTGAGCTGCTTATGACATTGCAGTTTTGTGTGTTTACACAAGTCAGGGTTCGTACACTGCGTTTCTCGTTATGGCATATATATACGTCAAGAATATGTGCACCCTTTTTATTCAGTTTTCTTCAGTCTTTTTTTTTTACACAATACTGGTACTGTGAGGATGGGAAATGACTGAAAACAGTTGTAATAAAGTAACCTCTCACTACTCTCACCTGTCTGAGGAAAGAATTATTAGCTCAAGAAGCCATAGTTTCCTCATTTAAACATTTCTATTGACATTTTCACTGTTTTGATATGACTTGTTCACACTCGATTACAGTTGTATGAGATTTATTCAAAAGTTTGCGTAAAATACAATAGATTTCATGTAAGTTTACATTCTGATAACTAGAATTAGTAGTATAAATTTGCATTTGTCAAAGTAGTTACTGAAATCAGAATTTCTGTGCTTGGAGTCTCTTATCCAGAAGCACTCATCAAAATATTTTGTGTTCCAAAAATGTATCATTATTCACATTTGTAACTGTTAGTTGTTTAAATTTGGTCCCTTTGAAAGGAAGCATAAGTATTTCATATTGCAATTACTGAAGCTTCTACATTACTGTCGTTTCTTGCAATCATTGTAAAATGTCTGTGTCATTTAATTGAACTTCATGAAGCTCCCATTATTGCTAATATTTGCACCAATGTCATATTTTGTACTTCCAACATAGACATTACAGTATTTGGAGATTTACGAACTACAGGAAATAGTAAAGCACTGATGTGGAAACTGTATTCTATCCCTAATGTAACATCCAGTATTTAGGTTGCATGTTCCATAATATGAAAATTATTAAAATGATATTCCTCAGTCATTAGAAACTCTTACCCAGCTAGATGACATTCTTTGTTTGCATTTAGGATGTATATTATACCGTCAGCCACAGGGTCATATATTATAGATAGTCTTGTATGTTGTCTTTGTATCTTTGGCAGAAGTTAAAACAGCTAACTGGATCTTGACAAAATAATCTACTAGTAACATCAACATACAGAGTCATTTGTTGTTCGTCTGTCTGTCCGTTCTCAAGAATAGCTATACTATGGTAAACGATCCCTTTGCGATGTAAATAATTTAAGGTTCTAAGTCAATGTAGTCAAAAGATACGGCCACATATGTCACATATTTCGTTACTTGCAAACTCACTCGTCAAATCCTATTGATGAAATCAGAGCTCGACCCTGGGGCCTGGCGCTGTGCACGTATAGCGCAGAAACCGAGAGGTCGTTATCGTTTCTCGATCGGACCACCAATTTCTCATTCATCGTTTTAACCTAGTCTTCACATCTCAACGATGTGAGGAATCGTGAGGAACAACACGTGGTTCAGATTCCGCGTAAAAATATAGGTTGCCTTTACCCGGTTCGATAACGTAAGCAGGTTAGGGACACGGTAGTCGCTCTGGTGGCGTTGAATACGAAGACTTGTTTCACGCCTCTGAGCCACACTAAATTATTATTATTATTATTATTATTATTATTATTATTATCTATAAAAATAAGTAATTTGTACAGAAACCTCAGAGCGCCGTCATCCTCCTAGTTGTACTGTCGTTTTTGGCAAATTTTGCCCAGGTGGATTACATAGGTCAGTCCTCCTCAAATAATGTGCTGCATTACAAAAGGTCACAACGCCCTTACCTACTCAGTTATATGACACGAAATTTGGTTTAAAAACATAGGGTGAGAGTGTACTTGAGATCTGGTTTTTGCGTTTACACTCTGTCATTTTTGAATAGACCATGAACACATACATCAACACAGAATCACAGACGGAAAGTAACACTTCCAGCAAAAATTTCCGCATACTACCGTGTTGACAGAATGTGCAACTGATAGTTATGTGATTTCATTTCAAAGATTATAGAATCAAGTCAAATGCAAGTTTTGGTTGTCAATGCAAATAAAATGGGCTCTAAGCACTATGGGAGTTAACATCTGAGGTCATCAGTCCCCTAGAACTTAGAACTACTTTAACCTAACTAACGTAAAGACATGACACACCTCCATGCCCGAGACAGGATTCGAACCTGCGACCGTAGCAGCAGCGCGGTTCCGGACTGAAGCGCCTAGAACCGCTCGGCCACAATGCCGGTGGTTGTCAATGTAGATAATGAATATCGATGTGGACGAACAAGGTAATGAATGTGTCGAAAAAGTAGCAATAAACCTACAGGGAATCAGAATTCTCTTTCAACGTGGAGCACCCTTACTTACGACGCAAACTGGAACAAACAAATGAACATTCTCTGTGTGCTTAAGGTCTGGGTGGGATTCACACGTCAGGCAACCATTTTTAACAAGTAAAAGACCCACTTCACCTGTGGTAAGGCCGGCTGAGCTGTGCCGTGTTGCACCGTGTTTCCATATCCACGTTAAACGCGACGACCGGTCGCTACATACTGGTGGAGTTGGATTGGGTTGTTTCGGGGAGAAGACCAGACAGCAAGGTCACCGATCTCATCGGATTAGGGAAGGATAGGGAAGGAAGTCGGCAGTGTCTTTTGACAGGAACCGTCCCAGCATTTGCCTGGAGCGATTTTGGAAAATCAAGAAAAATTAAATCAGGGTGGTCGGACGCAGGACTGAACCGTCGACCTCCCGAAAGCGAGTCCACTTTGCTGACCACTGCGCCATCTCGCTCCGTCTACTGGTGGAGAGTCGCTAATTGTTGGAGACGTAATAGAGGCTGATGTCACGCTACATAGCGATTCTGTTATCAGTAAGTTTCCTTATACGAGAGTTATTATAATTAATGAACGAATCGTCATGTAAGGTCGCAGGACGCTTATTTCTTACGGTGTTTGAACCTGAGATGTTGAAAATATTTGTCTGGGACTGAGATTCGAACTCTCATCCTTCCCTTCGCCAGGCTTCACCCCTTTCAGATGATTTAGTTCCAACGATTCAATGTTTCCCCTGGATTTCTGAGTTCTCAAAGTCTCTCCGAAAGGCGCATATCTGGGTTCGACAACTGGTCTGGCAAAAAGTTTCCATCACGACGTTTCAAGCTGCAGTACGCGCACACCAGCCTGCAGGTGACAATTATAGTTTTCAACGTCTCTCCGTGCCTTTCAACATTATTGATTGGTGCCGGTTTCGACTCGCAATCAGAACGATTCGTCATATTAATTTCATATACAATCATCGTCGCTTAGTTTGGTGAAAAAGTATTTCATAGTCAATGCCTCTTCGTGTGTAGTCGAAACGAAGACATTTGCAGGGCTCGACTTCCAATCAGCACACAGCTTTACGTCATGTTATTTCCAGTTCAAATACCTGTACATCTCACAACTGGTGAAATAAAATGTTTTTTAACATGTGTTCATGACTGTATAACACTAAAAGGTGTACTGGTTTCGAATCCCGGTAAATCAAAAGTTTTTCACCTCGGTATTTCAGTTTTAGTCGTCTTGCTAGTGTTGAAAAGATTTCAGATCTAATATTTGATTGTGCTCGATTAACAATTCAGTATCAACTGGGTTCGAATCCCAATCCCCCACAAACTTTATGCCATGTCATTTCAAATTCAATCCTGCACACACTTGTTACTTTTGACCTGAACCATGTTTAAAATTTTTCGTTGTTACTTAACATGAAGAAGAATTGCTGGATTGGAGACTTCAGTCCCATTCCAGTACAAAAATGTCCGTAATATAATTTCAAGTTGAATTTTGCTTTTTAAAATGTTATTTACTGTAATAAATTTGAGTTTGCAAGCGTAATGGCCGTGTCATGTCTAATAACGTGTTTTCTGTATTAATTTGTATGTGGATTGATACCCATTAAGGGCAGTTATTTTTTGAGGCCTCTTGTAATAACCATTTTAGTTAGTCAAACAACTGTATCCAAAAGACCACAGAGGGTATGCAAGACAGTTGCGTTATGGGGATTGCATATAAATCAGGCGAAACGCGATTTATGTCGTTGGGGTACTTTTGAGCATGACAGTACCACAATCCTTAATAAAGCACTTGTGTTTAAAAAGGTATATAATGTTTCTGATATTTATGTCTTGATATAGTCAGATGTTAAGCTCTTTAAACTATTTTGGACTTCTTCTGGCATAATGTCTACTGCGTTTCATACGTGGCATGTCTAATTTTCGTGCATGCACATTCGCAGAGTCGCTTCGCGTTAGAATAACTTACTATACAAACTGATTGTTTAGGTCACGATATTTATTTCGCCGTTAATCTGAAAATTCTGTTGTGATTATTTCCCTCGCAAAAAAATGTAGCACGTTCTTTTACGAACAAAGTTCACCTACACGGTTTCCCATCGTTAGCGAACTATGAAATAGTTCAAGGTAGAGTTACTTGTTACATGGCACAAATCTGAAATACGTATGTTTCTAAATCTTGCAGTGAGAAAAATTTGGGAATGTAGAGCATCAATTTCTCAGTTCAGATAAGTTTTGACTTCCAATTCTCTTACTGAGTTTCTACTGCACAAAGGGAAAATCTAATCTCATTACATAATTACTTGTTTACTATATATAGATCCTCCATTGGGATATTTCGAATCGATTATGAGGAATTTCGAATCCTTATTATGCTGTCTGCCAGACAGCAGAAAGCCGTTAACGGTCTGCGGTGACTTCAACATGGACTTACTAAAGGGTTCTGATAAAACATACACTCCTGGAAATTGAAATAAGAACATCGTGAATTCATTGTCCCAGGAAGGGGAAACTTTATTGACACATTCCTGGGGTCAGATACATCACATGATCACACTGACAGAACCACAGGCACATAGACACAAGCAACAGAGCATGCACAATGTCGGCACTAGTACAGCGTATATCCACCTTTCGCAGCAATGCAGGCTGCTATTCTCCCATGGAGACGATCGTAGAGATGCCGGATGTGGTCATGTGGAACGGCTTGCCATGCCATTTCCACCTGGCGCCTCAGTTGGACCAGCGTTCGTGCTGGACGTGCAACCACGTGAGACGACGCTTCATCCAGTCCCAAACATGCTCAATGGGGGACAGATCCGGAGATCTTGCTGGCCAGGATAGTTGACTTACACCTTCTAGAGCACGTTGGGTGGCACGGGATACATGCAGACGTGCATTGTCCAGTTGGAACAGCAAGTTCCCTTGCCGGTCTAGGAATGGTAGAACGATGGGTTCGATGATGGTTTGGATGTACCGTCTACTATTCAGTGTCCCCTCGACGATCACCAGAGGTGTACGACCAGTGTAGGAGATCGCTCCCCTCACCATGATGCAGGGTGTTGGCCCTGTGTGCCTCGGTCGTATGCAGTCCTGATTGTGGCGCTCACCTGCACGGCGCCAAACACGCATACGACCATCATTGGCACGAAGGCAGAAGCGACTCTCATCGCTGAAGACGACACGTCTCCATTCGTCCCTCCATTCACGCCTGTCGCGACACCACTGGAGGCGGGCTGCACGATGTTGGGGCGTGAGCGGAAGACGGACTAACGGTGTGCGGGACCGTAGCCCAGCTTCATGGAGACGGTTGCGAATGGTCCTCGCCGATACCCCAGGAGCAACAGTGTCCCTAATTTGCTGTGAAGTGGCGGTGCGGTCCCCTACGGCACTGCGTAGGATCCAACGGTCTTTGCGTGCATCCGTGCTTCGCTGCGGTCTGGTCCCAGGTCGACGGGCACGTGCACCTTCCGCCGACCACTGGCGACAACATCGATGTACTGTGGAGACGTCACGCCTCACGTGTTGAACAATTCGGCGGTACGTCCACCCGGCCTCCCGCATGCCCACTATACGCCTTCGCTCAAAGTCCGTCAACTGCACATACGGTTCACGTCCACGCTGTCGCGGCATGCTACCAGTGTTAAAGACTGCGATGGAGCTCCGTATGCCACGGAAAACTGGCTGACACTGACGGGGGCGGTGCACAAATGCTGCGCAGCTAGCGCCATTCGACGGCCAACACCGCGGTTCCTGGTGTGTCCACTGTGCCGTGCGTGTGATCATTGCTTGTACAGCCCTCTCGCAGTGTGCGGAGCAAGTATGGTGGGTCTGACACACCGGTGTCAATGTGTTCTTTTTTTCCATTTCCAGGAATGTATGATGTGGAAACCATATTTGGTCTTACAGTGTGATCTCAGTGACTAATCTTCCAACATGGGTGGATAAAAGTAGCACCCCAACTAATGATATTTCCTTTGATGAAGCTGAATGCAAGAAAATAACTGTGCACTCACTAACAATGCTGTCTCTGATCATGGTGCACAGTCAGTTAGAATAAAAACGACAGTGCCTTTGCTCAGTGAAAATCCGAATAATTAATGATTGAAGAACAAATGTTTCTTAGAATGCTTTACGAAAAAAAAACATGGGATGAAATTTATAATGAACTAAATGCTAACACAAAATTTAATTTATTCTATGATAAATTCATATAACTGTTTGAAAATAGTTTAAGAAGACAGAGGGATTCATATTGACAATGTTTCCTTTGATGAAGCTCAAAGCCAGGTAATAGCTGCATAACTAATAATAAATTTTCTCTCAGTTCATGATGCACAGTTACTCAGGATAAATAAGACACTGCCTTACTGTATAAGACGTCTAAGTCGATACCAATTAGAGTAATTAATGACGCTAGGACAAATATTTTTGAGAATGGTTTACAAGCAATGACATGGGATAAAATTTATAACGAGCCAAATGTTGACTTAAAATTTAATTTATGGAACTATAAATTGATATCAGAATTAGAAGACAGCTTTCAACATAAGCAAATTAGAAAGAACATTAACAAGCGTATAAAACACATGGATCACTAGAGGAATTTAATCATTTTGTGAAAGGAAAATGGAAATATATACACTCCTGGAAATGGAAAAAGGAACACATTGACACCGGTGTGTCAGACCCACCATACTTGCTCCGCACACTGCGAGAGGGCTGTACAAGCAATGATCACACGCATGGCACAGCGGACACACCAGGAACAGCGGTGTTGGCCGTCGAATGGCGCCAGCTGCGCAGCATTTGTGCACCGCCCCCGTCAGTGTCAGCCAGTTTGCCGTGGCATACGGAGCTCCATCGCAGTCTTTAACACTAGTAGCATGCCGCGACAGCGTGGACGTGAACCTTATGTGCATTTGACGGACTTTGAGCGAGGGCGTATAGTGGGCATGCGGGAGGCCGGGTGGACGTACCGCCGAATTGCTCAACACGTGGGGCGTGAGGTCTCCACAGTACATCGATGTTGTCGTCAGTGGTCGGCGGAAGGTGCACGTGCCCGTCGACCTGGGACTGGGCCGCAGCGACGCACGGATGCACGCCAAGACTGTAGGATCCTACTCAGTTCCGTAGGGGACCGCACCGCCACTTCACAGCAAATTAGGGACACTGTTGCTCCTGGGGTATCGGCGAGGACCATTCGCAACCGTCTCCATGAAGCTGGGCTACGGACCCATACACCGTTAGGCCGTCTTCCGCTCACGCCCCAACATCGTGCTGCCCGCCTCCAGTGGTGTCGCGACAGGCGTGAATGGAGGGACGAATGGAGACGTGTCGTCTACAGCGATGTGAGTCGCTTCTGCCTTGGTGCCAATGATGGTCGTATGCGTGTTTGGCGCCGTGCAGGTGAGCTCCACAATCAGGACTGCATACGACTGAGGCACACAGGGCCAACACCCTGCATCATGGTGTGGGGAGCGATCTCCTATACTGGCCGTACACCTCTGGTGATCGTCGAGGGGACACTGAATAGTGCACGGTACATCCAAACCGTCATCGAATCCATCGTTCTACCATTCCTAGACCGGCAAGGGAACTTGCTGTTCCAACAGGACAATGCACGTCCGCATGTATCCCGTGCCACCAAACATGCTCTAGGAGGTGTAAGTCAACTACCCTGGCCAGCAAGATCTCCGGATCTGTCCCCCATTGAGCATGTTTGGGACTGGATGAAGCGTCGTCTCACGTGGTTGCACGTCCAGCACGAACGCTGGTCCAACTGAGGCGCCAGGTGGAAATGGCTTGGCAAGCCGTTCCACAGGATTACATCCAGCATCTCTACGATCGTCTCCATGGGAGAATAGCAGCCTGCATTGCTGCTAAAGGTGGATATACACTGTACTAGTGCCGACATTGTGCATGGTCTGTTTCCTGTGTCTATGTGCCTGTGGTTCTGTCAGTGTGATCATGTGATGTATCTGACCCCAGGAGTGTGTCAATAAAGTTTCCCCTTCCTGGGAGAATGCATTCACGGCGTTCTTATTTCAATTTCCAGGAGTGTATGTTGGGAAGAACAAGTAGAGATCCTGCAGTGATTGAACATTACAAAAGTTTTTCATAATAATCACATAGGGAGTCTCCCAATGCTCAATCTTACGTCTGCTATGGTTCCACATATATGTAAACGATTTTTGGTCTAATATACAGCAAGTGGAATTGGTTATTTTTGTGGATGACACTAGTATGGTAATCGTTCCAAGCATACATATCTTAACAAATGAGATGGTAAACAAGATTCTTAAAAGTATAATTGTTTTTCTGCTTACAGGCTTACCGTCTATTATAAAAAGACACATACTCAGTTTTGAACATCTAGGGATACTATATCAATGATCAGGGTAAGGCACATAGTGGGGAAATAATAAGTAGGGTGGAAACTTCAGTATTCTTAGGTGCCCAAACTAAAGTTAATTTAAACTGCAAAAGCACATTTCGTTGCTCCCGAAAAAACTTTGTCCATGTAAACACACTTAGAATCATTGTAAATTTAGGGAGAAACAAAACAGAAAGTTGACATTTACATGTATTTTCATTCAATAACCTCTATGGAATAATGTTCTGGTATAACTCATCATTAAGGAAGCAAGTCTTCATTGGTCAAAAATGTCGTGCAAGAATGATATATAGTGCTCACCCATAATCATCTTGTTGACATCTGTTTAAGGAGTTGGGCGTTCTGACTACTTCTTCACAGTATTTTTATTACCTCATGAAGTTGACTATAAATAATCCAGTTCAGTTCAAAAGGAACAAATTACAATACCAGAACAAAAATGACATTCATTATTCCACATTAAAGTTTAGTTATCACAAAAAAGGGTGCACAACATTGCAACTAAAATTTTTGGTAACTTACCCAGTGATTTCAAATTTTACTTAGTTGTCTAAGATTATATTACAAACTGAAAAAAGTTTCTAGAACGATAGTTTCTCTCCTCAATTATTATGGCCAATTGAGTCAATGATGAAGAGCTGGCAAATATTTTTCACGAAAATGTCCATTAACAACAGGAAATTATTCGTGACACATAACATGATTTGGTGGTATATTATGTCTTGCAGCAATATATCGTTGTCTGAAAGTGTAACATGGACCATAGAAATTCTTCAGATAGTGAGGATGGAAGCATGAAGGAGAATGTTAAAACGTGATGGAACCACAAAATGCAGATGATAATGTATTAGAGTAACTAAGAAGAAATTAGAAGGGCTGCCGTAAGATGACCAGAATTAGAGGGCGGAGGTGTAAAGAGTATATACGAAAATGGACTCTTTGCAGCAGTAATTCAGTATGATGTTTGAAATAATCACCCACATTAGAACAGGAAGATATGTAAAAGATAACGAAATCAGTTGCTGGACAGTTGTCAGTTGAGTGAAACACACAAGACAACGTATTCTCAGGAGCTCCTCACACTACAAATTTCGCTTTCAGTAATTTTCTATACTGTTTGTTTCTATGAAAATGAGGTTAGCAAACGCAAGAGATGAAATATAAGTTCTTTGTAAAATTAGGTTGAAGAGAATATTTGAGACTCCTAGTAATTAGAAAAAACTCACGTGTATGCATTTTTTGTGTTAAACGAATAATGACCTTGAGCAGCTGGTGGGCAAATTTCTTATCCTGAACATTGTCAGCTAACAAATTTTCGCACATAATCCGCTCAATGGAATAGTTATGCATCATTGACATCTGACATTCTTATTTATACAGGGTGTTACAAAAGGTACGGTCAAACTTTCACGAAACATTCATCACACACAAAGAAAGATGATATATTATGTGGACATGTGTCCGGAAACGCTTACCTTTCATGTTAGAGCTCATTTTATTTCTTCTCTCCAACTCACATTAATCGTGGAATAGAAACACACAGCAACAGAACGTACCAGCGTGACTTCAAACACTTTGTTACAGGAAATGTTCAAAATGTCCTCCGTTACCGAGGATACATGCATCCACCCTCCGTCGCATCGAATCCCTGATGCGCTGACGCAATCCTGGAGAATGGCGTATTGTATCACAGCCGTCCACAATACGAGCACGAAGAGTCTCTACGTTTGGTACCGGGGTTGCGTAGACAAGGGCTTTCAAATGCCCCCATAAATGAAAGTCAAGAGGGTTGAGGTCAGGAGAGCGTGGAGGCCATGGAATTGGTCAGCCTCTACCAATGCATCGGTCACCGAATCTGTTGTTGAGAAGCGCACAAACACTTCGACTAAAATGTGCAGGACGCCGTGTGGGTTTGGGGGTTAGAATAGGTCCGCGGTATTCCTGCCTGTCCTAAGAGGCGACTAAAAGGAGTCTCAAACTTTTGGGCCTTATATGATGGTCCCCTGTTGGGTTTGACCTCCATCTCTCAAAATTTTCCGAAGAGCGAGCCGATTGGGGAAGGGCGCTTTACTTGGTGCATTGTGTCCATCTTGCGATCAGACCGTTCGCTTTCTTATACACTGTTGAATTGCAGTCCTCTCCACTCTCCATCTCTTGGGCATGACTCTGTTTCTCCGTGCAGATTACACCTTGCACTGTGCAGTGCCTGTTTCTGCACCGACGGCGACCATGGACCACATGTTACCTAACATCCAGCACGGTAGCCAGGCTGTTGTGGTGGGGCCGCCATGTACCCTATTGATTGTAGCCCCCTGACTACACAGGGATCGCTCTACTGATGCCTGCGCCGTTAACTACCCACGTATGCCAAGGAGTAGATGCCTATCCTGCTGGGGTATCGGGACTCCCGGCAACAGCCATCCTGCCAGGTGGCTTTTGCCGTGGCTGGGTGGCACCTGTGGGGAGGGCCCTTGGTCGGAGTAGGTGGCATCAGGGCGGATGACCCGCAATGAAGCGTGGTACATCGTCTCTCGCTGGTGGCCAGCCGCCAGCAGTCTCTAAGCGTTCTCGGGCTCAGTTTAACGCTCAGAAGTACGATCCGAAAACGTTTCCCTCCCTGGCCACAGTGTGGGAGAAACGTATGTCTCAGGATGGCAGTAGCAGTTATTCGCCCCGCTTCTTAGTTTGTATGAGGGCTGATGGGGAGTCTTTGCTCTCCACAAAGCCTCAATTCTTCGTCAAGCATTTAGAGGACAAGTTTGGGGAGGTGGAGGGCTTGTCAAAATGCGCTCTGGGTCAGTCCTGATATAAACGGCATCCTCTGCCCAGTCACGATGGTTACTCGCTTGTGAGAAGTTGGGGGATGTTGCCGTTATGTTCACACCCCATAAGAGTTTAAATATGGTCCAGGGAGTTATTTAACATAGGGATCTTCTTTTGCAGTCTGATGAAGAGCTGCGCGCCAATTTAGAGCGCCGAGGTGTACATTTCGTCCGGCACGTTCATCGGGGTCTGAAGGAAAATCAGATTGCTACCGGTGCCTTCATCTTGGCCTTAGAAGGGGATACATTACCGGAAAAGGTCAAGGTGATGGTCTACCGATGTGACGTTAAGCCCTATATCCCTCCCCCAATGCGGTTCTTTAAGTGCTGGAAGTTCGGCCATATGTCTTCTTGCTGCACTTCCAGCCTCACATGTCGAGATTGTGGACGGCCATCACATCCCAATACACCATCTGCCCCGCCTCCCATCTGTGTCAACTGCGGGGAGCACCATTCACCTTGCTCGCCAGACTGCCGAATTTTCCAGAAAGAGCGTAAAATCATGGAATACAAGACCCTGGGCAGACTAACCTATACTGAGGCCAAAAGGAAATACGACCGACTCCATCCTGTGAGAATGATATCTTCCTACACTGCTGCTACAACACCTGTGCTAGCCCTGTCTGTTTCTCCAATTGCGGCTGGATCGACGAGTAGTACAACTCCTCCTGCCCCCTCGCCAGTGGGGGCTCTACCCACCGGGTTGCTCCTGCGCCACCTACCTCAGGAGAAACACCATCCCACCCATCGGGGATGTCCATCCCCACTTCTAAGCCAGAGAAGTGTCCAACTTCTTCGGCTTCTCACGCTTGCAAGGGGTCCCTTGGGGGTCCCTCCCTTTCCAGGTTTCCGCCAGCGAGAAGGCTGACGACTGACAGTGGCGTAAGTGCCCGCAATCCGCTGGTCGTAGGGCTTCACGGTCCTCCTCCGTCCTGGAGACTGAATCGGTGAAGCCCTCCCAGCCGGTGCGACCCAAGGAACGGCGTGAGATATCCAAGAAGAGCTCTCAGCCCAAGGAACTCGTGGTGGCAGCCATCCCACCGCAACCTTCCAGCTCTGCGTCTGAGGATGAGGTGGAGATTCTGGCGTCCCCTGAGGACCTCAATCTCGCCGGTCCATCAGACGCCATGGAAAGCACTATCACAGGTGCTAAATCGGAGGCAGCAGGTGACCCAGTGGCGTAATCTCCCTTCCCAGTCCCGTCACGCCTTTCTCAGCCATGGACACACCATCCTCCAGTGGAACTGCGGTTTCTTCCACCATCTAGCTGAGCTCCGCCAACTTACCAGCCTTCACCCTTTCCTCTGCATTGCTCTGCAGGAAACTTGGTTTCCGGCAATGCGAACCCCCGCCCTCCATGGCTACCAGGGTTATTATAAGAACTGGGCAGCTTATGAAAGGGTGTCTGGTGGCGTCTGCATATATGTCCTGAACTCTCTTCACAGCGGGTCTGTACCTCTCCAAACACTTTTAGATGCTGTCGCTATTCGGGTGTGGACGCCACAGGCTGTTACCGTCAGCAATCTTTACCTTCCACTGGATGGTGATCTCGTGCAGCATGTCCTGGCTGCTCGGATAGCCCAATTGCCGCCACCTTTCTTGTTACTGGGCGACTTTAACGCCCATACCCATCTGTGAGGTTGGTCAGTGGCAACAGGTCGAGGCGCCATCGTTGAGCATTTATTGGCGCAGCTTGATCTCTCGATATTAAATGATGGTGCCTTCACACACTTCAGTGTGGCGCATGGCACATACCCCGACAAAGACCTTTCGATCTGTAGCCCTAGCCTCTTACCGTCTGTCCAATGGAGAGTGCATGACGACCTTTGTGGTAGTGACCAGTTTCCGATCTTTCTGTCACTACCACAGCGTCAGTCTTCTGGGCGCCCTAGCAGATGGGCTGTGAATAAGGCTGACTGGGACTTGTTCTCCTCCACTGCCGCTATTGAGCCTCTCTCTAACGATGACAGTAATGCAGTGGTTCAATCGGTCACCACCGGCATCGTTACTGCCGCCGAATCTGCCATTCCCCGTTCTTCTGGGTACCCTCGGCTGCGGACTGTGCCTTGGTGGTCGCCTGAGATCGCTGAAGCGATTAAAGCTCGCCGGCGGGCGCTCCAGCTTTACAAGCGACATTCCTCAATCGAACTCCTTATCGCCTTCAAACGGCTGCGTGCGCGAGCCCGCCGCATTATCCGCCAACACAAGCAGGAGTGCTGGGAGCTGTATGTGTCCACCATTGGCCTCAATGTCACTCCATCGCAGGTCTGGGTCAAGATTCGCCGCCCCTATGGCTATCGGACCCCTGTCAGCGTCCCTGCGCTCTCAACGAATGGAGCAGTTTGTACTGACTCCGACGTCATTGCAAACCGCTTGGCAGAGCTCTTTGCTCTGAATTCCGCTTCTGCCAACTACCCCTTGGGCTTCCGCTCCATTAAAGAGCGGATAGAATGTCGGAGTCTTTCTTTTCGCACCCAGCATCCTGAATTGTACAATGTTCCATTCAGTGAGTGGGAATTCCGCAGTGACCTCGCCGCTTGTCCTGATACCGCTCCTGGCCCAGATAGCATCCACTCTCAGATGCTGAAACATCTTTCAGTGGACTGCCAGCGACACCTCCTCGACCTTTACAACTGCATTTGGGTCGAGTGTGAGTTTCTGTCGCAATGGCGGGAAAGCCTTGTTGTCCCCATTCTGAAACCGGGGAAGAACCATTTGGAGGTGGACAGCTACCGTCCCATTAGCCTCACCAATGTTCTTTGCAAGTTTCTTGAACGGATGGTGAGCCGGCGCTTGAATTGGATACTGGAGTCTCGTGGCCTTCTGGCTCCGTCTCAGGGTGGGTTCCGTAAAGGCCGCTCCACCACCGACAATCTGGTGAGCCTAGAGTCGGCCATCCGTACTGCCTTTGCCCGCCATCAGCATCTGGTCGCTGTCTTTTTCGACATGAGGAAGGCGTATGATACGACATGGCGTAATCACATCCTTTCTACGCTTTATGGATGGGGCCTTCGGGTCCCTCTGCCGATCTATACCCGTAATTTTCTGTCATATCGTACTTTCCGCGTGCACGTCGCGGCCTCATGTAGTTCCTCCGAAGTCCAGAAGAACGGTGTGCAACAGGGTTCTGTTCTAAGTGTCTGTCTGTTTTTAATAGCCATTAACGGGCTCGCTGCGGCCGTGGGAAATTCTGTCTCCGCTTCCCTGTATGCTGTCGACTTCTGCCTTTACTACAGCTCTATTGGCATTGCAGTTGCTGAACGTCAGCTACAGGGCGCAATCCGCAAGGCGCAGTCTTGGGCTGTAGCGCACGGTTTTCAGTTTTCGGCAGCCAAGACCTGCGTCATGCATTTCTGCCGGCGACGCACTGTTCACCCAGAGCCGCGGTTTTATCTCGACGGCGAGCTTCTTACAGTGGTGGAGTTACATATGTTTTTGGGGTGGTTTTTGATGCCCGGTTGACTTGGCTGCAGCTTAAACAGGCGTGTTGGCGGCATGTAAATGCTCTGCGATGCCTGAGCCACACCAGGTGGGGCGCCGACCGATCTACTCTCCTACGGCTTTACCAGGCGTTAATCCAGTCCCGTCTGAACTATGGGAGTCTGGCTAATGGCTCAGCATCCCCATCTGCGCTGCGGGTGCTGGACCCAATCCTCCACAACGCGATACGCCTTGCCACTTGTGCCTTCCGGACCAGTCCTGTGGACGGCATACTTGTGGAGGCAGGTGTCCCTCCACTGCGGATACGACGCCAACAATTACTGGCTGCTTATGCTGCCCTTGTTTTTAGCTTGCCCGAGCATCCAAATTATCGTGTCCTGTTCCCGCAGTCCCTCGTCCATCTGCCAGAACGTCGGCCCAGGTCGGGTTGTCCGATCGCCGTACGCGTCAAACAGCTTCTCTACGGGCTTGGATGTTTCCCTGTACCACCTCCTTTCCGGGCCACTCTGCGTACACCCCCATGCCTTCGGCTCGACTTGGCACAGGGCCCAAAGGACTCAGTTTCTCCGGTGGCCTTCCGACGCCGCTTTTATTCCATCCTGGACACGTATCAGGGCTCTGGCGTTGTCTATTCCGACGGTTCGATGGTTCCTGGTCGTGTCGGTTATGCACTAACTCTAGGGGACCATTCTGAACAACGTTCGTTGCCGGCTGGCTGCAGTGTTTACACTGCTGAGCTGGTCACCATCTTTAGCTCCCTAGAGTATATCCGCTCCTGCTCAGATGAATCCTTCATTATCTGTAGCGATTCCCTGAGCGGTTTACGAGCTCTCGACCAGTGTTTCCCTCGTTCTCGTCTGGTGATGGCTATCCAGGAGTCCCTGCATACTCTTACCCGTTGCGGCAGATATGTGGTCTTTGTTTGGACCCCGGGTCATGTTGGGATACCCAGAAATAAAACTGTTGACCGCCTGGCGAAAGAGGCCACTAGTGCACCATCTCTGGAGATTGGCCTCCCGGCGACTGATTTGCGGGCACTATTACGCCGCAAAGTTTTCGATTTATGGGACACTGATTGGCGCAACATGCCCGTGCCTAACAAACTCCGCCGTATCGAGGAGACGACTACTGTGTGGCGGTCATCCATGCGAGCTAACTGCAGGGAATCAGTCGTCCTTTGTCGGCTCCGCATTGGCCACACCTAACTGACGAACACTTATTTACTGTGTTGTCAAGATCCCCCTCTCTCTCGTTGTGGGGCGTCCTTGACGGTGGTCCATATTCTGTTTTAGTGCGCCCTTTTATCTGTGCTCAGGCAGACTTTTGCGCTGCCTGATACGCTCTCTGCGCTTTTATCTGACGACTCTTCCATAGCGGACGTAGTTCTGCGTTTTATTCGGGCAGGGAGATTTTATCGCTTAATGTAAGTGTGTGAGTTTTTGTGTTGATTCTGGCCTATGGCCTACGATTTGTCTGATTTTTTTTCATGTCTTTCTCGATGGTTGGCTTTTCCGTTTTTGTTTGTATGGTCGGCCAACCACCGTCATACTCTGTGTGATTTTAGTTCGTCTTGTCTGGTCTTTGTCTACGTTTCTCTTGTTCTGTGTCGTCTGTCTTATCGTCTGTCTTATCGTCCGTTGATCGTTTTATTCTCAGTGGGTGTTTTTAGTATTTGGAAAAAGGGACCGATGACGGTAGCAGTCTGGTCCCTTTAACCCCCACAAACCAACCAACCAAAATGTGCAGGACCTTCATCGTGCATGAACCACATGTTGTGTCACACTTGTAAAGGCACATGTTCTAGCAGCACAGGTAGTATCCTGTATGAAATCATGATTACGTGCTCCATTGAGCGTAGGTGGAAGAACATGGGGCCAAATGAAGACATCACCAACAATGCCTTCCCCAAACGTTCACAGAAAATCTGTGTTGATGACGTGATTGCACAACTGCGTGCGGATTCTCGTCAGGCCACACATGTCGATTGTGAAAATTTACAATTTGATCACGTTGGAATGAAGCCTCATACGTAAAGAGAACATTTGCACTGAAATGAGGACTGACACATTGTTGGATGAACCATTCGCAGAAGTGTACCTGTGGATGCCAATCAGCTGCTGATACATGGTACAGAAACAACTGGTTCTCCCGTAGCTTTCTCCATACAGTGACGTGGTCAATGCCTTGTACAGCAACAACTTCTCTCACATTGAAATTAGGGTTATCGTCAACTGCACGAAGAACAGCCTCGTCCATTGCACGTGTCCTCGTCGTTCTAGGTCTTCCCCAGTCGCGAGTCATAGGCTGGAATGTTTCGTGCTCCCTAAGACGCCGATCAATCGCTTCGAACGTCTTCCTGTCGGGACCCCTTCGTTCTGGAAATCTGTCTCGATACAAACGTACCGCGCCACGGCTTTTGCCCCGTGCTAATCCATACATCAAATGGGCATCTGAAAACTCCGCATTTGTAAACATTGCACTGACTGCAAAACCACGTTCGTGATGAACACTAACCTGTTGATGCTACGTACTGACGTGCTTGATGCTAGTACTGTAGAGGAATGAGTCGCATGTCAACACAAGCACCGAAGTCAACTTTACCCTCCTTCAATTGGGCCAACTGGCGGTGAATCGATGAGGTACGGTACACACGGATGGAACTAAAATGAGCTCTAACATGGAAATTGAGCGTTTCCGGACACATGTCCACATAACATATTTTCTTTATATGTGTCTGCGGAATGTTTCCTGAAAGTTTGGCCGTACCTTTTTGTAACACCCTGTATAGGTTCTATGTGTATCTATAAACGTTTATAGCTTCTACGAAATTTGGAAGGTATCAGTGTATGAAAAATATGATGAACAATCAAAGATTATTTCCAAATGAAGAAAGTGAAATAGCAGAAGACCTTCTAAAACAATGGCTTAGAGGCATTTCGGAACTAGCGAGGAGGCGCAGTGGTTAGCACAATGGACTCGCTTTCGGGAGGACGACGGTTCAAATTCTGATTTAGGTTTTCTGTGATTTCCCTAAATCGCTTCAGGCAAATGCCAGGATGGTTCCCTTGAAAGGGCACGGCCGGCTCCCTTCCCTAAGCCGACGAGACCGGTGGCCTCGCTGTCTGGTCCCCTCCCCAAATCAACCAACCAACAGAGACATCGGAAGAATCATATTGGAATACAGTTTTGTTATCGATTTGTAAACATATTAGATTTATTCTCTCTATGACTCCTTTCCTCTGTCTTCTTTATCTTCGTGGATGCATATTTATTTTTTCCTCGACACTTGGACGATCGTTTACATATGAACGGCGGCTTTCGTCAACGAATTAGACTATCACATGTGGCGATAAAATTGGGAAGTTGTAAGGCTGCAAGTATATGTCTTGGTGGGATTGTTAGAAAAATACGAAGCAGGATCCGCTTTGTACTTCGTACCTTGTATTTTAGATCGATAACCTATGTCTGGGGAATAAATAAATTACTGTAGTTATTGAGTCTGTCTAGTCTTGCTGTTCGTTGAGTGCAATAATGATTTCTTCAGATTTACTTACCTCATTAGTAACCTCAACAAGGGTATGTCAGTATAATACTCAGTATGTGATTAGTTCACGTTGTTTGATCATAATAAACAAAGATCTGAACCGATTTGTAGCACCTATCACGTCAGTTGACCGGCATAAATATTGCCTCCTCTCGCTCTCAGAGAAAACGATATGGCCTACAAATTATTGCGAGATTACGTAGCTAAGGTCTTAAGCTTTAAAATCATCTAAGATTATTGTATGCATCATTTATAGTTTACTAGTTACTGTCGATCATGGACAATATAACGTTTATAACCCAAACTTTTTCGAACATGCCTAAGGGCCTCGAACACGTGTAGCCACTCGCTAAGTAAGCCTTCTCAGTGTTTGTGTGCTTTCTTAACTGCGCCCTCAGAGCTTCGGCGCAAAACAAATCTGGAGCTGCATTTTGTGGAGGGCCGGTGCTTTCCCAGAAGTGACCTCCTGCTGCGAGGCTAGGGGTGGCGGCAGCCCGCCTTTGTTTGTTTGACGTTATATAAGACGTCACTCAGCGGTAGGGTGACGGGAGGGCGACGCCAGTTGTCTGCAGTAACCACATTAGCAATCTGCAGACAAACATGACACTTTGTCCTGTCGTCGTCCTTGTGCCTCCACAAACATTCCCTGGCCGCGGTTGTGTGTTTCGGACAACATAAAGAAGAGGTTCAGTCACCGAAGTAAAGGAACAGCACATATGTTAACTGCTTCTTGGAGTGAAAACTTTACAGTTCTCTGTTAATACATCGAAAGCGGAGTCATATGCCCTCCTGTAAAATTGCTGAAGGGAATGAAAACTGAACATCAATTAAGTTTGTCTGTGTTTTGAGGACGTTGGTGTAAGAGAAATCGTTACCCCTGTTCATAGATTTGAATCCACTTCTGTCATTTACGAACCCAGGGATTTCTAACGTGGTGAAGCCCTCTATTGGTGATTAAGTAGTTACACCAACGGAATAGAGTCTCAGTTGGACAATGATATGAATCTTTATTAAAGGTATTTTGGGATGATAGTGCTGAAATAATAATCTACTGTCAGAGATATTTCGAATCTTCGAATAAATTTTTACTTTGTTATTTACATTTCTAGTGGTGATCATGTCATCTGGTTGCACTACCATTCCCTGTTACTGAATAACCCACTTGCGTTATTCATTTGCGTGTATAAAAGAAAACGAAGAATGCTCAGAATGCTCACATGTGCATTTCACCAAGTGTCGTGTAGGTTGCACATATATCAGAAATTTTGTGATGACTAAATCTTATACAAATGGTCCGCCCCCGGTAGCTGATTCAGTCTGCTTTCCGCAGCGCTGTGGCGAGGACGTCTTGTTTACGTCCCGTCCGCGCGGTCGCGAGTGCTCGTAGTTGTTTACTACTGCGTTGTCGCTAGTTTAGCGTCCATGACTACCGACGGAACATGGCACATTCATACAGACAAACCACCATCAAGATCAGTTTTCAACCCGATAATGCACGACCGCGAGCTTTTGAAGTGGAACGTTTCCTTCATGACGACGTTAAAATTGACCCGCGAGACGTAATTGGTATCCATCTCTCTATCACGAGCAGTGTTGTCTACGTCAAGCTAGTAAGTGACGAGGTGTGCAACAGAATCGTGAGCGCACATGCCAACGGTCTGAAATTCAAACATTCTGATGGCCATATTCGGGCGGTCTCTATCGATCACGCTGGGCTTGGCCTACGTACGATACGCGTCTTCGAACTCCCTTTTGAAGTACCACTGGACGTAGTCACCGCGGCTTTCCAGCCCAACGGCAGAGTAATCAGCCATATGGCCGAAAAATGGACCACCTTTACAACGTACCCCGTTCTTAACGGGGTACGACAGATTAAAATTGAATTGACCAAACATGTTCCGTCATATCTGTCATCGGCGGATGTAGGGCGATCATTATGTATGACGGTCAGCCACGCACTTGCTCTGGTTGTGGCCAAGTAGGGCACGTCCGTTCGGATTGACTCCGACGACGGCTTACTCAAATCCCGACAGGTGAATCTATGACTCCTTCTACGGTGACGACCCTTCCTCTCAATTACGCCGAAGTTACACGGGCAGCAACCTTTACCGCTGCTGACGACATTAGTCCGATAACCGCCCTCGATGGTGAGAACATAATGGCTTCTGCAGTACAGGATCCGGCACCCCCACCTGAAGATAATCACCGACCGACCTTGCAAGAAGGCGTAGATGCCAGGATGGACATTGACCCACGGGTTGTGCCGACAGCAGCTTTTCTTCCAGACACCGGAGCAGCTGAAGAAATCTACCCACATTCAGATACTGAAGCACACGTCCGTAAACAGCGTTCCCCGCGAAAACACAAGAGACGGCGGCGTGCTCCATCGGACGAGTGTTTGCAGCAATCGTCTGCCATGGACTGTGGAAATTCCGACGACGGTACCGGCGGTACAGAGGCCGCTGTAACTTTAAACTCAACAGATCGCCGTGGTGACGGCTTCAGCCCCTCCGACCCCACAGAACAGCAGGATCACAAGCAGACAGCCGCTGCCGATTCCCAGCCAGAAGAGCCGATGGAGTCAGCGCCGAGTGCCACAGCAGCCACTAACAGCCACCAACAGCCGATGGTATTTCATGGCGACTGGGCAGACGACTGTGAGGCACACTCCTTGCCCATCGTGTCGGACGACACGGGGGGAAATTTATCCCACCAGTGCTGACGCTTTCCCGCCATTAGGTAGAGTGACGAGACAGCCTTACAGGGGTACTGATGGCCAACACAGATGCTGTGGATAGACCTCAAACTTATCGCATTGCAAATATAAACATCAACACTATACGGACGCGCGCTAAGTTATCATTGCTTCAGGATATGTTGAACTCGGCTTCCATCGACATAGCCCTCCTCCAGGAAGTGTACGTCGACGACTTCCCAGACATGTACGGTTACGATGCTTGCGTCTCTCCAGCTTCCCCAAAAGGCAGCGGTGTCGCTGTACTTCTTCGGGAAGGGGTAGTGGCAGACGATATCCTGTTTCTGCCTGGGGCAAGAGGAACGGCACTCACAGTACTGGGTGTCCGCCTTATCAATATCTACGCACCTTCCGGGACGGACAAACGTCGCGAACGTTCACGATTCTTTGCGGAAGACGTCGCCCCGCTCTTCCAAGGCCCCCACGTCCATCTGTCGTTTGGAGGTGACTAAAATTGCGTACTGGCGCCCAGAGACCAACTCCCACGACATAATCCTTGCCCGGAACTGGAGACGCTAATTCGAGACCTGCAGATGGTGGACACTTGGGAACATCTTCACAGCCACCGACCGGGATTCACGCACTTCACGAGTCACTCTTCCAGTCGTATCGACAGGATTTATGTCTGACGCTCTCTCGCCGCTGGAACACAAGATGCGGAACTGTGGCCTGCAGCATTCTCGGACCACTCAGCTTACATTTGTGCCGTCACCCTGCGGCGGCAACAAGTGTGGAGAAGCCGCAGCCCGTGGAAATTAAACATCGCTCACCTGTCGTACCCGGATTGCCGCCAAGCCGTTGAGGATACGTGGCATTCGTGTGAAAATCCCCTCCGTGCATATCCCACAACGATCCGCTGGTGGTTGGACTGCGCCATACCGTCACTGAGGCGAACGTTGATAACCTACGGTCGCGACCACGCTACTTGGTGAAGACATACACTCGACTTTTACTTCCGGGTCCAGCGCGACTGCGATACTATGGCGCCGTCTCCGGAACGACAAACGGCGGTCCACCGTGCCAAGGCTCATATTCTCGTTCATATGCGACGCCACCTAGGGGGGGTAGTCATCCGCTCGAGGACGTAGGATCGGATGTCTAGCGAACGCCCGTCAATGTTCCACGTCCTTCGTGAACGTAAACGACGCCAACGAGCGCTGATACGCTTCATCGACACGGAGGACGGTCATCGCCTCACCACGCAACAAGACATAAACACAGCGTTCTACAATCATTAATCCCAGCTCAATTCCGCACAGACCCCTGATCCGACAGCACTGGAGGACGTCTCTCAGACGATTTACGGCACCGTCACCCCGGTAATAGAAGCGGCCTTGATGGAAGAAATTACAGAAGAAGAAGTGATCAACGCCATTAGAAAAGGGGCTGTCAACAAGTCTCCGGGTCCTGATGGGCTCCCCTTGGAATTTTACCGGACTTTTCAATATTTATTAGCCTCCCGATGGACGGACATCTGTCGCGAACTACTATCCCCTTACGTGCCGCTCCCTGCGGCCCTTGTGGAAGGGATGATTATTCCTATTCACAAACCGTCCGGTGGCTCACGACTGCAGGACTACTGCCCGTTGACGCTATTGAACTGCGACTTTAAGATCTTTTCTCGACTGTTGGCGGCGCGGATACGCCAGACGCTACGCAATGTTATCTCACCCGATCAGACGTCATTGGGAGGCGACAATAATATTCAAACGGCACTCAGCGAATATCGTGACTTGATCTCACTGGCGAGGGCATGTAGTCTGAAGGGTGCACTGGCGACCATCGATTTTAGTCAAGCTTTCGACCACAACTATTTCGAAGCGGTCCTCCAACATATGCGGTACCCACAGCCATTCGTCACTGTCGTCATGCGACTACTCCGCGGCGCGACGTCCAAGGTGATAGTCAACGGCCGACCTACGCAGCCCCTCACCATTTCTCGATCGATACGCCAAAGCTGCCCTCTGTCCACTTATACTTTACGCTGTGGCCACAGAACCTCTCCTCTGCGGCCTGCGCCAACGACTAACGGGTATGACGTTACGAGGCCACACTTTCCGATGTAAAGCGTACGCTCACGACCTGGTGATTGTCATCCGCAACGGTGACGACACCGCTAGCGCACTAACTTGGATAGCGAAATATGGCATGGCCACTGGTAGTCGTATCAACGTCGCAAAATTGGTGGCGATGAACATCGGGGTCGGATTGTCTGAGAACAGTGTCACCCCCTTACAGCTCAGTGATAGTTTGAAATGTCTCGGCATTGATTTTACAGACGATATACGACGGACCGCTGCTCACAACTTTCGAAGGCTTTTACGAAATGTTCGGACTGGAATTGCCAAAACCGCCTACGAGCCCTGGATATCGTCCAACGGACCCAGTATGTCAACACACATTTAGCGTCACGCATTCCGCACTACGCCCAGATATTACCTATACCGGTGATGTTAGCTCGCCGTATACTTGCGGCTTTTGGGTCCTTCGTGAGTTCTGGAATGCTTTTCAAGATCAAATATGAGACTCTCACCCTTCCCCCGGATCGGGGAGGGCTTGGCCTTTATCACGTTTATGACAAAGCGGTCGCCCTATTTGTCAGCACATTAGTCAAACTATGGCACCGCCGTCCGGACAGTCTGACCAGTTTGTTAATAGAAGAACTAGCACCGCCCTCCCTGTTGCCGCCTGTGCCAATACACCACGTCCCCTCTTCGCTCTTCTACATCGGTGTCTTTTACCTCGAACTCAGTTACGTTCGACTTGCCTTACCAGCGACTCAACTGGCGACGGCAAAGACTCTTTGTAGGGTCCTGCAACGTGGACGACCCGATAACGTCGTGGAGAGGAAGCACCCAAACGTCAACTAGCGAGTAGTGTTGAGGACAATTCACCACGTAACACTAGACACTGACGTCACGGCGATGTGGTATATCACTATCAACGGTAAGCAGGTGACCAGATCAAGGCTTCATGCGATCCACATGGTAGACTCACCCATGTGCACGAGCTGTGGCGTTCAAGACAACGATGAACACCGTCTCAGCTGTGGCGAGTCTACAGCAGTGTGGCACTTAGTGAGGCAAATGTCAGCATACTTCCTTCGGGTAACGCCGCATCATATCGACCCCAAGACTATCTTATACCCGGATGAAACGTATTACCCACGCACTAAAACTAATGCAACGACGTGGCTTCGTGGACATGCAGTGCACTATTTGTTTCAAGACGGCACTAAGGACACTTTAGACTTTTGGAACTATTTGCAGGAACGGCATTGCAAGATCCTCCGTAACCCAAAGTATCGACAATATTTTTCCAATTTTTTGTGGAGTGCGTTCCACGACCCTCCAGGTAGCTGGAACATCACGGGTAAGAGAAGCTAAAATTACAATACGATAATAGAACACTACACGGTACAAGGTGGGATCTACTTTCATCATTAAGAGAAGTCATACCTGGATGATACAGCAGATGGAGAGTTTCGTTGGGAACCCTCACACTCTGTAGCAGTATTTGTCCCATTTCCTCTTTTTGTCCCCGGTGCAAAAAGGTCTTCGCAGTTTTAGTTTTCCCATCCGGTGCAAGATGTAGCACTGGTTAATGGTGGTATGGATTCCACCCTTCAGTTTTGTTTCATGGTTTCCTTCGCCCCGCACTTTGCTCTCTTTCTTTATGCCCTTTTCTACAACTATTAGTATGGTTTTAGTTACGTGCGTCCCCAACTCGACGCAACGAGTGCACTTACTAGTTTTCTGTTCCTTACTGTTAAAAGAAATAAAAATAAAAATTAAAAAATAGTGGTCAGCGCGACAGACTGTCAATCCAAAGGGCCCGGGTTCGATTCCCGGCTGGGTCGGAGATTTTCTCCGCTCAGGGACTGGGTATTGTGTTGTCCTAATCATCATCATTTCATCCTCATCGACGCGCAAGTCGCCGAAGTGGCGTCAAATCGAAAGACTTGCATCAGGCGAACGGTCTACCCGACTGGAGGACCTCGTCACACGACATTTCATTTCATTTTACAAATGAACTTGTCAGTTAGTTTTATATGTTGTCACATAGGATCGATATAGGATTTTAACACAATGGCATGTTCGATGTAGTTTTTTAATAGTATGATTGACAGTATAAAAGTGGTGACCAAAGCTCGTTTTGTTTAAAATCTTTCTGTTTGAATATGTTAGTCAAACATGAAACAGTTCCACGTATAACATAACAAAGAAATGAAATTATTGCGCTAGTCGTACACTGGTCTTATTCAAAGAGCCTAAACAGCCCATCACCCATAAAAACATAGAACCCAAAATATATTTTATTATTATTAGGTGGCATTGAAGTTAGTTGACTACAGGCATACAGTACAAGTACGGATCGATAATATGGTTTAATGTATATTAGCTAACGAGAAAATACCTATTATGTAAACGTAAACACCCCACGTAATGTAAAAAAAATAAAAAAAGATGTCCACTGGCTGCCAAACTAATGCAGCACGTGGTGCAGTTATAAAGCTACAAGAACACATGACAGGTAATGGAAAGTTAGCGCGCATCACTTATAATGGCGGACACCAAGCTTACTCAGTTAAAAGTGGAAGTATTTCATGTGTGTCGTCAGTCCCTCTTTCATTACTCATTATTTTCGCGCTGGTATTTTATTAAAACGCTCATTGTTAATGTGTAATCATCGACACATACACTCTTTTATATATTTTGTGGAGTTGTTTAAATATTCCGATACAAAAGTGGCTATGTAACTTATAAACTATTAAAGAGTCAATTTTCTTCCGTTTTCAGTTTATATCATCTACACAGTCTCTCAACTTGTTAACTAATTTTTTTCGCCTCAGGTATGGATCCATTTTTGGTTCAACTGCGTCTTCTGCCACTCATGTACTGCACCCTCCCGAGACAGTTTAACAAAATTTAAGTTGTCAACAATTAATTTTGAACTAAAACGATTAACAAACCAGCTTACTGGTAACAATTGTTCAATATACATACGCTTTTATACTTCACACACGTCTTCTTTGCAACTTGGGCTGCAATCGAGTGTTAATATTCGATCCACCAAGTCTATACTGCCAAAAAAGGAAAGAATCGTACTTCAGTGCATCGTGATTCGTTTAGCTAGACTGAACTATCATTGTCTGTCACCAATAAATCAAACTCTCATACAACGCCTTCATCACACAACTAATGTAACACGAGAAAATCACAAAATTAAATTGATAGCTTCGAGTCGAGTAACGCGAATTATCAAATAAATCTAAATCATTTACTCAGTATCAGCTGCGAGAAATACCGTTAAATTAAAACACAATAGTGACGATCTACATTCCTGTGTTGAAACTGTCTTTTTTGTTGTACTTTTAACACTTCACGTCATCTAGTTAATATTTATTGTAAGCCTTCAGTAAGCTTTTCGATAATTGATGATAACTCTGTGTAGGGCATCTACGTATCTGTTCTTTGTTTTTCATACGATGGGTGCAACAGTTTTGTTTAGACAACGAAAAGAACGACGACTTACTTTCTCAGGTGAACTTCTTCCTCACTGACATCTCAACGGAAAGCCTTCCTCGCTGAGTAGCTCACTGTTTATAATGATCTTTGACAGACCGTGCGCTAAATTCGGCACCATTAACTGCAATAATAGAAAAATGCTAGTTGTTATATCAGATTATATGCCGTGTACAGACCTTCTCCATAAAATTTTGCTGATCTGAAAAATAAAATATAGTCTGTCAGATTCACTGCTCAGGATGTTAGCCCTAATTTTTGTGTATAAAATAGATTCATATATTGACGTCTCCGGTACGTGCACAGATACTGAAATTTTGGTAATTCCCAAGAATGATTGCCTATCGAAGTTGGTGGGGTCCAAACGATACATATCGAACGTGCGATAGTAAATCGATTACGGAAGTCTCGTGGCGGGCGTTATGAGTATGTTTCAAGTTGTCACTACAAAAACGACCAAAGAAAAGTGTTGGAGAAGCATTTGTAAATTCAAAGGAGACGACTTACCTTACTCGTCGTTGGTGTTATCGTCTTGTAACAGACCGTGTGATGTATAAAGTACAGGGGCAATTCCATTTTCCTGTGGCCAGGATAAACTCTGCCAATATCGCGCAGGAATATCGGAAGAGTGTCGCATGCATCGACTTTTCCCTGCAAACGCCAAGTTGTGGAAGTACAGGTACTGGAAGGAGTACAGTCCGTTCCTCTGTCCTGGACGCCCTTCTCTTTTTATGGGAGACTTGACAGACTTCCACAGCCATTCTATATTCTGGGTGTGGACACTGTGGAGTTTGTCTCTTTGGAAGACGCTAGAGTGGTTCACAAATTCGTGGTAGAACCCTTCAGCCTTCAGAGTCTGGTACGACTGAAATCTTGTGTGATTACTTTTGTTCGAGGCAGTATGAAGTGTTTTATGAGACCGATTAAACTCAACTTGTCTCGGGACAATACCCTCACAACACTTGCGGTACTCTCTTTGCCCGCATCTCGTGGTCGTGCGGTAGCGTTCTCGCTTTCCACGCCCGGGTTCCCGGGTTCGATTCCCGGCGGGGTCAGGGATTTTCTCTGCCTCGTGATGGCTGGGTGTTGTGTGATGTCCTTAGGTTAGTTAGGTTTAAGTAGTTCTAAGTTCTAGGGGACTGATGACCATAGATGTTAAGTCCCATAGCGCTCAGAGCCATTTTATTTGGACACCCTTTCTGTTCCACCGATAACCCAAATATGATCTACTTCACTTTTAGAAGGCCGTCCTCTCTGGTTCTTTCGTCTAATATATATAAGATTCGTCTACTTCTACTATTTTATTCGGTCCTCCAATTTAGTTTGAGTGTGGCTGATTAACGTCTCTGCAAGTTAGTTTTACACTTTACACATCACAGAAACTAAAAAGTGTTGTTACATTGGAGACGTACACGAATTCCGTTAAAAATATCTATTACATGCATAATTGTAACATGACAGTTTTGTTATCCGCATTAAATATTAGTTCACGTGTATATGTACTGCTTCAAAAATTGCCAGAAAAATGGTACCGTGGGAATGAATGTTGAGAAAAGGATTAACTTTGTGGTGTGTTTGGTGCGTTATGTGAGTGCAGTTCATATTCAGCCTTTGATGCCGGCGCCGTGCGCTGTGGCCGAGCACCAGTGCCCGCTGCACGCCGCATTTTTTGCGCGCCCTGCAGCTCTGCTCTGTCCTGCTTTCACACTCGTAGTGCTGTCGCCATTATTGGACTTTGTACTATATATTTATTAGGCAAGATTTATACAAATCACTCATAAGTGTTCCATATTAATCGTCAGATTCGGACGATGATTCCCTTTCACCTTCAGAGTCACTATCCAGTATGTGAGAAAGAGTTTCATCCACAGTATATCGCTTACCTGCCATATCACTTCTAGTAGAAACAGAAGTTAACAACACGTCACTTCAGATCAGAATCAAGGCGGGAAATGAGCGAAACAAACACTTTGAAAGTGATTGCAACTGCATCTAGCGACTGTTGTTAACTACAGACGTTGAACAAAGCCGCTAGATGGTGCATAGGTCAAGCTTCCACACAAGTCGAGCGTAGTGAAGCGGAGAAGTATGACGCGAAGCGGAACTGCTGCACCAGTCCACCGGTTGAGCGCCACATTCGCTCCCGACTTCTACAGAAGTTCATCGTAGCGAAAGGGTTACTCGCGGGGATTGGATCCGGTTTATAAGAATCAGTTTGGCACCTAATTGCAGCACTCTCTCATACCCTAGCCAATCGACACAGCCAGAGTTCGAGCTCTGCGACAGTTCCCAACTCAAGTCATGGGCGGCACTGTCAAGTTTGATTTCTGATATCCATCAAACTCACTCTGAGTTTCGATTTGTGTCATGTTAGCTTTATTGCCGACAGCATTGCAGTTACTAATCTGTTTCGTGCTGTCATTATTAATATTACTCCAAAATTGTTTCAACTGCGAGTAGACGACCTAACGTATTTAATTCACCGTGACAATGTAAACTTTAATCCGACTATGTCAGTGTTCGCCCGCCCGGTTGGCCGTGCGGTCTAACGCACGTCTTCGGGCGGGAAGGAGCGCCTGGTCCGCGGCACGAATCCGCCCGGCGGACTTGTGTCGAGGTCCGGTGAGCCGGCCAGTCTGTGGATGGTTTTCAGGCGGCTTTCCGTCTGCCTCGGCGAATGCGGGCTGGTTCCTCTTATTCCGCCTCAGCTACACTATGTCGGCGATTACTGCGCAAAACAGTTCTCCACGTACGCGTACATCACCATTACTCTACCACGCAAACATAGGGGCTACACTCGTCTGGTGCGAGACGTTCCCTGGGAGGTCCACCAGGGGCCGAACCGCACAATAACCCTGGGTTCGGTGTGGGGCGGCGGAGCGCTGAAGTGGACTGCGGTAGTCGTCGTGGGGTTGTGAACCACTGCGGCTGCGGCCGGGACGGAGCCTCTCCGTCGTTTCTAGGTTCCCGGTTAACATACAGTACAATGCAATGCAATGTCACTGTTCTCCTGCGGTCGGTCAGAATCCACTCCACATGTTATTTTCAACTAGTATCCGCACTGCGCGACAATCTCGCTCCCCACTGTCTACTACCGATAGTTTATTCTCGAGTCTTGTACAAGCTTCCGTAAGGATCACATACTCACACAATGAAAATCTGGAACCTAGCAGTTACAATTGGAAACTGATTGATAAGGGTTATCAAATGTCTATTTCGTAAAAGTACCTGCAGATATTAATGAAATATGAAAAATAAATTACAAGGTCTTTTCTTTTTTACTGTTTCCTGTTCACCGCACTTGAGTAATCTTAACTCTGGTTACGGTTCTCCCACAGTTGAAGTGCGAAGGAATGGTTGGACCCTTATTTTGAAAATATAATTTTAAGCTAAACGTCAAAGCAGCAAAAATATTTCTGAATTCATATTTGATGACGAACTACAGTTTCAAACACAGAAACTTAGTTCTTAAATTCAACTTAACTGTAATATATAAGGTGTTCAACTTTGCTTCCGCCGTTTGCCGATAGGTGGCGGCAACGATAAGTAGCGGTCGAGAGAAACAGATCGCAGACGTCAGGCAGTTAGCCTTGACCTCGGTCAACATAACCTCATTCAGACATTAGTCGATTTGTGTCTGCGTAATAAAGTCAGTTTACGATCCTAATTCTCGTCATTTGCGGGAGGTGTTACTGTTTTGTTTCAATATGAACAAAACAGCGGCGAGTCTCATCGAATGTTCTCAAGCACGTATGGTAAGGACGCTATTAGTGAAAGAACGTTGCGTGAGTGGTTTCAACGATTCAAGAGCGGTGATTTTAACGTCTTAGACCGGCATAGTGGTGGAATAGAGAATGTTTTCGAAGATGCAGAATCGGAGGCATTGCTGAGTGAAGACTCTCGTCAAACTTAAGAAGAATTGGCACGATTAGTGGGAGTGACACAGCAAGATATTTCAAAACGTCTCAAGGCTATGGGCACGATTCAGAAAGAAAGAACGTGGATCCCCTGTGAACTGAAACCGAGAGATGTTGAACGGCGTTTTTGTGTGAATAGTTGCTTCAGAGACAAAAACGGAAGGGATCTGCATCGCATTGTGACCGGGGACGAAAAATGGGTTCATTACGATAACCTAAAGGCAGAAAATCATGGGGATATCTCGTCCAAACCGAATATTCACGACTCCGAGATCATGCTCTGCATTTGGTGGAACCAGCTCGGCGTCGTGTGGTGCAGTATGAGGTGTTAAAATCAAGTGAAACAATCACAGGTGCTCGTTATCGAACGCAGTTAATGCGTTTGAGCAGAGCATTTAAAGAGAAACGGCCGCAATAGAGCGAGAGGCACGATAAAGTGATTTTGCAGCACGACAACCCTCGACCCACGTTGTAAAGGAGGTCAAAATGTACTTGGAAACGTTAAAATGGGAGGTCCTACCCCACTCGCCGTATTCTTCACACATTGCTCCCTCTATCACCTGTTTAGATCAATGGCGCATGGCCTGGCTGACGAAAAGTTCTGAACTCGTGAAGAAGTAGGAAATTGGATCTATTCTTGGAACGTTTCAAAAGATGAACAACTTTTTCGACGCTGGATTCGTACAGTGCCCGAAAGATGGGAGAACGTATTGGCCACCGGTCGAAAATACCTTGAATGATACAAGTGTAATCAATTTTTGTCTCTAAAGCCTCAAATGTTGGGGAAAAACGGGGGAAGCAAAGTTGTACACCTTGTAAACAAATTTATGCCGGCCCTGGTATCAGATTTTCAAATGTCGCATCGGTAGTACATCTATACCTTTTACAGTTAAGTTGAATTTCAGGAATAAATTTCAGTATTTCACAGTGCTTGTAGAGATATTTACACGGCTTGGAGATTGCTATGTTGGTACTCAGATCTAAACCTCCGGGAATGACGAGGATCGTAAGACAACAACATGTTAATATGTAACTCATTAGAAGGTTTGCTCCATAACGAACGTTGTATAATATATACAGGGTGTTACAAAAAGGTACGGCCAAACTTTCAGGAAACATTCATCACACACAAAGAAAGATTATATATTATGTGGACATGTGTCCGGAAACGCTTACTTTCCATGTTAGAGCTCATTTTATTACTTCTCTTCAAATCACATTAATCATGGAATGGAAACACACAGCAACAGAACGTACCAGCGTACCTTCAAACACTTTGTTACAGGAAATGTTCAAAATAACCTCCGTTAGCGAGGATACATGCATCCACCCTCCGTCGCATGGAATCCCTGGTGCGCTGATGCAGCCCTGGAGAATGGCGTATTGTATCACATCCGTCCGCAATTCGAGCACGAAGAGTCTGTATATTTGGTAGACAAGAGCTTTCAAATGCCCCCATAAATGAAAGTCAAGAGGGTTGAGGTCAGGAGAGCGTGGAGGCCATGGAATTGGTCCGCTTCTACCAATCCATCGGTCACCGAATCTGTTGTTGAGAAGCGTACGAACACTTCGACTGAAATGTGCAGGAACTCCATATTGCATGAACCACATGTTGTGTCGTACTTGTAAAGGCACGTGTTCGAACAGCACAGTATCCCATATGAAATCATGGCGGTGAATAGAGGAAGTACGAAACTAAAATGAACTCTAACATGGAAATTAAGCGTTTCCGGACAGATGTCCACATAAGATCTTTTCTTTATTTGTGTGTGAGGAATGTTTCCTGAAAGTTTGGCCTTACCTTTTTGTAACACTCTGTATAATATGAGTCGACCAAAAAGTTCCGTTTTAGGGCGTTGCTGCAGCATATATATAACGTAACTTGACGTATATGTGGGTATATAAACAGTAAGATGCAGGCAAGGGATTAGTGTGGTATCCCTTTCTATCCGACGTGTGTTCGGTAAATGTCTAAACGTGGCATATTACCAAATGCGTCGAAAAGGGACCAACGTGCTGTTATTGTTTCCTTCACTGCCGAAGGATAAGCAGCGGTAGACGCCCTTCAGAGAATGAAGAATGCGTGCGCTAAGGGCTGCTGGTGCTTCACGATAACGTACGTCTCCACATTGCACATGCCGTGACGCATTTGTGCCAACTACTGATCTCTGCCCCATGTGATTGTCATACCTTTCGTCCCTTCAGAAAAGCCACTGAAGGATGGACGATGTGTAGCACGCAGCAACGGACTTCTTCACGCAGCAGGACACCGTGTTTCATCAACATGGTGCACCGATGGGGCGAGTACCTCAATGCTGACGGGGATTTCGCCGGATTGAAATATCGTTTCTGGATTGTACGGCCTTCGAACAGAAACATTTTGATCAACCCTTATATGAAGACCTTGTCTTGATAATGTTTCCGTGTATGCATTGGAGTAAGTAAAAGTCGTAAAACATAAACGCTCTCTTTGTGTAAGAACCAGACGCTGTGGACAGAAAGGGAGACTCATTTGTTACAAAAGGGTGAAAAACATTTTTCAGGAATCGTCAGGAAACTATTCTTCCTGCCAAACTAACATTCTCTCTTCTACTGTTGCGGAAGCAGTGAACTAATGGCCCATAATGAAACAAGAACCAGGAAATCATTGTAGAACTGTAGCTGTGTCGCCTGTAAAAAGGACTGTCAATACGTTTCACCTGGCCAGATGTAAAAACTTTAATAATCGCATTAAAACTACGAATTTCGTAAAAATTACACTAACTACGTATTACAAGAGTAATACTAATATAATTCGTTCAGTTGTTAAAATGAGTGCTTGATTTTTAATTGCAAATGAGAATAACTGCAAATGTCAGCTCCTCTTCACATCGTGTTTAATGATAGAAACTCAGATTTTCGTCTACGTCTACATCATACTGCGCAAGCCACCAAATTGTGTGTGACGGGGGGTACTTACGGTACCACTATCTGATCCCTCCAGCCCTGTTCCACTCGCGAATACTGCGTGGGCAGAATGATTGGCTGTAAGCCTCTGTATTGGCTCTAAGATCTGTAATTTTCTCCGCGTGGTATGTGGAGGGAAGTAATATGTTGTCCGACTCCTCCTGAAAAGTGCTGTCCCGAAATTTCAGTAGTAAATCTCTCCGTGATGCACAACGCCTCTTTTGTAACGTCTGCCAATGGAGTTTGTTTAGCATCTCCGTGATGGTCTCTCGCCAGCTAAACGATCCCGTGACGAAACGCGCCGCTCTTCGTTGGAACTTCTGTCCTAACTGACAGGGATCCCAGATGGATGGACAATACTCAAGAATCGGGCGAACAAGCGCCTTATAAACCACTTCGTTCGTTGCTGAGTTAGACTGATCGCAAGAATCGTAAGGAAATAGGAGTCTGGTGTCTGCTTTTCCCATTATTTCTTTTACGTGGTCATACCACTTAAGGTCGCTCTGGATAGTTACGCCTATCGGATATTTTACGGCATATGCTATTTCCAGGTGCTTGTCATCAATGGTATAGCTGTGTAGTTGCGGATTTCTTTTCCTACTTATATGCAATGTTACATTTATTTACGTTCAGGGTCAACGGTCAGAGCCTGCACCACTCATCGAATCTGTGTAGGTCGTTATGCAAATTCGTACCATCTTGTGGCGTTGCTACTATGGTATAGACAACTGCATCATCTGCGAATAGCCTTGAAAGGCATCCCACGCTTATATATATATATAGTGTAAACAGCAACGGTGCTATAACACGTCCCTGTGGTACTCTGCATATTACCTTTACATCTGCCGATTTTGTTCCGTTCCCCTTCATGTGGCTTACGTTGTTAGTTATTGGTGAAACCTGCTAGGCAAGAGAAAGCAGGATTTGGTTACGCTTGTGGACGGGGCCGTTATACACAATTTATTTTAAACCAGTAATTCCATACTCAACAATAAATAAAAAATATCACACGTTAATAATGAAGAAGTAAACAACTGTCTAAAAAAGAGTTTTCAGTGTGTTAGAATTTAGCAAATCACCATTAAATACAGATACAGCAGATAATGTTTTAAAAGCAAGCCACTGTGATCTGGGCAGAAAGTCTTACACGCCAGGAATGGCAATATATTAAGAATTGTATAAGAACTAGCTGCAATTCACAACTTACTGGTATTGGAATATTAAAGGTAAGTCGCCACAAACACAGCAGAAGGCATCAGAGGCCAGGAATGACAAATTATAATTTTAAGGCAGA
Organism: Schistocerca gregaria; assembly: GCF_023897955.1. Lineage (NCBI taxonomy): Eukaryota > Metazoa > Arthropoda > Insecta > Orthoptera > Acrididae > Schistocerca > Schistocerca gregaria. Next base: position 17,050 of record NW_026061887.1, on the reverse strand, counting down.
TGGCCACAATCACGCCAGGAACGGCAATAATATAAAAAGTTTAGAAATCTGCTGTAAAACAGCAAATACAATAGCAAAGGTTAATTAAAAAACAACGCTTTCAAAGTTAACCAACCACTGAACACTACACTGCTAGATTTATTCCAGAAGGTGACCAGAACTATTAAGTAGACATATATAACCTCTAATGTAGGCATTACAAGGTATTGTAGTAAATAATACAATACTAAAACACAAGGACCAGTACATAAGTTCCCTAAAGGATACTGAGGCAGATTACACCCGCAGAAGGCGTGAGCTGAAGGAGCGTAACACAGAACTATTGGCCATCAGTCCTTTTGGAACACACATGTCTTACAAGAACCAAGGGGCCACAGACGGTGCTCCAGGAATCGACCTCAGAGAAGCTCCGGCAACAAACACTTTCGCGAGCGATGAGATTGACAGCCGAGAGTTGCATTCACTTCACGAGATGGTAATTCAGACGAATGACTAATGGTAATTTTGGTGAAGCTACCTGACGTCTGATAAACCAAATGCAACGATGGAACAATACGCCAAAGCTGGAACCGGCAGTCTGTATTACGTCCCCAGAATACTGTGTTTAGAGCCCCCGGAACGAGAAAGCAATCACTACAACCGGAGTAGAAGAATCACCAGCCGGCCTACGATCAAGAAAGCTTCCAAAACTACGCGCTTTACTGGACAGCAGAGGAAAGGCGAGGAAACTTACACTGCCGTTACGCACACTAACCCCCAGGGTAGGTAACTGGGACGTTAGCGGCCACCAGGCAAAAAAAATTACCGTTTGTTGAACTTAACAAATTGTAACAAGTTGAACGCAGTAAATAGTAATAAGAAGCTAATCAGATCTGCCTTTCCCAAGCACTCCACTCGCTACTCTTCGCGTCGGCGAAACTACGAGCAGCAACACGAACCCAAGTCACTGGAGAATCGCGAGATATCACATTGGTGGAGGTTTCTGTACATGGATTGAAATGCACTGACCTTAAAGCTTGCTGGATCCGGTTTACGACGAGGTCGTACTCCCTCGTGAACACAGCCCTTCCATCCGGCAGTCCATGCGTACCGCCAGCGGCCCCGACGTGTTCTGGCACTGTGCGGGCCTGGCTCCTCCTGAGTCCCCAACCGAACTGGCCAACTCACACGACCCAGAAAACCAACGACGTCGCCCCAAAGATGGGGCAACAGTTACTACATATCGATAACAGCCGCAGCTGCCACTAGCTGGCATGCAACCCTTGCGAAACCGAGTGGCGCCAGTCAACACGAGAAGCTGACAAACAAACTCAACCGTGCCAACTAAACGATACCGTCTGGCCTCAAACAGAGGGCGAAAACTGTACGTTGTAGAACAGCACCAACGTGACCGCAGCACGGCTCAGTTGGTGTCACACGCAAGCGTGGTGGAGGCAGGGCGTGCATTGTGGAGGAGGAAATTATAGTTTAACGTCCCGTCGACAACGAGGTCATTAGAGACGGAGCACAAGCACGAATTAGGGAAGGATAGGGAAGGAAATCGGCCGTGCCCTTTCGAAGGAACCATCCCGGCATCTGTGTGAAGCGATGTAGGGAAATCACGGAAAACCTAAATCAGGATGGCCGGACACGGGTTTGAACCGTCATCCCCCGAAAGCGAGTCCAGTGTGCTAACCACTGCGCCACCTCGCTCAGTGGCGTGCATGGTCTGTATGTAGACAGTCCACGTGACCACTGCCTAAGTCTGACGTCAGCGTGCAATAATCACTCACAGACAGCACGCCGCAGCAGTGGCAGTGGAGGGTACATGAAAGATGTCAAGGGAAGCGGAAAACAATACAGTCGTTGAAACTTCCTGACAGATTAAAACTACGTGCCAGACCGAGACTCGAACTCGGGACCTTTGCCAGTCGTTGACATAATCTACATCTACATCTACATCCATACCCTGCAGACACCTGACGGTGTGTGGCGGAGGGTACCCTGAGTACCACTATCGGTTCTCCCTTTCTATTACAGTCTCGTATTGTTCGTGGAAAGAAAGACTGTCGGTATGCTTCTGTGTGGGCTCTAATCTCTCTGACTTTATCCTCATGGTCTCTTCGAGAGATATACGTAGGAGGGAGCAATATACTGCTTGCCTCTTCGGTGAAGTATGTTCTCGAAACTTTAAAAGCCCGTACCGAGCTACTGAGCATCTCTCCATCTTCCACTGGAGTTTATCATATCTGTATCGCTTTCGCGATTACTAAATGATCCTGTAACGAAGCGCGCTGCTCTCCGTTGGATCGTCTCTATCTCTTCTATCAACCCTATCTGGTACGGATCCCACACTGCTGAGCAGTATTCAAGCAGTGGGCGAACAAGCGTACTGTAACCTACTTCCTTTGTTTTCGGATTCCATTTCCTTAAGATTCTTCCAATGAATCTCAGTCTGGCATCTGCTTTACAGACTATCAAATTTATATGATCATTCCATTTTAAATCACTCGTAATGCGTACTCCTACGGTGCTACTTGTGGGCTTGAGCAGTAGGCGCCCGCTTCCTGCGCCCGTGGTGACTGCTGTTTGCCATTCACTGGCGACGAAGGGTGGAGTTTGCACGCCAGTACTGCAACTGGACGTCCACCGAGTGGCCTTTTCAGGTAAATCACGTTTTACGCTTCATCTGAATGAGACATCTGAAAGCAGGTACCCTTCAACAGTCATCGGAATGGTCCAGGCGGGGGAGGGGGTGATGGGGAGGGGGGGCAACGTTATGACCTGGAAATCTTTCCGTGGGTGATATCGTCATTCCGGAAGGCACAGTCGATCATAACATGTATGCATCCACCACTGTGAACCGTGTCGACTTCTATATGCAGCTCGTTTTTCCTCAGCACCACTGCATCTATCATCAGTACAATGCAACTTGTCACACAGTTGGCAGTGTACGTGTGTAGTTCGAAGAGGACCAGGTCACCAAACTCCACGGATTTAAAACCAGTCGAGAATCTGGGGGACCACTTGGATCCGTGTGTTCGCACCACGGATCCTCAACCTGGATACCTATTGCAGCTCGTCTCGCAATTGGAGTTGGGGTTGCATCAGAACACGATTACTGACCCCGTGGAGTGCGAAAAAAGTAAACAATATTATTAAAATGGCTCAAATGGCTCTGAGCACTATGGGACTTAACCCTAGAACGTAGAACTACTTAAACCTAACTAACCTAAGAAATCACACACATCTATGCCCGAGGCAGGACTCGAACCTGCGACCGTAGCAGCCGCGTGTTTCCGGACTGAAGCGTCTATAACCGTTCGACCACAGAGGCCGGCAAAACCTGACGTCCTGCTATGACTAATGTACAATGAGGGGCAAAATAATAATTTAGGCAAAATAATAATTTAGAATCCAAGAACAGAGCATTACCAATGCCCAGTTCAGAAGAGCCTGTATTCACATCTCAGCGATTTGTGGAGATTCAGCTTGCTGTTTACGACTGCAAATAGAAGCAACACAATAGTTAGGATATAGTATTTGTCAAGATACATTGCAATTTAACTCATCCTTTCGCTTCGTTTGGAAATCATTATTCGAACTCGTAGACACGGTCGAAATATAAGAATTCCACGTCGGTAGAATTACTGCGACCAAAGTTGGCCGTCAGTGACGGACCGGCGAGGACGCGTCGTCGCCGCCCCGCCGGCCTCGTGGCGTTCGCGAGCGCGAGACGCTTACTACAAGCTCACTGCAATGACATGACGAACTCATTTAGGAAGAACACTACCAAGATTACATTCCAAGCCGAATATCCGAGACCGCGAGCACACGAAGTAGAAAACTTGTTGCGTGAAAAACTGCGTCTAGATCCAAAGGACACAACTGGTATTCACTTTTAGCACACAGCCAGCGTAGTCAATATTTAGATGATTGACGAAGAACAGTGCACTGCCGACAAACCACAGTTTACGTACTTTGATGGACTTAACGGCGCTGATACCGCTGAACACGCAGGCAGGGGTGTAAGGCCACTTTCTGAGGTATCCACGAAGTCCGTTATCCCCCCCTCTCAAGTATATATATATATATATATATATATATATATATATATATATATATATATATATATATATATGGTATCTGTTCTCTTGGACATGTCCGAAAGAACAGATACCATCGCTGACCATGCAGCTCGTTAGAATGATACTGCAATGAAATGAACACCCATAGCTGCTTACAGGCGTTGACATACGTCAATGGGGGCAGATGAAAATGTGTGGCCCGTACCGGGACTCGAACCCGGGATCTCCTGTTTACATGGCAGACGCTCTATCCATATGAGCCACCGAGGGCACAGAGGATAGTGCGACTGCAGGGATTTATCTCTGGCACGCCTCCTGCGATACCCACATTCTCAACGTATTGTCCCGCACTACATTCGTTGTGTCCCCGCCCATTATACTCATTCCTCACGGCGCATTGCCGATTCCCGTAAGAGTTCGGGCACTGTTCGTGCATTCGCACAATGTGGATTTCGCAGGAGGCGTGCCAGAGGTAAATCCCTGCAGTCGCGCTATCCTCTGTGCCCTTGGTGGCTTAGATGGACGCCGGCACGGTAGCTCAGCGTGCTCGGTCAGAGGGTTAGCTGCCCTCTGTATTAAAAAAAAACTGAGATAATCGAGCAACAACGAACTTAAACGGATGGCTTACGACGTCCGCCCCGAGCAGATGCAACGAACAAAATGAAAATGAGATGTCGTACAATTATCGCGTACGATGGACAACCGGGCACATGCTCAGGAAGCAGCCAGGAGAGTCACATTCGCTCTGATTATTTGCAGGGGCGGATCGCCAAGAGTCCTTCAAGAGAAGCGGCACAGCACGTTCCTCCATCGATCCTGCCAGTTACTTATGTACATCTGCGACGTCGTGCGGCGGGGATCGGGACATGCTGCCACCGCAGGCGGGCGAAGACGCTGTTGATGAGCCACATACGGTCCTCCTTATGCAGACGGAGTCGCCTGATTGACCTGAACAGCAATCGTCACCTCACAACGAGCGGCTGGATGTTGATTCACGAGTCGTGCCAACCCGAACTTTCCTCTCTGAAGGCGCCGAGGCACGGAGGCACGCCGTCTCGGGACTGTCTCTTGTGGGCAGGGGCAAACGATCACACCGATGTAGACAGTGTCGTGGATGTCCGTGCTCCGGAGTTGTCGACCGACGCTGCTCACTCTTAGGAACTGCCACGACGGACTTTTCTTCTTGCTGACACTAGTGCGGGGATGGAGGGGCGATGGAACACCGACGCAGCCGCGAGGAATCGTAACAAGAGGGGCTTCTTTGATAGCCGATGAACCACACCGACAGCCTCTCTCCAGTAACTCGTGGGCGGACGACTCTCAGGTGGGCACACCACATGCAGAAGAGGGGGAGTTACATCATCCTACCCATCTCCTGCGGACAACATGGTAATGGTAACGTCAGGGTGGCGTGCGGGTGAGCGAACCTGTCGCCACCGGGTGCACCGATGACTGACGCTGCCGTCGAGGGCGAACGACAGTCATGTCGATTCGTGAAGGATAACATCAATATCATCCAGTTGCGCGAGAATCTTGCATTGTTACGCGACACACTTTATTCAGCCGACACTGAGGTGGCCTTATTGCAGGAAATATACATTCTTGGCTTCCAGGACATTTCTGGATGCACGACACGCGTATCACATGCGTTGGATACAGGCAGTGGCCCCGCAAAACTTTTCAAAGAAAGTTTAATAGCGACCGATATAAGTTACCTATCAAATGCCAGGGGCATGGCTCTTATAATCCCAGAGATACTCCTCGTCAATGATTACGCAGCGTCCGGTACCAACAAAAGGCGTGAACGTTCCTCAGTTCTTTACTGAGGAATTAACACAGTTATGCCCAGGCAGGATAGATGATATGGTGATCGGGGGCAGTTTTATTGTACAATTCGCTATGACCAAATTCCTCAGCATACACTACGCCCAGAACTCGGCACTGTCATTTGCGAGCTCGATTAGATAGACACTTGGATCATCATCTGTGCTGATAGGGTTTCGCGCACTTTACGGGACATTAATCAAGCAGAATTAAAAGGCTGTATACATCCCGCTCTCTCGAGGATGCGGTCAAGGCAGCCGAGTTGTGGCCAGCTGCATTTACTGATCACACTGCTTACGCCTGTACCATCAAGCTTCGACGACAACTACTATGGCGTAGGCGCTGCCCGCTTACCTGATCTCAACGGAATGTCAACCGGCAGTTGGAGACACGTGTAGACTGTGCCTACTTAAACCTAAGTAACCTAAGGACATTACACAACACCCGGTCATCACGTCGCAGAGAAAATCCCTGACCCCCCCCCCCCCCTCCCCCCGGGAATCACAGAGTTTTACTACGCCATCCTCAGGTATTGTTCCGTTATGCGACAAACACGGGCTCGACAGATGACTGTCAACCGAGCACGTCAACACTGTGAAGGGACCATCATTTGAACTCGTCAAATGGTTGGAATCATCAACGACTGCCCTCCATATCCCACGTTGTTTTTGTTGGAGTCTTCAGTCCTGAGACTGGTTTGAAGCAGCTCCTTATGCTTCTCTATCCCTCTGAATCTGCTTAGTGTATTCATCTCTTGGCCTCCCTCTACCATTTTTACTTTCCACGCTGCCCTCCAATACTAAATTGGTGATCCCTTGATCCTACCAACCGATCCCTTCTTCTAGTCAAGTTGTGCCACAAACTTCTCCCCAATTCTATTCAATACCTCCTAATTAGTTATGTGATCTACCCATCTAATCTTCAGCATTCTTCTCTAGCACCATATTTCGAAAGCTTCTATTCTCTTCTTGTCTAAACTATTTATCGTCCATGTCTCACTTCCATACATGGCTACACTCCATACAAATACTTTCAGGAAAGACTTCCTGACACTTAAATCTATATTTGATGTTAACAAATTTCTCTTCTTCAAAAACGCTTTCCTTGCCATTGCCAGTCTACATCTTATATCCTCTCTACTTGGACCATCATCAGTTATTTTGCTCCCAAAATAGCAAAACTCCTTTACTACTTTAAGTGTCTCATTTCCTAATCTAATACCTTCAGCATCAACCGACTTAATTCGAACACATTCTATTATCCTCGTTTGGCTTTTGTTGATATAATCTTTTATCCTCCTTTCAAGACACTATCCATTCCCCACAACTGCTGTTCGTAGTCCTTTGCTGTCTCTGAGGTTTGCCGATGACATTGAGATGAAATAAATACATAAATCTATACTCGATGTTAACAAATTTCTCTTCTTCAGAAATGGTTACCTTGCCATTACCAGTCTACATCTTATATCCTCTCTACTTCGAACATCATCTGTTATTTTACTTCCTAAGTAGCAAAACTCCTTTACTACTTTAAGCGTCTCATTTCCTAATCTAATTCCCTCAGCGTTACCCGACGTAATTCGACTACATTCCATTATCATCGTTTTGCTTTTGTTGGTTTTCATCTTATATCTTCCTTTCAAGACACTATCCATTCCTTTCATTTGCTCTTCCAAGTCCTTTGCCCTCTCTGACAGAATTACAATTTCATCGCCGAACCTCAAAATAAAAATTCGGAGTATGTATTAAAATCCATGGAGAAGAAATAAAAACTTTGTTTACTTCACTGCTTACTCAATATACAGATTGAATAACATCGGGGAGAGGCTACAAACCTGTCTCACTCCCTTCCCAACCACTGATTCCCTTTCATGCCCCTCGACTCTTATAAATGCCATCTTGTTTCTGTACAAATTGTAAATAGCCTTTCGCTCCTTGTATATTACCCATGCCACCTTCAGAAATTCAAAGAGAGAAAACTTTTGACAGTGTTGACTGGAATACTCTAAGGAAAGGTCAACCTACGTTTCTAGCTTTTGCAGACATAATCTATTTTCTAAGATAAGTCGTAGGGTCAGTATTGCCTCACGTATTCCAATATTTCCTAACTGATCTTCCCTGAGGTCGGCTTCTACCAGTTTTTCCACTCGTCTGTAAAGAATTCGCGTTAGTATCTTGCTGCCATGACTTACTAAACTGATAGTTCGGTAATTTTCACATTTGCCAACACGTGCTTTCTTTGGGATTGGAATTATTATATTCTTCTTGAAGTCTGAGGGTAATTTTTCTGTCCCATGCATTTTGGTCACCAGATGGTAGTTGTGTTAGGCTTGGCTCTCCCAAGGCTGTCAGTAGTTCTAATTGAATGTTGTCTACTCCTGGGGCCTTATTTCGACTTAGGTCTTCCAGTGCTTTGTCAAACTCTTGATGCAGTATCATATCTCCTATTTCAACTTCATCTACATTTTCCTCCTGTTGTATGATATTGTCCTCAAGAACACCGCCCTTGTATAGACCCTCTATATACTCCTTCCACATTTCTGGTTTCCCTTCTTTGCTTAGAACTGCGTTTCCATCTCAAATCTTGAAATCCATGCAAGTGGTTCTCTTTTCTCCAAAGGTCTCCTTAATTTTCCTGTAGGCAGTGTCTATCTTTCCCCTAGTGACTATCACGACAGCTGTCCCGCAGAAATATGTGGACGGCAATCAGCGCAAAGCGTGTGGCACGTGGTGTCCACTGACAAGCAAATATTCTGTTAGGCCGAATTATGACAATGGTATGATGCACACAGGAGTAAAAAACAAACCAGTTTGAGATGGGCTATAGTACCGTGTATACACGTATTCTGGGTCAGGTGCACAAGCCATGGACTACTTGGGTTGAGTTTAACGTGAGCTACTGATGTGTTTGGCTTTATTTAGGGCTGTCCACATGTTTCGCTTTCGTTCCTAAGTACAGTGTGCCTGGTGGTTCATAAAGAAAGTTTGCTTCACTCCAGACTTACGTCCATTGTTATTCCGTGGTCACGTGATCGGACGACATGCTCATATCACTGAGGCCTGTATGCCCTCAACGTGCACTCCTGTGAGAACATCATTTACCGCATTCACCAGCTAGTAGACATTATAAATAGATTTCATTTGCCGGTTACTTGTTTACTCTTTTGTGCAGAGTCAATGTATTTATGGCAAACAAACCTCATCAAGTTCCATCGCCATGCCATCACTTTATCCTTGTCCCTCAACACAGTACAGGTGTACAGCAATAAAGCTAGTTCACTGCGCAACTGGCATGTGAGCAACAATATTAGCCTGTTCCGTCTTCACTGGTGATCCAGATGTGATCTGTGCATAACTTTTGGTGAAGAACTTTCGCTGATGTCTGTGACATGGAACCATTAGGTGACAAACCATCCAGTTTTTTGTAATAAGCCTCTGCATCCTTACATTTGTCCTATAGCCATCCCTGCTTAGCCATTTTGCACTTCCTGTCGATCTCATTTTTGAGACGGTTATATTCCTTTTTGCCCGCTTCATTTACTGCATTTTTATATTTTCTCCTTTCATCAATTAAATTCAATATATCTTCTGTTACCCAAGGACTTTTACTAGCCCTCGTCTTTTTACTTACTTGATCCACTGCTGCCTTCACTACTTCATCCCTCAAACCTACTCATTCTTCTTCTACTGTATTTGTTTGCCCTATTCCTCTCAATTGTTCCCTTATGCTCTCCTTGAAACTCCTTACAACCTCTGGTTCTTTCAGTTCATCCAGATCCCATCTCCTTAAATTCCCACCTTTTTGCAGTTTATTGAGTTTTAATCTACAGTTCATAATCAATAGATTGTGGTCACAGTCCACATCTGCCCCTGGAAATGTCATACAATTTAAAACCTGGTTCCTAAATCTCACGCATCGAGTGGCAGCTCGAATTCTGCGTACGACGTCCCGTGTCCTATCAATTGATGAGTCATCGATAGGTGGGATGCATAATATCCGCTCCGCCCTGTGCCGCTGATTGCCCTCGCTAAGGTGCGTCGCGTATCGGGAGCTCTGGCTGCGATGTTCGTCAAGCATTTGATTGCGTCAGTCATACGTACTAAACTGCTGTTCTTCAGAATAAGCATTACCCCGACGCTTCCTCCGAGGTGTTACTCGTCTCCTACGTGGCGCAACAGGGAAAGCGCTTGTCAACGTTAGACTGTCGAACACCTTGTAAATTCGCCGCTGTGTTACACAGGTACGCCTATTATGGACAATACTGTACGCCCTGCAGTAGAACCTTTGTTGTGCGGGCTGCGACACCGCCTCACGGGTTTGTCTCTTGGTGGCTTCTTTTTTAGGTGCACTGCGTATGCTGATGATCTGATGTTACCTCTTCGTGACGAACGTGATGTTCGCAAATCATTGGATTGGTTAGCCACTTCGAAGCTTCGAGATGCCGTGTAAATGTACATAAATCAATGGTTTTGAACACTGGCGTGGGATGACACCTGCGAGGGTGGCACTGCGCGATAACATCCGTTGTCTCGGTATCGACTTCACGGACTACATCTCACGCACGACCACCATCAATTATCGGAGTCTCTTGCAAGTGCTGGGCTTGTGGATCTTCGTCTTCGTGTGTAGGACCTACATCAACGGACCGAATATGTTAACGTCTATCGGGCATCACGAATTCCGCACGTAGCGCAAACACTACCGATGCCTAAACACATAGCTCGGAGCATCGTGGCCGCATTCGGTTCCTTTGTCAGCGCTGGAATGATATTAAAGGTTCGATATTACTCCGTCACTCTTCCGAAAGAACGAGGCGGACTTGGCCTTGTCAGTGTTCACTATCGAGCAGTATTTCTCTTCGTTAGTTTGCACCGCAGGCTATGGCGACGATGACCGACCAGCCTCACCGGCCTACTGACGGATGGCCTGGCACCGTGTTCCCTTGACCCTCAGGTCAGACACGGGTGCCCTTTTCCTGCTTTGGCAGGCTTTACCTGGAGTACGGCAACCTCCCCGTCTCTCGCTTACCAACAGCCAGTCACCTGCCGCACACTACTTCGCCGCCGGTCGCTTAATGTCGTCGAATTGACGTGTCCTACCGTGCACTGGAACGTAGTATGGTGCACTGTCAACGCGGTGACGCTCGATCCTGGTGTACGTTCGACCTGGTATTCGAGGGACTCTCCATAGGACCCATCTTGCAGATTCGCCTTATGTGTGAACTGCAACGTCTAGAATAGAGACCAACACCGGCTCCATTGTGGGCCAGTGGAAGAGATCTGGTGTTTCGAGCGTCAAAGTCTGGCTCTCTTTTTACGTATGTCACCCTCTTATGCCGATTCCCGCACTCTACTCTACCTGGACGATGTTTATTATCCGAGGACGAAACACAACGCTGTCACGTAGATACAGTGCATGTACTACAGCTATTAAAACATCGATATCTAAGCCTCTTGTGGCGGTAATACAACACTAATGCTGTAGGTAGATAATAAATTTAAACAAATTTAAAGAAATTAATACAAATTTACAGAGATTATATTCGAAGTGAATTGGAAACACGCTACTAACTCCCATCGGCTGCTAGAGCAAATTTCGTGAGCAGAGTGGATGGTTGTAGTGCTATAGTCGTTAAAAAAAAAGATTTATGTCTAGTTCATGTAATACAGTTATTCATATCTCAGCCTGTTATGGCGGTAGCATGAAACTAATGCAGCAGATAGGCAATAAATTTATAAAAATTTGAACAAATTATATTCGAATTGAAAGGAAACACCATACTAACTCTCATCAGCTGCAAGAATAAAGTGTTAGAGCAAATTTCGTGAACATTCTCAAAGACGGTGGCGAACACACTTGATGGTTGTAGAGGTTCTAATTGTTTAAATAAGGACTTATGTCCAGTGCAAGTAATAGAGCTATCGATATCTTAGCCCCCTATGGCGGTAACACGACACTAATGCTGTAGGTAGATAATAAATTTAAACAAATTATATCCGAATTGAATGAGCAGGCTCTAGTGGAGGCAACACAACACTAACTCCCATGATTTGTGGGAGTAAGCTCTTAGAGGCAGTACCACAATCCTCTTGGAAAATGCACGTTAATTTCGCTCTAACTGCTTAATAAGGACTTATGTGTAGAGTTGAATGATTTGATGTAACATACCGACAACCTATATCTCAGCCTCGTGGTGGTAACACACTAATGCCGTAGGTAGATAATAAATTTAAAGAAATCTAATCAAATTTAAACATATTTAAACAAATTTATAAAAATTATATTCGAATTGAATGACAATATCATAATAACTTGCATCAGCTGCAGGAGTAAGCTCTTAGAGGAAAATTCGTGAACATTTGGCAAGAGCATGGCGAAAACACTTGATAGTGGTACTACCTCTAATGGTTTAAATAAAGACTTATGCCTACTTCCTAGGAAGAGTTGACTTAGGTTAGTGGAGATAGCCAATTCTTTCTCGCCATTTTTTTAGGTTAGTAGAGGTAGCGCAATTGAGCTATCATCCCTCCAAAAGCCACTATCTTGGATAACGGTAATCGTGTCATCAGCTAACATCAATCGCGTTATCAGTTGCCCCACTACTTGAAGTTACTCATTCTGAAACACTAAATTTTGAAAGTAACGTTAAATGTAATGCAAAAAAAGACGTTCAGTAACCTCAGTGTAACTTAATGCAAAATTTAGAAAACGGCAAGCATTTATTTTTGACTATTGAAAGATTGAACTGAATTACCTTTAAGCATATGAGAAATCGGTTTCACTTTTAAAATAACAACAATCAAATAAATACCAAGGTAGCAGAAGTCACTCTCTAAGGTTAATACAGAGTAAATGAAATTGCGCTCTCTTAATTTATATTGTTGTAGCCTACAGTCCTGAGGCTGGTTTGATGCAGCTCTCCATGCTACTCTATCCTGTGCAAGCTTCTTCATCTCCCAGTACCTACTGCAACCTACATTCTTCTGAATCTGCTTGGTGTATTCATCTATTGGTCTCCCTCTACGATTTTTACCCACCACGCTCCCCTCCAACACTACACTGGTGATCTCTTGATGTCTCAGAACATGTCCTAGAAGTCGATCCCTTCTTCCAGTCAAGTTGTGCCACAAACTTCTCTTCTCCCCAATCTTATTCAATATCTCCTCATTAGTTATGTCATCTACCCATCTATTCTTCAGCATTCTTCTGTAGCCCCACATTTCGAAAGCTTCTATTCTCTTCTTGTCTAAACTATTTATCGCCCATGTTACACTTCCATACATGGCTACACTCCATACAAATACTTTCAGAAACGACTTCCTGACACCTACATCTATACTCAATGTTAACAAATTTCTCTTCTTCAGATAAGCTTTCCTTGCCGTTGCCAGTCTACATTTTATATCCTCTCTACTTCGACCAACATCAGTTATTTTTCTCCCCAAATAGAAAAACTCCGTTACAACTTTGTCACATTTCCACCTTCAGCATCACCCGACTTAATTCGACAACATTCTATTATCCTCGTTTGGCTTTTGTTGATATAATCTTTTATCCTCCTTTCAAGACACTATCCATTCCCCACAACTGCTGTTCGTAGTCCTTTGCTGTCTCTGAGGTTTGCCGATGACATTGAGATGAAATAAAAACTTTGATAGAATTACAATGGATTTTAATACCTACTCCGAATTTTTCTTTTGTTTCCTTCACTGTTTGCTCAATATACAGATTGAATAACATCGGGGCGAGGCTACAAACCTGTCTCACTCCCTTCCCAACCACTGATTCCCTTTCATGCCCCTCGATTCTTATAACTGCCATCTGGTTTCTGTACAAATTGTAAATAGCCTTTCGCTCCCTGTATATTACCTTCAGAAACTGAAAGAGAGAAAGCTTTTGACAGTGTTGACTGGAATACTCTAAGGAAAGGCAAACATAGGTTTCTAGCATTTGTAGACTTAATCTATTTTCTAAAATAAGTCGTGGGGTTAGTATTGCCTCACGTATTCCAATATATCTACATAATCGAAACTGATCTTCCCCGAGGTCGGTTTCTACTAGTTTTGCCAATCGTCTGTAAAGATTTCGCGTTAGTATGTGGCAGCTGTGACTTATTAAACCGACAGATCTGTAATTTTCACATCTGTCAATTCCTGCTTTCTTTGGGATTGAAATTATAATATTCTTCTTGAAGTCTGTGGGTATTTCGCCTGCAGATGGTAGAGTTTTGTCACGACTGGCTTTCCCAAGGCTGTCAGTAGTTCTAATGGAATGTTATATACTCCCGGGGCCTTGTTTCGACTCAGGTCTTTCAGTGCTCTCTCAAACTCATCTGTCTCGCGTGTGTCTCCCATTTCATCTTCATCTACATACTCTTCCATTTCCATAATATTGTCCTCAAGTACATCGCCCTTGCGTAGACCCTCTATATACTCCTTCCACCTTTCTGCTTTCCCTTCTTTGCTTAGAACTGGGTTTCCATCGGAGCTCTTGATATTCATGCAGTTGGGTCTCTTTTCTCAAACGGTCTCTTTAATTTTCCTGTAGGCAGTATCTATCTTCCCCCAAGTGATATAAGCCTCCACATCCTTACATTTGTCCTGTAGCCATCCCTGCTTAGCCATTTTGCACTTCCTGTGGTTCTCATTTTGAGACGTCTGTATTCCTTTTTGCCTGCTTCATTTTCTGCATTTTTATATTTTCTCCGTTCATCAATTAAATTCAATATTTCTTCGGTTACCCAAGGATTTCTGCTAGCCCTTGTCTTTTTACCTACTTGTCCTCTACTGCATTCACTATTTCATCCCTCAAAGCTACCCACTCTTCATCTACTGTATTTCTTTCCCCCATTCCTTTCAATTGTTCCCTTATGCTCCCCCTGAAATTCTGTACAACCTCTGGTTTAGTCAGTTTATCCAGGTCCCATGTACTTAAATTTCCACCTTTTTGCAGTTTCTTCAGTTATAATCTACTGTTCACAACCAATAGATTGTGTAAGAGTCCACATCTGCCCCTGGAAATCTCTTAGACTATACAACGGTAAGATACAACTTAAAACCTGGTTCCTAAATCTCTATCGGATACCTGCTAGTATCACCAGGATTCTTCCATGTATACAACCTTCTCTTACGATTCTTGAACCAAGTGTTGGCTTTGATTAAGTTGTGCTCTGTGCGAAATTCTACCAGGCTGCTTCCTCTTTCATTTCTTACCCCCCATTTACATCTACATGACTACTCTGCAATTCACATTTACGTGCTTGGCAGAGGGTTCATCGAACCACATTCATTCTATCTCTCTACCATTCCACTCCCGATCAGCGCGCGGGAAAAACGAACACCTAAATCTTTCTGTTCGAGCTCTAATTTCTCTTAATTTATTTTGATGATCATTCCTTCCTATGTAGGTTGGGCTCAACAAAATATTTTCGCATTAGGAAGAGAAAGTTGGTGACCGAAATTTCGTAAATAGATCTCGCCGCGACGGAACACGTCTTTGCTTTAATGACTTCCATCCCAACTCGCGTATCATATCTGCCACACTCTCTCCCCTATTACGCGATGATACAAAAGGAGCTGCCATTTTTTGCACCCTTTCAATGTCCTCCGCCAATCCCACCTGGTAAGGATCCCACACCGCGCAGCAATATTCTAACAGAGGACGAACGAGTGTAGTGTAAGCTGTCTCTTCAGTGGATTTGTTGCATCTTCTAAGTGTCCTATCAATGAAACGCAACCTTTGGCTCGCCTTCCCGACAATATTATCTATGTGGTCCTTCCAACTGAAGTTGTTGATAATTTTAACACCCAGGTACTTAGTGCTATTGACAGCCTTGAGAATTGTACTATTTATCGAGTAATCGATTTCCAGAAGATTTCTTTTGGAACTCATGTGGATCACCTCAGACTTTTCGTTATTTAGCAACTGCCACCTGCCGCACCATTTAGCAATCTTTTCTAAATTGCTTTGCAACTGATACTGGTCTTCGGATGACCTTACTAGACGGTAAATTACAGCATCATCTGCGAACAAAGTAAGAGAACTGCTCAGATTGTCACCCAGGTCATTTATATAGATCAGGAACAGCAGAGGTCCCAGGGCGCTTCCCTGGGGAACACCTGATATCACTTCAGTTTTACTCAATGATTTGCCGTCTATTACTACGAACTGCGACCTTCCTGACAGGAAATCACGAATCCAGTCACACAACTGAGACGATACCCCATAGGCGCGCAGCTTGATTAGAAGGCGCTTTTGAGGAACGGTATCAAAAGCTTTCCGAAAATCTAGAAATACTGAATCAACTTCAGATCCCCTGTCGATAGTGGCCATTGCTTCGTGCGAATAAAGAATTAGCTGCGTTGCACAATAACGATGTTTTCTGAAACCATACTGATTACGTATCAATAGATCGTTCCCTTCGAGGTAATTCATAATGGTTGACGTCGGTTTTCAGTAGGGTTTTGGAGCATATCCTGTATTCAATGATACAGGTCTGTTGTTCGTTGGATTACTCCTACTACCCTTCTTGAACACTGGTGCGACCTGCGCAATTTTCCAATCTGTAGATACAGATCTATCGGTGAGCGAGCGGTTGTATATGGTTTCTACGTAGGGAGCTATTGTACCAACGTAATCTGAAAGGAACCTAATCGGTATACAATCTAGACCTGAAGACTTGCCCATATCAAGCGATTACAGTTGCTTCGCAACCCCGAAGGTTACTTCTAAGAAACTCATGCTAGCAGCTGTTCGTGTTTCAAATTCTGGAATGTTCTATTCGTCTTCCCTGGTAAAGGAAATTCGGAAAACTGCGTTCAGTAAGTCCGCTTTAGCTTCACAATCGTCGGTAACAGTACCATCGGCACTGCGCGACGAAGGTATTGACTGCGTCTTGCCGCTTGTGTACTTTACATATGACCAGAATTTCTTCGGATTTTCTACCAAATTTCGAGACAATGTTTTGTTGTGGAACCTATTAAAAGCATCTGGCATTGAAGTCCGTGCCAAATTTCGCATGTCTGTAAATTTTAGGCAATCTTCGGGATTTCGCATTCTTCTGAACTTCGCATGCTTTTTCCGTTGCCTCTGCAATAGCGTTCGGCCCTGTTTTGTGTACCATGGGGGATCAGTTCCATCTCTATCTGTCTCGCGTGTGT